>NC_089807.1:30125331-32570331 GCF_029633855.1 Hoplias malabaricus | reverse complement strand
TTTGGCGTTAGAAATATTACACAAAAAACAGTAGAAATATTACACTATGTTCCTGTTGGTTATTTTTGAACAGTTTCTCAAGTTGCATTGTGATATTTAAACAGGTTGAATGTGTTGTGGAGACCAGGGATAAGACTCAGAACTGCCAGCTCCGCCGAACAATGTCTGACCGCTACCCTACCCTTCGCTGGCTGGACCGGTGATCTCAGCAAGACTATTGCTTATTTAATCATGCACACCAATAGCAAATGCACATATACTTTAAAAAACATACATGTTATTTTCAGACATGCACACATACAATCCAGACAAAAACATAAATACACACAGAATATATCCTCTCTAAATCCCTCGAACTCAATGATAACATGAACTCTTTGCTGTATGAAATTGTTGGCGTATATTACAGTTGTTACAGGGCAGTACTAGTACATATAAAAAAATCAATATTTGAAAAAATTAAACTATCTTTTCCAGGATTTGCATTATGGAAAAAAATAGGTTAATTTAAAAATTGCAATCAACTTTCTGCACAGATGTTTTTTCAGATTATTTTTGTTACAATGTTGTAGCACAAAATTTAAATTTGGTTGTTTATCTTAACTGTAAGTTCAGTTTAAATTGAGCTTGGTTAAGAAATAATTAATATTGTTGCCTCATTTGTTTAATATTTTTGTTGGATTTTAATCAGTTCCTGATAAAAGACATAAATAAGGTAGACCTAATCTTTAAATTGACCTGGCTTATCATCATTTATTTTTACCATATTCATGGAAAAATATGCAAGGACATTCTGGTATAGTAAATACATAATGCAAATCATGGAATACTCTATAAACTGAGTGGTCATAGGACCACTAAAACTGGATGATTTTTTTTTTTTTTTGGTTTTGTTTATGTGTTTGTAACATTGTATGTCTAATGTGGCATGTATCTGTATTTGTGCTAAGAAAATGTACTGTTGTGTTCTGGAAGAGTGTTTTAAGGATTGAATCTGCAATTATTACTTATGATTGTCTCTCTTAATACTATCAGATACGAAGACACACTTGTGTGTTGGTGCCCCCCATAACAGCTTCCATCACCTCTTATGATTTTTTTTTTCATTTGATATTCCAACCATTAAAAATATGGGTGGCTGAATCCAGTTCCTAGCTACATTGCAAATTTAAATGGTCTTTGTTAGGATCATTTTTCCGTTGAGGTGAAAATGAGTGCAAAGTTGGATGGATAGCTGAATGAAATGTTGCTGAAGGGATGACATGCTCCTGAGTAAGGACCAGAGAGGGCTGGGTGAGACAAGTGATTAGTGCAGGCTAATCCTTTAAGTTCATTAGTTAAGGTCATTCTGTCTCCTTCAGACTCAATCGCAGTTACAAGCAAACTCAAATAATAGATAGATAGATAAAACTTTATTGTCAATTAAGTTTACACAAATGAAATATTGTCTTCAGCAATCTGGCACACATACAACAAGAAGATACATGACAGTACATAAAATTTCTTAACATATCAGTATAGAGTCTTCAGTCCTCTATATTTACTACTTCAGAGCACCACACAGCAATAACACCCCTACAAAATGGCTCAGAATTTCAACACAAAGCATCATTTTGTCACCTTCTCCTAATAGACAAAGATACCTGCTGGCCAAGGGTGTTTTCTTAAATTAAACATTTCAATGGTGTGATTGATCCCATTGTAAGTTAGTAGCAGCCTCATTGGATATAAGAACACTTATGGGAATTTAATGCATTCAGCTTCATACACATCAGTTCCATATTGGATATGTGTTTATGAAATACAAGCACTCCTCCAACTCAAAGTTTGTAATAAATTCCAACACTCTAGGGTTATGATCCACAGCCTAATGCTAGATGGTTTTTATACCCATAGCCAATACATGGCATTGATATAGTTGACCTTTTCACCAAAGGAGGCATGTTAAAGCAACGGGAATCATTCAACTGATAAGGTGCTTACAAATATGGAGCATGATATATATTTCTTTATTGTGTAAGAAGGAAGTTAATTCTAACTGTGATTTACAAACCATTAAAATTATTGCATTTTCTCTAGAGGAGAGATTACCTTTTTGTAAAAAAAAAAAAGAAAATGAAAAAAAAAAAGAAATTTTTATAAAGAGCTCTTTTTAAAACATGTCAAAAGTAGTAAAATAAGAATTAAGCAAAACTTGCCATCAACTGCTCCTTCAATTATCATTTTCACAGAGGCCTGTGACCAAGGAATTCTGGAGGTGAATATATTCAGAGAAATAAGTTTAAGCTAAAAATTTAAGTGAGGTAAACATGGTTATAAAATGTTTACCTGTTTGAGTTACTGCCATCAAGTTTCTGGCATGCTAAGAGTTAAATTTTCAATTAAAATTTATTTGTAGTGATTTTTTACAAACAATGTTGCAAAGCATTTTAAAAGAATTAGACATTTTTAACAATAACCAAATCACACTGGCTTACAATTTCTAATAAATGAAATAATAAATTAAATATCAAAAGATGGGCTGTGTTTTCAGCTTTTGATTGTATGTCAATAAATATATTCTACAACAATCTCAGAAAATACTATTGTGGGGAAATATACATCCATGGCGGTAATGTTATAAAAACATCCCACACTTAATTAGGGTTATATTTTATTTACATGTAATTAACTCAGAAAGACGTTTCAGTATGAACCAGATCAAAATGCATAATATTTATAGACCATAATCTATAAAAGTTAACATTTACACCAGTTGTTATATAGCAATAAAATTAAAATGACCTCCTTGTTTATACAGTGTTCGTTTTATCAGCTCCACTTACCATAAAGCTGTACTTTGTAGGTCTACTATTACAGACTCCATCCATCTGTTGCTTTGCATACATTTTTGACCACATTTACCATGTTTTTCAATGGTCAGGACCACAATGTTAATATTTAGGTAGTGGGTCAATGTCAGCACTACAATGACACTGATGTGGTGATGTATTAATGCATGATCCAGAGTCAGCAGTGCTGCCTTGGCTTTTACTCTCCAAAGTGTCAGTGCTGAATACAATCCAAAAACCAGCCACCTGGGTTGTTTGACCACCACAATTTCAGCTTGGACAAGGAGGCCATCATGTTGGGCGACATTACATGTAATATAACAGGAACTGCTATTTCTGTTCAACTTCTACCAGTGCAATACACACTAAAATGCCACAACATCAGGGTCACAGCAGTACTGGGAATGACCCACCCTTATAAAAACTGCCCTGTGGTGGTCCAGAACATTGAATAACATGTTGAAACGTGTATACAGTGAAACAGATAAGATACATCTTATTGTAAAACACTTACACTCTGTGGTAAGTGATAGCTGACAGGTGCACATACTGTATATGAAAAATGAGGCCGAATTACAGATTAAAACACTGATTTTTTTTTTTTTTAAATATAATAATACATATAATTAGCACCTGTGAAAACCTCAGCACTGTAAAAATTATATAAAAGTCCAAAAATATATTCAAACATGACTGCAGGGGAAGCAGCACTATTAAACTGCAATTACTTCATTTCAAAACAAATAATGTATTAATGTATTGTCTCTTTATGATGTTTGAATGTTTCAAATGAAACAACAGCTAAATCTACATCTCTAAAATCTAAACAACCACATCAAGGTTATTCAATGCTCTGTAACAAATTAATGTTATGTGAAATTAAATGTGTGAATATGAAAGTGTTGTGCAGTGAAAAGGACCAACCTTTTTCAAATTTTCTGCAATTTATATTATTTGTTCTTGGAATGTAAGGGAAAGGAAAAGGCACTAAAGGCTTGCATTTCCATCTTTTTTGTTTGGACTGTCCAATGAATATAAATGCAATCGTCAGGTGTAAAAAAAAGTAATCCCCCCCAATGACTTTAATCCAGTTATGTGGTAATTAAGGTCAGCTGTTGGACTCCATTAGAAAAAACAGGTTTTAAGTAGCCGTGGTCAAAAGAAAGTTATCCTGGCTGTCAGAAGGCGGTAAGAAAACCATTTACCTGGAACAACAATATAATGTTGCCTCTTAGCAGCTACCACCCTTAAAATGCTAGTATTATTGACACTTGGATACAATGTCATGTTACAAAGGTCACTGACGATAGCTCTGAGTGAACCTATATAACAATACTTGTTACATATTGATAATCTATATTTAGTTAATTGTATATCTTTAAAATCTGGAATTGTGATCCATATGTTGCATGGAATGTGACTTTGTGGGGCTATGTAGAAATGTTTCATTACAGAGATTTGCTCAGTCTTGTTTCACTGATAAATGCTGTCCTGTTTCATCTGTAGCTGCTCTGCTCACTGCTGTTTGCTGCGGTGGTCGGGTTTATATTTGAGGAGCAAACCCAGAGAAGCAAATCCAAATAAAGCTGTTTGGGCAAACCACAGGAGACGAGCAGAAGGGCTGTCAATGCCTTTATCACTGCAGATCGAAAGACACACATGCACAGGTTAGAATCACATTCATTTAAGAGCCACAGCACTGAAAATAGTGTACTCTACTGCCCTCCTGTGGAAACCTGGGGAAAATAATCTTTATTGCTGTTTGTATATTAAAGGGACACTAGGTAATATTTATTTATTTATTTACCGCTACTGGAGCTCCCCCTAGTGTAATCAATTTTTACAGCACAGTACTGAGGGGGGAGGGGAAAGTATGTGGTTTCCTACTCTCCACAAAAATTTACATAATGCAGTTTATGCTATGCTGAGCCCAATGAAGAATGATATAGGATTTTTCTCCCTATTGCAGGTCAGTGAAGCATCACAATGATTTTGAAACTATAATATTAAGTTAAAATTTTTATGTAGTGTACCATTAAAGAATAGCTGTACCCTGCTGGGTTCATCCAAGTCCACCCCAATTAAACTTTTTAAGTATATATTTCTCTCAGGGTGGTGTCCTGAGTCCTTTATTTGTTGCCTTTGCACATGACTGTCAAGCCTACTATGTATCCAAACAAATTTGAAAATAAGCTAAAAGCACCTCAGTAATTGCTTTTAACTTGTGAATGAGAATAAACACAGATGAGAAACAGAGATGTTGGTTCATTTGTGTGATATAATCTTGTTTAAAAAATGAGAACAAAAAAAAAATTAGATTGGATAATATTAAATGGACGAGTAGATATATGAATAGGTTTTTAGGAACTGGGATGTCCTGATGGTCGCAAGTGTTAATTCGTTGATCATGAATATTCAGAAATGTGTTTTTTTTAAAGGATATTGAAAAAAAAGTTTGTTTGAAGAGGGAGATTTAAATACAGTTTTATAGGTGTAGTATTTTATTGGTCTTACTGTTTGGTGTGAGCTTATAGTGTTCTCAAGGGATAGTGTTGGGGGAAGATGTATGTGTATTGTCCTCCCCAACACAGAATCTGTGTATATTGAGAGGATTCAGGTGAGAGAAAATATGATTTTCTCTTACACTAGGTATTTGCTTTATATCTATTAAATCAAGAAGAACAAGGCTCTGAAATAGTTTAGTCCCCTAGCACATTGTGCAATTTTAAATGCCTAAAAGTACAATTTTTTATTTGTTATGTATGAGGTATTGTACTTAAGTTTATTAACATTTTATTAAAGGTGGGGCCTTTTGAGAGGAAATAATCCCCGGCTCTAGGCTTGGATTCATTCATTCATTTGTATTAGCACAGCATGGGTAGTCATCATCGGGAGCAGTAACATTTACACATTTACAGCTGAACCTGAGGGGCACTCTCGCTTTTAATGAAGCTTAAAGGCTAAGCACCAGCTCTATGAACGTGATAACAAACAAATAAATACAGTGGAATTTGAGTTCCTAACTTGTGTTTATTGATAGTCAGAAAACATGTTATTTCTTACTAATTCAAGGTATAAGGTTTAAAAGACCCCCCCGGGGTTTTTAGTCATACATGATTCCACTTACTATAAAAGTCTCCATAGGTCAGTCAATTTTACAGCATTTTTGTTCTCTGAAGCCAGCCCTTTTTATTTTCAACTATGAAAAAACATTTTATTCGTAAGGGACTGATATAATAAATTAGCAAGTAGTATTAGAGAAGACATGATCCACATGACACATGTCTAGGAAGCTTATATGTCTTTATAAAAATCAATATCAACATCACATCTGTTAAGCAATACTAGCTCATGGGCTTGTACAATGCTTCACAGCAACTCATTTTTCTTACCTGCACACTTTCATTGCCACAAGGGCCTCAAAGACATGGATGGCCCAAGCACACCACCACCTAAAACACACACAACAATGAGATATTTGGCTAAATATTTCACTTAGAGCTGGAAATTAATATACAGAAACATACAGAAACCAAACTCACCCCTTGTACATGATGCTGTAATGCTCATTTATGAGATGTTTTGCAAGAGAACCAAGCAGACCCAAACTGTCATAGGGTACCTGATTTGGCCAGAACACAGTCCACTTGAAAGGACGAAAAACAAACAAAAAAAATGCAACAAAATATGAAATTATTAAATAGTACCATAGTTGGTTTCACTCTTATTTTAAACTAAGAACAACTGAACGACTGTCAACTGAACAACTGACTGTCATTATTATAGAAAAAGGAATAATATGTAATAAATAGACATTTTTGGCTCCTTGGCGCCCCCTACCTGTTGCGTGTGTGTAATTCATATTTACAGTACTGCCATTAAATCAAGTCACTCACTCACACACAGTTTCTAAACCAAGGGATATTCACGACCAGATCTTGAGGCTTCTACTGATGAACACACACTTAGAGTCTCTCTCTCTCTCTCTCTCAAACACACGTACACCTCTATCTCATCAGGGCTGATACTTTCTGAACTTTTTTCCATGCCCGGGAGGTGGACAGGGGTGGGGGCCCTGTGTATGCAACAAACTCTGCGTTGCTCTGCCGTTTAAACCACCACGGCAGGAATGTGTGGGCGGAACACGAGGCTCCGCAGACCAATCACAGCTGCTGTGGCCCGCATCACGCGACGCGTAGTTACATTTCTGTGGAGGTGTGCATCAGGCTGCGGCGCAGGGTCCGTGTTTACGTCATAGGTTCGATGCAGAAGTATAAATTAGGCTTCAATTTGTCTGGCCAAGACCCAGGGCCGCCCCTACCCTATATCTGATTGGCTCGTTGGCTAGTAGGCTATAATCAAATTATATACAATGTACCGCTTTATTACAAGCATAAAATATAACTTTTGTGGTACTCTAACCATTTCAACTACACAGCAATTACAGAACAAGCATTTACCAGAATCAATGTCCAATGCCAAACATTGAGCTAATCCAGCTAAATTTAACAGCTGCAAACTATGCCTCACTGCTCAGTAACCATCAAAAACCTGATTATAACACTTTCATCAACAAAACCTTGACAGTGTAAATATTACACTCAGCAACCCCAGGAGAAAACATACCCAATCTTACCTAGTGCTCCTCTAAATGTATTTACTCTTTAAATAATAAGGAAACACCCAGAGTAATCCAATTATAGACACAACCAGGGGGAAAGGGGCAAAATACGGCCTAACAGGTTTCACCCTACACCTTCGGTTTCCTTACTCTTGAGAGAGTCTGAATACCTATGTTAATTCAAAATGTTAGTTTTACCTTTATAACAACCTTCAAAAGTATCACAGCTGTATTTATTTAGTCATTATTGGGTATTGAGTGCAGAATAATTGAGAAAAATTATTTCTTTCAAAATATGCAAAATGCATTGTGCATGTATACATATTTAAATATATATTTCAGGTGGTTCTGAACTTTGAAGAACAAGGTGAAATGGGGCAAACAAATTATGCAGAGCAACAGGTGGACTACAGTCTGATATTGTAGAACTACAAAGTACTCCTCTATGAACATTTGAAGCTAAAAGAATGGGGAATGAGTTGAGAGACAAGGATGTAGGATTTAACTTGCTGGATTTTATAGTGCATTTACACAACCTAATATTTAGCGTTCACTACCCCTCAAATTCCCCTCCTATGTTATCACTACCTTAACCAGACATTACATACAAGTCTTTATAAACCAGACTCTCTGACGAGGTGAATCGGAGACCAGTGAAGCTGATTATTGGAGCAGTTATATATTTAAATAGGCACCTTAAAGAAAGCTGAAAGAAGACCCACCTTGTCTGGCTTGCTGCCAAAACACGTTGCACTTGGTAGCGCACTTTCAAAATAAAAGTTTGTGGGGAAAAAAAAAACATTTTTCTGTCCGTGGTATAAATTATGGGGGAAATTAAGCTTTTTCCAATTTTGCGAGGGGCACTAACCGCCACCCCATCCCCGCGGCTCCAACGCCAATGGTCAAGACATTGTTTTGATAATTCAGGTGCATAAAAAACATTAAAAATTAACCATAAGCTCCTGTGATTTTAAAATTATTTTTTTTCAAATTGTATGACAATATAAAACATACATTTTCAGCCCTAATATATAAGATAGATAATATATATTATATATAAAACAAGTTACATTTCATAACTTACATTGAGTTTGTATTAACATTAACAAATACAGATAAGGGCATTCTGCAGTATACGTGTAGTACACAGTGTTTTTATAACAGTAGATCTCCATCTTTTTAGGCCAAGTACCACCAATTATCAATAAAAAAACACACAAGTCATATCACAGAACCACACACACAAAACGTGTACCCTGGATGAATACATACGTTTTAATACTGCTTACCATTTTAGTTAAAGGGCTGAGTCTATCCATGCAGTGGAATGTGACATGTTTCATGATCATTTTATAAACGTACGATGAAATTTGACCTCTGCATTTAACCCACACACAGTAGTGAACACACACTGATTTGGGACAGCGAACACACACACACACGATTCTTTATTGTGGATGTACTCTATTTAAAAATTTAAGTTGATATTTGTTTTTTTTTTTTTTATGTAAAACACATTCATTTTATTTAAATTTACACAATCACATCTAGTAAACTTTCAGATACAGGTACAGTGCATGAGACAAATAAATGAGATGATACGGAACAGCATAGAATGACTATAAGAGATCAGCAGGCATTTCTGGAGACAGGAGGATAGAAACATTCCAGGACAATATCTAGTCATACCAACCACAGATGAAGCTGCCCGTTGCTAAACATGCAGAACAGATGGTGGTGGATAACAGAACACTAATGTCTATCAAAGCCAGCACAAACTTTCTATAAGCTATTGGTTTTTACTCTCATTAAACACAGTACACGATGCATTTGAAATGAGATTAAATTGTCAGTGATTAAAAAATAAATAAATAAATAAATAATAATAACAATAATAATAAATTATGTATCATTACCTGACACTAATAACGTCTGTGCCTCTGAATGCTTTGCTCATAGAAATGTTCTGGCATCTACTGATGCTTTTCTTTTACCAGATGCGAACAATGCATAAAAATGATTATAGGCAAATGCACTTTGACAGCTTGCCTATTTCTAAGCTCCACACACACACACACACACACACACACACAGTAAAAGCACCATTCAGCTGTTAGCCTGACGGCCAAAAGTGCACTGGGTATTCTTAAAAAGGCAGGCATTCGAGCTTTGTTTTCAGTCCGTTAGAGGGATTATTTGTTACCGATTCACACGAGTAATGCATGACCCCATCATCAGACCCTCCACAGCACTTCGATTTTAAACTCTCCAGTAGGATTAAGATATAAAATGTACTACCCTTTCAGTGTTTTATATCCAAAGAGCCGTTACTCGCAACTTTGCTCCAGATATCAGATTACCACATCACAACATTTCTACTCATGAAAACAGAACACGTCAGAAACATAGAGCAATTCTCAATTTTAATTTCAATTGTTTTGGGAATTATAATTTAATGAATGAGTTTCTAAAGCACACGGGACACGTAGATAGCTAAGCAAGAAAGTGATAAATTAATAAAGGTACTTTGCCAAAGAGCATTTCATATTTATTATTGAAAACAACCTACCGTATAGAAGCCCATGGACAATGTTACCGTTACTATCCAGAAAAGACTCGACCTTCTGAAATACGCGTACTCATCACTTGTAGCCATTCTGTCTGTTTCAGCGTACTCTCCCTGATTGTTTAAAAAACTGAGAGAAATGCAGGAGAGAGGGAGAGGGCAACCTTGTTCAGACTTTCATAATAAAAGCCTCCTAACGCTAACCGTGGACTACGACGGAGTTTTAGGGCCACGGCGTTAAAAAAAATCAAGATTCCGAGAATATGTTTTAGGAATAATTCTGAGAGAAAAAAATCTCAGAATAATTGAGTAAAAAAAAGTCTGTATATTTTCGAGAATATAATCAGAATATGTAGAGAAACACTGTTTGGGTTATTATTTATTATAATATATAGACAGTCTGTGCGCCTTGAGTGAGTTGTGAAAGAAGCAGTCAGTGAAGTGAACAGAATTATTTATTAAACGCATCCACAGACATGACGACCCCGTCAGTGCAGCCCCTGAGTGCGATGCATAAGGCTTTAGTTTATTGTACGAGTCCGTGCCGTAACGCGATGGAGCCTCGTGGCCGCGCCGGAGTTCCTCTCGCTCTGGAGCCATCATTTTCGTGATTATTAATTGTATCCTGTGAAACTACATGCCATGGGTTCGTGCACCGATTCAGGGTTTAAACACTAATCACACTGTGGTCCTGAGTGTTTATTCCTGAAATCTATACCATAGCAAGACTTAAGCAACACACTGCATTCCACAGTTACACTGTGTGTGTCTGCTCCATTACACGCAGCAAATTATTCCGAGAATGTTCTCAGAATTATTCTCGGAATCTTGTTTTTTTTTTTGTTTTTTTTTTTTTTTTTTAAACCCGTGGCCCTAAAACTCCGTCGTAGGACTGTAACTGTAATAGGAAGAAGAAAAAAAACAGCAAAATTTCTACCAAAAGTGAAGCTAGAACAGATAGATGGCTGTTTGGTAGCAGTGTGTATCTCCACCTGCCAGCTTTAGCAGAGATGTTATTTTGCTGTCCTTTTTTGTCCAGTCACAAAAGTCCCCTGCATCCTCAAGTGGCTCTATACTAAATATTAAATTATTTTCTAATTATAGCACCCCCCGTATATGCATTTTGATCATATTTGGCACACTTTGTCAGAGTAATGCCATGCACATATGTACCCATTTTAGTTTGATTTGGTTAAGCTCCAAAAAGTTTGATTGAGTTATAGCTCAAAGAGTGCACTGAGCTCTGCTCACACAAGCTTATTGAAATATTGCAGCAACTGCGTGTCCAAAGTTCAAACTTGTTTTGCTAATTATTTACCGACATGCAATACAGATTGCAATGAGTCCAATGGTTTGCTGACATGATGAAAATCCAATTCAATCAGACCAATTCCATATTTTCAGGTTACAAACATAAATTACACCCCTTTGGGACAATCACCCCGAACATTATTTAGGCTCTTGTGTGTGTCCATGTACATACCATTGATGATTGGGGATCGTTAAGCCTGTCAAAAAATTTGATTGGCTGATGACATTAACAAATTTGCCTGTATTGTGTTGTCATTATTTTCCCAAGTGTAGGCTTGCTCACAGAACAAGCATGCTAAACATCAACTTGATACACATTGAAAATGATGAGATATTGCCAAAAAGACATAACTACATATTATAGCGCCCCCTATAATATTTCATGCACCAGCATAAGGATGCTACATCAGAATCATGTCTTGAAGCAATGTCTGAAAATGCATCTGAGTTGACTTAAGTATATAGGAGTTACATGGGTTAAAGTAAAACATACCATTAAAGGTACAGGTTCATTTGCATATAACCGCCATCTTGTTTCGAAAATTCCAGATTTATTATTATTTTTTTTTTTTTGATAATTATTGACTGGCATGCTACAAACATTTTAACACCAAGGTCATGGCGATCAGATCAAAATACGAGGACTAATTCGCATAATTAGGCTTTGTGAATTATACAAATTGAGTGGATCGTAGTGGTTGTGTCAACCTTTTTGGTTCATCAGAAACAAAGGATTTATGTAGAAAAAATATTTAATCTCTATGAATCATGGTGTGGAAAATCTTGTAATGAAAGCATTTTCCATCATTGTAGCACAACCTTGGGGCGAATCAGGCTTCTTTGTGCCTGAGTAGCAGGAGGGTACTATTTGTTGACGAAGTGGGAAGTCTGTAGGCCTTAACGTTTGGTCTGTGTGTTTCGTTTCATGTCAGAATATTTTAGTGGCGGAATTATAATATACATTTAAACAATTACAATAGGGTTCCTTGCACTGTAGTACTCAGACCCCTAAAATGTTAGCTAGTACATTTTAATTGAAAATATCCAATACCCAACTCAATATACAGGGTTGGATATTGGATATTTTGGGCCTTGGATGATTTTCGTGATAATTGGTCATTATTAAACTAAATGCCATGTACAATAATAATCACAATACTTTAACACACAAACGCATCTCCAAGATTTAATTGTGTACTGGCACAAGAGCAGCTGTTCTTCTGTGTGTACCACTGTTCTGCAGTGTGTTCTGGCACAAGAGCTGCTATCCTGCTGTGTGTGCTGTGTATTTTTGGTGTTTTTTGTGCATTTTTGGGTGATTTTTTTCACTCCGAGGTGATGGCGCCCTCATTGTCTATTTTCATTTACATTTACATTTACAGCATTTAGCATTTATCCAGAGTGACTCACAAAAATGCTTGGTGTTCAGACAGCTAGTACAAATAGGTTAGGGTCCAAATTCCCTATGAGCTCAGACGCTTGTCATAACAATGGCTATCTAGAAAGAACAAAACTTAGTAATTGCAATAAACAATGCAATCTAGTCAGTGCTCAAACCTAGAAGGAAAGGTGTTAAGTGCAGTATAAGTGCAAAAACAGTCTGTTATGGTGAGCACCTAAGTGGGTCACAAAGAGATGGGTCTTCAGTCTGTGTTTGAAGACTGCAAGAAAGTCCGCTGTTCAGACAGCCAGTGGAAGTTCGTTCTACCATCTGAGCACTTGCATTCAGTACCAGCTGAAGGGGCCTGATGGCACCTGGGACAAGCACCTCGGTAGCCTCCTGAGAAAGAAAGGGTCGGATCCTCTGGATGTTGTACAGAAGGAATTTGCATGACCATTTTATGTTTGCAATATGGGTTGTGAACAATAGCTGGCCATCCAGACTCACACTCCTTGCATCTTCAGATGGAACAGTTGAGGAGTTCTCAAATGAGATAGCAAGATCTTGGTGAGGACCATCCATTTCAGGGTTGAAAAGAAGCTCAGTATTGCTAGGATTGAGCTTCAGGTTGTGAGCTGACATCCACGAAGCAATGTCAGTCAGACATGACAAGATGCGACTGGAAATCAGATGCCAGATGGTGGGAAGGAAAGCATTAGTTGAGTGTCATCAGCATAATAGTGGTAAGAGTAACCATGAGAGGTAATTATATCACCAAGTGAACGGGTAACAATGAAAATAGAAGACCCAGACCAGAGCCTTGAGGGACACCAGTGGAGAAGAAGTAGATCAATGTTACCTAGTAAGAGTGATCTTCCAGATAAGACTAAAACCATTTCATGCCAAACAAGTAATTCTGAGTTTGTTGAGGACAGACAAGAGGATCTTGTGGTTGACTTTTTCAAAGGCTGCAGAAAGGTCCAGAAGAATTTGAACCAATGTCATTTTGGGTGATCTTGCTGTCTGGAGCTTCTCAGTAATTGCTACAAGGGCAGTTTCAGTTGAGTATGCTGGTTTGAAGCCAGACTGGTTGCAGTCCTGGAGCTGGTTCTGGGTAAGAAAGAGGGACAATTGATAGACTCTGCATTGAATAATTCTAGAGAGGAAAGGAAGTGATACCGGTCTGTAGGTGCTTAAGTCTGAGGAGTCCAAAGTGGGCTTCTCCATGATGGGAGCCACCCTGGTGGTCTTGAAGCCAATGGAACTTGACCAGAAGACAAAGGATTGTTTAGGGTGAATGTGGTGAAAGGCAGCAGGACCACTGAGATTGACTGGAGAAGAGTGGATTGGAATGGGGTCCAGTGGGCAGGTGGTTGTCTTGCTGGACTTGAGTAGCTGTAGGATGGCATCTGTGGAAAGGGAGGAAAAGCAGTTTAAGGAATTTGTGTTAATTACATGTGGAGGGAGGGCTGACAGGAAATAGACTGGCAGATTTTTTTAACCTCAAAGAAGGTGAAAAAACCTTCTGGGGTGAGAGAAGAGGGTGGTGGGGGAGATGGGGTTTTTTTGGGAAAGAGGAGAAAACCCGTGTGGGTCAGATGCTGATGCTTCCAGTCTCCCTCTATAGAAAGACAACTTTGCAGAATTAACTTCATTAGAGAACCTAGATAGAAGAGATTGGTAGGAATGAAGATCCAAGTCAAGCTGGGATTTCCTCCAACTTCTCTCTGCCTTTCTTAGTTTTCTTTGGTTGCTGCAGAGAACACCTGTCAGCCAAGGGGCAGGTGGTGAGGATCTTGGAGGCCTGGAGGATAGAGGATATAAAAGGCGAAGATATGGAGTGCAGGTTATGTTGAGTGAAGGAAGAGCAAGGAGGAGAGACATAGACAAGTGTAAAAGAAAGAAAGTGATTATCTGAGTAGTGAAGGGGAGTTATTGTGATATCCAGTGTATGGAGTAGGTCTGCTGAAGATTGGGTTCAGTGTGTTGCCTGCTCTGTGAGTTGGGGGAGACTGGTTGAGGGGGATGACAAAGGATGACTGCAAATTGTCTGTTAGAAGGTTGAAGTCACAGAGGAAAATGAGTGGTGTTCCATCAATGGGGAAGAGACTCAGAAGAATATCTAACTTGTCTATGAAATTGACGAGCAGCAGGGGGGCGATAGGTGACAATAATATGCAGTTTAGTGGGTGAAGACACAGTAACAGCATTGTATTTAAAAGATGATGAGGAAAAGAGAGTGAAATTAAGGCCCACTTCCTGGACACAAACAAACTAGTGCCACCACCCCTGCCAGTCTGTCTTGATGAGTGGGAGAAGTTTAAGGTAGAGGATAGGGCTGCTGGAGTTCTCGGGGTGATCCAGGTCTCATTCAATGCCAGGAAGTGCAGAGAATGGTGCGATGCCAGGGCTCAGATGAAGCCTTTTGGACTGCTGATTGGCAGTTCCAGAGTCCACCTACTACCCTGGTCTGGGATTAAGATGGCCTTGGTGGATAGATAAGATTACTTGTGTTGCGCCTCCTGTAATGAAAATGGGGGCTTCTGACTCAGAAGGGTGAGAGAATAGTAACTGAGGAATGCATGCAGAAAGAACAAGAAAGGGCAACTGAATGTACAGAAGATTATAAATTAAAGATAAAAGCTTTTCAAGAAGTTGATTTTCAAGAAGATGGTGAGCTAAAGACTTTAGCTTTTTGCTGGAGATACTTTTTGCAGTTTTTCTCAGCTACATTTTATAGTATTTCGGTTTTTGCTTACATTTTATTTCATTTTCTGACCATCTTTTGGCTCAACAAGTCTGAAGCTGATAATGGAACTAAACAATTAAACAGTTAGCTGCAGAAAACAGTGACAATTACCACCTGAGAACAGTAGTTCGCACCAAAAATCTGGGAACCTAAAAATGGGCTGTCCACCTACTTTTTCATGGATATGGCACAGAATCATTCAGTAGTTGGCCTTGCCATTTTTAAGTAGCAGTGCAGGCTATGCATCATCCAGCTTTTGATTTGTCTGTAGTGTTAGCTTCTGCTCTACCATCTCATCTGGCCCGTGCAACATTTTTGTATTGAGCATATCTCCTGCAATCCAGCAAAGTTATAGCCTAGTGAAAGAAAAGCTCAAAAATGTTTTTGGCCCTACGTACACTTCATCATTTTCTCAAACACATGTGAATACTTCTTTAGCCTGGTGAGAATTTGGATGTGTATAGTGCAGATATCACTTGTCCTGTGCTGGAGGCCTTCCCTAATTATGATATTCATGCTCAAGCAGGAGAAAATGTAAATTTTTGTGTAGCCAGTGTGGACCCAACTTTGCAGTCAAAAGTTCATGAGATGGGTGCATCCAGTATAGAGGAGGTTGTCATCATTGCCAGCTGCTGTGAGAGAGCACTGCACTTCAGTCTGCATCTGCTTGACCACCTCTTTCTCTGACCCCAGATCAGGTAGCTATGGTTTACTCTAAGTCTTCTTATTCTTATTCTAATTTCCCAATTATATTTGTTCGGGATTTCTTGGAAAATTATGCCCTATTAGATATCAGATATAAATCACTGCTGTTATGGAACGTGTCTCCCTCTGTTACCAAAAAGACATGAAGTAGCTTCTGGTTGTAATGTATTAAGTTTCCTTCTTTGAGCAAAACAATCATCACAGCTTGTGTTTCAGAAGCTACAACTGTTTCTCCTGTGCCAGCTGACTATGTAGGTGTTTTTGTCCCTAAACCAACTTGTAATATTGTTGTAGCACATACACTCAGTGAAGTTCAGAATGGCATGATTGTTGTTTGTATGTTAAACACCACTGCAAAAAAACAAAAAACAAAATTGAATTGCAACCAGGTCAACATCTGGGTGAATTCCATTCAATTTTATCCAATGCCACTCCAATAGTTGAAGAGAAATGCTGTGTGACATCCCCTGTGCAAAATGATATTGTACCACCTGTACAGATAGATGTGTCAAATTCTGATTTCTACTTAAGAATTACTCCAAGGTTTTCAATATGTATACAGAAGACAGAGATCTCACAGGCATAATCAAACAGACATCAAACATCATAATCCATCATACGCACTGAGAGTGCTGCTCCTATTAAGCAGAGATCCTAGAGAGTAACGCCAGAGCAGAGAGCAGAAATACAGACTCAAGTAGATAAGCTATTGAAAGCAGATATAATTGAAGAAAGCTATAGTCCTTGGGCTGCATCAGTCATTTTACTTCTTAAAGAGGACTGTACCTGGCGATTTTGCCTGGAATATAGAAAGTTGAATGATATGACTATCAAGGACTCTCATCCTTTACCTAGAGTTGATGATGCACTTGGTGCGTTATCTGGCTCTGCTTGTTCTACGGACAAGCAATAGCAAGGTAGAGAAGCAAGGTCAGGAAAAACTGCATTCACTACTGGCTCTGGGCTCTAACATTACAAAGTTTAACTTATGGACCTTACGAACGCCCTTGGAACATTTCAGATAATAATGGAAATGGTGTCCCCGTGGCCTCCCATGGAAGACATGTTTAGTGTACTCGGATGATATTTGGAATAGGTTTTCTCCAGATTTCAAGCTACTGGCCTCAAGCTAAATCCTGCTAAATGCTATTTGGCCAAAGACCATGTCCAGTTTATAGGTCATGTTGTTTCTAAAAATGGCACTCAGACTGATCTGAAACACGCTTTGTCTAATCTTCCAGTTGTTGCTTTTCCAGATTTCTCATTGCTCTTCTTGGTTTATACTGATGTTTCTTGCTCTGTCATTGGAGCTGTGCTAGCTCAGAAACATGGAAGCCATGAAAGTTTTTACACATGAAAGCTGAAAGAAGGTGGTAAACATATGATGTTTGGACAGTAAGGTATTTCAGGCAATATCTCTACAAGCAAACCTTTGTGATAATCACGGATCACAAAACTCTTGCGGGCCTTCGGAATATCCCTATTGACAATGAACTGTCCCACGTGCATGCTAGGCTTTGGAGCTTGATTCCTGTGAATGGACTGTTCTTTACAGAGATGGGCCGAGTCACAATAATGCTGACGCTCTATCACCTCACCCTGATGTCAGTAGTCCCACTGGTCAAATCACCACCTCCACCCAGACCAGTAGTTTGACTCCTGTCTAGTCCTGTTCGTACATCACACCGAGGTAATTTTCACAGTACTGATCTCGAACCAGTTGATAGTGCAGACACTCTGAATGCATCACTCAGCCCTGCTTCACAGTGTCCCTCTGAGATTTTTCTTCTACATTTATACTTCAGCTCAAGGATGATGACTTGAAAAGCAACAACAGGGTCCATTCTTATGAGCTGGAAAGCTAGAGGTCAAAGGCCACCTTACTGTCGTATGAAAACGCGCTCACCGGTAGAGAGAGCATTTTGGCAAGAACATCACAGGTTTTTTTTTAACAATGGCATCCTCTGCCGCAAGGTTTACAGGCCATCTTCTGGGTTACTGCTGCATCAAGTAATTATACTAAATGCTTTGCAGGAATATATTCTCAAGCTGCTCCATGGAAATCCAGTAGCTGGTCATCTTTCTGTGGAGAAAGTCTTGAAGCAGGCACAACAGATTTGTTACTGGCCATTTATGTCATGTGACATCTGTGAATGGTGTAGTGTGCTCCATGTGATGCTAGATGTAGTCCTACATCTCATCAGAGGGCATCTATGAATACCCACATCATCCACAATGTGTTGGCATAGTCATGTGTTTTAATAGGACCCTTAACAACCAGCTTGCTACTAGCTACAAGTTAATACTTCTACAACCGGGTGAGTGGGATCATTGTCTCAACCAAGTGGCCCTTTCAGCACAAACCCTTGTGCTACAACAGGCTTCAATCCTTTTCTTTCCCCACTCATGGATGTGAAGCTAGAATGCTTTCCCCTTTGGTACTTTGGTGCCACAGGTTAGGTTCTTCAACTTGCCCAGTCGACCGTCTTGTGAATTTGCCCAGTTACTTGATGGACTATGTTTTGAAATAGGACAGTTCTCACAGATGAAGACTACAGGATAGTACTGTACTGTGGTACTGCTCAGTTATATAGAGCAAAACAAGGATGTTTATGGGAGACAGGTAAGAAATGTAAGGGTTAAATTGGGCCAATGAAGTGAATAGACTTTTTAGTTTTTAAAATGTTCTACCTTTATATTTTAAGGTTTTATACTACCAGCTGTTAAGTCCAAATATTAAGGGGAGTAACTTTTTTTTCCACCAACCCCCAGTTCCAATACTGAGTTTAAATCAGTGAAAAGAAAAATATTCTTAATCATTATGAATAAATGAATTTTACAAACATTTTGCAAAGACAAAGAAAGTAAAATCATATACTGGCTATTAACTGTTGTTAAATTGAATACTCCTGCTATTTAAACAAAAATAAAACAAGTTAAAAAAAAAAGAAAACAAAAAACCCCAAGCTCAATTTGAACTCTAAAAGCTCACTAATGAAAGCATAAATTGTGGGAATATAAAGAGGGGGGGGGGGGGGAGAAGAAGGGAAAAATAAATAAATAAATAAATTATATATATAAAATTACAAAGCACTACAAACAAACAAGAAACAGTATAGTATCCATTTTTATTACAAAAAGGTTCTGTACATTTGCTGTTACATTAAGATCCCAGAGACAAAAGAAACAATAAAAATGGAAAGAAAAAACCTCACAAAAGCTCACGCAAATTCAAAAGTCTCAAAACAAAAGAACCAGTGTTCATTGTTTCTCACACTGTAACTGTAAAACAAACCTCTAAAAATATAATGAAACAAACAAGTTCAAAGATTTTCACATTTTCTATATGAGAAAACAGAGTGTAGGAGATATGGTGTTTGGCTTGAAGAAAACCCTTCACAACTTCATGCCACCAATGCGAAACTCTGCACTGAGTATGTACTGAATGTAAAGCCGCATGAATGACTTTGAAGGAGAGACTTCCACAGAAAGCTGATGTAAAGATGTTTACATTACCGTTCCTAAATGCAGCAAGAAAAAAAAGTTCCCTTTGTACAAACAAAAAAGGCTTGAATACAAGTGAGATCTGCAGCATGTGGGTACTTTGTCAATTGGTAAGATGAATATTCAAAGTGAAAGCATTCTCCAGAGGAAGGAGAAGCAAGCAGCCTTCTACTATGGACTGTCTAATGAGTCCAAACCGTAAAACTGTTGTGATGCAGTAGTTTGAAGACTAGTGACTGAAGGACAATGCCAGTGTATCTGAGGAAGAACAATCATCAGTAAAGGAGGGCCAGGTGGTCATGTTAATAGTTCATTTTCTAGCCTTGCAGATACTTAAACTTCAATTGAAATTTGCATTTTGAATTTATGAAGTAGATGAAAGATATTAACAGTCAACTGAGCCCTTATCAGCACACGTGGACAGAACATGGCTCTAGCATGAACTTCAAGTTCCATTTTCAAAATGTGCTAAGGATCGTCTAAAAGGCCAGCAAAGCTTTTTAGTGTTTAAATGTGTGCCAACTTTTGAATCATCTTGGGTATAAAGTGGGTATAAAACCAACAGTGTATAGTTTGAATGAACAAAGCAGAACCATAGGACTGTGCCCATTTCCTAATTATTAGTTCTAAGTGTTGTTAAAATATGCTGCAGTGTTTTAACTGCACATGCTAGAGCACACATACTGTCAAGAGCACTCAGGTAGGTCATACTGTATCTGGGAAATACACTAAAGAGTTTTAAATGAAGGGATAGAAAAAAAAAAATAAAAGTTGAGTGGCTATTTAAATCTTTTTTTTTTGCTTCTACTTCTGAAGTCATTACAGAAGATTAAAGGGGGGGGAAAAAAACAACTTTTCTCCATGATCATATAAATCAATAAAATATATAATTACATTACATTAATTTACAATTTGTAAATAACTTTTTTCATATGCAAAATACAAAAAAACAGCATCTTATAAAAACAACTACAGTACATGCCATTGCACTATCAGTTAAAAAAAAAAAAAGAAAAAAAAAATTATGTACATTTCCAACTGTTGCTTTCATCTGATTTCCTGAAAGTCTCAGCCCATTAATCTCTCTCCACTGTGACTCACACCCAAGTCATATGTCCTATTCAGACCCATACTCATTCACACACATATACTGACAAAATAAAGCATCTTTGGCCAAAGGTAGAGGCTGCAGTATCTGCAACAGCTATGTATAATGGTTTTCCTTTTCCCTTTTATGCAACAAACACACACACACTTACAAACATACATACGAGTAACATGCAAAAAACGCATGTCAGAACTGGAGTCTATATTTTATAAATTGCAGTGCACACAGCAGAACCAAGAAGGCCAAGTTTCTCTCAGTTCAGTGTCATTGAGGTCAAGACACACATTTACAGTAGAAACTGTAAAAATCACATACACTCCTATGTCATAAAAAGATGAATTGCTTCGAAATGGAACAAGGCATCAATAAATAGTGATGTTAGTCCCTGGTGATTCTTCAGAATCAAGGACAGCCTTCAGTCACTCTTGGCATTTTGTGTGGCATCCAGATTCACCACCTGAAGTTCGGTCAGATTACTGCTGCTGCTGCCGCTGGATTGTTGACCAATCACCATCTGTAAAACAATAAAAAAATAAATAAAAACATTAGAAGTCAGGATCCATTGCACACCCAAATAATTTACTTCAGCTCACAGCAACATTAGCATGCCACTCTGTGTATGTAACGACCAAAACCAAAACAACTTTTTATATTTGTGTGTTCAACAATACATATTACACTGATACAAAAAGGCTAAGCAGTGATAACTCATAGATGTGCTTTCCAATTATTCCATAATTTCTGATTTTGAAAAATCCAAAAAACAAACAAAAATAATAATAATTTACAGAAAATTATCATCAGGACAATTAATTTTTTGAATGTTACCCAGTGTAGCTTTTATATAGTAAGACACTATATCACAAGATTCAACTTTAGATGGCTTTGGAAGCCTTTCTTGATTAGGAAGAAGAGCTTCCAACATCAGAATGCTAGTACATGCAGTGTTCCTGACATTTTTGGAAATTGGCAAAGGGGAAAGTAAAAACCCCTCCCGGCAGTGAGTTAGTAGAGTCAGCGGCATGCTGGTTGCAGAGAGAATATTAAGAGTTTCACTTGTAAAGTGGAGATCTTGCCGTACTGGGTGTAGCTGCACAGCTGAAACAGGTATCTGAACCATGCCAGGGGGTGCTGTGAGGAACACCTGAGGAACAGCACCTGACAGCAAAAAAATACACACACACACACACAACTTAAAAACAGCAGCTGCAGTTTACATTGTCATGTCCAATGCGCCAAAAAAAGATATGCAATAGAAATTCATAAATCCATTGGCATATGAATGGGGATATATTACTCTTAATAAATAAGCAACCAACCAATCCACAACATTTAGTGTGTGTTCACCTACAACCCCAATTCAAATTAAATTGGGACATGGAGTAAAACATAAATAAAAACAGATAAACTTTGTTTTTTTGCAAATATTTGAGGCCCGCAACACATTACAAAAGAGTTGGGATAGGGGCAACAAAAGACTGGGAGAGTTGAGGAATGCTCAAAAAACACCTGTTTGGAACATTCAACGGGTGAACAGATTAATTGGAAACAGGTGAGTGTCATGATTGGGTTTAAAGGGAGCATCCACGAAGGGCTCAGTAGTTCACAAGAAAGGATTGCACAAGGTATACCACTTTGTGAACAACTGCGTGAGCATATCTTCCAACAGCTTAAGAACGTTTCTCAATGTACAATTGCAAGAAATATAGGGTCCAATAGCATCATCTACAGTCCATAATATCATCAAAAGATTCAGAGAATCTGGAGAAATCTCTGCATGTAAGTGGCAAGCACAAAAACCAACACTGAATGCCCGCTACATTTCGATCCCTCAAGCAACACTGCATTAAAAACCAACATCATTCTGTAATGGATATTACCTCATGGGCTCAGGAACACTTCAGAAAGCCATTGTCAGTGAACACAGTTTGTTGCTCCATCTACAAGTGCAAGTTTAAACTCCACATGCAAAGCGAAAGCCATATATCAACAACACCCAGGAACGTCGCCAGCTTCTCTGGGCCTGAGCTCATCTAAGATGATCTGATGCAAAGTGGAAAAGTGTCCTGTGGTCTGACAAGTTCACATTTCAAATTGTTTTTGGAAATCGTGGATGTCATATCCTACCCGCAAAAGCGAAAAAGGACTGTCCGTATTGTTATCAGCGCAAAGTTCAAAAGCCAGCATCTGATGGTCTGGGGGTGTGTTAGTGCCCTTGGCATGTGTAATTTGCACCATTAATGCTGAAAGGTACATACAGGTTTGGCGCAACACGTGTCTTTTTCAAAGACGTCCCTGCTTATTTCAGCAAGACAATGCCAAACCACATTCTACAGGTATTACAACAGAGTGGCTTTGTAGTAAACGAGTGCAGGTACTAGACTGGCCTGCCTGCATTCTCCCACTGAAAATATGTGGTGTGTTATGAAGCGCAAAATATGACAGAGACCCTGGACTGTTGAGCAACTGAAGTTGTACCTCAAGCAATAATGGGAAAGAATTCCACCTACAAATCTTCAATTAGTGTCCTCAGTTCCCAAACACTTGAGTGTTGTTAAAAGGAAAGGTGATGTAACAGTGGTAAACATGGTCCTGTCCCAACTCTTTTGGAACATGTTGCAGGCCTCAAATTCAAAATGAGTGAATATTTGCAGAAAACTAAGTTTAAAAACTAAATACCTTGTCTTTGAAGTGTATTCAATTGAATATAGGTTGAAATGCATTTGCAAATCATCGTATTCTGTTTTTATTTATGTTTACACAACATCCCAACTTCATTGCTATTGAGGTTGTATATCTGGGTACAGAGAGTGACGAATAAAATTTGAAATAAGACAAGCAATTGTTTAATTGGCTATCAAGATCAAAAGCATGGGATTCAAACAAGACATACCAATCTGACTCAAACAATTATGTCTAGGGATATCACGATACCAGAAATATTTAAGATAGTACTGATACCACTAAAATTCCATGATTATCAATACCAAGACAAAAAAAACAAACCAATGAAACAAATGCATGTCAACATAAATGCTTATGTAAAAAGTATTTTTCCAGACGAGAAAATAAATAAATAAATAAATAAAGTTGGGCAATTTAGTTACTTTTTTCGTTTGTTTTGTTTACTGATGTTTCTAGCTCAGTACTCTAGCCCTTTAGACGTGTTGGAATGTGGGAGCTTCACCCTGATTGGCTGTAGAGACCCTCACACTCCTCCTGTGTTTAAATGTTCACAGTGGGAGAAAGGCAGCTAGTGAAAGAAAACATGTTTATTTGATTAATGTTTGTTGAGCTTGTGGCTGCCAAATAGAACCGTTTCTAGAAGAGAAGTCGTCTCTTGTACGGATCTGTGAAGTACGGATGAAGTACGGATCTGTGTTTGTCCTTCCTCCTTGGGCGCACATTGCCATAACATGGCCCCTGATTGGTCTATAGACTTGACTGACATGTCATTGGAACACTGAGGAAGCCTAAGCTACACAGGGATATTTTAAGTTGTTTTTTGTATTTTTTGTAAACCTTTGCCAACACTTTTACACACACACAGAAGTTTTGACAGAAAGACTCAAATTTGGTCAGCCTAAGATAAGTGCTGGTGTGTTTTGTGTGTGAGTCACTTCTGGGCTTCTTCAGTCTTCGTGATGCAGCACTTAATTGGTCGTTGGACACAAACGCTAAATATTTCCATACAGAATTTTTTCTCTTGTATATTTACAATTGCAGGCTCACTGGATTTATACCTCCCTGCATTTGAGTGAGTGAATGTACCCATCCATGGCTTGAGAACCTTATTATTTAAATTTCCTGTTCTACCTTTAAAATAGTTCAATGTTTACATTATTTTATTTGATTTTAATTATGATTTTCATTTTCCTATGAAGTTACTGTTTGTGAGACTTCTCACAACAATACTGTACTAGTACAATTAACTGGAGCTTACATAAACAGAACATAAATAAGACTGGGCCTTTACTGTGTTTGAATGTTTTTTTTTTACCTGTATCTTGGGCCTGTGCATGAGACACCTGCATGGCGGATGCACTCTGAGAGAAGGCGTTAAGCACAGCTAGCCCACCGTCTGTCAGCGTGGGGGCTGAGGCATACATGAGGGTGTGGGGGCTAGGGTACATCGTGTGACCTGCTACTGAGGTGGGCACAGATGACGTGACTATGGTTGCTGGGAGACTGACTGTGGCTAGAGAGAAAGAAAGAAGGAAAAAGTGTGAAATGGGAGTGAGAGAATCACAACGGAATGGGAGAAATTTATAGCATGACCAACATACATAAGAAGAAGAGAGGACAAAAAGGTGTAAGATGGGAGTAAAAGTGAAGAAATTGGATTTATTGACAGATGCAAGAAACACGAAAAATCAAAGAGAAAGAGACTCTCCACTTGTAGCTTTCATTTTCTGACTCAAGGTGGCAGTGTTGTTTAAAATAAATAAATAAAAAAAACCCAACATTAGCTTAAATGTCCACATCTTTATCACAAATCTTTACATCATTGCTAATTATCACCCCCCACCCCCACCATGTTTCTGTGAAAGATGTGTGTGAAGTACCTGTGGATGTGCTGGTCTGGGAGATCCCTGGGCTACTGCTGTCATTACTGACAGAGCTAGACTGGGTGCTGGGTTGCACCTGGATGGCTTGGAGCTGTTGAGGTATACCTCCTCCTAAGGGACAAAGCAACATTTTTAATTGGGGACCAGAACCGTGCTTTAAAAGGTATTTACAAATACTAAAATGTCAAACCATATAGGAGAGAAAAAAAATATATAAATAAATAAAAAACACTGCCATTATGGCATAAAACACATGCTAGCCCTTATAATGTTAAAATGATGTTACTTAGTACATTTTGGTCATATTAAATCCATTTAAAACTAGGTATACCATGGACTTTGAAATTCTTATGTTTAATTTGGGGTTTCAGAAGACAATTCTTGATTATTCGTGATTAAATTGATTTACCCTACAGTACAGGGGGGTTAATAATTCATCTGAATGGATTCATTACTTCTTGATCTGCTCTGTTCTATGATTATTTGTTTATTAATGTAGGATATTTAAACACTCATATTGCTAAAAGTGATTTTTTTGTAAGGGTTGTACACTACAAAGACATTGAGATACCCCAAAACACCATTATTTCTGCAGTGAAGTGAGAGTCTACCTATCATCCAAAGACTGGAATAAAATTCAACTAGCATAGACAAGCACAGTTTGTATGCTATAAGCTGCAGTAAGTCTAATAAAATAGTCCAATGTAAAGGGCTAATATCTGAGAAAAGACCATATATTTTCACATGTTTACACAATAACAAACTACAGTACGTTAACTGCATTAACACTTATTGGCTAAACCTCACCTTTTGACACACTATATTGTATCTTGTAGGCACACAATCTTCAGAGTGGATTCTACCCTTAATATTTATAAATAATATCTTTAAAATCAATTAATTTGACAGGCAAAAAATATTGCATATTGCCATTGGACAACAGCAACTAAAAATATGGAGAATAAACAATGCAAAGCCTAATTCAAATGCAATCCTTTGATTGTTACAACATTTTAAATGTATTATAAACAAACAATCACAGATATATACCCCTTTAAGCTGGAACCTGTTCTATACAAATTATCAGCACACACAGAGGACATGCATAAATAAAATACGTTACACATACACACCTGTGAGAGAGACTGCAGCAGCAGGAAGGCGAAACACAGCCTGTTGGCCCTGCGGGTTCTGGGTGGCTGTGGCAGTGGCCAGAGCTTGGCCTTGCTGGCCCTGGAGAGCTAAAGAGTGCTGCTGCAGCTGTCCCAGGGGAATGGTAGGGGTCCCAGGGGGGAAAGGAGTGCCTGCTGTGGGGTATAGTTTGGGGGTTTAATGGAGTTTAAAAACAAGATAAAAAATATATATATATATATATATATATATATAAATATATAGGAATTTGGAGATCAAGCTTCACTAAGGAAATGCCAAAGTGACCTTATGGAATAAAGAGGAAATAGCATAACAGTAAACACAAGAAGAAAACTAAGGAACAGTGAGATAAAGTAAGAGATGTTTGTTTGACATCAACAGTCAGTTGGTTTGATTGACATCCACAGTCAGGTGAAGCTGCAGCTGTTTTGTTAGGGGCAATTAAAAGCCTTGGAATGGTTTGATTCTATGATAAGTGTGTGTGTGTGTGTGTTAGGCCACCTGGTAGGGTACCAAGTGTAAAACAGGTGGAAGAGTGTGACAGACAGGAAGTCGCATACAGTTAAACCAGCAGTCACAGGAAGAAATTAAAGTGGCAACCTCCTGTTTCTGACCACACTGCTTTAATCGTTATCTTATTAAAAAAAAAAAAAAAAAAAAAAAAAAAAAAAAAAATTGGTGTTGCTTCCAGCACCTGAACACAACCAGTTTTTAAAAATATTCCCATAACAGGTTTGGATAATCAAAAACAAAGACAAAAACTTCAGCTTCTCTGTGTTAGCTCTTTGGTGTTTTAATGATGGGTCACATCTGCTTTTACATTCTCATCCAGCATGAAGCCCAGCCCAGCCAATCTTCATTGAATATTCATAACTAATTATACGCAGAGCTTGCCAGAGCTCTCTGCTATGCCCATTGTGTTCTCATGCTAATTATCTTTATCCTACAATGACAATCAAAGGCACTAAGGCTGAGATTCCTCTTTGCAAAAGCACTTCTTTGTTAAACATAGATGGTGCATTCGAAATGATGAATATAAAAGGTGATATGTGCAGGTTTATTATGGCCTCAAAACAAATTCAGAAATATGATTGAAGCCATATCAAAACTATCATTTACTTTTATTGTTAATTTTTATTACACCAGTTTAAAGTGTTAGGTTGAATTTAAAAGAAAAACAGTCCAACATTTAAACATGTATTTGTCTGATACCAAATCATCAGACATTTAAAGTTTTTAAAACAAGGTCATGGCATCTTGGATGCCAAGCACCAATTAACATCCCTTAGGCAGCAGTCCCAAATGTTAGACTGTGCCATATAGCACACCTCATGGTGTAATTGCTAACCAGGTGTGAGAATGTGCATTTGGATGAGGTAAGAGCCAGTTCCTTTAAGTGTTTTAAAACCTAAACATACAGCAAAATGAATTAATTCAGGTCTAATAAAAGAGGACGAAGTTGTATATCTGTGTGTGTGTGGGTGTGTAAGATCCACATTTCCTACCGGACATGAAGGTAAAGCCCCCTGGGAGCTGCATGACTCCTCCTGAAGCAGCTGCACTTTTCAAAACAGTCCCGTTAGTGTTGGCAATGGAAACACTGCTGTTGCTGGCAGATGCAGGGGCCAGGTAGTTGGTGATTGGGAAAGAGGGTCCGCTGCTCACCTGCATGGTGGTGGACGTGGTTGGCACTGTGGCCTGAGCACTGGTGTTACCTGGAATGCTGGCCACGGTAAAAGCTGGCTTTAGAGTGTCCTTGGGGGAGGAGAAAAATAAAATCATTAGTATACTTAGTGATATAATGAACTGAATAACTGTTTTACCTAATCACCCATGGCCAACTTTAAAGTGGGGAAAAAAGTACAGATTGTTGCCTACTTAGAAGAAGCAAAAATAGGCTTGATTGTGATGTAAAAGCAAACAAACCAATAAGCAATAAGTGTGAACAAAGGAAAAAAGTGAAAGCTAAAGCTGCTGAACAAAGATAACAATGAAGAACAATATCCAATCATAGCTGTCTCAGGAAAGTTGACATTTGCTCTGCAATTTTTTTTCCTCATTTTCAATTCATGACTGAAGTGTGATCTTCAAAATCATGTGTCAAGCATGAACTTAGTTAACCTGTCAGAGGTTTTAAAAAGTAAATAATGCATTAATAATAAATACTCCAGATAATGTTTGACAATATTACATTTCCCCAATTGTATTAACTTGGCCTGTCATCACATGGGAACAAGTAGTAAGTAAACCATTGTGGGAGGGGGGAGGCGGAAGGACACCACCAAAACCCACACTAAACAAATTTAATCTTTGATATACCACACTGATACACTTTTCCTAATTATACTCTTGTTTTATGTAAAATTGTACATACTGCACTCCTGTACAATATGTACTAGTCCTGTATTGTTGCTGGTTGCTATGACAACAGCTCTGACAGATCTCTCCATACCACTGATGATGAAGCTTTAGAAATAAAATACGCTGTCAAACCATGGAACAGACAATAATAAATCGACCCATTCCCATACTTATACATAGTAACCCTGCAGGAAAAAGTCATTTTTAACCAAAGCAGTTTTGGGGAAGTGGGATAGAAAGCCTTCAGCACACAATGTACATTAGCAGACTTTCTGATGTGCATAAAATACTCCCACTAAATCAGCTGCAACCCCAGTACTTCTCAGGGGCCAGGCACGTAACAGGTTTTTCCTCAGGGGGCATCCACATTCATTTGATGCAAGATGTATTTTATATCAATACTTGGTTGATATAGAGGCAGAGGAAGGAAGGCAACGTATGCAGGTGTTCACATGCTTCAATCTTCAGGTATTTTCTCTCAAGACCAAAAGAAACAATTTCTATAAAAAGATTTTACAAGACAAGGCATTGTTGTCATCTCCACTATAAAATTACACAGCTCACAAACCTTACCCTAATGACAACAGCTGATGACTCTAGTCCTTTATGAGCTCTAAAAAAACCTCTAAAACCATTTCAGTTTTGTAATGAAATGTGAACACAAACTCAGAACTGTATATGTTCACAGATGATTCAGATGAGCCACTCTAAGACACCATTTACAAAGATAATCTTATGTTTTTAAACAGCTCCAAATCCACTCCTGTGACATAGTCAGCATTGCACTGCTAGCACACAATACATTGGCTACATCTGCTGAGACTGAGTGTGTTAACAAAAATGTGTAGTCACAGTGACATTTATGCCAAATTACTATATATAATTTTTTAGAATTACCACAAGCTTATGTTTACATACAGTCTTAGATAATTTTATATATATAACAAATAAGAAATAAGATTTTGTTTTTCTATAAAGTAGAAGGTGTGAGTGAGTTTAAAATAATTATTTATTAACCGCTAAAGCTAGATATTGGATGATGACCTCATATTATGTACTGCCATGAGGAGAGATTTGGAAAAAGTTAAAACCAACACATTCACACACAGAATAATGATATTTGGTTTTATTCTAATGTTGGGTGTTATTTGTTGTTTGTTTTTGCAAATAAACACTTACTGCTCAGATAAATAGCTTTTTAACTCTCGTGACATTTGCACAGTACTGTCAAGTTGATATAAATAAAATAGCCTGTCATTTTTTTACAAGCAAAATGTATCAGCACACATTGAAGAATCTACATACATACAGAATTTTGTTCCCCTGCAAGAATGATATGAATCTTGTTTTGATCAAGCAATAAAAGCTCACAGTGGCTTGTCAAAAGGAAGCGCACTACACCATGTGCATCCCCTACATTCTTGTAGCAGGGGTGCTGTTTGTATGTGACTGACTGAGTGGGTGAGAGGTAATGATAAGGACACATGTGCACACACACACCTGGCTTCCACTAAACCCACCAATCAGTTCACAGCCACAAAGCTTACTGTATAACGTGCAAGAAGCAAGCATTCCTCGTAAAAAATAAGAGTATTATGTTTGTATGTCAATTTTAAAACTACTAAAACCCTTTTCTATGAAGCAGGGAAAGTGATTTTTCACTTTTAACAGACATTAGCCCACAGCCTCACATCCAGATCAACATGTATAGCCTGTGTGAGGCAGGGAGGGTTTTGTCCACATATTTATATAGCATGCCAAAGAAAATGCAATTACCTTAAGTTAAAAACAAATGAACAACACCAAAAATGTTGGCAGGAAGCAAACCAAGAGTTAATGTGGACTGGCAGTTCAAAGTCCAAACTGACTGTTCAAACAGCAGCCATTGGTTTTGACACATTCATTTGTAATGCATGTTCATGAGAAGGATTTCCACTATGAATCTAATGCCCCTCACTTTTCAGTGGTGGAAATGTTAGAATTCCCCTTAAAATTGAAAAACATGATTGTTTAAGCAACTAAAATAAATGCACAAAATTTTATGCAAAATTGACTTTATATCAATTTCCAGCAGTCTGGAACAAATCTGAAGTTGTTGGCAGTTTAAAAGTTAAAATTGAAAACAATTTAAAGAAGTATACCTGAAGAGGTATTCCCCAGTCAACCACTTGCATTAAAGATGTGTCGTTTGTATTGTGCTGTATATCACCGCATCACTGAAAAAATATATGTGAATGTTCAAATCATAGCACAGACAGTCTTTTTGTGTAAAAGAAAGCGTTATAAAGTATAATGCGATGTAATGCAGAGGAATTCAGAACATTAGAGTGCACCATCTTTGTGTTTTACATAAAGGGGTGTGTGTGTGTGTGTGTCTCTTTCTCTGAGTGAATAACCAGAGTGTATGGCATGAAGAGAGGTGACCAGGCAGGTGGTCTTGGGAGCAAGTTATGATTCAAACACAGTGAACAGTGGGACAAGGACAAGGACAGAGGGCAGGAGGAGATGTGGGGAAAGAGAAAAGGGGTGGGTGTGTGAACAGCTGAGGGTCCAGACAGCTGTCAGGAAACATGAGCACCCACTGAGAGCCTTTAACCCTTAACACACCACACTGACTGACACCTGAAGAAATGGAGATGACAGGTGACAAAACTACATTTCTCTGTTTCAGCTTGTTGACTTTAGCTTAAAAGCACATGGAAATACATTTTTACTGTAAATTCTAATATTGACCAAAAATCATACCAGGATACAGAAGCGTCACAGGTCCACAATTTAAATGACCATAAACAAAGCAAAATATGTTCAAAAACAGGGGTTTAGTTCTCTGTGTTGCTCAGACAACAGATACTGTGGAGGATGGAGAGGGTCAAGGTAGACAGGTTAAGTTTAAATCTCTCACTGAAGGAACTGTACACTGGCTTTTGTGTGTGAATTTGGAGCCAGTGTGTACATGGAAGCACTGGATAGCAAACTGCCTGTATACTGCTAGTGCAGCAAGTTTACACTGGGTTAAACTTTGGAGTATTACTTTAACTATTTAAGAACACTGAAGGACCTTTAAGTTTCACCTATTATCTATAACCGCTTATCCTATTTTCAGGGTCCGGTGTCTAATATAGTTGTCTAAAAACTATATAATTGAAGCTAACATTCTTCTTTATTTTAAGAGGTTCTAGTCAAAGCCTTGTTACATAAAGTCTAAACTTGTGATCGAATTGGAGCGGAATGCAATGTAATATATTCCCCACATTTATATAATAAAACCTTCTTTTATAGTTTTTTCCATGTTTAAAATGTTTATATGGCTACAAATGGAATAAAGTGCTAACATAAAACATTTTTTTTAATGTTATAGACATTTACATTCGACACCGAATGTCACTGGGATCCTGAGAATTAACTGAATTTCAAAACTCAAACTAGACAAACAGTAGTACTTGGCAAAAATCAACAAATTAATGTTTGCCTTTATAGGCTATAAATAAAGAAATTGATTGGATTTAACTTACTTTGGCCACTTCTATTTCCAATCAAATTTTTTGTCTTGCTGATATTGGCCCAATACGGTATTTAGAGTGTAACCATCAGGATGTAAAGCAAAATGTGTACTGTACAGATGTGACAATGTAAAATGGACAATGTACTGTGTAAACATTTGTCTCCAAACATGGCTGCATTTAAATGGCATAATTAACACAAATTTTGCAAGCAGTAACCATCAATGAACCACTCCAGCATTCATGTACAAGAGGATATTTTAATTAGTTTGGATTTTAAAGGGTAATTTGAGAATACCAAATCAACTCAGTATTATGAATCATATACACTTTGGACAATACTGCTAGTAATTATGTACTTGAACTTAAATAGTAAAGCAAACTGACAGCAATAACTCAACATTTAGTTTGTGATCCAGACCCAGAGCAGAGGGCAACAGAGTAATGGAGAGCATCTTTTTGCCATGATCCAACAAAACACCTACTGCTCCTCCTCCACACAAAGCCGGCCTCTTTGGAAATGAAAGCTTTGCCTGTGAAACTCAGCTTCAGAGACCCATAACCACTTCCAATAACAAAGCAATACAAATGACCAAAGCAAAGCCAATTGATTCAAACAGAAATACACATACAAAATAACAACAGGCCTCTCTTGACAGAGGACAGGACAGGCCAGGCTGTAATTATGGATCAGCTGAATTAGTTAAACCAGAAGGAGACTAATGGCCACAGAGTAAGTGTGCATTTAAACCAATGCTTCATGCGAGACACATTAGGATCGGTGAACTGCTGCAGATGAAGAAAAGAGGCATTATATCACAGGTGCTCCGAACATGAGGAACGTTATTCTTTCAGATTTTCCACAGGATCTATGCACAACCCATCATGATTAATCTACATGACATCTAATTACAGCAAAGATGCCAAGAACCACAGTACAATAAAGCCTCTGGCATTATTAAATGATCTGCTTCCAGTCTGCATAATGAGAGTAGTCCTCTAGTAACAAACAAGTATATTTACAGTTTTTCTCAGAATAGCACAATGTGTGTTGACATTAATGTCCATGTACAATGTAGACCATTTTCAAAACTCTCGTTGCACCATTATGGTACTTTGTATTGCTCATGTAATAAATTACTAGATTGGGTGTTATATTTAATAATTAGAAGCAGTGATAATAGAATTAAGCAAATCAATGCAATGCCTGGGGGAAAGTAGCCATGTGTTCTCCTAACCAGCACACAAAATATTAATCTATAAAAACAAGAACAAAATGTCCTCTTTAACAGTATTTGTTGATTCTAATGTTACGATTTGTATTGGCAAAAGCACAGTTGCTGCTGAGCATTGTAGATTTCCATGTGTAAAAGATCAAGTTGCAATTTGATTAAACTCAATAATGAAGCCTCTCACATGCTGAAAACAAAGCCAAATGTGTCCCCAACACCCACTCCCGTGCACACAAACACAAATAACTAAAAAAAATAAGAAAATGCTGGAGGCTTGTACAGAGGTACACAGGCATGCAGTACAGCACTTAGCCCTTTCCCCCTTCCTCCTCGGCTCCCACTCGCTGGCTCCCATCTCCCGCCTGTCATCCTGCCAATGAGCTGGAATTCACTGCTCCATTTGGGACGGCTAAAAAAGGCAAGGCAGCCCAAGTCGCAGAGGTGCAGCCAATCAGTGGTGACCTGTCCTGTTGCTTGCTGCAACATAAGGCCTCTGTGGCCCCTCCTTTGTGTGGCACATTGACACATTGCTTTACATTATCACTCCCCCACTCCTGTAAATGTGTTCATCACCAACTCAGTCTTGCGGTGTGCTCCAGTCTCTTGACCTAACATGATCCTCCTCACCTGCTTCATTTTGCTTGACATCACACCGGCTCAGTAGGCAGAGGTTTTTGTTTTTTGTACTTTGAGAAATAAAAGTTCTGTAAAAAACTAGGGGGGGGTGGGGGAGGAGCACATTGTTACCAAAATTAGATTTAGTATTAGATCTAACAGAGTATACATAGGACACAGCTTTTTTCCCCCCCAGTGCCAGTACAGATATAAAACCCTGAGTTTCAACTGATTATAGCTTTTTTAAATTCATTTACAAGTTTTAAATAAGCCATGGTAAAAAATGCTTATTTGGAAAATCTACAAACTATCCTCAAACTATTGAAAATCTCTTGGAATGGTTTAATTCCTGTATTTTTTGCTGATGTTGAAGATATTTTTCCATACAGATCTGCTACATCTAGAAATAGGTACATAATTTGTGATATGACCTCAATCCCTCAAACTGCATATAAACCAACTTGGTGTTTGTTGCGTGTGAGTGAGAGAGAATGTTTCACTCTAGCCTTTTCTCTCACCCCAGACACCCCTATTTAGGGTCTGTGTTGTGATAAGCTTGCATATCTCACTAAACTGACTTTCCATTATCTCAGTGTCACTTCCAGTCTATCCCTTTCTTTCTTGTTAACTCTCACCTTGCCTTGTAAATGACAGCTGGGAACTTCAGAAAAAAAAAAAGGGGGGGGGTGCTTTAAAAGTAAAATAAAAGCTTCCTTATGGTTGTTTCTAGTGTATAGTAAGCTGATGAAAGTACAATAATTACAGGAATGGCAGATTATTTAATGAATGAACAGAATTGTAGAAAACAGCAAGACAAACTCAGCATACAGAGTAAATATTGCCTTATTCTTTTTAAAGGATATACCAAACACACATGCTAATAAAACCACTTCTACAATTGTCTGGAACATAATTATTAATATTAGATAGGTAATACCATTTGTACTTTTAAAACACCCCAAAGGTTAATAGTATTTAGCGTACAGCTGTAGTCTTGGACAACATTATTAAAATGTTTTTAACAGGGTTTGTACACTGTACTAACAGTGTCCAAGGCTGAAATCAGAATGTGCATTTTAACATATTGATTATACATTTAAAAAAAACAACAACACTATTTACACAGACCACAGTAACATTACATGACTTGGGCCCAGTCTGGAAATGTTAGGAATGGTAAAACTTAGCCAAGGAAAAAAAACAAAAACAACAGCCATTTATGACCAATACTTCTCCACTGGAGACAGCAGCATGGGGCTAAGGCACAGTGAGAGTACAACAGCTCTCTGGGCCACAGACATGTTTAAGACAGAAAGTGACTGGGAAGGACGAACATTTCCTTTAAAGAGTGCCAAAGCGAAAACAAACCACACCGGGCTGTAACTACAGCTTAAATTACAGGCTGGTGCACGCGGGCCTTTAGACAGGGCATGAGCATTCAGGTTTTACACCGGGATGCGATGACCCTTCTGGGGTGGGGAAAAAAAATAAATAAATAATGCACAAATCATGTTCACTCAGTGATTTAACTTCAAACAAAATTTGTATAAATAGCTGAACCTTCTGGTTAGCTGAACATACTTCAAACTAGAGCTGGGCGATATGTCCAAAAATCTTTCACAATAAGGTTTTCTAGATTGATCAATCTGGATATTTATCGCGATGTTAACATTTTGTCACACTGTGACAAAGGACATCCTTCTAAAAATATAGACTGAATACACAATGTTTATTGTTATAAAACATACATATGCACATTACTCAAATTCACAAAGAAAGATTTCACTGGAACAATAACATTTGCTTACCACATAAAAGTAATGACATCTTTGTCTTGTGTTATGAAAACATTCTTAGGACATTACCACCTCAAGCGTTTAAAGAAACAGAGAAAGTAAAGATAGATTAAGAAGAGTTTAAAATAATAATAAATAAAATTAAAACTCCCAAGTGCTGAACTATAATAATATTTTACTTAACCCATTGGAAGGCTTAGAATAGTGCTCCTAAAGCTTGAAGGTTTATCAAGCTCTATAACCCAAAGCTCATCATCGTTATCAAGCAAAAATTAGTCACGAAACATATCAATATCATTTTATCGCCCAGCACTACCTCAAACAAATTAAATCATTACTTAAAAATTAATCAGCTTTTACAGAATCACCTCGTAATCTGCATTTCTAAATCAAATACAGGGAAATTAGCCTGAAAGTTGAGCGCTTACATACAAGCAACTGGAATTGCCATACTGAACGAAAGCTAAATTACTGGAAAAAAAAAAAGGAAGAATAAAAAAGACAAAGGGGTGATTTCCCAGACAGAGATTAAGCCTAGTCCTGGACTAAACAGCATTTTAAACTGAGATTTTCTACTGAGAGGACAACATCTAGGGTGTTAACTTTAATCTACATATAGTAAAAGCCAAAGATCCAGCATCAGCACCTAAAGTGGAAAAAAATAAGGCAGCATTGGACTAAATAGAAGCAACCATGGGGAATGAACGATTGGATGAAAGTTATATTCAGTGAAGAAACACAAATCTGCATTTGCCAAGGAGATTATGCTGGAACTTTTATTTGGTGCTCTTCTAATGAAACGGAGATAACTGCCAGAAAAGGAAAATTCAATTTGACCTCATTTATTATACATTAGATAAAAGGATCAGGGGACTTGTCACTCATTACATCAACAGTCAATCCAGATGGACACTTAAATTTGAAACATTTCATTCCATCAAAAGGATGTAGAATATCCAGGATTACTAATTGTTATTTTGTGGATGATGATAATTCCTTCAACCCAACTGTTATTGGCTTCATAAATGACATGTTTAGAATCAGTTACTCTGACATATAGCTGTGTAGTAAATCTTTAAACTCACAAGGATTAAAATCAATGAATCTATTTGGTCTATTTTTAAATTGCAGCCAATTGAAATTTTCTTGAATTCGTCACTAAAATTGTTATCAATATAATTGGTAATTCAGTAGATCATTATTTCTCTGGCACCCTACAGGCTGTGTTCCTGCCTTGCACCCAGTGATTCCGGGTGGGCTCCAGACCCACCGCGACCCTGAACTGAAGAAGCGGCTACAGATAACGAATGAATGTATGAATCATTTCTCTGTAGTGTTGATAAACCCAATTTCTACATTTTATTAAAGTTTACTCATGCGGATATGTTCTTGGAAAATACAGAACATTGGTATTAGCCTGCAATACTCATCTCTCATATCAGGGCATCTCTAATAAGAAACTACAGTAGATTCTAACTTTTCTAACAAATCTAGCAGTGCTGAACTGCCATTTTCAGATTGATATAGATTAATGCTTGGCTAAAAAACATTAGTAATAAATTCTTTTTGTAGTACAATTTTTAATCTGTCATTAGGCTTCCTGTGTCCCCTACATGATTGTGGGGCTGTAAGTGGGGTTAAAAAGAAAACAAATATCACTTAGAACATCCTTACTTAATAAACATGAAACTTAAGTTGACATTTAGAGATTAAGTGGTCACTCTATTTTTCTAATATTTGAGTGGTCCCAGGGCTACAGTCCTCAGTAGTTTGAAAATCAGTCCGTACACCCCCCACCCCCAGCAAATGTTTCGGTGGCAAATTTAGAGTATAAACAACAGACACTAGAGTCTCCCCAAGAACACACCATCTCCATGGCTCTATAAACAGTGGAAGGCTGGGATCATGTCCTGACGGCCACATCTACACACTATAAAACCTCTGCTGTAATAACACTAACACGGCACCAAGCTTCAGTTTAAATATACACACTGTGTGCGCACATATATATATATATCTCAAAAAGAGTAAAAACATTACACTCCAAAGACAGCTGCAGCTTATAAGGAATGTGAGGGGCCCTGGCCAAGTGTGCAGGCAGGGAAATGCTACCATATAAGGGCATGGAGGCAGACTCAAGTTTTTATCAATGAGAGAAGTGTGCTCAAGTGTGACTGAGTTAATGTGACTCAGCATGAAGAGCCTGGCAACGGTGCCATCTGACTGCTCCAGAGACACGTCACAGACATGTCCAATTTATACCTGCCGGATAAACATAAACTTCGCTTCAAAAGAGAAACATCAATCAAACCTGCAGCTGGATGGATGCATTTATTCCAGTTTCTTTGGAAAGAAAGCCAGTTTAGTTTCTCTCTGCACAACTTCAAGTATCTCCCAATCAAAACACAATGTCTGATATGATGATTAAGGGCCCATTTGCACCCCCCCCCATTCAGTGAAACATAGGAGCAGGTTAACATAAAAGTAGAAGCTGTATAGAATAAACCCAGAGTTGGGGGAATTTATTATTCATTTTCTGAGCTTAAATGATTCTTAACCAGCTGCAGCTTAACATCATAGTATTGTGATGCTTATTTAAAACTAATGTCAGTCTTTGAGAAAACTTGACAAATTAGCTGAAATTCTAGATTTTCAACAATTTTTCTGCAATATAATCTGTATCATAATGAAATTTAGTTTTGTATTGGCAGAACAAAAGCAAGTGATTGATAATAACTGACAGTGCAAGACTGTTGCCATTGGGAAAGGAAATGATTAAGATCACTTCAGATTGATCTTTCAGGTCACTGAAACTGAATTGTAATGAGAAACTATTTTGTAATATATAATGAGCTTTATTTTCCTTTTTAAAGGCCATAGGAATTGGAAAGCCTACATGGATATTAAAAGCAAAATTCACTGGTTGCTTAAATGTCAGAAGAATTTGATCCAAAGAAGATAGTAGATTATGCAGCACAAATTTCCCCATGGAGCTACAGAACTGTACAGAATTCATGAATTATACACAGGTTATTTCCCTCTGTAACAATGTTAAATGTAGGTTTCTACTCAACCTCACATCAGAGACCTATGAAACTCTCCCAATACATTGTGGCCCCTTTTGCAATCTTTAAAAGTGATTAAAAAGTGAAAAGTTTGAGAGGAAACAAGGCAGAACCCATTCAATTACAAAGTGAAGAAAGTGAATTACAAGAAAAAATAAATAGTTATTTCAAATCTTTACATAGTATAAAGCAACAGCTTCATGTGGTAGATCACATGAAGTGGTGGGGGTGGGATTAAACTGAGAAAGTAAAAATCCTTCCCAGAATTTCCTTTCATCTTCTATGACATGATTTTTGGACATGTTTGAAAGAGGTTACCAGAAGGGATCACAGCCCACAGAGCAACTCATGGAAGTGCTTTCCACCCTTTTTAGCAGCCATGGTGTTAAGGTGAGGTAAGCTTGAGGCCAGAGGGTCACCGTTTCAGTTCAGGACAGGATGGAAAGTAATCAATCACTAGTGTGTGTTTGTGTTCACGATCACAGATGGGTTAAATGCAAAGAAGCAATTTCCCTAAGGGGGATCAATAAAGGTGTTTCTACTGTGACACATTCAGTCAGCAGTGGCTGTGTTTGTCTAGGCACAACTTCAGAAGTTGCATGAAATATAATAAATGAGCTATTCCAATAGATTAAACAATCAATTACAAAATTAAATAAACATTTACCCCAAACTTTGCTGTCTGGTAATGGAAATTCCAAAACGTTGTTACAATATAAAGTGTCCCGAATGTCCCAAACAATAGTCTATGGAACTTTACATACTACACTACAAAAAGCACTGCTAAGGAGGGGACATATATTTTGATACTATTTAATGCAGCAGTGTGCAGTCTGGGACACAGCCAGAGACAAATGTTAACTTGCTGCATGTTAGAGTGCTTTCTCAACCTAAACACAGCTAATGTTAGCTAACTCTCAGATCCTCCTTTGTTACCCTAAGAGTTACATACAAGCCGCATTAATAAATTCATTCATGTAATTACCCGTCATTGTTATCTGTTGTACTCTCGTTACTAACCTCAAGCCCAGAGCTGGTAAAAACTAACTTTATAAACCAGACTCTGATGGTGAATCGGAGGCCAGTGGAGCTGATGACTGGAGCAGCTTTATATTTGAACAGGCGCCTTAACAAAGGCTGAAATAAGACCCACCTTGTCTGACTCGCTGCCAAAACATGTTAATCTCCATGGTGCAAATAAAAACAAAAATATTTGTGGGGGGGGGCGCACAGTTTCTCTTTCCTTGTTATAGTTATCTTTTTTGGGGGGTGGGGATGTGGGAGATAGGGAACAGCAGCACAGCCTCTGAATTTTAAAGCAGCTATTCAGGACAGCCCTACATGGTTCTTTGTAGAACCAAAAGTGGTTTCTCTATGACATCACTCAAAGAACCATTTAACTTGGAAAAAAATGAAACTCAAACATGACCAACCAATTTCCAAAAATTTGTCAATTTCTGGTTCCTTAGCCTTGTAGCAAATTCTTATTTGTAAGAATCAGAACTCTAGTGCTCACCTTGGTTTCTCCAAGGCTCTCCGATTCAGACACCTGATAGGTGAGGTCAGTCTCCTCAAAGCCCGTGGCACTCATGCGCTGGTCAGTGGATGGGTCAGAGCGAGGAGGGGAGTCTGGAGAGTTGAGGCATGTCTGGATAAGAGCCTTCCCAGTCTCACTGGTGATCATGGGCTGGAGCTTGCGTGTGGCAAATGTGTACACATGACCTGTTTCACTAGCCACCAGCAGCAGAACTTGGGTCCCTGTAAGAGTGGAGAGCTCATATGCCTGGTGCAAGGAGAGAAGAAAAGATGATATTAATGATTAAAACAACAAAGGCTGGATGAGACTGTTACTGCATTTGATTATTACATATTTTACACACCTGTACATCATTTCATTTTCATATACTCATTAGTACATAGTGGATTTTAACAACTAACTGCTATATCCTCCTTGCAAAGCATTTAAAAAAAAGAAAACATTTTTCAAATTTTGCCTGATTATTCCTACACATCATAATGAATATAGAAACCAGGAGTTCAGTTTAATGTTTTGTACAAACCCCATTTCCCATGTTGTTGTAGAGCTTCTACATTAAAAAAAACGTCCAATATCATGCACAAAATTTATGGGAGCATATGTCTTTCAAAAATAACCCAATTTTTGCTTCCATGTCAATGGTAACTTCTAAACATATGGAGAGGGGAGGGGGAAGAAAGAAATCATGCACACAGGTTTAACAATTAACAAATCACTGATTCTTGTTTTTACTGCATTTGACAAAATGTCCGAATTAAAAAAAAAAAATGGTGTTTTTAGTAATGGGGTTCTACAGCTAAAGACTATGGAACATCTGAGCTCTGCATATTTTAGACATCTTACACAGGTCTAGGAGTCATTCATTCACATATTTATAAAAACCATTTCCTTTTTTAAAGACATTTTCTTATTAAAAGACATTCATAACATAACTGCAAAATTCCATCTCATGTTTTGAATGTGGTCTAAATATGTTTTAAGTATATTAAAAAAAACAACCTGCTGAGTGTCTGGTTTACATGCACCACATGATTTCGAGCTTATTCTTCTGCGCCATTTCCTTTTTATGATCACTGCATCATACCTTCCGTTTTACTGTACCGTTGCATATTGCCAGTGTGCAACAGCGTTTTTTGGATAAATTAATTTATTACTGAATCTGCTGAAAATATTGTTGTCACTGTATCAAATTTTCAAAAAAAAAAAAAAAAAAAAAAAAAAAAAAAAAATCATACATGGCTCAAACTAATGTAGGCTAGTACAATATCTAAATTGATTAAGCCAATTTGGCAACAACAGTTGTGTAAAAATACTGTTCACCAGCTTGTGGATAACCTTGGTGTTCAAATAAATGCCCCAAGACATGACCTGAAGCTCAGATATATCTTAAAGGGTGGAAGTAAAAAGTCCAAAGGCTGATAGTCAGTAAAGAGAAGAGAGCTTGTGGTTTTACATTTCACACTGATGTTTATCGACAAACAACTTATGAAACATAGGGTGGGTGTTGGGTTACTTAATTGAAAAAGACTAGAGACTTAGTTCAACAGAGCTACACTCAATCCCTGATAAATGTCAGAAACATTACTAAAATAACAAAAGATAAACGTCCAGAAATAGGGGCACTGATACTGGGAGACTGATTGTGTTCTCTATGGTGAAAAGGGGGTGGTAGAATGGAAGAAGCTATACATGGCTGCTGGGTAAGTAACTATGGCCACTGAACAATCTTAGCCTCAATCAGCTGGATCATATTTTAGCACAATTATTTAATATGAGATTATAATCAACACATTGCAAAACATTACAGGACAATGATGCTTCTAAAGAAAAAGCTGTTAAAGGATACACCAGCTAAAACAGATTGAAGAATTTTTTCTCGGCATCTTTCAAAATGTATGATTCCAAGACAGACAATTTTTGACAACGTTTTCCCAACCACTAAACCATACCACTATGAGAACAGCTCCAAGGTTTCTTGGAAACAAAGTGGCCTCTTGATAGACATTATATAAAATAACTTAAGAACATTAAATGTTGCTAACAGTTAACATTTATGACCACTGCATTCTGATTATGAGGCTGTGCAGGGGATCATCTCCCTACAGAGAATTCTCCACCATGTCAGTGACACCTGTTATGCATGTGAAAGCTTCACTTTCACTGAATAAGATGAATTCAACCACTAGTTCACTTCATGCACATGCCTTTATTATAATAGGACATAAGTACTGGAGGTGGGACTAACCAACAGGCATCAATCTGGGCATTCTCTCAGAGCGTAAGCGTGAAAGGTTTTTAAAATATAAAAGTTTTTAAAATGTAAATGCTGCCAATTACAAAAAAGCAAAAAACTATTTTGTCATTACGAACGGGTAAATGTTTTCAAACATTCATGTGGCCAGTTAATCTACAAAAGCTTGTTAGAAAACCTATTCAAAAACCAGCTGCATTAATATGGAGTTACAAAAGAGCATGTGAGGTCAGACACTGATTTTCATACTCTAATCTTCCAATACATTTCAAATATGTTCAACGGGGTTGAGGTCATTGTTCAGTGCAGGCCAAAGAAGGTTATCCATATCAACCAAACATGTCCATATGGACTTTACTTATGCACACAGTCTCTCAAAGGAAACGACCTTGTCCAAACTATTTCCATAAATTAGAAACCATATATGTTGTACCATTAAAATTAACCTTCATTTAGATATCTTGCCCAAGGTTTGAAAAACAGCCTTAAACCAATTACCAATCTCAAACATTACTGCTTGTTGTATGCACTTTGGAAAGTAGGATTTTTGTCATCCACCAAATGCAAATTCAACACATCTCTGAAAAACATGATCACACTGTTCCAGAGTCCAGTTTTGGAATGTTTTACACCTCTCCTGTCACATTTGGCACTACATTATTTCTTTTTAGAAAGTAAATTCAATAGTCTTAAATGCCATCTATAACATCTGTGCATTGACACTCAATTAGACATTCTGTAAAATAATCAATACTTTGTTCATTACCGTATTATTAATATATATATCATTTTTATACCACAGCAATTATTAATTGCAGAGAACTACACAGGACATGTTCACATTCAGAGACAGTGCCTCAGAACCTAAAATGCACTGAGTCATTAGCCAGGTGGAGGATATTTACAGGCCAAAGCAAAGGAAAAGGGCATCATCAAAAGAGCACCAAGAAAACAACGTCTAACAATTTATGTTCTTTGAAATGAATCAGAGCAAAATTAATATCACTGAAAGCAAAATGCTGTATTGTGTAGATAAAATTAAGGAGTAGAGGGCAATTCCCAGCTATAAACAAACAAATCTGCACTCAAGCAAGGATAATCTGCACAACACTTGCCGTTTAATAAACCAACAAACCATATCGATTTCCTCTCTACAGTGTTTTATAGATCTATAGCACTGTACTAACACACTTGATATTTTGGATGGATTTCCTGCCACTAAGAGTCTATATAAATTAATAAAAAATAAACCCACCAACTACCGTAGATGATTACACATTTGTTGGTGTGGCAAACAAGTCACATTAACTACTACAGCAGACAAAGTGGCTCAAATTCCAAAAAGGACATTGGTCTTCAAGGCAATATGCATGGAGTACATGATTATGAATCAGTTTTGAGCAACTTAAACCTCTGATTTAAGACCATGAGCAGTCACATACATGACACTTAAAAATCCCATTAGAAAAAGTTTGTGCTACCTTTGCTCCTGAAAAACTTTAAACTTCTGTCAGGGGTGTATGCTGTGTTCACTAACTCTCATCACCTTGGTATATGATTGCTGATTTTAAGTGATGAACTTCGAATATTGTGTGTGTGTGTGTGTGTGTATATATATATATATTATATCTCTGCCCTTGTGCTTGGCCATTCTTGAATGGCGGGTTTTTTTTTATACAGACCCAGGATCTACGCTTAAATGGTGTGCTCAATCAAAATGTCAGCTTCAGCAACAGTATCTATTGAAAAGGGACAGATGGTTGCCTGGACACTGCATCAGTATTGAGCAAAAGTACAGATGCATATTTAGACTGTGAGGAGCAGCGAGGATAAGCCGAGTTTGGTCGCACACTGAAAAGAATAACAAGCTTGGTCCCTGATTCTTAGATAGCACAGTACTACATTTTTATAAAACTGGGCTCCAAAATAAGCAGCTTAAGAAAGGTGTAAATTGATACCACAATGATTAACCAACTCAGAACTCCTGAGCAAACTCAGGAGATAATGTGTTCCAATCTGTTGCCATTTTGCTGGTTTTGAAAACAAACCATTGATTGCACTGAATATATTAGCTGACATGGCCTGAATAAACATTAAAATAAATAAACTCTCCCTAGTTTTCTCACACACAAAAAGTTAGAATTTGTGCCAGCAGACAAGCCATTAAAAAAGAAGATTATACTGTCATGATATTCCTGCAGGTAGGAGTTCTTTTTTTATACTGAGGCTGAATTTATGTGTTGTTAGGGGTGCAGGAATGCTAAGCTGAGGACAATTCTGGCTCATAGTAAGAACGCTCTAAAGCATTGGTATGCTCTCCTCTCAATCTTACTGTACAAATCACCTGACTGCACAGGCAGCCACGTGCTGCTCCACCATGACAAGAGCAACTGTCACCTGATTTTTATATAGACATTTTACATATAACAGCTTTTTTATATTTAAATTGTATTGCAAATGTTTTACATGTGAAGAAAAAATAAATATCATATTTAGGATAAGTATCCAGATTAACACACATTCTGAACAGATTAATTCTAACCAGACAGTGTGAGGCACCCAAAATCTGTTGGTTAGAGATGTGTGCAATAACAATCCAGCAGGTGGTTATGATCAACATGCTGGAAGAACAAACGATGCTTTCCCAGACTACTCTGCTGTAACATCACCTGCCCAGACAGACAACTGTCAGGCACATGCAAAAAGGGTTATAAACTCACCATAGAAACAAGGACAGGTGACGTCCTATTATAGGTCACAGTGACTGTATCAAAATGCCAATGGAGCAACACCCACAACACTACTACTACTACTACAGAGGTTCTAGTCAATTAGTAATTGTTGCTGCTCTGACCTGGACAGCATAAACCAGTTAGAGAGCATTACAACCAGAGGATCTTAAGATCTTAAGGGTAAGACTACCCTTAGTTAAATGTGTGCATCTGTGTTTGCTTTTTAATGAAATAATATTGCACTGATAACTTATCAGCTCCACAAAATCAGTAACAAATAAGACAGCCTGGTAGTTTTATATGTATAAAACAAAAATTTTCTATAAAATGTACAATAAGGAAATGTTTACAGAAAAGCACAAAAGTCATTCCAGTGGGTGGTGGTGGTGGTGGTGGTCTTTTTAAAAGTTTTTTCCAAGTACTTTTCAAAAGTACTACAATTAAAGTCAGTTTTATATTTAAATTTGATTGGGCCAGTGACTTGCCTACAGAGAGTTTTCACATGTCACAGGCAATATACTGAAATATAGTCTTTGTTGACCCAGTCTTCTTAAAATGGGAACATATGAATATTAAAAATGAAATTTAAAAAGAAAAAAGAAAAAAATAAATAAATCACTGAGTACATTAGCACATTCACCTGTGGATCCAGCTCCTACCATCGCACAAATTGTTAAATACAACGACCTACTCAGTTTGTGATCGGTGAGTCTGAATATATGGAATATATGGATATCTGGAATAAAGTGAGTCAGTCTGATTTTATGCAGAATCTTCTATAGATAGCTCCTCATTTGAGTCTCATCAATCACAGTGGTGGATCGTGTGTGAGAGTGCTGAAAGACAAGGTTAAAACTGAGCATTATAAACACAACGAGCATGAAGGTACAAGTGTACCGATTAAATATTGTGGAAAGAAGAATGCAGAGCCGTGAAAATGAAGTGAAAAAAAAAAAAACAAAAAAAAAAAACAGCATTTCCGCTCCTTACCCTGCACTGCTTGGCGCTCAAACTTAGAGCGGTGGCATTTGAAGTAAACAGGTACTAATTCTCAATTAAAATAACAGTCGCTGAAAGCGGTCAGTCTGAGCATGGCTGTTTGGACAGGGTAAGCAAAGTGCTGTGATTTTTGGTGTATTATTTGACCACATCACCATATCACAAATTTTATTAAGGTGTAGAAAACTGTAAACCCGTGGAAAAGGTATAATTTGTGTATCATTGGTCTGCTTTATTTCCCCAGAGCATCAATTGCTTTAATACGTAGACAAATGTAACAGCCCTACGTGAATCCTAGTGATATAGTCACTCAGATTTAAAATTACAAGTTTAGTTATCCTGAACAGTAGGGAGGTAGATGAAGCATAGTGCATAATCTAAGTATATTGTACAACCACAAAAAAAAAGCAAATGTGACATTTATATAATCAAGAATAAAACGATCATAATTAGAACATTTTAGAAAAAAGCAGAAAGAGTTTACTAATAAAATATATTTGTAAAAAATTATAAAAGCTCTTGATTTTTATGACTTCAGAACTCTGCATTCAAAGCACATCACTAGCTTAAAAAAAAAAAAAACTGCTCTGGCTTAACTTTGTTCCACTACTCTTCTACAGTGTAAGTACTGCCCTGTGTATCTTAACCATAACTTTGTCACTTAAGAGATTTCTGAGACTCTTGATCAGGTTCAGATGAAGACTCTGGGACGGCCATTCCATTATTTCAATGTTAATAGCTTTAACGTTCTTTACCCATTTACAGTCTGACAAGGCACACTGTTTTGCATAATGGGGTTCTGATAAACATTAGCAGTCACCTTTCAGTGTAGCCAGTTGACAAAATGTTGCCCATCTGACCCACCTAAATTAAACTTGCTCTCATTACTAAAGAGAACTTTGGACCTGCGCCCCGTCCACACATGCTCTTAAGCAAAAGTTAGCCTTTAGATACTGTCTGCTGATGAGAGGCTTGGTTACTGCAGAGTGGGCCTTCAGTCCCCATTCTCTCAGACAGAAAGACACTCATTTTAATGAACAAGTGATATTGTAAAACTCAAAAGTTCTACAAAGCATACTCTTGGAACTGCAGCCTTCTCTGACAATGACAAAGGGTCATCGTTTGTCGCCTGAACAAACTATCAAATTATCTTATTTTGTTTACTGATATCTTTCTCAAATTTTACACTCTTTTAATAGATTTTTCTGAATCATGAAACAAATTCTACCACATACATCGCTTATGTCCGAGCATGGATAACTTTAAATTTGCATGAGTGGTGAAATTTAAGAAAACCTAAGCTGTTCTTCAGCATTAGATGAACAATATAATGCCAAATATTCAAAACTGGTGTTCCAAAATATTTGGATTAAGCTCCACTGATGAGCGATACTCTTCATCTAGGCCAAATCCTGCGCGTGTTAGAAACAAGGGTGGTGGTGTTGGTCAGAAACAGAATGTCAGTTGCTCTAATCTATTTAAAGCTCACAGTCAGTGGGGTCTGTTGTGACTTCCAGTCACCATGTGTCAGAGGAGAGCATATGAAATACGGTCTGGGTTACTGCAGAAAGACAGAGCCACCGAGGTACGGAGAGATGTGAACCTAAATGTACAGCACAGACAACCCACATACACCGTCAGCACTGAGTTCATGAACGTCTGTCAGAAGTTTCACCTATAGTTTGTCACTTTTATTAGCACTATGGTTGAATGCTGTTTACAATTATTTTTTACCTCGAAAACAATTATTTTAATACTTTCCAATAGAAAAATTCCATCATCCCACTGAAAAACAGTGAAATGCTGGGCACAATTTTATTTTATTCTTTTTTTTGGGGGTGGGGGGGTCCAATGACACCAAGTGTAGTCCATTCACAGAGAACACTGTGGATCTGTACTGAACTCTTCTAAGACGTATCCTGTGCAGATATAATAATAAAAAAACGATTTAATATGAATAGAAAACCCACAGGTCTGTTCCATGTGCAGAATGAGTTTGCATTCACTTGCAATTAATCTAAACATTAGATATGCGGACACTCGCACACAAACTGATGTTAACAGAGGGGCTCTGAAAACAAAAAACGAACTCGGGGCAACACACTTACCTTCTTCATTATGCCAGTCTTTCTCTTGCTAAATGTCGTGTATCGTCGCAACTTGTTGTCTATAAACTCCATCTTAATCTTGACTCGTCCACGTGTTTTCTTCCCTGGCTTGGCTCCAGCCACTCCGCCGCTCACCGTACCGTATCCTCCCGGGGGCAAACCGGCTTCCTGACCGACCACAATGCCCTCCATCTCGGCCCTCTCCCGTTTCACGCTCCGCCTGCTGTCCACGCCCATGGGCTCGTCTTCGTCCCCAGAATCGGAGTCCGCATCGGAGGCACTGCACGCTTGGGGAGCCGTGTCTTTATCGCGTTCAAATCTTCCGGGGATTGCCGCCAGTCCTGTGCCCAGATGCGCGGCCATGCTCGTGGAGCCGCCGCTTCTGCCGGGCCCGTTACCCCCCAGCATCACCGCTGCACCGCCACCGAAAGCAGCTATATTTACACCGGCAACCGCCTGAGCGCCCGATCGCGCGAGAGCCGGACGGAGTCCAGCGCCACCGCCGCCGCTGCCCACGACCACAGCGCCGTGAGCTGCGCTGCTAACCGCCGCCGAGCCGCTGCCACTCAACGCAGAGCCCGCCTGGCTTGATAACATCCTCGGAAGTAACACGAACCAAAAACGCTACCAGAATAGCCAGTCAGCCTGTGGGGGTTAAATTGTGCTGTAGACACATTCAACGGAATAGGCATAAAGGCAAATGCAAACCCCAGCGCACACACGAACACATACACTCACTCAAAATGAGCCGTGACCACCAATGTGAAGTTTCCAAACTTGATGCTGCCCCCTCCGAACCCCTTCGACCCGCTTCAGAGTCACCTCTCTTTACCCCCCCGCTCAGTATCCACAACTCTCAGCTCTCGCTCTAAAAGGAAAACACGAAGAGCGCACTTGCGATTAATCCGCCATGTCATGTAGTTCACACGGCAAACGCCTAAAATGTCTACCGCAGTCCGCAAACAACCAGCAACAACCTCGCCTTTTTCGTCTAGAACACACTAAAAGACGACTTTGCACGAATTCAAAACGTTTTACTCTTTAATACTGAAATATTCTGCCCCGACGGTGGACGAATCTCTCCATACAGATCTACTTTCCTCCATATAAAGAGATTCAACGCTTCCTTTTAAGGACTTGTCTCTCCTTATTTGGTGAGTCACAGTGACGGCCTCCGGTTGGTTCGTGAGGCAGAGGCTTAGCGCGCCATTGGTCGAAGCGCGACATTAATTTGAATACATACCAAAACGTTTGCGCTTATACCGACGTCATCACGGGGGGAGGGAGACTCCACATACTCTGTTGGTCATAAATTATTTTGGAATATGAATGACAAACACAGTTTGAAGCAAATATGCCATCAACATTTCAGTTAATTATCTTCAGCCCGGACATTATAAAGGCAATTTAGGCATTTCTGAGGCAATTAAAAGCCACATTATAGGAAAAATAATTCTAGGTGAAGCGCCACCAAAATAGAGTTAAAGAGCATTTAAACGAAGACACACACTCCTACACCATTTTTAACATATTTTAATAGACGGAAATTGCAGCGCCACTAGTTCCCATGGAAACTGTTGTAAAGATGTAAGAGATTGAGATAATGTCTACCTAAGTGGAACAAATTAAATATTCATTGAAGATTTGACCGAGGGGTTTACTGAATTGCTGCATTGTAATGACACTTGGTCTATGAATATAAAAAAAAGAAAGTAAAAGAAAACTCATTTAGTGTTTTCTGGTCCTCTACCTCAGATGTGGCCCAGTATGACAGTGTGAAGCAGGCCGGAGTTAAAGCATATGTATGAATCTCAGTTACCGTTAAGTAGAATTTATTTGTATTTGCCTTAACAAAATGCAGTGTCATTGAGCTGGTGTGCTCCACGTCAAGAGACCTGGTACTGGTTTTCCCAAAGGCTACATAGTATAACTCATACATCTATTAAATACACATATGCCCAACTCCAAATGTTATGTAGTGCAGTTTCTGCAGTGCTGAAAAGAAATAGCAGCAGCAGGGTGGCGCTACATGTAAGTGGGGGGTATGAGCCTCTCTGTATGAGTCTCTGGTGACTGTGAGGAGGTTGGGTGCTCTCCCAGTGGCTGTGTGGTTTTCCTTCAGATGCTTTGGCTTCAAACCAAAAGCACACATTGGTAGGTGGATTGGCCACTCAAAATTTACCCTAGGTGTGAGTGTGTGATGAAAAATAATACATAAATAAATAAAAGAAACCATTAAGTGTATTATATTTGGGCTATCCTCATGGATTGACGACTGAAGGTAGATTCACTTGATCCTGTAGTAACCTACAGTGAATTAGTGCAACCATTTAACCAGTTCAGATTAGGAAGTCAAATTGCCAGATTTCATCCCTGTAAATTTGTCTTAAAATAAAAAAAAAAACAGTATCTAATATTTTTAATAATAAATGTAAAAGACAAGCCTATTACAAAATGCATTATTTAATATTAGATGTGTGATAGAGAAACACTTGAAGTGCATTTCCATGGCAAATGACGTAGGAGTCACAAAGCACTCCAGCACCAGTAAACACCTACTGATGACTCAAAAATGAGCAGAAAATAAATAAGTCCAGCACATTGCCAGCCTTTTATAGTGGGAACCAGATATTGTCACATGAAGGCCAGTGAGAAAAGCTTAGCAAATAGTAGTGAAGCATGAACATGTCTATTAAAATATAGCTCTCTTCAATAAGAGATTTTGGAAAGATGGCAAAAACAAAAGAGTAGCCGATTAACTTTCACTGGGTACACTTCAATCATAGCCCATAGCCCCCTCTACTGATCAGATGAAACAGTACATTTGAAATGGAGTTAAATCAAGCAGCATTGCCCATCCTTCTAGACCAGGGTCTATTCCAAAAGCTCTGTAGTAGTATGAATATCATAAATGGTACAGAAAATGCTTAATGGGATGCTCTCACTCAGCAATTATCTTAATACTACAAAACCTACCCCAGATCAACTCTCAAATGTATTAACTCTAAGACACATGCTGTCCCCATCTTACAACTAGTTATAAGATATATGTCTAATTTTATCTCTGAATGGATAGGTCTAAACTGCAGCTGAACATGCAGATTATAGAAATTATAGTTTTGTATAAATTCCAAAACAGTTAAAAACTTCCAAAGTATATATGGTTTGGACTTCAGTGTGAATGGCACAATTTAAAATTTGAAAAACTGTTCACATACTGTATGTGCAAAGTATATTATGAAGTGGTTTGTAATTTTTCTGCCCTCCCCTTAGAACAGCCCCCAGACTATGAACTGCTGTTGTAGACATAATTTAAGCAACGCAGTGTGATTTTAGTGCATTTCAGTTGAATAAAGTGTTTCAATTCAGTACAAACAAACGTGCTGTTAAAAATGTGAACTTTTAATGAGAGCAGCATACAATATGATTATTGTGACCTTTGATAAAGTAAGATGACTAAAACAAAATAATAATAATAATAAAAAAATAAAAGCATTCTAGGTGTGACTTCGTAGAATGTACTTTTTAAGGAACTGGTATGAGGAACTGAACAAAAACACACACATACAAAAATAAACATCATAAGAAAGGATTACATAACATTAACATAAAGCCAATTGCACAAAAAGAAAAAAAAAAAAAAATATTACAACCCCAATTCAAATGAAGTTGGGACGTCGTGTAGAACAATAAAAATATAATATGATTTGCAAATCCTTCTCAACCTATATTCAATTGAATACGCTACAAAGACAAGATATTTAATGTTCAAATGGATCAACGTTATTCTTTTTTTGCAAATATTCACTCATTTTGAATTTGCGGCTCGCAACACGTTACAAAAGAGTTGGCACAGGGGCAACAAAAGACTTTTTGACAAAGTTCAAAAGCCAGCATCTCTGATGGTATGGGGGCGTGTTAGTGCCCATGGCATGTGTAATTTGCACATCTGTAAAGGCACCATTAATGCTGAAAGGTACATACAGGTTTTGGAGCAACATATGCTGCCATCCAAGCAATGTCTTTTTCAGGTACGTCCCTGCTCATTTCAGCAAGACAATGTCAAGCCACAGCGCGGCTTCGTAGTAAAAGAGTGCTGGTATTAGACTGGGCTGCCTGCAGTCCAGTCCTGTCTCCAATTGAAAATGTGTAGCACATTATGAAGCGCAAAATATGACAATGGAGACCCCAGACTGTTGAGCAACTGAAGTTGTACATCAAGCAAAAGTGGGAAAGAATTCCACCTACAAAGCTTCAACAATGTGTCCTCAGTTCCCAAACACTTGAGTGTTGTTAAATGGAAAGGTGATGTAACACAGTGGTAAACATGCCCCTGTCCCAACTCTTTTGGAACGTGTTGCAGGCCTCAAATTCAAAATGAATGAATATTTACAAAAATAAAAAGGTTTATCCATTTGAACATTAAATATCTTGTCTTCGTAGTGTATTCAGTTGAATATAGATTGAAAAGGATTTGCAAATCATCATATTCTGTTTTTATTTATGCTTTACACAACATCCCAAATTCATTGGATTTGGGGGTGTAAAAAAAAAAACCACAAAACCCAAATAAACAAACAAAAACATGAAGGCCTTGTCCTAGGCACTTGTGGTCTTTACAGTTGGTAGTAACCACTGAAACGTCTGTTTTTGCCACCAGTCAGCCTAAAACATGTGCCAAATGAAATGTAATATTGGGGTGCATATATAAGAGTCACAGAGTACCTTTCCAGTAACATAAATATATAAAAAACAAACAGAACCTTCATCATTAATAAAGGCTCTCATACATCCTTCTGTTAAAGTATTAAGCTTTTATATAAAATGACATTTTAATGAAATTAGTGCACAGTCTCGGTATTAATGACTTTGCCAAGCAAGTACTAAAAGTTCAGTGATGTGGTTATAAAGTGTTGCTATTTTCAATATGGCTTTAAGATTTTAGGCAATAAGATGTATTGCAAGTTGCCACCATTGGAATATTATTGTCCCATTTTAGCACCTCAAGGTAAAAAAAAATGAAAAAATGTAGATATTAAAATATTTACGTACAGTCATAATATAAACACATAGATTCCTTGCAACATACACAAAAAACATTTACTTTACTTATTTAATATTTTGTTCTGTATATTCTCCATGTTCAGAGTGTCTTGAACTTAGAGCCTTAAGTAACAGGCCATTACCCTTCATGACAAACCTTGTTCTGTTTGATGTATGCCTTGATCCACAACTCAGATAACCCCCCCCACACACACACACTCACAAATACATACGCTGAAAAAAACATGCACAGCAACTTCAAGTCCTTGAGCCTAGCATCAGCATGTTGTCAGGTTGAACACTGGACTGTGGTCAGCTCCCAGGATTTTTTGCCCCTTATGTTTATGGGCTGTGATTGTCCTGCACTGGTGGCGGTGAAAGGTGGAGATTAAATATCACTCCTCTGACAGAAGTAGCTCCTATAATTAAATGAGGCTTTAGAGAAGGAGTAGAATCTCCGGATAGAAGAAGCTCATAACCAAGATAAAAAATAACAGGTAATCAAAGGGGCAATGGACTGTCCTTTCATGCCATGGTTAAGGCAAATAAAACTCAGTGCTCTTCAACCCCCCTCCACACACACACACACACACACACACACCTCAATACTGACAGAATGCTTGAAATCCACTTCTCTACCGGCCATTCATACAGTCTCACTCCCTGAAATGTGCGAGACCCAGTCTGAATCTGTGATTGTATCAGCAGAAATTGTCAGGTTTGGTTCCACCACAACAGGTGGAATCTCACACCTTGCTGTCAAGAGGAATGCCCCCAAGGGCTTGGACCAGCTCACTGAAAGACGGCCGCTCTTTAGGGCTGGCAGCCCAGCAGTGGCTCATCAGTTTGTAGATTTTAGATGGACAGTCCTCAGGAGCCGAAAGCTTCAGAGTTCCAGCCTGAAGTTCTGAGACATAGTAGAGGAGATGAAAAAGTTAGAAATTAAGTGCTGCTTCAATGCAACTGCTGGTCTTTTGGTCACATTGTCCTCTAGACTACATCTAGCTCTTATGCTATGTTTTTATGCTTCAGTCTTTACTAGTGTAAGAGTTTCAGCAGTGCTCATGAGGAAATGCAGACATTTGTATGTATTTAACTTAAAAAAAAATACATTTCCTAATATATGCATTCTGCAATGTGTTCTTTAAACCTTTAGAACTTCAGATTCAGAAAATTAGTTAAATAATGGAAATTAATTTATATGTTAAAACCAATTATGTCCAAATTTGATGAGCAAAGTGTTTACATTTTTTTTCTTAAAGCTAGCATTTTGCTCAGTACAGTGCAGTCAGTGAAATCTTCATGATGACAATGACTTTAATATTTTTTATATTTTCATAGCAACCCTAAGTGTCTTGTAGCCTTACGTAGGTGACATGTAGGTTTAGAAATGATGATCTGTTCTTCATATTTAAAGCTACATAACACTTTCATTATGGTAAATATGATCAAAATGCTATTGTCCTGAGATATGTTTGTGTGTGTGTGTGTTTTCTTACCTTCCAGTACCTCCTCATGGCTTTGTGTAGAGTAGGGAAGATCCCCATGGCTGAAAACCTCCCACATCAGGACCCCAAACGCCCAAACATCAGATTTGGTGGAAAAATCGTCATCAAGTACAGACTCAGCAGGGAGCCAACGCAGTGGGACCCACTTCTGCTTGTAGTGGTAATACTCACTTCTCACAAACAAATACACACACGCACACACATATATACAGTTGTTGCATTGTGATTTCATGAACAATCACTGTAGTTACAATAAGAGTTTATTCCAGGACTTCTAATAGACATTAAAATCCTATTAAAAATCCCTTTTATAAAATGTATATGCATTTTTCTTTTGTTCCTCTATGGGCTCTGTATAATTTCAGGTATGTGTCAACTTTTTTCCTTCCACTCCAGTCTTATTTAGTAAATGACAAAGCATAATAATGCACGTGGTTTAAAAAGATGACAGCTGTTCCATATTAAAAAATAAATACCATTGTTTATATTCTGCAGTGTTATCCACATTAATACCAAAAAACTACACTTCCACAGATCTCTGACAGCAGGTTTGAGAACTTGCCTGAGACACGATTCATTCATTCATTATCTGTAACTGCTTTTTCAGTTCAGAGTCACGGTGGGTCTGGAGCCCACTCGGAATCACTCGGTGCAAGGTGGGGACACAACCTGTTCTTTGTACAGCAACGCACACACATTCACAACTATGGACATTTTTGAGTAGCCAATCCATGTACCAATATGCACTTTTGGACCAAGGAAACCGGAGCACCTGGAGGAAACCCATGCAGACACAGGGAGAATGCACTCCGCGCAGACAATCACCTGGAGCAGGGCTCGAACCCACAACCCCAGGACCCTAGAGCTGTGTGACAACAACAATACTTGTCACAATGCCTCCGTTACCTCAGACTTAATAAACTTTAAAAACTTTTTATCTATATAAGCAAATCTTTCAAGGGGAGAATATTGTATATTGTTTTGTACTAATGTCTTATACTAGGTTATATGGATGAAATCCAGTTAACCATTAAGTACTTTCTCACAGCAGATTTGTTTTCATCATGTGCACAGGTCCACAGACAATGCAAGAATGTGCCCCTGCATATTTGTCATTCAATATATAAATCTGACTTTATATATCTGAATCTGAATGTTTATTTCATTGATGCTTGTTTAGATTTTATTTTAATGTTACAGAGACTTTTCAAAACAAAAAACATGTTTACTGACCAGATATACAATAATTCAAACTGGATCAAGTACATGAGATTGTGCAGAGTACTGTATTTGGTATACAGAATAGTTAAATGGGCCATGAGTTCACTTTCCTTATTTGCTGTTGCACACTTGTTGTATATTGTGAATATACACTGATCAGACAAGACATTAAAAAGACCTAGTTTCTGCACTCATTTTCCAATTTATCAGCTCCCCTCAATTTCTACAATTACAGAAATCATTACCTTTTTGCTCTGCATAATTTAGTAGCTCCCTTTCAACTTATTCATCAATGTTCAGGACCCCCAGAGTGTGAATTTTTGTTGTGGCATACCTATTTTTGCGTGCAAATGTGTTTTGTGGCATGTCTGTGTATGTATGTATGTATGTACCTGTTATAGACGTCCTTGGTGAGGCTCAGCGCGGACACTTTGACTTGTCTTTGGCCACTTATCAGGCAGTTTCGAGTGGCCAGGTCTTTGTGAACAAAACGCTGGTTAGACAGATGCTCCATCCCAGCAGCCACCTGGGCACAGATGGACACCTGAACAAAAGAAGAGAGACAAAGAGAGCATGAGGTGAGAGAACCAATCACTAAATATTACCTTTCAGACATAACCGCTTTTCTTAGCAGTAGTTATGAGGTTAATGAAAAAGTGCTTACTTTCATTTTGGTGCTGAGGGGTTGTGGTTTGAGTTTCTCATCTTTGCTTTTTGATATACTCAGAAATTGCTTGAGATCACCCTGGAAAACAAAGGACTCAATAATATAGGTAAAACAGTTTTTTTTATCTGCTCTAAATAGATTGTACATTTACACCAGAGCAACAAGTACCAGGTCCAACATAAAGAAGGTGCAGCTTCAGCTTCTATAAACACCAAATATAAAAAATGTGAGCTTAATGTGCATATGAAATTCAGATAATGATATAAATGTGTTCAATATAGATCTAAATCTGATGAAAAATGGCAAAACATCTCCCAAGCTGCCCAGTTTAGTGCAAACAGATTTAGCATATTCAGATGGGACTACACCAGTAAGTGACACCAGAGAAAAGCTCACTGAGGCAACGTGGGTGTAGTGTAAATGAGATCTGATCACAGTACACCGCAGTTACAAAGTGGCAAATTATTAAAGTAATTTATTGTAAGGGTAATTTAACACTGACCTATGTGAACATACAGTTCTAATGGCATACCTACTAGTTTAGCACCTAGACCCGAGACAAGCTGTCTCAATTCATGCAGAATATAGATTGTCCTTGTCTTGCAAGCAAGGCCTTCCCAGTAGAATAAGTTGCCTGAAAGGCAGCATGTTGCTCCAAAAACTATCATTCAGCATTAATGACACTTTCACAGATGTGCACATCATCCATGCCATGTGCATTAATGAACCCTCATACCAATGGATGCTGGCTTTTGAACTATGTGCTTATACAAGCTGGATGATCCCTCTTCATTTGTGAGTTTTAACTGAGTTTAACAAAATGGGTTCTGTGACAATAGTTTTTGGAAAAAACATTTCAGCACCCATGCAGTGATTTCCACTACAAAATTGTGTCTAATTTTAATTCAGTGCCTCCTGAGGACCAGAAAACCACAGTCAGCAAGTATTGATTTTAGGCCTTGCATAATAATAATTTCTGCAGGTTATTAACATTTTTGCTGATATTATGTACTGTAGATGATACAATTCCCAAGTTCTTCACTATTTTTTGTTGAGAAATGTGACTCTTGAATTATTTCACTATTTGTCCATTTCAGAAGAGTGCCCCCTCCCATTCTGAAAGACTCAGCCTTTCTGAGATCCTCTTTTTAACCCTTTTTTAAAGAATAAAACAACTTTTCCCAATCTGTTGTTTCCAGGTTCCATGCAAGCGTCAAATATAAAATTGATATTATATATTTAAAAAATAGAAACAAATATGATTCAACATTTGAAATTGAAATATCTTTCCATTTAAATATTGTCTTTGTATTATTTTCAGTAAAAAATGTTCAAATTATTTGCACCTCATTGCATTCATTTTCATTTACATTTTGCAGAGCGTCCCAAATTGTCCAGAAATGTAGTTTGTGTTTGTGTGTGTGTGTGTGTGTGTACACTAAAATAGGCCTTAAACATAGGTAGGGAGCAAGTCTGATTTTGCATTTACAAAACTTCCAACAGTTATAATTTGAATTTAAAATATTTAAGGGCTGCAGTGTTTTCACAATCAAAGAACATATATGGAGCCCATACCAAAAATGAGACATAACATGTAAATAAATAGATTTAAATAGTTTTATAAGTTAATAAACTGCTTTGTTGACAAACTACAAACTTGTGTAATTATTAACCATGTGCTTAAATATTGTTTGTTATCCTTCCTGCGAAAATATCACAGGCTATATAATAGTAATTAACCCCTTCTGCATTTTGGTAATAATTAATCAAATTCATAAATATTGTTTATATGGTTATACATTAAATATTATATGCTGTGTGAATATTACTGATTACTTGTTTAATGTATGTATTGTTGAAAAGGCTTTTTTTTTTTTTTTACCAGGTCTACATATTCCAGGATGATAAAGTGTGGTTCGGAGTCTTGACAGAGGCCGAGCAGCCGGACGATATTAGAGTGACTGAGTTTACTGAACATTTCGGCCTGCCGTTTAAAATCAGCCTGCAAGAGCTCATCTCTGCTCAGAAGACTTTTCACCAGAACCACCGTCTCCTCCTCTCCCTCTTCAATTCCCAAAGCTTTAGCCAATAACACCTCCCCGAACTCCCCTTTACCTGCACACACACAAAAGAAAAAGAACCCACATATATACACAAGTGCATATACACACATATACACATACACACATATACGCACGCACATACACACAGTCATAAATATAAAAATTTAATATAAACCAAAAGACAACAACAATAAAACAGACAACTACACCATGGACATTGTCAGTCACTGATGATATTTAAAGGCATTTGTAGGAGAACATCAAGTAAGTTACTCAAAACTGTCTTAATTTTATTAATTATAGGAAAATGCCCCTCACAAACTATAGAGAGTGCCTGTGTTGATACCACTTTTATCCTGCTTTGAACACTTTTATCCTGCTTTTTAATCCAGATCTTCAACAGAGAAGATGATGATGTTTATTAGCTGTACTTTTAACTATTCTGAGGCCAGTGTTTATGTATATACAGTATGTGTGTATGTATGCATGTATGTATGCGTGAGTGTGTGTGTGTGTGTGTGTGTATGTTAGATATATTACCCAGTATAGTAATGGTCTGTAAGTTTGCTCTGGGGAAGTGTAGCTTGTCAGTGTTGCTATGCTGTTTCTCGGTGGTTGTCATGGTTCCGAGGTTTGTGAGGGCCACTTCTTGGATCTCTGCTGCAGTTTGACCATTTTGCTGCACAGCATCTCCTGGAGGAAAACAGCCAGAAAGAAAAATTATGTAATTCTTCAACCCATTAAAATCTTTTCCCAGTGTATTTGGGACAATGCCTAATTTGTTTATATTTTTGTTAGAAAAGACATCAGCACGTGGAGCTGGAGTATTCTGTGCACAGTTCTGCCTTTATATTGAATTCACTGAACAGTTTAATTGACTGACAGATCAGTGAAAATTTAAATGAAAAACATGAATAAATATATGTAAACAGTGTGGAAAGCTAGTCATTTTCCTTTGCTGCAGGGAGCATTTTGCTGGTGTAGCTTGGATTCACTTGTTCACATACAAATCAAATAAGATATTCTTACTGACCACCAAAGACTTGCAGTAGATAGCAATGACATTGACAAGGCACGAGGGGTGAATGAATGAGTAGATTAATATGCAAATTATATACAAACCCCATTTTCAGAACACTTGGGGCAATGGCAATATGCAACATAAACATCAATATGTGTTTTGTTTATTCTCTTAAACCTTTATTAAATGAACAAATCTATGAAGAATCCATTTCCGATGTTTTCACTGACCAATATGATGGTGTTCTCTAAACATACACTAATTTAAAATCTGATGCCTGCAACACACGCACAAAGTTGGAATGGGGTAAAGTAAGAATGAGTGGTTTATAGAAAATTCATGTCACACAAAACTGAGGTGAATATAAAAGATAGAAAAGGACCTTCCAACAAAGACTCCATCTTTGTGAACAATTTCTGCATATATTTGTGAATGATTTGTCAACAGTTTCAAACAGAACATGTTTCAGTGAAAGACTGCAAAGAATTTAAGTTTTTCACCATCTACAATTTAAAATACTATGAAAAGATTGGCTTGTGTGCGAAATCACTGCTCAATATGGTTCTGAAGGCAGCGATAATTGTGTTATCACTCAGCATGAACGTGACTGGGTGACACACGTTGGGCAGAGAGGAAAAAAAATACATAAATAAAAAGAAAACAAAAAAAAAACTTTTGTTGCTCTCTCCAACAACTGAAAAGACAATAATGGGAACCAGAGCACAACTTTACTCCTTCATTAGCTTCAGGGCTAGTTGCAACTGTTCCAGTGTAATACCAACTTTAACTCGTCATTTTTCTGGTAATTCTCACCATTTTCCCAGCTTTTATTCAGAAAGAGTATAGAACAGAAGACCAGATGTTTACAAGATTACAGCAAGGCACAAAGCTTCTCAGCGTGCACATGTGGGTACACTCTCACTCGTTCCCTCTCTCGTTTCTTCTCTCTGTGCACGTTACTTTTTTGTTATTGAGATACAGAGATGTATGTTAGTCTTATTTATGTTAGTCATCCTGCATTTTTTTGTATTTAGTAAGTTATTTTAAATTATATTGTGCTTTGTTCATATGTCTGTTGTGTTCAAATAATATTTTTAAATAGAAAATACATTTAGTCTATCTAAATTATGCAGTGGTGAAAAGTGGCAAAAATGGAAAAAATAAATAAATAAATAAATAAATAAACACTGGGTATTCAGCCTTTGGCCAAATATTTTATTACCATGGGTTCTTCTAAACAACTGCCTAGCACTCTAAAAATGAAAACTGTTGAGGCCGACAAAGCAGGGGAAGGCTATAAGACGATTGCAAAGCGTTTTCAGGTTGTCATTTCCTCAGTTTGAAATGTAATTAAGAAATGGCAGTTAACAGGAACAGTGGAGGTGTGGAAGTCAGAGAAAAATTTCAGAGAGAGATATTCGTAGGATTGCTAAAAAGACAAATCAGAACCTCCGCTTGACTGCAAAAAACATTCAGGAAGATTTAGCAGACTCTGGTGTTGCGGTACATTGTTCTACTGTTCAGTGCCACCTGTACAAATATGGCCTTCATGAAAGAGCCATCAGAAGAAAACCTTTCCTGCATCCTCACCAAAAAAATCAGCATCAGAAGTTTGCAAAAAACATCTAAACAAAGCCTGATATAGTTTGGAAACAAGTCCTGTGGACCAATGAGGTTAAAATAGAACTCTTTGACTGCAATGAGCACAGAATATCATGAAAAGAACAAGGGTTAAGCATAAGTATTAAGCATAAGGGTGGATCAATCGTGCGTTGGGGTTGTGTTGAAACTTGGAACATTTCACAGGTAGAAGAAAGAATGGATTCCATCAAAATTCTGGAAGCACCATCTGTAAAAAAAGCTAAAATTGGAAAAAAGAGGATGACTTCTACAAATGGATAATGATTCTAAACACACTTCAAAATCCACAGTAGACTACCTCAAATGGTGCAAGCTGAAGGTTTTTTCATGGCCCTCACAGTCCCCTAATCTGAACATCACTGAAAATCTGTGGATAAAATTCAAAAGAGCAGTGAATGCAAGACGTCCCAGAAATCTTACAGAACTGCAAGACTTTTGCAAGGAAGAATGGAAAATCCCTCAAACAAGAACTGATGGACTCTTGGCTGGTTACAAAGTGTTTACAAGCTGTGATACTTGCCATGGGGGTACTACTAATTATTAACCATGCAGGGTGCGCAAAGTTTTGCTTCAGGCCCTTTTCCTTTTTTTTTGTTATTTTGAAAAATAAAAGATGAAAATAAAAAAATTGCTTTTGCTTAAAATACAAAGACAACATCTCCAAACTAAAACTCCAAATCTAGTTCATAAGGACAATGCAATAAGAATTATGATATCTTATACTTATATAGCACTTATATGCTTACAATTTTTCAAAACAAATCAATTAGGAAAACAGGCAAATCACAGGCAAAAACAATACAGAACTAGAAAAGATCTACGTAAATGTGGAGTTGGGGGGCAAGCCTAGAAAAAAAGCATGAATCCCAAATCCATCTAGGTTGGATGAGGTAATAGTGAGTAACATAACAGAAGATGGTCTGAGAGTGCAAGTTGGATTGTATAAAGAATAATAGGTGAGACCAGTAGAAAGGGACATTTTTATGTAGCGCTTTTTAAATCAGGAGAAGAATTTTGAATTTATGTGATATGCGAGCCAGTGGAAATGTTGCAGGACAGGTGTAATATGTTGATGAGAGTGGGCAAGGATGAGCAGCAGATTTCCGTACCATTTTGAGTTTGTGTAAGCGAGAGGAGGTTGTACCAGCAAGACGTTAACTACAGTAGTCCAGGAAGCTAGAAAGGAATTAATAAATAAGGGATTTTGCAATGTTACAGAGTTGGAAGAAAGACATTTCTAATACAGGGTTGATGTGTGCACTAAATAAAAGGGTTGAGTAAAGGAGGATGCTCAGATCCCCGTAAAAAATATTTTACATTTATCACTGTTTAACATGAGAAAGTTCTTCCAGGTTTTAACTTCTGTTGGGCAGTTTTCCAAGTGAATGGGTTTAGAGCTAATGTAAATCGGAGTGTCATCCACACAGCTGTAAAAAATCATGTTAAATCTATGTAATAGCAGATAGGTAGGACTGGAGCTGGCTTGACACAATTCACATAAGTGCTGTGGACAGGAAAGGGAGGTTAGAGATGGATAGATAAATAACTAAAACCAATGGGTCAGGACCAGGATTTTTAATGATAGCAGCAGTCTTGTACAGAGATGGTACCTGTCCAAGATTAATCAATTTCACGAGAATTACGAGCTTTAGGTAATGTTGGTGCGGGATCAAGAAAAGTAGTTGTAATTTTAGAAGCAGTTATGATGTCTACAAAGCAGGAAGTATCAAGTAGAAATAAAAGAGTAGAAGGTCTCTTCCATTGCCAAACAATTAAAAAGTACAATCAAAAGAAATGTAATGTGACCCAGTGGTAATAATGCCTGTGCCTTAGCTTTATTTGAGTGTTTGCCGGCATACATGCTTGTTTATATTTAACATTTGTCATTGAAAACACTGATAATCTTTGTATTTTGTCTGTCAAATCACCAGATTTCAGAGATATTGGATTGGTATATTAAGAAGTAATCTGCTCCACAAATATAATTTCAGAGACTTGTAGAATGCCACCAAGACATACTGGAGCTGTTTTGAAAGCTCATCTCCTTATTAAGACCCCCCCCCTTCATCTGTAAGTCATCCATGGAGTCTATGTATGTAGATTTCTATAAGCATTTGTCCTGGCCCAAATGGTATATAGTCACAACAACAAAATACAACTGTGCAGATTTTTCAACTCGCAGAATCACTTATATCATAATATAAAAATAATGAATCAGAGAAATCAGAGTAAGAGTATATGAAACACAAGATATGTTTATGGGTACTGATTTTGAGGGGATAATTATTGTATACAATATAACTAGACATGGAAGTAAATGGAATAAATTCATGAACCACTATTAACATATATTACAACACATACTCACCTGTGTATGTTTGACAAAGGCCTAGTAAATACATAAAACTGATTACACAGCAACATCCACATAGAACAGCATTGTAGCTGCAAACAGCTTTAACATATTTGAGTAGAATACACACAGTGAAGACTTCACACATTGAAGTTAATTAAAAACAACAAAACGGTCATTATGTAAGTATTATAATTTGTATGTTCTCAATTGTATGTAAATATACATAATAAAACTCTCAGCGGCACTGCTGCCTGATATTCTTAATCCTGACGTATGAAAACGAAAATATCTTGCTGTCTCTCACCAAAAGCAAAGCCAGCAACGCTTTTAATTAGTGCTGAACATAGCAAGGGAATGCACTTTGCTGTACTGCTATTTGCAACCACTAGAGGGAAACACAATACCATGAAGTGCTTTCTGGAGGTCACAGAAACCTCTGTGTATACAGGTTAGACGTTAAATTGGGTTAAATAAAAAATAAAATAGACACAAAATTTATTTTTGAGCAAAGCATTATTCAACAAAACTATCGGTTTTAAAAACCCCTTAAATCAGCCATTCAATATTTATAACCCCCCGCAAGCTGTGTGTGTCTGTCTCTCTCTCTCATACACACACACATACCATTAAGGCATTCCATCTCAGGCTCCTCTCCATCCTGTCCCTTCTGCAGTCTCTTGGCATTGCGCCTCTGTTTGCAATAGAACATCAGGCCCAGAACAGCAATGATGTAAGCAACGGCAGCCCCCACAGACAGTCCGATGGTTTGGATCATCTTATATGGGGTTTTCCCCTCATCTTCGTCAGAGGGTTTAGGCTTCTCTGGAACAACAGCAAAAGAAAACTTGTTCATTACTTTTACTCATTCACACAGGATAATCACTCAAATTCTACAGAACAAAGCAGCGCACAGCTCTGACCTAACAGAACTGACAGAGCATGTCTACAATCACATAATATTATAATAACGTACATACTATAGCAATACTTTTAGTGATGGTGCATTATTTTTTATATTCTATTTAGTGTGCTAGTATATGACTTTTATTGTGGTAATGTTGTTAATTCACAACCTAAAAAAGGCATTTCAAAGGTTATTTAGTTAAGATACTCCATACAGAAGCCCAAACCATAAAGAACCCATTAAAATAGTCAGTTTTTCCATTATGGAGAATAACCTTTTAACCAGGTTCAGTACTCACTTTTAATTCTTTATGGCATTTAACACCTTTAAAAATGTTTAAACTATTTTTATGAGCCAAAAACCCTGGAAGTACTGGACGTACTGAAACAGAACATACATTACAACAATTTATACACAAATTCAGTGCATATTGTATGGAGAGGTCTAGATTTCTGTCACTTTTCTTGTTGTTTCTAGGCCAGGAAATGACAAAAATTTTACGTTACTGCCAAAATAAGACACATTATTTGACAGAATTTGTTAGTTCATGTCCTTGATCATATTAAGCATGTTTGAAAATTAAGTATGACTATATCATTTAAAAACATTACACTTACACTTTACATAGAAATGTTTGGTCACAAAGGAAAGAGTTAACATAAACTCAGAATCAGACACCTCAAAATCAAAGGCATGACATTTTATCTACAAGGAGCCTGCAGGTGTCAGTGCCAGCACAAACTGAATCCATCCAGATTTATGATTTCCAAATATTTTCCCCTTGTCCTACATTAATGCATGCACTATAGGACAATCCTTTTCTTTTACAAAGTTTCAAAATAAAATAAAAAGCAATATTTTAAATTTTCCAAAAACAAAAAAAAGTGCAGGTACCAATTTTCCTCTTTCGATTTGCATGTATTAACCTTATTCAAATAAGAGGCTGGCAAATAACATCAATATTAATCATTCATTATCTGTAACTGCTTATCCAGTTCAGGGTCACGGTGGGTACAAAGACTACCTGGAATCATTGGGCGCAAGGCAGGAACAGACCCTGGAGGGGGCGCCAGTCCTTCACAGGACAACACACTCACTCACACCTACAGACACTTTTTGAGTCACCAATCCACCTACCAACTTGTGTTTTTGGACCGTGGGATGAAACCCGATTACCCGGACACAGGGAGAACACACCAAACTCCTCACAGACAGTCACTCGGAGCAGGACTTGAACCCACAACCTCCAGGTCCCATTTAAAGGAGCAGTCTGTAATACTGACACCAAGCGTTTAAAATTGGAACTATAATACAGTTTCAAAACAGCGGAGAGAGTTGTCTGCCTCCTCCCCCAACGTGAAGCTCGAGCAGGTTGCCAGTTTGAGGAAAACTGAACGAACAAGAAAGAGACAAGTTTAAAAATGTGGACCGTAATCGTAAGAAAGTGGCATAATAATCATGTTTACACAGAAAACTGTTTATCAATTCACTAAAACATCTCCCTGCGCAAAAATGTAAACATGCAGCTGCCATTTCCCTGCATTTATAAGCCTATATTGTCCAAATCCACATTAAACATTTTGACTACACAAGACTCGTGTTACTTATCGATTTTCCCTTCCACCATAAGAGGCAGATCTTATCCACAATTTTCAAGGTCAAACATTTTCCACCTTACATGTGTCCGTTTACGAGTCTTGTTGGAGTTATTCGCCAGCTTCTTGAATTCTCTGTTCCACATTAAGAGCCGAAACTAGCTACAGCTTTTGAAACTTTTTGAAGTAAATGTTATTCCACTTTATCAGTTTAAATCACACAAACCAATTGTATGTGACGTTACTAAACATTTACCTACTTAAGTGGAAGGCAAAAATATAAAGAGCGGCCACAATTTACCCTGCATTTACAAGAATGTACTGTGTAAACCACATTAAAATTTTAGACTAGACGAGGCTGGTATTATTTTCCCTTCCACCATACATTTCATTTTAGGAGGTAGATCCTCTTAATGACAATTTTCGTATTCAAGCATGTAGTTCCACCATAAATGAGAGTTGTGAGAAACAAACATTTTGAGATTGTTTACGTTATTCTCCAGCTTCTTATTGAATACTCATTTTCACATTAAACAGATATGCGATGCTAAAGCTAGCGCTAGGATTTATAAATCTCGTATTGGAACACATTCAGTATTATCCATTTAAAACACACGACCAAGTGTACATCATGTCACTAAAACATCTACCTACTTGTGAAAAGCTTATATTAGCTGTGTATTACCAAGCTTGATTTGTCCGTGAAAATGTGAGGCTTTTCACACACTATTCTTACTCCTTAATTTATTTAAAAGACACACACCACGGAGAAACACATGAATCTGCCTCAATTTCTTTAAAACAAAACAAAAAAATAATGATACTTACACCATTCTATCCTTTTGTTATTCACCTTTTTCCTATAAAACACACAAAACACTCTCCTAACAGACTTTTTCTTTTTCCGAAATGATTTGCTATTAGCTACCTGTTCAGGAGAAAATTAGCCAGCTCTGGCTCTGTTCAGTAGTGTTGCTGCATCTAAACTGCCTCCACTTTTCAAACATAAGGGCAATATTTCCTCTCATTTTACTCCGTCTCTGGTCATGGAGATTTATAAGGACCATGGGGCATTTTGAGTCTGGTAAAATATAACATTAACTCTGTTAACTTGGTGATTTCAAGGCTGCAAGACAATAGTTTGTACACCTGGCCACACAGCGGAGAGTAAAATAACTGGACAGAGCGCAGGATCACAGGAACTCTGCTCTGAACTGGACACTTCTCAAAGAGAAAATACTGCTTCAGTAATGCTATGAGAGGCAGCAGCTCCTAGAGCCTCAGTAGCCTCTCATAATGATATGCATTATTAAATAAAAATTTTGTAATCAATCTAAATGTAATTTTATATATAGCCCACCCAAAAAACAGTTTTAGAGATATCAATTTAATCCAAGATATGAGAAGAGCACTGAGTGAACAACTACATAATTCAGCCTGTGATTTTCCTCAGAAGAGATGTGAGAAAGACCCTGAGACTGCTGATGGAAATTAAACATAGAGGAGCTCCAGGATATTTAATCCCATCTGAATTGGCAAGTAACTGCAAATTAATTGTGAAAAGTGAAACACACTGAGTAATAGCAGTTATTACCTGCCACACTGAGTATTAGCAGTTAAAATAACCAGAAATGGAGAATCAGAAATCTTCCACAGAATTTGCTCTCTGATAAAGAGTGCTGAAAATAAGTTGGAAATGTATTGTTGGAATTTAATTTAATTTAAAGTTCTATCTTTTATTATTTAAAAAAATATATATTTTATATTTGTAAGCGTATTAAATATAAATGAATATTCATCTTATAGAATGCAATTTCAAAACCTCAAATACAAATTCACATCAGGGTAAACATAATCAGATTTTCAAACTTTAACATCAAAACCTGTTGGCACAAAAATCATTCAATATGAAAGTAGGATAATATGCTATCAATAATAACATCAGTATCATTGGCTTCAACAATCCGGGACCTCCAGTTGTTGCTGAACCAGTTTGCAGCTGAGTGTGAAGCGGCAGGGATGAGAATCAGCACCTCCAAATCTGAGTCCATGGTACTCAGCTGGAAAAGGGTGGCGTGCTCTCTCCAGTTTGGAAGTGAGCTCCTGCCTCTAGTGGAAGAGTTCAAGTATCTTGGGGTCTTGTTCATGAGTGAGGGAAAGATGGAGCAGGACATTGACAGGCGACTCTGTACCAGTCCGTTGCGGTGAAGAGATAGTTGAGCAGAAAAGCAAAGCTCTTGATTTTAGAGGTGGGCGATACCGGGAATTTTGGTATCAATCTGATACCAAGTAAATGCAGGGCCAGTATTGTCGATATAGATACCGATACTTTGTAATATTTAAGATTCATAGATCCAAAAGATCCAAAAGACCTAGGATAGAATTTTGCTAAACATTGTACGTGACAAGAAAATACTTTGTTTCTAAAAATACTTTGTAAAATACTTATGTTTCTCCTCTTCTCTCCATTTCTGCGGCTCCGCATTTTCTGCTGCATGGTTTTTCATGTACTTGTAGAGGTTTGTTGTGTTTCCACTGTATTTAACAGCCCTGTTGCAAACTATTCAGTTTCATTTTCTGCAATAAAATAAAGCCAATCGGTCCTTCTCTTCCTCTCAGACATTTCAATACTTCGGTGGTGTCTCTCTCTGTACTGTGACATGTTGACTCGAGGAGAGCACTGAGTGGGCGGGCAAGGCTGAGCCTACCTGCATGGCTGTTTAGATGGCGCCAATAAGGGTCATGAGCTTTGGGTATTGGTCATGAACTTTGGGTAGTGATCGAAAGAACGAGATCGCGGGTACAAGTGACTGAAATGAGAGTTTCTCCGCAGGGTGTCTGCACTCTCCTTTAGAGAAAGGGTTAGGAGCTCGGACATCCGGGAGAGACTCTGAGTGGAGCCACTGCTCCTCCATGTTGAGAGGAACCAGTTGAGGTGGTCCGGGCCTCTGGTCTGGATGCCTCCTGGACGCCTTCCTGGTGAGGTGTTCCAGGCATGTCCAATGGGGAGGAGACCCTGGGGAAGACCCAGAACTCGCTGGAGGGACTACATGTCTCGACTGGCCTGGGAACGCCTTGGTATCCTCTGGAAGAGCTGGAAGAAGTGGCTAGGGAGAGGGAGGTCTGGGTTTCTTTACTCTCACTGCTTCTCCCGTGACCCAGACCCGGATAAGCGGTGGATAATGGATGGATGGATAATATCATAATAACTAGAGTATTTAAAGCTATTAAATGGCATAGAGTCCTGGCTTAATTATGTCTAAAAAGAACACACTTTCACTAACATTACTATCACTATTACTATCACTAAACATTACTATTAAATACTCTCAGAAAATATCAAAGTGCCAATAGACACATCCAGACAGGCTTTCACACAAACTCTATTCTTGAGAGCGATACTGAAGAGTGATAAGAATCTTGTGACACGGAGAAAGCCATGAGAAGCCTTTATAAGTCACATGAATGGAATAGGTTTAATTCTGTTTTCAAAATTAAGCTTGATTAAGTTAAAGTCACTTGAATGAGGCAAATTTAACATCAAGGCAACAGGCGTCGAGTGAAATAGGGTCATCCGAAGAAGACTGGAGAACAAGAACTAACAAGAAAGAGACAAGTTTAAGAACTTGGACCATAATCGGTAAAAAGAATGTGCCATAATCAACAGAAAATTGTTCATCATTTCACTAAAACATCTACCTACGCAAAAAAGTGAACATGCGGTTGCAATTTCCCTGCATTTACAAGTTTTACTGTCCAAATCTGCCTTAAATGTTTAGACTAGACAAGACTGGTGTTACTTATCAATTTTCCTTTCCACCATGGATGTTGTTTAAGAATGTTGTTTAATGTGAAATGAATGTCATTACACCTTACGTGTCCATTTATTGGTGTTATTCGCCAGCTTCTTGAATATTCTCTTCCACAGTAAAACTTTTTGAAGCAACTGTTACTCTTTACACTTTATCAGTTTAAATCAAAACAAACAGTACGTGACGTCACTAAACATTTACCTACTTCTGTAAAGGGCAAGAATATAAAGAGAAACTGCCGCTGCCGTTTTCCCTGCATTTACAAGAATGCACTGCCTAAACTGCATTAAATTTTTAGATTAGAGAAGGCTGGTGTTATTTTCCCTTCAACCATACATTTCATTTTAGGAGGTAGATCCTTGCTTCTTTTTCACATTCAAGCATTTAGTTACACCTTAAATGCATCCATTTGAGATTATTTACATTATTCTCCAGTTTCTTATTGAATACTCATTTCCACTTTAAACAACTATGTGATGCTAAAGCTAGTGCTAGGTTATATAAAACTCGTTTTGGAACACTTATTCCCATTTTATCTGTCTAAAACACACGTCTACCTGCTAGTAATCACATCTAACTGCTAGTGAAATGCTTATATTTGTTGTGTTACCAAGCTTGATTTCTCTGTTCCACCTTGAATAAATGAATATGCGAGGCTTTTCAAACACAGTTTTTACTCCTAAATTTGTTTTAAACACACATACACCACGAAAAAACACACCAGTCTGCCTAAATTTCTTTAAAACAAACCAACATTAGTATTTACACCTTTCAATCATGTTGTTATTCACTTTCTTCATATAAAATGCACAAAAAGATTTTTAGATGGGCAATGGGGCTTTTTGGGTCAGATAAAATATAACATGATCACACACCATGGACATTTTATGACTAAGTACATTAAATATTTTAAAGCTTCTTTAATTTTAAATTATTTTTTTTCTTCTCCAGAAAGGTGTACTGATATCTATAATATCTGATGTACTTGCTTTGATATACTTTTTATGAGATATTCATATCCCCTAGCACAGTGGTTTCGAAACTGTGGTAGATGTACCACTAGCTGTACGTGAAGCAGCAAGAGGTGGTACACCAAACTACCTGGAAAAATTTACTACTCAATTAAGGAACTTACTCTTTACTGAAAATCTGAGGTTTCTATGTGTAAATTACATAATGTTTCACAGTTTTCATAATTATGCCCAAAGAAATTCATTTGTGTTCCTCTGCTTTTTTTCCAGGGAGGGAATATGATCCCCCAGTTTTTTGAGAAATCCGTTTACAGAAAGCCCAGTTTCAGTTGCTTACTGGATGTAAGCAAAGGCTAGAGACAGATGTGAGCAATTTGGATTTTATTATAAAAAGGGCAAAGCAAAAACAAGAAAAACAAATAGAAGAAAACACTCGGCTGAAGGAAAACATGGCCGCTCTTCGTATCATTATAGCCCTAAAACAAGGTTTAACCCAGCGCTGCCCCTCCTTCACCTACTGCTACAAGTGCAGAGAGCGGCTGTGAGCACCTGCCCCAAGCCCCCATTGCGCTGTTTTCATCTATAGCCCATTAAAGCACATAACTGATATTACATTGACCTCTTCTCGTTTTTTATTTCTTTCAAATTATTGCCCATAAATTTTATATATTCTCATAAATGTATAATTGTGTTCAAACATTCAGTTTAGGCCTATAGTTATTTGTGTTCTCTCTATAATTTTTAGTAATTATTTTAGATAATTTTGTGTTAAGCATGCAAATTTCAAGTAAATAAGCAACAAAAACGTGCAAAAATTCAAGCAAGCAAATTTGCCCTATGCCCCTAGAACAGAGGAAGAACCAGGGGCGCACATGTTTCTGTGGTAGAAATCATCTGTGGTACCTGGAGGTTTTGTTTTGATAATGGGTGGTACTTGGTCTAAAAATTTGAGAACCACTGCTCTAGAACATTCCTAATGGATGTACTGTCAGTCTTAATTGGCAAAAGAATGCTATGGCACAAAAAGACATGCTTATCTAATTTCTGACAATTTTAACATTTATTTTTAACACGTAAAAATAACAAACAACCAAATAAATATTTCTTTTGCACCGACCTAAAAGTAAAATGGAACTCAAGCAATGCCCCCCCCCCAAACCACTTGGAAATATATATATATATATATATATATATATATATATACATATATATATATATAATGTGTGTGTGTGTGTAAATACATTTATACCCACCCACAACATAGAGCTGTGCCACACGGTCTGTAATGCTGCAGCTGTTGCCAGCAATACAAGTGTATTTTCCTGTATCATCAGTAGTGACATCAGTAATAACCAGAGAACCATTTGGCATCTTTTGGAACCTGAGATAGAGAGAGAGAGAGAGAGAGAGAGAGAGAGAGAGAGAGAGAGAGAGAGAGAGAGAGAGAAGACTCCTCATCAAAACTGCGCTGCCCTTTGTTAATATGCAGAAATACAATATAACACTACAATAAAAACCAAAATCTGTCAAAATAGAATTAAAACTTCATGAACAAAGCACCCAAGTGTATGTTTGCCGGACCACATGCTGGGCCGGCCTAGAAGACGCATATGTGCTTACTGACTGACTGACTGACTGGTACCTAATGTTGAAATGCACATGCGCAAGTAGGACACAGTCACGCTGCTCCAGCGCTGTAGGTCCACTGTCCATCGCGGGGAGCAGCTCAGTGTTTCACTGGAGCCTCGAACAGAAATGTGTTGAACGTTGTTGAGGTAACATTTATCAAAGTCTCTTTATGTTTGGAAGCGTTTCTGTGACCCAGCCCCTGTTGTTTTCTACTGTATGTTTATCATGCAGAAAGTCATCTTGGGGCTTGGTTTTAGAAATGTTCAAAAACAAGTAATAAACTAATTTTATAGTTTATTACTTGTCACTATTGTAAACAAAGACATTGATATGAAGCACCAAATCTTCTCCAGATCTTCCAATGACAAGCGTATGTATTTTGGACTTTCCTGTTTTTGAAATGCCAGAAAATCCTCTGTGACAATGGATAAACTACACTTGCCTAGCTTCTCTTTGCTCCTGTTTTCCACAATTTTTTCCAGGATTTATTTCACAGCATTTTCAGTCCAGATCCTACCCATCTACTCCTGTGTTATGAGATTATTGGGAACATTTGTTATTTGAAGAGTGTTTCCCACATATTATGCCTCACTGAGTAGTGCTGTATAGTGTGGAAGCTTGTCATTAGTGCCTTCCACTGCTGACGATTTCAACTGGAAATCTAATGTTTTAGTGAATGCCAGGGTTAGAAATATCTTGTGCAATGAGTAGTAATCTTGCCAAGATGACGTGTTCTGTGATCTAGCTTCTCATATATGTTATTTTAGGCTACTTATATAATGAAAACAATATTAGAAAGAAAACAGACCTTCTGGAGCTGATAGAGAGCACTTTGTCTTTGACCATCCACTGGATGAACGGTTGGGGGTCTCCTGTAGCCTGGCAATGCAGCATGGCTGTGTGGCCCTGGTACACTGTGGTGTATTCTGGTTCCAGCTGAAACTCTATATTGACTGAGAATAGAAGGAGGCGGAGGAGGGGGGGGGGTTAATATGTTTAATCCTTTGATATTCATGCCATATTGAAACCCAATAAACAAATTAGGGGTCTTAAAGGACATAACTGAAATTAAGTCAGCATCTTGAAATAGTAAGCTTTAGTCTTTGAACTAATAAGTCAAATTAATTGAAAAATGACATAACATGTAATTACAACATTGTTCAAGACCAACAAAAGAATCAATAATTTACATGCAACAATTGTTATTTGATTTTTAACTATTTTAATTTAAAATGTGTGTAGTGTCCTCAAAAAGACCATCCTGGACCAAGATTTACAAACTTCATCAGAGCATTATTATATAAAAGTGGTCAAACTGCGGATGAATTTTAGCAAATTAGGTTAGAAATAGTTTCTGGGTTCATAGCATTTTTGGACAGACAGAAGATTTACAACACTATGTGGTTTCCAGGCTCCGCTTAAAATCAGGGGTAGAGCTTGCGCTCCAAAAATCACACAGACAGCAGAAATTCTTTGTCTCTATGTTATGAAACTTCATGCTTGTTCCTATTAGGGGTTTGAGAAAATTATTACATTCTGATGTAACTGCAGGGTTGCCAACTTTCCCGAACTGGGCACAGTTTAGTCCCATATCCTGCTCTCCTGCAAAACTTACCCCTGCAAATATTAAAAATCTATTTTAATAGCTAAAAGCTGCATTGAGCTGTTTGCTGAATACAAGTATCTAAATAAATAGTTAGCAGGTTTCTGATAGGTTGATAGCAGATAGTTGGTATTTCAGATTGGTTATTAAAAGAGAGAGCTTCAGCACATTCTGCAAATATGAAAACACTTTTTTCAAATGCTTCCTCTTCATGACAATAGTAGCATCAAGTATGTCTTAACATTGTCAATTCCTTCTACCAAATTATAGTAATCTGTAACAAGATGCATCTAGCTGACTCTCAAATTCCCATATGTTCTGTCTGTAGTGCATTATTTCAGAATGGAGATAAATAAACTTCTAACGTAACACTATTTACAACATTGTTAACATATTCAACCATGGGCTGCAGAACATTTTTACAGTGTTTGGTAGTAAACCCCACAGTTATATTTTACATTATGCAACCTTAGTGCACTGTATAGTGATTTAAGACATATCCAAAATGTGTGATCTTCACAAAAACGCTACAGAATCTCAGTGCATCTCTAACGGCCTTTCTCTCCAATTTTGTCTCACTTTCCTCTAATTTTCTACTGTTTTTTGTTCTAGCTTTGTTTTAGTCTGTTAGTTTTAGTTTTTGTTATGCTTTTTCAGATTAGAGATAATACAGGTTTATTATAGAAAGACCACACTGTCTATTTATTTATTTATATTTGGGTGGCACGGTGGTGCAGCAGGTAGTGTCACAGTCACACAGCTCCAAGGACCTGGAGGTTGTGGGTTCAAGTCCTGCACCAGGTGACTATCTGTGTGGTGCGTTCTCCCTGTGTCCGCGTAGGTTTTGCCCGACAGTCCAAAAACACACATTGGTAGGTGGATTACTGACTCAAAAGTGTTCCTAGGTGTGAGTGTGAGAGTGTATGTGTTGCCCTGTGAAGGACTGGCGCACCCTCCACGGTGTGTTCCTGCCTTGCGCCCAGTGATTCCAGGTAAGCTTCGGACCCACCGTGACCCTGAACTGGATAAGCTGTTACAGACAATGAATTAATGAATAAATAGTATGAATGCATACAGCTGAAGATTCTTCATGTCAGATGTGTTTTCACAGCTGGAAAGGTTCCACATATTTTGGCAGGCTTTAGTCTTGGGGCAGTGCCTGTGCAGTGCATAAAAGAGGCACAGCATGGATTCAGTGTGATTATCTATAATATTACAATCTCTAGTCACATATGGCCTTACTTGGATATTGCCCAGACACTGCGCAAGGGCACAGGCAGGATAAAATCAGAGTTATGTGCAGTAGAAATGTTACAGACATTTGTGTTCAAGCTGGAAACCATATCATATTTCAACAAATGCTGTATGAATACTGTACACCAGACCACTGAGGAAAACTCAAGCACAGTATTTCAGTATTTTATCTATTATACTGCAGAGTGCTGTGTTTCTAGATTAAAAGCTGAATGAGGTGGAAGTGTATAAATTGAGTGAGCAAGAGTTTTATTAAAACGAATGGGTAAAGTCCTGAACTAGCTGATTGTCCTTAAAATGGCCTCATTAATGAAATATGAGACGAATGAATTTGTGCATAAGTCATTTGTAAAACGCTTCTTTTGTAAAAGGCAATGGTATTATAGGATTTGGTGCAAAATTGTGCTGACAGATGAAGAATATGTTGTTCTGGACTTCTGACGGTTCGAGACACAGTTATGACAGACACAGCATAAGCTACGGCTCTGGCTTTGGCCAAATAAATCCCTGGAATTCAAGGAACTTGAATACAAACTTTGTAGGCTTTGTATACCAGTATTCATTCATTCATTCATAGAGATGATAATATTATAAACACGTGGACAAAATTGTTGATTCCCTCAGTTAATGAAAGAAAAACCCACAATGGTCACAGAAATAACTTGTATCTGACAAAAGTAATAATAAATAAAAATTCTATGAAAATGCATCACAGGTGTCTACAATCTTGTAATCAGTCAGTGGGTCTATAGATTCTAGAGAGAAATGTGCTGCCCAGTGTCAGAAAGCTTGGTCTCAGTCACAGGTCATGGGTCTTGCAACAGGATAATGACCCAAAAAAACAGCTAAAAACACCCAAGATTGGCTAAGGGCCTTCTATGAGCCCTCACTTAAATCCTATTGAGCATCTTTGGAAGGAGATGAAACATGCCATCTGGAAAAGGTGCCCTTCAAACCTGAGACAACTGCAACAGGTTGCTCATGAGGAGTGGGCCAAAATACCTGCTGAGAGGTGCAGAACTCCCATTGACAGTTACAGAAATCATTTTATTGCCTCAAAAGGTTGTGCAACAAAATATCAAGATAAGGGTACCATCATTTCTGTCCAGGCCTGTTTCAGAAAGTTTATTATGTTTTTTATAATTCTGATGAAGCATGGTTGAAAAGCAATGTCTGACTTTCATTCGTTAATTTTAATGGCATTTTTATTTATTATTACTTTTGTCAGATTCAAGTTATTTCTGTGACAATTGTGGGTTTTTCTTTCATTAACCGAGTATGAGAGAGAGATTAGTCTAAAAAAACTTTACAAATGCATAAATGTTAATCCACCAATTAAGCACAAGTCACCAATGTTTCACTATTCACAAATGAATACATCCCAGTCTTTGTCTCACAGTCTGCAATTTGTACAAATACACTTACATTCATAAATACATGCTTTTGTTATATATGATATATCACAATTGTATGCAAAAATAAATACATTTGTTTACATTTACATTGCAAATATCTGTAAAGTCGAAGTTTCAAATTTAAAATTTATTACTTTCCTCTCGCATTTCACCCGATCCAAATACAAATGCTGCCTGATCCACAAATGTGGCCAGCAGGCGAACAAGACACCGATAGGTGCCACTGTTGTTTCCCCTAGTGTCTCAGGACTGACCTGTTGCTGTCAGGGCCACAGCAAAACCTGTAGGCAGAACTATGACTCCATTGGCTACCACAGTAAATGATAGATAGCTAACTCTGGCTGCTGGTTGGCTAAATAAAAGTGATAACCAATGAGAAGTGCATAGTCTGCTCTGGCGGAGGGAGAGCATCTCTCTGAAATAAATCTATGGAATGCCATTGGGCTCTAAACGTGTGACCACGTGCGTTAACAAGTTATTAAAAATTTGCGTGTTAATATGTAAAATTTTGTCATGATAAAGTAAACAAAACTGAGACGTTTATATGCTTCTTAAGGTTTTCACCAATGGAGGCCTCAAATCCAGGCGTACTTACATATTCATAATAAGACTTATATCACGCACTGTAGCTGACACGAAATATATATCCTTTGTGAACTTGTGATTCCTCTGAATTATTCACAACATAATGAGCTAAGTGCTGACCTATGGCTACGGTGAGCCCTACGTGAGCAGTGTGAAGACACCAATACTAGTAAGCTGATTCCCATGGCAACTGGGAGTTTATTTTTCACAATAAAAGACACTCGTGTTTAATAACTTAAAATTTGTATACATGCATATTATTATAGAACTTCATAAAATGCTCTAAAACATTTAATAATTTTATATCAAACAAGCATCACTATTCTCTCAGACTATGTGTGTGACACATACTGAAGTGTAATTCATTCACATTGATAAATTATGTACATTCTTTTAATAGCATACTGCTAAACAATACGGTGTCAATACAAACCCACAGTCAAATGAACTTTCCAGATCCTCCTCTTTCTGTAAACATGTATAATGTGTTTAAAGATTAATTTACTCATGTTTCATTTAGTTATGTATATCTACTTCTATATATACATTAAAAATTTTAGAGGTTAAATCTCCTTCAAAATGGAATTGAACAAAACAATATGAATTAAAAAAAATGTTTTTTTCTTTCAGCAGTGAATTCTGTGGTCATCTTTATATATATATATATATATATATATATATATATATATATATATATATATGTGTGTGTGTGTGTGTGTGTGTGTGTGTGTCCTATGATTCCCCTACGTGTTAACACGGAGAATCCAACACGTTTAGAGACCAATGGCGTTCCATACAGATCATCCGTCTTAACAATCCAATCTCAAAATTATGAAACATATCGCATCCCGTATCAGTCCAATACGCAACATGGCTTTTAGTGTCCAAATACAGGATGATTTTAACATATTTTATTTGACAACCCTAGTCTGCAGCAAAATTAAAGAAGTTCTGCTGGACTTTAACGTTGTTAAATTTAGGGCACCTTCAAAAGCGTTCCACTGTGATCACCTGCTCCTAACTGTCTGTGATATGAAGCTGAATTCAACGGCTTGGGCGGCTTTTTGTTCGAACTTCCACATTAAAAGTTCCGAAAATGTGTCTCCATTTAAGTTGGCACCACATGTCCTAAAAAAACAGTGCCACCTAGCGATGTCTTGTTCGCCTGCTGGCCACATTTGTGGATTAGGCGGCATTTGTATTTGGATCGGGTGAAATGCAAAAGGAAAGTCTCAAAATCCAAAAACCCGCGAGAGGAAAAGAATAAATGCACATCACGGACAACACGTGTGTGACTTGATCCACAAACGCAGATTCTACAATTTACAAATAAATTTTAAATTCGAGACTTTGACTTTAGAAATATTTGCAATGTAAACGTAAACAAATGTATTTATTTTCGCATAAAATTGTGATATATCTATGCAAACCAAAAACATGTATTTATGAATGTAACTGTATTTATACAAATTGCAGCCTGTGAAACACAGATTGGGATGTATTCATTTATGAATAGTGAAACATATTTATGACTTGCATTTAATTGTTGGATTAACATTTATGCATTTGTAAAGTATTTTGAGACTAATCTCTCTCCATAACCGAGGGGTTCCAACAATTTTGTCCATGTGTGTAGATAATCACACTGAATCCATGCGGTGCCCCTTTCATGCACTGCACAGACACTGCCCCAAAACTAAAGCCTGCCAAAATATGTGGAACCTTTCAGGCTGTGAAAACACATCTGACATGAAGAATCTCCAGCTATATGCATTCATAATATTTATTCATTCATTCATTGTCTGTAACTGCTTATCCAGATCAGGGTCGCGGTGGGGCCGGAGCCTCCCCGGAATCACTGGGCGCAAGGCAGGAACATACCCTGGAGAAGGCGCCAGTCCTTCACAGGGCAACACACAAACACACACACACACACACACACACACACATATGGACACTTTTAAGTCGCCAATCCACCTACCAACAAGTATTGGGGAGGCAAGTAGACAAGTAGAGGAAGCACCCGGAGGTAACCCACATGGACAAGACTGGGAAGAAGAGGAACCTTGTACTTAGGAAGAGGGGTTTGGAGCCAAACCCAGAGACACACAGACGGAGCTGGAGCTGAGGTCTGGCATACTTTGTCATGCTCATTATCTGTATGTTGTCCTAATGTAAAACACTTGCGAAAGGTGTGCTGACCAATTCACAGAGAGCCAGAATGTGAGGAGAAGGACAGAGACTGAAAATTATTTGTTAGAATATGACCCTGTATTTTCTAGAGTTTATACTAAGCAGGCTGTTTTGAAATAAGCAATCATCATAGCTGTAAGCTATTAAACATGGTACTACATGGAACAAACAATATTGACAGTCTTATTTATTTGTCCAGAATTAACTTCATTAATGGGTATGTGATCTTTTCCTGTAAGTATATTCAACAACACAGAAAATACAAATTTACCCCCCACAGTGAGAGAAACATAGGCTCTGATTTCTCCCTGAAGACGGTTACTGGCCACACAGGTGTAGTTCCCTGCATCACTGCGCTTCACCTTCCCAAAGTGCAACACCCCATTCACCTGCTCCACATGAGCTGGAACAGCATTGCCATCTGCCATCAGGAGACACAAACGCACACAGTTTTGAGTGGTATAGAGGGAGGTTGGATTTCAAATCTAAGGGTAACTGTAGCATTAGTGAGGCATGTGTCATATATTTGCATGTTCTTCTACAAACCCCATTGACAGAAAAGTTGAGACATCATCTAAAAATGCAATAAAATCCTTAATAAAAGTTTATTAAGAAGCCCAAAAGCTTGTTTTATACTGTTTGTAGTTTTTGTTATGCTTTTTCATATTTGGGGTAATACATGTTTTATTATATAAAGACTACACAGTCTAATAATAATTTTGTTTTTGTTTTGTTTAGTGTATATTCTTAAAGTAAATTATATGCAATTTGGTATGAAACACTTGTGGTGAGTCCTGACGTTGTGGAGTGACACACTGCCCCAACTGCAGGTGTGATTATCTGGGGAACTATCACATATTACAGTTGCTCACAACTAGAAGTCATACAAAGGACACTAATAGCTCAGCAATATGTGCAGGGCATCCTGTGGCTACATGTGTATTTCAGGTCAGAAATCTATATAATATATATAATATATAAATATATATAAATATAATATTTTCCTGCTTACATTGGGATGTTTCAAAATGTTGTAACTCAAATATTCTATAAACATTTTGCATTATTTTCCCAAGAGTTTTGGAGTGTGTTGCATATGACAAATTAAAAATTTTTGGTGACCTTTTTTTGTGCTTTTGTCAATAAAATTATTGTTCAAATCCTTGCTTTTATTGCGTTTTGTTCAAAAATGTCCAAAATTTTCTGGAAATGGGGTTTGTATGATGCAGATTCTTCCTTGTGTGATGTTGTGGCTTTCTCACCTGCTCTGGTCCAGTGTATAGAGGGAGTCTCTCGACCTGTAGCAGAACACTGGACACTGGCATCTTGGTCCAGCTGCAGACACTGAGAAGGCTGTGGAGTTGGGGTGAATTTCAGCTTCTCTGAAACACAGAAATTGAGTTCATATCACACATATACATATACATTTATATTTAACCTTTCACTTTGAGTAATATTTACTTTCGGTAAATATACAGTTAAGAAATATTAGAATATAATAACTATTTTTAACAAATAATCTTTTATAAATATTATAGCTGCAGAGCAGCCCAAAGTGACCAGGCAAAGAACAAACAACTGAGCAGTAAAAACAGTTTTATATCTTTTATAACAAACTGAAGAGTGATGTTTTGGAATGAAAATATTTGTTTTGTTGATATTCTAAATGAAAAAAAGATGTTAGCAATAAACATGAAAAGATGAAAAAAGTCAGCAAAAATGTTTATATTTTTGCTGACTTGAAAACTCTCCATAAAGGTCTGGATCACTGAATTGCAACATAACACCTATATTATTTCTCTGTCAGACATATACAGCATAATTTTGTCTATTGAGCTTTTTATAAGATATTTTCTATCAAACCTAGTGCAACTAATGGGGCTTTTCCACTGCATGGAACCTACATGACTCGACTCGGCTCTTTTGTTTTTCCACTGGCCAAATTAGTTACTGGGTCCCTGGAACCAGAGACCTGTCAATCACCATGAAATGCAGTGCTCCAGCAGAATCATGCTGCTTGTAAAATCTCTGAAGTTACGGCAGCTTTCACTTTTAGTTCTTATTCGAATCACAACAGGAGCTCGTAACATTACCTCAAGCTGTTTCGAAGAGGTTTAAGCACTCCTTGGGCTATTGACTGACGAAAAAACCCAAATGGAGCTGTGTTGGGTCCAAAAAAAAACAAAACAAAACAAAAAAAAACGTGCGAATATATGAGTAAACAGCGCATAACTTTATCGCTGCCAATGTTGTGATTTTTAACGTCTATGGTTCCCGTTAGTGAAGGAGTTCTGCGACATCACCGCAGGGGGGCTGTGCTAGCTCAAAAGCGACAAGCTAAAAGCAAGCTGAGCCGAGTCGAGCCAATCCCAAGCAGTGGAAAAGCACCATTAAGTCATGATAACATCACCATAAGTCATGTTTTTAGCACATAAATGAAAACTTACCCAGTATGTAAACTCTGGCCTGTCCATTTAAGACACCTCCCACAGTCTTACACAGACAGTTATACATCACACCATCATATACCTCCACACTCTTTATCTTCAGAGTCCCATTAGGAAACACCTTAAATCGTGAGTCCTTGAAACATATCAACAGGTTTACACACACACACACACACACACACACACACACACACAGATAAAATAAAATGCAACAATTCAGTAATATCTCAGGCATACATATATATAAATGATTACAAATGTTGTGTGATTAGTCAATGTCTTTCTACAAGAGCCCATAAAATGCTTCCCACTGCCCTATAGCAAGGCTCTCAGAGGCTACTTTTATGTAGTGTACTTCTTAGTGTGAGATCAATGACTGCAAGACATACCTCTCATTTTGCTCATTTTACAGACTTTGAGGAACACGTTATTGGACTGTAAGAAGTAGGATGGTCATTTGCCTTTATGACCTAGCTGTTAGGTAGTGTCAGGGAGCGTGCAAGTAGTGCTTGGGATCCGAAAATGAAATCCGAAAGCGCCTCAATCCTGGCATTGGTGTGGAGTGACACACTGCCCTAACTGCAGGTGTGATTATCTGGGGAACCATCGCATATTACATTCAATAACATTTGGTAGAAATATGAGGGTCACTAACAGCTCAGCAATACATGCAGGGCATTCTGCTGCCACATGTGTTGCCTTTCATGGCAGGGCTTCCAACTGCCATTTCTCAGCAGGATAATGCTCACCCACACAGGAAGGGTTTCTCAGGAATGCCTATGTGACAATGTAACAATTTCTTGGCCTGCCAGGTGGCCAGGTTTAATACTAAACATTTATGGAAAAAGCTGTGACACAAGCTTCGGCAACCTATGAGTGTGCAGGATCTACAGGCCCAGGTACAACATTTGTGGTCAGATAACATGCATGCCCTATTTGCCAACTGTTTCTTAATTGTATCCAAGCTAGAGGTTAACCAGCAGGGGACTAGAGCCTCCTTTTACAGATTTTCCCAATAAACTTAACCTTTTGCTCTAATATTGTAATCAATTACAAATAATCAACCTCACATTAAGGTCATTTTTAGAATATTCTTGAATTTAGTAGTAGTTGCGTTGATTTTTGTACTAGTAGTAATAATGGCTTGTGGTAATGATTTTGATTTATATATATATATATATATATACACAAAACCTTTATTACAAAAAATTATTATTATTAATTCATTCATTTTCTGTAAGTGCTTAGCCAGTTCAGGGTTGCTGTGGGTCCGGAGTGACATTACCTGCTCTATAACATCAATTAATGCCATCTGGCTTTTGCTTATATCCGGAGATATTTATAAATTATTATCATAAAACACAGGTAGGCTAATGCAGAATATGAACTCTTAATGTTTGCCTCTGACCTGGGATTCGAACCCAGCTTGCCATGTGGGGAACAGCTGTGATATTCACTGTATACCAGCCATAGGATACTATTAAGGATAGTAATCCTTAATTAAACTGTGAAATGATATTGAATTCTCCTTCAGAATATATAACGGACCTCTACACTGATCTCCTGTAGGTTACGGTACCACGTGACCAGGGGTGGAGGTGTGGTCTGGACATGACAGTGAAGGTATCCTGGCTGCCCCTCCTCCATGGAAGTGTCCTGGGGCCTTGTGTCCCACTCTGGGGTACCTAGGGGGGAGATCAGGTGATTAAATAATTATAGCGACCAGTATTAAAACCAACATTCTTTTGGTAATAGCATAGGCATGATCACCAGTTACTTTATGGAAGGTCAAATCAAGTGTCAAGTCAGAGTGAAGTCTAGATGGGAGTCTGCATCAAATCTCAGTTCTCTGAGGTGCAAATCCAAGCCAAGTGTTGAATCTTTAAAGTGTGAGTCTAAATTGAATCTCTGGTTTCCTAAGCGTTTCCATTCCACAAAGCAAGTCTCCCACATGGGGTGGCCATTTTAAAAATAGGTTTGTTACAGAAGAGATCCAAGCCACAAGGTATCAGTATAACAGCTGTCATAACATGAATAAGAATCACTAGAAGAAATGACTGATTGCTCCATTAAAAATTATTTTTGAGTGAAACTGTTAAAAAGTAAACATGCAACACAAGTGTGATTCGAAAGACCAACTTGAGTTCTCAAGTCCGGCAAATTGTTAATACTCACCAGCCACAGTCACAGTAAATTCCTGACGTTTCTGGCCTGCTTTGTTTTGAGCCACACAGGTGTAGGTGCCCGAGTCTCTGTCCTTAATGGGGTTGAAGATCAGGTCAAGACCCTGCTGATACACTCGTCCTTCAGAGGCCACTTTCTCATCCTCATGTTCCCACCACACCTTCGGCAAGGGATGACCACCAGGAGCCTCACATGACAATCTCTCCACATGATTAGAAGAAAAAAATCTGACCACACTGGGACCCATCTCCTCTATCTCTACAGGATGACACGAAAGATATAAAATGGAAATAAATAGTGGAAGAAAGATTTAAGCAAAGTGGAAATAAAAGGCAAAACTGGGATTAAACAGGACAGCACTTCAACCCATGAAATTAGTACATGGGAAGAAAACCCAGTAAAAAAAATGAAATAATAAAAAAAAAAAATAAATGCAAATACCTTTTTTGTCACTTCTTTTTCCACATTTGCAAATATCATGACAAAAAAAAGGAAAAAAATCATTTGCCATTTATTTTTCCACTCAATCATGGGTCATCAATGGCAAAAATAACATTTAAATTAATATTATAATTATATAATGTTCAATGTCATCAAATCTAGCCAATTAGGAAAAGAAAACTCAAACTACACTTGGGCTTTTTTCTTCATGAACTGCGATTTTATGTGACGATTTTAAAATGAAAATACAATATGTATTTGGCTTTTGCTTTTCAATTACAATATCATCGCTTTCCAATGAAAAACATGTACAGTGATCCCTCGTTTTTCACAGGGGATGAGTTCCAAGACCACTGGTGAAAATCGAATTTCCACAAAGTAGAGGAAAGATATATATTTTTAATGTATTTAATGAGTATTTGGACTTTTAAAACCCTCCCTGTACTGTTAACAACCCACCCTTTGCATTAAACAGTCATTCTATAATGTTTTTCAGCTGGAACTACTGATATCCTACCAGTTTCTTTAATAGAGTAATTCCTAAGCTGTGATTTAGCGTAAGTAAATTTTACTTGGATGTGGACATGAACAATACATGTATTGTATGTAAGAAATACTTAATAATGATATGTTGGTATGTCAGCAAGAAGTTACTGTGCAGTATAATGCATGTGGTCTGCTACCAAGAGGATGCACAGGGTCTACTACATTATTCAAATTAATAACATATAGAATAATAAATGAACTAAAAAGAAGAAGAAAAGGATTTGAAAACGAAATCATAAAGATTTGTGCACTCTTCTTTGCTGACAATGGGCTAATAATAGCAAAAAATATAAAAGAATTTTATGAAATTTTTTAAAATGACATTTAATTTAATGAAATATTTTGGTTATTCATTTTTCACAGTTTTCCTAGATTTCCCCTCAATATCTGTGGTATAGCGGCCATAAGCCCCCTTGAAGAAACCCGCGAAGTAGCGAATCCGCGACTGATGAACCACGAAGTAGCGAGGGATTACTGTATCTCCAAAAGAGTAAATTTACAGAAGGAAGGAACAACCTCCTTAATTTTCAATGTAAACAGATTTTATTTCAAGTAATTATGTTGGTCCATTCATCATGAAATTTTCATACAACATTACGGAAATCTGCTAGGTTCAAATGATGAAGCAAAAATAATATCTACAAAAATGTAGATAAATGTCTTTAATTGGACAGCAATGATATGCTACTAATTTGACATAATGCAACCTCTGTGCAAAGAGGAGATGGGAGAGGGGTGGACAAAACTCTTCAAGAACTCTTCATCAATGCCCACAGCATGGGTGATCTATCTATCTATCTATCTATCTATATATATATATATATATATATATATAAATATATATATATCAGAAAAGACTAGTCATGCAGGGGCTTATACTGGTATTGTGGAGAGATACAACCTGCCATAAATATGATGTTGTTTCCTAAGAGCTCCATGTCTAATTCAGTAGAATAATGCCAGGCCTCATTCTGCATGAGTTATAACAGTGAGGTTTCATAGACTTAGAGTGTGCTTGAATGGCCTGTCTGGTCCAGACCTGTCTTCTATTCACAATGTATGGACAACAGTGACCACAAACTTTGAAACCCATGGACAACAGTGACCACAAACTTTGAAACCCATTTTAAAACTCGGAAATCCACACGGACACAGAGAGATCACACCAAATGCCTCACCTACAGTCACCCAGAGCAATGTTTGAACCCTGTATGTGTGTGTTTGAGTGTTCTTTCTAGATATCAGCACTGGGCCTTGTTCTGGCAGACTGAAATGTTTTGGACTGAAACCTATTTGTACAAGCTAGGGTACACAATCTGTCTGAACACTAAGCACGTTTGTCACTATGTCACTATGAATAAGAGCGTCTGCTAAATCCTGTAAATGTGTAAGTAAAAAAAGTGTCTTTGTTTTATGTGTGTGTATACAGATAAGTATGTATATGAATTGTGTCTTACCTGCGATATGTAGAGTAGCCTCGGTGTGAACTTGTTTATCAACTCCATAACGAGCCACACACCTGTACCGCCCTGTGCTCCGATTCTTCACCTGAGTGATCCTCAAAGTGCCATTATTATACACTATTACACTGCAAAACACAAAAACACACAGAAACAAATGTACTGACAATTCAAATAAAAGATATTTGAGCAGCTACACAATAGAACTTGGCAGAAAACATGACAGATAACAGTAACATGAAGGTGTTATGAAAGAGGCCTGTACAGTATGTGATTCTGTGGCAGTGTTCCAGGAGATTTGCATCAAGCAGAAGAGAGAGAAAAAAAAAATCAAGGACACACAGGCTCAGTAAACAGAGAGAAATGCAAGTGACAGCACTGAAAACTCAGTTTAGTTATCTAAAAACAACCCTCTGTGTCTGCACAAGTGCTTAGGCCATAAAAGCACAATTCCTACAGACCCCTGTCATTTGTACTTGTACGTCCTGTGTAAAAACACTTTCACTTATTCCTTAATCTCCTCAGCTCCAAGCAACCTCTAAAGCTGTTTCAGTTGCAGCTCGAAGAAAATCAACAGAAACAAATTATATGCATACATTCCTTCATGAGCTGCCTTTCACCCAGCCAGTTACTACAGGAATAAAAATATTACATAAAAATATAAATAAAATGAGATTTTATATTTTTGGAGATTGCACATGATCACTAAAAAACAAAAAGTGGGATGAAGGGAGAAGAGAAGAGAAGACACAGGATGATATGAGAAGAGAAGCTGACCGTGTTTTGTTGACTACTAGATCATCGTCGTGAAGCCACTCTATAACCGGTAGAGGTTTGGCTGAGTATTGACAATGAAACACAGCCTCTTCATTTCTAAACACCACCTGATCCTCAGGAGCAACAACTAAAAGAGGAATAGTCTTGTCTGAGAGAGGGTGAGAGAGAGAGAGAGAGAGAGAGAGAGAAAGAGAGAGAGAGAGATTGGGTTTTTAAATATGAAAAGTCTAGATGAGTTTGTAAGTGGACTTTATTCACACCATCAGATCAATAGAAAAAAAAACACAAAATCACATAAAAGACAAAATCACGCTGCCACACGCTGTATTTCAAAAAGTCGTCAAATTTAGATACTAGTAGTAATGTAACAGAGCCTCATAATAATCCCACACACCCTCAAAATGATTCTTCATTCATTCTCTACTCCCGTCTGTATCATTCTTATACAAATTAAAGCTACACCACAGTTATGAACAGCTTAAATCAGTTCTGTCAGGGAACTGCCTTGTCTAATACCTACCACCACTTAAAAGGATCAGAAAACCATCATTGGTCTCTAGTACACTCTCCATATCTTTATAATTCACCTATATCGCTGAAACAAAATTTTAGGGAATTCCAAATACTATAAGAGTATCCAATAATTACTCACGTTCAATGCTATCAAATGATTTTCTTGCTCTAAAATTGAACTATACCCTCAGTTCCCAAATGATGAAAAAATAATGAACAGAAAGGAATGGTGATGTAACACATTAGTCCTGTTTGGTCCTCACAACAGTGCTAAGGGGCTAACAAACTATATGTAGATCAACATATCAATTACATTCTGTAATTCTACATAATAAGTCTAGAAATTAGATCATATTAATGTTTTGACTGGTCATTGTATAATACCTACATAAACACTTAAAATCAAACACAAGAATGCAGAGAAACCATAAATAATAATAATAAACACAGTTCTATATTTGTAGTAAATCAGTGTTCAATGACACATTCTTCAAGTTACATAGACCCAAAACGTAGACCGCTGGGTCACTCAGGACCTATAGTTGGTGAGTAAATACTCATCTCCCTCTCTCACACAGTAACTCAAAAACAGATCAAATCAAATCAAATCAAATTTATTTATATAGCGCTTTTCACAACTGATGTTGTCACAAAGCAGCTTCACAGAATTCCAGTAAGACAAGATTTGACATGAAATGTAAAGACAAATGTAAAACCCTCAAGTGAGCAAGCCAGGGGCGACAGTGGCAAGGAAAAACTCCCCCAGCTGAGGAAGAAACCTTGGGAGGAACCAAGGCTCACAAGGGGTGACCCATCCTCCTCTGGTCAATCTACTGGTGATGATAGTTAGTAGTTAGTTAGTTAGCCCAGAAACACATACTAATACTAGATGAAGTCAACTCATGCCCTGGATAAAGAGCTTTAAAAAGATCTTATCACTTTGTACACATGCACAATGCACAAACACACACCAGTGTACCTTTGATGCTGAGGGTGAAGTTGGAGTTGCTGCAGGTTTGTCCGGCTCCATTGCGAGCACAGCAGCTGTAGACACCAGAGTCTACAGGAGCTGGATTTCTTAAAGTGAAGTTTCTCTCTTTAACAGGCTGCACTGCTCCATGTTTAAACCACTTAATGTTTGGCCTACAAGGAGCACAACAGGCTTAACACTTACATTTCACAGAAATTGGACACTTATGGGATCCCTTTAATGACACTTCAATCCTACGTTACATAAATTACATATTAGCTTACTATCAGTTCCTATATAATTAAAAACATATTAATATTAATATAAGATTAATAACTGAAAAAGAAGCCTATGATTTAGAAGGTTAAATGCTCCCTCAAACACCAAAATTAGGAATCAATTCAATGCTAACCTTTTTTGTAGTGCTTATATAAGTTTATTTCTTTGTTCACAAAAAATATCCTGAAGAAAATATGCTAATGCTTTCAAATAGTTTTTAATATATTTCATGCAGACTTACAGAAAGAATATAAGACAAAATTAACAAAGAGATGCTATAGGCTCACCTCGGGTGTCCATCAATCTGGCAATGTAAAACGATGAGCTTGGCCTCATCTATCTCTTGTGCAGAAGCAGGTTCTTTCAGAGTGACTGGTCCACTTTCTAGCCCTAAAGATACAGAGAATACACATTAGATTGAAAGTGTGAGTAGAGAAACATATCATACCTTACGACATATAAAATCTGCCCATTAGTGGTAATAGGAACGGTCCAGTTTATTAGCTGGAGGAACCAAGACAGGGCCTAACATTACATGTTCTCAGAGAAAACCGAATAACCTTCAAATGAAAAGGAATAATGAACTCTCCATGAGACAACACTGCTACATTTGACTCTGAAAAATATGAGAGCTTCCTATGTGGCTTGGAGTTACATGATGTATAGAGGAAAAAGGAAATACTATCTTCATAAAATACATATTGCGGGGAATATATAAACTATCATTTTACAAAAAGAAAACACTTGCACTGATGCAAAGCACCACTATCATGAAGATTATAATCAAGCTTTTGATAATCTGTGCCGGTCTTTGTGCTGTTCTCGGCTAATGGAGTGTACATTAGTCCCGCCCTGTGGAAACTTTGGCCTGCCCCTTGTTCCAAATGACAAGACAGTGACTGCAAACACAATACTGTACATGAAAGATGGCAGAGTGCAATATGAAACGTTTGGGAGAAAGCGATTATCCAAATATTCCTCCATTAAAAAAAAAAAAACAATTCTCTTCAGCAAATAGGTCTCTTGACAAAGAACAAGACAAGACAACAAATACTGGGATGGCTTTTCCAAGATGGAGAACATCAAGAGTGTTTTCATACCTGAATATAGTGTGTTAGTGTTTCAATCTTGGGATTAAGCAAAAGTAATTACCATATTACTTTTTTATTACCACACATTTTTATTACCATAACACAAAACATCCAAAAATGTAAGATAATTGATGAGGACGTTGCAGCTGGAGGGAAGTATTTTGATTTTTTTCGGTCTGAAATGGTCTGAATAAGCATCACAATTTTTGCCATTTTATCATATCCACATCCAATCTTCATATACTATAAATTCATATACGTGGAAATACAGAAATATATAAATATGGAAAAACAGAAATACATAAATCTAGAAAAGTCCGTCCAAGACATAAAAAAATTAATTTAAAAAATGTAATTAATTATGCACCTCTTCAATCACAAATTTATTTATATATTTATTTATTTTCTACAATTCGCAGTGCTGTACAAGTTCATTTTACATGCAGGTTTACTGACTATCAATTATCCAAATATCTGTGAATATCTGCACATGTTCACAACATTTTTCATAAAAGGAAAGAAAAGCCAATATAAAAGTAAAACTAAATCTCAAATTTCACATTTTAGAAAATACATATCATTATAATTCTGCTGAATAATTTAGTATATTGTATGTCTTTGCACCCATGAGCAAAATGCAGCGTGAGTGTGAGAAAACAGTAAATAGAGAGATGTGTTGCTTTTGTGTGTGTGTGTGTGTCTGTCTGTCTGTGTGTGTGACTGAAGGATTAAACATGCAAATTCCATTAACCACAGGAAGCTCTTTCCACTGTACGTAATTGTGATTTCTGCCCTTTGTAGTATACTCAAATAATAGGGATATTTTCCCATCAAAGAAGGGTTTTAACAGATGATTACAAGGAATAAACATTAGATATTGTTTGATTTAATTTGTTCTGATGTCCATGGCAGCGCTGTGTATTTATCATCGGGTCACTGCACTGAGAGGCTTATGTGACTGAACAGAGATTGCGTGCAAATACCTAACTTCTGCTCTAACGCACAGAGCTGGAGGCAGGGGTCTGCATTATCTGCCTCTGTTTAGCCACATTTCTGGTTTGTTTGGCCTAGATGTAATTGTGTTTATGTGTGTGTGTGTGTGTGTGTGTGTGTGTGTGTGTGTGTGTGTGTATGGCTATACAAAATCTCAATAAATTAGAATATAATCAAAAAGTTAATTTATTTCAGAAATTCAATTAAAAAATCTACTCATATTATATACATCCATTAAAAATACAGTGATCTATTTCAAGCATTTATTTCTTTTAATGTCCATGATTATGGCTTACAACCAATGAAAACCCAAAGTCATTCATTCTTTATCTGTAACCGCTTATCCAGTTCAGGGTCGCGGTGAGTCCAGAGCCTACCTGGAATCATTGGGAGCAAGGCAGGAACACACCCTGGACTGTCCTTCACAGGGCACCCAAAGTCATTATCTCAGAAAATTAAATTATTATTCCAGACCATGATTTTCAATACAGATATGTTGGCCTACTGAAAATTATGTACAGTATATGTACTCAATATTTGATCTGGGCTCCTGCTGCATAAATTACTGCATCAATGCAGTAATGAAGGCAATCAGCCTGTGGCACTGCTGAGGTGTTATGGAAGCCCAGGTTGCTTTGATTGCAGCCTTCAGCTCATCTGCATTGTTGGGTCTGGTGTCTCTCATCTTTCTCTTGACAATACCCCACAGATTCTCTATGGGATTTAGGTCAGGCGAGTTTGCTGGCCAAACAAGCACAGTGATACTGTGGTCATTAAACCTGGTCTTAGTGCTTTTAGCAGTGTGGACAGGTGCCAAGTCCTGCTGGATGATGAAATCCACATCACCATAAAGCTTGTCAGCAAAGGGAAGCATGAAGTGCGCTAATATTTCCTGGAAGGCGGCAACGCTGACTTTGGACTTGATATAACACACTGGACCAACAGCAGCAGATAACATGGCTTCCCAGGCCATCACTGATTGTGGAAACTTCACACTAGATCTCAAGCAGTTTGGATTGCATTACCTCTCCACCCTTCCTCCAGATGCTGGGACCTTGATTTTCAAAGTGCAAAATTTACTTTAATCTAAAAACACAAGACCTTGGACCACTGAGCAACAATCCAGTCCTTTTTCTCCTTGGCCCAGTGGCTTGACACAAAGAATTCGACAGTTGTAGCCCATGTCCTGGATAAGTCTCTGTGTGGTGGCTCTTGAAGCACTGATTCTAGCAGCAGTCCACTCCTTGTGAAATGAGGACATTTTTAATGGCCTTTTCTCAACAATATTTTCAAGACTGCAGTTATCACTGTTGCTTGGGCATCTTTTTCTACCACACTTTTTCCTTCCAATGAACTCTCCATTAATATGCTTGGATACAGTAGGAGGGTGTCAATGACTGCCTTCTGGACATCTGTCAAGTCAACAGTCTTACCCCATGATTTGGTAGCCTACTGAGCCAGACTAAGGGACCATTTTAAACGTTTAGGAAATCTTTGCAGATGTTTTGTGTTGATCATTCTAATTTTCTAATCATCAACATTAAAAGAAATAAATGCTTTAAATAGATCACTCTATTTGTAATGCATCTGTATAATATGAGTTTCACTTTTTGAATTGAATTACTGAAATAAATTAACTTTTTGATGATATTCTAATTTACTGAGATGCACCTGTGTGTGGAAATGTAGTTTCTAGTTTTTTGTCATATTATTGTCGGCTTATTCTCTTAAAATGTTTAAGCAGTGTCCAACTATTGATGGCAATAAGGCATATTTGCTGTTTTTATGGCAGTAGATTGTGACTGGAAAATGGCCTAAAGGAGCCCTTTAAATGTTGAGAAATGTGGAAGTTTGAACAAAAAGCCCCCAAACCGCTGAACTCAGCTTCATATCACAGACAGTTAGGAGCAGGTGATCACTGTGGAACACTTTTGAAGGTGCCCTACATTTAACGACGTTAAAATCCAGTGGAACATCCTGAATTTCACTGCAGACTAGTGTTTTCAAATAAAATACGTTAAAATCATACCACATGTTGACTAAAACCTTGTTGCATATTGGACTGATACGGGACGTAATTTTGAGATTGGATTGTTAAAACGGGTGATTTTTTTCATACAGCCAGAGGGAGGGGCAGATACCCCACGGCTCCAAAACAGAATATGCGCTTCTCATTGGTCATCACTTTTATTTAGCCAATCAGCAGCCAGATTTAACTGTCTATCATTTACTGCAGCAGCCAATGGAGTCATAGTCCCGCCTACAGGGGGTTGTTTTGCTGCAGCCCTGACATCAATCACATAAAAGCTTGGAACCCAAAGAGAACATTTTCAAATTTAACACTATTTTCACATAATCAGAAAGAATAACCTGGTCAGCTTAACTAGTTGCATTAGATAACAAAAATGGTGGGTCTACCGTCACTGTTTTTATTAACAAATATAGAGTTAGTCAGTTTCTCAAAAATGTCATTTCACATTGCAGGGTATTGGACAGAACCTCAAGAATTTTGTTGAATATACATATGGTCTACCTTCTTTTTGGCTGTTGAATCTTGCAAACTTTTATACTTTCATTTTTGAGAATATTCATAGAAACATTGGTAAAATTTCTATTTTGTAGTGGTATGTATATGACATACCACAGTGTAAGTGAATTGCAGTGATCTTACACTGACCATAAAAGGCTATGTGACTCTAAGACGTTTTTCATGAGGAAAGTGTTGAGAGTAAACACAGCAGTAGTAGCTCCAGGTATGTTTCTTAAATCATTACAGTGGGACTAAAGACCTCTTAAATGCCTTTATTTGAACATCTCACTTCTGACAATACTACAGTCAACTCCGGCTCAGCTCAACTAAACCAGGACATTAACTTCAAATACTGTCAAGGGGGGGGGGGGGTAAAGAGAGAGAGAGAGAGAGAGAGAGAGAGAGAGAGAGGCCCCTCCATGGAAAAACAAGGTTGTCTTTTAAAACATGATTGGAACAGAGAGCTTTGGTATGAATCACTTGTGAAACACAAGTGGGCTCCGATGGATTTCATTACGTGCGAAAACCTAAAGTGGAAAGTGCTTCTGAACACAAAAGGCCTGGAAGAATGAAGTATATGAGAAATCAAACGTAAAGCCAAGGAGAGGGATCACCTTAACAGAAATAATTATATGGCTGCAAGCAAGATTAACCTCCATGGTAACTTAACATAAAAAGGCCTTTTCAGACATTGTGGGAGAACAGTATTGCACAACGCAAGGACATGAGAAAAGGAGATGGGTGGTTTATCTAGTCAATTTTTTAACCATCACGAGAGACATGGAATTCTACATGAGTACGCTTTAATGCCCCTGGGAACCTAAATCTGATGTTTTCCATTTACATTAACATGGCCCACAATGTAAAAATTACTTCTTATGAATATGTTCCCAAAATCTATTAGAGGTGTGCGGTATTTCACCAGTAATGCTCTCCTCTTGCTTCTGGAATAGGCGATCCTAAACAACCACAATCGAAAGCAAAATCTAAAAATCTTTCAATATATTCTTTTCAAAATATTTTCAAAACTGAAATAATCTAAGACTATGTTAGTTAAACTGAATGTCATATGTATATATATCATATGTGCTCAAGACTGGGAAACCACCACCAGGATAAGTGAAAACACTGTTTGTAAGCATAAATGTTTTCTTGATTTTCTACTGGATGCAAATGTAATATAACAGAATTGAGCGGCATATTGCGCTATGTCCACCATTGGCATAGGAACCACGGAGGATTGGAGGGACCAGTCCCCCGCAAAATTGGAAATGGTTGCATATGTCCCCATAAAAAATTATGCTAAATTTTCCACAAACATCTATTTTGAAAATGCATCACTGAGATTAAAGTATTTTAGCAGCAAGTCGAAGAAGGTGGGTCTTCTTTCAGTCTTCATTAATGCATCTGTTCAAATATAAAGCTTCTCCAGTCATCAGATTCACTGGCCTCTAATTCACCTTGTCAGAGTCTGGTTTCTAAAGTTACTTTTTACAGCTTTGGGCTTGAAGTCAGTAACGAGAGTACAACAAATGACAATGATGTCTAATTACAGTTATGAAAGCAGCTTGTATAAAAGTAGTGTTAGGGTACCGCAGGAGGAGCTAGGGAACGTTAATATTAGCTGTGTTCAGGTTGTGAGAAAACACTCTAAACATTCAGCAAGTTAATGTTATTCTCAAGTCGTGTCCCAAACTGCTGCACTGTATAGTATTTAAAATAATAATAATAATAATATCCCACAGTCCAAAAACACACGTTGCAGGTGGATTGGTGACTCGAAAGTGTCCGTAGGTGTGAGTGTCTGAGTGAATGTGTGTGTGTCTGTGTTGCCCTGTGAAGGACTGGCGTCCCCTCCAGGGTGTGTTCCCGCCTTGCGCCCGATGATTCCAGGTAGGCTCTGGACCCCCCGCGACCCTAAATTGGATAAGCGGTTACAGATAATGGATGGATGGATGGATAATAATAATATACCACCCTGAACAGTGTTTCTGTAGGGTTGTATGTAAGGTTCCAAAGTATGTTGTTTGGGACACAGCCTCACTGTCTAATGTTAATGTTAATCCAATGCAGTTCCACATCATTATAAATACAGCATTGTACTGCCTTATCTACATAGGAATCAGCTTATTGGTAGCTAATATTTTGGTTATGGGGTTGGCTTCCCCTGTGGAAACAGAGAGTGTACTTAAAATGTACTATTTTGGAACCACTCATTTCTACTAAATAATTACTAATATGTATTTTAATTATATTAAGTTACACTGAATATATACTGAGTGTACCAGTCATATGTTTTTTCTGTAACTACACTTTAAATCAGGGGTGTCCAAACTTTTTTCCAAAGGGGCCCTAACTGGATCATTTGAAAATTCGTAATGGCCAATCTCTCTTTCCAAACCTCCATCCATCCATCCATCCATTATCTGTAACCGCTTATCCAATTTAGGGTCGCGGGGGGTCCAGAGCCTACCTGGAATCATTGGGCGCAAGGCGGGAATACACCCTGGAGGGGACGCCAGTCCTTCACAGGGCAACACAGACACACACACACACACACACACATTCACTCACACACTCACACCTAAGGACACTTTCGAGTCGCCAATCCACCTGCAACGTGTGTTTTTGGACTGTGGGAGGAAACCGGAGCACCCGGAGGAAACCCACGCGGACACGGGGAGAACACACTAACTCCTCACAGACAGTCACCCGGAGCGGGAATCGAACCCACAACCTCCAGGCCCCTGGAGCTGTGTGACTGCGACACTACCTGCTGCGCCACCGTGCCGCCCCTCTTTCCAAACCTATTATTCATAAATCATTTAGAACCGTATATTCAAAAAATGAAAAAACACAAATTTATAAAACAGTTTATATTTATTACCTACTGAATTTCATTTTAGAACATTAACTGCTGCAGGAGATCAAAAGTACAGAAGCATATTTCTGCCACATACAATAAAAATATTCCTCAGTTTGTTAAGTTATTATGAGATATTCTGTCATAAAAATGACATATATTGTAATTATGTTATAAATATCTCAAAATTATGAGATATGTATCTCGTTTTTATGAAATATGTCTGTATCCATTCTGTTGGTAATACCAATACTGTTCAGACACAAGAGCCACTGAGCCATGGTTTCGCTGTGTCATGCCGCAGTGACCAGCAATGATCCGTCCAATTGTGTCTAGTTCGACCTCCATGTAATGTTTTATGTGTTTGGGCTTATTTTCCTGTAGAGTGGCCTAATCGTCATGCCTCTTTCACACACGGTTAACTAAGCAGCAGCTCATTTGAGTGCTATGAGCACCAGCTCCATGCGATAAGTCTCATAATTACAAGATACTTATCTCATGATTTTGAGATACTTATCTCATAATTACGAGATATTATGTAGTCTTTAAGACATATCTCATAATAATGAGATATTATCTCATAATAACGACATACTGAGGATTTTTTTTTATTTGTGTAGCAGCAATAGGCTTCCGGACAAAAGAGTGTAAACTCCAAAAAAACATTCGTTCTAAAGTTTAATTTGCTGGCCCAGCAAAATGAACGGTGTTTAAGTTTAGCTTAGTAATTAACACAGTTCTGCAATATTCTATACATTAGCGCACTGCTGACACCATCAGGTGAAAGAAAAATGTTTGTTTATATTAGTGACTATATTTTGATATTTTATAAATTAATTAATTCATTCATTCATTCATTGATTATCTGTAACTGCTTATCCAGTTCAGGGTGGTGGTGGGTCCAGAGCCTGACCTGGAGGGGGCATTTTATAAATTATTAAATCTAATTTTAATGTGTTTTAGAGTTGAGGCAGGCAGCTCAGAGAAATATATTTCAGTTGTATTAGAAGAGTGACAAAATAACGTATGACTAGTATACTCAATATTTATTACGGGTAAATGAATATGATTTAAATTACATCTTAATAGTGGTTTAGTAAAATTAGTAAAATACCAACTTCAGTACACTTTTCACAACGGTTTGATTCAGCAAATACCCCCCCCCCCCAAATATCAAACTCACTCCTATGCCCTTGGGGTCCACTGTACCAGATTAAAAGGAAGTATTATAAGTGGAAGCATATTTTGTCTTCAGCCTCCAAGCTTCATAGAATCATATGATCAGAGGTTAATTACCATTGAGAAAATCTTGGGGGGGAGCTGGGTAAAAATAGATGCATGTCTCACTTTTACCTCAAAAAAGCAAGGAAATATTAACAAACATGACCATTTAGAGCAAATTGCAAATTTAAACCTTGAATCAATTTTCCAGCCCAGTTTTTTTTAAATGGCCAGCTAGTATGACACTATATTTGGCCAGTAAGTTATATAAGCATATGCATCTATAGTGTCATAAGGCCAGCCAATTAACAATCCTGGCCTGGAACCTGGATTTAGAAGAAAGCTGTATAAACGCTGTTTACAGTGAACAACTATAAATTTAAAAGGTCACCCTTGTTTATATATTCATTTCACTCATTTTTTTTAAAACCCTGTTTAACCATGTTCCTGTGTGGTCACAGATTACTACAAAAACAAGAAGGTCAATTTGGTTTTTATACACAGATTAGCCAAGGCATTAAATCCACTCACACTTGATGTTAAAAGAGGCATTAGCGGAGGTAGCCATGTCTCCGGTGACAGTGTTGGTGGCCACACACTGAAAGTTGCCTGTGTCCAGGTGCCGGTCAACTGCTGTGAACTTGAGGTTTCCACCGTCCTGGAAGCGGCGCTCATTGCCTGTCACATGCTGATTGTCCAGCAGCCAGGAATAACTGACTTTCGCTGTCTCATTGACTTCACACCGCAACATAGCACTTCGGCCATGAAGAGCATCCTGAGACATTGGTTCTTTGGAGAAGTGCAGAGATGAGCCCTGGATACATAACACTGAGAAAAAGAGAGAGAGAGAGATAGAGAGAAAGAGAGAGAGAGAGAGAGAGAGAGAGAGAGACTTTCAGAGAAGTAATAAAATCTGCCAAAAAAAAATTCTAAGAATCAAAAGAAAGTAGTAGATTTTCTTAACGTAAAATAAAAAAAGACATCAAATCAATAAATAAATATTTTTGCTCAGTTATTTCATACATATTTCCATTTGAATTTTGCCCACATTTTTTGCTTCTGAAATCTCTCATTTGCCTGATTATTTTGCTTCACAGTTCATGGGTCATAAAAAAGGCATCCACCTTAAATCTCCGCCAGTCAATTAAGCTTTGCTGAGCACTGTCATTTAAGCAGACAAGGAGAGACAGACAAGGAAATGTATTCTTCTAAGCAACTTTAAAAGACACATGCACATATTAATGTATGGGGATAAAAGGTTTGTGTTCAAAAATAGCTGTTTTATGAGTGCCATTACTTTTAGTGACTTAGCTACTGCACTCACTGTCTGATCTCTCAGCTCCACTGACCATACAAAAGCAGTTTGTAGTTCTACAGTTACAGACTGTTGTCCATTTGTTTCTCTATATACATAGTTTCACCCTGTCCCTAAATGGCCAGGACTAGGGCTGCAACAACTAATCAATTAAATCGATTAAAATCGATTGTTATAATAGTTGGCAACTAATTTAATAATCGATTAGTTGGGTCTAAGTTATTATACACCTAGGTACAGTTGCTACAAATGACGAACTCTGGAAGAAAAAATGGCAGAGGCGGTCACAGCAGAGGATAATGTTAGCACAAGCAGAGAGAAAAATGTACGACCCAAGTCATCAAAAGTATGGGAACACTTTCAAGGAACAGCGTTAGGTGCAAAATGTGCACAGCTGATCTCGCATGGCACAGCAGCACAACATCACTGCATGAGCATCTGAAAATGAAGCCTGTTGGAGCTATGTGTGAAAGAGATGAACTATAGTAAGTTAATTCTATTTTTTCTCTCACTCAATGTTACTAGAGCCTGCTAGAGTAGTTAAACAACATTTGTTTTCTTAGTACATTGATATTACACTCGCGTTTAGTGAACAAGCCTTAGCATCCCCCCCGAGTTTTCTCTTCCACCTTAAATGTGTCAGCTCGACCAGCAGTTCCAAAACAAGCCATAGTTTTAGTCAAGCTAACGTTAGCGACAAGTTCTATTTTTTTCTCTCACTCAACGTCACTAGAGCCTGCTAGAGTAGTTAAACAAGATGTCCCATTTTTAGTAAATCTATATCACTCTTGTATTTAGCGAGTTTTCCGTTCCACCTTAAATGTGGCGGCAGTTACATTCAGAGTTAAAAAATCCAAACATTTTTAAAAATAATATATTTAAAGCCTTTTTCAAGGTCTTTTTCTGACTGGCATTGCGTGTTAGTGTTTGAGTATCACAGCCAAGTGTGTATTACATTACATACACTGTTAAATATTGATAAAATAAAATTAATGTAACGGTTAGGTTAATTCTTCATGTAAGCACTAATTATTAATAATAATGGTAGGTTGTGTGTTCCTTATACAATTACAACATTAGTTCTCTAAAATCTTAAATATCTTAATATCTGATCATGTGTTAGATGAATTTCCCTTTTATTCTCAGCACATGGCAGCATCACCCAATATCCATTTATGTAATTTCAATTTGCCTGCATTGTTGTCTGCATTTTAAATCAGTAGTTATTAACTTAAAAAAGCTGTATGTTCATATCTACGCTTTCTCTCTCACCTCAGATAAAAACAGCCCAGCATTGCTGACTATGTTTTCTACACACCACAGCAAGCAGCTGTTCTCACTGATGGTATCCTGAATATGCTAGTAACAGACAGGAAACCAAATTTGACTTGTCTTCCTTTTAATCCGATTAATAATCAATTAATCAAAAAAATAATCGACAGATTAATCGATTATCAAAATAATCATTAGTTGCAGCCCTAGTCAGGACCCTCACTGGAATACCACAAAACAGGCATAATGTGGGTGGTGGATCCTTCCCAGCGCTGCAGTGACACTGATGTGGAATGAGTGGAGCAGACACAGCAGTGCTGCTGGAGTTTTTAATCACTGTGTCCATTCACTGTCCACTCTGTTAGACACACTTAACTTGTTGGTCCACCTTGTACATGACAGAGACAGGAGCTCATCTTTTGTTGCACAGTTTGTGTTGTTGGTCCTCTAGTCTTTCATCAGTGGACACAGGACACTCCCCACAAAATGCTGTGGTAGTTGGATATTTTTGGTTGGTGAACTATTCTCAGTCCAGTAGTGACCCTGAAGTGTTGAATAACGGCAGCAGCACTGCTGTGTCCACTCATACCAAAACAACACAATAAAACACCATCACCATGCCAGTGTCCCGGCAGCTTTAAGGATGATCTACCACCCAAACCATACCTGCTCCGTGGTGGTTCTGTCAGGGTCCTGACCATTGAAAAACAGGTAAAAGGTGATAAATGAAGTGTGCAGAACAACAAATGGCCATCACTCTCTAATTATAGAGCTAGCTATAAAGTGCTACTCAACTTTAGTCAGTGGAGTGGAGAGAATGGACTGAGTGTAGAAACAAGCATGTGGTCATAATATGGTTGATTGGTGTACATTACCAACTTTGATCATACTGTTTGAATTACAATGTTGGGTTTATTGTTTAGATTCAACATTTGGCTTATGGTAAGGTATTATAATAGTAACTACATTTATGTTATATTGGCAGCGGTTCAGGCTTCAAAAAGCAGGTGTACAATGAAATTAATTGGTACAGTAGATATTTATTAGCAGAGAGGACAAATAGTGATGCAAGGTATGTTCCTTTATTTATGCTAATGTAATTTTAAGGCCCCACCCCCATATATGTTATTAAAAATGGCGGTTTAGGTGTATGTTTTTGCCTCCCACCCTTATAAAGTTCAGGGCCATGGTGGGTCCGGAGCTTACTCGGAATCACTGTGCACAAGGCAGGAACACACCCAGGACAGAGTGCCAGTCCATCACAGGGCACCATACATACACACATTCACTCATAGCTATGGACACCCAAACTAAAAAATATCTTATTTACTCTATATCTGATTTGTGACTTATGGTCATTAATATTAAATCATGTCACATTTGAAAATATAAGTCCTCGAGAATATTTCAAATAGATGAAAATATATCTGCATTATCAGGAGTCTGCGGGAGTTTCTCACTGCAGGGTGATTAACAGTGGCATAATCCATGGCAAAATAAACCACCCCACAAATGCCTGCTTTTTAAAAGGCAAAGCAACTCCTGAACCTGACTAGTAGCTAACTGAGTCTTCAACACAGGCTCAGAGTAAGATTCCCCATAAGGAAATGTACTGTTAAAGCATTAAAAATTGCTTCTGGTGCTTTGAGCAAGTCACTCGGTGTGTCATTGTTTTGCTTTTTTAATATTTTGTGACAGGGGTCAGACTTAATACAAGCTAAATGTCCATTAAACCAGGAGTTACTATGGTAACCACAGAGTAAATTTTAGAGTTTCCACTTCCAAACATACAGTACAGAAAATTCAATATGACCATTAAACAGTGAAATTAGATTAGCCATCAATTTATGCATGAAAAAAAAAAAACTTATTACATTTGTTATTACATGATCAGTGGGTTCAGCTGTTCAGAAGTCCAGTGAGTAAAAGCAGAGAGACAGCAGCTTAATCAACAACTTTCTATACAATTTTGAAACACTAAAATAGTGGAAGTAAACAAGTAGATCTTTTTTGTTGTTGTTGGTTAAACTTCTTGCTTGCTGTCACGTTTTTGACTTGTCTAGTGTATTCCTGCTCTGTATGTCTCACTTGTTTACTGTCACGATTTGTCTCTCTGTCCTTTGATTTCTATCATTGTTTTGTTCTTTGTCTTGTTCCCACCATGTGTTGTTTATGTCAACCATGTGCTTGTGATCTCCTGCCACACCTCCTTCTGTGTCATGTGATGCTTGTTCCCAGGTGTTTTGTATTCCCCTGTAGTTTATAAGCCCTGTCTCGAGTGTTTGTCCACCATTTTACATTCCTGTCTCTCTGTTTAGGTTTCTGTTTGGGTCAACGTTTCCAGGTCTCTGTGTTTAGTTTAGATTTTCCATGTCTCTGTGTTTTTGTCTAGCAATTCTGAATTGTTATTTAGGTCTCCTTAGTGTCTAGGTCTCTTTTTTAATCTTCAGGTCTGTGACTACTGTAAGAAATTTAAATTTAACTATGGGATTACACTGCCACTGTATATTTTCAATTTAAAAATGTACTATACCATGCAATGGCTGACATATGGCTTACACATTTAACACAAACAGTCCGGGGAGGTGTGGCTGAAGGGAAGATCATGGTGTATACGAAGCATTTGTTGTGGTCTGAGATGCTGGTGCTCCAGTGTGACATCTTATGGCAGAATACTGGTCATCATTTCACTAAAACCATTTTGCCTCTCTAGAAACCAACTAAGGAATAACACTATTATTCAATTAAACAATTAACCCAGAGTATTCTGAAATTGGATTAGTAAATCAGGATTGTACTCAAATGAGCTTTTATACTATTACTAATTCTCATAAAATCTTATGACTGATTAATAATAAAAAATAAACTCTAAACTCCGCCAGAGCGATCAACCAGAAACTGAGTTGTAGACTGGGCTAAAGGTCAGGGTGACAGGGGACTACATGTTTTATTCAATTTGGACAAACACATACGAAAAGCAAAAAGTTGCCTATTCTTCTTATGCCTTTTATGCTTCAGTTTTGAAAACCAAAAGAGGCTTAAGCACCCATGAAGGAAGCAATTGTGTAGATTATATCAGTGCCTGAGAACACCCTCCTGCTGAGATACTGCAGCTGCCTTCAAAGGCCTTTCAAATATTAATCATTTAAAAAAGTAGTCTGGGGATATCACTTCAAACCGAACAACATGAAGGATGAATACTGCTGACCTAGATGTGAAAGATGAAGAGAGTGTATTTTGCTGCTAATAAAACATGTTAGCATATGCTGTGAAGCACACAATCCTGTGTCCACAAAATGTGACATGACTAACATATACTCATTTCACAGGAAGATGACTCAATGCAATGTGGCTGAAAGAAGGTATACCTGTCAGATTAACTGAACAATATTATACACTGTGTGGGCACTTGTAGTCAGCCCCCCCCACACACAGTTTGTGTGCCCTTTTCACAATCAGATCAAATAAGGACTTGTATAATAGACAAATTCAACTTAAATTACAACAATATTTTTGTAATATACCAACAAAAGTCCTTTTTGTGATGAAAAGATTATTTATCCCTGTAAAGAATACCACCCTCAAGAACAGAGGTTTCAATCAGGCTCTGAAAACACCTGTACATGTGAACAGAACCATAACGAGCATCGACTAAGCAGATTTAAAAGGCCTGAGATACTCAGCTCCTTCTAGACAGTCAGTGGCGTCTTTGGGAATGGTCCAGGGAATGTTTTTTTTTTTGTGTGTGTGTGTGTGTGTATGAGGGGCCTGGAGGTTGTGGGGTCGATTCCCGCTCTGGGTGACTGTCTGTGAGGAGTTGGTGTGTTCTCCCCGTGTCGGCGTGGCTTTCCTCCGGGTGCTCCGGTTTCCTCCCACAGTCCAGAAACACGCGTTGGTAGGTGGATTGGTGACTCAAAAGTGTCTGTAGGTGTGAGTGAATGTGTGTGTGTATGTCTATGTTGCCCTGTGAAGGACTGGCGCCCCCTCCAGGGTGTGTTCCCGCCTTGTGCCCAATGATTCCAGGTAGGCTCTGGACCCACAGAGACCCTGAATTGGATAAGCAGTTACAGATAATGGATGGATATATATATCCATCCATATATATATATAAATACATACAGGCCTACTACCATGTATTTTAGCCCCATTTAATTAAAATATTTGATAATGTTTTATTTAAAACAAAAACTATGTATATAGGTAGTATTATTAATTTTCAAAGAATTTAGCTCCTCAAAATCAATGAATATAGTAAACATTTTCTCCATTCAGAGTCATGGGCATAATAAAAAGGCTGATACAAAGTCAAATGAATATTACAGTTCAAAATAGAGCAGAAACAGAAAATTAGAGCATAATTCACCATTTACAAATCCATAGGACAAGTTAAGCCTTATGGTTTTTTACAGACAAATCAAACATAGTTCATTTGCCAGCTGAAATATCAGCTCCTTAATGAGAATCCATTTGGGCCCAAACTAGTTTCTCTTTTCATCAGAAATCATTAATGTGTGACTGCTCCATGATTCATTTTGGATTCATCAGTATCAGAGGCAGGTTTTAATAGCTGCACAGTGGAAAAAGAACGAGGCCCAAAAAGGAAGACCTGTTGACCCCACTGAGAGCGGTTGAGCACATTGAGGACTGACATGTAAACAGCTGGGATGGAGCTGTATATGTGACTTTTGCTTTTGATCAAAGTTGTTGGTATTATCCTTGTGGTCATATAATATATATATATATATATATATATATATATATATGAGCATTCCAACTAAGCATGCACCCAACCCAACCCTGCCTCCCACAATTTTATATACATTTTATATAAAATAATTTTATGGGATTATCCAAAGACTGACAATACAGAGGCTGACACTGATACAGGCAAACAAGAAATTTATTCCTTTCCATATTCCTCTACATCTCTACAAGTCAAAGGATATACAGGATGCATTAAAATGATGAAATATCATTCATAAAATGAAAGCATTCAGAATGCACATCAAATACTCTACATATCCGGTTACATCTAAATAGCAAGATGCTGATGTTGAGGTAAGGTCATCACAAACAAAAGTACCATGTGCAAATAGATTTATTCTTTTCTCTTCTTTATAATTTGGATAATGATAAAGCCAAACTAGGAAGCAGAGTCTCTACCAAGCTTAGAATAGAAACAGCAGTACCACATAACTAATTTGTTCTCCAGACCATCCTGAGGAATACATTTCCATGCACAAAGGGGGGGGGGAGCTCCTGCCAAAGGCTGGGATAAGCAGTGCAGCAGTGGTTAGATAACAAGTAGGGCAAATGAAGAATATGCAACTATGTTCTGCATTCGTTGCATTTTTGAAAGGAAACACTAGCCCAGCAAAGGTGGTAAAAAAACATGTCGCATTCTACATATGGGTGTTCTGGCCTTGTGGAGACTTTGCATGGTATCTAACAGTAGAAATATATCACTGACTGGACTTAGATGAGGAACTTTAGCAAAACTGCAGGCCAAACTAAGTCAAAGAGGCACATTATTAAAACTTTAAGTAAAAGGGCAAGGATGCTTCTCTCATTGGCACTTACAATATGATAATATGTACAAGGCACAAGTATCAAATGGAGTCCAAATAAATTTGTAGTTATTAATGGCCAATACCAATATGTAACTTCCACCAATAGTCTTTAGTAAGGATAGTTAACACCCTATCATTTTCTTTTCTTTTTTATGTTTTGCTTATTTTCCCGAACCTGCTAATGAAGGGTCCCACTATGAGGCTTATGTGTTTCCTCCTGTTTGGAAGCCCAGTATATTTTCATTTTGGAATTGTATAATAGTTCTAGAGGTGTATCTGTTTTTGTTTGTCAGTGTGGTATGAGGTCTGTGAGCCAACAGGTGCAGGTACCGATAAGTTTTTAGAGGAAGAAAGATGTCTTTAACAATATTATAGTATAATATATTTGAATGTGAATGAATTAAACAATCCCATAAAAATTAGCAAAATTATTAGTAAACTGAAACAGGAGAAAATCAAAATAGCTTTTTTTGCAGGAAATGCATTTTTCATGTGAAAAACACAAGACAAAAAAAAAGAGGCTTCTGTAATGTTTTTTTTTTTAATCATTTAAATAAGAGAAAAAAAGGGAGCTGCAATATTAATGTCCAACTCTATCAGTTTTTAGCTTATTTAGTTATAGGTAAACTTGATCATTAGGTAGTCACACTCTTAGACATCTATGCTCCCCCCAGGAAGTAATGTAGCTATTTTTAAGAATGTTTGATATATTGGAGTCTAAAATACATGGCACCTGTATTTGGGCTTAATGGATGTATGGCGAGATTTGAACAGGCAAAAATTTCATTTTTCTTTTTAATCTGCACACCATTATATAATTGATCATTTTGTTGTTTTCTAAGGACCTTCATAGAATTCGGGATTGTAGCATAGATCATAGGGACCTCTCGGATCATTTTAGTTTATATTTAAATTTACATCTTGATAGTTCCCCAAAGAAAATTCTGTGGAGATTAAATACGAAATGCTAAACAATGTATCATTTAAAGCCACAATGTTAGAAGAATTGAAATCATTTTTAATTCACAATGATTATGGAGAGGTAAGTCCGGCTATATTATGGGATGCAGTCAAGGCTTTTTTTTGTGCAAAACAGCTTTCGTAAAGTAAAAAAAAAGTAAATAATTGCATGATTTGGAGGACAAATGGAGGCACCTGGAACGGCTTTACAGCCTTAACCTAGATCCAGCTGTCCTTCAAGAAATGAGACCAATTAAACAAGATAAATCCCAAATTATTAACATGGAGAATTCGTAAGCAACAAGCAGATTCATTTCAATTCATAGAATTAGAGAGTCTCTTACAAATAAAATAATAAATAACTCTTATGGTATCTAGAAAGCTTTTGAAATATATTATAAAATGTTATATACCCAGCCCAAACCATTAAAGGATAAAGGCTTAGACGATATAATAATTCGGGTGGCTGAATACTAAATTTCCATGTATGCTAATGATGTGCTGGTGACATAATGAAACCCAGGATCTGGGGTACCCTCATTAATGAATATTTTAAAAATATATGGGAGTTACTCAGGATATGCACTTAATATTGAGAAAAAACAAGATTTAACATTCAGTTATAGTCCCTCTCAAGATTTTGGTAAATAGGTAATATTTTCACTGGCATTTTTCTTTCATACATTTTCTTGGGGTATATTTATCAAAAGATGTGTTAACTTCCCTGGCCATGAATTTTAACTGGGTTAATAAAAAATATATAATGATATGGAAAGATGGGCTTTGCTTCCCATCGATATAGGCAGTAGAATAAGATGAATATTCTCCTCAAATTATTATATTTATTCACAGCTTTGCCCATTGAAATACCTCTTAAAAAGTTTAGAGAATGGGACATGCAGACTTCTAGATTCATTTGGAATAAAATGAGGCCTAGAATAAAACATTCTACTTTGATGCTGCCGAGTTTGAGGGGAGGCATGGCACTCCCCTGCTTAAAGAACTATTACATAGCTGCCCAATTAAGACCAATTGTACTCTGGTTCAATCCAATCTATGAGAAGTGGAAGCACATTTTATTTTCTTTGTTGAACACACCAATGTGGGTGGAATGGTGGCGCAGCATGTAGTGTTGCAGCCACACAGCTCCAGGGACCTGGAGGTTGTGGGTTCGAGTCCCACTCTAAGTGACTGTCTGTGAGGAGTTTGGTGTTCTCCCTGTGTCCGTGTGGGTTTCCTCTGGGTGCTCCGGTTTCCTCCCACAGTCCAAAAACACACGCTGGTAGTTGGATTGGTGACTCAAAAGTGGCCATAGTTGTGAGTGTGTGTGACACACACTCACCCACCCCACCCACACACAGTCACAATTTCTCACACACACACACATACACCCCATCCCATAAACACAGAGGAACAAACACAGTCACAGACACACACATACACTGATCAGCCATAATATTATGACCACCTCCTTGTTTCTACACTCCCTATCCCTTCTTTCAACTTCACTGACCACATAGGAACACTTTGTAACTAAATACAATTAGAAAGTGTAATCCATCTCTTGCTCTACATACTTTGTTACCCCACTTTCCCTCTGTTTTTCAATGGTCAGGACCCCCAGAGGACCACCACAGAGCTATGATTTGAGTGGTGGATCATTTTCAGCGCTACAGTGATACTGACATGGTGGTGGTGTGTTAGTGTGTGCTGTGCTTGTATGAGTGCATCAGACACAGCAGGACTGCTGCAACTATGCAACTATGTAGACAAAACAGAGAGCTTAAAAGGGACACTATATAATATTTTTATCCTAATATTACAGCTTCACTGCTTCACAGTGATGCTTCACTGACCTGTGATAGGGAGAATATTGCCTCTGTCTTTTCTATTCTCGGCTCAGCACTGCAGAAACTGCACTATGTAGCTTTTGGAGGAGGGTAGGAATGTAGGAGCAGCCCCAGGAGCAAAAAAAAAATTTACTTAGTGTTCTTAAATGAGTAAAAACTGGTGCAGAGAACACACTAAAGACCATTTTATGCTTTTGCGTTGGCTCATTGCAGAGCCTATTCCATAGCCTGCACAAGTGTCCTATGCCATTGTGAAAGTTTATACTTGTGCGTTGGTGTATGCAGAGCTCTGCAATTACACCGTCAAACCACTAGGGTTGAATTTCAAACATCTTCTTCAACCCTAGGTAGTACACAATGTAGTGGTTTAGAAGTATTAGTTTTAGTGTAGCGTAGAGGAGTTCATATTTCTGGACTTCTTGACTTAAGCACTTCAAACCAAATTCGTCAAACTGCAGACCATTGTGGTCTGCATAGACGCCATGAGTTACATTTGTGGAGAGGTGTGCATCAGGCCGCGCTACATATAGTATAGGTTTAACACAGAAGCATAATTTAGGCTTATTTCTCAGAAGACAGCGATCTCTGTTGGTTTGGAGGGGCAGCACCTTGGGTGTATGTAAAAGTTGACATAACGTCATTCATTGTATCCATTTCTGCTGTGTTCATCAATGTGTTCATCAGACTAATTAATGACATTCTATTAAAAGACTGGGGAACCAATAGTTCAGGGTCGGGTTGGGTCCGGAGCCTACCCGGAATCACTGGACGCAACACACCCTGGAGGGGGCGCCAGTCCTTCACAGGGCGACACAGACACACACACACACATTCACACCTATGGACACTTTTGAGTCGCCAATCCACCTACCAACATGTGTTTTTGGACTGTGGGAGTAAACAGGAGCACCCGGAGGAAACACCCACGAACATGGGGAGAACACACCAAACTCCTCACAGACAGTCAGCCGAAGTGGGACTCGAATCCCCAACCCCAGATCTCTGGAGGTGTTTGACTGCGACACTACCTGCTGTGCCACACTGCCACTTAGTATGGGTCTTGTTACAAAAATTATAATAGGACATTAGAGGCATAATATGTCATGGTAGTTTTACATTCGATATTTAAGTAAATTTAAAGGGAAATATTTTTGTACATTTACTCAAGTGGAGATCTACAATGAGGACTCTCATTTACTTTTACAGGAGTAAATTTTACCTTGAGTATCTATACTTTAACTCAAGTACATGATTTGTGTACTTTTTCCCCCTGAAAAGCCAAGTGAAAAAACCTGATTTATTGTTTCACATATCAACGAGAAACTATATGGAAAACTTCAAAAAGAACAGGGACCAACTGACTTGTTCCAGTCCAGAGAGTAGATTAGTATATAGGCAATAACATACTGAGCCAACATATCCCTGAACAGATGATGAATGCCATAAACTCAGAGGAGACATTAGAAAGCCCATATGTTGTCACCAGTTACTGAATGAGCCCCAGAATGGTGATGAATGTCATCTTTATCTCATTCAACTCCCTCTTGAGAATGCATACCTATCAGAAGTCAGGATTTGTGTCATTTTGGCTCCTCTTAACCATTCAAGAGCCACTGGTGTCAAAGGTAAAGAATGGGGTACTTTTTGGAAATCAATTTGAATCCCCTATAGTAGGGGTAATTAATTAAAATTCATTAAGGTACAGTTAGAGAACATTTTCTCAAGCCTATGTCCGGAACATAATGTATAACCTGCATTATGATCAGTTTCATGTCCTGCATACTGAAGTAGCTTAGTAGTTGTAGCAACATTTTATGTAGCTAACAACAGAAGTTCAAATTAAATTACCCTTTTAATTACATTTCAATGTACAGCAAGATTTATAAACATTATAAATAACAAATATATCCAGGTAGACTCTGGACCCACTGCAACCCTGAACTGAATAAGCAGTTACAGATAATGAATGAATGAATAAATAACAAATACTCTAAATAAAATGTCCTTTTTAGTTTCAAGAAAAAATAACAATGATCTTTTTTACATTATATAAACATTTATTTATTTACATATTTATGAATTTACATATTAAAGCAGTTATTTGTTTAATTGTTTGTTTGTTTGTTATGCCATTTTTGGTCCTCCAAAGAGCAAATCTCCAGGTTCTGTGCTATTTTATATAAAGAATTTTATATAAAGTTTCAGATTCCTCAGTTTTTCACAGTCTATATTTCTGAAAGACTGAATTCCTGAAAAATCCTTTTTAAACCCAATAATGTCATTGACGTGTTGCCAATTAATTAGGGTTTTTTTGTAACATTACCCAGTTTTTGTTGCCCTGTTCCAATTTATGCAATATGTTGCTGGCATTAAATTCATGAGCAAATTTTTATTTGATTAATTAAAAACTATTTTCAACATTTGAAATATTTCACTTAAATACAAGGTTTAAATTATTTGCATATCACTGCATATTGATTCTTTTACATTTTGTACAGCAGCCCAACTTTTGGAAAGTGGATTTATACATTTGTACAATTACCTACCTCTCTTTTTTTATTTTTGTTCAAGTGCTTCCCTCCTTGCTATTGTAATGAATCGAAATCCTTTGGGACTAAAAAAGCATTACCTTATCTAATAATAAAGACCTGTTTTAACTGTGTGTAGACATCATAAAACAGAACAGAGCATTTGTTAAACCTCAAATGAGTTCCATTGAGGGATGGTGAGTTATCTCTAAAACTAAACAAAGCAGGGGAGCCTGCCAGTGTGTTTCCAGTCAACGCTGAGGTTCAGCCTTTTCCAAGAAGCTCACAGCAGGAACAGGCCTAACCTCAGCTATCAAAATTTAATTACCCTTAGAGCGGCAGAGCTTTTTACTGGTGGGCTTTCCTTAAGTTAATAGAGCTTAAAACATATTGTCCATGCCAACGGTGTCTAGGATTTTATTATTACATCTTCTGTAATTTGTGGAATATTAGATAGATTTAACTTATTAATGCACATATGTTGGAAACAAAATATATCAAAATTTAAATTAGATCATCCCCATATATAACGCTTGCAGTTGCTTGTTAATCTACCCACACAATCGCTCTATCTATGCTAGGCTTGCCTTTGGAAGGCTCAACAGTAAAGTCTGGTGTCCTAGACCCTCTTCCCTCCACGCTTTACTATATTACCATTCTTCAAAAAACCACATCACTGGCATCATTAATGTACAGTTTTGTTTGTTTTTTCAACCAGATACTGAGGAATGGTTCATCCTTTCATTGGTGATATGCTGTAAGTCATTTTTAAGGAAAAGTCAATGGAGAAAATGTGTGGATATGAATGAGATGAATTGCTCTGCCAGACACTAAAAAAGATGCAACAGTGGAAAATAAACAAGAGCAATTTACTGTCAATTAATTAAGCCCAAATAAAGACAAAGAGATAAATGATGGGATATTGTTGTCTCTATGTTATTGGAATAAAAATGTATATGTTTGCTATTCATTATTTATTAGGATGAGTCCAGCACTACCACACACGCACAAAAACACACACACACACACACACAAATACTTAGGCTTTACCATTAGGGAAATGATTGTAATTGGTTTACATTAACTTTTAATTAACCTTTCTGACTGTAGAAATATTTTTTTAATTAAATGGACGGTGAAATTCCAGACAAAATTTCCTTCACAGACTCTGAACCCATTTACCTCCAATGAACAAATTCAGTCAGCTTCTATTGTGAGCAAAAGTGATAAGCCAGACAATTACTTATTAAATTGGCTGATGTAACCTATATGCAATATATTAAATTAATTTAACTCAACAGAACATTCTGAGAGACAGCAGCTCCACAGCTTTCTTACAGATTCTGCCAGAAGTGAATAAATCCTCATTTCTATCAGTCCTGATATTCATCATGGGTGCTGATTTTAATCTGGGAAAGGTTAAAATAAACTATCCCCTGGTACCATTTCTCCTGTTGTGCTTGGCTGAATTCATGTTTTTTTTTCATAGATGATACAATTTAAATATGAATAATAGATTCAATGTAGAGAACTAAATTGGTCAATATTTAACCCAGCTTTCCACACATTTCCATAGAACTGTGGCTGTTAAGGGCATAGTTTATGATTATAATCAAAATCACTTTATATAAAGTTCAGATGATATTTGCTTGCCATTTGCTAGGTCTCCAGTCTAGTTTTTTTTTACCATTTCCCCCATAGGGTACAACTGACATGAGATAAATAATCAAAATCCTTTGTAATCCCTGAATGAAAATTATGCTCCATGAAGCAGGTCCCCAACATAAAGACATCCAAATTAAAAATACTTTTCATTCAGAACGTCTGTTACACATTAACATTAAAAGTTACTATAATGTCAGTCCCAAACAAAAAGAAGAATCATAGGAGAAAACAACATATATTTTACTTTAATATAAAATATATATATATATATATATATATATATATATAAATATTTAATTTGGCATTTGCATTTGCCAAACTGCCTCATGTTCAAGGCCACTGACTGGCTGAGGAGACATGGATTTTAAAACGGCTCATTGCTCACCTCACAGAAATTCCTTTACACAGCCTTTAACATGCTCATGACATGACATTAAAGACTACTGTACATTCATTGTTATTTTTTATCTCTTCAGTTTTCCTAATCTTTATTTATTGTTTTGCTCGAGTGTACACTAGAAGTGGAGCTTTCAATTTTGTGAATCTTGTTACCTTTGAAGATCTCATCTTCATAATCCTAGGGAGATATTACTTGTCTCTGTCACCTCAGCTTGCTCACCTGGGGCTAGGATCAAAAACTCTGTTAAGCTGCTTTGTGTCAACAGTAGTTGTAAAATACTATAAATGAAACTGAACTGAACTCAAGGATCTCAAGTCCTATAAATCTCCCTAAACAGAAACCTCATATCAACAGCTGTGATGTAATGATCTGTTACTGAGTATTTTTATATATATGGAAAGGGGCATAACGTTTCTGAATATAGTTACTAGAATGATGAAAGCAGACAAATTGACTATTCATTTTCTATATTGCAAAAGGAACACTAAATTATTAGGTATATATTATGATAAATTAATATTGTAATAACCACTGCTATGTTTGATCTACATCATTAATTAATAAAAATGATCAATTGTCGGTCTTGAGAGATGTTCCTGTTCCAGACTTCACTTCTATGCAGAAAAAAAATAAAATGTTCCTTAGACTGGGTCACATAACCAAAGCATTTAAACTAGCAGTTATTAAACCCCTGATTAGGAAACCAAATATTGATCTTAGTGTATTATCCAATTACAGACCTATCTCTAACCTGCCATTTATATTTACGATCTTAGAAAAAGTTGTGGCCCAACAACTTTGCTCATACTTGCATAAGAATAACATATATGAAAAATTTCTATCTGATTTTAGCACTGAAACGACATTAGTTAATATACCAATATACCTTTGTGTCATCTCAGAACAAGTCTGCGTATTCATGCTGGTGCTACTTGACCTTAGTGCAGCTTTTGATACAACTAAAGAACAAGGTTGGAATCACAGGATTGGCCCTGCCATGGTTTAAGTTATACTTTTCGGATCACTACCAGTTTGTTAAAGTAAATAATGTCTCATCTATTCACACAAAAATGACATTTGGAATCCCCCAAGGCTCAATTTTAGGGCCTTTATTATTCATATTATACATGCTCCCACTGGGCAGAGTTATTAGCAGGCATGTCATTACCTTCCACAGTTACGCTGATGATACACAGATACATCAGCCAAACCAGATGACAAACCAACACTAAACAAAAGGAGGACTGTGTAAGAGATGTGAAGCACTGGATGTCACACAACTGCCTTCTACTAAACAGCGACAAAACAGAGGTTCTCCTTCTAGGTCCAAAACCTGCTATAAATAAAGGTATCCAGCTTAGTACTCAATTTTGCTGACTTCTATTCTTCCTAGCTCATCAGCTAACAATCTGGGTGTCGTGACTGACTCAGATCTATCATTTGATCAGTATATCAACATTACAAAAAAGCAGCTTTTCTACATCTTTGTAACATCGCTAAGTTAAGAAATGCCTTATCCCTCCCAGACACAGAACATTTTGTTCATGCTTTTATTATATCACTACCATTTCATTAAAGTAAATAATGTCTCCTCGATTCACACAAAATTTACATTTGGATTCCCCCAGGGCTCCATTTTAGGACCTTTATTATTCATATTAATTCATATTATTCCCTGTTCTTCCTAGCTCAAAAGCTAACAGTCTGTGTGTTGTAATTGACTCAGATCTATCATTTGATCAGCATATAAGTAACATTACAACAGCTTTTCTACATCTTCGTAACATCTCTACGTTAAGAAATGCCTTATCTATGCCAGCCTCTGAACCCCTCGCCATTACCCACCACCATCAATTACACTGAAGTAGAAATGGACTTGGATTAGCACCACTCTGACCCAAGATTGATGCCACTATATTATTATTATTATTATTATTACACTGTGGCATAATGACAGACTTAACTGGTGATACTGTAAATTCATTATTTCAGTAGTTTGATCAAAGTCTTGGTTCCTCCCAAAGTTTCTTCCTCCAGCCTCAAGCGAGTTTTACCTTGCCATTGTTGCCTTCAGCTTTGGGATTTAATTGAAATAATCTGTTCTGATACTAATTCTGTAAAGCTGCTTTGTGACAACGTCAGCTGAAAAAACGCTATGAATAAATATACATTTTGATTTGATTTGATTTAGGGAACTCTTTGAAACCACTGTTGTACCATTACAGGTACATTTACACTGTGTGTATCTTTAGTGGCAATATTGTACCTGTATACCACTAGTCCAAACCTCTCCACCAGCCACTCCAACACTTGCCTGAAGCCTGAAAGCCTGACCCCACCATTTGACAGGATGTGTTATGTTAGGTCCATCAATATCATTTATATTAATAGGTTTATGATATTAGAAACACAGACATCCCAAGTCTCCCCAGAAGTACCAGGAGTCTCCTGCACATTATATGCGGCTCCCTAATGCCCACAAGTCAGATGAAATCTCCCAGAATCTAGAACGAGCTGCCAAGAGCACACTCAAACACGCACACAGCTTTTTCTCCCAATCGCATTTGGTAAAGAGAGGAAGTGGGAGAGAAAGGCTGTACTTGCTGTGGTAGCCTACCTTATGGTATTCATGAAAAGCATGCAAAACAGGGAGGGTTCTGGTTGTTCTTTGTTCTCTGCAAAGAGTCTATCAGTCAGCCAATCAGTTTTTAGTGTGAGCAGTTCAGTGAGTGAGAGTAAAAAGCTGTTATGAAAAGTCCTGTATCACCCATATCCATTGGTGTGTGCAAGAGGTTTTTATTTTTTGGGGTGGGGGCGGCTGGTGTTTTTTGCAACTTGAGATGTCTGGAAACACTGACTGTCTGAATTCTCCCCTTCAGAACATTGCAGCATCACAGAGGAAATTCTCAGGCATTGTACTGTCTTCTTATTTTGAGCATAATACCATATTATAAGCCCACAAAGACATGTTAACAATGAAAAACTTGACGTTCACTGGGTAGCCTTTTGGAATTGTTTGCAAAATGAAAAATATCAAAAGACAATGAAAGAAAGTTGGGAAGGCCAGAATAAGGGATAAGTATGTGCTCCTTACTTTAGAATCTGCACCACATGCTGGCAGATAATTAGCCACAGAGCCTCTCTGCATTTCAGCAGCGCTTTTATGTTATGTACAGCTGCAGATGCACTTCCTGTCTAATGATTTGTGTGTGTGTGTGTTTGTGTGTGTGTGTGTGTGTGTGTGTGTGTGTATACACATTGAGGCTTTTCATTGCAGCATTCATATGACAAACCACAAAGAACTCTTCAATGCCAATCAAGCATTGTGTTACTGGCACTGACACAAACACAGCAAGACTGATTTTGTTTTCAGTTGAAATTCTACACTCTACCAGCTGGAGCCTGTTCAACTACACTGCTTCAAAAAATAGGTTAAGGCATGTAGCATTAGCAGCTGCTAACTCTCTAACAAACACTAAATCCTGGCAGCATGTAATCCCTGTTATTATGCAGCTCTTAATGAGCAAGTCGTGTTCAGATTGCCAGATTGCTGTCACATCAGAATATCAACATGTTTCAGACATGTCAGTCACACACAATATTTACAAGCTAAATAAAACCCTACAAGGCAAATATTTTATTATATAAATATATACATGTAATGTAATTTTTAACATAACTTACCTGAGAGACAGGGTGGTAGGTGAAAGCACAGGCAAGGATATCATCCATGATGTGAGGGTGATAGAGAGAGTTTACAGTTCCGTATTATTAGTACTCAGTAAGGGGTACACACCAAAGATTCGGCTCTGTTCATTCACGATTCTAGGTAAATGATGTCGTATTTTCACAATTTTCTTATAATATCAACAGTTTCTAGCAAAAAATTAAACTGTTCTGGTTCAGTCGTAGCACTTTGTTCTGTTCCCAATAAAAAATTGGATCTTTGCCTATAACGACAGGTACAGACATGCAAGGGATTAGATGGCTGATCTTATCACAGAATCAGAAAACAGCACATTAATTTCTAACTTGCAAGGTACTGAAATAGGTTGAAAGGTCAAGCTATTTGCTTTCTGCTCTTTCTGTGAAATAGTAATTGAAATATGAAGATTAGTTAATTGTTCTTATAAAGACAGTAAGTGCAGGCAGGACATGAATAGGATATGATTAGTTTTTGTTGAACCCCCCACCCCTAGTGAAACAACTCCTGCCACAATAATAACACAGAGACATCTCTCTGAAAGCTCTTAAACACATTGCTGTATTGTCTGTTAAATAGACATCATGGCCTATTTAGAAGGGGAATAGGCAGTGAGGGGGTGGGAGGGGCCTTCAGATGGAGTGTTTCCACATTCCTTTCCTCTCAGGATACAGAGGCTCTAAGTAAAGGCAAATGTAATGTTGCATGCGCACACACACACACACACTTACTTCAGACAAGTGGTGCTTAGGCTATACAAGGCAAATATATGTATATATCTTTGTTACAATTTGATGGTGTAACAAAGCAGATTTACAAAAATCCAGAATTAAAGAAAAGATTAAGACTAAACCCACGTGAGCAAGCCAAGGTTGAAACATTTGAACCAAGGCTCACAAGGCAGACCTATCTTCCTATGGTCAGACCATTTACATCATTCTAATGGGGGAAAAACTGCATATGTAGCTTTTAGTAAATGTCTGTGCAGAATCAGTCCCATCATAGTGTTGGTGACAGATACCACAGATATAAAGTGGTAAGGGTGGAGTGGAAGTGTAGTGTGTAGCAGATGCTGGGAATGAAGAGCAGATATGTGGAAGCAACTTGGTTTAAATTAAACAGTCAACAGATGCTGTGTCCGAAATGACTCCATATTCACAATTATCTTTATTACTAACTATATAGTGCACTATTATAAGGAAACTGAATTAACTGCAGGGTAGAACTATTTCGGACACTACCTCATGTGGGTTTTTACCAAACGGTGCAGTGAGTGCATTATGAGCATGAATAATTAAGTAATGACGGTCAAAAGAATACACACACTTATACTTGCATATATGATGACATAGCAAAGAGAAATGTAAGGTGTAAGGTGTGTCCAAAAGATTTGTAGCCATCCCTTGATTTCCATTACTTTAAGATGCACCCATTGCTGAGACAGGCCTTGACATACAGTCGCTGTTCAATGAAAAACATGTTTTGTGACATTTTTTTATTTACTAAATTATTTGAACACAGCAGCTGTTCTTAATTGTGTAAAAAATTCATGATGTATGTTCAGTTAAACTAGATTCTCTGGAATGCCTGAGTTTTAAACAATACCTCTGGGCTGATTTCTACATTCATATTACAAGCCTCATTCATCTCCTTTGCAATCATATTTGTGAGATGAATCCTTGTATTAAAACTCTAAAAAGCATTAGGAACTCATAGGTGCATTACATTTTGCTTGGAAGGACAGCAAACAGCTCAGACCTTTCATGATTAGGACTAGAAGGAAAGATGGCCCGATATTACTGCTGCACAGACACTGGCTGAATCACAAATGTCTATCTACAGCATCTGTAGTGCACACTCTAGGGCATAAAATAACCATTTTTGCACTCACGTAGTGCATTGTTTATCGTGTTAATTTAGAATCAGTCATAAGCTTCACATGTTCCTGTTGAACTAGTGCCCTCTCTGTGTTTTGTAATTTTAGTTTTATAATCTGTCAGATGCACTATGTAGGGAGTATGTCGCTATTTGAGACTCAACCAAGCCTCTCCTTATTTTTTTTTCTTCTGCCACACAGAATACCATGTGAACATAGCTTTGGAATGGGGTTTGTGATCCACAACTAATCCAACATCAATACCCCAACAAATAATGTAATGATTTTCTAAAAGACATAAAGTTGCGTGTATATATATATTAAGGAGTGTAGGGGCCTGGAGGTTGTGGGTTCGTTTCCCGCTCCGGGTGACTGTCTGTGAGGAGTTGGTGTGTTCTCCCCGTGTCCGCGTGGGTTTCCTCCGGGTGCTCCGGTTTCCTCCCACAGTCCGAAAACACACGTTGCAGGTGGATTGGCGACTCGAAAGTGTCCGTAGGTGTGAGTGAATGTGTGTTTGTCTGTGTTGCCCTGTGAAGGACTGGCGCCCCCTCCAGGGTGTATTCCCGCCTTGTGCCCGATGATTCCAGGTAGGCTCTGGACCCCCCGCGACCCTAAATTGGATAAGCGGTTACAGATAATGGATGGATGGATGGATATATATATATATATATATATATATATATATATATATATATATATATATATATATATATATGTGTGTGTGTGTGTTCGGTCCCTATTGTATTTAAATAATAAGCAAAAAGCTAATCCAATAATCTGGCTCAAAATGAATGGCTGAATATCACAAAATTCCACCTCATCCTTAAGAAACACTAAATGAGACACAAAGCAATATCTCTCAGTGAATATTTAAACAAAGTGCAGAGATTTGTTGCCTGGCTATTGTTGTTTCTCAAAGGATCTAAAAACCTCTAGTGCAGTAGAGCTAGAGACATGAGCATGGGATGAATTCCCCTTCTACTCCTCACATCCTTTCCCTGAATCACAGTTACCACAGCAACAGGGGAACGGACAATGACACCACTCAAGCCAAGAGGCTGATTTCAGGTCAGAGGTCGGTTAGGTCTCCAGGGAGGAATACGCTCCACTTACAACTGACACCTTTCAGCAAAACAAAATTTTTAATACAAAAGTACCAAACCTGTGGGCTATATTGGGAAAGACTGCTTTTTAAGGCTTAAGCATTACAGACTGAATGGAATAATTAAGAAGATTAATAATTAGAAAAAGTTTTGATTGTTTTTTAATAGTATATTAAGAGTGTTATATGAACTAAATTATATATCACTCTATTGTCCAATCTCATACTCTAATATAGTAATATATTTTAGTATTTCAGTTAGTATATCAGTTACTCCTGGTCAAGTAAATTGATTGGACGAGAGACATATCATGAGTGATGATACAGAATTTAACATTATGGGGACTTCTAGCTATACATTTATACTATTATACTATTTGTGTTGGCTGTGCCTGTCACATAAAGAGCAAGCAGGCAGAAGCATTTGCTGAAGTGAGTAAATTAAGTCACATGGCCAAATCCAGTTCAGACCTACTACTTTATATTATGTGTGCAAATGCCTAGATGCACATACTCTAGTATCTCAGTTGTTGTCCTTTAAATCAAAATGGTTTTCATGTGGTAGGCATTGTTTCTTGGGTTTTCCTCTGCTCACACACAGTGACTACAGTATCATTTGTTCTTTTGGAAGTTTTGCGGTTCAATGTTTTTGGGCTTGACATCATAATATGTACAATTACAATGTAGGGCAATTGTCAAATGCGTATTAATTATATTTAAATTCATACTTATATTTATCAATAAATGTCATAATGTGCAAAGGGCATTTCTGGGCTGGATTATATTGCTAAAATTGATATCACAATATATTTCTTTATTTCAGTCAATACAATATATTTCCAATATCGATATAAACTATATATAAGCCACATAAAACTACCAAGAACAAACAAGAAACATGATATCACCATCAAATAAACTTATTGACTTAAAATTAATATTTTTTAAACTAATTTGCAATGAACTGACAGTAGCACACTTTAATAAAAGTCAGTCAGTAAGAGATGCTGTAAATAATGTAATTGAATAGCACCAGAAATAAAAACTCTTTTGCCACAGTCCCCATGAGCAGGAAAAACCTTTGATTTATGGTTTTTAAGGCTACACAGCAAATGTGTTATGAATTTTTAACAACTGGAACATTAAGGCTGAAGTAATGCATGCTGCCACACACTGCCAGCAGTTTAAGAGGCTGGGGATACTCTTTCCAAATAGGCACTGAACCAGATATTCCACTCCATTGCCTAAAACCCTGAGGCCAAGCACTTCCCAATGCACCACGGTAGCCATTTACACATGGCTTACTACCCAACAATCTCAACACCTCATCTCAAAATCAAAACACAGGCCAATATTTGCACATACACACCCACAAACTGAAATATAAGTCACTCATTTAAGGAGCACAGGTACAGTTAATTCACTCAAATGACACTTTGTCAGACGTTATTTAGATGCTATCTGTCTTTGTATCTAGGAGACTTGCACCAGGAAACCTCCTGCTAAATAAGATCTCTGTAGCAGGGAGCGAGAAAAAAAGAAATATAAAAAAGGAGACAGGGAGAGAAAGAGAGAGAGAAAGACAGAAAAGATGATAAAGCAACTGACAGCATATTTTTCACAGCTTCTATCTCTGAGGGAGTGTGAAAAAGAGTGTGAGAGAGAGAGCGAGAGAGAGAGTGAGAGAGAGAGTGAGAACGAGAGAGAGAGAGAGAGAGAGATTGGGTGGGTGTGTTGATTGTGTTTCTATCATAAACCTCCCAGTGAAATGGATTCTGGAGATGACAATTCAACCTTAGCCAGAGGGAAATTTCTTATTACCAATTTTCATGACAACCTTTCTGTATCTTTTGAACATGAAAATCCTTCTATTAAGATAGAAAATACTAATTTCTGGACTATGAAAGATTTATATAGAAACCAAATCACAGACAAACATCTTTTTATGAATTAATTCAAGTCTAGTCTGCCTGGGCCAATACTGAAAGTCTTTGAATATCTTTGATACATCCTTACTCATCATGCTCCAGACTCCCACATGCCACTCCTAGATCAAACGGTATTTCCAAGAAGTGACACTGACAAAAAAGAAATGAGAATATGGAGATTCATCCCTTCAAATTGAGTCACAGACCGTGTGGGATTTTTTTTTGTGTGTGTGTGTGTGTGTGTGTGTGTGTGTGGAGAAATGGTCTTTGTGAAAATTACTGTCAATTTTTCTTGTTCTCAAGACTGAAGCTTTAAAAATGGCTATTTAAATGTAAAATATCAAAATATGATTAACATAATAAAATTAATTGATATTAATTTAAAAACATAATCAAGTGTTCTGTGATGAATCACAATTAAAAATGCCAGTACTTCATTGTAGTTCTGAGAAGTAGATAAACATGTTTTGTGATATGCATGACAAACAGGTTAGAGGCAATCATTCAGTCTTTTTATCTGTTTTAATATTGATCATTTTTTAGTTATAGTCTGTTCATTTGCAAAATAAAAGTTTCAGGAACTTAGCATCAAACATTACAAAGCATGCCACAGAAACTTAAATTTAGAAAATAACCCTACTGCAGCTTGTGGTTTTACAATGAAACTCCTTATTCCATTCAATGTTTTTATGGAATAAACAGATAGATTAAGCAATGTAGGAGCACAGGAACAGCAGCTGTTAGTGTGTGTGTGTTCGCACATGTGTGTGTGTGTGTGTATGCGCGCGTGTATGTGGGTGGATGGTTCTGTGTGAGGGAGAGAGAGAAAGAAAACAAGAAGAGGTGGCAGTGGTAACAGATTGAGAGCTATTTATGAGGTTTAATGCATATGTTAGTATAAAATGTAATTTGCCTTCTACACTCAAAAGTAGCAACAATAGCATTAACTCTTTATTGTTGACAATACAAAATATTTAACATATGCATACATCACGCAAATCAATACAATAAATGTGTTGACTGCGGGATGCAAGCCAGCACATGATTCTTTATATATTTCTGCTATTCTCAAAATAACATTATCCATTCATTCAAATAATGTCAGCAAATCAGACAATGCATTACAGTCCATGGGGCACTGTAAATGAAGACTGTTCAATATGAAAATAAATTAAATCTTAATGCACATTTATCTAAATTAACTATACTGTACGTTCCCAAAGAATATAACTGCTTATTAAAATATTTTTAGGACCATTGGAACAGAACAGGAAGCAGCACATTTTAGTGAGGTATTGGTAGTATAAAGTTGCCAAGAAGATGAATTAGAAGAAGAAGAACCACTTATATTTGTCTCCTTAAGGAAATTGATTCTCTGCATTTAACACATCTGTGGCAGCGAACACACAAACACATACTAGTGAGCAATTCTTCACACACACTAGGGTGCAGTGAACAAAGGAAAAACTGGAGCAGGGGGCTGCCATCCACCTTGGTGTCCAGGTAATACTTTGGGGGTTAGGACACTTCAGCTGTGAATGAAGGTGAAGGATTTGACAACGGCAACCCTCCGTTTTTTTTAAAGCTGAATTGTGAGTAGAATAACAAGCAGGTGGTATAGAGAAGACAGTTGAAATATTTTAGTAAATATTGTTGATTTTCAAGTCCCGGTCCGGGTGACTGTCTGTGAGGTGTTGGTGTGTTCTCCCAGTGTCCGCATGGGTTTCCTCTGGATGCTCCAGTTTCCTCCCACGGTCCAAAAACACACGTTGGTAGGTGGATTGGCGACTGAAAAGTGTCCGTATGTGTGAGTGTGTGAGTGAATGTATGAGTGTGTGTGTTGCCCTGTGAACGCATTGCGCCCAATGATTCCAGGTAGGCTCTGGACCCAACGTGACCCTGAACTGGATAAGCGGTTACAGATAATGGATGGATGAATATTGTCTTCTGTGACAAATCTAAGCAGAGCTGAGAGGCAGAGCAGTGGAGAGGTGAAGTAATGTGTTGGTAGAAAAAAGAATTTTGGGCTCATTTCCCATAACTTTAAATGAAAGGGAGAGCAGCATTTATACCAAAACTCATCCAAGTATGCTAGTAAGTGAACAGTGTTCTTTAAAAAAACTGTTATGTGTCCTCGTGCACTCTATGTACAATACTGATTGTTGTGTACTGTGTGACTGTTATACTGCACTGAATATTCCACATCATGTTTTCAGACACAACTACAAAATAGCAAAATCCCAAAATAATGCACTGTGTAGTGAATACGGCACAGTTTTGGAACTGTCTGTTTCCTCAAGGCAGTGATGTGTGCAGAAAAATAAAGCTTTATGTGACATGAAATACCTGAAGCATAAAGGAGAGGGAACAGGGGAGATGAGGGCATGAGAGGGAAATTGAGAGACGTGCTATTGAAAGATGATGCACTCTGAAGGCTGACATATACGATGTGCACTCAGAGTGAAACAAGGCAGCCTGAATTTTAAAATAAATATCCAGCATTCTTATTTCCATCTTCTGTATTTGTGCCAAATTTATACCAAAATTATGAGCATAAAACTACCATTATGAGCATAAAACACATTTCTGAAATGAACAAATGCAGTGCTTAACAACATAACAATTATTAAGTACAGTTGTGCTTGAAAATTTGTGAAACTTTGGAATTGTCAATATTTCTATATTTCACACAAATTGAAATAATTTTAACAATATTTAATATGTGAGTGGACAAAGTATATTACCCTTTTGCTTTCACCATCAGAAGATAAAGAAGTTATAAGTTGGGTTTCCTCAAGTGAACTGCTTACGTCAAGGAGTTTTCTGTTGGATTAATATCTGGAATTGGCCATTCTAAAGCATTCTATCTGGGGGAACATCTTGTATGCTTAAGGTCGTTTTCTTGCTACAAGACCCACATTGCCTGAGATTCCGTACACAGATGTTCTGACACACAGAAACAAAAATGGTCAGTCCAGAAAGCAGAATAATAATCTAGTGACAATGGGTGCATCATAATAGTATAAATGACTGTATTGACTGGACATGTAAATGTATGGTGTAGTTCAGCACAATTCAGACAGCAGGATATCAGTCGTGTCCCTGCTGCAAGGAGACTCATTGTAAAGTCTAATTGCTGTGGGAAGAAATGACCTCGAATGCCACTCCTTAGCGCAGCGCAGCTGTATCAGTTTTCCACTGAGCATGCTTCTTTGTTTGTCCACTGTAGTGAGCAAGAGGTATGAAATATTTTCCATAATGGCCAACAGCTTATTACGTGTCCATTTTTCTGCCACTACCTCCAGAGTGTCCAGTTTGACTCCAACAACAAAGCCAGCCTGCTTAATTAGTTTGTCCAGTGCACTTTTGTTGATGCTGTTGCCCCAGCACAAAACAGCAAAGAATGTAGCACTAGCAATGACAGACTGGTAGAATGTTCCAAGGATCACAGTTTCACACCCAAGGAACACACCCAGGTACTTGTAACTTCTAACCACCTCCATTTACACTATATTGATGCTGGCTGTCCATTCCTGATACAACCCACAGTGGCAGTGTCATCTAAAAATTTCTGCAGATTGCATGTGTTGGAGTTTTATCTAAAGTTGATCAGGAATGGTGCTAATGCAGTCCCCTAGGGGGCCCCCATGCTGCACGTGGCACTGTCTGAAACACAGCCCTGCAGCCGCACTTTCAAATTTCATTGTTCCAGAATACAGCAAAACAGATGGACTCACAATGAGTCTCCATTGAACTGTGGCTTTTTTTTTTTGCTGTTCTAGACATTTGCAATACTAGTTTTTAAAAACTAATTCAGATGCTTTATTTTGGGATTCTTAAAGAGTTTGTGCACTTTATTATATTTACAGATCCCCTAATTATCATCATTGATGAATATTGTGAATTTCTCTTTCATTATTCCATTATTACTATGGCTGACAGCATACTGGTACTGGGTGATTTTTAAATCCATGTCTATTTTCCTGGAAAGCCAATAGTTGGTGATATCATAAAGTTATTAAACTCTTTAAATTATATACAATGGACTGATGGACGCTCATGAAGGTGATAACATAATTACAGTTAAAAATATGTTAATGGAAGATATCAGCCTTTTAGATCACAGTGCAATCATTTTTGACTCATGGCTAACTGGAATAGGTCTGTATAGATTCTCAGGTCTCTGGTCATGATTTGTGAATTCTAACACAGTTACTCTATTTTACTGCAGCTTATGTAGAATCGTCTTCATTTGTTGAGGATTCTAACTAACATGTACAGTGGACTAACTAACATCCAATAAAAATACCTGTATTAGTATCTTAGACTTGAATGCACTGAAACAATCTAAGGCTAATGTTAAATCTGAAGAATTCAAGAAGGCTGAGCACAGATGAAAGAAAGATAATTTGCACGTGCCCTTTCCAATTCTGGAGGCTTCAGTGAGAAATTGTAAAGTTTTCATAAGTGACACACGTTTTCTTAAATTACTTTAAGCCCATCTCTAGCTCCTGTCTACAAGAGGTAGTCTCTTGTATGAAGCCCACAAATTATCCTCTTGATATCCTACTGACTGGGTGCCTTATGGAGGTATTTGATGTTATATGTAGTGTTTTAAATGTTGTTAATTCATTTTTAATCACTGGTATTATTCCATGCAGTGGACTTGTTGCCTTTTTAATTTAAAATGCTATTTTTAAGACATTTCACTCAGGTTTTCAGGTTGGACATTGCACAAGAGTCTGCGCTGCTAAGACGTATTAATTACTCACTGCTGGTTCAGGTGATGGTGCCATTTTCCTTTTACTATGACTTTTTTGATACAATGGATCATCATCTGCTTAAGAAAATGTTGGAATGCTGTGCTGGAATTAGGGGTTTCTGCAATCGACTGACTTATCCCTTACATTTCAGGATATGAATAACTAGATGTCTCTGATGGTCTTACCTCCAAATGTGGAAAAAGAATAATGAAAGCAGAAGACTTAAAGCTGTGTCTAACACTTCTCCCTTACATACACCAGACTAGGGCTCAAATCACAGTTCAGGGAAGAGCATCATGCTATTCTAAGAAAATACCTTGGGCAGGATCTATAAGGCCGCATTTGCTGAGCTTGTGAACTAACCAACGCAGAGCCACAGCTCTGGCCAACATGCATGGTGTCATGCCAAACACAGCCCCAGAAACACATACAAACTGAGCGTGTTCCTGTCTAATTTCCCATTATTCAGTCATGGTTTGCGGTGAAGAACCTACTGTACTTTGGTTCCAACTAGGAACAAATTCCTGGTTTGTGAACCAGTTTATGTTGGTGGAAACATGCCAAACTGTACCAAATTAGTTCACAAACTGGAATGTGAAATAAGGCTGAACTAGCAACAGATGGTGTAGTAGTGCCACTTTAAGTTCTCTCTATGAAATATGGCTGAACTAACAATTCCTACTAGTGCATGCCTGTTTCAACATTTGGAGTGAGTTAGTCAGTCTTTAAACAAACCTGTGTAAGTGTTTGGGAAATGAGGAGACCAGTCAAGGTAGTTTGAAAGTGATCTGTTTTCCGATTCCTGCAGGTTATAAATGTTCAGCTGTTCAACTGCTTGGGGGTCTCTGTTACATTTCATAATCTTTTCATTTCATAATCTACCAGTTGTTTTCAGTGGGTGACAGCTCTGGAGAGGTTTGACTCCCAGCCACTTTTAATATGAATAAATGCTCTTGTAGTCCATGCAGAATGTGAAGTAGCCTTGTGTTACTGAAATAAACAAGACCTTTTTTTGAAAAAGTTGGCAGCAGCTGTGTCAGTTGCTCCAAAACCTGTATATATCATTCAGCATTAACAGTGCTTTTACAGATGTGCAAGTCACGCATTCCATGGTCCCTCTCCTCTCCTTACATTTCAACCAGAATTTTAAGTTTTGGTTTGTCAGACCACAGCAGGGGTGGTTTGTTCCTTAGGGCGATGGGGCAAAGCTCCATCAAAAGGGAAAGTGGGGATTTTTTTTCTTTTTTCATTCTTCTACAGTAAAAAACCCATGGCTCTGTATTAACCAAGCTCTGCCTGACAGTTTATCCCACCTCTAAGTATGATGCATTAGGTTTTGTTCTGTACAGTCCCGCCTCTTTTTTGGCCAATTTCAAGATTGTGGAAAATTACCCCAGACTCCTCTCATAAACTCTCATGTTAAGGGGTTTTTTTTAGTGCATTCTCTGTGGGTTCCGGGAGTGCTCAGCCCAGCGTACTTTTGTCATATACAAGGTGAGGCATGTTTCAAATGGCTCCCTACCCTATTCCCTACATTGCTCACTATGTAGTGAAGTATATAGTGAATAGGGCACTTATTAATTTTGGGCAGCACCCCATACGGATACCCAGAGCAGTGAGGGCAGCGAGCAATGGCAATTTATTTTTTTTATGAGCAGAGTTGATTGTTGATTCGCTGTGAAGGCAAAGTAACTTTTTTTTTTAAAGAAGACCTTTATAATGATCTACTCTCCACAAATATTGTACAGTATGTAGATAAAGAGAAATCTTTATGAATCTAGTGGTTACTGTTGGTATTTCTACATGAGGTGACGACAGATAAAAATCTTCAACGTTAGATGTCACTGTCAAGTTAGATTCCTGATTAATTTGTAAAGTGTAATGTGCCAATTGTCTAGATGGCTAGCTCTTAATTTGTCCAGTGAACAAGTCACCTTAGCAGTTATCAAAACAATTGCCCTGCTAAGAGATCTGGCAGGAAATGCAACTGGACCACAGGACACTTTTTCACTTCGCTTGGGCCCAGAGAAAGTGGTGGCAATTCTAGACCCTGTTTATATGTAGTTTTTTCTTTGCATTTGTGAGCTTCAATATACTTTTGTGAACGCAGTTATGAACTGTGCATGGTCTCAGAAACACTTCGTTCTGTGAACAATGATTTCCACTACAGAAACTTATATTTTATTTTCAGTGCCATACGAGGGCTCAAAGACCACAGCCAGTTTATATTGGATTTGGGCCTTCTCTCTTGCATCCCTTGAGATTTCTCCAGATTCTCAAGATTATGCTTGAATTATTTATCCACACAGTCTTTCACTGAATTGTGTACCCCTCCCCATCTTTACTTCTAAAAGGCTTAGCCTCTCTGAGATGCTCTTTTTAAAACCAATCATGTCACTTTACACAAATAACATTTTATAAATTAACTTTTTTTGTAGCATTACACAACTTTACAATAACAAAGGTGATTCTCACCCTACTATATAATTTTACATACTTAAATACAAAGAAAGTATATTCAGTCACTGAAAGCAGAGATTTAACTATACTGATTTTGTTTTACACCTTAATCTAAGACAAAAATATGTTCCTATTTCTTCCCTAAATTAAAGAATGCAATTACAAAAACAAAATAAATATAATTTTCTGGATAAAACAGACAAAAATGCTACATTCATAAGTTTGAATGCTTATATCACATGTGAAGGTTGGTGAAATAGCAACATGTGCTTCTAAGAAAAAAAAAAAGCCCATTTTAGCCCAAGCTTTTGCTTCAGGGGTGTCAGAGGGTTTGAAAATAAAGTAGTATGTTTTCAAAATAACATGCATTTCCTTCCTAAAATTTCACCTGCTAGTCAGAACTCAGCAAATGTATTGCAAACAAACACAACAAACAACATACGAAAATACACAGTACACAGAGTAGAGGACAAAGCACTATTAATTTTATTCACAACATCTGGATATAAATGTACTATTAAACACACAATTTAGTACAGGCTGAATTCCTAATAAGTGTACTGAATATTTTGCAATTGCACACTAAATACCCAGCAGTAATTTTCTAAAGATTAAGCAGTAAATTAAGTTATAGGTAAAATAGAAACACACTGCAAGATTTGGCTACTAAAATACTCTGTTAGTGATAACCTGAATATATTATTGAACAGACAAGGCACATTATTCAATGAGAATGTTTTGCTCTAGACTAAAGATGAAGCTTCTATGGTCAACAGAAAGTGTTAGTTCCTCAGTCTAATCTCAGTGCAGTGTTCCCTTAGTCAGAGGATAATTAGGAGAGATCTGGGCTTTGATCAAGACACCTCTCAAACATAATGTCAATATTCAGACACACACACACACACACACAGACCTGAACAGCTCAGCTCATTTAAGTAATCAGGTCTAATTACTTCCTGCTCACTCAGGTAAAGCTCATGGGAAATGGAGTCTGGCCTGGCAATGTTCAGCCAGCTAAATGGAATTTCAAGTTTCTGGAAGTTTCCACACCATTGCATTCCCCTGCTTCCTTTCATCGTGTCTTAATCCACCCACAGAAAGACAGCCATTCATGGGACTATATCCTGAACTGAAGGGCTGAAAAAACAACATCTGATTGACTTATTAGTATAGACATCATGCTCACTTTTGTGAAAAGATCAGAATTGTGCCACTCAGGCTTGTTCTCTGACCGAAAGATACTTTATTACCCAAGACAGGCAATTGTAAACATCCCTCAACTGATAAAGCGGATTAAAAACTGTTCCTCGCAGATATTTTTACTAAGCTGCAGAGTTAGTAACTTAGCTTTTTAAACATTTTTAACACTGCTATTTGTTGATTTGTTTTCCATCTGCATAACATACACAGGAATTAAAGCACAAGAAAACTGTTCTGACTGAAACATTTATATACGTGTTTCAAAGTTAAAAATGTGGAAGCAGTGTGTGCACACCCTAAGGCTTCAACACCTGGTATACAACTCAATTTAGGATATATCCGTACCATGACACATGCAACCATTCTGCTGTTCCCTAAAGCAGCCCTCAAGTTTTAAAAAGGCTTTGTACTAATGAAGTTTTAAGGGACGTATATGTTTTTGACCAGTATTCTATTGGCCTATATGTGATTTTAATGCTGTTTGTAATGTAGGAAATAAGTGGCTTAACAAAAACTCGGCTGGATTCATACATCGTGCATATTTAGTGCATTTTTCTTATTATAAAACAGACAAGAAAACAATGACTCAAAACACTGCTAAAAGCAGCAGCATTAAATAACTTCTAATTCATGCTATGATTGTAGATATTTTATTCATGTTCTTGCTTTTTTTAGCAGTAAAACCATGAGCCTGAAGCTTTGCTACAAATTAAACCTATTTCAAAGTTGTTTCTGCAGGCATCACAACTATGACTCCAGAACTGGAGGATGAGGAGTAAGAGGCTGGAGCAAGAGGATGTGTGTCTTGCTAGAAGCACAGAACACTGATCACTTGACCACAGTAACCTAAATATCTTTGCACAGGATCGAATTCCCTCATTTCATTACTTTTCCCAGAATTGTCTTTTATACCCCTAAATTCTTGAAATTATTTAGGTTTAAATGGATCCTATCATGGTGAAATTGCCCAGGGGTTTCTACTGCATTTCAAAGTAATACTGTAATACTCTTTAATGCCATTGGGGGCCACAAATGTTTTAATCCTCTGTTATTTAGACATGTAATATGATTGACATATTAAGCACCCCACTATAGAACATCATCTCATCAACTGTCAACAGAATTACCCAGTAATGGCTGTTAAGAAAATCTGTTGTAGTGATGGAGAACTTTAATCAATGCATTCACTATACTTCAAAACCCTTGTTAACACCCAATACAATGAGTGAATTTGGCTACTTTAAAAAGTGCAACTTAACCAGTAACTGAGAAATTGTTTGTTAATTGTGGGGTATTCTTCTCCACTGCTCTGCAAAAGCCACTCAACTTAGAAAAGTAGCTGTCTACAACTGGACATGCAGAACTTGAATAATGACTGTGTTTTTTTAATCTATCATGAATTATGTATTGGGCAGGAATTACTTTTGCCTATAGCAATGTAAAAAACATTATTGTCACATTTATTCCCTACTTGGCTTGCTAAGCACCACACACAAGCAGGGACTAAAAGTACACCCACTTCCAGGGACCTGGGACGAGATTTGCCTAGTGGAAATGCAAAAAACCCTAGCAAAGCTGATTAGCTACCTTGCAGTTGAAAAGCACTGTGTTTGTTGTGTGTGTGTGTGTGTGCTCACTGCCATAGATGCCATAGTCAAGACATATTTTGCTGTACGTTATACAATGGCAAATATATGCCCTTTTATATTTACATTTGTTCCCAGTTGCACCGCGCTGAATGGAAAATACGTGTTTGAGCTGATTGCAATCCAGTGCAGACTGAAAAAATGAGCAAAATTCAAAATAATTGATGTAATGCTTTTCATTCAGGCACATATTCTGCTTGTTGCTTTAAAAAGTAATTTACATACATGTTTTGCAGTTCACATTTTTTCCATGGTCGTCACTGAATTGGCACAAATTCACAGTGGTCTGGCTTTAAACAGCAGTTTATTAGGTCAACCTCATCTAAACACTGTTTAGCCAGCTCACCAGAAACCCCACATTCTAAAATACCTTCCTCTACTCCTTTACAGAGAAGCCTCTCTAAAGTGAACAAAACCACAACTCAGGAAGAGCTCAGAGTAATCTGTAGATATCTAAAAGCTGGGGAAGTGAATCAGAAGCTGTAGGGGGCCCTAACCCTCCATGAATTAAACTGGCTGACTTCCAGGTGTTCATTACATAGGTTACTATCAGCACCTAAGGGCTTATTAAGGCAATGAGACACAGATGAGCCATGCAATGGGTCTCAACATTTCCCACTTTATGCAATCAGTCAGGTCAAAAAAATCTGAATCTATTATTTGAAGATCAGCCAAGGTAGTCCATAGAAGCCTGAGGTTGACAGTGGCTTCACCATTAAACCTGCCTATATTATATCTGCCCAATTTAAATCTCCTAATCTGCACACTTTAGGAACCAATATAAGTAATATGAGCAGTGTATTCAGTCTTGTGTTTATGGAGCTTCTGTATTCACAGGGGATTGTTTCTATGTTCTGATGCAAGTGAGCATCCCCCTGACTTGTTATTGTTCGGTATAATTTGGCTTTCCATTTAAAATATAGATGGATTTTTATAGATATAAAAAAAGATGGAACTATCTATGAATAATACTTCATATTATTCTTAGTTTAATGGAACTTATGGAATATAGATGGAACTGACCACTATCACAAAGTATATGAATCTACTACAAAAGAAATCTAGGCTGTAGAAAATGCTAATGAAAATATCCTATGCACTAACATCACTCAGAGGTCAGATTAGACCACTCATCATCATGCAAATGGATTAATCTATGAATAAATGCCCCTATTAAATGCATGACTATGACCTCCATAAATACAGAGAAAACAGATTTTATTTATTTATTTATTTATTTATCTTTCAAAAAAAAAGCCCTACGAGATGAAGAGAACTAGCAGTTTTATGGGAAAATCTCTGTGTGTGTGTGTGTGTGTGTGTGTGTGTGTGTGTGTGTGTGCGCGCGTGTTCTGGGTGAGTGAGTTTTATAAAGCCATAGAGCAGATGAGACATTTGGTGAGGAGTAATGAGAAGCATTCAGTTTGTAGACAAGTAGAGTTCAAGGCTGGGCACATGTCTTTGGCCGTAAACAGGTCCAGATAAAACAGGTATAACAGAACAAAATGTGTGTTCATCGGGGTGAAAAAGCCCGTTCACAGTGAAATTGTACACAAACTGTCATCATCTCTGCTATAGTTTTGTAGGAAACATAGCTGTGTGTCACATAGCAGACCTTGATTAGGATTCCCATTTTGTCATGACCACCAAGCTATAGCCTCTAGACTCCTTACACAAGACATTGCTACAAGCCATTAATTTAAATGTCCTGTAAATATACAGGTATCAACAAAACTCCCACTACAAAAAGCATTAGGAAAATGTTCGTATATAAAAATTTGATGAATGATTTTTTAAAATATAACCACTGTGAACTAGGGTTCAGTAAACCACTGTTTCTAAACTGCAGAGGTGCATTGTTAACAATGATAAATTATACTAAACGTAATCCTATTTCTTAATTTTACCCCTATCCCTCATTTTTGAGTGTTATCTTAACCCTTGGAACACAGTTACAAGTTGTAGTGGTTAAGAAATAGGTTCCTGCACTTTAACATAGTTATATTTAAGGCATTTTGCTTTCAGAAGCATTCCACAATCATATAATATCAACCACTTATAACTCTCTGTGATAAGAACCTGAATTCAGCTGCTTATTTTGTTAGAAACGTCTAGTTCCGACAGAGAAATAGATATATTTGTTCAAAATGTATGGTTACAGTTTTAAAACATGTTTTAATTGGTAATATATAATGTCTGGGAAATATATAAAATTTACATCTTGGAATATTAAAGGGGGTGGAAATCCAACCAAAAGGTGTGATATACTGGCTTACTTAAAGACAAATCAAACAGACGTAATATTTCTTCAAGATACTCATCTAAAAGAGGGGAATGAATAAATTCATTGATAAAACAAGTTAAAGATACATAAGGAAGAATGATAGCAATGATAGATAGAGGATGTAAGTTTACACTTTGTAATATTTATGCACCAAATAAGGAGGTCCATAACTTTTTTCATAATATAAATAGGGTGTTAGGAGACATGGCAGGACAAATAATATTAGCAGGAGATTTTCTCGAAGTAATAGGCCCTATTCTTGATAGGAGCACATCCAAAGGTTCCCTTAGCTCTAAAGGAAGAGATGCAGTTCACATGTTAAAGGAAGATGGGTCTAATGGATGTATGGTATAAGTTAACCCTTATAAAAGGGAATACATATTTTATACTCAATGCCATGAATCTTATTCTAGGATTGATCAGTTTTTAATTTCAAATCTCCTGGTAAATAATGTGATAAGTTGCGATATATAAACTATTGCACTCACTGACCATGCAGCTATAACTGTGTATAAAACTAGGACTGGAGAACATGAGGTTCAAATTGGAGAATGAATGTCTCGCTCTTACAAGACAAACCTTTTAAGGAATTGTTTAGGACCTAAGACACTATTCTTGAAATAAACATTTGTAGTACAGAACATATTCAAACTGTTTGGGAGGCCTCTAAGGATTTTGTGAGGAGTAAATTTATAGCATATGCTTTGAAAAAAAGAAAAAGAAAATCAAAGTAATATCCAGGAATTGGAAAGAGCAATCAAATTAATAGAATATAATTTGGCTAAGCAGTAGGAGGATTTACATTATCAAGTCATTTGCAGGCTTAAATTGCAGTTAAATTAAATGTATAATAAAAAGTGTAATATTCCCTGTTCAGGTTAAAAAAAATAAATATTATGAAGGAGAAAAACTGGGAAAGTACTAGCAAGACAAGTTAAAAAGGAGGATTTCTCAAATACTATCACTGCCATTAAACAAACAGACACTCTAGTAACCTTGGCAAAAGACATAAATTGTTTGCTTAAACAATATTATGGAACATTATATACATCCACAGTGTTTGATGAGACAAACCAGAGAGAGAATAAACACTTCTTCTCTAAACTCAGTCTACCCAGGTTACGTCAGGAAAATGACAAGGTAGAAGCAACAATTACAAAGGTGGAAATTAGAAAGGCAATCTCATTGATGAAGGAGGGAAAGCCCCTGCTTATGGTAGTATTCCAGCAGACTACTATAAAGAGTATATAGATATTCTTTCCCCAGTTTTACAAAAAGTGTATCAAGAGGCCTTTGATATAGAACAGTTTCCTTCTACTTTTAATGAGGCATTGATATTTTTGATTCCAAAAAAAAAGGTCCATCAAATTATAGGACAATTAGCTTGTTAAAACTGTAAAATATTAACTAAGGTGCTGGCAGTGCACTTACAACGAGTCCTTTCCAGCATTATAAATCATAATCAGACAGGCTTTATGAAAAATCACTCCTCCTCTGATAACATTAGAAAACTATTGCACTTGATGTGGATGAGCCAGTCAATGGATGATCCAGTAGCTGCATTGATAAAAGTTGAATGGAGCTTTCTCTTATCTGCTTTATCAAATTTTGGATTTGGACCATTTTTTACTAAACGGGTTAAGATACTGTATTAGGAACCAAAGGCTGCAGTCATAACTAATGGCATTATTTCACCTTTTTTTGGTTTATCGTGTTGGACCAGTCAGGGTTGTTCACTCAGCCCCTTCATTATCATAGAAACTTTGGCAATGAGCATTAGGACAAATAAGGAAACTAAAGGAATACTATGGGGAAAACAAGAACATAAACTGCTTCTCTATGTGGATGATATTTTAGCATTTATCACCCATCCACTTACATCCTTACCACATACAGTTCCATTAAAAAATTTCAGGCTACACAATAAACTGTACTAAATGCGAGGCCATTCCATCATCTGCTCTTTGTCATTCATATATGGTAAAATACTTTTAATTCAAATGAACATCTAAAGGCATTAAATATTAGACTCAGTCAGGATTTGGAAGAATTACCTTTACAAAACGTTAACCCAGTATTTTCAAAAATTAAAACAAGATCAAATAAACATTATGGGGCAAGATTAATATTATTAAAATGCCAACCCTCATTTTAACTATGTGGTTATGATGTTGCCCATTACAATTCTGATAACTGATATCAAAATTTGATTAAACATTTCTTGTGGGGAGAATAAAACTTGAAAAATTGTATGCCCCTAGAAAAAAAGAGGGTCTAGGACTTCCAGATTTGAAGATTTACTACCTGTGATTTTAAATGGTTATATTAGTTAAACATTGGGAATAATCTGAGAATGGGCAAGAATGGTTAAACATTGAAACTGATATTTGTTCACTGTTTGACCCAAAACATAAATGGTCTCAAAACATTAATACGGTAAACCCAGTTTTTATTAATTCCTGTGGTGTGTGGTTAAGGTACATAACCGTTAAAGCTTTCACACCAGGTACAGAAATATGCATCTCTCTGGAATAACCCTGCTATATGTGTTCGTAAAACACCTGGGTTTTGAGGGCAGTGGCATTCGCATGACATATGCATCATTGGTGATTTGTATAAAGATGGACAATGTATGTCCTACAAGGATTTAACTCGTACATTTGAATTGGAAGGTCGAGCAAAAGCAAACATTTGCAAATATTTACAGATAAGATATCGTGTGACCTCCAAATTTAAAGATACTGCAGGAAATGAGATTTGAGACTATATTAAGATGCCACATGATCATCACACAATTTCTCAGTTTTATAAATTGTTAAATAATAATTTGAGTGGTGAATCATCAAACATCAAACTTTTATGGCAGAGGGACTTGAGAATAGAGTACACAGAAGAAAAATGTTTAGATTTCCTATCATATTTACACTGTTTTTGGGAATATTCTCTGGTTGCACCTTTTTGGACTAAGATCTTGGAAGTTTTGAGCGCCTGGTCTGGCTCAGAGGTCCCTCAGACAGATCTCAAATACTGTGCATCTCAAAAGGAGTCGTTCAGGGACAGCTTCTGGGACTCATTAAAAAGGACTAAGTCTGTGTGACCAGTTGCAGATATATGTTTTGGGAACTTTGTCACTGTACCATGCAATGGGTTGTTTCATTCACACATAGTGAATGTATTTGCTTCAGATTTTAATGTGGAACTGGGAATTCCGAGAAATCTGCAAACTACTAGCAACATTTTATGCTTGTTTGATGCTTGTAAAGGGTAATAATGCACTGAACCTACATTAAACCAAGTAATACAATGACTATAGGTTTTTAGAGGAGAAAAACTGACATATGGCTGCATTCATAGGTCCTCTTTGAGGTATGCCCCTGACAAATCACTGTTTCAAAGGGTGTATAGCCCTAGCCCTCGTCCCTTCCCTCTTTCCTGACAAGAACTGAGACTACCCCTTGGCAAAACAGAGAGGTAGGCTTATGGGTAAAATGTGATTTACCCTAACTAATATTAGCAGTTAGAGTTTTCTATTTCTTCTTATTATTGATCACAAATTACTTCAATCATGGCATAGTTTCCAACATGCCTGACACATAATCCACAGTGTAAGCAGAAGTCTTACAAGCACACATATACCTTGACAAGGATATCCTCTTCTACTCATCTTGCCAAACCCCTAAAACATGCGGCAGCGTGGGTCTGCGCCACTAAATGATTGTAGCTTACAGCAAACTACAGCTACTACACTCTTTGTCATGTTGACAAATTGGCTTCGTATGACAGGAGTCGATCTTAAGCTGGTCTCATGTTTGTAAGACATCATGACAACTAAACTCACTACAACACAGTCCTAGAGTTGGTAGTGTAAACAGAGAGCTCCAGAGAAAAACATTAAAATGTAAAATTATTTATGCCTCATTAATTATACATTGTCACTTTATGTACAGATGTCTCATTGTGCAGGTGGCATAATTTAGGGGGTGGGGTTTGAGACATTGTAGATCCCCGCAATGCCCACAAATTCCCCAGAAGTGTCATGTAGGGTAATGTCACCTAATTACATGATGCCTGTGCATCAGGAGGTGTTTACTGTCCCACATGCTCATCTCATCCACATGTGCACTTTGCCATGCCACCATTCTCATGACTACTCACAGGTGTTTCTTGTTTCATTATTCCAGGTCTATTATCAATCATTGCTAATGGATGCTTTGTTCCGGATTAGATTATGATTTATGTTCATGAATTCTTTGTTTAAGGTTTGTCTTTTATGATTGTGGTTTATACCTTAGGTTTCTCAGTCTGTGCTATTTATATTTCTAGTCCTGTTCGTCTCTGATGTCCATGTTTGTTAGTTGTAATCCTGTTTGTTACAGTGATGTTTCGTTGTTTTTCTACATTTTATATTGTTCTCTATTATCTGTCTTTATGATTATAGTTATTTCCTGGTTTCTTCTAGTTACCATTAGTGTCTTTGTTTATTATGAGTTCAGCTCATCAGCTCCTCAATTTGTGTTTTTCTCTCTCGCTACTTTCAGTTGATTTCTTTGGCATCATGTAGTACCTGTTTACACCAAATTCCTATTTGTACTGTTGTTAGTATAGGTCTGTTTACATTGTGTGTTTCTTGGTGCTGCTCTCCATTTCATCTTGAGTTTTGTTTAGTCTGTGATCCCTTCTTTTAATAAAAGTCCAGCATCTCTGCATTTACTCCTGTGCCTCATTCCTTGCTTCCATCATGATGGTGTAAACCGACAGCATTTAAAAAATTGAATACCAAACAAGGACACACAATATCAATTATGCAAAGCACTTACATGCTCCTATTGTGAAGCATTTTGTTGAATGCATTTTAGGGAGAAAGTGACTGAGTGAGTTACCAGTTCAATCAGATCTTTCCCATCCAAATATGGGTGAGGTGATTTTCTTGAAAGAAGAAAAAACCTGGTTTTTAATTTACAGAAAATATTCCCTTTTAACCTGCATTTGTAATACTGTTCTGAAAAACTGGAAATATCCAAAAAACGTTTTAGCATTATGTGCCCCATCCATATTCCTGCCAGCCATGGAAGCTGAACAAACACAGCATGGTATTTACTCCACTTCCTGGAACACAGAAACCTAACATTGGCAAAAAAAAAAGGCCTTCACACACAGTCAGGGCTCAGATAAGAAAGTTTGGCCAGGCGGACCAATGTAAAAGGCGGGATGGCATCAATAGTCCAATAGTCTCCCCAGTGCCTCTATCCTCTTACTACCAGTCTCCCAGCATAAAGAATAATTTTCTCTCTCACTCTCTCCCTTTTTCCCTCCCTCTCTCTCACTCTACCCAAAACCATTGAAAGCTTGGCTCGCGTTTCAGAACCAAAAAAAAGCAGCTCCTTTTACTTCTCACTCTCCACTGTGGCCTGCTGTAGAGGGCATTATCCATTACCTGTTTCCTGAATCCAAACCAGTACTGAATTTGCACCCAAACAAATGATCCATTTACAGCTATCTTTGCTTATTGATCATTGGACATATGCCATTAAACTTTGCTTGTTTTAACAATAATAGTTAACTTTTGTCTTTAAAAAGAACTATATCGCTAAGAAAAGTTACAAGCTAATATCTTTAACACCACAATTTATTGTGTCATAGCTGAATTATTAAAGAAAAGATTGAAAAAATGTAACAAAGCAAAAAGAGCAACCTAAAACAAACAAGTGAATATTTGTTCCATTTTTACAGTTTTCATTTGTGTCACACTTTTGCCCTGTTTCTTATTCCAAGCTTTATTTCTGTTTTCTTGTTTCAGGAGCAAATGACTGTTTTTGTTTTTTCCCTAGTCTCCACCTTAGCCATGCCCTATCATTAATGCTCCCACCTGTGCCCCCTTTGTAGTCCTGCCTCCTAATTATCCTTCCCAGGTGTTTCTTGTCTCTGCTCTTTATATATACCCCTTTGTGTCAGTGCTCCTTTGTCTGGTGTTGTGTGCGTAGATGTGCGTTTTCTCTGTCTTTCTGTTTTCATGTCTCTACTCCGGTTCACTGCTGTTTCCTGTCTGTCTTTGTTTAGTTTAGTCCTGTCTGTATTCCGTCTGTCCTGCCTGTGTTTGTTTTGTTCTGGTTTTGCTTTTGTTTTGTTAATTAAAATTCCTTGCGTTTATGTCCGCCTCCTCATCTTCCCTGCCCAGCAGTGACAATTTGGTTATTTGGCTCCCATTTAATTGCCTAATGACTGTCATTCTAATACACACTTGCATTCTAAGGGAATGCCCAGTAACTTAATTTTAAAACTTGCTGGATTAACCCTTAAGTGTAAAATGCTGTAACAAAATATAATTAAAATATACACCATACCAAAATACGTGAATTAAATAACAATTAAAATGACTACAACATTACCACCTAAAATAAGTTTTCATTATGAGCAAATGATTGACATTTCAAATACAGTATGTCAGATTTAGAGTGAACATAACTAGACCCATTTTTTTCTAGAAATGCATATTTACCTTCACTGCTGGACTAATATTTCTTACAAACTTTGTATGATTAAATACATATCGTCGCTGTCCATTTAAAAACATGTATCTCCATTTTTGTGGATTTTTAGTTTACTATATCATTTGAACACATCAGCTGCTCTTTATGCTGAGGTATGCTGAGGTATGATGAATCCAAAATTGCTAGGAAAATGCTACATCTGTCTGGTTTCTTTGACTAACTTCTACTCGAGTCATAAAAAATATTTAAACTACAGCATTTTATTGACTTTGCATTTATCTCTGGTTCTGGCACTGTCCTTATTTAAACAGAAAGCAGATCTGAATAACATAGCCTTGGTTCCTTTCAAATCTGGTGGAAAAGCAGACTTGGTCACTGCAGAAAACCAAGGTTTAAAAATCCTGAATGGAAGAATATTCAAGATCTAGAGTTCCTTGAAAAGGGCAAAAGGGAATGGAACTATTTTACTTCACAGAAGGTTGACGAACATTTTTTTTTTCTTTATCTTAAACCCAATAATAAACGGCAATGAAGAACTATGGTTTAATCACAATAATACACTCAATTTTATCCTCATTTCACCATATTCAATTGTCAGGAACCTACAGAGCATGTATGCTAAAGTGGGTGGCTAATAATTCTCAATACTGTACTGACACTGACATGGTTGTCACGGTTTGACTGGTTCAAGTTTACCAACACAGCAGTGCTGCTGGAGTTTTTAAACACTGTGCCCACCAACAGTCCTCACAATTAAACACTACGGATTTCACTATTAACTTAATTGATTATTTGATAAAGTTTGGAAAATGATTTATTAAAATAGATTACCTTTCCTGTTGTACTACTTGTACCAGTGCAACACACACTAACACCACCACCACATCAGTTTCACTGAAGTGCTGACATTGATCCATTGTAGTCATGTGATTCTGCCCCTATCTGCTACATGGAAGCAACCTAAACACTGATGCAGAGCAAGTCACACGAGCAGCAAGTACTAAAGAAAAACACAGCGTCTGTGGTTTGGACGTGCTGTGTGTGACTATAATTAAGAGGACAAATGTAAACACTAAGAAAAAACTGTTTCAGAGACCAAATCAAAATCACACACCAAATATAAACAGTGCTCAAAAATCAAGAGAGGAACAAGTTCCCAGCAACATTAGAAAGTACAATTTATAGTACTCATCACTGAAGTATGAGGGTCAAAAATACCAAAACAAAATAATCATTCACTAATTGTAATTGTGGTAAAATATACAATTAATCGTGATTTTGATTTGCGCTCATATCGCCCAGCACTACTAGAGGCAGAGAGAAAAACAGGGAAAGAGAAGAGAGATTGCATACTAAAATGCAAGATCAGGTGGAAGAGAGTAGGCAGAACATTTCCTTCAAACGCTGAGAAAGTGAGAATAGTCTGATAACTAAACAAACCTGGCAAACAACATAAGAGAAAGGGGAGATAGTAAGAGAAGCCAAAAAATGGAAGTGGAAGAAAAAGTTAGATGGGTAGTAGAGAAAAAAAAGTGAGAATAACAGACAGATCAAGAACAAGAATAGTACACAAGAGAAAAACACAATTAGAGACAGAGACCACCCTTGCTGGTTCTGACCTCATTGACCTCACCCTCCCCTCACTCTGAATGTTTCTTAGGGCTGCCACTGTTCTGAGATCAAATTCAAACATTCGCTCTCTGCTTCTGAAGCATCAGGGGCCACTGTCTGCACTGACTAAGGAACAGAGGCTTAGTCTCTTTGGACCATACATAAACATCTCCCACTCAATCAATGCAAAGCAATAAAAGAGAGAGCTAAACAAAACCAGCAGAGGCCAAGCAACAGCTCTCACTCAAATAAACACAGAGATCCAAGCATGAGAGACAGGGCCCTGGTTTATTTACACAAGAGCAGCCATGTTTCTCACTAAAGTGCTCTTACCCCCTGCTGTCGTTACTAACATATACACGCTTTCACATCACTTATTCCCATCAACTTTATTTTCCAAACCATTTCGACTATCTCGCCTCATCTACTCACATAAACAACATTGCTCTGTTCAAATAATTCAATAACTGACCAGTAAAGGCACGATATATGCAACATAAAAACAATATGTTGTCGTATTGACCACATTCACCAAAAAACATAGGATGCTTAAGTATCCCTCTTGTTTAAAGCAAAATGACAGAGCAAATCGAAAACATCTGTGTGCAAATTTTACCAGTGAAACCAACCATATAATGTGCACACCATACTGGAGTCAGCAGAAGACAACATACTTGAATAACATGGAAGCTCTGTGTTTACATTTGGACACTAGTCAGACTGGAGTCTTTTTATAATCTTTCCTCTGAAAGAGAAAATAAAATCCAGAGCAATGTCCGCATGACCACATGATGCTGAATTCATTTCTGTTTTTTGTTAAAAGCCAAGGATATTTTGGACTTGCCAAATGCAGATTTTACAAAGAAGCTCCAAATAAAAAGCATATGATCTCAAATTTAATTACCAGGTCATTCTTTTATTGCATAACAAGATCATTTTGTTTGCAACTTTCGGAACAGAGAGGTGCAGCCACATAAATCAGAATGACCTCAGTGTTCATCTACAGCATGAGAAATCTGTTAAGATGAAGAGAGCATCAAGACAAATGTCAGAAGTGTTTATTATACATGAGAGATTGTAGTGTGTTAAAGGGCTTAACTTTTTAATGAACTTATAAAGGTACTTTATCCTACAAATGCTCAATGAAAATGTTATACAAGATATAGATACCAAGATTGAGTATAATAGGAGTACCCACGTTTGCAAAGAAGGAAAGATTGTGGTTCACTACTTTGTGTCATACTTTATCAGACAATTGTCAGTCAGTTAAAAGAAAATTTCAGCACAAGACTGAAAGCAATTTAGGTCTTTCACCAATTACATTTTATAATATTATGATTTAATGTAATTCAGGGAGTCCCCTTGTAATTCTCTGTGCAAAGGTCAAGCACAGAAAACACTGCTTCAGATGTTATTGTTAGAGAAACAATCATGCTACCACACTGGACATAGCCAAGGGCTCAGGGGTACTTTGGAAAATCACTGTCCTTGAACAGAGTCTGCTGCTGCAACCTGAAAATGTATTATGCAAAGAATCATCCATACATTAATTTAGCAAAAAACAGGTGGGTTCTCTGTTCCTAATGTCATCTGAAATGGACAGAAGGACAGTGGAAAGTGGTCTGTGATTAGACAGGTCCTTGTTTCAGCTTGTTTCTGAGAAAAAGTGTCATCAGATTCTACATGCCAAACACGAAAAGACCACCCATACTGTTGTTCCAACAGGCAAATTTCACATTGACATTCAGCATTTCCTTAGCTCTCCAGATGCTGGTTAGCAAATGGTGCTCTGTTTTTTTTCTCCATCTATTTTTTAGTCTGTGAACAGTGAATATTTTGAGCAAAGTATATGCTTGGGAGACCTTTGAAATTAAGCCCTGACTCCAAAGTGCTTTCAAACAAAGTAATATACTTGTAACTCAACACACATGAGCATAGCAGCAGACGTATGTGGTGGCACAGTGACTTTTGTCAATAATTTGTAAGTGGTCTGACCAGAGAAGTATAGGTCCCCCCTTGTGAGCCTTTGTCCTTCCCAAGGTTTCTTCCTTCAGCTCAAAGTGCATGTTTCCTTGCCACTGTTACCTCTGGTTTGCTCACCTGGGGTTTTACATTTCATGGTAAAATTTCTGTATTTACCAGATTTCTGTGAAGCTGCTTTGTGAGAGCATTAGTTACAAATAAGTTTAATTTAATTTGAATATACCAAATAAATTGCCAACCTCCATTATTGGTGAACAATTGGTGCAAATTTAAGCTATTACCTGCACAAAGGACCAAGGAATCAAGCAAAAATAATCATGCCTGGAATGGAACCCAGCAGTCAGGGTCAGTGGTAAAAATATGAGGTCAGACATGATGCAGAAACATGGCCTGTTATTTTTGCAATTTTTTAATTCATTTGTTGTAGAATAGCTATTATATATCATTTTGACTGTCTCTATAAATAAAATAGTTGTTAAAAGTAATTTTCTTAAGCTTGATGCTACCTTAAATACCCCAGCTTCAGTTCACAGCCAGGTCAAATACAGCTAAAGTACATTTTTAAGTTGATGTTAACAATAGTAACACGACTTTGGTGGTAAATGAATCTGACCGCCCCGGTATTGAAAGCTTTTGTGGAAAAGAGCATAAAGCTAATACTTGCTACTTTTTTCCTTGGGGAATAAAGTCATTCCACCTTAAATGGCCATGCAATAATATTATATACCATTGTTAAAAGAAAACATGACTGTCAAGTTTATCTGTCAGTATGTATATATGCTCAATCCATTCAGATATACTGTATTAATCAAATTAAATATTTTATTATTCATTAAAAATAAACAAAATCATTTGAGCAATAGGATGCCATTTAGATTTTATGTTAATAGCCTTTAAAAAATATAACTGTCATGCTACACAAGTCATTTGGACATTTAATTACACGGACACACAAGAACACTAGAACATAACACTCAAACAAACAACAATGAACAACAAACACTAAGGATACAAAGGGAGCTTATAAAAAGTGAACACATTTCACAGGTGCAGGGCATGGCTAAAGGACAAGAAAGGGAAAAGGCTAAACCCCTGACAATAACCTTTTTAAAACATTTTACTTATTCTTTCGAAAAATGCATTAGATGTACATCAACAAAACTAATTATTAAAGCTCTATTATGTAACATATTTAAAATAATTCCTAATTTAACCCTTCAAACAATCTGCGGAAATGCTGGCTGAAACTGCTTATAGGCTCTATGTTGCTATGACAGAATTTGTTATGGGAGTGTTCTACTTCATATAATATATTCATACTTCATATAATATATGTTTACATGGCAAGTTCAACTGGTGTTCTATTGAAAAATTCAACCACATGCCATCTGAGATGTAATGTTTTTACACACTGTCATTTTATTTAATTTGTCCCAAATGAATAGTATTTTTAACAAGCGAACAGCTACATATTACGACGTAATTAGTTATGGGCTGATTTACATTTATTCAGTTCTAATCCGATCAGATACCCAGCTGTTGTTTCTGATTTTCCAGCTTTTTTATTCATCTTTTTTCGTATTTTGTTCTATCTTTTCTCCATTTTTCTGTCCGATACTCTCATTTTCTAAAACTTTCATTTTCAGTTACCCAAAACGCAGTTTCATGTGGACAGGATGCCAACACACAGACAACAGCTTCCATTTTTCCAGGTAAGGGCCTCAGTCCTCAGGGACTCAGACTGAAGATGTCACAGGTTCATGGTAAGACGTGGAATGGAATCTGAATCAGTGATGTGTCTCATTACATTATGTTATGGCTGGTTAATGGTCCAAAAAAAGCTCTGGAACGTGGATTGGCCCTATCTGTCCAATACACAATGAGTGAATTATGTCAATTTCAAACTCAAACTGACCAACTCTACGTGTAATAGTTGTGCTGATGTTATATCTGACACAGGTGTATTACCGTAGCATAGCTTAATAAAGCAAACAAGCTTCATCTCCGGTTTTTACTCTTGTAATTACTCAGCTATTGCTTAAAAATTATTATAAAATAACATATTTGCAGGTAATAATATGAATACAATTTTAAGTTTTTACTTATACGATTTACTACTGTAAACCTCTGTAGCACTGAGTATATCACGAGGAGTTACACTGTTGTTTCAATTTCCAGAGTTAAGGTGCTTGCAATGCTGATCATATTACAACTTCATGGTACATGTTCATTACAAATGAGCCATGTATAAGGCCGTTATAATGAAGAGCTAAGTAGAGATTCTGATTTAGTGGAGGCAGAGCATGGGACAGAGCCAGTGCATGTTGAACTGCTCAGCAAAATCTGAACAGTCAGCATTTTCCTCCACAGGGAAATAAGGCTCAAGTTTCCTGCTTTGAGGAAAGCCTCAAACTGAGTTACAGCTCCAGGGGTACAGACCAAAAAGAAGAGAGGAGTTAAGGGAAGCAGGGATAAAGGGAGTAGTAAATGAGAAAAACTGATAATCAGCCACAGGGACCCTTAAATGCACCAAAAGTTCACAAGAAACCTTTCTTTGAAAAGATAATTTGCTATGAAACATGCAGGAAGGATTGTGTGTAACAAATTGTCAAACTTCGTTGACATCTTTTACTGAGTTACAGTACAAGAAAGTGTGAGAAAGAAGAAAATAAAAGTGAAGAAATGAAGAGACACTTGGCACAGAGTTGACTGTGTTAAATCCTTACAAAGGGAAAGACTGCTGAACACAGTTACCATAGTTTTTCTTAGTTACATTCTACACATGTGGGGGTGGGGGTGCAATTTAATGGGTTTATTCAGTTCAAATATTTTTTAAATCAATATACCTTTTACATCAAAACTCAAAACCACTTTAAATGGTTTATGTTCAAGTACACTATATTCTAAGACACACACACACACACTATATATATATATATATATATATATATATATATATATATATATATATTATGATGCAGTGTTCCAACTCTGTGGTACTGTCACTCTGTGTTATTTCAAGGCCAGCTGTGTGGAGAATTATGTGAAGTGAGGCTTTATTTATCATGGCGAGATGTCAAGATCTCAGAACAGATTCACAGTCTCAGAGTTCCAATCAGACAGAGACATCAAAGAAGAGAGAGCTTCGTCCTGCAGCAGGAGGAAGCTGTTAAGTCCCTGCTCTTCTCATTTAGTGCATGCTAGTTTGCCTCATGCTTCAAGGCCAGCTAAAGGAATATAGAAAAATGAGACGTGAAAAGAGAAAGAAACTGCTGGCAGTGACATGCTGTTCCTTTGAAGAGTAAAAGAAAGAGAGGGGGAGAGAGAGTGAAGGAGATAGAGAGAGTGAGAGCAAGAGGGAGAGAGAGAGGAATGACCTCATTTGTGAGGGTACGGGGTGTACAGTTACACTCTCTTTTTGGAAAAAAGAGGGAGTGATGAGGAAAAGTTCAGTAGCTACTGCACTTGAAATACTCTCACTCTGATACAAGAGCAAGGGTGAGGTCACTACACAAAAATGCCACAATGCTACAGCCCCTGAACTCAATACAGGCAAAAATAAAAGATTGCAGTGCATGTTGGGAATGTTGGAGAAGACCAAAAAATAATCAGCACTGCTGATTATTAAACATTGTAATACTGTAAAAGCTGTTCTAACACTCCATTATATCACAGCAAGAAATTATTGTAAAAAATGTGTACTTTTGTATTTATTTATTTTAAATCATAATCTAATTTTAAAACTGAACTTCAAAAGTAACCAGGAATAAATGTCTACCCTAGTTTACCTCCCATTCTAATCACTTAATCACTGATGCCATCGGGCATTAAAAGGCAACTTATTATCAAATGTGCAATGTCAAAAATACAGTACACAATACAAAGCATTAAAAATGGCTGGGTAATACATGCAATAAGCATGGAAAATTTGAGCTGAATTCACACCCTTGCCCTGTCCTGTGCCTTCATGTCCGTTTTTCCATCATGTGCTCATTTTGCACATGGCTCTGTTTTTGTTCTTGTCTTCACACTAACCCAGCCTCTGTCTCATTAGTGTTTCCAGGTGTTCCTCGTTTGTCCTGTGTATTTATACCCCTTTGTTTGCAGTGCTCCTTTGTCTGGTCATGCATGTTTCCCCATGTCTACACTGGTTCATGGCTGTTTCCTATATGTCTTTGTTTAGTTCTTTTCAGTTTAGTCCATGTTTATATTCCATCTGTCCTGCCCGTGTTGGTTTTCTCTATTGGTTTTGCTTTTGTTTTGTTAATAAAAGTTCCTTGCGTGTATGTTCGCCTCCTCTTCTTTCCTGCCCAGCTGTGACAAAAAAGTCAGAGACATGGATGGCAAAGCGGAATTTCCAATTGTGGCAAACACAAGCATAAATTCAGAGCAGAGGAAAATATGTTAATGTAAAAGAACATTTACAAAATATAACAAACATCATCAGCCTGAAGAAATAAAGTGCTTAATTGCACAAGTACTGAAACAAGGAGCACCTAGGAGCAATTGGCAAACATGGTTACCCACATCTCCCAAGTGAGAAAAAATTAACAAGGGGAAAGAAAAGGAGTAGACTGACACTAAAGCAAAATAAACACATGGACAGGAAACACAGCAAAAGAGAGTGTAACAATGATACTTTACAGGTTAATCAGAGAAAATGTGAAAGATTAAATCTCAATTTAGACAAAACTTTAGCCCTTTGTCTTGGCTCATAATATGCTCTCTGATTTTAATTGTAATAGTTTATCTATTTCCTTGGCATCATAATTGATTATATCCTTTATTGAACATAAGTAATAGGCTATCTGATAATATGTGGAAATATGTCAAAGTTGGTGCATGATCAAGCTGTCCATGTAAGATGGAGAGCCAGATGGACATTAGCAATAAACTATGATTTTCTCCTGTGTGTGGTTTATAAATACATAAATATTTTTCATCAAAGGATGATGAAAAACAACAATTATTACTGATTTGGTGTATATGTATTTGAATGCATATATATATATATATATATATATATATATATATATATATATATATATATATATATATATATATATATATATATATATATATATCATTATTGTTGCAGGGTTTGTGCTGATTATTAGCAGGTGTAGCTTTTTGGGAATTTGGGAATCCCCTTGGGATTTTCATGCACGACTCTTTTTAGAGTTGACACAGAATTGCAAAAAACCAACAGACAGCCTATTAGTTGCAACACAGTGGGCAGAAACATACTGAACATGTTAATGAAAGAGGTTAAAGAAAAATCCTCTACAAGGCTACAACAGTAAAAAGTCACAACAGATTTCAGTCCCTTCAGCCAAGAACAGAAATCTCATTGAAACTGAGATCTCTGAATTGTGTGTGTGTGCGCATGACCTTGTGTTGGGGTGAAGGTAGGTGGACTGTCTTTAAGTACATAAGCTTTGGTGAATATCAGTTTGCTCACCTTCAAGAAAAGTAAACATGGAAATTTTATAAATCAACACATGAGCCACAACGTACATCCCTTTCCATGGAAACATCTATTGAGACAGTGTGTCACAGACCCTTAGACACACAAGAATGCATTCCTTTACACATACACACACAAACAAAGCCTGCCCTGCGAACTGCAGGCACCACATAATGATCAGTACGATTGGTATATCAGGGTCTTCAGAAGTCTGCTGCTCTCTTCTCTCTTCAATCATATAGCAGAGAATTAAGGGCAGAGCTTTGAAACCCATTCAAAACATATGGCTATACTATCCCCTTCTATCATACTGTTGCAGTGGGCACAAGGCAGGAACACGCCCTAGTGAGGGCACCAGTCCAGGTTTACTCATAATAGTAATTTAATATTTTCAAAGCACTTATTACATGATTCTCATGCAAGTAAAGCTAATAATGGAACAATAAATCTGGAGCTTAAAAGGTAAAGTAACAAAGAAAAGTTTTAGAGAGAAACTTTAAGTTTATCAACTTAACAATGAAGCGTAATTAGCTACTACTACTAACTACTACAGCTTAGAATATGCCTTTAAAAAATAACAAAAATCTAAACATGGCATGAAAATTTAATTTAAAAACCAGAATCAGGGTAAATAGCTGCTACTTCACTTTAACATACAGAAAACACAAAGCTGGCATCTTGTACTACCTAGCTGACAGAAAACATCCTTCACTTCAATGCCACTGGGAGAACACCTGCAGAATTCCTGTAAAGCCAGCAGAAAAAAAAATCTTTTGAGTAGACAGTGTCTTTGACTGACTTAATATATATTACTTATATATATTATATTGTGCTATATATATATATTGTGCTTGGTTTCATTTTCCTAAGTTCTGCATCTTCATTCTGAATTACATCATTATATCATATTTTAACAGACACTGGCTTCCATTTCAAATGTTCTGTATTTTTCTGGACAATTTCTTGTTTATTTGTACACAAGGACTTACTGCATTGTTTTACATGCTTGTAAATCAACCTTTAATTAAGAAAAGCTAGCATGGGATGCCAAGTGATGCAGAGAGAGTAGGATCACCAGATCTGAGCTCTCAGGCTACAAACATATTTTCAAACATTTTAGATACAGAAACTGTATAAAATAATGACATTGAGTGTAATTCAATGGTAAAAACTCCAAAAATTCCAAACTAAACCACAGTGGGCCTGAAAAAATTTTAGGAAAACCTATTTAGATGGACTAGTAGCTATGAAAATTGAAGACGTCTTTGCCAAACACAGCACCAGACTTTGCCAAATAACTTGACCATACAACTCATATGCGAAAAATACACTGATCATGCCCTTGTTTCATCCTGGCTAGATTGCTACAACATCTTGTACTTGGGTATAAGCAAGTCCTCATTAGCCCAGTTACAGCTAGTCCAAAATGCAGCGGTATTCCTAATCACAGGCAACAAAAAGTGGGAACACATCACCCCTGTTTTGGCTTCTTATTCCTGGCTCCCTGTAACTTACAGGATCTAGTTCACATTCCTATTATTTGTTTTTAATGTCCTTGAATGTATCTGTTCAATTTACTTGTTAGCCTTAAACCCTTTTGTTTGATAGTGATGGTCTATGTTTTTGTATTAAATTATATGTGCTGTGTTCACATATGTGTTTTAATGTAAAGATATAACACTTCGGTTTTAAATGTGCTTTTTGAACAAATTACGTAATCAACGTACAAAGAATCTCTGACACAGAATACATGGTGTCCCAGTCACTGCAGTGACTCAGCGTCATAAATGAGTGAGGACATCATCAGGCTAATGAACCTGGAGAAAAAGATCTAGATGAAAAAAACATAAAGATCATCAATCTGCCAGGATGCACAGAGAGTGATAATGCCAGAGATTACTTTGAGACATTGCTACCAAATGGGTTAAACATCACAGGGAGAAACAACTAGATCAAAACAGACACATGCCATCACAGGCCTACACAGTATGAAGTAATTTGGAGTACTGGGGATTCTTTACAGAATGCTTTTTCCCCCAAATTGTATCCACCATGACCTCTTTGGCATAACTCTGTCAGTTGGTAATTCATAAATCAACAAAGAATTTAGAGCCAGTACAGCAGAGAACACACTCAAACTTATTTGTGTACAGGATTATGGTATAGTCCTCAAAATTAATAATGTCGTCAATGTCATATTTCCATATGCAGTCACATTACTAAAACACTGTTTAACACTAGAAGCACTGCACGTCCAATATATTTACATATGAGACTTGCTCACTTGAACATTGAGCACCTCCACAGTTTGTCCACTTATGAATTGGTTAATGTCAATTTGACCTTTTTTATTTTCAAAACACTTAATACCAATGCCCACAAATTTAATATATTTTCTTTAATGTATAATTATGTCATTCATCAGTTTAGGATGAATTTTTTTTTCTTGTCTGTATTGTTAGTAATTTTACAATAATTTAAAAATAAAACTTAAGAGATTTCTTCAGTCTCTCACACTGCACTGACGGGGAATATTTGCTGCAGGTTTTAGTGGAGCTTGTGCATTTTTAGCGTAAACTTTGTGCGCAGAGTATGGCGTGTTCATGTAGACAAACCTTCAGTACAAATCCAGTTGATCTGCTTTTGTCACTATTTAACTTTTAAGAATGAACATTTAGAAAAATGAACAGAAACATTAAGTTTTATACTTTAATTACTATATTATTACATTTAAAATATTGTCTGAAAAACAAATGAGCAGAATGAGAAAATAAGATTGATGTATACAACTGGAAGCCAAAGCATATTTCTGTTCATCAAAAATTTTGTCTTCATGAAGGACAGGTCAACAATATTGACAACTGAACAATATACTTGATATGTGGTTGTTCTTCTTTTTCTCTCTCCCAAACTGGCATGTGGAGAGCACTAGGAAGGGTCCCAGCTGTAATGACCTGAAGCGCACAACAAACTCAGGCTGTTTCTCAATACCAAGAACACAAAGAATGTACTTGTCTAGAGAAACATTCTTGATTATTCTGTAAACTTTTTAATTGTAATTTTTTTATTTAAAATGCCATATGAGCATGAGCTGGTAGCAAAATCCAGATGGCATAGAAGTGTTATTTGATAAAAATTCAGAACTTCTAATCAACATAATCTTGTCTATATCGATTATTTTTATTATGTCTCCACTGTGTGTTCATGTACTGTACCTTTAAAACCACACACTACACCAAGCTGTAATCACGTGATTCTACCCCTATCTGCCACATGGAAGCAACCTAAATGCAGGGGCCGACCAAGAGGCATGAGACAAGCTCATAACAAAGAAAAATATCTTGTCATTGGTTTGGACGTGCTGTGTTTTGATATAATTGTATAATTAAGACAACATTGAACAAAAAGCCGCCAAATGTAAAAACTGGAAAAAAAAAAAAATAATAATAATTTCAGCGACCAAAGCACAATCAAACAACAAACAAACAGTGCTCAAAAAACAAGAGAGGAACCAGCTCCCAGCAACATTAGAAAAAATATTCCAGCTTGAATACTGGAGCATATTTACAGTACAAACCTCATTACTGAACTATGAGGTTTAAAAATACAAAAACAAAATAATAGTTCATTAATCAGAATACTGGTAAAATGTATAATTAAATGTGATATTGATTTGCACTTATATCACCCAGCACTAATGAAAATGTTTTTACTTTTCTTTTCTCTTGATATGGGAGAGGTTGAAGAATCATATTTCTTGTTGTTGTTGAAAGTGTAGAAAATGTAAGAGTTATTATACAACATCATTACTGACTGCTTTCACTGGCCTCTGAGATTAGACTCAAGGCATTTGAGCATGAGCACTCCAAGGATCAAAGGAAATCTTGAGAGAAGAGGGAACAGTGGGAGGAATAGGTAAGGTGAGTGTTACATTTAAAATAAACAAGTGCAAATATGTAAGTTGGCCTTTTTTAAAAGAACCTGAAACAAGAAAAAAAAAAAGAAGTTTTGTTTAGAAAACCTAGCGTATTCAATAAGAAGCTTGATAATAACACGAATAAGACTCTTAAACTGACCAATTTAAGGTGGAACTAAATGCTTGAATATGAACATTATAAATAATAAGCAAGGACCTGCCTCCTAAAATAACATTTATGGTTGAAGGGAAAACAACACCAGCCTCGTCTAGCCTAAAATTTTAATGTGGTTTAGACAGTACATTCCTGTAAATTCAGGGAAAACCGAGGGGGCTCTTTCCATTTTTGCCTTTCACTTAAGTTGGTAAATGTTTAGTGACATCACATACAATTGGTATGTGTGATTTAAACGGATAAAGTGGAATAACAGTCACTTCAAAAAGGTTCAAAAGCTATAGAAATAGCTTCAGCTCTTAAGGTGGAACAGAAAATTCAAGAACCTGGCAAATAAAGGCAGTAAGACTTGCCTCCTAAACGACATTTATTGTGAACGAAAAAAATTGATAGGTAACACCAGCCTTGTGTAGTCTAAATATTTAACGTGGATTTGGAAAGTAAAGGCTTGTAAATGTAGGGAAATGGCAGCCACTCATTCACATTTTGTACATATATACACACGCACACACACACACACACACACACATAGCTCCTAGAGTCACACTAGTATTATTAAACATAATTCTGAAAGCATCATCTGGCCTGACTGAACTTTAAATGAAAAGTAATAAAAAATAATTCAAATGCACAAACTAAATAAATAAACAATAATTAATAATCAAAAGAAACACATAACTCTTCCTAATACAGGCTGTTATTCAGAGCAACATCCAGTAGCTAAAAAGCACTTGCTTTCTGAATTATTTTGTTACTGGTGTAGTCGGTTACTTAATGTGGATTACTGCAATATAAAAGAGTTTAAACTCTGTAACCTGTGTAAATAGCTGATGCTGCACCGCTGGATTTAACAGACTGCACCACACACAGAACTTTAAAGTCTTTGGAGACGATACTGGTTTATTGGCTGAGTGATGTTTCACTGGTCAGTTCACTATTGAGATTCATTCTTTTGTATTTTTTGCAGGATTTTAGAACCCTGTACTTTTCCCGAACCTGTGCAGGGGCTGTCCACATTTGGCTCCTTGGACACTGGAAGATTTAAAGCATTCGTTTTTAAGCCCTCATCCCACCATCATCCCAGGAATTTTAAGCTGTGTTATACTTGACGCACTGTAACTAGCTCAAGGATGTGCACACCAAAATGATCGCAGTGTTTGAGTATCTCATTTACTCTGCACATTTAAAAGAATATCTTGCAAATCAAGAAGAAATCCATAGTCATTTGTCCTTCTATGAGAGGTTTTGGTCAAATGGGCCAAAACATAGCTTCCATACAGCTTTCCCCACCTTAAGCAGAATTGTGAAGGGCTAACAAAAGTGATCATGCAGTAATGTGTAAATGTGTTAGGCCCCTAAAATTATCATTACTTAAAATAATGTATCTTCTAAATAAGAGTTGTGCTTAAAATTCTATATAATAATAAATACAAAATAGGATATTACATTCTACAACTATATGTGTTGTGAGCCAGTGTGTAGAAGTTTCCAGATGGTTTTCTTAATCGTATGAATTTGTAAAAGCCACAGCACACTTTATTTCGCATAATTAAGTATAATAACCTCAAATAAAACTGCACTGCCACAAGGAGAGATGTTAACACACAGAATATCACACTTACTGTGACAGATAATGTTATTTGTTTATATTTTTATTTACTAGTACAGACCACACCCACAGAGGCTGAAACAGGGAAGAAAACTCTGAAGTCTTTGGGGAGGAGTTCAGGGTGGCTTATGAATGTGTATGAAGCCAGACCCCCACGTTGGATAGATGGATACAAGAAAAGGGTGAAGACGGGCGAAGGTGGGAGCAAGTTTGTCCAACGCGGAAATGACGTGTATTTGTAGGGTATATATAGGGCTGAGAGGAGGAGTTTGGGCGTGGTCCTACTCCCATAATTATGTTATTACATAACTGCAATTTGAGCACAATATCTTCCTCCTCAGATAAAGTTTCTTAAATCTCATTTTCTCAGTTGCCAAAAAGTTTTTGTACAGTACTATGTAACTTAGCATTTAGAGGGCATAATCCTTCAAATGCCTCGCTATGCTTTCCCATAAGTGAGCAAAAAATATACATAGAACAAATCTAAATAGTGCAGAAGATTTTAATTCACTTCAGTAAATCTCTGTGGAGGATTTTAAGGCTTTTTGCTGCGGCTGCTCCTTATAAGACGGTCATTTGAAATTCATGGGCGGAGATTATGGTAATGGCATGTTAATTGCAAAGAAACGTGTACGCCCAACCAATTTGCAAACATTTGGTATTCACTAACATACACACGTTCTACTAAAATCTGGTGTTTACACAGCATTCATGAATCTGGCAGAATGTTTTCGGGAATCTCCATTTCGTTGTACACTACACGCAGTTTGCTCATGTTTTTTATGAAGGTTTCATGAATGAGGCCCATTCTTTTTTAACACTGAGAAAGGCACATGTAAATAGTATGCTGTGTAAACAGCCAGAATGAGAAAGAAAAAACACAGAGCAATATTCATTCATGCATTCATTCAGTGTCTTTAACCACTTATCCAGTTCAGGGTCATGGTGGATCCGGAGCCTACCCGGAATCACTGGGCGCAAGGCAGGACACAGAGCAATAGTAAATGTTTAATTTTACACATAACTGAATGTGGAATGGAAAATCTAAATAAGAATCTGGCAAATGAGAAGCGAACTTCAGCATCATGTCTGCTCCCCATTCCACCAGCACATCACACAGAAGAGGAGGGAGCAGGCATTTACCTGGCTAGGACAGCTAGAGAAGCACCATTATATATTCTTATACATTATGCCTTAAATGCATTCTTTAAAAAATGTTTTTCTAACTAACAAAGATATAAGCTGACTGGAATTCGCTGTGCAGCAGAAAAGCAATATTCTTATGTTCTTTTGTTCTGTAATGAAAACCTTTTTGACACACAAATTCATTCATTCATTCATTCATTATCTGTAACCGCTTATCCAATTCAGGGTCGCGGTGGGTCCAGAGCCTACCTGGAATCATTGGGCGCAAGGCAGGAATACACCCTGGAGGGGGCGCCAGTCCTTCACAGGGCGACACACAAATAAACAAATAAAATCTTTTACCAGCACAGCACTGATGACAAATGAACACAAAGCCACTTCAACACAAAGGTTTTTGCTCTAGTTTGGACTGTACTAATGAATATATACACGTTACTGGAAATCATAGAAGCATGGCAGCAGAACAAGGCAAGGCAGAGCTCCAGCAGTGGAGCCATAAACATCTTCCCCAGGACACACATTTACTAATATGGATTTACAGTTGGGTTCATATTAAGGAAGTACATTTTAAGACAAGAAAGACAGAGGCTAATAATATGAACACAAAACACTCACATCTGTTGTTCTCACAACAGATGTGAGTGTTTTGAATATAAAAAAAAGACAAACATACAGTTGAAATATGCTGATTTCTCATAGAATCATCTGGGATTGTTGCAATTGTTATATATCCATGCCTGGATACAGAGTACTGAATGCTGTCCATTTATTATTGACAGCATTTTTCATAATATACAGCAGAAGTGGGGAACCTGTGGCTCTCCATTCAACTTGGTCTGCCAGATGTTTCATAAATTTATACTAATAATATGTTTTGCCTTTCTGCTATAGCGTTTTTTAAGCAAATAAAATGACAGCTTTTCAATTGATCCAATCAGTACCAATAAATATAGATGCAGTTTCATCTAATAGTTTTGTAACTGACATAAATAAAGTCAACAGAGTCAAGCATAAATGACATAGCCAAGGAAAGTTTTGACAATCAAAATAAAACTGATTTCTGTTAAAGTAAACAGGACATCAATATGACTAATTTGTTGAGAAGCACTTGCCATTCTCAAGAAAAGCAGACATCACAGACATCACAAAACCAAGGAAACTACTGATTCCTGACAATAAAGCTCATTAATAAAATATACATCAGATCATTTTGGTCATTAGTATTGTTGCAATAGCTATAAAAACTAAAACATTATAACACAAGTAACACAAGTATGTTGATGATATTTAGGCATCATGCTGTGCCTCAATGTGGAATCCAAAAAAAAATTATTCATTCAAAGCCCAGACTTTACCCCCTTGGCAATATTCTGATGCTATGTTGATGTTCTGTTTTTGGATCATTTATAGGTCTACAATAAAGTAAGTCGTATTATAATTGGAAAGTAGTCTAGAAAGTATAGAAAACCCTATCAATATTTCCCTTAAACAGATGTAATTAGTAAAAATATATACCCTCTTCTAATTCTTACATCACATCTATCAATTCTGAATGTCATTTTGATATGACATACATTTTAAACAAACATTTTGGGAAATATGCCTAATTTGCATAAGAAAGTGCCCGTTTGTGTACCTGAATCTAAGTTCTAGAGAATCTAGACTCATGTTCTTGAACAAAGTCTTCTTCAAAAAGTCATTTTATTTTATTTTATCATACAAAGGTGATCTCTTTCCCTCATCAAGGTGTGGATTCACGAACGTAACCTACTTTCCCAGACATGCCTTTGGCAAAACGGTACATCTTGTAAGCCCTCTGTTTCTGTAGTAAACCTAAAGTTGACTTCTTACTCGAATGTTCCCTTTCTCCTTCTGTGTGACCTCTGTGAAGAAACTAAGGTTAATTCGCAAGTTTAAGCTATTCGCCACCTACTGACTCAAATGTCCGTTCCACCTTAAATGGTACAGCATTTACATTAATTCTGTTGCTTCTATTTAAGGTGGAACGGTCCATTTGACTAAGGCGCTATCCTAGCGAAGGAAAAATCAACTTATTTTAAACTCTGTTTAAGGTGGAATGGAAAATTCCAATAAGAAGCAACTTCAGGCTTCTGTGTACATAAGTGTCTAGGTGTGTGTACACGCAGCTCACCTTTCGTGCACATTATCGCAAACGCGTAAATAGTGCCTGTTCTGCTTGGTAATCGACTCCGTGTCTCTACATGCCTGTATTCAGCGGATTTTCGCGCTGCGCTCTCTGCCGACGTTTCCATGGCTGGTGGGCTCAAAACGCGCGCACGAAACGGTGGGCTTCCCGTCTGTCACACTATAAAACTCAGCGCACACGTTTGCGTCCAACGGCACCTTCTCCCGGAGCAGAAGGAGGTCAGCGAGAGAGAGGAGCAATGAGCCTCACTACGCCATCAGTACTCTGAGGGTCGTAATCCTTTGCGCTTTCCTCTGTCTCTCTCCTGTTCTGCGCATCTGAACCTGCCTTTCTGGCCACCGATCCACCCCCACTTCTCTCTCTATTCATCACAGCTTCCGTAATTGAGCCCAATAATACGTGTGGCATTGCTGCCTCCATGTGGCAGCACAAGGAAAGGGGGTACACTTACTGTCCATTCTCTCCAGCTCTCACGTCCACTGACCAAAAAGGAGTACTAATTGTAGATCTACAATTATATTCTGTAGTCCATCTGTTGCTTTGAATATTTTTGCTTGCAGCCTTCCACCTGTTATTCAGTGCTGAAGACCCCAACATAGCAGGTATGATTTGGGTGGTGGATCATTCTCAGCACCACAATGATACTGACATGGGTTTGATGTGTTAGTGGTACGAGTGGATCTGACACAGCCATTGCTGCTGGAGTTAAAGACCTCGGTGTCACTCTTGGACCAAGAATAGTCCATAATTCAAAACATTCAGCCAATAGTGTCCCCTTGTCCACTGATAAAGGACTAGAGGACAACAGAAACTGTGCCACGAGAGATGATCTACTGTCTCTGACTCAAGTCAGTCAGCAAATTAAAATAGAGATCATTTACTTAGGCTGTATTATTCATGAAGGCACCCACAGTAACTACAAAACTATGACCCACTGCAACCCTGATCAGGATCTTTTATGATCGGGTGAATGAATGAATGCAAGTATGAAACAAACCTGACAGGTGATGGATGATGCTAGAGAGCAAAGCAGATATATAATAGGACTGAATTTACATTTGATTTAATTCAATATATTTGTGATAATATAACTGTAACATTCCATTATGGAAACATTTGTTGTATTATAAGGATTTAGCCCAGTAGTGTCCAAGGTTTTTTGAAGGGGGCTGAACTGGATCATATCAAAATTCTTAAGTGCCAGTCCTTCTTTCCAAATATTTTTAACAGTGTATTCAAAATATGAAAAACAAATTTACAAAACAGTTTATATGAATATTGAATTTCATTTTGGGTGTCACAGTGGTGCAGCAGGTAGTGTCACAGTCACACGGCTCCAGAGACCTGGAGGTTGTGGATCCAAGTCCCAATCTGGGTGACTGTCTGTGTGGAGTTTGGTGTGTTCTTTTTTTTTTTTTTTTTTTTTTTTTGCTGCAGCCATCACAAAATGTTGTTCTGTGAATTACTTTGGTGGCACAGAGCAAAGAAGGCAGTTTAAGTTTAGCTTAGTTCATTAACACAGTGGAGCAATATCCTATACATTAGCACACTGCTGCCATCGTCAGGTGAAAGAAAGAACTGCCAACGTGCAGTAGGGGGCCAATTAAAATGTTACAGCAGGCCGCATTTGGCCTGGGGGCCGGATTTTGTACACCCCTGATTTAGCTATTCAATCATCCCTGCGGGGCAGCATGGCGGCAAGACAGGTAGTGCCATTGTCACACAGCTCCAGAGTCCTGGGATTATGGGTTCGAGCCTGCTCCAGAGTTTGGTGTATTCTCAATTCATCCATGTGTGCTCTGCTTTGTCCATTGGTAGGTGGAATGTCTACTCAAAAATATCCATAAGTGTGAGTATGTGATACCATATGATGGACTGTCCAGTGATTTTGGGTAGGCCCACCACAAATCTGAACTGGATAAGTAGTAACTGGATAAGTAAATCACAGCAGTAAATATATGTAAAATCATAATGTGTACAGCAATAATAAAGAACCAGTAGCAGTTTGACAGGTTCAATTTACTTTTATCATAAAGCATGCAAAATAAGACAATGAGTTTGTAAGAGGAACAAGATACTGACACACATTGTTTTCTCAACAAATAAATGAAAAAAAAAAACATTACTGTACAGACCTTAAGCTTAGGGGCCAAAACATACTTCAAGGAAGGACACAAATGCAAATGTCAATGCCTTGCCAACAGTCAACGAATGCACGACTCTGCGTTACAAACTCAATGTATGTTCTTAAGCTACTGTGGAGGTTAAAACACATAGAAAAGTAGTAAGTAAATGAAAAAAATTAGCGTTTCTTTAATAATGCCTTTTGGTTTTGCCCATAAAGCTTTCACAGTAAAGCACCCACTCACAATGTGTTCATTAATAGCCCTTAAACATAAAAAAGAGCATTAAATTGGACCCCAGAAAAATGTAGCTAGCCTGGAATCAAAATATGCTTTTATTCGCAAATAGTGATTGACCGATATATCAGACGATTTTTTGCTTTTTTTTTTATATATTCGGCATTGGCCAATATATGAGCGCAAAAGGCCGATATTTACACAATGCACACAGGCAATGCTGTGGGCAGCTCCGTCATTCTGGTTGTTAGAGCGCCCCCTTGTGTCCATTTTGCCATCTTACAGACAGACATCATTGAGCACAAGTACAGGAGTACAAGCCTCCAACCTGTAGCCGTCTCATCAGAGAAAACGGTAAGAATTATTTTCGCTTCTTCAGCTCTCACTATTTGTTACTGGCTGCTCTTTGTAACATACACTCAATATTCTGCTATCATAAACGACAGAGTTGATAGTTGTAACCTAGAAACCCAACGTTATTTAGCTACTTACAAGCTCGGTTGTCTTAAATATTGAAGGGGCATAATATCCACTCTTATCACATAACTGTGATCAAGATTTATTTATGGCCAAGATAACCATGTATATTCAACTGTAATGTGTATGGAATAATGCAATTATACATGACTTATCTTTTGGCTTTGTTTGTTTGTTTGTTTGTTTGTTTTACTCACCCTGTATATTTCTGTTTTAATAATTTCAGAAGGCTGGACAGATATCTAACATTCTGTGGCAGCATTTCACTGAGTCAGCACCAGGACAGGCCAAGTGCAATATCTGCAGTGAATTGGTGAGCATGGGGGCTGAAACAGGGAAGAAAAAAAACACAACAAACATGTGGAATCACCTGAAGGTTCACCACCTCCCTGTTTATAAAGAAGCACAGAAGAAAAAAAGATGATGCAGCAGCTAGAACAAACCTACTTCAGCCCACTGTAACACAGCTATTTGATGCACAAAGGAAATGGATAAAAACAGATCCCAGGACAAAAAGAATTGACACTTTAATAACAGAAATGATTGCCACAGACAACCAACCCGTCACAGTTGTTTCAGATGTGGGCTTTAGACGATTGATGGCTGTAGTGGAATCAAAATACAACCTCAAAAGTGAGAGGTACTGCCGCACACAGATGTTGGACAGTGTGCATACAAAGGTTGTGAAGAAAATCAGAGCACTGACTGCACCTGATAGTGCTGGCTCCTATTTGTCTTTCACTACAGACTGTTGGTCAGGAGAAACCGAATCATTAATGAATCTAACATGTCATTTCATAGACGACTGGGAAAGGAAACAGATTATCCTAAATGTCAAGGCCATGTTTGGCTTCCATAATGTTTCTTATCATGATGGGTGATTGGGATATATATATACCTAGAGAGAGTGGTGCTTGTGCTCAGAGACAGTGGTGCAAACATGATCAGAGGTATGAGGCTGGCAGAGATACCGGATATCCGCTGCAGTGCACACATACTGCAGGTTGTGGTAAATGAGGGCATCAATAGTCAAAGAGCAGTGAGGGATGTTATCAGCAAGCTGAAGACATGTGCAGCACATTTCAGCCACTCTGTGCTAGCAAAACAGCATCTTACGGCCATTCAAGAAGACCTTGGCCTCCCCCAGCCTGGAATCATTCAAGCTGTTCCCACCCGCTGGAACTCCACTCTTCACATGTTGCAGAGGATGCTGGAGCAGAGGCGAGGCATGCCCTAAGTGTGTATGCAGGAGAACATGGGAAGTTTCCAAGTCCCTCCGCAGAACACTGGGATATCGTCTCAGAATTGGTTGAGACACTGGGCCCTATCGAAGAAGTGACTCTTGAGATGAGCAAAGCAGAAGCCTCCATCTCCTGCATCATCCCAAACATTGCAGTGCAGAAGATGTTGCTTTAGGCAGAGGGTCCCACTTCTAGGGGAATCAAAACACTCCATCAGACAATGTTTAAGAGCTTGGAGAAGAGATTTTCTAAGATTGAGGAGACCAAATATTTGGTATTGGCAACACTGCTGGATCCTCGATATAAGGGCCATGCCTTTGCAGCAAAGGGCACTGGATAAGGCAAAACAATGGCTAAAAGAGGAACAAGCCATTATCTGTGATTCTGACAAACAAGTGACCACTGAAGATCAAGGATCAGAGTCCAAACGAATGAGGGTGTAGGAGAAGAAACCCACTGGTCTTGTTGACCAAATGTTCGCAAACATTTTTGGGACTCACTGTCGTCCTAAGGAGGACAGTGAGGACATCTCTGATGAACTTAACTGTTACCTCCGGGACCCGGTGATTGACAGAAAGACTGGTCGGCCACTGGAATAGTGGAAACAGAACAGAACCCACCTAAACCACCTTGCACCACTGGCAAGAAAATATCTCTGCTCTGTTCCCAGTGAGAGAATTTTTAGTGAGATTGGACAAAAAACCCATATCGGTCGATCACTATTCGCAAACGTTTATTTTGAAAATGCGCCACTAAGATGAATGTTTTGGCTGCGAGTCAGATACGGTAGGTCTTCTTTCAGCCTTCATTAAGGCGCCTGTTCAAATATAAAGCTGCTTTTCTATGCTTGATAGAAATTTACTGGCCTCCGATTCACAGTCAGAGTCTGGTTTATAAAGTTAGTTTTTACCAGCTTGAGGTCAGTAACACGAGCACAACAGATAGCACAGATGGTTAATTACAATTATTAAAGTGTCTTGTATATAACTGTTAAGGTAACAGAGGATCTGAGAGTTAGTCAACGATTAGCTGTGTTTAGGTTGTGAGAAAGTGCTCTAAACATGTGGCAAGTTACCAGTCTCTGGCTGTATCCCAAACTGCACACTTAGCAGTGTTTCTGTAGTGTAGTATGTAAAGTTCCATAGTGTGTTGTTTGGGACACAGCCTCACTATGTAATGCTAATTGTTTTAGAGGGTGTTGTGATTGAGTCCAACACATGACTGATGTAGACTAGTGCTGATGTAGATATTTAGCAATCGCATCAGGTTGTCTGGCAAGTACAGGAAGATGTCACCTTCCAAACCGCTGGTTTATTAACACACTCTTATATACATGCCACTCAACATCAGCTTGAAAGCTTTGCAATTAAATCTAAACCTGTAGTTTCTATGAACAGAAATAAACAGAATATACAATCAGTGCAATAAACAAATATGTAGAAATAATATTGTGCACATCACAGAATAATGTAATCCTGAATTAGAATCTAATTATACTATGCAAGGCATTTAACAATCTGACAATAACAAGAAACAGAGTTTTAACCACTCTGTACAAAAGCTTAACTGCTGCAGATATAGATTATCTGTATTAGTAAATTATTAACATTAGAAATACAGAAGTAACCATTACAATTACTAGTGTGCTAAATAGGATACTGTCCATTTAAGAATACATGTGTCACTATGTCGCATTAATCACACAGAGGTTGCCTCTCTAACAGCACACAAAGTACCGTACTGCTGTGACAGATGCACCGAGTGGCTAACAAAAACTAGCTTGACTCTCTTTCTCTTTCCACTAACTAAAGCAGAGATTATTAATGCTAAACTGTGCAAACAACGTTAACTTAACACTTACAGTCTCATGGACGCACGGTAGAAATAATGATAAAGAAATTGTCCGTCATAAAGCTTGCAGTATCTAAGAGTATGCTGTGCTGATATCCTTTACTCCACTGTGCTGTCCTCAACTTGTGCAGCAGCAGGTCCAGGTGGCACCGAGGCACTCGACAGAGTGTTCTGATTTGTTTCTCTAGCTGAGCCCTGTCCGACCACCAATTCAGCATGTGAACAGTGCACATTATCCACGATCCACACAACAAGGGCTACGCAGCTGGGCACAGCAAGTTAGGGTGACCGCATTTTGAACAGCCGCCCCCAACTTTGCGGAGTAAAGTTGTCAGTGAAGTCAGTCATGTGTGTCCTGAGGTAGGGCTGGGAGTCTGATGAGTCTTGCAACAGGTTGTGTGTAGGTTCTGTCCTTAACTTGGATCTGCGCAGTGTGTATCTTGCCGTCAGCTCCAAGAAAGAGAGCTGAGACGTTGTCCACCGGCCACAAGGCCCGAGGTAACTGTGGATCATGACAATACTACCAAGGATGAGATCCTCTCTCTCTTGCTGCCATTTTGCGCGGATCTGGAGTGAAGGCAGATAATCTCTGATGAATTTGGCCCAAAACTGGTCGGTGAGGACCTGACACTGCTTCCATCTGCACCGGCTGAGTAGTTCTGCTTCTGAGTAGACAACTTGAGGAGAGGTTGGATCCCGTTGCCCCATCAGCTACAAGTTGGTTGTGATAGGATCTGGATCTGAGATGTCAGACGAAGCATATACCAGTGGCTTTGAGTTGATGATGCCTTCTACTTCTATCAGCATGGTCATCAGTACATCCTCTGTCACTGTATGACTCCCCAGAGTGGTATGGAGAGCGTATTTAATGGAGCGGATCTCCTGCTCCCAGGAACTGCCAAAGTGGGGAGCTTTGGGTGGATTGAACTTAAAATGTATTTGCTGACTGGCTAGAGGGTTTGTAAAGACTGAGTGAGAACATTAAATGCCTCCTGGAGTTCAGAGTTGCCAGCTCTGAAGTTTCTGCCCTGATCAGAAAGCAATTTGCCTCGTTGAGCAATGAAGCGTCAGAGCGCTATCAGGAAGGCGTCCATTTCCATGCTGGCTAGGAGATCCAGGTGCAACCCATGAGTCATGAGGCATTTGAAAATGACACCCCACCGCTTCTCTGTGCGTCAGCCAATCTTAATGAGGTATGGTCTGAAACAATCTACCCCAGTGGAGTATAAAGCTGGGTGGTGAATGCACAAGCTGGAAGGTGGCAAGTCAGCCATTCTGGGGATCAGTGGGATGCCATGCCACTTCTGGCACTCAAGACATTGGTGCTGGTGCTTTCTGATGGCTGATCTCCCCTGCAATATCCAGAACCACCCGTGTAGCTCAGCATGCACTCTCTCAGGTTCTGGGTGCGCGAGCCGACTATCTAAGTCCTGAATGATTCACTTGGTGATGGTATGATGAGGGTCAAGCACAGTTGGATGTAGTGTCTCTTTATCCAAGGCATCACATCTGCGGAGCCGTCCACCAACTCGTATCAGCTGGGCTCTGGAGTCAATGTAATTAGTCTGCTGTTTGTAGAGACAGGTTTACCTGCTGATAGCAGAGCGAAGTCCTCTGCAAAACAGACTCTCTGCACCTTTCTGAATAGTGCCATCTCTGCTTGTCTGTAGTCATCTGCTGTGAGTGAAGTGGGTTCAGCCACCCCATGACAGGCTCTGACAGAGGCCTCCATATGTGTCCACAGAATTGTGATTTCCGCAGTTCAGCAGGCTCATCAGATGATAAGGAGATGTATGGGCATGCTGGCCAATGATTTTTATCCTGCCACAGGAATGTTGGTCCACGACTCCAGCGGTGTTCACTGAGAAGTTGTGATAGCGTCAGGCCTTTGGTTATGTCATCGGCAGGGTTGTCGACTGAACTCGCATATCGCCAGGGACTGCCCTGTGTCAGCTCTTGGATATCTGCGACCCTGGTGCCAACAAACACTTTGTAACGGCAGGATTGGGACTGGAGCCAATTGAGAACTGTGGATCAGTCAGTCCAATATGTGATGCTGGTAATGTTCAGTGTCAACTCCTTCTTCAAGACAGCAACCAGCTGAGCATTGGTGTGGGAAGCACAGAGCTCCAGTTTAGGAATGGACTGTTGCCGTAATGGAGCTACTCGTGATCTGGCTGCCAAAAAGGCTACTTGAATGTTGCCTGACTGGTCCACTGTCCAAAGATAGGCTACAGACCCATAGGCTCTTTCTGATGCATCAGAAAAATGTGTATGGACTGAGTGGATGCTGACATATCAGTTCCCATCTGAACATAACACCGTGGGAGAGAGATGGATGGGAGCTGATGAAGTTCACTCTCCCAGGTGTGCCATAACTGAAGCATGTCCTCTGGAAGCTGTGGATCATCCCAGTCTCTTTTTTTACCCCAGAGATGTGGCACAAGGGTCTTAGCTCTGGTAGTGTAAGGAATGAGCAGTCCGAAGGGGTCATGCTGCCTTGCCAGAATCCGATAGATGCTACGCATAGTGAGCTCAGGGTGCTCTGTGTAGTGGAACTCATAGGTGAGGGTGTCAGACATGCAGTGCCATAACAGTCCCAATGTTCGCTCTTGTGGATCAGTAGCATCTTGTGATAGCCAGAGCTCACAGCTTTCTGACCAAATGTCTGCAGGTATTTGACTGACAATAACTGGCACATTGGTAGCCCATTGTCATAGCTCAAACCCACCACAGAGGAAGAGCGGCTGCAGTTTACTGACCAACTGATTAGCTTCTGATATGGATACGAAGCTTTGCAGTAGATTGTCAACATAAAAGCAGCGCTCCGCTGAGTGGCAGGTATCTTCTTCCAGGCTGCTGTGATCCATGATGTGCTTCTGAAGAGCGAAGACAGCACAGCATGGGCTGCACATTGTTCCAAAATGCAATACCCGCCATTCATAGATGTCTGGAGACCTACTGCGATCCAAGTCCCACCAGATAAAGCACAGAAATTGATTTTTTTCATAATTCTGCTTGGCCTTACGCTTTCGGGTGAGAGTACGCTGTGCGCGTTTGTTGCTGCCGCTTCTCGCTGGAATTATTATTATTATTTCTTTTTATTTTTTTTATTTCCCTCATCCCTGGTTATTTGTCTACTTTTTCAACTGTTTAACTTCTACGTCTGACGTCTCTCCGGTGAATACTCTGGACTCCGTTTGCGAGTTTTGTTTACATCGACGCACTGAGCTGCATCGTGCTGTATGCGGGTGAGAGTTTGCTGTGCGCGTTTGCTGCTGCCGCTTCTCGCTGGAATATTTTTTTTTCTTTCCCTCATCTCCGGTTATCCTGGTGGCTGGCTGGTGCTGCAGAGTGGCAAACGTGGCAAGGTCTCCAGACTTTGACTTACAGCGTATCGTTCTTCGGACTCTGCTATTCCTGTCATATGGTCTAGTGGGCGGAATCAACGCTTCGCATCTTTGTACAGCTCTCGAGGAATTAACGTTGATGTTCTCCGGTCTTTCCCTCGAGCCACCTCACTGCCATCGATGAACTGCTCTAACATGTCACACAGACTTAAACTTTGACTACTTAACTCCCGCTCTATCACAGATAAAGCTCCTTTACTTAATGATCTCATGGTTGTGAACCACATTGGTGTATTTTTCCTCACAGAGACATGGCAAAAACCTGGTGATCCTAGTGGTTTTAGATATTTAGCTAAGCCCAGGCCACAGGGAAAGGGGGATGGTCTTGCTGTAATTCTTGATGATTCACTTAATGTATGTCTCTGTTGGTACACACAGGTCTTCCCCTAGTACTGTTACACAAGGTGTTCCCCAAGGTTCAGTCCTAGGCCCTATACTATTCATCATATACATGCTGCCACTTGGTCAGATCATCCACAGCCATGGTCTTAATTATCATTGTTATGAAGGCGATACTCAAATATACGTGAGCACCAAAAATATCTCCCCTCTGTCCCCCTCTGCCCTTATTTCCTGCGTTCAGGATCTGAGACACTGGTTGCATGCCAACTTTTTGAAGTTCAACACAGAAAAAACTGAATTCGGCCTACATCAAAAACTCAATTTCGACCTACATCATAAAATGTGTCGGTTTATTTATACATAAATTCTACCCTCCGTTCCTTTTCAAGAAAATGATCTGTGACCCTATCATACCAACAAGGCGTCTTTTCCAGGGACTTGACTAGTATCCTCTCAATGGCCAGCAGAGCTAGGCTGCTTAAACTGCCTTGGCCCATATGAAGTGTGTCCGCCTGTGAGTGCTTTGTGACGGTGGAGGGGCTCAGCAACACCTGCTGGACAGAAACTGCAATAGAAGTCAGAAAGAGTGATAGAAGTCAGTCTCCAAACACAAGCAGCTACAAAAAACCCCACCAGAAATAGAAGCTCGATTTGTCGCTAGTCGTTTTTAACAAAGAAAATGCCGCTAAAAGGGTTAAGAAAGTCTCTGGTTCAACTCAGAACAGAATGAAAAAGTAATGCTCTCACGGATCTTTACACCAAAGGATCGCTGATTCACTCATTTTGCTGTCAATCAAAAAGGGATTCAGCCTCAGACAGATCATCCAATCATCATGCTGAAGCTGAGTGTCAGGGCCAGCCGAGGCCAGCCCACTGCCCCATAGATCCCCAGAGATGCTGAGCGTCCGATGGGCGGAACAAAGCCCAGCATTTATCCAATGGCTGGTCCCGTTTTGCTGCACTTTGCTGCTTCGCTATTGAACTCTGTGGACGCTCAGTGTCCTCACTGTTTAAAGCACTGTGAAGCTGCTGGAATGATTGAGAAGAAAGCTGCATCTTTACCAGTGATAAGAAGCTGATTCTGAACAAAAGTTGATCACGTTGTAGTGCATATTTATTCAATGACATGTACACACAACAGTATATATTTGATCACTTATTTTTTGACATTTTAGGGGAAGCTGAGTTTCCCTTGCAGTCTTAGAGCAATCGCCTCTGCGCTGGTGGTAGATCATTCAGCATGATGGCACCCAAGCTCTGGAATTCATTACCGCAAGTCTTCGTCTCTGCTCTTTATTTTCTGCCTTTAAAACCCAGCTAAAGACTTCTCTTCTCTCAGTACTTCTGCACTCTGCAGGCATAAGTGTATTCCTCTTTTTTCCCTCCTCTTTGTGTAAAGCGACCTTGGGTATTAGAAAGGCGCTATATAAATCTAACTTAATAATAATAATAATAATAATATTATTGTCCTCAGGTAAAAGTAGAACCTGATGGAACATTCCCTTTATTTCGCTGTTCACCGCAACAGCATGCTGTCTGAATCGGAGAAGGACACCTAACAGAGATGATCCTAATGTGGGTCCAAGGAGAAGCTGCTCATTGCAGCAGCTTCTTGATGGAAGAAGTTGCCGCCTTGATGTGTGAATGAACAGTTGAACACAATGCTGTCCTTTCCATTGTGCTGGACCATGAGATGTGGTATGAACCACGACCTGTCACTGGATTGAGCTGCAGTTGAGGTGAGTCTTTCCACATAGCCAGAATCCAGTAACTTTGTGATCTCACGACTGTACGACTCTGCTCTGACTGGATCTTGACATAGCCGCTTTTCTGTCCCATGCAGATGTCCCAAGACTGCCTCCATGAGTGCGTTAATCGATGGGCTCTCTTCCTTCCACAGCAGGGGGGTTGCGTAGCGAAGGACACCGTCTACTTCCACCCTGAGTGTCTTCTCCTCCAGCATTTTAATAGCTGCTTGGTGACAAGCTTTTCATTCCGGTAGGGCAGGATGTCCATTTGCCATAACTTGGACACATGCTTTCTGTTGATGGTGACATGGTGCTGGTGAACAGACAATTAGCTGTGGAGGGCCGATGTATTACTACTTTGGCTGGGCCTTGAAGCGTCCAGCCAAGGAGTGTCTTCAGTGCTACTGGTCCTCCTGATGGGCATATGTGCACTGGCTCAACTGGAATCAGCAAGTGGGGGTCATCCGAGCCAATTAAAAGCAACGGCTGAACTTGTGAAAACGAATGAAGAGGCAGATTCCTGAGGTGGCGATAGGTCTTCTGAAGAACCTTAATAGGATGAGAATGTGTAGTCAGGCCAATATCCGCTGATGTGAATGTTCGCTGAATCCGGAACCTTATCTGTGGTTGACTGACTGATGACAAAGGGAAGGAAAGTGACCTTCCAGGTACAGCTCTGATGTCTTGGAGGATGGTTCGGATGACCAGATCCTTTTTCTGTCCTTGGAGACCCAGTTGTTGCATGGCACTGTGAAGGATAATGGTACAGATGGATAAAGCTGGTTTGGATGGTTCCACTTGCTTGGTCCACTAGCAGGACAGTGGTGGCACGGGTAGCTGTATTATGCTTTGCCTTGGGGTTTTTTCTCTTGTCTGACTAGCTCTGCACTGATGGTCTGGAGGTGGTGGTCTCATCCTCCTTCACTCTGACTTCGTACTCCAGCCATTCTGCTAAGTCCAGAAGCGTGGGGATGGGAACTCAAAGTGGGTTGACAAAACTCTTAAACTGCGTGCGAAGTTCATGTGGCAGCTTTGACAGCAGGCATGTCACATGTGACCCACAGTCCAGTTTTGTCTAACCCCTCTCTTCCCTGCTGATCTAACATTCCCACTAAGGCCCTCACTTTCAAGCCTTACAGCCAAATACCTGCTATTACTGTATGAGTCTGCTATGTGCAGAGCATCTTCTAAACTGAGGTGGTCCACTAGGATCTGATACTGGCTCACTGGCATCAGCAGGCAGAAGATTATCTAATGCCAACTTAAGTCAAGCAAACTGGCGAGGATCATCAGTGAAAAACGGGAACTGTGGCTTCGGTCCGTGGTAGGATGCCTCTTATCAGGGCGGAGATTGAGTTCCTCAAGGTTGATGAGGAAATGGAGGCTGACTATTTAGTTTTTGTTCCACATATTCTAAGATCTGCAGGTAAGTGAACTGGTGGCTGGGGCAGACATGCAGATGGTGGGGTGTATGGAACCATATACTCTGGAGTGTGTACTGAGTTTGGAGCCACCTGCTTAGGTTCTGCCTTGAAATGGAGACTGCGCAGATGCTCTGTGAGTTCTGATAATAGATGTGATGGCGGATACAGAGAAGGAGGCAACTGATGTGGCAGAGATGGCTGTGCAGCTGTTGTGCTAGGTGGCACGCAGTATAGCATTGAAGGTGGTTGTGCATATGGGCCATTATTATTTATTTATTTATTAATATTATTATTATTTGGTTAATAAATAATTGTTTAATTCATTTTGTTAAGCTTCATGTTTGGGAACCATTAAGTAATATGTAGTGTCTTGTCCAATTTTAGCTTGGACATGTAGGTCATCATGTTGGATGACTTTACATATTATATAGCAGAATTAGCTATAATTAATTATTATTAATTAATTATGCTAATTGACCAAGGTTCTTGGCTCTGAAATTGAATCTGAACTAAAAGTAATAATTCCATACAAGAAAGGTGCACACAAACAAATAACCAAGGATTGGTTTTATCACACAAATGGTTTATTAAATGTAATATCAAATGAATATAATAATGAGTATAATAATGAATATTGATTATACATTCATATAATGAAATGGATTACAGTGATACATGAGGGAGCAAGGAGATTAATATGAGGGAATTTCCCTATGATAAAAACCCTAAATTCTAAAAAGGCTATAGTTTATCCCAGCAACAATTCAACACCAACCTCCTGAGTTATGAAAGAAATGAAACCATGTGACCTTACGTATCCCTGGAGATTGACTGGAGATAGCTGGGAGTATATCACTGATGCACAGTGCTTTCCGACATGGGCTTCATGGATCACTGCAGACACAGGCCTCGTAGCACTGCAGTCGCTGGCGTTCCTCTTCTCCCTGTTGGCCAGAGACATGGTAACCACTCCGTCGGAGCTGGTGGCATCCTGAAGGTCTCTGTGGGAATTCTTCGTCATCGCTGATCTGCCTCCTGGTGAGACACACGTCCATGCAGGTCTCTCCTGGGCCTTTGCTCAGAAGATCATTTTTAGGGAGCATGTGGCCGCCTCCTCTGTCGCTGATCCTGAAGCTCTTGTCACTACTTTGAGGGTCAGAGGTCTGAGGTCTTCTTCAAGCACCTGAAGAGAGCTGGAGAGCTCTAGAGAGAGCCGGGGCTCACCCTTAACTGACTGCCTAACTGACTGCCTAGCTGCCTTGCCTAGCATTTGCTATGGTAGGCTTTTCATTTAGACTATTTTAAATAAAGTTACAATACAATACAAGTCTCTGAACCAGTGAAGAAGAAAAGTTTTAAATATCATGAGAAATGTGCTTGGTTCAGAAAGTTAAACAAGATTAAGAGGCTTCTAAAGCTACCTACTAGCACATTCAGCCATAACTCACTCAGAATACCTGTCCTGGGGGACTGTCGACAGGCGGAGCTGGGGTTTCTGTTTCTGTCAAAAGCATAGTTAAATATAAAAAACAAGCAAGTGCTCCAGGAGTAAAGTGGTATTTCACTCACTATGTCAGGATCGCGGGGTGGACTGATGGAGGCAGAAGCACTTGCTAAAACACAGTGACTTTATCGAATCACAAGTTAACCAAACAGAGAGACTAGCATAACAGGCAATACTTAAAGAAAGACTGACACAGAGAGACTTGGACAGAATGACCTGCACAGAGGGGCTTAGACAGATAGAGGGAACTGGACAGACAAACCTAGACAGATAGATCTAAACAAAAATCTAAACAGAGAGCTTAAACAGACTAAACCTTGACATAGAGATAGAAAGACAAACCTAGACAGAGAGAACTGAACAGAGACCTAAACAGAGAAAGCTAAACAGACTGAAACTAGACAGAGAACCAAACAGAACTAAACATGGAAGAGCTAAAGCAGACTAAACTTGAACACACACAAACAGACAAGAGACAAAAGAGATACAAAGACTTGGAGGGCATGAGAAATAGACAAGACAGACAGAAGTGCACAAAACAAAGGTGGAGAGAAACAGACAGACTGAAGAGCAAACCAATGACAGAGGAAACGAATGACCGACAAGAGGAAGTGAGACAAGGGAACTTAAATACATTACATAGACAAGAGACACCTGAGACAGATAACGAGAGGGCCGGATTACAAATGAGACAGATTACTTATCATTTACATCTCTAGCTAAGAACAACTACCAGTGGGTCTCAGAGCACATTCTTGCTCTTACTAGAGAGAACTCACTACTATTTCATAAAGTCTCATAGATTAATAGGAATCTTCCTTGTGCGCTCAGAGCGGCGCAGCGCCGGTGGTTGGTCCGCTCTCTTCTCTGGCTGATCAACTGGAGGGTGAAGCTACCCTATCTCTGCAGGCTTATTCTCTTCCCCTCCCACTGAAACAGGAACAGCAGAATCCCTTGGTAAGACTTCGGTGTTGTTGGAATCTGAAGACTCACAGGTTCCAGTGTCATGTTCAGTGCATGTGTCTTAGTAATTGGAGCATGTCGCTTCTGGATCTGATCCACATGACGTCTCATGATGCGTCCATCTCCGAGGAGACCGTGTTCATCTTGATGACAGCAGGAACCCATTTTGGGCCATAACCGTAGTTCCAGATGTACACATAGTCCCCCGGAGAGAAACTTCTCCAACTGCTGTTTGAGTCATATTGTTCTTTCTTTTTGAGTTGTTTCTTTTGAATCTTTGACTTCAAATCAGGTAGCCGGAAATCCAGTGTGGAACGCAGTCTTCTTGACATCAACGTTTGTAGTAGTTTGAGGTGTGATTCTGTAATTGAACAGAAGTCTTGCTACTTTTTTTATCAAATGATTCATTTTCTTCATTCCTTGTTTGAATGTTTGTATGACTCTTTCGACTAAGCCATTTGATGCCGAGTGAAAGGGCGCCGATGTTATGTGTTGCATGCCATTCTGTTTCAGGAATGATTCAAACTCTTGTAAAGCATATCCCATTATTAGATACTATTGTCTGTGACAGGCCGTGTGTGCTAAAGCACTGTCTGAGTTTCTCTATGGTGACATGACTTGTTGCTCTGCTTGTGGGATACACATCAAGCCATTTTGAATGTGCATCAGCCACTATAAAAAACATCTTGCCTAAGAATGGGCCAGCATAGTCAACATGTAGTCTACTCCAGGGTGTCTCTGGCCACTCCCAAGAATAAAGAGGGGCTGCAGCTGGAGCCTTTCTGGTTTCTTGACATTTGTGGTAGGACTGTACTTCTTTCTCTATGTTAGCATCCATTCCTAGCCACCATATGTATGAACGTGCCAACCCCTTCATTCTGGAAATGCCTGGGTGCGTGTAGTGCAGTTGCTTTAATACGGTGGTCTTCCCCTTCTTTGGCACAATCATTCTAGCTCCCCAGATCACACATCCATCTTTGACACTACGTTCTAGCCTCCTTTGGCTGTAGGCCTTGAATGTCATAGCCACCTTTTTCAGCCAACCCTTTAAACACCACCACAACACTTGTGATAGTGTTTCATTTTTCACTGTCCACTGCTTCACTTCAGCCATTGTGATTGGAGGGTCTTCCATCACATCCAACATAAGAACTTGTCCTGTATCATCCTCCTCTTCTGTTTATGGTAGCAGCAGCCTGCTTAATGCATCAGCATTTGTGTGGTCTTTGCCTGGTTTGTATACTAACCTGTATTCATATGCTCTCAGAAGTGCTGCCCACCTCTGCACCCTCTGCGAGCCCATCTGTGGTACTAGCTTCATTTAGTGGAAAAGTGATATTAACAGTTTGTGATCAGTAGTAATAATGAAAATTCGTCCATAGATGTACTTGTGAAATCGCTTGATTCTAAATATGATAGCTAACCCCTTTTTGTCAAGCTGCGAGTACTGCTTTTCAGCTGGTGTCAACATGCACAACATGAAGCCTATGGGCTTTTCTACCCTATCCTCCATGACATGTGACAGCACAGCTCCTACTTGGTATGGTGAGGTGTCACATGCCAGCACAAGTTCTTCATCGGCCGAATAGTGATTCAGGACTTCAACTGATTTCAACAGCTGTTCAGACAAGCAAGATGCCTCTTCTTGATCTTTTTTCCAGGTCCACTGGGCATCTTTCCTCAGTAATCTGTGTAGTAGAGCCAAGTGTGTGGCAAGATTAGGCTGGAACTTGTTATAGTAGTTCGAAAGGCCAAGATATGCTTTCAGCTGTTACTGTGGTTGGACGTGGAGCTTCCTCAATGGTTCTTTCCTTGGTTTGCACTGGGTGCAGACCGTCAGCATCAATCTTGTGCCCTAAGTATTCAACCTGGTCCTGTAAGAATGAACACTTATGCCTGTGCAGTCACAGACCAGCTTCTTTTAACCTTCTGAATACCTTGTCCATTGTATTCAGATGCTCAGCCAGGTCTCTTCCAGTCAGCAGAATATCATCTAAATAGATCGTTATTCTAGGTAGGCCTTGTAGCAAACTCTCCATTGTTTGCTGAAATATTGCTGGAGCGGAAGAAACTCCAAACGCTCGCCTATTGTGGGTGAAGAGGCCTCTGTGTGTGTTTATTGTTAAGTATTTCTTAGACTCTTCGTCCATCACAATCTGCTGATAGGCGTGACTTAAGTTAACCTTGGAGAACTTCTTCCCTCCTGCCAGTGTATTAAAGAGGTCATCGACCCGGGAAATAGGATATTGCTTGAGCAAGGAGGCACGCCCACTCAGCATACTTGACATGTTTTATAATGTCATGTTTCAGGAGCCTCTCTATCTCCTGAGCAGGGCCTGTAGAACTTGGGAAGGGCTTCAGCAGACACGCAGATTGTGGCCTTTATGCCCTTTAACCTGCCTAGTTCTTGTTTGAAAACATCCTCCTGTTTTGAGAGTACTTCCTGTAATCCCTGTGCTCATTATCACATTTTATTTTAATTAATAATCAACAACATCTCTGTAAACGAAAATATTTATTTTAGAACGAAAATCCTTTCTAATAAGAAATAATTATAATTAAAATCTAAGCTTGATTCAAGTGACAATACTGCTCATTTCTATATAAAAGGGTGAACAGGTCAATCAAATAATAATAATGTCAATTAGTGAGAGCCCTGAGCTTGTTTCTCTGCAACAAGCCGGTCCCATCTCGGGGTAATGGGAGACAGTGACACCCGAAGTGTGTTCCATACGTCCAGTCTGTTCCATAGTTTCGTGTTGGTTGCAGATCACCTGTAGGAATTAACCCGTATTTTAAGTAGGAATCCTGATATTGCCTTTTAAATGAAGATTTCGTTTTCTTGGAAGTCGTAGGCTCTTCTGTCGTAGGGCCTTTTCCCCTTTCCAAAGAAGCTCGCCAAAGATGTTTGTTTTTCACTCATTTTTTGCTAGCTTTTGGGGTAACGGCTGTTTACGCATGTATGCGTCTGTGCGTAATTCCACACAGAAGTCGCTTTTCAAAATAAAACATCAACATTTAGACTGATAATCAAATAAATAAATAAAAATTCAACCATTCTGTCGCGACCCAGTGTTTGGGGACCGCTGCTTTACCTAACAAGCTAGGGCCCGTCCCTTTCACCACCACTAGAGGCAATGTCTTTATTGGGTGTGCATAGTTTAGCTATGCTAGCTACTCCCCCTATGTTGATTTTCTTTCCCATATATGATTTTAGAGACAGTTTAGTTTAATTTATTTTGGGATGTTTTTATTTCCATTTCTCCTTAAATACACTTTCATTCATAATGCTTACACTTCATCCAGTGTCTATTTCAAAGGTCACTTTCTCGCTATTCACATCCATTGTCACTTCGAGTGGTTTACTTCTCTGTATTAAAGCTTCTGTTGTCATGCATGCCAGTGTGAATACTTCCTCCTCATAGTCAGAACTATCATCATACTCCTGTCTCTGTAAGTTGTGAGACCTAGGTTGTTGCAAGCTACAGGTGTCATTTGTAGGTCTTGGGCATTTTTGTTTGCAGTTTCTGCAGCTACTGCTAACTGAAATACCTTCTCAAAGGTCAGGTCCATTTCGGACAGCAGACGTCTTTGAAACCCTATCGTCCGCAACCGCACATACCAGGCTCTGCTACATATGCACTCACAGATTCAGAAGTTAGGACAGCGAGTCAATCTTAAACCTCTGCACTATTTTGCTTGGCTTAGGATTGAAGTGGTTTTAGTATCTTTTTTAACTGGTCATAAGTCTTTTGTACTTGGCTTATCTGGACTCACCAGGTTTTTCATGAGCTTGTATGTGGCTGGACCTACCACACTGATTAGGTTAGCCCTCTGCTTATTACCATCCTCAATCTCATTTGCTTCAAAAACTGCTCAAGAATCTCGCAGTAATCGTCCCAAGTCTCTCCATTTCAGTACTTTAAAGATTACTAGAACTCCAAAATGAGCAAAGCTGCTTGGCTCTGACATTTAAATGAGATTAAGAGACTTAAAAAATTAGATACTAGTACAATCAGCCATAGCCATAGCTCTTTCGTAATTCCTGCTCTGGCCTTGAACCTGAAGCTAAGCATATGCCCAGTTCTCATGTGTTCTGTCTCTCTACAAGCCAAAGCTCTTAGCAATTAAGCAGTTTTCGATTACTGACCAGGGCGGCACGGTGGCGCAGCAGGTAGTGTCGCAGTCACACAGCTCCAGGGACCTGGAGGTTGTGGGTTCGATTCCCGCTCCAGGTGGCTGTCTGTGAGGAGTTGGTGTGTTCTCCCCGTGTCCGCGTGGGTTTCCTCCGGGTGCTCCGGTTTCCTCCCACAGTCCAAAAACACACATTGGTAGGTGGATTGGCGAATCAAAAGTGTCCGTAGGTGTGAGTGAATGTGAATGTATGTGTGTGTCTGTGTTGCCCTGTGAAGGACTGGCGCCCCCTCCAGGGTGTATTCCTGCCTTGCGCCCAATGGTTCCAGGTAGGCTCTGGTCCCTACCTGAGACCTGGTCTGGTCTCTGGTTTTCAGTCTTTTGGGGGTCGGACTGCAGCTAGAGAAGAAGACATCAAGAAAAAATACACTATACAATGTCATTAATATTTAAGTTAAAGTTGTTTATTGCGAATAAAGTAATAATAATTAGAAAATGTGAAGTCACTGTGGAGAACAGGAAGACAGTTCGTTCATCTTGCGCATCTACATTGATTTTATGTTACACGTGTGAGCGCACAGGGAAAACTTCTTGCTGAAATACGCAGTTGTTAAATCTCCAAAAGTGCTGGACTGAATCGTAGATGGTGGCACTGTCTGTTAATCAACACGAGATGCGATGTGGATGGTGTCTCTTATGCAGCCGTGTGTTTACAGCACTGTCTCCAGCCTTCAGCCACAGCCTCTGACACGTCAGAGAGAAACGGTAAAACCAGTCCTGTTAGAGGTGTGGCCTCAGGATGTGGGACTCAGACTACAGAACGGAATCTTAACTGTTTGTATGAAATATATTGATTAGACCCCGACAGTGCGTTGTATTGTGTTTTCACCCAAAATGATTGCTAGGGACAATTCAGTAGTCGCTGGATTGGTATAGAGACAGGTCCATTCCGTCTCTACTAAAATCTTTGCCCTCAGAAGTACTCGTCAACTCGAGAGCTTTCTTTCCATTGCACACACTGAAGTTGGAGATGCATAAATCCAAAGTGGGCACTGAATTTGTAAAAACACTGAGAAACTGTATTTTACACCACTTACTTGGAGATTTCACAGGCAAATTTTCATGTGGGAATTAACAGACAAATGGATTGGAATGATTTCACAAAGTTTCTTTACCTTAAAAATGAAAATCTTGATGTTCTTATATAGCTTTATGCCTTATATAAATATTCTGGGCTCTTGACTTGCGATGAGAAAAGCATCCATGAACGCGCAACTGGCCTGCTGCTCCCCACATTCCACGCAATTCTAGTCAAGTCGTCTGTTAGCTAACATAAGTCTGGGAAATTTACTGTTCTACTCCAAGTGGGCTGAGCTGTCAAGAGACAATATATTACCACTATGAGTGGTTGCAGATATATCGGAAGAAGCATATGCTAGCCTTTAGTCTCTCAACTTGGAAGTACTGTGTGTTTGGAGAAGACTGAGATAACAAGTAAAACTGGCAAAAGATGATGGTTAAGAGGAAAAATCATTCTGTATCTTTACTCTGAGACAATATTTACTTATTATTACTCTGACAATATTAACAAAATAAAGAAGACAAAAAAACAAAATTGTTTATAGAAATAGAATTATTTATTTTCCTGCAACAATTTTCTCTTTCTACAACATAAATATTGATAAGTCAGTGTCACTAGTGTTATTATAGCCAATGTGTCTAACACCCATGAAAGAAGAAAAATAATGATTTGTACAACTGAGCCATTCAGCAGAAGCCATTCTCTGTACCCCATATAGCAGCATCAATACTGACCTCAACCCAACACCATTTAAACACCATTTCTAATCTAAAAGTCATTGGCATATTCAAATGCATCTATCTTCTCCTTGTACTCAAACTAAGAGGAATAAAAGAACTGTACAAATTTCAAGGGCCAACCTCCTTTTATTTAATTTAAAATTATAACCATTTTTAAAGAAAATGTTTCAGATCATAATAATAAAAATAATAAATAAAAAGGAAATAAGTTGTAATCTGCATTTCAGAGATGATGTTAGCGTTTACAGAACAACAGAACAGTCAGACCCAAACCTGAATGTTCATGTTTACAATCATGGTCATGTATACAGTAGTATCACAGCAGTAACAGTTGGAGAGATTAAATTGACCTATCCATTTCCCAAACTTCTTATATGTGACATAGAGGAAAATATGCTGAAAACAAAGTTAAAAGTACTGCAGACGTTTTTAATTTTGTGCAGAAACCCAGCTATAATATGCTTTGGCAATTCAAGTCTTAATTTGCAAACTCTCTCTCTCTCTAGAGACTCCTCTGATATCTGTAGTGTAACAGTGAAGTTTTTAATGTTAAACAGTAACTATTTATTAACATGTTCCATTCAGTATGATTAACCCAGCCTTCTAGTCTGTTCCATAATCATATGTCACATGAAAAGAAACCTGATTCAATACCAATTACAGTATATAATTTGAATATAACATTTTTCAGCTCTGCTTAGTGCATATCTTTTCAAAGCTATATTAAAATATTTTTCCCACATTATACTCCTTAGTGTTGACCCAGGGGATTTCCTCCTATGTTACATACGTCTTTATTATTGCTAGCTTAAAATATTACCCAAATAACATACTGCCATTTCTCAATATTTAAAGGAATTTTTGTCATTTAGCCAAAGAAAAAATAATCAGCAGAGCAATATCTACTCTGCAGGATAAAGGTATGTGGCTACAGTAACAGAAAAGACCCGTACAAAACAGCAATAAAAAAAGGCAAAAACATTCATACCAGTCCCATGTATATCATTGTGATACACTCCAAAAAGGCAGCCTAATAAGATTCAAATATTAACATTTTTTTAAAGATATCAAACACCTCTTGCACAAATAGAAGCGCATCCCAATAAATTAGAGTATCATAAAAAAGCTAAATTTATCTCTGTAATTCAATGACTTTTAGGTTTTCACTGGCCGTAAGCCATAATCATCAACATTAAAAGAAATACATGCTTGAAATAGATCACTCTTTGTAATGCATCTATATAGCATGAGTTTCACTTTTTGAATTGCTGAAATAAGTTAACTTTTTGATGACATTCTAATATATTGAGATGCACCTGTACATCAGCATTTTCACATTCAAGCCTACATAAATTTATATTGTCACTGTCCAATTAAAAACAATTATCTCCATTTTGTGGCTTTATGTTTTAATACATCATTTGAACACAGCAGCTGTGTTCATATTCTGTGAAAAATTCCTAACGAATGGACCAATAGAAATGCTCCATAATTACTTGGAATAAAATCTTTTTACATTGATTCCCATTGTAAGTTAAAAAGGGCTTTTTCTTCTCCTGTAAAGTTTCTATTTTGGGAGATGAATGTTTTTAATCGGATAGTGATTATATGCTTTAAAACATAACAACAAACATATACCTCCTGAAGAGCATCAACCAATACAGGAATACACGACTTAAAAAGTTTTTACAAAGATTCTGAAAAATACAATCGTAAATTGTCCAGTAAATCTTTAAAAGCACAAACCTGCCAATGGTGCATTGGAGTAATTTTTTCTGGACTGGCAGACTCCAGAGGTCCAAGAGTTCCAGATTTCTTAAAGGCCTTCAGAGAAGTGAGTCAGGCAGTAGAATGATAATGATATAGTAACGTAAGGTCATGGTGAAGTCACAATGATGTCACTCAGTTCATCATCTTTTCCACTCATCCATTTCAGGGTCGCAATGGGTCACTCAGTTCCCACTGTACAAATCAACAGTACTGGAGCTCAGTCCACGACTCTGCCTCAACCTGTTTATCCCAGGTCTCTAAAAGAGAGATATGGAAAGGGGGGTGGGGGGGGTATGTGAAATGTGTATATTGGGAGTGTGGGATAGAATAGTGAGAGACAAATAATGGATAGAATGAGAGTAGGTAAGATATGAGAAAGTAAGTTTATATTAAAGGAGTGAGATATAAAAAGAGATATTGGAAGAGAGTGACAGAAAGATAAAGGGGGAGAAGAGAAAGGTCTGAGTGTTATGTGTTGCATGAAATTTACATCACCAGCCCCTGCTGGGCTGTGAGGGTCTGTTTAAAATTGATAACTTGTGACCAGCTTTCAATAACATCTGTAATTGCAGTCCGATTGATTAAAGTTTTTCTTCTTTAATAGAACAGCTTTTAACAGCTTAAGGATGTAGTGCAAGTTGGAGAACACAGTTCAAAATCTTTGTTCTCTCACTTTTACTGGTCTTCAGCAAATGTGTTCTAAGTATGTGCTTGTAGTGGTGTACCTGGAAGGGATCATCACCCGTCTTGTTCAGGTAGTTGAGGGAGGCAGCTCTCTTCATACTGGGGGGAAAACATTACAATGAGACTGACACATTAACATATTATAATTAACATAATATACCATGTGTGCAGCAACTGGTTGGATCACTGGATCAGGAACACCTGTCTAATACAACCTGACTAGTGACCACTGCAGCTGATCCTTTAGTTGGTGGGCGAGTGGCCCACAGCCCGTTCCATCATATCCCAAACATGTGCAATGGGGTTCCAGACAGTCGAGTTTGGGGGTCAGGGCAACGTGAAGATTTCACTATTCTTTTCCTCCAAGCATTCAGAAGTGAATTGAGTCTGATGACATGCGGCATTATCCTGATTGTTCTGTGCTAAAATATTGCGCTGTTGTCGGGAATGTCCTCCAGAAGAAATGGGTGAAGTTGGTCAGCTAACGGGTCCATGCAAGGTTCACCATTCAAGAACTGTGGTAGGATGTCCATTGTGGTATATCATTGCAGTGATACCAGTTGCGACGTGATGCTTGCCTCTCAGATTAACCACATGTGGACGGTCGCTGGGTGACGCTGGGCATTTGGTTGGACGTACACCCCTGATATAAACTCCTCTATGGCAGGTTAGGTTCAATTTGATCACATAGCTCTGAGCCCAATTAGTCCAAGATAAAAATCCATATAAACCAATTATTACTTCATTAAGCACTAACATGATAGAGTGGTAAGAATGTTTTTTTGTTATTAAGGTTTTTTGTTTGCAAATCCATGTAAATAATCAAGTCAAATAATAATCAAATTTTAATTCACATCCGTTCATGTGCACAATGATTAATTATAGCTTGAGAATCTAAAATGTGGCTAAACAGAGAAAATTTGTACTATGTTAATTTCCGTTTCATTAGTCAGGTCTGACAGGAACCCTGTCCCTGCTGAAGTGTGTGTGTGTGTGTGTGAAGGACTATAGCTATACAGAGTGTCTAATTGCCTACTTAGTGTTGCGCACTTCAGGAGGTCCATTCCCCTGCAATTTCTTCACCAGCATCTCACTGCTCCTGCGCAACACATCCCGTATCTTCCCTAAAGATCCACTCCTCTGTAAAGCTCCACTACCGTCCTTTAAACACAGACAGACATTTAATCTATATGCGCAAATGCTCACAAAATAAACTGTTATTTCAATACATGTATATTTATACAGTAATGTACAACACTTAAGAGACCTGTGAAGAGTTTAGGTAGATGATATAGTGCAGCGCTATATGCTACCAAGCAAGCTGTGTGACTAAATGCTGAATTTGTGAAGGCCGTTAATTACACTGATAGATCATGTTTGGCAGGCAAGTTGAAATTATGGTGTCTGCAGTTTGGCTTACTGCCTTGTATTAGGAGGCCACTGACAGTTTATGATGTTTCAGTCACAGAAGTAGGATGGAAAGGGTTATGATCAAGTCCATAAGGAAGTGGCTAGGGCTGCCACAGTGTTTCAGTAGCGTGGCATGGTATGGGAGAGGAGTACTTGAGCTACCAACTGCACAATGCTGCTCTGAATAGTTTGAAAATACATATATACCACCCTTAGCAGTGCTTTCTGTAGTGTAGTATGTAACGTTCCATAGTGTGTTTTTCTAATGTTAATGTTAATCAAATTCTGTTCTGCATCATTATAAATGCAATATTTTACTGCCTTATTTACATAGGAATCAGCTTATAGCTAATATTTTAGGTATAGGGTGTGCTCTGAATCAGCAGATATGTCCCTCACCAATATCAAAGTCACTCCTACACCCTTGCACCTGCCTTTGTTAATTTTTGCACAGATTGAAAAGTGAGAAACTAAAGCACACTTTAAATATTGAGCCAATTTTCTGTATTTTTTAATTTTTGAACATTGATGTTAATGCTGTATCTGGTGTTATAATGTTAAACTACTGACTTAGAGATAGAGGTGGATGTTACTTGAATAAATTAGAGAATTATAAACTTGCATGTGTATTTTATTACCATTTTTGGGGGCAATATGGGACAAGTGAAGTGTGAAAATTCCCCTTCATCTCAGATGGGGAATGATAGAAAAAGCTTGAGCACCACTGCACTATTGTGAGTGCGTGTTTTCACTGCCACGAATGGATTAAATGCAGAGGTCAAATATCTGGTGCGGCCTCCTTCTGCAGTAATAACTGCAACAAACATTTCTGGTAATTGATATGTCTTGCCCATTGGCTCAGAGGAATTTAAGTCCATTCAAAACAGTTTAAGCTGTTATGTAGGTGTGTTATCTCTCCTGAACTGCTTGCTTCTGGTCCTTCCACAACATACAGATTAAAGTCAGGACTTTGATAGGGCCATTTCAAAACTTTAACTACTTCTTTAACCATACTGTAAAATTATTTGTGTACTTAGGATCATTGTCTTGTGGCATGTCTAACATTCTCTTGAGACTTTTTCTGATCATTTTCTTTAGAATTCTTCATGCTACTATTGATGACAAGCTATCATGGCCCAAACTCAGCAAAACAGGCCCAGACCATTTTTATGCTGGAATGTAGTGCTTTTGATTAAGCAAACATAACACTTCTCATATAAACCAAAAATATCTATTTTTGTATCATCCATCCCCTAAACATGTGTCCATGTGATGTTTTGCAAACTGCATACAGGCAGCAGTGATCTTTTTGGAGAGCAGCTGCTTTCTCCTTGCAACACTGCTATGCACATTGTTGTTCGGTTTTTCACTTCACCCTGTACACTGCAGACTTCATGTATAAATCACTAAACTGCCACCTACAGAAGTTCTCTGATTACTTGGCAATTATTTATTTTGTTGTAAATGTTCTTTAGTTGTAAATACTATTGATTTTTATTATATATTTATATCCCATTTTTTTATGTTTATAGTAATTACCAAATTTTTTTGTTATCTCTTTTTTATTACTAAGTACTCTAGTGTCACTTTGCTGCTGTTACATTGAATTTCCCCACTGTGGGACTAATAAAGGGTTATCTTACCTTATCTTATCTTCACCTAATGGTAGACTCATGAACATCAATATTGACCAATGCAAGAAAGGCTTAGTTGATTACAAGTTACCTTAGGTTCCTTTGTGACTTCCCTGACTAATACATGCCTTGCCCTTGATGTGATATTTATTTATAGGTCGACCACTGCAGGGGAGGTTAATAATGATATTTCCTATATTTGTACAAAATTTGTCTGACTGTGGAACTCAAACACGTTACACATAGTTTTGTAACCTCTTCCAGTCTGATGAGCATCAACTTTTCTAATGACACCTATTACTTTGTACTGTTAACTTCATTATTTGAGTTTTATTATTTGAGTGTCAGTGTGGGAAAAATAGTTTATAGTTGTTTGTTGACTTTTACACATCAGGAAAAATCTAACCTAAAACTGATCATTTTGCGCAGACTGCCTTTTTTTTGATTGATTTATTTAAAAAAATATTTAGTATAAAGATATATTGAAATGTAATAAGCAATAAGATACAACAGAAAATGTAATTAAAAACCAAGATACCAACCTCCAAAATATATAAATGTATAAGAATTTAAATTAAAAGAAATTATACATAGAACACTATTTAATAAAATAATGTAATGAGAACCATGACCAGGCAATAATTTCAGCTGGATGTCAATAACAACTTCAGTTGAAAATAACTTTTTCCAGTTTCATAAAATACAGAGCCTTGAATCCAAAGCAAATTGATTTCACTAGTGGTTATGTATAAGTCGCCATGTAAGGAAGGTCAACAAAGCAAATAATTCTGTAAAATGTGAAGGCAGAATGTGACAAAATGCCAAATCTGCCGATTAAGGGCATAGAGAGGAATGCCTCCAGAAGTGACAACAGAGGAGTGAAAATCAATATTCTACAATAGACAAAAAGGACTTGAAAGTTTAAAACATATTGTTAAAAAAATATGACTGATCTATAATAGCATCTATCGCACTGTGGGTCAAGACTAAGATGCATACAAGTATGTTTGGTATTAGATTACTATGTGCACAACCTTACATTGTAAAATTGCATGGTGAGCACAAATGAATAAGCTGTGCATTCACAAAAGAATTGTTTCATAAGCCTCATTACGTATATTTAGGCCAAGATCCTCTAATACACTGAATTTGACACAAGCAGTCAAACAAACCTATGTCAGACAAAACACAATTTTCTATGACTAAGTTTTCAAAGTGTTTGCAAGAAACATGGACAAATATCCCTGCATATTCCTTTCAAAAATTTTAAGCAAGTCTCCTGATAAGACTGGAAGCCACATGCTACATACTGAAAAGGGTGATATTCAGTTGTTGAGGCTTATGTTAATATTTCTGTTGGGTTTCCTAATTTTGTTTCCCAATGCTGAAAATGACTTTTGAGACTTTAAATAAAATAAATGTGTGTGTGGGTTTTTTTTATACCCATGAATAGTACTGTATAAAGATATCATGTGTAAAAAGCAATAGGGTTCTATGTACTGAGTGGTTGAACCCTAACAATAGTGCGTAACATGGACTGCAAAGTATTCAACACCAACAAGGGTAAATATAAGGAAAAACTAAAAATGCCAAAAACGGTTTGTGCTTGTAAAATGATGTTCAGCTTTTGCAATTGGATTTATGAAACAGATTTGATGGCAAGCTCATTAACCAATAGGAAATCTAAGACTTCTAAGGCTTCAAAAACATGTGATTAATTTGTCAGATCACAGCAGTTTGCTCTGTTGGTGTCCTCTTGTTTCACTTACTCGTCACATAATGAAGCCGTTCCTTCTCAAGTAGCTGAATTGGGTGACTGCACCGTCTTGGAGCTCCGCTTTAGTGTGAAAAAAAGATTGATGTGCATTTGTTTATATGACTAAAAGGAGCATTTTCGCACGTTGTAATCCTCCAAAAAGAGCGGCTGGATTAACATGCTATTGTCTTATGAATATGAACGGGTGGGACATCAAGGGTCTCGGTCTGAGTCTCAGAGAGAGACGCGTCTCTTGTTACATACCTTCTTATAACAATCAGGTAAAATTAAATTCTTTTTAATCTCCATATATTTGACCCTTTAAGGTTTCTAGGGGTGATCCAATTTTAGACACAAAATGTAAAGGAAAGCCTGTTAAGACCATGGTTCCCCATTGCCCCAGATTTTCTAAAATTGGATTGTCTTCTTATATATCTACTTATATATATCTTATATATCTATCTTATATGGGGGTTTCCTTACTTTTGTGACACCCTCTATATTAATCTAAATGCAGACTTTGGAATAAGAGACACTGGCTCTTAGTCTTATTCTGATTTTCCATTTCACATTAAAGGGGACATTATAATTCTTCTCTACATATTAACCAACATCTTTTGTTAAAATACACAAGGGTCAATAACCATGGTATCATTCTCATTCCATCTAAAGAGTATTTTCACAACAGCCACTTTCAGCGCCTGTTTTTGTGAATAACTAGAATAATAGAACCACAGTTCACCCCAAACACAAATAAGAAGCAAACATATAGTCTGGTTTTTAATCATATTTATTTGGTTTTCTTTATTCTCTCTTCTCATTTTCAATCAGTTCACTGTTGTTGTGTGTGTTAGACACTGTTTAACATAATATTTGTGCCCTCACATCACCAGTCCAGTACTCTGACTGGAAAAATGGCTGTGGCACAATTTTAAAATCTCTACCCAACGTGAGAAAATGTAAGTGGAGCAAATCTGAAAGGCTCATTTGGACCATATTTTCTGACTAATTTGTGGACTTTTCCACATATATGCACTTGTTAATGGAGCTGAGAAGACCAAATGTGCTTCAAGTGTAAAAATTGCATAAAACCTTAAAATCTTCAAATAGGAAATTATGCTGCAAAATAACACAATAGAAGTGCTATTTCTGGAGGACAAAAAAAAAAAGAATTATATATTCGAGCCTGGTTGTTACAAAAGAACACAATCCATGATTTGCTTATCTGTCTATTTTAAATGTTCAAAAGTTCATTGTTCCGTGCTCATCAAACTTTTCTCTTGAAATGACAGATATTTATAGAGTTTTACATTTACTGGACATATTTCAACATTCCATGTCTCCATATTCCCAGAGTAAAAAAACAATATCACACCACGAGTGTTTAAGAAAGTGTTCTTTATGTATATAGCGGATTTCACTGAAGACAATTAAATTTTTCTATTTTGAATGACAGGAAATATCTGCATTTCCAACATATTTTATAACATTTTTTCAGGTTGATTTTATATTGGAAGCCAGTTTAGTCTTTGCAGGGTGTTTTACGATTTGAATCACTTTTGGTCTATTCTGTCATAATAATTTGTAAATATCAAGCACAAAATATTTGTGACCATAGATTTAACTTATTTTTTATGCTCTTAGGGACAACAAATTCTGTGGAAGTCTTCTGGTTTGCCATTTCAGGTTATTTTACTGGTACTCTCAGCCACAGATGTTCTGCCCACAAGCTGATGGAAAGTCTGATATTTCAGTTCACTAACCGGGCCTCACTGTCATTATTCTTGAATTGCTCTCTGACTGGCTCTCTATACATCAGTGTGTACGCACTTCAGTGTATCATGGCTCTTCTTGGTCCAACAAATATATATGAATATATAAAGACTGCCTCCTTCTTCACATCAGGCCAAAATAGCAGACTTGATTAATCCTTTTATGTGTCAGTCAGATTTCTCCCTGCATTAGTAGGTGGTTCTTAGCTACAGTATGTAGTGAAAGCCTAGAGTCTCTGGCAATGCAAGACTATTTTACTAATAATATTCAGCATGGCTGCAGCACAATTAATTTGCAGTTACTTCTGAATGCAGATGGGATTAAAAATCCTGTGTTTTATTTCCGTATAGATCTGCAACATCAGTGTCTTTCTAACTCCTCCTCTGAGAGAAATAACTGGCTGGATTATCTCCTGTTCTTTGCTACACTCAGCACTCATCTGATAATATATCCCAGATAAATAGTCTGAATTAATACCTCCAAATTTGTTTGTGTTTGTTTTTTTTTTGTTTAGGAGAGCACCCATTCCCTCGGTAGAGATCAAGGGTTTCAGGAATAATAATTTAAATGCAGTCTGGATAATAACTAGAACAAAGACAACATTTTCATACATGCTCCATCTGCCTCGACCAGTCAAGAAACTCAACTTTGGTTAAAAGATCTGGATTTTAAAAAACCGGCAACATGACAGAGCCCCTCTGTATGTCTATTAACATTTTTATAATAGTTGTACCAATATGTGTTGATGACTATTATGGACCATATTAATAACAATAATAAAAATGTAATCAAAATATGTATAATTCCATTTAAATAGCCTACACATAATTTTATATTTAATGATGCATATTATCGCTAATTTCAACAAATATTGTTATATAATGATATCCATGTTCATTTAATGTGTAAATATATTTATGAATGTTTTTTATTTTTATATGTATAATTATACTTATATTAATCAAAGGTATCATTAGTATAGAGGTCCACTTTTCTGTGTCCTCCTCTCTTTGGACGGTAACTCTGAGGATTTGATTAAAACTGTATTTTTGTCTGTGAGGGGTATTGAGAACTTTCTCACTGCTTCAAACTCTGACCTACAACTAACACAATGAAAAGGAAGTCTCACACTTAAAAACAAGCAAGTAAGTAATTACTTACTTCCATGTTTCAAAAGAAGGTGGATTGTTAGAGAACCTTAGAACCCAACTACAACATGTCTTAGTTTTATTCATTTTCATCAAGCAAAAGGACATCCATTAGTGTCTTATACTGAAAACCATGGTCAAATACTCACAAATGAAAATCTTTATTTGTGAATATCAACAAGTATTGAATCAACAACATTCACAATGCAGAAGGAGGAATACATGTTTATGCGATTCTACTCTATGATATTGTCTACAGAGGTCAATACTACTGTGCTAGAAAAACCAATATTACAGTCTACATATTTAGCCAAAACCTTAGAATGACCCCATTGTTTCAACATTCCATTTTATCAGCTCAACCTACAAATAAAGTACACTTTGTAGTTCTACAATGCAGAGTTTATTCCAAATATTGTTCTGTGTAATAGCTGCTCTGTGCTGGTCTTGTATGGGTTATGAAAAGTCAAAAACAGAGCAAAAGCAGGCTTTAAATTACTCAGAGCAACAGATGGAACATAATCTGTAAAAGTCTTAAAAATACAAAGCACACATATAGAGTGAGTAGAGCTGATACAGTAGAAAATGAGTGTAAAAGCAAAATGGTCATTATAATGTCATGGCTGATCAATGTATATTTATATTTTTATGTCAAAGACAGCTCAATAAATAATACACATTCCACTAAACACAACAATAATGTCTATTAGAATAACATGATATATGTTGGTTCACTTTTTATACCCTTCACTACCTCAGTAAAGTCTTCCGGTGAGACTAATGTGCATGTATCTGTGAGAACATTTGGAGCAACATAGCAAACAATTAAATTATCATAATCTGTCCAACTCCATGGACAACATTACAGAAGTGCACTGCTGACATGCCATTCAGTTTACAAGCTGATGCTTAGTGTCCTCTGTGTTTATTTAAATGTGGCTCTTTCCACTGAAACGGAACACTGAAATCAGACACAGTAAATAGTTTTTTCCTTAAAGCCACTGTCCACTTGATTTTAATTATTTGAAATTTAAAGATATGACACAGTAAGTGTTTATCAGTGTCATATTCAATATAAATTTATATAGTAAAATGTCACTTTCAGATACCTGCTCAGACATTTAAGGACATGTCAAATCGCAGAAAAGTAGGACCTGTGTTCTATGGTGCCTCAGCATGCCGTGTGCTATTTCTAGACACTCGATTGCCTACATAAACATATTATTAACCCTGATTGGTTCTTTGGAAGACCTGATGTCATATAAGCCAAATGTAGCCCCAACATAAATCCAACAGAAGACACCTGCTGAATATTATTTTGAAATATCTCCAAAAAAGGCATCATTCATTCTGTGCCAATTTATAATGGAATTTATCATACAACATATAATGGTTAAAGTATGAAAATGTGTGGCCAGTGGATTCAAATATAAATGTGTTTTTTTCCTTATGTGAAAAGTTTATAGAATCAGTTTAGTTCAGACCTGCAGAATCTTATTTTCTGGATCAGGAAAAATAAATTATGACTCAACTGACATCAGGCCATTCCTTTCAGCTAAGCATATTTTTTGTTCGGTTGCTACAGTTAAATACAAGTACACTCAACGTATACAAATGTAGTTCTACAAAAATGTGAGCTTTGGGTGAATGCAATACATTGCTTCAGAGGATTTAAATTTCTTAATTTTCTTTTGTGATATTAAGTTTTGTCATTCCCTTTTATATGCTTAGCTCCACCCATAGACATTAGAAATCAAATACAAACTACACAAAGCAGGATCAGGGGTTTGCCTATTGGCACTCAAGCCTTGTAATGGATGAGGCTTGGCGAGGGGAGTATTTGAGGTGGACCTGCCTGTGGATATGCTAACATAAGCAGTCTGTTACGTTTTTTTTATTTATAAAAGCTGAAGGAGTTGGCTGAGGATCAGCTGTTAAAAATTATAAAGCTTTGCTTTATGAAGGTAGTGTTTCAAGCCAAAGACTGCAAGAGAGGGAAAAAAATAATAATAAAAAACACACAAAACCTGTAAACATATGTGGGCGGGGGGAAAATAGATCAACACAAGTATAATCGCAGTAAAAAAAAAATGTACGAAGAAGCATTTCTTCCATGTACTTCTCTGAAAAGCAATGGTATTCTATACAGACAACTGTTTCAAATCCTAAATGTACATTGGCAAATTAAAATCTTTCAAATCAAAAATCATACATCATTAAAAAAAAATTTACAACAACTTTTTAATCTGTCAGACATTGTGTTAAATTGAGGCCACCCAAAAACAAGATTAACAAAGGCCGTAATAAGCTTAACAAGGAAAATCAAAATCAAATTCCAGCTAAATTCCAAATGCAATACAGTGATACCAGTAAGGCTTACAGAACCCACACTGTGCAGACTACACAGCAAAAAAAAAAATTAAGCATGTGTGATCTGTTTAAAACAAAAGATCACTTTGTAGAAAGTTAATACTGAAACTGCATCAAGTAAAATGTGGGAATTTCAAAAGAAAAATATCAAGAGAGAAAGAAGAGAGCAAGGAAGTATAGAAAAAGATAAGAGTGAGAATTTTTTTTCCTGTGGTAAAGAGTAGGGTAAAAAGTGAAAGGAGGAAGCGGCAAATAGAACAAAAGCACACATCCCAAAAATTTTTTCAGTCAACAGGTGAAAGCATCAGGGAGCATCTCTCCGACGGCAGCAGGAATGGAACATGATGATTCTGCAGATGAGCAATTAAAACACCAAAGAGAACAACAAGAACATCCTTTGCTATGTCATGGGGGAAGGAGAGAAGGGTGGAGGAAAAATCTTGATGGCTTATGCCTAATAAATAGAAAAAGAGAACAGAGATACCACACCAGTAAGAATTTGGAGGAGAAAAAAAATGAAAGAAAAGAAACACTGCAGCCTCAACTGGGAATATATGGTGCCATAATCAATGTCAAAATCAGAGGGCACAAAAACACTAGGTGGAAAATATAAACCTGCAACCTGAGTGTATAAACATCCCTCTTATGGGCTGGTTAGCACGCATTGGTCAGAGATTTTCAAATACCATGCCATACACCTGTAGAGCTCCACCTAGAGCCCAGATGTTTGCCTGCTCTGACTGCTAGAAATGTCATTGGAAGAGGCAAGTTTGAAATAGAGCATTATAACTTTCTGCAGCTTCCTTAAGAGGCAGCAAGGTACATTATCCTCCAATCAATCAAAACAAAATACTGAGATGTTTTGCAACATATCAAACAAATTATGAAACAGAAATCTACAATAACAAAAAATAAAGTTGTATTTCACACTTGGCTCTTCCAAAGATATTTCTGGCAGTCAGAGCTTGCAAACCACTTTTGTCTAAGTGGATCTTTACCAATTTATGGCCTGCCTACTATGTGAGGACGTGTTCCCCAGAAAAACTAACATGGAGGACATGTACTTTCTGGACATTTTGTGCATTTTCTGGGGCTCTATGTTTTTTTTTTTTTTTTTGGAGAAGTCTTCTCCTAGTAGGCGGGCAGTCACAAAACCAGGAGACATCAGCAAACAGCATTCACAGATTAAAAAAAAAAAAAAAAAGCCCACCTATTTCAAAAGCTGAGCACTGAATGTTGCCTGCAGCACAGAGAGAGACCCAGGGAAATGAGCTTGGTGTTTGAGGAAATCATTAAAATTAAGAAGGACAAATCATTCGGGAATGGGGGAAAAAAGGTTTGTGCGTGATTATGATCAATGTGCACACAGCTGCACTTGAGAGAGATATTGACACATGCAAAATATTAAAACTTGCAGATTTTATTTTCCCCTGGTGCTTTTGTACCTGCTAGTTATAACAATGATGTGGTGCCACAGGAATGAGGTTTCTAGCTTAAAAAGATATCTTGTTGCTTTTCTGTCTAACAATCATTTTCAGACCTTTGCAAAATCCACATTTTATACATTTTGTCAAATCTTAGCAGGGTTAAAAAGAATTCTGAGAAAATGCCATTTGGGACTCTCCAGTATATTAAATTAGAATTATAGCACAAATCCATGTCAGCTTGTGGGTAATATTGCAATGTGATTAGTGAAATCTAAACTCTTTTCATGTAAACAATTATTGGAGTGTTAAATAAAGTCCAGGAGTCCCAGTGGACAACAAAATATAGATTTTTATACATGAATGGATTAAATGACCGGATTTTACCCCAACAAGCCACACAGTTCAACATCGCACCACAGCAGTATTTTGTGCAGGAAGCACAGAAATACATTTTCAGTCTATTGTTGATGCCTGCTGCATTTAACAATCTAGCAGTTTATATGCAGAAACACTGCAGAATTCAATACTCCTGCTGAAACAGTGGTGGACAAAGTACACAAACCATGTACTTCAGTAAAATACAGATACTTAAGGTAAAATAGTACTCCAGTAAAAGTAGAAGTCCTCATTGTAGATCTCCACTTGAGTAAAAGTACAAAAGAATTTACCTTTAAATGTACTTAAGTATGTACTGACGTATTTTGGCTCTAATGTCCTATTATAATTTTTGCTTAACACATTGTAGGAGAAAAGACTCGTGTCACTCTTGGTTCCCCAGTTTTTTAACAGAATGTCATTAATTAGTCTGACATGGATGAACACAACAGAAATGGCTAAAGATGACATACAGTGAATGATGTTATATCAACTAATACATACACCCAAGGTGTATGTAACTCTCTGCTCCTCCAAACCAACAGAGGTCGCTCTCTCCTGAGTATTAAGCCCAATTTATGCTTCTGTGTTGAACCAATGCCATAGGCAGTTTGGCCTGATGCACTGCTCTCCAGAAATATAATTCCTCGCGTCTACGCAAACCACAACGACTGTGATTGGTCTGCAATTGGACAAACATGGTTCAAGTTGGTCAAGTCAAGAAGTCCAGAAATATTAACTATTCTACACTACACTCCCTAAACAGTGCACTTTAAAGATGTATAAAACTAATACCACTAAACCACTACATTGTGTACTACATAGGGATAAAGATGTTGTTTGAAATTCAGACCTAGTTGTTTGGCGGTGTAATTGCAGAGCAATGCAGTTAGTGAAGTATACACTTCCACAATGGCATAAGACACTTGTGCAAGGCTAAAGCATAGGCTGTGCATTGAGGCAACGCAAAAGCATAAATCTGCTTTTAGTGTGTTCTCTGCACCGGAATATAGCTTTTTACTCATATAGGAAACACTATGTAAGATTTTATTTTATTTTTTTCTGCTCCTGGGGCTCCCCTTAGTGACATTAATTTTTATAGCGCTGCACTGAAATTGGTAGGGAGGGTAAGGAAAGGTGGTTTCCTACCCTCCTCCAAAAGTTACATAGTGCAGTTTCTGCAGTGCTATGCCCAGAGTAGCAACGACAGAGGCTCTATTCTCCCTATTACAAGTCAGTGACGCATCACAATGATTCTGAATCTGTAATTTTAAGGTAAAGATATTGCATAGTGTTCCTTTAAGCTCTCCGTTTTGTCTACATAATTGAAGAGTATAGTTTTAGCTATTTATGCAATTCTGAGACACCTGTTTTTGTTTTGTTTTTGTAAACAGGCTGCAGTTTTGTTTTTCTGACTTTTTGCCTGATATTTGTCTTTGTCTTTTGGATTTGTTTCTCTCTCTGTACTGATTTTTGTGTTTTGGAAAATTTCTTCTGGTTTTGACCTTACTTTATGTATCATGTTTAATAAATCTCCAACTGACTCTCACCCTCGGTGAGTGATTTGTGACATCCGTAATATATGAATGAATATATAACATATACTTGTTTATGAATTAATAGTACTAAATACTAAACGCTACAAATCATTTTGTTAATTTATAACTGTTCTAAGAACTGAAGGTGATCCAAGAACTAAAAATGATACAACACCCAAATAAAACCTGCTTTGTGACTATTGAAGAACACAATGAAAGGGACTAAAAAATATGCACAGCAACAGACAGCGTCTGCAACTGCAGAACTGCAAGTGCACTTTAGTTTCACTAAAATTAAACTAAAACTAAAATTAGTTTAGAAACAAGAAGGTCGTTTTAATATAACTAAAATATTATCAATATAAAGAGGTTTTTATGTGACCCTGTGGATGTGTCTTTTGTTTGATTGGGGGTGAGAAGGCACACACTGACCTAGGCTCAATCTCTCTTTGCTGCAGTAAATCAGTTTTTTAGCAGACAAAAATTTTATTTTGTTCACCAAATCTAAGAAACTGAGTGGAATGGCTACACATAGTCCTGTATGTCTAACGTTTTATGCTTTGCATTCATCTGGTCTATAACACTGCTGTGTTTAATTTGCAAAGGTAAGAAAATGAACAACAGTAAGCAACTTGTAACAAGAAGTCTTTGCATGATAAACGTTTCACACTGGTTTTCCAGATATAGATTAATATTAGCCCTGGACTACACTTTCCTTAATATGATTATCCATTTAGAATTTGGTGCAGTCCAGGCCTTAAATAATACACTGCCCAGATAAAAACAATCCTAAAATGACTAACTAAATTCGTCCATCTTCTATTGAACTACTCTCTAAACTCACTCAGGATAGTTTATTAGAAGCTTGCTGCCAACTTCACTTGGTTCATACAAAGCATGAAAGTTTTAGATATCACAGAGAGTACAATCCACCACATCCAGGAAAAAGAATTTTAATTGGCTGATTGGTTGTCATGGCAGGGTTAACAATGACAAACTGAAGGATGCTGTTGGTTAGTAACACAAATACACAAAAACAAGATCAATATAAGATCATGCATAGTTAGGTCATGCAAAACGAATAACAGCCACAATCAAGTGATAGTTTCATACAAAATTGAACAACACGTTCAGCTTAAGCTCAAAATGACCACAACATCATTAACTTACAAAAACACTCCAATGAATAAACTCATGACAAGGATACACCAATAAATATAAATATACTGTACATCATGGTTGGGCAAATGGCAGAACACCACAACAGGGGGGCCTTCCACCCAGTACAATGCCTGCTTTTGGAATCCTTAATAAATGACAAGTTCTACAGTTGGTAGCAGCTGTAGAGGTACTGTGGCTCTCAGTTAATCCAGTTCACTCATACTTGTACAGAAAGAAATAGCTGACAGCTGGCACCATATGGCACCACACACACACCCACCCACCCAACCTTAAAATTACTTTGTGGCATTTCTGTGCTATGAATTACTGTAAATTTCTGTACAATTTCTGTACAGCATAAGATTATTAATAAAAATATGCTACATACACTGTAGGCATGCTTCCAAGATTTATTTATTTTGAACACAAGTTTCTTCTGCATTTTCTGAATATAATCTTTACTGCCAAGAATATGATCAGAGAGATAAAGGACATCATGCGCCACACAACCCACACAGCTCCACATCCCACCTTAGAGAGACACAAATAGAGAGGACAACTCCTGTGAACTGTATGACCAGAGTGCAGATTCTTTAACTGTGCACCACAATCCTTGTCTTATATTTATATCATGAGCGTACTTAACTATCCTCACTATTCAAAATCCACTACAGTCACAAAATGCACATAATTCAAACACGAAAAACATTAGGCACTATTAAAGCTGGATTCGTTTTACCAGGGGAGGCTTTGTAACATAATCTGAAAGGGATTTGATTAGCGAATTGCAAGGGAAAAAATAATGGTGTAATTTTCCCAAGATTTAGCCATAGCTAAATTTGTGGCATATCTCTGTAGTCTCTTAAATGCTAAAAAAAAATATATGAGTGAAATAGCACAATTACTGAAGGTTGTATATGATCAGTATATAATTAACAGATTGTGTCACAAATTCAGTTTTCCCTTAGATTTGATGACAAAAATGCTAATATGTTGCTAACAGAGTTTAATGGTCTTTTTCACCTCACCTGGATCCTTGCCCCTCATACAAAGAGGTGGTGGGCTTCTGTGCTTCTGAGTGTTGTAAAACTAAAGCTGAGCATGAGATCAATTTATACATTTCTCTTCCCCATCTATTTACATTAGTGCTGCACTCTGAAACATGACAATCAGTCCCAAATATAGCATCCACGCCAAAATGACCTGACTGCAACCCATGGAGATTTTAATATTACACAGTGATAAAGAGGGGTTATAGCCCATCAGCAGGTATTGCTAGTATGCGATCATTTGATTAGGTTCAACAGGACTAATATTACTTTGGGATCTGTGTTCAGCAAAAAATACATATATATTTTTCTCTGGAACAATGAGTTCTTAGAATAATAAAGAAAGCAAGAGATTGGAACAAAACTTATATAGCAGGCATTTTTGGCAAATAATATAGAAAATCTCCCCAGATAAAACCAAAATTTGACATATTTGGCAACTACGCAACCTTACAACAACGGATTAGCCAAAATATATATTGTCAGAACTGTGATAACAGAACTGTGAACACCGTATGTTTGAGTGAGTCAGCAGCAGATGCAGCCTGGGTTAATGAGCACAGTCAGTGTGGAGCATCTAAATCACCAGTCCAGAAAAACTATGACCAAAGCACAGTGTGGTGCAATAACACAAAGAGGTGTACAGACTACAAATACATGCAGTGCAGCTTAAAAAGGCGAGGCTTGGAACAACGCATAGACAAGCTGAGCATCTGAAACATACAGCATCTCTCTCTTCTGAAAAAACCCAAACAGCTTAAGTGGCAGACAACCGTAAGAGCTCTGAGAGGCCCTATTCGGACATCAGTAATGTTTATGGTGGATTTGCACTGGATAAGAAATCACCATTAAAAAAATAACCGAGATGGGAGGGTCTACTTGAGTCACACACTGCCTTCACACAGTGTGGATCATACACAGCAGTGCTACTAGATGTTTTTAGAGTGTCACAACTGTTCTGAGATCAGCCCTCCCACCAAAAGCATAAAGTCCTTCATAACAGATAATGGGTGAGAAAGTGGCAAGAAAAATTTTACTAATCCTTCACACAGTTATTATAACCGATTTTCTAAACTGTTTAATGGTAAAGAGACACATTCATAACCACAAGTGCATCGTTCAGCCATTGAGCTTTTACTTAAAGGGGTCTCTACTGCTCCTATAAACATTCCAAGCTCAAATAAAAAAACATCCATCCGTTTTCTGAGTCTCAGTTGTAATATTTTGGCATCAGGAATTATATTCTTCTACTAGCCTTTTGGATGGCTCCCTTATTGTAACGTCACACTTGGGAAATTTGCATAAGACCACCCTGGCATTCGTGAAGGTATTTATGCAGGCAGAGCCTAAATGCAACTGTCAAAAAAAATTCAGAGTTCAAAATTTTGCTTAGGGGCCCAGGAACTGGACCAGCTATTTTCACGCGTGGTAAATGCTCAGCTTAAACATGGGATGGGTGGGGCGTGACCAGCAACAGCTTATTTGCATAAAAGTGAGAGAGCCATTAAACAGCTCATTAAAAAAGGACTAAAACTGGCAAGAATACAGCTGGTGATATCTCTTTATGTGAGAGTGATTTTTTGCAAAGAAAATCATGTACATGTTTTGTATAGCCCATAGACCGATTCTAAATTGTTTAAAAAGAGATATAATATGTCCCCTTTAAACTGTATATTTAATCACTAAATGCCTACTTCAGCTCCTCCATTCTAGAGAACACTCACGAAAAATTCCCTTTCTCTGGGATATGACGCAATATTACCACACATTTCAGCTCAGACGGGATTAATAACCTGGGGTAATTTTTATTGCTCGTTTTACAGTAGGAAAAAGGCTTAGGAATATTTCCTGAAATGGGAGCATGGACTTCAGAAAAATTACTGAAATGGTTTACTCAGACATCATTAAAACTACTACTTTCATTTGAAAGCAACAATATGGACAATATCTAAGATTTTAACATAATCAACCTAATGCCACTACCTCAAATTGGATGGATCCCTTAAGAGCAAATGTACAATTTTGTGTTCTGTGAGGGGTGCTCTGTAATAGGAGTGCTAGTGTGTCTTTCCCAGATGCTCAGCATGCTTTAGTAATGTTGACAAAGCACTGATATGACAAGCAGCGCACTAATATTTCAGGCAATTCTGAATTATGTTAAAAAAAAACAAACAAATAAACAAACAAACTAACAAATAAGAAATTAATTAATACTTAAATAAATAAAACATATTTGACTGTGATTCAATATGCCTGGACACTCAATCAGCTTTTCTTTAAAACAAAATAATAAATAAATCAGCAGAATTTGACAGGACAGAGCAGCTTCACCTCAAAATATTGGACTAGTACCAAAATAAATCTTCAGTGTTTGTTTTAAATATGTTTACATTTAAAACATAAAATTTTTCCTGCTATATTGAAAAACTAATTTCAGCAAAATTATTGCTGTAGCCCCAAGTCCCTGCATCAGCTTCAAGCAAGTTAAAAATTTGTTATCTAGTTAAAAAATAATGAATAGCTTTACCAGACAGCTGAAAAGTTAATTAAGATATAAGATACTGCGCAAAATGTTGCCTATTTAAAAAAACAGCTTCATGTTTATTCCTGCTAAAGTATTTTTAAGTAATTCTTAAAAATCCTGCTATTCAGTCAGCTTATAACAAAAGATTATGCTGACAATGTAAAGGAGAAAATTTTAATTTCAACCATCAGAGTAGAATTCTGCTACTGCTCGTTCCTTCAAAATGTCTTTCTGGTTCTATGTGAGCTATGCCTGTAGACTTTGATTGTGGAGGGCTAAGGCGGTGCTGCTCTGTGGTATGTCTAAATGCAGCTGCTGTATAACTGGATGATGAAGTGGATGTGTACTTACCCCGCTCCACTCTAGGGCCATACTCACTTCCTCTCCAGCTTCTGAGCTGCTATCGTACTTAACACTGGACATGCTGTCCCTGCTCCTCCTCCTTTCCCCATCACCATCCTTCAGTATCTCAACAACACGTGTTTGGTTGATCGGATCAATCCCCTACAAGAGACACAGACACACAAAATAATTTTCTGTACTTTAATTTCTACATTGTAGAGCATTTCTAAAAACAGAGTGTGATGTGATGTCATGTCTATATCAAATGTGGAATTATGGAAGAAATTAATCTACACAGCTCTTACTACAGGAAAGGTAGGTGAAGGATACTAAGCTTATGACAGGTGAAGGACTGCTATTTTTAATTAACTGACTTACTGAGTTGCTCTGGCATCCAAAGCAAGCAAAGAAGAAAGAAGTGAAAAACAAAAACACATCAGCATAAAGAATCATCAGATTTTTTTTTTCATGAATGTATACTGAAGTAAAATATACAAAAGATTTAGCAAATAACAATTAATTTACAATAAATCTTGCCGTTTTCTTTTTTTTTTTTTTTTTTTTTTTTAAATCAGAGCTATCACCACCAATAACCAGCAAGTTGACCTGAAAACATAAACATAAAGGCAGCAGTGCAGACTTATGTAACCTCTGTTGATATAAAATGAAAAATCAAATATAAAATTTTATGAATTAAATTTGTAATTACGCTTTTTTTAAAACTACTTTTAAATAATAATGTTTAATAATCAAAATTGTATTGCTATGACTGTTATTTGCATTATAATATATGTATTTTATTTATATTATATTTATATATGTAATCACATCAAATGTGCAGCCGAAAGACTTAACACAACTGGATGACATTAACCTGTTTGCGGGATCGCATGGCACACTCCTCCAGGGTCTCTGCTGCCTCCATCTTGCCCTGACGGCGGTACAGAGCACCCAAATTCCTCAGAGTGGTGTTCACAGTTGGGCTAAAAAAAAAATAAATACAAGTTTTTTCAAAATACTGAATGAAAATGTCTCACAGTTCCACTATTTACATCTCTGTCACGCACTCACATTTAACAAAAAACGCCCCACAAGAGGAACTATAGAGTGACACGATGCTTTCTTTTTACTGCAGCTTAATATGACTTATCTGTTAATGTAACTTCTGTGCACTGTTCACAATTAAGAAAACAATCAGGTAAACTGCAATAATTTTTGCAGTGGTGGACAGTAATAAAGTAAATGTAATTCGCTACTGTACTTAAGTAGTTTTTTCATGTATCTGTATTTCCATTTTGGGTGACTTTTTACTTTGACACCACTACATTTCAAAGTCAACAAGTTTAGTTTTGCCGGACAACCATTAGCCATAGTGACAGAGGTGTTTCTGTCATTTCAAAAACAGGAAAGCCCAAAATACATACCCTTGTCATTGGAAGGTATGGAGAAGCTTCATATGCTTCATATCAATGTGTTTGTTTACAATAATAACAAATAATACCAAACTATAAAAATAGTTTATCTTGTCATTTGCTGACAGTTTATGTAAGAGTATAGAAAGCCTGTTATTTTCTGTTCATACAAAGCTACAAAACTAAAGCACTGTGTTGAGATGACATTAAAGAAACTCGTTTTTTTTTTCCAGAAACCTACAAGATAACATTTTAACATTTAAATTTTTGAAAATTTCTAAAACCCAGCACCTTAGCATTTTATCAACCAAGTAATCAATACTTGATAAAGGAATAGGGCATCACTGGGAACTAAATATTTGTTATTGACTTACATTTCTATAACGGTGCTGTAACTAAATCAAATAAACAAAGCCTCGTTTATTTTGAGTAACACCTCACACTCTGGTGTTCTGGATTTAATCATTTTGTCCGTTTTCATATAAAGTCAAACAAAAAGCTGTGCAGAGTTAATTTACTCGTCAGAAAGTCAGTAATGGTGAGATGTGTCTGTGTATACGTGTGGTTATAGGGACAGAGATGACGACTTTCTGTTTGTTAAATATATAGTAGAAAAAAAAAAGGCTGGGTCACAGAAACACCTCCACACAAAGAAGAGACTATGATAAATATTACCTCAACAACATTCAACACATTTCTGTTTGAGGCACCAGTAAAACACTGAGCTTCTCACCGCGGCGGACGTTAGACCTATAGCGCTGAAGCGGTGTGAGTGAACACTGCAATTAAGGATATAGGGCTTATGGCACAAAATGGTACAGGGGAAAGCCTGAAGACAGCAAATGCTAAAACAAGTGAACCTCAATTATCTCTGCCTAAAACCAAGTAATACGAAAGGCGAACCTTTTATTTTAACTGTTGTGTGTATTTTAGAATAGTAATCACTTGTTCCAGTCCTTAGAATTGGAAGTATGAATTAACAAAATGATTTGTACGGCGTGACACTTGTTGTATTGTTTTTCCTTTATTTGAATTTTACCATTTCTTGTCATTTGGACTGGTTTAGAGATCACACATTCCCTGACCTTAACTCATCTGATAAGCTCAGTCTGTTAGATAAACACGGTCAACTTTACAACAGTGCACCAGGAACTCAGATGATGTTTATGGCCTAGGTTGTTTATGGCTTGTTTACGACAGTGATGTGTTACGACAAATCCTCCTGTTTTCAGATCCTGTTTATTTAATGATCATTCCATGTGTAAGGCTGCAAAATGGGGTATAAAGATGTGTGCGCCTTAAAGACCATTAGATTAGTCTGAGATTCAACCAGAGCACTCAATAAACAGCATTATACAGACTCGTTATACAGGGAGGAGACAGACTCGTCTCCTCTCCTTAATTTGAAACCACCAGAAGACATGTTTACAACACTATTCATTCATATTACACAGTTTACGGATCTGCCAATGTCATTACTCACTCAGAATCTGTTGCAGGTTTTTTAAGTGTTTAACAATTTACAGAGTAAATTAACACAATACTTGAAGAGGTCAAAACCTGAAAATCAATACAGCAAGATAAACATGTCCAAAAGGAAAACCCAACAAACAAAACCGAGTATCAGGCAAAAAGTCAGAAAAAACAAACGGATTTAAAATACAGATGGCACAGAATTGCAGATATAGCTCAAACAATTTGCATGCTTTGCAAATATGAAGACAAAACAGAAAGCTTAAAGGAACTCTGTGTAATATTTTTGACCTTAAAATTATGAATTCATTCATTATCTGTAACCGCTTATCCAGTTCTGGGTCATGGTGGGTCCGAAGCTTACACAGAATCGTTGGGCGAGGAACACACCTTGGAGGGGGGTGCCAGTTCTTCACAGGGTGACACGCACATTCACTCACACAGTTACACCTACGGACAAGCAGGACTTGAACCCACAACCTCCAGTTCCCTGGAGGTGTGTGACTGCGACACACCATACCGCCCACCTTAAAATCACAACTTCAAAATGATTGTGATGCGTCACTGAGCTGTAATAGGGAGAATAGGGCCTCCGTCAATGCTAATCTTGGCTCAACACCGCAGAAACTGCACTTTTGAGGGAGGGCGGGAACATCTTTATCATGTGTTAACGCTGCTCCTTGTGAGGACTTTTTTTTTCTGAGATGTCCATATTTTTCCTTTATTTAACCTTTTTATTCATTCTGTTACGGACAAAACAATGTCTGAGGAAATCTCTGGTGGTGAATTGCTGCTGTCTGCAGTCTCTGTAGTGTGGAGGAGTTTATATTTTTGGATCCATGTTCATCTGACTGCTGACCAATCACAGTCATTGTGGTCTGCGTTGATGCGACAGAGTTATATTTCTGGAGAGGTGCGAGTCAGTTTAGGATTCAGTTTGATGTGTGCACTACGGCATAGGTTTGACGCAGTATCATAAATTGGGCTTGACACTCAAGAGAAAACAATAACCTCTGTTGGTCTGGAGGGGAAACACCTTGGGTGTATGTGAGAGTTGATATAACATTTATTGTAATTAATCTTTAACCGTTTCTGTTGTGTTCATCAGTGTCAGATTAATGACATTTTATTAAAAGACCGGTGAACCAAGAGAGACAAGAGTCTTTTCACCTAAAATATGTTGATTAAGCATGAGTCTTGTTACAAAAATTATAATAAAACATTAGCTAGTTTGCTAGTTTTACTTTTGATACTTAAGTACATTTGAAGGTAAACACTTTTGTAGTTTTACTCAAGTAGAGCTCTAATTCTAGGACTTTTACTGAAGTAATATTTTACATTGAGTATCTGTACTTTAACTCAAGTATATGGTTTGTGTACTTTGTCCTGCATTTTTGTCCTTCCAAACTAATTTATCTCACAAATTTACTTCAATTTTTTTAATAATGTCTTGCTGTGACATATCTGCATCCTTGCAGCTAAGACACAAAAAGCAGTGAACGTATACATATGCACACACCAACCAAAAGAGGTGGGCAGTCTGCCACAGAGGCCAGGGAGCAAAACGTTGCAGTTTTCAGGATGTCACACAATTGTATTACTTTTAGGCTTCCAGGCAGAAAATTTAAGCCTTTTATTTAAAATATATTTACTTCTGTCACCGCTGTAAATGTTACATAATGGCAACCTTGATGTAATGAAATGTGTGGGTTTGGTACCTGTTAACTTTGCAGGCTTTGTACCAGCCACCATACTCTCCATATGGGGTGTTGTCCCTGTGCTTGCCCTGGAAGTAAACCATACAAAAAAAATATATTATAATATATGCAATTTAATACATTTTTAATATATGCAAAAACTATAGTAAACTATTCAGATATACTGAATATAAATAGGCCTTATTACACTGGGTAGAATGTAGAATGATAAACATTCAAACATATGCAAAGAAAACACCTCACCTTGCTCATCTCTTCCCTCTCCTCAGCATGCATCCAGATAGGCTTGTTTTCAGCTGTTTACGTAAATGAAAAAGGAGTGACTCAGTATATCTATTAGAGGAGGTAGTTCTGTGATATATATATGATATAATTCACACACAACTTCGTTCTGTTTTTCTTTTACTTTTTAATCTATTAACTAAGTAACCCTTAAACATATTTTCATAACAGAAAACAGGTGCTGTTAAGTTTTTGGAGAAAAAAATAAAAACAATCGGAATAAACAAAATGTGTCTAATAGGTTTATTCGTTCACAAGTTTCAGATAACTTCCTTCAAAGCTACATCTCCAGCTGACATAACACATGTGGGATCCTTTGCAGAAAGCTACCCATGTTTTAACTCTGTCTGTCACTGGTCTTGTTCACTGTATTTGTAAAATGAAAGTACTAAGAGAGTAGATTACAGAGAGATTCCAACAGACAGAAATAAAAATAAATAAAAATAACTGAATAAAATATTGGAGTCATTAATATGTATTTTTTGCAGCAAAACATCCCCGTTCATCTATAACTCGATAAGATTTAAATTAGTAGTCTTGGATTTTCCCCTGTACACATAATGTATTTTTTGCTTGATTTGAATTTTCAGCTGAAATGTTCTTAATTATTTTACAAATCACATTTCCATGGAAGTTTGAACTTTTGTAAAATGCAGCATCAAGAATGTAAGATGTGTTAATTATCTTTGACACATTTTAACTGACTAAACAAAATATTTCTAGTGTTTTCATCCATCCATTTTCCACCGCTTATCCGGATCGCAGGGAAGCAGTCAGAGTAAAAAAACCCAAGACCTCCCTCTCCCCAGCCACTGCTTCCAGCTCCTCCGGGGTATACCGAGGCGTTCCCAGGCCAGTCGAGACATGTAGTCTCTCCATCGTGTTCTTGGTCTGCCCGGGGCCTCCTCCCCATTGGACATGCCCGGAACACCTCACCAGGAAGGTGTCCAGGAGGCATCCGGACCAGATGCCCGGAGCACCTTAACTGGCTCCTCTCGACATGGAGGAGCAGCAGCTCCACTCCGAGTCTCTCCCGGATGTCCGAGCTCCTAAACCTGTCTCTATGGGTGAGTCCAGAGACCCTGCGGAGAAAACTCATTTCAGCCGCTTGTACCCGCAAAATCTCTTCACCACAATGGACCGGTACAGAGTCCGCATTACTGCTGACACTGCACCGATCCGTCTGTCAATCTCCCACTCCATCTTTCCCTCACTCGTGAACAAGAGGTATTTAAACTCCTCCACTTGAGGCAGGATATCATTTGCAAACCTGGAGAGAGCACTCCACCATTTTCCATGGACTCAGTACCAGTACCAGTACCATGGACTCAGATTTGGAGGTGCTGATCCTCATCCCTATCGCTTCCCACTCGGCTGCAAACTAGTCCAGCAAGAGCTGAAGGTCCCGGCTCGATGAAGCCAACAAGACCACACCGTCCACAAAAAGCAGACATGGAATCCTGAGACCACCAACCCGGACACCTTCCGCCACTTGGCTACGCTGAGAAATTCCGTCCATAAAAATTATGAACAGGACCGGTGACAACGGGCAGCCCTGACGGAGTCCAACTCTGACAAGAAACCAGTTGGACTTACTGCCAGCCACACGAAACTGACTCCTGCTCTGTTTATAAAGTGTGTTTATATAGTGTGTTTTAGTGTTTTCACAGAATAAGTCAATTTAGAAGTTGAGGCAAAATAAGCATGACAATTTTATAGAATATTCAAGGCACATTTGCATCTTGAAACACTCATCTTGCTTATTCAATTGCAATTCACTTGCTTATGCAGAGTATCATTATTGGGTACAAGATGAACTTCTACCAAAGAATCCCTCTTTGCAAGCAAAGATGGGTTGTGGCTCAGCAAATTATACCTTTGTAAGAACAGTTCAAATACAACATTTGGAATTTTCAATGCAATATTTCAATATATTTAACACCTACTGTGTATGATAGTGTAAAAAACTGAGTAAGTCCAGAGAAAGCTCTGTTGACCTTTGAGCCCTCAGATGGCATGGCATGAGAAGCTTTCATGTTACCATGATAAATATAGCTTTTAAAAAATGGGCTTGGGAGTACTTATCACATAACAGCCCACTGCAAACATCAGTAAAAACCACATTAAACTTTTACACAAAGAGAAAGCCACACAAGAATTCAATGTTTAAATGCTAATCAATTCTTTGGACCCAAGCTCATCTTATACAATCCAAAAGACATTAGAAACATATGCTGGGAAACTTTCCCTGCTAATGATGCCAGTGCCCATACAGAGTGTATTTAGCAACAGGTGCAAAACAAACATCTCTCATGCTGTCGGTGGTGGAACAGTGATCAGTGGATCATAGATGACGTGCATATATGAAAACTTCCATTGATTTGGGGCTGAAAATTTGGTTTTTAGACAGACATATGCTACCCTCAATACATCTTATCCCTGGAAGTCCATGGTTATTTCATCCAGACGACAGGAGGCCTCATTCTGTATGTGCTACAATGACATTGCATCTTATATACGTAGTGTGTGCATTTGAATGATTTGCCTACAGTTCGGATGTGTTTCCAAGGTTTTAAATTCCTAAATGTGTTTATATTTACAAAATACAATTCAACTATATAATTAAAACTTTGATATCTATTCTTTGTCATTTGTCAGTTAAATTAAGCTTCAAAAGAATGAACAAATCACAGATTCTGTTGTAACTGCGTTATACAATACGTCCCATCTTTCCTGAGTTTGTAAAATGAATATGCCATAGATAATGTAAACATCTAAATATACAATGCCAAGCAAGTCTAGGACAACAAAACACTGCTTTTAGCCATTTTGCATTGTTATTTACAAAAATTTACTACAATTTAGTCAAATTTTTATATTACCATCAACTGATCCAAATTCTTTCTCATGAGCACGGGTGAGAATCTCTTTGTACAGAACTTCAGCTTCCTTGTATTTTCCTTGTTTAAGAAAGCATGAAGCCTGTGGAGGACAGAGAGAAAGTCATACATGGAACACAGACTTAACATTGAAGGTCATATAGAAATAGCATGAATTATGTGGCTGTGAGCCATGGTTGATTTCCTGACTTTTTATATTTACAGCATTTAGTGCGCTTATTTTGCATTGTATAGATTCAACAAACTGGCTCCTCTGCTCTTGATAAAATTCTCTTTCTGACTCACACCCACACATGTGTTCAGCTGTTTGAATAACCTTGTGTGAGACTGAAACAGGTCTAACAAGGTGAACACAAAGAGAAATGAAAGAGCTACTGACATTGTGTATATCCTAGATTCAGGAATATAATACCATCCACACATGTACAGAGCACTACTTTTTATTCACAGCTTGCTACAAGGCCATGTATTTTATATGTATTTTAAACATATAGAAAAGTATTAATTCTACAATATAATAAAATGTGATTATTTGAAAAGAAATTGAACTGGTTCTTCAAACTCCAGAGATCTTATGAAGTTCTCAGCTGGAACTGTAAAGTTCAACTAAGCCATAATCATAACTATACTTTATACTTTTATCATGTTGTAATACAGATTTAAATTTAAATTTAGAGTCAAGTATCTAGCCTCCACTGAATACTGAACTAAAACTGAATCCATAATGTGACTATATACTGCAAAACTACCATTCCCAAAAGCACTGACATCTATTTTATATTGGTATGGCATTCATAATGGCAGCCTTAGACTAATGGTTAGAAACCAGGCTTGGTACCAGAAGGTGGCCGGTTTGATCCCCAGGACCAGCAGGAACATCAATGGCTGAACTGCCCTTAAGCAAGGCACTCAACCCCCAAATGCTCCCCGGGGGATTTCGCTCGCTGGGGATAGCTGCCCCCTGCACTAGTGTGTGTGTGCTCACTGCCACAGATAAGTTAAGTGTGAAAAACACATTTTGTTGTACACAGAAATAATTGCACCATATTACATTATTAACATAATAGCTTTGAGGAAGCTGCAATTCCAGAGGTGTTTAAAAAAAAAAAAAAAAAAAAAAGGTAAAGAAATCTAATTCTAAATGACTGAATTACCCCCACACTCACCAGATTATTTTTGGTTTTGGCAACATTAGGATCATCTGGGCCAAGTCTACGTTCATAAATCTCCAAAGCTCTGCAGTAGTAATACTCCACCTCTTCATACTTGCCCTGGTTCTGGCACAGCAAGGCTAGATTGTTCAACTGTTTGGCCACATCTGGATGGTCTTTCCCAAGCACCTGGGAGGATGGGAAGGAAAAACACCAAATATGTAGTCAGATTTCCCTATAGGTTAAAAATAAGACCCAACCAGTATGAGACCTATATTAATACCTTTATGCATTTATCTGTATCATTAAAACACCACTGATTATGGCTGATTTAACATGTAATGAATATCAGATCTTCTGATTATTCACTATATGTTTCCTGCTCTTCCACCAGTTTTTTTCCAGACACTGCCAAACGGTATTTAATAATCATTATAAATGCCACACAGTCTGAATTAATCAAATTTTATGAAAAATAGTCAAGAAATGATTGAACATATTCAGTATACTAAATTGCAACATTCTTAAAGAGACAGCTCAGACAATGAATGGTGAAGCGCACTGCAAGGGTCTGATTTCAGGGCCCTTTTTGGGTTTCATCCTTGCTCATACACCTGCTTCTTTCAGCAGCAGGCAGGTTTATGTAAGTGGGTTTAAGATTGCTACTGTTTGTTCTGCATCAATGTTTTCTAAGCCTGAATCAAAATAATAATTATCACACGTTCACTTTTCAGGTTTTTAGGCCTCTATCTGTTCCACTCTATAAAATATTCCAACTTTTAATAGAGAACAAAATGATGATCTTTCACTAGGAAATTAAATTAAACCTCTTTCAAGGAATCGAATGGCAGAAATCCTTTAAATTGGGTTCAGATCAAGACTTAAGCCTGTAGATTTTATTATTTCAATGTTAACAACTTAAAGGAAATGCATTACCCATTTTAGTGTGCAGGGTCTTGCATAACATTTGCTGGCCAAATGTAGACGTTCACAGGGAAAAACCCTGTGCCGAATTTGGTTCTGATGAACTTTACCATTCATCTTGCTATACAGCTGTTCAAGATGCCAAACTCGTGCTGAAAAAACATCCCCCAAAGCATAATACATCCTTTTCCAAACTAATTACTTACAAATTTTTGTTTTAGTCTCTCCACAATTAAACACTGAATATAATGCTGCCTAAATATTACAATGTTAATAATATTATTAACTTTAACTTGCTCTCATCTTCACAAGAGAGACCTCTGGACCAGTTCTCCTCTCTCCACACATACAGTTTAGTCTAGCCTTCTCATGAGAAGCTTGGTTAATGCAAAGCAGATATTCAGTCCAGATACTCTCAGACTGTGATACTGTATGCAAAGCATTGCATATTATGGGCTTAATTGGCAAGCGCCTTCTGCTGCAATGTTAAACCGACTACACAACAATGGTTTATTTGTCTTGTCTTTTTACATAATGTAACTTGCATGGAACTAAGGATTTTAAGAATATTAAAAAAATCTGTAAATCTTGTTTAACAAATAGTTCGTAATGGCATTCTTAGTATATTTTCATAACTGTACCTTTTCTCTGATCTCTAAAGCTCTTTTACACAGTGGCTCTGCCTCCTTATATTTGCCTCTTTTTCCATACAGCACAGCCAGGTTATTCAGAGTGGCAGCCACCTGCAGCAAAGCACACATGAATATAGAAACACAAATAAATCTTTTAATTATGGAACCAAATTTAACCAAGTGAGATTATTCATATGCATTCTAGTTAAACTTTGTTACCTAGTTTAGCTGCATTATAAAGTAATCTCCTCACAAATAGAACAAAACGATTTCTGAAACATGAAACAATGGTAATGCAGCCGCATTTTTATAAGCCTAGATCTATGCCGTGAATCTATATATATTCACTCCTTTCTCATTGTATGGTAATTTGCAAACACAATATTTGCAAAGAGCACTTGGAAATTTTGTCACAATTTTAAAAATAATTTACTTAACCAAAAGCCTGCTCAGTTTGTTTACATGGTTTGAAAGTTTGAGGCTTTGCAGAGTAATATTTATTCACTGACTGAATTAATTGTTACTATTTAATTACTGAATTAAATTAATACGTTTAAATTGTGTTTTTCTTAAAACTTCTTAGATATAACAAAAGGTGTAGCAGTCGGCTAGTAACCTACAGCAGGATGGTCTTTGCCCAGTGTCTTCTCCCTGATGGACAGAGCATCATTGAGCAGGTGTGCTGCTTCTTTGTATTTGTTCTGATCCCTGAGAGACACACACAGAAAACCAGTTATGTTGCTTACTTGCTGGTCAGCTACCGAATTGCCAACATAAAACAGAACATTCACCTCTGCAAAATCTGTTGTTTATGACCCCAAAAAACCTTTATGCCTTTATGACAGCCCAATAACACTTAATACTCTTAAGGCTTGGTGTTTAGTGTGTAAACTAGAAAACATATCATCTCATCTATATTAGGCCAATTTTGAATAATCCAGACTTCCAGCCAGGACATACAGACCTGGGTTTTAATATTTGGAAGAGCCTGGATAAAAGATGCTTTTAAGGAGTCATCTGTAATATATTTGGAACAACTGGCTGAGAAATATCTTTTGACAAAAAAGAATATATGCTACTTAGAGACTTTATTAGTAGAAAGACCACTCTGAATATTACAGTCACTATCTGGTATTGAGAAAGCTGTTTTGCACAGTCCAGTGCAGAAACATATCTATTTTTTATGCAATTTTACGTTCATCTTCTGAAGCCAGTAAAAACGATCTTAAGCAAACGTGGGAAAAGAGCTGTCAGTTGCTATACCAGATGATGATTGTGATGAGGTCTGGAATCAAGCCAGAAAAATATCTTTTTGCAATAAAACTCAAGCTGTCCAGCTCAGAATATCGTTTGCATGTTACTCCTTATATTAGAAGTAAATTTGTTCCCAATACATGTTCCCCATACTGTCTAAAACGTAAGATTGTATTTGGGGACTACACCCACTGTATTTGGTCAGGTTTTAAAATAAAACAGTATTGTGCTTCAATTGTACAGATAATGGGGAATATTTTTGAGAATTAATCTGGACTTAGACCCTGTCTCATTGATTTTGGGCATTCCAGACAAAAACCTGACTAATAAAAATAATAGAAGATTATATAGTATTTTGAGTTATGAAGCAAACAAGAATATCCTAATGTCCTGGATAAGTGATAAGGTCACCTCTGTTAAGAACTGCAATAAAATTGTTAGAAAATGTATAGTTCTGGAGTTTGTGACCTGTATGCTGTACTCATCAACAGATTTGTTTAATCAAATATGGTCACCCTATATTTATTAAGAACTTAGAAGGCATGAAGGTAAGCCTACTATGAATCTCCTTTACAGATTCCCCTTATTTAAATATATTATTTATTTAGTGTTATTATATTACTGTTCTCATTGAATTATTTTATAGCTATTATTTATAGCTACTGTATTTTTACATTTACATTACATTATTTGTGTTATTTATTACTATATGTATTGTTTCTTTATGTGAGCTTGCTTGTTTATTAGTTATAGTTTATTTAATGTAAAATGTAAAGGTATAGTCAACAGAATTATGACTGAATTGTGGATCCAAGCAGAAAATAAGGCATACTAGAGAAAAACATTACATAACAATAATAAAAATTAAACCTGAATTTATTTCAGTTTTGTTGGGAGTCATCTATAGTACCAGCAGGGCACTGACCTGTACACTAAAGCAAGGATGTTGAGCATAGTGGCAACATCCGGGTGATCATGGCCTGAGGTTTTCTCAAGGTCCTCCAGAGCCTGCTTGCAGAGTGGCACTGCCACTTCATAGCGGCCCTGAGAGGCATACTGGATCACCAGATTGTGAAGGGTTCGAAGGCGGGCTGGTATCTCGTAACCACCCTGTTGAGCTGCGGCTACAGCTGCACTGTTGTGCTGGTGCTGCACTGAAGGTGAGAAGACAAAAACATACTTCAATCAAACAACCCTGGTAGAGCAAAACTCAAAATTGAGAACCACTGTTTTAAACAAATTTATTCTATTTTTCCAAACAAATACCATTATATAATGTATTTTATTATTTTAGTTGGTGTGTTATGAAATTGTTCACTTACTTCCTTGGGCATGTTCCTCTTCATCATTAGGGAAGAGATCATCGAGTGTGTCCTTGGGTGGTTCTCCATCTTTTTCCTCCTGGAATGTCAAATGATATTGATAAGATAGTGATTAAAGAAAAATTCTCTTTCATGTCTGGTTTGTTTATTTAAGTGAAAACATCCAAATAAAAATAAACCCAGTAGGCATTAAACCTGATAGAAGTGGTACAAAATTGTCTTGTGATTCAGTAATTCAATCCTTTCTTGCGGTAACATGTTATGACAAGCATGACAAATTACTAACAAAAGTGTTTTGACAGTGTCCAGCAAAAATTAATAGAGAATGTTTTAGAAGGCTTCAAACTGTTAACAGTGGTTTCCTATTTGGGCATGCTTATTTACAAAAAGAAAACCACACAAATCATTTCACAGCTGACAATGCACAAACAAGACTGAGTGGACTATAGCATCAAGAATCTTTTAAAAATAATCACTTAAAATAATTAATCCTGTTTTAATTATTCTTCTTGTTTACACTTCAGGTTTTATAAATATTTTAAGAGGTGATATGAAAAGCAACATTTCCAGGTGAGATTTGTTTTGGCAGACATATACAGTCTAACGTTGCAAAGCTAAGCAAAGAACTCAGATTTGTCCCAAGGGTTACTACCACAGCCAAACGGTGAGTTCAGGAGTTCTCACTGCTCTGCTCCATTCCAACATAAATATAGGCAAAGTGAGGACAAAGGAAGGTTACAGTGCCTGATATTCCATCTCAAACCGCCCAAGTAAGCTTATGAAAGATATTTTCAAGCCACTCCATATAACAACCTTCAAATGGGCAAGAAAGTCCATACCAATACATGCATGTATTAGAACATGTTAAAAATCACATTGTGCCAAAGTGACCTGGAAAGGCTGTAAGAGAAGGTTCCACTTTGACACAGATTTAAGGCATTTATTTCTAGGGCTGGCCCAAATAACATTTTTAGTGCTTCTGAGCTTCAGCCAGGGTATTTGGTAAATATTCGAATACTCAGGGAGTGGGGTGGTGTATATTGTTGTCATTTAAATCCTGACTTCTTGTTTAATATCCCTCTCTCCAGGCTGTGCTGTGGCTCACAGTGTGGCTTCATTCACTAAGGGCAGAGATGGCGCTTCCACCAACGAGTTCGCAAACTAAATATGGAACCGTTTGGCACGTGGGGTAGAGGTTGGTAACCCTAGCTGTCTAGGGAGAAAATTTTCACTATGTTTTCGAACACAGCCTACATAACAAATCAAATAAAAGCATCTGTCCATTACAGCAACACAGAGACCAGTACGGTGATGTAGGTGGCCTATGTAGGTGTGGGGAAGAGAACACTGATGCAACAGCAGAACATAAGTTTATTTAAAGGTGAATGAATATGTGGATGGAAGTGTGTTTTCACAAACAATCCCAGGGAAACCAGGACGTGTAGCAACATTAATGTCGAGGTTCAGTAACTTAAGAAAGAGCTCAGCACCTCACACAGCATTATCGCCCAGTGAAGCTGAACTGGATAATTTACAATGTTTCATATGAATAGATAATAGAAAATAAAACAGGAACACACTCCATTTTTGTGTGTTTCTGGTGAGTTAAGTGCAATACCATTGCCGTTGGTCAGAGCCCGCAGCACTTAGCTACATTTCTCTGCTGTTCACAAGCTCAGAAGGGTGGCTCTGAACTCAGCAACATTTATACACATCTCACTCTTAATTGACTTCAGGATAAACAAAGAATAAACAATAACCCTGTCATGACTAGCAGTTTATCTTTGGCTCCGGTGCTGTATTCAGTATTCATGCCCCTCGCTGATGACGTATTCCTGGGTCCCCAAGAATCCAAGAATCAGGAATGGAACTGGTTCACTAACCAGAGTTCTTTTGGTGGAAAAGCGTACACACAATTTAACCAGTTTGAGCGGAGGTCCTTTCTTTTTACTGCTGGAGTGCCTGAATATGGCTGGAGTGGGGAGAGCACTGTTTTTACTGATGGAGAGCCTGAATGTGGTGGAGCGTTGCCTTTATTGATAACCATATTTATTAAAAAATCTGAATCTCAAAAGTTGAAACATAAATAATATAAATACCCAACAAACAAATGTCTGAATACCTGAATACTTGGGGCCAGCCCTATTTTTCAGAAAATCAGTACTCAGTGCCCATTTTAACATTAAGCCTGCTCTGGAGCTCCCAGCATGGCTCCGCTCACTGAATTGTTGTGGAGTTGTTCGCTAACGCATGCATACATGGTGCCACTAAGTGTACACGAATAAACCAGAGTTTCATTGAGGTGTTCTAATTTGAGGTGTAAAGCTGAAAAAATGAACTGTAGCATTGCCATGGTTCGTGGTAAGTAGGCTGCTGTAGCATGGTAGGCTGTTTTAGGCTTCGTTCAAGACTTTTATGTTGACAAAGCTGAATACTTGTGGAGTGGAGAGTTGCCCTTATCACCACATTCATCCAAAGAAATGAATATCCGAATCTCAAAATTATTACCCAAATTCCTACCCAATGAACGAATAGCCAAATATTTGGGGCCAGCCCTATATATTTCCCATACCGAGGGTGAGACATCTTCATCATATTTCTTGAGCTGATTCATGAACTCCAGGTGCTTTTTCTCTTCCTCCAACTGAGCCACACTTTGTTCACTTTTCTGCAGCTTCTGCTGTGTGTTGGCCAATTCATCTCGCAGCCATTGATTTTCCTGGCACAGTCGTCTCACCTGTGCCCGCAACTTCTGTTTCTCAGACTCTACCGCATTCAGGTGGTTAGACAGGGCCATCATGACCTGCACACATGGAGACAATTTACAGAGAATAATGTAAAAAAAAAAAAACCAAAGAGACGAAAATATAGTCTGAGACTATAGTCACAGCCAAAAGATGAACCTTTTATTTATTTATTTATTTTTTAAACTGTTTTTCTTTTTTCCCCCCCAAAGGTAAATTACTTTTTCCATTATTTATCGCCAAGTGCCCCGGATTAGTATACCCTGATTTCAATTCTAAAGAATATATGCATCCACTGATGATTCAAAATTAAACAGTATATTATACAATGAAGAGTATTAAACTATGCCAAATTAAATCCACTTAATCATCATAAAAAATTAACCAAAAGCCCAGACTCACCTGTGCCTCCCCAAGACCCAGTTCAATCATCTCCACAGATTTGCGGAGAAGGTTGGACTTCTCGTGTACAAGGTTGGCTTCCTCATCTTTCTTTAGGCACTTGATGGTCTCCAGCAAGCTATGCAGGATGGAATTATGCTCACTCTTCAGTGCCTCAAGGCCCTGAATCACCAGTTTAGTGTTTGAGATTATCTCCTCCTGTGACAGCTTCTCAAGCTTCTCTTCACGAGGATATACCATTGTCGACATCTTCTACCAGAGGGCTCACCTGAAAGACACAGGCATGTGAGTTGATAAGAGTCTATGAGTTGAATATCAACAAAATAATCTTCTGAAATAATAGGTCAAATCCTTTTGAATTTTAATTAAGCTACTAAAATGTTTTATGACCTCATTTTCAAATACTAAGGCTCGTACCAGTCTAGGGTTAGTAACAAAGACAAGACAGAAATACCTTAAATGCCTAACAAGCTCTGTAATCTGTACAAGGCAGATTGGAGTCACAAGTTAAACTACAGGGTGAGTGGAGTGCCAAAACAACAAATAATCTAAGGTACAAACCACAACTAATTTGCCTAATATAAGAAAAAAAAGTCACAACAGTAATTTACCTACCTCCTTTCTACATAAACAGGAGAAAAAGGTCAAATAAAACAAATGGCACTCAGCACTAATAGGTGAACACAACAGGATTATTCTACATTTACATAACAGTCTAATTCCAGAGTATCACAAGCAGCTTTTTAAAATAAAATAAATCTGCCACAGGCCCCATGGTGACAGGCAACGCCATGGGCCTGCCACAATGAATCATGGTTGCTTATCAAGCCCCATCATCAAGGCACGGCCAATCCTGTGTTCTCCTGGTGATCAGCTAACAAACCACGAATCAAGTGGTCCAGTCCAATTAACTATCTCTGCCATCAGCTGACTTTAGTAGAAAGACAGTAAAGAGAGAAAGGACAAAACAACATGACCAAGATAGGGCTACACACAACTGCACAACACTCTAGACGTAAAAAAAATAAATAAATAAAAAATAAATAAATAACTAAATAAATAAAAAACATCAGAAAACAAAACAAAAGTGTGTATATATATTTTATAAATAATACTGCTTAAAACATAAAATGAAAGTCAATCAAAGATGCAGCATTTTAAACATAATCACAAGGGCAAACAACTACTTTTAATGTACAGATATAGTTGTGTAAACACATCTGGAGCAGAGAATGAATTCACACAACATCCATGTTTGTTGTTCTTGGCTCCATGTTTTCAAAGCTGGTCCAGCGGCACATTCAAGCTAGTCCAACCCCGTGGAAACTTTGACCCACCCCATGTTTTGTTCTGCCATCTGCGAGAGATGATACAGTGACCGTGACACAACATTGAAAAATAGCCATGTTCTTCAGCTAAAAATAGACAACAATTAACATTGGACTGGATATCCTGAGATGGAGAACACCAAATCTTGTGCTGGCTGTGTCCCAAACTATCCAATCCACGTATGGTGTGAGTAGGTGTAAGTGAGTAAATGTGTGAGTGTGTGTTGCCTTGTGAAGGACTGGCATACCCCCCAGGGTGTGTCCCAGCCTTGTGCCAAGTGATTCCATGTAGGTTCCGGGTCCACCGCAACCCTGAACTGGATAAGTGGTTGAAGAGAATGAATGAATGAATAATCCCAGAAAAAAAAACTAAACTTTGTTGCACATCATGTGGTGGGGTGTATTTCAGGCCAGCAGGATATTAGCCCTATTAACAGGCACATTTCACTATAGATTAGGTAAGATAAGGGGGATTGGGACCAAAGGGTTGCTGGTTCAATTCCCTTCAGTGACCAGAAAATCAGAAGTGAGGAACAGTGCTATTACAGACTTATTACATTAACGTTCACAGCTAACACCCAACTGTTCTTTGGGCTTATGGATGGCTTCCCACCACTCCGACTGTGTATACACTCACAATATTGCACAAAATGACAGTTTTGTTTACTTCTTTATAAAAGGTCAATGCTCATTTTATAATGTTGAATTTGCATATTAGCAAATCCGCCACAATTGTTTAGTTAGTGGTTGAATGAACCTGCTATTCATTGTGATGCTGCCTCTTTGGGATAAACTTCAAGCAAAATGCAAAGCTCATTCAGGAAGGAACATGCTCACAGATAAACATCTTTAGCTAAAGCTCTCAGTCGAAGGAGGAACAGACTTGCAAACAATTGTCTGACACAGCCAGGCAAATTGATCTGGACTGCTTGAATGACAGAAATTGTTACATTAGATATGTTCACAATTTGTGAAATTTATTTGGTGAGGTCACATTTAGGGTCCTTTTAAAATACAGCTTTAAATATGATTTGCTGCATAAGTTTAAAATGATTTGTTCTAAAAATTAAACAAACAATTTGATACTGTTATAATAACTACTTTATAGTGTAGTTCTAAGAAAGGTGACAAAAGCTTCCATTAGGTGCTGCAACTCATATCCCCTTTTGACCAAATTACCTTTGATTCTTGAATTGATTAGATTCAGGATTCTTAAAGGAGTAATCTGTAGGATATATACTGTACTTAGTCATAAAATGTCCAGGGGGTGTGATCATAGATTAAGGACACAGTCAAAGCTATAACACTGCTGTTTCTCACAGCATTGCTAAAGCAGTATATTCTCCTTGTGAAGTGCCCAGTCCTGATCCCGCCCTCCGAGGTACTGCCTGGCTATTTCATAAATAAATAAATAAATAAATAAATAAATAAATAAATAAGCATATTCCTGTTTTTATTTTCTTGCCATTTTTTCCTTTCAAATCAGAAAGCAGATTACGGGTCTACTGATGCATAACTTTATCTGTGCTTTTTGGAGTTTCTTCAGCAAGACTCGCCCTTGAATGCCTTCATGGTTCCTGCAAAAACCCTACTCTTTTTGGTTCCAGTTGGGAACAAAACTTTCATGTTCTGGAACCGATTTATGATAGTGGACATGCACTGTATGCTTCAAAATTGTGTGTGAACCAGAATGAAACAGGTTCCACACTGGTGGAAAAGGGGTATCATATCAAAGGGTTATCAAGGCAGACAAAGGATTCTGTCAACACAAATAAAAGGATATTAGGGCATCCTAACAGCAGCAGTCCCAAACAGCTAAAGTAGGACAAAAAAAATAAACATGTTTTTGAGAATGCACTACCTACTCATACCTTGCTCTGAATGTCAGACTATACAGCATAAGAACATTTGATAAAAATATTTAATATTCATGCATTCATGAAAAATGCATTCATGCATTTTATCTTCTTAAACAGTTAACTAAAAACTATTAAAATCTCAGTCACAGCATCAATCCCAGTGGTTGGTTGGTATGGAGTGAGATTAGTCTCAAAATACTTGACAAATGCGCAAATATTAATCCACCAATTAAACAGGGTCACAAATATGTTTCACTATGCACAAATATATGCCAATCTGTCTCTCGTGGTCTGCAATTTTAACAAATACAGTTAAATTCATGAATAAATGTTTTTGGTTTTTATAAATATTATAACTATAGGTAAAATGGAATACCTTTGGTTAGAATTACACTTAACATATTTTTTAAATCAGTCTCAAATTTAAAATTCACATACAAAGTGTTGAATCTTTATTTGTGGATCAAATCACTCGTCTGTCTGTCTCCATAGATTAGCACCGACAGCAATAGAAAGAGATAGGAGCAGCCTACCTCTGTGTCACCAGCAGATCCTCATAACCAAGCAGTGAAGCACATTGATGAAACAATGACTCAGACACAGGCAACACACTCTAAACCTGTTACTGTAGCAACAATATCTACCAGGTTAATCTGGACATCAACTGCCTTCTGATATAGTACTGAATCTCAAGACTGAAGAAACTAAAATCTGGTACCAAATCTCAGTCCCTGCTCGCAATGGGTTTCAACTGTGCAGAGTAGGTACTAAATTGTGATGTGTACGCTTTACAGAGCATTGATTGGCCAGAGAGATGTCAATCACCACGAAATGAGTACACTCCACAAATCTGGCCTTTATGGAAGAGTGGCAAGAAGAAAACCATTGTTGTAAGAAGGATGCAAAGTGCTATGTTTGGCAGAAAAGTAGGACTGCTCATCACCCTGGACACACCACCCTTCATTGTGAAACATGGTGGTGGCAGCATTATGCTGTGAGGATGCTTTTCTTCAGCAGGGACAGGGAAGCTGGTCAGAGTTGATAGGAAGATGGATGGAGCTAAATACAGGGCAATCCTGGAAGAAAACCTGTTGGAGGCTGCAAAAGACTTGAGACTGTGAATTATCTCAGTTCTGTTCAATATGGGGAAGACTGCAGACATAACAACTGGCCAGAAGACCATCACTGATACCGTCCATAGGATTGGTAAGCCACAAAAGTTCATAGCTAAGGAGGCTGGCTGTTCACGGAGTGGTGTGTCCAAGTATATCAATTGAAAGTCTAGTGGAAGGACAAAATGTGGCAGGAGAAGATGCACCAGCAAAAGAGATGACTGTGGGCTTCAGCGGATTATCAAAAAGAGAAGATTCAAGTATCTGGCAGAGATCCAGAAAGGGTGTAATGAGGCAGGAGTCACAAAAACCACCACATTCAGACACACCCGGGAGATGGGCTACAACTGTCAGGTTCCTCGGGTCAAGCCACTTCTGAATCTGAGCCAACGTAGGAAGCGTCTCAACTGGGCCAAGGAGAAGAAGGGCTGGACCGTTGGCCAGTGGTCCAAGGTTCTCTTTTCCGATCAAAGTAAAGTGTGCCTTTCATTCGGGAATCAAGGTCCAAGGGTTTGGAGGAAGACAGGTGAGGAACAGAACCCAAACTGCTTGAGGTCCAGTGTAAAATATCCATAGTCAGTCATGATTTGGGGTGCAATGTCTGGTGCAGGTGTTGGTAAACTCTACTTTCTTAAATCCAAGATCACCGCAATAGTCTACCAGAAAGATTCCTTCTGCTGAGGATCTGTATGGAGATGCAGATTTCATCTTCCAGCAGGACCTGGCCCCTGCGCATGCCACCAGAAGCACCAAAGCCTGGTTTGATGCCCATGCCATCACAGTGCTTCACTGGCCAGCCAACTCGTCAGACCTAAACCCCATACTTATATTCTTGACAAACAATGCACTATGTGATTGCACAAACCATTATTTTAATGGGACTGTGCCCCACGGATGGTGTACAAAGACATTTGGCTTCGCTGCGGCATGGAAACTTATCACTGATCTTGCACAAGACAAGGAGAACTACTTTATTAAACTTTAAGCCAAACCAGAGGAACAATTTTGTCAGACAGTCATGATAAAACATTATTCTCCAAGAATCTGTTCCATTTTCAGAGCGCAGAGAAACTGAGACAAAAGTGGTTTGTATCTCTAGTCTCTTATACACCAAAACAACACACAAGTGAAATAATCCAATTAATGAAGATTGTATATGAGCTGTGTATGAAAAGCTCACTCAGATTTAGAGCCAAAAGCAAAGAAATGCATTATAGACTGATGCGCTTACCGTATTCTATAGATACTACAAAGAATATGCTAATGTGGCTAACCAATATTAATGATCTTTTGATCATTACACCACCCAGTGCGATACTTCACAACATAGGGAGGTGTGTTTCTGTGCTCTCTCCAGTGCTGGGAGAGGAGCTGTTTATAAGATAAATTTATCTTTACCATTAGTTTATGTTAGTGCTGTGCTCTGAAACCATGACCTGTCTTTTGTAATTTTTTGTAAGTGCAAGGAACTTTTCTGCCTTTCTCTTGCATAGGTAGATGTTTTAGTGAAATGATGAATGCTGTGTAAAGGTGTTGATGGCGGCAGATTCTTCGTAGCTATTATGGTCCAAATTTTCTTAAACTCGTCTCCTGCTTGTTCTTTAAATTTTCCTCAAAATAGCGACCTGGTCGAGATTCAAGTCTGGGGAGAAGGGGGAGGAGGTAGACCTCTCTCTCCACTGTTTTGAAACTATATTATAGTTCAGATTTTAAACGCTTGGTGTCAGTATTACCGATGGCTCCTATAATGTATTCCTTTTAATTAACCCCTGAAACAACATAACAGAATTGACATATTCAACGTGTAAATACATGTCTTATGAATGTATGACATGAGGCCAAAGGCACAATTGGACCCAAAAATGGCAAAATATCACACGTGGCCTCACACTTAACAATTTAAAATTATTTTTACGGATGAAAAAGAAAAAGAAAAAAAAAGAAAAACACATTCGTTTTTGAAAACAAGTATTTTACTGGTGTTTGACATCGAGTCTGACTGAAACACTACATCAAATTTTCCAGTTAGAACATATTCCATTTCTAAGTTGTATGGATGTGTTAAAATCAGGCTGTCCAATCACGTGCCACTGTCATGGATGCAGAACAAACAAATGAGCATCAGGACTACAGCAGAGCAGCTCGTCTTGTTTGTATCAGAACACAAAAGCTTAAAGAACAAGCAAAATTCTCCCATTAACCTCCCCACTGACATATGGACATGCCAAAGAACTCTGACTTCATTCAAGCGACCACAAAGAAGCATGCTAACACAGGTCAACAGCACCCTGTGCACGCCTTAGCCCTCAGGAGTCGGCGCTCCCGCCGACAGGATAAATCAGTACCAAAACACTTATGGAACTCAGTGAATTTATGTCCTAGACACACAGTAAACACACCCCCAGAAAGGGTATACTTTTCAAATATACAGAGTTTGAAACTTTTATTTTTACTTAGTTGTTAGAAAGGTAAGTAACAAGAGGCACGTCTCTCTCTGAAACTCAGACCACGACCTTTGTTGGCCCACACTTTTATATTCATAGGATAATAGCATGATAATCCAGCCACTCTTATTGGAGGATTACGGCATGTGAAAACCGTCATTTTAGTCATATAAGCAAACACACATGCCTTTGTTTCCGCACTTTGTTGCCTGTGTAGGAACTGCTTCACTTCGTGAAGATTATGTGAAATACATTTGACTCCTTTGGCACTGGTTAGCTTTGACGCTATGCTACTTCAGTGGCATATACTAGCGAAGGAATTTGTGAAACTGATGTTAAATGTTTTGTAAATGTGCAGAGACACAGAGCTCAGCTGATCGAGAGGAAAAAACATCGGAAAGGCCCCCGACTCCAGGGGTTTAAGCTAGGGTTACACTACACGACTTTTAGCCTGATTTTAAATATTTTGGCCTCTAAATTGTATTTCAGACATCTCAAACACAGCCTCTCAAAAGTTAGATTTTTTCAATCAGATTTAGATGTAGTCGTGTAGTGTAAACTCTCCATCAACACGAGGCTGAACGAGTCCCTTCAACAGCCAATGAGAACAGAGCACAGAAAGTAAACACAGGTGCATGCAGTGGAGCTCTACAGTGGAGGAACAATTAAATTGTAAAACTATGAAAAACTACATTACATAGTGCTGGAAGTGTTACCTGTAGGAGAAAATAGTCTGCCACACAACACGCTGTTACAGCCTTTATTGCTACTGTATTCTAATTTTCCATTCCACCTTAAATGACGCAACATTGGTGCATACTAAGGCTAGTGCTTTTTCTGAACCATTTAAGGTGGAACGTAGCCACAACTATGTGCTATTTATTCTACTAAACACTAGCTCCCGCTGAAGTGTGTAAATACCGCACAAAAGAAAACAAAAAGGACACATACAGAAAGGACATATACATTAAAACTGCATCATGAAAATAGAAACAATACATAGGCAAGGTCCAGAAATGCTGCTGCATTCTCTGGGCCACAGTTTCAGCTTAGCCATATAGGGTAAAACCTGATTTACCTAGTCAAGCATTTGGTCATAAGATTCACAAAAGATAACATGCAAAAATAGGGCTTCAGGCAAATGTACTTATTGTGGTAATCTAAAATGCCTGTGCTGTTCTCCTGCTGTTCTCATGCATTCACTCTGTTTTTTTTGGCAGTGAAAAAGACAATAATATCACTGGGAACCCTCACGTCTGTTCTGCCTTTCTAAATCCTTTTTAGTTACACTGTTCTAATTGTGACTTCTGGATCTATAACTTACTCAGGTACCATCCTGGTCAAACCTGGTGCTCACATGCACTGATGCCTCGCCATCGTGGTCACCAAATGGCACTGAAAATCGCTCATTCACTCATGTACCCACAACCATGGACAATTTCGCATAGCCCATCAACCTAACATGCTTTTGGATTGTGTGAAACAAGGCATCTGGTCAATATTCACACACTAACTAACTAACTAACTAAATAAATAAGAACACACCACACCCTTTAGACAGTGACCAGAGGTGACAATTGAACCCAGGACCCCAAGACCCTTGGAGCTGTGTGGCAGTGACACTACCTGCTGTAACACCATGCCACACAATTCAGTTCATTATAAGACATTACTTAACTGCAGAATACAGTCACAGGCTTGATTTTTCTGGATATCCGTGTAATTACACAAATATATATATGCCTTGTTGCAAACTTGAACAAACACTACGTACAAAACACAATATATTGGAAATGAACTGTGGAGCCTACATAACACGGTGATGTATTAGATATGCCTTTAACTGTGCATGTATTATCATACGTTACCCATGCATATATACTGATCTGAGCTGAGAGTAGTTGCACTGACACAAGCATACCTCCTGCCCAGCATCAAGTAATATATTTAATGTTAAAGCAATGTCCATCTGGATGACAATCATTGAGTGCATTTTTGGACATAAACTTGAAAATAATGCCAAACAAATGCAATAAATATGTATTCACAACTCAAATGAGGACTTTTAGTTTTTACCCTGAAATTTCACTGGATTTGGAACACCCACCTTTTACCTACACTCACTGTCCATTTTATCAGCTCCTCTGACCATACAGGAGCATTATGTAGTTGACTGTAGTCCACCTGTTTCTATGCATACTTTGTTAACCCCATTTCATTCTGCTCTTCAATGGTCAGGGCACCCACAGGACCACCACAAAGAGGGTATGATATGGGTGGTGGATCATTCTCAGCAATACAGTGACACTGATGTTGTGGTGATATGTTATTGTGTGCTAGTAGGAGTGGATCAGTCACAGCAGGGCTGCTAGAGTTTTTAAAGCCCTCTGTGTCACTGCTGCATAGTTTGCGCTGGATGTCTGCATTTTGCTGTGTAGACAAGTCTCTCTGGTCAATCAGCTCTCGGCAATGTTTACATGTCAAGTTTAGTCCCTCCTCGGCTCCAGGAGTGCTCTAATATCGCCTTCTAATTAATATTAACAAAGGATTTAAAAACTATTGTGGAAGTTCTTAGCTGGGGTTCTGAAAAACACTAGACCGGGCAACTCATCAGTCGTTCACCTCAGCGAGCTTGAGCAAGCAGTTGTGGATAGTAAACATGGACATAAAGTTTTTGAAGAGGACTGAATCACAGCCGTCAGCAATAGAAAGTGCTTCAACTTTAACAGAATCAGCACCACTGACCGCTGGTGAACAGCAGAGAGGTGTTTCAGGTGGATACACAGCGAAAATGGTAGATGTAATAAACAAACATTAGCTGCAGTTAGTAATAAACAAACGTTTACGCAGTTTGTCCACTGGCTAAGGTTAGAACCCTTGGGATAGAGCTCTGCTTAATTTGAAAGTTAATAAAGATTTACTAAGTACTGAACCGCTTAGATGTAGGACTGGGGTCTGAAAGATGTGTCTAACACTGCCAAAGTGACATAAAAGTTTTATTCTGACCCAATAAAACACTCTGAGCCTCTTCAGATGTTATATCAAAATGTAAAACTAAGGAACAGTGAATAACATTTCACAGATGTAAAGTTATTTACATTTTTAATGTAACATATTTGGCAAATTTACTGTGATAGTTATTTAAAAACAAACATAGCTAAAATGTAAATAATCATTCTTTTTTAATCATGCATTAACTTAATTCTAATTGTTGCACTGCATCTTTGCACAACCCAGTCGGTATACTGAATATATTAATTGTAACTAAAACAGAACTGCAAAGCAAGCCATGAAAGTGCCTTTTGTAATTCTACAATTAGCGTTTTAGCTCCTTTTTACTTTGTTTTCCAAAGATCAGGACCACCACAGGGCTTGTGGATGATTTTCAGTGACACTGAGGCTGTGCTAGTGTGTGTTGTCCAGGTATGATTAGATTGAAAATGAAAATTAGTCAGCAACTAATATGTGTTGTAAAAAGTTGTTTAGGAATTATTTTGTCTAAGATGGCTTGAAAAAAAAATTCATATTGCTGCTGTAAATGAGCAAATTAATCTTCAGAGGTGAGCATGATTCTGGACATTTCAGCTAAGCCCCAGATGTTTAAAATGTTAATGCGGGACCCACTTGAAACATGGAGCAAGTAGAGATTAAACAAGTACCCGGTTCCACATACCAGGTAACAGATTTGCCTAATGAAAAAGCAAAAGAGCCGAATCAAGTCGAGTAGGGCCCATGTGGTGAAAAAGCTTCATTAGTCAAGCAGTGATACCGAGGTGTTTATAATTCGAGCAGCACTGTTGCCTCTGATACACTCATCCCAGCAGAGTACACAATGACAAACCACATGAGTGATTCTACAGTTCTGAGACTGATCCACCACTCAAAACATACCAGCTTTGTGGTCGTCATGATCATACATGAACCAGGTGAAATGAGACTAACGACGTAAAGTTAAAGAAGGACTACAGTCTGTAACTGTAGAACTACAACATGCTTCGGTATGGTCCATGGAATGGGCAGAGTGTGTAGGAACTAGGATGTGGTATTTATTGTGATGATAATGTTATGATTCATCTCGGTAGATATATTTCAAGTACTCAAACGGAATAAGATTATACATTGAGAGAACTCTATCATCATTATCATTATTTTTAATTGCAATTACCCCAATTTCCTACAGTATAAACAGATTAAATCCTGGGTACCCTACAAATATATCCTTCAAGACTATAGTATATGTCCTTGATAATAGTTTGTTCTAACCATTGTTTCGACCAGTTAAATTAGTTTTGTTATTATAACAACTGAAATATGTGTCATTTAATTTTCATGAGATTTCACTCAGGCGTCCCCGCACGGCGGCACACCTTCTACCGTAAACCCCTTAGTGTAGATGTCCTGATTACGTTTTATAATATATATATATATATATAAAGATGGTTTGCACGCAGTATATCCTGAGCCAGTAACTGAATAAGATATTAAACAATGTTATAACACGTTTATAAAAAGACCACATAGCTAGGTAAGCCAGTTTTGACAAAACAGTTAGTAGACGGTGATAAAATTAGCTGCTAGCTACGTCGGCTAACCGCAAAAACAGTGGTTGTTAACTTATTCGAATTTTCCGCACCACCTTAAATGGTGCAGCAGTTAAAGGCTACAGTGAGCAAGTACTGCACCAGTTAAGGTGGAGTGGAAGATTCAAATAGACCTCGGCTTTATTGAACTAACGCTAGCTAGCTACATTATTGTTTGACAAGCTCCGTCGACATGTAGCGATATGTCCGTTAACAATTCTAATGTGAACACACAGTTTCATTGAGAAGTGGGCGTTAAATAACAGCGAAGAAATTCTAACGTTAGCTAACATTGGTCAGCTCAAACGACAAATTTCTCCGGGTAATATTAATCTAAATTACTTATAAATGACATCATATCCCTCTGTGACTTTATCCTCGGTCAGAAAAAAAAATGAATGCCATCTGATACATTTACTAATTACCACTGAAAGTGGAGTGACTGGAAAGCATTAATAGAGCAATATTAACGGCAGTTATCTGCAGAAAGAACGGATAATCTGTTTAAAGCCAGAGAAACAGCAGCAGAAGCTAACGTTAACCGACGACGCCTTTCCACACATACGCTCCATAAACACAACTGGAATTGAGCAGACAAAACCGAGCTCCTTTCAACGAAGGCACACAGAACACTGTTCTGTACCACAGCATATCAGCGATTTGAATTCTGGAACCTATGTGAGAGTCGCAGACTGAAACATTTAACTGATCATGATATTCCATCAGTTAAAAGCCCTATTTATTTTAGTTGAAAGAGACACAAACATACCTCTCAGTGAAAATGTCTGACAAACACTGATACACGCCGAATTCTGTGACGTAATCATGGACTCTTTAAACGAGGCGTGGCTCTCCCTCCCGAGAAAAAAAAGAAAAGAAAAAAAAAACTGCCACGTCACCTTTCTCAGGTATGTTTTCTACTTTTGATAGATTGCTACAATATGGCATTTACCTACATTAAAAATCTTACAGCTTTGATGTCAAGTATATATTTTAGTATAATAGTTTGCATAATAAAGAAAATAGTGTTATAATCCATCATTAGCTTTTGCAAAATTTACTTCTAGCATTTAAGCTATGGGTGTATACACACAGACAGAGACAGTGAGCACCGTCTAAGTCAGGGGTGGGCAATCTTATCCGCAAAGGGCCGGTGTGGCTGCTGGTTTTTGTTCCAACCAACCAGGAGGTCACATGATCATTTGTTTTACTCAAGCCAACTAATTAAAGGAGTGAAATCAGGTGTGCTTGAGCCTGAATAGACTTAAATCCAGCAGCCACACCGGCCCTTTGCGGATAAGATTGCCCACCCCTGGTCTAAGTGGTCTATGGTGCTCACACACACTAGGGAGCAGCTGGGAATTAGGTACATTCCTCAAGGTCACCTCCCTTTTTCCCCTGCTCACACTGATGCTGCTTTAAAAAAAAGTTTAGTGTGCCATAAGCCCAAAGTGTGGCTCATTTGGCTCAAAAAGACCGCTCTTTTGATAATGATATCCACCTGGCACCTGGGGAGCTTTTGGGGCTTCAGTGCCTTGCTCAAGAGACATTTCAGTCATGGATGTCCCTGCCAGTCTTGGTGTTCGAATTGGCAACTTTCCAGCTGGATGGTTTGGCATTTGCTGTTTTGACCCAGAGGATCTTGCTCTTCCATCTATGGATGTTAAGGCCCAGGCAATGGTGATGGCCTTTTTCTGCATTAGTTGTTGGATGTGAAAGAGAAGGGCAGAATCATTTACAAAGTCATGGTTATCCAGCTGTGTCCAGAGCAACCACTGGATTCCACTTTGCTTCTGGACTGAGAATGTTTTCATGACCCATGATGATGTTTTCATGACCAAGTAGGAACAGGAAAGGTGATAGCAAACATCCATGCCTCACTCCCATCTTTATTCCAAAGGCATTAGTGAGCTGCCAGCCATGGGCCACCCTGCAGGTTTTCCTTAGGATAAGTTAGGGATGAAGATTTTGATCTTTTCTGGCACTTCATAGCAGTCTGTGTTGATTCTGTCAAACGCTTTCTTATAGTCAAAGAAGCTGACATAATCTGTTGAATTCCATTAAAGTTATCCATGGCTCCCCGGATGCTGAGAGTTGGTAGCCTGCTGCTCCCCAGCCCTTTTGATGTCACCTGAGTCTGACAGGTGCACTAGATGTTCCATATAACTTCAGTTGACTTTTTTTTTTCAACCGTATAACGTCTTGCTTAATATTCCAAGTTAAAAACAGTATCTTTTTTTTAATATAATAAAACAATATGAAATATGTTGTACTCTCATACTTGGGTGCAACAATAAGACTTTTTTTTTCTTCAATATACACAACATGCATTTCATTACTTTTGTATTTATTATAGCTGACTCTTTTATCCAAAGGGACTAACAAGGTATTTCCAGAAAGACAGAGTGCCTGGGAATAGCAAACTCCCTGAGTGCAATGACTGCACAAGTCTTCTGATCAAATCACATGCATTTCCTGTCGGATTATGTATTTAGTATTTTTTTACTGTAACACTGTTTTGTAATTAAGAGTGATGACATTGTGTTGTTAATGTAAAAAGTAGGTCTTTTAGGTTTATTGCTTATAGTAAGCGAAACAGAAATTTGACACATATATTTAATCTGTGCCCCATATTATAGTTTGAACTGAAAAATATATATGGGGCGGCACGGTGGTGCAGCAGGTAGTGTCGCAGTCATACAGCTCCAGGGTCCTGGAGGTTGTGGGTTTGATTCCTGCTCCGGGTGACTGTCTGAGGAGTTTGGTGTGTTGTTCTCCCCGTGTCCGTGTGGGTTCCTCCCACAGCCCAAAAACACACGTTGGTCGGTTTCTTGACCTGTTGCTGTTCAAGAATGATTACATTAAACTGAACAGTGTAAAGATCTTGATTTCCAACTACATAAACTCTGATCTGATATGTTGCTTTTATTGACTCCTTATTATAAGATGAATTATAATAAAATTAATTTTTACATTTTATAATGAACTCAGAACTTTCGGAAGTGTGTTTAATTTCTGTAATCATAAAAAAAAGACAATTATGTGGTCATTTACTGTACTCCATTTGCAAGTTAATGTCTGAAAAAGTACTTTTAGCTGTCAAAAAAATATTGATAAAATGTTTTATTTTTGGTAACTTTTAAAAGTGAAGTGAAGACTGTACAAAATTACTGGAATGCTGTAATACTAAGGCAGTGAAGGAGCAAAGCTCAGTCATGTCTGAAATTAAGGTTTGTATAAATTCTGCCTGTTTTCTCAAATATCTTAAAATAATAGCAGGTACATATACATAACTATAGATTTGATGGTCTTTAATAGCGAGTTAAAATATTGTCAGCTATCTGATAACACAATTACCTAATTTATAAGACATTAAACACTGATATGATAAATCAGATACTGATATAATACATTTATCATATCACATACAGATATGATAAATGTATTATGATGGTGATACCGCTACTGAATAAAAATGCTTAACAATACAGATAAGAAAAATTTCCTTCAGCTCCCAACTAAAACAAAGGAATTTGCTATTTATCTCATGCAATACCTGAGTGTATTAAGACTCTTGCAAAGCCCTGTTTTTTTTAATGATGTAAATATCACAGATAGATCAAAATTAAATTATATATATAATTTTTACCCCCCAGCAACTCATTCTGTGAATTCACCTTTGCAATGAGGGGTAATCATTATTATCATAATCATACAATAATACTGTAGCATGTTCAAGATTTAATTTCTGATATTAATTTGCAGATTAACTTTTTTTTTTTTGTGAATATGGAGTTATGCTTATAATTAAATTGAGTAACTGTTTGACCAGTAGGTGGCAGTAAATCATGGTTCACGAAGGTTTCCCACGTCAAATATCGACAGGCTAACAGGTTTCAACACATAACCACGCAAATTATGTTATATGCATTAACACAAGCAGTCCTACATGTTGTGAGCCCAAATGCCTGTGATATTTGTGTAACATGAAATAATTGATGTTTGTGTATTTTAAAACTCTCCGTTACCAGAGTCATACAGAGGGAGAGTCCAAAATGCTTGGTGGAACTCCAAAAAATTTCAGGAAGCTCTAGGCGGCATAGAGTCAATATGCTACTTAGTCAGGGAGAGAAACTACGCATTTTTGGTCATTAGTCTTCAATAAGTGCATTGATTTGCAATATTTCTACAGCACATTGACCTGTGGATGGTTACATGCATTCTTAAAATAGAAAAGAAATTGACACTATTTCAGGATTAGTGTGAAAATCTGGCGATACTTGCCTCGTATGTAGCGATAACTGTAAATAAATAGAAATAATTTACTCACTCAAATCAACATTTTTCAGGAGTCAAATATGTGTAGATTAATGTCCAAGACTTGCTTGACTTTGAAAGAAAATATGTTTTAGATGAAAACGCTTTTGTTTAAGTAGGTGCCAATACTTCTAAGATTATTGGTGCCACCTAACTTCGGCCACCTCCCCTGCTTGTGACAGTCAAACGAGACCGTTGCTACCACATTCAGTGGTTTTGAGAGGTTCACAATGAGATTACATTTGTCCTGTATTGGTATCCGTACTCTACATGTAAGGATTATAATGGCAGTAGATTTTCCCCTCAGAGAAAAGGAAGCTAACCGCTAAGCTAACTTTTACACTGACGGAAATATCTGTCGCGAAATAGAAATGTGTTGTGTTCCACATGCAGTTTTGCACACAAAGAATTACAACACTGTTAGAGATGATTAAATATTGTTTAGATATGTGATTTCTTGCAAGATTGATGTTTAAATGCCCTACTAAGGCTTGAACTTATGTTTTATTGTTTTACCCAATGCGATTGGTGAAGAGAGAGAGAGCGGAATTGCACCATATACGGCAGAGGCCGGAATTAGGGGACGATCGAAGTTAGGGGAAAGACTGATAACTGTTTTTCTTTATTTAAGTACACCAAAAATTCTCAGTCCTAGCCCTGCAGTACCCCTTGTTCTACATATTTTAGTACTTTCATTTTTTACTTTAACTTTGATTGTTAATTAGATGGTTTGTACCAGGCATCAAGTATGTCAGAAGAAACACCAGAATATGCATAGGAGATTACTGGAAACCACATAAATACCAAAATATTTCACAGATATATTACTGTGACTGGAGAATCATTACAAAATTTTGTAAAACATGAAATTTTAAATAATTAATTATGGTTAACTTCAGTGACAATGCCATTCAGCACAGGAAAAGTTGATTTAATCAAACACTATTATAATACAGTATTAAATGTGTAAAAAACAAACAAACAAACAAACAAACAAAAAACTAGATAATTGGTTTGGTGGTCTTGACATCCGTCCATGTATTCAAGCATGACGTAGCTTCAGCAAAAAGATACCTAAAAAACCCAAACAAACAAGAGTGTAGAACTAATTCGCAAAATGTCTTTTTAGGCTTACAACACACAATCTAAATCATATCCAAAATAATCATTATTTTTTATGATAAAATTACCCAAAATCATCATTATCCCCATGAAAATCAAGATTCTTAAATATTTCATAGCATCAGAAACACCACTGCAACTCCCTAAGAAACAATTTAATGAATTAGAATACAGTTAAATCTAATGTTGTAAGTGTGACTGACCAAAGTCACAATTGCAACATTGCCACCTACATTTAAATTTGCAAATGCCTTCATGGATTTTTTTTCCCCAAATCAAATGAAAAATGTTTGAATTATAATTTTAGATCTCCCTGAAAATGCAGATATTCATGTAGTCTCGCCTTTCTGGAGTCTCCAGGAAGAGTCTGGTACCTTTCAGTACTTAACATGGCCAAGAACCGCTTGCTACTGCAGGAAAAGAAATTTGACAGACACGCAAAAGGACCAATCACAAGTCTGCTCTTTTGGCATGACATGTAGGAGGAGGCAGTGTTTATGATTCACATCGGACCAGAGATGTGCAAAGAGAGCAACTGGCAAATGCAACTGGCATTTGAATCCTGACAGTGAGGCTAAAGTAAGTAGAGATAAGCTGTGAAATAAACAAAAAATCCTAAATTAAGATAGTACTTGCTTCTGTAACATAAGTTGTGAAAAATCTTAACCTGACTCTAAAAAAAGAATCTTCCTGTAATACTGCCTCAGACCTACTTCCAAGGTTCATCACCTACAGACTAGTTATATTACACAAACACTTGCTAAAGAATTCTGAATGAGCTCAAAAATATTAGATCAAATTTTGACAGTTTGATCAAAAATGGTAATGCACTATTGATTTAGAAAATGTCTTTTTAAACAGATTCATGTTTGTCAACTAAATATAAGAATTGTAATCTTGCATTCATTATGAATGTGTCTGTAAAGGAAAAAAAAAGTTTGCTAACCTTTTCAAGAAAATCATGCAATTTAAATCAGCTTTGTCCAATATTGGAGAAGTAATGTCAACTCATAACCCTCCAGCAGCAAGGTGAGCTGCTCTCTCAGGATTATCTGCAGGGCGAGATAAGAATTTGTTCATTCATTAAGATTGTTTACAGTTAGGAGTTCTCTTAAACAGTGCATTACAAAAAGTTATAACAACAAATAAGAGCAAGCCTTAGACTAGCAATAACTTAATAATTGTTAAATTGTTAATAATTGTTCATTATTAAAAACATTTAGCCTTGTTAACTTGCTGTCTATGTCCATTTCTGTTTATCACCATAAGGTCTTGATCACTTGTTCTTCCCGTAAAGCAAGGATGTCTGAAAAATAAATAAATTGATGTAATATACATTAAAGTTTGTAATCTGACACTATACATTCCCTACACTTTATATCAGAAACCCTTTTTAACTCTTGAACAATTGTCTGGTGTACAGTTAGAGACTGTAGCTCATCTGTTGATGTGTGATAGTCTGTTATCGCCATCTTCTAGTCATCTAGAATCAGTCTCTGATCACACATCTGTTACTTTCCAGATGTTGTTGATTGGAGGAACACACTCAACCCACCAGTGACATTGATGTATGTAAAACTACTGTTTTAACTACTTTTTACAGAAGTAAGTTCATACAGAGATATTGTAATTTCATATTAGCAATAAAGCTAGTTTTGGAAAGCCTTGATAGCTAACTTGTTGTTAAAAAAAGTCCAGACCGTATTTAAAAATGGGTCTCGCCTTCTTTATTTGAGGAAACGTGATCGTTCTTAAGCAGTTCATATTGTGAAGGGCGATTATAAACAGATAAATTAACAAAAATCCAATTGTTACCCACCAGAAGTGTGAACAGAAAAGGCTGCAGCACCGCTGGTGGAGTGCCCATTGAGTCAGTTGAGTACGGCGAAATGTCTGATCAGCGAAATGACTCCGGACCAGGTGTGGCTGCAGAACCCAGAGGGTTCAGAGCCTACCTGGAATCATTGGGCACAAGGCAGGGACCAGTCCTTCACAGGGCAACACACACTCACACATTCACATCTACGGACACTTTTGATTTGCCAATCCACTTTTTGGACTGTGGGAGGAAACCGGAGCACATGGAAGAAACCCACGCAGACACGGGGAGAACACACCAAACTCCTCACAGTCACGGAGTGGGACTCGAACCAACAACCTCTGTGTGACTGCAACACTACTTAAAAAAAAAAAAAATATATATATATATATATATATATATATATATATACATATGTGTGTGTGTGTGGCTGTTTTAATTCAGTAGAGTGAAGCTCCGTTACAGTACTAAAGATTACAACAACAACAACAACAACAACAAAAATATGTTAAGCAAAGTTCAAACCTACATATTTCACGCAAAGAACACACCGTTTGGAAGGTTATTTACTTTATTAAAAAACGAGGTGCCGGATCCCTGATAGCAATTAGATGGCGGACCACTGTTGGCCCACTGAGTGCCAAGTAGGAGGTCCAAATGTTTTGCACTGCGTTTTCTGGGCGGATGCTAGTTTTTAAATAGAACGTTAGACAAAATGCCACATTTTAGCACTTTTCCATTCACAGTCCAATTTACAATTTTTTCCTTCATTAGATTCTTTTGGTATCCTTTATAAATAAGATTAGTAAATAATTTTAATCCAGCAGTGTCAACATTTTTAGCATAATCATTTTCTATCAGGTAATTGTATTAGTTTGTTTTTAAATAAGTCTGTGAATTTCTGGAGAGGTGCGAGTCAGCTACGGCATAGGGTTCTGTTCGATGTTTGCCTTACAGCGTAGGTTTGACGCAAAATCATAATTTGGGCTTAATACTCAGAATCTTTACTGTTGTATAATTTTAGCTTAGATTGCAAAATAAATAAATAAATAAATAAATAAAAAATCATTTCATCTTCTCCACTCACAATCGCTCGCCCAGTAACATTTTACAATACGTCTCCAAAAATCACACTAAAATATTTTTTCTCTAATTTTACAACGAAATTAATCATAAAATGATATTATGAGGAGGTAATTTCCAGGCTGTTCAGTGTTATGCTTTCTTAACTTAAAGTCCTAACGGCTTAACGTTAATTAACGGCTAACGTTCCCCAAATCTACTTATTTAGTGGGGAAATATGCTAGCATGCTTTAACACACTTGTTAATTGGATATAGCTGTGCTGATAATATAAAATATCATGCTCTAAACTTCTTAAAGTTTAAATGCGCATAACACTCGCGTCTGTTCTGCTGTAACTCTACGGCGCTGCCGGTGTCTGTAAGAGTCCAACTGACTTCCGGGAACTATTGAGAGGCTCTATGATCCGCCATTGCTGTAGTCCGCATTGGCTTCAACGTAGTTGACGCAACTCTCTGTTTATACGGCTCTGCGTTAAGGCGGTTTCTGACCAATAGGAAATCAAAGTGAGATGACGTAGACCGAGTTCTGCGCATGTCGTAAAGGATGTAAGTAAAATGCGAGGTGAATTTTCAAAATACAACGCTATACTTACCGTTACACTAGATTGAATAATATTCTGCGTTAAAACGAATTTACTACAAATTGTCAGTTCTTGTAGACGATGTGGTCTGAGAGTGTTCGTTGTCAAGTTGTCTCCTCTATTATGAAACGCAGAAATACAGTTTAAGGACTACATCAAGGCCTAGAGGAGCTAGGTCTGTTTATCGAGGCATTATAAGGTGACACATAAGGTTAAGGTTTATATATTATAATTTGTTCATGGTGATGTAGAGCAATGCAGTAGAGTCAATGGAGACCATCAACCGCCTGGGTCCGTGTCCGTGCACCTTTCATTAATTGGTTTTCCGTTTCTAATCCTGCAAAAGTTGCAAAAATGTTATCAACAGCACCAGAGAATGTAGATGTTATTTGTTTTATTTCTATTCTTATTCTTATTTCTTATCTTATTATTATTATAATTATAAAATATTAAAATAGGATATGTTTTGATTTTAGTTCACTATAATTTGATATTTTGTTTCTTCATACCCAAGATAAAATAAACGTCATCGTTCTGCTGCCGTTTCGAAAACATACTTTACTAATACTAACATTAGACTTAGAACACCCTCTCCGGACACCCCTGTCCCCAACATGCATACAAATCTCAGCATTTGTTGCCCCGTCCTTCATCATAATTTTAATAAGATAGTGAAATGGGTCAAGTATGTTAATTTTTAATCTACCAGCAGAAAAATTTCCTACGTTTCAAAATATATGGCGATATTAAAAACGTCCGGTTTTTGCTCAAATCTGCAGCTCACCCTATAATTGGGCACAAGCAGGAATGAAAAACTAGTTATTTTAACTTAAATTTTTTCATTTTAATTTTCCTTTATATGTAGTTTCATTGTGTTGTGGTAAACGGTTTGTTTTTCCTTAAATTAATTATATTTATATTGCTCAAAATAGGGAAATTGGGGCGGCACGGTGGCGCAGCAGGTAGGTGTCGCAGTCACACAGCTCCAGGGACCTGGAGGTTGTGGGTTCGATTCCCGCTCCGGGTGACTGTCTGTGAGGAGTTGGTGTGTTCTCCCCGTGTCCGCGTGGGTTTCCTCCGGGTGCTCCGGTTTCCTCCCACAGTCCAAAAACACACGTTAGTAGGTGGATTGGCGACTCAAAAGTGTCCGTAGGTGTGAGTGAATGTGTGTGTGTGTGTTGCCCTGTGAAGGAATGGTGCCCCCTCCAGGGTGTACTCCCGCCTTGCGCCCAATGATTCCAGGTAGGCTCTGGACCCCCCGCGACCCTGAATTGGATAAGCAGTTACAGATAATGAATGAAATGAAAATAGGGAAATTATTCGTTCTAAGTTTTTCTATTGCAGGACTAGAAATGGAAAACCAATTAACTAAAGTTTCACGGATCGACCCCGTCTGTTTGTGCTCTTTTTCAGACCTGAGTAATGAGAGTCCTCAGTCAAACAGTGAAGAGTGTATTCCACACACACTGTAAACCTGCAGAGCGCAGCAGAGGATTCTGGGGCTGGCTCAATGCTGTATTCAACAAGTAAGGTTGTTCCAGTAACTCATCTGTCCTCATATTCCTATATAGTCCTATATAGTGTCTTGTGGTCTGAGTTGTTGTAGTTCATAGGCCTTTTATTTGACGTCACTGTGAATAGTGGCTGTATCACATATAGTGCCACTTGAGGTAAAGTGCAGATAATCAATGTAAGTATTACTCCATTAAAAGTAAAAGTCCTCAGTTTAGATCTCCACTTGAGTAAAAAATGTACAAAAGTATTTACCTTCAAATGTACTTCAGTATCAAAAGTAAAAGTACCTTGATTTTTTATGGTTCTAATGTCCTATTACAATTTTTGAGACTAGACTCATGCTTAATGAACACATTGTAGGTGAAAATGCTCCAGTGTCACTCTTGGTTCACCGGTCTTTTAATAGAATGCCATTAATTAGTCAGACATTGCTGACCACAACAGAAATGGCCCAAGATTAATTACAATGAATGTTATATCAACTGTCACAAACACTCAAGGTGTTTCCAACAGAGGTCGCTGTCTCCTGAGTATTAAGCCCAAATTATGATTTTGCGTCAAACCTACGCTGTAAGGCAAACATCGAACAGAACCCTACGCCGTAGCTGACTCGCACCTCTTCAGAAATATATCTAACTGCGCTTCGCATCGACGCCGTTTGCAATGACAGCGATTGGTCAGCAGTCAGACGACTATTGATCAAGTTGAAATGAGGAAGTCCAAAAAAATATGAATTTCCTTTAAGCTTTCCTTTATTTTTCTCCTCATAGTTACACAGTAGGCCTCTTTTATTTAATCTATCTTGTCTGTTTCTTAATTTTGTTTTTTTCTGACATTTTGCCTGATACTTAGTTTTGTTTTTTGGGCTTGCCTTTTTGACTTGTTTATCTCGCTGTACTGATTCAGGTTTTGGAATATTTCTGGTTTTGACCTCGCTTCAAGTACTGTGTTAATTTGCACTGTAAATTGTTAAACACTTTAATAAACCTGAAACTGATTCTCACCCTTGGTTTGGAGTGATTACTGACATCTACACATCTGTAAACCATGTAATATGAATGAATAGTAGTCACTGCTGACTAACGAAACAGTACAGATCATTTTGTTAAAACTTAATGGTTCTAAGAACTGAAAAAAGTGATTATTTACTTTCTCAAATACGTACCACAGTTAAAATAAAAAGTCTGCCTTTCATATTACTTAATTTCTGCAGAGAAACTTGAGAGCGCAAAGAGCCGTGAGCCGGGAGATTTGTTCAGACATTATTGTTTTACCCACACATAAACCAAAACCAAAAGGAAAGGCAGATTTTCATAATATAGTGGAGTAAAAAAGAAAGATATTTGAGAAATAAATTTGGCAGACTGTTATGCTAAAACATTATCCTCCAATAATCTGTTCCACTCTTTGTGTGCAGGCTCAACAAGATCAGATTATTTACCCTGTAAACATGGTGAAAATATTAGACGAATACATGGCTTGATCTTGTAGTCTCTTATACGCTGAAACAAAATCTGAATGAAATAACACAGTTACTAATGCTTGTATCCAGTCTGTGTAACACTCATTCTGACACAAGAGGAGAGAAATTATTTAGAAGTTGAAATGCTGACAGTTATCCATTAGATTTTGTCACAAGAGGAGAGAAATGCATTAGAAGCTGACATGCTAGCAGTCTTTCTATTAGATTTTATGAAAATTCTTTCAGTGGTGGCAGGTTTTTTACATTTAAAATGAAGAAACCCACCTTCTGATTATATGTCTTGAAGGTGCAAGAAACCTGAAACAAGTCCCAGTATAAACCATTCATTCAATTATATCTCTGTAAGTCTAGTCCTAGAATAATCTTTTTCCAGTTATCTATACAAGTAATTTGACTTAACATATTTTTTGTGCATTCAAACAAGTAGGCTCTGGGATTTTTGTTTGTTCTTCTCTGCTACAGAGTTGATTATGAGCGGATTAATGCTGTTGGTCCTGATCGTGCAGCTGCTGAATGGCTCTTGAGGTGTGGAGCCAAAGTTCGTTTCTGTGGTTTTGACCGCTGGCAGCATGACTATAATGGGCTCCCGACTGGACCACTGGGTCGGTACAAGATCCAGGCCATCGACGCTACAGAGTCCTGCATCATGTACCGGGGCTTTGATTACTTGAGTGAGTGAAGTAACCAAGTTTTTAATATGTGAACATGGCATATTATATTTATATTGCTGTTGCTGGAATACAAGCCACATTTTGTGGCATACTACAATCTTTCAACTTAAAGTCACGGTATACAGTAGATTATCTGGTGATAAAGAGAAAATAAGAGAAAGTAACAACATTCAGCTTGCTCATTCCAAACTGCTGTAAAATATTTCATAGCAGCATCAGATATTTGTTCACAAAGGCAACAAATCTTACGCCATTGAATTTCTGGTGGCCACAATATTACCCTGACAGTATGACATGAGACACTCAATTGCTGCAGTGGTATAAATGTTGGCCATGATATTGTGAGATTGTGTATTTAGTCTTCTGTAATATCTCAAATATCTAAGGAGTCCAGCAGAGCACAGTTCAGATTCAATTCCTCCTCTCCCCATGAAGCTTGCCCAGTGAGGGCATCTGTTAGCTCAGTGGTTCTCAGACTTTTTCGATCATTCCACATCTGAGATGAAGGGGAATATTCGCACTCTACCTGTCCATATCACCTCCAAAAATGGTAATAAAATGCACCTCCAAGTTTACAGTTCTCTAATTTATTCAAGTAACATCAACTTCTATCTTTAAATCAGTAGTTTAACATTATAACACCAGATACAACATTAACATCAATGTTCAAAAATGAAAAAATACAGAAAATTGGCCTAATATTTAAACTGTGCTTCAGTTTCTTACTTTTGATTACACAATCTGTGCAAAAATGAGCAAGGGCATAGGAGTCAGGTTGATATTGGTGAGGGACCCACCCCACAGCCAAAATATTAGCTATAAGCTGATTCCTATGTAGAGAAAGCAGTAAAATACTGCATTTATAATGATGTGGAATAACATTAGAGACCCTGTTTGGGACATGGCCAGAGACTAACGTTAATTTGCTGCATGTTTAGAGCGCTTTCTCAGAACCTAAACACAGCTAAAATTAATGTTAACTCTCAGATCCTCCTGTGTTTCAAAAACACGTTAACCTCTGTGGGGCATTTCAAAATAAACCTTCGAGAATAAAAGCATATTTTGGTTCCAGGTAGGCAAAAATTTTCAGGTCTCCTGTATAATGTAGTTTTATTGTGATTAAGGGCTATTAATGAATCTATTGTGAGTGGGTGCTTTTTGCTGAGTAAGCTTCATAGGCAAAACAGAAAGGCATTAATAAAGAAATGCTCATTTCTTCAGATTCTTTGCGCCCCACTTGAAATATCTAGACGCCCCACTAGTGGGACTTGCCTTTGAGAAATGCTGTGTTAGCTGATGAAACATCTGGACAGTTTGTGTTCTCCTGTGTTCGGTTCTCCAGTGCATTGTGCTACCATTATTTGGGTCTGTGTCATAGTGTCTGAAATTAAATTCTTTGGATGTCTCCATGGGCTTGCCCTGATTTTCTGACAAGTATGCAAAATAATTCCATATTTCACTTTGTGATTGTACTTTTTCTACAAGCTATGGCAAGCCACTTGGACCAGAATATATTTTGACAGCATTACAAATACAAAAGTGTTTAGCTCTCTAATATACTTTTATACATCACTACAATTAATCATTTAAAAAGAACACAAATTGAGCAAAATAAAGCAGAAAAATACCTATTGCATTCCCATGTTGACAACAGTTTATAATGACAATGGATTGGATGTTTTGACGTAGAACAGATCTCACTATGCCACTTTAGGTTCAGCCATAAGCTATGCTTTTTATTCAACAACTTCACATGAATTACATGAAGCTCCTCTTCATGTCAAAGCCCTCTCACACACATTTCCACTTTTTTGTCTCATGCTCACTTTCACTCTCTCTCGCGTCTTTGCACAGCTTTTGTCATAAACAGTGCGTCATATATATGGCGTTGTTTTTGTGCCACAACTCTGCAAGCGTGTGGACATTTTGAACGAGCATATTATAATCCTGAGCACCCAAAAACCATTTTGCATGAGGAATGTGTGGAGGGGACACCATAAGCGTTCATTTGACAACCACCAGTTCAAAACAAGACACAGCAGACCACTCATGTGCACAATATCGAATTGATTGGCCTTCTGCTCTATGCATCTTGCCTGTGATTCCAGTGATGTATTTTTGACAGTGTTTTCTTACTTTCCAATTTGTGTTCATAATCTAGAAGTTGTACCCGTGATAATTCAAGTCGTAATATTTCAAGACTTACGCATATGAAAGTCTTTATAATCTCATATTTTTAAAGTCTTAATCGTACAAAACACACAAAATAGACTTTTGTGTACAAATTAAATGTTTATGTATGAATGTATATGAGCATGTACACATTCATATTTCACAGTAATCTTACTTCATAGAGGAGTAGGTGGACTCCAGTCTGTAATTGAATAACTACAAAATACACCTGTGGTCAGTGGAGTTATTGGACAGGGAATGTAAAAACAAGGAGGTGTTCATAATGTTATGATGTTATGATCTATGATCCTTTTTATCACTCAGTCTAGAGAGACAGAGAGAGAGAGAGACAGAGAGCGTCAGAGACCCACAACAGAGACAGATCCTTACTATGTACCAGCTCAGTTACAACAGCCTGGCCATAGAGGAGAGAATGTGTGGTCACTGTAAGAGCAGAGAGGTGGAGGCAGAGATGCACTTCCTCCCTCACTGTCAAAAATCTTTTTTAGGGCTTATGGTTTGGGTGGTGCGATTTGTTTTAAGCCAGATTGTTTTTTGTGGAAGAATAAAAATCTGAAAATGAACAGAACCAACAGAAAACAGCAAATATTTGCGAGGTGGATCATTTTCATCGCTGCATTGAACACAGATGTTGTGTGCATGTTGTGCTGGATCAGACACAGCAGTGCTGCTGGATGTTTTAACTCCTTAGTGTCACGGTTAGACTGAGAAAGTTGAGTAACCAAAATATACAGCCAACAGCATCCTATGGACAGTGTCCAGTGACCACTGACAAATCAGTGTATATTTAAAAAAGCACATCCAGATATCGGTTCTCCCCATGTCCGCGTGAGTTTCCTCTGGGTGCTCAGAATTCCTCACACAGTCCAAAAACACTTATTGGTAGGTGAATTGGCAACTCAAAAGTGTCCGTAGCTGTGAATGTGTGAGTGTGTCGCCCTGTGAAAGATTGGCGCCCCGTCCAGGGTGTGTTCCTGCTTTGTGCCCAGTGATTCCGGGTAAGTTCCGGACCCACCATGACCCTATATAGCAACCTTATTTAAAGGTGCAATCTGTAGGATATTTACTGTACTTGGTCATAAAATGTCCATGGTGTGTGATCATAGATTAAGGAAACAGTCAAAGCTAAAACACTGCTACCTCTCACATCATTGCTAAAGCAGTATATTCTCCTTGAGAAGTTCCCTGTCCGGTGCAGGGCTCCTATAATCCTGCCCTCTGAGGTCCTGCCTGTCATCCCGCCCTCTGTCCAATAATTTTAGAGTCCACCATGTAGCCAGGTCTACAAACAGTGTCTTGCAGCCATGAAATGAACATAGTTAATGTTATATTTTACCAGACCCCCAAAGCCCCACTGCTCTTTTAAAAATCTCCATGACTAGAGATGGAGTAAAATGAGAGGAAATTGCCCTTGCTTGGTAGTACACAGCTAATATAAGCATTTTAGTAGTAGGTAGATGTTTTAGTGACATGATGTACACTTGGTCATGTTTAAATGGTTAAAATGGGATATAAGAAGTGTTTCAAAACGAGTTTTGTTTATAAATCCTAGCACTAGCTTTAGATTCTTGTAGCTGTTCAAGGTGGGAATGAGTATTCAATAAAAAAGCTAGAGAACAAAGCAAATAAGACTCTTAAAACGGACCCATTTAAGATGGAACTAAATGCTTGAATATGAAAATTGTGAATAGTTAGTTGAATTGATTGTGATTTAAATGGATAAATGGTATAAGAGTTGCTCCAAAAAGTTTCAAAAGCTATAGCGCTAGATTCAGCTCTTAAGGTGGAACAGAGAATTCAAGAAGCTGGCGGATAAAGCCATTAGGACTCGTAAACGGGCACATGTAATGTGGAAAGAAATATTTGACTACGAAAATTGTGGATAAGATCTACCTCTTAAACGACATTTATGGTGGAAGGGAAATTCAAGTAACCCCAGCCTTGTCTAGTCAAATGATTTCAGGTGGATTTGGACAGTAAGATCTTGCAAATGCAGGGAAATGGCAGCTGCATGTGTAGATAGATGTTTCCGTGAAACAATTAACACTTTTCTGTGTAAGTGTTTTGATTATGGCACATTCTTCTTGGCTATTATGGCCCAAGTTCTTAAACTCGTCTCTTGCTTGTTCGTTCAGTTTTCCTCAACCTGGCAACCTGCTCAAGCTTCACGTCTGGGGAGGAGGGGGAGGAGGCAGACAGCTCTATCCACTGTTTTGAAAATGTATTATAGTTCAGATTTTAAATGCTTGGTGTCAGTGTTAGAGATTGCTCCTTTAATGTGTTGTGGAGTCCAGTGTAGAATTAATGTTTTATTTTTCATTTCATTATCTGTAACCGCTTATTCAGTTCGGGGTCGCGGTGGGTCCAGAGCCTACCTGGAATCATTGGGCACAAGGCAGGAATACACCCTGGAATGAATATGTGAATGTATAAATTACATAATGAATATTTTGTGAAAATTGCTATAGAAATAAAATAGATTGATTGAAATTTCAATGGAGAAATTTCACAATGTTTATGTTTATATTAATTATCATCTCTGTCTACAGAAAAAAACATTTATCTCCAAAATAGTCACTTTACATGAGAAGAAAAAAACTTTCAGTGGAAGTCAATGTAAAAAGATTTAATTCCAAGTAATTGTGGAGCATTTCTATAGGTCCATTCATGATGAAATTTTCACAAAATATGAAGGACAACTGCTGTGTTTAAATTATGTAATAAACAAAAAATCTACAAAAAAAAATACGTTTTTTCTTTAGACAGTGATGATAGGTAACATTTGATCACCACCGTGAGATGTAATTTGTAATAGTTGAATGGGAATAACTAGATTGTAACAGATATTAAATTTCTCTCTTTGTCTTTCTACCTGTGTGTGTTTAGATGGTTTAGAGCACATAGAAGAGATAAGGCTGAATAAATGTATATACATAGAAGACATATGTCTGGAGCATTTGAGTCAGACAAAACCTCTGCAGGCCAGTGTGAAGACACTCTCAGTTATCTCTTGTGGCAATGTAACGGACAAAGGCATCATCTCTCTCCATCACCTAAGGTAAGTGAAGAGCACACAGCCATCCATCCACTCGCTGTCATTCCACAACTGTTACAGAATTGCACAATATATTGCTTATTAATCATCACCATTACAGAGCTTTTGAGTGGAATGTTTTGGCAGTAACTTCTACTCCCCAATCAATTTTTTTTATCACTCCACTCTTATAATACTTAAGCTTTTCTGTTTCCGATCATGGCTTAAAATATTTTTATTAACTCTCTGAATCCACATACTAGGTTTCTATATGCTGCTCAGATCTCACTCCAAAAGTTTTCCATGTCAGCTCCACATCCTTTACACCCTTGCAGCATTTTTATGTTATATAATTTGAAACACCTAGTCTCCTTGGCACCAACAGTGGCCACATGCACCACTTGGGCACCAGGTCCTCCCACTCCTAATACAGAAATGCATCCTGGGTATGGAATCTGCCAAACCCAGTTTGGAAGGCCTTAGCAGGGTTCTGTCCAGTCTGACTTCTTTCCCACTGCAACCACCCAAGGGCCCAAGACAGCTCTGAGTTGGTCTCCTGAGCATGATGGAACTCATTTCTGAGCGTTGCCTAAAAGCCTAGATTGCTTGGGGCCAATATTGAAGTGCACTTCTCAGAGTTCCATTACTTTTTCCTGGAGATGCTCACAGTACCAGGAACAAAACAACTCCATTTGCCGAGACAACCAATCAGGGTTCGTACGGTCATGAAAAACCTGGAGTTGTTGAATTTGAAAATAGCAATTTCCTGAAAACGTCTGGATACCTAAATAGTCCCAAAAGTTTTTGGAAGAGTCATGGAAAATTTCTTTTCAAATACCGGTAGGGGTATACTGAGATCTGTTAAAAGGTGATGATATTTGTCGTCAAGCTGGTGGGGGGTTCAGTTGGGTGGTATGAAGTTTTTAAGAGGGATCTAGATGCTCCCACTACTTTAAAGTCGTATATCTGGCTGCATTTTCCTGGTGGAAACCATAAACGATAATAGAGTAACAGAAAAGACATGAACGTTTGTAGGCGCTATAAGAAAAACACGCCGTTCGTCGCAGTTAATACAAGCACCACACAAAAACACTTGCACCACCACAACTTTCTACTTAAGCCAGTCGTAAAGAAAATGATGAAAGGACTGACACTTACAAATGCCTTTGGAAGTCCACAGTCAAATGCCAGGTCAATAACATTGTATTTATTTTTGTAATTTATATATATATATATATATATTTTTTTATATATAAATATAATTTTTATTATTATAATTTTTATATATATATATATATATATATATATATGGTGGTTCAGATATTGACTGAGATATATCTATTTTAGGCAAACAATATGTTAATATTCTGGTAGATCAGTCACATCACTTCACATTAGTCCTCTGTGTGGAGTAACGCTGGGCTCAGGGTTTCACATATTTAATTCTGTAGAACACTGCATCAGTGTGACCAAATGTTAATTTTTTTAACCAAACCATATGCTTTTTCATGAATTTTAGAAAATTCATTATTCATTCATAAATTCATTCATTCATTAATTTAAAAAATATTTTTAATCATAATTTTCATGTCTACACAGATATTTCAGAGAATGTATGGTTAGGAAGGCATAGAAAAATCATGGAAATTTGTTGTAAATTTGTAAAAAAAAAAAAAAAAAAAGTTTGAACCCTGCCAGTCCAGTGCAAGATAATGAAATAGCAGCACAGCTTTGTTAGCAAAACCCTTTACAAAGAATAGGTAAAATTAAATTTCTGCAGTGTGGGCCATGGGCGTACTGCATTAATTTTTGCTAAGACCATTTCTGAACCAGAATATTAAACTACTGCCTTAATTGCCCCGTACAGGCTTTCAATTTCTAGAGTGATAAATAAAGTTAAATTTATCAAATCTTACAACTGTCATTACAAGATGTAATATGTTGTAACATGACTTTTCTCACCCATATTATTTGCCTCATTTGTGTTGCTATTTTCAGGAATCTGGAGCATTTGTTACTCATCGACTTGCCAGGAATAAAAGACAAAGAGAAAACCACAGAAAGACTACAGACAGCACTGCCCAAACTCACTATACAACTAGACTTGGCTTAGGCAATCACAGTCATCCAAACAGAGCTCCATCAGATATATGCTCCCTTCAGGCTAGACCAAAAGTTAAAATACATCTCCTGGATCCAGAGTGTGGTACGAAATCAGTATCAAATAAATGTTTCCAAAGGTGTGTGTGATGGTCTGATGAAGCTTTCTTTTATGGACCCCATGTCTGATATTTAATATTAACAGAACACTAGATAGGATTTTTTTTTGGGGGGGGGTCTTGTTTACTACCCTCCTCCAAATGTTACATGGTGTAGTTTCTGCAATGCTGAGCCAGAAATAACAATAAGAGGCTCTGTTTTCCTGTTAGAGTTTAGTGTAGCATTATGGAGAAGATTTAGTGCCAAATTGCTTGTAGTTTTCACACATATTCTGCATGTAAGTTTGGAAAAGCAATGATGTGTGTGGATTGCATTGTACATTGTCCTATTGCAGTGATTGATGTTCCATTAGGCACTAATTCCTCTCCATAGAGCGGATTTTTAAGGTAAAATTACAGCATAGTTTTCCTACAGTATTACAGTGGTATTGCTGAATATTCTGTTAATTGTGGCATTTTATGACATGGTATTCCATGGTAGGCATGGTAAAAGTTTGGTTTGCACTACACATCTGCTTAAAGAAATCAATAAAAATATTAGCATTTATCATTGGAAAATGAAGTGGTGTGTTTAGAAATGTCAAGTTAATTAAAAATGGGATGAACCATCTTTTTTGCCATGATATTCATACCGTACTTCAGACTTGTTTTTGATGAACCAATTCAGTTTGAACCGGATATCTTATTTATTTTAAAATGCAAGTTACATTTTATTTTACATTTTTTGGTGACAGACATTGTAAAGACAAATCTAACAGACAGCAAAATAATTCCGAATTTTATATTGGAAATTAAATAAATAAAATCATACTTAGTAACTAATGTAACTTGGAATAGCAATATAGTAGCAATGTGGCTATGTTTAGATTACAAGCCTCATTAATCAATATGTTCACTTATAAAATCGTTAGTAATTTACTGTAAGTGTCACATATTCCAGTCTACCTAGTGCCTTGCCTGTGTGTAGTAGTTTTAGTTGTATAATTTGTGAAATGCACTGTGTGAGGAATATGGTGTTAGTGGAGTTTTGCTGCGCTGCTGGGGCTGACTGAGATGATGTGCATGCAAATAGACAAAAACACATGAAATCTGATTTGACAGTTCATATTTATGCCTACAAATTCAATACTAGGGCTGCAACAACTAATCGATTAAATCGATTAAAATCTATTGTCAGTATAGTTGGCAACTAATTTAATAATCGATTAGTTGGGTCTAAGTTATTATACACCTAGGTACAGTTGCTACAAATGACGAAATCTGGAAGAAGGATTTGAAAAATGGCAGAGGCGGTCACAGCAGAGGATAATGTTAGCACAAGCAGAGAGAAATATGTACGACCCAAGTCATCAAAAGTATGGGAACACTTTAAAGGAACAGCGTTAGGTGCAAAATGTGCACAGCTGATCTCGCATGGCACAGCAGCACATCATCACTGCATGAGCATCTGAAAATGAAGCCTGTTGGAGCTATGTGTGAAAGAGATTAAGTATAGTAAGTTAATTCTACTTTTTCTCTACATTGATATTACACTCGCGTTTAGCGAACAAGCCTTAGCATCCCCCCCGAGTTTTCTCTTCCACCTTAAATGTGTCAGCTCGACCAGCAGTTCCAAAACAGGCCGTAGTTTTAGTCAAGCTAACGTTAGCGACAAGTTCTATTTTTTTCTCTCACTCAACGTCACTAGAGCCTGTTAGAGTAGTTAAACAAGATGTCTCATTTTTAGTAAATCTATATCACTCTTGTATTTAGCGAGTTTTCCGTTCCACCTTAAATGTGGCGGCAGTTACATTCAGAATTTAAAAATCCAAACATTTTTTAAAATAATATATTTAAAGCCTTTTTCAATGTCTTTTTCTGATTGGCATTGCGTGTTAGTGTTTGAGTATCACAGCCAAGTGTATATTACATTACATACACTGTTAAATATTGATAAAATAAAATGTATGTAATGGTTGGGTTAATTCTTCATGTAAGCACTAATTATTATTAATAATGGTAGGTTGTGTGTTCCTTATACAATTACAACATTAGTTCTCTAAAATCTTAAATATCTTAACCATATCTGATCATGTGTTAGATGAATTTCCCTTTTATTCTCAGCACATGGCAGCATCACCCAATATCCATTTATGTCATTTCAATTTGCCTGCATTGTTGTCTGCATTTTAGATCAGTAGTTATTAACTTAAAAAGATGTATGTTCATATCTACGCTTTCTCTCTCACCTCAGATAAAAATAGCCCAGCATTGCTGACTATGTTTTGAAGATCTACACACCACAGCAAGCAGCTGTTCTCACTGATGGTATCCTGAATATGCTAGTAACAGACAGGAAACCAAATTTGGCTTGTCTTCCTTTTTTATTTGATTAATAATCGATTAATCGAAAAAATAATCAACAGATTAATCAATTATCAAAATAATCATTAGTTGCAGCCCTAGTCAATACATATCTATGATGGCCCATTGAGTCACATCAGAGCAATACTTACAAAGCAAACAAAAGCTCAGGACACAACAGCATTAAAGAAGCATTAAGAAAACACTGTTTTCTTCTAAAGTTAAACATCAGAACTGCGCAGATGTAACTTGATAAACTCGTCAGAAAGTCAGTAAAGGTCAGGTGTGTCCATGTATTTGTGTCATTACTATACATGGACACCCCCCCTCCTTTGCTTTTACCCTCCTTTGGGGGGGTTGCAGTCTTATTTAGGGGGGATCCCCCCAATCCCCCTGAGATCCTAACCTTGCTATGAAATATTAAGTGATATTACTGTATAGTTTTTGAGTAAATGGCAGCCTAAATCCCCATAAATGTCCATTGTTTTTAATGATTTGTCAGATTTCATGCTGCATAATATGTAGTCCATTGAACCATCAGATATCAGTTCAGTGTTTACTATTCTGTGTACCTCTAAAATATGAAGTGATTTTACTGTATAGTTTTTGAGTGAATGTCATCCCAAATGGTTTTTAAATGGTTTTAAATGATTATTCAAGTTCCATAAAGTTGTTATTTCTAAGAAGTAGACCATACAACTAGGGTTGCAAAATTCCAGGAATTTTCAAAGTTGGGAAATTTGCCATGGGAATTAAAAGGAATTAATAGGTTATTATGGGAATTAATAGTAATAAAATAGGAATATTCAAGGCTAAAATGAGAAACCTACATATAGTTGGTAAAAATATATATATAAAGAAGCATAATCTTGGCTAAAATAATTAGATATGATACCAAAACAGTTGAATAGCAAAGCTGCTCCTCAATCCAAGACACATGACACATTGCACACTGAAGGGCTATTGAGACCACATCCCCTGTACTGTTCATTCCATCACATGTACAGATAATTTCTAGAAACCTGACACTCACCTACTGAAAGCAAACATTTGGACCAAAGCAATAATTAAAGTCAGGTAAGTTTTGACAAGGTTCATATTTTTATTCACAGTTAGAGTAGGAGGTGCCTACCTGATGACCCCCGTGAAGAGATAGTTATGCAGTGTGTGGTTTGGGTACTCATGTGATGGGCTCAATGATTAACCATAGACGTTAAGGTTAGCTGATTGCTGATCAGATCATAAATTGCCACAGCAACCATAGGGTGTAGCTGTAGGATTAGAACAATAGAAATTGTGTGGCTGCTGATGCCCTATGTGAAGCTGGATTGAGCTTAACATATGTAAAATATTCTACGCCAAAGATGGATTGGCATAGGATATTTAAATCTTATCTTGTGTATAATTATTATTACCTAAAGAGCAGTTGACAACATGGGAAAGACCTTTTGGCAGCTTGGAGAGACAGCTGACAAAGGGGAATAGACCCTTGTGGGGCTGCCATGGGCTAGGGGTGCCACAGTGTTAGCGTGGCAAGTAGCATGGCATGGTATGGGAGAGGGTTTCTGGAGCTACCACTCACAAGTTTAGTTGAGGAATTAAAAGCACAAAGGTGAGTCGTGAGATGATTTTGTCAGGATCAAAGGATGCAGTGGTTAAAAAAGCAGCGCTAGTTACAAAAGCAGGAAGGAAGTGGAACCCACGAGTGGCAGTGCAGGTAGCCAGGAGATCATTAGAGTTAAGGGATGTGATTGGCCAAGTGCAATGCAGAAGAGCAGGCCTTGGGTGAGGTGATACATGGAAATATTTCCACATCACCAGAGAGAAGGCAAATGATGACTAAGATTTATTCACTATAAGGAAGAGGAGGTATGGTGCGCAACAGCAGCGTCACAGGCAAACTAAGGCCAATGGATTTGCTGGGAGAATTTAGGGAAGCGGAAGATCACTTGGCAAGAACTGTGGGCAATGGAGGCAAGTTGTATTAAGTTTTTGCTTGGAGCAACTTATTAAGTCCTTCCAACTCCACAAAATCTTGGGCAGTGGGTAGGTGAAAACCCTAGTTGTAGATTATGTACAGGGGTTGGCACGCTGCAGCATATTCTATCAGCTTGTAATGTTAGTTTGTCGCAGGAGAGGTATACATGGAGACATAATCAGGTGCTAAGGGTTTTAGCATGTTTGTTGGTCAGCAAACACTTAGAGGTAAACGCATTGACAAGTGGTACTAGTAATAAAGTGATTAGATTTGTGCGTGAGGGGAAATGTATTCAAGAGCGTACACAGGCTATAAATATTGGTATATGGGGTGAAGCACAAGATTGGAAATTACTGGTGGACGTAAGTAAAAAACTGCAAGTCCCAGAGTGTATTGCATTAACTAATTCCAGATATGGTGCTGCACTCTGACAGTAAATGGATAGTTTATTTCATAGAGTTAACAGTTCCGTTTGAGGATGCACTTGATGAAGCATTTGAAAGAAGGTGAACTTGGTGTGGACTTGGTGGCTGAGCTGAGGGAACGTGGGTGGCAGGCATATGTAAGAGCGTTGGATATAGATGATAGGGGAATCTGCCACTTCCCTGCTTGTCCAGTTCGGCATTAGGGGCCAAAAACTAAGGGCAGCTGAGAAGTTATCAGAAACAGTTGAAAGTCCTAGTCAGTGGTTGTGGATAAGGAGAACACAGACTAGTTGGGAAAAACACTGTAGAGGTGTTTTTGTGATGGTTGGTAACGTAGCATGTAAAGATCACAAGGAACTGGTGGCACTGAGCATGCATTAACGGTGCCAGTGGGGCTAGGTACAGCCTTAGTCACCAGGGAGACCAGTGTGGATTTACATTTCTTGATGGGTAAAGGTAAGGAATGACTGTAAAGCTGGAAACACTGATGAGGGGAGGTAAATAATAATAATAATAATACTTCATATTTATATAGCGTTTTCAAGAACTCAAAGACGCTTACAATAGTTAATACATAGAACACATTCAAAGACATACAAAACAGAGCAAATACAGAATACAAAACATTAACAAACAGAACGAGTATGAAAAGATATTTTTTGAGGTTTGATCTGAATATAGAGAGAGTGGGAGATTTTGATTATAGGACTGATGTGGGCACCAGGTAAAAGAGTTGAGTTGAAGATGACACCCAGGTTACCAACCAGGGAACACTTGAATTATCAATAGAGAGAGAAAGGGAACCAACTTTGTTTTGAGAATTGATTTGGAACCAATTAGCAAGAGTTCAGTCTTGTCACTATTTAACATGAGAAAGGTTGTAATTCATCCATTTCCTGATTTCTGATAGACAGGTTTCTAACTGGTCAAGAGGTGGGTTATTAATGGATTTAGCTCTAAAATAAATCTGGATGTCATCTGCATAGCAGTGAAAGTCAAGAATAAAATGATGCAAGATATGTCCAAGGGGAAGCATGTATACAATGAAAAGAAGGAGCCCAAGGGCTGATCCTTGAGGTACCCCTTGAGTAACAGGAGTAGTGTAAGAAGTGTGACCAGAAGGGTAATGAACTGTTTTCTGTCAGTTAGATAGGATATGAACCAATCTAGGCTAGAACAATCAACGCCCAGCTCCCACAGCCTGGATAGAAGGATGGGGTGGCTTACTGTGTCAAAAGCTGCACTCAGATCTAATAGTAATAGGATACAGAGAGAGTCAGAATCCACAGCTAAAAGAAGATCATTCAATATTTTTATTAAGGCAGTTTCAGTGCTGTGGAAGGGACGGAATCCGGACTGGAATGGTTCAAAGAGATTGTTAGTTTCATAGATAGATAGTTTTGAAGTTGACTAGCAACTGAGAACTTTGGCCAGAAAAGGAAGGTTAGAGATGGGCCTGAAATTAACTAGAGCCAGAGGATCCAAGCCAGATTTTTTAAGCAGAGGAGTGACTGCAGCAATTTTGTAGATAGATGGAAACAGACCAGTATGCAGTGATTGATTAATAGGAGTTGTGAGAAGAGGGACCAGGGCAGAGTGACATGCTTTAGTTAAAGACGAGGGGAGTGGATTGGAACAATGGAAATTGTGTGGCTGCTGGTAGGAAGAGTGTGTGAAAACTATGTGAAACTCTAATGGATTGGCATAGGATAATTTACATCTTGTCTTCCATCCATCCATTATCTGTAACCGCTTATCCATTTCAGGGTCAAGGTGGGTCCAGAGCCTACATGGAATCATTGGGCGCAAAGTGGGAATACACACTGGAGGGGGCGCCAGTCCTTCACAGAGCATCACACACTCTCCCACATTCACTCACACGTCGCCAATCCACCTACCAACGTGTGTTTTTGGACTGTGGGAGGAAACCGAAACACCCGGACGAAACCCCCGCGGACACGGGAGAACACACCAACTCCTCACAGACAGTCACCCGGAGCGGGAATCGAACTCACAACCTCCAGGTCCCTGGAGCTGTGTGACTGCGACACTACCTGCCGCGCCACCATGCCACCCAAATATTATTTTGTGTATGATTATTATAATATTATTGAAATATTTAAGGCTTGGCAACTCAAAAGTGTCCATAGGTGTGAGTGAATGTGTATGTGTGTCTGCGTTGCCCTGTGAAGGACTGGCGCCCCCTCCAGGGTGTATTCGTGCCTTGCACCCAATGATTCCACGTGGGCTCTGGACCCACTGCGACCCTGAATTGGATAAGCGGTTACAGATAATGAATGAATGAATGAAATATTTAAGCAAATATTAAACAAGGTGCAAAACACCTGAACACTTTTGACAGTAAAATGTTTTGTAGAAAATAGTCACACTTGTGTATCAGTAAATTAAATTAAATAAAAGTCACAGGGAAAATTGCTTTAGGAGTTGCCAACCTGTAGAATGTTTTTCCCTCTCCCAGAAATACAACTTCACCTGCTCAAACGTGTCTCAAATGCTGTCTTTTTCGCTCACACATGACAAATTCTGCACACTGTTTTGCCCTTGATACTATAGTATCCCTTATGTTTATATTTTATTATTTGCCCTTGCTACCATAGTTTCCCATCTATTTATATTTTGTTATCTGCCCTATCTGGGTGGAGTGCGGGTGCTCTCTCTCCAAGTTGGAAGTGAGATCCTGCCTCAAATACCTCAGGGTCTTGTTCACGAGTGAGGGAAAGATGGCGCAGGAGATTGACAGGCGGATTAGTGCAGTGTCAGCAGAAAAGCAAAGCTCTCAATTTACCATTCAATCTATGTCCCAACCCTCACCTATGGTCATGAGCTTTGGGTAGTGACCGAAAGAATGAGATCGCGGGTATAAGCGGCTGAAATGAGTTTTCTCCGCAGGGTGTTTGGACTCTCACTTAGAGACAGGGTTAGGAGCTCTGACATCCGGGAGAGACTCAGAGTGGAGCCGCTGCTCCTCCACGTTGAGAGGAGCCAGTTGAGGTGGTCTGGATGCCTCCTGGATGCCTTCCTGGTGAGGTGTTCCAGTCATGTCCAACGGGGAGGAGGCCCTGGGGCAGACCAAGAACATGCTGGAGAGACTACATGTCTCGACTGGCCTGGGAATGCCATTACATGGTGTAAAAGCACAGCCTTGGAATGCATTCCTACATGTAGCACTGAGGACAAAGTTTTACCATAGCCTGAGATAATGTAAAGTTTTTCTCTACTATGTACTGTAAATCATATTTGGAAAATGACACCCTGAAGTATTAAATTCCTAAAAAAAAACCTACTGAAAAGTATGCAGAGTATATGCACTCAATACTTGGTAGGGGCTCCTTTTGCATTATTTACTGCATCAGTGCGGCGTTGCATGGAGGCAGTCAGCCTGTGGAATTGGTGTCTCTCATCTTCCTCCTGAAAATACCCCATACACTATGGGGTTTAGGTCACGCGAGTTTGCTGGCCAATCAAGCACAGTGATATTCTGGTTATTAAACCTGGTCGTGGTGCTTTTGGCAATGGGGACAGGTGCCAAGTCCTGCTGGAAAATGAAATCCGCATCTCCATAAAGCTTGTCAGCAGAGGGCAGCATGAAGTGCTCTAAAATCTCCTGGCAGATGGCTGTGCTGACTTTGGACTTGATATAACACAGTGGACCAACACCAGCAGATAACATGGCTCCTAATACCATCACTGATTGTGGAAACTTTACACTAGACCACAAGCAGCTTGGATCGTGCACCTCTCCCAGTCACTGGGACATTGATTTCCAAGTGAAATGCAAAATTTACTTTCATCTGAAAACAAGACTTTGGACACTGAGCAACAGTCCAGTCCCTTTTTCCTTGGTCCAGGTAAAATTCTTCTGGCATTGTTTCTGAGTCATGAGTGGCTTGACACAAGGAATTCGGCAGTTGTAGCCTATGTCCTGGACACGTAAGTGTGTGGTGGCTCTTGAAGCACTGACTCCAGCAAGGCAAGGCAAGGCAAGGCAAGTTTATTTATAGAGCACCTTTCATACAGAAGCAATTCAAAGTGCTTTACAGAAAAAGAAATTACATTAAAAGCCAGAGTAAAATCATAAATTCCAATAAGACAATTACATAAAAAGAGTAAAATGATTAAAATGATTAAAACAATTTAAAATGACAATAAATGAAAAGAAATAAAAGAAATAAAATGCCGTTACAGAAAAGTGCAGAATATTTTAAACTGAGCTGTAAGCCTGCTCAAACAAGAGAGTTTTAAGTCTTGATTTAAATGTGTCTAACGTTGGGGCACTTCTAATATTCTCAGACAGCTGGTTCCATTTAAAAGTGGCATAGTAGCTAAATGCTGCCTCTCCATGTTTAGTTTTGACCCGAGGCAGGACTAACTGACTAGTTCCTAAAGATCTGAGATCTCTGCTCGGCTCATATCTCTGTAGCAGATCTGATAAATACGCTGGTCCTACCCCATTGAGACATTTATAAACCAGTAATAACACCTTAAAGTCTATTCTATAACAGACTGGTATCCAGTGTAAGGATTTGAGGATGGGGGTGATATGATCTCTTCTTTTGCTCCGAGTGAGAACTCTGGCAGCTGCATTTTGAATCAGCTGAAGCTGTTTAATGGTCTTTTTTGGAAGTCCAGCTAAGAGACCATTACAGTAATCAATCCTGCTAGAAATAAAAGCATGGATAAGTTTCTCTAGGTCTGGTTTAGTCAGAAAATCTCTAATCTTACTGATGTTCTTAAGATGGTAAAATGCTGATCTAGTAACCGCTTTAATATGACTACTAAAACTGAGATCTGAGTCCATTGATACACCAAGGTTGCGAGCCAGTTCTTTAGATTTGAGGGCTCTCGAGTCCAGATACGTAGCCAATCTTTGTCTCTCAGTGCTATTCCCAAATAGTATAATCTCAGTTTTATCTTTATTCAGCTGCAGAAAATTGTGTCCCATCCAGTTTGTGATGTGTTCAAGGCACTTGCTTAATAAGTCAACTGGGCCAGAGTCGTTTGGGGACAGGGCCATGTAAATCTGAGTATCATCTGCATAGCTGTGATAGGACAGCCCATAGTTCTGTAGAATCTGGCCAAGAGGAAGCATATATAAATTAAATAAAAGTGGACCAAGAATAGAGCCCTGGGGGACACCACAGGTTACTGGCATGTTCTCTGAAATATTATTTTCTATTTCTACAAAGTAGTTCCTGCCTTCCAGGTAAGAAATGAACCACTTCAGGACTGTTCCTGAGAGTCCAACCCAGTTTGCGAGTCTATCTATAAGAATCTTATGGTCAATGGTATCAAAGGCAGCACTAAGGTCAAGAAGTAATAGAAGAGATACCTTTCCAGCCTCTGTATTTAAGCGGATGTCATTAATTACCTTGATTAGAGCAGTCTCAGTGCTGTGATTAGACCGGAACCCGGACTGGAATTTGTCTAGGCTACTGTTTATGGACAAGAAACCAGTGATTTGCCTGAAAACTATTTTCTCAATGATTTTGCCCATGAACGGTAGATTAGAAATTGGCCTGTAGTTACTTATCAGAGAAGATTCTAAATTTTTCTTTTTTAGAAGAGGCTTTACAACTGCAGTTTTTAGTGAGCTCGGAAAAACCCCCGACATGAGTGAGGTGTTTACAATGTGGAGTATGTCTGGTGCTATAGTGTGAAACACACTCTTTAAAAAATTGGTTGGTAGTGTGTCAAGACTGCAAGTGGATGATTTGAGATGATTAACTGTGTCAGTTAAAATATTACTATCAACAGTACTGAACTCTGACATTTTAACTAAGGAGTTTTTATGAGGTGATGGAGAGGGTACAGACTCATTGTTGGATATAGATATACTAATCGCTTGTCTGATATTCTGGATTTTAGTGTTAAAAAAGAATGCAAACTCATTACATCTCTCAGTTGATACTAATTCAGGGGCCATTGGTGTGGGTGAGTTAGTAAGTCTGTCGACCACGGTGAAGAGGATTTTGCTGTTGTTGGTGTTATTGTTGATGATGCTAGAGAAATAGGATTGTCGTGTTTTGCATATTGTCGCGTTGTATTGACGTAGCCTATCTTTGTAGATTTCTTTGTGAATATGAAGACTTGTTTTACGCCATCTGCGTTCTGCCTTGCGACACTCCCTCTTTTGGATTTGAACAACAGAAGCATTTCTCCATGGTGCTTTCTGTTTGCAAGACAAGGCCTTCATTTTAACTGGCGCAATCTCATCCATTACACTGACAATTTTTGTATTAAAACTATTCAGCAAATCATCAACAGAGTTGGATCGTTCACATGGTGTAGTGCACAATTTACTCATGAAAAGTGTAGCTGTGCAGTCCTTTATAATCCTTTTCTTGACACAAACTCTTCTATCTCTGATGACTGGTGAGGCCCACATATCAAAGAACACACAGTAGTGATCTGACAGTGCGACGTCCTTCACAGTCACTGATATGTTGAGACTCTTTGAGATAACAATATCCAGCGTGTGACCATGACAATGAGTACTCCCTGTAACATGCTGTGAAAGACCAAAAGAGTCCAATATGGCAAGTAGTTCCTTGGCAAAACAGTCCTTGGGATTGTCGATATGTATGTTAAAGTCACCAGCAATAACAAAATGGTCAAAGTCTGTAGAAATAAAGGACAGCATCTCTGTAAATTCATCAATAAAATTAGCGCTGTACTTCGGAGGCCTGTAGACAGTTACTAGTAATATCTGTGGTGTCCCTTTCAAAACTACACAGAGATTCTCAAATGTTGTGAAGTCTCCAAATGATAACTGCTTGCACTGAAAAGAACCATGGAACAAAGCAGCTAGACCTCCACCTTTTCTGCTGGCACGAGATGCATTTAAAAAATGAAAATCTGGAGGAGCCGACTCCAATAAAACAGTTGCAGCACTACATTCATTTAGCCAAGTCTCAGTTAAAAGTATAAAATCAAGCCCATGTGCTGTAATAAAATCATTAATTAAGTGTGATTTGTTTGTGAGAGATCTGATATTTAGAAGAGCTAACTTAGTAACTTGTGCACTTTGCCACAGAATCTCTGTTTCACATTTTATTTGCTGTAGATTGGCTACATTCACAGAATCTGACCTGAACTCTCTGTTCTTTCTCTCTCTGATAAGTACTGGAATGGGAGAGATTACAGGCATCAAAGGTCCAAGCTTGTTTTGAAAACATGTACTGCTGACATCATCACTGCAGCAGCCAGGACCCGAAAAACATCACTTTTCTTTGCCCTTATCAGCTGACGAAGCTGTGTGAAGCTCCTGCTGGCGATGGGGCCGTGAGCGAAGCTGCCTTTCCGGGGGTTGAGGAGCTTGTCTTTTCCGTTGAGGTGCTCTAGGTGGTGATGGAGTGTGATTATTCTTAGGGGACAGTCTGGGGGACTGCAGTGGAGAAGTGGCAGTAGATGATGGTGGAGTAGAAGCTGGGGTGGTTCTTCTTTGCACCTGAGGGCTGGCTGACAGGGAAAGTGACAGCCTTGTCCCAGCCGAAACCAGCTTCTCCATGGCTGCTGGGAGGTTCAGGTGGGGTGATGTGGGGGGGGAGATAGAGGACAAGGAGGATTCCTCTTGGGGTTTTGGTGTCTCTGGCAGCTGATAGAGTTGGTCATTGCCACTCATGTCCAGTGTCTGCTGCTCCCTCAGGTCGTCCTCAGTGGAGAGAGGATGTTCCGGCTCTGACATGGTGTCATCAGCTTGTACAGGAGAGTTCCTGGATGTTGATGCTGATGCGCCACCCCCAAGAGAAGTAGATAGATTGCACACTGAGAAAATGAGATTGTCTGTCAGAAGTTTAACACCCCTCTTGTTTGTGTGCAGTCCGTCTCTCCTAAAAAGTTCTCTCTTCCCAAAAAACAAGTTAAAATTGTCAATGAAGTTCAGTCCATTTGACCTGCAGCTGTTCTGTAGCCATGTGTTTAATCCCAGTAACCTTGAGAACATATTGGTGCCTCCTGCAGGTAGAGGTCCACTGATGAAAAATTGTATGTTGAACCTACTGAGTGTGTTAATGAGGTCATTAAAGTCTCTTTTTAAAACTTCAGACTCCTGCTTGATAGTGTCATTCTTTCCAACGTGTACAATAATCCTCTTCACATTGGTGTACTCAGCCAGTACAGCTGGAAACTTTGCAGTAAGTTCAGGCACAGTGATGTTTGGCTCGCATCTCACTATGAGTTTTGGGTTTGTTACCCCATTAACAGTGTCATCTCCAAAGATCAGGGTGTCTGCAGTAGGTTTGTTAGAGTTTTGAGACTGACTGACACTTCTGGCACTTTCTGTGCTGTGTTCACTGCGTTTGTGATTCTCACGAAGGGCATGCAGTGGTTCAAACCTGTTTTTCAGCTGCAGTGAATAAGACCGGTTTTCTGGTTTGGGTCTGTGCTGTGCTCTCTCAGCAGCAGTGTTAGGTTTAGCAGCTGAAATCCCTGGACCAGCTGTGGTACCAGGAGTAGAGGACGAGACTACAGAGCTATACAAAGCACGGCGCTTGGGTCTAGCTTCAATCTGCACCCAACAGGTGTCCCAGCAGCAGTCCACTCCTTGTAAATCTCCCACAGATTTTTGAATGGCCTTTTCTTGACAATCCTTTCAAGGCTGCAGTTATCCCTGTTGTTTTTGCAACTTTTTTTTTTTTTACCACATTTAACTTCCATTTAACTTTCCATTAATATGCTTGGATACAGCACTCAGTGAATAGCCAGCATCTTTTGCAATGACCTTTTGTGGCTTATCCTCCTTGTGGAAGGTGTCAATGACTGCCTTCTGGACATCTGTCAAGTCAGCTGTCTTCCCCGTGATTGTGTAGCCTACTGAACCAGACTAAGTGACCATTTTAAAGGCTTGGGAAACTTTTACAGGTGTTTTGCGTTGATTATTCTGAGATGATGACATTTAGGTTTTCATTGGATATAAACCATAATTATCAACATTAAAATAAACAAACACCTGAAATATATCACTCTGTTTGTAATGAATCTCTATATGAGTTTAACTTTTTTAATTGAATTAATGAAATAAATAAACTTCTGTTGATATTAAGCAAACAAGCAATAATACAAAAACTGGTATAAATTGCAACACCCTATTATGGAACAATGGGTAGAAACTATGGCAAATTTACATGCTAGAAAAAAACCTTCCAGATTCAACTAAAGGGAAAATAACTTGCTAATAACTGAAGAAAATGGTCAAATAATAAAAAATAAATATGTATAGAATCTGAATACACAACAACTATACTCTTAAACATACTCTTTTGACCTTATTGCCTGATGCAGCAGTGGACTGTGTTAAGGACTGTTTTTGTTGCTGTGACTTTGGCTCCCACTGCTTCTGTTCTGGGGCTCTTCTAGCAGCTTCTCTTCCAGTGCTGGCAGCTCCTCCGGCCACATCTGTTCCAGTGCCAGTGGCTCCTCCGGCTGCTTCTGTTCCTGTCCGAGAGTCAGTCCCAAGGACTTTGAGGCTGACTCACAGAACTGTGCCCAGGCTGGTTTCTCAGACTGTTCCTCAGACTCTTACCAGTCCTGGGCATTCATCAATGTTTGTTTTTGTCCCTGTCCCTCTGCTAGTGTCTGGCTTTGTTTCTGTCATCATTAATGTCATGGTCCTTGTTCTACTGCCTAGCCCTGTCCAGTCCACTGTTTAGTTCCAGTACTCAGCTCCAGTCCCGTTACCTGTTCCTGCTCCTGTCTTGTCCCTAGCTCAGTCTCCTGTTTCCAGTACTGTCCTGTCTCAAGTGTAGTCCCCTGTTCAGTCTCTGTATTTGTCTAAAGTCCAGCACCCTGTCTTGTCCTCAGACCAGTAACCTGTTCCTGCTCCTGTTTTATACTCAGTCCAGTCTCTTTTTCTGCCCTGAACAGTCTCTCTCTCCAGTCTACAGTCCCTGTCGTAAGTGTCAGCAGCAATGCCGAATGACTTTTTCCCCTCTCTATATGGCACCAAGGGACATGCACACAAACAAACTCCTCTGATTGGTCAGAAGGGTTCATTTCCGAACAGTGTCCGCCTCCCAGTTCTACAGATGCAGATTAGTTCTGTACCACGCTCCATCTGATATATTTGGTGAAAATATGAGAGCGCGCAGAAGTAGTCATGTGTGAGCAAAGAAGACAGAATTTGAGACTCGTAGCCACAGATTCGAGTAGGTGCAGTCACTGACTTGTGTTTATGCAAGAGAAACATCACCCCCAAAAAACTAAAAAATATATATATTCCTGAGGAGACTTTCTACAGGTGTGTGACTCGCACTGCACAGACTCACGTTGGTTTGCGAATGTGCAAGTTTTATACAAGTGTGCGAATGTGTTATGCACCATATTTACTGCTACAAATGGAGCAAAACTGTGAGTGTAGGATATTTTTGTACTTGTGTGTGTAGATCTGGACGTGTGCACCTGCAGTGAAAAGTCTGTGAAGGTGTAACTGTTAAGCTGTACTTGTGATAGAGGTAAAAAAAAATCTACAGGTTTGCAACTCCTGAAGAGATTTTCTCGGATTTCAAATTTACTGATACACGTGTGACTATTTTCTACAACTACAAATCTTACTGTCACAGGTGCTTAGGGGTTTTGCACCAAATATACCTTCATAGGGGAACCTCAGGTGCAAGGAGGGAGAGAGAAGGGCCAGCTACTGACCTACACTTCTCATTGACTTGTGTTGCTGATCTGTTGATATCTCCTCTCGTCTCTCTCGTTTTCTTTTCCACTTCTCTGGAGCAGACTGACTTGACGCTGACTTGCACCGTCTTCGCCCAGAACAGGCCACCCTGTACCGCCCTAAAAACCCCACCCCGCCTTTTGTTATTGTTAACCCATTATATTGAACATTAAAACGTAACACCTGAGAGCCGTATCTCTGACTACCTTTCTCCTGTGGTCCCTCACCACCCTCTAGAGTCCCACAACATATACATATATATATATATATATATATATATATATATATTTTTTTTTTTTTCTTTAGTCCTTTTTAAATTTAAATGACTGAAATTATATAAATGGAGGTTCGCCTGGCTGCAGATCACTGTCACCACCAGGAATAATACGTGACAAAGTGGTTTCACCAATAATACTTGTGATCTGTTCGTCTTTAATTGACTTGTCGACAAAGGGCCTCCTCCTGTCTAAGAAAGTGCCTGTCTGTGTGTGCTGATACGTTTTAATAGATTTAAGCTTCAGGCTTTAGTGCATGTAATTTGCACTAAATCATTTTGTAATTTGTAATTTTGCACATGTAATTTGAAGCCTGAAATAACCTGAAACACCACTGTGGACACTCAAAAATAAAAGATGTCGTTTTGAATGCACTTCCGTCAATAAGCCTTCCATTTCTGCATCAGAATAGTTTTTCTTTTGCTATTTTTGAGACATTTTGGGGCTTTTATGCTGGTCATTTGGGATTCATGAGCATGGAGTATGATAATCGTATGCTGATTGAAATTGACCTTGCACGTGCAGCCAATTTGCGAATATTTGTTTTTGATTAACACACGTTCTACTAAAAAATCTGGTGTTTAAGCAGCGTTCATGAATCTGCTGGAAAGTTTTCCATTTCCTTGTAAATTATGCACAGTTTGTTCATGTTTTTTATGAAGTCATCATGAATGATGCCTCATATCTCTATATTTATTCAAGCATAATGAAATCTCATGTAGTGCTGTCTGAAGGCTTGAAGGTCACTCACATTCAAGTTGGTTAATGATTACACTGGAAGTTTTTGTACATTTGTTAGTTACTTAAATGTGGAAGGGAAAAAACAAAAAAGGGATTCCCATTTTATTGGAAGTTATAAAATATTTGGACAATTCTGAAAAAGGGTCTGTAGAGCTAAAAATAGATAACACTTAGAGATTTAAGCATGAGAAATAAAGCTGCTAGAAACAGAACAGAGGATTTTAAACACCTCTGAGCAGAGTGTGATGTTTTCCCTGTCTCCAGATTTACCTTCACCTCAGCTGCTACAGGATCCTTCTGGCAATTTCTGTAAATTTCATTAGGTTCAACATCTAGGAATTACTTCAGCCCTATTAGTGTGTTCGCTGAAATTTGTGCTGAAATTAACATGATAAATAAATACTTATCATGCTAAATCTCTCACCCAATGTTAAGATAAAGCTGGTCTACATCAGATTTGCCAGGCCATAGAGGGGCACCAGACAGCAGCTCAGCAAACACACAGTCCACTGCCCACATATCCACTGGAGGACCATATTGAATTATCACCCACCTGCAGTTCTGGAGCCCTGTACCACAGAGTAGCCACATAGTTTGTGTAATAATCACACGGACCAGCTAAACAAGCACACACACACACTGCATTGTTAAGAAAACAAGGTACAGTTATTTCCATTCACATAAATTGATATAGGTAATTCAATTTTGCTGTATAATCTGTATTATCTGTATTTATCTGTAACACGCCGATAAATAACTGTTGTCTTCTTTGTGTACACTTATATTTAAAAGTCTGGACTCATCATATTACTGATGGTTATAATGATTATTCAATATAACCTATAATAACCTTCAGAATGCAAAATTATAAATTTCCATATATATACACACACACACACACACTGCAATGCAAACCTGTGACAAGGAGCACTCTAAAGATGTGACAAGGCATCTGGAGAATGGACACTCTTAATAATGTTTTGTGCTTTTGGAACACTATATGTATATATATCATCCTGATCATAGTCATCATTTTTTTCTCAATCATGAAAAGACAGAACTATGAACAAATTTTTTTAGAACAGAATCACAGGTCGAGTATACAGTTACACCCCTAAAATCACAATAATTATTTAACTTTAATGACCTCTTTAACGCACTCAGCAAACTCAACATACAATCTTTCATCAGTGAACTGTGATAAAACACGTGACTACAGAAAAGCTGCAGGTCAGTTGGACTGAACTTCAATGACAACTTTAACTTCTTCTTTGGGAAGAGATAACTTTTTAGACGAGAGGGACTGCACACAAACAAGAGGGGTGTTAACCTTCTGACAGAAATCCTAATTTTCTCTGTGTGTAATTTGCTGTAGTGATGATGTCAGCAGTACATGTTTTCAAAACAAGCTTGGACCTTTGGTGCCTGTAATCTCTCCCGTTCCCGTACTTATCAGAGAGAGAAAAAACAGGGAGTTTGAGGCCGATAATGTGAATGTACAACATATAAAACATGAGACAGTTTCTATGACAACGTGCACAAGTTACAAAGTTAGCGCTTCTAAATATCAGGTATCTCACAAACAAATCACATTTAGTTAATGATTGTATTACAGCACATGGGCTTGATTTTATACATTTAACTGAAAATTGGCTAAATGAATGTAGTGCTGCAACGGTCTTAATGGAGTCGGCTCCTCCAAACCTTCATTTTTCAAATGTATCTCGTGCCAGCAGAAAAGAGGAGGAGAGGTCTAGCTGTCCTGTTCCATGGTTCTATTCAATGCAACAGTTACCATTTCATGACTTTACATCATTTGAGTACCTCTGTGCAGTTCGGAAAGGAACACCACAGATATTACTAGTAACTGTCTACAGGCCTCTGAAGCACAACACTGATTTTGTTGATGAATTAGAATTTACAGAGATGTTGTCTTTTATTTCTACTGATTTTGACCATTTTCTAATTGCAATCCATTTGGTTATTTTAACATACATATCGACAATCCCAAGAACAATTTTACCAAAGAACGATATGCCATATTGGACCCTTTTGGTCTATGACAACATGTTACAGTGAGTACACACTCTGGATGTAGTTATCTCAAAGAGTCTTAACATATCAGACCTTGTCAGATCACTACTGTGTGTTCCTTGATATGTGGGCCTCACTAGACACCACGGGCAGACAGACAGGTTGGTGACAAGAAAAGGATTATAAAAGATTGCACTGCTACACTTTTCATGAGCAAAATGTGCACTAAACCATTTGAACAATACGACTCTGTTGATGATCTGCTGGATAGTTTTAACTCAAAAATCATCAGTGTTTTGGATGAGATTGCACCGGTTAAAGTGATGGCTACATCTTACAAAACAGAAAGCACCGTGGAGAAATGCTTCTGTTATTTAAATCCAAAAGAGGGAATGTCACAAGGCAGAATGCAGATAGCGTAAAACCTTCATATTCACAAAAAAAAAACTTCAAAGACTATGTGAATACAACACTCATCAACAATAATATTAACACCACCAAAATCCTCTTCACCATGGTCAGCAGACTTACAAACCCTGAATTAGTATCAACTGAGAGATGTAAATGGTTTGCATCTTTTGTTAACACTAAAATCCAGACCATCAGATGAGTGATTAGTACATCCATATCCAACAATGGACCTGTACCCTCTACATCACCTAGTAAAGACATCTTGGTTAAAATGTTCAGTACTATTAACAATAAAATTTTAATTGATACAGTCAGTCATCTCAAACCATCCACTTGTAGTCTCAACACACTACCTACCATATTTTTAAAGAATGTGTTTCACACTATAGCGCCAGACATACTCCAGATTGTAAACACCTCACTTGTGTCTGGAGGTTTTCCGAGCTCCCTAAAAACTGCAGTTGTAAAGCCTCTTCTAAAAAAAAAACAACTACAGACCAATTTCTAATTTAACATTTTTTTTACCAAATCTTTGAGAAAATTGTTTTCAGGAAAATCACTAGCTTCTTGACAAATTCCAGTCCAGGTTTCGGGCTGATAACATCACTGAGACAGCTCTAATCAAGGTCATTAAATGACATTTGCTTCAATACAGAGGCTGGGAAGATATCTCTTCTATTACTTCCTGATCTCAGAGCTGGCTTTGATACCATTGACCATACAATTCTTATGAACATAGCAGAAAAAGTAAGGAAATTTGTGTTTGGTAGATTATTTATTTGTTGTAACAATGCTCCTTGGCAATAAATCTTATACTGCTGGAAAGCTTTTTAATTTTCCTTTTAAATGGTGTCACATTTGTAAGGAACATGCATCTGCTCATGAAAAACTTGCCAAATCTTCTCTGCCAGTACAGTTTATTTTGCGGTTTCTATTGACACTTGTTTTGAGCTTCTGGTAGCCCCAGGTACTGCCAATCAGGTGCCTGCTCCAAGAATCGGGATTGCAAGGTTTGATTGATCTGGATAGGACCCATGCAATAGGGCAACTTCAAGCTGGTGTTCTGCAAAACCAAATTGCGGCATTATTTGGAGTGAGCCCTAGTACAATCTCCAAATTGAAGATCAAGTTCATATTACGGGGATGTCAGAAGATGACACCCAAAGAAGATTGTTTCCTCAACCTGTTAACATTTTCTACAGATTTGCAATCAAGGTTTGCAGGATGATATGGCTGACGGCTCTCTAGCCAGACAATTCACATGGTGACCAAGTGGATAGAGAACCACTTAACTCACATGGTCAAGGGCAAGTCCCTAACTGAGGCATTCGGCCAAATAGCCCTCCTCGCTGTAGTACAGCTCAGGGCCAGCGAACGTGAGCTTGAGGTATCACAGCGACAGCAAGCAAAGGTAGAGGCAGAGTTAAGTCAACTTCAAAGCGAAATAGCTGAAGGGAACACACTGCCCCAGGTCACTCCTGATGTGCCACCTAGTGCCGCTGCAGAAAGACAAGGCCAGCAGGAAGATAGTGAGGATCAGGAACCAGACTCAGGGACCGTAACCTTTAGAGCTGCTGCAGCACCTCCTCTGGTATCAACGGGTATTTCACCTTCCCCTGTGTCTCCTGTCAGCCGTCCCTTACAACGCCCTGCTAGACCCAGAGCACTGCAACCCAGTGTCTGGTCCCCTCAACCTTTACCCTCTCACGGTCCCTCATACAAGGACCTAGATAAAATCGCGCGTAATATAACCTGCTTTGATCCCAAACCTGATGGTTCTAACGATATCTTTTCTTACCTAAAAGATATTGACTTCTACCTCCAAAGGTTCCCCGGGATCACCATAGATGACTGACTATATGTGATCAAACTGACCTCCAACCGAGATGTCAGCAACTTCATTGAACGTCAGCCAGACTATGTAAAAGCGCGATATGATGTGCTGTGCCAAGCATTGGAGGAAGAATTCTCCAATCACCTGTCACAGACCGGACTGGCCGCTGCTTTGAACATAAAACAGCAACGCCAGGAATCCCCTCAGCAATATTATAACCGACTCAGACAGACGTACTTCAGACCTAGAAATGACTCCGGAATAGAGGAAGAGTTAAATTTCAAATCACTATTTATCCAAAACCTCCATCCCCACACCAGTCATCAGCTGGGAGTCTCAGCTTGCCCTCGCACCCTGTCTAGCAGACAGCTGCGTGATTTAGCACTCAGAGGTTTCCTAAAATCCCAACAAATTCCCAACAGACGGTCCGAAACACCCCAAGTCTTTAATGTCGACTCCAGCTCCCCACATTTAGAGTTGGAAGGTGCCACCCAGGCCGATCCACCAAGATCCGCCCTGGACCCTTCCTCCACTCCGTGGACCAGTGAGGGCCCGAAACCTCATCTGCCCTCACACCAATACAAGCGCTACCCTCCTCGCAGGCCAGACAGAAATCGCAACAAAGATTTCTGGAACCCTCGGGACAGGGCCGGGTATGGTCGTGACTATTACCCTGCAGAAAACCGCGGTGCGGGCCGTGGAAAACCATCACATCCCCATAAGGGATATGAGCGAACAGCTCAGAACCAGCTTTCTGATTCCAATAGAGAAAAGAAAGAGAAATACTGGTATCAAAATAAAGAAAATCAAACCAAAGACAAGCTTAAAGGCAAGGAATTCAGCTCTAAGGAGTTAGAGGACATCCGCCAAATGCTTGCAATGATTTGTAAAGAGAAAAAGAAAAAACCTGACGTTCTTTCTATCACCTCTGTGCGGTCTAACCCAAAGCCATCCTCTAACACCCCAGAAATGTTAGAGAGCTATGTAGGAGAAGTGACAAGCGAAGCTCCGTCTTCTAGCGCACCGTGCAATCTCCTCGTGACCCAAACAAACACTGAAGACCCAATGATACAGGGGAGTGACTCGCTGTATCAGACCATTGATTGACTTCAAAAGGTCAAAGATCTGGGCACAAGTGCGTGAGCCTTTGCCCATCTGCACCCCACACTACCGGGAAGCTCAGTTTCGAAATCCGTCCTGAGTCAATAGGAGATCCACCAAGTCAGATCCCTCACTTTGAGGAAGAGGAAACTGAGCCCATGGCGGCCACACCAGAGACTGCAGTCTCTTCCTGGCCCCCTAGTGCCATGTTAGAACAACGGAACACATTCCTGTGCACTTTCACTAAACCGTCCACAACAGACGCTCCCGGCCTTCCCATCGTGAATGGTCTCACAATGCAGGACTATCATGTGGACAATGCAGTTCTGGCTCTGTGGACTGACAAGTCTGCCATAAGCCAAACCCTCTTTAACACTCTGTGCCTCACTCAACCAAATATTCCTTTGGTGAGCAGTCCTTGTTGCTTTCCTCTTAACCCGACATCAAAAGTAATGTCACCCACTGATGGAATTTGCGCTTTAACTATCCAATGGAACAAAAGGGTACTCACCCATTATTTCTTGGTCGTCCCTAACTTGCCGCACGACGCTTACATTGGAAGTGACTTCTTGGTGCGCCTCGATGTCCACGTAGACACCCTCAATAGTGTGCTGTGGTCTTTGACTGATGTTTCTATGGAAACCTGGTCCTCAGATCTCAGCAACCTAGGCTCAGGACAAACTATTCCCGAGGTATGTCAGGTCACCAACCAAGGTTCACTTGTGGTACCTGCGAACACCGCAAATGTACCCATCCGCTTAGTCATGCGACCTGGCCAACACTTAAGCCACGTGCATGCACTTTTCCAACCGTCACCTCAGTTCTTCGAACTAGGCCTCAACCTCGAAGCCACACCTTTGGTGGAAACACGAGCAAGATCCACCTATCTGTTCGTACTTCAAAAGAACTATCTGACTCCGAATTCCGTATCCAAGTCGAACAAGTTCTAAAGGAGGCCGACGCCCTCCAAAGCAAAGAAGAACGTGAGAAACTCTGTGAAGTGCTTCTTAAATATCAAAAATCTTTTGCCAAAGATTCAACGGACTGTGGTCTCACTGACATTCATTCAGTGCGCATTCTCACTCGTCCAGGAGCACCACCCACGTTTGTCCGCCAATACAAAATTTCATTGGCATCCTATGAACCGGTACATGAAATCATTGATGACTTGCTGGAAAAGGGCATAATTCGACCCTGCAACAGCACATATTCGGCACCATTATGGCCCGTCATAAAACCCAACGGTAAATGGCGCCTGACCATTGACTATCGGAAACTAAATCAACAGGTTCCCTTGTCTCGGTGGCCGATGACACAATTGGAGCAAGAACTCCCCTCGGTCCGAAACGCTAAATACTTTTCCATCATCGATGTAGCCTCTGGCTTCTGGACCATCCCGGTGCAAGCAGAAGACCAACACAAGCTCGCTTTCACCTTTGCAAACCGACAGTACACATTCACTCGGTGCCCCTTTGGATATGCCAACTCACCCGCGGAGTTCAACATTTTCTTAAACAAAGCATGCCCTGATGCCCGCGAGCGAGGCACCCTCATATATGTGGACGACGTACTCATGCGTAACCACTCCCTACAGGCACACATTGACGAGATTGATCATGTTCTTGACCAGCTTACAACAGCAGGTGCGAAAATATCAATCTCCAAATGTCAGTGGTGCAGAACAAAGGTGAAATACGTCGGTCTGCTCGTAAGCACTGATGGTGTTGAACCACAAGTGAGTCGAGTGCAAGAGGTAACAAACCTCGCAGCACCCACCAATCTTAAGGAACTCCGCAGTTTCTTAGGAGTATGCAACTACTCATGACAATTCATAGAAAACTATGCGGACCTAGCTCGTCCACTTTATGACCTCCTGAAAAAGGATACTCCGTTCACCTGGGGGCGAAGCCCAGGAACACGCCATGCAGGCACTGAAATCTAAACTGTGCACGGCTCCATGCCTTGCCTATCCTGACAGTAGTAAAGAATTCTACCTAGAAGTAGGGTTCTCGGACCACTGTCTCAGCTCCGGTCTGTATCAATTACACGACAGAGACAAACGTGTCATAGCCTACGCTAGTAAAACTATGCTGGCTGCCGAAAACAAATACAGTGACTGCGAAAAAGCACTACTAGCAACAGTGTGGGCAGTCAAACATTACTCCAACTACCTAAGTGGTCAGAAGGTGATTGTTGAAACTCATCATCAGCCAGTCACTTTCCTAAACAGCCAACGAATTCGAGAGGGTGTAATAACTAAAGCTTGAGTAGCATCCTGGCTAATGGCTCTCCAAAGCTTTGACTTAGAGGTACATTACGCACAAAACTACAAGAGCCCCCTAGGCACAGGCCTTGCTTCCTGCAGGCGATGCAAAGGAAACATTCCTTCCCAAGTGCCACAAACTCCAGAAACCCTCTTACCTACCGTGGCTAACCACCACTATTTCAATCCTAACATATGCAAAGACCTTGTCACTGCGTATGTAGATGGTTGTTCGTTCCGCCGAGAACACACCCTGATGGCAGGGGTGGGTATTATCGGAATAAACGGATGGCCTCACGAACTCCTAAGTTTCAAATTGGGTGCTCAGTCCTCCCAATATGCTGAAATAGCAGGAATTCTCATCACAATCCAGTCTGCGGTCCAGAAAAGCGTAAAAACGTTGGTGATCTGCACAGACTCCAACTACGCGCGCCTAAGCTTCACATGCCACTAGAGACTGTGGAAAACCAACAACTACACCACGTCAAACAAAAAGCCAGTCAAACACAAAGAGCTTTTCGCGGCATGTGAACACTTGGTAGACACACATGACCTGCAGATCTACTGGAAGAAAGTAAAGGGTCACTCCCGAGTCCCGGGAGATGACAAAGAATTCAATGATCAAGCAGACAGCTTAGCCAAACAAGGGGCCCGCGAAGGCACATCGTGGACATTCGATCCGTCCCTTTATCCAAACCCACCCGACATCGAAGTCCTAGCTCGAACTGTAACGAAGGCATCGCCTGACAATGCTAAACCTACCATTGTCTCTATTAACCCTACTTTTTCTGACGCTGACTTAGTTACTCTCCAAGCTCGAGACCCATCCATTTCTAAAATGCTTAGCCATGTCTCTGACCCATCTACATATCCCATCACAGCCCAAGATCTTGACACCATACCAGGCCTTAAAGACCTATACGGCGCCAGAGCGTCCCTCCAAGTCGTCAAAGGCTTGCTAGTTCATGCCACTAACTCGCACACTTCACCTACGTTCGTGGATCCTCAGTGCCACAGGGGGGTGATGCTGATGCACGCCCATGACTCCCCATCTGCGGGACACAAAGGAGTCAAAGCAACACACCATGCGCTCAGGCAGGTGGCATATTGGCCCCACATGGTAAAAGATGTGGCTGACTACATTAAAGGCTGTCTGGTATGTTGCCAATTTCAACCCTCGAATCCTCTTCATAGAGCCCCCTTGCAAAAGAAAGGATTATCCTTCCCTTGGTCAAACCTCCAGATAGACTGGGTCGGACCACTCACTCGAACAGTAAGAGGTAACAAGTACTTCCTCACAGTCACGTGTGCATTCACTAAAAGGGTAGAAAGCCTCCCCGCACCGAATGACACAGCGCTAACCACTGCATACTTACTGATGAACCATGTCTTCTCACGGTTTGGCCTACCCAGCCGTGTCGACTCTGACAGAGGGACACATTTCACAGCTGAGGTCATGCAGCAGCTCTGGCAACTCTTAGGAGTAAAAGCCAGCCTTCACATTAGCTACCATCCTCAAAGCTCAGGTCAGGTAGAGCGAGCCAACCGAACTGTTGTTAGCATACTGAAAAAGTACGTAGCAGCAAACCAACGAGACTGGGATGTCAAGCTACCCCTTGTACTGATGGCCATACGGGCGACCCCACACGATGCGGTCGGGGTCTCACCCTTTGAGTTGATGACAGGGAGACAGATGACTCTGCCTCTACATCTGTTATATCAGCCAGGTGAAGCTAGCATAGCCGTAGCCTACACCACTCATCAGTACATGGAGGATCTGCAGAAACACCTCAAGGCCACTTTCGCCTTTGCCCAGCAGAAACTGGAAAAAAGTGCAGAAGGTCGCAAAGCGTACTATGATCACAAAGCATCCCACGACGAACTCCAAATAGGGGACAAGGTATGGTACTACATCTTTGTCCAACCTGTTGGAAGGTTGCGAAAAATGGGGGAATTTGGCCCGCAAATTCCTACCCCGATGGTCCGGTCCCTATAAGATAACAGACAAACTGTCCCCCGTTGTTTACAGGATCAAAATAAACAAAGCTCAGGGCAGTACTGAACTCAAATGGGTCCACCGCAACCAAATCCGACCACACACAACCCCCATGGGACTTGTAGGGGATACTAACGCTTGTGTTAGATCATAAACGACAGAATCAAAGGCAGGAAGGGTGTTGGTTAACAAACAACTACAACCTTCTACTCACACCTTAGTTCTCCTATCCCTTTTCCCTTTTTCTCTCACTCTTTAGCAGGCAACGAGCTTCTAACCAGACTGAGGACACTCAGGGTGCAAGACCCTAGTCCCTCATCGTCAATTATTGTAGAGTGTTTACCCTAGGAAACTTTTATCAAAAGGGGGGTATCGTGAAAATTTTTATAATTTGTCTAAACGACTCGCTGTAAATACCCTAAGTCTAACCATGAGCATCTCATCCGGTAGGATGGCCCCGCTGCTCATTCTCCTGATCGTCGGCTTCCTAGGAACCGCCGTGCTCCCTGAAGTGATTGAACCGGGTCCTGACTCAGGAATAATACTGAAAGACAAGTCGGGACTGCTAATCACTAATTGCCGCCTTCATACCCAGAGAGTATTCGCTGAATCCCGCCGAAGCGTGTAGCAAAAACCTACCAATAACCACTCTGCAGACTGGCCGGAATGGAGTTAGATGGACTGAGGAAGCTATCAGCCATGCTGAAGCCGACGTAACTCATATGCTCCGCCAGCTACAAAAGTTCACCGTAACGCAATCAGAACTAAATGGTTTTAACAAACGACCTAAACGCTTCATAGGCTGATTGCTAATGGCAGCTGCAACTGTGGGATCACTACTGAGTCTCACGTCCGCCGTCAATGTAGCCACTGTCAAACGTCAAGTAGGGGAATTACAAGCTGAAATTCCAAACATTAAAACCCAATTAGACAAACAGCAGCAGCACCTGCAAACAATTGGGCAAACCCTACGTGGCACCGTCGTAGTGCTCAACGCTCACAGTGTCACTTTGAACAAAACGCTCAAGACGGTTAACTCTATGCTTTCAGTAGTGCAACTTGACCTTGCCCACATCCAGCTTGTGAATATGTTATTGTCTGATATGCTACAAGAAATCAGCTCCTCTGTGGATAGCCTAGCCATGGGGAGAATTCCTCCCTACCTGGTGCCCCTATCCTTAGTACAGGAGATTTTGTCTACAGCAACTCGAGAAGTAGTTACTGATCTCCAGGCCCACCTAGCCTATACCTTAGGTAGCGCCATCCCAATTTATGTTAATCCTCAAGACCGAGAATTAACATTCATCATTAACCTTCCCATAATGGCGCCTGAAAACATCTACCGTTTGAAAGATGTTGTCAACGTTGGCTTCTGGCAAGATTCTGCCTACGTTCGTGTAAAGACAACATCTCTTGTAGCATACCAAGACGATAACCCTGACCTATATCTGGTACCCAATTTGCTTATGTGCACACTCACTAAAGACATTCACTACTTGTGCCCTAGCAAACCTTTCATTCGTGACAGCGCAAATGGGATCTGCGGCCTCAAGCCCATGATGAGTAATACTCAATGCCCGGTAGTCGTCACACCCCAACGTTTGGTAACTAGTACTCAAGCTGAAATTGTTGGAAACCGTTGGTTGGTTAACACCCCCTTTAGAGAGGCCCTACTAACCTATGATCAACATGACACCTCAGAAAGGGTACTCCTTCCTAGCCAAACCTTCTGGGTAGACGTCCCCGTAAACGCAATCCTACATGTAGGAGACCTGGCCCTGTATCACCTAAACCCTGACCAATACGAGAGCGACATAGAAATCTCAGAGTTCTTCTCCAAACACACCATCGAGCTAGATACTAAAACACTAACTCGCCTAGAATATGAGGGAACCCAAGTCATTGATCTAAACCCCATAGATAACACTCTTAGAGAGTTGTCGTCTCAACCCCTATGGCCAGTTCAGCCTGTCACCTATGCATGGTCCACTCCGGACACCTTACTAGTTACCTTGGTAGGATTAGGATATCTTTTGACCTTTGGTATAGCTTGGTTCTATTTCAAACGCACTCGAGCCCTCCAGAGCAGGTTAGAAACTTGGTCTAATAAAATGATCAAATTCGTTAGACATAAAAGAGCCCAGAGAGGTGAACCCCCAAGTTTTAGATATGAAGCCGAAGGCCATGTCGAAGAATCAGCTCTCGAGGTTGCGTTTGAACAAGACCTACCCCTAAATAATTAGAATCCCTTCAGCATGCAAACATCCACATTCCATATGCACCCATACACTAATAGGAGTACATCAGCTCTGGAAATGTGTTTGAATATGCTTGCTGATCTCAGCTTCCTCCACAGCAAAAGTTCTTTTCAGCTCCATGCTCCCTGCCGAACCATAAAACTGAAAAGAAAGGGGGGAATGTAGTGGAGTATGGACCGGATAACGAGATGAAAAGTCAAATGAAGAAATGAAAAGTTTTGAATTAAAACTTTTTCATTCTGACCAGGACCTTCTGTCTGCGACCGAATTAACATTCCACAAACCGTGACCCTGCAGCCCCCCACACACACGCACGCACATAAGATCCAACATCAAAAGACGGACCAGGACACCTGGCCCCGACACCCCTTCCTCCCTTCGGAAATTTAAAGATAAACTTTATGATGCTCTTAAGGAAAAGGACATCAAACAGAGAGGGGAGTTATACTGCCTCCTCTTTACGACAGGGGCGCCTAAGGGTCTCGTCATTATCGCTTGCAGGGACCAACAAATGGTTAACAGGAGTGACCTCGGTTTGAACTCCCGTTGACTCATCCACACCGAACCACCGGCATGGACCAACAGCGACCCCAGGTGGACGTTTGCGAAATCACGTCTCGCCTAAGGCCGTCTAAATACATGATGGACTTAATAAAATTTTAATAAGTATGTCTATGCAATATGTATAAATGTCACTCTCTGTGTCCTCAGATGAACGTCCACCTTCTAATGAAATGATGTGTATTACTGTTTCTATCATGAAAGGAAGTTTCTGTCTCTGATTAGAAAAACGAATTAATACCTTCTAAAAACAATATTGTAAATGGGACGTAAACACAACGTACCCAAGATGAAATCTTATGTAAATGTTTGATATTAATAATCCAGGACGCTCATTGTTGTATATTACTACCATGTATAAGAAATTTTGATACGCGAAATTTCTATTCCTTCTGTGTGAATCTCTGATTCAAACCTTCCCCCTCTTCTCTCTTTCGGGAGAGTCACGTGAGCCTCGGACTCGACCCAATCAAAGAAAGGACACCTCCCAATAGGGCGTGACCGCGCTGGCTTTGAAAAGAAGTTCAGCTCGGCACATCAGAGCAGTTCGCCCGTGCAGTGCAGTGCAGCTCAGCAGTTCAGCTCAAGAAGATCGGAAGCTCAACTCAGCTCAACTCGCTCTTTCTCTCTGACTCTTAACTTCGTTTCCGAAGTTCTCTGAACGCCTGCACGCGTTCTCTTTGTTTCATCTCTTCAAGCTCTAACCTCTCCAAGCGAGACGCTTTCTCCTCTTCACGCCAACGAACAAAGACTTTTGAAGAAACCTCACTAAGCTCCCAGGAGACGTCTTGAGTTAGCTAGTGTGAGAGAAATTTACGAATACGTCGAGTGATTTGAATATCTTCTTTTCTTTTAATTGTGTTTTTGTTTTATCGCCCCTCGTAGTTTGATCTCACGAGTAATCAAAGTAGGTGAAACTTATTCGTGGCCAGAATAAGATATCACCCTTTTAGATTAGTTGAGAGCGGATATATATTAGCGTTATAAACCGACTTCTGAGGGCACAGTCTCTGGAGAAACGAGCACGAGGCCACCACTCGGAAGACGCCTTCCCTTTCTCAAGGAAACCAGCCAGGCCCGCGGTTCTCCGTGAAAACTCAACCCGTCCGACGCCATTACGCCTGAGGCCGAGAGCTTCTAACTGACCACGGGAGGAATTCCCTTTTAACGGCGCTGCGTGGACGAAAGGCGAAACCGGAGCACGGAAATCGAACCTTGGGACCCGACGGCTCGGTAGAAAAACGGCGAACGAGTAAGCAAGCTGAACTCTCACATAATCCATGAGCTGATACCTAATTAAGTCCCTTTATAAATTTACACTTAATCAAACCTCAGTTAGCCACATTTTAATCACAAGCCATAGTGCCTAGCTTATCTTTAAAGTCGAATCGGCTTCCCCTGCGTTGATGCCGTGAGATTTCAAGATTACGCTATATTAAGTAAATATCCTTCTTCTTTTGTTAATAAACATCTTCACTATTTGAAATCACAGTGTATACAGTTTGTTCATTAAAATCTCTGAAAATCCTGAAGAACTCACTTACCTTGACTATTATTCATTCTCAAACTAATTAGTACGTTTTAATTGTTTAAGCCAATTATAAACTTTAATTGCTATCATTAGTCAAATAATCAGTAATTATAAGAGTTTGAATAAGGTCAACGCTATAAACACAATATATAAATATATATATTAAATATATATTCACATAGGTATCACGGTGTATGATCAAAAAACCAACATACACTACAATAACATACGCGGGCTCCAAATTGTAGTTGCGTTCATATGAGGAGGACATTGTGCTTTTTAAAAGGCTTGGAGTGAACGTCGGGAGTGCATATCATTCATGAGGAAGAGGAGCCAGCATCATTCAGTGCATTGCACGGTCAGTCAGTTCAGAACTGAATGAAAAACTGATGGTGGACGAATTCTGGGGTGTGCTTTTTGATGGATCAGAAGACAAAGCTCAAGCAGGAAATTGTCTAACAATGGAGAGATTACCTCAGATTTCCTTGGAATAATTAATCTGGGTGTGAACACAGGACATAGTGAATGGATTTATGCAGCCCTTCCATGCTTGTGGTTTAGGGGATGAGTGGAAGACGAAGCTGGTTTCCTTATGCACAGACAGAGCTGCAGTGAACGTTGGAGTTTACAGTAGGGTCCTTCCCAAATTGCATCAAATGGTTCCAATCAGGGATTCATTTGTGCATATCCTGTGTACCACCCACACAGTCGAAAACTGCGCTAAGTCAACTTATCACATGGTTCCACGCTGTAAGACATTTACACAGTCCATTGTAAAGTTGTTAAGCCTGAGAATGGCATAGGTATAGATATTCACAATATCAGATGGTCTGCATGGAGACATTACCTGCCATTCAACTTCAAGTGGCTACAAGTGATGACAGTGACATTAAAACATGAAGGCACAGAGCGTTTTCAGTGTTTTCTAGTCAACATGCTTGGCACTAGAAAGATTTTGTACTTCACATCTCTCAAGTTCTCAGCAAGAGAAACTGACTATTGGTGAATGCAAAGATGAGTTCTTGGTAGCTATTGGACAGCTGACACTACTGTGTAGCGTTTTGACCTTATTCGAACTTGTTCTGATTAATGACGTTTTAACTAATGATAATAATTGTTATTATTATGATTGACTTAAATGACAAAAACATTAAGTAATTAAGAGAGTGAATACTAAGTAATTGGAGAGTGAATACTGTCATCGCTACGTGAGTTCTTCAGGATTTTCAGACTCTTAATGAACAAACTCCACACACACTTATTTCAAATAATGGAAATATTTTATTAAGAGAAAAGAGAATATTTAATAAACATAGCACAATCATAAAAATTCTCACGGGATCAACGCCTGGCTGGATCGTCCCCGGAGTGAGGGGGGCGTCGAAGAGTAGTTCGCTCCTTACTCAAGTCCTCAGAAGTGACGCCCTCAGAAGTCAGAGTATAACACTAATATATCCGCTATCAACTAATCTCAGGGGTGGTATCTTATTCTGGCCAAAATAAGTTTCACCTGCTTTGATCAGTCGTAAAATTAAAACTTTGATTGGGCGACAAACATGAACACAAATAAACAAAGAAAAGATTACTGAAAATTGCTCGACGTTACTCTGTAGTTTCTGTATCACACTGCTAACTAGCACAAGGCGTCCCTTGGAAGTTGACTGAGGTCCTCTATAAAGTTCTGTTGGAGAGTAGTTTTGTTGGCGTAAGAAGTAGAGCGTCGCAAGTGAAGTGAAGAGAGGGCGACGTGAAGAGCGTAGAAGAGTGTAGCGTAAAAAGCGAAGCAGAAAGAGAAGAACAGAGTGTTGAACAGAACGAGCTCAGAGCTGGGCACTCCCTTTTTAGATGTGGCGTATTTTACGATTACATCCCACTACAATATTATGCTAGAAGTTAGAAACCAATTTGTTTTCCTAATCAGAGACAGAAATTTTCCTTCATGATTGAAACAGTAATACACATCCCTTCATTAGTTAGTAGACATTCACTTGAGAATAACTGAGAGTAACATTCATACATATTGCATAAACGTTTGGCAGGGCGAAACGTGGGCGGCACGGTGGCGCAGCAGGTAGTGTCGCAGTCACACAGCTCCAGGGGCCTGGAGGTTGTGGGTTCAATTCCCGCTCCGGGTGACTGTCTGTGAGGAGTTGGTGTGTTCTCCCCGTGTCCACGTGGGTTTCCTCCGGGTGCTCCGGTTTCCTCCCACAGTCCAAAAACACACGTTGCAGGTGGATTGGCGACTCGAAAGTGTCCGAATTGTGTCTGTGTTGCCCTGTGAAGGACTGGCGTCCCCTCCAGGGTGTATTCCCGCCTTGCGCCCAATGATTCCAGGTAGGCTCTGGACCCCCCGCGACCCTAAATTGGATAAGTGGTTACAGATAATGGATGGATGGATGGATGGATGGCGAAACGTGATTTCGCAAATGTACACTTGGGGTCGCTGTTGGTCCATGGTAGTTGGACACATTCTTTTTAGGGAAGGGGGGGGGGGGGTTGGAATGTGGGATTCTGTTCTTTCTGAGAGTCTTTCATTCAGAACTTTTCATTTCTTAATTCGATCCATACTCCACTACAACTGCTTGACAGTGGAGGCAAGTACAGGAAAGAAGCAGTTTCAAACGCTGATGCTGACGCTGACAGGGACAAACAAGACTGATGTACTGAGAGGTTAAAGTCAAGAGTTTGAAAGCAGATATAACTCACTCAAATCACTCACGCCACAAAAAGACTTGTTACTCACATGCGCCATTGTGAATAAACAATCACTCCAAATGGAAATTATTTTACACAGGACGGTGGTTTGTAATCAATTCTGACACAAATTCAGCATTTCAATCGACACGTACTGTTTTTTTCCTGGTAATGGACAGAGACATTAAATCATGTAATAAATATTTTTCATTATGGCACATTTTCCGCATGTCTGTGTTTAAAATTAATCTCACAATGTAAAGCAATGGTGTGGTCCACGGGATAAGTTTCTCGTCACTTCTGGTTCAATATTTGAAAAGATAAGTCTAACAAAGCAGAAGTACAAATTATGATGCCTGTACAAATGCAGACCCAGAACTGCTATTAGGGAAGAGCTGGGTTCCTATTTGGTTAATTGTTTGGTTTTGGCGCGCATTTGGTAGATTGTAGATGGCTTGACCGCCATTGGGAGGGACATCACTAATTGGTTTTGTTATACCATCTCATACATACAGGACATTTTGTTGTTTTCACAACGTAGTACCTCATAATAATGAGATGTTTATGTCATAACTGGGTTATGTAACTAAATTAATAAAGAAACAATTAAAAGGAGAATTTTGTGATTTATTTAATTGTGATTTAAATGTGCATTTTAAATATATTTTAATTGCATTATTTAAACCTCTTAATTATTTAACTATTTATGTATTTAATTTGTGTGCCTTGCACCATTAAATATTTGAATCTGTCAACATTACCCAGGCGGCCTAACTCCGATACACTCAGATTGATAGGCTAGATTGCACAGTAGAGATAATAAATATTGATCATGTACATTAGATTCATATTTACTATCATCTACTAATGATAGTTTTACAAAGCCAAAATGATGAAAGTAAGAGTTCAGGGCAAAGCTAAACTCTTAAGGGAGGCTGAAAATGTAATTGAAGAGGCATTAACAAACACCCCTGCTGCTTCGTCAGGTTCCACCCCAGCACCCAACAGACAGCCTGTAGTTAGCGCTAGCTATAGGTAAGAAAAGATCCTAGCGTTAGCCAACAGCAGGTTATCAATCGCACATTTTGGCTTCTTAAAACTATCATTAGTAGACGGAAATATGAATCTAACATACAATTTTCATAGCAACATGCTGTATGTTGTGGATCTTAAATTGGGTTTGAGGTCTTGGGTCTGGACCAAGCCCGTTTGTCTTTTCTCTCATTTACAGACACAGGCTTCGTAAACACATCAGACTGGGTCAAGCATGCAAACAGAGTGGAGAGCTTGCAGATGATGAGGAAACATTTTTGAGTTTAAAAAAAAAAAGAGAACAAATTTTCATTGACACTAAGTTTTATTGCATTATACTCAAGAAACATGAGCTTTTATTAAACGTAGACAGTTTAAACAGTCCTTTTTATTACAAAACTGGCATACATTAGAACTGAAGCCATGGAAATAATACGCAAGTCATAAAAACCTAGCATCTCCCATGTTTTGTCATTCTTAAATACAAAAAACCTTAATGTACAAAAGTGCTTACATGGTGCAAATAAAAGTTACAATAAAAAAGATAATCATTTTACATTATAACTGCATTCTAAAATGTAACCAAGCAGGAGAGTAGGAGGTCCGTAATTACATAAGCACTAAAATGAGGATGTAGCCATGCTGAATCCTGCCTGGGTTAGAAAGCACTACAACTTTCTATGAATAACATTTCTTTTAAACTACAACATGGCTACAGCTCAATAAATTACACAGAAATAGTAAACGCTCCAAAATCCCTCTCTCCTTACATCATTCTATTTCTAGTAAACACAATCAAATTCCACCCTTAGAACAGAATTAACACCATAAAGTCCATTTTGAGCATGCACTACTAACATACTGGGTTAGACATGCAGCAGGACCTCCTTCTTAAAATATTTAGTAAACCACTCCCAAAATCCCCTCAAAAGGCACTTCAAATTATCAGCCTTTTGCAGTATTAATGTTTGTTTAACATACCGGATGCTGAAGAATACTGTACGCAGTTTCACTGTTTATACATTTGTTAGAATCTGAACAGTTATACTGCAACATTTGTTCTGATTCTATATACCCATCAGTTGGCAAAAAAATATAAATGGCATAGGCCTGCTCTGAAAAACAAAACAGGCAATATAATAAGACACAATCTGGAGCATTCTTCTCACACGCTGTCATAAAATTTTCCATTAAACAGGAACAGCACTGCACACTATAATGCCAGAGTCCATTGCTAGGCAACTTTGGGTCCAGCTTTGACTGTTGCATTGTCTAAGTGAGGGAGAATTAATAGCATATATGTAACAATGTTTTAGTAACTGTTTTCATGGCCTGCCAGGATGTACAGGTTGCTGAAAGCTGTTGGGTGGTCAGTGGGCCTGCTCTCCAAAACCACAACCCTAAAACCACAAAAAAGGTCACATTAATGGACACAGAAACAAAAGTACAAAAGAGAGAATGAAAAAAAGAATAGGGGAAAAGGAATAGCAGAATTTATCAGGGTGAAGACAGGAAGAAAGAAAACCAGTGCCCGGTTGCATAAAACACTTTACCTTAAGATTTCCCTTAAACATCCTTTATTTAAGCGGCGCAAAACTTCACCTTAACACTCAGAAGATGGAGAGTATGGCTGTATTGTTTGAGGTTTTTGAAGATGATTGTGTATCTAGGAGAGTTTTTCAAGAGAAAATCCTCTGGAGCATCTAGTACTTACTAAGAGAGTACAGATTTGACCGTCGTTCAATTTATGAAGTCACTAGCGAGCTAGAAGACAATCTCAGACATTCTACACAGCATAATCACGCTTTACCTGCAAATTTACAGCTCCAAATATAGCTTTTTTACACCCGGGAGTGGCAGACGCTCTTTATTGTCATTAATTAAATTAAGTAATTAAAAGAGCATATGTAATACTGACACCAAGCGTTTAAAATTGGAACTATAATACAGTTTTGAAACAGTGGAGAGAGCGGTCTGCCTCCTCCCTAGACGTGATGATCGAGCAGGTTGCCAGTTTGAGCAAAACTGAACAAACAAGCAAAAGACGAGTTTAAGAACTTGGGCCATAATAGCTAATAAGAATGTGCCATAATCAACATATTTACACAGAAAAGTGTTCATCATTTCACTAAAACATTTACCTAAGCAAAGAATTGCTAAGGTAATTGCTGTTCCCATGCATCTACAAGTTAAAATCCACCTGAAATATTTTGAATATAAATGGCTGGTGTTACCCATCAGTTTTAGTTTCCAACATAAAATGTCGTTTAGGAGGCAGATCTTCTTATCCATAAATGGAATGGTCAAATATTTCGTTCCACCTTGTGTCGGTTTACGAGTCCTAATGGCATTATTCGCCAGGTTCTTGTATTTTCTCTTCCACCTTAAGACTTGAAGCTAGCACTATAGCTTTTGAAACTTTTTGAAGCAACTGTTATTCCACTTTATCTGTTTAAAACACACAAACCAATTGTATGTGATGTCACTAAATATTTACCTTCTTAAATGGAGGGCAAAAATCTAAAAGAGCCACCGCTGTTTTCCCTGATCTGTATAAAACACAAAACACAGTCCTAACACCTTTCAAACGTCGCCTATGCTTCACTTTCTTTAAATAAAATACAAAACCCATGGCCTTTACTCCTCAATCATTATACATATGTCTCTATACCAATATATTTTTTCAGAAAGTACTTTCTGTTCAGTAGAAAATTAGCTCTGTTCTGTAGTGTTGCTGCTTGTAAACTGCCTCCACTTCTCAAACACAAGGCCAATATTACCTCTCATTTTACTCTCTTTGGTCATGGAGATTTTTAGAAGGGCAATGGGGCTTTTTGGGTCCGGTAAAATATAGCATTAACTCTGTTCACTTGGTCAATTCATGGCTGCAAGACACTGTTTGTAGACGGTGGACTGTAAAATGATTGGACAGAGAGTGGGATCACAAACAGGACCTCGGAGGGCGGGATCATATGAGCTCCGCTCCGGACTGGGCACTTTTCAAAAAGAACATACTGCTTTAGCAATGCTGGTGAGAGGTAGCAGTGTTTTATCTTTGACTGTTTCCTTAATCTATGATCACACACCCTGGACATTTTATGACTAAGTACAGTAAATATCCCACAGATAGCTGCTTTTAAAAGTTTCCATCACGGGTTTAGCAAGAGGTTATAAACGCAGAATTTTTCAGGAGATCCTGCCTTCAGACGAGTTGTGCTACCATTTCGAAATGTGCTGCCCTAGTGTACTTTTATGCGTACAGTTGCTTAAATAAACCAAACAAAAAAAGCACTGGAGAAAAACAGATTTATCACGTAAAAGACCAGAAAACATTAAAAAATTCCGGTTTGAGCATGTGCTCAGCTGGAGAGTAGCACATTTCAACAAGGTATCACAAATTATCAGAACACGGGCTTTCCACATGTTTGCAGTGTCATTGTCATTGTCATGGAAACAGTGGAACTTTACTGCAACAAAATTTCAGTCACTTCAGTAAATCCCTTTCAAGTCTCCCTTAGTTAAGTGAAACATCTGAGAGGTTTTATGCAACACACTTAAGTAATTCCCTTCCCCAAAGGGAAAATCTTCACTTATGGTTTATACTTAAGGAAAAAACCTAAGGTGTTTTATGCAACCGGGCACAGATGAACAACTGTAACACAGAGGCAATTTCTATGAGCTCCTGGCCATGCGCAGCCAGTTGTTTCCCTTAAATGAGGGAAATAGATGAGAGCAGGAGGCAGCAGACATTAAGGGAGGCATGCAAATGTATTATTCATTAATGTGTCCAAAGAGAAACTATATAAGGCTATGTAAGTTGTATAATGAGGCTAATTTCGTAGCCAGTCAAAGACCAAACCACTAGGGCCTGGGGTCATTTCACCTTTTTCACAATAGATGAGAACATTCTACACTTCTCTGACACTTACTGGAGAATGTGTATGGGTAATTGATGTTTGTCTCCCATGCTGTATTTGTACATTATATTTTACAAGCAGCACATAGTAAACTGATGCTGTTGGTGCTTAAAAAAATTGCACCAGCACTGCCAATTCTCTCCCAGAAATCAACATCATGATAAAATTCCCCTTTAAGAGCTGCAGCCAGACTCCTATCTGCATATGTCCCCATAAGAACAGAAGCAATGAAGGAAACCCAGTGGCTCCCTGAAGATGAAAGCAGATGGGGGTGTTAAAGAGGAAGTGAAGAGGAGAGGAAGTGAAATAGTGTGAGGGGAGATAAATGAGTGCATTAAAAGTTCTTTGTCCTTTCTTACCTGTCTGAGCCTAGTAGGCGAAATACTCTGCTTGGGTCAGAAATCTCCTGCGTGACCTACAGGCAAGTGAAAAGATCCATAAAATGAACAAGTATAAATATTGTGATCAACATTATTTGATAAACCTTGATGCTCTCAGTACACAACATAACAATCCCTTCAGACACAGGGACCTATAAGAATCAACCACAGTCCACATATTGACAAAAATTTTGTTCTTATTTTTTTTAGTCCCAGGACGACATGTTGCTGTCTGTTGAATAAGTAATTGCTAAACCAGTCAATAATACCATGGTCAAAACAAATGTTTCGTAAACTTTTTAAAATTAGAGCGTGATCAACTATCAAAAGCATTAGAGAGATCAATAAAAATGGCTGCACTGTGTTTCTTTCTATCAATGGCAGTTAGAAGATCGTCTAGAATAAGTGTGGTAGTCGAGATTGTGCTGTGCTTCTCTAAAACGTCACCACTTTTGTGGAATGGAGTGGTGTTTTTCAGATAGTGGGAATTCTGCTTGATAAAATAGAGTGATTAAAATTTATGTAATGTGTTCTAAAATGACCAGAAAGGCAAGCTTCAGGAAGAAGAGGTCAAGCTTATCTTAGTGCTTAGGGCTTTACAAACCATATGAGCAATTTAAAGAGACCATGACTTAGAGCAGGTGAATTATTATTACCTTGTACATGTTTGACAGAGCTCACTCTGATCAGAAATTCGTTTATTATTTACCAGGCGTGATGTAAATAATTTGGCGTTCACTTTTCTGATGTGGGAAATACATTTATTCCTTAACTACCATTGGTCTCTACCCTTCTTCTGGCACTTTATTCCTTGCATCTCATTTGACATCAGGGATTTCAGAATTATAATAACTGAGCACCAGATCATTTAAAAAGTCTTGATGTTAAAATACTTTCTAACTACTGTCTATTGTCTTTTTTATGATGCTGTTCCTTATGCATCCGACAGGACAGTTGTCACTAATACCAAGGTCAAATACATCAGCAGTAATTTTATTGTGTCTGTTGGCTAGAATTATATCTATTAGGGTTGACTTAGCAGAGTCATGCAAGTTTGGTCTGTAGTTAGTTGATAGTGAGAGGTTACAGCACACTTCTTTTATGTGATCGGATGCATTTGTTAGTCAGTTAAGATTAAAATCAACTAGGATCAGCATTTCAGAGTCAATGTATGTGGAAAAAAGTCCAGCTAACTCATCTACAGCATGAGAGGGTGCTGAAGGTGGTCTGTAAGTTCCAGCAACCACAAATATTATTGCACCCTAAGCAGAACTGTAAAGCTAATATTTGTGTTTATTATTTTTACTTGAATACTGGCTTTAACATAAATAGCCACATCTCAAATTCAGTCACAATAACAATCACGCTCTCCCACTATTTGGTGCACTCACAAACATGCACACAAAAACCTACCGATTACACAAGGTGACAGTATGTATGTATATGTATATGTGTGTGGTATATGGTATATGTATATGGTATATACATGGTATATACCATGGTATATGTATATGTATATATATATATATATATATACACACACACACACACACACACACACACATACTGTCACCATATATCTATATATACATATGCATGTTTGTTCTTTAACAATCTCTAAAAATTAGGTAAAATTACATTACTGACATTTGAATTTCTTTCATATGCACTTCTTGAAGTAAGGGCAACTAACAGAATCAACACTCATAACATGAGCGCTGCTAAGTGGGTGTAATTCACTCATTTAATGAAAGAGGCATGCTATGGAGTTCAGTTAGTGAGGTCATTCATTCTGTGAAGAAATAGGTGTCAATTATGGCCCTTATTTAAAGGAGAAGGGCAGCAAATGTTTTACCTGCTAGTTTTAACACTTGCTCAGTGAGGAAAATGTGTTATTCCAGACATTGGACAAAGAACTTTTGATCAAGAAGTTCATTAGAGAGGGGAAAACATAAAGAAGTGCAGACAATACTTGGATGCTCAGCTAACGTGATCTCAAATGTTTTAAAATGGCAAACAATCCCAAAAAGAAATACTTCCATCCGCATCAATCATAGAATAAAAGGAATGACAAAGAAGCATCCAACGATGAGCTCCAGGGAACATTCAGAAGATGCCTACATGAAGCCAAACTAGTTGCAAGAAGCCCTCGTAAAGTACCATTGCTGAAAAAAGGCCTTTTGAAAATGTATAGTTTGTCAAAGAACACGCTGACTGGCCTAAAGAGAAGTGGCACAACATTCTATAGAATGATAAGAGCAAGACTGTTCTTATTGGGTCTAAAGGCTACAGACAGTTTGTGAGATGACCAGTAAAAACTGAATTCAAGCCACAGTACACTGAAGACTGTAAAACATGGGGGTGCAAACATAATGACAGGCCCATTTATCACATACCAGGCACCATGGACCAGTTTGAATATGTCTAACACACAAGCAAGTGGGTAACATACTATTTCCAGACCAAGACAAGACTGATGTTATGAATTGGCCAGCCCAACTGTGGAATGTAGTCCAGTCAGCTTAGACTGGAAAACCTGTTGGCAGGTGTCAGATGTTAGTTGACTAATGCAACAAAGATCAAATTATCATAAATAATTATCAAACAACTGACCGAAGTGTACTGAAAAGTATGGCCTTGTTAATTTGCTTTTCTAAGGACTTTCATCACAATATAATGATTCTAAACCTAGCACAGCATTAAACCTCTAGCACATGAACTCAGAAAAATGTCAGGAGAATTGGGTCCTATTTACACCCCAATTGGGTGTAAATGTGTAGTGTTTTGCGTATCAGACAATTTTTACAGCTGGATATATACTGCAAGACTCATGGGGCAGAGACTGCGTAGCTTGGCAAGAAATACGGTATGAATTCACTGTGTTCTCTAAACCATTACTGGGTCTATTTACACATGGGCTCACTCTGACATTACACAGAAATTTTACTAGGGGGCAGACAGGAAAAAGGTGTGGACATCTGCGTTCACACATACAGCTCCCTGTGAGTCTGAAAAATATCTAAGTTGCCATGAATGCGTGAAAGGCTTCTGATGCAATGCTGTAGTGGGTACAAAATCTGCACAGCATGTAACATTAGTACGATAAATAGAGGGCATATCTGCATTAAATCACAATAATTACAAATTGTTTTGAAGTCCTGGTAAAGGAGGGAGATAAAAAAAAAGAGACACCATACCTCATTAGATTTGAAGCTCTTCCCCTGCATGCCATGTTTCCAAAAAGCCAAAACACTGTCCTGCAGACACACTAACACACACATGCACACAAAAAATTACACCCACTAGCCATGTAAACAAATAAAACTATTACGTAGATGGTAGATGTCTTACCCACTGAGCCTATACAGAAGTCAAAGCTGAGTTCAGAAGCAAGTTTTTTATTAGATTTCAGCTTTCCATTCATGTTCACTATCTTCAGATTTTCTGCAGGAACAAACACAGAGACAAATTTAAAACCGAACCACACAATGTCTTCTTACACAAACCTCATAAATGCTTCTAATTTCAGAATAATGACACTTACTGTCTAGGCACACAAGCACAGTGTCTCTCTCCAACTGAGTGACATGAATGGCATCAACCTGATTATCAGCTAGCGTGAGGGAGGGAAAAAAAATTGTATTTCAGTAATATATTAGCGTTAAAATATCACAGAAAAAATTAACTTTAATATTCAACCATATGTGGAACCGTGGGTGTGCAGTACCTGAGCCGATTTCAGTAAACCAAGAGGAACAGGAGTTGAGGTTGATGGTTTCAAAACGGACAACTTGGCCAGGCTCAGAGCCATGGCTAACAGCCACACACAACATGGGGTACTCCTGCTCTGGTACCACTAACATCTCAAACACACGTAGAGGAGTTGGCAATGGGAAATCAAAGTGCTGGTTTAGAGAGAGAAAGAGAGAAGTACATGGAGTGGAGAGAGAGACAGAGGGAAAAAGAGACAGAGGGAGAGAGATACAGAACGAATCAGAAAAGCTATGCATGAGGATATATATTATATAAACAAAAACAATTCTTTTTGCACTTGTGAATGTCTTTATTTGGACAGGTTTAGTTTTACGTGGGAAACTGGGGCATCATTTTACCTTCAAATGTCAGTAATGTTTCTGGTAGATTCACACAGGATAAGAAATCTTGGTGAATATAACATAGTGAATGGTGCAATTCACACTATGTGGATCAGACACAACAGAGTTACTGGAAATTTTAGACTGCAACTACTGTTATGAGAACAGCCAAACATATACAATGAACTTATCTTCTAGTCTTTTAAAATAGATAATGGGTGAGATGATGGCAAAAAGATACTGATCTTTCACCAATTATTATAACAGATTATAAACCAATCTATGGTATCTTAATAAACAGGATACACATCACTTTTTGCTGCTACTGTGCACAAAACCTACCTATAAATTTATCTTTTAGGTCATCTTGTGGATTGGAGTTTGATGCTTCATTCAGCAGCTGATCTTATCCTAGTACTTGCACTGTATATTACATAACTACACATCTACTATAGCACCTCCACTCTCGAGAAAATCAACGAACCACTTTTCTCTTGGACGTATGTATCTTTACACTTTTATAGCGCCTTTCTAGACACCCAAGGACGCTTTACAATCCACACTGCTCAGAACTCTCAATCCACACTCACACTGGTGAGACGCGGCAGCCAAACGCGCACAGCGTACTCTCGACCAGGAACGACCCTCCACCTGGAGGAATGCATCAGGCACTAGGGTTTAACCCAGGATAGAGCACCAATCCATATCTGGGCTCACACATACAGACACTCATAAACACACCAGGACAGTTATTACAGAAGCCAATTCACCTATCCTCCATGGATTTTTGGACTGTGGGAGGAAACCGGAGACCCCGGAGGAAACCCACGCAGATACGGGGAGAACATGGAAACTCCACCCAGATGGGACTTGAACCCAAGATCCCAGCGCTGGGAGGCGAACGTGCTAACCACTAAGCCACCGTGCCGCCCAATTTGTTCCAAAAACTGGTGCATGCATGCTGGAAAAGTGACTAAAATAGTCTATTTGGATAGAATGAATACTAATGATATACTCCGGTAAAGGGTGTGTTTGGTACTGACCTTTATAAGCATAAATCTCTGCATAGGTTCATACCACTGAAGAAGGACAATGCCATACTGCAGTGCTCCACACAAGTACTTATGACCTGTATACGGATTACGCACTGTAAAAGAATATGGGGGAAAGGGGGAAAATGTGTGTTTTTAAAAATGCAATCTGTAATCTTTATTAGCGATGCTACATGTAATTAATAATATAAAATGCAGTTCTGAATGTGCAAATGTAGAGCTGAAAAATAAATCTTGCATAGAATTTAAACTGTTACACATAGGCAAAATTCTATACACAGAGCAGAATATATTTTTTAAAAATCTCAGAGTTATGCTGTGTAGAACATTTATAGCAGCTTATTAAAGTAGCACTGAGAGACTTTTTTCACAAAAAACTTCTCTGTCTGAACTCTTCTGATATGTGTGGATGTGCGTTTGTGCAAGAGAAATTTCACATGTCTCACCAATGCAGCATTTGTGACACCCCTTTGTGTCTGGGATTTTGGTGGTCAATGCAAATCTCCTATAAACAAGCAAAATGTAACATTAACATCAGCAATTCACAGCTTACATAGATACATTTAGAAGAGTGTCTACTGAACAAAGTATCATTTTTTGGAAATATTGAGCATATAGGACATAGTGAAACAAATGTGTTTACATGTGATTTGTTTGCTTGTGTCTCTGATAAATATTTGAAAAACCTCAAATCAGTTACCGGGTGCTTACACTGGGTTCAAAATTAAGGTACCTCTAAGTTCAGCTTGCAGTATCTCTGGGTTCAACATAGAACTGCCTGGGAGGTAGTGAAACTGGTGAATATATAAACTTAGCAGTAAGTAATTTGTGTTTGGTAGATTTTTTCTTTGATGAAACAATGCTTCTTGGCAATAAATCTTATACCGTTGGAAAGCCTGTTGAATTCCCTTTTAAATGGTGACACATTTGTAAGGAACATGCATTTGTGGGTTGAGCGGTAGGGCTGAGTATGTGGGTTGTACCCATGAAAAATTTGCCAAATACTCTCTGCCAATGCCAAACAGCTTATTTTGCTGTTGCTATTGACATTTGTTTTGAGCTTCTGGTACCCCCAGGTGTTGCCAATCAGCTGCCTGATTGGAACCTGACTGGCAGCACCTGTGAACGTTATGTTCAGATTCTGCCTACGACAGTTGGATCGTAGGTTGTGGAGAAAAGTGTGGAGAAGACTCCACAGTCTGGGACCAAACTATCCTCCAAGAAGACAATGCTCATCCCCACAGAGCAGGGTTTACCAGAAACTACCTCCAGAATTTGAGAGTGGAGAGGATGGAATGGCCTGCCAGCAGTCCTGACCTCAACCCTACTGAACACTTTTTGGATCAAATCAAATCAAATAAAAGTTATTTGTATAGCGCATTTTACAACTGATGTTACAAAGCAGCTTCACAGAATTCCAGTAAGAAAGTTTTTACATGAAATGTAAAATGTAAAGAATGTAAAATCAGCTTGGGCGTGATGTTCGTGCCAGAGCGACCAACACAATCACTTTGACTGACTTGCAGCAAATGCTGGTTGAAGAATTGGATGCCATCCCACAGCAGTGTGTGGCCAGGCTGGTGACAAGCATGAGGAGAAGGTGCCAGGTTGTTGTGGCCATGTATTGTTCTTCCACATGCTACTGAGGTTCCTGTTTGTTAAATAAATATATTGTTGAATTGCCTTGTTTCTTTAAACTTCAATCATCCAGTCCACCAAACGAATCAATGGCAGAATAAGCTGTTTGGCACTGGCAGAGAGGATTTGGCAAACTTTTCATGGGCGCAACCCACATACTACTGCTCATCCCACAAATGCATGTTCCTTACAAATGTGGCACCATTTAAAATGAAAATCAACAGGCTTTTCAACAGTATAAGATGTATTGCCACGAAGCATTGTTACAACAAAGAAATAATCTACCAAACACAAATTTCCTTAGTTTTTGTGCTAAGTTCATTATTTGGGCAGTCAACTGCACAAGAAGAGTAAAACAGAAAAGATGACAGACTGTATAGGTGTGAGAATGAATGAATGACTGCATATACAAAGGTTTTTTATTTTAATTTTTCAGCATTATGGAAAGTGCTGAAAACATTTACGTAACAGAAGAATATATAAACGTTTAAACTACATACAATACTGTGAGGACAGAAATCTGTCCTCTTTTTAAAACCTCATTTAGGCAAAAATGAAAAAATATATAACACTTAAAGTTTGCTGTATTTTTGCATCACAATCCAATAATACCAAACATATTCAATGGTATTTAAGTCTATTCAATTTAGATTTACATGGAAAAGAAATAACATTTCTGATAAAATGTCATGTTTGCCAGTTGGGCTAAATTTCAAATGTACCTCCTGGGCAGGCACAAAAGAACAGAGACTCAATGTCACATCATCTCTGGTCACTGATGGATCAATATTCAGTTTGGGATCATGCCTAATGAAAGCACTTAGAGCATGACAAACCTAACCAAGCATGATCTTACATAAAAGAAAGAAGAAGAGCTTAGTAAATGTTAATTTTTATACAATATTAATCACTGTAACCTTCTGTCACCAATACCTATCAAGCACTTAACAGCCTGACTGTACACTTTATATTGTGCCATATGCCATTGCCCAGGTAATGACAAGGTAACTAAAATATGGAAAAATTGCTGCATTAGAACAAATGTTGCTACATTAACAGGTAAACAAATTTATATATAATGAAAATCTGACCAATTAAATTTCATAACATTTAGTACCTATTTAATTATCTTTTTAAAAAGGATGAGAATCAACCAGAATACTTAACTATTCAAACTCATTCCACTTTAAGCTTTGCCCCGATCATTGGTGTAACATGCAAATTATTTTACTAAATTAAGTTGAACACATAACTGATTGCTAAGCCACTGTAACATTAATCATTACTGCAAGCATGTTCATTTGCTAACTGCTTTTTTTGTCTTTGTCTTCCCTTTTCAATAACCAACAATCTATCTTCTATCTAATCTAATCTTCTCCGAATATCTCCTAACAATAAGCAAGGAAAGGCATGATTAATGCAGATTATCTGGCTTTTGTACAGCACTGTGTGTGTGTGTGTGTACCTTGGTAGGATCCTGTCAGGAAATCTGTGTGTTTGAAACTGTGCAGCAAGTCCAGGTTTTTTGAGCTGCTCAAACAGGCCAATCAAATTGTGAGAGTACAGCTGGAAGGTTTTACCTGGAATCAAATATCATAGTGAGATAGACAAACGACCTAGCAGTAATTTTGCACAAATGAACAGGTGACATGTTTGCAAGTGGTGACTTCTATCTAAGTTTATTAAAAAAAAAAAAAAAAAAAAAAAAAAAAAAAAAAAAAGAGCAAGCTTAGATTTGCAAAGTGAGGCACAATTTAAACAAGAAACATGAAGGGAGAAATAATATAGAAGAAGAGAGAAGATGATATAAATGAATGCAAGTATAGGTGCACTATGTAAATAAAATCTTTTGCCTTTTGTGTGTGTGAACATGCAAGATTGCTTTTACCTTCTGATTATGTTGATTAGGTGTTAGAAGTGTCAGCAGGGAGTGAGATCAGCCATTATCAGGAAAGTGAAGAAAGAGAGCAAACAGGAGGGAGAAAAAGTAATCATGTAGCTACTGCACACTGATATTCAAAACAAGACAGGAGCACAAAGCATATGCATGACACAATGACATTATGAATCATAAAGGACAGAGAGAGCCTGATAGCATTGTTATCTATCCAAGATAGACGCAGACCTAAATTTTTCAGCCACTTAAAGCAATGTCATAACTTCTTATTATAAAGACCAGATTTACATACATGCTTATACTTTAGGTATATTTTATATATATATATATATATATATATATATATATATATATGCATACATACACACACACACACACACAAGGACAGTTTATGACACAAGGTCTCATAGGGTCAAGAGAGGAATCTTTGATGATAGCTGACTCCAGGATCAGCTTGTGCTCTCTGTTAAACTGTGTAATCTCAAACCACAGAATTAAACCTTAATTCCCATTGGTTTAAAAGAGTTTAAATTACATATGAGTATGACTGTGTGAAATTAATTCCATTTAGACAATGAAAATGGGTGGAATTAATTTACGTGTTTAAAATCACCTTTTTATATGAACTTATGTAGGAACCAAGGAAGCCACATTCTCTGTGTGTTATTTGGTTAAGAATTATGTAAAACATGGGTTTGTCTGAATGATATTATGACTTTGGTTAAGAATTATGTAAAACATGGGTTTGTCTGAATGTTATTATTTTGTGTTAACATATAATCTTTTATATTACAAAAGCATGGTTCAGAATCCTTGGATATTCATTCAACAGGAATCTTCCTTAAGTCTTTGACTTGTCAAGTGTCATAAATTGGGTAGAGGAAACATCCAGTCAGGAGCAAGAGATGCTCCAATCCTCAATCCCTAAGGACCAATCACGCATTCTTAGCACTACTAAAGGTGGTACATACAGGTGCTGGTCATAAAATTAGAATATCATGAAAAAGTTGATTTATTTCAGTAATTCCATTCGAAAAGTGACACTTGTATATTATACTCATTCATTACACAGTCTGATATATTTTAAGTGATTTTTATATTTTTATTTTATGATGATAACTGAAAACTAATGACCCCAAGTTCAGTATCTCAGAAAATTTGAATATTGTGAAAAGGTTCAATATTGAAAATAGAATGGTGTAACACTCTAATCAATTCATTAACTCAAAACATCTGCATAGGGTTTTGAATGGTTTCTCAGTCTAGTTCTGTAGGCTACAAAAACATGGGGAAGACTGCTGAGTTGACAGTTGTCCAAAGGATGACCATTGACACCTTACACAAGCAGGGCAAGACACAAAGGGTCATTGCTAAAGAGGCTGGCTGTTCACAGAGCTCTGTGTCCAAGCACATTCTTAGAGTGCTGAAGGGAAGGAAAATATGTGGTAGAAAAAAAAATGTACAAGCAAAAGGGATAACAAAACCCATTCTAAAATGTGGGGAGATTCACAAAGCCTTGACTGCAGCTGGAGCCAGTGCTTCAAGAACCACCTCACACAGACGTATCCAAGACATGGGTTTCAGCTGTCGCATTCCTTGTGTTAAGTCATTCTTGAACAGGAGACAGCATCAGATGCGTCTCGCTTCCAAAAAGGACTGACTGCTGCTGAGTGGCCCAAAGTTATGTTCTCTGATGAAAGTAAATTTTGCAGAATCCATGTTGCTTGAGGTCCCGTGTAAAGTTTTCAGTCAGTGATGGTCTGGGGTGCCATGTCATCTGCTGGCGTTGGCCCACTGTGTTTTCTGAGGTCAACGCAGCCATCTACCAGGAGCACTTCATGCTTCCTGCTGCTGACCAACTTTATGGAGATTCAGATTTCATTTTCCAACAGGACTTGGCACCTGCACACAGTGCCAAAGCTACCAGTGCCTGGTTTAAGGACCATGGTATTCCTGTTCTTAATTGGCCAGCAAACTCACCTGACCATAACCCTATAGAAAATCTATGGGGTATTGTGAAGAGGAAGATGCAATACACTAGACCCAACAATGCAGAAGAGCTGAAGGCCACCATCAGAGCAACCTGGGCAGTGCCACAGACTGATCGACTCCATGCCACGCCTCATTGGCGTTCATAATATATAAGAGATCTCTCTCTCAGCATCTCTTAACTACTCTTAATGACTAAAGATACAATTTTTTTGTAAGGGAGACTGCTCTCTATCCCCCACTCCCCAGCTGTGACACACTTCGTGCCTGTGGTTATGCTAATGACCCACAGCGCGTCTAAACATGGACCAACACCCCTCACACCCTACTCAGCCTAAACACTGGAGACAGATATCAACTTGGCAGTCAGACTGGGTCTGAGTAAAATAAGTTTTTGGTTTGATATCGAGAGATTCAGAACTCTGCTCTTCATCACCATTTATCACAATGGAGACTGCAGATGCAGTTTCGGTTTGGTACTTCTTTTTACAGTTGTTATTGAAATCAACTTTTATTTTGCTGAACTTCTCTTTGATATTATTATGTGACAAAAATCTAACCATAACGCCTCCACTCTCCTGTACATAATGCGCTCACAGCACTCTCGCCCTCCTACTCAACAGCTAAAATACAAACAGACCCAAACACTAAAACACATCACATAAATAAACTTTCTAAACACTCATCCAAAGCTGGTATTTTCTCCGTATGAGTTTTATTTTTGTTTTGTTTGTTTTTATTTTGATTCACCACTCAAGCTGAGCTAAATATGCTAAATACTACAGCATTCATCAGAAGCTATTTTTTTTGTGTTAGATCATTATTTTTACAAAATATTCCTTTTTTGTCTCATTGCTTGTCAAGTGTTTATTTTATTATAATTATTTTTTAAACAAACTTGAAAGTCCACTAAAACCCCAAACACAGCTGGAGCATGTTGAATTCATGAGTGTTTACCTCATTAATACACTGCTATATAGTACAAAGTCCAATATAAAAGCAAAAGTTTCAAAAGTCTATTTATTAATTTTTAAATAGTAATAATAAAATAATAAACTCTAGCCAAAAATAAATTAGTCTATGCATAGTTTGATAAATCTCTCACACAAACACACACACATATATATATATATACACACACACACACATACATACATACATACACACTTAGCATTGGCAGAGAGGACTTGGCAAACTTTTTTATAACTACATCTATATCTTTCTGTCTATCTCTGATATGTATGTGTAAAAGTGTAAATGTGTAGTGCAATAAGAAAAGATTTGCAGCAAAGTAGGGCAGAGAAATTAACCAATAAACCTAGATCCAAATTACAAAGAAAAATATAAATTCTCTCTCTGACAACTCTTGCATCCTTTGGAGATTTCTCTAACTTTAGCTATGCTTCATGTACATAAAGTGAAGCTGATGGTCCACTAATGGGCTGCAAGAAGGAGGGGTCTTGTCCTCAGGATCCTGAAATTTCAGTCATGCTAGTATTAAGGGGCCTGTGCTCCCTGCAGGTCAGACTGCATGTCCCTGTGTGAATTAGGCATGAGACAGTAAATTCCAGTAACGTATGTATTAAGTGGTACTCTGAGCTTGCACATCATTTTGGCTCGGATTACACACCTAAACTGCGATTTTAATTTGACTGGTGAGTGGAGTGTACATATAAACACTTCAGTCTGAATCTATATTATTGTATTATAATATATCAGAATGAACTAAATCCCGAGGAAATCTTTGCATGTAAACATAACCACTGATAATTATTAGATGAAAAGTATGAAAATGAGTGGAGAATGGCTTTACAGTAACTGTATCTATAAATATCATTAGAAGAATGCATAATATTAAACACTAAATTATTACTGGAATAGGAACACCAAACTTGTCATTGTCGATTTTATCAGCTCCACAGACCTTACAGAAGCACTTTGTAGTTTCTACATTTGTAGTATCTACTATTACAGACTGTAGTCCACCTGTTACTCTGCATACCCTAATCATCATTTCACCCTGCTTTTTAAAGGCCAGGACCCAACAGAGAAGGTATGGTTAGGGTGGCGATTCATTCTCAGTGCCGTAGTGACACTCACATGGTGGTGGTGTTAGGGTGTGTTGCTCTGGTGCAAGCAAGCCATGAGAGGTACTTACCCGATAATGACATGAGGTTATTATTTATGACATAGAGCCAAGTACATCTCCGTGGAAACAACTGAATCACAATTAAGACACACATGGACAAGGACAGAAACACAAACACATACGTAAATTCAGAAACAGACCATCTCCAATTTCAAGCAAGCTGACAAAATGAAATGTTTCTCCCATTCGCAATCTTACATCTATTTCTCTCAAGCAGAATATTCTTACACGGTTTCTGTTGTTATGGCACTTTATATGTGCATAAAAACACAAGCAGACAATTAGCAGATTATAGCTTTGCATGTGTCTCATACTAGTGACTGAATTTTTTTTAATGGACTGTTTTTTGTCATAGCCAAAACTGACACTCTTCCTTTCATTATTGTCTTGTGTGTGCACACCCTCAAATTATGTGAAAGACTGACAAGGTCTGTTCCAAAACTTAGTGAGGTGTCTAACTAGAGAGCGTTTTACGTTATAGTGTGTGCGCTACCGACACATAGAATGTCCCAATTCTTAGATAACTCATTATTCTGTCTACTAAAACATCTTAATCTGGACAACTCCTCTCTATTTCGCTCTTCTCCCAGAGCAAAAATAATTACAATTTTGATAAAAACAGGAAGAATAGCATCCACCGCACTGAGGTAAAAAACAACTATGGTGGGAACAAGCTGTGACACCATTGCTCTCTAAATAGGGTGTCTCAATAATTTGCCATGAGGACAGGAAACCGTTAGAACGCTGCTTACTTAAACATACAGCGCCCTCCATAATTATTGGCACCCCTAGTTAAAATGTGTTAAAAGCCTTAAAATAAATTATTTTTTTATTGCAGTAGCATAATCTCACTCTGAAAAAATAAGAAATAATTATTTCCCATAAAATGACCTGTTCCACAATTATTGGCACCCTTAATAATTTCTTGGAAATAAATGTTTCTACTGTAGTGTATAAAGTGAATCAAAATATCTAGAACCCTATAATTAGTAATTCATCACTTCCTGTTTCCCTGGGGTATAAATATGGCATTACACAGAAGCCTATTTCTTGTACTCACTCTTAAACATGGGAAAGACAATAGAACACACTATTCAAGTAAGGCAGATGTGTGTCAACCTTCATAAATCAGGCAATGGCTACAAGAAAATAAACACTCACTTGCAGATGCCCTCATCTACAGTCAGAGCAAGTATCAAAAATTTCAAAACATACGGAAATGTGACAAACAAGCCTGGAAAAGGATGCAAGTGTATCTTGACACCACGCACAGCGAGAAGGATGGTAAGAGAAGTAAAACGTTCTTCAAAGCTCACTGTAAGAAGATTGAATCAAATGGTAGCATCTTGGGGATATGACGTCTCCCAAACAACCATCAGGTCCTATCTACATGCCAACAAGCTGTTTGGGAGGCATTTTTGGAGAAAGCCTTTTCTGAGTTATACTCATAAGCGTAAATGGGTGGAGTTTGCCAAGTGGTACTGGGATTTTAACTGAGATTGTGTGCTTTGGTCAGATGAGACCAAGATAGAGCTTATTAGCAACAAACATTCTAAGTGGGTCTGGCGTAACACCAAGGATGAGTATGCAGAAAAACACCTCATGCCCACTGTTAAGTAAGATCAGTGATGCTGTGGGCCTGTTTCTCCTCCAAAGGACCTGGGAAACTTGTAAGGATATCATGATCTCTTTGAAATAGCAGGTAATTTTGAATCAGAATCTGGTGGCCTCTGCCCAAAAGCTGAAGATGGGCAAATCTACTCAAAAATGGTTCACAAGGCACAAAATCAAGCTCCTCTCAGTCCCCAGACCTCAACCCAATAGAAAACCTGTGGGGTGAGCTGAAGAGGAGAGTGCATAGGAGAAGACCCAGGACTCTGGACGATTTAGAGAGATTGTGCAAAGAGGAATGGTCGAAGATCCCTCTTTCTGTATTCTTCCATCTTGTGAAGAGTTATAGGAGAAGATTAAGTGCTGTCTCGTTGGCAAAAGGAGGTTGTACAAAGTACTAAAACCAGGGGTGCCAATAATTGTGGCACACATGATTTAATTCAAAAGATTTATTTCTTAATGTGTGATTTTCTTTTCCCACCAAATAAAGGTACTTGAATTAAAACTTTTTCGCATAAAAAATAAATCATTAGAAACCAAAGAACACTTCTTAACCAGGGGTGCCAATAATTATGGAGCGCGCTGTACCCAGGCAGCTCACTAGGTTTTGGGACAGACCTTAAGTTTGTTATATTCACCATTTAAAAAATATATTTGGGAAATTTTATAGTGTATACCTGGCTTTAAAACAAAAGGGACCTTCAGACTATACCTGCTCCATTGTGGCCTCATGTAACTCATTCAGGTTCAGGGTGTAGATCCCATCCTCTGTCCCGAAGATCAAGTATTGATCTAAGACAGCAACATATGTTCCAGTTTAAATAACCAAAACTTATTTACTTATTTATTTATATGTACACACACACACACACACACACAATTAGTTCATGGAGTAGTTACCTTTAGTTTCTGGGTGGATCCATGAAGTGGCACAGTTAATTTTGAGAGGACATCCATCAAAAACTTTGGAGAAACATGCTCCCATCTAAATAAAACAAAAACAATTAATAATAAAAAAAAAAGTTAGTGTGCACAGTGCCAGAAAGGTAACATCATATTTGTGTAATAATCAACTCCCAAAAACAAAAGCAATGATGGGAGATTAAAAAAAAATAAAATAAATAAAACACACAAGTAGATTTTTTGACAAGATTGTGAGTTAGTACCGACAAGTCATTCAAAGTTGAATGATAAAATGATTAAAGAGGTTTAGGATAATTTCTAGCTCTGTCTATAGATGTTCTGCTGTCTTGGGTTAAAATCAAGTGAAGTCAAGAGTCCACTCCAGAAATCCCAGAAACATGTGACAATAAATTAAAATAATGAAGCATAACCATAGCAAGAAAACATGAAGTTATGATACAAAAAATTGTTAATGGCTTTAAAAATTTGTGAAAATGTTTAAAAATAATAACATTTAGGAAAGAATGGTGCATTTCAAACATGCTCTGTATTAAGATTTGACATTATTTATGCTAGGCTTGGATAAATAAACACTTGCTATTTTATCAGATGTATACTCAAGTATACTATTTACTATGAAATGGCTCTCCCCCTCTGCACTCCATGATACAGATCCCAAATGTCACCCATGGGTAACACGGAACACTTAATTGATTAAGTAATATTGTATCTAAAATAGATTCTACTGAATTATTTTAAATAAACTGAAAATTAAGTCGAAAAATTCTGTCATAAACTAATTCAAACTGGGACAATGAAGTAAATACTCACCAAGACTTTAGGCGTGGGCGGTAGGCCATTTATTGCTGGCTTCTATAAGAGAACAATAAACTGGTTTAGCGTAATGCAGATACTACTATCACACATTTGAGCAAAAATACTCTTTTAAATATAATACCAATTTCAAAAACCCTTTTTTTCTGACCCCATATGTCCAATGTTAAATGTTACTGGCCAAATTTTTTAGCTAAACTTCTCCTTTGAATTTTCTGACTTTAGCAATGACATCCGTTCTGCCTTTAAGTTTCATAAAGAATTAATTAATGTTTGGAGGGGTTTCTGTTGTAGAAACATTTTTGTCAAACACACAGGTAGCCCAAATACTCACAGGAAAATCTTTTTTCTCTCTCTTTTGCGCTCGGCTGGGAGGAGATTTGGGAGTGTCCCCATTTACAGTGTCCTCCAAGTCCTCTTCTACAACGAGATAGAGAGAAAGTGAAAAGGCAGTTTATAATGAGTGAGATCAACAATAGAAATCTGTTTATTAGTGGAAACCTAACTCTTAGTGTGAAGGTAAAACAAATGGTGCTGGTCCTGTGGTGTCTTATGTCTGGGTTTACAAACAAGAGAAACTTGAATAGAGACAGGAAGGGGGGAAAAAGATGGACTTAAGCCCTCCAGAGCAGAAGAAACCAACTTCAGGTAGAAAGAAGAAAAAAACAAAAACAAAACAAAAACACTGCTTTCTCAGTTAATGAGGACCTAGATTAGAGCATAATGTTCAACACTGTTAAGAACAAAGATAATACTAGATGTAATAAGTATTTATGGCCAATATCATGCTACAGATCCCACCAGGAATCATGAAATTACTTAGGCCACACACACTCACAGCTACTGTATCTGCATGAATATGACTAGTGAGTTTTTTTTTTTATGTTTATGTTAAAGTAAACAATATAAACTTTATAATTACCCACTCTTTAATTACAGGCTTATTCATCAAAACATTAAGATTATATGACAGAAACAAGCCCCAACAAATAAATATTAAATCAAACATTTTCATAAGGTTTTTTTTGTGTTTTGATATAGATTTCTGTAAAACCATTCTGATCAAAGCAAAACCTCTTTACTTAAATCTCTTCATCGCCCTCATTTTCCCTGATCAAGGAACGTCATCTGATTGTGAAGTGGATGGAAACCCGATTCATTTAGCATTTTTTTTCTGCTGCCAGATCAGGCCACCTGGAAATCTCCTGGTAAACCTCACTCCTTTACTGTACACGTTTAACCCTATCTTGTTTACAGATGCTATGACCTGTCCTGTGTCACCTCGTTTGTTTTAACAGCTACAGCAACGTAAATGGTCGAATTCAGTGCTGGAGCATGAGGGGATGTGATTAGAGTCGCCAACCGTCCCGTATTTGGACACTAAATGCTGTGTTGTATTTTGGACCCATACGCGACAGTTTTATCCCGTATTTTTGAGGTAAGACTGAGACATGTTTAATAACTGAACTCAAACTGCCCGCCCCGACACAGCTAAAAGTAAAACATTTCACAGAGTCCACCTTCTCTGTAGAAAAAAAAAAAGACCCATCGTCGCCAAAGTAGAACACTTCAAACACAACCAACTAATGATGAGCAAAGGAAAGGAACTCAGGAACTTTGGCATCAATGACCAGTTCTCACATGAAATAATAGACAGATGCTAAAATAAATAAATAAAATAAAAGACCCTTCTAGGAAACAGCTGATTAAGAAGGAAAAAGAGCAATTCTCTCTGTTGAAAAACTATATGTGGACGAACAATTATTCAGACACAGAGATGATACCGTGGTTATACTGACGGAAAACAATTACAAAATGGACTGACTAATCTATTCTGACCAACTAACAACCTGTATCATCCATTTTTAACTTTCTTACTGTATTCAAGTGAGTATTTAATTGACTGAATATTTCACAGAGGAGGTCCGACCGTGTGAAATCTCGTCACTCAAAATTGACTGAGTGAGATCAAGTTGAAATTTTGGCCAATGAATTCCTATGGGACAAATTCCCATTTTGGAAGCTCGTATTCCAAAATCCATATGTCGGATCACTTCAAAGAACACAAGGAACCCGAGCTGGTATAGATCTAGAATACTGTGAAGTTTCATGGCTGTAGCATGCAAACCCTATGGCAAAGAAAATAATAAGATGATTATGAAAAACAGTAATTCGGCTTTGACAAGCCAAATTAATAATAATCCTTAACTAATCCACCCTGACCAAACAGGTTTTATCAAAGGCAGAATTCCCACACTAATATGCGCAGACTAACTAACATAATTCAGTATACTACCCAACAAGAATCACAGACAGCCTTAAGTCTAAATACAGAAAACGCTTTCGATAAAGAAAATTGGAAATTTTTATTATTAGCCACACTACAAGGCTGAAATTCAGGGAATCATTTACACAATGGATTAAGATCTTATACACATCACCTATGACCACTAATATTAAAACTATTGAAACCTACGCTCAAATATCAGACTACTCAATCAACTGGTCCAAATAGACACTTCCTATTCAGCTCAACACCAATTTCATTACATATCTGGGTGTTAAAACTTCCACCCCAGCTATCAGGGGTGTAAAATCTGACTTACACCCCCCTTCACAAAACAATATCTCATGATCTTCAACGATGGGCAAATCTCCCGTCTTCCCTCATAGGTAGGATAGCCATAATCAAAATGTCAATATTACCCAAACTTAAATACTTATTCTCAATGTTTCCTGTCCTACCTCCATCAACTTTAAGTCATTAGACTCCACCATCTCAAAATTCTACTGGAAAAATAAACCCCCAGAATCAAACAATCAACATATCCTGTCCACAAAAACGTCTATCAAAAATATATAAACTACCGAAAACAAAACCATAAATAACTTTACCAGACAAACAATGAAGATCTTTCCATCACACCCAGCATAGACTTGTGGGTCTATGATCCTCTGATACCAATCTATATCTTATACAATATAAAATTATTCACAGAACACACTACACTGGACAAAAGTGTAAGAGGTTTAAGATGAGATTCACTACTTCTGAAATATGTACACATTGCATGCAGAATTCCACAGATGACTACAACCATGCAATGTGGCACTGTACACAAGCATTTCTGGAAAGAAATCATCAGGATATTTGAATCATGCTTAAATATCACTATCGCACTATCTGCTTGGAGCCATATCAACAATCAGCATAGCAAAGGAAATCTCCTCTGTTATGCTCAGCATTCTAACCATCGCCAAGAAAACTATCCTCAGAAAGTGGAAATCAAGAAACACCACCAGTCACTGGAAAAATCTATTAATTGACTATATATCTATGGTAAAAATAACAGCTTCAATAACAAAAAACTGATTACAGCTCAACCTGGACACCTGTAATTGAATTCCTTCAACAGTAATTTTCCTGCCCAAACCACTACATATATATAAAATAATAAAAGCAAACGATATATTTTTCAAGCACAGTTTTTGTTCAATGGCACAAATACTATATTGTCTGACATAATATAACAAATATGCATATGCGTGCACACACATGCATAACAATAAATAGCTGAACATTTTTTTTCCTTTTATTCTTTTCCTCTCTCCTCTATTAGCATTATTTTAGGTGTGATTAAGGGCAGCACAGTGGCGCAGCTCCAGGGACCTGGAGGTTGTGGGTTCAAGTCCCACTCTGGGTGACTCGTCTGTGAAGAGTTTGATGTGTTCTCCCCATGTCCGCGTGGGTTTACTCCGGGTGCTCCGGTTTCCTCCCATGTCCCGAAAACACACGTTGGTAGGTGAATTGGTGACTCAAAAGTGCCGATAGGTGTGAGTGAATGTGTGTTCCTGCGCCCAATGATTCTGGGTAGGCTCTGGGCCCACCGTGACCCTGCACTGGAGAAGCGGTTACAGACAAAGGATGAATGAATAAGTGTGATTAATATTATTATTGTGTAGCTATTTCTCTTCCATATCGGTTCATTTATGTTTAAATGCAAGCCAAAGGGGGGGAAAAAACAAATATGTGGAGCTGTTTTATTATCTGAGATGTGAGCAGTGCGTTGCAATTTTCTCAGTGAAAGCTTTTGTCTGAGCTCCATTATTCACATTAATGGTACCTTATTTCAACCTTGTTGTGGCATGGATGCACACCAATAACACAACAAATGCAGACTTTTGCAACTTTCACTGATAACAGTCTGGATGGTATAATATGAAATGGTAAGATATAATTCTCAGAAAACTCAATGCCAGATTTTCCCAAAAGAATAAGAGGACTTGAAAGGAGGACTTGATTTCACTATATTTAGGATTGCCTGTGATGAGCTTGGGCTAGGGTTAGCAGCATTTCTTCCTTAAAGTCTGGTTTCCTCCTTGCGTTACAGAGTTTATGGTTGCATTTCCTGATGTGGTGCAAGACTTTGTTGTAACACAGTTTTCTGAAATACGCCTGTAAATGTGGTTATATATTTCACAGTAATTTTTTATGAAAAAAAGGCAGCTCAAAATTCATATTTAAATATGGTTTCTGGCCTTGCCCTACACAGACAGTTTTTTCCTGAAACGTTTTAAAATATGTGCGGTAGAATGTAAAGGACCTCAATTCTTTGCAGTCTTGTTTGAGAAATTTTATTTTTGAATAGTCAAGAAGTTTGGAGAAACATGACCCAGCTTTGCTTGCAACCACTTTTTTTGCCTCTTCTAAACTAAGTGTTTTAGCATTAAAGTTAACATTCATTCATTCATTCTCTGTAACCGCTTATCCAGTTCAGGGTCGCGGTGGGTCCAGAGCTCACCTGGAATCACTGGGCGCAAGGCGGGAATACACCCCGGAGGGGGCACCAGTCCTTCACAGGGCATTATAGTTAACATTTGTTTATATTTACAAAACACACCAAGAAAATCACAACTTTTACAGAAAAGGGGTTTTGTAAATGAAACATATTAAGGAAAACAATAGGGAATGTTTGTATATTACCAATTAATGTTGGTAATATACAAATGTTTTACTGTTAATACAAGATTAAATATTTGCACATGGTTATATAGAGAAACAATATGTGGATGTTTATAAATACCATATTCTGTGGCATGTGATAGAAGTCCAGGGCTGCTCACACTGGCAGAAAGATAATCAGGATGCGTGTGTTCAGCTCTGCTGCCTCGCTCTGGTGTGCTCTGTCTGCGTAATCCTGGCCCATTGTCAGACCCAGGGAACCGCTTAACTGTTGAACATCCATCACTCAATCCAAGTTCATCAGATGCACTGTTCAGACGTGGCTAAGAAATGGAAAGTGCACATTTAACAGTGACAAACATTCAGATAATAACCTTAATTATACTGATATTAACAAAAAACATTACTTGTCAAATTGTTTCATATGTTTCTATAATTCAATACTAGACATTCTCTCAAGAACACAGAGAACCTCTCACATTCAAACTCACTGGTAATATAAACAGGCATACCTTTGGAGGTAAAGGTGGAGGTATAGATGCTTTCAGAGTAGATCTAAAGGAAAAAAGTTTGTAAAAAGGGTAAGTTTGTTTGTGGAGTGTGTTCAACAGGTATATGAAATAGATGTAAAGCTAAATTATTCCAAAAACATTTGATCAAATGTGTCCCTGTGTATTACTTTTATTACTATTATCAAAACTGAGAAACATACATCTCCACATCTTCAAATGCATCTTCCAGTGGAGCCATATGTCCCCTAAAGATAAAAGGGCAGAGAAATGAGGAGAAAACAATAGGAGTAGAAGTCAGGGAGAAAGATAGGAGATCTCTTTGGTAAACATTGCTGTTAAGAGTCCTTCCCTAGAGTCACAAATACAAAGGAGACTGGGGAAAGAAAAAACCTTCTAATTTACTAAAATATACCCCAGTCATATCTAGTAGCATGTGATCACAATGCGCACACTCATGTGCTCACACACACAGGCACGTGCACGAACACACAAAACACACAACCAGAGCTCTCACAAAAGAATCCAACATGTCTTAGGCTGGCTTTACAAACTTGTTTGTGTGTCAGAGGACAAAATGAGTGATGAAAGGAGCACAATTGTACAGGATTTCAAAAGCTTAATACAAAAAGAGCAGACGAAAATATTATTTAGAAACTACAGACATAGATAAAATATAAATATAATAAAATATTACAAGATGAGGAAAATAAACATTAAAACATTAATTGCTTTTTCAAGGTTAACAGAAATTAATGTGAAATTATGAAATGATAATGACAAATGCTGATGAAATTAATGAAAATATGTAATAAATAAAAATGATACAATTCTAAAAATACTTTTGTCTAATAATTTGTCTAAGTAGTGTAGACAAAGTGTTTATCTTATTTACATTTTTATTTATTACTTTTATTTTATATTTTATAACTGTTTAGCTGAGCATAAGTTATAGGTACATGTCAGTGCATAAAGCCAGCCTTAGGATCAAATCACTCAAGCAAACATGAAGTAAGGAGCAATGGAGAATATGAAACATGCATCTAATGAATGTAAAATACACTGTGGTGTAAAACCTGTTAAGCTATATTATAAATTTGAAATAAAACTTGAAATGTGTACTAGCTATGACTAGCAATCAACCTTGAATAAGATTTTAGGCTATGGATAATTGTAAGCCAATGTATCAGCTTTGAGCCATCCCAGTCAACCCTCTCTGAAATATGAGCCAGTTTCAGTTTGTTGAGTTTTATATTATATTATGAGCCTATTTCAGTGTGAGGAATTTTACTTTAGGCCTACTTTCATAGTAAAAACATAACTCATTATCCAAATAAAAATCATTTGAATCTTGAGTTGAATTTTTAAATGTGCACGCAGGACACATCAACCCTTTTGGGGTAGCGGGGATCATCAAGTCTCCTCCTGCACAAGTCTCATGCTCTTATTGACATGACAGCTGTAATTCTATCTCCATACATGAACTCAGAATTACTGATCCTATCTGACATTCCAAGTAATGTATAAAATTGTATAAACACCATTTCTAAAGAAGTTGGTATGTGCAATATCTAGATAATCAGTTAGTTAATTTGTATTTAACGCCATATCATATTCATGGCAAGAAAGGATTTTATTAATTTGCTAACAGTTTTATTTTAGGTACGTTGAGGTTGCCATCTATTTAAGTTTGTCATGTGTTTTGCTTAAGTTTCTTTACTAACAGGAATTTAGGAATGTGGATGCTTTCGCAACATCCACTTAAAAACTGCTATTGACCATCACTCACATTTTGCTTTGGCCAGTCGCAGATCAATCGTAGAAAAAATGATCTTTCATATTTTGCATAGACAATCTAATCAGATGTCATTAAGTTTAGCTGGCAATGTTTTCACAGGTTAGTTTATTTGTTTATTCAAATGCTTCTGTATTAAAATATTTCATTATCTATTATATGCCCTAACAAGGGTGTAGTGAACAAGAATAAGTATTTGGCAAGTATGAGATTTTGACCAGACCAGTAATCTACAGTCTCCTTAAACTTCCTAATGCTCTGCCCACACAGGACACCACACACCCAGCCCAAATTATACACAACACATCACCTCGACACAAAATTAAATATGGAGCTAAATCAAAGACATAAATATTTGCATCTGAATTTTAAATATTTTAATTATATTTGTCAGAATATTTTATATTTGAAAAGGGCTCTGGGCAGGAATTGGTACGGTGTGAGACTGCTCTGTGATTGTTTGCTTTGAGAAGAGGGCACTGTGATTGATTAATGCCAAGTTTGATCTCTCTGTGGAAGTTTATTTTCCTGTGAGGCCCGATGGCTGACTTCTGTCCTAGATACGTATTTTCAGAATCTGAATATTTTAGATTTGTATTCATGGGTCTGTATTTTCAAAACCAGATATTTTACTTAGAATTTTTATAATATGAATTATTTTAATGTTAATATTTCAAATCTGTATATTTCACCCCCTCAAAATTTCAAGTTTATAAAATGCCATACAAAAATTATACAAATAAAAAAAGTCATTGATTTAGGTTCTGAGAGAAACAATGTATTTTATGCTTAAATTCCTCTTCTTCCTTTATCTTCCCCCTCAATGTTTGTCCCTCTTATTTGGTTATCTCACATGCCCCTTCTTCTATCTTCCTCTTCTCTTTTACCTTCCCACTCCATCTTATTTCTTCCTTTATCTTCCTCCTCAATTTTTTGGTGCTTTTCCACTGCATGGAACCTACACGACTGTACTCGACTTGACATGGCTCTTCTCCACTGGCCAAATCTGATACCTGGTCCCTGGAACTGGGTAAGTTTTCAGTCCCAGCTCGTTCCGGGTTCTAACCATGCCGAGTAGGTATCAAATGGTGATGTGTAAACCCTGCAGAGCGCAGATTAGTCAGAGCCATGTCAATCACCACAAAATGTAGAGCTAATTCAAATTCAGAACAACCCCGCCGCTTGTAAGATCTCTTAAGTTACAGCAGCTTTCATATCTGTGAGAACTGGGAAGCAGAGTCATGTTTAGTCCAAATAACTAAAACAACACGAATACATGATGAGTAAACAGTGCCTAATTTTACTGCTGCCATTGTTGTAGTTTTCAAAGACAATGATTCCTAGAGACAGGTTTTTTCGATGTCACCGGCTCCATTTCATGGGCGAACACTGCCAGTGGAAAGGCGATAAGCCTAAAGCAAGTCAAGCTATGTCGGGTAGAGCTGGACCCATTCGGTGGAGAAGCACCATATGTCCCTGACCATTTCTTTGATCATTATACCTATCCCTCTTCTCCTTTTACCTTCCCCTTCCATCTTTATCTCCCTCTTTCTTCATCACCCTTACCTCTCCCCTAACAGCTCTTTTTCCCCCTAATACCTTCACCCACTTCTCCAATGTATACAAGTCCCTCCTAAAATATTTGGTGTAAGATTGGACTAGCAGCACCCAAAGACTGGGAACGGGCTGGATTGTCCCAGGTACAGGGTGAATTGGCTAAACTAGTTCAGACCCACTGAAAACGTTTGGCATATTATGACATGAAATATACTATAACAGGGAACCAAACTGATGATTATAGCTATAAGAGGTGATGAAACACATTTGTAAACCTGTCCTGTCTCAATTTTTTTTAAACATGTCGTTAGTGTCAAATTCAAAATGGCCATATATTTGTCTATAAAACTATAACATTTCTCAGTTTCAACATTTGAAATGTAGTCTTTGCACCATTTGCAACAAATATAGGTTTTAAATATTTCCACAGTTGTCTTTGTAATATCTGCAATTAAATATATGATTTTTTTGTTGATTGGATTGTTTTGAATGTATATTTCACACATTACATCTTTTCTGGAAATGGGGTGTGTAGACTGTAAATGTAGATATTCCTAACTTATGTGGTGCCCTCTGATATTTATAACACTTCTGAAATCTAAAACGCCAACTTGGCATTAGGTCAATTCAGCAAAACATTCCTTATTATGGTAACAAAGCATGCTATTTATAAATATTTTAAAATTCATGATACAGCTAAACCTCAATCTTAATAACACTGAAAGAAAGAAACACTGTGCAGTCAGTTTAATTTTTCTAAAGAGTTGATCATTCCTTAATTTTAAAAAGCCTACAAATTACTGGCTTCAATATAGTCTTACAAGCTTGATTACAAATTTGCTCAGACAGCAATGTGTGACCCTGGGAAAAATTAAATCAAAGCTACTAACAAAATTTTTAATAAAGTCAATCCTTGAACCAGTATTATTTAATTTCTATATTAACAGCACAGCCACCTCCACTGTGACAATTATAGGCTGACGAAAACATTCTGAGATGATTCTGTAGGATGAAGTGGTTACAGAAGATGAATCAATGAATTGACGAATTAATGAATGGATCAAATCAAAGGATACTGTTAGTGTCTAACCACCACCAATCAGCTTGCTGTTTCTGTTCATGTAAGTTAACTTTTTTTTTATAAAACTTAAGCGTGTTTATTGTTTTATATATACCATTTTAAATTTATTTATCTGATATTATTAAAATGTTTATATGGTTTGTTATGTTTAAATTACTGTTTCCCTATTTACCACTACTTAATCCCTTATCTATATTTTAATTTCCTTCGTAGTTAATGTTTTACATGTACTATAATTTATATATAATTTCTATAATTTTATACATATTTTATTATATGGTCAGCATTTACATTATTTAATTTTCATTTGATTTGTCAATTATTATGTTTTATTTACAGAGTTAGGTTAGTTGTTGTTGTTATTATTATTATTATGGGTTTAATGTGTATTTACCATCAAGTTATTTATATAGTACTTGTATTTTTTTAACCTTCATTTCTGTATAGGCTCAGCTACATTGTAATCGAGGACCACACTCTGTGAACTCAGAGTTTAATATTAAAGTTGACTGACTGCATTTACCGTATAAACAACTCCTCCTCTACGCTTTTCAGGAGGCTCCTTCAGTGGAGAAAAGCAACAGGTGCAAAAGAAGGGGGAGAAAAAAAACACCACAGAAAAAAAGGACAGTCAAAGCAAAAGGAGTGAGAGCAAGTGACACTGATGGGAAAGGTTAGAGAGTGCTAAAGGGCAGAACTCATGCAAATGGTGTTGTTTACCAGAGAAGAGAAAAAATAAGAAGAGACTTTTTACATAGTTTTTGGAGACAATTTGTTGTGAAGCATAACTTCTAATTGCTGTTACCTGCTAGAGATGCCTCCTTCTGCAAATGGACTCCACTGGGATGAGAAATCACTCTCCTTAGTCACATCCTATGTAAAGTGACAACCTACTGTTAAATCATTAACTAGTACACAGCAAATCACACAATTCTGCCAAATAAGTCTTTATTTTTCAAATGTGTGATATAAATGATAATTCATATTTACAAACAGCTTTTCTGTAAAGTGAAAAACTCTTTTATTCATATTACAGGATTCTAGATCTTTTGGTGCAAAGTTAATAAAATTGTGAGGTGTGTAAGCATTCACCATTTCTGAGTGCGCTTCTGTCTCCTTCCTCAATGGAGGCTTAAACTCCAGCTTATCAACTGCAACATAGCAGAGAGACAGTTGTTGCAAACTGTTATTCTTTAGTTTGAATTATACCACTTCTCCTGGCATTTGGACCTGTTTGGAGAATCGGAGAACTCCCTAACCTTACCTCATCTGATAAGCTCAGTTAGACAAACATGGTCAGTTTTATGTTGTTGTTGTTTATGGCTAGAACATGCATATGTTTTACGACTGTGCCCCAGCGCTCCTTAAATATCATTAAATACAGATTGGTCTCCTCTCTTCATTTTGATGCCACCATAAGAGAACTATGCAATACAATTAAATCACAAAACATATAGAACATGAATCATTCATACATTGTCTGTAAGCGCTTATCCAATTCAGGGTCACGGTGGGTCCGGAGCCTACACGGAATTACTGGGTGCAAGGTGGGAACACACCCTGGAGGGGGTGCCAGTACCTCACAGTATGACACAATCAGACATTCACTCACACCTTTGAACACTCGAGTCCACTGACCAACGCATGTTTTTGGACTGTGGGAGGAAACCTGAGCACCCAGAGGAAACCCACATGGTCAGGGGGAAAACACCATGAATCATATATAACTATATTTTTACCAGTTTGGTGTCATTTGCAGCTAATAAAATATCCCACCTACAGTATGACTAAGTAGTAATTAGTGTGATTAAATACACAGTGCATTTCTAGTAATATTATGGATATTCCTGACAAGGAGTTTCACAGTTCTGAGGCATCTTAAATATTTAGGGGAAAGAAATTAACTCATAAATAATTTAAGAGCACTCATCTCTATAAATATAAAGAGCGGAACAGGTAGTGTCACAGCCACATAGCTCCAGGGACCTGGAGATAGTGGGTTCGAATCTCGCTCCGGGTGACTGTCTGTGAAGAGTTTTGTGTGTTCTACCCGTGCCCGTGTGGGTTTCCTCCGGGTGCTCCGATTTCCTCCCATGGTCCAAAAACACACGCTGGTAGGTGGATTGGTGACTCAAAAGTGTCCGTAGGTGTGACTGTGTGTGTATATGTATATGTTTAAGATTATATTGATCACTTAATTATTTATTTTTCCTTTTAATAGACTAGTTCTGTAAACTGTATATAAGTGCTGGGCAAAATGAACACAAATCAATATCAAGATTAATTGTACATTTTAACATTATTACGATTAATTATTTATTATTTTGTTTAGCATTTAGTGGCGTGGTTTTAAAGGGACAGTACATGAACACACAGTGAGGACATAACAGAATAAAACTAATGAATATAACCAATATAGACAAGATTGTCGATTAGAAGTTTCGATTTCGATTAGTTTTCGATTAATTGCCCAGCACTAATTAATGTAAACTTAGCACAAATAGTAAGGAAATTTGTGTTTGGTAAATTTTTGCTTTGTTGTAAGAATGCTTCTTGGAAACAAATCTTATACCGTTGGAAAGCCTGTTAATTTCCCTTTTAAATGGTGCCACATTTGTAAGGAACATGTTTGCATGGGATTCCTCCAGTTTCTTACCATGGTTCAAAAACACGTGTTGGCAGGTGGACTGGCAACTCAAAATTGTCCATAGGGGTGTGTGTGTATGAGTGAATGTGTGAGTGTGGGCCGCACTGCGAAGGACAGGCGCACCCTGCAGGGTGTATTCCTGCCTTTTGCCCAGTGATTCCGTTTAGGCTGTGGATCCAATGCGAACATGAATTGGATACCTGAACACGACAACATGTTTACAATGATAAATTTACAATCTACTAAGCTGGGGTGTGATTTGGCATGCAGATGGTTCTCACTTACAGTTGATTTCTGAGCGGGTTTTTTCAGCTCTGGCATTCTTGTGGCTTGAACGGATGGTGTGGCGGGGTTCTGCCAGGGGCTAGTGATACAAAAAAGACAGAAAGCAAATAAAGAAAGGCTGTTGTTAGAAGGGGTAGAGCTACAGTATACATGTGCTTTTCACATACAGAATAATGAATGTATCAAAAATATTGTGAATAATAAGGCTGCATTGCATTAATAAAGCCACAAGAAAAACTTGACAACCATAATTAATTTAAAGATATAATGCAGGCACAAAGCTTACTGTTCACTGTGACATTCACAAAAATCTCCTGAAACTGCAACAGCCAACTGCAACATCAGCTTCTTAATAATCATATATATAAATCTAAATTTCTTTTCCTCCCATAGTCCAAGAACACGCAATTGGTAGGTGGATTGGCGACTCAAAAGTGTCCACAGGTGTGACTGTGTGAGTAAATGTGTGTGTGTGTTGCCCTGTGAAGGACTGGTGCCCCCTCCAGAGTGTATTCCTGCATTGCGCCCAATGATTCCAGGTAGGCTCTGGACCCACCTGAACTGGATAAGTGGTTACAGATAACGAATGAATGAATTAACACATTTCTTTTTCCACAACTGACTGATCAACCACTCTCTGCAAACTCTATTAGACTCCTCTAATGATAAATGCAAAGACTTTGCTGAATTCTTTGCTAGTAAAATAGGATCTATTAGGGAAAATATTGTTAAAGGCATCCACCTGCACAAAGACCACTCAGCAGACAGCATGGTGGAAAGTAAAATGCCAGGGTTGGTTCCAATCAGCCATGAAACACTTAACATGGTGATTTCATGACTTAAGATTACTAGGTGCCATCTTAATCATCTACCAGTCAAATATCTCAAACAAGTATTTGGCATAATCTCCATAGATGTTCAGACAAGGGTATTACCCTGAGTCTTAACGCTGCTGCTATCAGACCTCTACTTAAAAGGAGTAATCTCAGCCCATTGGTTGTTCTTAATTATAAACCAACTTCAAATATTCCTCCTCTAAGCAAGATTATTGAAAACATGATGTCTATTCCACGAAAACTGAGATATTTCAGTCTGGGTTTCGGGCTCATCAAATCACTGTAACTTCACATATTAAAAGATTATTTCAAATTATCTTAAAATCAATCAATGTCACAATTTTCTGCAGTTAAATAAGAATAAAACAGAAATCATTGTTTTCAGTAGCTGTGAATATAAGGTGGAGGCATTGATTTATTTAAAAGCTCAAAACTCATTCAAATATCTAGGTTTGGCCAGTGAATTCATTTTAAGATTTATATTATTATTTTCAGCAAAAAGGTATTCTTTCAAATTAGAAATAAGCTCACCGGACACAAAATTAGTAAACTGTGATGAAACTTGCCTAATAGCATGTAATACTTTACAAATAACATTTATGATTCATTTTGACATGCACTGGACAAGTATCTGGATGTAGATGTCTTCAATGTTCACCCACTCTTGCATCAAAGAACTGCAGAGTTCTGCCAGATTTCATGGGTGGATATCTTAAAGAGTTTCAAATCTGTGGATTCTGCAGGCCAGTACAGAATGTGAATGTTCCAGAATTTTCATACCAACCAGTCAAATTTGCAGCTCTGTGAACACAAGAATTGCCATCTTGGAATGCAGGATAAGAACATTATGTTCCTCTGTAAGATGATGAGCAAAAGTCAAAACCTGGTTGTCCAGCAGCTCAATGTAGGAATTGTAGTTCAAATTTGTCACCTCAACCAAAAGACCCATTTACGCATAATTAAAAAATCCCAGAACATCACAGAGCCTTTCCCGCTTGGAAAAACACCTTGCATTCAATCCTTACTGAACGTTTCCTGAGGTCCTGGTTCAAGACATACATCTTCATGCACATACTAGCAGAAAGGAGATTCAGCTGACCAGATAACACATTTCCACGTGAAACATGGGAACGATCATTACCAAAACGTTTGTGTATCTTCCATCACCGTAAACGGCTAAATTTGTGAGCAGAAATGAGCAAATCCCTCTTGGGTGCCACTATGCTCCATATGTTCACTATATGCAGAATATTTTCACAGAAATTGTTTGTGTAAGACTGTGGTTCCCAAAGTGTGTGTGTGTGTGGGGGGGGGGGTCTGTGCACAGCAATGCAAATGAGCTATTGCAGGGGTGGGGGGGCCCAACTTCAAAGTGGGGCAATATGTCCACTGTGTGCCAAGAGTGGCTGCATTAGTGTAAATGCAGCAAAAAAAATGTCTTAGAAGAACGTTTTGCAGCTGAATTGTCAACGAAGTAGGTTGCACTGCCACTCAGTCTGACTGAGGGAGTGTCTTCACACAGGAAAACATCAACGCATACCCTCTATTAGGCATGCCCTTCAGATCAGCTCACACAAACATGCTGGTTGTTCCCGACACCAGTCATAATGTTATATGGCCTTAACGTCTTATAACGTCTCATGGCCCCCATCTTTGTAACTGGTTCCCCCATGTCTGAGGGCTTTTGATGGTTTAGATAATTAGGAGAGAAGTTAAGACCTGTTCAAACTTGCATTTTTATAGAGAGGAGGAAGAAACTTGTAACAGTGTGATAGATTGTAACTGTGCTATAAGCAAGAATTAATAATCCTGAAAGCACATGCAGGTATCATTGCCACTAACTAGCGATTAACCACAGACTGAATAAAAGAATGTGGACAAAAAAGGATTTTCATGTGTATTGTCAATCTGTGCAGATACACAACATATTACCTCCAGGTCATCCTCATCTCCCTCAGTATACTGAGGATGGTTGTCTGGGTTATTCATCTTATCCAGCAGCTCCACTGCAAGTCTCCGTGTCAAGCCCACTTGAGCTACAAACACATGCTACACACATATACCCAATTTAAAACATACATAAAAAGCACAAACACTGAAAGAAAGGCTTATAACAAATTTAATACAGTACAGTTTAAAAGGACTGAATTTATAATGTAACACAAGGCATTATAACACCCACCCCATTTCACATCCTCCTTAACTTTAAGTATATGCTAAATTTTCACAAGTCTAAAAAGAAAATCTGCTATGTTTTTCAATAATTTGCTGAGCAGAATTATATTCCCTGCCTCATCGGCTTGACAGAACTTATATTTTACTTTTATTATACTTATATTTTCTACTTGTTTTCATTTATCAATATATTTTCAGTGGCATAGCCAGTCTATATTATGCAAATAAATCACATAACCTCCAAGAATCCTTGTGGTATCAGTTAATCCATCTTAAATATTTCACAGATTAAAAAAATACTCAAATAATCAAAATTAGGATTAGTAAAGCTCTTCTCAGCCAAACTGAGAGTAGGCCATATTTCAGAATCTTGGGTGAGTTATTTCTTTCAGAGTAATTCATTTTCTCCACTGTAATGATAACTGAAGATAGTTACTAAAATAAAATTGATGCAAAAAAAAAAAAAAAGATCTATATATAAACAACAAACACAGAAGTAAGTGTTAAAAGCATATACCGTGAGCAATTTTTCTGCTGTAGGTCTCTTCTTTGGGTTTTTAGTGAGTGACACCTTAACAAAGTTTTGGAATGTTGCAGACCTACATAAATAATTGGACAGAAAGAATGTGTGAGAAATGATCAGTGATCAATTTTGGATCTGTATTCTCTTGTCTTTAAGCACATACATTTCATTATATACACTCACCATTTAATCTTATCCTTTAATTTTGGTGGCTGAAAGCTGCTTTTGGACATTAAAAACAATGCCCTTCCAACACATGAGCAGGAGGTAAAAAAAAAAACAAAAAAACAACACATACAGATTAGCGCAATAACATATGCACAAATACGGTAGTACGGTAAATATAAACAGGAAATATTTCAGTCTTAATCTCACAAAAACTTTAATCAACTATTATAGTTTAATCAACTATTAAAGTACATTTAATTGGCTGTTTGCTGATTAGCTACTTTGGTAACTAACTCTCAAATGTCAACAGAAATATCTCCAGCATTATAGTAATTACTCACTACTGCCCTCTGTTAAAAGTCACAAATGTTTTTCTGCTTTTTTTTTAATTTACATATATTTAACTCAAAAGATATGAACACAAAAAATAAACATTTAGATTTTATACAACATAAACAGAAGGTGGTGAAAGTTAATGAAACCATGGGGAAAAAAATGATTTATTGAAATATATTTGTATTTAGCTTGAGTAATTGCAACCAGGAAGGTATGTAGTTTTTAAGGTAAAAAATTCCAGCAAGTATGAATAAAGACAATGTCTGTTGCATTTGTTTACCTCATTGGGTGCAAGTCAAACATGGGTGGTTGCAATTCAGCAAGTTCTATTGACGTAATTCCTACAGCCCAGATGTCACACAACTGATTGTAACCTCCATTCTTCTCTACTGCTGCTACTTCAGGTGCCATCCTACAAGTGCATATGAAAACAGATTAGGTTCCTGACACTGGCATTCTGCATAACAAATTTCTCACATCACACACTTACCAGTAGGGGGTGCCAATAAATGATTTCCTCTTGGCAATGGTAGCTGTTATTTTAGCTGCTACTCCAAAGTCAGCTTAAGAATAAAGAGGTTTAGATGTTATTTCCACCATACAATGTAAAACATTACAAACAAATCAATACAAAAATATAAAACTAATTCAAAAATTTGCATCTTATACACATTAATACAGATACAAATTCTCACCCAATTTGACATCGCCATTGTCGGTAAGTAAAATATTTGCCCCCTATGAAGCACAAAAAAAAAAAAAAGCCATTATGACTCAGACTCCTGAAAGGCTGCAAGTACAACTACCAATGGTGTTGCTGTTCTTCAAATATAAACATTTATTTAATTTTATCTACATTATAAGGAAATATGCTGCTTTGATGCATTTTAGTAAAAAGTATACTGAACAACGACAATGCATTCGTCTACAGTCTCTATATAAACGTATTAGCAATATATAAACTGAAGCAGCATATCACTCAGTGGTCAGCAAGCTATGGCAAGTATGCCGCAGCTGGTACATAAAGCATACTGCCAGTTAAGTTAGGATGAACAAGCTATCGGGAGAGAGCCCGCTTTCAAATTTATGAAAAAACTTAGAATAAGATGCTAAAATAAGTTAAAAATGTTAAAGTGAACACATTTGTTGATTTCAAGACTGGACAAATTTATATGGATTTATTCAAAAATAAGATCTGTCTGTGTTCCATGTGCTGCACAACTATCCGTTTTTTTTAATATAATGTATGTACTACATTATACAAACAAAATGGAATCATTTGAATTTTTCAAGGTATAAGTGTTCTACAAAATTTAAGTCATGCAAAAACCTAAGCCAGATTTGCAAGATACACTGACTTACAAAGCATACATGATTTGTCTGAAGTTTTAAAAGCTATTCATTCACAGAATGTATTTGCATTCCTGTGCAAATTCAGTTGCATATTACATATATTGCTAAAAACATGTACTCACTGATCCAAATCATTAAATTGTTCCAGTCATTTCCACAGGGTGTATATAACCAAGCACCTAGGCATGCAGACTGCTTTTACCAACATTTGTAAAAGAATGGGAGCACAGTGAATTCCAGCATGGTACAGAAATAGCATGCCACCTATACAACATGTACAGTCATGAAATGTCCTCACTATTAAATATTCCAGTCAACTTTCATGTGGCCTACATATTGGCTCAAGAACAGTGTGTAGAGAGCTTCATTGAGTGGGTTTCCATGGCCAAGCAGCTGCATCCAAGACTTACATCACCAAGCGCAATGCAAAGTGGCAGATGCAGTGGTGTAAAGCAGACTGCCACTGAACTCTAGATCAGTGGAAGTGTGTTCTCGAGTGACAAATCACACTTTTCCATCTGGCAATCTGATGAACTAGTCTTCATTCGGCAGCTGCCAGAAGAACGTTACTTGTCTGACTGCTTTGTGCCAAGTGTGGAGATGTTTTTCAGGAGTTTGGCTCAGCCCCTTACTTCCAGTGAAGGAACCCTTAATCCTCTAGTGTCTGTGCTCATGCTGGCAGGATAAATCAGAACTTGTGCTAAAACACTTAAGCAACTCAGCAATTTTTGTCAAAGAAACATAACAAACATACCCCTGGATACCGGAAACATACCCCATATTGCCATTCAGTGTTTTCATGTTAAACACTGAGCGCCTATTTGGCGCTGATTAGCCTCTATGTTACAGTTCAGTAGTATAATCCAATGACAAAATTTGTGAAGCTGACAGTAAATATTTTGTAATTGCGCAGACGCACAGAGCTAAAATACCACCATTTACAACCAAACTATTGAGCTGGTCTCACTTATGGGGTGGTGTGGGGGCTAATGGACATTATCTTTGACAGTGAGGAGGGAATTTCTCACCTGTGTTTCACAGCTATCTCATTAATAGTCAGTGTGTGAGCTACAGGCATTGAGAAAAAGTGTCGCATCATGTTTGTAACCATACAGAATTGAAACTACATAAAATGTAAAATACCTGTAAAAACCAGTGTGCAACCAACACCCTTGTCTACAAAGTTCAGAGCTCAAAAGGAAAACTTCATAAATGTTCACAAGTTAATTTAAACAAAAAAAAGATGAATGACAAACTACCTCACTCAATTTATTGTTGCTGAGTTTGTGCTGAATATTAGCATGTCTAGCTTTTTTGGGGGTAATGGGAGTTGGGGGTGGCGGGAGAGAAGGAACAGCATTGTCCTCCTCCCTCAAGCCATGGCTAAGGTGCCCTTGAGCAAGGCACCGTACCCACAACTGTTCTCTGGAAGCTTCAGCATACTAAGACATGCTTCCATAAAGACATGGATGAGTGAGTTTGGTGTGGATGAACTCGACTGGCTTGCACAGAGTCCTGACATCAGCCAAATAGAACACCTTTGGGATGTATTATTGCAGAGACTGCGAGCCAGGCCTTGTCATCCAACATGACCTTACAAATGCTCATTGGATGTATGGTCAAAAATTCCTATAAACCCACTCCTAAAACTTGTGGAAAGCATTCCCAGAAGAGTTGAAACTGTTATAGCTGCAAAGGATGAGCTGACATCATATTAAAACCTATGGATTAAGAATGGGATGTCACTCAAGGTCATATGAGTGCAAACGCAGATGAGCGAATCCTTTTGGCAATATAGTGTATATAAATGTGGTATTTGTCTATTTCAGTGGTTTTCAAACATTTTAGACCAAACCAAAACCTCCAAGTACACCCCTTGTTCTTATATTTTTTTTTGGTTGCATTTTTACTTGAAATCTGCATTACACAAAATTATTCTAAAATAATTACTAAAAAGTGTATAGAACATTTTTTGTAAATGGTATTAAGTGTTTTGAAAGAAATTAAAGCAAGAACAGAGGTCAAATCAATATCAGATATGTGCTTTAATAGGCTATATGTGAAAAAGGCATGGCGCTCAGAGCAACTGCTGACAGCAGCTCTCAGCTGTTTTTCTCATTTCTGGTTTGCCCTTTTTTGTAATAAAATCAAAATAGCTCACGTTTATCTCAAGCCATTGCCTACATTCAGTAAAGAGCTGCAAATGGGATTTCTTTACATGGCTTTCACAAAAAATCTCTACCTCACTAGAAACCACCCTCCCCACACCTCACTGACACCTTCCCTTATAAACGGAATTAACTACGGTGTATGCTTAGCCTTTGTGGTATTTTATAACACAAATAAAATTCAATAAAACATGGTCATTTTCACATGAAAACTTTAGATTTTCAGATATTAAGTAATTCCTTAATTATTTAAATTTTTTAGACACTTTGAAAATAAAGAGATAATTTTCGCGGAAGAAGCTAAACGTGTAGTGTTTTCACTGTATGAAAGTTGTGTTCGTATTTTGCCATCTAGCGGTGACAGAATGCAACTAACGCACCATTTAAGGTGAAAAAGAAAATCCAAATGAATCGATTGCTTATCCTTTATGTCACGGATGTGTATTCTGAATTTTTTCACTTGTATTTTGGCATCTGAGTCGATTTTGAGCAACTTTGAAATATATTGTTTGAATTTTTTAAGCTTGAATATTTTTATCTGAAATTATTAACCTTGAATAATAACAGTGAAAACGTGTTCTTGAAAATTCACGAGTTCAATTCAAGATCAATTATATTCAGATGCCTAATTGTGAAGCAAAATATTCAGAGATGTAAATCTGAAGACTTAAATTCAAAAGCAACAAAATCAGATGCATAATTTCAGTGCAAAAAAATTCAGTGCCACAAATTCAGAGGTGGCAATATTTCAAAGTGAAATGAGAGAGATTTGCTTCCATAGTCAATGTAGCTGATATTTTCAAATATGGGCTTTTCATATGGAATCAAAAAAGTTCAAAAAGAGTTTGTAAAACAATACTCACAAATGTAACAGACTTTGTAACTGTGTTTGGGCAACTACATACACGTAAAACTAAAATCCACAAATGTATTGGAATGCACAAATTTAAATTGAACAACAATAATAATAATAATTTAAATTCACAAATGTGTAAAAAAGATTTGCATTTGTAAATCAAATGTCTTGAATGTGTAAATCAGAACCTTCTCAAATGGCTTAAAAATGTGCAAGAGCAGAGTTTTTGAATGAGGTTGGAAAAATCCACACATTCGCCTTCTCTGCTGCGTGTGCGTATCTCTTTTTGCAGTTGCGCATTTAAGACCCTGTTTCGACCGCCAGTTGATGTACCAATAGGAAAGCTTTAGCAGGACTAATCAGACCACGAGGTTTATTTAACCAATCGGATTTATTGCTGTCAACCATGGCCCTTTTTTTTTTACCAAATGAACTCCGGTTCTTGAACCGGTTCCGTTCCTGGTTCTTGGAACCGCGTTTCTACCGACAGCAGAGAAACGTAACCGAGAGCCGTGGCTCTGACCAACGCACCTAACTGCACCAGAAACACCTAACCCCCCCCCCCCCCCCCCCCATACATGACGTATTCCTGATTCCCCTCTAAACGTGTAGTATTGAAGATTGACATATCGAACGCTCGCTGGGCTACCTATGGTGGGTGGTGTAAGCACACTCTTAAGTCAAGGTTTCACTGTACTTGATTAACAAGAACAAACCAGAGTTAAAAATGCAGTAATTCTGAGCAGTTCATATTATACATATGCAGATAGCAAATATAAAAATACACATTAAAATATGGCTACCTTAATATCTCTGTGCATCTTTCCTTTAGAGTGAAGATAGTTCAGACCCTAAACAAAAATCACATAAACCATAAGCAAAAATAGGATTTTGTTAAATACACAAATCTATCTGAAATCAGAAATACTAAAATTAAAAAGCTATTTCAAAGGTGCATGTTACGTTTGAATATAAAACAAAGTGAAAACGCTTTGAACAAAGTCTATAATTCGTAAAATATGTTGTGATTACCATGTGTGAACTACAGAATTGTCCATTATAATGAATCAGTTTAATAAGATTTGGAATTGAAGACTTTACCTGTAATGTCTCCCTGCATACGTAAGCAATTTGAAGTTCAGACAGAGGACCTGTAACTGCATGTAAACAAACATACCCACAAAGACAGACGAAGGTGGACACAGACACAAAAAGAGACATTTAAATAAATGTAAATCATAGCTTATATTCAAATCATTTGGGATAACTGTAAATGCAATACGTCATGGCTGGCCAAATCATGGCCTGTAGACAAAAATAATCCCATCTCATCCTTTAAAGGACCAGTAATTTAAAATTACTAATTTAAATCACAGAACATGACAAAATATAAAAAATATACACAGATACAACTTTTACCATGATATATGTCCTGCAGTGAGCCCCCTCCACAGTACTCCATACAAATCCACAACTTCTCACGACTATAATGAGAGAGAGAGAGAGAAAGGAGATTATACATTATATATGAGAATTACAGTTTATAAGATTTAAGCTCTGCAGAATTAGTCAGGTCTTTACTAAAGATCCAGAATACAAAGAAACATCGCAGTGTTCTTGGAATACGGAAAAACAGTGACATGCCACTTCCTGTGAAAAACCCGTCAGCACCCAAAAACCAGCAGCATTTTGCCCCTACCAGAGGTAGCTACCGAAGTAGGCCACTATATTTTGATGAGTGCATTCTTTCACCATAAAAATTTCCTGCTGGATAATTGAGAAGTCATCTCCTAGAACACAAAAGAATAAAAAGAGTCAGTTAAAAATGGACACAGCAGAGTTCAATAGTTAGGTTGGCATGACACAGCAAATATTCTCCCCTCAAATTCTTCACCAAAACATGACAAAAAAACAAATCATATAATAATAATAATAATAAGTTTATTCAATATAATCTTTATTCAAGGACAATGCAAGGACCACACTGCACTTCAGAGCATAGCCTGTAGGTCTACAATATCTAAGAAAGGTCTATCAAAGTTTATGAAATTTTAAACATTTCAGTTAAGGTCTATCAAAGCTTCAGTTAAGATACACAAAATCAAGCTCATACAGCTAGTTTACAAACAAAAACAAATGCATATGAAAGCGTGCTATTCATGAGCTTGTCTGTCTGTACTATATACAACCCAAGAGACATAGTAAATCTGCTTTAGACAAGAGCAAACCTAAGAATAGTGCAAACACCCCTTTTAGCTATAAACCCACTTGATCAGCTTTACCGTTCACTATATAGGTCAGGGATAACAAACTGATGGATCTAACACATGAAAATAACATACATGGCTCATTCATGCCAACACTGCCACACTTAGAAACAACTGCAGTATTGCAAAAACAAATGCTAATGAACCCCTTCAAAGCGAATTACTAATCAGGAAAAAAAAAAAAAGTTAACTAGGTTGTAAGGCTGATCTGCCACCAAGTGTCATATAGAAAGTGAAGCGTCTGAATAGCAAGGAACAAAGTAACTGTGTTCTCACAGTCTGATCTACAGCTTCACAGCGCTGACCACTTCCTCTTTGTTCATAGTACACTCGCTGTGTCTAAGTGCACTAGAGACACAGAAAATGTGTGGTGATAAGGTCCGTATGTGTGAAATTAACACATGCGTCACACTCATATCTATCTTAAGCTTCTTTGCACTGCTGAACAACAAACATAAGTAGATTTTCCTCTGTCAGGACTACCACTCTCACAGCTAAATCCCAAAATTATTACCAGGCAGGCACTGGCTTAAAGTAACGTTCTAGAGAAGGGTCAAATAATAATTTGTGAGCCAGCATTAAATGTGAATTAGAGAATTACATTATTCTGATTTCAAAATGTATTAAATAACTACAATCATTTCATTTTTATGGTTTTAACATTTTCAGCTTATCAAAGACAAACCGTTAAATATACAACAACAAAAATAATTTTTAACCATTGTTCTTAGGGGTGCCTGGACTCAGATTAGGAGTGCTTGAGCACCACTAAACAAGACTAGACCCCACCTACGATTTCAAACTGGCATGCTTCGTACTAATTGCCTTGAACTTGGCTAAGCACAGTGCAAAATTGGGGTTATCCAACTTGTTTTCTGTTAATTTTCACCCTGTGTTAACCAAATTTGTGAAACCTTCCCAGATTTGGACTGTGCATGTTCAGACCTTCATGCATGTAGCTTATAGCAGGAGAGACTTTTTTCCAAAGCAGAGGGAAGCATCTTGAAAAACTTCAAACACACAAATGAGTTTGTTTTTCCTCACAATCCTTTACAAATTTAAACAACTAAAGCACCAGCAAAGTGTGTTTATTTTTTAGCTGAATATATCCATGAAGATATGATGAGGTAGTCTTCTGTTTAAACAAAATATGACAAACCAAGATGTGGGACACATGCAGTTCAACCAAAAAGGGCTGTGTCTATTTAGTGATCCTTGAAGAACAGCAGCTATCAGCAAAGTGTACACAAGCATGATGTTCTGCATGTGCGCTGTCCAAATCGGGCAGCAGCCCAATCTGGTAGCGACACACTCCCCTGTACCTACAGTAAGAGCCAGAGGTGACCATAGCTGAGAATAGCACTCGTCAGAACCAAACATAATGCCATTGGTTCGGCTTACTTTATTCTGCAGTTAAAAAAGTACGCTAACTTGCATAAAGAAGTCTGGAAACTGTGAAACGCAATGTGTGAAAACAACATAAAAACAAAACTGCATTTACTGTCAATGATGTTTAAGACATATTAAGCCTTATTTTTAGATTTAAAACTTAAGGATCAGGACACCCTGGCTGTAAAAATGCCACCAAGTCTTCATAATAGGAAGTGGTTAATGACACAGACCTTTCGCTAGATTATGCTTCTTGCCCAAAGCAAGTAATCAGGCCCTGGTCTCAACCATCGTGTCTTTAATTTTCAGATCTGCATTAGATCTATTGCTGCTCATGGGTTAAATGCAGTCAGGCAGCCTTGTTCTTATAAAATTCAAATTCAAGTTTCCACACTATTTACTAGCTAAATCTACAGTCTATTTGCTTGCTTTAAACCGGTCTACTTTGTTTACAAAGTCCCAGTGTCTCTAAATAGGTAAAAACTATCTCAGTCTTGTATGTTTGCTCGCTCGCTCTCTCTCTGCTCATGGCACAGAAAAGGCATTTGGGTATATTGGATAACTCCGTTGAAAAACATAAACTGAGATGAGGATATTGCTAGAGATGGGCAATATGGGCAAAAATGTTATCACAAAATTTTCTATATTAATCAATCTCAATATTTATCACAATATTAATATTTTGTCACAATGTGACAAAGGACATCCTTCTAGAAATGTAGACATCACGAAATAATAAATATTTAAACAGTCCCAAATGCTGAACTGTAAACATATTGCACTTAACACATTAGAAGGCTTAGAACAGTTTAAGTCTTGTAACAATGGAGAAGTGAGAATGTTTTCGGTTTCGCACTCATTCCATCGTTATCTGCAACTGTTTATCCAATTCAGGGACGCAGTGGGTCTAGACCCTACCCAGAATCAGTGAGTGCAACAGTTCCGCACTTGGGAGGATTTATTGATTGGCTGTGTTTAAGAGATGCAGATCTTTGGCATCAGATTATATTCAAAGTCCGTGGGTGGAGAAAAAAAATGTGAGGAAAAACCACCTCAGGCAACGAACAGTGCTCTCGCAAATGGCAAAATATTTCCCGGGAGAAAAATCCGACCGAGAGTGCGCTACACTCACTGTTCGCGAGGGAAAGTTTCTGTGCTTGTGTTCTGACAGGGGGTAGCCATTCCAAACAAAATACACCCCAAACACAGAGGGAGCAGGAGACTATATCATACTTGAACGTGATGTCAGCTCAAGCTGGAATATATAGATAAATCCCCCATAGTATTTTTTATACACAATTTTGAAATTTTTTCTTAAATAAACAGAATGTAAAAAATATCACTCAACACAACTTAAAACAAAATCTCCTGAGTTAGAGAGCTGACAAACCACAATATAACAAAATTAACACACCACATCTCTGTTTTTGTTCTTAAATAAAGACTATAAAAAATACAACTTAAAGCTAATTAAATCTCTTCCTCTCAGAGATTTAAATACTCTGGAGGTGTCTCTCTCCGTGCTGTGACGTGTCGAGGAGAGCGTTGAGTGGGCGGGCCAGGCTGAGCCTACCTGCATGGCTGTGTAGCTGGTGCCGTTGAGCCACATGATGGTGAAACAACAAAAGATGAGAGGGGGGGGGGGTGCACTGCTCTGTGCTCTGTAACACAGCGCAGTGCTACTCTTATAGACAAGGAGTAGACTTTGATGGATCAGTGTGCGTGGGAGAGAAAAAAAGATATAGCATCGATCTATTTACACAAGTATTGCTCAATATCAATACCAGTGTTGGTATCGATATTTGGATCGATCCGCCCATCTGTAGTTTATAGTCACTAATATACATATATATATTTTTTTCAAAGATAAGAGAAGTGCCTAAATTGTTTTGTGGTTTTCATAAGCTTTTGACCACTTCATATGTATTTCAGGACCTCTAAATGGCTTCTTTTACATATTTGAAGGGTTTTCTGTAAAAATATATCATGATAATGCCTCTAAGTTTATTCCCTGCCTGAGAAATGGGAATATCAGCTTTACATAAGGGCCACTACAGCTGTCTAAATATTGGCATCGCTAAACAAAAAAATCCTATCGGTTGATCACTAGATGAGAATAAACCTAAATATATTTGAATGCGAACTACTCTATGATTCATAATGTAATACGGACATATGTGGTATCAGCAGAATCACAAGAACCTGAACTTTAATAACTATCAAATCAGTGCTGCAATTTCATTACTGCGTGACATCTAGGCTCTGCTTAAAACAGGTTTGTAACTTGCCTTCTAAACATGACACAAACAACTAAGTCAAAAACACGTTTGCCAAATTTCATGAAATTGCACAAGCTTTACATTTGGGCTTCAGAAAAGATGCACAATCAATGCAGATGCTGAAAATGTGTTGTGAATTTTTTTAACCAATGCATATATTTTACTATATTTATTAATGCTTTTTTAATTTCCACTACGCCTGCATTAAAATACTTTTCCTTAACCCTGTTTGCTGCACGCATGATGGTAGTCGTTTCTGGCATCGTGGTTTTGTCTTAAAGGATGCTGGCTGTAGCAGAGTCAGAAACAGTTTGTAACGAGCTAGTTTGTGCTAGCTTGGGAAATTTTTCAAATATCCAAGGTGTTGAAAATTTGGGAATACTTCAAACTAGCAGAAAACAAAAAGGTGGTTTCTACACTGTGCAAAATTTCAATGGCATATCACAGCATTAAAAGCACAATGCACAACGACCATAAAGAAAACACAGACACTACTCTGGATGATGGAACAACATTACAGAGCGATGTCTATTCGTCTATTCATGTGTTCAAGCATATTCTACACGCTATTCTAAGGCTATGCTAAGGCAGATGTGTGTCGACCTTCATAAATCAGGCAATGGCTACAAGAAAATAGCCACTCACATGCAGATACCCTTATCTACAGTCAGAGCAATCATCAAAAAGTTCAAAACATCTGGAACTGTGACAAACAAGCCTGGAAGAGGATGCAAGTGTATCTTGCCACCACGCACAGCGAGAAGGATGGTAAGAGAAGTAAAAAGTTCTCCAAAGCTCACTGTGAGTGAGTGTAAATGGTAGCATCTTGGGGTTGTGAGGTCTCCCAAACAACCATCAGGCACTATCTACATGCCAACAAGCTGTCTGGGAGGCATGCACGGAGAAAGCCTTTTCTGAGTTATACTCATAAGCGTAAACGGGTGAAGTTTGCCAAGCGGTACTGGGATTTTAACTGGGATCGTGTGCCTTGGTCAGATGAGCCCAAGATAGAGCTTTTTAGCAACAAACACTAAGTCGATCTGGCGTAACACCAAGGGTGCTCAATGCTAAGTATGGGGGAGGATCGGTAATGCTGTGGGCCTGTTTCTCCTACAAAGGACTTGGGAACCTTGTAAGGATATATTGGATCATGAACTCTTTGAAATATCAGGTAATTTTAATATTTTATATTTTATATAATATGATATATATATCATACACAGGATAAGATGTAAAATATCCTATGCCAATCCATTACAGCTTCACATAGGGACCACCCCACTCTCTTCCTACCAGCAGCCACACAATTACCATGCTTCCAATCCTACAGCTACCCCCTATAGTTGCTGTGGCCGTTTATGTTGACTTGGCAGCCAGCAGCCATTAACATCTACGGTAATTCATTGAGCCCAACAAATGAATACAAAAACCACCCACTGTATTACTAGCTCTTCACAGGGGTTATCAGGTAGGCACCTCCCCTCGTCAGTGTTTAGCTGAATTAAGCCCACAACACCTCCAGAAAGCTCAACAGAGGAGACTGGCGTCCCAGACCCACCCCCTCCAAGCCAGCTTTATTGTCATTCCTTACCCTTAACCACCAACAAACGTAAATCCACACTGGCCTCCCTGGTGACTAAGGCTGTACCTAGCCCCACTGGCACTGTTAATGCATGCTCAGTGCCACCAGTTCCATGTGATTTTTACATGCTACATCGCCAACCATCACAACAGCACCTCTACAGTGCATTTCCCCTACTAGTCTGTGTTCTCCTTATCCACAACCACTGACTAGATCTTTCAGCTGTTCCTGATAACTCCTTCAAAGCTGCCCTTAGTTTCCAGCCCCTAATGCCAAAATGCACAAGCAGGGATGTGGCAGACTTGGCTACAAATCCCCTAACACCTATCTCCACTGGCCTTACATGTCTGCCACCCGCATTCCCTCACCTTAGCCGCAAAGTCAGCATACTTCAGCTTCTTCCTTTCAAATGCTTCAACTGCATCCTTAAACAGAACTGTTAACTCTATAAAATTATCTATCCGTTTGGGACCTGCAGTTTTTTCTTTACTTACATAATTGCCTGTGTGCCTCCATTGCCCACAGTTCTTGCCAAGTGAGTTCTTTCTACCGCTTCTCTAAATTCTCCCAGTGAAGCTATTGGCCTTGTTTTGCCTGTATGCTGCTGTTGCGCACCATGCCTCCTCTTCCTGATCATGAATAAAACTAGTCATCATTTGCCTTCTCTCTGGTGATGTGGCCTTACTAAAAGATTTCCATGTATCACCTGACCCCAGGCCTGGTCTTCCACATTGCACTTGGCCAATCACATCGCTTAGATCTAATGAGCTCCTGGCTACTTGCACTGCCACTCGTGAGTTCCACTTCTTTCCTGTTTTTGTAACTGGCACTGCTGCTTTAATCACTGCATCCTTCGATCCTGACGAAATCATCTCACGACTGCACATTTAAATTCCTCAACTAAACTTGAGTGGTAGCTCCAGTACCCCTCTCCCATACCCTTTCCATCCTCTCTACTTCTGTCATCTAAGCATCATAAACTAATCTAAACTCATCTAATATGAGGCAGCAAGCCAAACTGCAGACACCACAATTTCAGCTTCCCTGGCAGATATGATCTATATATGCTATTAATAGCCTTCACCAAATCAACCTTTATTCCACAGCTTGGTCGGTATCATTTAGTGCTGCACTATACCATCTACCTAAACTCTTCACTGGTCTCTCCAGTACTGTAGGAATAATTTCCCCTTCCATAACCTTTTTTTTGTACAATTTTCCCTTTGAAAACCAACAGACATTTACACTTGCTCAGTTTAACTTTCAGACTAGCCAACCTTAGATTACCATTTAACTTCCCCAGCAACTGCTGTGTGCAAGGCACAGTAGTCGTCAGCGTCGTCAAGTCATCTATGTAAGCCCTGATTGGGAGAAGCTGAGTACCATCATGCAACCTCTCCTCACCTACAACCTACTTAGAGGCCCTGATTACTACCTCCATCGCCATTGTAAATGCTAGTGGTGAAATCGTACATCCAGCAATTATACCCATTTCTAACCGCTGCCATGCTGTAACAAATTCCCCTGTACTAAAGCAAAACTGGATGTCCGCAAAATATGCTTTAACAAACCTAGTAACCTTATATGCCACCTGGAAAGATGTAAAAGCTTTCCACATAAGTTTATGTGGGACTGAGCAAAATACATCCACTAAATCTAGGAAATCAACATGCAGATCTCTACCCTCTTTCTGTGCTGTCTGAATCTAATGCCAGATCATGCAGCTATGCTCCTGCAAAGCCAGAAACCCCTGCCTTTTGTACTTACACATCAATTAATGTATTTGCTTTCAAGTAAGCAAGTCTCCGTGTTATCACACTAAAGAAAATCTTACTCTCCACATTAAGACTTTTGTGTGTGTGTGTGTATATATATAATTTATTTAAAAATAACAATAACTTTTTTAAAATTTTGCTTGTCTTACACCAGCGTACATCAGACTACAGGAGCAAGCCAAAAAGCAATATCTAGATTAAACAGTGAAAAGACTATGCCGTGCCATCAGAAACTGCTGTCTCAGGCACAAACACAAATTATTCTGTACCTGGGACTGTCCTTATATTCAATCAGTAGAAAGGAAAACTATATAAAGATTTTCATACATTTTCAGCTAAATGTCATCAATGCAAAAATGCATTGAGGATATCAAAAATGTCTTCATACTTTGCACAATTGGAAGCTTACATGAGATGTTGGTTAATCATTACAAAACTTCCTCTGACGAAGCCTCCAATTATAGGCTAGTTAAAACCATTAGTTGAGGGAGCATCTCAAATATTTCACGGCACATTTGACCTCAAATAAAAGCATGAGATTAGTGCTGGGTGATAAAAAGTTATTGAATTGTTTTGTGATAAATTTTTGCTTGATAATGATGATAAGTTTTGGGTAATAGAGCTCAATAAACCTTCGTTTCTATTCCCGTTGTGCACAGCCTGCTGCACGCTATCAGGCGTGTATACTCATTCTATTACCACTGCTATTAGCCACATGAAAAAGAATGAAAAAGAGAATGTGCTGGTGCATCTTATGTACATATATATATATATATATATATATATATATATATATATATATATATATATATATATATATATATATATATATATATATAATCCTGTTCACTCACACACAAACACTGTATATATATACAAAAAAAAAATAACATCCTAGAATTAAATTAATTAAATATTACAGTTGAAAGTCTATTCATTACATAGTGGAATGCGTTGAGAACAAAACATAAAAATGATAATGTAAATCAAAATTATTATCCAATGGAGGTCTGGATTTGGAATCATACTCAAGAAAAATGTGGAAAATCAAATAACAGGCTGATCCAACTTCAGTGGAAATTCCTCAAGACAAGTTCAAATGAGGCTTAGTAGTGTGTTTGGCCTCCACATGCCTCTATGACGTCCCTACAACACCTGGGCATGCTCCTGATGAAGTGGCAGATGTTCTCCTGAAGGATGTCCTGGCCAGTCTGTGGTGGAACCTGGTGTTGGTGGATGGAACGATACATGATGTCCCAGATGTGCTCGATTGGATTCAGGTCTGGGGAACGGGCAGGCCAGTGCTTAGCATCAATGCCTTCATCATGCAGGAACTGCTGACACTTCAGTCACATGAAGCCTAGCATTGTCATAAATCAGAAGGAATCCAGGGCCCACTGCACCAGCATATGTTCTCACAATGGGTCAGGTGATCTCATCCCTGTACCTAATGGCAGTCAGGGTACTGCTGGCTAGCACATGCTGTGCGGCTATACAAAGAAATGCCTCCCAAACACCATTACTGACCCACTGCAGTCATGCTGGAGGATGTTGCATGCAGAACGTTCTCCACTGCGTCTCCAGACTCTGTCTGTCACATGTGCTCAGTGTGAACCCGCTCTCCTCCATGAAGAGCACAGGGCGCCAATGGCAAATCTGCCAATCTTGGTGTTCTCTGGCAAATGCCCATCGCCCTGCACAGTGTTGGGCTGTAAGAACAAGTCCCACTTGTGGATATTGAACCCTGCTCAATGGAATGCTACCATGCTCATGGAGTCAGTTTCTGAAAGTTGGCACAGAAAAATGGATATTAGCGGCCTGCTCGAGGTCATTTTGCAGGGCTCTGGCACTGCTCCTCCTGTTTCTCCTTGCATAAAGGAAGACGTCGCGGTCCTGCTGCTGGGTTGTTGCCCTCCTACGGCCCACGTTATGTCTCCTGGTGTCCTAGCCTTTCTCTGGTATCTCCTCCATGCTCTGGACACTGCTGACAGACACAGCTAACCTTCTTACCACAGCTCGCTTTAATATGCCATCCTGGATGAGCTGCACTACCTGAGCAACTTCTGTGGGTTGTAGACACTGCCTCATGCTACCTCTAGGAGTGAGAGCAATGACAAAATGTAAAAGTGACCAAAACAACATGAAAAAGAAATGGTCTGTGGTCATCACCTGCAAAGCCACTCCTTTATAGGGGTTGTCTTGCTAATTGCTTGCTTGATATATATACATACATACATACACACACACACACAGACTATAGATTCAGAACCCACAATTTAAACAGTTTCAAGTATTTATTTGTTTATTTTCACAACATTTGGGCTTCCACCTCATAAAACCCAGGAAAAAATGTTTTCAAAAAATTAGAATACTGTGGCCCAAATTTTGCGGGGCAATGGTGCTTTAAACTGCTTCAGTTTAAAACATTAACAATGAATAAATTGCTTTAGTTTGATTCAATTGTCTCAGTTTGGTTCATTATGGGGAAGACGGCAGACATAACTGGCGAGAAGACCATCATTGATATTGATGAATAAGCCACAAAATTTTATAGCTAAGGAGGCTGGCTGTTCACACAGTGCTGTGTCCAAGCATATCAATGGAAAGTCTAGTGGAAGGACAAAATGTGACAGGAGAAGATGCACCAGCAAAAGAGATGACTGCGGGATTCATCAGATTATCAAAAAGAGAAGATTCAAGAATCTGGCTGAGACCCAGAAAGAGTGTAATGAGACAGGTGTCACATCTTCAAAAACCACCACATTCAGACACATCTGGGAGATGGGCTAAAACTGTCGGGTTCCTCTGGTCAAGCCATTTCTGAATCTGAGCCAATGTAGGAAGCTTTCTTAAATCCAAGGTAACCGCAACAGTCTACCAGAATGTTTTAAAGGACCTCATGATTCCTTCTGCTGAGGATCTGTATGGAGATGCAGATTTCATCTTCCAGCAGGACCTGGCCCCTGTCCATGCCACCAGAAGCACCAAAGCCTAGTTTGATGCCCATGCCATCACAGTGCTTGACTGAACAGCCAACTCGCCAGACTTAAACCCCATTGAGAATCTATGGGGTATTCTCAAGAGGAAAAAGAGGAAATCCTGTTTAAAAAATTAAGGGATTTTAAGCCATTCTTTTTGCAAGATAGTGGCCAGGTCACACTACGTGATGCTGGTGGAGGAAAACGTTTCCTGACTCGCTCCTCCAAAACACCACAAATGAGCTCAATAATATTTAGATCTGGTGACTTTCATGTTCATCAAGCCAATCTTTCTGTGTGTATTGGTGCATTGTCATCCTGATACACAGCCCCACTTTCAGGATACAATGTTTGAAACATTGGATGCACATGGTCCTCCAGAATGGTTCGGTAGTCCTTGGCAGTGACGCACCCATCTAGCACAAGGGAATGCCATGATATGGCAGACCAAACCATCACTGATCCACCCCATGCTTCACTCTGGGCATGCAACAGTCTGGGTGGTACGCTTCTTTGGGGCTTCTCCACACCGTATCTCTCCTGGATGTGGGGAAAACAGTAAAGGTGGACTCGGAGAATAACACAGGTTTCACATTGTCCACAGCCCAAGATTTGCGCTCCTTGCACCATTGAAACCGACGTTTGGCTATAGCAGCCCAGCCGTGTATACTGACCCTGTGGAGCTCCCGACGGACAGTTCTGGTGGAAACAAGAGAGTTGAGGTGCACATTTAATTCTGCTGTGATTTGGGCAGCCGTGGTTTTGTTTTTTGGATACAATCTAGGTTAGCACCCAAACATCCCTTTCAGACTTCCTCAGACAAGCTTCCTTTGCATCCACAGTTAATCCTGTTGGATGTGTTTCGTCCTTCTTGGTGGTATGCTGACATTACCCTGGATACCGTGGCTCTTGATACATCACAAAGACTTGCTGTCTTGGTCACAGATGCGCCAGCAAGACATACACCAACAACATGTCCCCTTTTGAACTCTGGTATGTCACCCATAATGTTGTGTGCATTGCAATATTTTGAGCAAAGCTGTGCTCTTACCCTCTGCTAATTGAACCTTCACACTCTGCTCTTACTGGTGCAATGTGCAATTAATGAAGATTGGCCACCAGGTTGGTCCAATTCAGCCATGAAACCTCCCACACTAAAATTACAGGTGTTTCAGTTTCATTGTCCAACCCCTGTATGTATATTTTTATATATATATATATATATATATATATATATATATATATATGGGCGGCACAGCAGGTAGTGTCGCAGTCACACAGCTCCAGGGGCCTGGAGGTTGTGGGTTCGACTCCCGCTCTGGGTGACTGTCTGTGAGGAGTTGGTGTGTTCTCCCCGTGTCCACGTGGGTTTCCTCCGGGTGCTCCGGTTTCCTCCCACAGTCCAAAAACACACGATGCAGGTGGATTGGCGACTCGAAAGTGTCCGTAGGTGTGAGTGTGTGAGTGAATGTGTGTGTCTGTGTTGCCCTGTGAAGGACTGGTGTCCCCTCCAGGGTGTATTCCTGCCTTGCGCCCAATGATTCCAGGTAGGCTCTGGACCCCCCGCGACCCTAAATTGGACAAGCGGTTACAGATAATGGATGGATGGATGGATGGAGAGACACACACACACACACACACACATTTATATATATATATACACACACACACACACACATTTTTTATGGATGCCCTTTGTCATTTTAATACTGTGATAAATATCAAGATTGATCAATATTGATAAACTTATCGTGATAACATTTTTAGCCGTATCGCTCTTTACATGACAAACATAGTTAAGAATCTAGAATTGAGCATAAAAATGTGCCAAAGACAGATTCTACATTAAAATCTAAATTGCATTGTTTTTAAGACTTTACACAACACAAGCACCAAAAAGTAAACACATTGTTAAAAAAAAGAAACATATAGGAGACTAGTAGGAGAATTATATGAATGTTACAGATGTAACTCTTTCCTCAGGTCTTGCATTACACATGCATCCTCTGAACTGTAATTACAGGGTAAGATCCTTTCAAAATTGTAACAATACTGCCAGTCAATATTGGCCATGTTTCAGGTATTTTGCTAAAGGGAAATACTTAGAAAAATACTAAAGGGTAAATCCTGCTCCGTTGGAGCAGTCAACATGACTAAGGTTGAAACTCACCTGGTTCCAACTTAATGATCTTTACAGCTGCAAGCTCTCCTGTGGAGATATTACGAGCCTGAAAAACATAAAGACAGTTTTAACAAGTAGAATATTTTTTAGAGGCGGCATGGTGGTGCAGCATGTAGTATCGCATTCCCACAGTTCCAGGATCCTGGGTTTGCAGGTTCAAGTCCCGCTCTGGGTGACTGTCTGAAGAGCTTGGTGTGTTCTCCCCATGTATGCATGGGTTTCCCACAGTCCAAAAAAAACATGTTGGTAGGTGGATTGGCAACTCAAAAGTGTCCATAGGTGTGAGTGTGAGTGAATGTGTCTCCCTGCGAAGGACTGGCGCCACCTCCAGGGTGTGTTCCTGCCTAGCACCCAGTGATTCCGGGTAGGCTCCAGCCCGACCCTGACCAGGATAATTCTGCTACTTGCCAGGTTGTAAATGTAAATAAGATTAATGACTTGCATGGTTAGATTAAAGGTTATAAAATCAATAAAGTGGTTACAGACAATGAATGAATGAATAAATTAATTAATATTTTTAGAGCAGAACATTAAGATTCGTACAGTTGTGATCTGTACGAAGCGTTTGTGTGTGTGTCTGTCTGTGAGTGAAGTAGACAAAACCAGAGCACTAGCTTGCCATGTTTCCAAGTGGAAGTAGGTCAGTAAAAGTCTTAAATCCAGATAATGGTGCATGAGAGCTGAAGGTTGGTTTCCTTCATCTATTACCCTAACACGGCATTTACAGTATTTTTTATTTTTTTTGCAAATGTCCAAACAGTGATAAAACGTGGAAATGTACAATGATAAAAGCAGCATACTGGAACTGAAAGCTCTTTGGTTTGTGTGGTAGATTTAAATGCTACATTGTTTTATACAAAATTTGAATATTGGTAAATTGCTATTGTTTACAAGATAAGCAAATGTTTACAAATTTTTTTCCTTGTAACTAAATTATTTTAGGACCATAATCACCCACCCCTAATATATACCACAAACACACCAAACAAACAAAACATTATGACCACTTCCTTCTCAGCTCAACTGACCATACAGAAGCACTTTGGAGTTCTGCAATTACAGACTGTAGTCCATCTATTACTTTGCATAAGTTGTTAGTCTCATACCACCCAATTCTTTCATGGTCAGGACCCCCCGCAAAACAAATATGATTTGGGTGGTGTACCATTCTTTGAGCTGCAGTGACAGACATTGTGGTGTTGTGTCACATACTCATAAGAGCGGATTAGACCGAGCAGGGCTGCTTGAGTGACCATGCCAGTGTCACTGCAGCTCCGAGAATGATCCATCACCTACATCACACTTGCTTTGGGGTCCTGACCATTGAAGAATATGGTGAAAGAAAGCAAACAAATTATGCTGAGCAAGTCTGTAACTGTATTAGAAAGTGCTCTTGTCTGGTCAGTGGAGCCAAGATGTCTGCATGGCTCAGAAAGGCACTTTGCCTTCATCTTGCCTAGCAGCCTAAAGGTTCCATGATTTTTGCCAGAGAACCAATTGCATCATGAGCATGGAGCACGCTGAGGCCTTGCTAACCAATTGGGATAGCTGTACTTGCTGCCTTGTTATGCAGAGGGCCATTCCGAGGTGTGGCTTCCTCTTTAGATTACGCATGCCATAGAGGCTACTGCTAAGAATACTGCCAAAACCTCTCAAAGTTGCTGAGCAATAATGGATGTGAAGTCACCAATTCTTTGATTCATATTTTATAATGAACTCTGGCAAAGTCGAGGGCAATGAGGAAGATACTGAGGCCCTCTCTCACTCTGTACATGAGGAACCAGAATATGATAACAATGCCATATTGACTTCTGAGCATTCTGTGAGGCCTGCCACCTTACTCAGAACTTCTGTACCAACAGTGTTTGCAGACAAGCAGCGAATAAACTCACCACCAACTGGCCTACAGTTCAGAATAAACCAAGAGTAGAGCAAAACTTGTTTGACGGGAAAACACAGGGTTCAACGGGTCACTTCCTAATCGGCGTCTCATGAAATGAATACCTGAAAAAGTGAGAGACTGTACAAGTTCCCGCATGACATAAATCTCCTGCATACTGTTCAAACAACCAGGAGCTGGGCTGTTAAATCCGCCCTTCCCCCCAAAGTTCTTGCCCGGAGTGGAGATGTTTTCTTATGATGCATAGGCATAACCATAGGCTAAAGTGAGAGCCTGCTGCACTCAGTTTGGCACTTGGTTATCATCATTACTGGAGGATATTTCTTTTCTAGTTTATTGTCTGTAGAATATGCATTCTTTAATTCTACATTTATATGTGTTTCAATGGAAATAAGGTAGGGCTAGTTGGTTTGGATTTTAACAGCAAAGACGAAGGCGTATCGATCGGGACACAGGAAGAGGATGAGATGTGAATTCTTTTTTAAAAAGGTACTCTTAAGACAGTTTGCTCAGTATATCATGATAATACAGTATTGTAACAGGCTGAAACAATGAATAATTCTTAATTAGACATTGACACCTTTAACAGCAATATAATAAAGAAAATGTAATATGCCTACACAGATCAAAGCACTTTCAGATAAAGTAGAAGTGAACATTACAGTGTACATTATAGTAACCAATAACCTGGAGTTATATACAAAGTTACAAGAGAAATAAGCGCACAATCACTAAACAGTGTGCAATAGCAACACTAGAAAAGGTACTGCATAATGGCCGCATTTATACATAAATGTGCCGGTGATTCACTTCAAAATGACCCAAAGAGTTATATTTTAACAGGGTTTCTGAATAATTTAATACTTCCCCTTTTGTAGACATAACCCAAATATAACATCAGTAATATCCCCTTTAGCTCTGGATACATACAGATGTAGAGTGAAACGTACAAGGTTTAAAGTAACAGACATTTTTCTCAATACTCAGTATATCACACTTTTAGAAGACATGAAGGGACTACGATAGTAACTATTACAGGTAAGTGAACTTAAACTATATCTCAAGGTGCAATGGAGTGCAGCACCCTTCTCCAACTGTGGCTGGAATCTAACACAAAGCCCACGTGTTTCACTCTATTACATATGTCTTAAAGGGGTAGGCACCCCAAACATCTGAGCATTTGTAACAGCCACCCCCAAATATGCAAGGCAAATTTGCTTCGAACAAAGGCTCATCAGTCAGTGTCAGGGAGAGTCTGAACACCTCTCAGTCATTGTCGCCAGTAGGGACGGCTGGTAACATCACCAGCCGAGCTACCGGCCTGGTATATATATACATGACCTTTAATATTTTTCTCTGCTGACCTTACGCAACCATCATCACTGTGGTGAATCTTGACTACATGCCCGATGGGCCACTGGGCCCAAAATATTTGTGGATCCATCAACATGACAACTGCTTTATCCAGGCGTTCAGAAGGCAACGAATGCTATTTCTGTCTAGTCTGCAGACCTGGGAGGTATTCCCTGATGAATCTAGATCAGAATTGGTCTGCGATGACCAATTATATATAATTCACCAGAGCTTCTCACGGCGTCTGCCCACCTTCACTAACACGGCCCAAAGCAATCCACACCAGTGGAGTAGAAGGCTGGCTTGTATATTTGGAGAAAAGCAGTAGGCAGGTCATCCATTTTGGCAATAGTCAGTTGGGGCCCTCCAGCGCTGACAGTCAGCACAAGCCCGCTGATGTCTACAAATCGCTTTCTGTCCGCAAATTAGCCAGCATGACCTCTGTAATTCTGTAAAAACACACTCAGACCTGAGTGATGCAGTTCGCTGTCATACTTCTCAATGAGCAATCGAATGTGAGGCATCCTGGACGCAACACTGAATCAGACAGACATTTCAGATGTTGAAGCCGACCACCCACTCTTATGAGGCCTGTGGATTTATGTAATACTGGAGCTAGGGTAAGCAAGCGACTCCCAGGGGAGACTGGTTTCCCAGCAGTTAGAAGCCTATAGTCCTCAGGAAAGGATTGTTATTGCGCTTGCTGGGGAATATCGTCTCAGCATTAGGTGGAGCAGTAGCCGAAGCTTGTCCTTGGAGATCTTGAGTTATGGCATCCAGTAGCTCTTGCCAAGTGTACTTTCTCTTCTAAACCTGTGGATATAGGCGAGGTAACTGCTACTCCACAAATGGTGGCTTTCCTGATCTCTGCTTTATACTCAGGTGATTCCATTTTGAGTCTTACAGGCCAATTATCAGGGTTCTGAAGCAGGAAGGAGAGTTCTTGCGACCATTAATTTGGTTCTATTAGGGATTCCAGAGTCCTTCTCCTAGTTAAATTATCGGCAGAGTTATTTGCAGAGTCTGCATAGCACCAAGTACATTTCTCTGTTAACTCTTGCACCTCAGCCACTCTAGCTCCCACAAAGACCTTGTAGCAGTAAGGCAAATACTGTAGCCAAGTCAATACTGTGATAAAATCCGACCACAGCGCAGTATGAGCCACTTTCAAATTAAGCACCCTCTCAAGAAACCATGCCAGCTGTGTCACCACGTGCTGCAAAGAGCTCCAGGCATGGAATGGAAAGCAGGCGTCTTCGACTTGTCACATATGAACGAGCAAAGATGAAAGCCATGTGTATTCAACCTTTGATGTCTTCAGTCCTCATGTAGGCTACGGCTCCATAAGCCTGCTATAAGGCATCCTCAAAAAATGTGCACTTCTCGTGTGGCACCCTCTAAATTAATGTCTACTGCCACGTATGTACAGGAAAAGGTAATCAGAGGTAAGAACTCAAGCTCAGCCTCCCAACTGCACCATACTTCTAGAAGTACTGAGGGCAAGTTTGAGTCATTCCAACTGTATTGCTTATCCCACAACTGCTGAATTATTAGTTTTGCTCTGGTAGCGTAAGATAACAGATGGCCCAGAGAGTCATATTGAGTAGCTAAGAATATAAATATTCTTCATGTTTGGTGTCTCGTAGGTCATAGGTCTGTGTTTGTAGCCCAAGGAGTCAATTTCCCAGTTCCAGCTAAGTTCAAGCGTAGATTCCAGAGGATTAGACTTTATGAGCTAGCCACAAATCTAGACTTTTGGACCTGGCTTCTTGAGGCAAGCGGCTCAGAACTCTGGTGTCATTACAGGCCCACTGATGCAGCTCAAGTTCTGCAAAGGCCAGAAGCTCCCTAAGGCTGTCAACTAGTTGTTTGGCTTCGATTGGAGTGCCCACACTCTGTAGGCAGTTATCTACATAAAAAGAGTTCTGAACAGAGAACATTAATTCATCATCTATTAGACTGTGATGAAAAACAAGACATTGCAAATTATACAAAGTGCAGTAGGGGCTGCAGGTTGTGCCAAAAGAAAGGACTTTCCACTCAAATATTTGGGGGGTTTGCTTACTTCCAGGTCAAGCCACATGAAGCATAGTAGGGAGCTATATTCAGAGGTGGCACACTTAATGGAACATCCCTTTGATGTCTCCACTAATTGCGACTGGACGTTCCCATAATCTCACTAAGACTCAGAGTTTTAAAAAAAAAAAAGTGGAGGACAAGGCCCCAGAGACTCAGCTACAGTTGGAAGTCGTATAGTCCTCTCTGACCCATCGAGTATGGCGAAGGTATCCAGGGAACTCCCTCCATAATGTATAGTCACCGGTACAACCTTTAAGAGGACCTGACTCGCCAGCTCGGTTTAAACAGAAGGATTCAGAGGCAGAGCTTGTTAGGCAGCTTTCTTCCTTTGCTACAGCTGTACTGTCTTCTTCTGTTCTTGTACTTTTCCCATGGAGAGCCAGGGGGTGATATCCATGACAGACATGACAGGGTTTTTTCAGTGTGCACTGGGATGCTTGATGAGCTTGTGAACAGAGCCAGCAGTGTTTATTAAACTGGATCCACTCTTTCAGCAGGTCTGGTGAGAGTTTAGCAATACCACTACATTGACTGGAGTAATATTCTGTACTATCACAGTAAGTGCAATAGGCTTTACCTCTAGCATTCTTACTTACAAGGTTCTCATTATGTTGCAGGGAAGTAGCTTCAGATGTCTCTACGCCCCCATACAGAACAGTTACTATCTGCCTTCCTGAACGACCATCAGACCTTGAGTTGGGCCTTTCCATGCTTCCTCTTGCCCCAGTTTGATTATCAAAGCCTTGGCACCATGACTCATAGCGGAGCCATTTGGACAATTCATAGAGATAAGAGATTATGTAGCCACTATTATATTATAAATGGCTTTTGGCTGCTTGAATTGATGCAGGTGGAGATGTTCTGCAGGAAGCTTACTCAGCAGATGTTCTACGTGAGCCACAGTGCAATTCAATTGCTCCTTCAGGGCCCAAAGTCTTTAACAAGCCCACTAGGGACTGCATCTAGAGAACATTTGGAACACACCAACACCTCCACGCTTAATTTCAGGGGTTTCTAGGACACTTGCTATCTTTAAGGCAAATTGGTGAGGTTGACCAAATTTATCATGGAGAGCTGCCATAGTTTCTGTATAAGGAGCTGATGAATTTAAGTAGGCTTCTGCTATAAGCGTGGCTTCATCCAGCTTTAAATAATCCACCAGTATTTGATATTTGAAGAGCCGGTAGCATTAGGTGGGTGTAGTTTCTCTAAAAGTGGGATCTGTGTGAATGGGCTTAGGTTTGGCGTAGGTTTGGGGCCACAATACACTTGTTCAAAACCAGGAGACTGCCCTGGGTGATTAGATGATAGGATCCCGAGGCCACCCCAGTGGTTGCCAGGGAAAGTGTTGGTTTGTACGGGCACTGAGTGAGATAAATTTGTGTAGGCTGAATCTGGGCTTCGTAATACAGGGGGTTAGGGTTCGGGAAATGTGAGATCCCTGAATCAGGAGGAGGATTTGGGGGCTGTGGCTGTTGCTGTATCACTGGGGGTGACCTCTCAGGGAGCTCTGCAGGATTAATAGGAGTATAGTAGAGTTTGCTGGATGGCTCTTGATTTTCGAGCCTAAGATTGCCTATCACCCTAGGCAAGATCTCATCATGTTCAGGCCATGGTGGAGGATCAGGCCTGTCCTCCTCTTCTGTGATTTTTTTTTTGGTCATCAGCATAACTCTTTAGGGCTACAGCAATGAATTGTGGAAGTTGACTGCTGCTATAATTTGAGGCTGCACTTTGAGTTTGATCCAGGTCTGCTCTTAGTGTACAGGCTACCTCTTGAGTTCTTTAATTTCTCGTCAAGCCTCATTAAGTTCCTTTATGCCTGACTGAAGGGCCTGTTGGTCCTGGAACAAATTGGAAGTTTCCTCTTGTATCGCTACCCACACAGGCCTGAGTTGCTGGGTAAGAGGTGATTGGCGCTGTATCCAACCTTGATAAGGAAGCAACTCTGTGCAATAGGTGATGGGCCCCACTTTAGAGGATCTCCTTTACATCATCCTTCATAACGCACATCAAAATCTTGAAATCCGGCAGGTAAATGTGTCTGACGTTTAGGCCTCATGTCAGGATACATATCTTCATCTAAGTCCATCCTGAATACTGTTATCTGGCTCGAAGGACTAATGTTTCAAAGGAAATAAGGTAGGGCTAGTTGATTTGGATTTCAAACAGGAAGGAGTATCATTCGAGACACAGGAATGAAGAGGATGAGACGTGAATTCTTCTTTAAGGTACTCTATAGTCAGTCTGATCAGTATATCATGACATACAGAATTCTAACAGTCTGAAATAATGAATAATTCTTAATTAGACATTCACTTCTTTCACAGCGATATAATAAAGTAACTAACATCAAAGCACTTTCAGATAATGTAGACAAACTTTACAGTGTACATTATAGTAACCAATAACCTGGAGCTGTATACAATGTTACTTCACTACAAGAGAAATAAACACACACAATCACTAAACAGATCTTGCGATGTGCAACAACAATAATGTCTAAAAGAGGCACTGCATAATGGCTGCATTTATACATAAACACGCCAGTGTTTCACTAAAAAAAGACCCAAAGAGTTATATTTTAAAGGAGCTTCTGAATAATTTAACACCTCCCCGTTTGTAGACATAATCCAAATATAACATCAGTAATATCCCCTTTTGCTCAAATGTAGTTTTAAACATACAAGATTTAAAGTAACAAAGGAACAGATGCTTACTTTCTGTCATTAACTCAATACTCAGTATATCACACTCTTAGAACACAGGAAGGGACTATGATATTAAATATCATAGGTAAGTGAACTTAAACTACATCTCAACCTGCAAGAGCAGCATCCTTCTTCTCTCACCATGGCAGGAATCTAACACAAAGCCCACGTTTCCTCACTCTATGACATATGTCTTAAAGGGGTAGGCACCCCAAACGTCTCAGCATTTGTAACAATAGGCAATAATTTAATTTATAATTTAAATCATAAATTATAATTCTCCTCATAATTCTGGCTTATTCCAGCAAAGATTTCTTCATTCTCAATGCATTTAGAAAGTTTCTAACATTGCTGTCTGGAGCCAGACATTGGCAGTTATCTTTTACATATAAACAGTGGGTATATTAATTTGAGACATGAACCAAAATAAAAGTATATTGTTAAAATAAAAAAAATAAATAAAATAGAAACTGTGAAGACCCAGAAGTATTTGAACGTTTGAATGTCACACAAGAACGTATGTTACAAGTCAAAGAATATAGGGAATATGACAAAAATTAAAAAAAAAAAATGAATAGAAGCAGACATCATTTTTTTATTTCATGAACAGCTGTTTTACAGGTGAGTAAAATAAATATAAACTTTTCACCATGATTAAGAGACTAAAAACCTGTCAAATCAATTTGAACAGTGCTAGGAAAAAACATTCCCTGTAGAAGAGAACCTGTCTGCGTCTTAATCAGAAACCGCTGAGAAATACCTTTATTATTAGTTCAAAAACACCCAGAAATGTATGGGATTGAATTGAGAGCTACTCTCAAATGGTCCTCTCATAGTGCTACCACTCACTTCCTGTTGCATGTTTTTGAAGGCAAATCCTGGGGGCCTGAGCAGGATTCAGCGTCACCAAAACCCTGCTCTTAGAAATGTGGAAATGTGTCAATGAGTGCCCTCCAGTGTTCTGTGTGCTCCATGAATCTAGCAGTAGCAGGCAAAACCCATGTGGCATAACCTCCACACGTCAGTGAGAGAGAAACCAGATATTCTGGATGTCCCAGTCCACGTCTGAGAAATATTTGGCTCAGGAATTACAGCTATGCACCAAAAGTGCATTGCACAGAAGTAAAGGAAAGCGTTTTACTTGTCTGTCTCACAAAGTGACTCTTCACAAACAGTTGTGGTACATGCAAACGATCCAGACATTGGCAAGAAAGCTCACACAAGCCAAGTGGCTCCTCATCAGTATGTCAGTTCAGAAAACATGCAATACTGTAGTTATATCTTTCTATCTTTTACATATGTAACCCCAGTTCTCGGAATGAATTATCTCACCACACTTCTCTCCTTGTTTGTGGGGAAAAGAGCGTGTTCAAGAATGCCTGGAGGGGGAGCTGCCAGATCATCAGTGCGTGGTCTGTCAGTCACCTGCCAGAGCTGGTGCCATTAGTGTTTCCATGATTGAAAGGCACAGGAATTTTGCCATAGAAAGATACCCATTTGGTATCTGATTCAGAGAACAAGACTAATAACTAAAATTTCAAATGTTTTTCTCTACTATAACCACAAGCATCCTAAACTTAATTGCCAAAAATAGTCTCTCTCATTCCTATTATCAGTATCTTTCACATAATTCTACATTATCAGAAAGTACACTACAGTATCAAAACTGATCAGTTGTATGGTCACTTGTAAAAACTTCAATGCAATGTGTAGAAACACACAAAAAAGCTTTAAACTTTTACAATATATGTTAGCTTTTTACTGTACAACAGGATACATGTGTGTGTGTACCAGCAGTTATGAATAATTATTACCTGGCTGTTTAGCCCTCACGCATAACATTTTCCAGTGTTTGAAGAAAACCAAAATCCTTTACACGACTGACTAAATCAATTAATAGACACACAGTCCTGCCATTGTTCGTGTATGTTGCTATAGCGAAACGGTCCTCAGCACATTCATCACATGCACTCAGATCTACCTCTCTGATAACTGTCAGTAAGTCAAAAAGATACTCCGTGGCTCCTAAACAGAGAATGCGTTTCTCATTGGTCATCACTTTATTTAGCCAATCAGTAGTCAGACTCGGCTGTCCATCATTTAGTGCTGCAGCCAATGGAGTCACAGTCCCGCCTAAAGGGGTTTGTTGGTTTTGTGGCAGCTGAGAGAAGATAAGTGCATTTATTTATATATATATATAAATAAAGGATCGTGTCTTGAAGAAACTACATTTAATTTTTCACTCAACACATCTGTGATAACAATAAAACTGACTTTTAGAATCAGAGTAATTTTTTTTTTATACATAAAAGAAAATCACATTAGATAATAGATAATTTAATATAAGATTAAATATAATATTTAATTATTTATATGAACTGTTTGAAGACACCATTTGTTTACTTTGTTATAAAAAATAAATAAAAATTTATCAGAAAAAAAAAAAAAAAAGTATCAGATGTGTGTGTGTGTGTGTGTGTGTGTATATATATATATATATATATATATATATATATATATATATATATATATATATATATATTAGTCTCTAATGCTAACAGCTGGCCTGCTTCCCAGAGGAGACTGTGTCAATCACTACTGTTTGGCAAATTCATGGCGGTCTTTGTTGTTTCTCTCGACTGGGACTGTGGACTGGAAAAACCTGCTGTCATTGTCTGCGGTTCAGGTTCTGCTCTCACTATTGTTGACTGTGGCTGAGGTTGACTAAGGGAGTTTGTCACATTTTGCCGCTGCTTTACGGATAGCAGTTTGCTAACACCGGAGCTAGCTGCTGATGATTCGGACAAGGAGCAGGTACCAGTGCTCGGCTGTGGGATGGTTTCCTGCTGTTGCTCCTGGTGACGGCCGGGGGAGCACATCCTGTATATCCACCGACTATGGCTATGGACCTAGAGATATATCTACCGGTGTGGTCAAACTGCTACTATTTGCAATGACAGTCAATCTTGGGACACAATTAAACCTTGTGACTCGGTGCTGCACACTGGATGCTAATCACTCTCGTTTTATTTAATATTTTTCTGTTGTTTTGTACTCTTTGTATTGCGATGTTCTTTGTACTTTGTATTATTATTGTAAGCACTTTGGGTTTTTGAAAAGCTCTATATAAAATTAAAATTATTATTACTTATTGATGCATGCTTACAATGTTTGATTGCCGATTGTATTTGACCAAAGTCTTTGTTTATTCTCAGGTTCAGGTCTCAGAATTTATTTTGGATTTCTGTTTACACTAAATATTTAAAAATAAAATTGAACATTCACTCTTTGCCAAACAATTTCCCAAACACATACGTAATTAGTTACCTTATACACATCTCCATATGTCCCACTTCCAACTCTCTGAATAAGCTCAAAATCATGCTGTGGGTTCCGGCGCTGAATCTCGCCACTGGGTCTGGAGAAGGAATCCATTCTCAAAAACTGATGCAATCGTGTTGAGAGGCAGTAATGATGAGTTCGGGTTCTCGTTTATCTAATTACTGCTTAAAAGATTGTCCTTTCCTTAGATCATTTTTCTGAAAACAAAGAAAACAAACCAGGGATTATGAATAATTTGAATTTCTTTTGTTTATAGTTTACAGAAAAACACTGTTTTCTCTAACAATTACTGTATATCCTTTTGTAACAAATCTGAAAGAAAAAAAAAATACAACTGACATATAACAAAACATTAGTAGCATTAATCAAGTTAGCCTTATTTCCAGTGTGTATAACTACTACTACACCGCAGCCCTGAAATAGATGAGCGAAAAATGATAACTACTACTAGTTATAATGTAACCTATAGTCTTATATTAAAAAGTAATACATATACTGTAGCCTAACCGCCTTATTTTCAGCACCCTGGTGGGCTCACTCCATTGGAGATACTTTTTGTTCAAGACTTCCAGTTCACTTTTTCTAGTCATTTTAACTGCTACTATATGACAAAACAGCAAGCCACATATTTCACTTTCCACAGTTAATCTGTATGTAGATTTAGACAGGATTGAAAATAAATGGATTCCTGCCATAATTTTTAATTGTACAGGAGCTCTTTCTGTCTTATATACATCCTGCTCAGTATTCCTCTGTACTTCCCTGAGAAAATTAGACCAATTGCCCTCCTGTTTTTTCACTAACATCAGCCCCTATCTGAAAATGTTAGGCCTAGTTAAGGTTATGTGACATTGTGTTTTTTTTGGAAAATATGACAGTCTGGGAGAGCCAGTGTGCAGGGGCATTTGTGGTAAGGTCAGAGGCTGCTGAGATTTTTGGGTATAATAATTAAAAAGCAGTCCATATAGTAAGTGGAAAATAACTGGCACACATGTGATGCTTTTATTGTTACAATCTCCACCCACTACAGTAAAGAACATTGTTATTTATGGCTACAAACTCTGACTGTAAAATCACTGCCTGATGGTAAATCCATTTTGCAAAGTGTGATGTGTATTATTATGCTTATATTAATAATGTGTTGATGATAATAACGCATGTTTTTAATAATTATTATATTACATTCATGTGCACATTATTAAAAACGTTTTAACCTCTAAAATAATTTATAATCAAACCTCAGCATTTCTTTAAATAAATTACAATAATTTCGATATAAATTTTATTTACATTTAAACTCAAATTATATTAATCCAAGTAAACGTTTGTGGAGAGGCTGCGGAGCCCCTATGCTCTGGCAGCTGCGGAGCAGTCACAGGAAGCCTTAGACACCAAAAAAAAAAAAAAACCTTAAGAGCCATTACTTCCGCATTTCAAAATAAAGTAGATAATGGGTTTAGTAATTAAACTCAAATTCATTACATTTTATAATCTAACTTTTAACTGACTGACTGACTAAAATAATAACAGACTAACAGTTCTTAAAACCTATGTAAATACCACTAAAATTAAGAACTGATTTATTATATTTTTAGCCCAAAAGAGACAACATAAATATTTATATTTAATGTTCTGGCATTACACATTGTTTCAAACAATAACAAGCTTTCCAAAACACATTGCTGAATTTTGCTTTGGTTAATTTGTGAAAGCTGCATTAAATGTTTCAATAGTCAGTCAATATTCTATCAGCAAATCAAAAACTATAGCTAAATCGTTATATTTTCCAGATTTAACGTGACCTAAACGTTAATTAATTATAAGCTTTGCTAAACGGATAGGTCATTGACACGGCGTTGCAATTTTTCACTGAATTGTATTAATTAAGCTAGCTGTTAACTCTTCTAGCTTAACGTTACAACAAAGTGTATAAAAATCCTAAAACACTCCCAGCTGGTCGCCTAAAAAGCTGTTATCTAATGTTATTTGGCTGTTAGCTATGTCTGAGCTCTGTTAATACGCGAGGGTGAAGATTCCACCCATTCCACCTTAAAAGGTGTGGAAGTCAAGACAGACACGGCCACCGCCAAAACGTAACTGCCGCACTGCTTAAGGTGGAACGAATAATTCCAATAAGCTAGCGAACAACTAAGCTTCGTAGTTGAACATAATTTGAGATTGTGTGACGACTTGACAGACTCTACTTAAATGTAAAATTTGTGTAAACTAGTTAAACTATTTGAAGTTAACTGACGATAGTAAATAATAAGTGACCAATATATATGGTTAGGAACAACATAGCCGAGTTAAACTGAGCAATATTAATAATACTTGGCACATCTACCTAACATCACCAGACCTAAAGTTAGGCTGTTTGAATGCCACGGGTAACGTCTTTAGCTACAAATGAACGCATTTGGTACAACTAGGCTTTACCATCACTATAATAGAAAACTCTAAAGTTAGCAGACTCTGATAAAGCCACCAGCGTTACCCCAGAAAGCTAGCGCTAGCCGTCTAAGTTTGACCACGAAAGTTATTTTTCTACCAAAACTTACTATTTCCGCATGTGAATTCCACGTCCGCAAAGTAGAAGGGTAAATAAATGTCGATCTTCAAGTCTTGATGTCCATCTTTCATCGAAATAACCATCCCAACGTGTATTTTTCGACACTTAGAACTAGACTCGAAACTTCACACTTTCAGTGTTCTAACAAACTGCCTGTGTGACTGACACACACACACACACTTGTTTTTGTGATTTTTCAGGACGTGAAATAAACCTACAAATTTGGGACATGCCTTCCTGAGAGAGCTAGAGGCAAGGTAAAAAGTTTTTCATTACAAAAATTGCATTGCCTAATTCCTTTCAAGAGGTCTGAATTTTTACTGCAAAGACAGGACGTTTTCAGGTTTAAGTGATAAATAAAGACACACACACATCTTTCTTGTTCATACCATATTGCAAGGACATGGTGAAATTTGGGTACATGACACATCTTTGTTGTGGTTAAAATCAAAGACAACAGACCACCCTGCCTCAAAACATCTCATACTAATTGAAAAATTAAACTTCCCAAACTGGTTAAACTTATCAGCTCTTAGTTACCAGTCTCTGACTGCCCTATAGATAATGTCATCACTCATTTGCTTCACCCTGACTTACCTGGGCACCAGGAGGAGCTAATTTTGTTGAAATGTTCTTTGTGGACATTAGTTTAACACTATTATCCCCTTCAAACTTATCATGTAGTTGGAAGATCTAGGATTTAATCCAGCCCTGGATCTCCAATTTCCTGACAGACCACAAGCAGGTACAACAACTGAAATTTCCAACTAATGTCCCACGTTCACTGCGATTGCACGTTCACTGTAGTCTTTCCTGCATGGTTCTGCAAAGGCAGGGGAAGCTGCACGGAAGGTAAAGGCGTTTATTCTTAATAAGAGCTTCTTCTATGAGATTTGGCCCATTTGACTCCATCTGTGGTCTCTCATATCAAATAGCTGTGGATTTGTTCCTGACTTGCAAGAGTTCCTTTAAATGTTTGTTTTTTATGAAGTTAGTTATAAAATGTGCATGACTGTGTGCAGCAACAGGATGCCGACTTAACACACAAGACTACACTGCGATTGTATCATTTTGGTGCAGACACCATCATGCCGGTTACAGTGCGTAAAGTATAACACAGCTTTAAATTCTTACTGCACACATTCAGGAACAGTACATGGCCCTAAAATGATGTAGAAATACAAAAGAATGGCTCTCGGTAGTGAACTGAACACAAGACATCACTAATAAACCATTGACCAGTATCATCTCTAAAGATGATACATTTTCTGTGCTGAGCGGTCTGTTAAATCCAACAGTTTACATCAGCTATTTATACAGGATGCATAACTTATACAGGATACAATTATTTTATATGGCAATGATTCACATTAAGCAACTTTAAGTAACAAAATTATTTAGCAAACTATTGAGTTTTAGTTACTGGATGTTGCTCTGAATAACAGGCTTTATTAGGAAGAGAATGTTTTTGTGAAATTTCATTTGATTATTAATTAATTTAAATAAAAGTTCAGTCAGGTCAGATGATACTGTCAACGTCTTTCAGACACTACACACACTTACAGGAGCAAGTATAAATTTCGTTCGTACCTACGAACATTTGGATGAACTGGATAATTCCCACAAAAAAAAAAAAAAAAAAAAAAAAAAAAAAAAAAAAAAAAAGATTTACGAACAATTTACACACAAATTCGTTCTGCTCGCATTTCATGAATGAGGCCCATTGACAGGCAGTTAACTATACGTAACAAAAACACATTGAGGTTGGTCTTCACAAAGCATAGTACAAAGACAATATATGCACTAAAAATAATTCCAAAATTAAACTCTACTTTAAAATTTTTCCAGAATGTCTGAATTTTTGGACAGTCCCAAAAATGAGTGTGGTCACCAACCATACCATAATTTCTCCAACATTAGCTTGTAGAATTGTTTTAAAAAACACATGCAACCAATGTTGTCCTAAAATATCTCATATTAACCTTCCAATCACACTCTTTCCATAATTGGCTCCCAATCCCCATAGGACACACCATGAGAACACACTCCTCACAGTCAGTCACCCGGAGCAGGACTTGAACCCACAATCTCCAGGTCCCTGGAGCTGTGTGACTGTGACACATTCACACCATGCTGCCCTGAATGATAAAACATTTTATTATTTTAAATAATACAAATAAGTGAGTGATTAATAATAGGGATATCATACTGGAACACAAGCTCATAAATATTTTTCTTCATCTGTTACATTGATCTTAATCTATTTTCTTTTGATTAAGCCTGATACCTGTTTAAAAAGTTAAAAAAAAACTTTATAAATCCATTTTTTTTACACTGTCTTGCATTTACTTTCATCTTTGTCCTTTAGTGTGTCTTGGATGTGTGACATTTCTAAAATAGACAAATGTGTTTAAAAATATCTTTGAAAAACATTGAATATTGCAATATTGAAAATTTCAGTACAACTGACAAGAAATGTATCCCTGCATTTCTAGGAAAAATCCAAAAGCTCATCTGTAAGTGGGAAAAAATATTCTTAATAGTAATTTCATATGAATTAAAAACTGTATGGAAATCAAGAGAGCAACAATGTAGACAAAACTTAAGGACCAACAACAGGAGATGACATGGTGCCCCAAACTATTACTGACTGTGGAAACCTTACACCGGACCTCAAGCAATATGGATTCTGTGCCTCTCCTCTCTTCCTAAAGACTCTGGGACCTTGATTTCCCAGAAAAAAAAATGCAAAATTCACTTTCATCAGAGAACATAACTTTGGACCACTCAGCAGCAGTCCAGTCCTTTTTGTTTTTAGCCCAGGCGAGATGCTTCTGATGCTGTCTCTTGTTCAAGAGTGGCTTGACACAAGGAATGCAACAGCTGAACCCCATGTCTTGCATACATCTATGCGTGGTAATCCTTGAACCACCACAGCGATACATGAGGGAGCAAAAAGATTATCATAGAGAAATTCTCTCATATTAATTATCCTAAATTCTAAAAAGACCATAGTATATCCTAGCAAAGCATTCAGCACCAATTGCCTGAGCTACGAAGGAAATAAAACCATGTGACCTTACATATCTGTGGAGAGGAGTGGAGATAGCTTGCAGGATGTCACTGACACGCAGGGCTTTCTGGAGCATTGTAGACACAGGCCTTGTATCATTGCAGCAGCGGCCGTTCCTCTTCTCCCATTTGGCTTTGGTCAGAGACACGGTCTTAGATACGGCGACCACTCTCTTGAAGCTGGTGGCGTTCTGAAGGTCTCTGTGGGTATTCTCTGTCATCGTTGATATGCCTCCTTGTGAGAGACACGTCCATGCAGGTCTCTCCTGTGCCTTTGCTCAGATCATCCTGAGGGAGCATGTGGCCTTCTTCGTCGCTGATCCTGAAGCTCTAGTCACCACTTTGAGGGTCAGAGGTCTCTTTCATGCTCTGGCCGTGGCATTGAGCTTTGCTGGATTTAAACTGTAGCTTTTCTTAAACCATAGTTTTTCTACTAGAAATAAAAATAAAACTTTCAACAAAAAGGTTGAAAACCCCTGCTTCAGAGTACAAAATGTGAATCTTGAGAATTAAATGTACTAATGCAATAGGATCAAAATCACATTCATACAAAAATGCCCATGTTATATTTTACCCTTAAATTGTGAGGTGGTTAAATATTCAGATTTTAAAATTCCAAAATCTTATTATTACTCCTTCTGACCAGTGAATCTGTCCAGCGTCTCTGTTTAACTTTACACCAAAACAGGCGATTGATCTGTTTGATTTATCTCACTGATAAAACAGTGCTGTAATTGAGGTCCAGTTGCCTTGTATAAAATACTGAGACAACTGGACCTCCACTACAGCACAGATTTATCAATATAAGTATTTCTACATAAATGGCTGGTTCCCAGCAATGCACTGTTATTTTATGAAGTACATAATCTAGTTAAATAAATAAATGTATTTGTGTTTACTAACTAAATATATAATATAGTCAGTTCCTGCCATGATCAGACAGTTCTTGTGTAAATTAAATGTCTGAGTGTCATTTCTGTAGTGACTTTTTTTTATATAATGCTTCAGTTAAAACTCAGGGAAAGCCTGTTATTTTATGTTCACAACTACAAAAATGAAAACCACACTCTATTGAAATGATGTTCAAGCAACTTGTTTACACAATAAACCCTGTGTGGTCATGACAGGAGGTGACAAGATTACATTTTAGCTGTGATGTTTTTAACATTTTAAGCACACCTTTAAATTTTATGACCCAGTATTAATAAATACTTGTTAAGGTGACATGACGTTTATCTAGGAATTAATTTCTATGTCTATAAACTTCTTATTTATAAAACAGTCTTATTAAAATATTGATCAAACCACTTGCTCTCTGGTGTTGTGACTTTATTGATCAGGAGAACGTGTCTGTTTCCGTGTAAAGTTAAACAGAAAACCTGTAGTGAACTGGTCAGAAAGGCAGTAATAGTCAGATGTGTCCAGTGTGTTGGCATTAGTTATTTTATTTAATATCAGAAAACGAAAAGCTTGTGGGTCACAAACAAGTTCACGCATTATTAAAAGATTATGATAAATTATCTAAACTAATGTTGATCAGGGCTCTGTTGAACACAGCAGTGTATCGTGTTTAAGTCGTACTTAAGGACACAAAGAAAGACAACGCGAGACGAAGTGTTTCCCAATTCTGCTCTCAGCTCTAGCACCCCTTAAACACTTGAGCCACTTTTGCTCACTCTAATACACTGTCATCAAAGTGCACATTTCAGGGAAATCCTTAGGACTCAGGGCAGGAAAGGGGACGGGGGTGAGACAACTCTGTGATTGGCAGCATTTGATCACCCTTTGGATGTTTACTTTTCCTGAGAAACCCAGAAGGTGGACTTATGGCTTAGATTATTGTTTTTGAGATCTGAATCATTAAAATGTAGTCCCATAAATTAAAATATTATTAGAATTTTTTAAATCTGAATATTTCACCACCTCAAAAGTTTATCAAATGCCATTTCCACTGACCATACAGGAGTACTTTGCAGTTCTACAATTACACATTTTAGTCCATCTGATTATCTGCTTACTTTTTTGAGCCCCTTTTAACACATCAGTTTCGCTGCAGCGCTGAGAATGATTCACCACCCAAAATATACCTGCTTCGAGGGGGTCCTGTCCACTGAAGAGCAGGGTGAAATGCAGAGAAGAATGCAGAGGAACAGATGGACTACAGTCTGTAATTGTAGAACAACAATGAAAGGCATTCAATCTGACCTGTACAGTATATTCCTGTCGTTATGGGGGGACAGATGAGATGACTTTCTGTTTTAGATTAGGGTGCTTTAGGCTTGTGTGTCACAGAAATGCCTCCGCATTTATATGATATGAGCAAGAATTTTCTTATGATTATTTAGGTCTCAACCACTTTCTGCACGTATCGGTTTAAGCTTACGGTAAAAATACTATTTTGTTAAACACTAAATATTATAGCCAGGCAAAGTTAGTTTCCCAGTTCTACTCTATAACGCCCATTTTACTCACCCTCGGCAGTGCTATAACTGTAAATTACAAGAAAAACCTTAGGGCAGGAACTGGGACAGGGCCACACTAACCACATTAATTCTAGCGACTGAAAATTAAACATTACTCATTCATACATTAAATTACCCTAACGTTACGTGAGCAATAAAGAAAATCAGTTAACAGCTGAAGAAACTAGCATTAGCTAACTTTATCTGTTATGCTAGCTAGCAGAAGTCTCCGGTCAAATCCAGACATTTTGCCACGGAACCTTAATGTAAATAATTTAGACAATGCTTTAAAATATTATTTTAAACCCTACCTATAGATAGTCATTCAAACACTAAACGTTTTTATCTTCCGAACTGTATGCTCTTACCGCAGAGGCTGCAGTGAGCTGTAACGGTCGGTGTGAGGAGAATGAGCTCGCGCCTTGTCGGTCACATCTCCCGCTCAGCTATAAATCAATGTTTATTCAGTGACACTATTGTCTACGTTAGGGGCTGGCAACATTTCGTTAAAACTTAAAACGTTGTTTCAACATCACCTTGCTATCTGGGAAGGTATTAATATAGGGTGACCAGACGTCCTCTTTTACCCGGAGATGTCCTCTTTTTTTAGACTTAAAAAAATGTCCGGGCGGAATTTCACAAACGTCCGGGATTTTGTTTTTCTAGAGCTTACAAAGAATTTCGAGAAGCGCTTCGTTCACAAACTAGTCCCGCCCTCCCCTACTCCGATTGGTTCTCTTGAGTGAGAAGGGGGCGTGGTGAAGTAGCCTAAACTCTTCTGATTGGACGGTCTGACTGTAGAGCTACGGTTATTGGTCGATAGTTAACCTTCTCTGTAAACATTTAATTGGTCCGTCTGCACGTCAGTAGTCCTTGTTTACGTCAGGCAAATCTCAGGTACTTACCCTTATCTCGAGCCGCTATTCCGAAATGTAAATGTAAATTCTCGGATGAATTAAAAATTACATTCCCATGTTTTGTGTAGCAAACAAAGGTGTAAAGGACCTAAAAGCACACATAGGTTCAGCTAAGAATACAACGGCAGTGAGGGGCGAAAGTTCACTCCCCCACACACACTTTTTCCCCTCTTTTTTCCCCTTTGTCCTCCTTTTCACCATTTCAGATCTTGTCACCCTAATTAATGTGTCACTGTTTTTATCTACCTTAAACGCCAGTGTCTGCCAACAAGCAAAAAACACTCATTATTTATATCCGTCAGTATAGGTCCATTGTGTGGTGAAGGTACCTAATTCAAGTTTTAAGTCTCTGCTTTTCATTGATTTTGAAATTATGTTTATAATTCTACTTGACAAATACTTTGGTCGAAATATACTTTGCCAGGAATGTTTTCTGAAAAAAATAGTGACTGTATAGATGTTCAGCTATTGTGTTTTAGATGCTCCGAATGGCTTAGGTAGGCTAGAACAATGCTTTATATGAACTGATAAACACGAAGAAATACATAAAAAATTGTTTTATTTAACTTGCAGGTGGAGCATGCAGAGACTCCTAAAACGTTTGGATTTTTTACATAATTGAAATATGATGATAAGCCTTTTAAAAGTATTTTTAGTTAATTAAGCTTGCACTGATTTTGCCTCAGTATGTGATTATCATTACAGATTTATCATTTTTTCATCAGCTTTATCAGAGTTTTATCATTATTGGAATAGACCCCCATAGCAAACCAGAGAGACTTGGAGAAAGGACCATAATTTGAAAAAATCTAAAGTTTTGACACTGCACTGCTGACTGTGCCTTGGACAATGTTCCCACTACCAAAAGGGAATGTTCTGGGAAAGTAATTTGGTTAGCTGGGCTGTTTATTCTTAAGCCGAAAAAAGAAGGTGGAGTTGTAGTGAAGAGTAAGGTTTAACTGTCAAAAAAATGTCACATTGTGTATCATAGTTCAGGTATTAGGGCCAACCCGGCTCTGACTGTAATGCAGTGTAGAGCAGCCGGTTCAGAAGATCAAACCCGCTCTCTGGTGGCTAAGTGAGGTTTTGCACTTTTCGTTTCAGATGAGAATGAGGCGTTCTCTTTCACAGACTCTGAGCATCATCGTCGCTGGCGATATTCCATTTCTCTGGATACATGGTCTTTGGCTGAAACCTAACTGTGGACTGAAAACGGCTCTCCGTGCGCCATGGTCAGAGATAAAAACGACAGGGATAGCTGGGGTGAGTGTAAAAGTCATACTACGACGCAGTGTCCTGGACTAGACATGTTAGTGTTGTGTTTTGTGTGTGTTTCAGGGTGTGTAAAGGGCAGAAAAGTGGGACGAAAAAAGAAATAGGGCGGGATAACGTTTTTGGTGTTTTATCCATTGACACATGGTATATTGACCCACAGCCCTGTGTGCTTTATTTTCATGAATTTATTTTATGCCATATGCATCAAGCAGGAGGTTATTGGTTTCTTACTGGATTTTGCTGTTCCACCTATAAAGGAACCGCATTTATCTACGTTCTAGCGCGTGGGTCATTTACAGGTAGTCGAAAATACAAGTCGAGTCTGTCACGTGAGGCTCCGTTTTTATTCTAATTAAGGTTTTGCACAATTATATGGCCACAGTAAACGTATTTCATTTTATTTTCAATACTCTTCGTATAATCCATTAATTTATATAATACTGCACTGTCATTTTGCTGCAATACACAGGCCCTTGCGCCTAATATGCTGGAATGTGCGAGCAACGTACTGAAATTTATGGTTGAACGGTGGTGAACAGAGGTGACCTATATACAGCTGCATTTGCTAAGCATATCCAAAACAACCCAGCAGATATTGATGTGTGAAGATGCTGCCTAAAAAAAGCAAGATGAGAACATTTGTGATTCCCCATAATCATGTCTTCTAAAAAAGTCAAGGTTATATATTAATGCAAGTGTGACATTACATAATTTGAGATGTGATAGTGGTAAGGAGCTGTGGAGCTTCTGTTCAGCTGGGCGTACACACACTGAGATCATCATGGCATTAACAGAGAACTCACACCACAGTAAATTTATTCACACAGTAAACCCCTCACACCCACCTCTCTCTCTCTCTCTCTCTCTCTCTCTCTCTCTCTCTTTTTCTCTTGTTGTCTTTCTGTGTCATTGCAAGATGTTCATTGGCTGTGTGTATGCAGTCCTGGCCTATTGCTCTGTATGCTATAGGCCAGAGAGTGTGAAAGAGAGAGAAGGAGAAAAAGATAACGATATTTGTCACAAAGCAGGTTTACAGACATCTAGGATTAAAACAAAAACGGAAATTAATAACCCCATACAAGCAAACCAACAGTTTGAGAAGTGAGGACCACACCTGATGTAAACCGAGCAAGGAAGGGGAACTCAGAAGGAGGAGTCTGGGCTTGGTCCTTCTCCCAAACTTAGAGTTGTGAAATAACTTATTTTGCGAAGTGAGGACCACTCCAGTAGTATATATCCTACACCTTTTGTCAAACACCTCTGTGATTGATTTATGACAGGATGTCCTTATATGGGCTTGCCCTCACACCTTCTCCCCACCCCTAACCCTGCACCCCCCAACATGTGGGGGGTTTGCATGTGGTATTTAAATTGACGCTGGTGGTTTTCTATGGCTAAATGCTTTAAAATGTGTACAGCGTGTGTAAATGAGACTCTTTTTAGAGATTCTACAGTCACAACAACTTTTAGTTCTAGCGCTAGTGAAACCATCTTTGTTTTGGCGCCAAGGAAGACACAGCACGGTAAAGCATTTAGTAGCAGTCCTTGTGAGTATATTAGGTATATTAAAATTAATCGGTTTGATTTTCTGGTTTATGGCGTTTGTGGGTTGGTCAAAAGTGGATTACTGCCTTCTAGCGATATGTCTGTTAAAAGAAACACAAGTCCACATTTAAAGCACATAAAGTCAAGACACGACCAACACACAAGCTATCATGTTTAAGGACTTTCTTCCAGCAGACCATCCTGATACACATGGACCTATGTAGTGTGGAAATTATCAAGTGCCAGACATTGAATATACACCAATCAACACTGGTTGCAGATTTGTAAACTACAGCTATGGTGAATCGGCGGCTGCCGACGCAGTATCAGACAACAGTTTGCTGGATCAACATGGTGGTGATCTTGGATGTGTGAACGTGACGTACCTGTATGTTTTTCGATAAGACTCATCGGATGGTTTGGAGTGGTTGATGTCTAGATAACTGACAGCCGTTGAAACTCCTGAAGACATTACATGATCCTATTGATGAGGTGGACGGACAAGTAAGCACTACAGCGCTAAAGCTGATAAAGTCCACTGTCACTGTAATCCTACAACACATCATAAACTACAAACTGAAGGAAACATGTCTTGGTTGTGATGGGAATCACCCTAGTCAACTTTGACATTCATGCCTGCTTGAACCTGACATCTTTTAAAAAAAAAATACTATAAAGATATAACAAGGACATTATTCACACCTGCCTTAAAACACGCTGTGCTTCTAAAGTGTTTTGGAATACAACTAACCCTTCTAAAATTTAAAGGGTGTGCTGAAACAGTCATCTGTGTATTACAATGTGAGCCATACATTGTGGAAAAGCTGCAGGAACTAAGAGAAATCCTGGTTGATCGAACATCTGAACAGTTTGTTACCAATGCTGTTGACTGTTGGGAAGGCGGTTCAAAGACTTGCAGCACTGTTTAAGTGAAAATGGGGATAGTTTGCGGACATCAGGGCCTGTCAGAGCATTTGTTGAAACACTGTGTAAACTACGAATTGACACGATAGAGTGAACAATTTTTCACTCATTAATAGTGTGCATGATGTGGATATTAAACGTTTACAAAATTTAATTTCAAGAATCAAATGAATATTGTCAAATCAACATCGCATGATTGGTGCCATTTGATGCAGTTATGTATAGATTCTGACAAATCAACTCATGTGACTATTAATAAATGACTGTCTCATGCCTAAGAGTGACAATACAGTAAAAATTGGTTTTGTGCTTTGTTTATGTCCATATATAATAGACATTTGTGTGATAATGTCACGGTTGAGAAGACAAGGAGGTGGACGTAAATGCAAAGAATACTTTATTTACAAAAACAGAAGCAAAACAAAACAAACATGGGTAAGGAGAAAAACACTAACTACATAAAACTAAACTGGAAAAGACAGGAGGACTCTGACAGACAACCATGAACCGGGGTAGACATATGAAAACAGGAAGAAAAAGAAATACACATCTACACACGCAAGAACCGACAAAAGAGCACTGAAACAAAGGGACTATACACACACACACACACACACACACACGCGCGCGCGCGCGCAGAGCATTGACAAGGAACACCTGAGACTGATAACGAGAGGGCAGGACTACAAAGGAGACACTGACGAGAGGGCGGAGCTAAGGTGGGGGTCATGTCAAATCTTGTGAAACGGTTTATTACACACCGTTTAAATATGGGCGACAATGGTTTTTGCGTCACACTGCCAAGCAATTTGTCTATGTCAGTGTACCCTGATAATCAAATTTCTAATTATAGAACAAAACTAGCCAAACCGATCAATCTAAACAGTGATAGAGTTTCAATACTTGTGAACGTGGGCAACATTTTGTGAGCTACATGCTACATTTAGCATAATTGATAAAAAAATTCTGACAAAACAACACAAATACGATACCTACCGGGTATTATTACAATATACCTGCACTGGTTGCTGAGATTAATATTAATCTAGCAGACAATCCAATAGGTCTTGTTTATGACCAAATAAGTCACAGGTTATTTATTAAGATGTTGTTTGATATTGGTTTGATATTTAAAAGCAAACTAGCCATCATCTTGGGTTTTAAACCGGGTGTGGTACTAGAGTGTGTTGTTAAAATCAATGGTCCGGATGCTGTACAGAAACAGTACACGCCACACCCTGTTGACATCTATGGAGGTTTCTATTCAATGTTTGTTTACACAGACATTGCTGATTACCAATTAATTGGGGACAGCTTTGTACCCTTGTTAAAATGTGTACATTTATCAGGGAACAATCATGATATTGTTACAGTTAGATACAGCAAGCCACACTAAGTGTCGACAACAAAGTCACAGATAAATGATATCGCTATAGAATTGAAAACTGATCACAACCTGCACGTAAATTGTTCCTATGGGAAAGTGGTTGTAAAGCTGTACTTTAGACCTGTAAAACAAGGAATTAGGTTTTGAAATAGAAACTTTCAACAGACTGGCTATGAATCCTGAATGTTACATTTCTTACTATCAAAATCAGGCCGGAGGACACATGCCAGGCTATACAGGTGGTCCAACAATATATGGTGCTAGATTTGTTGGGATTTTTAGAAATGTATTCAGAATGGATATTTCGTTGTTCAAGAAGGGGTTTAGTATAGCCAAAAAGCTGCTAAAAACATTGTAAGCATGTTGTCAGTAAAGGTCTGACGCGTATGATGGCAAACAATCAAGATGAGTCGGGCATGTTGGTAAAGGCTCGAAAATCTGTAAAATGACCTTCTTGTAAGAGGTGTGGCAGTCCTGCTAAGAAAACCAAGCATGAGATGAAAAAACACATAGTGTCAAAAAGAAAGAGTAAGGGGAAGCAGATGACAAACCCATCCTGTAGAAAACAGGAGATGTTTGTTGGGCAGAAAAGATTCAGTCTGTCCCTTTTGATCACCTGATCATGTGCTAGGTCACGCAGCTTACGACAAACACCATAATTTTTACCCACGACTATCGAGATAATCAACACCAAACTATCATTCATTGTAATATTGTTGTTACTCTGCATAACCCTTTCAATAGCGTCTGATAACCCGTCTACACTGTAACCGTCCCTTGAAGACAACACCGTGTTTACATCAGATAAAGTACTGTACTACATCTTAGGTGAAGTCAATAACGGTACCATCACCAGCCAATACTCTGGAGAATGACACAATTTCTGACAACACATTATGTATATAGGATATGTGTGAAGCTATGTCTGTGGATGGCACGTCACGTAAATTCAGTGTCCTGTGAAGCACAACGCTGTTAAACCGACTCCTAGACACTATGGTATAATCATTTAAAACACCACCATTTCTCACCAATTCTGCTATATTTCCATCAGATAAAAGTTAGGAGCTGTTGGGTCAAATATTGGGTGTTCAGGTGTCGTCATGCTGCTACATGTCTGTTCTCTGTTATGTGTTGCGTGTTATTTAGTATATCCCTTTCTAGGTCTGCTGTAGCCATGTCATACTCATTGATAAGACAACGCATTTTTTCACTTGGAGACAAATGCCCCTATTCTTCATAAATTGGGTTGTCACACACAAAAGCTGTCGATTGGTTGACATTACCATCATATCTACAACACTTAGCCGTTTGTGTATGTGATGTTTGGCTTGTGTTTGTTAACCATTCATCCGGTGCAGTTTGTAAAAAGCCATGTGCATTTCTACTGTTATCGCCTTGTATGTTATTACTAAGTTTGTCAATAGCTATTTCATACTTGTCAATAAGACAACGCATTTTTTCACTTGGAGACAACCGCCCACCCAATGATTCCATGTAGGCTCTGGATCCACCATGACCCTGAACTGGATAAGCGGTTACAGATAATAAATGAATGAATGAGACAAACGCCCCCATGCTTCATATATTGGGTCATCACACACAAAATCTGACGATTGGCCATCACTATTATCACAAAGATTTGGCGGTTGTGTTTGTAATGTTTGACTTATGTTTGTTAATTATTCATCCAGTGTAGTTTGTAATAAGCCATGTGCATTACTACTGTTATCGCTGCCTCATATGTCTATGCCTTGCTGATTATACTAAGTTTGTCAATAGCCATGTCATACTCGTCAATAAGACAACACATTTTTTTTTAACTTGGAGACAACTTTTTCCATGCTTCATATATAGGGTCGTCACACGCAAATGCTTTAAATGCCATGACTGTTTAGACCTATTGGTTTTTAGGATACATAAATTGTTGGTCATTTAAATGTTAATGGTTTAAAATAATGCTAATACTTTTGAATGTACGCTAATGAGTTGATTTATTTAACACACCCTCCTGAAGGAACAAACAAAAAAATTAAATAAAACACTAAAACAAACAACAGTAAATTATCAACACAAATAATAGTAACTATTATCATCTACAAGAAGACGGCCTTGCAACAGGGATCTGTGTTTATATTTTTTACCGTAAATACCCGTTTAACTTATACAATAATTCAAGCACATTTTTACTGTGCATAACCCGTGTCTTACAAATCCTAAAATATCCTTAATCAAATCGGTATTAGCTAATTTTTTATACAGAGCTTCAATACGTTCAACCAGACTGCCGTCAACGTTAAAGCAGACTGCCTACGTTCTTCAGTAGAGATTTTGGTGATCTCATGTGACATCTGTCTCATCAATGTTATAAACTCAACAGCATTGTTAGAACAATTACATTGCCCCACCTGATGTTGTTGTTTGTGATTTGATTGGATTTTATTTCAGTCCAACATTTGGCACAACATCAACAGCATCGTCCTCCTTTTCTGTAAAGCTGATCTCCTTCCATGTTTTCATTAACTCATCTGACCATCCAGCAATGCCCAGTCCAGGATCAACACAGTCCTCATACACAGACGGATCGAAAATGTCCAAATCTGTGAACTGTTTCAAATAATGAAACTTGTTATCATACAACCACTATGTTATAAATCACACAATTTGTATTTAATTTGTATTTTTATTACCGTTTGTTTTGTGGATATCTTCCAATCTAAGCTGTTTTCCACCACTTGAGCGCGACGCTTGAGCACCACCAAATCTGAAACTAACATGTTTTCCTTGTGGAACAGACACCCTGATGCCCCTTGGGGCGCTTTGATTCTGCCGTGTAACCCCAGACTGCTTGTTAAACATGGTGTAAACGTTGGCGACGCATGGCTGTTGTTGGTGGTTGCGGCATCCATCAGTTCAGCAGCAATAGAGGTGCCGGGAACAACTTAGCGGTGTTAAGAGATCTGTTGCTTTAAGTACACGTGTCAGGCCTACTACACAACATATAAATTACACACCATTTGTGCCACAGAGGTGTTTTTTTACAGAAGGTGTAGGATATATACTACTCACACCTGATTTAAGCAGGGCAAGGAAGGGGAACTCAGAAGTTTGAGCCAGAAGTACGCCAATACAATGAGATCAGTAACTGTGCTTTTCATATAACCTTGAAACAATGTAAACATACAGCAATTGCAATGCATACAAACAGTACATAAAATCAATAAATAAACAGAAAATACATTTGTAACTGGCATTTGAAATTGTCAGTGTCATGATTTCCTAAATATAATTAGCATTGTTTTTCAAAGACACACAATTGGTTTTACATCCTAAAAACATTCAAAAAAGTCATTTACATTCAGAATTTTCTTTAAAAATAATTTATGTACTACACAAAGGCCATAAATCCAAATAACAAAATGCTTAAAATCCAAAAATAAACATTTCACCTAGGGTTGGGCGGTATAACGATAATACCGTATACCACAGTATTTTAAAAATGTAGACGTATATATGATGTGTGTGTAGTGTGTCAAATTTCGGTTCTGTGTCTTTAAAAGTCAGCTACAATTATCATGTCCATTTAACATTTAAGAGAGCCACAGGGAGGGGGGGGTGCAGTGGGAGCTCAATGACTGCTGATGTCACGGTCTGAAAACGGGTGGAGAAAAGCACAAGCCCAGTAGCCCACTGAAGTTTTAAGTTTAGCTGTGAGTTTGAGTTAAAAGAGAAAGGAATTAAGCTGTAAACAGATATAATTCTCAGAAAATCCTTCACTCGACTTTGTGCTCACATGTATATGGCTTTGGCTTTATCCTCTAAATATGTGTGTTTTGAGAGTCAATTTGCTGAAAAATCTGCTGTGATGTGCTAAACCGCAAGTGCCCATTAGCGGCAGCTGTCTTATTTCGCTTATTTTCCAAGTTTTCTGTTCCTTCAGCACCAGTTGCTGAAACTTGCTCTCTTAGAAACTGGTTTTTATCATCAACACGTGTGTTGGTGTGCACTATTGGGTATAAACTCAACTTTGTGCTCAAAGATATAAGGCTCAGTGAGTAATACTGTATACAAAGATATTATTTTGAGAGGGTATTCTGATATGAAAAATGTGGATACTGCCCATCCCTAATTTCACCAGTAGGTTTGGAACAGTAAAATAAAAAATAAATAAACTAAAAAAACTAAAAACAAAAAAGAGTTACTACATGGCAGAAGGGTACTTTACATCAGTTTGAGTTTCCTCAAATGTGTGGAAGTACACATTTGTCACTTAGGCTAAGATTCACGGCATGCATCAGTTCCATCAACAGTTTGCAAGCCTCTGCAGTGTTGTCAAATTTTGTCAATACCTCACTGCCCTCAACAATGATGGCAACATCAGCTGTATCCTCATCTCTGGCAGCTAGTACAACAAGGACCTTCAATCCTTGTTGTGCAGTGTGGTGAAAGAACACTCTTAAGTGCAGTCACCTCAGTTGTACTCCTTGTTGAATTCCAGCTCTATAATTAAACATATAGAGATTATGTACATGTTCTGTTCACTTCAATATATTTTCTTTACAAATCTTTTACTGTAAGCTCACTGTAAGAAGATTGAATCAAATGGTAGCATCTTGGGGATATGACGTCTTCCAAACAACCATCAGGTCCTATCTACATGCCAACAAGCTGTTTGCGAGGCATGCATGGAGAAAGCCTTTTCTGAGTTATACTCATAAGCGTAAATGGGTGGAGTTTGCCAAGTGGTACTGGGATTTTAACTGGGACGTGTGCTTTGGTCAGATGAGACCAAGATAGAGCTTATTAGCAACAAACACTCTAAGTAGGTCTGGCGTAACACCAAGGATGAGTATGCAGAAAAACACCTCATGCCCACTGTTAAGTAAGATCAGTGATGCTGTGGGCCTGTTTCTCCTCCAAAGGACCTGGCAACCTTGTAAGGATACATGGGATCATGATTTCTTTGAAATATCAGGTAATTTTGAATCAGAAGTTGGTGGCCTAAGGACTGGCGTCCCCTCCAGGGTGTATTCCCGCCTTGCGCCCGATGATTCCAGGTAGGCTCTGGACCCCCCGCGACCCTAAATTGGATAAGCGGTTACAGATAATGGATGGATGGAAGTTGGTGGCCTCTGCCCAAAAGCTGAAGATTGGTCATCACTGGTTGTTTTAGCTGGTTGTTAATGACCCTAAACATGAGGCCAAATCAAAGATGGTTCACAAGGCTCCTCTCATGGCCATCTCAGTCCCCAGACCTCAACCCAATAGAAAACCTGTGGGGTGAGCTGAAGAGGAGAGTGCATAGGAGAAGACCCAGGACTGTGGACGATTAAGAGAGATTGTGCAAAGAGGAATGGTCGAAGATCCCTCTTTCTGTATTCTTCCATCTTGTGAAGAGTTATAGGAGAAGATTAAGTGCTGTCTTGTTGTCAAAAGGAGATTGTAATGGTACTAGCACCAGGGGTGCCAATAATTGAGGCACACATGATTTCATTCAAAAGATTTATTTCTTAATGTGTGATTTTTTCCCCCCACCAAATAAAGGCACTTGAAGCTTAGATATATAGTAGCCTTTATAGTATATTAGAAGCCAAAGAACACTTCTTAACCAGGGGTGCCAATAATTATTGATGGCACTGTACTTATAACTGTATGGCATTTAACAAGTTAAAATAATCGGTTACAGACAATTAATGAATGAATGAATACACACTCACCAGTAAAATTTTGCATCCTGGGCATTTTTTACAGTTGATTTATTCTGCTTAAATTTAAAGAATACGTAGCATTTCTACCTTAAAATGATATTTCTAGCTTCTAAATGACTCTCTCTGCTGGTTTACTGCACTAAGTGTGACACTGTGTGAATGCACAGTATTTATAAAATGAGGAGGCAGAGAATAAACATTCGTTTATCGTGTGTTCATTTTCAACATGCAGTTCATAATCATTTTTTATTCCTCTGAGAGTGGTTACTGGACCAAACACTAGGTGGCGCTCCAAAGACAATATAGGGACCGTGGTCAAAGAGGAAACAGCCTGTAACCCCTGAAATTTTTTGATTGTATGGGATTTTAAACTGATCACCCCAAGTTGAGGTGAGCTGCAGGTTTTGGGGGCTCGTCTGTGATTCCAGTGCAGCTACAGTTTTGCAGTGGATCCCACAAATAGCCAGCCTCTTTACAATGACTTTGTGTCTTGTTCTGCTTGTGTAAGGTGTCAATGGTCATCTTTTGGACAACTGTCAAGTCAGCAGTCTTCCCCATGATTGTGTAGCCTACAGAACTAGACTGAGAAACCATTTAAAGGCCTTTGCAGGTGTTTTGAGTTAATTAGCTGATTAGAGTGTGGCACCAGATGTCTTCAATATTGAATTTTCTGAGATACTGAATTTGTGGTTTTCATGGTTGTCAGCTATAATCATATATATAATAAACACTTGAAATATATCTGTCTGTGTGTAATGAATGAGTATAATCTACAAGTTTCACTTTTTGAATGAAATTACTGAAATAAAACTTTGATATTCTAATTTTATGACTAGCACCTTTGTGTGTGTGTGTGTGTGTGTGTGTGTCTGTCTGTCTCTCTCTTATATATATATATATATATATATATATATATATATATATATATATATATATGAGAGAGAGAGAGAGAGAGAGGCATAGTGATGCAGCAGCTGAGGCTCACATCCACTGTCCACAAAGCCTGCAGTGCTCTTGAATCCTGGCTTGCCAAGACAGACAATCAGGGTTACCTGCATGTTTTAAAGCATGGACATATTAGTGTGCCATTCTGCCCAGGATCGGCACGGTGACGCAGCAATCACACAGCTCCAGGGACCTGGAGGTTGTGGGTTTGAGTCCTGCTCCGGGTGACTTTCTATGAGGAGCTTGGTGTGTTCTCCCTGTGTATGACTGGGTTTCCTCTGAGTGCTCCGGTTTTCTCCCACAGTCCAAAAACACACGTTGGTAGGTGGACTGGCGAGTCAAAAGTGTCTGTAGGTATGAGTGTGTGAGTGAAGGATTGGCACCCCCTCCAGGGTTTGTTCTCGCCTTGCGCCCAATGATTCCAGACCCACCATGACCCTGAACTGGATAAGCGGTTACAGATAATGAATGAATGAATTCTATGATGTATTGTATGATGTCTCCTTGTCAAGTTTGGAGGCTCTAGAGAAGGAAATTAGCAACTATTTGCAACACCCTGCATCTCCCTTTCAGCAGCATATAAAAGTTTGTAGTGACTCAGAAAAAGGAAGCAATGCACTATTGAGACCCCAATATTGTCCCTGTCAAAGAAAGTAGAATGCTGCAAAATAGTTTTGGAGGCACAGATAAAGCAGATGTCTGCTGTTGGGAACATGGTGACAGGGCAGTCAGGCCTAGGCTATTTTCCAAGCTGCCAAAATCCAAAATGCAGAAGGAAAGAAGCAACTACATACAAACCGGATTCCCAAAAAAAAGTTGTGACACTAAACAAATTGTGAATAAAAACTGAATGCAATGATGTGGTGGTGCCAACATCTAATATTTTATTCAGAATAGAACACAAATCACAGATCAAAAGTTTAAACTGAGAGAATGTATCATTTTAAGGGAAAAAAGTTGTTTCAAAATTCCATGGCGTCAACAAATCACAAAAGTGTTAGGACAAGGCCATTTTTTACCACTGTGTAGCATCCCCCCTTCTTACAACACTCAGACATCTGGGGACAGAGGAGACCAGTTTCTCAAGTTCAGAAATAGGAATGCTCTCCCATTCATGTCTTATACAGGCCTCTAACTGTTCAATTGTCTTGGGCCTTCTTTGTCACACCTTCCTCTTTATGATGCGCCAAATGTTCTCTATAGGTGAAAGATCTGGACTGCAGGCTGGCCATTTCAGTACCTGGATCCTTCTCCTACGTAGCCATGATGTAGTGATTGCTGCAGAATGTGGTCTGGCATTATCTTGTTGAAAAATGCAGGGTCTTCTCTGAAAGAGATCACGTCTAGATGGGAGCATATGTTGTTCTAGAACCTGAACATAGTTCTCTGCATTAATGGTGCCTTTACAGACATGCAAGCTGCCCATGCCACAAGCACTTATGCAACCCCATACCATCAGTGATGCAGGCTTCTGAACGAAGCGTTGATAACAACTTGGGTTATCCTTGTCCTCTCTGGTCCGGATGACATGGCGTCCCAGTGCTCCACAAAGAACTTCAAATCGTGACTCATCTGACCACAGAACAGTCTTCCATTTTGCCACACTCCATTTTAAAAGACCCCTGGCCCAGTGCAAACGTCTGAACTTGCGGAGCTTGCTTAGAAATAGCTTCCTCTTTGCACTGTGGAGTTTCAGCTGGCAACGGCGGATGGCATGGTGAATTGTGTTCACTGACAATGCTTTCTGGAAGTATTCCTGAGCCCATTCTGTTATATCCTTGACAGTGGCATTCCTGTTTGAGGTGCAGTGACGTTTAAGGGCCAGGAGATCACGAGCATCCAGTAGAGTTTTACGGCCTTGACCCTTCCGCACAGTAATTGTTCCAGATTCTCTGAATCTTTTTATCTTTGCTATTTTATGCTGTGTAACACCATTCTGATATTGCTGCACTATCTTTCTGCGCAACAATGGTGGAACTGGTGATCCTCTTACCATCTTGGTTTCAGAGAGACACTGACACTCTGAGAAGCTCTTTTTATACCCAGTCATGTTGTCAATTGACCTAATTAGTGTTAATTGGTCTTCCAGGTGTTTGTTATATGCTCAATTTCCTTTTTCCAGCTACTTGTCCCAACTTTTTTGGGATTTGTTGACACTGTGAAATTTTGAATCAACATATTTGTCCTTTAAAATGCTACATTTACTCAGATTAAACTTTTGATCTGTCATCTATGTTCTATTACGAATAAAATATTGACATTTGCCATCTCCACATCATTGCATTCAGTTTTTATTCACAATTTTTTTAGTGTTCCAACTTTTTTGGAATCCGGTTTGTATTTTACAGGGAAAGCCACGTGCAGGTATAGAGGAAGTACGAGTCAGCAAGGTGCTTGGACACGTTTGGGAGAACATGCTGCAGTGGAATATCATTTGGATGGATTTCTGGCTTGTTAATTTTAGCCCTTCAATTTTCTGGTCCAAGCTGTCTCTTTACCTTTACCTATACCTGTCTCTGATTCATTCCTCCCGCATGTGCACTGGGAGAGGATCTCGTCAGCAGCTGCTCCAAAGCTTTGACTGATTCTAATTACCACTAGCACAATGGCCCAGTGCTTAGGACAATTACAGAAACAGTCACCCCAGCCATTCAGGTCAGTAAATTCCACGCCAGGAAAGAAACCATCTATTTCCTCAAGGCTGGAAACATGGCACTGTCATGACTAAAGACAAGAGCCAGCTCACTATCCACAACACCAGACTGGCAGCTTAGAGCAGAACTTGGAAAACAACTCACGTTCATGCACAACAGCCTCTGCCAAGAACTGAACATCTTCATAAACTCCACAATGCAAGGTAACATGTGGGAGTTGACAGTACCTTGGGAATAACACAGGGAAGAGGCTGATAAAAGATATTTGGCCAATCAACAGGTGCTGGTGAAGTAGTGCAGAAGCTGAGACTGACGTGCTATATGCAAGCTGTTTGAAGTGGGTTTTCATGTTTGCTGGGTGCTCACTCTAAATCTCTGTCAGGCCTAACTGGAATAGTGAAGTGGAGGACCATTTGTTCTATCACGGAAGCCACAGAGAAAGCCGCTCTGGCTTTGGATATAGAGGGCAAGTTCATGAATTGCTGCTGCTGCTGGGATGCAATACAATAGTTTATCAACCCTGGATGGGTCACCTGAGTGAGGTGTTCTGATTTTGAAAGACCCCTGAATTTTACTTTTATGTCTAGAAGCATGAAATATGTGTGTGTTAAATTATATGCAATTTTATAACAAAAAGCAAATGTAATCAGACATTTAAGTGTAGTGCTTTGAAAAATTTGTTTACACATACAGACATGTGCTGTATATGGGTGTCTCTCTATCTCTCTCTCTCTCTCTGTTTTTTATTATTTTTCCCCTGCTAATCTCAGTTAACCTCAGTTCCACATCAACATTTCACTTGTCTGCTCTGTTTTGTTCTTAACTGTCTGTAGATTATGCTGTTATTTACGTTTCTCAATTGGCCAAAAATCATGGCTATAGACAGATAAAGGCAACACTAGCTTTATTAACACTGTGTCATGTTATGCATGCTGAAAAAAAAGTATTTATTTTGCATTTGTGTAAATATGTGCATGTGTTACAGGGTCATTTATGGATAAAAATGAATATGACTGGAGCTCTGAGGATGAGGAACTGGACACAAAAGCTCGGCCAGTGCAGGTGCTGGTGGTGAAGGATGACCACTCATTTGAGCTGGACGAGGTAGCACTGAGTCGAATCCTGCTGGCCGAGGAGCTCAGGGACAGAGAAGTGGTAGCTGTTTCTGTGGCTGGAGCTTTCAGAAAGGGCAAGTCTTTCCTCATGGATTTCATGCTGCGCTACATGTATAACCAGGTAAGATCAGCACTGATACTGTTAGCGTGTACAGTATTACACGTTAAAAAAATAATTCTGTAAAATTTACAGTAACAAGTTAGCAGCATGAAAGTAAAAGACTGTCAGTAAAATAGTGTACGGTGCAGCATTCTGCAGCACTACATAATTTTTAGGGCCACCTATGCTGTTTTTTTTTTTTCCTTTTTCTAGGGTAAAATGTTAGTCATGTAATAATGTGTAACGACAATCAAAAATGAACAAAGTTAAACAGGAACTAAAATAGAGCTACACAGAACTACAAGGTTAAACACACAGAGCTAAGGGACTAAATACAGAGATACACTGTAAAAAATTTCTTGTCAATTTTACAGTATTTCAAATTTACAAAATACTATTGTAACTGAATAATACAATACTTTACTGTAAATACTGGGATTTACAGTAAATAACTGGCAGAAGATTCCCAGCCATTTACTGTATTTTTACAGGAACACTATTGTAATTCAACTTTACAGATTACTACTATAATAGAATAACAATATTTTATTGTAAATTTTTAAAGGTACAATAGATCCTTTCAGCAGATTGTTTTTTATTTCAGTAATTAGACTCTGTTATAAACTCTGTAATTAGAAACAATATCTAAATTTCATTTAGAGCTGGGCGATATGGACCAAAAATAATATGGTGGCTGGCTGGTGCTGTGGGGTGGCAAACGTGGCGAGGCCTCGGGCATTTCGCACGGGAGAACGCTGACGTTCTCCGGTCTTTCCCACGAGCCACCCCACTGCCATCGATGCACTGCTCCAACACGTCACACAGACTTAAACTTGGACTACTTAACTCCCGCTCTATCACAGATAAAGCTCCTTTACTTAATGATCTCATGGTTGTGAACCACATCAGTGTATTTTTCCTCACAGAGACATGGCAAAAACCTGGTGATCATTTCCACCTAAATCTGTTGACTCCTAGTGGTTTTAGATATTTAGCCAAGCCCAGGCCACATGGGAAGGGGGGTGGTCTCGCTGTAATTCTTGATGATTCACTTAATGTATGTCTCTGTGAGTTTCATGAGGTAAAATCATTCGAATACATGGCTCTGAAACTGGTCAGCTCAACCCCTGTGCTGTTTCTGTTAATCTATCGCCCACCAAAGCCCTCCTCTGACTTCTTCACAGAACTCTGTGAGATACTCACCTTGGCCAGTTCTGCATGTCCAGCTTTGGTCATGCTAGGGGATTTTAACATCCATGTTGATGCTATCTGTTCACTGACAACTGAATTTGAGTCTCTGTTGGGCTGCTTTAGCTTGACACAACATGTTGATTTTCCCACACACTCACATGGCCACACACTGGATTTAATTTGTTCTTCTGGTCTATCTGTTACCTCTGTCTCTGGCTCTATTGTTGGTGTCTCTGACCACAAGCTTGTTGAAGCATCTGTTAACATCTCTGTTTCACGCCAGTGCAGTAAATCTACCGTCTCCTTCCGTAATATCAAAGCTATCGAACCTCAGTCTTTTTCCGCCCTTCTTCAGTCTTCTGCACTTTCTTCTATTTCCCGGCTGTCCTGTCCCGATGACATTCTGACTCTCTTTAATGACACTGTTTCTGGTGTACTAGACCAATTGGCTCCCTTAAAGACTAGACAGGTCCCTGCTGGTCGCTCCTCCCCTTGGTTCACTCCTGAACTCCGTGCTTTAAAAACCACTGGTAGGCGTCTGGAGCGCCGCTTCAAGAATTCTGGTCTTACTGTGCACTTAATGGCATATGCTGACCACATGATTTCTTATAATACTGCTTTAAAATCTGCCCGTTCTGCACACATTTCATCTCTTATTAATAATTCTGGTAACAAGCCCAAAACACTTTTCGCTACTGTTAGTAAACTCATTCAGCCACAAACAATCAAGAACTTTAACACTGCTGAGCAATGTGAAGTTTTCCATAGATTTTTTAATGACAAGATTGCTAAAATCTACCATCAGCTCCTCTCATCTCCTTCTTCACCTGAAGATTGTTTCCATTTGAGCCCAGCTCATAAACCCCTGGCTAATTGCTCTCCCATTGATCCAGAGCTTATATCAGAGCTTATAGTCAATTCCAACGCTTGTACCTGTCTACTCGATGCTGCTCCTACCCCATCTTAAAAAATATTCCGCCATTATATCCAGCCCCATTTCCCATCTCGTTAATATGTCTCTTGCCTCAGGTTACGTCCCCATAGGCCTTAAAACATCTGCCATCACACCCATTCTCAAAAAACCTGGTCTGAACACAGACAACCATGATAATTTCCGACCTATTTCTAACCTCCCCTTTTTAGCTAAGCTTTTAGAAAGGATGGTGGCCATTCAGTTAGAGTCATTCCTGATGGACAATAATCTTTTTGAGCCTTTTCAGTCTGGCTTCCGCACAAAACACAGTACTGAGACAGCCCTTTTGCGGGTTTTAAACGATATCCTACTCGCTACTGATTCTGGTGCACTCAGTATCCTTCTTCTCTTAGATTTGAGTGCAGCATTCGACACTGTTAATCACAGCATACTCATCTCTCGTCTCTCAGCTATTGGCATAACTGACACAGCACTTTCCTGGTTCATCTCTTACTTTACCAATAGATCTCACTTTGTTGCTCTTGGTATACACAGATCTTCCCCTAGTACTGTTACACAAGGTGTTCCCCAAGGTTCAGTCCTAGGCCCTATACTATTCATCATATACATGCTGCCACTTGGTCAGATCATCCACAGCCATGGTCTTAAATATCATTGTTATGCAGACGACACTCAAATATACGTGAGCACCAAAAATACCTCCACTCTGCCCCCCTCTGCCCTTATTTCCTGCGTTCAGGATCTGAGACACTGGTTGCACGCCAACTTTTTGAAACTCAACACAGAAAAAACTGAAGTCCTGCTCACCGGCCCCAAGTCCACTCTTTCAAAAATCTCTGATATCACACTTAATGGTGTGGCTGTAAAAACCTCTCCAGTTGTTCGCAATTTAGGTGTACTTCTTGACTCCTCCCTGTCCTTCAAACCTCATATTAAGGCCCTAACCAAAACATCCTTCTTCCATCTACGTAATATTGCTCGCCTTCGTCCCCTGCTTTCTGTTAAGGATGCTGAAATTCTGGTCCATGCTTTCATTTCCTCCCGTTTAGACTATTGTAATTCTCTCTTCATTGGCCTTCCTTCTACGACTATACACTCCCTTCAGTGTGTTCAGAACTCTGCTGCTCGGGTCCTCTCTTATTCTAAAAAATCAGCTCATATCACCCCTGTTCTTCATCAGCTCCACTGGTTACCTGTCTCGCTCCGTATTCAGTTTAAAGTTCTCCTGCTCACATACAAAGCTCTGCATGGTCTGGCGCCAGCCTACCTTTCTGAACTTTTACACTCCTACTGTCCTACTAGATCACTGAGGTCCTCTGAGAGCGGTCTTTTGTCAGTACCAAAATTTAAACTGGTTACTGCTGGTGGTAGATCATTCAGCGTGATGGCACCCAAGCTCTGGAATTCATTACCACAAAGTCTTCGTCTCTGCTCTTCATTTTCTGCCTTTAAAACCCAGCTAAAGACCTATCTCTTCTCTCAGTACTTATGCACTCTGCAGGCATAAGTGTATTCCTCTATATTTTTATTTTTATTATTATAATTATTATCTTTTTTTTATTTTTATTTTTATTTTTTATTTTATCTTTTTTTTTTTTTTTTTTTTTCCCTCCCCCTTCTCTCCCCCTCCTCTTTGTGTAAAGCGACCTTGGGTATTAGAAAGGCGCTATATAAATATAACTTATTATTATTATTATTATTAATATCTCAATACTTTTTAGCTGAATGGCGATATAGGATATATATCTTGATATTTTTCTTGTCATGAGTCACGCTCAAATATGGCTCAAAGGTGCGACTTATCATATATCTGTCGTCAAGGGAAAATGTTTTACTCTCGCAAGCTGGTTGGAAAGGGTCTGTTGAGACGGGGAGCATACCCTTTTGCTATTTAGTAAACTACCACTTTAGTAATACCATGCCACTTCGTACTATTCTTTTCGTAAGGCACAGTGTTCGCTGATGAAGCTTGCAATGCTGTCTGAACTGGTTCAGGGGAGCTGTACCGGGATGTATGTGAGCAGAGCAAAGCAGACGAGTTGAGCAGAGCACAGAATGGCCCTGTACAAGATTTAGACTTTTAAAAACTTACAATATCGATATAAGCGATATAGCCTCACTCCATATCCTGCCATGTTCTATCTCAATTTATTTTAACATATCGATATATCGCCCAGCCCTAATCACATCCATTCTTTATATATACTGTACAATACCTGTATTGTGTAATAGGATTATGGTGTTACTATTAAACAAGAAAAACTATCCAAAAACTGCCAATCATGAATACTGTAAAAATACTATAACCATTACATACACAAAAGTTAAATTTTTGCCCCTTATGATGTTTGAGTAGCTTTTTTATTTTCTAACCAAAAATATTTGACAATATCAAATTACTTTGATGTAATAGAAATATGCTCAAATCCTTATAGTAAAACATTATGTTATATTACATAACTTTTAAACTTACCAGGTCACACAAATAGTGGCCATAATACATCATGAATTATTTAATATAAAAAAATGTGTAATCTGGATTACTAAAACTTTGTATTTCAAATATCATCACTGACCCCAACATGTTACTGACACACTTAGAGTCAGTTTTGCATTGAACATGACCCTTCAAATAAAATCCTATTCATTGTCCATCAGTTTCTTTAAAAGTGAGGATACACACGGCAAGGACTTCTTGATTGCTCTTGACTTTCACCACTCCTGGGGACATGTACGAAAGAGGCATCTATAAACAAATCCTTAATTTGTAACATAGCATGTGGAAATTAAAGAACAAAAAAGTTACAATAAAAACTGTGTACACAAAGTTTAGAGGATACAGTAAGGGGAAGATCGGATGGCATCAAGGGCAGGACAATTTTTAAAACAAAACATGGCACAAAAAGTAGTTGTCGCTTGCTCACACTTTTATCAGTGAAGACTTAGTCTGAGGAATGATATTAATACAAACTCAAAAAATATATTTTTTTCCAAAAGTCCTATAATTTCAATTTGATACCTGATCTAAAAGCCATGTAGATTGTTATGCTTTGCACTTCTGTCAATATATTATAGTAATCAGAAAATCCAGTATTTGACCTTTAATTTAAATATTAAAAGCACAATTTTCAACTGCATCAAATGACTCTAGATTGGCTCTGGACCCACAAAAACCTTGATTAGAACTAAGTAGTTGCAGCAGAAGAATGAATGAGTGAAAACAGTTACTGCTCTTCATAAACATTTCAAAAAGAATTATTCAACAGAAATGGGTCAAAATTTCTACGCATTTACCTTCAGTTAATTGTAAATTTTTTATCCATTTTCATACATGGGGTTTCTGCGACAGTAAAGTTATCATATTTCAAAGTTTATATATTTATTAATACTTTTAACTACAGATAAGATAACATGAAATATAGACTAGTTTAATGCAGATACGTAAGTAAACACAAGTAAAGAGAAAATTCCAAAGAATGAGACTTTTTACCTCTGGATTAACTCAATTATAAATGAAGTTTCCTGTCGATATTGGAGACAGAAATTGTAGTACAAGGAGAATAGAGCTGCCATTCCAGAGATTAATGGAGGCTTGAGCGAACACAGGCCACTTGTCCTTCCACTGTCAGCAACCATCTTGCATTGGCTAAAAAAATCCACTATAATTGTAATTCAAATGTGTCTTAAATTTTGATCATTCTGGAATATTTTGACAAATCTTGCAATTATATATACATACCCAGAATAATCATTTGAGAACTCAACTGATGAGGAGGCAGGTTAAGGGTTTCAACGTCAGCAGCTGTGGCACTTGCCTAAATGACGATAATATAGATTACATTTTTCAGTGATACGTCAAATTAAAATCTACATGATATAGTCTAAGTCTAGTTTCAGTTTTGCTGTTTTTAATGAATAGAGTGTCAAATGGAGGTTAGCCGACCAAAATGGAGTGAGGTTCTAGATGTGGTTAACCATGCAAAGGCAGGTTCTGCTCCAGGACCTAATGGTGTGCTGTATCAGGTGTACAAATATGCACCTGAGGGCTTGAAGATTTTGTGGAGGTTGATCGTCATAGTTTGGAAGAAAGGGATCATTCCAAAAGAGTGGAGAAGAGCAGGCGGTATCCTTATTGCTATGGAGAAAGATGCTGTGTGTATAGAACAGTTTCGGCCCATTAGTCTTCTTAATGTGGAGGGTAAGATTTTCCTTAGTGTGATAGTGAAGAGACTTGCTGCTTATTTGAAAGCAAACAAACTCATTGATACTCCGGTACAAAAGCCAGGGGTTTCTGGCTTCGCAGGATGTTTGGAACGTAGCACCATGATCTGGCATCAGATTCAGACAGCAAAGAAAGAGGGTAGAAATCTAGATGTTTCTAGATTTAGCGAATGCATTTGGCTCAGTGCCACATACGCTCATGTGGAAAGCCTTTAAATTTTTCCAGGTGCCAGATAAGGTTACTAGGCTTGTTAAAGCATATGTTGAGGATTCAGTTTTGCTTTAGTACAGGGGAATTTGTTATATCATGACAGCAATTAGAAATGGGTATAATGGCTGGATGTAAAATTTACAATGGCAATGGAGGTAGTAATCAGGGCCTCTAAGTGGGTTGTAAACAGGGAGAGGATGCATGATGGTATTCAGCTTCCCCCTATCAGGGCTTACATTGATGACATGATGACCCTGACTACTACTGTGCCTTTCAGATTGCAGTTGCTGAGGAAGTTAAATGATAATCTAAGGTTGGCTAGTCTGAAAGTTAAATTGAGCAAGTCTAGAAGTCTGTCGATTGTCAAAGGGAAACTTGTACAGGAAAATTTTGTGATGGAAGGAGAAATGATTCTTACAGTACTGGGAAGACCAGTGAAGAGTTTAGGTAGATGATATAATGCAGCACTAAATGATACCAACCAAGCTGTGGGAATAAATTCTGATTTGGTGAAGGCTATTAATAGTATAGATAGATCATATCTGCCAGGGAAGTTGAAATTGTGGTGTCTGCATTTTGGCTTAATGCCTCGTATTAGATGGCCATTGACAGTTTATGCCGTTTCGATCACAGAAGTAAAGAGGATGGAATGGGTTATGAAAAAGGCCATAAGGAAGTGGCTAGGGGTGCCACAGTGTTTAAGTAGCATTGTATGGTATGGGAGAGGGTTACTGGAGCTACTACGCACAAGTTTAGTTGAGGAATTTAAATGCGCAAAGGTGAGTCATGAGATGATTTTGTCAGGATCGAAGGATGCACTGGTTAAAGCAGCAGTGACAGTTACAAAAGCTGGTAAGAAAGTGGAACCCACGAGTGGCAGTGCAGGTAGCCAGGAGCTCATTAGAGCTAAGGGATGTGATTGGCCAAGTGCAATGCGGAAGAGCGGGCTTTGGGTCAGGTGATACATGGAAACTTTTTAGTAGGGCCACATCATTTTAGCATGTTTGTTGGACAGCAAATACTTAGAGGTAAATGCATTAACAAGTGGTAGTAGTAATAAAGTGATTAGGTTTGTGCATGAGGGGGAATGTATTCGAAAGCATGCACAGGCTATAAATATTGGTCAATGGGGTGAAGCAAGAGATTGGAAATTACTGGTGGACGTAGGTTAGAGTGACCAGACGTCCTCTTTTCGCCAGACACGTCCTCTTGTCGGGACCTAAAAAACGCGTCCGGCCAGGACTCCAAAACTGTCCAGGATTTTGCCGTCCACAGTCTTCCCCTGTCCCAATTCTTACAAAAAGCCCTAATTCCTTTCTTGAAGTGTGCACTTTGATGACGTTGTTTTAGGTGAGCAAAAGCGGGGCGCTGGGATCAAGTGTTCAAGGGGTCGGAGCTCAGAGCAGAAATGGGACACACTTCACCATGCGCGCCTTCTTGTGCTTACATCACTTTCAGCTGAATTCCGCTCACTTACATCACAGTGTTTTACTGGAGCCTCGAACAGAAATGTGTTGAAAGTTGTTAAGGTAATTTATCATAGTCTCTTCTTCATATCTGGAAGCGTTTCTGTGTCACATGAGCCTTTTACTTTCTGCTCTATATTTAAAAATACACCTGACCGTTACTGACGTCCTGACAAGTTAATCAAGTTACATCTGTGCAGTTTTTCTATTTAACATTAACTTCAGAAGAAAACAGGCCAACTCATTAAAGCCGGAACAGGGGACTGAATTATAGCTCTCACATACAGCACTTTTTTTTTGTCAGACCATATGAAATATAAGTATTTTTACATAAATGTCTGGATCCTATCAATGCTCTGATCATTTATAAATTCAGAATTACTTCTGGTTTGATTTAGTAATGTTTAAAAAACACAGTTAAAAAAAAAACTTGTCAGTTTCTGTCATGGTCATGAGTTTTTTGGTATAAACAAGTTGCTTTAATACAGGGCTTCAGTTTTGAAGTTTGGTATGAACAAAAAATAACAGGTTTCAATGATAATAAACTGTCAAGACATGACAAAAATATTATTTTATTATTTTTGCTTAGGGCCAAATGTTGAATGGAATGGAATCTGTGCAAAAAGCCATTTGTTTTTTATCTTCTTAACCAGTATCGCTATGTATTAAATTTCAGCAGCATATTTGCATGGTTATGGAAGCATTTGTGCTGCCAACCTGTCCCATGTGTCCTCTTTTTTGAAAACTCAGATATGGTCACCCTAACGTAGGTCAAATCTGCAGGTACCAGTGCGTTAACTGCACTGAGGCCAGATATGGTGCTGTACTGTGAAAGTAAACTGATAGTTTATTTATTTTTTATTTTTTAACATATATTTTTATTGATTTCCAAAGTTTGATATTACAACCTTACAAACTTCAAAAGGTCTTCAATCAGGCTGCCAGGGACCTAGTAATATTACAGACATATAAAAATTTCATGATCCCAACATAACAGGTGATATTGAGCACAAACAGATCATTTTACATGAGTTAAGAGGTAAAATACATATAAATAAAAAGAGACTGGTGTTGGAATAGGATTCTTCTATAATCATAATTAAATGTAGTCAAGAATTAATGTAAATCAGCCATTTTCCACATTTAGTTTTAATTTGATCTTTTTTTAATCTCAGGGCAAATGTAAGGGATTTCATTTCATAAATCTCATTAACAATATTCTTCCACAGTTCAATGGTGGGGGTCTGCTTGTAGCCATTTTCTAGTGGTTGCTTTTTTGCTAGCAACTAAAACTATCTGCAGTAGGTATCTATCCGCCCCAACTAGCCAATCTGGCAAATTTCCCATATATAATATTAAGAACTCCTTTGGAATATCTAGGGATAAGATTTTGATAATATGATCCCAATCTTCATTCCAATAATAGTGGATTTTAATGCATTCACAGAAAATATGGAATTGTCCTGCATCAAAGCATTCACAGTTCCTCCAGCATAATTGTGGTATACCCAGCTGCATCACTTTCACTTTAGGGGTAATAACAATCAAATCACATTTTTCCAACAGAACTCGCGCCATATCTTTTTACAAGTAGATGTAGTTTGTATTTTCAAAATATTACTCCATTCACAGAGAGGTATCTCAATATTTAACTCATTTTCCCATGCTATTTTAGCATAGTCAGTTGATTCATTTTTCGAGTTAATTATTCTATTATACAACTTTGAGATTATTTTCACGGGTTGTATAGTGTATGCCTGCACAACTTGGAGAATAATAGGATTTTCCTCCAGCTGTGGATTTGTGGATTTGATCTCTTTCATACAGTAATTACGGAGCTGCAGATATAAGTCTTGATTACTAATCTTAAATTCCTCTTTGAGCTCTTCAAAGGACATCAAGTTCCCTTTGTTTATCATTGTGCTGTACGCTGTTAGTCCTTTATGTGCCCATAGTTTAAATTGTTGAACTTGTAATCTTGGTTGGAATGAATAGTCATATGCAAACCATCTTAGCTGTTTAATTTGGTTCTGCAATTTGAACCATTTTACTAAATCAAACCAAGTTCTAAGAGTATGTAGAATGAGAGGATTCATTTCTGAGTCATTTAATCTGGGCCTGTCCTCTATCAAGGTCTGTATTGGGAGAGTTGTTGTGGAGAGTTCAATGTTTTTCCATTTAGCTGTTTCATTAGTGTTACACCAGAGAACCAAGTATTTTAGTTGAGCTGACTGATAATATTCTTTAAGATATGGAAGTGCAAGGCCGGGCGGCATGGTGGCGCAGTAGGTAGTGTCGCAGTCACACAGCTCCAGGGACCTGGAGGTTGTGGGTTCGATTCCTGCTCCGGGTGACTGTCTGTGAGGAGTTGGTGTGTTCTCCCCGTGTCTGCGTGGGTTTCCTCCGGGTGCTCCGGTTTCCTCCCACAGTCCAAAAACACACGTTGGTAGGTGGATTGGCGACTCAAAAGTGTGTGTATGTGTGTGTGTGCCTGTGTTGCCCTCTGAAGGACTGGTGCCCCCTCCAGGGTGTATTCCTGCCTTGCGCCCAATGATTCCAGGTAGGCTCTGGACCCACTGCGACCCTGAATTGGATAAGCGGTTACAGATAATGAATGAATGAAGTGCAAGTCCTCCTCTTTACTTAGTTAATTGCAATGTTTTAAATCTGACTCTAGGTTTCTTTCCATTCCAGACAAATCATGATATTTGTTTGTCCCACTCGTTCCATTGAGGGATTTTGACTGGTATAGCTTGAAAAAGATATAGTAGCCTGGCTAAGACATTCATTTTTATGATTTCAATGCGAGAGCTCAGGTCAAAAGGAATTAAGGACCAACTTGCAAAGTTGTTTTTAATTTTAGAATTGATTAGGGGGGTAATACTGTAGTGGCAGTAGCATAAATACTGCATATCGGAGTCAATGATAATTAATTATTATTTGATTAATAATTAATTTATTAATTCATTATGTTAAGCTTCATGTTTGGGAGCCATTAAATAATATGTAGTGTCCAATTTTAGCTTGGACATTAGGTCATCATGTTAGATGACTTTACATATTATATAGCAGAATTAGCTAGAATTAATTAGTATTAATGAATTATGCTCATTGATCTGCTGTAGATTCTTGACTCTGAAATTTAATCTGAACTAGAAGTAATAATTCTGTACAAGAAAGGTGCACACAAAAACAAATAACCAAGGATTGGTTTTATCAAACAACTTCATTAATTCATTAATTGTAATATCACCTAATGAATATTGATTATACATTCATATAACGAAATGAATTACATCAGAGACTACAGGGAGATTAATATATGAGGGAATCTCCCACTCCATCTTTCCCTCACTTGTGAACACCCCGAAGTATTTAAACTCCTCCACTCTGCTCTGTACCGGCCCCTTGTGGTGAAAAGAGAGCTGAGCAGAAAAGCAAAGCTCTCGATTTACCGTTCAATCTACGTCCCAACCCTTACCTATGGTCACAAGCTTTGGGTAGTGACCAAAAGAACGAGATCATGGGTACAAGCTGAAATGAGTTTTCTCTGCAGGGTGTCTGGACTCTCCCTTAGAGTTAGGGTTAGGGGCTCGGACATCCGGGAGAGACTCAGAGTGCAGCCGCTGCTCCTCCATGTCGAGAGCAGCCAGTTGAGGTGGTTCGGGCATCTGGTCCGGATGCCTCCTGGACGCGGTGAGGTGTTCTGGGCATGTCCAACGGGGAGAAGACCCCCGGGCAGACCAAGAACACACTGGAGAGACTACATGTCTCGACTGGCCTGGGAAAGCTTCGGTATACCCCCGGAGGAGTTGGTGACTGGGGAGAGGGAGGTCTGGTTTTCTTTGCTCCGACTGCTTCCCCCGCTACCTGGACCCAGATATGCAGTGGATAATGGATGGATGGATGAAATTTCTCTATGATAATTACCCTAAATTCTAAAAAGGCTATAGTTTATCCCAGCAAGCATTCAGCACCACTCCTGAGCTATGAAGAAATGAAACAATGTGACATTACGTATCCCTGGAGATGGACTGGAGATAGCTGGGAACATGGCGCTGACGCGTGGTGCTTTCCGGCGCGGCTTCCTGGAGCAATGCAGCCGTGAGCCTTGTAGTACTGCAGCCGCTGGCGTTCCTTTTCTCTCCCGCCAAGAAACACCGACCTCTCTATCGGAGCTGGTGGCTTTCTGAAGTTCTCTGTGGGAATTATCCGTCAGCGCTGATCTGCCGCCTTGTGAGAGACACATCCATGCAGGTCTCTCATGGGCCTTTTTCTCAGAAGGTCATTCTGAGGGTGCATGTGGCCTTCCCCGTCGCTGGTCCGGAAGGTTTTGTCATCACTTTGAGGGTCAGAGGTCTGAGGTCTCCTTCATGCTCTGGGTGGCATTGAATTTTGCTGGAGTTACACTATAGCTTTTCTTTATCAATAATTTTCTACTTGAGATAAAATTAAAATAGAACTTCTGTTCTATCTGGACCACTCTTGAGGGGCCCAAGTCTGTTTAGAGAGCCATGAGAGGCTGACGCCTGCAGAGCTGGAGAGAGAGGTTCTTCAGGAAAACGTTTTTCTCTCCAAAAATTCTCAAAAAGTGTGTAAAGAGTGCATTTAGCAAAAAAGGTGTGTGAAAAGAGCGAGAGAAAGGGGCATAATAGAGCGTCATTTGATGCCACTGGGTTTTTAACCAGAGTTTAGAAAACCCGCCTTAAATACCTGATTGGTCCTCAGAGATTGAGGATTGAAGTGTCTCTTGCTCCTGAATGGCTGTTTCCTGTACCTTGGTAGTGACATCACATAAAATGTATGACACTTGACAAGACAAAGACGATTCCTGTGGAATGACCATCCCAAGATTTTGAATCATACTTTGCAATACAAAATATTATATGTTAACACAAAGCAATATCATTAAGACAAACCATGTTTTACATAATTCTTAACCAAATAACACACAGAGTAGGTGGCTACCTTGGTTCTACATAAGTTCATATAAAAAGGTGATTTAAAACATATATAAATTAATTCCACCTGGCTAATAATTGATTTGTCTAAAAGGGAATTCATTTCACACAGTAGTACACATAGGCAACTTGTTCATCAGGTAAACAAAAGAATTAAGAAATGTGTGATTCTTTTGTTTAACATTCTTTCAAATATGTGAAAGATTGTTTGCATGTTGTGAGACATGTTCACAAGAGAACATGGAATAAAGGTGGGTCTGTGTGTCTCTTTTCATTCTGAAATATTCTTTTCTTGACCCTGTGTCGTAAACTGTCCTGAAAAGGGCCTGTAGTGTCAGTTTTATGACCCTCTGCTCTGGGTAATCCCACATTCCATCTGGCTTGTGTAAGGAGGGGATGTCTCTGAAAACCAGCTAAAATCTGGGTATTAAAATCAAATCTCAGAAAGTCAAATTTCTTATTAGAAATTAATACACATTCATCATATCATATACTATTGTATATATCTTTAGTTACAGCTCTTTAGTTAACATGGCACACAGATATTGTGTTTCCCATTCGAGGCCAAAGATTTGTCTGGTGTAAGAACTTGCCAGAACTTGTGTTTTATCAAAATACATTTTATAGCCAGAATAAGATCCAAATAGATCCAGGAGATCTCGTAAAGCAGGAAGAGAAGTGTCTGGGTCTTTGAGGTATACCAGTACATCATCGGCAAAGAGTGCCACCTTGTGTTCCTCCCCTGCAATATTGATGTCCCTTATATCAGGAGATTCTCATATTGCCTGAGCTAGCGACTTAATAAGGATTGTGAATAGTATAGGTCGAACATTCACTTTAATCCTAGCTGTAGGCTTTATAATCTTGATTTTATTTTCTGAAAAGTCCATCCAAAGTCAAAAAGAAAAATTGCCAGCGCACACTTATCAAACACTTTTTCGGCATCCAGACCAAGTAAGGCTGCATTCATCCGTCTAATGTTAATATACTTAATTATGTGCAGCTTTCTCCTTATGTTGTCATGCATTTGACGTCCCTGAATAAAGCCTGTCTGATCTGGGTCCATTAAATCAGATACAAAGTTCTTCATGCGGTTTGTAATTATAGATGCAAATAATTTATAATCCACATTTAAGATTCAAATAGGTCTATATGAGCTGCATAATTCCTTATATTTACCATCCTTTGCTATCTGAAAGGGTTCAGACAGGGGCCCAGTTGCCCACTAGGCCAACCCCAGCCAGCAGAGGGAGACATGGAGCCAACATGCCTTAGTTAAGGGAAATCAGCAGCACCTGTTTCTCTCCTACTTAAGGAAAGCCAACACACACCTCATTGCTCAGTCTTGGGTTTCTCTTTTCAAGAGTGCCACACAAGCTTAGCCGGTAATTTTGGTAAAGTCCCTAGAGTGTTCTCCTGGGTCTCTCTCCTGTGAAATCTTCTTGAGTCTTTTGTTCTTTGTTTATCCCTTCTATTAAAAAATAACCTCTAAACTTAGTGTTTCTTCTTTTCTCAAATCTTTTGGTTTGACATCTTTGCCTATTTGTCTTTTCCTTCTTTAATTTGGGAAGTTCTTTTTTGTTTTTAGTTGAATTTTGCTTTCTGTTTTTTCTGCACTTGTGTCCATTAACAAACTACTCCACTCAGGGTTCCTTGGTTTTAACCCACCCCTGGGTAAGTTATCTTAAGCTGTTGTTGGTCAGTTTTGATATCCCTGTGACTCCAAGCATTATCTTAATCATTATTGACAACTGCTGATGTGAGGTTCCCTCAAAAGGAGCTCCTGCTGTGCTGCTCTGTGAAAAACCATTAAAATTCATGTTCACCCCCACACCTTTTTGGAGTTATCTGCCTGCTTTCTGCAACAGACTCTTGCAAAACGGCCATTGTTATGACACTGTTCCTTCTGGCTAGGGAACTTCTTACTGGAACCCGAGTTAGAACTGTTTCCTGAGAGGGCATCTATGGAAGCTGGCACATGGCCTGGTTCTAAGTCAAGGTCCAGCCTTTCAAGTTCACTTTTTTAATTTTACCCCATTTTACATTATGCCAGTTAGGAAGTGATGTCACCAGGGCCTGTCTAAGATCTGGTCTCAGATTCTACCAGCTGTGTAAAATGAGGACCTTCAGTTGTATCATCAATGTTATCACTGTTATAGTTCTCAATTCCACAGTGGCGCACATTCTTTCAAACCGTTCACAGTATTCGGCAGCTGATTCTCCTTTCCTTTGTCTGCAGCCAGTAATCTTCCCCCAGTCAGTGACATTTAAGACTTTTCCATCCTCTATCAATATCTTGTCCACTGTCACCAAAAACTTACTAATAACTTACTATCAGTTAGGTTCAGAACTTGGCTAGCTATAGCTATGGCATCATTGGGATGTAATGAATAGAGGCTTCTCTTTTTTTCTTTTTTTTTTTTTCTTTTTTTTTTTTTCTTTTCTTTTTTTTTCTTTTCTTTTTTTTCTTTTCTTTTTTTTTTTCCTCCCTCTTCTCCCCTCCTCAATGAAGTCGACTCCTATTTCCCTCGGGTGCTTGAATTCTTTGGACAATCTGTCAAGTGTTACGGCGTCTAATGGAATGTACCCAATTTGTACTCTAGTTTCCTTTATTTCACCTCCTTTATTAAGGACCTCAGAAGATTTTATGGTAACAGGTCTCATCTGAACTTGTCTTGTAAAAGTTGCCTTACCACTAGTTTGATCATAATTCTCATTAGAGAATGAGAGTTCTGATCCATCACAGGACTGTATCCAGATTTAGATACAATCCACTGCCAACAGTGGAGGTTCTTCATCCTCTGTATAGCATGGCTGACCCAGAGGAGGAGCTACAGGTGGAGGTTATCATTAATGTTTTACAGGTTTGCAGTTAGCATGTAGTTGTTCAACGTCAGTCAGTGACTGCTGAAGTTTTTTGCAAGTTCTTTGAGCATTCCTAGCAGCTATTTTATGCTTTTTACCTTCATTAGTAAGATCTAAAACTTTCCTCTCAGCTTCTTCTAGTTTACTCTCCATGCTTTTCATGTTACATAGAGACACTCTTTAAATGAACCATGTTTAATGCCATAGCCTAAGGCTGATTTACATTCTTCAAAAGCCCATTCAGTATCAGTATTCAGTATTTTTTACAATGTTGTCAATTACCCTTTGAAAATCTGGCTCTGTCCATTTGAGGCATTTCAGTTCCACCCTTGACTAGTGTGCTGTTTCTATAGTTAGTAGGTTTCCAGGTTGTTTTATTACACACTTGAACAGTTTGGTTTTGCTTGGTTTGTTGCTTAACCATGACTTCAAATGACCAAACAAGAGATTCCCTTAATAGCTAACAGTAATTTTAAGTAATGTTTTCCTCCAATCAAAGTATATAAGAACAGCCACAAAACTAAGTTTTGACCAGTGGCACATTAGTGTTTCAACAAACACAAACAGACCTTTCTTGATCAATATAAAACAGCCACAAACCGTTAGGTTTTTACCAGTGACATGCCAGTGTTTCAACGAAACAAACAGGCCTCTTTTGATCAGAAAATCTAAATACTTATAAAATACCAGTCTTCCCTCATAGATTGGATAACAGTAACAACAGTTACAAACTACTGGTCTTCCCTCACTTGAGGGGATAACAGTAACAACACAGTTACAATTTCAGGATAAATTTACTGACTCTTATTCCTTATATCCTAGTCTGCATAGGAGAAGGTTCTGCCAGAATTTGTATTTAGTTCGTGATGGCGTTACTCACCAAGAAGGATTCAGTATGCCATCCGGGTCACGGCACCAACTGTTAGAAATTCGGCATTGAAGAGTCAGGAGACTGGAGTTCGGCGTTGACTGGAGTTTATTTACACATACACAGGACCATGTATGAGTACAGCTGGATGATCTGAAGTTTGGAAGGTTCAGAGGTTTCCTTCACGTGCATGCAGAAAAGCACGGGCACAGCTTGGTCATCAGTTTGTCACCAGTTCAGTCTGATCCCGATCCAGTCTAACACCAAATATTTTAGGAGGGCCTTTATATACATTGGAGTAGTGGGGGAAGGGAATTGGAGGAAGAAGAGGAGTGAGAGGAGAGGTGTGTAGAATGAGGGTGATGAATGTGTAAGACAGAGGAAGGGGGGGAAAGGTGAGAGAAAATGGAAATCAGGGGAGGGATAGGAGGAAGAATAGGGGTGAGAGGAGGGGTAGGTGTGATAAGGGTGATGGTCAAGGAAATGAGCTAGAACAAGAGGTGTGAGGGGAGGTGTATGATAAAGATGATGAATAGTTTCTCTCAAAAGGAGAGACTCAAACTATACAAACAAATCCTTGAACATAACATCAAGAACAATATAAAGTATACAATATAATTGTATAAAAATACAAAGAACGGCTTCTTTGGTAGTGAACCACAGAAAATGAACCAGAATACTCTGAGGTGTGCTTTTGGATGAGGGAGCTGAAGTCTTAGATCTGTGAGCCCTCTCTATTTCAATGGGTAGGACACCTGATAAAAGCCCCACACAAAAAAGGTGTCTGAATTTGGAGGAACTCAGCTAATGGGACACACTTTCTAAATACATCTTGATTTTAATTAAATTGAGAGAGTACAATTAATTGCCATCAATAAGGCAGATAAACTAATTCATGTGAATTTGTTCTATATTCTTAGATATAGTATTAACTGCTTGTTGTTTCCTTATTCTGTATGACAAATTTCATAGCCGTTCCTCCTACCTCATAATATTTCTGTTTAATAAACAACTATTTTCTTTGTATTTCTTGTAGATATATGATTTAACACATTCTTTGTATTTTTTTTTTTAAATTTCATCCTGTATCTCTTATCTTTCTTTTCAGAATGTTCTCTCTGTAATTGTTTTAACTTGGTTTTGAAATGTTTGCAGTTATTGCTTAAATGTTGGATAATGGATTATGTCTATATCCATTATATAACTAACTTGAGCAAGACACTGTTGTAAAATAATTATGCCCCAAGTTGTAGCGGCATAAATACTATATAGCGGAGTCAGTAATAATTAATTATTATTGGATAAATAATTATGTAATTTATAGTGTTAAGCTTCATGTTTTGGAGCCAGTAAATATGTAGTGTCTTTACCTGTCCAATTTTAGCCTTGAGATAATTTTACATATAGAATTATTTATTATTATGCTCATTGACCTGCTGTAGGTTCTTGGCTCCGAAATTGCATCTGAACTAAAAGTAATAATTCCTTACAAGAAAAGTGCACACACAAACAAATAACCAAGGATTGGTTTTATCACACAATTGGTTTATTAAATGTAATATCAAATAATGATTATTGATTATACATTCATATAATGAAATGGATTACAGTGATACATGAGGGAGCAGGGAGATTAATATATGAGGGAATTTCTCTATAATTACCATAAATCTATCCCAACAAAGCATTCAGCACTGGAAAGTTTCTGAAGAAGCCTGAAAAGAGCTGAAGAGCATTCTGAAGAGCTGAACTGAGAGCTCTCGAGAGCAGGGGCTCTCCTTTAACTAAGAATTCTCCCTGAACTCTAACTGAGTCTAACCCACTGACTGTCTGGGGGGAAAAAAAACTTGCTTCTGAGTTTTTTTATAATTTTTTTTTTTTTCACGCCACTGGGTTTTAACCAGATTTTAGGAAACCCTCCTCGAAGACCTGATTGGTCCTCAGGGATTGAGGATTGGAGCATCTCTTGCTTCTGATTGGATTATTTCCTGTACCCAATTTATGACACTTGACAAGACAAAGACTTAAGGAAGGTTCCTGTTGAACGATTATCCAAGAATTCTGAAACACTTTTGCAACAAAAAAGATTAAATGATAACACAAAGTAATATTATTCAGAAAAAAACATGTTTTACATAAGTCTTAACCAAATGACACACAGTATGTTGGTTCCTACATAAGTTCATATAAAAAAGGTGATTTTAAACACATGTAAATTAATTTCACACAGTGGTACCAATATGTAACTTCAAACTGTTTTAAACCAATGAGAATTAAGGTTTAATTCTATAATTTGAGAAGTTCTTAATTAAGCAGTTTTACACAGAGCATAAACTGATACTTGGAGTCTCTGCTATCACCAAAGATTCCTCTCTTGACCCTGAGACCTTGGGTCATAAACTGTCCTGTAGTGTGGTTTACGATCCTTCTCTGCTCAGTTATCTCAAATTCACATCTGGGCTTGGGTGGATTGGAGATGTCTCTGAAGACCATTTGGGTATTAACCCTCTGGGGTCAAAGAACGTGCCGGTGTGTCAAATACGACCATTCGCAATGTTTCTATTAATATCTTAGCGATAACACCGTGCAGAAATACAGTTCAAACACTCTCTGAACATGTAGAAACTGCCCTTTCGATTGCATTTCATCACAACTGTACACGATACTATACATCCTGAATTACAAGCCTATGTATAAGCTTGAGACATGCCTAAGGTTGATTAGCTTGTTTTTAAGACTCTGATTAAACTATTTGAATCACCAAAACAATTCATTATCATCAATATGATCAAATTTTCTAGTTTTAGTGATGACCCTGGCTGCAGCATTTTGAATTAACTGGAGTTTACTCAAGTTTCTGCTGGAGCATCCTGATAAAAGTGCATTGCAATAATCTAATCTTGATGTAATAAAAGCGTGAACTAATTTTTCCGCATCCGGGAGGGATAAGGAATTTCTTAACTTAGCGAGGTTCCGAAGATGTAGGAAAGCTGTTTTTGTAATGTTACATATATGCTGATCAAATGATAGATCTGAATCAATTATAACACCCAGATTTTTAGCTGATAAGCTAGGGAGAACAGGGAAGTCAAAATTATGTATTAAGTCTGATACCTTATTTATAGCAGGTTTTGGACCTAGAAGGAGAACCTCGGTTTTGTCGCTGTTTAGCAGAAGGAAATTGTATGACATCCAATGCTTCACTTCTTTAACACAGTCCTCCATTTTCTTTAGTGTAGGTTTGTCATCTGGTTTGGCTGATATGTATAACTGTGTGTCATCTGCGTAACTGTGGAAGGTAATGCCATGCCTGCTAATAACTCTGCCCAGTGGCAGCATGTATAATATGAATAGTAAAGGTCCTAAAATGGAGCCTTGGGGAACTCCAAATCTCATTTTTGTATGAATAGAAGAAACATTATTTACGTTTACAAACTGATAGCGATCTGTGAGGTAAGACTTAAACCATGATAGGGCTGTTCCTGTTATTCCAACCATGTTTTTTAATCTTTTTAGCAGAATAGTATGATCAATTGTATCGAAAGCTGCACTGAGGTCTAGTAGAACTAGCATGGATACGCAGCCTCGATCCGAGGCGAGAAGAAGGTTGTTTTGTTAACTAAAGCTGTTACAGTGCTATGGTGTGGCCTAAAACCACATTGAAATTATTCTTATGTTATTCTTATGCAAGTATGACCTAAGTTGTTGGACCACAACTTTTTCTAAGATCTTAGATATGAAGGGAAGTTTTAGAGATGGGTCTGTAATTGGATAGTACACTAGGATCAAGATTCGGTTTTTTGATCAGGGGTTTAATAACTGCTAGTTTAAATGCTTTGGGTTGACTCAGTCTAAGAGATGAATTTATGATTGTTAAAATGGGATTGATTATGACTGGTAATACTTCTTCTTTAAATAGTTTTGTTGGTATTGCATCAAGTGTGCAGGTCGTACAATTTGAAGAGTAGATGATTTTCTCCAGTTCTAGCTGTGGTAGTGGGTCAAAGTCCTCTAGTCTTTCTTCTATGTTTTGTTCTATATCATCCACACCAGATGACAGACAGGCTGGATTTAGTAATATGGTATTTATTGTTTGTCTAATATTTTCAATCTTATTGTTAAAAGTCCATAAAAGCATTGCTGGTGTGAATGGCTGTGATGTTTTCAGTAAATTTAGGGGGTGTAGATGGGGTTAGTGAGCACTTTAGATAATAATGTGGGCATGTACATTTTTTAATATCTAAACTCATTTCATATGAAATTAGGTAGTGGTCTGAGACCGTGGAAGACTGAGGGAGAATATTTAGGTTTTTTATGTTCGTGCCCAGGGTCAAAACCAAGTCTAGTGTGTGATTACAATAATGAGTAGGACCTGATGGATTTTGTGTGAAACCAACAGAATCTATGATTCATGTGAACGGCTTTTTTAGGGGATCATCACTTTTCTCAAAATGAATGTTAAAGTCTCCTACAATTATTAACTTATCACATGACACTGCTAAATTAGCAGCTAGTTCACCAAATTCTCTTATAAATTCTGAATAGGGCCCTGGTGGTCTATAAATGTTTAATAAGGAGATGGTGTTCTTATTTGTGGCTGGGTTAATTATGTTAATGTACATAATTTCGAAGGAAGTACAGTTGTAACCATGTTTTTGGTTAATAATTAAATTATTTTTGTAAATTATACATAATCCACCCCTTTGCCTGTCAGTCTGGGGCTGTGTACATATTTATAGCCTGTAGGAGTGGCTTGATTTAGTGCTAAATATTCATCATTTCTGACCCAAGTTTCAGTAAGGCATAAAACATCAAGTTTCTGATCCATTATTATTTCATGTATAATGACTGATTTAGAGTTAAGTGCTCTTATATTGAGTAAGCCAAACTTTAGGTCTGTGGGGATGATACTACCCTCTGTTTCTGATGGTTTAATAGTGATTAGGTTATTGGGGCATGCTGTTTGATATTTTCTGGGTTTAAGTTTGATTCGGGAGATTCGGGGTCTTGATACAGAACAAATTTTTATATTTCTTAAAGTAAGCTTTGTAGATATACTCTTACTATGGGCAAACAAATGGCCATTATCTGTAAGTGTATCCTTAAAATCACTTACCTGTTCGCTGTGTAATCTACTTGCCTGGTTTGTGCTGGTGGGTGGGGTTAGTCAAGCCTGGCGAAGAACATCCTCGATGTTCCCAGAGAGAACTGCAGAACCTAGACGACTAGGGTGAAGCCCATCCCGGTGGTAGAGGGCAGGACGTTCCCGAAAACACTCCCAGTGGTCGACGTAGTACACCCCGACAGTGCCACACCAAACCCAGAGCCAGGAGTGGAGTGCGAAGAGCCTGCTGTACGCCTCACATCCTCGTCTGTAGGGGGCCGGAGACGACGATCCTGGCGTCCGTCTTCTTCCGAGCGATATCCTGAAGCGAACGGTAGTGCTCCTTCAGGACCTCTCTGCGGCGGGCGCAAGTGACGTTCGTCCCCACGTGGAGAACGACGGTGCCAAGGTCCTCACGCTGCCGCAGCGCTGAGGGAAGTCGCCTGGCAACATCCTGGACACGAGCACCTGGAAGACAGGACACAGTAGCGTTACTCTTTGTGCCTAAGACTGAGCTGAGCTCGGGGCTGGAGTGAAGATGGCCGTCCCAGGGAGCCACCGTGACGGAGAAGCTGGCGTGCCAACGGCCACGTATGAGGCATTGCAGGCGACCTTGAGCCTCGTCTTCTCCTGCTGGAGCTCTGTCTGCTTCTCCAGGAGACGCTGAATTTGGCGGCCCAACTGCTCGATCTCCGTGCTGAGCCTGGAGAGAGATGGTTCCTCCGCGGTCGCCATAATCAGGAGAGAAGGAGTTATTAATTGAGAGAAGTTATTAATATGAAAACAACAATAATAAAATGGTAGTGGTATTAACAGTGTACAACTAACACTAAGCACAACTAATAAGGATAAGTTAACAAGGTATTAACAGTAAAGACCTTAGGAACAGTACTAAACAGCAGCAAACAAACAAACAAACCACAGCTTCAGCTTGTCCTTGCAGCTTGCCTTTTGCCTGTTCTAAGATATGTAATCTCTGGTTCTTTGGTCGGGTTTGCTCCATGTCAGGTGCTACAGCTGCGCCAGCAGTGTCGGAGGTCTAGTGATTTTTACGGGCAGACCTCTTTTCGCCATATTATGAGTCGCCTCTTCCATGTTCTTGTGGGTCTTCTTGCCATCTTTATAATTTTACTCTTAGTCAGGATGGTTATGAGGTCTAAAATCAAATTTAATTCTCTTTTAAGTTCCTAAATCAACCAAAAGCAGTAAGAACCTGCAATACCATGGCTACTGCTGGCTGTTTTGCAGAGTGTGGCATGTTTAGTTTAACCCCCTGTTTCCACCTCTATCACCACTATAATGATAGTGGTTGTGTTTTTGCTAAGTGGCAGCTAGTTAGCTCTCTCTTGGATAAAGTGGACCAGCTAGAAGTGCACATCCGGAGCTTATTATTATCAAGGCACAAACAGTAAGATTCAGGGAACCTGGTGACATCAATGAATGGGTGACGTCTCTGCAACATAGCTGGAAAGCTAAGGCAGATGCTAATGCTGACACCAAAACTAGCCCACCAGGACTCCAACCTTCTCCGATTTGCGTATCAAACAGGTTAGCCATGCAAATGATAGGAGACTCATTTGACACGTGAAATTAGCTACTACTCGCCAGCAATAACAGTTATCTGTTTACAGGGAGACAGAGCGCCGGACATTAGTGGTAACCTTAGACTGTTAGCTAATAGGAGCTATTCGAGGATGGTCATTCATGTAGGGGCCAATGATATTCATCTGCAGCAGTTTGAGGTAACTAAGGGTGATATTAGATAGGTGATTAAACTGGCCCAGATGATGTCCGATGCCATAATCTTATCTGGTCCCATCCCAATGCAGTGCGGTGCTTACAGCAGACTTTTGGCATTAAAAAGCTTGTTGTCCAAGTGGTGTTCTGAAGATCAAATGGGCTTTATAGACAATTGGTTACATTTTGAGGGCAAGCCTGGTTTTTTACGTAGGGATGGTATCCACCCCACGTGGGAGGCTGCCTTACTTTCTTGCAGCTTAGAACATAGTCTGCTGAGTAATTAAAACAGCTGCTGACTATCCAGAGCTGGGACCAGGTTACAGACAGGCTAAACTGACCATCTGCGAACTGCCTTGACGTGTCACCTAGGTTCAACTATTTAGACTGTGTCTTTCCCCCAAATTAAATGTAAAAGTAGAAAAAACAAAATCAGCCCATTTCAACAACCTAATCATTATTAAATCATACACATGATAGCATTTGGGTTACTCAACATAAGATTACTAAACTCAAAAGCAGTCATCGTAAATGATATTATAATGTAGTGTATGTTGGTCATATACCGTGATACCTCTGTGAATATATATTTGAAATATATATTTATATATTGTGTTTATAGCGTTGACCTTATCCAAACTCTTATGATCTCTGATATTTGACTTAATGATATTAATTAAAGTTTATAATTATCTTAAGCAATTAAAACGTTAATAATTAGTTTGAGAATGGATAATAATCAAGCTAAGTGAGTACTTCAGGATTTTCAGGAATTTTAATGAACAAACTGTACACACTGTAATTTCAAATAATGAAAGTTTTATTAACAAAGAGAAGGATATTTAATTAACATAGCGTGATCTTGAAATCTCACGGCATCAACGCAGGGGAAGCCGATTCGACTTTAAAGATAAGCTAGGCACTCTGGCTTGTGACTAAAGTGTTGCTAACTGAGGTTTAATTAATACAAAAATTTATAAAGAGACTTGATTCAATTTTCAGCTCTGGGAATGCGTAGGTTTAGCTTACTTTTTCGTCGATTCTCACCACTCGTTGAGTACAGAGGCTCTCTGAGGTCCTGGGAGTGAAGGCGTCTCACTTGGTTTCGCGGTTCTCCCGCGGAAGTTTTAAGGCTGAGTCAGCGTGGAGGTCTTTCTTCGTCGGTTGAGTCGCCTCGGGCGTACTCGGAGCGTGATGACGCAGGGGGCAGGATCCTCTCTTTGGCTTACTGTCTTGAGCAGGAGTGTCCAACCATATGGACGTTTTGGACGAAAAGTTTCGCTAGTTACTGCAGATCCAGAACTGAAAATCGATTCAATAAACTTACTTATTCTACGACTTTCTTTTATCTCGGTGGTGTTTCTCACTCTGGCCACGAATAAGTTCACCTGCTTTGATCAGTCGTGAGATTAAACTTAGATTGGGCGATAAAACAAACACGATTAAAAGAAAAGAAGATATTCAAATCACCTGACCTATTAGTAATGCTTCATACTCTAGCTAATTCAAGACGTCTCTTGTGAGCTTTAGTGAAGTCTTTTAAGGTTCTTCTATGTTTCCGTTCGTCGGCGTGAAGAGTAGAAAGCGTCTCGCTTGGAGAGGTTTGGGGCTTGAAGAGATGAACAAAGAGAACGCGTGCAGGCGTTCAGAGCGGAAACGAAGTTAAGAGTCAGAGAGACAAAGACTTGAGATGAGTTGAGCTTCCGATCTTCTGAGCTGAACCGCTGAACTGCTGCACTTCGAACTTCTTTCTGTTGCGAACTGTGTTGTTTTCTCAACTTCTTCCTGTGTTGTTCTCTCCACTGGTCTCTCTACCGATCTCTCCTGATGTCTTTTTTTTTTTTGATGTGCCGAGCTGAACTTCTTTTCAAAGCCAGCGCGGTCACGCCCTATTGGGAGGTGTCCTTTCTCCGATTGGGTGCGAGTTCGAGGCTCACGTGACTCTCGCGAGAGAGAGAGGAGGGGGAGTTTAAATCAGAGATTCACACAGAAGGAATATAAATTTCGCGTATTGAATTTTCTTATACATGTTAGTAATATACAACAATGAGCGTCCTGGATTATTAATATCAAACATTTACATAAGATTTCATCTTGGGTACGTTGTGTTTACGTCCCATTCACAATATCGTTTTTAGAAGTGTTAATTTGTTTTTCTAATCAGAGACAAACTTACTTTCATGATAAAAACAGTAATACACATCATTTCATTAGAAGGTGGACGTTCATCGTTGGACACAGAGAGTGACATTTATACATATTGCATAGACATACTTATTAAATTTTTATTAAGTCCACCATGTATTTAGACGGCCTTAGGCGAGACGTGATTTCGCAAACGTCCACCTGGGGTCGCTGTTGGTCCATGCCGTTGGTTCGGTGTGGATGAGTCAACGGGGGTTCAAACCGAGGTCACCCCTTCTAACCATCTGCTGATTCCCGTGGGAGATAACGAGAGACATTGAGGTGCCACTTCGTCATAAAACGGGATTATAACTCCCCTCTTTGTTTGAGGTTCCTGTTTCTTACAAGCATTATAAACTTATCTTTTTATTTCCTGAAGAGAGGAAGGGGGCCGGGGGCCAGGTGTCGCTGGAAAGTGTCTCGCTCCGTCTTTGATGTATCTTATGTGCGTGCGTGTGTGTGGGGGGGCTGCAAGGTCTTTGCACTCCCGCGGTTTGTGGAATGTGGATTCTGTCGCAGACAGAAGGTCCTGAGCAGAATGGAAAAGTTTTAATTCAAAACTTTTCTTTTCTTCATTTTGATTTCTTCATCTCGTTGTCCGGTCTATACTCCACTACATTGCCCCCTTTCTTTTCAGTTTTATGGTTCGGCAGGGAGCATGGAGCTGAAAAGAACTTTTTTTGTGGAGGAAGGTGAGATCAGCAAGCATATTCAAACACATTTCCAGAGCTGATGTACTCCTATTAGTGTATGGGTGCATATGGAATGTGGATGTTTGCATGCTGAAGGGATTCTAATTATTTAGGGGTAGGTCTTGTTCAAACGCAACCTTGAGAGCTGATTCTTCGACATGGCCTTCGGCTTCATATCTAAAACATTGGGGGTTCACCTCTCTGGGCTCTTTTATGTCTAACAAATTTGACCATTTTATTAGACCAAGTTTCTAACCTGCTCTGGAGGGCTTGAGTGCGTTTGAAATAGAACCAAGCTATACCAAAGGTCAAAAGGTATCCTAATCCTACCAGGGTAACTAGTAAGGTGTCCGGAGTGGGATGGCGCCATAAATTGGGATGGCGCTACCTAAGGTATATGCTAGGTGGGCCTGGAGATCAGTAACTACTTCTCGAGTTGCTGTAGACAAAATCTCCTGTACTAAGGATAGGGGCACCAGGTAGGGAGGAATTCTCCCCATGGCTAGGCTATCCACAGAGAAACTGATTTCTTGTAGCATATCAGACAATAACATATTCACAAGCTGGATGTGGGCAAGGTCAAGTTGCACTACTGAAAGCATAGAGTTAACCGTCTGGAGCGTTTTGTTCAAAGCGACACTGTGAGCGTTGAGCACTACGACGGTGCCACGTAGGGTTTGCCCAATTGTTTGCTGGTGCTGCTGCTGTTTGTCTAATTGGGTTTTAATGTTTGGAATTTCAGCTTGTAATTCCCCTACTTGACGTTTGACAGTGGCTACATTGACGGCGGACGTTCCGAGACTCAGTAGTGATCCCACAGTTGCAGCTGCCATTAGCAATCCGCCTATGAAGCGTTTAGGTCGTTTGTTAAAACCATTTAGTTCTGATTGCGTTACGGTGAACTTTTGTAGCTGACGGAGCATATGAGTTACGTCGGCTTCAGCATGGCTGATAGCTTCCTCAGTCCATCTAACTCCATTCCGGCCAGTCTGCAGAGTGGTTATCGGTAGGTTTTTGCTACACGCTTCGGCGGGATTCAACCGTACGAATACTCTCTGGGTATGGAGGCGGCAATTAGTGATTAGCAGTCCCGACTGGTCTTTCAGTATTATTCCTGAGTCAGGACCCGGTTCAATCACTTCAGGGAGCACGGCGGTTCCTAGGGGGCCGACGATCAGGAGAATGAGCAGCGGGGCCATCCTACCGGAAGAGATGCTCGTGGTTAAAGTTAGGGTATTTACGGCGAGTCGTTTAGACAAATTATAAAAATTTTCACGACTTTTTGATAAAAGTTTCCTAGGGTAAACACTCTACAATAATTGACGATGAGGGACTAGGGTCTTGCACCCTGAGTGTCCTCAGTCTGGTTAGAAGCTCGTTGCCTGTTAAAGAGTAAGAGAAAAAGGGAAAAGGGATAGGAGAACTAAGGTGTGAGTAGAAGGTTGTAGTGTTTGTTAACCAACACCCTTCCTGCCTTTGGTTCTGTCGTTTATGATCTAACACACGCGTTAGTATCCCCTACAAGTCCCATGGGGGTTGTGTGTGGTCGGATTTGGTTGCGGTGGACCCATTTGAGTTCAGTACTGCCCCGAGCTTTGTTTATTTTGATCCTGTAAACAACGGGGGACAGTTTGTCTGTTATCTTATAGGGACCGGACCATCGGGGTAGGAATTTGCGGGCCAAATTCCCCCGTTTTTCGCGACCTTCCAACAGGTTGGACACAGATGTAGTACCATACCTTGTCTCCTATTTGGAGTTCGTCGTGGGATGCTTTGTGGTCATAGTACGCTTTGCGACCTTCTGCACTTTTTTCCAGTTTCTGCTGGGCAAAGGCGAAAGTGGCCTTGAGGTGTTTCTGCAGACCCTCCATGTACTGATGAGTGGTGTAGGCTATGGCTATGCTAGCTTTACCTGGCTGATATAACAGATGTAGAGGCAGAGTCATCTGTCTCCCTGTCATCAACTCAAAGGGTGAGACCCCGACCGCATCGTGTGGGGTCGCCCGTATGGCCCTCAGTACAAGGGGTAGCTTGACATCCCAGTCTCGTTGGTTTGCTGCTACGTACTTTTTCAGTATGCTAACAACAGTTTGGTTGGCTCGCTCTACCTGACCTGAGCTTTGAGGATGGTAGCTAATGTGAAGGCTGGCTTTTACTCCTAAGAGTTGCCAGAGCTGCTGCATGACCTCAGCTGTGAAATGTGTCCCTCTGTCAGAGTCGACACGGCTGGGTAGGCCAAACCGTGAGAAGACATGGTTCATCAGTAAGTATGCAGTGGTTAGCGCTGTGTCATTCGGTGCGGGGAGGCATTCTACCTATTTAGTGAATGCACACGTGACTGTGAGGAAGTACTTGTTACCTCTTACTGTTCGAGTGAGTGGTCCGACCCAGTCTATTTGGAGGTTTGACCAAGGGAAGGATAATCCTTTCTTTTGCAAGGGGGCTCTATGAAGAGGATTCGAGGGTTGAAATTGGCAACATACCAGACAGCCTTTAATGTAGTCAGCCACATCCTTTACCATGTGGGGCCAATATGCCATCTGCCTGAGCGCATGGTGTGTTGCTTTGACCCCTTTGTGTCCCGCAGATGGGGAGTCATGGGCGTGCATCAGCATCAGCCCCCTGTGGCACTGAGGAACCACGAACGTAGGTGAAGTGTGCGAGTCAGTGGCATAAACTAGCAAGCCTTTGACGACTTGGAGGGACGATCTGGCGCCGTATAGGTCTTTAAGGCCTATTTAAGTATGGTGTCAAGATCTTGGGCTGTGATGGGATATGTAGATTGGTCAGAGACATGGCTAAGCATTTTAGAAATGGATGGTGAATTTGAAGTGTTTGCTCCCGCTTCAGGAGGAGGAGGTGGTTCCCGGGAGGATTCCGGGGATGAATCTAAAGAAAGAACCGTGACCGTCATTTGATTGTCGTCAGCGAGATCTATCCTGCAAATGGCGTCTTTACTCATGTCCAGAGCTGAGAAGAGAGCAACAGCTCGTGTCGGATGAGTATAGAACACCTTTGATTCTGGATGATCAAGAAGCAGGGATTCAGGCATTGGTCCTATGATCGGGATTCGCAACTCGAAGTCATGGAATTTCGTACTGACTAACCAACCCAGAGGAGATGAGTGAGGGATCGTCAAGGGTTGAGTGGTTTCGTTCCGTACGAACAGATAGGTGGATCTTGCTCGTGTTTCCACCAAAGGTGTGGCTTCGAGGGTTAGGCCTAGTTCGAAGAACTGAGGTGACGGTTGGAAAAGTGCATGCGCGTGGCTTAAGTGTTGGCCAGGTCGCATGACTAAGCGGATGGGTACATTTGCGGTGTTCGCAGGTACCATAAGTGAACCTTGGTTAGTGACCTGACATACCTCGGGAATAGTTTGTCCTGAGCCGAGGTTGCTGAGATCTGAGGACCAGGTTTCCGTTGAAACATCAGTCAAAGACCACAGCACACTATTGAGGGTGTCTACGTGGACATTGAGGCACACCAAGAAGTCACTTCCAATGTAAGCATCGTGCGGCAAGTTAGGGACGACCAAGAAATAGTGGGTGAGTACCCTTTTGTTCCACTGGATAGTTAAAGCGCAAATTCCATCAGTGGGTGACATTACTTTTGATGTTGGGTTGAGAGGAAAGCGACAAGGACTACTCACCAAAGGAATATTTGGTTGAGTGAGGCACAGAGTGTTAAAGAGGGTTTGGCTTATGGCGGACTTGTCAGTCCACAGAGCCAGAACTGCATTGTCCACATGATTGTCCTGCATTGTGAGACCATTCACGATGGGAAGGCCGGGAGCGTCTGTTGTGGACGGTTTAGTGAAAGTGCATAGGAATGTGTTCCGTTGTTCTAACATGGCACTAGGGGGCCAGGAAGAGACTGCAGTCTCTGGCGTGGCCGCCATGGGCTCAGTTTCCTCTTCCTCAAAGTGAGGGATCTGACTTGGTGGATCTCGTATTGATTCAGGTCGGAGTTCGAGACGGCAACACTGAGCTTTCCGGTGGTGTGGGGTGCAGATGGGCAGAGGCTCACGCACTTGTGCCCAGATCTTTGACCTTTTGAAGTCAATCAGTGGTTCGAAGCGATTAAGGAGGTCTTTGCCGATGAGGAAGGGAATTGTTTCGAGAGGAGACACATGAACTGGATGCACTAAAGTCATTGGTCCAATGGCTAAGTGTATTAGTGCCATAGATTGGATAGTGAGGCCTGCATGTGAATACGGCTGAATTTTAAGAGAACAGTTTTGGAACTGTATCTCGCGATTTTCACGTTGCGCAATGGCTTGAACCTGGTGGAACAAGGCGGAAGACATGAGCGTGACATCTGATGCAGTGTCCAACAGGGCCTCATGTACTAGCCTTCTCTCCACAATGGTGGACAAATAGAATTTGCGTGCAACTCCTTTCTCAGTTAAGTGTCCCATGAATTGTCGGACGGGTGTGTCGCCTTCAATCACTGAAGGGTCATTTGGCGTTAAACCTTCTTTACCGTCTAACTGAACAACCAAAACAGCACTGGAGGGTGGTTGCGAGTCACCCCCCTGTATCATTGGGTCTTCAGTGTTTGTTTGGGTCACGAGGAGATTGCACAGTGTGCTAGAAGACGGAGCTTCGCTTGTCACTTCTCCTACATAACTCTCTAACATTTCTGGGGTGTTAGAGGATGGCTTTGGGTTAGACCGCAAAGAGGTGATAGAAAGAACGTCAGGTTTTTTCTTTTTCTCTATACAAATCATTGCAAGCATTCGGCAGATGTCCTCTAACTCCTTAGAGCGTAATTCCTTGCCTTTAAGCTTGTCTTTGGTGTGATTTTCTTTATTTTGATACCAGTATTTCTCTTTCTTTTCTCTATTGGAATCAGAAAGCTGGTTCTGAGCTGTTCGCTCATATCCCTTATGGGGATGTGATGGTTTTCCACGGCCCGCACCGCGGTTTTCTGCAGGGTAATAGTCACGACCATACCCAGCCCTGTCTCGAGGGTTCCAGAAATCTTTGTCGCGATTTCTGTCTGGCCTGCGAGGGGGGTAGCGCTTGTATTGGTGTGAGGGCAGATGAGGCTTCGGGCCCTCACTAGTCCACAGAGTGGAGGAAGGGTCCAGGGCGGATCTTGGTGGATCGGCCTGGGTGACACCTTCCAACTCTAAATGTGGGGAGCTGGAGTCGACATTGAAGACTTGGGGTGTTTCGTACCGTCTGTTGGGAATTTGTTGGGATTTTAGGAAACCCCTGAGTGCTAAATCACGCAGCTGTCTGCTAGACAGGGTGCGAGGGCAAGCTGAGACTCCCAGCTGATGACTGGTGTGGGGATGGAGGTTTTGGATAAATAGTGATTTGAAATTTAACTCTTCCTCCATTCCGGAGTCATTTCTAGGTCCGAAGTACGCCTGTCTGAGTCGGTTATAATATTGCTGGGGGGATTCCTGGCGTTGCTGTTTTATGTTCAAAGCAGCGGCCAGTCCACTCTGTGACAGGTGATTGGAGAATTCTTCCTCCAATGCTTGGCACAGCACATCATATCGCGCTTTTACATAGTCTGGCTGACGTTCAATGAATTTGCTGACGTCTCGGTGGGAGGTCAGTTTAATCACATAGTTTGTCATCTATGGTGATCCCGGGGAACCTTTGGAGGTAGAAGTCATTATCTTTTAGGTAAGAAAAGATATCGTTAGACCCGTCAGGTTTGGGATCTGGGTTATATTACGCGCGATTTTATCTAGGTCCTTGTATGAGGGACCGTGAGAGGGTAAAGGTTGAGGGGACCAGACACTGGGTTGCAGTGCTCTGGGTCTAGCAGGGCGGTGTAAGGGACGGCTGACAGGAGACACAGGGGAAGGTGAAATACCCGTTGATACCAGAGGAGGTGCTGCAGCAGCTCTAAAGGTTACGGTCCCTGAGTCTGGTTCCTGATCCTCACTATCTTCCTGCTGGCCTTGTCTTTCTGCAGCGGCACTAGGTGGCACATCAGGAGTGACCTGGGGCAGTGTGTTCCCTTCAGCTATTTCGCTTTGAAGTTGACTTAACGCTGCCTCTACCTTTGCTCGCTGTCGCTGTGATACCTCAAGCTCACGTTCGCTGGCTCTGAGCTGTACTACAGCGAGGAGGGCTATTTGACCTAGTGCCTCAGTTCGGGGCTTGCCCTTGAGGATGTCGGTTAAGTGGTTCTCTACCCACTTAGCCACCCTGTGGTCACGATGGGCCTGTGAGGCTTTCTGCACCGTCTCTGCGAGTCCAGGCATCACATCATTGGTGATACTGGTCAGAACAGAGAATGCCTCATCCTACAAACCTTCTACATATACTTCCGAGGAAAAAGTCCCTTCTGCCATGTTAGCTGTGTTTTAACTGCGAGGTGTAACTTACTTCTATTTAGTTAGGATTAATTCCGTTAATCCCTTTTCTAACTAAACCTGAATCGAGTGCTCTAAGAGTAACTGCTAGTGTGTATGGTGTTAGAGTTCACTTGTGAATCTCTAAGGGTAGTCTGTTAGTAGTAGAGGGTGGAGTGACAGTTGCTATACGCAAGCGAGCAAAGAAGAAAATTTGGATTAAAGAATTTTAAAAATTAAGTAAGATTTATTACTAGATATAATTTCCAATTAAGGAATTATGAAGGTAAAGAATTTTCCAAATTAAAGAATTATTAAGAATAGCGAAATTAAAAGACTTTCTCTTTTAATTGTGTTTGTGATCTGGTATCAAGTTAAAGTGTTAATCTCTAATTACTGCACACTGTTTGCTGTAGTTGTATCAGCTGACTATGCTTCCCAGCCTTTACCTGTAATTATTCAGATGTGCAGAGTTTAGAGACAGCCACTAGAGCTGTAATACCAGGTCTTATCAGTGTGAACTGGTTGACAATTTCAATTGCGATAGCAAGTTTCTCCACTAGAGGGTACTGAAGGTAAATCTGAATGGTAACAGTAAGCTTTAGTATTTAAGTTGAACTTAAATTGTAATACCAGACTGGGGCACCAGAGGGCGACAAGCAAGTTATAAAGCAATAGCAGCAATGAACACCAGTCGGCGCTGGTGGAAATCCTAATAAACACGGCACGAGCAGACACAATATAAAGCGAATGGGAATTTCCACTGTAGCGGGAAGTTTTAACACTAGAGGGCGTTATCAAATTAAAATCTAAAATGGAATAAAGATTTTAAACGCTCAGATACTTTATCAAAAATTAAAATTTAAAAGGGGAACAGAGATTTTACACTAAGGTACTTTAAAAGAATTTCATCTGTAATGACAACTTTTAAACACCAGAGGGCTGCTAAACACTTATGTTGCCTCGGCGGACAACCTCCCAACCACTAGAGGGTGTACGGGAATCAAAAGTCAAGGGTAGCACCACACTTGACCACAAGGAGGAGCACGGGAGGACACGCTTCAATAGACGCTAGTTATGAAGTATTTTCCCTGCAATTACGCACTTAAACCACAAGAGGGAATTAGTCTTCCTCTGTTTTGGGGGCGTTTTGAATTTCCCTCCTTAGTTTCAGCTCCGCCCCTTCAGAGGGGTCGTGTTCAGTTTAACAGGAAGAGCTGATTAGAGCAGACCTCTCATAACACAAGCCGTATCTTCGGCTGCTTCTTTTAATAACCTCCCAATCGCCTAGCGCGCGATCTCGTTATTAACGCTGGTAGCGACCCAGTTTAAAACGAACGGAGGTGTTCGGTTCGGTGGTCTCTCTTCGCCGGAATTCGCGGCGGGAGGTCGAATCCGACGGCAATGTCTTAAAGCGGAGTTTCGCGCAGTAGTGCCCAGGCCTCAATTAAATGCATGCAAAATGGCGCAGCCGCGCACTTTAAAAGCAACCAAGCTTAATTTTCTCAACGGTATATACCACAGAACAGTTTTTCAACAGTAACAAACACAACACGATATTGCCCACATCAAGCTTTGAATCTCAATCGTTATTCAGCAACACAAACAGCGGAAAGCATTTCATAAACCCAAGCTGAGATTGTTTGTGTTTTACAGTTTGTACATTAAAAAGCCTTTTTCCTGGCCTCGCGTGGGCGCCAAAAATAATAAAAAGGCATATGTAGTGTATGTTGGTCATACACCGTGATACCTCTGTGAATATATATTTGAAATATATATTTATATATTGTGTTTATAGCGTTGACCTTATCCACACTGTAATTTCAAATAATGAAAGTTTTATTAACAAAGAGAAGGATATTTAATTAACATAGCATGATCTTGAAATCTCACGGCATCAACGCAGGGGAAGCCGATTCGACTTTAAAGATAAGCTAGGCACTCTGGCTTGTGACTAAAGTGTTGCTAACTGAGGTTTAATTAATACAAAAATTTATAAAGAGACTTGATTCAATTTTCAGCTCTGGGAATGCGTAGGTTTAGCTTACTTTTTCGTCGATTCTTACCACTCGTTGAGTACAGAGGCTCTCTGAGGTCCTGGGAGTGAAGGCGTCTCACTTGGTTTTGCGGTTCTCCCGCGGAAGTTTCAGGCTGAGTCAGCGTGGAGGTCTTTCTTCGTCGGTTGAGTCGCCTCGGGCGTACTCGGAGCGTGATGACGCAGGCGGCAGGATCCTCTCTTTGGCTTACTGTCTTGAGCAGGAGTGTCCAACCATATGGACGTTTTGGACGAAAAGTTTCGCTAGTTACTGCAGATCCAGAACTGAAAATCGATTCAATAAACTTACTTATTCTACGACTTTCTTTTATCTCGGCGGTGTTTCTCACTCTGGCCACAAATAAGTTCACCTGCTTTGATCAGTCGTGAGATTAAACTTAGATTGGGCGATAAAACATAAACACGATTAAAAGAAAAGAAGATATTCAAATCACCCGACCTATTAGTAAGGCTTCATACTCTAGCTGATTCAAGACGTCTCTTGTGAGCTTTAGTGAAGTCTTTTAAGGTTCTTCTTTGTTTCCGTTCGTCGGCGTGAAGAGTAGAAAGCGTCTCGCTTGGAGAGGTTTGGGGCTTGAAGAGATGAACAAAGAGAACGTGTGCAGGCGTTCAGAGCGGAAACGAAGTTAAGAGTCAGAGAGACAAAGAGTTGAGATGAGTGTAGCTTCCGATCTTCTGAGCTGAACCGCTGAACTGCTGCACTTCGAACTTCTTTCTGTTGCGAACTGTGTTGTTTTCTCAACTTCTTCCTGTGTTGTTCTCTCCACTGGTCTCTCTACCGATCTCTCCTGATGTCTTTTTTTTTTTTGATGTGCCGAGCTGAACTTCTTTTCAAAGCCAGCGCGGTCACGCCCTATTGGGAGGTGTCCTTTCTCCGATTGGGTGCGAGTTCGAGGCTCACGTGACTCTCGCGAGAGAGAGAGGAGGGGGAGTTTAAATCAGAGATTCACACAGAAGGAATATAAATTTCGCGTATTGAATTTTCTTATACATGTTAGTAATATACAACAATGAGCGTCCTGGATTATTAATATCAAACATTTACATAAGATTTCATTTTGGGTACGTTGTGTTTACGTCCCATTCACAATATCGTTTTTAGAAGTGTTAATTTGTTTTTCTAATCAGAGACAGAAACTTACTTTCATGATAAAAACAGTAATACACATCATTTCATTAGAAGGTGGACGTTCATCGTTGGACACAGAGAGTGACATTTATACATATTGCATAGACATACTTATTAAATTTTTATTAAGTCCACCATGTATTTAGACGGCCTTAGGCGAGACGTGATTTCGCAAACGTCCACCTGGGGTCGCTGTTGGTCCATGCCGTTGGTTCGGTGTGGATGAGTCAACAGGGGTTCAAACCGAGGTCACCCCTTCTAACCATCTGCTGATTCCCGTGGGAGATAACGAGAGACATTGAGGTGCCACTTCGTCATAAAACGGGATTATAACTCCCCTCTTTGTTTGAGGTTCCTGTTTCTTACAAGCATTATAAACTTATCTTTTTAGTTCCTGAAGAGAGGAAGGGGGCCGGGGGCCAGGTGTCGCTGGAAAGTGTCTCGCTCCGTCTTTGATGTATCTTATGTGCGTGCGTGTGTGTGGGGGGGCTGCAAGGTCTTTGAACTCCCGCGGTTTGTGGAATGTGGATTCTGTCGCAGACAGAAGGTCCTGAGCAGAATGGAAAAGTTTTAATTCAAAACTTTTCTTTTCTTCATTTTGATTTCTTCATCTCGTTGTCTGGTCTATACTCCACTACAATAAGTTATCATAAATTTGATGTTTTCAGTCTCACAGAAACGTGGGTTGGACCAAATGAATATTCAGCACTAAATGAAGCCACCCCTCTAGACTATAATTATGTACATAGCCCAAGATTATCAGGCAAAGGAGGTGGGGTATGTGTAATATACCAAAGTACCCTAGACATCAGTCTTAAACAGTGACACCTTCATTTCTTTTGAGATTCTCTCCACCATATTACAAATCTGGTAAATAAAAAAGACGCATTTTATTATGAAACATTTACAGACCACCAGGGTCCTACTCAGAATTTCTAAAAGAAATCAGTGATTTCACTGCAAACCTAGCTGTGTGCAGACATAAAGTTATTATTGTAGGAGATTTCCATTCATCCATCCATTATCTGTAACCGCTTATCCAATTTTAGGGTCGCGGGGGGTCCAGAGCCTACCTGGAATCATCGGGCGCAAGGCGGGAATACACCCTGGAGGGGACTGTAGGAGATTTCTATATCCATTTTGTGAAGGCAGATGACCCACTAAAAAAAGACATTTACTGTAATCCTAGACTCTATTGGTATTACTCAAAATGTAACGGTTTACACAGTATTGTAGTCAAACTTTAGGCTTAGTTTTGACACTAGGTCTTAACATAGACAAAATGAACATCTTACTGCAAACCTCAGCAATCTCCGACCATTGCCTTAATATATCTTTGTCCCCTCGCTATTATACAAAGCGTATAATAAAACCATCAATCCTCCCAGAACTATCAACCCCAGTTCCCACTCCAGCAGACCCAATGGAGGTAGATGTACTAACTGACTATTTAGAAAAAACCTGTCGTTCTACTTTAGAAAATGTGGCACTGCTTAAAAGAAAAAGTATGAGACAAAAAGCTCGCCGGATGGTACAATGACAAAACCAGTACCTGATCAACCAAGCTGGAAGTGTTCCACTCTGCCTGGAAGGATAACTTTATAGATTATAGAAATGCCCTGACTAAAAATTACTTATTACTGAGTAATCAACCATCACAGACAAAGGGAAGTAGTCTAAACATGAAGGTGGCAGAACTCAATTTCCACCGAGTTAGAACTTGAGTGGTATATGCACATAGACTGTATTCAGACACAACTAACATCACATCCTTCAGGAGGAGCTTAGGGGAAGGTGGTATTGTCAATCTATATATGCTGTATTTTTCTACTACTCAATGTTCAGTCTAGCTCCGCTGAATCCACGGTACATCATTATATCTTGCAACTGCTTGCTGTAAAGGTTTTCCATTTTTCATCAAATTTGAGAGACGTCCCATTTTTCCTACAGTCTTTATGGACTTTTTTAATAATAAAATTGAGAATATTAGACAAAAAACTCAACCCACAGTATTAAATCCGACCTGGCTGTCACCTGATGTGGCTGATATCAAACATAGTGTAATTGTAAAAGAAAGACTTGAAACATTTTACCCACTTCCACAGTGAGAAATAGAGATTATCACCTCTGCAAACTGTACAACTTGCACACTTGATGCAATTCCCACAAACTTACTCAAAGAAGTACTAACGGCTATTATGAATCCTCTTTTAACTATAGTAAACTCATCCCTTAGTCTGGGCCATGTACCCAAAGCTTTTAAACCAGCAGTTATTAAACCTATGATCAAGAAACCAAATCTTGATGCTAGCATATTGTCTAATTACAGGCCTATTTCTATTCTGCCATTTCTATCCAAGATCTTAGAAACCAGATAGACCACAATATTCTCCTACAAATTTTTGAAAAATATGGTTGGAATTAAACAAAGATTAAAGAAGATAGAGGACTGTGTAAAAGATGTAAAAGGCTAGATGTTGCATAACGTCCTCCTCCTAAACAACAACAAAACAGAGGTCCTGCTTTTGGGTCCAAAGGTAGCAAGAAATAAATCAGATTTCATTTTAAATCTTGCTGACTTTCCAGTTAAACCTGGTTCAGCAGCAAAAAATCTTGGTGTCATAATTGACCTGGATTTATCATTTGATCAACACATAGGCAGTATCACTAGGACAGCTTTTTTACATCTTTGCAACATTGCCAAGTATAGAAATGCCTAATCCCTGCAGAATGCAGAAACATTAGCACATGCCTTTATTATTTCAAGGCTTGACTATTGTAACGCACAACTGTCAGGATGCACAAGCAGAAATTTAAGTAAACTTCAACTAGTTCAAAATGCTGCAGCCAGGGTCCTCACTAAAACTAGAAAATTTGAACATATCAGCCCTGTTCTATCATCACTTCATTGGCTGGCTGTTAGTCCCCCAACTCTGGAATGATTCCAGAAATTGGTCGGGAGTCAGACACAGTCGCAATCTTCAAATCTAGGCAATCTTAGTTTAGCATTTGGTAGTTAATGTTCCTCAATAGATAAACGCGGCAGATCCAGGGAGTCCATGTACACAGGGCATTATAGTAAACTGAGAAGCTGGTGCTGTCATCTCGCCGCTTCACGTAATCACTCAGGTTTGTTGACTGTGGAGCAGGGGGATGCCAGTGTTTCAGGATGTTCCTGCATCTGCTTTTAGTTAAAGCTGTTATAGTCAGATCTGCTGGAGTCATTAGCCACACTCTGGAAATATTCACACTTTCTGCTTCACAAACACCAAACAGATTAAAACTAATTCCATCTCTTTACCTTTTTCCAAGTAAACGACCGCCCACCTGTCGGGCTGGACACTGATGGATGTCTGTCGAGCTCCTCCTTCACGCTTCAGACCAGCTGCCTCCATACAGATCTTCTCCAGATCTTTCAGGTTTCAGGGCTGTTGCTGGGCAGCATTGAGTTTCAGCTCCCTCCAAAGGTTTTCTATTGAGTTCAGGTCTGGAAACTTGGCTCTGGAGGCTGGTCTGTTTTGGGTCATTTTCATGCTGGGGGACCCAGCCATGACCCATATTCAATGCTCTTACTGAGGGAAGGAGGTTGTTGGCCAAAATCCTGTGATTCATGACCCCATCCATCCTCCCTTCAATACGGCACAGTTGTCCTGTCCCCTTTGCAGAAATGCACCCCAAAAGTATAATGTTTCCTCCACCATACTTCACAGTTGGGACGGTGTTCTTGGGGATGTACTCCTCCTCCTTTTTCCACCAAAAATGGTGAGTGATACCAAAAGCTATATTTTGGTCTCATCTGACCACATAACCTTCTCCCATGCCTCCACTGAATCATCCAGATGGTCATTGGTGAACTTCAAATGGGCCTGGATATTTGCTGGCGTGAGCAGGGGGATTTTGCGTGCCATGCAGGATTTTAATCCATGAGGGCATAGTGTGTTACTAAAGGTCATCTTTGAGACTCTGGTCCCAGCTCTTTTCAGGTCATTTACTAGGTACTCCCATGTAGTTCTGGGCTGATTCCTGACCTTTCTCAGAATCACCCTTACCCCATAAGGTGAGATCTTGCATGGAGCCCCAGAACGAGGAAGACTGAGAGTCATCTTGTGTTTCTTCCATTTTCTAATAAAAGTGCCAACATTTGTTGCCTTCTCACCAAGCTGCTTGCCTATTGTTCTGTAGCCTATCCCAGCCTTGTGCAGGTCTAAAATTTTGTCCCTGGTGTCCTTGGACAGCTCTTTGGCATGCTCTTAGACTTGCTCTTGGGTATGATGGAGAGGTTGGGGTGTGATTGATTGTTTAGACAGGTGTATTTTATACAGGTACCAAGTTCAAACAGGTGCAATTAATACAGGTAATTAGTGCAGAATATGAGGGCTTCTTAAAGAAAAACTAATAGGTCTGTATGTGAGCCAAAATTCTTACTGATTGTTAGGTGATCAAATACATATTTCATGCAATAAAATGCAAATTAATTATTTAAAAAAGCACACAATGTGATTTTCTGGATTTTTTTTCTTTAGATTCCATCTCTCACAGTTGAAGTGTACCCACAATAAAAATTACAGACTTCTCCATTCTTTGTAGGTGGGAAAACTTGCAAAATTGGCAATTTATCAAATACTTATTTTTCCCATTGTATGTAGAAATGATGGATTGTAGCAGATGCATGGAACAGAAGTAAGTGAGCAGGACCCTTCCATCAGCATTATCACCTGCCAGACTGCCATTAACTCAAAGGAAATAGAGAGATGTCATTAGTTCAGTTTGTGTTTATGGATTATAGAGAATATGAATATTGTTAGTGTGGTGCTATAATGACTCCGGGACACCTCACTATAACAACCTAACTAAATAGAAAGAACTAGCAGGTAACAGACATGAGCTTCCTGAAACACTGGTATACCCCTGCTCCAGCGCCATCAAACCCAAGTGATTGCATGTTAGCAGTTGAACAACAATACCTACATAAACCTCTCCGTTTACCACAATTATCTACGTCAATGAACCCCTGGATCTACAGCCTGTATCTAAATGGAAAGATTAATTATTAAATACTAATAATTGAACTAAACAGACCTTTTAAAACAGTGTTTGACACAGATTGACACAATTTTTACCACCGTGTTACATCACCAGTCCTTTGAGTACAATTTTGTTACCTTTGTTAACTAAAAATTTATAAGATGTGTGCGAGCTCTATGAAATGTACTGTATTTGTTTGTTTAAGGCAAGCGAGGAATGGCTGGGGGATCCTGAGGAGCCTCTGATGGGCTTCTCCTGGAGAGGAGGCTCTGAGAGAGAGACCACTGGCATCCAGATCTGGAGTGAAATCTTCTTAGTTGACAAAGAAGATGGAACCAAGGTGTGATTCACAGACCGAGACATCATCTTTAGTGTTATATTACTGCAGACAGTGACAGTATTGACTATGATATAATGCTATTTATTTATTATATTTTTAAAAGGTTGCAGTGCTGTTGATGGACACTCAGGGTACATTTGACAGTCAGTCCACACTCAGAGACTCAGCTACTGTATTCGCACTAAGTACCATGATCAGCTCCATGCAGGTAACCATATGAATATGGATTCAATACTTAAAATCATGACAAACATGCTTTCACTGTGTAGAGCAGAGTTACTCAAGAATTACTATGGACTATAGACTACAAGTGATCATTCTTCAAATCACTGGTCTATAGTGGGATGTAAATGACACTTGGTAATAAAACTCAAACGCAATTATTTATTTTTTATTGTGGTAATTTCTCCTTCTGGCATCAAAATTAAGAGAAGTGACCAGTCTAGATGTAAATGATGTTTTTTGAGCTCTTGGGTTCACAAATTTATATCCCATTGTCAGGATCACAGAGCAGACTGACTTAGGTGGACACACACGCTAAAACACAACAATGTTTATTTAAACAAAATATAACTAAACAGACAGACTTGGTTAATGCAAAAACAACAACAGAAAATGAAGGTGGAGAGAAACAGACAGATGGAAGAGCAAACGACACAACGACAATGAAAAATGAATTAAGGACCAAGGAAACAAAACAAAAAGACTTCAACAGAAAGGCAACACATAGGAAGTTAATAGAGACAGACAAAGGGAGCTAAGCAGAATAGACTTAAATACAGAGTTGGACAGACTAAACCTAAACACAAAGAGATAAAGTAAACACGACAGACAGACTTAATAACATGACATAGGAAATGACAGAGACAGGCAGACCAGACTGAGTAACATGACAAGGCAACAATGGAAGAGAAACCACATGACCGACAAACATACAGAGACAAAGGGACTTAAATACACACAAGGACACCTGAGACTGGTAACAAGGGGGCAGGACTACAAATGAGACACGGAGGAGGAACATGGGCGGAGACATGGACAATAACAAACAGAGCCATGTGCTAAGAGAGCACATGGCGGGGAAAACAGACACAACAGGCCAAGGGCGTGACACCCTTTTTATGGCTTTACATGGACGATGTTGTATAACATAACAAAGACCCCGTTCAGTACCTGGGTGATCCAATCAAGTATTCAGGTAAAAGTACTGGTGTGAAAAGCGTACAATGTGTCTCGAGGATGCATATTAGTGTGAACAACATAGTCTCAATGCGTCTCCAACAGCAATGAGCACAGCGCGAATCCACCATGCTCCTCCTCCAGGAAGAATGATATGAGCAAAATGGAATACAATTGGTCACAAGTGTTAAATGCTAAACACAATGAACCCAGAGATATGTACTTTTTCTTTATTGAAGGGACTGGAAATAGCTAAGAACCCCAGGTGTATGTTGTCCATACAGACTCACACATCTCACCCTTTTTTTCTCTCTCTTCACCAGGTATATAATATATCTCAGAATGTTCAAGAAGATGACTTACAGCATCTGCAGGTAAAAGGATGTTCTGCCTCTGCAACTGTACTGAAATGCTACTAGTGATGTTTTTGGATCAGCAGAAATTTGAAAAGCAGAAGTTAAAACACAAATGAAATCAGACAGCCTTCCTGTGCAGTTGCCAAAGATCAAACATAAAGATAAAATATAATAATATATCAGCATGGCAAATATACCTTCAAAAGTACAATGCACTATTACTGGGGTCTACTCCTTTGTGGAATATAAATACAGACCTAAATTTGATGTCATATTCAGTATAATCAACTTGCCATCAACATGTGTCTCAGACCAATCCACAAAAATGTTATTAAGCAAGCTGTATTGAGCAGATGCCTAAATAAATACATACATACATACATCTTCTTTTCCGCTTTTCCATTTCAGGGTTGCGGTGCCTAAATAAATCAATAAAATATTTTTCTCCAGCTTCTAAAGAATTTGTAAATACATTTTTGCAAGTTGATAAATGGGGCCTTAGAGAGGCATACATATATACAGTCCAGATTTACACATCTGCCTAATCTTTCAATATGTTGGCATGCTTTCCTGAATATTCTTCTGCAGCTATTTACTGAATACGGCAGACTTGCCATGGAGGAAACATTCCTTAAGCCTTTCCAGGTATGTGTTGTAAGTCATCATATTACAAGAGTAAGTTTTAGTTGCAGTTAATTGTTGATGTGTACATTTTGAGCCAGGAATGTTGCATTTTAAACCATTTGTTTTCAACTATTTTTTTCCATGACCCCCCCACCCCCAGTCACTGATTTTCTTGGTGCGAGACTGGAGTTTTCCATACGAGTTTCCCTATGGGCAGGATGGAGGAATGAAATTCCTGGAGAAAAGACTAAAAGTATGAGCTCTCATCTGGGTCATTGCTGTAAAGTTTGTTTGTGTGTGGTAACTGACTCTGTTATTTATGTGCATTATTGTGGAAGCTGCAGTTTTGTCTAGCAGTGCAGAAACGGACAGTATTTCAGCTCATTTGTTGTTCTAAATAGAAAAGAGCAACGTTACATCTCATGTTTTTTTTTAACTTTCCTGTTAGCAAAGTTATATTAAATATTCCTGTATCCTTTAAATTTCTGTTCAAATTCAAAACAAAGTACAAGCAAAGTAGCATTAAACAAAAGCATAAAACAAAAATACATATGTTTTCCCTTAATCAAATAAATCAGCCTATCTAAAATTAAAAGAAATAATCAAGAATGCAAGAATAGAAAAGTGTTCTTTATGCTTGTGCATTGTGGGCTACATGCTGTTTTGGGACACTCTCAAACTGTTCCATGGTGTAAATAGGTATTTTATGACCTTTCCCACAGTATGCCATTTAGTTTATCTCCATTTCTACATATCGCCTCTGTCCAATTTTTCATTGTATCTCCAAAATATAGAGACAAATATAGAGATACATGTCTCTATATAAAAAATGACAAATATAGAGATACATGTTCTTCATTGGTCAGCGACAATGTATACACTATATGGCAAAAGTCTTCACTCACCCATCCAAATCACTGAATGTAGGTGTTCCATATACTTCCATCGCCACAGGTGTATAAAACCAAGCACCTAGGCATGCAGACTTCTTCTAAAATCATTTGTTAAAAATTCGATCGATCTCAGGAGCTCTGTAAATTCCAGCATGTTACCATGATAGGACGCCACCTTACTTCTAAACATTTCACAGTCAACTGTAAGTAGTATTACAACAAAGTAGAAGTGATTGGGAACAACTGTAACTCCACTACAACGTGGTTGGACACAAAAAAAAAGACAAAGCAGGGTCAGCGGATGCTGAGGTTCATAGTGTGCATTAGTTGCCAACTTTCTGTCAATCACTACAAACCTCCAAATTTCACATGGCCTTCAGATTACCTCAAGAACAGTGCATAGAGAACTTCAAATGGAATAGGTTTCTATAGCAGAGCAGCTACATCCAAGCCTTACATCACTAAGCCCAATTCAAAGCCGTGTTGTAAAGCACACTGCCACTGGACTGTAGAGCTGTGGATACACGTTCTCTATAAGAATATTTGTGCTTGTGTGTGTGTGTAGATTTCAGAGAACCAGCACGAAGAGTTGCAGAACGTAAGGAAACACATCCACTCCTGCTTCACCAACATCTCCTGTTTCCTCATGCCTCACCCTGGCCTCAAAGTTGCCACCAACCCTCACTTTGATGGCAGACTCAAAGGTGTATATATATGATTATTATACAGTTGAAAATTGCATTTTTGGATGACTGATTTCTGATCAGTAGATCTGCATTGTAGAAATTGATCGAGAATTCATCAGTAACCTGCAGGTGCTGGTTCCATGGTTACTTAGCCCTAAAAATTTGGATGTGAAAGAAATCAATGGCAGCAAAATTACCTGCAGAGGTCTACTGGAGTACTTTAAGGTAAAGTACTTTAACACAGTTGTCCCTAAGATCAATTTTGTATGAATTTTCATTAATTTGGTAGTTAAAGTCTATTTGTGTAGTAGGTCACTGAAGAAAATGTTTTACAAGCACTGATTTAACACAACAGCAGAGAGAAACATAAGAGAATGTTATTTCTTTTTTTGTAGACAGAATTTTTTTGATTCTTGAAACAACTGGTTAATTTATGTTAATAGCTAGTACTTTATACAGATGTTGAGCTCACTGGGTGTGCATATATCACAGAAAGATGATGTATGTAATTATGAAAAAGTATAAGATAACTGAAATTAGCAATGTGAAATGTTTGCATTTAGGCATACATAAAAATTTACCAGGGAGAAGAGCTTCCTCACCCAAAATCCATGTTACAGGTACTGTACAACTTTAACACATATTACAGCCTTTTATACTTTTGTTAACATTAATGTGTACAGGTGCTGGTCATAAAATTAGAATATCATGAACAAGTTGACTTCTTTCAGTAATTCCATTCAAAAAGTTAAACTTGTATATTATACTCATTCATTACACACAGACTGATATATTTCAAGTGTTTATTTCTTTTAAATTTGATGATAACTGACAACTAATGAAAACCCCAAATTCAGTATCTCAGAAAATCAATATTGTGAAAAGGTTCAATATTGAAGACTACTACATGCTAATCAGCTAATTACCTCAAACACCTGCAAAGGCCTTTAAATATTCTCTCAGTCTAGTTCTGTAGGCTACACAATCATGGGTAAGACTGCTGAATTGACAGTTGTCCAAAAGATGACCATTGTCATCTTACACAAGCAGGGCAAGACACTAAATGTCATTGTAAAGAGGCTGGCTGTTCACAGAGCTCTGTGTCGAAGCACATTAATAGAGAGGCGAAGGGAAGGAAAAGATGTGGTAGAAAAAAGTGTATAAGCTATAGGGATAACTGCACCATGGACAGGATTGTGAAACAAAACCCATCCAAAAATGTGGGGGAGATTGCCTGAGCTAAAGACAAAAAGGACTGGACTGCTACTGAGTGATCCAAAGTTATGTTGTCTGATGTAAGTAAATTTTGGATTTCCTTTGGAAATCAAGGTCCCAGAGTCTGGAGGAAGAGAAGAGAGGCACAGAATCCATGTTGCTTGAGGTCCAGTGTAAAGTTTCCACAGTCAGTGATGGTTTGGGGCACCATGTCATCTGCTGGTGTTGGTCCACTGTGTTTTCAATGCAGTCGTCTACCAGGTAGTTTTAGAGCACTACATGCTTCCTGCTGGTGACCAACTTTATGGAGATTCAGATTTCATTTTCCAACAGGACTTGCCACCTGCACACACTGCCAAAGCTACCTGGTTTAAGGACCATGGTATCCCTGACCTTAACCCTATGGAAGATCTATGGGGTATTGTGAAGAGGAAGATGCAATATGCCAGATCCAACAATGCAGAAGAGCTGAAGGACACTATCAGAGCATCCTGGGCTCTCATAACGCCTGAGCAGTGCCACAGACTGATTGACTCCATGCCACTCCACATTGCTGCAGCACTTCAGGCAAAAGGTGCCCCAACTAAGTATTGAGTGCTGTACATGCTCATACTTTTCATGTTTATATTTTTCCATTGGCCAGCATTTTTAAAAATCCTTTTTTTGCATTGGTCTGAAGTAATATTCTAATTTTGTGAGATACTGAATTTAGGGTTTTCATTAGTGGTCATCAAATTAAAAAATATACACTTGAAATATATCAGTCTTTGTGGAATCAATGAGTATAATATGAAGGTTGAACTTTTTGAATTGAATTACTGAATTAAATCAACTTGTTCATGATTTTCTAATTTTATGACCTGCACCTGTACATACTGATTTTGTCCAGCTTTGCCAGTGTGTTTGATAATGATTTGACTGCATTCTGTAATGTTTGTTTGCAGGCCACTGCTGAGGCCAATAACCTGGCAGCTGTAGCTGCAGCTAAAGACCTGTACAACAAAAAAATGGAGGAGGTACAAGTGTCAAAGCAACAAAACAGCTGTCACATGCAAAACTATTTTAACAACTTTCACATTTTTACATTCACTCCATTTAATATAATGGCAAATTATACAAAGAATGTTTGTATCGTCTGCCTCATGTTTGGAGTTGCATTCGGCTATTATCAAGTCTGTTTCCCCAGACTTGCTCCAAGCTTTACAGTGCACCTACTCCTGCACAGACACTTCTTCTACTCCTCCCGCTGCGACCGGTATGAAACCCTGGCTCTATCTCTGCTGCCAGCGTGCGGCCTCCCTTTTCCTCCTTTTCTAGCTGAACAACCCCAGTGCTCCGGAACTTCAGTGTCCTGTTACATTGCACCCTGGTCTTGCTTGTCTATCAAATTTATGTCAAAATGCATAACCATAGAGAAGTTAAAAAGAAAACATAAAACTAGAGACAATAATAAAAATAGTATGAAATGTAGAGAGCTTAACAGTTCAAACTTTAATTCCATTTCCAATAAGGGGAGCCAGATGATTAGGTGCAATTCAACTGAATTTGGAAAAAACAGCCAATATTTGATGCCATGTCTAGTGAAACATCACAAGAAGAACAAAAAGTGCAACATTGTTTACATTTGGCTGGAATATATTTGGTTATTTCATTTTATGGGGTATATTATATATTCAACTACTTTTTTTTTCAAATACTTTTTGCTAAGATAAAACTTCTAAATATTGCCCATGGGATATTGCATACAAGTTTAAGCTTGGTACATGCTAGTTTTGTGCCTTAATGCACATTTGGGTTTTCCAGGCCAAAGGTTGAATGTTGTTATTCTAGGCAATACACTGACAGAATATTATTGCAACATTTATAATAATAATAATAATAATCAATCCTTTATTTGTCCAACTTGCAAGCAGCAACAAGCCACAAAGAATGAAGGTAGAAATATCTGTACCAGACAATAAATAGAATAACAATAAATAGCTAAAAACTAATACAGATTAAAAACAAAACATTGAGAGATATATACATAATGATAAACATACCCTCCATAAACATGACCCTCTTCCCATTGAAAATGCAAAAGTTGGATCCAAAATGGCTGTCATGGTCACCACTTATCTTGAAAAGTTTTCCCCCTCCCATATACTAATGTGCCACAAACAGGAAGTTAATATCACCAACCATTCCCATTTTATTTTGGTGTATCCATATTAATGGCCCACCCTGTGTGTGTGTGTGTATATATAAATATATATATAAAATGAACACTGATATATATATGGAATGAACAGTGTACATTTTATTAGTTCTTAGACTGAATGTAGAATGAGAGAAACAAAAAAACAGCTTGTTTATTCATTTTCGATTTGAACACACGAAGACATTCGTTTCTGTCCCCAAAGCTAATATACGGTTCATTATTTTGATTGGGAAGTGCAGGTGGGCTTAAAGCACTATTTTCATTTCATTGGTCTGTCTGAGCGATGACCTGTTCTTTAGCGACTAGCAAGTGTATAGAGCTGGTCCTGTGTTCAACGCCTGGGGGGGAATCCGCATTGTTCCTCCTGAATCTGAGGTTGGTTCAACTATCAGTCAGACTCTCTTCTCTAGTAACCCCCCCCATAGACCTTACCAGGGAGGCTGAGGACTGATCTCCCCTGTAGTTGGAACACACCCTCTGATCCCCCTTCTTAAAATAGGGGAAAGGGCAAATGCAATAACACAAACTTTATTTAAACAAAAAGACCTGGACAGAGAGACTTGGACAGATAGAGAGCTAAACAGAGACCTATACAGGGAGAGCTAGACAGGGAGAGCTAAACAGAGACTTAGACAGGAGACCTAAAGAGAAACCTAGTCTAGAGGAATGGATACAGAGAAACCTAAACTAGAGACAAATACAGAGAGACCTAGACTGAGTAGAGACACAAACAGACAAACCAAATGAGCACACGAAGCACAAGGAAGGAAATGTCCAACAAAGAAGCAGTCGCACAAAGGAACTTAAATACACAACACAGAAAAGGAACACCTGGGACAGCTAACGAGAGGGCAAGACTACAAAGGAGGCACAACGAGAGGGTGGAGCTAAGGCGGGACTAGGGCAGAGACAGGAACAATAACAAACAGAGACGTGTTAGAGCACATGGTGGGAAAAACCAACACAGAACAGGGCTAGGGCGTGACACATTAAGAAACAGCCCTTTTACTGGACATTATACTGGCCTATATATTTTCTGTATGTATTTTTTAAATCCTATATTAAAAATGTTTAAATGTTCATGTGGGATCATTTGATTGAAAGGAAGAAATGTAAAATTAACAAATTATCCTTTTTGTAAAGCACTTACTGCCAGTAAGTTAGTTTGTTGTGACTTGAATATGATTCTCAGAAATATAGATAAGTGTAATTGTGTAGTAGTCTTAGCACATGCTTTTTCTCCTCCCTTTGGGTGTGTGTTTGTGTCAGGTGAGTGGTGGTGACAGGCCATTTCTAGCTCCTAATGAGCTGCAGGCGCGGCACACTGAGATCCGGGAGGAGTCTATAGCTGTGTTCCGTGGGGTGAAGAAGATGGGAGGAGAAGAGTTCAGCCGTCGGTACCAGCTGCAGCTGGAAGCAGAAATTGATGAGCTGTTTGTGCAGTACATCAAACATAATGACTCCAAAAACATATTCCATGCTGCTCGAACACCCACCACGCTCTTTGTGGTCATCTTTGTCATGTACGTGTCTGCTGGGATCACAGGCTTCGTGGGTGTGGATTTGATCGCCAGTGTGTGCAACATGGTGCTGGGATTTGCCCTCATTACTCTCTGCACCTGGGCATACATACGCTACTCTGGAGAGTACCGCGAACTTGGAGCATTGATAGACCAAGTGGCAGGAGCACTGTGGGACCAGGTGAGCAGACCTTACTTTAGTTTACACAAGTTATTCTTCTTTCTGTCTTACTTTTCAAGGTATTTAAACATGAAGCTTTTTTCAACTTAGTAAGCTTGTCCCATTAAGTACAGTATGTAATGGGACATCGTGTAAAATACAATAAAACATGAATATGTGATTTCTTCACTCCTTAGAAGGTTTTTTTAATTGACAAATGTAAAAAAAATATTTCCTGTGTTTTCACTGACCAATGTATTTGTACACATAAACAAATTTAGCATTAGATGCTCACAAAACACTCCCAAAAACTTTGGGTGGGACAACTTAGTAAAACGTTTATAGAAAATTCATGTCACAGAAGTAGTTTTCCAAGAACAAATATGTGATTGTTTATCGCTTTATGCTAAATAAATTGTGAGAAAATTGTCTCATTAACAAAATGCCAGGCCTCATTCTGAATAAGTTACAACAGCATGGCTTTGTGAGCTAGACAGGACTGACTGCAGCCTATATCTGCCTCCTAATGAATATATATGGAAAGAAGAATCAGATACAGGACAGGGCAATCAGAAAAAGCAACCACAGACTGTTGAGCAGGTCAAGAGTGTGCAGACAGTATGAATGGGCAAAAACTCCACTTGCAAAACTGCAACAATTAGTAGAATACTTTGCCAATGTAAAAAGGTGTATATGTTGCAGGCATCAATTTCTAAATTATTTTTTAATAATTATATTTAACAAATAGAATAAAGTTGGGCTTTGGAAATAGGGCTTGTCTATACACACACACACATATATATATATATATATAAAAGAGCTTGTAGCACATAAGAAGAGCACTTTTTGTATTCCACATTTTATAATATTTACATGTTTTTTTTAATTGTTATTTTTTTTCTCTTTAGGGAAGCACTAATGAGGTAAGGAAAAGACAGGTCTTTACTCCTGTACTTAAATTGTTTCCTCTGTAAAATCAATATGAATTGCTTGAACGTAATCAAACCACTTAGTACAATTTAACCCCTTAATTAACTGCTATTATCTAGTGGCCAGTTTTCATTAATGTTCATGATAATTTCTGACTTTTTTATAGCAAAATAGAGCCTAACATATCATATTGTTCTATGTAGTTGTTTGCCAGTGATTTCTTATACTGAATCCTTTAAAACTCAAATGACTTGGTTATCTGTTCAGTTAATCAGAGTAATTGATTAGTTCATGCTTTCACTAATTTACTTTAATTTCTTCTCTAACCATATCTTCCTGTGTCTCACAGGCATTGTATAAGTTGTATAATGTGGCAGCTAGTCACAGACAGCTGTATAGCCATGCTTTTCCCGGACACCAAACTGACCAACAGGACAAGAAAAGAAACTGACTGCATCTGCCGCACTAACATACACAGGCACAAACATACATCAACTCTGTAGCACTGACGATTCGGACATAACATATTTGAGATTTTTGAATCATATTCTAAACCTGGCAAAAATTAAGGAATCACCACACAGCGCGTATCAAACAAATCACAGAATCACTTCACACATTAGCTTTGTAGAATTGCTGCAGGATGGATCTCTACATTGTGATTCCATAATTTTTCCCTATACCTTATCTTGACAAAGAAAAATCTGGAATTAAATATTTTGATTTGTTTATATTTTACAAAGCCAGAATGTTTAGCTCTTTAAGAAAGAAAAGGCTAATCTGTGTCAAATTTGTGATTTGTTAATTTGAAAAAATTAAAATCTGGGTCAACATCCTCTATGTCTGGTGACTCCATTATATTTTCCAGGGGTAGTAACATGGCCAGAGAAAGATAAGATAATGAAGGACAAGAAAAAGGGGAAAAAAGGAGGTGAGAGAAAAAATTATATTGTGCCTGTATTAGAAAAAAAAATGCTTAATTTGCTGTCGCTACCACCACCACTGAGAGTTCATCTGGTAAACCAGTGAGGACTAGCATCTCAGGTGTTTGAAGCAGCACAGATTTCAGCTAAACTAAAAGTCCTAAATATACATACATATGATAGAGGTACATTATTGTCACTAAAGATACAAACAAAGTGAATCTTTGTAATCTTTCATTAGAGTGTAAAATAAAATAACATAAGTCATGGAGATGAAATGGGGCATATGAAATTAAGAACATTTTAAAACCTACAATTATAATAGAATAAGGTACAATTATGTTCCCTAATTAAAGGTTAAGGCTAACACCACAATGAACATTTTACTAGCAGTGTATGTGGTTGCATCCAGTCTCATCCAGTGTGCCTTTAATGTGTATAGGGTAGTTCTAAGCCACTCATTTTGGATATCTAATTAGTCAAAGGTTTAATTCCGTCTACCAGCATTTCATTCAGGTAACATATATTCAACAGTGTTTACAGACTTATGTTTGATAGGAGATAAAATGGATATAACACTAACCTCTCAGGATTTATCAGTGATTGAACTGGGAATTTGTAATTTAAGGGACACCTAATATTTCACTGGAAATTTAACTTCAAAATGTATGTAAATGCAGCGGTTAGGGTTATTTGTTGGAGGGAGATTTGGAGCAATGCAGAATTGAGAAGTTAGGTAGAAACAATAAAATTTAGCATGCAGGTATTTGAGTTTTTTTTTTTTTTTCCTATAAATTCCAACCAAAGACAAGCTAGTAAAATCATTACAAATTTACTAAATTATTGTAAACAAAACATAATGTACACTATATGGACAAAGGTATTGGGACATCTCCATATTTCACCTACAGGTGTTTTTATGTAATAACATTTTTAATCCACAGGCATTACAGATTTACAATTGCTGTAACCACTTTGTAGTCACATTTTCTGAACACAATTAGAAAATAAATAAATAAATATATTGAAAAAAATGCTTGCACACAATATGAAGGAAATGGAAACCTAATGTTCAAAACTTTAGATGTAGTACAAGACATCTACTTCTGGAACATTAGCAGATGGAAAGCTATTTTGAAATAACTAATAAGCATAGTAGAATGAGATCACTGACCCATTTAGAAGTAACTGATTTAAGTATATGAACCACAGCTGATTCCAGTTTCAATCGAAGATATAAGCAGGTGTTGAAGTGCTGTCAGTGACATGGACACATTAAAAGAGGCTTTCTACATTGAGTGTGGTACATTGAGTGTACATTGAGCACCATACAGGAGCAGAGAGAGTGTGAAATAGAAAAAGAAAAATGTCTGGACAAGGGAGAGATTGACAGAGGACTGTTTTTTGTTGATCATTTCAATGTCATGACCCTAATGTAACGGCCCAATGTCATGACAATTTTACTTCACCAAGTCTGTCATGAACTCTGTTTTGTCTACCATACAGAAAATATTAATCATTTACTTGTACCTAGTAAGTTACATATAAAACAAAACAAAAAAGAATGGATGTCATAACACCTATTGTTTGCTTGTAGAACTGACACATGGAAATTAATGCTGTTTCTATAATGGCATCAACTGTTAGTATTTTTGTGAGTCTTTGTTCTATGATTGACTGTATGGAAACTGAGAAAATGTGCTAGTGTTGTGAAAGTTTGACTTTGATATTTAGGTGGGCTTTGACAGTGTTACTGTTTGTAGAGAAAGTTTTGTTTGCATTTTGAAACACAGAGTTGGTATTTAATGAACAAAATGTGGTTTAAGCAGAAAATAAAATATCTGGCTAATTGTGTGATGTCGTATTTTTGTGTTAAGATAATGTTAACTGCTTGTTAACACAAAAATGTAATATGAATTTGGTTCTTCTTCACACCTATAAAACAGCATGTTTGGAAATCCACTCCATACACTTCCACTTTTCAATAACACAACTCAGAGTTGATTATGGAACATCTAGGGGAAATATTTTACAAACAGACTTTTTGCAACAGTGACCTTCTACTACAGTACCACACTTGAACTTTACATGATTTTTAAGGTAGGCTGCATGGCTAGGTACTTGATTTTGTGCACCTGTCGCAATGGGACTTAATGAAACACCAGAATTTAATGATTAGTTGGTCTCTCCCAATATGTTTGTCCATATAATTTATTTCTGAATTCTTCTCTAATCTGAAAACTAACTGTACAAAAAGGCTCTCAAGTGCTGGGAAAAAGTCATTCTCTCTCACAGTTCTTCATGAGTAAGGTACTAACAAGATAAGATACCCTACCTAGCCTAAAGATTTATTTCTGCCTCATCTTCAGCATAAATCACCATTAATGTTGCAGATAGAAATCAGGAACACAATTACAAATTGTCTTCTTAAAGGAAAAAGCAAAGTTTATAAAAACAGCATTAAGACATGCTTCATGTATCACACTGGTTTATGCTGCAGCTCTCCTCAAGACATTTTGAAATTAGCTCATGTTTCGCCACCAATCATTTGTATTCAATTTACTTTGTGAGTATACACTGATACTAATGCAGATTTTGAAATAATGTACAAATGATGTGTTTTGACTGTTATAAAAAGTTTTAGTTGTACTCCTTTCTTGTAATAAATGGAGACTGAGAGGTGTGACTGGCACTAAAAGTTTATTCAAAACATTAAAAAAAGCAAACAAACAAGACATTAATAAGTGTAGTTTTGACTGAAAAAAATATTATGCACCAACACTTATCCCTAATCTGAAAAAGATATGTGAAAAAGAAAGGCTTAGAAAACAAAACAAACAGTAAGTAAAACTGACCAATAAAACTGAGATACCGAGAGAGCCCATTGGAGATGCACTGAGATTCTGTAACATTTGTAAAGAGCACGTACAAGATGTGCCTTATAATACTTTTGGAAGTTATATCTTATTTAAAATTAAGATGCATGGATAAGGGGTGCATGGATAGTGATATAAGTATAATGCACTGTAAGGCAGTTGAAGCTCATAGATCTCTATTTAAATAGTGTATTACAGAGGGACCATACAAACATATTCAGCTATAGTTGCAGCTCAGAGGTTACAATAATTTGGAATGAGAAATAATGTTAAAATATATTTGCCACTACAGCTCAGTTTATTAATTGCTTATTTTATATAATTCCTGAACTGTTTAATGAAACATGCTGTACTCTCAGGGTTGTGGGTTATCATAAAATGACTGTTACCTCTTACCTATTCATGGACTCTTCTGAAGCATTTAAAGTAAGGAAAGATCCCAGAGAGCCGAGACACGGCCAATAACACATCGAGTCCTGTCACACCTAGGCAGCGTTTGATATAAGTGCCTTCATTTCAGCAGTGTTCAATGGGTGTATCTCTGTGGACAACCAATCAGAAACCTGCTCTTGCATCCAGCAATAAGCTTAATGCTGTTGAATTGAATTTTAATATTTATGGAAAAAAATGCCATATTTGCGGGAGAGCCGTAGGCTGGATTGGATAATGCTGTCCCATCAAATGCAGTATCTCATTATCCTCTGTTGCACTAAGACTAATACTGAATATATTTTACATAATTAGATGTTGTAGTTGTCTTTTAGGATCATCAATCAAGTCTAGTAAAGTTCGGTTTCCTCTTCCAGTCCCCAGTTTTCACTGCAGTACCTTGGTCCAATATTATTTACATTCTATTATTTTAACCTTTTATAGACAGCCTATAAAATTCTCAGCAGAAGAAAAACAGGAATATTTAAATAAATTTCCAGCACAGCACAATTTTCCCGAACATTTGAATGTTAGCATTTGCAGGATGTGTGCGAAACCTGCAAATGCTAACAAAAAAGCAAATAACATTACAGTGAAGTACTCTCACCGCACTGCTTACTCTGGGCGTAACTGCTGACATTAATGCGAACACACATTCTCTGTATATTTGTATATTCCTGAGAATATACAAAGGGCACAGTACAGTAACGTCATTTCCCTCCAAGTGGTAGCCCTGGGTTCTATTGCCTTGAGTTTCTATGGAAATTTCTATTCTATAAGTACACCACACTAATAGAAGTCTTGGACCAGATCCGCATTTCTAGCATGATTAGAACTTGGATAAGTGCATCTGCATTTTTTTTCCTCAGATCATCTAACAATCTAAACTATGAGGAAATTATAACCTCATTATCAATACTTTATCTCAACATATGGACTGGAAAATGTTCAGGGAAACCCACACTAGGGCTGTGCGAGGGTCGCATGAAGGTGCACGAGGAACCTGGGACACCTGCAAAAACAAACGAATCCCCCCCCCTTGCTTTATGATTGGTTTAACATGTCCTAATGCAGGTGCCATTATACCTTTGACTTATATTTGACACTTTTATATAATTAGGACTGGATCATTAGTAACCATGCACAATTTGGGGCTAATCAATTTTCACAACAGAAATAACCAAAGAAATGGAAAGTTTGACAACTTTAATGAATTTGCAAAACATGCTGATATTTCAGGCTTTCTGGTGTACATTTAAATATGTGCACTATTGTACCAACGAGACACCTTTGATTAATCATAATTGCAAAGACCTAGAACAAATGCAAGTGTAAATTGTCATGACATTCTGGCCATCATAAGCCCCACAAAAATTACATCCCCGTTTTAAGTGTACAGAATTTCCCATTTATTATTAATATTAATATTTATTCCACCCAAATATCAAGGGAATCAGATGAACTGAGTACTTTGGAAAACAGTTATCACATAACAGTCAACCACAGCTTAAAAAAATGCAACAAGGAATATATCAACTCTATGCTGCATAGAGTCCTCTGGGCCCTCATCTGTGAAAACATTGAAAACATTTACTGATATCCAAGAAAAAGAATGCATGAGCTTGTCATGCACCATGTCTTGTATTGCACACAATAAAGATGAAAAGTCAACCAGCAGTTACCATGATTTCAGTTGTGAAGCAACATGTTGTTATATCCTTTATAGATTTATTCGTTATTCCTTAATAGATTAAAACGTGTAAAACAATGATGCCACACAGTGGTACAAAACACATCTGTAAAAACCTTTTTAGTGTTATATACATTTATTCAAAATACAATTGGTCAGAAAATTTGGTAAATATGTCTAGTAAATCAGAGATTTTTTTAAAATATTAAGAAATATATATAAAAAAAATGAAACAACTTTTACTGAAAATTATATTTTTCAGTAAGTTTTAACCAATATCTTAGCTGATATCATTGTGCATCTCTAATGGCTGTTGGAACTTCATAACACACACACACACTAATTTTTCTCTTAAAACAAATATTACAGAACATCTTATTTTAATAGAGCACTGAAAGGTAGTGTATACATGTGTTTGCACATAATTTCATTATACAGGGAAAAAGATACACATGCAAACACATCCAATGCCATGAGCTGCAAAAGTTCACTCTCACCTTGCTCACTCAAATGATGCTCACATTCTGCCAGAGAAATCAGATTTTAAATAAAACATAATCCTTTAGAAAAATTCACAAGCCTCATACATGAAGAAAATTGTCATGAAAAAATAAAAAACTTCAATTATCCATTGTCTGCTTGGATAAGAATGTTGACTACATGCTGCACACAGAGCAGTATAAACCTAAGGCAAATGTGTGATCTTAATAAGGTTAAGGGTAATGTTCACTGTAACAGCTTTGGTGGGTTTTGTACAATAAAGATTTCTGAAAAGGTTTGCTAGTCACTAAACACATGTAAGAGCTACAACCACAAGTGTGCAGTATACAGGACTTTCTTCCTGTGTGATTCTGCCTGGTTGTTGTAGTATCAAAAACAAGAGGGACATTTTGAAATGTGAGAGTTTTTGCATATTTCATGTCTGGCTGCTGTACATAATATGCTGCTAAGGCACACATTGCTATTGCGCTTCTTTGTGAGCGTTGTCATAGGATGGCAGCTTGCTGTAGCTCACATGTTCTGAGGAAAATTTTTGGTTGGGTGCTGAGCATACCACTGCTGTCGTTGTTTGCGTACATCAAGTTCGGACAGCAGTGCTTGGCGGTACGCTTCATAAGATTTTACAATACGTTCAAGTTCCTTCATAAACAAGAGTTTCAGCATGCCCTGATATGTGTCCAGATCCATCAGCTGGAACAGCTCCCACTTCAGGATGTGATCATATCTGAAACAGGAACATAGGTGCTGCCATTATACCACTGCCAATGCACAAAACAGGGATTCTCCAAGATCATAGCAGCAGTATTATTCATATCAAGTATTACTCTGGCAAATACACATAGCAAATGAGCCATTATCTGGTTTCTGATCTGAAAACAAAAAATGAATTATAAAATGGAGGGGGAAAAAAAACGCTCTTTTTATTATATTTAAAAAAAAATTTTTTTTACTGCGGCTGTGGTCAATGCGACTGGAGGCATGTTTACTATGATCTGAACCCACTGTAAGCAGTGGATAAAACACGTCAGTTTGCTCTATTTACTTTCTCTATGGCTCTTGTGCTGTCCAAGTTAAAACATACAGCATTATGTCAGCTGCTTCCCCAAGCTTACCACTGGCCAATTTGGAAAACACTGTGCCCAAGAGCCTGTCAGCTGGTTTTGTTTCAAAACATGTATTTAAATATTTGTGTCTGCAATGTGCATAAACCTTACTTCAGGGGTGCCCTTGCATAGACATGCAGCCAGTCTGGTATGTCTACAGTGTGATAGGGGTTTGCTGGCACCAGCACTGGCTGATTCCGCTCTGGAGGGCGTGGCTGGTAAGTGATGGGTGGTGGAATTGGTGGGGGCTGGTCATAGCGTGGAACACTGAAGGTCAGAACAGAGAAAAAAATATTTAGATAATACACCATAGTATACCTAGAGAGATATCTTACACAGTTAGTGGGCTAAGCTTAGGGAATGAGAGACCAGCAACATTATACAAGCTATAAAATGCAATCAAGTTTAAAATTGCAATGCTACTACCTTTATTGTTTAACAAAAAGTATTGAATTTCTAATTGTCCTACAGTGTTACAGCAGACCTTTTACTCCTTTAAAACATGCGTCTCCTTCACATGGACGACTGAAAGAAGACAACTTATCTCTCTTACTCTCTCTCACACTCACCTGGGAGCACAGGGGTGCCTATATTGAGCACGTTTGTTGATATGGTCAACATAATAAACTCCAAATTCTGCGGACTCTACTCTTTCCCAGCCAAGTGGAAGTCCCTCCCTCTCTAGTGGGTGGCTCCAATGAGTGGTGTTTGTATTGTGATCAATGTAATATTTTCGCCCTCGGATTGTCCAATCAACTGTCCAGCCTGGTGGAAGAGCAGTCTCCTCTGCAGTCAAACTTGTAAGATTTCCCAGAGATTTTGCCTGCATACATCCAATAGCTTCACAGAAAAAACAAAACAAAACATAATTAATAGTTCTCCACTACTCCAATAACATTAGTAAAATGCCATATTTTCTCAATCATTTTAAATACAAAGAGACAAAACTCACTTAGAAATTGTTCTCACAATTGTTTAAAAAAAAAAAAAGAATTTTGACAATCATGAAAATGAATGAATGAATGAAGTTTTTTGCTGAATATTAACTTTCAAGCGTTTTATTAATTCATTCAAAATCTGCAATCGCTTATCCAGTTCAGACGTGGTGGGTCCGGAACCTACCCAGAATTACTGGGTGCATAATTAACAATTGATGTTTTTTCTCCATAGCAAAAGTAGTCTGTTCTGCTTTGCCAACAAACATATATTTTACTTTTGCTTAACAAGCAACATTTTATGAAGTGTACTGCTTATCTTAAAGAAAAAGTTATCAAAGCCAACATTGACATATTAACAGCATTTCTCCAGTGCTGGCAAAATGTGTAGACATAACGATGCTCTAGTATGGACTACAGACCAGCTGAGTCATATCAGAATAACATTTACAAATCACAAAATATATTTTGTGCACTTATACTGCACTTGAGGGAAAAGATCACAGAGGAAAAGCTCAGGAGTCTATATTCAGATCAGTCACATGACCAACACTTGGCACTTGGTATCAGAAAAGAGGTGGCTCTTCCACACACACTGCTTCAGACTTTCATGAAAAAACTCTGCAGAGAGCATTTATTTTAATATAATGGATACCAGAAGTGGAGACCAAATGTCCAAGTATGTTCTAATATTTGTGGACCTCCCTTCTAATAAACCTATACAGTTTAGGTTACTGACATAGATGTGTAAAAGCACGCACACAGTTTGTCTAGTCCCTGTAGAGACTGTATTGCCATAACTGGTGCAGATAAACATGAACCTATTGGCACCATTCCTAAGGCCACGCATGGGCAAAGAGGCATAATATGAAATGGGAAAAGAAGAAATAACAAAGATGGTAGGAATAAAACATTGAGAGCAGAAGCTGGGGACCACAGGCTACTGTGTGTATGACTGCTCCGCAAAATTTGTTGGGATCGTTTAGAATATTGCTTCAGCAGGTCATAAATTATTTCCATAAAATTGATAAAATCTCAACTTAATTTATCAATTTAATTAATTAATTGCTTGTCACTATATCGTCTTATATAAATCTCATGCTCTGATAGGAAATGACTTGTTGCTTGTTTTGTGTAAAGGCCTTTTTTTAACTGAACAATGTTTTTTTTTTTCCCTTTCAGTGGAGGATTATTGCCCCATCCCAAGTCGAGTCTTTTAATATTGAGTACCGGCCAATACCAAGTCTAAATCAGATACTTGTATTGTTCTTGATAATGCTGTTGTACAGTGCACACTTCTGGTACATTATAGCTATTAAAATCAGTGCAGTGTATCTGCTTGACCAATGAACATCTCTGCAGTTCATTAAAAAAAAAAAGAGTTAAAAAATAAAGTAAATAAATTACTGGCACCCAAGCTTCTGCTTAGATGTATTATATTATTTTAAATTTTTTACTTATAAATTTAAAGAACAAAAAAAAAAATCATTATATACAAGTTATATACAATTACTTCCACCTAGTGCAGCAATGCAGTAATAAAAATAGAACACAATATACACAATCACAATACCACTTTGAAGTGCTAGGGTAATTAACATTCACAGTCACCAAAAAAAAAAAAAAAAAAAAAAAACACTGTTTCAGACTTTTATGAAAACTCTGCAGACAGCTTTAAATTAAATATGATGTATGCGGGAAGTGTAGAGTTGATGACACCCAACTAGGGTAGCCAGCTGAGTCAGAACAAAAAATTTATATCACATGCACATGCCTTTTCTCTTTCACACACACTCATATGCACACCCTCTTGCTCACACTCTCACACACATGACGAATCTCAAATTATCATCTCTTTCAAATCAACCAGATTCCTCAATTTAAATTATTTTGTTTACTTAAGGGGGCAACACCCTTTGGTTAGGTCACCTGACTGGTTTCTCTTAAAGGTCAAGGATGATTGGGGGACCTATCCAGGCGCCCCTGACCTTGAAGTCGGCACCCTTGTAATTAAAATCCATGACAATAGATAGCATATATCCCTCCGCACAGCTGGAGATAATCTAATTAAAAAGATTTGAGACAAACAGGAGATCTTATTGTGTAACCTGTCCTGTTGTTTTCTGTGAACAAACCAAATATTATAGGTTTTTCAACATTAGATATCAATATGATATCAATATTACAGCCAAACACAGACTTCATGCGACAATTAAATGGGTATCAAATATGATTCCTAAAGTCAAGAGGAACAAATTTCAGTTTTGAAAGCTTTAGGCAACATGGAGCAAAATGTGGAACAAGAGAGCTAAAGCTGACACCCTGAAGTACAAGAAGTGTTTTATATACATAAATAAAACTACTAAAACTGATTTAACTCACAAATGGTTACAATTTTTAATGGATTGATAACTCTGTCAGCTAATGGTATACTAAAATTACACTACGCTAAACAAAGAAACCCCTCCTTATTTCATTTCTTTATGTATTTGAGTGGTTCTTTAATCAGGACTGTACACACTGGAAGCTTAGTATTTGTATTTCATTTCATGTAATCTAACATAGATGTGTAACCGTGCCTGGTTTGCTTGTAAGTTATATATAATACACACACACACCAAGAAATAATATATCAAGCTACTGAAAACATTGTATCCACAAATTTTCTGTATAAGTGAAATGATGAATCAGTGAATTTATTCATTGACTGAATCCCTTATGTCTTGATTCCTGCCAAATCCAAAAGTTGGGCTCTAAGGACTAAGCACCACCCTGGACCCCTCAAAGCCAATCACCATCAGCTCTGCCGAACCCTCAGGGTCCAATCAGAGCATGGGCTCCTCCCCTGGGAGTTAGTTTAAGTTGGAGTTGAGTTTGAAGAATAAACAAGAAAAATAACTAATTGACCAGGAATCACCTTCGACAGAATAAAGACAGCTCACTCCTTTCACCAAAGCAGCTCAACTACACAAAGAAAGAGCTCTGAAAATATGACTATTTTAAGTGTTGAACCTTTTGCAGAAAGAAATAGTACTGTTATACAATTGTTATTTGTTCTCTTCTTCTTTAGTTTTTATTGCTCACAACAAAAGCTTCCATGTTAATGAAAGGCATGTAAACTTGATTTGGCCAAGCCAGTAGACCACATCCGAGATTAGTCTATAGATTAGAGATTATAAGAACCACCAACGTTTGCCATTCACCCTGGAATACCTGCTCCAGTGAGCATCTGAATCTGCTGCGTCGACAAACTCAAGCCAGCCCAGAGCAAGAACAACCGGTGACCTCAAAGGTAGGAAACTAATCTTCCAGAGCACAGTGAACAAACCCAGAGAGACAGTGCTTCAGATTCCCTTCACTTCAGAGCCGGATCCTCATCTGGATCCAACGGCCGTGAAAAGCTCATCCTCATTCTGGTAGCCTCTCAAGCTTGCTTTTCAGAGTTGAATGCTTTTTTTTTTTTTTTTTTTTTTTTTTTTTTTAAAGAGTTTTTGATAAATATGCACCTCTCTTAGTTCTTTTAAGTTACTAACCTCCCAGTATGTATTTAACACACTCCATACATGAACCCTTTTTTATTACACGCAGAAGAAATGCTAGCACAGGCTTCCAGTATCCGTAGTTTCAGATGCTGCACATCTCATATATTCACAGCATAGACAATTGCATTCAGATGACCCCAAAAATAAAAGTCTAAGGGGGTCAGATCGGGAGAACTTGGGGGACATTCAACTGGCCCACAATGACCAATCCACTTTCCAGGGGACTGTTCGTCTAGGAATGCTCAGACCTGACACCCATAATGTGGTGGTGCACCATCTTGCTGGAAAAAACTCAGGGAACATGCCAGCTTCAGTGCATAAAGAGGAAAACACATCATCATGTACCAATTTCGCATATCCAGTGGCCTTGAGGTTTCCATTGATGAAGAATGGCCCCACTATCTTTGTACCCCATCTACCACACCATACCATCAAGATGTGCAGCACCTGAAACTACCGATACTGGAAGCCTGTGCTAGCATTTCTCCTGCTGTGTTGCTATCAGTGTGTGAAGAGTGGGAAAAGAGGGTTGCATTGACAATCCAACACAACGAGCAGCACTTTGAACACATTTTATAAGTGGTCAGAAACTTGTAAATAACTCATGAAAGAATAAAGTTACGTTAAAACCATATTAAGGTGTATCCATATAAATGGCCCACCCTGTACATTACAAGTAAAATATCTTACTTTTTACTCCACTACATTATGAAAATCTGAGGTTACGTTTGGTTTATGTGTGAATAAAACTGTAAATTGTCTAAACAAATCTCCCTACCCCACATAGCTCTTCACAGGACACAGAGTGGCTTTGTTGCTAGGAGACAAACGAACAGTTGCAGTGGTAATACAAATGAAAATGTTCTCTATACCAAAGGTGAATTTGAGACTGTAAGTAATCACTTTCAGTTCTTAGAACAGTTATGAATAAACAAAATGATTTGTACCAGTTGGTATTTGGCTGCATTTGAGACATCAGTGACTACTATTCATTCATGTACCAGGTTTAAGGACCTGTAGATGTCATAAATCACTCACCGAGGGTGAAAGTCATGAGAGATTTATTAAACACAATACATGAAGCGAGGTATTCTAAATATTCTAAAACTAAAAAAATCAACACAGAGTGATAAACAAGTCTAAAATGCAAAAACAAGTTTCGAGTTTAAGCAAAAAAAAAAAGCCATAAAAACAAAATTGTAGCCTGTTTAAGAAACAGGTGTCTTAAAAATATTTTAAACTATACTCTATGCCACTATGTAGACAAAACAGAGAGCTTAAAGGAACACCGTGTAATATTTTTAAAAATCAAAACTAACTGGCAGTATGGTGTTCTACAGTCAGCATTAAAGGAACACTATGTAGTATTTCTACCTTACAACTACAGCTTCAAAAACGATTGTGATGTTCCACATAACTATAACAAGGCTAGGCCAGGTCCACTGCTGGTTTACTGGACTTAGCAACTTCAGAATCACAGGGTGGATGGCCCTGGCGAGAAAAACTTTACAGCACAAATCTTCATATGTTGCGGAGACAGTGATAAGTTTTATTGACTAAAGTGTTATAATCTGGTTTTGAGAGTTACTGAGCAGTGAGCCATGATGCTTAGCAACAGTGCTCGCTGTTAATGCACTACACTGTGTGGTGGAAGAATACTTTATTGTGCATGTTTGTTTATGAATAAATATGAATATCCCCCCCTCTCAGAAGCTGTGTGTGTGTGTGTGTGTGTGTGTGAGAGAGACACAGAGAGAGAAGTGTGCATGTGTGTTTGTCTGAGAGAAAGACAGAGTGTGTTGGCAGAAGCCCTGAGAGCCTGTCATGTGTATGAGAGTGAGTGAGTGGGGGAGAGAATGAGAGACTTCATTTCATGACATTACTGTAAACGTGAATTACACTCAGGAGGCCAGGAGACAAAAAAAAAAAAAAAAGCAAATTCTTACATAGTATTCCTTTAAAACCCAGGAAAGGTGGATATGCCATCCTCCCCTGCCAAAAATGGTCTGAAGCTTAATAAGTTATAGAAAATCAATGCAATTTAAACTGCATTAACATTTCCAGTTTTAAAAAAAATGGCAATTAGACATTTTCACATTTTGTTTAACCCTACTGATAAAGAACTGATTTGTTCATACTGCTTTCCTGCTAATCATACAGTGCTGGAGTATATTCAATAAACTGTACTCACCTGCAGGAGGTCTATTTTGGGGCTGGGGTGTCTGAGTCTGTGGAGGAGCTCTGTAGTTATGTTCACTGTACTCGTAGAACCTGCAATCATCATGGAAGTAATCAAGCTTGCGTGTGTGCCTAGGTTGATTGTCATACAATGCCCCAGGGGGATAATAGAATCGGCCCGCATCTCCATTCTCTGTTATTTGTCCACTGTCACTGATGAAGGAGAATGTGGATGAGGAGAAGTCATGAGAGAGATCAGACATAGAGCGAGGGAGATAGGGTGGGGCAGACAGACGGTGGCTCTCTCTGCGATCATGTGGTGGCCGAGATGCTGCGTTACGGAGAAAACTCTTATGAGCTCCTGTTTCAGTCCCTGCACCAAGAGGGTACACACCTGCACCAGGTACAGGAGAGGCATCCGGCAATGACACCTCTGCTCGACGAGGGATGGTTGGGCCATGACGAATGAATTGGGGCATAAGATCTGTGGAAGAATGAGCAAGTTAACTGAGAGGTCAAGAGGTGTAGGGATCAAGAGATCAAGGGGTGTCAGGATAAGAAATAAATAATTAAGTAGATAGATAAGTGTTAGTATAATCATACAACCTCATATTGTAACTCATAACATTGCATAAACAACATCAAAAACCTCCAAAGTGTTAAATGCCAAAATTTAGTTTTATTGCACTGCTGTTTCACGTTTTTTAGCCATGCAGGAATGTTAAATGGCAATCACACTGAAAAAAAGACATTTTCTATGTCGATAGATATAATCAATCAAAAGAAGGCAGGATTAATAACAAAATAATTGTTGTTACATTTTTTTCAAAATTTTAAATGCCATTGCACTTTAAGAAACAATGCAGACACACTGATTTACAGCAGTGGGACACTACATGCTTCTCCACATCTTAGCTTTGTGGTGCATGTTGGGTAATTAAAGAAGCAATCTGTAATATATTTACTTTACTATATCATAACATTATGTCAGCATATGTCATTAAAAACTAATGAAACATGAGGGGTTTCCATGGGAACCACTGGAATCCCTGAGAGTATATTCTTCTTTGAGGAGTGTCAATTCCAAAAAGGAACTCTGTTGGTGATTTGGCCTGTGGTCCCACCCACTGCACATGCTCTGTTGCCAGGTATGACACACAAAAGCAAATACAAACAGAGTGTGCTGCTTCCAGAGCTAAAATGTCTCTGCCTCCTTTTAAAAATCCATCCTAGAGATGGAGTAAAACAGGAGGGAATTTTGACCATGAATTTGAAAGATGGATGCAGTTTAGTGTTGACTAATTTTCTTGTGAACAGGTAAGCAAGTAATTCCCAATAAACTATAAAATTTCAGGGGCATAGGTATTTCTAAAATTCAAACATGTTGGCAAATATGGCCAATGTTACCCTTCCAAAATGACCCATTTAATATGCAGCTAAACCCTTTTATATAAACAATGTCTACAACTGTGGGGAACTGTCATTGTCTCTTGTTTAAGTTCAGAAGCTCTGCATCATTTTAAAGTGGAACGGTTTGTTTGAGGGGAAAAAATGACTTGTTTGTACATAGCTGAAGTTTCTTTAGCTGAACTTTTCTACAATTTTTATTAAATGATTATATTACCACAGAACCTCATTTGTAAATCGAGTTGTTTAGTTTTGTAGCACTTTCAGTCTGTGTTTACTTCTATGCAGTCTCCCTAATCTAGAGTCGGTTCAACATTAAATGTGATGTTCTTGATTTTAATCAAAATCATCTGAGGACATCTGAGGGCACTGCAGTTTGTTGGTGTGCTCTAAACTGATCTAATGTGTTTACAAACCCCAGTGTCAGTACATGGTTTAAAAAACAAAGGGTAGTGAAACGGCTAAGAGAAACCTCCAAACGTTAAAAAAAAGCATGAAAAACAGATGAGGATATTGCTTTATTCCTGTTCCATAGGTGGATAATATTAAGTGTATTAAAGTAAACTTTCAGAAGATGTTTCCTCGCCATTTGCTAGCTCTCCAGTCTGTTTGTGTGCTGAAAACCTGTCTACTCTGTTTACGAAGCTGAGGGCAAAAACAGGATCTGAAGGATTTTAGACAACAAATGGAACTCCAAGTGTTGAAAGGCATGAACCAAGATGAGGATATTGCTCTATTCCTGCTCCATAGGTGGGTAATATTGACTAATTGTTTTTCGAGGTTTTGGAGACCTTAAGTTTGGAGACTACTTAATGGTCTCCAAATTCGGGCGGTTAAATGTATTACTGTAAGTGCGACAAAACAAAACAACTGGAGTTACAAACATGTTTCTGCAGTAATTTAAACAGTGTATAAAATCTTACAGAAAAGTTTATCTTCAGCCACATACAAACAACAGCCATTTTACTCAAACGTACTGTTCCACGTTAAAAGACGCAGAGCTACTGAATGTAAACAAACCAGAGAGAAATGTTACCACTCAACTGTAGATGTTCCCTTAAACACAGTGATTAAAAACTTAGACAAGTTCAAATTTAGCTACATACTGCTACACCTACATACTGTTACACATTGCTAGACCCCATGTGTCTCCAAGGAAATGTGAGTTGCATGTTTAGTTGGGGAGTTTGGGGTCATGGTGTTTTCCCCAGTCGTGTAGTGTGTGTGACATTGTCTCTGTAAAAATGGACAAAAACAGTCAATAAAATTGAGTTTTATACAGTTACCATCTATACAAAGACAACTATCTTGAGCCCTGTTCAGATGGGATTAGTTTTACATGGTGAGCTGGAAAAAATTAAATTTTACCAGCGGACTTCAGTAATGTTTATGGTGGATTGCACTAGATAAGAAATCTTGGTTTAAATAACAGAGATGGGAGGGGTTAATCAAATCATACGTAGACATACAGGGTTACTAACACACTTACTGCTGTTCTAAGACCAAAATATGCAGCCCTCAACGACCTTATCTTGTATTCCTTCAAAACAGACAATGGGCAAATAAATTTTCGTAATCCTTCACACAATTATTATAACTGGTATTATAAATCATTTAACCGTAACTTCCTAAGTAGGATTCACATTAATACGTGTGAAGGCTGCTACTGTGCCCTATAGGTACCCGAAATTTCTCTCCACTTCTGATCCTTCAGGTCATTTTTTGGATGTGTGTGGCCTGTCATTTAGCAGTTCAATTTAACCTTGTATTTAAACCATATCTTTCATCACTAAATGCCTCCTCCAGCTCCTACATTCTGGAGAAAACCCAAGATATGAAAAATGTTCATTAACATGTTAATTCAGTGGGGATTAATTTATCATGAGGTTATTTTTACTGCTCAGTATACAGTAGGTAGCTAAATGGCTCAGTAATCTTTCCTGATACAAGAGCACAAACTCCAGAAAAAATATTGAAATGTTCTGTTCTGAGAGGAATAAAACTAAAACTAAAAATACTTTTCCATAATTATGATAATAATAATTATTTGTACCATTATTAGTTTATCATGTCCACAGGTAAATCTAATCCTTGCTCCTATAAGGGCCTCTAGTCAGATGGTACACGATTACAGGTATACTGCTAATTTTAAAAATTGTATGCAGAGTAAACCTGGGTAGCCTGAATGAAAATGCACTTTCAGATATAACTTTGTTTGTTTGAAGTATATTTAATTTTAAATTAGAACATTTGAACAATTGACTTTATGGAAAATAAAAATAATTTTTTTGTTACAGAAACAATGGCCCTTGATTTTAAATCACTAAAATCACAAACTTACACTGACTGTTCCCCGTTAAACGATTTAACACTACAGATATTTTTAAAGAGTAAAATGTGCTACAATATGAACAAGTACTTTATCGGTGTTGTTTCGTAACAGTTGGGTAAAATGCATGTCATTTAAACCTCGAATTAGTAATGTTAAATGACTCATGATTTACTCACTTCTCAGCAGCGGTGACGTCTCCTTTTTCACATACTTTCCTTGGACCTCTGCTGGCTTGGACGCTTCGTTCTTACTTTTCTTTCTCGAAAGCATCGCCCAGTTGTGGCAACCATTAATAAAGTAAATCGATTTCGTTCAGGAACCCGAAAAGTCTTCGGTGGACAAAAGAAAGTTCAGCGGTCATTTTAAACTGACTGACTCGCAGATCTTCGGACTATAGCGACCTAGCGGCTAACTGTGCAGAGACAAAAACAAACCGAACATTAGCCTGCTAGCTCAGCGCGAAATTCAATGATATCTGAAAAAATAATACTTAAGAAAATGTTACATCCCAACATGCGAGGGTTCCTATAAACATGCACTTTGTTTACCTTCGGGAGACTATATACCGAGTTGTTAATATAGTTGGAGTAGTGTATTATAGTAAGTATGGGCTCAGTACCCTATCATATGAGTGAGTGAGTGAGAGAGAGAGAGAGTTAGTTCATATGAGAGGCTATGGGAGGCCCTCTAGGACAAAATACACTGAAACACTTGCACACTATGCCCGTATATCTCAGTGTTACAGGAAGGTACCCAGGACGTCCCCTCAACGTTACAGTCGCCAAAACAGAGGACTATGATGGGACGTTTGAGAAAAGTCCTTTAAAAGTCTTTTTTTTGACTTACTTAGGGCATTTCTTAGGACATTATTGTTTATTACTGACTTTATGTAACCATTACATTTTCACTTACTGATACTAAGCTATATTAAGTTTTGTCTTTAATCTTAAATAACACAGCTGTTTTGAAGTGTAAAAATATTAAGCATTATACTTCAAAAGAAACAAGCTTTGTTTTATTTCACAACCCCAGCAGATGCAACAAGAATGTATATATCTATCAGCAACCCTGCCAAAACTTTATCCTTCTATATACAATTATTTAATTTCACCTTCTCCTGGAGACAAACTGCAAATTAATAGTGGACATGTGTTTTTAGATGTGTAAATATAAACTCAAAAGTTATGAAAAATTTTATCCATATCAATTTCAAACAGTAAAAAAAAACACTTAAGCATTGATATCCAATAACATGACAAAAAAAATGAACAATTACATTTACCTAGATATTTCTGAATTTACCACCAATACATGGCTTTAGAGTGGTGAAACCAACCAACAAACAACAAAACCAGACAATTAAACTACTGGTTTTTAAAGTGTTTAAATTAATCAAGATTCAAAGTGGTGCAGCTACCAAACCTGCAACACAACAGTTTTCTAAAAAAAGAGACTAAATTCTTGAAGAAGGACTTCACACTGATAAATGTGGGTAAACTTCCCAAAACCTAACAGCAACACTTTCACAGAGGTGACATACTATCTACGGTTCTTAGATCAACAAATATGCGTTGCACTTAAATGTTTATTTTGGTCCCCATTGAAGTTCAGTGCATACAACAGTCCAAAATGCACTGTGAAGGATGTGGTGAATTCAAAGACTCCATTACCACCGCTCCCTCGATGACAATGGCCATGTTCACAAGTGTCTGTGGTGTTCTCATGTCAATATGTCTCCCACAATCCCAAAATGTACATTCACATTACATTTACAGCATTTAGCAGATGCTATTATCCAGAGCGACTCACAAAAGTGCTTAATGTTCAAAATGTTTGTCCTAGCTAGTACAAATAGGTTTGAGTCCAGTCTCCCCTTGAGCTAAGACACTGCCAGAACAAGGGCCAGTGCTGATACCTAGAAAGAACTAAACTGTCAAAGTATCTAGTCAGTGCTCATACCTAGAAAGAACAAAACACAGTAAGTGCAATACACAGCATTTACTAAGTTCTCATACATATAAGGACATTAAGTGCAGTATAAGTGCAAAATTATCCCTCAATAAAGAAGAAAAAGCTGAAAAAATACAAGCCAAGCCTTTTTTTTCAAGGTCTACCATCTACTAAACCAGGGGTCGGCAACCTACAGCTCCGGAGCCGCATGCGGCTCTTTGATCCTTCTGATGCGGCTCAGCTTTTGAAAATAATTAATGAATATTTAATTAAAATGTATTTTATTTTGGTTCATTCATTTTCAAAATGTAATTCTATGAAGATTATGGCGATCTTGTAACATCTAAAATATTTTAATATTTAATATTTTAAATATTTTTGTTGCTCTTAATACACGTCACAACTTCCAACGTGCGACACCCGCCAGTGTCCGGTTTCTTGAACTTTCTGACCGCTGACTGCACGGCACCAGTAAAATAATGACGGCATGCAGAGAGAGGATAGCTTTTTTGTTTGCTGTGAATAATTTAAGTTCGATGTTTTTTTTTCCATTACTACAAGGACTCAAATAGACATTGAGTATTTTACTTAACCTTCAACTCAACATCCTTTTTTTTTAGTTAAAAATGTTTTGTTGTATGCAGAAATGTTATTTCATTTTTCTTTGCAGTCGTTCATTGATTTCATAAATGTAACACAGTACAGTTTGTTTATACATAGCACAAAGGCAAAAAAAACCTGTTATGCGCAGTGTTATTTCATTTAAAATTTCAAAAGGGTTTTGTGGCTCCCAGTGTTTTCTTTACTGTGTGAAATGGGTACAAATGGCTCTTTGAGTAGTAAAGGTTGCCGACCCCTGTACTAAACTGTGCAAAATCAGGAACCACATTTTTATTATCATAATTTTGGACCATGTTGTGCTCCCAACAGTAAATACATTTGTGAAATAAAAGTGTGTGTGTTTAGTTTTTGCAGGAACTAAAAGTACTGCGAAGTACTGGCGCAACTCCAGGGTGTGTTTCCCACCTTGCACCCACTGATTCCCTGTAGGCTCCAGACATGCTGGGACCCTGGATTGCTGGTTACAGACAATGAATGAATGTATCTCTGGAAAAAAGAAGAATAGGTTCCTTATTGGTCCTGCACTTTGGAACATTGTAAAATTTTACCTTGAAATACCACCTGTTTGAAAAGATTTACACAAAATAATAAAATCTGTAAAAAAAAATCAAGAGTAGAAAATATATGTTGGGTCAAAACAGAAAACATCTCAAATCTATTTTATAAAAGATAATTTTTTGCAGTTTTTTTATATTTATTTTCATTTGCATTTTGCCAGCCTTTGCTTTCATTTTGTTTTTGTGGATTTTGCTGATAAGGCCTTTTACTTCTGGAATCTCTCATTTGCTTCTGCATTTTGATAAAGGTTTCAAGGGTGGGTTCACGCTGAATGTATATGGTTCACAGGTGCTCTGAAACCTCCTGCCCATAAAAAGCATTAATTTCAGCATTAAACATTTCATATAAACATTATAATTAATAGCTGAAAGATATGTAGATATTGCAGATGCTCGTATTTCTTGATGGGTGCTCTGAAATGTTGACCTTGCCAAAGGTCACCCCTAAAATTGACAAGTTATCTTCCAATACAGGTAAACTGAATTTTAGCATTAAACAGCTGACACAAACATTATAATTGATTTTTGAATGTAGATTTTTTGTCTGTAGAAGTTTATATTTCTTCCCCATGTAAGTGTTTTCTCTCCTTCCAATTGACTAGAATTTTACAAACCTCACATTAGTGAAGTGTGCTGAATATTTATGGTCATGATAAATGTAGTTATTATACTGTCTAGAAGAAGTGTTGCAAAATTTCTTCTGTTATTAAGAAGTATTTATTACACTAACGTGAGACAAGCGCCACAATTGGAATAACATGCTACACACAGATATATTTGATCTTATATTTAGATGTTAATACATTTGTGTAAGCTAAAAGGCTTAAATGCTAAAAATGTACAACTTAATGGTCATTACACACATCAAAATAAATTAAATCGTGTTCTTTGATTTTGCACACTTTTTAACAGATTATTAATACAATGGATCTAATTATTTTTCATGATCGAACATTCACACATGTGGGGCTTTTCTCTTAAGTGAAGCTATCAAATGATATTGCAACTCACCAGGCAGATCTTTGATAGAGGTTCAAGCTCCCTTACATTCTGTGGCAGTCCCTTACATAGGGTGAACAGACGTCCTCTTTTACCCAGACATGTCCTGTTTTTTAGACTTAATCTAAAAAAAATTTCACAAACGTCCGGGATTTTGTTTTTCTAGAGCTTACATAGAATTTTGAGAAGTGTTTCGTTCACAAACTAGTCCCGCCCTCCCCTACTCCGATTGGTTCGCTTGAGTGAGAAGGGGGCGTGGTGAAGTAGCCTAAAATATTCTGATTGGACGGTCTGACTGTAGAGCTACCGTTATTGGTAGATAATCTTCTCTGTAAACATTTAATTGGTCAGTCTCCACGTCAGTAGTCCTTGTTTACGTCAGGCAAAGCTCATGTACCTAACCTCATCTCGAGCAGCAATGCCGAAACATAAATGTAAGTTCTCGGATGAATTAAAAAATAAATTCCCATGTTTTGTGTAGCAAATAAAGATGTAAAGGACCCAAAAGCACACACAGGTTCAGATAAGCATACAACGGCAGCGCAGCGAGGGGCGAGAGCTCATCACCCCCCCCCCCAATATGGAAAAATATTACATTCAGTATCTGTGCACTTAATATAACTTTAAAACTCCATTTACAGTAGCCCAGGGACGTTCTCATGTCTCAGAGGTCTCTGGTTTTTGAACTCTATAATTTGATTTGTGTGTTGGTACGCTGGCAGCACGGGGGTCGCAGTCCCACGGCTCCAGGGACCTGGAGGTTGTGGTTTCGATTCCCGCTCCAGGTGACTGTCTGTGAGGAGTTGGTGTGTTCTCCGGTTTCCTCCAACGGTCTAAAAACACACGGTGGTAGGTGGATTGGCGACTCAAAAGTGTCCGTAGGTGTGTTGCCCTATGAAGGGCTGGCGCCCCCTCCAGGGTGTATTCCCACCTTGCGCCCAATGATTCCAGGTTGGCTCTGGATCCTGATCTGAACTGGATAAGCGGTTACAGATAATGAATGTTTTATTTCGTGTGTGTTTTACTTATTTTTTCTTTTTTTAGTGTTTGAAAACGATATTCACATATTTTGTATGACTGTATCCTCTGGTGTGTCTGTTGTTGTATTAGCTCGGTTATATTGTAAACAAGGCGTCTACTTAAATATACGTCAGCATTTAAAAATAAATAAATAACTCTGATGTCTTGTATTTTTTATAAAGCTATCATTTGGACTATCCGATTGGAAAGGAAATCGGTGGTATAAGTTTGATCTAACCAAGCACTCAGAACTACTTGATTTAAGATTTAACCAACAATAAATTTATTGGTTGTTTTGAAATTATTTTACAACGTTATTTATGGGTCATGATTTATTGATGTTAACTAATGAAGTAATTAAGTTTAACTTAATCCCGCTGATACAGTTGAGATCACTACTAAAACTGACTAGAGATCACTAATAAAACTAGCGAGGAACTGGCGGAGAGGCGCTGGCGAATTGGACGTCACTAATAAAACGGGCGAACGAACTGGCTCTGTCGCCATTAGACTCGCCACTTCCGCTGGTCAGTCGCCACGCAGAGATCCAACCCTCTCTCCTGAACTGAGCACCGCTGCAAAACCACCCCCTGTAGGAGGGACTGTGACTCCGTTGGCTCCAGCACTGAAAGATTGACCCGATAACTGGCTGCTGATTGGCTAAATAAAGAAGAAAATCGAGTTCCCTGTTTAGGAGCCGTGGAGAATCCGCCCCTCGCACAGGCTGAAAGAGAGCTGCGTGTTTCTGTCTCAAACCATCGCTATAACAGTTAGACCTCAAACATACGGAACAAAACACGTTCTCTATCATTTCAAAACTGAACGCATCTTTTAGTGTCCAAATACGGGACGAATCTGTATTTTACGGGGCTACACCCCCCATAAAACAGGTCTAACGACGTCCATGTGTGAGGAGAAGAAAATCCACAACGACCCAACTCCGCCTTACTCCCGCTGTTGTGTGAGCTCGCTCTAAAACTGAGGGGAGAAACCTCCACAACGACCTCCATTTCCGCCACAAAGATTTAACCCCAACTGCAGAAGTTCACGGCACAGCTGAAAGTGAGACAGAAGATCCAGATCAAGGCACAGCCAAGAATGAATTACCAGATCAAGGCAAAGTGGAAGGTGAGACAGTTTCAGAGCTATAAGCATAAACACCACGCAAACCAATGAGTTAGACAGGGTTAAAGACACAGGAAAAAAAGAGAACATGTGCCGAGAAGTATCTTGTGTGCCAAGAAAGTTTCAAATTACTATGGAAAAGGGAAAGTAGAATAATATAATTGTACAAAATTGAGGCCGCCTTGGATGCACTTGTTATGCAGACCCCCCCCCCCAAAAAAAATAAATAAATAAATAAAAAATCTCTACTGTACCCTTGCCTTCAAATATCAGCATGTTAAAGTCCTTAATAGCAGGAAAGTAAATGTTCCATATTTGCATATTGTGGCTGTTGCTTGTGTACATTTCCCTCCTGCCAAGCCAAATATTTTTTTTAAGCCAAGGAAAAACCTGTTGGCCAAAATGGTGCAGTTAATTTTTCTGTTTCATGGAGGAAAGAAATATGCCATAAGCTGACAGATTTTTTTAAGTTAGCTGCATACCTCAGGAGAGGAAAAATTGCAAAGTCAATGAAATGGGGACCTAGTCAATGGTACTACCGTAGATTAAAATCTATGCCTGTGCCTGGACTCTTGGCTGGAAACACCACCAGAAGCCTTAATAAGAATGTACATAAAGTGATTGCATCAGAACTGAGGAAAAGCACTCACAATGAAGTGTTGATATGTATTTAACACATATCAATACTGACGGACTGTGACACCAAATTTTATAAAATGCCAGGATATATACAGCATTATCAAGTGGATCCTTTTGGTGTGCACATGTACACCGAAACTCTAATTAGCATAGGTCTGAAAGAATTTGCTACCTTTGTGTTTGCAAGATGGCAAAATGCCACATCAATGGCAGCAGCCCGAGACATTTTCAGAGACTTTTGTTCAGTTCTCACTGCAGAAAAACTCAATAACTCTTAGGAAAAACCTGGGTGTCCTTGAAGACATCATATTGAAATCAAAATTCACATTAGGAGAGAAACTGGAAAGTACAAAACACTGTAAAAAACAGAATTGTGACAGTGAAGAAGAAAGAGTGCATGTCAAAACAATTATAGGATGGTCACCTTTCTCTGTGGAATTTCAGCAGGTGCTAGACAAGGTCAAAACACAGGTGGCCGAATCCGTGAAAAGTGAATCCAATGAGGATAACCCATACTTCTGCCCAGGGATTATAAAAATCCCTTTGATTGATGAAAAGATCAACACACCAACTGCAACACACCAAGTGAAAACAAGAGATACCAATTGCCATGTTGAGAGGTGGTATGGAATTGTAAAACAGACCATCCTATGTAAAAATAAATATCTCAGACCAGGAACATTCATTAGAAAAATGCATGGATCATTGCAAGCAAGATTTCCCAAGCACATTATACAGAATAACCTCTCCAATGATCTTTTATTGAGACCCTTGGCACAAAAGGACATTAGTCAGTCCCTAGAAACCTGGGCCAAGAGCAAGGTAGCCAACACTACAACCAGCAAGTCCACATTTTTCTCGGCTCCACATAGTGTTCCACTTCCCCAGAGGACCAAAATAAAAGGCAAAAGAAAAAAAAGACACAGTGATTTCAGACGCAACGGCCTCCAGAGATGTGTCAAAAACAGATTCTTGCCGGAGTGCTGCCGAGGTAAATTGTTAAATCCAAATTCAAGGTTATAGAGATCAGATTTGCACACAATTTTGACATTGCTTACAGTGTTTATTTAATTGCAGGTTCAGAGCCTATGGAAAAATTACCCCACAGATACGGTCATAAAAATTACACAAGCTCCTGACAAAAAAAAAGAAAAAAAAAAAGAATGGAATTTTTGCTGCATCACAGGGAATCTCAGACACTGACGCCTTGTGAGTTGTTAGTTGGTGAGGTAAGCTTATAAAAAATACCTGTCAATTTCTTAAAGTTGTAATGGTTATCCAATGCAGCTTTGTTTGTTCACCTATTTGTGTTGTATAATTTCTTCTCAATTATGGGCCATAGAGAGCTAGTTCAGAACCATTCTGAATTCTGCATATACTGCTGGCAAGTTGTTCCAGCTCAGCCATTACACAGCTGGTGTAGTTTAACATGGCACAAGAGAACAGTGTGCCCTACAAAGTTTGAGAAAAGTGAGTACTGCTATAATGCTAGTCTTTATGTTAATGGCCAAGTGATATTGGTGTTTTAAGGAGGATCTATTATGCTTTTCTGATTATTTTCTATTATGATTTATGTGTGTATTTCTGTTTTATTGAGTGGGATTAATACACTGGATCCTGAATGGAAAGTTTAAGTCAAATGGTAAAAACATATGTACAGTATGAGGAAAATTGTTATTGGAAATATGTAAATCTTTACTAGTAGACCGTGGTGATGTATGAATTACTTACATATCACCATGTTTATTATTGTGTAAGTATAACCACATTTAGCATTGAAACTGCTACAGTTGTACATTTCAACTGTACAGTTACAGTTGAAACTGCTAAATTGTAAAGTGTTTGTATGTAAAATAGCACTGGAAAATGCCAAAAAATGCCTCCTTCATCTCATTTGGTGATGCCTCTGGCTCTAATCCAATTTTCTACACCTTGTTACCTTTCACATAGACCCCAAAAATGAAATCATTTGAACATGAGCATAATACATCATCTTTAATTTGTTAATTTCTTGCAGGTCAACTTTGGGTGTCATGCCTGCAGCAGGTAGTTCCCCTCCACGCAAGCAGATGTCACTCTCTCCAGAATACTAGGCTAGTGCCTGTTGGCGGCCATATTGTGTGTGTGTGTGTATATATATATACACACACAAGACTGTAAGTCATGTTTTTGGCTCTGTCCTGCAATTCTGAGCTATACACACACACACACTGGTGCTGGTCATAAAATTTGAATATTATGAAAAAGTTTATTTATTTCAGTAATTCTGTTCAAAAAGTGAAACTCATTATCATCATCATCATCTTCTATTCCGCTTTTCCATTTCAGGGTCGCACACTCATATTATACTCATCCATTAAACACAGACCGATATATTTCAAGTGTTCATTTCTTTTAATTTGATGATAACGGACAACTAATGAAAACCCCAAAATTACAATAATACTTAAGGCTAATACAAAAAAAAAGATTTTTAGAAATGCTGGCCAACTGAAAAGTATGAACATGTACAGCACTCAATACTTAATTGGGGCTCCTTTTGCCTGAATTACTGCAGCAATGCGGCGTGTCATGGAGTCGATCAGTCTGTGGCACTGCTCAGGTGTTATGAGAGCCCAGGTTGCTCTGATAGTGGCCTTCAGCTCTTCTGCATTGTTGGTTTGGCGAACTGCATCTTCCTCTTCACAATACCCCATAGATTTTCTATGGGGTTAAGGGCAGATGAGTTTGCTGGCCAATTAAGAACAGGGATACCATGGTCCTTAAACCAGGAACTGATAGCTTTGGCACGGTGTGCAGGTGTCCTGTAGGAAAATGAAATCTGTATCTCCATAAAGTTGGTCAGCAGCAAAAGCATGAAATGCTCTAAAACATCCTGGTAGATGGCTGCGTTGACCTTGGACCTAAGAAAACACAGTGGACCAACACCAGCATATGACATGGCACCCCAAATCATCACATCAGCAAAAGCACAATGTACTTTCATCAGAGAACATAACTTTGGACCACTCAGCAGCAGTCCAGTCCTTTTGGTTTTTAGCCCAAGAGAGACGCTTCTGACGCTCTCTCTTGTTCAAGAGTGGCTTGAATCAAGGAATGCAACAGCTGAAACCCATGTCTTGCATACGTCTGTGTGTGTGGTGTTTCTTGAAGCACTAACTCCAGCTGCAGTCCTGTCTTTGTGATTCTCCCCCACATTTTTGAATGCGTTTTGTTTCACAATCCTGTCCATGGTGCGGTTATCCCTATTGTACACTTTTTTCTACCACAATTTTCCTTCCCTTCGCCAATGACCTTTTGTGTCTTGTTCTGCTTGTGTAAGGTGTCAGTGGTCATCTTTTGGACAACTGTCAAGTCAGCAGTCTTCCCCATGATTGTGTTGCCTACAGAACTAGACTGAGAGACCATTTAAAGGCCTTTTCAGGTGTTTTGCGTTAATTTGCTGATGAGTGTGTGGCACCAGGTGTCTTCAATATTGAACCTTTTAACAATATTCTAATTTTCTGAGATACTGAATTTGGGTTTTCATTAGTTGTCAGTTATAATCATCAAATGGAAAGGTTTTTCCTTCTGGGAATGCCACCTCTTCTGTAGTTGGTGGTAAGGACAAAAGAGGTAAAGCTGGGTGGTCTCTGGTTTCTCAAACTTTCCAGAGGTCACCAAGAAGAGAGAAGTCTCCTACCAGTTTTGAATGAAATTACTTGAATAATCAACTTTTTCATGATACTCTAATTTTATGACCAGCACATGTATACCTGACCCCCTATCTATCTAGAACTAGGAGAAACCAGGCAGGTTTTCCTCCTTCTGGCACAGATGATAAAAAAAAGAAGAAAACAGAACACAACAAACATTCACTGTGACCAAGACATGGAAACACACAGTATTAAAGTTCACAATGTTCTCACACAGATTCACACAAAAAACGAAGCTACACAACATAGCTTTCCACAAATGGCATGAGGGGGCTGCAGCTTCTTTGGTGTCCTGCACCTTTATAGCCACTCACAGGAAGGACCTTCCCAGCACCCAGCACTACATGAGAGCTCCACCTAGAGACAGGGAGAGAGAGCAAAAGAAAAAGACAGACACGCACAGTAGTACATGGCAAGCGACAATTCTAATTCCAAGGAGCAAATAAGACCCATAACACCCTCCCACCAAAACTCTTTTACTCTAGGGGTAATAGAGAACTTGACACAACATTATCAGACCCTTTATTGTGTTCAACAACTGTATGAAATGGTTGAACCAACAGTGCCCAATGCATTAAATGATTATTCATATTACACATCCTGGAGAGGAAACAAGAGGGTTATGATTCTTATAGACTACATATAGTAGTAGTATAGTATAGTGTGAATTGAGTTAAACCTCAATATTGCAGAGCTAGAAGCAATGACAGCGTACTTGCATAAATCATTTTCAGCTAATAAGAAAAATAAAGACTAACTAAGCCTTTTTTTTTTTTTTACTACAACTCTTTGCTTCTACAATTTTTGTCCATTTTAAGTTGTCTAGTTCTTCACCAGTGGTCTGGTTTGAATTACTATTCTGAGTATAGTGGTTTCACAGCACTGCTGTGTCTGATCCACTTATACCAGATCAACACACATTAACTCCCCCCCACCATGACAGTGTCTCTGCAGTGCTGAGAATGATCCACCTGCATTGCGGGTGTTCTAACCATAGAAGAACAGGGTGAAGAGGGGAAATGGTGTATTCAGAGCAATAGGTGGACTGCAGTCTTAAATTGTAGAACAATAAAGTGCTCCTATATGGTAAGTGAAGCTAATGAAATGGTCAAGTGTAGATACAAGGTAAGTATATTTATTCTGTTCAGTGAGGGTACCGTATTTTCCGCACTATAAGGCGCACCTAAAAAAATCAAATTATCTCAAAAGCCGACAGTGCGCCTTATAATCCGGTGCGCCTTATATATGGAACAATATTGAGCCAGGTCTCGCAACTACGGTAAGCAGCCGCCTACTTCATTTTCTTCCGCGCGCGGTGCATGCTGGATATATACCGGTATATATATTTCATTTCCATTTGTTTTTTATGTAAAGACCCCAAAATGGCTCCTATTAAGAGACACGCATATGACGCAGAGTTTAAACTCAAGGCGATCAGTCACGCAGAAGAACACGGGAATAGAGGAATAACTTAGTAAAGTGAGCTTTACCTGTTTATTTTGTGTGTTGTGTGATTTTAACGTTTGAGCAACGTTGAGTTATTGATATATTGTTATCGCTTTGCACTATTTCGAGTGTTACTATATTGTGATTATTATTATTATTGAATCGAGGAAAAGTCCCCCCCCACGATGTGGGGTATATTAACATTGCACTACATGTTTTACCTTAAACTACGCTGGGTTGTATTCTATTAATAAAGTTGAACTGACCTATCTGACTGTTTTGTTGACATTCCCTTTAGCGCAGCTCCATCTAATTGATGCATAACGTAACCCCCAGCCTCTACTGTAGCGTCTATTGTATGCGCCTTATAATCCGGTGCGCCTTATATATGGACAAAGTTTTAAAATAGGTCATTCAATGAAGGTGCGCCTTATAATCCGGTGCGCCTTATAGTGCGGAAAATACGGTATATCATGAACGACAAAAACCTCCACACAAAATAGGCTAACTAACATCTGCATCACAGCATTTTTCACAGCATACTGCATATGCTTTGTTGTGTTTTAATGTCACAGTTGATCCAGATTGTTGCACCACCTTCTGAACAACTGTAATGATGGGTGGACTGAGGGAGGCGGATGCAAACACAATAAGGTGGACTCAGGTGGAGACACTGACAAGAGGGCAGAGCTAGGGCAGAGACAAGGGACAAAATAAAAACAGAGCCATATGCTTCTACAAGACAGGGCTGGAGCATGATAGAAGCCTGTCCCCAAAAGTGCAACTCCCAGGGTGCATAGATACAGAACCCCTCCCCCCTCCCAAGCTGGCAAAGGGGAGGAACCAGGAAAACAAAAGATGAGACTTACAGATCACACTGGACTGACAGATGACAGGACAGGAGACTGGATACAGGACTGGAAAGGAGACAAGACAGATGACTGAGAGAAGGTACTAAGAGGAGACGAAACCTGGGATCAGACGGGACTGAACTAGAGGCAGGAAACGGACCGGAAACGGGAGGAAAGATTGAAACGGACTGGAGAGGAGACTGGGCTGTGGACACGACAGGAGCAGAAACAGGACTGGAACTAGGTGACTGCAACAGGAGACAGAACTCGGAACAAGGCTGGGCCAGAAATGGGTGACAGGACTTGGGAGAGGACACTGGACTGAAACGGGGAATGGACTGAGGACAGGACAGGACAGGAGCAGAGACGAGTGATGAGACTGGAGCTGAGTACTGGGACTGGACTAGGCAGGGGAACAGGGACCAAGACATAAACAGGTAAGATATGAACACAGTAACAAGGACTGGGACTGAGACAAATGCACACAGGCACAGGGACACAGAGAAACAGGGATAGACTGTGGAACAAAAACAAACAATGGGGAGTGCTCAGGACTGGTAAAAGTCTGTGACATTGTCTGAGAAACCAGCCAGGGCACAGTTCTAGAAGTCAACCCTGAAGTCCATAGGGCTGACTTAGGAGCACCAACAGAAGCGGCTGAGGTCACACTCACAAGAACACAAGCAGCCGAGGTCACTGCCATCACTAGGACAGAAGCAGCAGATGTCGCCGCCTTCATGGGTACTGGAACAGTGGGAGCTGCCTTCACTGGAACAGGTGCGGTGGGAGCTGCCCTCATGGGGACAGGCATGGCAGGAGCCGCCTTCACTTGGGCAGGAGCAGCTGATGCTGACTTCATGAGAACCAGAGTGGCGGGAGCCACCTTCACGGGAACCGGAGCTGCGGAATAGGAACAGAAACGGCAGGGTACTCTGTTGGCACAAGAACGGGTCCATGAAGAAACATCCTCTGGAGCAGCCTGAGAGACTCTTGTTCTAAGAAAGTTTTTAATGAAACTCTCCTCCGTTAGTTCTAGAGCTTTTTCTCTCAGGACCTTCTCAGCCCACTGTAAGGTTTCTCCTCTAAGGAGTGATCTCATGAACATTATTCTAAGAAACTCAGGTGGAGGAGGACAGTTCAGATTTTGAAAATAAAGTTTGCATTGCAATAAGAAACTCAGAGTTTGTATTTACATTATTTCACAGTTTGAAAGATTGTAGAACAGCAGGCGGATCTCCCACAGTAACAGAAACCAACTTCTCTGCTAAGTCAAATGCCTCTTATAGAGAACATTCGATTTGCTACATCCTTTTTGTAAGGTGGACATTCTGTCACAACTGGGTGGACGGAGACTGAATTGGACAAATGCAGAGACTGATAATGAGGGGGCAGGATTACAGAGGAGACACACGTGGGGACATTGACAAGAGGGCGCAGGCTAAGGCAGAGACAAGGGACAAAACATAAACAGAGCCAAGTGTTCCTAGCACATGGCAAACAAAGGAGACAGACAACAGGAAAACACAAGGGCCAGAGCATGACAACTGCTGAGTGTGTTACAGGAAACAGCTCTTGGTAGGACATGATCCACAGTAGTTCTGCTAACAGTGGATTGCCTTCATTGTGGCTTAGGTATACACCAGGGGTGTCCAAACTTTTTTCACTGAGGGCCACATACATAGAAATATAGGAGGGGCTGGGCCACTTACTAGAAATTAGATATATAGCCTTAACTTTAGTGTATTAAAGTTAGAAAAATCAATTAAAAGTGGTCAAATATTTTATATTGTTGAATATTATTAAAGACAACTTTCCATAAATGGATCTTTATTGACAAAAAGCTTTGGTAGCTTTTTCTCAGAACAGCAGGCTCAGATTTCTTCTTTACAGTAGAGTTTTAAAGTACAGACAAAAAACAATAAAGGGGGAAATGGGATGGGTAAATTTTAAGCTTGTTTAAGTTATTGACATTCGTTTGAAACGGTTATCAACATTAACAGACTGAACTGGACTTAATAACATGAGTGCATATCAGTAAATTATTCTGGTGAGTATCAGCTGCACTAGGTATGTAAATTGGGCCATTCAGCTGCGGTGCTGAGCCGATGCCACTTGTGCCAAAAATCCGGACAGTTGTAAGTTGATCAAGTAGCACATCTGCATCAGATGAGATCAGTTGACTTTGTACTCTGTGTGTTAACAAGAAAAACACATATAAGAAAGTAGTGCGCAAAAGCAGGCTAGTGACAGAATTGATGCACATTATTGATATTTGAAGCATGTGTACTTGCACATGCATTAACTCACAGGTACTGTGGAATATATTTTTTACTCACCTAAAGTGGGAATGACATTGCACTCAGTGGGAGCAGTGCTGCTGTGCTTTGGACCGAAGGATGGCTGGCAGGTCTGGATTAAACTTAGTGGTTGAGATGCGAAGGACATTATAGAGATGGCTGTCTGTCATTTTGGTTCTCAATCTGCTTCTGTTCAGTGTTAACAGCAAAAATGTTTGCTCACATATGTATGTTGAGCCAAATAGACTGATAATTTTTTTCGCGTGGCTTCTCATTAGAGGAAACTTTTCCTTTTCCAAGTCCCAGTAGAACTCGGGGAGGGAAAGCAGCAGATGGTGATTCTTCAGAGAATCATCACACTGGATTTCGATGAGTTCTAATTGCAGACTCTCTTCCACATCTTCGGGATCCACCAAGAAAGGAGTCGCGAATAGCTTGATTTCTTTTTCAATGACAGAAAAATCCTGGAAGTGCTGTCTGAATTCAGTTTCGAGACATGTAATCACAGACACATATTTCACTTTTTTAGCAGAAAGGTTGGTCTGTGGATAAGCAGTTCTGATCTCAGACAATGTGGGGAAGTGCACAACGTTGAAGTTGCACAGTTGTGTCTTAAAGAAATTGAGCTTCACACAAAATGTTTTCATGTGCGCATAAAGTTGTGGTACAAGCTGCTCTTTCCCTTGTAGGCTCTTGTTCAGGGTGATTAAATGATCAATCAGATCAACTAAAAATGTTAGGTCTGCCAACCATAAAGGGTCATTCAGCTCATGAGGAGGTTGGTCCTTCTCCTTCAAAAACTGGTCAATTCCTGTCCTTGGAGTAAAAACGATTCAGCACGGCTTAGCCAGCGCACATACGAGTGATAGAGTAGATCTCCATATTCAGCAGCGACATCAGAAAGGATAGCCTGAAATTCTCTGTGGTACAATCCCCTTGTTCGAATTATGTTGACAGTTTTCACAACTTTGTTCATTACATCTCCAAGATTGACTGTCTTGGCACAAAGGGCTTCTTGGTGAACAATGCAGTGCATTTTAAAAGCCTCACCTCCAGTCTCTTTCACCTTAGAGCACACCATAGAGGCCATTCCTTTGTGTGCACCTGCCATAGCTAGAGCCCTGTCTGTTGTAACTCCACACAGCTTGTCCCATTTAAGTCCCATTTTGTCAATTGAGTCTAACACAGCTTCAAAAATATCCATATCCTTTGTTGTGCCTTTTAGATTCTTAAGATCAAGCAGCTCCTCTGTAACTCCAAAGTTCTCATCCTCTCCCTGCAAAATATTAGCAGCTGTGGCATCAGTGCTTTCATCGCATGCGATGGAGTAAAAATCAAAAGCACAAGCTTTATCAGACAGTTGCAGATTAACGTTGGCTTACAAGTCTTCAATGTGTTGCACAACTGAATTTCTGGACATGCTGATGTTGTTGAAGTCCTGCACTTTTTCGGGGCACATTGTTTCAGCGACTTTAACGAGGCATTGTTTTATGAGGTCTCCATCTGAAAAAGGCTTGCCATGTCTTGCGATGAGTTGGGCGACCTCATAGCTGGCTATTGGAGCCTTTTCCTGGACTTTTTGAGCACAAAAAAAATACTGTTGCTGACCCTGCAGGCTAGCTACATTACATTACATTTATGCATTTGGCAGACGCTTTTATCCAAAGCGACTTACAAAAGAGGATCTAACATTTGAACTACAGCACAAATTATACAAAATACCTTACATTAAGTGCAATATGCCAGGAAGTAATAAGTGCATTAAAGAAAGACATTCAGTGCAAAAGATACTCTCGGAAGAGCTGGGTTTTCAATGATTTCTTGAATGCAGAGAGGGTTTCTGTTGCTCTGATAGTGCTTGGAAGCTCGTTCCACCAGCGTGGTACCAGAGATGAGAATAGCCTCAACTGACCTGTACGGGGGGTTAGTCGTGTTAGTAGGCGCTCCTTTGAGGAACGGAGAGGGCGGGCGCTAACGTATGGTTTTAAGAGTCTATTGAGGTAGATGGGAGCAGAACCAGTGAATACTCTGAAGGCCATCATTAGTGATTTGAATTTGATGCGAGCAGCTAAGGGTAGCCAATGCAGCTCAACTAATAGGGGCGTGACATGTGCTCTTTCTGGTTGGTTGAAGACCAGACGTGCTGCCGCATTCTGGATCATCTGTAGCGGTCTCACAGCACAGGCCGGAAGACCTGTCAGGAGGGCGTTGCAATCGTCTAGACGGGAGATTACTAATAGCTACCATTTACTTTACTTTCTGCTCTTGCTCAGCAACAGTGTAGGATGCATAGGCCTGATGTTTGGTTTCATAATGATGTCGTACATTATACTCTTTCATAACTGCCACAGTTTGAGTGCAGATCAGACAGACACACTTCCCCTTGAATTCTTTAAAGAAATATTCACTCTTCCACCGTTTCTGAAAATTTCTGCACTCACTTTCTACCTTTCGCTTCTTTGGTTCTGCCATGTTTAGTAACTTGGGGGAATTTTTTTCTGAGATTGTCTTTTTGGTGGAGCAACTGCCTTGATCAAACCCTTGGTGTTAAAACTAAGAAGTACAATACACTCAAGCAAAAGTTGAAGTGCGGGTCATATTCTTTTCTATTTATAAAATGTCTTGCAGGCCAATTAAACCTGGCCGTAGTTTGGACACCCATGGTGTACACCATCTTTGCACAACTTCATATTTGAAGACTTGAAATTGTTGGCAGTGCACAGATAGCGAACACCCAGTTTAACTGCCACACGATTGAACTCCTGATGCGTAATGTTTTGGTAATCTAAATCCACAGTCAGCCTGTTTGGGAAGTTAATGATGCACACCTTAAAAATCTTATAAACATTTACACGAAAAGAAACAAATTTGTTATGTGAGTGAACATGTAAAATAAATATGAATTTGTTTACTTTATTCCAGCAAACATCTTGTCTTGCCTCCTCAATTGTTCGACTTCAGGTGAAATTGTTAACTGCATTGTTAAACAGCGGTAAAGGACTTTGTTTCCTATTTCTAAAAATATTCATTTAATTTTATTCATATTACTGGAGTGGTCCCTTTGGATGATTGCTTAGACTTTCCTGAGTAATTTTATCAGAACATTTCTACTTTAACTAAGAACTGTGGTTACCTGGAGCCAGGAGGCAAACCAAGTCCCTCTCAAGTTCTCACGAGTTCTCTCTCAAGACGTTCTGCTTCAATAACCCTATGGAGGGTAGATGCTGATGCACACGGAGTACAACTGAAACATCCTTTCGGCATCAGCAAAGCTTCACAGATGAGAGTCACCAAACACCATAACATACTAAGAGAGAGGTGAAACAAAAGAAATAGGCAATTTTAAAAGGGTGAACTATTTTATATGACATATTATATTGCATAATCTATCATATGTACAAGACAAACAATAGACACAAAAAAGACTCTATATGCTAAAGTATATGCTGCCTTCCATGAGGCACTTGAAGTACAGTGCAAAACATTTAAGCACCTGGGAAATTAAGTCATTCATAACACTTGTGTACCAAAACAATTTGGTTGTTCTAAGGGCCTATACCATGGAAAACAACTTTAAACAACTTTTGACCAAACAACTTATCAGTAACAAACTTCTGTCACTTATTTTTGAATGTGGCTGAAAGAGGCTGGAGAGTCTTATGGTAATTCGCAGTCACAGCTGACCAAGACCACAAGTGTTCTTTCTGAAAACTTGATTCCATATTGGAAAATTTATAAAATAATTGAATACAGTGAATCACAGTGGAATCATATCACAAAGTTTTAAGCCAGTTTTATTTATCATAAAATGGATGACTACTAGAATGTTTATGATTAGAACAATACACAAATAAATAAATAAATAAATAAACTTACCAGAACAACAAGAACGGATATTTTGTGTAGCCACAAATTTCTTGTCAAACTCTATTTATTTCAACGTCAGCAAAAAGACAATAAAAGGGCTCAAAATAATTAAAGCAGAGATTTTGAATCATGGAATTTTGAAACTTGTTTATAAAAGTGAACAAAGAAAATGATAAGGTGTGAAACGTCTATAGTGTGAGACTCTCCTACATGTGCAGTGACACTTGTTAGATATAAAACGACATGCTTTCAGAAATAGGGTCTGGAGAGTTCATTTCTCTATGGGTTTGTGTTGACACAATGTATTGTATAGGCTGTATGCCATTTATGCCCATTCTATATTAATGTGAATTGCACCATATGTTGTGTAACGCCTATGAGACTTCTGCATGTGCAGTGACACTTGTTTAAATGTATGAAATGTATTGTTTAAGCTATATTACAGTAAAACTACTTGTGAGTAGTACATGTGAATGTACTTTACTGGAATGCGTGTGGTGCCCATAGTATCATTGAAATAAGGAATTTCCCCATATTCTGTTCTATTAAGTGCTATATTTTTAGAGCTATTACATATTAAATCCACAGTAAAATTCTTCATATTCAGGGTATTAATATTCTGTTATATTGTGTCTTCAGTGAGACTTTCAGATTTTTGAGACTCTTTGAAAATTTAGAGATAATGTGCAATGAATTACGCCAAATGCACAATTTCTCCACACATTCTATCATGTCCAATCCTATGTTAACAGGGCTATGACAAAAAATTTCCACAGTTAAATTTCTTCATATTCAGCATATTAATAGTCTGTTATATTGTGTCTTCAGTGAGCATTTCAGATTTTTGATATTCTTTGAAAATAAAGAGATAATATCCAATGAATTTAGCCAAATAAGCAATTTCCCCACATTCAATTGCATCAAGTGCTATGTTTATAGGGCTATTACAAGTTAAATCCACAGTAAAATTTCTTCATATTCAGGGTATTAATATTCTGTTATATTGTGTCTTCAGTGAAACTTTTAGATTTTTGAGACACTTTGAAAATAAAGAGAAAATGTCCAATGAATTTAGGCACATGCGCAATTTCCCTACACATGTCCAATGCTATGTTCACACTTTAACGGACCTCATTGTATAACCAATATGGTACCAGGACCGAATGGGGACATGATAGGACCAGAAACAGGAGACTGGATTCAAGACAAGACAGGAGACTGACAAAGGGGAGCAACGGGAGACGAAACTGGAGACCAGACGGGACTGAACAAGAGACTAGACAGGCGACTTACGAAAGGGAACAGGAGACAGGACTCAGGACAAAGCAGAAATAGAGATGGGTGACAAAACACTGGACTGAAAAGAGGAATGGACTGGAGACAAAACCTAAGTGGGGACAGAATACTGGACTGGGGACAAAACGGGAACAGAGACAAGAGACTGAACTGGACTGGAAAAAGGAGGCGAGATACTAGACTGGAAGAGGGACTGGAGAGGACTAGACAGGATTGGAGTGGAGACATGAGACTGGATGGGGACTGAGACAGAACATGGAGAAAATGGAGACAAGACTGGGGACAGAACAGGAGCATGTGACTGGACAGGGGACAGGACAGGGTGCTGGACATTGGACTGGACATGATTAGAAACAGGGGACTGGAATGGAGACAGGACAGGTGACAGGACTGAGGCTGGGTACAGGGATTGGACTTGAGACAGGACAGGAGACACTGAACTGACTGAACTGGACTGAAATGAGGACTGGACAGGTCTTGGCAGGGGAACAGGGACCAGGACGATCACAGGGACTGACACAAAGTCCTGCTCCAGGCAAGACAAAGAGGCCATTGCCCAGTTGGAGGAGAGAACTATGTGGATGGACATAGAAGGGATTCAGCGCTATGCCACCCCATTGCTGCGAGTGAAGAACAGGCCAAAGCTACAAGCACCAAAGGAAGTGGTCCTAATGCATCTCCGCAGTACTTAGAGGTGCCTAGCAAAGGACCCAAGTGGGCAGCAGCCTACTGTATAGAAATGCAGAAGTTGGAACAAGCCAGATATGTCACAAGAGTGAAAGAGGAGGAGGGTCAGAAAGGTGGTGAGTCCTGGTACAACCCTCACTATATGGTAACCCATATTGAAAAGAACCGCATAGTTTTCAATTGCTCCTTCACATATAAGAGGGTTAATTTGAATAACCTGCTCCTTCTTGGTCCCACCCTGATGTCAAGCCTGCTTTCGAGAGCATCCCATAACTATAACTATAACTATCCACTATAACAACCATTGTATTTTTTTTACCAATTCAGTTACAGAATTAAAAACATTTGGACATTGTGTAAGGGAGCTGGATAACAACAGTAGTAATACTTACAGGTATCTGAACACACACAGTTAGAGAAAAACGTCCACCAGTATTCCATACAAATAATAAAGTACTTTTGAGTCCACCAACATAGGTCCACGCTATCACTTATTTAAACTGCAACACTACTGAGCCCTCTCAGTGCTAGCATCCCTAAACTAGCTGATTGGCTAAACAAGTAGAGCTATGAAGGATACATGCACTGAGTGTGAGATTTCAGGGCAACAGCCAATCAGTTCCTAATGACAGTCTATGAGCCAAATCTTTAACAGCCACCCTCAAATTTATCCCACCAAATTTGTCATCATCTGAAGGGTTGAATGGGTTTGAGTCCATTTCTGGGATGGCAGGAAGTGTGATGAGACGGGCTACAAGTCTGTGGTAGTATCTGCCATTGAACATAACTTCCGCCGCCCTAATGCATCCATCAGCTCCAGAGTGTACTTTAGTGACTCGACCCACAGGCAAACTAGCTCTTGGTAGAAGAGGGTCCATCACCATGACGACATTGTCAGTTTGCAGTACTGGAATATCCTTCTGCAACTTTGTGTGAGTCTGACGATTTGGGAGGTACCATATTTAACTAAAGTATGATTAGAGGACTTATTCAGATAAACAAATTGATAATGGTCAGATAAATAGGATCTGAACCAAGAGAGGGCAGATCCTTTTATTCCTACCAGATTTTCCAGCCTATCAAGAAGCATCACATGATCTATGGTATCAAACGCTGCACTAAGGTAAAGCAGCACCAGAAAAGCGATATAGCCCTTATCATGTGAAAGGAGTAAGTCATTAGTTACTCTTGTTAGAGCTGTTTCTCTGCTGTGATTTGGTCTAAATCCAGACTGAAAAATGTCATGAATGTCATTGTTTTGTAGGTAAGAGCACAACGGCTGTGACACGACTTTTTCTAGAATCTTAGCAATAAAAGGGAGGTTTGAAATTGGCCTGTAGTTTGCGAGCACAAGAGGGTCAAGATTGGGTTTTTTAATAATTGGTTTGATTACTGCTAGTTTCAGAGGTTTTGGTACATATCCAATGTTGAGGGATGAGTTTATTATTGTGAGCAATGGTCTAATGACTTTAGGTAGGATTTGTTTAAATAATTGTGTTGGTACAGGATCCAGTACGCATGAAGATGATTTAGATGAGCTAATTAAGCAAGTCATTTTCATTGACAGAATTGAAGTAGTTTAAGTGCACCTCAGAGCTGGCGGGGGGTTCATCTTCAAGAGCCGATGTGACTTTGGACTGATTTTGGATTTTGAGGCGAATGCAATAAATTTTATCATTAAAAAACCTCAAAGTCATTACTACAGAAATCAGAGGGGACAATGGAGTTGATTTCCTTTTTGTTCCAAATTAGATTTGATACAGTGCTAAAAGGAATCTAGGGTTGTCTTTGTTGTTTTCTAAAAGAGAAGAGATGTACTGTGATTTGGCTTTAGATAAGGTATGTTTGTAGTCGGTGAGGCTGTGCTGCCATGCAATTCAGAAATATTCTAGTTTTGTGTGTCTCCATTTACGTTCATGATTACGAGCAGCCAGTTTTAAGGCACGCGTGCTGCCACTGTACCATGGAGCAAGCTTTTTCTCTCTAAATTGTTTGGTCTTGACTGGTGCAACACTATCTAGGTTTGTACACAGTAAAGTTTGTAGGTTGTTTGTAATGAGTGTGGTGAAAAATTATGACAGAAATAAGAAAGCTGAGTCTCTGAGTCGGCTTCAAATAAAAGAACAATTTATTAACTGAGAGAGGACGCTGCGAGCAACACTGTTCCTCTCTGTCTCACCATTTCTCAACTAGCGTCTCTTATACCTGGAACTCCCTTTGAAGTTACCATCTGTTTGCTCTTTTACATTTCAATCACCTTTCAATGTATCCTGCTCCAATGACTCCAAGTGTTTTACCATTTGTTTTTTAATCACTTTTGTATTTCTAACACCTTTCTAGACGTGCTCTGTGCATCCCCCTCTACCCATTGGGCCCAGTAACATTCTGAGTGAACCCTATTGGTGATATGGACATGCTACTCATCATACTAACAGCAGAGAGATGGTCAGGTGGAATATTAGGAACTTTAATATTACTTACCTGCTCACTATCCAGTCCACCTACCTGGCTGATGTGACTGGGAAGGACCAGTCAGTTCCAGAACCACCTCAATGTGCTCAGAGAGAACTACAGATCCTAGACGGCTTGGATGAAGCCCATCCCAACGATACAGGGCCAGATGCTCACGAAAGCACTCCCAGTTGTCAACATAGTCCATGCCGACAATGCCGCACCAATCCAGGAGCCAGTAGTGGAGCCCAAAGAGCCTGCTAAACGCTACGCATCCTCGACCGTAGGTGGGCAGGGGGCCAGAGACGATGATCCTAGTTTCCGTCTTCTTTCGAGCGGTATCCAGAAGCGAACTTTTGCCTTTAAACTACAGTTTCCTGAAGTGGATTTTATGACAATTTACATAAAATATTACAGTATAGGTGTTCATAATGCTGTAGTATGATATGATGAATGTGTATTAATTCCTAATAAGTATCTGTGACTTTTTGAGAGTTTTAATTTTAAGTACCCAAACTTTAGCTCGTTTCAGAGACATCTCCACACTAGCAGATGTAAGGTGAGATAAACCTCATGAGCAGGCCCGTAAAACCCCCTCCAAAGACCCTTTTTTATGACTTAAGGACCCCCAGGGTCAAGAAAAGAATACAGAGAGACACAGAAACTCAACCTTGATTGAAACTCACAATGCCCTCTTACACCTTTTTAAAGACTGTTAACTCTAAAAGACTCAAACATCCCAAAGTTCTTACATGGAAAACAAGTTGTATATGGGCACAACTGTTTGAAATTAATCCTGTTTTGACAATCAAAATAATTAATTTACATGTGTTTAAAGTCATTTTTGTTTATATGAATTTATGTAGAACCAATGTAGCCACATACTATGTGTTTGTTGGTTAATAATTATATAGAACATGAATGAATGAATGAATGAATGGTTGTCTTTTTCTTAATGATATTACTTTGTGTTAACATATAATCTTTTATATTGCAAAGTATTCACTCAGGGATGGTCTTGTCAAGTGTCATAAATTCTATGTGATGCCACTCCCAAAGTACAGGAAACAGCCAATCAGGAGCAAGAAAAGCTCCAATTCTCCCTCATTGAGGACAAATCAGGTATTCGGGGTGGGTTTTCTAAACTCTGGTTAAAAACCTGTGGCGCCAAATGACACAAGCTTTCTGGGCTTTTTAGGCTTCTTCCTCTTTTTCTCCGCTGTTCGACTCTTCACTTTAAGGCTGCAGATACTTGAGGCGTTATCTCTTTTAGCCTTTTTCAAGGCTAAAGAGTAAAATGACCCGGAGTTTTTGAAATTACTCTGACTCATGGCTTTCTTAAACAGTCTTGGGCCTTTAAAGCGTGGTCCAGATAGAAACTACAGATTAAGAAAAGCTATAGTTTAACCCTAGCGAAATTTCAATGCCACACACAGAGCCTGAAAGGAACCTTAGACCCCTGACCCTCAAAAGCACGACAACGCCACGAAGAGGATGGCCGCACGCACCCTCAGAATGAGCTTCTGAGATGAGGAGAAACCTGCCCAGGAGAGACCTGCATGGACATCTCTCTCTCTCACAAGGCGGCAGGTCAGTGACGACGAGGAATCTCCACAGAGACCTTCAGAACACCACCAGCTCCGACGGCTGCGTCTGAAAGCCTTGGGAGAAAATGAACGCCCGCAGTTGCAACCTGCAAGGCTGTGCGGCTGTCCTGCACCCCGCCTCTTCCTTAACAGCACTCCCTTTCTCCTGATGTGGACCTTCATCCTAATCCCCTTCCCCTTGTGGTTTCGCTGCATTCTGCCTCTTCCTTTACAGCCCTCCTCTGTTCCACAAGGATCAGTGCTTGGCCCTTTATTGTTCACACTCTACATACATATTACTTGATAATTCAACAGTAAGACACAATACCATCATTAAAAACTTAGGGGTAGCCTTTGATTCAGCTCTCACATTTGATACCCACATTTTCAATACAGTCAAAACCGCCTTCTTCCACCTACTCAATATTGCCAAAATTCGGCATATCTTATTCTTAAAAGGTGCAGAGAAACTAGTGCATGCTTTTATAACTTTACATCTAGACTACTGCAATGTGCTCCTGGTAGGGAGCTCAGTTAGTTCAAAAAGCAGCAGCCAGGGTGCTCACTACAGCTAGAAAATTCGACCATATCACTCCAGTTCTCTCGTCCCTACACTGGCTACCTGTAAAATTTCGCATTGACTATAAAATATTCCTCTTAGCTTATAAATCTCTAAATGGTTTAGGCCCGCAGTATCTTACTGAACTTCTCATACCTTATCGCCCGTCACGTACACTTTGTTCACAGGACGTCTGTCTGCTCTTAGTTCCTCGCATTAAGAAAAACACTGCAGGAGGAAGAGCCTTTTCTCACAAAGCTCCTCAACTCTGGAATAGCCTTCCGGTTACTGTTTGGGGCTCACGCTCACTCTCAATCTTTAAATCTAGATTAAAAACCTACCTTTTCAAACAAGCTTTTGGTTAATCACTCACTTTCAGGTTACTCCTTCTCTATTAGTGTTCGAGCTGGCTTTCATATTATCACTGTTCTGTATTAACCCTGTCATACGACCATAGCTACAGCTTTGTTAGTTAGCTTTCTGGTAACCGCCAACACGCTGTCTGTCGCTGGGTTCTCTTGCCTGACCCATGGAAGATTTTTTCGCAGGACAATTTTGCTCGTTCTTCACCATGAACCTACTAACCTTTATTTTTATTTGTTCCCTTTGTCTGGTTTTCTTTCTCCTGTCTCTCTCATGCTTTGAGATGTCCTGCTGCTCTCCAGGTGTTGCCCTGATCCAGCCTCTGTGTGTCCTGTACAAGATCCTGTCCTTGACTCGTCTACACTATCATGCTTGGCCTTGCTGTTTTATTTCAAATTAACCCTGCACCTACTTTTAACTCACACAGAATCACTGATCACCTCCTCCTTCCTCAGACTCACACGTCACTAATATACTACATTCACATTACTATAACCCATTCATCTGTCATCAGTTCACTTTTACTTTTGTTCTGATCTCTGTTGTGTCTTCGGTGTCGACCTGAGGAGGATGGGTTCCCCCGTATGAGTCTTGGTTCCTTCCAAGGTTTCTTCCTCATGTGCTGAGGGAATTTTTCCTTGCCTCTGTTGCCCCTGGCTTGCTCATAGGAGGCTTGGACCCAGATCTATGTAAAGCTACTTTGTGACGACTTTTTGTTGTGAAAAGCACTATATAAATAAAGTTTGATCGATTGATTGATTTCACCTAAACATGCTCTTCACCAGTGAACACTTTGCTTATAAGATGCGGTGGTAAATACAAACAATCTTGCACTAAATATAACTATATTTCTAAATTTTGGCCAGAAACTATGTAATAAAAATGTCATAGGATTCCAATGTATCCTGATAAAATGTGAGTGTTATACTTTTGCCAGGTGTATGCTGGTTAAAAAACGACGATCACTTGTTGGTATAGTTTGTGGTGTTTGTGCTTGTGGGAAATTAAACAACTGATTGCCACATGGAGGTCAGCAGTGTTTCCTACTTGGTAAGTTGCTCAGAATAATATTGTCTGCCAAATACATAACATAGAATATTATATCGGTAGATCTTTCCAGCACATAAATAAAAATTAATGAGCCAGTGCTATGATCTTTGGACCTCACACTTACTCTGCCCATACCTAAAACCTGACCTAAAATATAAAAGAAAGAAGCACCCTAGTCCAACTAAATTCATTATGTTACTGAGGCCTGAGGAACCCTGAGGATGATCAAAAACGTATAAGCAGTACAAAGTTATGAATGTATTTGTGAATGAAAAAGTGGCATGCAAATGTAATGCTACACATATTTCTACCTTGAAAAACATCTTAAATCTAGTCAGTATGTCTTACATTTTTTATTATCAGAATATTCTAAAAATATTAAACTTATAGAAATGTTTTGAGTTATTTTGTCTTGCAGATATTGTCTTATTCTATTGTCTGCTTATTATTATTATTATTTAAATAATGTGTGAAACAAGACAAATTATCAGCAAATTGAATTGAAAGAAAAGATAAAGACAGAAACAGTTACTCTAAATGGTTTGCAGAATGCAATATTTTTGGAAAGCCACAATGTAGTGGTCCATCTTTGGGAGACGACTGGTTGATCCCAGGTGATGCGTCAGCAGTCTGAGGCCTGGAATCCAACACAACTGGAACATAACTGGCCTTGCACTTCCTGGGTGGGTAGGATGGCTGCCCTTCGCCCTTCATTATAAACACAATGCTAGCCAGCACAAGAAATTTTAGTTGGCATAACAGATCTGGACTGTGCCCATTCTTTTCCCAGCACACTGAACTGTCCAATGGCATTGTTTTATCAGTGAAAGAAGTGATATATGGTTTCACATTTTTATTTGGCATCATGTGCTTGGTAGCATGGAAACATTGTAGGGAAGTCCAACAAATGGGTGGAATTAGCATATACAAAAATGAAGAGAAAATTAAAATGTCAGAAGCTTTGACCAGGGCTGGATACTGCTGTACATGATTTAAAGCCGAGCTTAAAAACCTACTGCAAAATTTACACATCAACTTAAGATTACAAGAGAACAGAGCATTTAAAGTTAGTTCAGCTTGTAAACGAGCAGTCACAATTGCACTCAAGTTGAAGTAAAATGTATTGAGTTTAAGCCTTAGATTTTTAAGTTGATCTGACTTCTCTTTGAGTTTAAGAGTGGAAAAATTTAAATACATTTATATTTCTGAAAACTTGTAAACGGATTCAATTTGAATGGTTTCAATAATATTATGGTAATTTAACAGTATTCACCTTCAACCAACCTGAAAATGCTAGTGCTTTTCAAAACCACATTAAAACCCCAGGAGAATGATATAAAAATACATAATGAAAAAAAAATGGGGCATTGTAGAAATTATTCTTCTATGTTCCCTTTTCGCCCAGTGATTCCCAGTAGTCTCCGGACCCCCGCGACCCTGAACTGGATAAGGGTTTCAGACAATGAATGAATGAATAATACATTTGTAACACTGTAAACAATTGTTTTTGTATTATTATTGTTGCTGTGATTATTATAATGCCGATGTGTAGAGGAGTGAAACTGTTTGTTTTTGAAGGCGGCTGAAGATTCCAAATTCCAAAATGTTTGTCTTTGATCTGATCGACTGTGCTTTCTTTGCTCCGTGATCACATCGTTTTTCACAGATATTTTTCAGAGCTTTATTTGACATTATTTTCAGATTTCTTTTACAGATCTGATTATCTGTCCTGTCTGGATATGTTTCCTGTGTCTCGGACTGTGCTGCTGGTGACGGGAGCGGCCGCGGTCTCCGTTGGAGCCATGTTTGCTTTCTCCCGCTACAGGGAGTGGCAAAAGCGACGCCTCGCGATCAACACTGCGCTGCAGCCCGAGCCTGAAGGTACACTAACTGAACCAGAAAATAGATGTAAAGCCCGCGCACACATGTTGCAGGTTATTTTTTAATTGTTTTTTGTTAACTAGGTGTAATGTTACCGAAAATGGCCTTTTGCTGAACCGTCGTGAGCTACTTTGTTCACTAGATATTTAAATGTAAACAAGGGATACTGCTAGGCTGACATGAATATAGGGTTAAAGGTGTGTGTGTGGGGGGGGGGGACGACTCTTGACGTGCAGACTGACCAATTAAATATTTACAGAAAAGGTTTTCGACCAATAACGGTAGCTCTACAGTCAGACCGTCCAATCAGAAGATTTTAGGCTACTTCACCACGCCCCCTTCTCACTCAAGCGAACCAATCGGAGTAGGGGAGGGCGGGACTAGTTTCTATGTATTCTCTAGAAAAACAAAATCCCGGACGTTTGTGAAATTCCGCCCGGACATTTTTTTTAAATCTAAAAAAGAGGACATGTCCGGGTAAAAGAGGACGTCTGGTTGGAAAAGTCCTCTTCCTGGGACATGGGATGTAGAAAATGCGCCCGGTTGGTATTAAATGGCCAGAAATGTCCGGGATTTTATTGTATGCAGATTTTCCAATCTCACAGTTCTCGCCTTAAGCCCTAAACCCTTTCTAAAAGTGCGCACGTTGATGACGTTATATGTTAGCAAAATGGACAAGGGTTCAAGTGTTCAAGGGGTCATAGCTGAGAGCAGAATTGGGACACACTTCATCGCACACCTGCAGGTGTGTACATCACTACACCATTCACTGGTTTTCGAGCTGGACTCAACATTACACTGATTTACTAGAACAGAAATATGTTGAAAGTTGTTAAGGTAATTTATCACCGTCTCTTCTTAATGTTGAAAGTGTTTCTGTGACCCATGAGCCTTTCATATTGTGCTCTGTTTTACAAAACTCGTCTGTCTTTATAACAACACGATAACGATAGCAAATATGCAGACTCTCTGCGATACAGTGAAGACAAAAACAAACAAACCACATTTTTTAGCTGTCTGATCAACATGATGACATGTAATGCAATGGATGCTTGCAATTCTGGCGTATTATATCATATACATTATTTATTTCATTAATTCGGTTATTAGTTTCAGTCAATCTAAATACAGTTGTGTAGCAGATGATGCTTTTTGTCAGAGGCCTGCTGTGTTCTTGAAACCTTCAAGGTGGTGACAGAAAATGTTAATTTATTGATGGAACTGTGAGGGACGAATTACAATCTTTTTTATTATTATTATTTTAAATTTTCAGTCCCAGTGCAGCAGCACCAGTTGTTTGGATCTTTTGGGCCGAGTGTGTCGGTGGATGCTCATGAGAAGAATGTGAGACCATTTGACAGAGCCCAAGCCGAGGTAACTTATCAAATTATATCTATTTGCAATAGCACTTTATTTATTTATTAACATCTTCAATTGTGATATACTAACCAACAATGTTCTATCTAATAATAATTATCTAATAAAAATGTGACTAATTATTCTGACTTTATTATAGGAGATCACTGAGGACAGTGAACAGCTTCTAGGTCCAGTAGTCTGTGGACCACTGATAGTGTACATTGTAAGTGAGATGATATGCTGCTAGCATTTTGGTGGCTTTAACTTTTAAAGGTGTGTGTGTGTAAATCACGTTGTGTCTCTTTTTCAGTGTCCTAGGCTGTTCTTGGAGCAGCAGATTTTCAACAACTGCTTCAGGGACATGCAGACCTCCTGTTTGGCTATAGGTGGCATGGTGGCGCAGCAGGTAGTGTCACATTCAGATTTCTTCCCACAGTCCAAAAACACACGTTGGTATATGGATTGGCGACTCGAAAGTGTCTGTACTCTGTACTCCAGGGTGTATTCCCGCCTTGCGCCCAATGATTCCAGGTAGGCTCTGGACCCACCGCGACCCTGAACTGGATAAGCGCTTACAGATAATGAATGAGTGAAGGAATGAATGAATTGTGATATACTAACCAACAATGTTCTATCTAATAATAATTATCTAATAAAAATGTGACTAATTATTCTGACTTTATTATAGGAGATCACTGAGGACAGTGAACAGCTTCTAGGTCCAGTAGTCTGTGGACCACTGATAGTGTACACTGTAAGTGAGATGAAATGATGCTAGTATTATGGTGGCTTTAACTTTTAAAGGTGTGTGTGTGTGTGTAAATCACGTTGTGTCTCTTTTTCAGTGTCCTAGGCTGTTCTTGGAGCAGCAGATTTTCAACAACTTCTTCAGGGACATGCAGACCTCCCGTTTGGCTATAGGTGGCATGGTGGCGCAGCAGGTAGTGTCACATTCAGATTTCTTCCCACAGTCCAAAAACACACATTGGTAGGTGGATTGACGGCTCAAAAATGTCCATAGGTGTGTGTCTGTGAATGTGTTGCTCTGTGAAACAAGTGTTATCCCACATTGCTCCAGTGATTCTGGGTTGGCTCCGGACCCACTGCGACCCTGAACTGGATAAGTGGTTACAGACAATGAATGTATGAATGTTTGGCTATGGGTTTTGCTTATAAACCATGGCATAAGCAAGGCTTTCAGGTGACTTTAATACTTCCTGAATTCTGTCGAAAGACTTTCATGTCTTTGATATTGAGGTAAATTTAAAAAAAGAAATTCCTATTGCACTCATTTCTATATCCTTTTATTTTGTGGGTTCATCTCTAAGAGGGCTCTTTCTTCCCTTGCAGGGTTTAGAGCTCAATGCATCAACCTGCAGGATCACCCTTGCTGAGGTAAGGTGTTCATGAAATGTTCACTCAAACCTGGGCCTTGCTTTGGACCTTGTCAAATATTATCAATCTGGTAGGAAGAGATATTTACTAGAGTGTTTTTCTTGTTTTTCTTTAGTGTACTGATGGTGTTCTGACAAGAGTTGTATCTTGTATGCTGACTAAACACATATCAGCATCTTATGCATCTCCGGTAAGCATGTCTCTGTAAATGTAAACATATTTGTACTGTGATAAACTTTACATTGTTCTACCTCTCAGCAGAGAGTGCTAATTGCTGATTTGTGTTGTGTTACAGATCTCAGAGGTGTCCTGGACCCTTCAGACCCTCATCAATGATGTGGGTCATTGGACAGCATCAATGAGGTCGTGGTCAGAACATATCCCAGCCGCCTCAGAACGGCAGTCTGGACCAAGTTGTGATTCCTGGTCACCCCGCAGTTCTCCTCCATGGACCCCACCCACTTCTTCACCACGGACTCCTCCCACATCTCCACCGTGCACCCCATCCACTTCTACACCCTGGGCTCCTCCCACATCTCCTTCATGGGCTCCACCCACTTCTTCACTATGGGTTTCTCCCATATCTCCACCTTGGACTCCACCTACTTCTCCACCCTGGACTCCTCCTGTATCTCCTCCATGTGTCCCACCAGCTTCTCCACCCTGGACTCCTCCTGTATCTCCTCCATGTGTCCTACCAGCTTCTCCAGCCTTGACTCCTGCATCTCCTCCATTTGCCCCACTATATTTTGTACCCTTGGATCCTCTTCCATCTCCTCCATATGCCCCACCATATTTTCTAACTTTGGATCCTCTTGCATCTCCTAAAAGTGCCACACCAACTTCTCCACTCTGGACTTCACCTGCATCTCCTCCACGTGCCCCACCATATTTTGTACCCTTGGATCCTCTTGCTTCTCCTCCAAGTGCCACACCAACTTCTCCACCCTGGACTTCCCCTGCATCTCCTCCACGTGCCCCACCATATTTTGTACCCTTGGATCCTCTTGCTTCTCCTCCAAGTGCCACACCAACTTCTCCACCCTGGACTTCCCCTGAATCTCCTCCATGTGCCCCACCATATTTTGTATCCTTGGATCCTCTTGCTTCTCCTCCAAGTGCCCCTCCAACTTCTCCACCCTGGACTTCCCCTGCATCTCCTCCACGTGCCCCACCATATTTTCTACACTTGGATTCTCTTGAATCTCCAACACATGCCCTACCAACTCTTCCACCCTGGACTTCACCTGCATCTCCTCCAAGTGCCTCACCATATTTTGTACCCTTGGATCCTCTTGCTTCTCCTCCAAGTGCCACACCAACTCCTCCACCCTGGACTTCCCCTGCATCTCCTCCACGTGCCCCACCATATTTTCTACCCTTGGATTCTCTTGAATCTCCTCCAAGTGCCACACCAACTTCTCCACTCTGGACTTCCCCTGCTTCTCCTCCACGTGCCCCACCATATTCTCTACACTGGGATCCTCTTGCATCCCCAACACATGCCCCGCCAACTCCTCCACCCTGGACTTCCCCTGCATCTCCTCCATGTGCCCCACCATATTTTGTACCCTTGGATCTTCTTGAATCTCCTCCAAGTGCCACACCAACTTCTCCACCCTGGACTTCCCCTGCATCTCCTCCACGTGCCCCACCATATTTTCTACCCTTGGATCCTCTTTAATCTCAAACACATGCCCTACCAACTCTTCTACCCTGGACTTCCCCTGCATCTCCTCCAAGTGCCCCACCATATTTTCTACCCTTCTACCCACCTACTTGGCCACCCTGGGCCTCCTCAGATTCTTCTCCCACATCTCCTCCATGGGCCCCACCAACCTCTCAGCAGCTTCATCTACCTACCCCTCATATCTCCTCATTCCCCCACTTCTGCCCCTCTCCCCATCTGCCCCTCCCTCTCATTGAACCCTTTTCCTTTTATTGTACATACTGTAAATATGATAGTTTAAGTTCAAGTAGTATAAGTTAGGATAATATAAGCTAAGATAGTATATGATAATTTAGTATAAGTTTAAGATAAGTCACACCCCCCTTCTTACCCTCTTCCATCTTTTAGTTCTCCCTCATGTCTTCCTCATCTTGTCCCCATTGACTCTTTCCAGTTCCTTTAAATGTACAAATATTATAAGATACATTAAGATAAGGTAGTAGCAGATACAATAGGATTTTATAAGATAAGGTAGTATAAGTTAAGGTAGGACCCTAGAATAAGATAATACATATGATAAACACAGAATAAGTTAATGTTATTAAGAAATGACTGTTGAAGGAAATAAGATGTTAATGATGGGTTACAGTGTTATGATTTTGGATAATGAAAACCTTTAGGATTGTTTTACACGTACTGTTTGATCCTTACTGTGTGATCTGTTAGTTCAGCTGAAACATTGAAATACTATTATCATAATTATTAGTATTATTATCATTCATTGCAATTGTTATTAATACAGCTTTCTTTCTTTCTTTCTTTCATGTTGCTGTCTGTCTGTCTGATGAGACACAAGGTAAGACATAGTGTGTAATGAAGACTATATAATTTCATACTAAATCTGCTTCACATATCTGGTCCTGTCTATGTTTGTAGGGATTCCTGCTTGTCATTTTGAGGGTATGGAGCTGGTTCCTGTATGCGGCCCATCTTATTTCCAATAATGCATCTCTCCATTGGGACACCGGTCAGTCCAGTAGTTTGTTGACACTGCTGGACTGACTGCAATGTAAGTACATAATGCAGTGTTCATTACAGAGTGCATTCCTGTGCTTTTCATATTGTTCTCACTTTATCCGTATGAATGGCACTTTCAGTTTTTCTGATTCTGTATTTCTTTCTTTCCTCTGAGCCGCTCACCTCACCTTGATGAAGACAACAGAAGACACAGGAACAACATTTTCATCGATATCAGCGTCAACCAATGCACCAACCTACCAAAATATTATTTTGTAAACCCATTTGTTATATGAATAAATTTTCACTGATACACAAATTTTCCAATTTTTGTGGTAATTGATTTTAAGTGGGGTGGCACGGTGGCACAGCAGGTAGTGTCGCAGTCACACAGCTCCAGGGACATGGAGGTTGTGAGTTCGATTCCCGCTACAGGTGACTGTCTGTGAGGAGTTGGTGTGTTCTCCCCGTGTCCGCGTGGGTTTCCTCCGGGTGCTCCAGTTTCCTCCCACAGTCCAAAAACACACGTTGGTAGGTGGATTGGTGACTCTAAAGTGTCTGTAGGTGTGTGAGTGAATGTGTGTGTGTGTGTCTGTGTTGCCCTGTGAAGGACTGGCGCCCCCTCCAGGGTGTATTACCCGCCTTGCGCCCAATGATTCCAGGTAGGCTCTGGACCCACCGCGACCCTGAATTTGATAAGCGGTTACAGATAATGAATGAATCAATGAATGATTTTAAGTGGTACACCCAATACTGATGCACCATGAATTCTTTCTGAAGGATTTTAATAGTAAGGAATGAATGGTATTTTGCTAGTACAGACCACACCCGTAGAGGCTGAAACGGGGAGGCGAACTCAGAAGTCTTTTGGGGAAGAGTTCAGACGGGAGTGAGTTTAAAACAGGAGGCTCAGTGGGCTTGATAAAGGCCAAACACGGCTCTGAATATGGGGTTCAGCAGGAATGACCCAGCACGGAGGAGCGAGCTGATGTCGTGAAGCAGTCGAGTCGAGATTCATCTCCTAAACTAAATGAGGCGAGTTTGTCGGATGCGGAAATGACGTGAATTTGCAGGGTATATATAGGGCTGAGAGGAGGAGTTCGGGCGTGGTCCTACTCCCAAAATTATGTGACATAACTTCACTTTGCTAGTACGGACCATACCCGTAGAGGCTGAAATGGGGAGGCGAACTCAGAAGTCTTTTGGGGAAGAGTTCAGGGCAGCTTATGAATGTGTATGAAGCCAGAGCCCCAAAAATTTACAGGAATGCTGGTCATTAAGTGCTACAGAATGGATAGGTTCAGGTATTCTGGTCAAGGGTTTGATTGGTGTCCTGATTGTGTTTAGGTGAATGAAGGGGTTAGTGAGTCTTTGAATGAACTACCTTTAATAAACTGGTGCATGACTGAGTGTCATGTGAGACGGTAGAGAAATAGCATGAGTAAGTTGAATGTCCTTTATTGATTATGATAACGGAAATTCTAGCGTGACTGGTAATTTGAGTATTCAGATGCCGCAGCGGTAAAGGGTTGATGATTGCGAAATGTGATAGAGTCAGAGTTGGTCTTAAGATGGACAAGATAATCGTGTGGGCAGAAATCTAATTGATCAACTAATAGAACTAATAGATAATAGAATTTTAAAGTATCACCAGCTAAATGTCATTAAGCTACGGTGTAACAATAATAGTGCCATTTATCTGGGGCCACCATGATAGTGCATCAGGCTGGATGCACTGGACAGAGTGTTGCTACTTCAGTGTAATTGATGGTGATTGGGTAATAGTGAGGGGTCTGAGGCTGGCAGCAATAGGTGGAAAGTGGATTAGTAGCAGCCTTGAAGTCAAGTACTACAGAGGGGCAGAGTTAATAAAGCGAGATGTACTTCGTTGGCAGGTGTGCGCTGGTGGTGCCTTTCCAATGGCATAGAGGGAATTGAGAAGGGAATGGTGATCTAGAGGCATGACAGATGAGGCAAGTTAAGAAGCCCAAAAAGGTCAGCACTGCAGGAAAGGCGAGAAAGAGAAGGCAGTTTGTCACACGGGAGAAAACTCTGAAAGAGAAAAATCCAAAAGGTGCCGAGGAGCTCAAGCAAGGAGGCAAGGTAGAAAGTTGACTACAAGATAACGAAGATGCCTAGAGGGTGATGAAAAACAGGTGCCTGATAATGTGTTCAGAATTGATCTGCAAGTATTTGTGAGAGTTTACACCTTCTCCTGCTAAGTAGAACTGATTCCTCATAAACTGCTTGAGGTAGTGCTGGATCAAGCCGCCCGATTAACAAAAGGTTCGGAGTTACTGGATCTGGGTCAGCAACATCACTGGAAACATATCCAAGTGGTTTGGAATTTAGAATACCTTCCACCTTGATAAAGTCAGTCTGTAACACCTCTTCTAAGACTGCATGGGGTTGTACTGTGGCATATAGGACTGCCTTTACTGACCTGATTTTCCTTTCCCAGATGCCTCCCAAATGAGGTGCACTAGGTGGGTTAAACTTGAAGCTAATCTGGTGTGCAGCTAGCTTCTCTTTAGATCAGAGTGTAATGACTGGAATGATTCATGAAGCTCTCTATGTCCGGATATTGTGAGTTGTATCCAAGGCTACTGGATGGTCAGTGACTTTTTCTATTTGTTCACTACAATGAAGTCGTCCCCCAACTCTAATTAACCTTGTGGTCTGATCATACTCAGACGAAAGAGTAATGAGCCGACTGCTTGATGGTACTGGTCTACCAGTGGCTAAATGGGAATAGTCCTCCATAAAGCTAACAAAGACCTTAAAGCGACAAGACTCCAGCTGTATCCATGTAAGCACATTTGTGGAGTTGGTCCACAGAACAATATCCCGGAGAGGGAGTTTTAGTTCCTTCTGCAGCAGGGTGGCCAACTGAGCACCTGTCAGTGCAGGACATAGCTCTAGTCTTGGCATAGACTGTTGTTTCTTAGGTGCCACTCTTGAACATGCAGTGAGAAATTATAATTCAATCCGCCCGTGTTGGTCCTCGGTGCGCAGATAAGCAACGGAACCATAGGCACACTCTGATGAATCACAGAAAATGTGAACTGTTCTGCTACATGTTGCATCTGTGTGCTTGCATAGCATCGGGGGAGGGATATCTGTGGCAAATGTTCCAACTCTCTCTCCCATTCTATCCATACCTGCAGGGCATCTTCGGGTAAAGCTGGATCATCCCAGTCTCTGGCTTTGCTCCAGAGGTACTGAACCAGGATTTTGACTTTCGTTGTAAAGGGAATGATGAACCCCAGTGTGTCATAGAGGCTTGCCAGGACTCTATAGATATTTTTCACTGTAGGCATAAGGGGATACGATCCAGCAGACGGCATTTGTACCAAAGGGTATCTGTGCGGAAGAACCTTTGAAGGCCCAAAGCTACTTCCTGTGGGTCATTTTCTGACTCATTCAACACTTAGAAGGGCACACTTCTAAGACAGTTGTCCACATAAAAACATTTCTCAACTGCCACCCGTATATCTTCGCTTGGCTTGCTGTGGTCAGAAACTTGCCTCTGCAAAGCAAATGTGACCATTTTTTGACAGTTCTCCACTAGTATCTGCCTCTTTTTTTGGGGGGCTAATTCTGCAACAGCTGCAGCACTTAAGGTGAAATAGAGGAAAAATCAGCAAATGTAACTCTATTATCCAGCTTGCAGCTTTGTGTCATCTTAAACGATGCAGTAGTTTTATCCAGGCACCTGCTTCACTGTTTAAGGTGCAATGTCAAAAAACTTCAAATGTGTGATTGTGTGAATATCGTGGCAGCATTTAAGGTGGAACTGAATTTTTAAAGAAGTCAACTTAGCACTTGGAGATATCTACATAATTTTTAATAATAATGAAATAGTAAGGAACTTTTAGAGTGTACTGGGCAAGTTTAAACAGGTACTAGACTGAAATCAGTATATGTTCACATTTCTGCTTCAAAAGACTCCATAGCGTTTGCGACCACTGCTTTTAAGGTTGTGTAGATTATATTTGCAGTGCACACCACCTCTAAATATATTCTTGCGGCTAGGTTTGTAGATTATTATTTATTAACAATCAAACCCTGAGACGTATAGTCACAGGTTACTCACTGCTGTTAAAAGAGCTCAGTCTCGTAAAGTCTTTTTTTCCCTTTTTCATATCCGGAAGTATAGTTTCTCTTTATCTTCTGATGATACACTAACCCTAACTCAATGCTAGGGGCTCTTTGATAATTTTCTAGGCTATGCAGCATGCATAGAGTGTATGGGGTGGTCTAACATCAGGCACGAGGAGAAGGATACTAAAAGCTAATAAATGTGTTTGTCTATAATTTAAAAATCCCTTCATCATTTAGTGCTCTTAGATATTCTGGAAGTTTACTCCAATGTTTTGGGGCATAATAAGGAAATGCCTCTGGTCAGCCATGGTTCCATAAGTCTAGGCTGCTGGACGACAGTTGAGCTCATGGTCAAACTCATTTGCTTTGTGCAAGAATAGGCATTTAGCGAGTATGATGTGTTATTAATAGCTTTCTACAGTAAATATTCAGAGATGTTTTGTGCACCAAGGCAGACTGTGAAACAGAACGCATGGAGCAGGTGCTCACAGTGCTCAGATGACCAGCTACTTAGTTATTAGTGTGAGAAAGAGGCATAGCAATTAGGCAACTTTACAGGAAAATCTTAAGACAAAAAAATGTATGTGTGAACATAGAGATCAAAGTAAACACAACTGGACCAATGGTTTATCACCGCTGGTCACTGCTGCGTAAACCAGTAAAGCAACGTACAGCTCAGTGGCTCTTGTGACGAAACATTATTGGTATTACAGAATGGAAACAGATATCTCATAATAACGAGATTCTTATCACATAATTACAACATAACATCTCATAAAAATGAGATCCTTATCTTGTAAAAACAAGATACTTACCCCTTATAGCAAGGAGGCTGTAGACCATATTTGGTCCACTCAGGGCAAAGTTGGAGGTCCACTGGCATTTTGCACAGCATTTTCTGGGCAATGGTGATTAAAGCAGGTGCAGCAAGTAGTAGTGTCGCAGTCACACAGCTCCAGGGACCTGGAGGTTGTGGGTTTAAGTCTGAGTGACTGTCTGTAAGGAGTTTGGTGTGTTCTCTCTGTGTCCACGTGGGTTTCCTCTGGGTGCTCCGGTTTCCCCCCATGGTCCAAAAACACACATTGGTAGGTGGATTGGTGACTCAAAAGTGTGCGAGGGTGTGTTCCTGCCATGTGCCCAATGATTCCTAGTAGGCTCTGGACCCACCACGACCCTGAATTGGACAAGCGGTTTCAGACAATGAATGAATGAATATTGATTTCCTTACACTCTCAGAAAAATAATTTCACTAAATAATATCAATCACTCGTGCAGCAGGTAGTGTCGCAGTCACACAACTCCAGGGACCTGGAGGTTGTGAGTTCAAGTCCAGGCAGGCTCTGGACCCACCAAGACCCTGAACTGGATAAGTGGTTACAGACAAAGGAATTAATGAATTTCAATCACTGCACAGCAAATTCACTAGTGTTAAATCAACACTATTAGTGTTAAATTAACACTGAGAGTGTTGACAAATTTACATTTTTACACAAATGGTGTTGATTTAACACTGGTGAATTTGCTGTGTGTGGTGGGAATATGTACAAGGGTACATATTTAGTACTTTCAGTGGGTACAGAAAGTATTCAGACCCCTTTAAAATTTTCACTTTTTGTTTCATTGCAGCCATTTGCTAAAATTAAAAAAGTTAATTTTTTTTCTCATTAATGTACACTCACCACTCCATCTTGACAGAAAAAAACAGAAATCATCTGATACATGATCAAAGGGTACATGATCATAAGTATTCAGACCCTATGCTCAGTATTGAGAAGCACCCTTTTGAGCTAGTACAGCCATGAGTCTTCTTGGGAATTGTCACAGTTGATGGAGGATGATGAGGACGTACACGCAAGGTATATTTAAACTAAACCAAGGGAAACATAAACAAACAGGAGCAAGGAGGCAAGAAAACAAACTAGAACTCATTGAAACAAAACTAGGACAGGAACATAGCAACTGTGAACTGGTGGTAATGTGAAAGAAAACAGACAAAGAAACACATCTATACACACAAGAACCGACCAGGGAACACTGAAACAAAGGGACTGTATATACACAGATCACTGATAAGGAACACCTGGGGACAATAACGAGAGGGCAGGACTACAAAGGAGACTCAGATGGGAGGGTGTAGCTAAGGCGGGACTAGGGTGGAGACAGGAAGAATAAACAGAGCCATGTGCTAAATGAGTACATGGCTAGGAAAACAAACACAGGACATTACAGAAATGATGCAACAAGTTTTTCACACCTGGATTTGGGGATCCTCTGTCATTCTTCCTTGCAGATCCTCTCTAGTTTCATCAGCTTGGATGGTGAAGTCAAGAACGGTTACAGAGTTGTTCCGAAGCCACTCCTTTGTTATTGTAGCTGTGTGCCTAGGGTCATTATCTTGTTGGAAGGTAAACCTTCTGCCCAGTCTGAGGTTCAGAGCACTCTGGAAGAGGTTTTCCTCCAGGATATCTCTGTACTTGGCCGCATTCATCGTTCCTTCAATTGTAGCCAGTCATCCTGTCCTTGCAGTGGAAAAACACCTCCATAGCATAATGCTGCCACCACCATATTTACCTGTTGGGATTGTATTGGACAGGTCATGAGCAGTGCCTGGTTTTCTCCACACATACTGCTTAGGATTAACACCAAAAAGTTCAATCAGTCTCATCAGACCAGAGAATTTTATTTCTCATAGTCAGGGAGTCCTTCATGTGTTTTTGGCAAACTCTATGCAGGCTTTCATATGTCTTGCACTGAGGAGAGGCTTCCGTGGGGCCACTCTGCCATAAAGCCTGACTGGTGGAGGGCCGCAGTGATAGTTGACTTTGTGGAACTTTCTCCCATCTTCCTATTGCATCTCATTATACAGGTGTGTGCCTTTCCTAATCAAGTCCAATCAGTTTAATTAAACACAGCTGGACTCCAAATGAAGGAGCAGAACCATCTCAAGGAGGATCAGAAGAAATTGACAGCATGTTGGTTAAATATTAGTGTCTCAGCAAAGGGTCTGAACATATTATGCCAATATGCCAATACTTATATACTCAATTATGCCAATACTTGGTACCAGACATAGTGACCTTAGACTCAAAGTGCTCAACTGGAAACTGGACCTGCCTGAGGAAAGAAACCTTCCTGGCTCAAAATTAGCACATTTAAGACAGATTTTATCAGATACGGCTGGTCAAACGGAGAGCTGCCCTGGAATATATATAAAAAAAAGCACTTAAATGGATCCTGGTAGGGTTGACCCGCATGGCAGGGAGTCATGTTAACACCTGTTCCCACAGTGCAGTAACAGAGTTGATCCTGCCTATAACCTATGCCTGCCTCAGAGATCATGGAGGTCTGCACTTGGGCATAAGGCTCATAAATGCAGTTATAGTTCTTCAGTATCTGAAAGGTAGCCCTGTGGGGAAAGCTCAATATTTAATTACTTAAACTCAGTCATAATTTCTAATGATTAACCAAATGAAAGTGAACCAGTACATTATTTTATAACTCTTTCTCTGTCCAGAAACTGCTGGAATATTTCCTGCTGATGAGAGCCGTTATGATTTAGGCTATAACTGGTGTAATTCCGAAAAGACCCCACTAGAGGTCAGTGTAGTTTGTTATATATACTGCTGCTCTCCCTGGTGTTGTCCTTATCCAGACCCAGCTCCTATGCATCCTGGACAAGATCTTGGCTTTGTCTCTCCTACAGTATCATACTTGGCCATGCCAGGATGTTGTTTTAGACCAAATGGACCCTGCACCTGATCACCTCCTGCTTCCTAATAGCTTCATCACTAATATTTTACCTTCACATTACATATAACTCATTTATGTCTTATCGGTTCACTTTATTTCTGTTTTGTTATTTGTGGGGCTTAATGGTGCCAACCAGAGTAGTGTGGGTTACACATATGAGTCTCACCCTTAGCTTGCCCATAGGAGGCTTGGACATAGATCTCTGTAAAGCTGCTTTGTGATAACTTTTTGTTGTGAAATGTACTATATAAATATTATTTGACTGATATATGTAATCCCATTGTTCTTCAAGAGGAAATATTCGAAGAGATTGTGTTTTTAGGAAAATGATTTTGACAGTTAAAAATATAATAATAATAATAACAATAAAGTCTTATCTTTTTTATAGCATTTATACTCATAGTCTTAAGCCTGTCTATTCTGTATCCACTATAGTCTTAGCTGTTTTAATTAGTACTTAGAACAGAAATGGCTTATTAAAAATGATATGCTGAAACACATGCTTCCCACTGAAAGTTGAAAAAAGTCCCTTTGAAGACAAATCTGACCCATTGAGCAGGAAACTCCTTGTCCAGATTTCCCACATTTAAAACCTATGACATGTACAGACTTTATGGAGACTAAACATATTTTAAGTGGAACCAGGAGCAGTTGAAGAAAATACACAAATTTAAACAGTCATGTCATAGCTGGAGACTTGCTGTGCGTTTGATTCATGTCATCATACCTGACTCATTTCCACTGTATACCACATTAAAAGGTGATTATGTGGATTTTGGTTGAAACTGAAATAAGTAGGATGTCAAACAGGACATGGTCCTCTCATAGGACGTCTATGGCAGAACTTTCCGGAACACTGACATTTAACTGCCACTTTCACACAGACACTCATAGACAATACATACACAGAGCCTAATATAGGAATAACAGCATATCCCACTTAGCCCCAGATAAATGTGGCTGGATTCTTAAGGTGGAATGTAAATTTCCAGCAGCAGTTTATTGAACAGAGTAGTCTAAATATAATAGGAGTCATTTTAAGGTGTCCGTTTATTTGGCATAGTCAGTTACTTAAGGTGGAAGCCTAAATAAAATGGCTGATTGTTTTTTTTTTTTTTTTTTTTTTTTAAAGATGGCCTGCAAAATATAACAGCAGGCTTTTTAAGGTGGCATTTCTTTTTAATGTGACCATTTCGGCAAAGAGGTCGATTATTAAAGATTTTTAGGTGGATATTGCCCAGATAGCAAAGAGACGGTGGACCACTGTTGGCCCACTGAGGGCAAAGTTGGAGGTCCACTAGTGTTTTGCACAGCATTTTCTGGGTGGACCGCTGATGATTAAACAGAATTTTAGACAAAATGCCACAGTCAAATTTACATTTTTTTTTCCTTCATTAGGTTTTTTTTTTGTTATTCTTTAAAAATTAAATTAGTAAATAAATTTAATCCAGCACAGTGTCAACATTTTTAGCATAATCATTTTATATCAGGCTTATACTCATTATTATATCTCTCATAGCTATTGGTAATATTTGTATTAGTTTGTTTCTCAGATTAAAATCTCTGTGGAATTTAAAATCGGTTTGTGGAGATTAAAAATTAGTTAGATCCTGTACAGGACGGTAATCCGATATATGCTCACTGTCTGGGTTTGATCATGGTGTGGAAATCCAAAACCCTTAGGAATGTAGAATGTTACCCTTATATGTGAATACATAATAAACATATTGTAGCAAAGGAGAACAGGCATGTGTATAAAAAACTGCACACCTAGGGTTCATGAAGAATACCGTCTGTTACCTCAAAAAAGCAGGCTAAAAAAATATAAGACTTGCACTAAGTGATTGTGATTTCAATGTCAGAGATGATCCAGCAATGCTTAGATATGTACTTGTTTTATTTTTCAAAGGATAGAACTCTCTACCCAGTAAATAACATTTTGAGCTGGAACATGTGGTGGTTGGTCAGACATCGGAGGCTGCCAGTTCTCCTCTGACCACCCCTCTGCATCCACCACAGGCTAAGAGGCATCTCTCACTGGGCCCTTAGTTATCCTCAGGCCCTTCCTCTGAGACCACTACATTACTCTACTCTTTGGGCTACTGCTTGGACTTCATGGACGGCTAATTACTGACATTCTTCATCATAACATGAGTGATGATGCTGATAGTAATGGCATGGCTGTAGACATGGCTGCCAGCTGTGCAGAGGTGCTGAGGGAGGAGTCACTGTGGTCATTAGGCTTGTTTTCATAACCTCATTATACTGCCATTCTTGGCTGGGCTGTAAGTGCAGTGTGGCTGTGGGAAGACATTAGGATAGGTTTGTACACTGCCTGATCTACTGAGCGGAGGTGTGGGAAGTTAAGGTCAACTTTTCATTGCCCACCTATAAAACAGATTGGGACTAAGAGATGAAGCAGAATTGTCATTTTGCAAGTTAGTTTGATGCTAATTTCAGTAGGGAGCAGTTTTCAGTGCCTTGGTACTGCTATGAAGAAAGAGAAAAGGTTCTCCTCTTTGAGTGTGGCCCAATTTCCTATTCTCATCATTCATACTATCCACTGCCCCTTTTCACCCCCTCTAAACTAAATTTTCTTTAAGCCCCAGAGATCCCCCACTATACCCATATTACCTCTTACAGAGAGAGAGATCCCCAGAGCCTTATGCCCCCACACACATTCTAGACAAACACACACATGGCATCAGAAAAGTCTTATAAGTCTATTGTCCTCTCTTTCTCCCTCAGTTATTCCACTCCTCCACTCATATGCTGTGCCTGCTGAGAGAGCCACATTAGTGCACGAAGAGATGGAAAACAGATAAAGGAGTGCAAAGCAGAATGGGGTCATTAAGAATGTGTTGATAGAGGGAGTCTGAATTACAGCAAAGGTGCAGAGAGGAGGCGGAGGTGGAGATGGAGGGGAGTTAGACATGAGAGGCCCAGCCACAGAGCCTTTTTAACCCTTCAGTCCATTCTGTTTATGTGTGGGCTGCTGATAGCCCAGCCGCCGCCAATATTTTCACCACCACTCTGCTTCATATGAATGAACAGACCCCTTCACTGTCTGCTGTGGCTCACTTTCAATAAATAACGTGAGACCTGGAACCTCCTATTAGTTCTTAAACACACAAGAAGGAGACAGCATCATTCCAGTTTGGCCCTTCAAAACGTGTAAAGTCTGCTCAGCACTTAAAGGGAACGTCTACTATTATGAGGAAATGCTGTTCTCTCTGGTTTACATTCAGAAACTCAGTGTCTCTTAAGGTGGAACAGTTTGTCTGATGGAAAAAAAACAATTTGTACTTGGCTGAAGTTGAAGTTGTCAGTAAGTTTTTATTCACTGTTTGAATTACCACAGAAACACATTTATAACTTGAGTTGTTAAGTTTTGTAGCACATTTGGTAATGCAGTTAGCCGTCGCCAGAATTTGGACACATTTCCACCAAGTAATCAGAAAAACAAATTATCGATTATCACTCCGGGTGACTGTCTGTGAGGAGTTTGGTGTGTTGTCCGTGTGGGTTTCCTCTGGGTGCTCCGGTTTCCTCCCACAGTCCAAAAACACACGTTGGTAGATGGATTGGTGACTCAAAAGTGTCAAAAATTGAAAAAAAAAACCTCAAAAATTGAATCCTAAAGTTCCTTAAATGGGCTCACATTTACAGCTGTAGAAGTTCTGTTAGGAAGATATGGCAACAATAGGGTGGATGTTTGTCCTTCTGTGCATTGTTGTTACTCTAAAGATTTTTAATCATATCGTGGACAGTGTCCAGTTAATAACATGCATTTGCATTTTTGTTGATTATTAGTTTACTACATCGTTTAAACACGGCAGCTGTCCTGTACATTGTGCAAAAATGTCTTGATGAATGGACCAATAGAAATGCACCAAAATTAATTTGAAGTAAATCTTTTTACATTCACTTCCATTGAAAAGTAAGAAGGTGACGTATACATTTTAAACCCAGGTAAAATTTTCTGACAATAGCAAAATTTTTCTTCCTGATTTTTTAACTCTTTCTCCCAAATGTTTTTTGTAAAATATATTTTTATTTTATCAAATAAATTTTTTGCAGTGCTTTACCTGATAATAATTTGTAAGATAAATAAAATAAATAAATAAAAAATAGAGAAGGTCGGTTATCCTAAGGGATCCATCTGTAAACCAAGTGAGCCCTCTGAGGGCCTGTACTCTAAGGACTCATGTGGGTCCATGTTTCAGTTTTTAATATCTGTAGGTATGTAACATTTTTTATACTGGTTCCAGAATTTATAACAGAATAGAACCTTGGATCTGTAGGCCATATTGGTAAAAGAGGACATTTCTTTTATAGGCAGCTAGGTCTGGCATGGTGACAGTTGTAGGCCATTTTGGAGGATCAGAGGGATCAGGGAGGGAGAAGCTGGATAAAAAACAGAGATCAGCCTGGCTCTACTGTGCTTGGTTGCCTACCTTTATCTGGCACTAGTAACTTCTTTGCAAATGCCAGACTCTAAGATGCTGGCAAACACCACGAGCTCCAACTCCATCTTAAAAACAGATGAAACAACTATCAAAAAGGTTCCCACATCCACAATTGTTTATATATATAAAACATAACACTCTAGATTTTCGTCTTGCAGCCCTCAGAGTAAATTTGCCTGTGGAAATGCAAAATAAAGGAGGTATAGAAGCTGGCACCAGATGGCGATACAGTGCCATTCAGTGGAGGATTATGGAGTCAAGTATTTGGATGCATGTCCATTAACATAAGGCCAAGAGTTAAGGCTAGGAATGCACTCTAATGTACCACTCAACAGTATAAAAAGTTGTATTCTTTATAATAATCTTAAAGCTCTATGGAACATTTTTGATTCATTTTTTGAACATTGATTTGATTTTTTTTTGTACAGAATTATATTTGAGTACTTTGGGTACAGAGTAAGTATTAAACACACAAACATGAGTTAGATTTTCCCCACTGTCCTTTAAAGCTTTAAACAACTGGAGCAAAGGAAAAGTGTTCATTTACAATTGATGATATTCATGGTGACGTAGTCTCAAAACATGATGAATAACAGTGTGGGACACACATGACGTTCAAACAAACAGGCCTGTGACTCTTTACAAATATCTTCGAAAAAGCAATTAGTAAAATATTGTAGATATTACCAAAGTGTACATAAGCATGATGTTCTCACATGCTCAGTCAAACCGGGCAGCATAAACCTGTCAGTGTATCTTTGTGTGAAACAAAACCATAATGGAAAAGAAAAAGTAAAGCTTTTGTGTTCCGTGCCATAAACAAGTGAAGTACATTACTTCATGTCCTCTCTCGCTCTCTCTCTCTCTCTCTCTCTCTCTCTCTCACACACACACACACACACACTTTTCCACAGTCAGTGCAAAAGCAGGGGTCAGTCAGGTAGCAACAATCCACTATGAATTACATCTCTCCTTCCATTTCTCATTACATCGTTATAATTACAATGGAGCAACAAGGGCTACTGACATTTGACCCAGAATTTGCGTTTTTATTGTATTTCATATTAAGACTTAACAGTCTTAATTAAGACTCTGTCTGAAGTAATGCCATCCTCTGTAGTGCTAAACCACTGACATAATTATTTTAATTTAAATTTATAATTCAATATTTGTATTTGTACACTGAATTGTTATTCATATGAATATTTTATCTTTGAATTGCATTTATAGGGAAATTGATAAATATTGAGTTTTTTAAAACATCATGGCAAACTTTTCAGACCCATTAATTCAAAATGTAAAAATTCAGACCCCCAAAATACACATCTCAGAGGTCAGAGGTCAGCCATCAGGTTTCTCTGGAAAAGTAACTTCCACAGAGAGACTGAATGCAACATTAACCAGAGCACCCTCTTCTTGCTGCCACCAATCACAGGGCTCTGATTCCTGTACCAGTTCCTGCCCTGAGAGCAGAATTGAGACACACACACATCATTTCGTGTCCATTACTACAGCTGAAACCCTGCTGTGTTCAGCCAAGCTCCACTCAAAATTACTGTGTTTTACTGGACATTAATGTGTTGAAAGCTGTTGAGGTAATATGATGTTTTGAGGTGTTTCTGATATTTTTCAAAACTGAAAGTCACTTTCTGTAACTCTCACCCTGTATGTAATGGAGGTCCAGTCATCTCATATAATATACTGAGGAAAAAACACTCACTCGCTGGTGTGGTTTTAATAATCTGGAGATTTCATATGTATTTTGTGTAAAGTTAATGATAAACAGAGACGCTGTGCAGATGAACTGTGTTTTTCCATCAGAAATCTGATAAACAGTAATTTCCCGTTTTGCATTTTCCACATTTTAAAAACTACGGGGACCCTCTGTCCTCCATGTTTGTTTTCTGGAGGCTTTTCATAGGAGGCGCTCAGTAACAGAACCAGGAGACATCGGCCAATAGCGTTCAACATGTGCCCAAGTCCTCTGATTGGTCAGAAGGGTTTGCTGATCTCTGAACAGTGCCGGCCTCTGGCTCTACAGTTGCACAAAGTGATTGAGATATTGAGATATTTGGTGCAAAAGTGAGAGTGCGCAGAATGTGTCATGTGTGAGCAAAATTAAAAAAAACAGCATTTGAGACCTGTAGCCGCAGATTCGAGCAGAATACGTAATGGACAATAAAAATAAACAAAATCAATGTATTTGAGAGAAAATATTTTACAAGTGTGTAACTCTTATTTCTCACATTTACATACAGAGTGCAAAAGTTCAAACCTTGACTTCACATTTTCGGATACGAGTGTGTGAATGTGTTTGGCCCCATATTCACCAGTGCAAATGTAGCAAAACTGTGAGCATATGACTTTTTTGTACTTGTGGGTTTGTGCATCTGCAATAAAGTATTTGTGAAGGTGTAAGTGTTCATTAGTATTTGTGGGAGAAAAAAAAACTACATGTTTCTATCTCCTAAAATGATTTTCTCTGTGATTTCAAATTTACAGATTTACATGTGTGACTATTTTCTAAAACTACAAATTCCACTGTCACAGGGGCTCAAATATTTTGCTCCAAATATACCTCTATAAAAAAGCCCAATGGTTGGCCTCTGGCCTAGATCTGTATTCTTGAGATCTGAAATTTTAAAAATCTGTATAATTCACCACTTCATCATTCATTCATTCATTGTTTGTATCTGCTTATCCAGTTCAGGGTCTCGGTGGGTCTGAAAACAGCGTGCCTCTATCCTCTACATTCTCTCTTATACTTCCAGTCCAATCAGCAGATCATACTTCAGCGATAATCTGCAAAATGTAAATACCAACCGTAAAAGCAATCCTTGATTTCTGATCACGTGCTAACAGTTCCCAGCTGTGTTATGCAGTTGGCTGAATGGCTGGCTGGGTGCTGACAAGTGGCTGAGCAGGGGGAAATTAATTACTGAGCCTGCTTATAAGTTAAAGATGTGACCTGTAAAAAACAGATTCTGTCAGAAAGCTCAGTAAAGTGTGTGGCATGCCACAGAGGGCTGAGGGAGTTGTCAAAAGCCAGTTCAGGTCTAAGTTTAGAGCACAGGGCACTGTGTGTTCATCAGAATGTAGCGTTATCTAGATTCTCTTTGTGTAGGTGCACTGTGGGTAATCCCTGTGGTGTGAGGTGACAGGAGTGTCATGCTGCTGGATAAACTTAACCATAGAGCTGTATGGTCTACCTGTCATGGATGTGTGGATCTGAAATGCATTCATCAAGTCTGATTAAGTCTTCTGAAAATATACCTGTAGTTTACCAAAAAATGCAAACTATATGAAGTTATACCCAATTAATTATATTACATAATAAAAAGCAAAGGTTTGAGGAAAAATTAGTTAATTTTTGCTCCTTAATGAACTCACAACTATGGTTTGTTTGTCTGCTTTGCTTAAGTTTACTTCAGCTGTATAATCTGTTGAATGTAGAACCAGCAAGATGAGCCAAGCACAAAAATTCCTGATAATAGTGAGATGTTAGGGACATTTTTTCCCAATATTTTCCTCCTTATTTCTAACAATAAATTACATTGTTTTAACCTCTTAAATATGTGTGTGTTCTCCTCCAAATGTTACAAAGTGCAATTTCTGCAGTGTTGAACACACTGTACCAATGACAGTCTCTGTTCTCCCTGTTACAGGTCATTGCAGCATCACAATGATTTTGAAGCTGTAATTTTATGGTACAAATGCTACACAGTGTATAACCGAATAGGTTTTGGTTTTTATTTTAAATGTACTCTTGTGTGTGTGTGTATGTACTAAATGTATGACAATTTTCCTTGGTCCAGAAAGGATGCTGGCGCGTTTTGGCTGCCGTCTTGCCTTCTGCTGCTGTTTCTACCATGATTTTCCGCAACACATCTCTTCAGCTACACCGACTATTCCACTCCACGCCTCCTTCCAAGGATATCATTCCAAGGATATTATCCAGTTCAGGGTCACGGTGGGTCCAGAGCCTAACTGGAATCATTGGGCGCAAGGCGAGAATACACCCTGGAGGGGGCACCAGCCCTTCACAGGGCAACACTCACACCTACGGACACTTTTGAGTCACCAATCCACCTACCAACGTGTGTTTTTGGACTGTGGGAGGAAACCGGAGCAACTGGAGGAAACCCACACAGACACTGAGAGAACACACCAAACTCACAGACAGTCACCCGGAGCGGGAATCGAACCCACAACCTCCAGGTCATTGGAGCTGTGTGACTGCAACACTACCTGCTACAATTTTGCATCCACAGACAGTTTCCAACAGTGTGGACCGATATCTACTCCACTTTCGCGTCCTGTCTCCACAACAACATCATACGTCATCAGAACACCCAGCAAGTCAACACTTTCAACATCCGCTCCGTCCCTGCCTCTTCAAACACCCCTTCAGAAGAAAACCCTCGAAAATTCACACTACTCAACACAAGATCACTCAACAATAAAACCTTAATATTCAATGAATTCATAGCGGATTCACAATTGGATCTATTCTGTTTGACTGAAACATGGCATAAAACCCAGGACTATTTCATCCTCAACCAAGCCAACCCTTCTGGATTTTCATATTTGGACAAACCTCTGTGGGACGTGGGGGAGGTATTGCTGCTATTCACCGGCAATCCCTCAAACTCCTGCCCATCCTCACCAGACAGCGAGCATATATCGGTCCACTGGCATAAAAAGGCTGGCACACCACTGACTGTAGACCACTGCTGGTCCACTATCAGACCACTCAGATTGTTGCCCTGTACAGGATATAACTCATTTTTAATTTCCTCAAACAGATTTTAAATTATTCTGGAAAACAAATTAATACAAATATTACCAACAATTATGAGATATATAATAATGAGTATAAGCCTGATATAAAATGATTATGCTAAAAGTGTTGACATTGTGCTGGATTAAAATTATTTACTAATCTAATTTATAAAGAATAACAAAAGAACCTAATCACTTATCCTTCAAGCTCTCTGGCTCCACTCTTTTGATTATGTCTATCATTTATCGTCCTCCCAAAACCAATCCATCTTTCCTTTCAGACCTTACAGAATTTATTACATAACTCTACTCCTTGTCCACTTTCATATTACTCACTGGCGATTGCAATGTCTGCATCGACTCTCCTCCTGATAAACTTTGTGCTGATTTCTTCGACATTTTAAATAGTTTTAATTTCCTCCAGTATGTCAACTTTCCTACTCATTCCCGAGGACACATCTTGGACCTAGTATGCTCCACTGGCTCCACATTGACACCCTCTCAGACATGGACCTCGCTATCTCAGACCACCTGGCTATAACTTTTCAAATTAACATCCCTAGCCGCCCCCATAATCAAATCCGTACCATATCTTACTGTAAAATTAAGTCTCTCTGTCCCACTGCCCTTTCTACCTACATATCTAATGCCATTTCTACATCCATCCTCCCTGAAGAACCAACCACTCATGACCTGGTAACACATTACAATTGCACACTTTCCTCCTGCCTCAACCAACTTTCTCCTAATACTACTGCATCTGTCTCCTTCACCCGTCCAGCTCCCTGGTACACCTCTGAATTACACACACTCAAAAAAACAAGTCAGACAATTATGTGTATATATGTATGAGTCAATTCTGCAGAAGATGCAAAGCTCTAAAACAGTTTCTGTTTGATTGCTTGCAAAGGTAGACATCACATTTACTTCGGTTTTCCATGATGTTGGCTGAACACAGACAAAAATGAAATATGAGTAGTTGCCCTGTGAGCAGTAACAAAGATTTACATAGCAGTATATATTGCAGCAGCCCCTGCAAGTATTTAAATTAAAGTACAGTATTTACAAATGACCTATGTATGGCGAAACACTACACTTACAGTAGAGGTGGAGTAGCATCATGTGTTTCTGTCCAACATGACGGTGGTTGCACACTGGACCAACGGCATGGTGATCTGGCTGTTGGTGGAATATATTCCACATTTCCGAAGTGAGTAGTGTCGTTTGATGTGAGTAGATGCCCTTTGAGCAGTAATAAAGATTTACATAGCACTATACATCTATACATGCCACTGTAACAATTTACTTGTATTTCAAGTAGTGTTTACATATGACCCATGTATTGCAAAACGCTACACTTACATCAGAGGTGGAGTAACATTGTGTGTTTCTGTTCTGCCTGATGGTGGTTGTAGACTGGACAGACTGCATTTTTTTTTTCATCCATTCTCTGTAACCGGTCACGGTGGGTCCAGAGCCTACCTGGAATCATTGAGCACAAGGCGGGAATACACCCTGGAGGGGGCGCCAGTCCTTCACAGGGCAACACACACTCACACAGTCATTCACACACTCACACCTACGAACACTTTTGAGTCACCAATCCACCTACCAATGTGTGTTTTTGGACCCTGGGAGAAGCACCCGGAGGAAACCCACGCAGACACGGGGATAACACACCAAACTCCTCACAGACAGTCACCCGGAGTGGGAATCTGAAGTTGTGTGACTGCGACACTACCAGCTGCACCACTGTGCTGCCTGCATGGTTTTTTTTTTTGGTGAAGGTGTAATGCTTCCCATATTTCTGAAAAACAATAAATGTGAGCAGTTACAAAGATTTACAATAGCAGTACATAGTTAACAAGCTACACAGCATGACACTATCACATTTACACATTACATTACCACAATAGGCACAACATACACACCCATTTACACATTATAGCGTGACAATAAGCTACACTTATGGTACAGGAGCCTTGCATACTAATGTACAACATGCCATTAGCAATAGATTACACTTGAATGTGCCATTTACACATAACAGCAGCATTCAGTGTATTTACATAAGTGTGAATGAATGTGTTTTCTTACATAATTATATATCTCACATGTTTTTTACATTCATTTATGCTTGTCACATACAAAGTAATACTTATTTAGTTTGTTCTTTATTTTAATTTACCCGGAATATGCGGTGTTTACATGCTAAACGCGAATGAACACCAAGGACGGGTTTATTTCATTTGAAAGTAAGGATTTCACTTACCTATCACAAAAATCCTCCTTGGGATCAATACACTTCTCGAAATAAAGCCTTTCTTCCTCACTGTCCTCCCTGCTTTCAGCAGATGAGAAGAATCCTCTTCAAACTCACCTGGATGTGTAGAGTTGGGTCCACAGCTGTAAACCGTGAGTGTGCCATGACGAAGTTTCTTCCTCAGAATGAAAACTAATCTAAACACGTGCCCTGTATTTATAATAAACAAATTTCCTGAATTAAAATGTTTTTAAAATATGAATGGCAGAACAGGGGAGGCACGGTGGTGCAGCAGGTAGTGCCACAGTCACACAGCTCCAGGAACCTGGAGGTTGTGTGTTCGATTCCCACTCCGGGTGACTGTCTGTGAGGAGTTGGTGTATTCTTGCTGTGTCCACGTGGGTTTCCTCCGGGTGCTCTGGTTTCCTCCCACAGTCCAAAAACACACGTTGGTAGGTGGATTGGTGACTCAAAAGTGTCCATAGGTGTGAATGTGTGTGTTGCCCTGTGAAGGACTGGCGCCCCCTCCAGGGTGTATTCCCGCCTTGCGCCCAATGATTCCAGGTAGGCTCTGGACCTACCGCGACCCTGAACTGGATAAGCGGTTACAGATAATGAATGAATGAATGGCGGAACACATCTGAACAAAAAAGCTTGCGCCTCAAAAATGTGCCTCTTTTTTATGCTTCTCTCACAAGAATATAAAAATATATTTCGTTTCAACCTATATATAGTTGGAGAGTAGAACCTTCAAGGTTTCCGAGGTATGTTGATTTTTTCTAGGACAAAATCTCACAGTTATATAGGTGTTTAGGCAGAATTTCAGTTATATCCTGCTCCAGGGGGATACGATTCTTCTGATAACTTATAAATCGCTCAACAGCCTGGCTCCCCTTTTTCTTCTTGTTGACCTCCTGCAGTTTCACTGTCCATCTCGTCGCCTTCAATCATCGGACTCCAATCTCCTCACTCCCATCACCAAAGGTAAGCACTGTACCTCGGGGGACAGGGCCTTTGCCATAGCCGCTCCCACCCTCTGGAATTCTCACCCTCCACACATCCGTGCTTCAGACTCACTACAAATATTAAAAAAAAAATTAAAAACCTATCTCTTTAAGCAAGCTTTCAGCCTCCACTAACATCCCACTTTTCTGTTATTGTTTGTTTTGTTGTATGTGTTTCATTTTCTGTAAATGTCTTTGAGTTGTATAAAAAGCACGATATAAAACTGATTATATTATTATTATTATTACTATTATTAAAGGGATGTCTTTGCCATATGTATGCTACTCATGTGAGACCAGTAGTAATAAAGAACAAAAACACCCAGGCACCACCACCACCGTCTAAAGTAAAAGCAGTCCCTGTTCTACAGACTATAGGAAATGAGACGCTCTGCCCTGTGTGCTGAGACATAACACGGGTGTGGAGGGCCCTAAAGCTGTAGCCCAGCCTATGGGGGGCCAGAGTCCAGTCCTAACCCTCTCCTTTCCTCCTTGCGTGGGTGAGAAATCCCCCTGATCAAAGCCTGGCCTCACCCCTGCTCAAAAGCCCAAAGTGCCTCCAACATAAACAGGAAAGCTGGCTTACATGAAAACACCAAATAATTTTCAAATTTTCTCCCAAAGCATGGTGGCTCTAATATAAACACTGGTGTTGGGTCTTGCTACAGGACAATGCCCAAACCCCAGCAAGGTCAAAAGCCAGGAATGGCTTTTTTTTTTTGTGCATGACTGTTTGGGTCTATTTGTGCACCTTCTATTGTGAAGACAATGTCACTGCAATGCTGTTTTCTTGTCAAAGCCTCATTCGGATGATAGCATCTCTCAAATTCCTACTTGACTAATTCTCAGTCAGGAAAATATGTATAAATATGAGTGAGTGACCGGGTGAAAAGAACAAGCGCTATGCTTGGTAGGTGGATGAATGGCCTGAGATATGAAGATCAAAAGAAAGACCTAGCATACATTGTTTACGTTCCTCTACATCAGTAAGTTTATACTTCAAAGTGAGTGTCTCGAACTTCCTGGATAACACAGACTACAGAGATAAGGTGAGAGAGCGAGAAAGACCTCTATTCAGTCAGGAAAGATTAAAATCCCAATCTCATGTCTGGAGTCAGCTCAGCCATCATAACTGCACCTGATGGATCAAGCCCCTCACTGAATACATTTGTGCAGAATGTTTTGAAAATGAAAAAAAAGAAATATTCAACAAATGAGCTAAATGATGTGGATTCCCCTTAATCTTAATCACTAAATAAAAGATCGCTTACATGTTGGGAGCATCTTAAACAGACACAAAGCAGCTCAGTCCTACGGTCCTAGGAACTGAATCCTGAAAGACCTTTACTGTATGTCACCTTGTACAGAGATCAACAGACAAACTAGCATCTAACAAATAAATCTTCTTTGAATCAAAGTACTGCTTTCCAGTCACCAGTCAGGATTAACCTGAACCCTAAAAATGGCAAATATAGGTATACCATGTATACCAGGCATGGCCAACTGGGAGGAGGCCCTGAGGCAGACATAGGGCTTGCTGAAGGTACTAGATCTCCTGGCTGGTTCCCTGAATGCTTGGGGATACCCCAGGGGGGGCTGAAAGAAGTCATGGGGCACAGAGACAAAAATTGAGATGAGATCTCAACAGCAGCTAAATATGTTGATGGTATTTCTAACCATGTAACATTTTTTAATTGAACTAAATCTTAAGAGATGTGGAATCCACAGAAACAGCACGAATGACAGAAATAAAATGTGAGAAATAAAAAAGACAGAAGAAGACCAAGCCAGAAAGAAAAGAAACAGAAAAAAGGGGACAGAAAGAAGGGAAAGAGGCGAGAATGAGACTTGGAAGCCTGCTGTTGATCAGATTTCCAGTAACAGAGCTAGAACTACTGTATAATTTCTTCATCACCCCCCCCCCCCTTTTAGTGTCACAGTCTCTGGCTGAGGGACAGTGTGTGTATGAGAGAGAGAGAGAGAGAGAGAGAGAGAGAGAGATAGCCCTTGGCAGAAGACCACTAGGAATAAAACACACACACAAGTTATGTTAAATATACAGCAGAAAGCAGTACCCTCAAATGAGCTAATAGGTTTGTATATGTGCCATAACCTCAAAAAGACCTTGTCCATGCAGCAAGGGTCTGCTTCAGCTCTTATAGGGTGTTGACTTCTCATGGAGACATGGCTTCTGCTCCCACTTATTACTTTTTCTCAGCAGTAGCAGACCTGCTTTCTGCAACTCGCAGCATCTACTGCCAAAAGAAAAATGTTTTATTTCCACCCAAATTACTCACTTCTGCCCAGTCTGCCCCAGACATGTGAAAGTATGGGCAAAATTCAGGTCTCACGGCAGCTACTACTGTTATAATGACTTTGTGCTTAGCTTAACTTATTCATTTTAACTTTTTAAACTTAAAATATAATGATGAAAATGATTGAAAATGTATGAAAATATACTCTCTGTGTCCCAATTGTGTACTACACACTAATAAAATACAGAATTGACCTTAATACTGTTAGTTCAGCAGGCTAGTACACAAAATATATTTTATGTTTTACATTGACAGGACATATCTTCCTCCACACTGCACAGTGCAACATATAGGTCATAAAATCACAGTTCATGCACTAAAATAATTCATTGTGTGTAAAAAAGAATTTATTGAAAAAAAAATATATATATACAAGCTTCACATCCCTTTCTATAACATTTATGGCACTTTCCACTCAAGGCACCTACTCAGCTCAGCTATTTTGCTTTTCCACTAGGCGAATCTGGTACCTGGTACATTTAACCGGTACTTTTTAGTACTTCCTGACTAGCAGATCCAAGCAAGCTGTCTAGGGACTAAATGTTACACGTGAAACCATCTACATTTCATGGGGGAGCTAAACTAATAGGTAAAAGGGACCAGAGACCAGGGCTAGAAAGCTTTTCAAGCCATGCCAAATGCAGCGTTTTTGACTCTGGTTTAGCAGTACAGGTGCTGGTCATAAAATTAGAATATCATGAAAAAGTTGATTTATTTCAGTAATTCCATTCAAAAAGTGAAACTTGTAGATTATACTCATTCATTACACACGGACTGATATATTTCAAGTGTTTATTATATATATGATTATAACTGACAACTAATGAAAACCACAAATTCATTATCTCAGAAAATTCCATATTGAAGACATCTGGTGCCACACTCTAATCAGCTAATTAACTCAAAACACCTGCATAGGGTTTTGAATGGTCTCTTAGTCTAGTTATGTAGGTTACACAATCATAAAGAAGACTGCTGACGTGACAGTTGTCCAAAAGACGACCATTGACACCTGTGTCCAAGCACATTAATAGACAGGCGAAGGGAAGGAAAAGATGTGGTAGAAAAAAGTGTACAAACAATAGGGATAACCGCACCATGTCATCTGCTGGTGTCATCTACCAGGAAGTTTTAGAGCACTTCATGCTTCCTGCTGCTGACCAACTTTATGAAGATGCAGATTTCATTTTCCAACAGGAATTTGCACCTGCACACAATGCCAAAGCTACCAGTTCCTGGTTTAAGAACAATGGTATCCCTGTGCTTAATTGGCCAGCAAACTCGCTTGACCTTAACCTCAAAGAAAATCTATGGGGTATTGTAAGGAGGAAGATGCAATACGCCTGACCCAACAATGCAGAAGAGCTGAAGGCCACTATCAGAGCAACCTGGGCTCTCGTAACACCTGAGCAGTGCCACAGACTGATGGACTCCATGCCACTTTGTATTGCTGCAGTAATACAGGCAAACGGAGCCCCAAACTAAGTATTGAGTGCTGTACATGATCATACTTTTCATGTTCACACTTTTCAGTTGGCCAGCATTTCTAAAAATCCTTTGTTTGTATTGGTCTTAAATAATATTCAAATTTTCTGAGATACTGAATTTGGGATTTTCATTAGTTGTCAGTTAAAATCATCAAATTAAAAGAAATAAACACTTGAAATATATCTTTCAGTAATTCCATTCAAAAAGTGAAACTTGTATATTATACTCATTCATTACACAGCTCAGTCCTACGGTCCTAGGAACTGAATCCTGAAAGACCTTTACTGTATGTCACCTTGTACAGAGATCAACAGACAAACTAGCATCTAACAAATAAATCTTCTTTGAATCAAAGTACTGCTTTCCAGTCACCAGTCAGGATTAACCTGAACCCTAAAAATGGCAAATATAGGTATACCATGTATACCAGGCATGGCCAACTGGGAGGAGGCCCTGAGGCAGACATAGGGCTTGCTGAAGGTACTAGATCTCCTGGCTGGTTCCCTGAATGCTTGGGGATACCCCAGGGGGGGCTGAAAGAAGTCATGGGGCACAGAGACAAAAATTGAGATGAGATCTCAACAGCAGCTAAATATGTTGATGGTATTTCTAACCATGTAACATTTTTTAATTGAACTAAATCTTAAGAGATGTGGAATCCACAGAAACAGCACGAATGACAGAAATAAAATGTGAGAAATAAAAAAGACAGAAGAAGACCAAGCCAGAAAGAAAAGAAACAGAAAAAAGGGGACAGAAAGAAGGGAAAGAGGCGAGAATGAGACTTGGAAGCCTGCTGTTGATCAGATTTCCAGTAACAGAGCTAGAACTACTGTATAATTTCTTCATCACCCCCCCCCCCTTTTAGTGTCACAGTCTCTGGCTGAGGGACAGTGTGTGTATGAGAGAGAGAGAGAGAGAGAGAGAGAGAGAGAGATAGCCCTTGGCAGAAGACCACTAGGAATAAAACACACACACAAGTTATGTTAAATATACAGCAGAAAGCAGTACCCTCAAATGAGCTAATAGGTTTGTATATGTGCCATAACCTCAAAAAGACCTTGTCCATGCAGCAAGGGTCTGCTTCAGCTCTTATAGGGTGTTGACTTCTCATGGAGACATGGCTTCTGCTCCCACTTATTACTTTTTCTCAGCAGTAGCAGACCTGCTTTCTGCAACTCGCAGCATCTACTGCCAAAAGAAAAATGTTTTATTTCCACCCAAATTACTCACTTCTGCCCAGTCTGCCCCAGACATGTGAAAGTATGGGCAAAATTCAGGTCTCACGGCAGCTACTACTGTTATAATGACTTTGTGCTTAGCTTAACTTATTCATTTTAACTTTTTAAACTTAAAATATAATGATGAAAATGATTGAAAATGTATGAAAATATACTCTCTGTGTCCCAATTGTGTACTACACACTAATAAAATACAGAATTGACCTTAATACTGTTAGTTCAGCAGGCTAGTACACAAAATATATTTTATGTTTTACATTGACAGGACATATCTTCCTCCACACTGCACAGTGCAACATATAGGTCATAAAATCACAGTTCATGCACTAAAATAATTCATTGTGTGTAAAAAAGAATTTATTGAAAAAAAAATATATATATACAAGCTTCACATCCCTTTCTATAACATTTATGGCACTTTCCACTCAAGGCACCTACTCAGCTCAGCTATTTTGCTTTTCCACTAGGCGAATCTGGTACCTGGTACATTTAACCGGTACTTTTTAGTACTTCCTGACTAGCAGATCCAAGCAAGCTGTCTAGGGACTAAATGTTACACGTGAAACCATCTACATTTCATGGGGGAGCTAAACTAATAGGTAAAAGGGACCAGAGACCAGGGCTAGAAAGCTTTTCAAGCCATGCCAAATGCAGCGTTTTTGACTCTGGTTTAGCAGTACAGGTGCTGGTCATAAAATTAGAATATCATGAAAAAGTTGATTTATTTCAGTAATTCCATTCAAAAAGTGAAACTTGTAGATTATACTCATTCATTACACACGGACTGATATATTTCAAGTGTTTATTATATATATGATTATAACTGACAACTAATGAAAACCACAAATTCATTATCTCAGAAAATTCCATATTGAAGACATCTGGTGCCACACTCTAATCAGCTAATTAACTCAAAACACCTGCATAGGGTTTTGAATGGTCTCTTAGTCTAGTTATGTAGGTTACACAATCATAAAGAAGACTGCTGACGTGACAGTTGTCCAAAAGACGACCATTGACACCTGTGTCCAAGCACATTAATAGACAGGCGAAGGGAAGGAAAAGATGTGGTAGAAAAAAGTGTACAAACAATAGGGATAACCGCACCATGTCATCTGCTGGTGTCATCTACCAGGAAGTTTTAGAGCACTTCATGCTTCCTGCTGCTGACCAACTTTATGAAGATGCAGATTTCATTTTCCAACAGGAATTTGCACCTGCACACAATGCCAAAGCTACCAGTTCCTGGTTTAAGAACAATGGTATCCCTGTGCTTAATTGGCCAGCAAACTCGCTTGACCTTAACCTCAAAGAAAATCTATGGGGTATTGTAAGGAGGAAGATGCAATACGCCTGACCCAACAATGCAGAAGAGCTGAAGGCCACTATCAGAGCAACCTGGGCTCTCGTAACACCTGAGCAGTGCCACAGACTGATGGACTCCATGCCACTTTGTATTGCTGCAGTAATACAGGCAAACGGAGCCCCAAACTAAGTATTGAGTGCTGTACATGATCATACTTTTCATGTTCACACTTTTCAGTTGGCCAGCATTTCTAAAAATCCTTTGTTTGTATTGGTCTTAAATAATATTCAAATTTTCTGAGATACTGAATTTGGGATTTTCATTAGTTGTCAGTTAAAATCATCAAATTAAAAGAAATAAACACTTGAAATATATCAGTCTGTGTGTAATGAATGAGTATAATATACAAGTTTCACTTTTTGAATGGAATTACTGAAATAAATCAACTTTTTCATGATATTCTAATTTTATGACCAGCACCTGTATTAGTTTTATAGTCTGTGAAGTGCACTCTTTTGGGCCAAATGTTTTCACACTTTAGAAGCTCCCCCCTTTCAGTTTCCCATTGGATTGTGTTCATCATTATGGTACTCAAAAATCGACTGGTTCTAAGCATGTATGGTAAAAATAATACATTCTCAAAAATGAAATAATTAGTATTAAGTACCCAACTGGGAAAGACCTACTGATCTGAAGTGCAACAAAAGGACTTCAGTGTACAATTGTTGAAATACAAGATGCACCTAAATGGTAAGTGGAGCTAATAAAATTGGTAATGAGCATAGTATCAAGAAGCTTTATTGTCATGGCTGATTGGTGTACATGAGTTATGTACATGCAGTTAACATGAGCAGCATCAACAGGTGAACAAAATGATTTACTGTTAACCTCAAATGATGTATTATTGAAAATTGTACAAACCCATTTCAACACAATACATGGACCTCTTCACCATGCATGGATTTTTCAGTAAATTTCAAAGCCATGTTATATATCTAAACATGATTATTATTATTTTACATTTTAACCATTTAATTTTGCACAAAAAAGCAGAGTTTTGAAGCAAGTTTGAGATGATATAGGCCTGTAGGATGAATGCTAGTTGATGAACTAACTGTAAGTCTTCATTATTTACAGAAGGTGTGTAGTTCCAGAGCAACACTAAATTATCCAACCTGTTTTGGGTGACTGACAGGCACAGGCAGCAAAGGAGAGGTGAACAGTTTAAGCTGAAGCCATTCCACAAATATAAGATAGATGCTTCTGGAAACTCTCTCTCTCTCTCTCTCTTTCTCTCTCTGCAGGAGCCTTGGCTCAGAGCTATGTGGAGAGATGGATTGTTTCCAGGGCAATGAAGAGACAGGCCTGATTCTACACTGAACCCACTTCAGCACAGCTTCATGTGCTCATGTGTTATTCAGTGTGTGTTTGTGAACTTGATATGATACCACAGTGGTCTGAGACTGAGAATTTATCCTCTTATTCTCGCTTTTCCCAGTCCTTCAGTCCCTCTTTCTTTGGCCTCTGCCTCTCACTCCCACTGTGGCTTCCTCTGCCTGTGGTTAAAACAAAAGAAACACCCCTCAGATTATATTCACGTTGCAAGACCCCTTACATTTACAGCATTTTGGCAGATAATCCTTTCCAGAGCAACCTACAGTTCTAACCCTATTAGAGATTTTGGGGAATATAGCATTGGGCATCATGCCATAGGAAACTTACTGATGTAACACAGTGTGCTTATTCAAGCTTGGAATTGAAACCTAGCTTTTAGGTGTAGTAAACCGCTGTATTATTTACAACACAGCACCACCCTGCCTTGTAGCCACAGAGGGATACAAATTTTGGCAAATGCTGTGGCTTAATAACTGACCATTCATCACCAATTATTGACCAATTCATTTTAAGATATCAAGACCTTATATTGAGGAGGGAATCAATCAAAATATCAATTCCACATCAGACTTTATAATCAGTTCTGTTTCTAAACGGTGATGCTTAGAGACATGTGTAATGCATTTGATATGCATATTGATATATTATATTGTTATAATAGTTAATGTCAACATTTTCACTGTATTGTCACCTTTGGACACATGTAAATATATAATAATTAATATCTCATTAATGAGGCAAGTGACTAGGATAGTCAGTTATGACTGATCCACACAGGACCCTTATTTGGACAAAGTATGCTCAGGACGGAGAAGTGTTTCCCTCGCTCCCTATTGCTCTCTCACGCATACTCCAAGTGCTCTGTGTTCTCAGTTTTTTCTTTAGGCTTTGGAAATTAGTAGGTATATTAATCAAGTTGTGTCAGTGCTCAGTAGAGACATGAATTTAATAGTTTCTTTTCATATATTTCTTCAAAATTAGAGCATACTGCAAATACATGTGTTGTACACAAAGCACAGATATATAAGCACACTGGTTCAAATCAACTGGTAGATCCGTGAGGCAATTGGCACTAGTCTTAATGCTCTGTCCATCTCTCTCTATGAATATAATACATTTAACAATGAGACAATATACATAATACTAGGAAATGCCTAGGTAATGATGGCTATAGCATCAAAAATGGGCCAAATACTTTGTGCACCCAAAATCTCATACCTAAGAAATCTAAATCAGAAAATGAAAGCTCTCTTTTGTCAAGGATTATTCAAATATAACCTAATAAAAAAGTTTAAGTCATAAACATTCAATATCTGTAACCGCTTACCAAATTAAGGGTCGTGAAGAGTCTGGAGCCCTCCCAGAATCATTGGGCGCAAGGCAGGAACACACACTCACATACAGACACTTTTGAGTCGCGAATCCACCTACCGATGTGTGTTTTTGGACTGTGGGGGGAAACTGGAGCACACAGATGATAACCCCGCCGACACGGGGAGAACACACCAAACTCCTCACAGACAGTCACCCAGAGCAGGACTTGAACCCACAACCTCCAGGTCCCTGTAGCTGTGTGACTGTGACACTACCTGCTGACACAATGCCGCCCAGTCATAAACATATAATCATGTAATATGTTAACTATAGGTAGGTTTCGGACCCACAGCAATGAACCAATGAATTATTTTTTGTATTAATCTAATTTGTCTTACTGTCATAAATAATAATTTTTCATATAGTACCTATCAGTTACAACTCTCTTTAAGTCTTGTTTTCAGTTTTTGGCCTTAATTTAATGAGAGGTAAGACATAAGCCACTGAATAAGTGAATGACACATCACTGAGATTACAATTCTCCCACAGAATAAAATTCTCCCCTGCTACGTGTGCTCAGCACCAGCCACAGTTGTCCCTCTCTTTCTGCAAAATGCTATGACATATGGATCATTAAAACATTAAAGCTAATCATTAATTTTAAAAATAGGAACAGCCAACATACCTGCTTTTGCAGTTGCATGACAAAAGGCAATTTTTAATGGAAGTCGCAAGAGGAAATTAATTTGGTGTGTTTGGTTTTTCAGTATTCACACTCTGATTTAAGGCAAACAATTGCATTGTTGCTTGTATGTACATTGTACAAGGATTTTAGTCCCATATAACCTATGATGGAGAGATACTCAGGGGCCACTATTCATTCTGGAATAAAAATGGATCTACAGATGCTACAGATGTTGCACAAGTCCTACTGAAATCATGGGCACCTGCTGTGACACCCCTCAGCTAACACAAACACACACACACACACACCTCTAGCTGTAGACATTTTTGCATGTTTTATGATGTATGTAATCCATGTGGCTGAGCCAAGCTGCCAAAGATGTCATAGGTGTGGCCACATGAAGAATGACTTCAAATTTTCTTTCCTGCTGCTCCCTTCCACATCCAGAGCCCATCACAATAAACTGCTAAAGCAGCAGCATCCTTCAGCCACAACACTGGAAAAAATATAGCACATGCAAGCTCACACACACACACACACACACACACCTGAGATATGATTTCCCATTTGACAATTACATTAAAAGTGATGCACTGAAATGACCTATGAATGCTGTTTTTCTGTACAGGTTTAGCTCTGCAAAAGGCAGTCACATGCTAAACATGTGACTAAATCAGAGGAATTCAGAATTTGGCACTTTAAAGACCATGCTTTAAAACATTCACACAACAAACGACAGGATTTATTAGAGCGAAGTGCAAGGCCAGGCAGGTTTATATTGAGGAGATTTTAAACATACCTCCTAGCCTCCTCACCACTTCCTCCACATGTCATGTCCTCCGCAACTGCAGTCAGAGACATTCTCATTTTAAAACCTGTCAACACTGCAATTTTCTGGACACAAAGCCCCTTCCTGCAAAGGTTCCTGGCAAGTTCTGTCATTCAAAGCTATAGGAAGAAAAATAAACAAACCTGCTTCATCTTCTATAGTCCTAAAGTGAGTCATGAGTCTGTCACCTCAGGGAAAAGGAATAATTGCTGCTATATTATTAAGTACCAAATTATACAGTTTCGACATAAACACTGAGCACACCAGAACTTATTTTAATAATTTAGTTAATATTCCAATGATAAATAAATTCCAGTTAATTCTGTATTGATAAGGGTTTGTAAAAGCAATACGTAGTAATGCCCGGCACGACTGCTCATAAGTGGTTAAAATACTTGTATAATGTTTTATGAAACAAGATTATATATAATTAAATCACGTTGCAATGTGTTATGAAACCTGACTTGATCAAGCCACATGCTCTTAGTTTATAAAGTGTCATGCATTTAATTACAACAGCCTGGAAGCAACTATAAAGGCTTAGGCCGGGCATGATAAGGTATATTTGACACAAGCCACCTTATGAATACATTTTAAGAACATTATAAACACCTGATACGTAGGGAGTGGGCCTAATGCATATAAATGTATAATTGTTTATATGAATAATGTCCTCTACAGATGTATTTGTGATCATTTGCCTCATAGGTTCACTCATAGTTTACTGATCTCTGTGTTGAAAAGATTAAATTTTGGAGGTTAATTTAATTTCTAGTGAATTCTTTATATTTTGCACCTTTATCAAGCATTATTAATATTACTATTTACAACTGGTTTCAAAAGCCTGGACAAATGTAATATTTGTCTCATCACTGAAGAGTCTTCTCATATACAAACCGGATTCCAAAAAAGCTGGGACACTAAACAAATTGTGAATAAAAACTGAATGCAATGATGTGGAGATGGCAAATGTCAATATTTTATTCGTAATAGAACATAGATGACAGATCAAAAGTTTAATCTGAGTAAATGTAACATTTTAAAGGAAAAATATGTTGATTCAAAATTTCACAGTGTCAACAAATCTCAAAAAAGTTGGGACAAGTAGCAATAAGTGGCTGGAAAAAGGAAATTGAGCCTATAACGAACAGCTGGAAGATCAATTAACACTAATTAGGTCAATTGACAACATGATTGAGTATAAAAAGAGCTTCTCAGTGTCAGTGTCTCTCTGAAGCCAAGATGGTAAGAGGATCACCAATTCCACCATTGTTGCGCAGAAAGATATCAGCAATACCAGAATGGTGTTACCCAGCGTAAAATAGCAAAGACTTTTAAGTTATCATCATCAACCGTGCATAACATCATCAAAAGATTCAGAGAATATGGAACAATTGCTGTGCGTAAGGGTCAAGGCCGTAAAACTCTACTGGATGCTCGTGATCTCTTGGCCCTTAAACGTCACTGCACCTCAAACAGGAATGCCACTGTCAAGGAAATAACAGAATGGGCTCAGGAATACTTCCAGAAAGCACTGTCAGTGAACACAATCCACCGTGTCATCCGCCGTTGCCAGCTGAAACTCAACAGTGCAAAGAGGAAGCCATTTCTAAGCAAGCTCCACAAGCTCAGACGTTTTAGTTAGTTAGTTAGTTATCGTTACACTTATATAGCGCCTTTCTAGATACAAGGACGCTTTACAATCTACACTGCTCAGAACGCTCAATTCACACACACACACTGGCGAGAAGCGGCAGCCAAACGCGCACAGCGTACTCTTGACCAGAAACGACAGAGCGCCAATCCATATCTGGGCACACACACATTCACTCACACATACACACTCATTAACTCACAAACCAGGACAGTTATTACAGAAGCCAATTCACATTTGCACTGAGCCAGGGGTCTTTTAAAATGGAGTGTGGCAAAATGGAAGACTGTTCTGTGGTCAGATGAGTCATGATTTGAAGTTCTTTATGGAACACTGGGACACCATGTCATCCGGACCAGAGAGGACAAGGATAACCCAAGTTGTTATCAACGCTCTGTTCAGAAGCCTGCATCACTGATGGTATGGGGTTGCATGAGTGCTTGTGGCATGGGCAGCTTGCATGTCTGGAAAGGCACCATTAATGCAGAGAACTATGTTCAGGTTCTAGAACAACATATGCTCCCATCTAGACGTCATCTCTTTCAGGGAAGACCCTGCATTTTTCAACAAGATAATGCCAGATGACATTCTGCAGCAATCACAACATCATGGCTATGTAGGAGAAGGATCCGGGTACTGAAATGGCCAGCCTGCAGTCCAGGTCTTTCACCTATAGAGAACATTTGGCACATCATAAAGAGGAAGGTGCGACAAAGAAGGCCCAAGACGATTGAACAGTTAGAGGTCTGTATTAGACATGAATGGGAGAGCATTCCTATTTCTGAACTTGAGAAACTGGTCTCCTCTGTCCCCAGACATCTGTTGATTGTTGTAAGAAGAAGGGGGGGATGCCACACAGTGGTAAAAAATGGCCTTGTCCCAACTTTTTTGGGATTTGTTGACACCATGAAATTTTGAAACAACATATTTTTCTCTTAAAATGATACATTCTCTCAGTTTAAACTTTTATCTGTGATTTGTGTTCTATTCTGAATAAAATATTAGATGTTGGCACCTCCACATCATTGCATTCAGTTTTTATTCACAATTTGTTTAGTGTCCCAACTTTTTTGGAATCCGGTTTGTACCTTCAATACCTTCAACCTTGTCAGAAGCAAAGCATTTCATGGAACTGACTTGTAATACGCATTCACTCACTCGTGTTTAGCAGGTTAAAATTCTCCAGAAGGGGTGCCAAAAATTAGCTGAATTCCTAGAAATCTACATCTGAGAACATTGAGTCATGTGGCTACTCTCTGTGGCTTAAGGCCTCAATAACACTTATTCACATACACAAACATGCACCCACAGGTTTTATACAATTTCAGGACATGAAGTTTAAATCTTGTTTATACTTGTCTCTCACAGAGAGATATTAACTGTGTGGGATGCATTTAAAACATAAATGTTCTTTATATTGGTCATTGATTATCTTTATTTGTTTATTCGTACATCATTACCTCTGCATGTGCTACCTTTGAAAGCTGACTGGGAAACCCGCAAGCATCTGCTAATATGAAACTGATGTATAAAGACATTTCCTCACAGTAACATTTAAAAGGAAGTAGCTTTTGTTAAAAAAATGTTAAAATATGTTCAAATCCATGCTGTAAAATACACAGTCATCTGTAAACATATATGTAAATGGTAACCAATGCTCACCACCAGAATCCTGTTAAATGAAGACATAAGAACCCAGTGTAAGGTTATCAAGTGTGGTTTCCTTTCAGTTTGTGTGTGTCAATTTACGTAATAGAGGGCCGCAGCATTCTTAATAACCTGGCACAGAGAGACAGAGAGAGAGAGAGAGAGAGAGAAAGAGAGAGAGACCTGTCTTAAGCAGTAAGAATGGTAGTAATTATTGTGATGGTGTTGGTTTTTATGAAGCGGTTTATGAAGGCTTTGTGGCCTCCCTGCTTTCTAACAGCTCCAAAACTTTAGCAATTGCCTCTTGGAATTTTAATGGCATCTTTCATGTGGCCTACACAAGCTCTTCTGACTGGCAACCACGGCATACAGCATAATAGATGTGCATGATTGTGTGTGTGTGTGTGTGTGTGTGTGTGCGCACATTCTAAACATGTGCTGGCTATATCCTGTGTGCACCCCTGTTAATATATCACTTCATAAGTTTTGTCAAGGTACTCAGAGCTGAACTTTGGCTTCCTAATCAACAACACCCCCCAAAACACACACACAAACACACACACACACACCATCTGCAATCCCCTTCAGCTCTCTAGAGATGGTGTTTGATTAGAAAGGGGCAAATGTGCAAGTGTGTTCTGTGTAGCAAGGCTCACACATGTAGAGCCATGTGGAGGAACACACGCCTCCGAAAGGCAGGAACACATACATCACTGTCACACCAGACACACTGCATGCTATGCTAGCAACCCTGGGAGGGCACGTGCACAGAGAGGCTGTTTCAAATCAAAATGCTCAAAAAAAAAAAAAAAAAAAAACTGAAGAAAATGCACTACCAAATTTCAGACCACTGGGGGCATCATGGTGGACTTAAGGCCCAAGCCACTGACAAGAACTAAATTCATGGATCTAGATCTAAAAGACATACACTAGTGACAATCAGATTGTGTATTCTCTAAAGAAAAGCAAACAGACAAAATTGGCTATTCTGGAGAAGCCATGCATGAGCCTAAGTTCACTATTCTCCATGCCAAGTTGGGGTAAAGCCACTAAGCATGGGGCTATGGAGCAATAGAACTGTGTACTTTGCTATCACTCTTGATTTTCAGTAGTCTTTCCATGCACTGGTGGCCAACATAGTTACTTTTAACCTCTATTGTCTCTTTTTTAGTATTTTCTCTTCATCATGTTTGAAGCAGACAGAGATTTCTGAAATCCATAACTCATGGGATCAGGACTGATAACTAGACCACTGCTTGGCGCAATAACCTCTACCCCAAAAACTCTGCTAAGCCAACAAACTGCCTCTCTCTCTGTTTCTCCTTAAATCAATGTTTACCACTAAGAAAAGCCTGCCCTCCTTCTAATTTACCACAATTAACCATCAAGATCAGTCAAGAGAGCAAACAGTCCAACCTCTGCAATCGCTAATTCCTAAATAAAGATGGAGAGCAGGCCAGGGGTGGGCAGCTTAGAGAGATAGAGAGTCAGACAGACAGACAGAGAGACAGAGAGAGAGATTCTCACCAGCCATTAATGTAGAGATCATAGAAGATTAAGCCAGTGTTACTGTTTTTAAGAGCATCCTTGTCATCCTTGGGTTGGCATTTGAATGATTTGGGTGGACAACAACATAAATGTTTTTTTTTTATAGGGGTAATAGTAATTTTCACTGGATAGGCAGGTATGTGTAAAGCAGCAATTCTGCTTTAGCTGAGTACAAGTGGAGTGTTCAAACAAACCATTCTTAAGAAACGATCTGATTTGTCTGCCTCAGATAAAAAAATGAAAATTGATTAATACCGGTTAAAAGCTGGATAATAAAAGTACAGTACGCAGAAAAAAAAGTTACTGTAAAGGTACATTATTGTCACTCTTAGTATAAACAGTGTATATGTACTTACAGTGGCTTTGAACTCCAGTTGTGTAATCTGAAGGTATATTAAATTCTCTTCTACAGAAGGAGAGGTGAATATAAAGAACTGTGCAAAACTAAATCAAATATAAGTAAAAGTCCTGGAGATTAAATGGGGTATGTGAAATCACTTAAAAATCAACTATTAATATAGAATATGGTACAATTATGTCCCCTAAATAAAATTACTGACTGTGTACCTTTAAAGAAAGCCTTTAAAAAGTGCTGTTTCATGAAAATATCAATTTCCTTCCATCTCTGCTGAAGAGAGGGGGCCTATCAGAGACCTGGCCAATATTTGAACTCCACTGTGGCTTTGTCCTTATTTTGCCAAACAACCTGCCAATTAGGCTTGTTGGAGTCATGGCTTGTTTAAAGTAATGAGAAGCCTGGTTCCCATCAAGCAGCTCCACATACACAAAGATTCCATACCAAAATATTATATCAAACACTCATTAAAATAAAGACTTGAGGCTAAGGTCTGATTCTCAAGTAGATGCTGCAGAGCAATGTGAGCTCTTCCATGCACAGACCAAGAGTCAGATTAAAGAGATTAAAGGCAGATTATCAAATGAGCTTGTTTCACAGACAACTTTAGTGTCCCACCTTCTTCCCTGTGGGTGGTACGTCTTTAGTGTTGTGACTCATATGAGAACACACAGAGCCTATACATGAGTGTATACACTCATACTAAACAGAAGCCCACAGTGCTCCACCACCTCACAGATGAGAGTTTCTCTCCGAAATGTTTACATTGTGTATTGTGTTATGCTCTATTTTTGCTCTATAGGTTGGTAATATTGACTTATTTTTGCTATTTTAGATCACTTAAGGTGGAATGTCACTAAGGTTGGGAGACAGCTAACTACATTACTGAAAGTGCTACAAAACTAAACAACACAATTTACAAATGAGTTTCTGTGGCAATTCATACAACAGTCTTTTTTTCCCCATCAAACTCACTTTTAACCTTAATACACTGAGCTTCTGAACGTAAACAAATTAAAGAGAACAGTGTTTCCTCACCACGGTAGATGTCCCCTTTAATGTAGTTAAATTCAGCAACGGGGCCCTAGGTTCGAGCCATAACCTCTGGTCACTCTCTGTGTGGTCTTGGGTGTGCTCTCCCAAGTCCATTCCTCAGCCACGGGGCTTGTGCTTGCACACACCCAGTGTTGCTCTCAAGCCAGGATTAAAATGGCAGGGTTGCATCAGGAAGGACATCAAGGATAAAAATATTTTCCAAGACTGTTGTATGGATCATCTGCCTGGTTCGCAGGTGATTTGCTGTGGTGACTGTGCACAGATCATAGTTTAAAAGCCTGTGTATTTGAAAGCTAAAGATAGTTTGGAAATAATTATGTGTAACATTTAATGACATAAGTGGCAGTGAGAACATAATTAATGAATGTATTCATTTTCTCCATGATCAGGGTCAGAGCCATTCACAGAATCTTAAGGGTCAAGGCAGGGACACCCCAGGACAGCCAGCATATTGCAGGGCATCACACCATCATGCAGTCACTCACACCAGTGGGCAGTTTCACACCAGCCAATCCCAAGTGTGTTTTTGGATTCTGGGAGGAAACTGGAGCAGATGGAGGAAACCCAACCCATGCAGACACTGGGAGAACACGCCAAACTCCTCACAGACACAGGCAGGGACTGTGAGAATATTATCTATATTAAAGTATAATATGAAATAAGCTCATGCCTTTTGATATAAAAGGCACTGAGCAAAATAAATAAATTAATAAATAAAAATCCAAAATATTTATACAAAATCATACTGCAGACACAATACGCAAGCAGAGACTCTACTATTGAATAGCTCATTGCTTGCAAGGAATTGTAGTATCCTACTACCTTCATTTCAAGCTCTGGCAACATCAAAGTGCATTGCTGTGCAGCATGACACACGATTGGGTGTGCAGCTCAAGATAAACCCAATTACACTTTAAGTGAAGTCAGATGGATTATCGATTGAATCCATAAACAAAAGGTTAGTTCTTCGCACGTTTGGCATGGCGCTCTGGCTTCTGCCCACATTGCCTTGATTACTGTAGATTACAGTGTTTGACATGATGATTGCGTCTAGCCACTTCCCCTCCATCCCCCTCCTTCTCACTCTTTCATGCCACATTGCGCAGGAATATCTTTGACAGATGTTCTGCATTCAAGCATGGCTACAATGATCAGCAACAACACCAAATCTGAACTCAATCTCTCTCTCACTGCCCGGGTACCAGGCCCCCTCTCTCTCACTCCTCATGTCATCTCTGATTTGAATTCCTATAATGATGGCTTACAATTCTTTTGCTATGGGTATCCCTTTCCCTGTGTCTATCTCTCTGTGTGTGTCTGCCTGTCAGTCTCCCTTTCTCTGAGTTATGGTAATTCTTATTTGATTTCTTTTAATAATGCCACATGATTCTTTGCTATGGCTATCTGTGAATCATTTCTCTGTATGTGTCTGCCTGTCAATCTCCCTAAATGAATATGTCTGTATATCTGTCTCTTTCTCTCTCCTGCCCTCATGTCATCTCTTATTTGAATTCTTTTAATGATGATGTACAATTCTGCAGTGTGTCTGCAGTCTCTCTGTTTGTTGGAACGAGGCCAGGTCAAGGGTCATTATTTGGACAGGCTCTCATTACTCAGAAAAAAAAGAGATATAAATATATATATATATATATATATATATATATATATCCTGTGCTTTTCAGAATGTTGGGTCGGACTGGACACACACAAGCACGCACACCCAAAACCACACACAAAAACACACATTTTGCACTTTGTTGTCCCCTCTTGATCTCTATAATTGTAACATCTCCAAATGTCCTTCTTTTAGTGAGCACTAGAGGGCAGGATTTGCATAACTGCTCGTTTGCTCAAACATATATTCCCTTATTGCCTATAACAGGAAAAAAACATCAATATATAAATTATCCCTTTTATGGAATCTACTATATAACGAACACAATCTGATACACCCTCAGCACTGTAAAGTAAATGTGTAGAATTATCCAACATTATTATATACAACGTTATTAATACTACTATCATGGTTATATGGGATCAAATGTGTGATTAACTAATTAATTCAATTAATATCTGCATATTAACCAAAAAGCCTTAACAATGTTATTCTCTTGTGACTATTACTCTTTTAATCAAGAAGTGACCTAAAGAGTATGCTAGCATTTTGACGAGTGGCTATTTTAGCCACTGTTTGCTCCACTGCAATTACATCATCTTTGGTGGGCAGAGGTCTTACATTAAATGCTGGTATATTTTTGTGATAATTTAATAGCATTCTGTGATGAGAGCATTAGTGATGTCAGGAATTAATGCTGAATTATTATGGGACACAAAACAGCATTCCAGTTAACTACAGAGCTTCCACTTCAGTGATTGTGTATGTACAATCACAATGCTTGACCTGCCTTTATGTAAGAGTGCAAAACACAGGGAGGGGGAAAAACAACAAACAACCAGTGGATATGACAGAAAATAAAAAATTAAAATAAGGTAAACCACACAAAAATTGCAAAAATCAGAAGTGTGATCCTTGCTCAGGGGCTCTCACACTGAACTGAGCTGTGGCTCTTTCTCATTTAAAGGAACAGACACTGAAAGTGATTGTTCTGAACAGGGCTGTTTAAACAGTGTAATATCTGAGCTGTGTTGTTTGATCCTTTTGGGTTTTTGATGATCACATTAAGACTCCAGGGAACTATGAAGACTTGTGGAGGAAGGTGTATATCCCCTTTAACTTCAGTGCTCATGTTTGAACAGGCTATACTAATCATACAAGCTATATTCTAGCTGGTGAACTTTGTTATAGGTTGAGGGAGGGAGTGACACCAAGGACAGCTGCAGGCTACAGCTCTAAAGACAGTCAGGAGACATTATTTTGAGTCTGAACATGGAGCCTGGAAACACGAAGCAGCATTGAACTCATGCTCAGCAATATCCTGAATCAGTATTTCAGCTTGGGAGGCACGGTGGTGCAGCGGGTAGTGTCGCAGTCTCAAATCTCCAGGGACCTGGAGGTTGTGGGTTCGAGTTCTGCTCCGAGTCTGTGAGGAGTTTAGTGTGTTCTCCCTGTGTCTGTGTGGATTGCTCCGTGGGTGCTCCGGTTCCCTCCCACAATCCAAAAACACACATTGGTAGGTGGACTGGCGACTCAAAAATGTCCATATGTGTGAGTTTGTGCCGCCCTGTGAAGGACTGGTGCCCACTGTAGGGTGTATTCCTGCCTTGTGTCCAGTGATTCCGGGTGGGGTCTGGACACACCATGACCTGGAACTGGATAAGCGGTTACAGACAATGAATGAATTATAAATTAAATTTTAAAATAAAAAATTAGTGCACATAGGCAGATGGAGCAGTGGTCCTGAGTTATATAAACGTGATCAAAAGCATCTTGAGGTTTCAGGGCTTTGAAGCTAGAAACACGGAACATGCTGACCTTTTCAGGACACTGAATGTGAGAATAAAAAGAACCATGTGACCCCTGCTGGAATCTGCTTGAAATCACTCATTTCAAAAGGGTCATATTGAGCCACGAGGTGTTGCTGAAAAGCTTGAGAGCTTACTGTCAATTCTTTTCATGCAAGATGGTTTAGTAGTTTTATTCTTAAAGTGATATTTAAAACTGGGTCGCAGCATATTTTGTAATTTGGCCTTACTATACATCTGTAAACATAATGAACTTCACATGTTGTGAATAAGAACTAACGACGGAGTTTTAGGGCCACAGCGTAAAAAAAAAAAAAAAAACAAGATTCTGAGATTAAAGTCAGAATTATTCCGAGTTTTTTCTCAGAATTATTCCGAGATTTTTTCTCGGAATTCTGACTTTAATCTCGGAATCTTTTTTTTTTTTTTTTTCAACGCTGTGGCCCTAAAACTCAGTCGTAAAAACTCACTCTGATGTGTATTAGTATAATTCAAACAGACTGAGCTGACTGTCCTAATGGCCCCAAAATGCCACATAAGACCCATCCCTTTTGTCAGGTAGTGTAGTACAATATAGCATTAAATTTCCATCATTTAGGGTCACAGTGCACAGTGTCATGTGTTGATTAAAGGCCCCCAGCACTCTGGAGCAGTGGAACTGCATATCTGTCAATGATGGAGCACCATTCAATGGAGTTAGAGTAAATATGAAGTGTTTTTTATGACCCAAAACTAAACATGTGACATCATTACATCACTTCACTAATGTTTATGTGGCTGAACCTAATTCAAAAAGCAATCTCCCAATGCCGCCTTAAACGTTTAGAGGCTGTTACTGCAGCAAAGGGTGACAAACTTTTCATTAATATCTATGTCAGAAGAAATGTTAAATGAGTAGGTCTTTCCAATAAATCTAATTTTGTCTTTGATTTAGTAATAAGAGCTCCACTCCTAGTGTTAATTTCACTGAGTTTTCTCAGAGTTCACTCACAATGACCTTCTTTCAGTAGCAGCAGTATAGAAGTCTACTGGTTTTAGAAACTGCTCTGTGGTTGCTGCAGCATCTGCCACCATATGGTGCAAAGCAGAGTCAATTACAGGCTTTCTTTCTTTCTATCACTTTCTTTCTTCCAGTCCTCTTTAAAGGAGATCTGTCTTATGTCTGTCATAGGCTTTCACTAAGTAAGCAGCATTATCTGCCAGTATTTCCAGAGGCTTTAATATCGTTAACCATGTGAAGGTTATTCACATGGCTCCTGTTCAAACCTCTTCAGTTTTTCTTAAAATGTACTCCCCACATCACTCCCACTGCATGTTTTCCCGTTCTTAATAAGCATGTGTGTGTGTGTGTATCTGTGTTTGAGTATGTGCTTTGTGTATGAGCAGTGGAGCCAGTCTGGTTCTCCTTGTCTGTTCTTCTTCTAGTTGTCACCAGGGCAACAGAGCTGGACTGTCCTGGACTTGAAAAGTAAACAAACTGGTGGGGCATGAAGAAACAGAGACATATACACCATCTTCAGTGCTTCCAGTTGCCCATACACAACAGGCTACTGCAAGCTGTTCCAGTCGAAACTGAGTCCTAACTAGTTGTAAATAGTAAAAAAAGTGAAATTCAAGCTCACTGCATGTTCGTTTTAGAACATTTCAGAAATCTGCAAAACTGACTAGTCATGTTAATAAGACACCCTCTCACTAATGCAGTTTTGAGTAGTCATTGCACCATTCATTTACATTTGTTTCATTTTTTAAACAACATTTACACTAGAAAAAGTTATATACGGTTACACTGCAAATTAACTTACTAAAAAATGGTGTTGATATCTACACTTGTGCACTAGTAAGTTGTCTAGGTCCACATTCTAATTATTGTAATTGCTTATTGAAGAGTTCTAATTTAATTTAGTCTAGTAGGAATATGCATTCAAGATGTGCAATTTCAGAGTTCTAAATGTATTTTTAAGATATCTACAATTAATTTAGCCTTCTTAAGAATATTATTAATATTTAAAACTAGAATTTTTATATCATTATCACTAGTATCGTTTTAGGCTAAAAAGGTTTAGCAATAACTGTCTGCATACATGTTTTTTTATTAATCAACCCTTTTGTCTAAAACGTTTATTTTGTCTAGCTACCAAAATAAAATAAAAAGCAGCACAGAAGAGCTTCTCTATTAAACATAATTGTTTTCTCCCCCTACAGCCCATAAGTATCCTCAATTCTATTCCAGTTCTTTAGGTAAAACTTTTTTTTCTTCATTTCTCTCTCATGCTCAGTACATGACATTGAAGGGTGTTACAGTGCTGAAGGTCAGATGTAAAAGCCATATTTAAAGAAAGAAAGAGTAAATATCTACGCATATAGAAACAGAACATCCCAAAAAGAACAGAATTATTTCAGGCAGATATGTAACACATGTATAGAGTCAAGTCGCAGCAGCATGAGAGAGACTACTGCATGAAATAGGATGAATAAATAGTCTAGGCTATTTATTCTGGCCAGACTGCAGAGGGAGTGAACTTCAGAAGCAGACAAGGTCAGAAAAAACAAACAAACAAAAAAACAAAAACAAAAAAAAAAACCAATTAAATAAATTACCTTACCTAATAGAACAACAAACAAAAGAAAAAACTCTCTATCTTGGTATAAACAGGAGAAAAAGCATTAACAAACAAAACCACACATGGAATACTTCCTACATCAATCCGTCCAAAAGATGTCAAGTATAATTCAGTATCAGGGTTTGATATAGGCCTTAAAGCAGGCAGATCCATGTCAAGCCTGCCAACAAGCTGTTAACAAGTAAGGTGTTCAGCTTGAGATGGTGGGAGGAGCCTCCAAAAAGGATGTGGAAGCCTTTAGGCAATACAGCATCCAGAAAAAAAGATAAACACAAAACAGCCCCTAACTTAAAAAAAAAACACTACACACATACACAAAATATTTCATAGAAAAGGGTTCTGAATTCCAGCTTTTATCTATACTAATACCAATATTTTATGTTGAAGTATCTGTCGATACCTACTCTATCTAAATACTAGATGGGTGCCTAAAAATCCAGATATTCATATTACTAACAGATTTTATTTAGTTAAAGTAGTGTTCTGTGTCACTAATAAAATATAATAAGCTTGAAAGAACATTTACTTCTTTATTAACTGCACATTAAAACATGTAATGTTTCAGAGTCATGAAAAACAAACAAACAAACAAAAAAAATCCACAGTGCAGTAACAAGTACAAGTAGAAAGGCATAATCTTACTAAGCCTGACTGAACAGCTTTTTTTAGGATATTTGTCACGACTGTGAAATGCACTTCACAAGGACTCCTGATGACCTGTGCTGTTGTAGTGTGTTTGTTTGTGGTTGCTTGAATGAAGTCAGTGTTATTTGGCATGCTGGGGTTACACTACATGACTTTTAGCCCGATTGTACATGTGCTTAGTGTAAACTCTCCACCAACCCAACTCTGAACGTGTCCTATCAACAGCCAATGAGAACAGAGCATAGAAAGTAAACAAAGGCCCATGCAGTGGAGGACGGATTAAACGGTAAAACTATGAAAAACTACAATGCATTTCATAGAGCTGGATGCACGTCCCCCAATAACGAGTATTGCCTATAGAAGAACACAGTGAGACCCAAAACACGCTTAGTTTTTATTCCAACCTTATTCTAAATTAATTCCACCTTAAATGACGCAGCACTGTAGCGCGCGCTACGGCTACCGCTAATATTTCTGAGCCATTTAAGGTGGAACTATGTGCCATTCTACTAATCTCCAGCTCCCGCTGCGTTGTGACGAGACCGTGCAGACTAGTTTTCCCTTCCACGACCCAGATATTTGTACGTATTTTTTGTGGATATACACAAATAGCAGCGCAAACAATAACCGCAGCGAGTTGTACGTCTGTATTTATCTGTCTCTCTTAGGAATCGCGAGTTGTGTTTGGTTGGGGAGTTTGGGGTCGTGAATTTTTTCCAGTCGCCATAAAAATCGACAAAAACAGTTGTGTGGAATGAAATACCCAGTCTGTTTAAAAGCTGGCCCAACTTTAAATTCGAGCTGCATCTAGCGGCGCGCATGTGCGTCAGTATCTGGTTCATGGGGTCTGTCCCCCAAAAAATGCCCTGTGTACTACATGGTGAGTAAAGGGCTATTTCCAACGCACCTATGGTATCGATGCTCTCTGTAGCCGATACTGTGTTTAAGTGCCAGTATCGGTGCCGATACCAATACGGTATCGGTGCAACACTAGGGTGACCAGACGTCCTCTTTTACCCGGACATTTCCTCTCTTTTAGACTTAAAAAAAATGTCCGGGCGGAATTTCAGAAACGTCGGGGATTTTGTTTTTCTAGAGCTTACATAGAATTTCGAGAAGCATTTCGTTCACAAACTAGTCCCGCCCTCCCCTACTCTGATTGGTTCGCTTGAGTGAGAAGGGGGCGTGGTGAAATAGCCTAGAATCTTCTGATTGGACGGTCTGACTGTAGAGCTACCGTTATTGGTCGATGACCTTCTCTGTAAACATTTAATTGGTGTCCTCTTTTTCACCATCTCAGATCTGGTCACCCTATGCAACACGAATATAGACATGTCGCTTAAATGTCATTTCAACAAAGTGGTTGAGTTTTTTATTTAAGTATGAACGGAACAATAACAAGCTTTAAAAAATAATATAGTGTATAGAGAATAGGGCACACATTTGAAGAGAGCAATAGACATATGTCTGTTATATATTCTGTAATAAAATAATTGCTGTAAACTTTGTTGACTGTAGTTTTTTTTGTTCAAAATGTGAAAGAAAACTCGAAGCTCCTGGCAGTTGTCTTGTGACACTAATTTCGACAATTTATTGTTATAAAAACAAACAAAACCCAACATTACTAAACTGCATTTTTATAGATAGAAAGAAGACATATTAAATAATAATATTGTTTCATGGCAACATTGTCTAAATATGTAAGTTTTGCAGTTTTCTGTCCCCTGCGATTCTTTTGCTGTCCACTAGGAACCAAACAGTTTGAACACCTCTGGTTAAAGGTTTATGTCATCATTTCTTAGTAGCAGAGTAGCAGTTACTTTACACTGTGTAAACATTTCACAAACAGACTAATACCAATGGCTGAAAATAGCTTTCATTTTATGTTAGCAATGTATTTCCTTGGAAAGTAAGGTGGTGCAACATGTAATGTCACTAGCACACAGTTCCAGGAATCTGGAGTTGTGGGTTAGAGCCTTGCTCGGGGTGTCTGTCTGTGAGGTATTTGGTGTGTTCTCCATGATGTCCACGGTCTCAAAAGTGAATGTGTGAGTGAATGTGTAAGTGTGTGTTGACCATCAAAAGATCTGGTGCCCCCTCCAGAGTGTGTTCCTGCCTTGCGCCCAGTGACTCCGGGTAGGCTCTAGACAAGTTGTCTGCATTCCCAGACTGGTGCCGTCACAATATCTTGCATCGTGGTCTAATGGTTATTTGTGGAAGCGCGCAGTTAACCAGTGCAGTGGCCATGGGAGCAGGACAACATAAACATGTAGAAGAATACAGCAAATGAGTAAAAACACTATTATTGTATAAAAAGATAATAATTATACGATAATTACCATCCAAGTAAGAGAAAAGAGCTGAATAATAAACAATGAATTTAACTCATTTGAAATATTTGCGAACCAACTGATCACATGGATCCCACATGAATTGTACATTACTGTGCTGTAGAAACATCTAGGGTATATGAGAATTGTTAGTCATATGAAATAATCAAATGTGATTTTTATGAATAAAGAATTACTTTGAATCGGAAATCTTTGAATTTGTCTCTCTCAAACAAATAATCGTCTTAACAGCCTAACTTCAAGAATACAAAATAAAAGGCGTCCGGTATTGCTTCCAAACGGGACGGCTGCCAGCCCCGTGGCCCCAGGAATGTGTGTCCGCGCACGTGCACTCGCTACGCGGGACTGTGTGGGCGGGAGCAGCCGTTAATGGAGAGTGAGACAGATGTTGCTGATATTTAGTGTGAACAGGCAGGTGCCGGACGAACTCTAGCGAGAGCGGGATTTAAGAATCAGTCCCGCGCAGACCTCCACTCTGGACCCACAGCAACTCTGAACTGGATAAGCGGTTACAGACCTAAAATGAATGAATGATTTTTCTTTTTCTGAAAAGGTATTATTTTGAGGGCTTTTGCCTGACAGCAAAGATCTGATCAATCACCAGTGACAGCAACATTATATGTATGATTCCTTAGAAAATAATATAAAAAATTAGGCCTTTTATCTAAACCAAATCACACAACAGGGCGTGCTGTTATACAGAATATCAGCATGGTCATTTCAGCATGCAGCTTGGCATTAGGGTACAGGCCAAGTGCAGAAGATATCCACAGCCATGCTGATTTTCAGCTGAACGTCATGAACTTGTGTGCAATAATACTTTTATTCAACAGTGTTACCAGTGCCATTTATTAACAGTAAGATGTGACAACATATTATTTAACAACTTAATAATCCTTATTGTTTTGAGTCCACCCACACAAATAATTCTGCAATTGGACTGGGAATGGGCTGTTGCCAAACAGGGCAACCTTTTTTCTTCACACTAGTTTGCTGCTTTGGGTATGTCTACATTAATGCAGACCATTTATTGTGGTGTTTATGTTTTCAAATATTTAACATTACAAAGGCTGAAATTCCTTCTTGCAGTCCATTAGTGGACATTTCTGGTTATAGTTTATTATTTAAAAAATAAATAAATAAAACTTGCAAAATTTGCCTTTATCTTGGACTTGGTACAATATAGCAATATATTATGAATTCAACAAGCTGTGTTGCATTTAAAATTTTTGTAATGTTTGGGCTTTTAATAATAAAATAAACACTCGACAAGCAATGAGACAAAAAAAACAACAATGTAAATAATGTAAAAATAATCTAACAAATAACAAACTTTTAGCTTCTGATGAGTCCTGCAAAAGTAGTGTTTCGGTATTTAGCTTAGCTTGAACCTTTAGTGAAGCAATCAATCAATCAATAAATAAATAAATAAAAATTGAGAAAATGTGTCTGTATTACACAGCCTATTGTAAAAAAAAAAAAAAAGAAAAAAAAAAACATAATCCAGTGAGTGACAAAATCCCAGCTTCAGATGTGAGTTTAGATACATCAGTGTGACATGATTTAGTGTTTGGGGTGGTTTCAGCCACTTGCAGGTGCAGAGTAAAATACAGAATCAGCCCATACCGCCTATGCGAATGCTCAGGCTGCCGAGTATAAGACAGTATCTGTCCATCCCACCTGTGCCAACACTCTGGCTGCAGAATATAATTGTTAGGGATGAGGGTTGCGGACTGACTGAGGGCGGACGCAAAAGCTAAGAACACAGACTTTATTTAACAAAACAAGCACAACACGACTGGGGCATGAAACGAGCAAGAGAAACGAAGGAGACAACGAAGAACAAACGAAACAGAGAACAAAGCGAACATAACGAGGAACAACATCGCAAACGAAACAAGGAACACAAAGAACAACACGGCTTGAACATGGCAAACGAAACAAGGAACAATCCAAAGAACAGTGCAAACTAAACAAGGAACAATGAACGACACCAGGAAGTGAGGGAAGGGGACTTACATATACTAACAAACGAGAAACACCTGAAGACAATAACGAGACAGAGGCAGGACTATGGTGGGGCTAGGGTGGAACCAGGGCGGAGCTAGGAACAACAACAAAACAAAGCCATGTGCTGAGAACAGGAAAACAGACAAGACGAGGGTGTGACAGATGCCGGACTGGGACTGGACAGGGCTAGGCAGGGGAACAGGTACCAAGACGTTTACAGGAATGGACATGAATACAGCAACAGGGACAGGAATCGACACCGAAGCAGACAAGGGTACCGGGACAAGGAGAGAGACAGGAACTAGGACAGGGACAGACAGGGGAACCAACATAACATGGGGGTGCCCAGGGCTGGCAAATGTCTGTGGAAACGTCTGAGGGACCAGCCTGGGCACAGTTCTGGGGATCGGCCCCAAAATCCCTGGGGCCCTCCCATAAACACAACCAAGAGCGGCCGGGGCCACAGTCACGGGGGCAGAAACGGCCGTAGAAGCCGCCTTCTCTGGGGCTGGAGCGGCTGGGGAAGCCGCGTTCACGAGGAGAGGAGCGGCTGGCCGCGCCGCTTTCACAGAGACCTCATGAGATCCCCCAGAGGTTACCCCTGTTAGCCTCACCTCCGTTGTCCTGGGGTCGGAGGCTAACAGCCCCTATCCTTAAAGCCCCCCCAAAAATTTCCCCGGATCTGAGGGGGTAATCCACCAGCGAGGGGGAGACTCCAGCATGCTTCCTTCACCGACTCCTTCGATTCGCACTGGCGCAGTTACTCGCTTCACGAGTCGACTCCTCTGGTAGGGGGTAAGGAACCGCGCCAGGCATGAGCTGGAGCCGGCTATTCCACTCCACCGCCCTTTCAAACAAAGTCTTTGTTCTAGTTGCGTCCTTTTGTGGGTCGTTCATTCTGTTAGGGATGAGGGGTGCGGACTGACTGAGGGCGGACGCAAACGCTAAGAACACAGACTTTATTTAACAAAACTTAACGAAATAAGCACAACACGACTGGGGCATGAAACGAGCAAGAGAAACGAAGGAGACAACGAAGAACACGAAGAACAAATGAAACAGAGAACAAAGCGAACATTACGAGGAACAACTAACATCGCAAACGAAACAAGGAACACGAAGAACAACACGGCTTGAACATGGCAAACGAAACAAGGATCAATCCAAAGAACAATGCAAACTAAACAAGGAACAATGAACGACACCAGGAAGTGAGGGAAGGGGACTTACATACACTAATAAACGAGAAACACCTGAAGACAATAACGAGACAGAGGCAGGACTAAGGTGGGGCTAGGGTGGAACCAGGGCCGAGTTAGGAACAACAACAAAACAAAGCCATGTGCTGAGAACAGGAAAACAGACGAGACAAGCTTTTGTCTTGCCCTGCTTGTGTAAGATGTCAACAGTCATCTTTTGGACAACTGTCCAGTCAGCAGTCTTCCCCATGATTGTGTAGCCTACAGAACTAGACTGAGAGACCATTTAAAGGCCTTTGCAGAGTTAATTAGCTGATTAGAGTGTGGCACCAGGTGTCTTCAATATTGAACATTTTCACAATATTCTAATTCTGAGATACTGAATTTGGGGTTTTCATTAGTTGTCAGTTATAATCATCAAATTAAAAGAAATAAACACTATACCAGTTTCACATTTTGAATGGATCTACTGAAATAAATAAACTTTTTCATGATATTATAATTTTATGACCAACACCTGTATATATTAATTATAATCATACACAAGATAAGATGTAAAATATCCTATGCCAATTCATTAAAGCTTCACCGAGGGCCCACCACACTCTCTTCCTACCTGCAGCCACCAAAATTCCTGTTGAATTCTACACCTCAACACTAAGATTGCTGTGGCCATTTATCCGATTAGCAACCGGCTATTCTTAACAACTATGGTTACTCATTGAGCCCAGCCCATGAGTACCCAAAACAGCCACTGTATCACTAGCTCTTCACAGGAATCATCAGGCAGGCACTTCCTCTCATTGGTGTTTCACTGAATTAAGCCCACAACACCTCCAGAAGGGTCAACAGTGAAGTCTGGCATCACAGACCCACCCCCCCTCCAAGCCAGCTTTACAGTCCTACCTTACCCTTTACCATCAACAACCGTAAATCCACACTGGCCTCCCTGGTGACTAAGGCTGTTACTAGCCCCACTGGCACCATTAATGCATGCTCAGTGCCACCAGCTCCATGTGAACTTTACATGCTATGTCAACAACAATCCCAGTATCACATCTACAGTGCATTTCCTCAAGTAATCTGTGCTCTCCTTATCCACAATCACTGACCAGACCTTTCAGCTGTTTCTGATGACTCCTTCACAGCTGCCCTTAGTTTCTGGCCCCTGATGCCAAACTGCACAAGCAGGGATGTGGCCAATTTGGCTACAAATCCTCTAACATCTATCTCTTACATGTGCCTGCCACCCGTGTTCTCTCACCTCAGCTGCCAAGTCTGCATACTTCAGCTTCTTCCTTTCGAATGCTTTATCTACTGCATCCTTAAATGAAACTGTTAACTCTATGAAATAAACTATCCATTTACTTTCAGAGTAGAGCACAATTTCTGGCTTCAGTATAGTTACACAATGCACTCTGGGACCTGCAGCTTTTTTCCTACATCCACCAGCAATTTCCAATCTCATGCTTCACCCCATCTACCAATATTTGTAGCCTGCACACTTTCTCAAAAACATTCTCCCTCATGAACCAAATTAACAATTTTATTACTACAGCTACTCGTCAATGCATTAACCTCCAGCCATTTGCTGTCCAACAAACATGGCAAAACCCTTACCACCTGATTATGTCTTCACGTGTACCTTGTGACAAACTAACGTTAAAAGCTGATAGAATATGGCTCAGCATGCAAACCCCTGTACATAATCCACATCTAGGGTTTTCACCTACCCACTGTCCAAGATTGTGCTGTGTTGGAAAGACATCATAAGTTGCTCCCAGCAAAAATTTAATATTACTTGCCTCCATTGCCCACAACCATTGAAGCTACTGGCCTTGTTTTGCCTCCTCCTCCTCCTGTTCACAAATAAAATTAGTTATCATTTGCCTTCTCTCTAGTGATGTGGCCTTACCAAAAGCTTTCCACAAATCACCTGACCCAAGGCCTGCTCTTCCGCATTGTACTTGGCCAATCACATCCCTTAGTTCTAATGAGCTCCTAGCTACCTGCACGGCCACTTTTGGATTCCACTTCCTTCCTGTTTTTGTGATTGGTGCTACTGCTTTTACCACTGCATCTTTCGATCCTGACAAAATCATCTCACGACTCACCTTTGCACATTTAAATTCCTCAACTAAACTTGTAAGTGATAACTCCAGTAACCCTCTCCCATACCATGCCACGCTCCTTAAACACTGCAGCACCCCTAGCCACTTCCTCATGGCCTTGTTAATAACTATTTCCATCCTCTCTACTTCTGTGAATGAAACATCATATACTGTCAATGGCCACCTAATATGAGGCAATAAGTCAAACTGCAGACATCACAATTTCAACTTCCCTGACAAACATGATTAATCAATGCTATCACCAGTTCAGATACCCAAAAGCTATCACCAGTTCAGCTTTTAGTCCCACAACTTGTTCTGGATAGTATATATATATATATATATATATATATATATATATATATATATATATATATATATATATATATATATATATGCATACTACAGTGGAACAAGCCGTAGACAGCAGAGTCTATATCCTGCCATAGATAAAAGGGCAGTATAGAAGACTGCTGAAGTGATGCATGTAGAGTTAAATGTCCCAGGACTGTTATACTCTACTAGCACTCATGGAATGTTTTTTTACTATATGTATATGCAACTACTTAATCAGCGTTATATAGTCATGTTATGCAAACATTAATTCACACAGTTCTATATAGGCAGGATATTAAGGCTGCAGAGAAAAGAGCTTAAGCTTGGCTCATAGAGTGAGCTAACTGTATATTCAGAAAATGGGTGCTAACTGTAGAGGAGAGAGTGGTATTTAATGTGTATGTCTATGTAAAGTTTTTGTGGTTAAAAAAAGTCCCTTAAATGGCCCCAGTGACCCTTTGTAGCCAAAGCAAAGCCTGATGGTATGTCATTGCCCCTTACGCCTACAATGAACAGAGCCTTGGGTTGCTCTGATTAACTGCTATAGTGTGTGTGTGTGTGTGTTTCTGTAAGTGTGATTCAAGAGTAGGTCTAGTCTATCATAGTGTCAGAAAGGCCTTTGCATAAGAAACCAAAATCATGAGCCCAGCCAAAGATGGAGACAACACCCTCTTATTTCAGCACGGCACATTCAATCATGCTTCAGATCCAGATCCAGAGGGGAAAAAACAGATCAAACGTGCTCCCCCAAAGACTAGAATGCAAAGTCATTAATTACAGCAAAGAGCAGAGGTCACTTAGAACAGTGCAAATAAATGAGTGCCCTAGTCATAGACCCCCTTTCATGGTAAACGAAATATAAACCAGATATGGCAGAAATAGTATGATCTGGTTTATATTCAGGGCAGCTGAGTACCAGTCATCTGCCTGCGGCAGGATGCAGCTTACATACTGATTGGGTCTGCAGGAAGGAAGTCTGCACTGCCACTGGACTGGAACCTGCAATCCAGCCACTGAGAGGTGGACACGAACCCCCTTGACCAGCCACTGCAAAGCACAGAAAAGCAGCTCTACTGGGTCATGCCTGGTGTTTTTAAGTAATGCCAAGTTGCAAATACTGACCTGCTGTTCTCTAAAGTATAGAGCAATGCTGTGTCAGATTAGCATCTTGCTGCATTCATTTGGCTTGGTCCAGCTCCTCTGTTTGGCTTTTATAAACAATGTAAATATGTTTGTGTACGTGCAGGTGCATATATTGCATACAATATATGTGAACATGCCTGCATTTGTGAAAGTGTCCTATTTCTCAGCTATGCTAAATGCATTTGCCAGACCATCCAACAAAACAGCACAAACACAACATAACAACAGTGTCTTAAAGAACTGTGAGGGAATCTGAAAGCTCTGAGAATAATTGAGTTTCCAAATCCACATTATAACATACAAGGAAAATGGGACTCCTTCCAAGATCAACACTGTCACCACCAGGCACCAGCCACCAGAACAACACTGTCACCACCAGACACTAATCACAAACTACTAGAACAACAGTGTCAGCACCAGATACCAGAACCACACTATCATCACAAGACACCAGAACCACACTGTCACCCCCAGACACCAGAACCACACTGTCACCACCAGAACAACACTGCAGACACCAGAACCACACTGTCACCACCTGAACAACACGGTCACAACCAGACACCAGAACAACACTGTCACCACCAGAACCACAGTCACCACCAGACACCAGAACAACACTTTCACCACCAGAACAGCACGGTCACCAACAGACCCACACTGTCACCACAGGTGTTTGTTCAATCACCTATTGTGAGAAGTCATATCATACATTTGGGCCTGAAAGGATATGTAACTGACAGAGGAACAGAAACAGACAAAAGGATAGTTTGTACCAGAATACAGAAACTAGATATCAAAGATATGAAGGACGTTTTTATGAACAGCTAGGTTTATAGGAACTTTAAATAATACTGTCACCACCACACTTAAACAACTAATGATTTTACACCATATTATATAGTAATAGTAATATATATAATAGTAATAATATATATATATATATATATATATATATATATATATATATATATATATATATATATATTATTATTACTATTATTATTGTTATTATTATTATTATATTATTTTATATTTACATTATGTGTAGGATTTTTAAACTGTGTTGTAGACATTGCAAACCCTGGTTACCATCACCATCGGTGGAGTAGAGAAAGCAGAGAGAAAAGAGATAGCAGAGTGAGTAAGAATGCTGTCTCTGGTTCTGATTTACAGGAATTCACTAAGCCTGTAAAGTTTGTACAGGGATTGGTTTTACATTTAAACTGAACAAGGCTTGTAAAATACGAACACACACAGGCTGTCCAAGAAAGACAGCACCGTGACTCATCAAATCATCAATTCTAGCCGTTACTTATACACCCCTAAGCTGCTATTGTGTTCCACTCCCAGACAGTTCCATTTTGACATTTATGGTCCAGTTTGTCTGTTTTTTTTTTTTCCTGCAGAAGCCCATAAACACTGATGTCTGTGTGCAAACTTGTCAGCAGAAGCATGTCATGAGCAATTTTTCTTCATTTACTCAGTAAATATCAAGCTTAATGTCTTTGTTTGTGAATGACATGCTAAACACATTGATTAGTTTAACTTCATTCAATCCAGAAAGTACAGCCTGAGCCCTGGAATGGCCACATTAGTATTCCTGGACATTAGGCCCTGTTTATTTAAAGTAGAATGACACAACCCTCTTGTTTGTAGCTTCTTCTGTTATGTGTGTGTAATTTTCTGTAGCACGTTACGACCCTCTCAGAACTTGGACCCTTCCAGGAGCTGCTCTGTGCATATATTTGTGGGTGTGATGTCGGTCAGTAACCTCAGAATTTGGCAGTAGAACGTGGGCTGTATATGATGACAGCTGCTGCCTGTTTAGAGGGAGATTTATGGTTGCATGTTGCAGATTGTAGGCCAATATAGAGCCATTCCTGTCTGGCTGGAGAGGAAACTAAATGTGCTGTGCTTTCCAGTGCAGTAAATCACACACATCCCCCTACCCCACTCACCCCTGATATCTCTGCCCTGTCCAAATCCCACAGACTTCCCCCTCCTTGTCCCGCCGAGGTATAGAACACTCTCCTATTCCAATACGTACCACCCAATGCAGGAATGCATATATAATTCAGTAATAATTCAGTAAGTATCTAAACTGTTGTACCTTTGCTAGCTATGCATATTCTGACAGTATACAGATGTGTGAATCAGAGCAAGATTCAGCAGTGTGTGACTCAATGTGTCCACAGGTTCCAGTGCCAGCTTTTCCTCTCTCCCCACATGTTGGCACCTAGCAGTCAGAGTCAGAGTAGTTTATTAGCCAAGCAAAGTTTCTCATGCAAGGATTTAAATTATAGGGAGTGTTCACACATAGACACTGTTGTTCTGAGGCTGAGGTCACAGTAGCTCTGCTACTGGATGTTGAAACCCCGCGATTCCCTTTAGAGATGGGGTTTTGCAATGTCACCGACTCCATTTCGTAAGGGAGCTGTGCTAGTGTAAAAGTGACAAGCTTTAAGCGAACCATGCAGAGTCGAGTTGAGTAGAGCCAGACCCATGTGATGGAAAAGCACCAGTAGTAAGGGTTTCAATCCAAACTGGCACAGGAGCTATCTTATTATATTGCCTGCTCAGCTACAGCTGGGAGAGAGCATCTTGGGGTGCTTAGACGGTGGAGACAGCCCCAAACTTTGAAAAGCATGAAGAGATATTAGAATGTAGCTCTATTACTGCCCCTAAGGTGAGTAACACTGCTTTATATTTGCTGATACAGTTACATTAGTTAAGGCGGGACTGACTCTAAATTCCGGATGAACTGTCTGAAAGTAATTGCATACCGAAAGTGCTACAAAAATAAACATCTTTTCTGTTCAGAGTTCCCGTGGTTAATAAAACAGTGAATAAAAACTAGTAAAAGAAAAGATAATCTTCAACCATGTATAAGGTACATTCATCTTCATACCATTATCAAACATACATTACGGCTTAACAGATACAGAGGGGCCAGAGTTTGTGTTTAGTTAAGACTTGATTTCATGACAGTACTGTAAACGTGAATTACACTCAGTAGCAGGTAGGGGGTGACTCAGGAGAATAAAAAAGCCAATTCTTACATTGTATTCCTTTAAATCTTAAAAAAGAAGAATCAAATTATTTATTTATTTATTTAAATAAAATTAGATATATTGTGAACATGTACATTTACTCATGAGTGTCCCCTGGTCAATTTCAAACAAAACAGACATAATGACGAAATACACAGACAGACAAATCCACTGAGTACATACAATAAAAGCAGATGACGTCTTTTGTGTATCTCCACCCAGCTTAGCCTCATAGCTCTAGAACTGGGTCACATATTTTCTTGCTGCAATGCTTGTTTGTGATAAACAGATTCAGCAAATAATGGAACCACATTTTTGGACTGTATGTTTGAAAAGACTTTACTACAAGCAGTGATAAACATCAAATGTGATGTGTGGTCATGATCTTAGACACCAGGGGGTTTAATAGATCAGATTTTGCCCCATGTTCAAGCATCAAATGTACAGCTACTTCTAAATAGATAGATAGATAGATAGATAGATAGAATCTCCTCATTGTCATTTATTGCCAGTTTCACTTATTGCTAGGACTCCCCAGCTTCTCCAAGATGTGTAAGGACAGTCAACACTTTGAGTTGCCACTAATAAAATTTCACTGCCTGAACACTAACTGCTCAGTTGTATTATGCCTTGGTTAACACTGTGCCAAACTGACAATCATAGACAAAACTTAGACAGGGCATTCCATCCTGGAACATCTATGTGAATTATTTAAATCCAAATATAGCAAGTTGATATTTAAAAAATGTAAAAATTAATTAGTTACTCAAAAATAAATAAAGTAATAATCACCAAAGAGCGTGAGTAAATGCCATTCAGATTCTAAAATATGTAAAGTGCGTCCATGTGTTTACCCTCCACTATATCCTTGTTAAAGAATGTGTGCAACAAGACATGCTGGTCCTGGACAGAAATGCCAGGTGTTGGCACCCAGCCTGACCATACCTCAGCCCAGAGTCCCTCACACATGCCTGTGTCATCACACTGAGTGTCGCACTCTCTCACATAACCAGGGAGCTTAGCGGGACATAAAGGCAGATGAAATGAAACAGATGCCCGTCTTTGAAGAGAAATGACAAAAGTGAATGCATGCACATACACATGCACACATACACACCATTCCTCCTTGAATATCAACTCCTCACCATCTTGTAGGAGGAGCTCTACAGTGGCTGGAGACAGGAAGTCTTGGCGTGGTGACAGAATGAGCACTCTGCAGTGTGAGTGGGACGCTTCTGTCATCGTGGAGATTAGAGACTGCATTACACAGGAGTCACTAGGAAGGCCTGGGAGAAAGCCAGATGTGGGTGCTGCAGGAGAGCTGAAATAAGTGACCTTATTTCTTTCTCAGGAGGATATATCCTGTCTTGCACTTATTGGCCCCCCACTGCTAGTCTGCATTGGCCACTGAAGTTCTGTTATCATTGTTTAGTGGAAAATGTAGCACCCACATTAGGAATTCAGTGTCTAAACCACTGTAGTACCCAAAACAGCTGCAAACATATTTTGCAGTACATACTTTTGTTAGTGGATTACAAAGTCATTCAAAGTGTTCAATGTAGCAATTACTCATATCTCTACTGCTAAACAACCTTCTAAATAAATTAAAATATGGGAAAATGCATGAGGATTGTTGATCTCAGCATCCATTTTTGGTCACTGAGAAATCAAGTATATAAACTGAATTCCTTATATGAACAAAATTCCAAACACACAATGACCCATTACTTGTGACCCAGAGCTTTAATGCTGTATGTTTAACACATATCAGAAATAAACAGAATGGCCAGTATAGAAAATCAGAAAACCTAAGCAGTTTAAAAATGTCACAGTACTTCTTCCTGTCATGTGTCTTGTAGTCATGTACACTATTCCTCTGACAAAATAAATTTAATTGATTTGCAAAACAAAAAGCCTGCAGCTGCATTATAGTTCCAAACTTTCCAGACACTCTTACCAATGAATTAATTGAGTACTTTGAGGTTGTGTAAGCTGCCTGTTTGTTGTGTCATTTGTTACCCAGAACTAATCATTAAACATTAGTCCCTGACCTGACTGTTTCTACTGTGACTGGATTCAGACAAAATCTCACAGTAATATATACCAGTCTTTAGTGTAAGCCAGTGTTGACAAGACAGCACAAATTCCCCATTAAAATGTTATTTTACTCTCAAAATTCTTCACCAAGTTGTGACTATCGTAAAAAACGTATTGTTATTATACATACATTTTCTTTTCCGCTTCTCCACTTCAGGGTCGCGGTCGTATTGTTATTATGATTATTCATTCATTCATTATCTGTAACCGCTTATCCAGTTCAGGGTCGCGGTGGGTCCAGAGCCTACCTGGAATCATTGGGTGCAAGGCAGGAATACACCCTGGAAGGGGCGCCAGTCCTTCACAGGGCAACACAGACACACACACACACACACACACACACACACACACACAATTTTGAGTCGCCAATCCACCTACCAACGTGTGTTTTTGGACTGTGGGAGGAAACCGGAGCACCCGGAGGAAACCCATGCGTACACGGGGAGAACACACCAACTCCTCACAGACAGTCAACCGGAGCGGGATTCGAACCCACAACCTCCAGGCCCCTGGAGCTGTGTGACTGTGACACTACCTGCTGCACCACTGTGCCGCCCATTATTATTATTATTATTATTATTATTATTATTATTTAATGCAACTTTAAAATGCCAGCTGTCGCTTACACAAATATTTCATGATAAAGGTACCATGACAAATGGGCCAATATTATATAATAGTCTCTAACCCACATTGGAATTAAACTAGTTTTCATGTTCTTCATTTATTCATTCATTTATTGTCTGTAACCTCTTATCCAATTCAGGGTCGCGGTGGGTCCTTAGCCTACCCGGAATCACTGGGTGCAAGGCAAGAACACTTGGAGGGGGCGCCGAGTTTATGTTCTTCTGTTCATTTTTTTTAATGAGATTTGTGGCTTAGTTCTGGACTTGCAGTTAGATATTCTAATTTACAAAAATCAGAAAACAATTCAAGGGGTTCTCTGAATGTCATATGGAATTGATTATAAACCCTCCTTAAGAAACACCAAACATGTTTCATTAAATTCTAGTGACTCAGTGACAGAGGGATTGAAATAAGAGATTGAGGATAATGGAGTTGCACAGCTGTGGTGCCTCTGTCCTGTGGTGGGAGCCCTTCCTGTGATCTTATGAAGGGAAGACTGTCCCCAGTTCATTCATCATTCATAATGCTCTGCACTGTTTTCTCTGCTTAATTAGAATCATCCTTCCTGAAAATGTAGACCACCAGCTTCCCCTTCACCCTGTGATTTACACTCTTTCCAGCCTCCTTCCTCCCCTCCCTCTGCCCTTTCTTTTCCTCAGGAGCATAACATCCCCAAAAGCAATGATTCATTAGACCAATCAAATGTTTATGGGTTACAGTAAATATATCATGTTTTAGAATTAGAAGTTCAGTCTTTATTCTTAGTGTTCACAATGTGTTTTCTGAAATGTCTGTTTTTGAACAAATGGTTTCTTCTTTTTTTTATAATTCAAGTCTGGTGAGAGAAAGTGTTCAGAAATCTGAACAGGACATGTTAAAACTTAACCTGACCTAAATATTCACCTTTATCAATCAAAAAAGCAGTCACCTTCTTAAAAATAAAGGCGTATTATAAATAGAATCCATGTACTTCGTTATAAGAATGTTTCAACTGGTAATCATTCCCTTCTTATTAAAGTTTCTGGTTTTACTTCACACAAAACTGTCATCCCGAAAGTGTCCTAAAAGAGCATTTATCATGTCCCTTGGGCTATTTTTACTGGCCCCAGGACAGCGCTGTCTGGAGCCCTGCCCTGTGTGTGTCACTCATTCAAGTCATGGCTCTCTTCAAAATGCATTGAGATCTGATTGGCTGAGTAGCCTCACATGTAATATGCAGAAATGCATGCAATTAACAATGCTGATGCACTCCTACCTAAAAACCTGAATGCTATCATAAAATCACAACGTACAGTATTAATTTAAATGTTAATGAAAATGTTTATGCAACCATTTTATCGAAAAGTTTTTATTATTATTTTTATCCCACAAATATTTTACTTTGTTCCTCAATTGAATTTTAGAGAATATATGTCACACTAATTTCTGTAATAATTCATCTTGTTTTAATTTTTTACATCACATAAATCTGCCATTATAACAGAGGTGTGCAGACTTTTTTTTAATATCCATTGTATATAGCTGTTTCTTAGGGAACCAAAAATAGTACTTCTGTTTATTTTGGCGAGTGGAAAATGGATGAGAGACTGATTCTCACTTTGGGATGTGATTGTAGGCTCAGGTCTTTGTACCCTTTCATATCCCAGCTTTAGCCATAAATCAACACATGTCCATCTTGACAGAGCTGGGCAAATATTTAGACGTTCAGCAGTTCCTACATCAGAGCTGGAGACATGAATGGATGTATGGATAAATGAAGTCAGGAGCAAAGAGTTGTTCTGCATATGACTTGTGCACTATACACTCTGTTTATAAAGTATCAACAGTGATATTGTAGTTACTCACAAACCATTATAATCTCAGAGGAAAGTTCATTTGAAAAGTGCCATCTGCACTCTTAAATATAAAAGTACTTAAATGGATCTTGTCTTGTGTATGGTACTAAAAAAAACTAAACATGTTTTATATGATATGGATGCTCTTTAAAAAGGAGACACAAAAACAAAAATCATTTTTTCAGTGCATGTGAACATTAATTTGGGAATATGGAGCTCCAACTGACCCCACAAACTGTAAAAAGAAAGAAGAAAAAAAGTTTTTTGTGCCTGACACCAAGTCTGAAAACATGGGAAAAAACTAGTCGTTCGGATTTTATGCTGCTTCCTACAATATTTATATATTATGTCCTCATTATATATCTATATATATAATCTGCCAGGAATGGAAATAAATCAGTTTTAGACCAGAATTCTATATCAAAAACTGTCATAAAAGAACATGCTAGACATGAGGTAATATATTCGAATCAATGTTATAACACAGCCCTCCATTATGTACATTATGAAGACTATAAACACTTCAGATATCTAGTTCCTATCACAGAGGCATTTCACGTCAAATTGTTGTAGACACTTTAGATTATTTTAATCTAAACCACTTTAATTAGAGAGGGACTGGATATTAGTGCCATTTCTTTTAAAAAGAAACCCATGTTGAAAGTTTGTTAGGAAATTAAAATGTGGCTCTTTACCCTTTTTTTTTTTTCAAATGTCTTTAATAAAGTATGTTGCAATCTTGCTGTGAGAGATTCCTTTCTCTCCATGCAACTTCAAACTCATGGGCAATTGGTCTGATGCAATTAGGCCATCTTTGAAATTGTCTTTGTGGCCCAGAACCATACTGTTTCAACCCTTTAAAGTCTGTCTCCGACTGCGGCATGAACCCGCTCAGCGTGAAGACATGAAAAAGCCAAGATTAACCGGGGATGGAGGGTTTGAAGCTGGAGGCCAATCCGCAGTAATCCTTTGAAAACCTCGTGGCCAGGCTCCAAAACATTCCCTCTGCTAGCTCAGGTCTCCTAGCAATAGCATGCCAACAACACCTCATTGCGTTTGGTGGAGTGGGGAGAAGTCACCCAGCTCTGCGAGTAATTAAGTGCGAGAAGGAGAGAGGGAGTGTGTGATGAGGAGGAAAGAATGAACCAGTGAGAGGTCAGAGGATATATATTTTTTTGGAAAGGACTGTTTTTACCATTGAGACTAAGCAGAGGTGGAGAGGTAGGGACATGAATGAGAGAGTGGCGCCCGGTGAAGTAGAGCAGCCAAATCACGCCTCAGCACTTTATGTCTTTCCATTAGCATACGCTGGCATCAAACTCATGCCCGTGGCTCACACTGAGTTAGAGCACTCACACTCAACTCCATAAAGGCACATAGCACACTTGGCACTACACACGCATACCACAATGTTTACAGGGGTATCTACAAAAAACAACACATAAGAGTAGATCTGCATTATTATGAATACCAACAATACTGCAATGGTAACAGAATATCAGAGAAGTACTTTAATCAACATATTTATTAACTCCAGTACCATTACATTGTTCTTAGAATGTGTTTCTCAGATTAGAAGGAGTTGGCTTTGTTGGTAACTGGCAATTAATTACTTAACTTAAACATGTCATACTTCAGGGCACTACTGGATTGTAATATTAACTATTCAAATAATCTCATAGTTTCCATTTTAGTGCAGTAATATTTCTGACTCTTCCCAGAAGATTTTAGACTAAATGTTGAATATCTGTGAGGTTGGGATGCATTGTAGCCACAAGGGCATTAGTGAGGACAAGTATGTTTGATGATTAGTACTGGTTTACATAAGCCTCTCCAGTTCATTTCAAAAGTACTCAATGGAGCTCAATCAGTCTAGAGACTAGTTCCACTGCTTCACCGTCCAATGCTGAGAGGCTTATAGTGTTTTAGTTCATTCCCTCAAAGCAACACACCATTACATTTGTCATTCAGTATTGCTTTATAATGTGTATACAATACACAGACCTTCAACTTCACACTCTGTACATGTTGTGGTTGGCTCAAATAGTAACTGTAAGAAATAAAACTGTAAAAGGGGTAGTACTAGTCCCAGCTGTGGAGTGTGTGAGAGAGGGTGGTGTGTAGCTAACGGGCCCTGACGCGCAAGCGAAGGAGAGCTTTCAGAACCTCATCCATCATGCCACTGGCCTGCCACACCAGCCAGAAACACAACTACATACCATTCAGAGCTATTGGAAACAATTCCTCAACTTACACACACACACACACACACTCAAGTGCTGCTGCACTGTTCAAGTACGTCCACTAGTGAGTGCAGACAGGGAGGCCTCAGGACGGAGCTGCGTCAGAGTGCTCAATAGGAAGCCACTCAACTTGGGCACACAGTTGTAGTAATGGAGGTGTAAGTAATAGCATTTAAAAATGCCACAAGGGACTTCAGAACAAATGTGATATATTTTCCATACTCAAAACAAACAATGTGTCTCAGTAAATCTCTGCATTGTTTTCTTTTCATATGTGGTTCGCTTTATAGTACATTTTAATAGAATTATTTCCTATAAAGCATTATATAGATATTTTCACAAATACAGGTGCTGGTCATAAAAGTAGAATATCATGAAAAAGTTGATTTATTTCAGTAGTTTAAAAAAAAAAGTGAAACTTGTATATTATACTCATTCATTACACACAGACTGATATATTTACGGTGTTTATATTTTTTATTTGATGATTATAACTGACTAATGAAAACCCAAAATTCAGTGTCTCAGAAAATTAGAATATTACTTAAGACCAATACAAAAAAAAAAAGGATTTTTAGAAATGCTGGCCAGCTGAAAAGTGTGAACATGAAAAGAATGAGACTGAAAAGAATGCTCTTCTGCATTGTTGGGTCTAGTGTATTGTATCTTCCTCTTCACAATATCCCATAGATTTTCTATGGGGTTAACGTCAGGAGTTTGCTGGCCAATTAGGGACAGGGATACCCTGGTCCTTAAACCAGGAACTGATAGCTTTGGCACTGTGTGCAAGTGGCAAGTCCTGTTGGAAAATGAAATCTGCATCTCCATAAAATTGGTCAGCAACAGGAAGCATGAAATGTTCTAAAATGTCCTGGTAGATGGCTGTGTTGACCTTGGACCTCAAAAAAAAAAAAACAGTGGCCCAACACCAGCAGATGATATGGCACCCCAAACCATGACTGACTGTGGAGACTTTACACTGGACCTCAAGCAACGTGGATTCTGTGCCTCTCCTGTCATCTCTGGGACCTTTATTTCCAAAGGAAATGCAACATTTACTTTCATCAGAGAACATAACTTTAGACCACTCTGAAGCTGTCCAGTCCTTTCTAGAAGCAAGACACTTCTGACACTGTCTCTTGTTCAAGAGTGGCTTGACAAAAGGAATAAAAAAGCAGTCCAGTCTTTGTGAATCTCCCCCACATTTTTGAATGGGTTTTGTTTCACAATCCTCTCCAGGGTGCAGTTATCCCTATTGTTTGTACACTTTTTTCTACCACATCTTTTCCTTCTCTTCACCTCTCTATTAATGTGCTTCGACACAGCTCTGTGAACAGCCAGCCTCTTTACAATGACCTTTTGTCTTGCCCTGCTTGTGTAAGGTGTCAATGGTCATCTTTTGGACAACTGTCCAGTCAGCAGTCTTCCCCATGATTGTGTAGCCTACAGAACTAGACTGAGAGACCATTTAAAAGGCCTTTGCAGGTGTGTTGAGTTAATTAGCTGAGAGTCACCAGGCACCAGGTGTCTTCAATATTGAATCTTTTCACAATATTTAAATATTCTGAGATACTGAATTTGGGGTTTTCATTAGTTTTCAGTTATAATCTTCAAATTAAAAGAAATAAACACTTGAAATATATCATTCTGTGTGTACTGAATGAGTACAACCTACATGTGTCACTTTTTGAATGGAATTACAGAAATAAATAAACGTTTTCATGATATTCAAATTTTATGACCAGTACCTGTATATTCTCTACATTTTGAACTTGTACAGGGTTTGAAAGTTGGGTATCCTGCAACAATAATGTATTAAGATCTCCATATCAATTTAAAGCCCTAGAATGCATGTCTTTTCAGCAAATTTAGACATGAAGAAGACAATTACAATAAAAAAAAGCCTTAAAACCTGATAATCTGAAATATGAATTAAATGTGAAGGGGAGCTGGCATAAATAAATATGTGAATATATATTTTTTTATAAATTGGGAAATCAGGAATGGAAATTTTGTTCTGACAGTGGTGACAGGTGGGTAAAGGACACTAGACAATCAATGTTTGATTGTCCAATGATCTTTAAAATTGGTAATGTTACAAGAAAAACTTCATAACTTTCAAAGTAATTTAATGTTCATCATGAAACTATAAAATAAAATAAATAAAATATAAAGAAGCAATAAACTATTTACTTTCTAATAAGATCGAGATTTTCAACCATTCTTATTGGTGCATTTATCACTAAGTTCAACCCAGCATAGAGGTTTTCAAATTATGCGTATACAAATAGTAATGCAAGGAGTGGTGAGAGTGGTGATATGAGGGTGAACGGTAATAGAATATGAATCTTATGAAGGACACAACTTACAGCCTGTTAATGCCTTCCCTGGTGTATGTGAAGTTCCCAGGGAGAACACCATGTCCGAGCACAATGAGGGCACTTGTGCAGAGGGTCTGGCTCTGAGGCAGACGGTGCAGTGGCCAGTGAAAGCAGCACAGTAATGGGGAATTTCACGGCTGCTGCAGGGTCTGGGTCACTGAAAGGTCTGGATTGGGGGAGCAGCAGCTACATGGGGGGGCCCACTATTGTCCCCGCATAAGGAACACAAGAAGCTACATCACATGTTACACAGGCAGTCAATAGAACCCGCAGCTGGTAATGTTGCCCATATCTCTTTCCTATCAGTTGTTTCACCGCATTCTTGAATCACTGAGCATTGTTACTTTTGCTAGAGGGGTGAATTGTTATAGCAGAGACACGTTTGATTTATTTTCTGATGTTCTGCCAGTGGAGCTTGGCCTAGGCTGGGATTTCTGCTTGTTGGAAGTGATTTATAAGTGAATTGTGTTTTGATGGAGCATACAACTGCAATAATGACACCTGATTGGGTTATTTCTCAAAGCAAACTACACATTTATACATCCATCACATTTTCTTGTCATGAAGCAATTGTAGATTTATTTTTTTATTTTTTTTGCCTCTCAGGCAGAGGACTGTGGGATGTATATGTGAAGCTTTATGCTCTGTGACTGTGTGGAATGTGGCACTGGAGGGTTGAAGCAGCCATTTATTTACCAGGCGTCTGCTCTAGAAATGTTTGTTGATTTAACATGACAGTAATTAAGAAAAATCACAAGTCCAGAGGAACAAAAATTCTTATGGTAAATTTTAAGTTTGTTTTTTAAACTTAGCAGCAAAATCAAATTAGTATAGAATTTTTAAAGTTTGATTTGCTTATTTAAATTTTGTCTTGTCCTTGTTTAAACCATAAATGATACACTGCCAGTGGACCAGGGACTCCAGCCACTTCACAATGCCAGATTTTGAAAGAAAACCTTAAAACCATTTTAGGCTCGTCTTAGTCTCTACAAATGGATTACACATTTTGGTAATAGGACTGTGCGGGGCATTTTATCCGAATAAATTTTGGCATGAAAGGAGCCCCAGTGGAATTTTAGTCATAACAACATACACACCTACAGGATGCAGGCAAAGACTTCAAGGGTACTTGGTTCAAACGTGCATATGGGACAGACTTGTGTGATTTGCAGGCAGAAGAGGATATTCAAGGTTTTCACTGTTGTACAAGCCATTGTCAGTGCTGTGCACAATTGGCACATGTGCAAAATCACTACTTAAAATGGTTCTGGAGGCAGCACAGCCTTTGAGACTGAAGCAACATAATTGGTTACCAGCCAACAGGCGGAGATTAATATGATTTGTTAAAACACGGTGGGTGGAGATTTTCAGATACCATGCCATAAACTGGTAAAGCTCCACATAGACTCTCATGTTTGCCTGCTCTTTCTTTTTTGTTATTGCTTTGGAAGAAGTAAAGTTGCATTTGCTAGTATGGACACAATGAAATGACGTGAGTTTGCAGTGTATATACAGGGCTGAGGGGAGGCGTTCGGGTGTGGTCCTATTCCCAAAATTATGTTATTACATAACTTCAAATAAAGCTTTCTTTTTTGTTACTGTACACTTAGCATAATTGTATCATTCTGCAGCTTCATCAGAGGCAGCAAACATAAATCAAATGTGCAAAATATACTTCTTCAGAAAGCCTCAGAGGCAGCTGAATGTTGTTGTATAACATTCTGCAGCTCTTTCTTAGGCAGCAGCCATTACATTATTGCACACCACAAGAGTCTAGTTGGAGCTTTAATGAAAATCTCTGCCAAACTTGTGCTAACCAATCACTTTCACACTGCCTGTATATTATGTATATAATATAATATAAACTGCAGTACTTCATCTTTACTCAGAGTGTTCTCTTAGATAAGATAAGCAAAATTTATTGTCTGTTCCACATTCACATTTAAAGACTCATGGTGACTGAATATTTCAGGTCATTGCACCTAACTTGTGGAATATTCTGTCCATTTTTTTATGAACTGTTGAGTCTGTGGAATCTTTTAAAAAGCAGCTTAAGACCTATCTTTTTAAGCAGATGCTTGGGTAAACCTTCCCTACCACTTTGTGATTTGTGTGTGTGAAAAATGCTATATAAATTATTGTTATCTATGTGTGCCAGGTATGCTGTCAAACCTGGTTTACAATAGACAACTCAAATTCATTACCCAACTCTTTCTACCAATATAACATTATTATAGCCCTTATTTCTATATGTTTTAGGTAGTCTTTACACTCTTACATTATTATTCATTTAATTTTCCACATAACATTGTAGTAAAATACACAAACAAACATTTTAAATTTCAAGTAGCTTTAGTTAAATATTCAAGGGAAAATTATGTGTTTAATATGTTTTAAATTGTCACCAGTTTCCAAAATTGTAACCTCATAATAGAAGTAAATAAGTAGTGGAAATCCATGTAAAAAGATTTTATTTCAAGTAACTTTGGAGTATTACTGATAAGCAAAAACAAATCTTACAATTCATTATTATAGACCCCTCTGGTCCTCTGTTAAGGACTGTGTTATGGAATCCAGTGTTATGGAAGTCTGGACTCTATGCTGTGCGCTGTGTTTCAGTTATTTTTCTGTGACTGCTCTCAGGCTTTTCTACGCACTTGTTCCACACTGCCATTCACTGAAACAAACTGAAGGGGGGGCTTTTCTAGTGGCAGGGCAGCCTCTCATGCATGAGGAGGCGTGACAGGATGATCAAACAGCAACCCGCCCAAGCATTCAGACATCCTTTGTCCTCTCATCTTATACAAACACAACCACAGTCCCTCAACTCCCTCCCACACCCCTATTTCAGATGGCAGAGGACAGATAAGCGCTCCAGTAATATGCCATGGGAAATGGCTGCTCTTGCAGGTGGAGGATCTGCTGGGAACAGAAGAAAATTCAGTAGACTCTGATAACCTAGTCTTAACCACACTAATGAAATTTAAAGTAACTTTGTTTTACAAAGGGTAATATTTACCCAACTTCCACCCAAACATAGTTGCTGCGTCAAGACACATTTAGTGTTTTATGTGGACTTTAGGTAGCTAAAGAGAAAGTGGATTTTAGATTTATTACACTTACTTGGAAACATTTGTTATTTTCATTCCTTCATTCACTCATGTTTAGCAGGCTGATTATTCTCCACAGGGGTGACAGTTACTAGGCTAAATTTAAATGATACATATTATACTCTTTTCTTACAAGTCAACACATCTTTGCCATGCCAAAGTCCAACAATGATCAAACAGCAGAATGCTAAGTTTCAATGCCTGTTTCCTAAATGAGAATGAGCCACAGCTCAGTTCTTTTCAAGAGCCCAGAAGTGAGGAGCAGAAGCTCTGGTTTTTAACAATTTTAGCCATATTTAGTCACTATACTTATTCATCTTTTGATAAATTAGCTTTAATTTTCAGTTACTCTGGTAATTCAGGTCTTACTAAGAGAGCCTGTAAGATATTCTGAACCTATCCCATGGATCTGGTAAAGTTTTGTGTGTGTACAATGAAGTGTGTGTATAATATTGTTGGAGAAATATTCATGTTTGTGTGTGTGAGTGTATCCAATGCATCTGAGAGTCAGCTGGAGACCTGGGGAACTCCATCAGCCAAATCTGAGGCACCGCAGGCTACCACAAAGCAGTGTCAGGGCTTTGTGGATGGAGCACCTGGCAAGATCAGCCTGCTGAGAGATGTGATTGGGTTTATTACTGTGGCAATGGCTGAGAGCGTGGGGAGCTGCAGCTTAAATCCAGACCTGCAGTAGTGGTGATAATGCAATTTTGGCTCAGACCTCAAACACTGCCATAGGTGAGCCAGAGTAGTTACTACAGAAGAAGAGAGACAATTATTTTTTTATATACAGTATATATAAAGTTATGGGTGTCAAACAAAAAATTATTCATTCAAAATTATTAAATCACATCAGATTGTACAGATAATCACAATTAATCAAAGCTGCTATATTTTCTCATATTTACTTAGAGATGAGTGAATAAAATGAGATTAATTTGATTACACTTACCACTGGCAGAGTGCAGACATGCACAATTAATTTTAGCAACTTACCAAGTGTTTCCTTAGAGGAATTATTAATTTTTTGTTGTTACAGTACACTGATATACTAATGGATACAAACCACAGCTGTTTACTCCTACATATGGTTGCTTTGTTGCTTGACAGTGAGCTGGCAGTATGTCTGATTAAAAGGTCATCTATGATGGGTTAATATCTGAGAATAAACAAGCAACATTTTGTTTTCACTTATTTTACTTTTTAAAGTGTTAATATATCTACCAGACATGTTTGCATTTTATTACATGTTTTTACTCCGTGTTTTGTTTTCTGTTGGTTATATCTCACCAATTACTCACTATGGTCAGTCTTGAATCTATGGTGTTATCTCACAAAACCTTGTTTTATTCAGATTTTTACACAGTGCAGGTTTCATTCAGTGCAATGTACATTCATTGTTTGTAACCGCTTGTCCAGTTCAAGGCATGAACACACCCTGGAGGGGGTGCCAGTCCTTCACAGGGCGACACATTTACTCAGACACTCACACCTATGGACACTATTGAGAACACTATTGAGACACACAGACACAGACAGTCACCCGGAGTTGGTCTCGAACCCACAACCTCCAGGTCCCTAGAGCTGTGTGACTGCGACACCCTCAGCCCAATGTTGATGCGCTAAAAAGACTAAACACAAAAAATGTGTTTTTATTATTCAATAAAAAATGTATGCTCTACAGCAGCCACACAAGCCCAATATTGCCATGTTCAATTAGATTAGATTAGATTAGATTCAACTTTATTGTCATTACACATGTTCAAGTACAAGGCAACGAAATATAGTTTATCATCTAACCAGAGTGCAGTAAGCAGTAAGTGCAGAATGTACTTATATAGAACATATAGGCAGGGATATGGGCAAATATATATATGAATATATTATATATTATAACATAATAAATATAGTTTGGTGAGAAAACATGATGTACAGATGGATAAAAATGCTGTAAACCTGATATAAAAATGGATATATAAATACTATAAACATGATATACAGATAACTAATTTACAGGTTGGGTTACAAAGGGAGGGTTGGATATGTTTACATTAAGTGAATGTGCAGAATATGTCTAACCCAATATAATATACAATTATGTACAGTGTAAAAATAGTATACAGAGAATGTAGTGCAGTCAATGACCAGAATACGGAGTATGTTTTATCGGTGGACAGAGTTCAGTAAGGAGACAGGGGAAGGAGTCTCCTGTCAGAAGGAGTCAGTAAGAAGAAGTTGTTCTTCAATCTACTTGTCCTGGTCCGGAGGCTCCTGAAGCGCCTGCCAGAAGGCAAGAGGACAAATAAACTATGAGCAGGGTGTGAGGAGTCTTTAAGAATGCTGCAGGCTTGACGCAGACAGCATTTCTTCTGTACGTCCTCAACCGTCCTCAACTGATGGAAGGTCAATGCTAAGCTTTGGCTATAAATGTGTAAAACCTCCGAACATTGTGCTGTGGAGCAGTGAAACTGTATTCTCTGAAATGACTGAACGATAAAGGGAGCTGGACTGGCATCTTATCACTCTTTTCACTAGTAACTGTCCTCATTGGATGCAATCAACTTCTCATAGCAATGAGTTTTGTTCTAGGTTTGGCCTTGTTTCTTTGAGCCAAACCCCTCACCCATTTGTTTTGACTCTTGTTTCCATTAGCCACACCCTGCACCTGTGAAGTTGTTTGCCAGTCATGTGACTGCACCTCACAGGTGCATCTCTTTGAATCTCATTGTATAAACTCTGTCGTTGTAGTCTTGTGTCACAGTTCACTGTCTTTCATTTGTTGTTCTGTCCCTTTTGTCCATAAATCATCATAGACTCACCTTAGCATATGCTTTCTCATCTTTGTTCACCAAAATCCTGGCATGACATATTATTCTGGGATGTAAATATTTAGCAAAAAATAAAATAGTAGCATTACAGTAAATTGGCAGTAATGATCATGGCATTATATTTGTTTAGAAATTATATTAATGGATTCATGATGTTCATGATTCTCAGTGCATGATGTTTCTTCTGTGCCACTCTAGTGTTAGATTCTGGTGAGAGAATGAGTGTGAGTCAGTGTTCTCACTCTTGAGAAGCTCAGACAGTCAAGAGATAAAACATGTCCGAGAAGGGTCAATTAAACCTGGGCAGACAGTCGCACAGCTTCACAACCTCTGACCTCTCACTGCTCTATTCATCCGGTTCACATTCCCCTGATAAACACCAGCAGATAAGGAGGTCAAGAGGTCACGTCTGCAAGGAGTGAACGACAGAGAGACAATTTTGAGTGTGTGTGTGTGTGTGAGAGAGAGAGAGTGAGGGAGATGGGAAACAAAAGGAAAGAGTGAGAGAAAGAAAGTGTGAGAGAGGGGGTCAGGTGAACTATAACAAAGGCAGGGTTATCAGTGCTGTCAGCAAGGATTCTCACAGTGAAGAACTCTGTTTGTTTGAGTCTGTGTAGAACACATGTAACACATGTTGGTGCCTGCTCTGACCGGTGCTTAGATTAGCTGTGTGCACCCAACCCCTACACACACGTACACAGACAGACGTCATTTCAGGCCTGAGTGTCACAGTGTTTGTGGCCTGATCAAATGGAAGTAAAATATGCCACCTAAAACAAGCCTATTCATTTGAATGAGAAAACAGGAGTGAGAGAATAAAGAATCAGTTTCCTGCTGGTAAAAGTTTCTTACCATTCATTTCACAGGGCCCCAGCATCACCCTCGTAATCTCTACACACTAAGCACTAAGGAAACTTTTATTGGTTATATCCCTTTATTCTGAATAAACTGCAGTGTCGTTGCATACATGAAATTATGCATGTAGCATTACTGGTTTTGACAGACGCACAATCTTTGGCTGACTTAGGATAAACAGCATGTTAGCCAACATTAACCTCAGAATAACATTAACAATACGATAGTTCACATGCTTCATTATTTCTGGTGAGTTCTGGATATTCACTAGTAATTTCCTCATCACTGGAAATTTTCAGGAATTATGAAATGTTAGTTTAATAGCCACAAAAATACCATAAGTCAACTCTGACATATTTTTAGCTATCATTATTTATTTCCCGTTTTCAAAACCACAATACGCTAAGACCACACATACTTGAGGTTTGCTGCATCCATCTGAATAAAAAAGCAGGGCAACATTTCGGTGTGACCGTGATCTAAGCAGTAGACTTTGAAGAGCTGTAAAATATTCATATGATGTTTTGAGAGGCATCATTATGAATTCTGCTTTTACAGCAATGAAGGACTTACTGCAGTTTTAGACCTTAGAACAGGGTTAATATTTTCAATGCCTCCAAACATGTAATGACATTGAGGTCTGGGCTCTGGGTTGGAATTCTTTCCCAGGTCTTGCTGTGTTGTAGGAGTCCCCTTTTTCTATAGCTCTCTTTGTATTTTCTTTTATCAAATCTCCACTTCATTTTCTGGAAGAAAATGGAAGATAAAATAATCTCCAGATAAACTAATTAATATGATTTTGTAGAGTGCCATATGACCGTGTGTGTGTGTGTGTGTGTGTGTCTGGTCATTTCAGCATACAAATAAAGCTTATTAAGAATCTGACTTTTATATAAAAGCACTGAGCTTTGAACTAACAATAATTTTAAACAAATTAATAATAAAAAGAAAAATCAGAGGCGCAGCAGATAGTGTCGCAGTCACACAGCTCCAGGGACCTGGAGGTTGTGGGTTCGATTCCCGCTCCGGGTGACTGTCTGTGAGGAGTTGGTGTGTTCTTCCCGTGTCCGCGTGGGTTTCCTCCAGCTGCTCCGGTTTCCTCCCACAGTCCAAAAACACACGTTGGTAGGTGGATTGGCGACTCAAAAAAATTGTCCGTAGGTGTGAGTGTGTGAGTGAATGTGTGTGTGTCTGTGTTGCCCTGTGAAGGACTGGCGCCCCCTCCAGGGTGTAATCCCGCCTTGCACCCAATCATTCCAGGTAGGCTCTGGACCCACCGTGACCCTGAATTGGATAAGCGGTTACAGATAATGAATGAATGAATGAAAAAAATCAGACCAAGAGTTCTCCTCATCTTTCCATCTGATCTTGTTGTCCAGGAGGTGTCTGTCTATACAGTGGGGGTTGTAACTAGTAACTGTTCCTGTGGAGATGCACTGATCCACAGCGCAGTCACTGCCCTCCTCAGCATCAGGTAGAGCTGGGGCTTTCCCTGTGCATCCAACAATAAAGCATTCCTCCAGCTAAGGACACCCATACAGAGGGAGGAAAGAAAAAGGCTTTTCAACTTGTTTTGGGCACTGCCCAATACACAACCATACTGCCGTTCCACAAACAAGCTTCCCTTTGTCCTGGATGGCTGTGTGTCTCCTCTGTGTGATGGTGGCTCCTTTTGTAGAGGTGCATTCCTCCCTCAGCTGCTGCCTCAGTGCTGGAGTGTGTGAATAAAAACTCATTCAAACTAAAACTCTGTCACAGAGTACAGTTAATAGGAGTTCAGCTGGGTCTGAGTGTGTTATTTGCTGTTACAGCCTTAGAATTAGAACTCGAAAAAGGTGGGAAGGTATTGTATTTTTTTTAACTACTGAATGTAACTATATTGATATTGTTATGATTATTACGCTTGTTCTTATTTGTTGTGCTTATACACAATTATTAACTATTTAAAAAATACTCTTTATTTAATAGTTTAATAAATCTGTGAATGAATGAATGAATGAATGAATGAATAATTGCATTATCTGCAGTTTTATGATTTATGGCTTGACGTCACCTTTTAAAATAAGATATTTTTAGTATAATTTAGTGTTAGTAGTTACAACATATTACAGAAATACATATTATAATTTTTATAATATTAAATATTATTAGTGGGCACAGTATTATTACGGTGGTGCAGCAGGTAGTGTCGCAGTCACACAGCTCCAGGGGCCTGGAGGTTGTGGGTTCGATTCCACTCCAGGTGACTGTCTGTGAGGAGTTTGGTGTGTTCTCCATGTGTTCGTGTGGGTTTCCTCCGGGTCCAAAAACACATATTGGTAGGTGGATTGGCGACTAAAAAGAGTCCGTAGGTGTTAGTGAATATGTGTGTGTTGCCCTGTGAAGGACTGGTGCCCCCTCCAGGGTGTATTCCCGCCTTGCGCCCGATGATTCCAGGTAGGCTCTGGACCCCCCGCGACCCTAAATTGGATAAGCGGTTACAGATAATGGATGGATGGATTACAATGATTATTAGGAATAGAAAACTTAAAACATAAAAAGGTGAAACATTATATATATATATATATATATTCCTGTCCTGTTGGACAGTAGGAAATTCATAGAGGAACAAATGGCAAGAGTTACCTTCCATCACATGGATATATAGTTGCCCACTAATTAAATCCTACTTTGGCAAGCATCTCTAATAGTTTTGTAATGATACTTTAACAAGCAATGTCATAACATTTGCCAATATTCTATTTTGGTTCACTGTGTAACATAATGGTAAAGTCTGTAACAAGATGTCTCCTGCAGAAATGACTACTGTGGCATAAAACAGTGAACATGCGTGGTCCTGTGCTAGATTTAACATGAAATCTTAATTTTAAAAAGTCCCTTGAATGGTGTCTGGGTCCCTACATAAAATAAACTTCACTGCAGCTTTAAAGTTTAAGTACGTCCTAAATATGCCCTTTTGTTTACTGGGCCGCATGATTGCAAACTGATTCACTGTAAAAATTTCACCAAGCTGAAATTAACAAAAGAGCTAGTTAGTGTAACTATCCCCTTCAGCATAAAACCTTCTGTATTCTTTGTTCACACAGAATATATTCACTCTATAAAATAAGAGAGAGTGAGAGCGAGAGAGAGAGAGATCTGAGCCACCATTCTTTTCAGCCTCACATACTCAGCTCTCCACACACTTGCTGCCTTTTCAGCCTGGCGCCTTCTGAGCACGGACATTACAGGATCAAAGGGCAAAGACTTTTACCCTCCAACACTCTCCCTTTCAGTGTGTGTATTATTCTGGAGCTGTTCCCATCTGGTTAGACTCACCCTGCAATCTTCCGTCTGTCTACAGCTAACAGGAGCACACTGTCCCTCTAAATAGACTCACTGTAGTACTGGGCGATATGAGTGCAAATCAATATCACAATTAATTGTACATTTTACCACGATTACAAGTAATGGATTTTTACCCTCATAGTTCAATGACTCAAGTAGGCTCCAGTATTCAAGCTGGGATATTTTTCTAATGTTGCTGGGAGCTTGTTCCTCTCTTGTTTTTTGAGCACTGTTTCATATTTGGTGTGTGATTGTGCTTTGGTCACTGAAACAGTTTTTTCTCAGTGTTTATATTTTCCTTTTTTTGTTCAGTGTCGTCTAAACACTACACATCAAAACCACAGGCGTTGTGTTGGCACAAGCTGCTGGTGTTGATCGGTCATTCTCAACGTTTAGGTTGTTACAAGAACTGTGATAAAGGCACATGTAGATTCCACTGTTCTGATTATATGAAACGTGTATTTTTATGAACACAGGTTTTTACGCTTACAGTTTATTGTACCATTGCACTTTTCCTAAAAATTGCAATATATTGCCTTCCCTACAATACTGCAATATCTCACAATTATAACAGCTGTATACGTGGCATGTATCGTATCACCAGATTCTTGCCAAAACACAGAATATAGGTTGTTTATAGCACTTTCTTTTTTTGCTATGAAGATCTAAATTCCTTGAAGTTGTCTTGCACTCATCTGGGTATTTTCAGTGTCCTCAAACTTGCAACCTGTGTGTGCGTTGGATCTAGGGAAGAGGGAACAACTCTCTCCAGTGTTTTGAATTTGAACTGCAGTACCTATTGTAAAAGCTTGCCCTGAGTACTACAGATTGCCCCTTCAAGGCAAAATAAAATCTGATTGAAATTTTCAGTTGAAAAAGCACATTAATACACACACAGTTTCTGAATTTACAGTAGCCTTCTACACAAATGATTTCTCTGCTGTTATTTTTTGTCACCTTTCTATTTTTTCTTGTTAGTTGGGGAAAATGTTAAAGTGTCATTCAGCACTTGGCAGATGCAGTTCCACTTATGTATTTGTATGTGACTTTGGAACATGTTTGTGTTGAATTAGCACTCTTAAAAATAAAGGTGCTATAGGGTTGTTTGAGTGATTCCATAGAATAAAGCATTATTTGCTTTTGTAAAACATATAATCATATAATAATTTTATGATAATTTTATGGTCATCATAAAATACTGTAAAATACAAATGTTCAATTCATAAACAGATTTATTCATGAACAATAATTCACAATAATTTATTCTTTCCCCACACAGTGTAGTCCGTTAACGGCAAGCACTGTTTTCACATTGATTTCACACTGTTCAGTGACTGGGAACTTCTGTGTTCAATTCATAAATAACATGTGAGTAGCACATATAATAACCATTCCTTCACTAATGTAAACTCTGGTAGCTAGGCACTAAATGAAACACCCACTTAATGATTAGGACTGCTGTTTATATTAATCTGGAATTTATTTAGTATTATATTCATCTGGACAATCTTTTCACACCATACTTCCACTGTTAAACCTCCCAGTGCATAAAAAAATCGATTTTTATACACTACGCACTAGCTCACTACCAAGGTTTGAGATAGTGTTGCATTAAACTGTTCTAAAAATCTGTTTTATAAAAACCATGAAAAATGTTTCTTTATGGAACCAAAAGTGCTTCGTCTATGACATAGCTCAAAGAATCTTTTATTTTTAAGAATGTGGTTTAAATCTGTCAAGAGGGATGCCATCTGCCACTGGATGAGAACAAGTGAGATACAAATTTAACCTGATGTCAAAAGGCTTATAAACAGCCTCTAAGCACTGCTATCACCAACAGTAGACCTAATTATGCTTTGCCAACATGATGAACAGCAGGGATAGACTAGACTGGGAAACACTTTGACTGAGGAAATGAATGACAGGAAACGAGTAATAGCAGAGACAGACAGACTAGACCAGGCAACACGACATGGGAAACAAATGACCGAAAAAAAAGGAAGTGAGACAAGGGAACTTAAATACACTACATAGACAAGTGACACCTGAGACAGATAACGAGAGGGCAGGATTACAAATGAGACACTGATGAGGAGGAGGAACAAAGGCGGGACTAGGGCGGAGACATGAATAACAACAAACAGAGCCATGTGCTAAGTGGGACAAGGGCGTGACAGGTGCGTTTTGGGGTCAGTTGTGAAGATGATACTGAAGGCAAACTCAATGTCCTATTAACAGAGGAATAATAACCCCACCCATCACTTACATAACAGCCCAACTTAACTGTGACTCCATGTAGACATCAAAATAACAACAAGAAAAACATGACTGAACAAGTCCCCAAGTTTTAACAATTCTGCAAATTTTAACTGGGAAACACTAAGGCATGCTTTGCATAGAGTCCACCCTCTACTGTCCTTGACTGCGTAAGCTGGGGCAATCACATCATCGTGGTGTTAACAGTAGCCCCACAGAAAAGCCAGTTAGTCCTAATACAATTATCTTCTACAATCCTATGTAATAAATTTCAGCTTAAATTCCAGTTATAATTTAAACTTGTCTTTTTGAATGTGATTTTCTCCAGTTTTTCATTCAGTTGCAACAGACAAAACTTGTTCAGCTTCACAGCACCTGCTAGGAAGTGACACGCTTGTAAGCGGAACATGGAAAAGCCTGTTGCTCAAATTTGATCATAAAATTGGAGTAAATCTCCGAACCTTATGTATGCTATTGAATGCTGTCAACAAACACAGATGTCCCTGGCTGTAAGTTACGGCAGCAGATTCCTCACTAAGAGCCCTGTATTGAAGAGGATGGGCTGGAATGCAGCTGGAGGAGCCAACATGGTACAGTGTTCTCATGCTGGAGATAAGAGGCCTGTGTGCAGCTGATGATAAAATGCTGAAAGCCACAAATGTTTGGGGTACTGTTAATCTGCTTCAGTCTTAGAATGATCATTAATTTCCATTTGCATATTTCTCTAAGCTGCATGTTATAATTATTACATTGTACACCAACAAAAATGATGCAGCGTATTCACTTATTCCACATGTGTATAATTGTTTCCACAGGAATGAAACACACAATATGACACTGTATTCATGTCCTCATTTTCTACTTGAATAGTTTCAAATTTTTCAAAAGGCTTAACCAGACGTTGGGACATTGCTGTGAGTATCTGAAAGCATTCAGCCACAAGAACATTACTGATCTTAGATGAGTAATTTTGGAACACCATTCAAGCTCATCCTGAAGAGAGTGGATTGTTTCGACTGCTTTAAAGCCAAATTTTTATTCAAGCAGTGTTAAATATTCAGAATGTACTTGGTCTTGTTGAGACTTGGGGGTGTTCAAACTGTTTTTCATAGTGTCAGGTTGAATTAACCTGAGAGAAGCTGGATGCAGTCACAGACGTAAGTTTACTAACACAGAGACACAAACATGAAAACAAACGAAGCAGAGACTCTCCACCTTGCGGTTTACAGACTAACAAGTCCCCGCACACACATACAACTGAACTGACAAAAGACAAGAGCAAACACAGGAGTACATGTACACAAGGCAATGAGAAACACCTGGACACTTAGGAAAAATCACATGACTGGAAGAGGGCAGGTCCTTAACCAAAACACTGGAGACAAGAGGAACATACACTGAACAATCCCTAGATTAGGAACACCTACCTTGTATCTACACCAGGAGTGGGCAATCTAATCCACAAAGGGCCAGTGTGGCTGCTGGTTTTTGTTCCAACCAACCAGGAGGTCACATGATCCGTTGTTTTACTGACACCAACTGTTTTAAGGAGTCAAATCAGGCATACTCTGGCCCGAATGGACTAAAATCCAGCAGCCACACTGGCCCTTTGCAAATAAGATTGCCCACCCATAATCTACAACCATTGTCAATTTTAGCAGCTGCACTGGCCATACAGAAGCACTTTGTAGATCTACAATTATAGTCTGGAATCCACCTGTTTCTCTGCTATTGTTATCCCCATTCCATCCAATTGGTGTCTGGACCACCACAGAGCAGATATGATTTGGGTGGTGGATCGTCCTCAGCAGTGCAGTGACACTGGCATGGTGGTGATGTGTTAGTGAGTGTTGTGATGGTACAAGTGGATCAGACACAGCAGGGATGCTCAAGTCTTTAAAACCATCAGTGTTGTTGCTGGACTGAGAACAGTCCCCAAACCAAAAATATCCACAAATTGTGCAGCAGCAGATGAGCAGATGGTTACAGTGTAGACAGGTTTTCAGACGCTATTGAAAGGGTTATGCAGAGTAACAATGGTATTAAAATGGATGATAGTTTGGTGCTGACTGTCTCAATAGTCGTGGGTAAAAATGGTGGTGTTCGTCGTAGGGCGCGTGACCTAGCATACAATCAGGTGATTGAAAGAAACAGACTGAATCTTTTCTGCCCAACAAACATCTCAAACAATCTGTGTGTGCAATACACTCTTCAGACATGCAATGAAGTAGAGCCGCCATCAGAATATGGTATTAATAGGCTTTCTACAGGATGGGTTGGCCGTCTGCTTCCCATTACTCTTTTTATTTTTGACACCTTTTTTTCATCTCATGCTTGGTTTTCTTAACAGGACAGCCACACATCTTACCAGGGGGTTGTTTCACAGATTTTTGAGCCATCACCAACAGGCCAGAACAATACTGATTGTGTGCCATCATACGTGTCAGACCATTATTGACAACATTGCTTACACTGTTTTTAGCAGCTGTTTTTAGATGTGGTTTGGCTATACTAAACCCTTTCTTGAACAGTGGTATAGCCATTCTGAATAAATTTCTAAAAATCCCACCAAATCCTGCACAACACCATTGTTGGGCTACCTGTATAGCCAGGCATGTGACCTCCATCCTGATTTTGATAGTAAGAAATGTAACGTTCAGGATCCATGGCCAGTCTGTTGAAAGATTCAATTTCAAAACCTAATTCCTTGTTTTACAGGTCTTAAGTGCAGCTTTACAACCACCTTCTCATAGGAAAAACGTACGTGCTGGTTCTGATTAGTTTTTACTTCTATAGCAATATCATTTATCTGTGACTTTGTTGACAACACATAGTGTGGTTTGCTGTATCTAACTGTGACAATATCATGTTGATCCCTGATATATGTATACATCTTAACAGGGGTACAAAGTTGTCTCCAACTAATTGGTAATCCCTAGAATACACACTCATATCAACAAGATCGGCTTGGAATTGAGAATCAATACCATCAAATCCTTCAGTTTGTTGTTTATGATGTGTTTTAGGATTACAACGACAATGGACTTTATCAGTTTTAGCGCCATAGTGCCTACTTGTCTGTCCACCTCATCAGTCAGATTAGATATAGCCTATAGATTAGATATTGTCTTCAGGAGTTTAGACAACTGACAGATTAATTTTAATATCCCTAAAGTGCTCATGAGGACTGCTACCAAATGCTTTACCATGCTGTTTCTTCCTTGGCGCCAAAACCAAATTGGTTTCACTAACAGTAGAACTAACAGTTGGTGTAACTGAAAATCTCTAAAAATAGTCTGATTTTCACTGTAGAGGCTGTAAACATTTTAAAGCATTTAGCCATAGAAAACCACCAGTTTCAATTTAAATACCACATGCAAACCCCCACATGGGGTTTACCCCCATGGGGTAAGGGTTTGGGGAGTCATAAATAAAGGGTCATAAATCATTCACAGGTGTTTGAGAGAAGGTGTAGGATACATACTACTCATATAGGTGGACAGCATGTCAGTCTGGGCGATATATAACTTTTTTTTCCACAATATATTTTTTCCTGTGGTAATTCTTACTTGTATCAGTGAAATATTGATTTTTCTTTAACATATTTCTGTGAGATTTGAATAATTTTCTAATGTGTTGCAAGAGATATTTGAAAGGGACTTAAATATGATAACAAACTTTGTCAGAAAGCATAAAGGTGCATAACATTTCAGTCTGTGACCATTTACAACATTTTTAAATATAACCATAGCATCAAGTTTTGTCTTGTAATTATTGCTCTTCTCAGCTAATTATTATTGTGTAAACCATGTGTCAGATTTGTCAAAACATGTGCCTGTGGACATTAGCTTCTCTTACAAAAACAAAAAACAGAGTATTTGTGCTTGAATTCTACATAAATGTAATTATTTTTAAAATAACATCACTGTCACCACCTTTATTCATTGTAATATCTTTTTTTTTTATTATTCTGAGATGGATGGAGACAAGGCTCAATATGCACGCTTTATGGGGTCTCTGAAAAGGAGAAGGCATCGAGGCCCTGATGAGCTTAGGCTTATTACTGAACATGACAGCGATGAAGATCATGAAGGCATGAACGTTGAAGAAGAAGACTTCATGGACATGGAGCTCCTGGATGAAGGGGAATAAGAGGAAGAGCAAAATGAGCAGAGCGATCAACCAACAGCCTCCTATCAGTAAATGCATGTATTCCAAGTGTTTGTATTTGTAAATGTGTGTGTGTGTATGTGTGTGTGTGTATATATTTATACTGAAAATAAATGTCATTATTTGCACACACACACAAACAGGGCTGCCAACAAAAGTTAAAATCAACAAAAGAGCACAAACTCTGATGTAGAACTATTCAGTGTTCCTCTGCAGTCATATCTAGCATGATTCAATTTAATGCATGTGTACTGTTTGAAATGGGGTAACAGATTACTAATGTTTGTTTTCTTTTATGGGTTTAGTTAGTCTTTCTTGTCCCATGTCATGTAGGAAGCAGAAATGCTTCCTTGATATTGTATCCTTTCCTTCCTATGCTCATGTAGACACAGAAGTATCAGAGCCCATACCATTTAATCCCTCTAGTCTAGTAGGTATAGATCTGGAAAGTGTGCATAGAGCTGTATGGTCAGTCATAAGTACCTTGCATATTAAAATGTGCAAAGGTGAGTCATGAGATGATTTTGTCGGGATCGAAAGATGCACTGATAAAAAAAGCAGCGCCAATCACAAAAACAGGAGGGAAGTGGAATCCAAAAGTGGCAGTGCAGGTAGCTAGGAGCTCAATAAGACTAAGGGAAGTGATCGGCTAAGTACAATGTGGAAGAGCAGGCCTTGGGTCAGGCGATTCGTGGAAAGCTCTTAGCAAGGCTAGCTTCGATAGGAGTATCTAGAAAAGCAGAAGATTTCCTGTCAAGAGTTGTGGGCAATGCAGGCAAGTCGTATTAAGTTTTTGCTGGGAGCAACTTAAACACCGCAAAAACTTGGACAGTGGGTAGGTGAAGACCCTAGTGGTGGATTATGTACAGAGTTTGGCATTCTGATGCATATTCTATCAGCTTGTAAAGTTAGTTTGTTACATGGTCGGTATACATAGAGACATAATCAGGTGCTAAGGGTTTTAGTATGTTTGTTGGACAGCAAATGGCTAGAGGTTAATGCGTTGACGAGTAGCTGTAGTAATAAAATAATTAACTTTGTGGAGGAACATGAGGAGGAATGTTTTTGAGAAAGTGCGCAGGCTACAAATATTAGTAGAAGGGGCGAAGCATGAGATTAGAAATTGCTGGTGGACATAGGAAGAAAGCTGCAGGTCCCAGAGTGCATTGTGTTACTACACTGAGGCCAGACATTGTGCTCTACTCTGAATGGATAGTTTATTTCATATATATCTATACAGATAACGGTTCCGTTTGAGGATGCAGTAGATGAAGCATTCGAACGGAAGAAGCTGAAGTATGCAGACTTGATAGCTGAGGTGAGGCAATGCGGGTGGCAGGCACATGTAAGACCAGTGGAGATAGGAGTTTGAGGATTTGTAGCCAAATCGGCCACATCCTTGCTTGTGCAATTCGGCATTAGGAGCTGGAAAATAAGGGCAGCTGTGAAGGAGTTATCAGAAACAGCTGAAAGGTCTAGTCAGTGGTTGTGGATAAGGAGAGCACAGATTACTTGGGGAAATGCAATATAGAGGTGCTATTGGGATAATTGGTGATGTAGCATGTAATGTTCACATGGAACAGGTGGCACTGAGCATACATTAACGGTGCCAGTGGGGCTAGGTACAGCCTTAGTCACCGGGAGGCTAGTGTGGATTTACGGTTGTTGATGGTAAAGGGTAAGGTAGGACTGTAAAGCTGGCTTGAAGAGGGTGGGTCTGTGATGCCAGACTTCACTGTTGAGCCTTCTGGAGGTGTTGTGGGCATAATTCAGTTAAACACCAATTAGAGGAGGTGCCTGCCTGATGACCCCTGTGAAGAGCTAGTGATACGGTGGTTGGTTTGGGTACTCATGGGCTGGGCTCAATGAGTCACCGTAGTTGTTAAGAATAGCCAGTTGCTGATCAGATCATAAACAGCCACAGCAACCTTGGTGTTGAGATGTAGGATTCAGCAGGAATTCTGGTGGCTGCAGGTAGGATATTTTACATCTTATCTTGTGTACGATTATATTTCTTGTCCCATGCCATGTAGGAAGTGAAATCGCTTCTCTGACTCTGTACCCTTTCCTTCCTATGCTGATATAGACACAGAAGCACCAGAGCCCATACCATTTAATCCTTCTCGTCCAATAGGCATAGATCTGGAAAGTGTGCATAGAGCTGTACGGACAGCCATGAGTACCTAGCATGAAATAGACTTCAAGCTGTTTTTCCATGTACACCATTGTTGCCAAGATTTGTCAGTTTACAAACTCTAAGTGGTGGGAGCTTGTAATGAATAGGCTGTCTCATGCAAACCATCATGGGGCATGGGAAGAAGTGACCCCAGATGAATTCTACAGGTTTCTTGGGCTCCTCATACACAGGCAGTCTTGATGGGCACATTAGAGAGATAGATACTTTATTGATCCCTAGGGGAAATTCAAGGTCTCAGTAGCTTACAGACATCACATACAACAATCACTAACAGCAATGGACTAATAAAAAAACAAAACAAAAACAAATATCAAAATCAAATAAGTAGTTAACATAGTGTGCTAAAGAATGATCAAACATAGCCTGGCAATAATCTGTGGTACAGTGAGCAGCCGAGGATCTCTTGAGTGCAGTATATGGTTTAAAAGTTGAAAAAGTGTGGATAGTGCAAAGGGTATGGATTACAGATTTGGCTACAAGTGATCGAAGATTTTGCGCAGACATTTAAAAATCAAGGTCACAATTTGATTTGACAACTTCTATACAGGGGCGGCACGGTGGCGCAGCAGGTAGTGTCGCAGTCACACAGCTCCAGGAACCTGGAGGTTGTGGGTTCGATTCCCGCTCCGGGTGACTGTCTGTGAGGAGTTGGTGTGTTCTCCCCGTGTCCGCGTGGGTTTCCTCCGGGTGCTCCGGTTTCCTCCCACAGTCCAAAAACACACGTTGCAGGTGAATTGGCGACTCGAAAGTGTCCATAGGTGTGTGAGTGAATGTGTGAGTGTGTCTGTGTTGCCCTGTGAAGGACTGGCGTCCCCTCCAGGGTGTATTCCCGCCTTGCGCCCGATGATTCCAGGTAGGCTCTGGACACCCCGCGACCCTAAAAAATTGGATAAGCGGTTACAGATAATGGATAATAACTTCTATACATCAACTGTTATGGTCCCACTTAAGGAGGACACAATTGGGGAAACAATGCATGTGGGACATCCATTATCTGTAACCGCTTATCGAATTTAGGGTCGCGGGGGGTCCAGAGCCTACCTGGAATCATCGGGCGCAAGGCGGGAATACACCCTGGAGGGGACGCCAGTCCTTCACAGGGCAACACAGACACACTCACATTCACTCACACACTCACACCTACGGACACTTTCGAGTCGCCAATCCACCTGCAACGTGTGTTTTTTTTTGGACTGTGGGAGGAAACCGGAGCACCCGGAGGAAACCCACGCGGACACGGGGAGAACACCATGTGGGACATGTAGAATTAATCACAAGAAATTCCTAGTGGATTTCAAAGATGGGAGCGGCAAGCAAACCGTGGTGATATGAGGTGGTGTACAATTGATGGAAATGTCTTTGTTGTTCAATGTGTCTCATTGCAGGGTGTAGGGGTGTGTCAGGGTGGTCAAGGATATAGAAATAGGTGCAGAGGTAAGTGCAGGAGACTTTAACAACTACAAGGTAACTAGACAGAGAAACTAGGGAACTAGACAAAGGGGCTAAACAGAGAGCAGAATATTAAACAAGAAAGCTAAACACTGAACAAAGCAGGAATGAAAAACAAGGACAAGCACAGACCACAAACATACACCAATCTCGATACATACATCTACAGTGACCCACAACCAGGAAACACTGACAAGGACTATATCAAGACAACACAAACAAGAAACACCTCGGAATTGATTAAGACATGACAGGAGCAGAGACAGGTGACAAGACAGGGGACAAAACACTGAACTGAAATGGGGACTGGAGTTGAGATAGGACAGGAGACAGGACTGGACTACGCAGGGGAACAGGAACCATGACATTTACAGGGACAGACATAAACCTGGTGACAGGGACTGAGACAAAGACAAAAGCAGACACAGGCACATGAACAGAAACAGGGACCAAAACTGGAACAGACACAGGGACATAAGCAAACACAGGGGAGTTCATAAGTCTGGGCAAAGTCTGAGAGGCCAGCCTGGGCACAGTTCTAGGGGTCAGCCCTGAAGTCCTTAGCACTGATTTAGGGACACAGCCACAGTCATGGGAGCGGAGGGGTTCACTGCCATCACTGGAACAGGAGCTGCGGGGTTCGCTGACTTCACTGAAAGAGGAGCTGCGGGGTTCGCCACCATCACTGGAACAGGAGCTGCGGGGTTTGCCGCCATCACTGGAACAGGAGCTGCGATGATTGCCGCCATCACTGGAACAGGAGTGTCCTTGATAGCTGCCTTCACTGGAACAGTAGGGACCTTGATAGCCACCTTCACTGGAACAGGATGGGCCTTGATAGCCACCTTCACTGGAACAGGATGGGCCTTGATAGCCTTTGTTGGATCCGGAGCGGCCTGGGTCACCGCCTTCCCAGGAACAAGAGTGGCGGGGATCGTCACCGCCAACACAGGAACAGATGCCCTCGGAAGCAGAGGACCCTGCGGAGATGTTCTCAGAAGTAGGGGGCCCTGCGGAGACGCCCTTAGAAACAGGGGGCCTGGAAGCAGAAGTCAGTTCCATCAGTCCCACAGATAATCCGAGATCTCCTGCTACCTCCTTGTCTTGGTGGGTCATTCTGTCATGTTGCAGGGTGTAGGGGTGTTTCAGGGTGGTCAAGGATATAGAAATTGGAGCAGAGGTAAGGAGACTTTATTAACAACCACAAGGAAACTAGACAGAGAGACTAGGGAACTAGACAAAGGGGCTAAACACAAGGGCTAAACACAGAGGCTAAACACTAAACAAGATGGCTAAACAGAGAGCAGAATATTAAACAAGAAATCTAAACACTACACAAGAAAGCTAAACAAGGCTAAACACTAAACAAGAACACTAAACACTGAACAAAGAAGGAATCAAAAACAAGGACAAGAAGCACAGACCACAAACATACACCAATCTCGATACATCTACAATAGACCACAAACATACACCAATCTCGATACATCTACAATAGACCACAAACATACACCAATCTCGATACATCTACAATAGACCACAAACATACACCAATCTCGATACATCTACAATAACCCACAACCAGGAAACACTGACAGGGACTATATCAAGACAACACAAACAAGAAACACCTGGGAACTGATTAAGACATGTGACACTAGAAACACAAGGGAAGGGTATCACATGACCTGGGAACAAGCAGGAAGCAGACACAAAACAGGGGGAACAGTCACACAACATGGGGAGCACAAACAGAAACAGTACAAATCAGAATACAAAAACTATGTACATAACACAATGGAAGGACATGCAAACAGTTACATGCCTTTCTAAGTTCCACAATTGTAATGATTCCTCAGGGGTTTCCAGGATGGTAAAGAATGGTGCCATGTGGGACAGAAAAGTAGTCCGTCGACTAGCTGTAAACACATGGGAGGTGTTGACAGATCTGATTAAATGTTAAACACATTTGCTTCAGATAACTCAAAAGTAGTGGAAAACACTTTTCTTCCATTTTGTGGACATCATTTTGTTTCAGGACTGGCATCGTTCCAATACAGCATCAAGTTGTGGTTTTAGTTTAGCAAGCTACAGCCAGATAAACTTTAGGGAAAATCTATCATGCCAGCTTGCAGACATTGCCGTCGGTGCAATTTTGCCACCTCAGCCTTCAATAGTACCAACCACTTCCTCATTGTTTTACATCATACACATACCTCAGATGGAACAATTTTCAATAAATTGCTGGCTTTGCTACAAAGAATTCAAAAAAGAAAATAAAACAAAGATTGCATGTATGGCTCCTGAGTGCCAAGATAGAAGATTTTGTTTAGTTGGCAATTGAAACATAGGGCTTCTGTCCCCTACTGTCAGCTCCTCTCATCCTTCCTCAACCCCTGTGTTTGAGTATTAGTCCTTTGTTTCTCTTTCTCTTCACAGGTCAAAGTTCAGTGTGCATTGTTCATTGGAAGGAGGTCATTTAAAGTGATGATCCATTGTGCATTGTCTGTTAAATGTTTTGTTGTGAATTTTTGGCAAAATGGCTTAGATGAAATTTGATATAATTTGCCTCAAAACTGTTTATTTTTCTGAATTGTTCAATGATTATCCTGAACAAATAATTGTTTTTTCTTGTAATGCTGAATTGGATTATTTGAGAGTTTGTTTTATGGAGTGATGCATTGTTCATTGTTCTTCAATAGTGCTGAATTATATTGTAGTTATTTGCAAGAAAATATACAGCTGGAATGATATTTTTTAATGTAATGATACCATGTTAATGTGTTGTTGTTTTTAAATTATTTATAGAATGGGAAGTGTATATAATTCTAATAAAAAATATTTAATGTTTTTGAACTATACACTGTGGTTAGAGTGCTTATTTGTCAAATACGTTTAATCTGCTGTCTTATTTCAAAAATATGGATGTTGACAATTTAGTAATAATTAATTACACATGAAAAACCTCCCCTGTTTATAATGGTGTGTGTATGTAGTCTTTATTTTCCATAAAAGTACATTTTCATTGGTTTAAAGCGTATTCTGACATTGGTAAAAGTGAAGTAAAAAAAGGAGCTACACGAAATTTCTAAATTGTTAAATGACACATTCTGGTAAATTGACTAATATATATATATACCACTTTCTGTAATTAAGCTGTCTCTGCATTAAGCTGTCTCACGAATTTGGAGACATTTCCCCCTTAAGTATTCAGAGACAACAAAATGTACTAGGAAGAGAGCAATATCCTCATCGCAGTTAGTGCTTTTGAATGTTGAGTTTTCTCTGTTGTCTAAAAATATGACAGATGCCCTTTCTGTACCATGATCAGAGAAAGAGAAAGCCCAGCATACTGGCCCAAGAGAGTTTTTATTTATTTATTTATTTATTTATTTAACAGAAACTGGGGCTTCATAAGCGCATTAGACCGGTTCTCAGCACACAGACTAGAGAGCTAGATGAAGAAACATCTGAATTTTATAAAAAGTGTTTTTTGATCATAATCATGAACTTTGCCAGACTCTGCCTAGTGTTTGCTGGCAGCATCAGCGTTGGACTGTTAAAGCCAAAGTTGGACATCAAACACATCCTGGGTTATTGATGAAGATAAGTTTGTGTACTACTGTGAACATCAGATATTTTGCAAACCAGTAATGTACCATATCATTCTTCCATTGTGTGAGACACATCTCATCTGAACTGGAGAGTGGAGGGTTTGTCTTCTCTGTGTTTGACTGACTGAAAGAACAGAGAGGATAAAGGAGAGCAGGTGGATAAGGAGTGTGGCGGTCTGGAGAGTTGTTAGTGGGTTGATGTGAGTGTTTAGCAGTGTCTGACTCTCATTAGAAACCCTTATGGCCAACCCTCAGGCCCCTCAATGCCTTTCTCTCTCTCTCTCTCTCTCTTATTCTATCCCACTGCCTAGGGCTGCACCTCAGAAAAAAAGTCCTAATCCCACAGGACAATAAAACACAGATGCTGCTGCACTCTCTCTCCTGCTGCTTTTCCTCTACTCTTTCCTTATTGACATGCCTTGTCTCTGCCCATCTTTCTCTCTTCCTCTCGATTGCATACACTCATAAATCTTTCATTCAGACTTTCATATGCATTATGTCTATGTCTGTGTGTTTGGGTGTGTGTGTGTGTGAGTGTGTGTGTAAGTCAGTGAGAGATACAGAGATAGAGAGAGGGCATATGGAGCACAGCTGCTGTTAAAGGCAGGACAAAGGCCTTTGCTTAGTTCCAGTGTGTAGTGTGGCTTTACCTGTTTGTGGAGTGTCTTTTCAGCTCTGCTGTGAGTGCCTCTGTCTCTCTCTCTCTTTCTCTAAAAGTCCCTTGTTGATTTGTAAATACACTGCATCCATGTCTGTAATGCATAACAAACCAAGTCTCTGCTTTCTCTTTGCATGCTGGCAAAGGAAGGCTCTGGTTTTGTAGAGTGTCCATTAAAGCAATAAGCCATGCATGTTACAATGTGGTCAATTACTATTGCGCATAACCTCCTGTAAAAATGCCAATTCTAAAACTTTACTATATAAAATGTAAGATTTTTAAGTATTTCTGATGATTTTCAGAGGCAGACATGACAGCAGGGAGGGTTTGGGAGAATTGTTGCTTACTGACAGGTGAGTGTGGTGCCCTGTTCAGCTGGTGCATGGTGATATAATTAAAAATGAGAAAATGTAGGTTGTGGAGCAAGTACATGTTAGTGCCATTAGGAGATTCTAAGCTTGACCTCTGATAATGCCTCAGACATCTGAGGCCAGGAGGCCAAAAGAGCCCTCACTTTTCCAGCAAAGAGTTTAAAAAACTTAAAGTTTCTGTTTCATAAAGGTTGACTTTGACCTAAACAGTGGCTACAACAGAACAATGTGACAATTCTACAAGGGGCACAATGTTTTAAACACTTTGTTGTGTTAATACCGTGCTGTGTGTCTATTTGTATACATACTGAGTATTTTACCACTGCTGTTAATGTGGCCTTTCAAAAGTAAATGAATGGCTTAGGAACATTTAAAAGCAGGAAATAAAACCTCACACACCCTTTCTCTGACACATACAGACACACTACCTTACGGCTGCTCCTACCAGTCACGAGGTCACCCTAACCTTAACCATATCCACAAACAACATTTTCAGAAAAGCTGGAACACTGCACAGTGAAAATAAAAAACAAAATGGAATGATCATTTTAAATTATTTAAACCCTAAATTTAATTGAAAATACTAGAATTTTAAACATTGAATTTCATGAAAATGCCCAAAAACCTGGGACAGGGGCATTTTCCCCATTGTTGCATCACCTCTTCTTTTAACAACAAGCATTTGGGAACTGAGGAGACCTAATGCTGTATTTTTGGAAGTTTATTATTTTCCCATTCTTGCTCGTTATAGGATTTCATCTGCTCAGAAGCTTGGGTCTCTATTATAGTGTTTTTCATTTCATAATGCACCAATTATTCCAATTTTCAATGAGTGGACTAATATAAGGGCAGCACGGTGGCGCAGCAGGAAGTGTCATGGTCACCCAGCTCCAGGGACCTGGGGTTTTGGGTTTGAGTCCTGCTCTGTGTGTCCATGTGGGTTTACTCCCTTGGTCCAAAACACACGTTGGTACGTGGATTGGTGACTCAAAAGTGTCCATAGATTTGGGTGAATGTATTTCCTCCAGGGTGTGTTCCCACCCAATGATTCCAGGTAGGCTCCGACCTCCCCATGACCCTGAACTGGATAAGTGGTTACAGATAATGAATGGACTAATATACCCAGACACTTTTACTAAGGAGCCATGATGTGGATTGACCTGTCTAATTGAAATGAGCAAAGCCTTCTTTAATGAAGATGCCCGGGCAGCATATTGCTCCAAATCCTGTATATATTGTTCAGCACTAACAGTGCCTTCACAAATGTGCAAATCACCATGTTCACTCCATACATCACAGGTGTTGGCTTTTGAATTGTGCAGTTATATCAAGACAGATGTTTTCTCTACTTGTTAGCCTGGAGAATACAGCATCCATGACTTCCAAATAGAATTTATATTTTTGATTTGTTGGCCCACAGGACACTTTCCCACTTTGTCTTAAATTTCTTGGGATTCTCTGAATCTTGTAATAATATCATACTGTAGATGATCCCCAGGTTGAATTGTTCCACTCTTTGCCCAGTTTGGTCTTTCACAGAATGGTGAACCCCTCCCCATCTTTTACTTCTGAAGGACTCAGCCTCCCTGAGATGCTCTTTTTAAACCCAATGATCTCAATGACTTCTTGCCAGCAAACCACATTTTTCTGAAGCTTTACACAACTTTACCAAAATTATATTATGACTACATTCATTGTGTTTTACCACTTTCTTCATCTTTTTTAGAAGGCTCTACATCTTCTTTAATTGTTCTGAACCCATGTGACCTTTCTCCTGTTCTTACAGCCTCAGACTTAGAACCTTGTGAAGTTAAGCAAAGCTCAAATAATTTTATAACATTTTCTGAATCCACATTATTTTTACATTATTGAAAACACAATGAACATCAGCATGTGACATCCACATGCAGCTATGATTGATTCTTAACCACACATCAACTCTTCTGTTCAAAACTGCCTGTTGGTTCCTGTGTGCTGCTCTTGGCTGGTGTCTGATCTGGACGGGCTGCTGCTGGCCCTCTGTTTTACAAGGCTGTTTCAGGCAGTGACCCAGTGCCAGGCCAGCTGCAGTGAATACCCGTGCCAGCTCCCAAGCCGCCTTAACGTCCAAATACTTCCAGAGATTGTTAAATTGTGTTTGTTCTCGCAGCACACGCACATTTACACTCGTTCTTTTGGTCCCCCCCTCCCCACTTTATTTCTTACTTTATTGAAGAGCTGTTTAAAAATCAGCACTACATTTATGTATCATAGCAGTTATGTGCAGTAGGCAGTAAATGGAACGCATGAGGGCTGATTCATATACTTAATGCCAAGTGTCAGCTAAAGGGGCATAAAGAAGCAAAGGCCCTGAGCTCTGGTGCAATGAGGGCTCCATTCAAACATTTGGAATGAGTTTGAGTGGCATTTGTGATCATCCAATATCAGTACAGGCTGCAGAAAGAAATGACCAACACAGCATCTTGAAGCCATCAGACTTTTATATTTTCATACAAAAATATTGCTTTCATCACCATTGTCATTATATACATCATTGTAAAAACCAAAGCCCATGCACATGTCGACTTCAGTTTCATTGCATTGCTTTCCCTGAAAGCAGAGAATCATTTAATCCTTCACCTGTCGAGTAAAAGCTTCACATTTCCTTGGGAAATTCATAGACTGAGAAATTCACCTTGTTCACTGGGTTACAAGGGCTCATGGATAGAGCAGACATCGAGTTTGGATCTCCACTCCCGCTGTGTACAACACACATTCATCAGTACATTTGGTCATAGAAAAAAAATGCTAAGAAAATATATTTTCGTTTTTTTCTCTTCTTCTCATACGTTTCATAGTTGCTCTTCTTCTGTACAACCACCAGATCCTGGCCCGAAGTTGTACCTCTGCTTTGTACCATATAAATCAAACCCACAGAATGATTTTGGAATCAAAGCTTTTTTAAAGCTCAGCACATGAATAAAGACCCTGTTAGACTTGAAAAAGTGCTGCTGAACTAAGAGAAAAACATATGTGCAAGAGAAAGAGAGTGGGGATTGCACACATGCAGAAATTGACTGTATCAGTGACACCTGAGCTCTGGAGACCAAACCCATTGTGAAGGTGAAAAAAAGAATGTAGAGAAATGGGTTTCAGAGGGAGGAGGCGAATGAGAAGAGGTTTCGTTTGAACATGATTGAGAAAGGTGCACATGGGAAAGATATGTCCGCTTTAAGATGATGCTGAAGTCCATTTGCATATTGCAGCCCTGTGTGGTGGTATCAATATTGCAAAACACAATATCTCGATAACCGAAAAGAACTACACTGTGCAGCACTATGCAGACAAGCAGGTAGGCTTTAACCTCAGAGTCCAGCTTTAGAATTTAGCAACCTAAAACACTGATTTCCATATTTTAGAGCCTCAGAAGATGAAAGCCAGCTTTAGACAGTGGATGCTGATATTGCACTGTGATATGGCCTCAGTGTAATCAACTTCCTCTTCACAGAAATGTGTGGACGGAGGAGAAGGATGACTTTTTGACACCTTCACAGAATTCCTTGCAACTCTTCTGGGTGATGATGAGTGGGAGAGATACTGAGATACTGGCATGAGACCAACTCTCTCTCTTTCTCAGCTGCTCACTTTGACGTATGTGAGCTTGCCTTTAGCTGACATCATGCTGGCTGAGCCTGTCTTGAAAAGCACAAGCTGGTGTCCTGCAAAAGAAGAAGCAGAACAAGAGGTGGACTGTCAGAGAGGCGCGTCCATTGCCTGGGAACATTCCTTACAAATGAGACATCAGAGAAAAGAGAATGACTGTAGTGTGGGAGTCATATATGTTTGAGTTGAACGAAATGGGGAAAAATGTAGATGGGGAGATAGAGGGGATGAAGAGAAGATGCAAAAAACAAAGACAAAGAGAGCTGGCCAAGATTTCATCCCCCTGGCTGATTATTCAGTTATTAATTCACTGAAGCTTAACATGAAACATACCTGCTCTCTTTAACATTGCTTCTTTTGCAAAAAAATGTACCAACATTTACTGATGTGACTAGGAAAGGGCAACATTTCAGTAAAAGGAAATATTTGTATGCATGTTATACTTAGTCCACAATGGTTTTATGTGAAATGGTTAATGGCAGAGATATATTTTATTAGATTATTATATTTTTCCTGCTTGTACCTCTCAGCAATACATGGGATGCATTTTTTAAAATGATTGTAAAACAATGTCCCAAGAAAGTTTATTCATAACCATTTTAGGTAACAACTTTCTGGGATGTAGTTTTTTAGAGGCATTAAATTCTTCCGATGTCTGGTTCCAATCACCATCCTGAATAACTCCTGAATTGGGAAATTTCTCTAGGACAGACCATTTTACAGCAAACTACTTTAAATGACTTTGTGTACATCTTAACAATTGAATTATAAGGAAATATTAAAATTTTGGTCAAATTGCCCTTTAATTCCCCTTGAAGTCAAGTTACAAAAGCCATGCATGCTCAGAAAGACAAAGGGTAAAAGAGGAGGAAAGAGAGAGTGAGAGAGAGAAGGGGGAGGGGACAGGAGGAATGTAGGACTGGTCTGCTCAAGGCTGTTTCAATGAAGATTAGTGATGGCTGTGCTGATGTGCTGTGCTTTAATGAAGTGGCTATGTGCTCCTGAGAGGGGGAGAGTAGTAGTTCAGCTGAGGGAAGGGCTGGAGGCAGCGAGTGATGAAAGATAAGTGCAAAGAGGAGGCCTTTTCTTAAATACACAAACACATACATTCCTGGATAGTTATTCAAAAGCACATTGAAAACTCACACTGAAAAAGTGAATTGAAAAACTTTTACACCTTGCATTAAAGAAGCCATAAGTGATTTTCTCAAACGATTCTTCTTCACATTACAAAACACCCATTATATTAGGGCTGTCGCGAATACAAGGTTTTGAGCTTCGGCTGGGATATTCAGTGAATATTTGAATACTCTGAGAGCGGGGTAGTGTATATTGTTGTCATTAACAAAATCAATTTCCGACCCCTGCTTTAATACCCCTCTCTCCAGGTTGTGCCGTGGCTCGCTAACCTGTTAACTAAGGGCACAGAGTATACACCATTTAACCAGTTGAGTGGATGTGCTCCAATTTCAGGCCCAACGCTGGCAAAAGCATGTTAGGCTGTTTTATATGACTGAGCTTTAGGATTCATTTGCAAAAAAGCCTTTTATGTTGATGAGCCTGAATACGGGTGGAGCGGGGAGAGCACTGTCTTTACCGCTTGAGCCTGAATGTGGTGGAGCGTTGCCTTTATCGATAATCACATTTATCCATAAATATCCAAATCTCAAAATAAGAAACCGAATACATACCCAACAAACAAATACCTGAATACGCCAGCCCTATTGTTCAGAAAATCATCTCTCAGTGCCCACTGTGAAATTAAAGCTGCACTTTTGTTCCCAGCATTGCTCCGCTTGCTGCATTGTTCGCTACACTAAGGGCACAGAGTGTACATAAATAATCAAATCTGATTTGATTTGATAAATAAACCAGAGCTTCATGGAGGTGCTCTTATTTGAGGTGTAAAGCTGACAAAATGAACTGTAGCTTTGCCATGCTTTGTTGTAGCGTTAGGCTGTTTTAGGCTTAGATCAAGACCTTTATGTTGACAAGGCTGAATACACGTGGAGGGTTGCCTTTACCGCCAAGTTTATTAAATTTTTTTTTTTTTAAAAATATGAATATCTGTATCTCAAAATTATAAACCAAATACCCAACGAATGAATATCCGAATATTTCGGGCCAGTCCTACATTATACTGACACCTAGCGCCCTGGATGTTTCAGAAATTCTACATTAAATATTCTTTTCAATTTGCCCATGCCATATGAGGGACCCGCGCTATGGAGCATAAATTGGAGAATAAATTTGTTCATTCAGGGACTACAAAGCAAATTGATTTTTCATCTCACAAGAGATGCAAATAAATAAAGTGATAATCAATTTGATGAATATTGTTAGTTATTTTAAAAGCAAATATAACATTACTTCTTCAAGAAATATTCCCAGTAAATGGATCACATTTGGATTTTACACATTAAAAAAATAACTAAGCTCTTCTCAGGCACACCACATTTTGAGGCTGTCATCTGTTTTTCAGGTGGAAAAGTAAAGTATGATTCATCATTCAAATGTGCATTTTAGTGAAAAGTGTCAACAGAAATCAACATTTAAGATACAATCAAAAAACAGGAACCGCTTGTCGATGAATAATGTAAAATGGCTGGCAGAGAAATTAGTGCTCACGCTCTGCTTAAGCTTCTTACCTGTCCACGTGTTTTGATTGGTCAGAACAAATGCTCTGCACTGGGCGTGGCTCTCACACACACCAATAGCCTCCTGGACGTTGTACACAGACAGCATGCATCCATCATGCTGATACGACGGCCAACAGCGGTAGTTATCTCCTGCTATAGAGGCGTCCACCACCTGTTTATATTCTGCAAGAAAAAAAAAAACACAGCATAGTAAATGAGTGGAAAAAACAAAAGTGTACAAGTGGTCAAAATTGTATAAAGGCTCAAAATTGGTCATTTATAGTGATATTGGAGTTGGAAGTTTATACAGTATTTTTGTACATCACAGGACAAGCTTCCTTGATATTGACAGAATTAGTGTACACACAATTGATGGTCTGTTCTGAACTGTCTACACATTCTCTCTCTCTTTGCTCTCTCTCTCTCACACACACATTTTAAATGCCACTCATCGTGACCCCAGCCACAAAGCGTCACCAGGCAACCACAGCTCAACAACAGAGAAGAAGATAAAGAGAAACAGGGAGGAGGAGAAAGAGACAGATAAAGAGATGTGAAAATGAGGAGAATGAAGGCGACTAAACCAACAACCACCCTCTCAACACCCACCTTCTCTACTCATTCACAATGCTAACATACTCTACTTCTACTGCTTTATACAGCTACGGATACTTCAGCACTTCATGTAATAATTAACACTATAAACAACAGAAATTCTACACAGAAAACACACAGTAGGTGGATTGGCTGTGTGAAACTGACCACCGGTTTGTGTGGATAAGTGTTGGGTTAAGTGCATGATGCACTGTGTGTGTTGTTTTCCTTGTCCATAATGATAGTGGGTAGGCTCTGGACCCACTGCACCAGTGACCAGGTTGAACTGGTTACAGAGTATGAAAAAATGAATGATTGCTCATACAACATAAATAATTTATCTGGCCACAATCTTTCTGTAGTCTCATCTCTTACTTCCGAGGGAAGGAATTTGTCTGTAGCCTCCTGTTAAATGATGTGAATACAGTGTGGGTGAGCAGTCACATTTGTCAAAGTAATAATGTGGAGAAAGATTAGGCCATAGTCTTATGGATAATCATTTGCTGTTCTGTTCTTGACCAGAGGAAAATATTCAGTGTATTCTGGAACATAAACACAGAGAGAGAGAGAGAGCAAGCAACTCAAACAAGAATAGATGTTTGAGAAACAGGCCTCTGTAACTTGGCCAAAACTCACATCAAACTGGCCACGCGTGCCAACTCTTAATGGCTGGACGCTGTATTAAATCATTGCATTTTTCCCCAAAATAATAGAGAGGCTGTCTGTTTCTTGTCATGGTGGGGCTGTGTTTTCCAGAGTGAATATTTATTTATGCTTAGACGCACAGAACTGACCTAATATTAAAATTTCATTGGCGTCTAATTCCACAGTAATGCACGGGTCACTGGAACATTTGTCTGCAGTAATTCAATTTAGGTACAGGATTCTTGTATTAAATCTTGTTTTTTTTCACTTAGCATATCATTTTTATGCTGTTTATTAATTGCAAATTCCACCCATGAGCTAGGATTTCCACAGCCTCACCTAATGACACCAACGTGTGAGTGATGGCAAGAACATCTTCCTTTGAGACATATAAAGCCAACTATTGCTTCTATGAAAACTGCTACTAAGAGATTACAGATGGCTAGCATTATGCTGACCAAGACACTCACCTGGGGAGCGAAGCAAATAGTGTTTTCTTGCACTCCTGGCTCTGGGCGGCTTAGGCATAACCAGGGATCAAATGCTAAGACCACTGTGTCAATCAGGAGCACGTAAAGCAACACTACGTAGTATTTTTCAGTAAATTACAGCTTCAAAGTCACTGTGATGCTTCACTGACCTGTAATAGTGAGAATAGAGCCTCTAGGTTATTGCTACTCTGGTCTCAGCACTGCAGAAACTGCACTATGTACCTTTAAGAGAAGGATAGGAAACCCCTCCCTAACCCTCACTCTTGATTTTAAGACAGTTCTGTAAATGTAAATTATACTCTGCAACTGTAGGGGGAGCCCAGGAGCAAAAATACCAAATCTAACGTAGTGCTGATTTAATTGTATTACTTTTATTCACAATCAGATTTTAATTTACTGTTGTTTAGTTAAAAATATTGACAAAAGGACTTGATATAATGCGATAAATGAAGTGATAAATATCATACATTAATTAGAATGAAGCTCAGATAAGGTCAGATAAGAAAATTCAGACTGAATACATTTTCCTACATGGCTTAATGGAGTGTGCCGAGTTGAGTGTGTTTTAACGTGGAGAGCTTAATGTGTTTATGTGGGTGGGAAGAACTTGGGGGCTGTAGGATGAAGTGCTGTCTCCAGACTACGGTCGATGAGCTCAGCTTCACGACAGTGTGACAAGAGTCTTGATGAGAACAGAACCGCTTCTTCAAAGCTTCCACATCTCCATTACTCCATTAGCCCCCGCCCACCCCAAGCATGAATCACTCTCTCCCTCTCTCTGTGTCTCTGTCCTTTGCTCCCCTTTTTCATTTTCTCATTCCTTCTTCACTTTTTCTGTCCCTCGCTATTCTCTTATAGTACCTCTTTCTACTTCTGTAGTTCTTAATGTCTACCTATGTCTCTCTTGCTCTTTTTCTCCACTCTCTTTCCATTTGTTTGTATTTCTCTTTTGAAGTATGTCTCTCTTCTGTTTTTCTCTTAAAAACCTGTCTTTCACACGCTTTCTCTTTCTGTCCACCCTCTAATTCTCATTTTTTCTTTCTCTCTTCTTTTGCTCAATCTGTCTGCCAACTTTCCATCTCTCCCTCTCTCATACACCGTCCTCCCTCCCTCCAGGGGACACAGTTAGAAGTTTGGTGAGAGGCTGGTTGATTTACTAGTGCTCTTCGCTGTACACTGTTAAAGAGAGGGATGGTTTTTGAATGGGAGTCTTAGGGCCATGTGTGTGTGTGTGTGTCTGTAAGTGCTAAGTGTGTCTGGGTGGGGTTATGGAGGTGGGGGTGTGACACAAACCCTCCTCATGTAGCTCTGAAAACCAGGGAAGAGCCAGTCAGCAGTAAATAATGCAGACTGTTAGATGCTTTATGGGCCTAATGAATGCTTTACGCAGCTCTCGCTTTCACTAAACTGCCGACTGACATTGAGGAGCAAAGGCAGGGAGGGGAGAGAACGAGAGAGAGAGAGAGAGAGAGAGAGAGAGAGAGCGAGAGAGAGAGAGAGAGAGAGAGAGAGAGAGAGAGAGAGAGAGAGAGCGAGAGAGAGAGAAAGAACTGCTCTGTCTGGGAAGACCCAAACACTTGATTTTGAGCTGTGTTTTACAAGGACCATGCCAATTTACAAGACTTTTTTAACAAAGAGTCATGAGTAGATAAGAAACACTCACTAATCCAAATGTACACACACTGTGCCAGTCAAAATATCAAACACTCCTGCTCCTAGAAGGCTTTTCATTATCGTTATCACTGTATACATTTTTCAATCACAATATGAAATAACACACTGTTGGAAAAAAAACTGTGCTTTTGCTACATTATCACACACAACAAGAATGAATAAAAATGTAGATGTTAAAAATAAAACTAGAATAACACTCGAAAATCTTACTATTTCAGGGGCAGCCCTGAGCTCATAGTTAGAGAAATGAGCTTCTGCCGGGTTTGAGGGTTGCTGGTTCAATTCCCAGGACTGACAGGAAAACATACGTCCATGGCTGAATCGCCCTTAAGCAAGACACCAAACCCCCCAACCCCCCAATGGGATTACTAAAGGTGATTCTTCTTGTTTTTCTTTAAGACTTATGAAAACTATATGCAAACATTTAGCTGGTTGTTTCCAGACGTTTGACCAGATCTAATGTACTCCAACATAATTGAGGTCTTCTAAAGGGGAGGGGGGATTACATCAGCCGTTTCTACTTTACAATAGCAGTGCTTGATTGGGTTTAGCTTAATAAACAGAAGAAATGCTTTAGTGAGAGCTGTATTTCAAGCAGAAGTCTTTAAATAATGTAAATTCATGTTCCAAATTGTGTCAAATAAAAAAAGGGTACCATATGGGGTTCTACACTGCATGGCTTCATTCCTACTTAACACGCATACAACACATATTAGCTGAGCGCAACATGTCCTATGTATGCAAATATTTAACTGATCGACACTCCAGTATAATTAATGTACTCATCTACCAGATAATAACACATATGTATTGCTTTCACCTCTTATTTTATTTATAACTTAAAATTCGTTTATACGTATTGCTGTATTAATCTCATGTTTATAGCCATTTGGACTGACGTAAACAAGGGAGGCTTGAAAGAGTTAACCGTGTCGACTGTGGGGATTCTTTCTTAACACACTCATCAGTCAACGACTACCTGTACTCCTGCTTTACACAGGCAATGGAGCGAGGGGGAGAGAGAATGAGAGAGCAAGAGAGAGAGGAGCAAGAGGTAGACCATGAAGAAGAGGGAGAAGAGCAAACAGAGTGGTTTAAAGAGCAAAAAGTGAAAGTGAGCGGAAGAGTGAGCAGAACGTAATCAAAACAGAGAAACAAATGATCCAGTGCAAACAGCAGAGGACAGACAGCCACGATTCCTTTTGTTTCTCTACAAGAATCCACAAGAAAAATTCAGCCAGTTAGTTTAAACCTCACATTTCTCCTAAGCATTGCTTTACACCACACACACACACACACACACACACACACATCTCCAACATTCAATAACTTCACAGAAGTTGGAATACAACTCAGGAGATGTTTAAAATGATATGTGTCATATGTATATATTATTTTCTATTCACACACTATCAAATCAACCATTGTATTCTCATCCTAATATAGATATATAAATCATATATGTGTTATATATTCTGAACTCATCCTGATAAAGTACAGCAAGAACAATTGTAAAGCAGGGTGGAGATGAATAGAGAAGAGGATTATTTAAAGGTTTCAGTCCAATCAGTCACAACCAAGGAAGGCCTGCTGCATATAATCACTTAAGTATGTTAGCAGATACACTGTGGATGGGAGAAGGTTGTCCAGCCTACGGGAGCTAAAAGAGCGAAGCCTCTATCTCTGAAGCTCATTATATATTAAGTTCAGCACAAGATAATATACACTCTCTGCTCTGATTCACTCCCTTTTACATGTTTCAAGTATATTTAAAGAGTTATTATTGTTAATAATTTAATAGTGTTATGACTTTGTTTTATTACTGAATCATTTTCAGTCTTATTACTATTTGAAATCTATATTATGGTCAGAATACTATGTTATATAGTTACGTTATATGTAATAACTCTATGCACCATATGGTTCATTGCTAAGAAATAAGAAACACAAGGCTGAAACGTAAACATGATAAACCCAACAATAAAATGTTACTTTGAGAGGTATGAATAATAATCACAAAATGGAGGTAGAGCTTTAGAGGTGTAGTATAAGCCATGGGGAACTAGAGTGCTTAGTTGTGTGTCTGTTTGTTGTGTGTGTGTCACTGTGTGTACCTGTTTCATGCATCTGTGTCTCATTCACAAGGTACTGTCCATTCTTGTACATGTCCAAAGCCTTCTGAAGGTGAGCGAGGGTCTCCTCCGTTCCCCAGAGCAGCTCACCTAAACACACACATTAACATCACACACACTCAGTACATTGCACTGGCACATTGAGCTCAGTTTATGGGGAATGAAGCACAGTGTAATTGTGCATGCCAAACTGTGCTAAATTATGTTAGGACGAGGACATTTTATGAGGAGAGAGAGGAAGAGATAGAGTTAGAGGGAGAGAGATAGCATCAGAGCGTGAAGCCCACCCATGCTACCCGTGGCTTCATGGCTTGTTTTGCCTGAGATAAGCAGATTTCAAATGCTTTACATGACATACCATCATCCTGATGAACAAGCTGAGATAGAGTGAGCATGCACAAAGCAGCCCAGACAGGCACAGGCTCAAGGGGGAGGAAGGGGAACAAAGTAAAGAAAAAACAAGGCAGAACAAGTAAAAAAAAAATAAATAAAAAAAAAAAAAACAGGACACAGGAGAGAGGGTCTTAGAAAAGGAGCAAAAAAGACCAAAGTAAATCATATCACAGTTTGCTTTAAGCTTGGTGGCTTCTAATTTCAGCCTTCATTTATTTTATTCAATATGTAGCCTTTGAATGAAACATTTTAAACTCCATTGGGCCAACACCAACTGAAAGGTTTCAATATGGAATGTGCTAGAGACCAGGATAAAGGAGTTAGTTTCCTACAATCTCTATTCTGAACTACTAACTAATGAGTATGCAGCAACCGATAGTAAGCACTGTTAAACTGACAATAACATGTTAAGAACCAGCCAATCAAACATGCTGCCACTGAACAATGCTGGGACTGAAATTTGCTGGCAGAATTTCTATAAACAAAACATCCAGTAGGGAATAAAGTGATGAGTATACACTTTCTGAATACTATAAATATAAACCACAGCACAACAGCAGTGGTGTTTCAGCCTGTGTTCAAACTCGTCAATTTTGGTTTGATTAAAACAAACTCAGGTGTGATTGCTCCATTAGTGCGTATCATTAGAGTCAGTGTGAATGCTCGCTTTCAAATTCTGGTGCCCACCAAACAAGTGGACAGAAACCTCTCGAGAAAATGCATTTTGGTCCATTTAACCGTGGTTCGGTTCGTTTCAAGTGTGAATGCAATACAAACCTAAAAGCATCAAATCAAACCAAACACAGGACATGAAGTTCCAGGATGTATCAACAATCACGATGTGAGGGTGCTGTTTTGACACCTTTATCCATTTTACCAGCTTGCACTGTGTTTCCAATGTTTCCAAGTAAAACTACCTCCAAGTAAACACACATGCTTGCTATACAGGTTATGTTTTTGGTTTCTTTATGCTCTCTGTTTTGTCAATCCATGGCATTACCAAGATCCATGAAAACTAGTTTGTGTTGTGCAACCTGTTAGGATATATTGACGCAAAAGTCTGAACTTAGTAAACACAGTGTAACTAGCCTGCAGGTGTGAAAGAACAAGTATGTGTGCAGAGCACATTTGTATCTAGCATTTTATTTTATACAGGATATTTCACATTTCAATTTTATTTGTATTGTTCAGTGTGTAACCTTAACATTACTGGTAAATCTCCAGGTCTGTTTCTAAATGCCATTCTATTATAGTCTTTGACAGATTTCTAATACTAGGTATAGGCGTAGCTAACAGATCTCTAAAGCACTATAAAACTGTACTGATTTTTTTGTAATTGAATTATCTGGCTTTGAATTGGAAATGATAGGTTCTGCTTTTGTGTCTTTACTCATGAAGTGTTTCTTCTTCATGATTTTAAAGAGTTTTGCCTGTCAGTGTCACTACTGAGCATACTAATGAAAAGTTCTAGATTGGATAAAGCTGCCTTATGCTAGTGTTGTACAAGGTGCTTTGTAAATAGAAAAAAGTGTGATCTTTGTATGTTTATCCAATAAATGTACTGTATGTGTGAGAGTACACTGACCTGTAGAGTTGACAATCTTGTCGAGAAGAGGCCTGAGTGCTGTAGGGGCACTATGGGGCAGCAGGTACGTAAAGAAGAATCTGCATAAAACAGAAGATAATCAGTCCAGTGATCCCTGTGCATTTACCATACCACAACTCTTCGACAATGGCACTAGCCTTGTGAGAAATTAATATACGAAAGTGTGACAAAATTGAATTGAATTGACTTTTAGCCATAAGATTGTGACACAATGGAACTAGCTGGATGTATTTCCAAAATATGAGGCAAAAAATGAAAATGGTGTATATTTGTTTGTTTAAACATCAAAAAGTGCACATTCTACATCTTGTTTTTTTCATAATATTAAATCTTACGTTCTCAGAGAAGTACATTTATGGTAACAGCACAATGATAACCACTGTTTTTAAGCTCCTATTATAGTTAGCTCTAGTGGAAAAAAAACAAAGAAAGCTTCAGATACTGAACATTTCTTAAGCAACAGTACATATATTACATTTTTGGATCAACTCATGCCCCATGCTGACCTGTAGGCATTGTAGAGATTTCTCTTCTCATTGATGCCCAGACAGTGTCCACCGATGCAGTTGAGGGTGAAATTGCGAGCAGGGAACTCCAGCAGACAGTCTAAGGAGGAAGAACATTGAGCCTCCTCTAAACTGGCATCGTCCAGATCTGTTACCTTCAGCTCACCATCCACCAGCACAAACTGCCTGGGTCTGAAGTCCAGCAGAGTCAGGGAGCCGAGAGGAGAATGGGCCAGGTAATACAACAATCGAACCAGACTTAAACAGATCTGAAATAGAACAAGAACAGCAGAAATAGGTGGATGAGTAAATGAAGTTATGACTGTGGATCTGAATTAGCATTGCAAAACCAAAAAAGCTTTGTTTTTGAAACAGTATTCTAGTACAAATGTGAGTACAGAACAGCATGTAACTAAGAAGGTGAACCCATATATGTATGTTACACTGTATCTAAACATTCATGGACATAATGATTCAGTTGTGCACACATGGCATTAATAATCTGCATAATAACGTATGAAACAAAAGGGTGTTGTGGAGTAGTTTGAGCTTTAGGTCACCAAGCCTATTGCCAATCATGGGCTAGAGCAGGGGTAATGAATTAAAATTCATTATGGTCCAATTAGAGAAAATTTTCCCAAGCCAAGGTCCGGAACATAATGTTTAACTTGCATTATGATCAGTGCCCTATCATGGACATTAAAATAGCCTTATAATTACAGCATAAATTTATATAGTTAACTGAATGTGATGTGAAAGCAAATTATACTTTCAATAACATTTCAATATATTTCAACAAGATTTATTAATAAATATAAATAACAAAATCTCTAAATAAAACGTCCTTTTCTCATTTCAAGTAAAATTTACAAATAAACAATGATTTTTTAAAAATGGATATTTTAAATAAAGTACCGTGACCCTGAACTGGAAAAGCGGTTACAGATAATGAATGAATGAATAAATGAAATAAAGAGTTTTTAGCACATCCCTTAGGCTATTTTTACTGGCCCCAAGACAGCGCTGTCTGGAGCCTGACCCTGTGTGTGTCACTCATTCGAGTCATAGCGCTCATCATAATGCACAGATATGATTGGCTGTGTAGCCTCACGTGTCATATGAAGAAATGCATGCGAATAGTCTGTGAGATTCCTGGAGCGCTAAACCTGAACAGTAATGACTAGCAGATTCCCATCGCTTAAAACAAACACAAAATAAAAATAAAAAAAGCTCTTAATAGTTTATCTGTTACAGGTCCAGGTCCGGGCAAGACAGCGGCCTGCCTTGTCATGACCCCTGGGCTAGAGGGTTAAATCCCCTATCACTGTGTTGTAAAGCAGTACACCTGCATTTTCTGGAGGGATGGAGCCCTATCTAACACATTTGGAATTAGCTGAAGTGGTGTCTCTGACCCAGAACTAGCCACGCAATACTGGCACATGAGCCCATTAATATTTGTATCTGTATACAGTCAAATCCTCACAGTTATAACCCAACATCTAGTGTGAAGTCTGTTGATTCAGCACAGATGACAAAATCCCTACTCATACTCTTAGCTCATACTCTTCAGAAGAAAGGCTGGATGAGCAGGTGTCCACTAACACAGCAAGAATGGGACTCCGCATTAGCATGCCAATCCAGACTCACAGTATCAAACATTTATGCTCTGGTTTGCATTGGGACACAGCTTCAAGACACAGGAAATCCCAAAAGGACCAGGCCACTTAATGTGCATGTGCATCAATGTGGGTGTCTGGGAGCACCCGCCTTAGCTCTCCAATCACCACTTAATCTCTCAAAGCACCACTTGAATATGTGTGTGCGTGTGTGTGTGTGTGTGCGTGCGTGTGCGTGCCTTGGGAATTAGAGCTGGTATTGTGTGTGTGGGTGTTAGGGGTCACTTTGGGGAGAGCAGAAGGCTGCTGGTGTTGAAGAAGAGCCCTCCCTGGCACACAGGCCACTGCCAAATCCCCGCTGCCAGTGGAGCGCTGAAAAGCAGCAGGAACAAAAGCAGGGGAAGGAGAGGGAGGAGGGAACACTGCGCCGGCCTTTCACACAACACAAAAGCTGTTTTTAATGTACTCAGGATTAGGAGCCACTGGGAAAGGTCAGGATCTGCCTGGTGTACTAAGTGTGTGCGTTTGTACGTCTGTGTGTGGTTATAATTTATTCCGCCAGGGTTTGTTGTAATTGAACACTGCTTTGGTACAAATAAAATCCAAACCCAAAACCAAAAACAGACATTTTGAAAGGGAGAGTTTTCATCACGTTTTAATGTCCTGCTCCATTTATATTCAAAGACAAAATTAGATCTGTCCGAAAATTATTGTTACTGTCCATAAATATAATCAACAAAGAAAACCAACAATCTCTTACATGGGGAAAAAGGATTACACCCACCTGGATTTTTTGACTAGATTAAAACATAATAAATACATAACATAAATACATTTGCTTCTCCCAAGATACGTGAAGTCAACCACTGACTCTTTTTGCACTGTCCCTCGCTGGTGATGCCTGTCTGGCTAGCATCATGCCTTCTGTCTGACCAAGAACTTCATATCTCTCAAACAGTAATGGCTCAGTAGAAGGATAAAACAAATAATTAACACATAATGAATGTTAATGTAAAATATATTCAAGCAATGTTTACCATTCTACTTATCTCTTCCTCATGGGGCTTTCATAACAGAAAACTTGTGTTTTCAGATTATGCTATAAATTACATTTAATAAGTGGGTATTCATGACTGTTCGGAGTAACTGTACATTGGAAATTACTGTGTGTAAAGCTGTATTTTCACCTGTCTGGTTTTATATGGTATGGGAGGCTGTGTGTGGGGGGGAGAGGGGTGGGGGCGGTCATGTTTGAGGGGCTCTGGCTATGAAAGCCTTCGTCAGTGTGTAGAGGAAATGGCTGTGGATCTAAATGAGCCGTTTGGTAGTCAGCAGTTCTGTTGGCCTCCCCAGAGTCTATTAGTACCTCATATGCAATTCAAATACAACTAAAGCCCTCAGTGCAGCGGTTTTCTCCTTCTCTATGGCAGTTTCCCTTTTGTTCAAAATGCCCAAGACTGGACTGAAAAATTCTGAATAAAAGAGAGGAGGAATGTATGGAATATGTATAGGAACACGCTTTTGGATCATGTTGTAATCACCCTGAAATTTAGGTAAAACATCATTCAAATGCAGACATACCCCAGCGAATTGCTTTGACTGAAAATTGAGTTTGTTAGGAATTTATGCATTTTTAAGCTACAGGAGCTTTTGTTTTGAAATTCTATGCTAATATGCCAATCAATAAAATATTCATAATTATTTTTTACTTATTTTTATTTAGATTGAGTCATATTAATAGTTACCAGTCATTTTATTTTAGACCAAATTAATTCTAAAACTGGGGATTAAATTCAAACCCACTTCCTGAGCTGTTAGACCCTGAATGTACTACATTCTGGTAAAACTATAGTTACTTTTACAGTGTTTTTCTAAACTTTTGTTGTTTTCTCTTGTTTTGTTAAACTCTTGTTTTTGCTGGTAATTATTTTTGTAAAAATAGTAATACAACTACAATCAAAATAGAGCCTTCATTAAAAAGAAAGAAAGAAAGAAAGAAAGAAAGAAAGAAAGAAAGAAAAATAAATAAAATGACACATTGTAAGAACACATGACAAATTATCAAATTTATAGCTTGTTTTCCACAGTCCCCAAAGTCAAGAGAGGAATTTATTTTATATTTATTTCCTGCAAATGCCTTCATTGTTCTGTGCTCAGAATTAATTTGCAATGGCTGAGGTGGCAGGAAATCTAACTCGAAAGTTAACTTGGCAAAGTCTTCCCAGAATCCTTAAGCATGTGGTGAAGCAGCTCTAAAGGTCCTGTTCCAGGCCTTCATTTGAGGGGAATTAGAATTGGTAATGCTGAACTATTCTGGAAGATGAAAAGCAATCACGGTGTTGAAGGCATATCGAGTCCATGCTGAGCTGGGTTATGAATTGCTCTGTTGAGTTGTACACTGCTGTGATGACACATAGATGAGTGTGGCGCACTCCACATCAGAGCATGGAAATGTGCTTCCACTGCTGCCTAGTGTATGTGTATATGTGTGTGTTTGAGAAAGAGAATGCATATGTACCTGAGTAAACATCTAAGTTTATGTATATTTTTATACCCACTTTTTTAATCACAAAGATATTGTGCAATGCCAAATATACGTTGGAAGCTTGGTTGCAATAATTGGTACAGAATTTTCATAATGATTATAAGAGGTCAGGTAGATAATTACATAATAAATGAAAATATATATCGGCTACAGAGAGCACTGATACCATAGGTGTGTTGGAAATTGCCCCGTACTCACTAATCCCTACATGTAACACAGAGGGCACTTTTGGGACACACCCCATGAAGCAGATACAGACGCACATGCTAGATGCAGCTCGAATTTAAACTTGGGCCAGATTACAAACAGGCTGGGTATTTTATACCACACAACTGTTTTTGTCTAGTTTTCCGAAGACTGGAAACATTTTACACACACACACTACACGACCACAAACTCCCCAACCAAACACAACTCGCGTTTCCCAAATATAAATACGGTCGTACAACTCGCTGAAAGAAATATTATAGAAAATATTGTCTCATTATCTTCCATTAGAATGAATAGAGCAAAGTGTGAATGTTCAGGAGGTGCCTGAGGAAACACTGGTCCATATAAAGCTCTCTAAATCTATGCAATGTATTGTATAGCATTTTAGTCTGTAACAGCGATCATAGACTGAAGGAAAAACCACTTCTTTAAACTGACATGAGTCAAATGTTTGAAGTGGTTCCACACAAATAAAATGTGTTGCAGCACGTGTGTTAGAGTTCTTGCTGTAAAGGGCTGTGAGCTGTACAGGGCTGTGTGCTGTACAGGGCTGTGTGCTGTATTAGGGCTGTGTGCTGTACAGGGCTGTGTGCTGTATTAGGGCTGTGTGCTGTACAGGGCTGTGTGCTGTATTAGGGCTGTGTGCTGTACAGGGCTGTGTGCTGTACAGGACTGTGTGCTGTAATAGGGGTGTGTGCTGTAATAGGGGTGTGTGCTGTACAGGGCTGAGTGCTGTACAGGGCTGTGTGCTGTACAGGGCTGTGTGCTGTAATAGGGGTGTGTGCTGTACAGGGCTGAGTGCTGTACAGGGCTGTGTGCTGTAATAGGGGTGTGTGCTGTACAGGGCTGTGTGCTGTATTAGGGCTGTGAGCTGTACAGGGCTGTGTGCTGTATTAGGGCTGTGTGCTGTACAGGGCTGTGTGCTGTAATAGGGGTGTGTGCTGTACAGGGCTGTGTGCTGTATAGGGCTGTGTGCTGTACAGGGCTGTGTGCTTTATTAGGGCTGTGTGCTGTATTAGGGCTGTGTGCTGTACAGGGCTGTGTGCTGTACAGGGCTGTGTGCTGTAATAGGGGTGTGTGCTGTACAGGGCTGTGTGCTGTATTAGGGCTGTGTGCTGTACAGGGCTGTGTGCTGTACAGGGCTGTGTGCTGTACAGGGCTGTGTGCTTTATTAGGGCTGTGAGCTGTACAGGGCTGTGTGCTGTAATAGGGGTGTGTGCTGTATTAGGGCTGTGAGCTGTATTAGGGCTGTGAGCTGTACAGGGCTGTGTGCTGTAATAGGGGTGTGTGCTGTACAGGGCTGTGTGCTGTATTAGGGCTGTGTGCTGTACAGGGCTGTGTGCTGTATTAGGGCTGTGAGCTGTACAGGGCTGTGTGCTGTAATAGGGGTGTGTGCTGTACAGGGCTGTGTGCTGTATTAGGGCTGTGTGCTGTACAGGGCTGTGTGCTGTATAAGGCTGTGTGCTGTATTAGGGCTGTGTGCTGTAATAGGGGTGTGTGCTGTACAGGGCTGTGATTTACTACACAGAGGGCATTTGGGTCATTTCTGCATCCCAGAGGAAGAGCTATAATAATAGGAAATAATTATGGTGGGTGGTCAGTATGGTGGTAATAGAGATTAGTAGGAATACTGACTGAGAACTGTGCTGAACATCAGGCGATAGAAGAAGAGAAGAGAGTGCAGAGAGCTGGATTTTACCCAGTTTACCAGAGATCTTTACCCATTCCCTCCAAAGAGAGCAACCTGTACACACTGAGCAATCCGTTCCTCAGTGCTATTTTACCTCACAATTCTTACTAAATCTCTTCTTTTGTAGGTTTGCCCACGATACCATTTTTAGGGCTGTGGAGATTCAGAGAGATATTTAATGAATGTTTTAAGCTTCACCCACTTGAGTTGTTCATACAAAATGTCCGACATGTGATGGGTCCTGAGCCTACCACTACCTACAACGATTAAGAAATTAAATGCAGCTATAAATTCCAAATGAGCTGATATTATCAGCTACAATGCTTGTATTTTCTGGGGGTTATTTTACTGGGCTACTCACTTCAGTCAGATCAGATATGCTCCTTTTCAGGGAAAAGTGAAATTCTATATTGTGTTTGTCTACAAACACCTCCAACTGCCTTTTACAGAGTCTGTTTTTTGTGGAGGTAGTAAAATTTCAGCCACCTGTCTAAAGTCATATCAACTATTGTCGCTGTCTGAAAAACAAAATCCATAAATCTCCAAATTGGTAAATTAACAGAAGGCTAAAACATTTTTACATTTTAATGCATTATAAAGCTGAAAAAAACTATTCTATTCTAATTTGTTTTGTATAATTTATATTTATCCACGTATAGTGAAACCACACAGTGAAAAGAATAGCTGCTGTGTTCAAATGAACCAGATAAATGGAAATAGTTAAAGCAGTTTTTTTTGACAATAGCAATGCTATATATGGTGTAAGCAATTCCTTGAATCCCCACCCTCTCTTCCTCCAGCAGCAGACAGATAGTTGATGGAATGTGTGATATGGTGGCAGCTGGGACTGACTCACCCTGAATCTCTCCTCCCAGGGTGTCTGCAGCAACTGGATCATCTCCAGAGGACTGCCCAACTCTGTGATGGCCGTCACTGTATCCTTAATGTCGTTACTGTCCTGGTAGCAGTAGCCGTATAGCTAGGGATAAGAAAGAGAAAGCCAGAGAGATTGAGGAGGAGATAGACAGTGCGACAATGAGGCAGAGAAACATTAGACTGTCAGTCACTTAGTCTCAACTGAACAACCCTGTGTACAATTTCCTTGTTTTGACTCTGTATGTATGTACGTGTATGTGTCAGTGTCGAATCACAGAAAGTGCAGTGTCAAGTTAAAGATAAGAGGAAATCAACACAGACTGAGATTCAGCCTGTCCACCAACTCTCTGTACTGTACACAAAAACAACACAGTTACGAGCCGCTTACCCAAAGCATGGAATTCTAATTAGGAAATCTGATTGTACGGCTATGTGTGAATGAAGTGTGTGGGTTTCTGCAAATCTCTTGGCTCCAGAGTCTCCATACTGCTGAGTCTTGCTGCATTTGGCGCTTCGCTAACAGAAACATTTTCTTAAGCTAATTTGAGCCAAAGAAGCTAGTTAAAATTAAACAGCATGAAATTTCATCTGAAAGGAAAACAACCTATGGCTGCGTGACCGGCCCATACCACCGTCAGAGTCTTCGGCAACAAAGAGGAAAAGCTGGGATGAGGGCATTCTTCTCTCTAGCTTGTACTTTTCTGTTTGCTGGCCTAAGTTCACCTAAGCTGCAATCAAACCCTCCAAAGCCTATTAGTGCACAGAGTTCTCTATTACATTAGAATGCTTATGAAGGAGTGGAGGGCTTGAAACATTCTCCTTTGTGCATGGAGGTGTTTTCGTGACTTTATTTTAGGGGGGAACGCAAATGTAAAACTATACTCTTCCTCAAGGCTAGGTAATCCATGGTATTCCAACCTGTGAATGCGCTGACACCTGCAAATAGAATGTAAACATCTATTTCAGGAGTAATTCTTTCCGGGACTCACAATTCCTAGCGATGCCTACCACCGCACACAGTGGATACAATAGCACCGCTACTAAAAATGACCAATGCCAAAGCCTTAAGCCTCAATGTTGCTTAGTGAGGTCCGCACACACATTGGGAGGACATTGCAGCCACAGCTTGGGTGCGCCTGGGACATTTTTAACATCAAGGCAAAAAGTTATAGATGGCGCTGTCCGTGCCAGCCATGTGAGCAGAGAGAAATCTGGGCAGATGTTGACAGAATGCCCTTATAACACCACCCAAACTTTGGCACAGTGAAAGAAATGAAAACACACTTTTGGAAGCACACACTTTTCCAGAAACACTCATTGAACTGGTCTGAGTCTGTTTTCAAATGCTCTCGTGAGTGCAGATACATCATCACTTGGGCAATAACTGAAAAAAGTGACTCATTACATTCGCTCAAGTGCGTTCAGTAGGAGGTAATAATCCAGGTTTGTGACCTCTCGTCTGATGCGTCTTAATGTGAAGTATACCCACAGGAAAGGAAAGGCAGAAAAGATATCTCTTTTATATCTCAGATATTGCTCCTAGACCACAACAAAATTAGATCTGAAGATTTCAAGAATTTCAAGACAATAATACTCACATTTATCTGAAATTAAACATTGGAGCTCAACCTTTATTTCTAGTCCAAAGCAATGAACCTTCACTATTTCTAAACTGTGAAAAGCTGTTATAATTTACATTTGGCCCAGACGTCTCTGTTGTGACTACAATATTGAGGTTTCTTTTCATTTGGGAGATTTGCTTTGAGTTTTTGAAAGAAAGCTGCATAGATAGTTCTCCATACTTCTAAAAATCAGATGAATTTTCACCAGCATTTATCATTATCCCAGTAAATCTAAACACTTTCACTGATGTTGAGGCCTGGGAATGTCCATTGTTCTTAATGCAGCAGCAGTGTCCCTGTGTCTTAGTCTACTTCTCATCAGAAATCAATAATTAGTACTTTATAACCACATTAAATAGAATTACAATTAATATAATATTATGTGGACAGGTGGCACGGTGGTGCAGCCTGTAGTGTTGCAGTTACACAGCTCCAGTATCCTGGGGTTGTAGGTTCGACTCCTGTTCCGGGTGACTATCTGTGAGGAGTTTGTTGAGTTCTCCCTGTGCCTGTGCAGGTTTACACCGCATGCTGTGGTTTCCTCCCACAGGCCAAAAACACACGTTGGTAGGTGGACTGGTGACTTAAATATGTCCATAGGTGTAAGTGAATGTGTGAGTGTGTGTCGCCCTGTGAACGACTGGCGCACCCTGCAGGGTGGGTTCCTGCCTGGCGCCCAGTGATTCTGGGTAGACTCCAGACCCACTGCGGCCCTGAACTCGATAAGTGGTTATAGACAATGAATGAATGAATGAATGAATACGTTGACACTCACTTGTGAACAGCACTGTATTAATACTAAGCAGAAAAATGTGGAGCAGGCTTTGACACTACTGGAGAGCTGGAAAAAGCTCAATCTGATCGTAGACCACTGCTAGCAAGCGGAGCTTTCCCAGACCAGGCAGAACGCTAAGACCTGATCTGAGATTAGACACTCAGTAATGACTATTATCAGCAAGCTCTATCTAAACAGAGTGTGACTGTGTATATGAGTGTGTAGATGTATATTTGTTTGTCTTCATTCCACACAAGCAACCTCATGACTATGTGTGTGTGTGTGTGTGTGTGTGTGTGTGTGTGAGGGTGTGCATGCTTGTGTGTTAGACTCCTTGGCTGCAGTGAGTGTTCTGTGAGTAAGATAACTGCTCAGCCACGTGGTGCCGTTTTGTCTGACCTTGGTTCAAGGGTCACACTCCTTGTCCAGAGTTGTTTTTAACCAGAGGCACAGCATCTGGCCAGTCCTGTTCGATCAGTGTTTAACAGCAGCTTATGGAAACACACCAGAATTCCAAGACAATGACCCTAAGCATACTGGGCACACAATCTTAGAAAATAACATATCCTTGTATCATCAAAAGTACAACTTCATCGCCTTTAGTTAGGGGACATGTACCATGTTCCACTGCAGTTGATGTTAAATTGCATTGACTCTATACACCCTGACCCAGGAGGATACATCTTGTAAGTAATTAATTGTTCTTATTTAATATGAACCCATTGTGGACAAAGATGCTAAGCTATACAATGGCCCAAAGTGTACCATTCAGCTGTCAACAGAATGAGACACACTGGACAACATGCAAATGCCTAAGGTCAAAATGAACAATGAAAAGCTTGGGCTAGAATGGTATACAGCCCCTATAACTGACCTGTGGAGCAATGGAAATGCGTTCTTTGTAGTGACAAGACACCATCCAATACTTTTGGGATGAATTGAAGTGTGGTTTGTGATCCAGAACGAATCATCAAACACCAGCACCTGACCTCTCTAATGCTGAATGCAACCAAATCCACACAGGAATGTTCCAACATGTAGTTTAAATCATTCTCAGAAAAGTTGAAGCTTCCCTGCAGCAAATTTCTGAAGTATTGCTTGGATGAACAGGTGTCCACAGACTACATACATTTACGTAAAGGGAACAGTTATGACTGTGTGGAACTGCAGTTCTCTTTGGTGTGTTTACGTTCAGAAGCTTCACACCCCTTATGGTGGAATGGTGTGTTTCAGAAGTAAAATGAATGTTGTCTGTACATGGCAGAAGTTTAAATTGTCTATAAATTTTTATTCACTGTTTAATCTACCATATAATCTCCTTCATGCTGTTAGCAGTCTCCCGAATTTAAAGGGGGTTCCTACCTAAATAATCTGAAACAGGAAAAATAATCAATAAAGCATTATCCCAATCTCTTTTCATGATTTTCAATGTTTGGAGAGCTCTTTGCCATTTCCCTGCCATGAGCAGAGAGAGAGGAAGCCTAGAATGTCTGGCTGAGCCACTTTGTTTTCTTTACTCGTTTACTGAGATCGGGGTTTCATAAACACATTAGACTAGAATTAGACACATTAGGAGATCTAGAAAATATCTTCTGAATTTTATAAAAACTGTTTTTTTATTACAATTGTGAACATCACCTTTACAATTCACCATTTAACCTTAAGAATATTCTTGTACTTTTATGGGAACTTTGAGTTTCCTTTATTTCTGATAATGTACATTAGCTGGTAAGAACATATTTTTCTAAGGAAACTTTTTTCTGGAACCTTAAAAACAACAAAGAAACCATGTATAGAATGTGAGACGCAAAATAACCCCTCCTCCATACTGCTTCACTGCCAATCGAATCAACAAAGCCGCGTCTTGGTTTCATGTGTTGAGACAAATTGATTTACATTTTTTGCTCCAGAAAGTCCTAACACAAACAAACACAGGGTTTAGTCACAGCCACTAATCAAATTACTGCTGGATCAGTTACGATGAAATCTTTGAAGGAAAATGCAACAACAGCTAAGATTAACTTCTTTTCTTCAAGGCTTAAAATATAATTACAATGAAATTCATTTACATTCCTGTTTAGACCGCCGTAGAACCTGAAAGTAACATATTTTGAAAGTTATGTGTGAAAAGTGTTAAAGAGTTTCAGGATGTGTCACTGAGAGTTCAAGCAGGATTCCTTTATGGAAGTTCAGTGTTTTTTATTTATTATTTTTTTAAGATTAGAAATAGTCAACTACACTCAATACAATACATTCAGTGGTAAACATTTTGTAGTCTTAATGTTCAGTTTTTCTACGTTTTTTTTTTTTAAGAACATACAGTGCTGTAAAATTGACTGATTTGTGGATTCTGATTTTGGTAAAAGATGATTGCTTTAGATGATTTGGTAAATGTAAATTTTGGCCACTCTGATTCACTGTGATGTCTCTTCCCAGAAAGCAAAGGAAAATATATCCCACATACAGTAAATGTGTATGTGTGTGTGTGTGTGTGTGTGTGCGCGTGTGTCTGTGTATGTGTGTGTGTGTCTGTGTGTGCGTTGGTGGTATTACAAAACTTCCTCGGTACAGCCAAGTCTTTCTCATCCTGCATATCTCACACTCAACAAGGCGCACATCTTCATGCCATACTTGTATCTAATCAATGTGGTATAAGCCTTGGCTTGTAGCTGAGATTTTACAGGTAAGGTTGGCAAAAAAAATGACATTACACCAAAAAGTGTTACACAATATGTATCAAAATATGTAGCTATTATTAGAAGATAAATAATTGAGAATAGGTCCACGAGGGGTGAAATTTTAGTTCTAAGAAAAAAGTCTAAGATAATGATGTTCAAGATGTTGAATGCACTGTTTTTTTCTCAACCATTAAATCTCTACCTTAATTTGACTTCTAGGTTTCAAACTTTGTATCAGTTTTTATCTTCAAAGTGCAATCTTACTTTTGACCTATAGAGGATGTGTTAACCATTTTCTTTTAGGAAATCAGAAAAACATAATCAGAAAAAGAAACTTTCCCATAGCTGTTTTATGATATAAATAATCACAATAAGTATAATATACTGTCATGTTTCTGATTTCTAATTAAGAATCTAACACTAACATCCACTGTTGAAGTTACTAAAGTTATGTCATAAATTTTGAGCATATTACACTATGGTAAACGAGCTACAAAAATGCATTGGTGATAAACTACACTACTCTACATATATTTGCAAGTTTCTAGAGTGCCCAGCACCAACATAGCTCATATGCCAACACCCCAGCGGGTGCACAAAGCGTTTCTGTGTGAGGTGTTATTAATTTGTATACACACACACACACACACACACACACACACACACACATGCATGCATGCGCATGCACACACTTCTGCCACACTCTTTTAACGAGTGTGCCCTGGCAGGGCTTCAAAACGGCATGGAGATGGTGGTGTTTGTGCAGGGACGTTGCAGGACAGGGCAGTGGCAGCCAAGCGTCCACGGCTCAGGGTCACTGAACGAGGGGCCATTCACTAGAACAAGAGAGGCTCAGTGAGACAAGCACCATCCTAATCGCACAACCAGTAGGGGTGGTAATTTTCAGATGGTATATGGTTTAACCCTGTATTGGGTATAACTGTCTTATTTTTTTATCAGAATATGTACAGAACGCCCCTGGAAAAACTTGAGAGCAAGACCTATCTTTGAGACTCACTGTGCTTTTATTAGAGTGTTTAAAAAGGCATTAAAATGCATTGCTGAAAACTATTCAATAGCAGCATAAACACACAGTGCTTAGTTTCTGGCTCTGCTTTACTCTCAGCAGGATTTTTATAATGACACTCTTTTTAGCAATAAATCCTAGTCAAAATCAACTAAAGTACAGCAGCTTGAAGTAAGTACTAGGTAGGTGAGCCAATGCTGTATTTACATCTACAGATTCTATGGCCAATAATTTGTTGGCACCCACTTGTCGCATATTTTTTTCTGAAATTAACAGCATTAGGACGTTTGTACACTTTTATTGCATAAACATCCTCTATAATTCTTGGAAAGCATTCAAATACTGCTGTGAGGGTTTGATTGCATTCAGTCACATAAACCATAATGAGGTCAGCTACTGATGTTAGATGATTACTGCATCTCTGCATTACAGATCACCTTCAACTGGTCTCAAATCTGAATCCGGTGGCAGTCTTTTGGCATTGGGCCTGGTGACTTTAGGTTCATGTGCAGCTGCTCAAAAGAAGTCCCTTAAATTGGAATTTTCTGTGATGGTTATACAAGCTGTGTGTGCACAGTTGAACATGTGCAGGTAACTGAAATCCCTCATTAGAAAACTAGACATATGTTATTTGCTAGAACTGAGGCATACTAAGGCTGAATGCTTTTGGTAAAGATATCAGTTTGAATATGATCTGACTAATACAGTGAGTGACTGAGATTTCAATTACAAATATTTTCTATAAATAAAGGTTCAGTTCTGTTTTTATAACCAAGAAGACCAAGAAAATCTTGCCTAAATTTTGATTGCTGAATGGATTGTACCAGACTGTCATTCAGTTGTTGTCACATGTTGTCATCAGCACTGTGATTGGCGATCTCTAGTTGGTCTTACTGTTTTTAAATCTTGTTCTTTAAAAACTAAAACTGAACCCTTTCAAACTGCAATTTCAATATAGAAACTATTAATCTATAAAATGTAGAAACACACGGACAATATAAGACAATACAAAAGCCAAAAAAGGTCATTACTGTGGGGTTTACAAATGCTGTTAACTGATTTCAGCACAATATTGAGTTGAGTAGAAGCAAAGGAAACCTACCAAAAGCAGGTTAGGAACTTATTTCTTAGTAAATCCAATATTCATTAGTATAGAAATGTGTAGGAATTCCTCTGGTCTAAATATGTGTTAATTATTGTTGCTGAACAAACAAAAACGAATAAAATGAAACATGGAAAGGTGATTTATGACCCAATGTAAATGAATAAAATTGAATTTATTAAAAGAGAAACGTGGAAAAGCAATTCATATTTCCTCACAAGTATACTTGAGTATAATGTCAATATCAGAACAAAATCTTGTATTTCCATTTTACATATAATTTTCCATAATTTGACAAAGCTGGTTTTTGTAATATGTTACAATTTCATGATGACTGGAGAAATAAAAACGCTCTAAATATATCCTGAAATCTAAAGATCGGTGGCATGAAACTCCATTGAGTCCTTTCACTGCTTTCACAGATGTTTTGTCATGACAGCAACAATAAGTAAAGGTGTTGTTATTTTTAATTTCTCAGTGAATGTTTTGCTTATATATCTGGGTGAATGTACACCACCTCTATAAACAATTCCTAATAAATGGGAGTAAAACTAACACTGCCCTGCTGACAGTATCTCAACGATAGTATCTAAACCTCATAAGAACATTCTCCACCACTGTCTGAATCTGAAGCCGGAAATTGAACCTTTAAGAACAATAAGGATCTTTGAGGGTGCGAAAAAGTGTGTGTGTGTGTGTGCAGGAAAGTGTGAGATAGTAGGACAGATATGAGCACTCTCCCCAGCCTGTTCCTGAAGCCAGATATCCTACCCAAACAATCAGAGCGCAGTCACAGCAGGTTAGCAGCTCTGTGCTCTATCACAAAAACAGTAGAACTGAGGAACAGAGGCCTGTCTTCTGCAGAGCTCTTCATTTCCTCTGCAGCTTTGGAGCTGCTGATGAGTGCAGAGTAAGCACTTTTACCTCAAGAATTCCATCAGGTTTAATCATTACAAGCATGACCACATTCACTGTGGCTGAATCCCAAATAAAATTCCCTTTTCCCGTTTTCAAAATAAGAGTCTAATGTAGATTGTTCACACTGATAAAGTTGAAAACGATACCATTCACTTACTTAATGCACTGCATATGGCAACTATGCTGCTGCACACAGCTTGTTTTGAATTTACTGTTTTTGTGATGTCACAAATGGCAATATCTTAAAAATTCAGGTTTATCTACATATTTTCTCTAACATTAATTTAAAGAACTAAGAATCAGTAGGGTTCCTCTATGGCAATGGGCTACTTTAAAGAGAACAGAACTGGAGGTGGGGGTGGGATAGGGTCAGTCAGGGAGTGAGTGTGCCTGAGGCAGAGATTCTGACTCCTCTGCCCTCTGCCATGTTAGCGGCAGTGTGAACAAGATGGACTGCAGGAGATCAGAGAGGCTGATAACACAAAAGGGAGGGGGAGAGAGAGAGAGAGAGAGAGAGAGAGAGAGTCACTCCACTCCCACAAACCTGCACAGTTTGTGCTACACACTTAAAGATGAATGAGTATCAGTCCTGGGTGTTAGGTGAGTGTATATGAGCCATATCAGATGGTGCATGAGGCCTTTCTTGTGCACTACTCAGGGGCCTGATTGGGGGTCATCTACTGGGATTATATTTATGTTAGCGTGTCGTTTTGCTAGCTCCTTATATCCTCAGTGAACACCCGCTTACTCTTTCACCCTCTCTCTCTCACACACATACACACACTGACTGATGGGTAATCAGTAACCTCCTAGTGTTAATGTGAAAGCTTCATGTCCTGAACACAGAGGGCCCCAGGGGTCTTTTTTTGGTAAGGGACAGAGACGGGAGAGTGCTCGCTCTAATTAAACACGGGTTAACACTTTAACCTCCCACTTCCACGGAAAGGAAGCGGACAAAAAGAAAAAACAAACGATGCAGATATCTTGTTCCTAACTTATCCTGGAAAAAATCTGGGAAATTAGTCCTTTTAGGTTTAGAACTCAGTAACTAGTACAAACTATTTATTAACAGATAGAAAACTAGTACTCTGGCAGCCAGAGAGAGAAACTATAGTGTGTTTACATACTGACCCCTACAGTTATAGGGATTAAGGTAATCTAAGTAAATATCTGTCCACGGCCTAGACAGGAGTAATGCATTTCAATAATGGGCATAATAAAGTGGGTCAGCCTGTCAAACTTGTGTTTTATGTCTGCAACTTTGCTTTTTGTAGTAAAGAAATTAAACTCTGATGCTGTTGAATACACCTTTGTGGTATTGTGTTGACTACTATTTTCATAGTTGTATGTTTCCTTGCTCACAATAATGATCTGTGATATCAAGTTGTTTTATAATTTAAAACATGTTAAATGATGTCATTTATATGTCAACATAAATGGAATGCTGCAGAAAGGTATAGGTTAAAAACCTGATATGGGCTTTTTGCTTCAGAAGTAAAGCTGATATTCATAAATAATGTAAAATAGGTTTGGTAAGTATTGTGATTGAATAATATTTTAAATCTGGAGTCAGTTTACATTTAAATAAAAAAATTCCCCCCAAAAAAACCCCAATTTAAACAACTGAGGAAGGTTCCATATACTTAAACTATAAATACGCACATATGATACATATTATACTTTATATAATCTTCCGACAGCAGATGTACCTTTCCTAATAAGCAGAAATTCCTGAACCCTCCTCCTCCTCCAGAAGACACATTATTTCTGGAAGTGTGTTTGTGAGCCTAACCAGAGTAGATCTCTCTCTGTGTGAGATGCAGGGAAAAGGCCAGCAGTGCAGAACTCTAATGCTCATGATGAACTCCTGCTGAACCCTGGCCTGGCTTTAATCAAGCCAACATATCACATCTTCTCACCTCTGACCCCACAGGACTTATAAAACAAGTGCCACACATTTTTGTCTAACGAGGCATTTGCCAAAGCACACGAAGGACAACACTTAGGTTAGAACCTACCAGGTTAGGTTAAGCTTTGGCTCCGACCCTACAGCAGCTAGCACTGTTTATGTTTGGGAAATATCATGGTATATGTTGGTATGCAGAACATTTAGCACTCCTGGGCAAACTACAGGTTTTGTGAAAATGCTCTTTACACACTTCTTCAAAAGTTTAGTGCACAATACATTTAAATTACATTAACATTTTTCAAGAAGAAAAAAAATATGACCTATGCAAACATAATGGTAAGTTAATTGTCTTTAATATTCTCTTTAATAAACTCTCTGATTATAAACCTTAGATCTCCAAAAATAATATTTTAGGAGAAGGAGAAACTGTTTGTAAATTTATTAGAGTTATTTCAAGAAATGTTTGACCAATTCTGTTCACACACAACAAAAACACCAGCATGTATACATGGTTTTCTTCTGACATTGTTAAGATCGAAACTGTTGTTCTTTGTAGACCATTTTTCTTTTATTTTTCAGAAGAAAATCAAACATATGTAGTTCAACTGAGAATGTCAATTTAAAAAAAAGAATCCACTGACTTCCTTTTTTTTCTGAGGATTTATAAAGAGAGTATTAGCTGTATCATATCTTTGGCTTGTTCACACAGTGGCTGGTCTTCTTGGAAGGCCTTGGCTGTGGCGCCGTTAGCAATGAGACGTGGCGCTGGACTCAGCCCAAACACTTACTGAAGTTAAATCTAATAAACAAAGAATATGACTCTTTATATAAGGCGCCATTTTCTAGTCAGCAGTGATTAATATTTCTGGCTATTTGTGCGCATGCAGGAAGAGTCTGTCTAACAGAATAAATAAAGAGAAATCAGCTTGCTTTCTCCAGAAACTGAGGTAGAAGTTCAGTTATACTCCACTGACACCAACTAAAGAGGCATAGACACGTTGTGGAAAGTACAAAGTACAAACCATCAGGTGAGTGTCAGTTTAGAATTAACATGTGTTAAATCCAATTGGAATATCCAGCTCTGGGAAAGAAAAAAAAGAAGAAAGTGTTTGGCTGAATGTCTAAGAAATGTTCTCTTCTGGCTGAACATGTTGTATCCCAAAATCATTGCTGATTAAAGTCAAAGCTTGTGAATTTAAGACACCTCTAGAACCACAATCTGCAGAACAACAGCACTGAAAAAACAAGAACATGAAAAATTAAATAAAATAAAATAAGACACATACCACCCCCCAAACAATAGAAAGACAAATAAATAAATAAATAAATAAATACTATTCTAAAAGTGAGCTTAGTGGAAATGAAAGAATTTACACAAGCTTGCCACAAGACTAGGACTAAAACTACAACTACTCATTCAACCCAAACTCAATGGGCAGAGTCACCTAAATGCCTACCCAAGTAGGCCTATCACAGTTTTATTTCACTGATATAATGATAATACTATAGCTTAACAATGCAAGTACACCTCTTTTAATAGCAATTTTTTGCAAAGTGTTAAAAAATATTTAGACACTGAATATGGATTAAAAAAACTCAAAAAAAAAACAAACATATAAAATATAACCAGTTTTGAGGTCAGCAAAAATTATTGAGGAAATGTCTGTGTATTGTATGATAAGTCTATGATATAATTATTTTGACAAGCCCATGCTCAAGCAAAAGTGCTCTTGCTGTTGCTAAAAAAATTACATAAACAAAAGCCAAGTGACATACAAACCTAAGTAATACTGAGCAATTTACAGGACCGCAGTGGAACATCTGAATATATCCAGCACCACTATAGTTTGTTGGACGCTTGGTCTCAAATAAAATGTCTCAAATCAAAAATAGATTCCTATACTCATTAGTATACTGCAATAGATTAAAAGTATTACAAAGTATTTTAGATGTTTTATTTTAAATATACTGAAATCTACCAACTTTGATCAAGCACCTGCACTTGAGCAGATGTAACTAGGTACTGGCCACCACTTTTCGGTATTAATATTCATAGATTTAATTACACTCATATAAATTAAATTGAGATTCAAATTTATACACTAAGACGTCATGTTATTATCCACTTCGTAAATGTATCTCGCAACTGACCTCCCAGACCCAGCACAGAAAAGTCCCCAGGCCTCTCAGACTAGCACCTATTATTCAGATAGGAAGACAAAAAATCTGAACTCGCGTATTTGTCATTTGTTTTTCATTAGAGCCACTCTTCTGACTTCACTCTTGCTCTTTACTCTTAACACCACAATAGAGCATAAAATATAATAATTCAAGGCCGACTGTCAATTATACAGCATGTGTTTTTTGTACACCCATAAGTTCGGTAATTTCTCTGACATAGATTGGCTACTGTTCTATTTTCGGGCAGACGTACCAATTTATGGTCATCTTTTTAAAAGTATAATGACAATTTATATCAAAATCCTTTTGGCAAAAATAAACCTGTATGGGACTATAGGCATTTGTGTGTGTGTGTGTGTGTGTGTGTGTGTGTGTGTGTGTGTTTAATAGACAGTGTTAGCTTGCTCTCCAATACTATGTGGTTAGAGTTTCTTTTGTGGGGGATTTTAATTGGGGCCCATGTTGAGCTTGTTGTAGCGCCAGTCAGCAGAGTTGTTTGGGTATATTTAAGTGGAAATAGTTAATGCCTTTCAAAGCAACTTATCCTCCAAATGTGTTTTTTTAATCAGTTGGAAAAGTTAGTTTAGCAAGCAGTCCATCTTTATTCCCACAGCACTGCAGATTTCAATAGGAGCTGTAGGAAAACTGCTTCTTAAAACGTCCTAATTCCAGAAGTGAATGTGTGCAATGAGCTTGAATCTTACAGTAGGTTTGTACTGATGTTTTCTAAAAAATATCGTGTGCAGGATCAACAGAATACAATGAATTACTACAATCATAACACTTCATTCTTAACTGTTACTGCAGTATTGGCTTTGCAACATTAATATCATAAACGATGCACAATGTACATTTGTGTTGGTTTCTCACAACACTTTCGTGGTTCCATTCGGCCCATGGTTTTTGGGCCTTGATTCTTTTTTTTTCTTTTTAATCACTGTTAAACCTGGAAATAAATTAACCAATTTGTAAACTATTAAAATATAGTAAAGAAAATATTTGTAAATATTTTTGCAACATAAACAAGTGGAAATTAATAGGAACAGGAATATATATATCACCAAATTCAACGATCAGAAAATTAAATTAATCAAATAAATAGCAAACTAATTAAATGTCATAATAGATATGTGAAAAAAAATGTCCACATCAGTCAGTTTAAGGTTTCCTCTTATCAAGAGAGTAGCAGATAGGACACATAGTTACTTTCTGGGATTTCTTGTTGGAACAGCAGAATACATGCATACCTTAAGGCAAGAATGGACCTATTGCTTTTGTTGTTTGAGCCCAATCAGAAATACGGAGGGAGCATTCGGCACTGACCATTGCAGGAAGGATTGTCTGTGCAGCTGATGTTGTAGTATTTTTCTAAGCTCCCAATTCAATGTGTTTGATGTGATTTTTTCAAAGATGAGCTGCGTTTCCATAACACTTTAGTTAAACTATATAGTGTTTACTGATTAATGCAGTTCCCCACTTATTTCAACAGTAAATTTGAATATCCCCCATACTGGAAATTTAAAAGAAGCAGGGTGGTGGTCTGCAGTCTCAGAATTGTCAATTGTCACTTCCAAATTGAAAATGCTGCTGCTTTTGGGGCCTGCGAGCTCTGTGCTTCACACACAGAAAACTTTGATTCATGTCGCGGGAAACATGAAAAAACAAAAGGCTGCTGAACCATGGCTTTCGGTTTAGAACCGTTACAGCACTAATGTAACTGACTCTTCAAACAAGGGATGCAGAAAATATCAGAATAATATCACTGTCAGCAAATACACATGTAAAAAATGTGTATTATACAGTAGATTTGATTACATTTCATTACGATTTCCATAAGAAAAGGATGGACTGTGTTCTTCGCCAGGTAAATAACTGTAGAACTGTAGATTAGTTTAAAGAAGAAGAAAAAAAAAACACTTTCAAATTGCAATCTTCACAATGGTCAGAAATATTACAATAAGATATTTTTTGACTAAAAACTTACAGCCATGTATACAACCTGAATTTCACACTGTGGATTCACTAATGTCTCTCGGTAAGTAGCAATGTAATCTCACTTGTTTTTAGCCGGTTACTGTTAGTGCTGGTGATTTAAGCCTGCAGCTGCCTCTGGTCAACAGACACTGATCACCTTCAGACAGTTTTACTGCTTAAATACTTAGGAGCAAAGAATCAGTGCAGCGCACATTCATTACAAAATTAACAATATGTTTCTAATTCTATTGAGAAACAACACATTTTTCCCAAGCAAAACCAGCAGCCATAAACATGAAGGCTAAAAAAACACTCAACATCTCTCATCTCTAAGCTGTAGTAAAAATCATTTATGGTAAATATGTCTCTATGATGCGGTTCACAAGATTTATCCACAATTTAAGACTTTAGCTCGCACCTAACCCCAATCTAAGTTTAGCTCACACCTAACCCCAAAACCACTCTCTATCAGCTTTATCTGATTAAAATTTCTCAAAAGACTGAGTATAGCTCCAGCTCAGAGCAGAACCTAGACCAAGAGTGTGTGCTCAACTGATCGCATTAAAGTCCAGCTATTAAGCATAAAACAGAACAGACTTGGTAAACACGTAAATGAATCAAGCAACATTTTACATTACTTCAGACCTTAAAAACAATTCAAGAGTTCTTCTTCTGCACTGCTTCTCTTCATGCAGCTTCTATGCAAAATACATACAGAAAGCACCTCAAACAGCGACAGTTTCATCAGAGCAATCTCTAATAAAATATATAAATATATGTGCAACAGAGCTCTAGACTAGTTATAGTCAAGATCTGCAGTGATATGTGCATAATATTGTTGCTGTTTGAGAATGTTCAATCAAATGCATGATTGATTTATAATACACAACAATTAGTTTAAATAAAACAGTTCTAATGCAAAAAAAAAAAATAAAAAATACAAATTAAATGGGAATGCGATGCTTTTTTTCCCGTATACAAAGTCTAGAAGCAGCAGACTTATTCTAACCTAGCCCACCTCAGCTTTGATTAGTACAATTACAGCTGCATTGAGGCAGTAGCTGATGCAGGGTTCTGAATACACACGGCTACCTGCACTGCTGAGTAAAGTGAACAAATGAAGGTGTTAAATTTGACACACTCTGCGTAAACATTCACACTACATTCACTAATCAGCAAATAAAGAGTGATTTAGGTGGCTGTAGTCAACACAAACAGCCACTGGCCAGTATTATTAGTCTACCATTAGTGTATTTTTAAAATAGGAGACAAGACATATGGTGGTAATTCAAACTATATCTCCCTATGGAACTTGGTTTGAATCACTATAACTAAAATGAGAAATAAAGCTTTAATATAATTTAACTAATATAGCTCAAATTAAAGAATACAGAAGAGAGGGAGTTACTTAAAATGAATAACAGGAGAAAAAGCCTAATTCTCTAACATTCCCAATTCGACCATACTGTAAGCCCATTCACAAAAAGGAGCAAACAAAAGACCCTTGACGTATTAAAGTAAAGCCTATGAGATATAAAACGGCGTATTAATTTTAATATGATAAATTATGTAATATCCACCATACAATATTTAAATTAACTAATAGGTTTCCATGCAATAATTAAATAATACAATATTGACATAGACTAGATTTAAAATAAATAAATAAATATATGAATAAATAAATACTTCAATTACATCTAATAGCTTAAGTACATGTTAAATCACTAATAGCACCATAAATTCTAAAGTACTAACAGATCTGTAATAAAGTGACCACCGTGGGTCAAATCAAAGAAACAGATCATGGTAATGGCCCCGATCTGTTTTTATTAAAACACTAATATTTCTAGAAGCCCAGCAGCTCTGTGGCATTGTTGACGCTGTATTAACCGTTTAATAGATTTGTTACATCGTTATGACTGGTTTATAGGTATAGCGCGTGTACCTTGAGGATGTTGGGGTGCCGCAGTCTCTCCATCAGCGCCATCTCCTTCAGCAGTTTGACAGAGGCGAGTGTGTAACAGTCTCGCGCCGAGCCGTACCTCCGCACACACTCCTCCATGTCGTGTCCGCTGAAGTGCACAGATTTGAGCGCCACGGCGAGACTGCTGTTGAGCGCCGCGCGGTACACGGCCTTCGTGTACCCGGAGCCCACGAACTGAACGTCGCTCAAAGAGTCGATGCTGCTGCAGCCCAGCCGCCGCGGCGCGCTCCCGCGGTCCGGCTCGCGCTCCTCCTCCCGCGTGCGCTGCACGTCCATCAAGCGCCTGCGCTCGAGCGGCCGCGCGCCCCCGCGCTCGGGGAACGGCCCATAGCGCAGAGCCTCGCGCAACCGCGCGCCAATCTGCGCCCGTAACGAGCGCAGCAGCTCGTCGTCGTCTGCGGTGACAGGCTCGAGACTCGCCTCGAGCTGCTGTTGCTGCTGCTGTCGTTGTTGCTGTTGTTTTCCGAGCTGCTGCTGCTCGCGCTGCTGGTGCTCAAACGCTGGCACGGAGATGAGATTCAGGAGCGTCCCGAGGAAGAAAGAGAGACAGAAACCGGCCGCGACAACCACCTTCCGCCGCTTCATCCTCACGCTAAAGACGGTCAGCAAAAAAACAAGTAAACTCCGTCTTCCGCTGCAGTGCTCCTCAAGTCTAAACCCTAATGTAACGGCTCCGGTTCCGCTTGCGCCTTCATCTCCGCTGTGTGCGGTGTGGAAGTCTACCCCATTTGAAGGGCTGAGAGCGGGCGGCCTGTAACGGCTCTGCGCCGCTCCGCGTGTGTTTTCCACACCCGTTTTCACACAAGCCCAACCCACTCCAAGTAACTATTGGCCCGCGTTCTTCCGCCGCCGTGCGCTGCGATTGGCTCGGTGGGTTCGGGTGGTGAAAAAAACACCCGTTACTAGTCAAGGGTTACAAGTAGGGGAGCTGTTTACGTCAGATTGACTGACGGTTGACTCTATGAACCTATGAACACTGATCCTTGTAGGATGGGTTTAAGAACTACATTACCCGACGCACCTTGCGAAAAAATGTGTTGCTAAGGAAACGCGACAAGAGCTGTAGCCGAGATTCGATACTATAGATAACAGATAATTATTCTTGCTTTATACCAAAGACTGATTCTTATTTGTGTAATTTATGGTGCTAACAAATGAGGGGAAAACACTGAAGTGAAAAGACATCCTTATTCAGGATAATTAAATATTAAGGCGGTCTCAAGTAAAGGCGTAGCCAATTGTCACTAATTTCCATCCCCTTACATAATCGATTTCGTGTTGGAGCTGTGTTCAAAGTTAGTTTAGCAATATATATATATATTATTTCGAATATGACTGGTGGTTGATTTTACATTAAATCCACCGTTATTTTACCATCTCGACGCAGCTATATACTATATACTTGAATACAGCGTTGCAGGACGTTTACGCGTATTAGAACCAGTCCAAATAACCCAGATGTAGGTGCAAATTGTAAGGTTACACGCCGAGCTCAAAACGATTTAAATGAATATTACTGGAAGTCTGTGGCGCATCTCCGCCGCTCGACCTGCTGCTGTTAAACTGAGGCGCAATGTTTTCCGTTCTGCGTTGAGCCCCTTCTGCCTCCTGGAAAGAAAAATGTGTGTAATTATGTCTCTGGGGTCGCAGAAGTAAAGTCTAAATTAAAAACAGACACGAGCAGAGCACAAGAAATAATTAAATAATGGCATTATGGGCTTAAGCTGTGTTTGACTCTGGCGAGACAGTGGAAAATCACCAAAATTAATATGTCCGAAATAAATTATGTGTCTGTACTGTACAGACGTGCAAAGCAAAAAAATAATATCGGTCTAAAGATACACTGTAAAAACGGGATTGGCGTTACTTGAATTTAATTACACTAACACATTTACTGCCGTTCTTAGACGGCTGTTTGGTAATAACCTTGTTGCTGTACTGCAGCATATTTCATCACGAATCATCAATATTCTAAGCAGTCTTTTTATAGTGCAGTTTATTGTCCCTGTCTACTTTTAATATATTTTCTCTTGAGACTGCTAGATTCAGTAAAACATACTGATAATCTAAGCTAAAGTAATTACATTTTTAATTAAATATATTTACAAAATAAATAAAATAGAAGCCAAGTTGTGAATGTAATCGGATACTATGTAGGCCTAGTTTTTGATTTGGTAAATGAAGCAGTAACAGCTGAGGAGTATTAGTGCTGTTATTGTGAGTATAATGAGGCTGCAGGGAAAATAAGCTGCAGGAAACAGCCTTTTACCCTTATTCACATTCATCAAGGTCTGCATTAAGAGCATACACTCATGAACAAAACTAATATATATATATTTTTTTTTCTTTAAGGATGTATAATATCATATTATTAGGCCTAAAATAACTGACACAGTGATACCAATGATATTTTTTCGAATGTGTGCAACGTCCTTCAAGAAATAAACAAATGAAAAAATGTCTTATTATGAGTACTGGAAAGAAACGCTTTGTTTATACTTGATTAAATAAAAGTAACAGACTCATTATTGATGGTATGCCTTTTTGTAATTGACCAAATCTTTAAGCCAAACAAAAGTGTTACTTGACTTTCCTGGAAAATGTGTAATGGAGGAGAATGTGGCAGAATTAATTACCACAACACTTGTCCAATTATAATGAACGATATAATGAACTAATGTATCACCATCTGATATTTGTACATAGACTGATAAAAGCAATGAAGGCATCTGCTCAGTATTCCCCTTTATTTTCAACACAAATAAATTATATAAAAAATCGAAAAAGAAAAAATAGAAACCAACATACAGTTGCAACCACTGGCTTCTCTGCTCAGTGCCTGTACAAAGCCCGTGTTTGTGGAGGATGTTGTTTCAGTTAATGAGGTGATATGCATAAGAATTGGAGTTAAACGATAGTGTTATCAGTAGTGACAGAAAGCTAATTTAACTTTGAGAGCACGGGCCACAAACGGCTTTAAAACACCCATTTTATCGCAGAGAGGGGGGATAAGCTAACGTGTAGTCTTCAGTCATGAGCAGTGTGCTACAGCTGGATTAGGCTCGAGCTTGCTTTGCTATTCAGCAAAACAAGCCAAACCTTCATTTACAGCCATTCTTGGGGTGAATCAGTAGCTACAACTGCTCCTGAACGACGTATAACTTCGATAAACTGGGTCCATTAGCTGTTTGGAAATTTCCGTGTTTCCTCGAGGCTTGGTCAGCAGTGAGCTCGCCTCAGGGGGCACTGGACAGTAATCCCATTTAAAGAAGTTCATTAGTGGCGGGAGAAAGGGGGGTCTCCTTCAGACAATGGCGAAAACCTCTGTGTTGTTAAACCTGTGTTTCTTAAATCCTCAGGGTCGCCATTGACATGCAGGCCCGGTTTCCATGTGAATTCAATTGGCGGAATGAGGGATTGGTCCCAGAACCACCTTGCTCTAATGTGGGTGGGGGTTAATCCCGTCCTGTTCCCAACTCCATAGGCGTTAATTATACTCCCCAGGTAGCGCATTCATTAAACCCACGGGGGTGGTGTGTGTGGGGGGGTTCACTTCATTACTGTAAATGCATTTCACCCAGAGGCGTTGATAACATATGTCAATCACTCAGTCTTGGAAAGCGAGTCAGGCCACTGACGGCTTACATATTTATTAGCGTGTTTATTAGCGTGTAATTATTTATTAAGATGTACTGATGTTTATTATGTAAGTGGTTAAACAGACAAACAGGTTATAATGTCTTTTTGAGGCACGAAATTAGAATCATAATAGCATCAGCAGGTATCTGCTTAGAAAGTAAATAGGACAGATATTAGAATTTCACTAAGACTTGCACTTATGTTTTATATTTACAGCATTTATACAGATGGACAAACTTTTGGGGTCTACCCAAATAAATGTTCATATAATTGTGAATATTGAGAAATACTTAAGCCTTCCATTTAGGCTTACTACTTTTCAATTTGCTTAGTTAATGCAGTCATCTATGTTAATGGATGCAAAGAGACTTTTAAAAGCTAGACAGACCAGACAGGTTTACAAATTTACTGACACGCTGATAGGCTGAGACTTTACACTCTAAGTGCTGGCTTTTTGTGGTTTATTAGCCTGCTGTTATCTCAAGTCATATAATTTTTATGTCTGGTATTCATATTCACTTCCAATAAACAGTTATATATATTTTTATTTATAATGTCTTAGAGCAGCATAATTCTAGGTCCCAACGCATTGAATAAACTAAATTCCAAAGGCTTTACATAACAGAAACAGACATTTTAAGTATGAAATGCTGAAAAGAAAGAAAAAAAGAAAAAAAAAAAACCAGCATGCAGCATGGTCGCAGGTATCTGGCCTAGGTTGGATAGTACGGGATAAAGTTAGTGAGAGTTCACTTGGCTTTACTGTGTGATAAATGATGCTTGAAAAAGAGAAAAGTTGGCTTCTGGTTTGACCCTAACTATTCCAAACAATCATGTTAAACAGTGCTTCAAAATTCTTTAAAGGACCCGAATCTGTCTTTGTCCACAGCTGTTTTTTAAGTGTTTTCAGTGAACTTCTCTTGGGAGGAGGCTACAACCCTGTTTTATGGCACGTAAAGGTAGAAACAGACTCTATTTTCATCTGAACCTGAATAAAAGATTAACCACCAGGCTTTCCACCCTCTGCCCTCATGAATTTATCACTAAAGGTACTGGGATCTTTACTTTACTTCATGTACTTTCTCTAGTGCTACGCTGAAATCTATTTTATCATTCATTTTAACCTCATTATCAAAGACTATCAAAGTATCAAAAGAACTACCACGAACAGTGTAAACTGGGTAGTTGTAACAGGTTAATTTATATATTGCTAATATTTGGTCCACTATATTTTGTGTGTTGTGTCATTAGTCTTTAAATCTGTTTATTTATTTATTTTTTTGCGACACTTTCAACCAGTTTCCCCCCCACACTCCAGCACCGTAAACAATGTAAACTAAATGGTACTAAATGGTATTGAGCAGAAGTTGTTAGGGCGCTCCCTGCTGGCTTTGGGAACTTCACAGTAAAGACAAAAAGGTTTTAAAGTTTTAAAGTAAGTTCTAAAAAGTTTCGAATCATTTCTATTTGTCCATTCTTTAATTTTTTTTCACACAATGTAAAGGAAAGCTGCTGTACTAATGTAGAAAAAAACAACAATGTGGACAATGGCCACATATATTTCTCTCTGAGTCTCTGTCCAGGTGGTGGTCCATCAGTTTGATGTTACTCTTGAGGTGCTAATGGTCAAAGCTTATTTTGCAGTCACAGTACAAACATGTTTTATGTAGAGACACTGAGTGTTGTGTCCCACAGGATTGTATTACTTTTTCAGCTGAATGCTAAAGTAAACACTTTAAATTTAGGAATCACGATGATTGTCTCTACAGATCCCAATGCCCAGTGATTCTAATAATTAGAACAGAACATTTTTTAAGGTAAATTAAATATTTTTTGAACATCTAAATATGTCAAATGGCTGCATATAGATTAATCAAGACATTTCCCAAATTTAAGAAGAATCATATCTGAAATTCTGAAAATCTAAATTTTCCTCTTTGTTTGTGAGTTTGATATAGAATAAATATGTACCTGAGTTACCTAGGGTTTTGAGAGGTGCATTAGCTACTTCGGCCCCTTATGATGCCTCAGCCATTCAAGGCCCAGGTGGGCCATACAAAGAGAGCACAACTGGTCTCTCTGTGTATGAAGTACAGTCCCCTTACTCAACCCTTCACACAAGTACGTTGCTGACCAAAATGGCTTGTGTTGGCTGATGAGACAATTCTAGGCAGCTGGAGTTCTCCTCCAGGGTGTTGAAATATCCAGTGGTATTGTATTAGTTGTAGAAATAATAGGGAATCTATGCTGCAAAGATAAAGCCAGTTTTTAAGTGTTTTTGCAATGCCACAAAAATGAATGTATATAAGTGTGACCACATACAACCTAAAGTAGTTTAATTCCAGTTTGATCTATGTTTCGGAATGAGGCCAAAATACCAGGCAGACAATCAGAAATATAATATAATATAATATAATATAATATAATATAATATAATATAATAAGCCAATACCTGTGTGGTGTGTGTGTGTGTGTGTGGGGGTGGGGGGGGGGGGGGTGGAAGGATGGTGGGGGGCATGAAATAGACACTTTAACAGAAAGGCAGCCATTGTGTTGATAGCACGTTATATTCATGTGCAGTTTCTAAATTTGATTCCAGAGCTGTTGTTATCGGTTTTACTATATGTCCAAGTTTACCATGCCACTTCCATGTGATTTTAAGCCGAAATTCATGTGACATGGGCACACAGTCCGTTATAAAATCTTCTAGAATCTGTGTGTTTAACACTTTGAGCCAACAATGTCACAAAATGGCACTATAAATAAACAGTAAAGTAAGAGAAAGGCAGGTTCCTGTATAAGTGTCAGGAGAGAGGCAAACTTTTCTAAATGGAAATCTTTTCTAAATGGAAATTTATTTAAATAGGAAAATTAAAACTCTGAAGTCAAAATTGGGATGCAGGAGCCCTTAATCAGTTTTTGACATAATGTGGAAATACTGCTGGAATTCAGGATAATTCACTCATTCTTTTGAAATTTAAGAATGTTTTTCTTTCTGAAAAGTGACAGTTTTCGAGAGGTGAGGGTTTTTGTCTAACAGCGACAACATATAAATTTACAATGGAATAATGCACAACTAACTTATACGCTTAAGGTACACCTCAACAACAAGAGAGTTTGTTTTTTGCTGAAGTTGGCCCCTGTGTGACCGACACCTACCCAAGGAGAAGAGCAGGAAAGGAATTCTTCTCTCAGCAGGCAGCATGTGCAGCCCTGTGCTGTGGTTGTGGAGTTCAGCTGTTTCTAATCAGCAGTGTCTATTAAAGAGGGCTGCTCAGGTCATTGTATCTGCACACGCTATCACTTCACTCCGCTAGTGGGCCAGAAAATTGGACCGATTCTCCGTCTCCACCCCCTCTTTCCTCTCCCCACAATTATTCTTTCCAGAAAAAAATAATCCAACTGCTCCAAACCTGCGCTTACACAAAGATGTGATGAAACAGTTTTAATGGCAGTCCTCCTCTGCCAATGACAGCTCCCCGAGTGGAGGATTTACAGCCTGATAAACAACAGGCGAGTGAGAGGCACAAGCCTGATCCGAGATGTTCTTTATATAAAAATAAATTGCCAAACTGTCGAGTTACTATCACCATATTCTCAGAATAATACAATTATAAATAGTTCTAGGAACTGAATGTATAAAACAACTTATAAAACAATGTATAAAACAATTTATTTGTTGATATATCATCAAGACATTTTTTTCTTTTGCCAATTAGATGTAAGCTTCATTAATTACTTTTAGAGTAACAGTTTTATTATCTACAAAGGACTTGCGTTCTTAAAGGAAATACACAAGTACAGCGCAGACAGAGTTGCCCAGCTCCCGAGCAGGAAAATCTGATGATTGTGAGCTAAAGCACAGTCCTGATTCACTCCACACATGGATTATTTGTTTTATCTGTATGCAACTCGTCTGCGGTCAGGGGTGTGTCATCCACCCACACCCACATCTACTCTGGAGCAGCTTTTTGGGGCTTAGCAGACCTAATATTCTGCTAAGCTAGTGAAAAGGGTGTTGAAATCTCTTTCCAAAGGTACCAATTTAGAATAAAACTACACTTATAAAGACTTATAAATGGTTAAAAAACTATTTTATATAATATAACGGTTATTATGTAGTTAATCCATTAATGTCATGAATAATTACTTATAACACAGATAGAAAGAGCAGTAGTGATCTGTTGTTTGCCAGACAGTGAACCCACATCCATCTATACTGTTAAACCTCAGATTTTGCCAGATACTGACCTCACGATGTCTTCTTCATCAGTCGACATTAATCCTGTCAGCTTCATCACATATTTGTTGATAAGTTTATCCATTTTAATAACTAATAACCAACAGTGTTTTTTATTCATCACTGACACACTTGTGTACTATAAAATGTGAAATGACTAAATCACATTTTCCTGTCTTTATCTTGATATTTTCAGTAAGTTTCCTGACACTTTGTGTAAGACAAAAAAAGTGGTCATGGTCGCACTTTCTATCTCTGTGTTACAAATGATTATTAATGACCTTTAAAGTGTTTACAACTTAATTAATAACCATGTAAAACAGGGTTTTAAAACCATTTATAAACATTTATAATTGCAGTGTTAGTTTAAAGTGGTACCATTCCTAAATAAGATGAATGTACTGATAATTTGAATACAAGTAAAAGTGCAGTATTAATTTAATAAAGTACTCAAACACTGAAGCAAGTATGTAATGTATGTTTATGTAATTTATATACCTTAATATAATCCCATATCTTGTAAATTGTCTTTAATATATCTAGAAATATATATCTTGTACAAAGAAACAAAATGAAAACAAAAAACATTAATGTCTGTTAATTTTTCTGTTAATATGTTAATTTCAGTTAATTGCCTATTAGCTTTTTCTGAAAGTAACTTCCCATTTTTGTAAAGTCAGCTTAAACCTAAAATGTAAATGGTAAAATGTATCTTGTTCAAAAACCATGGATTCCACACAAGTAATAAATAATTGCACTAGAAAGAGAATTTTCATACAAAAGAATTGATTTGTATTACATCATGGTGCATCATTTATTAATGAAATATAAACATTATTCACGGCAATTTAACAGTTACTTGTTTTTTTTTTGTATTTTATTCACTTCTCTAAACATGAATGAGTGAGAGTTTTAAGGCCAGGGTCATGCTTCCTATAAACAAAGCTCCAAAAATAATAATGATAAAAAAGGACAGCGACAAAATAACAAAAACCCCACCTAAAAAAAGATGCAATAAGAAATAAAAACACACAGCCTCTAAAAAATGACCAACAAGTCCCAAATAATAAAAAAAGAACCCCACTTTACAGAAAATGAATGAATAATAATAATAATAATAATAATAATAATAATAATAATAATAAACCCTCCAAAAAAAAACCTATTTAAAAGGACTGCACTCTTGCTTGAGATCTCTGTACTGAAAGTGTCTGGCTGCCAAACTTATCTTGTGTAATTCAATACACTTCTGCTAAGTTGTGTAAATAAGTTTTTTTGGAAACATTTCTGCTTTCATGTCAAATCTCTAATTTCGGATAAAACAATTATAAAGTTGAACATCTGCTCTCACTGTAACATAATCATTCCCAGTGACACGGGAGTGGCATGGACACCGAAACTGCACACGGCCATCTGGTCTGACCAGTGATAGTGGGTAGAAGCTTTTTACTGTCAGACGGTGGGGTCAGGGGCCTGTGTCGGCTACGCTACAGTGCCCAGGGGGCCGGAGAGTGGGGAATGGAGAACAGAGTCCAGCAGAGTCCAAAGAAAGTGAACCTTAGAGAGTGCAGTGTCACACTGGATGCCCAAAGAGTAAGAACTTACAATGGAGCTTCTCAACGTGTGTGTGTGTGTGTGTCTATGTGTGTGTGTGTGAGAGAGAGAGCGAGAGCGAGGGAGCGCATTGTTTATAGACAAGGAACTAGAAAAGGAAGCTAGAAAAAGAGGACATTGTTGTCACTGCACAGGTGTCCAAGAGATAGTGGTACTGCGTATGAGCAAGAAAAACACACCTGGAAACTAATATACATTTCAAACAGTCTTTATTCTCTGTCCATGTGTTATGTACTGTCAAATACTGTGGACCTAAACCAAAAACAGCATCCCTTAATGTTTTAATGAGCTCAGTTCTGATTGATTTACTCCTAGAACAAGCTATAGATTTAAACTCTGTCTATCTGTGATTCATTTTCAAATCCACTGTAATGTGCTGCCTATACTAAAAAAATCCTCTTTTTGTTCCCTCTTCCCAGTTATATTCAATGACATATAACAATGACAAACTATTTGGTAGTACATTAATTACAGAACACACAAAGTGACCCGTAGCTAGACATTTCATTCTGTAGTTTTAGTGCTGAATGGTTTTCACTATGCTACATTTTGTGAGCTCTTTATAGTGCTTTATTTTTTAGCTGTTCCATCACATTTTATGATGAGCTCTCACTGGAAATGACTTTAAAATGCAAAGGTAATTCTTTAAATAGGAAAAGGGGTAATAAGCAGATAGTTAGAGAGAATGAAGGCAAGGCAAGTTTATTTATAGAGCACCTTTCATACAAGAGCAATTCAAAGTGCTTTACAGAAAAATAAACAATTAAATTAAAAGCAAGAATAAAAATCATAAAATTCCATTAAAACAATTAAAATATTGCAATGAAATAGAAATATGGATTCCTTTGTGTTCAAACTCTGTGGATATATGTTGGGAGTCCCATCTGATTACTCATAGCAGACCTACTGCCTTCATGATGCTCTCTACAGATATGAAACTGCACAGAAGAGTTGCCTTCATGATGTTTTTTCACTAACCAACCTTCATCACAAAAATGTACCTTTCACACAGTCCAGAGCATAAACCATCCTTCTGGACATTTTCCTCTACCAGAGGGATTCCTAATAGTTTTAAACAGTTCTCCCTTTGATTAACATGTGCCTAAAATATGTTATGCTTTTGTGGTCAAATGTTTGGCCTGTCGTGGTCAGGTCACCCAAGTCTCGCTATGTGATTGACTGCAGCATCAGGGTTAAATTCAGACACATTTGACCTCTGTCCTTCACTGCAGTCTGACACCAGGATTCAACCACAGCGGCAGCACATCTGGACACAATGTGCAACAGAGATCACACTCAGCTACCACATTGTGAACTGTCAAATCAACCACCATCACTCCATTCCTATCTTCACCTTCCATCATGGGGTGCGTTTCCTGTACAACGGCGGAACCAAGCATTGAACTAACGTGGTATGATGCATTGTTAAACTAATCAACATCTGAAGTCGGACCGTTTCCCAAAGCCGTCGTACTTTGTTAGTACCACAGTAGTTTAAACCATGTTGGTTTAAACCACCGTAGTCCGAACTACAATGGTTCCAGACGTGTTTGGTCTGGCTTTCACAGCGGGAAACTTGCAAAAACTCACACATTTTGTACATGTTTTGTAAAATTATGCAAAAATATGAGTGTTGTGACCGCATTTACTCACATTGTAATGATATATACTCAGCAGCAAAAAGAATAATGTTACTTGCATTAAAAATAAATGCATATTTTAAAATAAAACAAAAGAAATAACAGTGATAAAATACAAAGATTGTTTTGTAACAAAAAAAAGTTCAGTGTATTTATTATTATAAAAAATAGATATTAAGTATATTAGAAACGTTTATAAATATAAAAGCGACGAGTTTCAGCCATTTTCCTCAGTGGGCTACACGTGAAAACCCTGCCTTTCTGTATCGCACAGAGGGGGGTTCAAGACCCCAGAGCATTCATTGTGATTATAACAGCAACTGAAGCTCTCAGTGATAAAACACTGATTCACTAAAGTACTGCATAGTATTCTATCTTGCCTCTTCTGATATGTATATTATTTATTATTTATTGTTACAAGTTTGAAATCATAATAAAAGAAGAACACTTTTTGTGCCGTATAGAACCCTTTTCTACATATTGCTATATAGAGCCATCTACAGCACATTCTGCATCCGTCTGAACGCTTTCATAATACAAAGAAACCTTTAATCTTACTAAGGTTCTTCAAGTGATAAAAGGGTTCTATAGAGAACCATTTCTTCCCCAGGGCTGGGCTGTCCCCTGTCCCAGAGAGTAATTAATATTGCTCTTAATTTGTATTAATGCACTGGTTGTATAATGAGTAGCTTTTTTTTTCACTTTTATAGACCTTGATTGATCTTTTCTGCATCCAGTCCCTTCTACCCACTCCCTACTTTAAAAAAGGCCTGTAAATCAGGCTTACATGCTGCCCCAACTCCTCATCCTAGAGGTGGGGTGTAGGAAATAGAGGTATTCTGTCCAACAGCTCTGCAGGAAATACGATGTGTGGTGTTTTCAGTGATGAATGAATTTATAAATCTGTATCTGTTTAAAAGACATGTTGACATTCCTTCAGTGAACTGAAGATAAAATAATATTCAAATCCATCTTGAACTACTACATTAAACTTAATATATCCCTAACATATAACTTAAACATGTAATGTCTTTATTGTTTCAAGTGAGACAAGATGAGACATACATCTGCTGGAAAACAATGCCATAACACAATGTTGAGGGAATGAAAGCTGCTGATCTTTAAGCATTTCTCTCCTGTTCCTTTTATTAAAACTTATCTCCCAGCTCACACAATGTATTTCATAATGGTCATTCATAGTTCAAAACATCAGGTATAAAAAGCAAAAATCATGATGAGGTATTTAAAACCACACTGTAAAAAATGTCTGTGAATTTTACGGTGGAAAACTGTAAAACCATGACAGTAAATGACTGTAAACTCTAAAAAGGTTGAAAACAGTTTCTGTAACAGTGAAATACAGTAAATACTTTTATCAGCCAAAATACAAATTTTTACATCTCTTTACTGTAAAAAATACATTATTTCACTGTTAAACACACAAACCATTAGGGGCGGTACAAGTGTCCAAGGACTGGGAGAAGCTGAGACTCATTAGGGAGCTCCCAGCATGCTTTGCTTCTCCATATTTTCTGTGTTTCTTTGTTTTTTTCTGTCTTTGAGACTTATTGATTTGGGGTTGCATTGGGGTGATCATTTTGTGTATTTGTGTGTGTGTGTGTGTGTGTGTGTGTGTTTGTGTTTCTGTGCATGTTATGACGAGATGTGTGTTGGTCAGGAAAGTTCACCATCAGCCTGTGTTCCGCGTGTGGCACCCAGATACCGAACATTTCTTTAGTCTTTTCAGCAATATCTCCTTTTAAGGGCTGAATATAGGATGCAGTTTGGCTGTAGCTAAATATGGCTATATCTCAGTCTCCTTTCTCTAATTTGTCACACAATTTACAAGTTAATTTTATAGAAAAACAATGTTTCTTTGTTATTTTTATGTAAATAAGATGCTTTTTTACAGTGTATATCTGTTTTTTTAACAGAAATGTACTGTAAACCAAGCAGTCCTTAAATGTAAAATTTATGGTTGCCAAAAATGTTACCGTGTATTTTACGGTGAAATTCTGGCAATCACAGCTTCCAGTATTTTACCGTAATTATTATGGATTTTTTTTACAGTGCAGGGTTTAAATGATGACTGTGTATTAATACTAGGGTTTTTATATAAATTTTTCAAACATTGTTATAATTGTTATTAAATTAAATATAAATATTAATAATAATAAAATTTAGGCTACATTGTATTTATTTAAAAGTTTAAAACAGCCCTAATTTCTGCATTAAACCTTAGGTAAACACTATATTAATTTGTTTATGATTTGCATATATATATATATATATATATATATATATATATATATATATATATACATACACACACACTCTACAGTACCCTAATTCTACTGTGTCTTCCGTCATCGATGTCGCAGTCACCAGGAACTAAGCTTCTAACCAAAGGTCTGAAACTGTAGTTCCAACCACACAACTGTTTTTTTCCTAATATGTAAGTTGCTAACGGAGTTTACAACAATGCTTTTGGGAAACGATCCCCCGAATAGGATTTCTATTTAGATTGACTACTCCAAAAACACAAAAAAACACACGTTGCTAGGTTGGTAATGGTACATGCTTTCTGGTATCAGTTGTGTTTAAAAATTTTCATTTTATTAAACAAAAAACATTCTAAACATTAAGTTGAGTTCCATGAAGGAAAAGTGCTGGAAAAGCACATGCATCAATTTGTTCTCTTCTTGAGGATAATACTATTTCCAAGAGTTTTGCTTCAGACGATTTAAAGACCCAGTCACTTGAAGGAAGACCAGATGATAAAATCTCCAGAGGCTTGTACAGTAGGCACAGTGCAGGTTGGTTGCACCTGAATCTTCCTTATTATTAGAGCACACCCTTCCTTTCTTTTGGATTACACTACAATGACTTCACCCTCTGTGATGGGCTCAGTACAGCCAGAACTTTCATGCAATGCCTTCAGATGAAAAGGTCATGGGGGTTGAGTCCACAGGGTTAAGAACTTGCTCCTTCCGCTGCTTAGTTATAACCCCAGGAGGGGGTCAAACCCCACCCTCTGCTTGCTTAAAAGTTGTGTGATGTCCGGTCTCCCTCTCCTGAGCCACTGAAAGGTTTACCAGAATATCACAGAGGACATCCAATAGTCTTTTTCCATTGCTTCGAACTCCTTCTCTGCCTGAGCTTTTCTTTCAGGAAAGCTCTTCTTCCATTCCTCTGTAATTGCTGATTTGAACACGGTTCATTCTGACTCAGAGCTGTTACCTTCTCTTGGTGTACTGGAGAGGTCATTACGCAAGTGGGAGTTGAAAATGTCTCTCACTGATGTCCCTGCCTGACACACCAACATCTATTGAAATGCTTGCCTGGTACTCCCCATACACCAAATCTAACACCAACAAGAAGTGATCAGTTAACAGCTCTGCCCGTCTCTTCACCTGAAGATCTATAACCTTGGTCTGGGCAGGGTATACTTGATCATTTTGGTACTTTTGAATGGCGTTCATACGAAGGCAGACAGGCAGACACACACACACACAGCCATCCTTTTGTAAATGCTTAAATTCTCATGGTCCACTTTCCTCAACCCTACCCTAAACTTCAGAAATCAACTGAAAATCTTTAGAAATATGATTTGCTTTATATACTTAAAATGTTTTTAATATGAGTCACAATAAAGACATGAATATATGGTTAAAGGCACATCACACTATATTCAAAGTCTCAGAGATAGAGCTTCAACTCTGAATAGAGAAACTATGTAAATAGATTAGATATATTATCTATTAGATTAGGGTCATATGAAGAAACCCCGTCCATATCTACTGCTATCAGCCCTAAAGCCCAGCCTGGAATTATGGAACTGATACAGATACAGATAAAGAAAATACTCTGAATAGATTTATAAATATAATTACACTATTACATACACATAGTTACATAGTTAATTACACAGTCTCTTCCATACTTTTTTCACATTGTTTGGAGAGGTTCCAGCCATTAATACTTGTGTTTGTTCTGGTGACTCTAAGAAAAATAAAAACATTATTTTTTTGTTGTCTTCACAAAAGGGAAGGTACATGTTGTCATGACATTCAAATCATAATACAGTTGATGCTCTTCCACTTGCAAACATGTGGTATACACTGAACTTTCAGAGTCTCCGCTTTGAACAGAAATCCTCCACTTGTTTCAGTGAGTTAATGTAAGATGATGTGAGTTGAGGATGATATTCTATGGGGGAGGTAAGGGGTTATTCTATCTGCAAAGCAGAGACAATAAAATAACAAAGGTCTGTGTGTTAGTGTTAAGAAGAAAGTGGCTGAGCTGAGCTTGAGGAAGCAGGACAGAGATAGATGTGGCACAGCTGGGGGAGAGGGGATGGGGACAGGGGGCTTTAGAGGCTCTGCAGGGGAGCAGTTACAGTATCAACTGCATCCAGCACCAAGGGCTGAAATTACACACCTGAGCTGAGCTGAGTGCAGTAACACCCTGCTGGGCTCAAGCATGAGCAGACGCCTTAGAAAACAAGTGCCCCACCGGACTGTGTGTGTACATTTATATATCCATACATACACAAAATTCAACAACTTAACACTGGAATAATGTCTGTATTTTTCAATGTTCTAGCGTTATAACTAGAGTCTTTCATATTTCCACAGATTCTAAGTTTGCTTTCTGGTGGCGAGTACTTTTCCACCTTAAATGGTGCAGCTGTCAGTTTCTGGGAACTGTTTATAATTGAACTGTTATACTATTTAATGTGGAAAAACAAACTCAAATAAAGGCAGGGTTATATTATACAGTATCACAACAATGCTGTAGCAAACAAAAATTGGGAATCCTTTAATCATGAGTTAAAATCATTGGTCTATGCTTATGTAAAACACCATGCTCCATGGATCATCGACACTGAAAGTCAGTCTCCAAAAAATTCATAATATGTCTGATTTGCATTTAGGGATAGAGTTAAACCAGGATCTTCCACTGTGTCCAGCAAACATAACATATTAGCGACCATAGTTTCCATATTTTGCGGCATCGCATTTTTTATGTGGAACACATTTTTTTAAGGAACAGAATTGTGCTTTATTCTATTATAATTGTAGATTTTAAAGTTGTGTTGATTTCATAATACATTTTATCTCCATGATTTATATTGTATTGTTTAATTTGACACAATTCTGTAATGAAATCTTACAAATATTTCCCTCTCCTTAATGAGAAGAGAATGTAATTTATCTTTAGGGAACACAACTGGAGTTTAACCCCACTGTTAGTGACTAATAATGCACCTCTGCCATACCTTTTTTTCTGAGAGTGTACGAAAATGAGATGCAGACTTGTGTTTGTTTGACCTGAATTAACAAACCAGAAACTCATCTTGGTCTCAAGTTTCTAACCTTTACCTAAACCTGACCCTAAACTCCAGTATGTCAGAAACAGTAGGATTTTCTTCTGTGTAAAATTCTCTCAAGAAATTTTGCAGCACAGTTTCTGTGATTTTTCTTTAGGTTCATAGGAGGCAGTTTGTGTAGATTTAGTGCAACTGTGCCAGCAGTGGACAGGAGTGACATAGTGATTGTAAAATAGCTAAATAAATATAGTAAACTACATTAGGTACTCTTCATGTTCTAGTGCTTGCAGGTATGTAAAACGTGAGTTAAGTGCACATTTTAAATATACGACAGAAATTTCATGGCATATTTTATGATTGTGATTCTGGCAGTAGTGCAGATATATTACCAAAAGGTTCCCCAAAACAATCTGAGAAGTAAACATGTACAAATTAATCAGAAAAAAAATTAAAAGAAACAAACAAACAAACAAAAAAACGGAATAAATTTTCTCTACAATCTCTTAATCATCTGCATACACTGAGCTGATCAGATTCTATATGAAGAGCCAGACTGGACACACACATTTACAACAGATGACATCTTTTCACTTCTCATTATCATCATGTAAGTAGGTTATTATTCCTTCAGTGATGGATATTCTTTTCGGAGGTCCAGCACTGACCACTAATTTGTTTGATTACATACAGATTTTGGTAATTCAGTCAAATACGGTCAATATTAAGGGTTGTGTAATTGAAAACACACTTTCTGTAAATCTGCCATGGATACAATCAAGAGACACTGGTGAGTCCTGGCAGTTTAATTCTGACTGAATTCTGAGATACTGTGTGTGTGAATGTGTGTGTGTGTGTGTGTTTTGGGAGGTTGACTGGTAGCGTTGTGGTTTTCTCCAGCTTTTTTGCTTTAAGGCAAAGATTCACTGAAGAAGTTGCATCTAAAACACATCAAAAATGTTCTCCATGTTGGAGCTGCAGCATATTTTATTGTACACAGTCACAAGCAAAAACACTGATGCATAAACAATGTAAGAATTCTGATAAATGGGGTCCAAGTCTCAAAAAGCACAATAATCCGAGTCCAAAACAAGAGATCCAAAAATCAGATGTCAAATAGCAGACAAAAAGGTCAAAAACAAAATAGATCAGAGGAAATACCTTCAATAGAAATGCTTGAAATTGCAACAGTGGGGCGGCGGGGGTGTGTGTGATTGACTACAGGTGTCCAGAGAGGGAAAGGCTTGTAATGCATAATATACAGTAATTAAGCACAGTCATAGATATGTACATTTCTACAGTAAGTTATGTATAAGTTTGTAAAACCATGAATAAGCGGTTACAGATAATGTATGAATGAATAAAAATCTGAATGTATACACTTTAAATTAATGATTTATGTAACTCATTCAGTGAGGAGCTATTTGAAGTTCAGCTAGAGGTATGCTGTGTGACATCAGTGTTTCCAAAAAAAAACCTTTTTCTTATCCACACCAGAACAGTAACAATGTCATATTCAAAAATCTCCACCTTGGCGAGCGTTTTCAAAAACCTTCATTTTCAGTGACTTAAAAAAGCATTTGCATGAAAACACAGACAAAAACTTTTGTTTTTCAAAATATACATATCCATGTGTGATATCCACGCTTGCTTCTCTTGACCCCTCCTTGTCATGACCTGCACCTGAGAGAGATTACCACAGTTACTGATCTTCACCAGGTGCTCTTTGTTCTCTTGACCAATGCTGTGTCCAAAATGGCTCCCTATACACTATTTCCTATTTCGCACCATGCAGTGCAGTATCATACTAAAGTGAATTCAGGAGGCTAGTGAATGATTTCAGACACCAATTCATGCTGTTTTATTATTTTTTTAATAAACAATGCATTGGATTATGGATATCCACTGCCCACTAAGGTACATAGGTTGTAACTACTTTTCTGAAGTGCATTGTGGGATCGTTTGGGTGCATTGAAAATTGTCCACTGTTTTTGGAAACTACTACAAAAAGCCCCAAAATAATACTAAATGTTTAGCTACTAGATTACCAGTTTGTATATTGTGTAAACATTTTGTTTTATCCACCAATCAGCTGTACAATTAATATTATGTCTTTGGTTCTACAAACATTGTACAGTTTATCACTTTGTAGTTCTGTAATTACAGACTGTAGCGCATCTGTTGCTATGTATACTTTGTTAGCCCCAAATTACCCTGTTCTTCAATGGTCAGGACCAGCACACACAAGGACATTATTTAGCTGCTCGACCATTCTCGGCACTGGACTAACACTGAGGTCATGGTTTGTTAGTGTGTGTTATTCTGTTACAGGTGGATCAGACACAGCATGGCTGCTAGAATTTTTAAATGCTCAGTGTCACTAAACCCTGGTATAATTTGAGTATCTAATCTAAAGTGCAACACACACTAACACCACAACCACCAGTTCAGTATCAGTGCAGCGCTGAGAATGATCCACCAGCCACTCTGGTGGTCCTGTGGGGGTCCTGACCATTGAACAGGGTGAAAGGGGGCTAACAAAGTATGCAGTGCAACAGATGAGCTAGAGGCTGTAACTGTAGAACTACAGTTGCCTTCTTGGAAAATGGAGCTGAACAAATGAACAGTGGAAAGTGGAGAAAATGGTGATCATTTTAATGTTTTGGCTCCTTAATGTGTACAGCAAATGTGTAGGATGAATGTATTTTATGGGTGACTGTTAAAGTGAGGTATCCACAGTTAAAGTTAAAAAGTAACCATATGGTGGCCATTCCTCTTATTGTTTTCAGCTGATTTGTAGGAGTACCTGATCATGTGTGTGTGTGTGTGTGCGTGTGTGTGTGAACTGTTTTGCTGGTTGGCCAATGTGGAAACATTTTATCTGTATTGCAGATAAATCTATAAAAGCCTTTGCAGTATCACTTACATATGTGCGGTGTCAGCCATGTTTCTTCAGATCTTTAACATTTTAAACAGTTGGGAGAATTCTCTTGCATTTATCAATCACATTTAACTTTGTTAGCAATAACAATCTATATTAGTACACACACCTTGCACACACTTGTTCTAAGATCAGCCAGAGGTCAGCTCAGCATTCTTTAAAGGTTTTATCCATACAAATGAGTACACATTCAGCCTTATGTCCTTCTTCAGCTGACCCCTGAGATTATGGCTATTAAATGCTTGGGTTTAACTTTACCAGAATATGAAGTGTGCTCTTCTGCTCTGCTTAGAAAATTCAGCAGGAATGGAAAAGCCCATGCTTTTGGTGTGTGTGTGTGTGTGTGTGTGTGTGTGTGTGTGCTGGAAAAGCATTTTTCTCTGCTGTATGAGAGCATTCCTGGAACTCGGGGAGTGGGACTTGCAGCTCATGTAAACTCACAGCAGCAATTTAATGCCACGTCATACACACTTCATTACAATTTTTCACCCTTTTTGCTGGCAAATTGCAAAGCTGAGCCACTGAGCACAGTAGAGTGTGCGTAGATCTGTATGTTCATGTTTGTTTAAGCTGAGGTACTGACAGGCACTATATGGTTCATGATACAATGCACATGAGAATATTTGTGATGAAAGAAAAGGAATCTTAAAGGGAATTCCACCACTTTATGGATTCACTGTCAGCAATATGAACACGGTCATTCATTTTAAGAACATTGAACTTTGTAGAACATTGTTTCCTGACAGTGGAGGTGATAGGAAACAGGACTGGTGCAAATACAGCCAAAATATAACACTGTGTATACACAACCAGCTGCAATGCACTCTGTGTTCTAAGACTTTCTATCATAAGCAGCATAAACATGTTCAGCTGTTTGTGCTACTGTAGCTCTTTTGTAAGATCAGATGAGAAAGACTTTTATTACATTCCCCATGTTTATCAGTACATCTTGGTCACCTATGACCCTGCCTGCCCTTCCATTAATCACTGCATACCAGGAACACTCCATAAGCCCAGCCATCTTGGAGATGCTCTCACCCAGTCATCTAGTTATTGGTTGCATTTCATAATGCATGAAAAAAAAGCCTCAAAAAATTAAAGAGCAGCAATTTTTCAAATTATTTAAAGGCATCAATTACGTGAACAAATGAAATATTATTAATTCAATTTTAACAATTTTTTATGATTTATTTGTATTATTTTAATTATTTTATATTATTATTATTAGTTTATAATAATTATAAAATATTATTATATATTATTATATACAATATATTATATATTATATTACATTTTAATAATTGTTTTATCTGTCCTGTGAGTTGTGGACAATTCCTCAATTTCCAGAGTCAGACAAAGTGTGCCTATGGGTTCATTTGTGCAGCAGTCCATCTTTTAAAAAGCTGCAGGAAGAGTACAGCAGTGACACACAAACAGACGAGACAGCTCAAAGCAAACAGTCATTAATCCAGTCCTGAGACCCTGGCCTATGTCTGTGTTCATGAAAGTATGACTCCGATAGCACCATGCATCTTCTGTACTCACGTGTGTGTGTATGTGTGTGTGTGTGTGTGTGAGCAAGTGAATGAGAGAGAGAAAGAGAGAGAGAAAAAGAGAGAAAGAGAGAGAGAGAGAGAGAGAGAGAGAGAGAGAGACAGAGAGAGAGAGAGAGAGACAGAGAGAGAGAGAGAGAGAGAGAGAGAGAGACAAATCCTCTAGACCAGGGGTGATTAATTAAAGTTCATTAAGGTCCAGAAATTTCTCAAGACAAGGCCTGGAACATAATGTATAACCTGCATTATGATCAGTGCTATATTGTGCATTTTAAAATATCATTATTTTATTAAATGTAGTTAACAACTGAAGTTTCAAATCAAATTTCAATTTCCATTACATTTCAACAAGATTTATTAATAATTATAAATAAATAAACTCTAAATAACATGTCTTTTCTCATTTCAAGTCAAATTTACAAATAAATCATCATCATCTTCTTCTTTTCCGCACAAATAAAACAATGATTTAAAAAAAATAAATGTAAATTAAAATATTGCAGTTGACTTTACTGTTTTACCATAACCAGCAATCTGATTGGCTTTTATTGCTTCAGGGCACAACTTTATACATTAACAACAAGCTGATTGGCTCTTTATGCTTTATATGTAAATAGAATCCATGTTCAGCTTTACGAGAACATTTCAACCAGTAATCGTTCCCTTATTTTTAAAGTTTCTGATTTTAACTCTCACAACACTGTCATCTTAAAAGTGTCCCAAAAGAGCTTTTACCAAGTCCTTTAGGCTATTTTAATTGGTGCTCATCATAATGCACAAATGAACTGCTATATCTGAACCGTAATGACTAGAAAAGCCACACCAATTAAAACACTCTGTTCAAAATTATTCATTCATTATCTGTAACCGCTTATCCATTTCATGGTCATGGTGGGTCCGGAGCCTACCTGGAATCATTGGGCGCAAGGAAGGAACACACCCTGGAGGGGGCGCCAGTCCTTCACAGGGCAACACAGACACACACACATTCACACACTTTTGAGCAGCCAATCCACATACCAACATGTGTTTTGGATCGTGGGTTTTTTTAAACAGCTAAATTTAAACTGCTCTTAATAGTTGATCAATTACAGGTCCTGGTCCGGAAAGGACAGTGTTTGGGTCCATATCTGGATTGCAGTCCACCTATTCATAATCCTGGCTCTACACCATCAAACTTTACAGGTCATTGCTGTGTCCCTCAGCCATGCTGTGTGGAGCATCAGCACATAATCAGAAGGTAACAGCCACATCTATGAGTCTATGAGTAGTTCGGTTTGTAGTATCAGGTGCATACAAACATACACACCTCTGTTTATATAAAGATAAGACATGAGGTCCTGGCCAAAATGTGTGGAACTCTAATCCAACATCTCTTCTCAAATGATGTTGTCCACCTTTGTTGCAGTTCTACTAGTTCTATAGTTGGAACATTGCTGTGGGTATTTCATGGCCTTACACCTTAAGAGCATTTGGTGAAACAAGGTACTGAGGCTGTGTGGCTCCTGAATCACCTCTTCAACTCCCAAATATACTGGGTGGATCTCTATCACTCTAGACAGCATAGATCCCCTACTCCATAGCTCATACTCCTTTAGCCCAAGGTTAGCACTGTGCTGGTGGCCTTAGGCTCATGGTCAGCTGCTCCAATGTATCCTATTCAATTTGTCAGTACTTTTCAATGCAGATAATACAAACTGTGTGCAAAGTTAAACTTCTGTCCACAACAGATGTACATGGTCCCACAATGCATGAAAGCAAGTTTGCACTAACACCATAACCCAACACTAGCTCGAGTGCTAGTCCTACCTTTAACCCCAACCCTTAACCCGTACTCTAATCAAACTCCTAAACCTAAACCTTAAATCACTAATCATTACCTTTAAATTTTAATGCTCTGTGCTGTGGAGACTTTCTTGTGCACCCCACATGGAAAAGAATTTCCCACCGTGTGGATATATAAACAGGTTTTGGTCCATATGACATGATTTGTTCCTACACAGACACACACACACACACACACACTGGCTCATTCCTGGGCCATCACACATTCTTCTCATAAGTATAATGTAGGTCTCCATGACCAAAGAGTTTGACAGAGATCTGGACAATGGTCTGAGTACAAGCTGCTGTGTGAGAGAAACTGTGTGTGTCTGTGATGTGCAGGATTCCCAAATTAACTGTGGCAACTTCCACTGGCAGCTTGGCATTCCCACCCAACACAAAGAGAAGCGCACATTAAGAAGCATGTCTTTGCTCTTCTACTTCACTTACAGAGAATGCTGGAACAATGGAAAAAAAAAGAATTGCTCCTGATGTGAAACATGCTGGAACACTGTGTTAACATCATCTGCTCCACATTTCTGGAAAGCCATGGTAATCCTGTGTTAATTAGAGGCCAGTTATTAATGTGCCTTTTCAACAGCCTACACACACAGCCAGTTAAGCATTAGTAAGGTTTGGAGACACACTGCTGTTTGCAATTTTCAATATGTGATGGTAAATGTAGAAAAAAACAAAAACAAAAAAAAAACAGATCAAATCAATATTTAGGAAAAGCTCATTTTTATATCAAAAAAGACACTTTCTGAATGTTGCACAACATACTGCATATGTCCAAAAGCATCCAAGCATCCCTGTGGATTCAGTTACTAATCATCTTACATTAAAAAGAAGATGGGATACTCTTTTAGGGCTGTCAGACAGGTACATGATATTTTATCTATACGCATTTAATGTTATTTTACTGAACTGTTCGAGAAATAGCTTCTCTGGATCGAAAACACCTTATATGAAAAAAAATGACTGCGGTACTGAATGAATTTCCTGTGCATCAGCTTGTCTTTTACTCAGATGACAACAGATATAGTGTGTTAGCTTCATTAATACAGCATATTTACTGTTTTGGACTAACAGGTCTAACAACGCCACTGCTATGGAGGTGCAGGGGAACTCTGTTCTATGGAGAGATGAAGAACCATCCAAAATCTTAGGGATGAGCTGGAGTTAAGTTTGTAATCAAGATCTAATCATCCATTATCAGTACCTGATATAAATTAATTTTAAAGTATTGAAAGCTTAATACTTTTTGAGTTGTTTGTTATCAATTATTTAAAGCAATGTTCAAATATTAAGTACACTGTTTACTAAAAGACTACAGGTTGTTACTGCAGAAAGTGGGTGGCAAACTTCGTAATATTAATACCCTCGATTTCCCAAGAAATGTTGGAAGAGCAAGAATCTACCAACAGTGGAAAAACATCACATTCTCCAACATGTTCTAAAATGGGGTGTCTCTGCCAAGTTGAAGGTCAGGAGGGGGTCAGTGCAGCTCAGGGAAGAGGAAGCAGGGCACAGAAGCTCACCAGTGCAGCTGCTGTCAGTTTCAGCCGCAGAGGTTAAAAGGTCGGCCCAGACACAACAGGAAACCACTCAGCGCTGAGTGTTGTGTAGTAAGCACAGACATAAAGACTAGACTCCAACCAGGCAATTCATCAATGCTCACACTCTCGTAAAGCCTGCACTTGTGAGATTCGAACGTGAGGACACATAGGTATGAGACAGGAGTGTTATGAGTGAGTTTCCCCATAGGGAATCTTTTAAATCTGTGATAGGAATATTTTCATAGATGTGCAAGTACACTCTTCTAGAAACCTAGGGTCTTCACTTTAATTGTCATCTTCTAGGTATCTTTAATACTCTGAGAAATCTCTTAGTTGTAAGCTCTATTCAGACAGGATACGTTTTACCTGTCGTCACAGGGAAATGTAAATATCACCAATGTATCTCAGTAGTTTTAGTCCCATTTGAATGGACCACTTCATTTTTCCAGTGTGCACAATCCAGTTATAGAAAAGACTCTAGGGGCGTCTTGTGGTAAATGAGTTTTTCTGATGTTTTCTTAAGAATGGGGGTGCTGGAGGAGGCATTTAGTGATGTAATGTACAGGAAGAATCAGAATCATTCAGATATGAGGCAAACCTCAGTTATTGAACAATGCACGACACTCAAATCCACAAGGCCACCTAAAGGATCACTCAGAGGACGGAAACAGCTGGGAGATGGCAATAGCAGCCTCCATATGCTCCAAATGACTACCATTCAATGATTTATATTAGCAGTACAGGTTAGTAACATTTTTGCCATATTCTTACCAATGATTTATTTTGATGGACTAGAAGAAAGGATGATTAAGGAATGTATATTGGTGGGAGGGCTGTTTCTAGAACTGCTGTGTTTGATCCACACTTATTTTCATCAAGATTTTGTATCCAGTGTGAATCCATCATAAACATTACTAGTGTGGTAAAATTACATTTCCTCGGCTCTCCAAATTAAATGAATCCTGTCCAACTTGAGCTTTTGATAAGAAAAGTTTGTGGTACTGTGTTTGGTGCTATTATGTCAGCAAAACTGACCCCAGTGAAAAACACTCTGAGATCTCTACTAAGACTCAAGAGGAGACATGTGATCATGGTTTCTTCTCAGGAACAATATCTGAGCAGCAGGAGTTTTGGCAATATTAAAACATCTCTTTTTTTTGTTTTATCCTCTCCTATGTGTGATTCTTTAATGAACCATCAGCTGACATTTACACTGTCACCAATTTATAACAAAGTCTGTGTAAAGACCTTCCACACCACTGGATAAAACAGAACAGCAGGATTAGAGCTGCCCTGTTTCCATCAAAAGGTGCTTACATAAGATTCCATTTCCTCGAGGAACCCGAACCCCTCGTGTTTTGGTGACCGCTATTATTGCATTTAACTTCTCCTGCTGTTAGCTGGGGATAGGTGTAGGCTTTTTAGTGACAGACTCGTTTGTTATGAGTCTCCAGATTCACGGGGTGGCAAAAACTGCCAGCTCCTCCGACCCAAGCAAACAGTGTTTGGGTTGCAAGGCCAGCACAGCAAGAACTGGGACAGAAACAAGGTCCTGAACGCTTTTGCAGGGCTTCATCCAGGTCCTGGTAGCAATGCTGTCTCCAGGCAGGCAACTCTGTAATGAGAAGAACTCACAGGAGGCTTTTACCGGCCGCCTGAAGGTCCAGCAGCCTCTGCTAAAACGATCAGAGCCAGCCCTCGCACAGACCGGCTTGCTAAGTGGACGGCTGTAAATATGAAATACACGGAGGAAACCAGAATCCCAATAGGACAGACTCACATGCTGACAGATGCACAGCATAACCCACTCATTACTCAACGTATTACAACATAGGAACATGTTAATATCTGCACTTCATGTCCATCAAATGATCAAACAGTTTAACCAAATGTTTTTGAAACCGCATAAGACTTAGCTATCCTTCAAACCAAAAACCCCACCTATGTAAATGGTATGGCCCCTCTTTTTTGTAGTCTTCTTTTCTGGGAGGGCTGTATATTTGATGTCATAAGATCGCAAATAGGATCTGGTGGAACTCAACCACATAAATGATTTGTTAGGTCCTGGTACTGATGTGGATCACAAACTTGGAGGGATTGTGCTCCATCACTACGAAGGACACTGATCCACTGGTCCACAGCTCAAATGCTGGGGGGCCTTTATACCCCTGTAGCTAATGCTTGGAATTGAGCCCGTCAACGTTAAACTAAAATATGTCTGCTCTAGAGTGTCCCGTTTCCACAGGTTCCCACAGTAGTCCACTTGTTGCTCTGCATACCTTTTTAGCCTCAATTCAAGACCTCCACAGGGTCCCCACAGGGTAGGTATGACTGGGGTGGTGGAGTGGCAGTGCATGTTGCACTGACATGAGTGGATCAGACCGCAGTGCTCCTGGAGATTCTAAAATGTTTATAAAAACAAAATGAACACAGATCCTTCGCTATAATTATAAAAAAGATCCTGACCAAAGCCTGATATGGATGGAAGCAGTACAAAGGGCTAAACTGACCTTTGTGCTCCGTTTCCACTTCAAAGCTCACAGGTATGTAAAGGCTAGAACACTTTCTCCAGTCAGAGTGGAGACCTCAGTCTCTTCTCTCATTCTCGATGGACAGCAGCCCAAAGTACAGAGCAAGACTACGAGAGCCGAGCCATAAGTATCAAATATTTATGATGCTTTTTCAAATAATTATAATACTTATGTTAGGTTCCCTTTGGGGTTTTTAATAGTGAGTTAGGCCTAAGTTTTGGGCTTAAACATTTTGAAAGCTTAATGAGACTAATCCTAACCCAGATTTTACAACTTTTACAATGCAATGTTGGTATAGCTATAATGCTATAATATAACTGGAATGAGTATATGAAATAAAAGTAAACCAAAAGAAGGTCTGTGAAGGTGCTCTGAATTCCCCACTGCATGTATTTGCACTTAGATAATATATACACTTATACAATGACAATTCCTCCAGGATGTTAGATCTCAGAATTCATGTCTGAATTTAAAACATTGATGAAAAAAAGTAATTTATGTTTTGCAGTTAAAGCTTGTTTCAGCAAATGTACATTTGTGTTTTGGAAAATGATCTTTAGAGCGAGCCTTTTGTGTGGCTTTTGTCAATTTTGGTGTTTTTACAACTTGACACAATGGAATTGAATTGCATGAGACATATTTAAGCAGTTAAAACACTATAATCCTGCCACTAATTCATGTGAAAAGGTCTCGTAATTGCTAACACTTGTAGGATTATGGATTATTTGCTGTCATCGACCTTAGTTGAAGAGCCACTAAATACAGGCCAGGACCCTTGGGATGGGAGTAATTACAGACACTATAACTGATGCATTGTGTTTTTCCATTTCAAAGCTACAGTGATGGCTAAACAACAGCCAAATTAAGATACAGTCAGGAGGACTCCTCTTAGATTAAAGTCTTCCTGGAACACTCATTACCCTCTTCTTAGCACATATCACTCAGCACTTCTGTTAAGAAAATGGATATTAAATTACTGCCATTGAACCAGCGGCCACTAAAATCAAATGGCCGCACAGCTCCTAAGTCTGGGGGAGTTTTTCATTATAAGTTAATAGGCTTTTTTTTTACCCTCATTCACAGATAGTTTTGGGCCCTCATTGGATCCAGCTGAGCTTAGTCGTTCAACCATGAAGCTTCCAGAAGCCAGATAACAGATGAACAGTGCCAGACACTGTGGAATCACCCCTGTCTGTGTGCATTACAATCACTGTGTGTGTGTTTGTATGTGATTATGGGCTGCTGTACACAGCAATGAAGATTAATGCACTTATTAAATGCATAACTTCAGTATGGCTGGGTCTTTTTTACCGTGGTGTATTTGTTTGCATCTAGTTAAGCACGTCTTCCCCCCAATTGCCTGTTGCACATCAGCATTTCCCCTGCTGCTTAGGTCCCTGTAATCATGATCAAATGCAAGATATAGCCTTTAAAAAATAAAAGAGGTCTGGATCAGAAACTGTGTTCCCATATGGTTGAGTAGACCATATCTCTCCTTTATCTCCTTTATCTCTCCTTTCTTCCTTTCTCTAAAGACTCATTTTACTGTGTGTAATCCTATCTTATTAGATTACTAAGTGTCTGGCACTGTCCTGACACTGTGCCAAACATCTACACATCATAAGGTAGGAAATTAATAGATGCAGAAAAACCGAGAATAGAACGGCAGAAAAAGATTCTGCAGAAATTTTTGAGGTTGGCTACAACTGCCAAAAGAGAGAGACAGGTCTTAAAGTTCTCTGACACCAGTTATGTACAAAACTGGCAAATCAACTACGAAATATGCCTAATATTCACTCTGACCTTAACCCTAACCCAAGATCTAAACCTTATGCTCATGCAAGCCATATACCTTAAAGTTGTAGTTCAAGAATTTAATAAAAAAAACACTATACAATTCAGATGTTTCCTTGCCATTTGCTAGCTCTTCAGTCTGTTTGTGCGCTGGAAACCACTCTGATGTGATTGTGAAGACCCGGTGTCTGTAAAAGAGTAGAAAATAAACTGGCTTTGTCCGGAATGCTAGTCTTTCCCTCTCTCTCTCTGTTCATGGCAGAGGCATCTGGAGTATATTTCAGACAATGGAAAGAACTCCAAACGTTGAAAACCATGAACTGAAATGAGGATATTGCTCATGACTGCTCCATAGCTGGGTAATATAGACTTATTTTTGCCGTTTCGGATCACTTAAGGTGGAAATGTCTCCAAATGAATTTTTTGTGCTAAACAGTGAATAAAAACTTGACAAGTTAAACTTCATCCACCTACAGTCGTTTTTCCCCCTCAAACACACTGTTACACCTTAAAAGACACTTAGCTTTGGAATGTAAACAACCAGAGAGAAGTGTGATGGGCCAGAATCGTAGACATTCACCTTAACATAAACCAAACTTAATCTAACCTAAAGCTCAACCCAAATTTCAAACTAAAATCCAAACTAATCACTCACCCTAAACTCAACTTTAAACACAATACTATACACTAATCCTAAACCAAACCAAATGTTTCATAACTTAAACTTAAAGATGATGTTCACTCTTTTAATCAAGAAACATTTGCTAGCTCTCTGGTCTGATTGTATGCGAGAGGAAGCTTTTTTATTCATTCCTTGCTTGATAAATGAGGCAAAAGGCTAAGAGTCAAAGAGAATGGCTCATTATTTTCTCTGAAAGAAAAAGAATATTTCTCTGTGCATTGCTGGCTGAATTATGGCTGAGAATCAGCATCTGGAGGTATTTGGATGGTGAAGAGACCTCTAAACTATGAAAAGCATGAAAAGAGATGATGTTGCTTTATTTCTGCTCCACAGCTTAGAATGCTTATTTTCGCTGCTATGGATTACTTAAGGTGGAATGGACTGTGAATTCAGGAGACTGCTAACTGCATGAAAGTAAACACAGACCTAAAGTGCTACAAAACTAAACATCTCAAGTTACACATAGGTTTCTGTGGTAATTCAAATTTAGACTTAGTTCAAATTAGTTAACTTAGTTAAAATTCAGCCAGGTACAAGCTACAGTCGGTTTCTGACTCACAAATACCGTTCCACTTTAAAAGAGGTGGAGCTTCTGAATGCAAACAAATGTGTGGAGGGCGTGTTTTGCTGTGAGAACAGTAGTTCCACAGAATTGTCTATATTGCCTTCAAACTCTAACCAAGTTCTAAACCGAACACTTACCCTAAACCCTCAACTTGACCTAATATAAAAAAGTAACTTAACACTTAACAAAACCTTATAATCACATTATCTTTAACCTCAGCCCACTGAATAAACCTACACCCTTTTCTAATCTAAACTTAATATAAATTAATCCTAATTTAAAACCTGCTTCTAATCTACAGTTTATCAACATATTTAACCAGACAGATTTTTAACACAGTTAGTGCTTGTAAATGAAGCTATAACAGACCACAAGAAAGTATGCGCCCATAGACTGTCATTGTTCAAACAAAGGTTTTGAAGTCTGTCATCATGCTGAATTACAAACAAGCTACAGTGTGAGTATTACTGAGATGCTCTTTCATCTTTAGCTCTGTAACGCCAACAGATGACAGACAAAAGAACAGCTTGTCTCATTCTCTGTGGCCTTGGCCTAACTGGTGGATGGGATGGCCTCTACCAATTTTCCATTAACGGTGGCAGCAGGGGCAAATTGCATTAAAGTGCCTCCTCTCACATTCAGCCCCATTATTCCTGCTGCGGGAAACAAAGAGACGTTTTCTTTCACCGTGAAATGGCTTCCATAGTCTGCTGGAGATGTGTCGCTGGCTCCAGTGTACCGTCTCTGCTTCTAATTTCACCCTCCCTCACTGCTCACATACACACTTTGATTTTCTCCTCTCTCTCTCTCTCTCTCTCTCTCTCTCTCTCTCTCTCTCTCTCTCTCTCTCTCACACACACAAACACACAAACACACACACATAGACAATCACACATGTTGGGTAATACCATTCTGGCATCCAGGGGGATCAAAGTGCAGGTCTGTTGCCATGGCAGTGCCACGTTTGAATAAACACAGGAGGCTCCTTTCTGGCACTCTGTCTCATGACCCTTGACCTCATGACCATGAGGGCGATGACATGACCTCACCTCTTTTGCACAGGCCTTGTCCTCTTCACTCAAGATTATAAACAAACAGTCAGGACTTTCAAAACTGGCACTGGACTCAACTCAGTTCCAGCTTTCTCTGCCTTCAGCTTTCATACTGTGTGTGGTTTTTAGACCTAAAACGGAAGGTGTGGAAACATGGCACTTTATCACTACTGAGGTTGTGTTCTGAAAGTATGTCCTGACAAAAGTTCTTAGACTAAAACTAAACTGTTTGGCAAAGAATCATCTGTGAATATTATAGAAGATTAATGAAATAATTTAGTACAAATTTGTTTTAGTACCATATTGTATTTTGCTCCTGCTTTATGCAATGTCCAACACCACTAAAAGTAACACTAGGTAGTATTTTTACCTTAATATTACAGCTTGAAAATAATTGAGACGCTTCACTGACCTTTATATATAGCTTCTGTCATTGCTACTCTGGGCTAAGCACGGCAGAAACTGCACTATGTAAGATGTTTATTTAGTTGGCTAGGAAGACAGCTAGCTAGCATGCTAATCAGGATATATCATAAAACTACCCAAAAAACATACTACCTTTAAGGCTGGAGTATGTTATATTGTAGAACTGTAAGTGTAACACTTTTTTGAAAAAAATCCAATGGAATAAATCCCAGCCCTTACGCTCCTTCCAAAGCCACTCTCCTAAAACATGAGCACACATCTGACATGATACGTCACAGAGAGTGGAGCTCAACAACTCGGCTTCAAACACAGTCAGTCAAACGCATACAACATTTACATGTAAGAAAACACAACAGCTACAAAAACGTTAACTCTAGCAACCTGGTTTCATCCAACCTCTTTTTGTTTAAAAGTCTTCACATGTGCGTGCATTTGAGGGTGACATAGTATAAAGGAAGGTAAGCCATCCAATCATTTTGTTATGTCTGAATGAAACGAGTTTTTACAGTCCTGAGGCCAATATAGAAAATTAATCTATTTATTTATGCTGTCTAAGCCTTTGCTTTACTGATTGCTATTGGGATGTAAAGTGTATTCAAGAAATATAACAAAAGCTCTTTTTAAAGCAACCTCAGCTTTAACTGGTGCACAATTGTGTGTACGTAGTCAGCTCATTATATATTGAGATTCAGTGAGAAACACCACTAAAAACCATCTGCCTATCCCTGGCATGGAGCTTCTAAAAGGGTCATATGGCATGAACATCTGGCTGAGTTAGGAGCTCTGTCTCTCTGATCAGTGGCCACCACTGAAGACTCATTAGAGAAACATTCTCTTTCAGCGGAACCAGAGCCAAGGCCAGAAAACCACATGAGCACCTCTCTCACACAAATATATACCAGACATATTGTTCACCATTAGAGCAATACTCAGTTTCACTCAGGTGGAATATGCAAACACAGGGAAATGGACACAGCTGTACTTGCTCAGATTAATTATGTTGTTCTGCATCTTAACTCTGAATGTTTTGCATACTACTGTCTTCTATGTAATTGTGACATGAAGCCACAGTCAAAAAAAATCGATGCATTTTCCCCTCAATGTTTCTAAATAATTTGAACACAGTAACTGTCTCTTACATTGTGTTACATATTCATAATAACTGGATCAACAGAAGGGCTCTCCCTGTGTCTGTGTGGGTTTCCTCCCTCAGTCCAAACACAGATGATGGCAGGTGGATTCAAGTGTCCGTAGTTATGAGTGAGTGACTGGATGAGTGTGTGATGCCCTGTACACTTTGTGCTTCTGCCTTGCACCTAATGACTCCATGTGGGCTCTGGATCCACAGTGACCCTGAAAATAATGAAGCAATCACAGAAAATGAGTGAGCTGACCAACAGAAATGCTGTAGAATTTTTTCTAATTAAGTCATTTTACCTTACCTGACATTGAAAGCTAAGAATGTGTTTGCCTTCTCCTGCAAAGCTGCTATTTTTGAGTTAAGTGTTGAGGGAGTTTGGGATGGTGACAATATATTACATCTAAACATTCTCCAAACAAATGTCAGCAGTGTATGAGGCAACATAACAGCAGGTAATGATTTATTATCTGCATAATGCAGGAGGAAGTGTTTACTTCTAATCCTCCATAATGGAATAATTGATTTGCTTGTTGCGGCTAAAGCTGTCTACTTAAACTGCACTTCATTTGCACAACAATTTAACAAATAGTTTCCACACTTGGAAGACAGAGAAGTCCTGACCAAGCTGTGGACGCGTCACCAGGTGGGCCGTAACTAATGACCTCTGGAGGGGAAAAGACTGTTACCAAGACCTTGCTGCCAACAGAAAGACATTATGCTCTTTATGATAATGATTGCAATTTCGGTTCTGGCTGCTGCCTCTTGTCCAGGAAGATTTCCAACTTGATCACTGAGAACAATAGGTCAGCACAAATACAGCGCTCTGGTTTGGGACAACCCCCCTAATATATAACAGATGATATTAGGCCAAATGATACATGAACAAGCTGAGTGCTGTAATTTTTAAATAATTTGCTTAAATTAAAGACGCTCATTTTCATTACCGTAGTTGTTACTGTTCCAGAGGTGGTTTTGCTATGTAAAAGTGCAGGAGAAAGAAGTGACAGAACAGAGTGAAGGAGTAAAAAAAGAAGAAAATGGGAGCAGGAGAAAGAGAGGGAGCCAGAAAAGCAGAAACAAAACATTATCAGATGCAGGTCCAACCAAATGCAGCATGTCCTGTTTAGATTACTGGAGTTATGGGGTTACGCATCGAGGCATGTTGTCATAAATAATAAATAAATAAAATAAATAAATCATTCGGGTGCAACCTCAATTCACAACAAGGTGCTTGGTAAAAAAAAAAAAAAAGCAAATCACCAGCAGCAGCCAAAGGAAGTGCCAACAGACCATCAACCGCTGAGTAGCCGTAATGTGGACGCACTCCACCAGCCGATATTAGCAGCAGCTAGTGCTGATGTTACCAAACCACTACCTGCTAAGCGTTTAAGTACTGAGGACTTAGTACTGAGGCTCCCTCTGTCATCACTGGCAACAGCAAGCAGGAACAACAGCAGCAAGCTAGCCACCAGTGACGACAACAGGCGTCCACAGTGAACAGTCCCAGCCGAGAGAAGTGGCAAAAGCAACAAGGCAGGCAACCACAAAACAGCATCAACGAATGTGGGGTATGTATGGGGTATGCATGTGTGTACATGTGTGTATGTGTATGTATGTATATGCATATCAATGTATCAAAGTATAGATATGTAGTTTTTGTTATCATTATATATATATATATAGTGCAAACAAATAAAATATATAAATAGAAAAATAATGAGATAGCAAAAGTGGGGAACTCCACATTGTCTCAACCCATTAATAAAACTCTTCACAAAATACATGTGCTTTGAAAAATTAAAAGAAAAAAAGCATGTTTTCCACATATTTTCCACACTGACTTTCAAAGGATTTTAGGGAGTTTTCAAGCAGTGTCAGCCCTCATAAAAAAGTGCAGGTTTCTCACAAGTGGTTCAGAAAGAGGATCTGTACACGTCAGCAACAAAAGAATGTGTGTTTTCACACTGTATGAAACAGAATGGGTACAGTATTTCTCCCACATAGAAACAGTGAGTAAGCAACCAAGAAAATAATGAGAGTTTTACCATAGACCTTTAAACACAAACCACAAAGCATAACGTCACTGCCAGGACAAAATTGCTGATTTCCTACAGGAGAAGGAAATAGTCTTCGCTTGCAGTGAGTGTTAATGGAACTTGATGTTTTTCCAAGAATTATTGAGACACGATTTAAAGGCTATAATCTGGTGTTAATTGAACATGTGGACAAAAATGGAGATAAGCTCATTGTGATTATTTTTTAAATCTTTCCAAATCTACCTGATTAAGAAGAGATGTGTCTGAGGGCACTTTGGAAAAGAAGGCTATGAGAAGTAAAGCGCAAAAAATACAGGAAACTGATGTGTTTCAAAGTCACTATCTACACTGAAGCCCATTTTTGACATTGGCTATGTTAACTCATTTATACGAAAATATTTGGTTTTATCTTGTTCACTGCAGCTGGGAACTGAGAATCTAAGAATCACAGAATCACAGGATATGAGCCACTCATCAGAAACTACTACACAAACTTGGGGTTCCTGCAGCTCCAGTGCGATTAAAGTACATTGTAAATTTGAAGAAATTCTGAAAATCAAGAATATATTTCTAATTTGCTACCTGTCAAATAAATGTTTTGGCTGAAAATATTTTTATTAATGAGTTGTTTGAAATGAGAATTAATGTAAATAAATATTTTCAGCAGACAAATACATAGATTTCCTATTAATTTAGAAGATTAATATGAGAAATTCATTTCCATTATAATACATGTTGGAAAATATCCAACAAATGAACATTACTCATTTACAAAGTTTACAAAGTTACATTACTCAGTGACAAAATATACATGGAAAATATGTGGATGGATCAAGCTAAAGTGATTTTCTTGGAATAAACAATTGTTGTTATGTAATTTGGAGCATCTAGTTGTCAGAATTTGATCACCACAACTGGTGGGCAATTATGTAGTACTATTATAGTAATAAGTTGTTTTACCACAATTTTAAAGTCAAAGTAGTAGTTACTAAATAATAATTCAGTAATTCAGTACCTGTGAGTAGTTTTGTAACATTTGGTTTATATCCCTAAACCCAATTAATTATTTCTGAGACTGTGTAGTACTAGTGCTGTGAAATATTTTAAATGGTTTCTAGTTCATTTCTTACTGGTTAAGTTTTTAAATGTGTACAGTACAGGTACAGTTTGATGCACAGACAGAAAGATGATAAAATATGTTACTGATCTCTGAATGAACTGAATTGAGAAGTGAACCCCATTTTCTGCCTAGAGTGCAGTGACTCTAGGGGTACTTTAATATTAAAGGACCACTTCCACAGAGGTCAAGGTCAACAGAGTCCAAATGAATGAGTCAGATGAACAGATTTTTCAGCCCATTTATCCTTCTTTAATTTAGTGGTTTTCACTGTCCTCGTTCTTTTGTTATTTTAGGAAATGACATTAGCCTTCCTTTGTCAATATCTTAAACTATTTTTGAAGGCTAAATTAAAACCCTTTGAGTGATGCCACTGTTGTCTTGGAAATAGTTTTGCAAGCTCCATTAGATCAGACAAAGGAGACAAAAGGAAATTGTGGCAAATTTAAAATGGATTGTGAGGAGAGATTTTTCAAACGTTTATGTTTTGTTGTTGGCATGTAATAAATTGCATTATTGGTCTGGATCTGGACAGGATTATGCCTCTAAACATCATTGTGCTGTACCAATTACACACTAATTATTCTCATTATTCTGAAGAACTGAAGTTATTACCCGATGTGTCACAGAGTATGAAATTATATCGAAAAAAATGAATTTGAATTTGACAGCTCTACTACTGTGTATATTTACTGAAATTTCTGTTGGTAAAGTTTCAGTCTGTGTATCATATGGACACATGGGAAGATACAAGTCAAGTGAATAAATATAATACTGTGATAATGTCATTATTTCAGCAGAACTACAGCAGAAGCACAGTTTTTAGGAAAATAATTTTTTTCCCCCATAAACACACCATTCCACATTAAAAGACTTTGAGTTCCTAAATGTAAACAAACCAGAGGGAACAGCATTTCCCTACAATTGTAAATGTCCCCTTTAATGTGTTATATGTACAATTACTGGAATATCCAGTAACAATTATTAAATTAACATTTATTACTTAGTACTTTACCATATTATAACACTCTGATATGTAAAGTGATATCAAATAAATTTTAGGTATACATGTATTCAATTTAAATTAAAATCTATGTAGGCTACTCTATTTGTACCTAAGAAAATTCTAACAGAATGTTAAACATAAATTATAATATATAATTTATCAGAGGATAAAAAATTAGTTGAATAAAAAAACACAAACTCTGAATTTACCCCTTAGTAAATCCCTCAACATTCACCTCTACTCTCCTGATCCAGTCACAGGGTTTAGCTGGTAATCTCCATTAGATGTTTAAGCTTCCCATTGTGAGTTGTACATTAGAAAGTACATGGATGACGAATCATCTTTTTTTTATGTGTGTTTCGTACTCTGAACAACTTGAGGTGTAGTTGGAGCACTCACACACACACACACACGCACAGCCTCCTGCGCAGCATCTGTGAAACTCATCTAGAGGCTGTGGTGGGTTTTTTTGTGGTTTGGTTGAGCCCTAAGTTCTGTCCAGAGCTGACAGGGTCAGCAATGATTCCCCTCACAGGCATTTAGCCTGACTCTGCATCTCTGAGTAATGAGGGCTTTCATCAAGAGAAAAGGGCTTTATGTCTGTGTCCAATCTAAGAACAATTCATAGACACTTTACAATCAGTAAATGTAGGTACCCCCATTAAAGTGCAAGCATTTTAGATACATTTGTGCATGCACAGCTTGTATAAACTGCATAGTAAAGCAGGAAATCAAACAGGGCCAAAGGGACTATGCAGAGTGTTGTGTAGGAGGCTAAATCAGTGAAACTGTTCTCTGTGGAAACAGAACACTGAAGCAACCTATAGATAGATAGATGGATAGTAAGGACGAAGGAGAGATATATAGAAAGAGGAAGATTTGGAGTAAGTAAGAATGAGGGAGACATAAGAGGGAGACTAAAGTAAGAAAGAGAGAGGGGTAGGAGGGACGGAATGGGAGTTAAGTGGTTAGGTGATAGCATGCTGAGTATGTGTGGGGGGCCTCTGTGTGCAGGCCAGATTCAGGGTCACTCCAGATCAATACACACGGCCACCCAATACTCCCTACTCTCTCTGTTCTTTCATTACCCTGACACAACCCTCTTTCTCTTTTTGCTCTCTCTCTCTCTCTCTCTCTCTCTCTCTCTCTCTCTCTCTCTCATTTTTCTTTCATTTCCCTCTATCTCTTTTCCTCTTAATCTTGTCCTTTATCTCTCTCTTTTTTATTTTTTTTACCTTTCTATCATTTTTCTTCCTCTTCCTTCCTCCCACTTCTTTTACTGTTTGCTCTTGCTCAGCGTTCGGCTTGTGGTCCTGCAGGGTCCAGACGCCTGGGTCTTTAATTACAGTCATTAAAGGTTCAAGGCATTATCAAACGCTCTGCAGCTTTACAGCTTCATAAACACTCACCACTGTGGTATCCACCTGCGGCTCGGTCAGGCTCCAGCAGAAGTCATGCGAGTGGTCTCTCTGGACATATAAGAGGGCTCTTCTTACTGAAACGGGAGATGTTTTAGCCTCAGATTAAAACACATTCAGCTATTCTGTCCTTTTCTGGGGTCTCTGTGTGTTCTTAAACGCGTTTGAAGGCTATTCTGGATCGCATGCTGGCTTTGACAGTTAAACAGTTTTAACTGTCCAGAGAAGAAGCACATCTGACAGTTTTATACTTGCTAACAGCTTTTTCCAAGTACACTTGCTTAATAGCAGCAGTTCCACAGGCAGTAACTTAGCTGCTAGATTATTGCTAACAGCTTTCAGTCTTGTGAACATACACTTAGCTTAGCTTGCACAGGCTGTGCTTTTGGAAGGGTGAAGTACACTTCAATAGCCACTCATTCATACCGACTGGCTTCTGACAGTAGTCACTAGTTTCCATCGGCTAATATACGTCCGAACGATCACAGACTTTTCCATGCTGTTTTTGGATATTCAATGTTGCACATTCACTGTACATCCAGACTTGTCTTACTGCTGTTTCCTCCACAACTTGGGGCCAGGACCTGGATTTCTATGAAGCTGCTTTGAGACAACATGAGTTATAAAAAGTGCTATACATATGAAACAAACCTGAACTGGAGTACAGCACAGGGAGTGTAGAGTGTGACAGAGTGAGGGACTGAATGTAAAGGCAAATGCAGTATGAATGTGTGAGCATTTTGCCGTGTGGGCGTGAGTACATTAGCAGTGCTCAGTAATCAGCACTTAAGTGTGTAGGCTCAGCTTGTGGGCCTCTAGTTAAACTCCAGAGGGAGAGCGCTGTGGCTGATTACTCCTGCGGGGAGAAGCAACGAGGCCACGAGCGCACAGCAGCCCAGATCAAGCAGGCCGGAGACACCAGCTCTATCAACACCAGCCAACATCTGGAAACGCCCTCCAGATGTGCCTCAGCTCTCCTGGTCTTCCCCATGCCTCCTGTGAAGGAGGAGCTAATGAGTGCAATCCCAAGAGGCCTCTTACAAGGCAGGGTTTGAAATGGATTGGAATAGAAAGCTGTTTATTCTTACTGATGTACTTCTTAGTGATGTACCAGGTGAACCAGTTTAAAAAAATAGTGGTTACACGCATGAGTCTATAAATGAATTTGGACACTTTCTCACCAACCTGCGTCAGTATTCAGTAGTCAAATAAACAAACCAAGAGGCGCTACATTTAAAGATGAATTTGCCAATACACTCACTACACATGCTGCATAGGGCCCAACAAATTAACAAAGGCACCCTCACGTCAAGTCAGTGTATCATCTGAAGATGAAGAGAAAAAAAGACTTCACAAGACTGAGCAGCAGGAACAGTAGTCAAAGGAGCTGATACAATAAATACCAGTATTGTAATATTATATGTGCTTTGTTTGTGAGTTTGTAACTGTCAAAAAATAGTTAAATTTTGTCTCACAGAGTTCAGGTAGGAGGGCCCCTTATCAGAATTTTGCTTGTGGCCCCAGGGAAGTCCGGACCAGCTCTGCCTACCATTAATGGTTTTTGTTTCTCTCCTGAGTCAATAAAGATAAGGCTCAGTTTTCAATGGCTCAATGACCATGACTAACTTAAGCTAACATTACACTGTCTGCTGCTTAGGAACAAGTGCCTTCCAAATGAGTACACATAAATGTAAAGGAGCACACTAGATAATCAAAACATTTCAAAGAAATTTTAAGATGGTTGGTGTGGTACATTGGTAACACCATTGGCTCCCATGTGAGAGACCTGGGTTTGATTTCAGGTCTGAGCAACCAGTCTGTGCTACACCAATAAGAGTCCTTGGGCAAGACTCCTAACACTGCATTGGCCTACCTATAATACCAGTAACCTTCTAAGTCGCTCTGGATAAGAACATCTGCAGATAACTAACTAAGATAACTGTCAATTGGTGGCGGTTTCATGACATCCATGCAGTGGGTGACATCCTTGTGGGTGAATATCTGAGAGGAGAATGGCAAGAGAAATGCTTGCTACATCATGTGAATGGAGATGTACTCTATTTATGCATAAATTCACATTGAAACCAGGCTGTAAGAAGAGTCTGTGAAAAGACAATGCACTCCAGTAGGCTTTCAAATGATATTGTGATCTACAGTGTTCAGTGACATTTTGCAGGAGACTTCTGTCTACAAATTAATTTGGGAATTCCATGTTGCCATTTCAACACTAAGAAAAAGTAAAAACATATATATACAGTATCCCGCTCCTTTTGTAGCCACATTCTGCAGCAATGCATGATCAAATAGCCATTGGCACCTCACCAATGTTTCAGAAGTATTTTTTGCCACAATTTTGTGTCAGATTTCATACACAATTTGCCTAAATTTGTTAATTGCAGAGGATGTGTACCTACACTCACTTAGAAAATCCTTAGGAGGCTTAGAAAGGCTTTGTCTTACGTGGAAATCAGTTGACTTTGATAGCTGTATGGTACAATTTAATTATTATACAGTGTAATGTACAAAACCATACACTGTTCAATAAAATGTGCAGGAATGTTATACGCTTGTGTAAAAATAATAATTTGACCATGATCTCTTGGTTCAGATGGCTGTATTGTTTAGAGGAATAAAGTGTGACTAAAGATTTTGGACTTTTTGCTGACTTCGAAAATCATTTGGTGAAGAAACAAGACAACCCCGGCATTTGGCATAAGTCAGGTAAGCACTTCTGCTTTGTAAAGAACTTCCCAGATCCTTCATACCTCTGGGGCTAGTGTACTCCCTCAATGCCATACTATTATTTAACTACACAAACAACTAACCACTTTGTATCAAGCAGATGTGTTGCGGAGGAAAAACGAAACCCACAGGGTCCAGGAGGAAAGCAAAAGAGGAGGAAGGCAAGGGGGGAATGAACCACCTCGCTGCGAGGCTGTAAAACCACCTTCCTCTTTTTGCAGCTCGGTAATTAAAGCCAAATGAGAATTTAGTGGATCCCCATTAGCTTTTTATTTCGGTCTACAAACAGAGACGGGGTTCTCCCTCTGCTGCGCTTTTAACACAAGCCACGGTAACCCTACCAGTCCTGGAGCTCTGCTCTTTCCCTGTTAAAAACACTAAAGCACAAGGTCACCATTCCTCAGAAAACACTCTCTGCAGCGGGAGGCCAAACCCTCCCCCATTTAACCAACAGGAAACCTGCACAGTGCAGTGCATATACACTTAGAAAACTGAAGCAATGAGGTTGTAGGACACACACAATAAAAATTACTTTTTGAATGCTCATAATGTATACTACATTTTGTAAAAACCCAGCCTTTCCTACTCTCTTTTAACTTGATTTTTAAACACTGGTGTGAGAATTTGATCATGCTCAATTGCATAAAAATTGCTGAGATCAGGTACCAATGCTGGATTAGCTGCTCCAGAGTAATCCATTCTGTTGGTCAGTGTATGAAAAGTGTGTACACGGTTGAACAGCTATGTCAGCAACATCAACAAAGGTGACAAAAAACTTTTGGATATATAGTGGAAGCTCTGAACAAAATGTTATCTGTTTAGATGCAGTTTAATTTAAATTGGTCCTAGCTGTGGGCTGTGAAGCTGCAAAAGTTGTGGATGGTAATTTACTGCTGGGGGCCTGGAGGTGGGCCAAGGCCATGGCAAAGGGGCTTGCTAATGTAATGCACATTGGATGAAAAGGTACTGAAGCATAACAAGATTTATAGGATTCAGAGAGCGCAAATCACCACTGTCCCCGATAATGGCCCTCCAAAAGCCCCCCGATGGCCATTAGGGTCGCAGTAATCTACACCAAGGCTGCGCTTAAATCTTAACCTCACTGCCAGGACCAGTACAGTTCGAGTCTGTATGGGGGTCTTTTCACTCTGAATGTCAAGCCCCTCTATTGATGTCCTCAATAGCTGTTAAGACCACTGTGTAATTGCTTTCTACTGTTGGTGAGACACTTATCTACAACCCCCATTCACAGAAAAGTTGGGACATTTTCTAAAATGCAGTTCTTCTAAACATTTAATTGACAAATGGACAGAAAATATTTCCAATATTTTCACTGAGCAACTGGAATGTGCTTTGTAATTATGAATGAATTTTTAAATTGAAGACTGAAACACACTTCAAAAAACTGAGAAAGGGACTAAAGAGTGAAAAGTTTATGAAATATTCATGTCACACTTCTGATAATACATAAAATCATAAGCAGGTGGATATAAAAGATCAGTGCAAGTCTGTAAAGAATTCAGGTCTTGTATCATCTATAATACTTAATATTGTGAAACACTTGAACAAATGTGTCCTTCAAGATCTAAATAAGAAACTATCATGCTACAGTGATTAAACATAGCCACATAGGCTTCAAAAGATTGTTGTCACTTAACAGTGTCTGCCACTACATCAAGAAAGCCAACCTGAAACTATTAAAAGGAGGCAGCCAAACTTCAATTCAATGTGGAACCTCTAATGAGTTTGTCCGAAAACAGTGCAAATGTGTTCTGTTGTCAGGGATTGAAAAAAGATCATTGTGTTTCCTGTGCTAATCACTAAATGGACCATCCAGAGTTTCATTACTGACAGGTGCAGAAGCCAAAATATTTTCATGTGAAAAGTTTTCATGGATGTAGATGCAAATATTGGCGTTTAGAACAAAATTAGTCGGCATCAAGATGACATCTTTTCCTAGGAAGTCCATTGATATTTTAACAAACAATGCCAGGCCTTATTCAGTACAAATTCTGCTTCATAGTGTGGCAACATTTGGTATGGTTCATTTGGCAACAGCAACCATGGGCAAAACTTTAACAATCAGTATCCTCAGTACCCAAACGACTAAGCAATGTAATTAAAAGCAAAAAAGACATTACAGTAGTAAATATGACTCTGTCCCAACGTTTTTGGAGTATGTTTCAGGCACCAAATTCTAAATGTGGTTATATTCACAAAATACAATGATTTTGTTCAGGGAAAATTTGGAAAAGAATATTTGTGCTTTTTTTTAGTTGAATAAAGCTTAAATAAAGTCAAGAGAACTAGCATATCACAGATTATTTTTATCATATTACACAATGTCCCAACTTTTCTATAATTTATCATATTAAACAATGTCCCAACATTTCTATAAAATGATCTTGACTTTACACAGTCTACTGCCAAAAGTGTCGGATCTAATACTAAAGTACACCCATGTTAGAGCTGCTTAATCTAGACTTTATATTAAGATTCAGATTAATTTCACTGGACACATTTTGATGTTTGATTAAATAATGTAGTCAGGACTTGAGAGAGGAGACTACCCTTCGAAATATTACATTCATTCCTTGACTCTATATAAATAGAAATATTCAGATGTGCAGACTTGTCTTTACAAAACATAAATGGAATGCTAATCAAATTAACCTGTAATAATGTTATTATACTATAATTACCCTGTAATTACACAATATCACTTTAATATGATGGTAAAACAAAAGTAATAACTACACTTCTAAGGGCTTATCACAGATTTGACTCTGAGTGTGTGGTAGCTCCCTTCATTTTGGGTCTGAAAATAACGCACAGTGGAATGTACAGCAGTTTATGCACACAGTGCAATTAACACTTTAGTAACAATAAGTGTGTATGTGTTTCATCAGCATAGTGTGCCGAGGTGTGCCTGCCAGGTGTGTTTCAGAGAGAGACAGCAATAAAAAGAGACAGAGGGAGAGAATGATCTAGCCCTTTGTAAAAAATAAATAAATAAATAATAAATATAAACATAAATAAATAAACAAACACAACTCATTGTCTCATTTCAGTGCAGTTTTTCAAGGTCTTTATCCAGTCCAAAGAGCTGTAATAAACAGACATTAAACATGGTGAGAGGTTCACACTTGGAAGGCTGTTACACACTGCCCTGGGCAGCAGAATTAGGTGAGAGAGAGAGAGAGAGAGAGAGAGAGAGAGAGAGAGAAAGAGAAATCATAATGTGATTCCCCATTTCTGGTCTGTGAATGTGAAGGTGTAAGTTGATTTTTCTTGTGAAACAATGCCAAAAGTAAGTGTGTGTGTGTGTGTGTGTGTGTGTGTTTGTGTGTGTGTGTTTGTGTTTGTGTTTGTGTTTGTCTGGTTCTGGTTGTTTATGTTTTAAGTCTGAGCTGCTTCCGACCCCTGTAGTTTCCCAGGATCTGGACCGGGCCAGAGCCGGCTGATGAAATAATTGGGCATTGTAATTCATACAGTATTGTTTCTACATTTTTCTTACACATTGGTGGGGGTTTAGGCAGCATAGTAAACACTCAATTTTTTGGATGAGCATGTATACAAAAATGTTGTGAATAACATATAAGTATGGCCAGCACTACATGTTCAGAGTGAACCCACAATAAGCGTGTGATTATTTAAGGTAGAAGGTACTGTGCACACAGTAGGTGAGCCACTAATATAGTACTTCACTAAAATAAATTAAGCTATGAGATCATTTGTGAAAGTTTCTCAGCCATAGCCTTATGAATGATCATTCTATTAAGGGTCACTCCTTTGAGCCACAGTGGTAACTGTTACTTCAGCCCATTCTCTGAAGCTGAAAAACTAACAGCCACAAATTTCATGATATACCTTTAGTTAAGAAGCTATGGGCAGTTTCTGCTATAAATACCATTCGGTATGCGGATTATGAGTGTGCACTCTTAAATTGAATCATCGTTCCCTATACAAATAGGCAAAATTATATTATAGCAGCTATAAATTTTGAAGTTGGCAAAAGCCATTGAATGAAAGCATTTTCTATTAGACTTTAGCAAAGCGACTGCTGTTTTCAACATCCTCTCACAGAGTCAGGTTACAATGGCCCTCTGTGGCCTTCCTCTGATACAGCACACATTCATATTTCATAAAGAGACGCCGCTGAGCCGGGCAGTAAATCTGAGCAGGCTAACGAGCAAGGGAGCCCAGGAACCAATGGCCGAGGCCCCAAAGAAAAGAGCTATGAAGGAAGCATTAGGTCAAATGGGTTAAATATGGCAGAAAGAAAAAATTACAATCTGGTTTATGGGTTTGTGTGGATGTACACATCTTATGCACAGTGTATGTGGTCAGCGTAGTGGATATCACCACTGCCCTCAAAGCAACGGACTTGGTTTGGTTCCCAGCTCTGGCAAAAACATGCTATACACACTGTATATAAGAGTCCTTGAGCACTGGTTAAGACTGGTATCGATTTGATTTTAGCCATTTCCTGGTTCACAAAATACTGTTTGTAGGGGTAAAATGTGTACTATATGTGTACTATATGCGCATGTGCTCCACTCACTTTATCCATCCGAATGATGACCACTCCAGGCTCATATTCACTCCCAAAAAAGTCTTCGTCACATAACCACCACAGCACTTCAGTATAGGAACAACTGATTCATTCAGGAATCATTTCTATATGACTCTTTAGCTCTGAGTCTCCTTCACAGTTGCTTTATACAGAGTGGCAAGAACATTAACTTACTGAGCAGCAGATTAGTTTAGAGCAGTTTAGAGCAGGGGTAATTAATTAAAATTCATTAAGGTCCAGTTAGAGGAAATTTTCCCAAGCCAAGGTCTGGAACATAATGTAAAACTTGCATTATGATCAGTGTCGTATCCTGTAAATTAATATGGCCTCATAATTATAGCAAATAAAACAATGAATTTGAAAAAGAAAATGCATAATTTAAAGTCCCTAATAATTTTTGTAGTTGCAGTTGACCTTACTGCTTTTCCATAACCAGTAAACTGATTGGCTCTTTTTGCTGAAGGATGGGACTTCTATCTGTAAACAGAATCTATGTCCAGTGTAATGAGATTTTCAACCAGTATTGGTTCTCTTCTTATTAAAGTTTTTGGTTTTACTACACACAACACTGTCGTCCTGAAAGTGTCCCAAAAGAGCTCTTATCACGTCCCTTGTGGTATGTTTACTGTCCCCAGGACAGCACTGTCTGGAGCCCTGGCCTGTGTGTGTCATTAATTTGAATGACAGCACTCATCATAATCCACAGATCTGATTGGCTGAGTAGCCTCATGTGTGATATACAGAAATGCATGTGATTAGTTTGCCAATATCCTGGAGTCCTAAACATGAACTGTAATGACTGGAAGATTGTGACATATTTCACTGTTATCTGTAAAACCATGGAATAGCTAATGGTGCTAAATATACCAGAAAAAATGGCAATATCAGGCAATATCAGAATGATGGCAAACCAATAAAAAGCAAGATTAGAACTAAAAGGTTGTAACAGAATACAGATTTAGCATTGACTTAGCTTTTGAAAGTTGGTGGGTTCATTGAAAGGATTATTTATTTATTTATTTATTTATTTATTGAGCAGGTAAGACTTATGACTAGCTACAAATACAGGCAGCCAGTATTATTGATTTGTCATTATGAGTTAGAGTTTAGTACATTTGTATTAGAGTGTGGTTTATTATCTACATGCATTGATTTGTGTAAAATATGCACTTATTAAAAATTCAAATATCAGTAAATAAGGGGCTCCCAAACTAAAAGTTTTATACCCTCCTCCAAATGGTTGCTAGGGAAACTGACCATCTTACCTTTTGTTTCATACATTAACAAAAGATTTATTCAAGTGCCCAGAGTGTATTCTTATGTTGCACCCAGTGAATTTGGGGAGGTTCTGGACTCTAAGACCATGAACCAGACCCGGATGAAGTGTTTACGAAGATATATGAATGAATAGATTAAAGGAATGATTAACTCAAGGCAAATAAATCTAGAAAGTGTAAATAAACATTACACTTTAATACTCTGTAGGCCAGCACTTCCCAAATTGTTTAGCCAAATAAGTGACCCCCAAGATATTTGTGATCCTCAAGCTTTGTGGTAGTGATCTTCCATTTGTCTTCATGTGAAAACCTTGTAACCAGATCAGTGGAAATCAAAGTTCTCAATCCAACAGTTGAGTGTTTTCTTCTACTGTAGAATGTTCTGTAATATTTTGAAGATAAATAAATATATATATATATATATATATATAAAGAGGGAGGGAGAGAGAGTCAAATCATGTATCATAATGTGATTCCCCATTTCTGGTCTGTGAAGGTGTAAGTTGATTTTTCTTGTGAAACAATGCCAAAAGCAAGTGTGTGTGTGTGTGTGTGTTTCTCTGGTTCTGGTTGTTTATGTTTTAAGTCTGAGCTGCTTCCGACCCCAGTAGTTTCCCAGGATCTGGACCGGGCCAGAGCCGGCTGATCAAATAAACCAGAGTGATGATGGAACTGTGTGTCTAGACCATTCACACACACACACACACACACCCACACACACACACACACACACACACACATACATTGCATGTTTTAATACCTTGTCAGGACATATAGTCGTACACAGTACTGTGGAAAAGATTAAGTTGCTTTTGCCATGAACAACTGTATACTTTAGACACTAAAGAACACATAGAATGCAGCTAAATATTTAGATTTTGAGTACACTACAGCCACATAATCATAGTTTTTAATGTAAGTTTGTGTAATGTTCATTAAAAATCTAATTATATATAAAAATAATTTAGGGGCATTTCTATTGGTGCATTCATCAAGACTTTTTCACACAATACAAACAAAAGCTACTTATATGTATTTATTTTTTTTGTGGGGCTTAATTTGGACAATTATGCAATGTTTAGTATTTTTACATGATAAACCTAATCCAAGACCTAATTAATTTTAACATTAAAAATGAAAGAGTCTGAAATTTAAGTTCATAAAAGCTAAATCATTTTCTAAGAAGTGCTCTGTAAAGTAAATTGCAATTTTATTTGACCCGACATTGTGGGTTGGTCCAGATATTCATGAGTTTTTAAAATGTTGCAAAATCATTTTAGTCCCATAAATGTACTAAAACAAACACATACACACTCACACACACACACAAAACAAAGGCCAACAAAAACAGTGTCAAACACTCCCCCCACCAAAGCATCTGGAGGTTCTGCACACTGTCTGCTCACAACAAATATGGTAAATCTGAGTGTAAATGAGCCATATAAATGTGTGTGTGTGTTGTGCAAAACCCAAATGAGCGTCATCCTTCATCCAGCAGCATATGGAAAACAAACCTGCTTCATTTACTTGCTCTACCACTCTGTGTGACTCCTACTCCCTCACCTCCAGCTTTTTTTCTGCTGGCTTTTGAAGTCAGTGCTGCCATAAGTGTCTCAGTGTTGAGATATTACTGAGCGGAGGGAGAAAACAGGGGAAAGAGTGAACAAGGGAGAGCCTGAGAGAAAGAGAGAGTCATTATCCGTCCAGCCACATGAAAGCACTGTTCTCTCCTGTCCCACTCACTAGAGTAGGGTGAGGATTTATGTACTATTTGTGTTTTTTGGGAAGAGTTAAGATTCCAGAGCGACCAAGACTAGTCCCGCAATCCACAACCCTCAGACTGCACTCACACACACACACACACACACACACACACACACACACACACACACACACAGTTCAAAACCTGTAGCCCACTCTTTCCAGCCCAACTTCCACCCACAGTTTGGGCCCGTTCCGTCATGTGTACATTACAGTTTTCATGTGTGTAGTTCCTCATTGTTAGTTTTGAATCCACTATTTAGCACTGTAAAGGAGATTCTGAGGACAGATATAATCCACTTACAAAAACAAAGGAAAAATAAGTTTAAAAACAATTTGGACGTCTAGTCAGAATGTACTTTAGCTCTTTTCCTATTGAACAGGCTTGACTGGGCTTACGTTATCTAGCTAAACAGGGAAATATTTTGCGGAATACACCTCTGATAAAACACCAAATCTATCTCCATTTCATGCTCTCTTTAAAACACAGGACAAAACAAAGCTCAGATCCTGAAAAGTTTAAATAAAATCCACTGGACTTTCTGTTCAGCTCAATTCTCATGGGTCTGAAAGGGTGTGAAGCTGCAATTACAGGGTTAAAAAAAGAGCAAGAAAAGATAAAATGTTTGCAAATAAACCGAAATGCAAAACACTTCTATGACTCTAAAGTATATAAAAAAGTTAAAGTATATACAAAGACCCAAGAACAGAATAAAATATGAAAACATCAATGTTTAATCACTCAAAATACTCACAAATCTGACACATGTAGTGGTTGATAGCGTTGTTAATTTCAATCTCTGCCTTGTGTTTTGTTCGTTTTGTTTCCCTGTCATTCTAGGTCTCAACAGGTTGTTTATTCATGGGTTCTGCTTTCATGTTCCGTTTAAAAAAAAAATTTAATTAACTGGGAATACACTCAGAACATGCTTAAATGGACGTCTGACTCTGCACCTGGCCACTGGCTACTTTTATACACTTTGACTATTAGGTTTGGAAGGCACCAAGTACTAGGCAACTATTGTCTGTGGTAACTGACTGATATGTAACAGATGTATCAGACAGATTCAGTTGAAAAAATGATAACAAATCAGAGTTACAATCGATCACAAAGAAGCACAATGACAGTATCAAAGATGTTTTTCTGATCATGTGTTGATAAAAGGAAAATGGATAACATCAGGAACACCCTTGGTGCACAGATATGTGCCTCTTGTGAGGTCACGTGTTTGGGACTCTGTATGTGTGTGAGATTTATAGTGTGTGGTTTCAAAGCTTGTGCAGATATATGACCTGTGTGGCTGTGATGTAATGTTTTCATCATGCAGCATGGAGTTCTGCACTTCATTTCAGACACTCCGTCTAAGGAGCTCCTGGATAAACATCCACTTCCCAGCCTTTTAGCGTCTCACTAATCAATTTCTGCGCCCTATTCACTATATACGAAGATTCATGAGGAGCTCAAAGGGTCTTTTATATCAGTTATTTGAATCACTTATTTAAATGAAGCAAATAGCAAAATCCACACAATCATTGGCTGATGCAGATACACGGTGCTCATAATGACTCGCACTTACAGTTAATGAAAAGTAACTGTAGGAGGCTAAACCTGCTGCTTGTTTTAACTGGTTTTGTGAGCTATGTATCATATAAATACATTCACCCTCTGTGTTAGGACCATTCCCAGACATGAGTGTTCTTTTACTGGTTGTGAATCAGTTTTAATTGTTTATATATAATACTACTATGTATAAATTAAGGAGTTAACTTACCCAGAATCCCGGTTCCAAAATAATCATAGCCAGAGCAGTATCACCTCTTGTGATGATCATCACATGATCATAAAGGAGTCGGGGGGAACCGGGAGACAGAACACCTGGGAAGAGAAAAGGACTGAATCAATATATACATATCCTATAACTAATGTTTGACAAATACTTCTATTGTAATTATGTGTTTGGGTGCACATTAAGTTATGATTTTGTTAATGTTAACATTGGCTTTACAACTTACCTGCTTGGGGAATTGGTTTAGTCTGGGCTGGGGCTGGGGCTGGGGCTGGGGCTCGGTGGTACAGCAGGTAGTGTCGCAGTCACACAGCTCCAGGGACTTGGAGGTTGTGGGTTCAAGTCCTGCTCCGGGTGACTGTCTGTGACGAGTTTGGTGTGTTCTCCCCGTGTCCGTTTGGGTTTCCTCCGGGTGCTCCGGTTTCCTTCCACAGTCCAAAAACACACATTGGTAGGTGGATTGGTGACTCAAATGTGTCCATAGGTGTGAGTGAATGGAACCACTCCAGGGTTTGTTCCTGCCTTGCGACCAGAGATTCCGGACCCACTGCGACCCTGAATTGGATAAAAGGTTACAGACAATGAATGGATGGGCTGGGGCTTCCTGTATGTAGGGGGAGGAGAAATGGTAGAAGGCTGTTGTTTGCTAACTGTACTAACTGAAGTTTAGTTTGGTATAAATATGTTGGCCTGTACTTTGAATCCATTAATGTTCTTATTGAATTTTAGAGTGATTCATTATATTTTTCACTCTCATTCACTTTTTCTCCCACTTTGCACTTATATATTTGGTCACATTAATTTGGTTTTAGTGCGGTTCACCCTGATCTTCTTTCTTGAACAATCACCACACGGGAATCTGCATGTTCCCCCTTGGATTTTACCATCCTCCATGAGCGGTACTCCTACATTGCTCTTTACAGGAGAAGCTTGAGTGTAAAGTAAATAAGTGTTTTTATGGTCACAAAAAATCATGATTGTAATTTTCTTTTTGTTAAATCATTATTGCTGCAAAATGGGGGTGGGGTGGGGGGTTCTAACAAGCCTGAAGTGATGATAAATCACCTTATAAGTATTGAGATAAGCTCAAATGTGAAAAGACCATCTGATGCCTCTGGCAAATAACATGTCTGAATGCTGGCATGCGGTGACATCAGAATTAAAAAAATGTACAGAGCTGCAGTTGCAAACCAGAGAGAAAAGTACAGCCCCATTCTATATCAAAAGCATTTTAAAAAGCTAAGTGTTCTTGAACTTTTGACAGGTAGCACAAAGTTTTCATTTAAAATGTATTATGCTGAAACTGTTTCCTGGTTCTGCTGCTGTTTTTCATTCGCATGTGCTTTCATTTATCCCCTTAGGTTCAGATGATAATGGTCTCGAATGGCTCTGTTTTGGAAGTTTGAGCAGGTAGGGAAAGACTTGAGGTTGAGATAAATGTAAAACACATCTCAGAGTACAGCTGACACTGAATCGCCTGAGGAGTGAGTGAGAGTAGAAGTGTTTAATTGATGCGGTTTATGCTGTAATGGCTATAAATGAGCAAGGGGAAAAAGCCTGAAGTTTGTGTTAAACTCTCCTGTAGGTATTAACCTGTGAATGAAGGGTGTTTCCCTTGCCCTTGCACTCACACGTATACACACATACACACACACACACACACTCCAGAACCACCTAGAAGTGCCCACCCAGAGGTTGGCATGTGAGATTTTCCTGAGGTTTAAGGCTTCGATTTCTCCAGCCCAGTGTGGATTTCTTGGGCATAGCTGTGTGACATACATTCACTCTTTCTCTCTCTCGAACCCAAAAACACACACACACACACCTACCTTTCTTTCCCCAGTCGCTGCTGAGTGATGGTCTGCCACAGTTCTTTTTCCATTAATACTCTGGAGCCCTTGCTTTAAGCCTGTTTTTAGCAGCACTGTCCTAAACATTACATTTTATATTGCCTTAAAACTAATTATAGGCCTGAGTGGAATAACTGCAAGGTCAACTTAAATCTCCCTTCTCTGTCCACACTGAAGAAATGAAAAGTCAGTTCAGCCTAAAATTATAAGGCAACTTAATGCACATCATTTTTTTTAGTTCACTTAACGTAAGGGTACCAGAGTTAAACAAAAACTTCAGTCAAAAGTTTCCATAACTTTTTTTTTTCAAACAATATAATAAACAATACAGTTTATGTTGCGGACGATGTGATCATTGTTTATGACCACCCATAGACTCTTTAAGGCTGTAGTCAAAACCACCTTTGTTAAGTCGAAGACTAGACTTGTGTCAGCACAGTGTCTAAACAAAGATCAAGCTAAGACTTGTTTCCAAACTGTTTATGATTGGGAGTGGCCTTTGCAATGCAGAATTAATCATCCAACATCATTACGCACTCTTAAATGCTTTTATAGTGGAATGGCATCGTGACTCTCACAGCACGGTCCCAGCATCTAGTGAAAAAACATAGAAAAAGACTCCTAGAAAAGTAGGAGCAGCAAAGGTTACAGCAGCGATAAAGAAAAATTCTGTACTGAGACATGGATTTCAGAAGAAATGTTGGAAGAGTATGTTTCTATAGAAGACATTTCTTTTTTTAACTGAGAAAAAAAAACAAGGAATGTTATTATCATGAGCAAAATGATAAAATATCCATAAATGCAAATACAAACAAATTTTTGGGGATATTTGTCTTTGTCAAAACCAGTAACTAATGCTACGTTTTCATCAGTGCCCATCGGAAGGTTGTATATACACCACCTGGTTAAGTAGTAAATTTGATTTCACTCCATTTTGGTGCTTGGCTGAAGATCCGCCCACGGTACACGCCCCCAAAAAGTGATTTATCATTAAATAACAGCTAAATGCTTTTTGAGTAATAACAAATGTGATCATAATATTTGAATTATATCTATAGAAAACATACATAATGAGATGATTCAAATGCATATTTGCCATTTTCTCCAGGGAAAGAATGAAAAAGTTCACGATATATATCACAGCTCTTAAACTCATGCATCATCCAGAGTATGAAAATTGGTATTTCCCACTGTCAATTGGTTACCACTTATGTTTCTTCTGCCTCAAAGGCAAACGTTCAAGACCAAGACAAGACAGTGAATAAATTCTAGTGTTAAGACAAATCCAGGTATGAATTCTACACGGGCAAGGCAACAAATAAACACCTCAAGTCCAGATTCATGTGCTAAAGCACTATTTTCCCTAGGTTAGCAAAGTGAAGACTAACACAGGTAAAATGCATATTCACATATATTTATTCTTTCATGTTCTTTAGTAGGGCGGCACGGTGGCGCAGCAGGTAGTGTCGCAGTCACACAGCTCCAGGGACCTGGAGGTTGTGGGTTTAAGTCCCACTCCAGGTGACTGTCTGTGAGGAGTTGGTGTGTTCTCCCCGTGTCCGCGTGGGTTTCCTCTGGGTGCTCCGGTTTCCTCCCATGGTCCAAAAACACACGTTGGTAGGTGGATTGGTGACTCCAAAGTGTCCGTAGGTGTGAATGTGTGTGTGTGTGTCCAGTCCATTGGATAAGCGGTTACAGATAATGAATGAATGAATTAATGTTCTTTAGTGCTTCAACCTGTTCAGGGTCATGGTGGACTCCAGCCTACCAGGCATCAGTGGCCAGAAGGTCAGCACAGGGCAACCAACAGTATGGTTTGGGACTGTAGAATGAAACTGTAGCACCTGGGAGAATCCTACATGTACACAGAGGGAACACACCAAACTCCTCACAGACAGTTTCTTGAAGCAGGAATCAGAACCAGGACCCCAGGATCCTGCAGCTGTGAAGCACTGACACTACCTGCAGTGCCACCATGCCACAGGTTTGAAACAAAAAAAGGAAAAAAAAAAAAAAGTAATAAAAATTTCTCATTAGGTCTCATTGTGTGTTTGTGTTCTGTCAATCGTATCCAACCTCACAACACTTGCTGTGAAACAACAGATTTGTAGACAGACAGTATGTCAGAAAATAAGAGCCACCCTAATGTTCGCGAGTTGCTGCTTGGAATACTAACATCATCAAGAACTTCACGCTATTCCACCGATTAAACTCCACACAGCAACTGTTTCTCTCTCTCCCTCCATTTCTTAGATGCTCCTGTTTTCCTTGGCAGATGACATGTGTCTTTGACATCTGCTGATGATCTAATAGTGCAGCTCAGAGCCAAGTCCAACAGAATAAAAATGAAAATACTTGTGTTGACTGTATTTTCTCCTCAGTCGCCTCATGCTGAACGGGGCCAGGAGCGCTGGCAAACCTTGTGCTAAATTTTTTTTATTACTCTCTAAATATTACTGAAGATGTTACTGGGGTGGTTTTGAATGTGTGTGAAATTGAGGAATACAAGCAGGAACTTTGAGGGAGAAAGACATGCATCATGTGGCCGATACAATACACAATATCCTTATGATTTGTGATTTCCACTAAAGTAAATTTCACTGGTTCAAACCGGTGATGCACATGATCAACTGTGCACCACTTTATCATTTTGGAGTCCTCACAATGTGAGTGTGTTAACAGATTTTGGTCCCCACAATACGACGTATAACTGGACTACACACACACACACACACACACACACAGTCCAAATAGGAGTAGTTGAAATGGTGGCAGTGCGATTGGGAATGGTCCGCAGGGATTCAGCTTGTTTGCTTTTCTGGAATCAGCTAAAATCATGCATGTAATAAGGAGAAAATGGCTTTTAAGCCTGCCTGTAGGAAGCAGGGCCCGACATACCACCGCATTATGCCTTATTAAAGACAGACCAGAGAGAGGGGGTCCTCAAAGGAGGTTCAAGAATGTGCACTGAGACATACGCATTTACAAATGTAATTCTAGCAGCTTCTCTACCTGCAGATAATTTGAGGGAGGATTTCTTTTGTCTAGAAAGCGGAGTGATGGAGGAGTGGGACTGACGTCACTTTTGATTACAGCTGACTTTCAGGGACTGTGCTCTGCTCTTAAAAGCAAGGGCATGGATGCCCTGAGCACTACAGTTATATGGTTTAGGTATAATTATTATATCATTATATGACAGGAAACATGCTTTTATCATCATGGCACAGCTGTACAACAAAATTTGGACTCCACATTTAAACCATCTGTGGCAGTGAATACACAAACCAGTGATTAGGGGCATTGGACCCACACACACTTACACACAGAGCAGCAGACAGCCACCGTGGTGCTTGGGGAACAGTTGGGGGTTATGTGCCTTGCTCAAGTGCACACCAGCTGTGGATGCTGAGGGAGTAAAAAACTCAGATCCTTTTTTTTCTGCTGGTCTTTGAAATCAAATTGGTGACCTTTTTTTTTAACCTTTCTCTCACCTTGCAGACAGTTCAATAAAATTTGTTTCTGAATAAAAATCCTGGCCTGGCCAAATATGCAGTAAAGTATATAGATTGTTAAAGAAACATCCTATGAAAAATGGAGTTCTGTCCCAGTTATAATATGAATAACCAGCATATAATAACACACTTTCATGCTCTAGAACTGAAAGACATTTTTGAGTGTAATAAATGAGTGGAGCAGCTGCAGAAGGCACCTGTAGCCCTTGGGCTGTGGTCATCTGACAGCTGCGACATGAATATGACCCTCACAGAAGATAACAAACCAGCAGCAACTGTATTATGGTCTGTTTGACTGACAGCGTAATACTCTGTCCTTTGATAAGAGGTTATTACAGGACAGAACATGTGACAGGCCTCAGTGAGACTGTGATTAAGCTCAAAGGCCAGTTTCTTTACAGCGCTTAATAGACAGACACCGAAACCTTGACCTTGCAGCTGTTTTTTACCATGTTGTCCCATTTTTTTCAATTATAAATTATTGGCAGTGTATTTTGGAAAGGCAGTGCCGTGTTTTGCCTGGACGGTTGGTGAGGATGAAGGCAAATTGCCTCAATTTTGGAGGCTGAGCTGCAGACACCTAATATGGGCAATTTTTATACTCCACTTTCTCTTCCCAGATTGAAGAGAAATAGCCAGTTAAATACCGGGTATGAGAAAATACATGTCGATAACAAAGAGTCTTTCAACAGTGAATGGAACTCACTGAACTATCACATGCACGAGTAGCTTTTTTTATATGGAGTGAAGATGTTTGAAAGCGGTTTTGTGTGCTCTGTGAGTTAAAACTTCTCTCTCCTGCTGGTCATTAGAGTTTAAAAACTTTCAGAGGACATTGTGGGTCAGCAATGCATCATTATTTCTCATTCCACCGCTCCAAACTGTCACAACAGCTCCTTTTTGTCTTTAAGAACCTTCTGCCTTCATAAAGAATCCCACACACACAAGTTTTAACTCTGAAAATAAAGATACATGTTACAAAATATTGATTTTGTGTTTCACTCCTGATACTTCTACTAGAGTATAAACACCAGACATGATCACAAATGTCCAGATGTTCATCATTTCAAAACTCGTACATGTGCCCATAAGCAGATATTCTATCAGTGGTGAAGTGATTTATTGGGGTGAGAACTAAAGTGTCAAAGGTCAACTAAAGACCCAGCATGGCGCCGCAGTTTCCTGTCAGTGTGACCCAGAACCAAAATAGCCATTACAACAGAACAGCTCATTCTTAATGAGTAATCTGTGTTTACATGTGTGTGTTTGTTTGTGTGTGAACCACTGGTGGACAGTAGCAGTATAAGCACTTTATTCCAGTACTGATACTTCCTACATTTTTAGGGCACTTCTACTTTGTACTTTCTACTGTAACTCAGCAACAACACTAGCTTTCAGAAAAGGGTATGACTTTGCATGTGGTATTTTTAAATCAGATACTCAATATCCCAGGATTGAAATTTCACACATTCATGCATTCTGCTGAGTTTTACTGCCTTCTGCTTGACTTTTATATGTGATCACATATAGCTCTTGTATAGTTATTAGTCCTTCTATCTTTTGTGTGTGCTAGTTATTTATTTTTATTTTTTTATGTCTTACATCTCACTGTTGTCTCCTAGAACTGGGATTCATCTAATCTCAGCTCCAAAGTGTCTCCCTCAAGTCTTGTCTGACTGCTCCAGGAATTTGGAATTAAGACAAAGAACATACTATTCAACCCAAAGGCATATTTCAATGCAAGGCCTCTTTCTGGCATCAGAAAGGTTATATTTTTTAAGCAGAAACACAAGTTGATGTAACGAATCTCTTGGATGGTGCTCAAGTTCAACAGTAAAGTCTCCTCCATTTTCACTCAGAGATAAGGAGTCTGGAAGCTTGAGCAGATACAAACATCCACTTCTTTTTTTTTCCCCATATCTAGATTGATGTGTCTTTCCTTGCTCTGGGCTTTTCCTGAGCTTTAGTGTGGAGATTGTCACTCTCTCAGGGACAGTGTTGCTTTAACCACGTATCAGGAGAGGAGGAAACTCAGATGGACAGATTTCTTTCACAATCAGCGAGGAATGTATTGTTTCAGGCTCCTGAAAGATGCCTTCTAACATTTCTCTTTCTGAACTACAGGCGGGGTCCCTGGACTGGGCCTCTGTGCAGAAATCGTAGGTTCTATGATGCATTGGATTTAAAACCCCAGCTGCACTTACTCTTTTCTGTCACCTTACTAATCCCAGTTGTTTAATTTGCTCATATTTGAGCCTAAATTTTCTTGCTTTCTTAAACTTTCATGTTTAAAATAGTGCATTTAAATTACTAGAGCACTGGCTGAATAACACTTGTTATAAGCAAGTGCATTGTGCACTGTGTTTATCCAATCAGGAGAGAATAGACGGCACCATATCTGGTTCTTGTTTGTGCTCACTATATTTATTACTTTGTTTCTATAGCAACAGAAAAACACCCACAGATCATGCAGACCCACGCAACATGGTGGAATGTGATGAGAAAATGTACAACTGGGTACGTACCGTTGGCCTTGAACTGTGGATGGTACACAGGGACTAACTATGAATGAACAAATGTGATGAAGTCATGAATGCACATTCTTAAGGTGTTAACTTTCCACACTTGTATTTAGTCATGGTTCGTCCAGAGCGATATATGTTCTATTGTTTTAATAAACTGTAAGGAGTTTGGTGTGTTCTCCCTGTGTCCGTGTGGGTTTCCTCTGGGTGCTCTGGTTTCCTCCCACAGTCCAAAAACACACTTTGGTAGGTGGATTGGCGACTCAAAAGTGTCCGTAGGTGTGAGTGAATGTGTGTGTGTTGTCCTGTGAAAGACTGGCGCCCCCTCCAGGTTGTATTCCCATCTTGCGCCCAATGATTCCAGGTAGGCTCTGGACCCACCACAACCCTGAACTGGATAAGCGGTTACAGATAATGAATGAATGAATGAATGAGTTTGGTGTGTTCTCCCCGTGTCCGTGTGGGTTTCCTCCGGGTGCTCCGGTTTCCTCCCACAGTCCAAAAACACACGTTGGTAGATGGACTGGTGACTCAAAAGTGTCCATAGGTTTGAGTGTGTGAGTGAATGTGTGTGTGTGTGTCTGTGTTGCCCTGTGAAGGACTGGCGCCCCCTCCAGGGTGAGTTGCTGCCTTGCGCCCAGTCACCGCGACCCTGAATTGCAAAATCGGTTACAGATAATGAATGAAAATGAATGTTTTAATAAAGAATGGAATCAAAATTCAAACCTCTGACTTTAATCACAGCAGAATGAGAAGATCACTGACACTTGTCTGTAAATGTTTGTGACTTTCCTCACAATATTCACACAAACACCAGCATTTACAACCTTTTGGAATGTATATTTATGAGAGAGGAGTTTCCGTCAAGTTTAAAATTTAGAACGTAGGAACTATTTGCCTTTCCAATCCCCCATCACTCAGCACAGTGCTAGCCAAAGCAAACATAATAGAATTGGGCAGTTAGCATTCTAACATCCAAGTGTGTTGAGTTCTATAATTCTATAGACAGACAGAAACTGTATGTGTATGTACGTGTGTGTGTTTGCAGTGGCAGCTTCCCAAAAGCTGAGCAGAATCCTCTGGACAGTAATGTCAGACAGAGCAGTCACCATTAAGGGCTTTAGTTCCACACCTTTTAGCCAGAAATAAAAGTGTCTGACAGCCCGTTCACTCTTTGGGCTGCTCCGTGACTGAGTTACTGTCAGAGATGAGGGGGAGAAGTGTTCTCTTCTGCTACATGGCTTCTCTTTTTCCTTGGGTCAACTTTGGCTTGGCTCAGTACATAGTCTCAGCACTCTGTGAACCATTTCTCAGTTCTATAGTGCAATGAAAATGACTGGTTCACTTAGATAGTGTGAATTCATTTTTGCTTGCTCTGAAACCACCATTTCTCCTCTGATTCAGCTTATAGTAAATTGTCCTTTGAAAGAAAGCACGTTAGAATTTAGACCCCAGGTGAAAGAAAGAGTTCTGTATTTTCCAGATGAAAAAGAATCGTCTATGGGGAACACAGTTCTACGTCCTTATTTATTACATTGCCAAATTTAACTTCAGCCCTGTGCTGAAGTTATGGCATGTTTTATGTTTCTTTTATATAGATTCATCTTTCAGAGTTTTCTTCCCCCCTCTCTCTTTTGCCTTTAGAGGTAGAGGTGTTCTTGCTCTACACCCTGAGATAGTGGGTGAATTTTATTGACACATACATACATACACACACACACATATATACATACACACACATATATACATAGACACACATACATATAAGCATGCATTTTTTTAATTTATTTTTTTACATGAAATTTTTAGGGTAGCACGGTGGTCTCGCAGTCACACAGCTCCAGGGACCCGGAGGTTGTGGGTTCGATTCCCGCTCCGGGTGACTATCTGTGAGGAGTTGGTGTGTTCTCCCTGTGTTCGCGTGGGTTTCCTCCGGGTGCTCCGGTTTCCTCCCACAGTCCAAAAACACACGTTGGTAGGTGGATTGGTGGCTCAAAAGAGTCCATAAGTGTGAGTGAATGTGTGTGTGTGTGTGTGTTTTTTGCCCTGTGAAGGAGTGGCACCCACTCCAGGGTGTATCCTTGACTTGCGCCCAATGATTCCAGGTAGGCTCTGGACCCACCGTGACCCTGAATTGGATAAGCGGTTACAGATAATAAATGAATGAATGAATGAATAACATTTTTAGTGATCTCATTTTCTATTTTCTCCTTCATCATGAAATCTCCACACAGTAAAATGTGTAAAACAGTGGTTCTCAAATTTTTGAAGTCTAATACCCCTTTTGTGAATACCTTAATTTTACCTAAGGAGAAGGGTCTTACCAGAACCTTGTCACAAGTGTTAGAGCACTGTCCTGCATATAGATGAGGTATGGCCCTTTTATATAACATTACAAATAACTCACCTTAAGCAGGTGCTATATATCCACAAGTTTTGGTGATTTGTTGGCACATGTTCAAATATTATTCATCAATATCAACCATTTTAAAACAAGCTTCAGTGTGTATATATAGTTAAAGGCTACAATTATATATAAATCTACAATTGAAATTACATATGGTGCAATTATATTAGCAAATTATAGCTACAAAAAAAAGGTAACATTAAGGATCCCACCAGATAAATGGTAAAGTACCTCCACGGTGACCGTGTTTCTGAGAGTGTAGCTAAAAGGAGGAATTTCCAACGACTATGTGAGGTTTGGGTAAAAGTAGGACGCGTGCTGATGATTACAAAAATCACGGCCCAAAGGCATAGTTAGACAAAGAGAAACCAGGCAAGCCTAGTTTTGCCGAACCGCCATTAGCCATATAGTTATTGTCACAGAGGTGTTTCTGTCATTTCAAAAACAGGAAAGCCCAAAATACATACCCTTGTCATTGGAAGATCTGGAGAAGTTTTGGTGCTTCACGTCAATGTCTTTGTTTACAATAATAACAACAAGTAATAAACTATAAAACAGTTAAATCTTGTCAGTTGCTGACAGTGTGTGTATGATCATGGAACGCCTGTTATTTTCTGTTCATACAAAGCTACAAAACTGATGCACCATGTTGAGATGACATTAAAGCAACTCATTTACCAGAAAGCAACAAGCAAACATTTAAGTTTTTGAACACTTCTAAAAACATTTTATCAACCAAGTAATCTATACTTGATAAAGGAACAGGGCATCACTGGGAGCTAGGTATTTATGTAGCTACTGACTTACATACTGACTACTGACTTACATCTGATAAAACGGTGCTGTAACAAATTCACAACCTCGTTTATATTGAGTAACACCTCGCTCTGGTGTTCTGACTTTAATAATCCAGAGATTCTGTTCGTTTTGGTGTAAAGTTACACAAAATCTGTGCAGGTGTTATTTACTTTATTTGTGTCGTTATAGGGACAGACAAGATGACTTTTGATGACATCGGGGCTTAATATTTTGTACCTGTTCAGCATCTTTCTCTCTAACTACAGCCTGGAACAGTTTTCATGAGGAAGAATGCCCAGGCTGTCCTTCTCTAACAGCCCCAATGACAAATCAATTGTTCACCACCATCAGCTAGCACAGTAAAAACATGAGCATAAATCCTTCAGCAAAGAGGGTTTTCAAAAGCCGAGCTGCAATGACTGTCTAATTAACTGATTTATTCCCAGGCTAAGTTTAATCCGACTCCAGAAAACTCTCCCTGGATATGCAATTAAATGTATCCCATGAGAATTTTTTTTTTTCCTGAATTAGGTTTCCTGAACATTTTTTGGCTCCTCTGTAAGTCTGTGAAAGTTGTCCACATTTAGGTACCACCAAACAGAGAATAACAGCACATTTCTGAGAAACCACTTTTCTGTCCACATGTCAGTTCAGTTCAGAAATTACTCTCTCACTCTCTCTCTCTCTCTCTCTCTCTCTCTCTCTCTCTTTCTCTCTCTCTCTCTCTCTCTCTCTCTCTCTCACACACACACACACACCCACACTAATCCCAAGCTACACACGTAAAATCAGTCGAAATGTGTGCTCTCACAAGCAGCTGACTCAAGGCTGCACTGGCTCACCGTTTGTTTTCACTGGAGACAAATTTTCCTGAAATTGATGCAATTCTATTGATTAAATAATGAGGCTCTTCCTCCCATCAGCCTGTCACTCCCAAACTCTCCTCTCTTGTGTGAGTGTGAGTGTATAAGGGTTTAAAAGAAGTCAGTCCAGCAGACGGTTGTCTAATCCTACATGTATGTCTGGGAGAAGTTTCTCTCTCCTTTCCTCTCTGCTACACCTGTCAAAGCTCTCATAGTTTCACTGTTGAAATGTAGGTCTTTAAAATGGCAGGAAACTGTGGAATAACCGCAGTCAGAGCACACATGCTTTTTTTGTAGCAAGTACTAGTCTATGGCCAGTACAAATCAGCCAGTGTAAAAGAATACATTGTTCGCCCTCTATTGGTCTCTAGGTGTGTAACCAGTAGTGGACAAAGCACTCAATCTCAGGTCAGAAAAGGTAGAGTCATCCTTTAAAAAAGGCCATTTTGAGACTATAACTGCACTACAGCTAATCTGCTCAGAAGGGTATAACTGCAAATATATAAGGGTAAAGTTCAAAGTTAACGTAGCGTATAAATACGTTTCCATATCCAAGAAGTTATGTCAAAGTTGTATAACCATCACTCTAATCCATATTTTCATCTACAACATACATAAATAAACATTCATTTTAAGAATCAGACAACAATCTGTATCCCATTATGATTATATTAATCAGCATGACGAAGAAAGTGATGTTACTTAAGTCTTTAAAAATACACTTACAATAAATACTCGGTGTATTCGCAGTGAATGGAATAGCAGTTTATGAAGATCTCTTGTATTGCTCAAATAAACCAAGCAAACCTCTGTGAAACTCTAGCTGTGATAATCAAAGTTCTAGTCATGTTTGAGTTTTAGATTTAATGGTACCCACATGGCCTGGTTTGGTCAGGTTTTAAAGTCACGTGTACAGCCTTAAATTCCACACACATTCAGACCTGTAGTGTGCCTCGGTACAACTTTTCAGCTCAGAAACACCCCAAATTCACCGCTTCACAGTCCAGTATTTTACTACTCTAGCTGATGCTAAGCAATAGAGGGAACTTAGTTTGAAAGAACATTTTTTCTTTTTTTTTCTTTAGTTTTTTAGTTTAATTTTAGAATGATGAGTATCAACGCATGCTGCACAAGCAATATATTTTACATTTAAATGTAGTGAAGTGAAATTAAAAGTTTCAAAATATGTGAAATGAGTACTGATGTGAAATATATGAGATACATGAAATAAGTACTTAAAGACACTAATATAAGACTTTGTGACATGTGTTATAAACAGGCTCACTTGAACCTTACTGCGGTCACATGTCGTTTCTAGAGAGTGATTTTCTACATGATCCCCTCTTGTATCTTGAATCTTGAAGGTAAGAGGAATTCTGGGGGAGATTCTTATTTATTTATGTAATCATCATTGTTATTATTATTATTGTAATCATAGTGAATCATTGTAATCAGGGCTGAGTAGGTGGTAGGAGGCTAGCGTGATTTTAGGTTTGGAAATCGTGACATATAAGGGATTCTAATGTTTATATTTGTATGTGTAATGAATTCTGAATATTAAAGTGAGAGATGTTTGATGAACAAAAACATGATTTGAGTTCTGTAAAATTAATGCAGCTCAGGGATATATTTCTCCCCTACAGACAACTAAACAATACAACAACGAAGCTAATAACCAGAGCACCTCTAATTACCACGATATACTACATTTATTCTGATACTCGTCAACAGTGGGTAGAAAAAATGACCATACGTTCACTTCCGAAATTGTGAGAATAAAGGGAGGTGTGATTTTGTTAATTGGTCATTCGTAAGTAGGAAAGCGTAGAGAGCAGTTTTACCAGATGACCTTAGCCTTCTTCATCTACACTCACTGCCAGTTGACTAGAACTCAATAGAGAAATAAAGTGACATAGTGCTGGCTGGAAGGAGGAAGGAGGAGGAGTAGCAACTCCACAGGCCGTTACAGCGACCCCAACTACCAGCCTGTAAAAATAAATCACGCATCTGCTTCCAATGAGCCTCTGGCATATTAATGCCTTTATGCTTGTTATGGAATTCTTGGGAGTGTGCGCATGTGTGCGTGTGCTGTGTGTTTATGTTTGTGAACCATCCTTCCCTCTAGCTTTCCCTTATCTGTTCATCATTACTTCTCTCTTCCTCTCTCTCTCTCTGACACACACTCTCAACTTAGTACTGCTAATCTCAGAGCTGTTTAATAAACGGATGAGACATCAACAGAGTTTTCAGTTTTCACAGCAACCATCATTCGTTTATCTCCTGAAGCTGCTTCCTTCTTTCAGGTTTGTGGCGGGTTACTCTGAGTCACTGGGCGCAAGGCAGGAACACACCATGGACAGGGCATCACATCAATCCATTACACACTCACCTTGTCACTCATACTCACAGTGCAGGACACCTTTTGGAAAAACACAAACAGAAAAATTGTTCTAAGCAACAAGAACACAACTGAATCATCAAATTATTATGAATAAGTAATGGGTTTTACAACAATAAATTTTGTTGTAAACACACACCCACACACAGAACAAAAAGGAAATCAACACCAGGTACAAATTGTATCTACATCCCTATGTGGCACAATGTTGGTGATAAATAATACCAAGTAGTTAATAATCTATCTAATTAAAATTGGTTTAAATCAGTTGACTTTATCATATCAAATGCCTTTTTATCCCTCACAGTTTTGAACTACAATTCTGGCTCTTTAACTGGAGCTGTTTAATGCTCTTTTGGGAAGGCCCGTTCAAAGATAATTGCATGGATGAGTATCTCTAGGTCTTGTGGAGAGAGTAAGCCTTTGTTTCTGTCTGCACTGTTAAAGGGATAGAAATCTATTTGGGTGATTGCTTTGATATGACTGGAGAATATTAAATTCTAGTATATGACACTGACTTGATTTTTAAGAGTTTTGGATTTATGACGTGCACTAATTTGAAACACAATAAAGATATAAACAGAGATTAGTACGTTGAAGGAAATTCTGCCTCGTTCAGTTATTTATGAGGTCCATGCATTGCCACAGTGCTTCTGCTGGGCTATAATTGCCTGCTGATACAGCCATGTCTATAAGGGTATCATCGACATAATTATAGTAATCAGTGTTCGGTTCTTAAGGTTTCAGCCCAGTGAACACAAAGTAACAAAAGGGTCTGAAAACTGATAGTGACACCATCCTTCTGAATAAGGCTTGAACCAATTGAGGACTGACAAAAATGGGCCAATTGCAATTTTAAACTTTAAAAATTAAATTACTGAGCTGGTTTAATCTCTTGGCCATAAATCCCTATTTGGACAGGATTAGTTTTACCTGTGGACGTAGGGGTAAAGTGATTATTACATGAGTATCTCAGTAGTTTTAATCCCATTCGAATATAACCCCAGACAGTGAGCATATATCGGTCCACTGGCATAAAAAGGCTGGCACACCACTGACTGTAGACCACTGCTGGTCCACCATCAGACCACTCAGATTACTGTCCTGTACAGGATATAACTCATTTTTAATTTCCTCAAACAGATTTTAAATTCAGAGACTTTTATTCTGAAAAACAAACTAATACAAATATTACCAAACAACTATGAGAGATATAATGAGTATAACCCTGATATAAAATGATTACGCTAAAAATGTTGACATTGTGCTGGATTACAATTATTTACTAATTTTATTTATAAAGAATAATAAAAAAACTAATGAAGGAAAAAAAAATGTAAATTCGACTGTGAATGGAAAAGTGCTAAAATTTGGCATTTTGTATAAAAATCTGTTTAATCACCATTGGTCCGCCCAGACCTCCAACTTTGCCCTTAGTGGAACAACAGTGGTCCGCCGTCTCCTTGCTGTCAGGGACATTTCGGTCATTTTTCCGGAGTGTGCGCTAACGTTTCAGGAAAGATTCCCGAGCCTTTTACCCACTGTAAAACGAGCAGTAAAAATGACCGAAGGGCCTAATTGAAATGTGGGGTAATATTGCGTCATATCCCGAAGAAAATGAGTGTGTCGCGGGTTTTCTCGAGAACGGAACAGCTGAAGGAGGCGTTTAGTGATTAATTATTATACGGTTTACGTAAAAGCTCACTCTGTGACGGCAGTGCGCGAATCGAGTAGCCCCTCCCACCTCTGTTATTTTCACTGCGAATTCTTATGCAGTGCGAATCCACTATAAACATTACTGACCTCTTGTGAAAAATTACATTACCCGAGTTCCACATGTAAAACTAATCCCGTCCGAATAGTTTGAGATGGGTTTTTAGTTATAGATTTAGTACCGAAGCATCCCAAGTTTTAAGAGTGGCTTAATAGCACCTCATTTGGGGCTTTTAGGAGACTGATTGATTAAAGTATGACATTGCTGCAGGTCAGCTGCCACAGTGTTAAAGGTGGATTAAAAAAAATAAAATTGGCAGTGTATTGAGGCAGTTAAAGGTTAAACATAAAATTTTCACTGGAGTGAGTGTTTAACATAAATCCCTAAAAACTGCAATTAAGATCGTTGTGTAACATTGGATTTCAAGCCCCAAAATGGGCTACTTCACCTTCTTTTTCTTACCAACTCTACACATGGTAATGCAGAAGCTTACGAGAGTGTTGTATCGCTCAAGTAGCCCGGCACACGGTTCATCCTCGGCTCTAATAAACACCTTATGTACACAAACCAAGAGTATAGACCCACACGTGTCTGCAGTTAAAAAGCCCTCAGAGAGGAAGGTTCCGAGCAGAGTCCACTGCACTTTGAAGTGCACATGAATCTGAATTCTGGACCTCATTACACTGATGTGCCTGACTAAGAAGCGTATCCGTGAGGCTCTCATTCACATGCTCTGTGCACAGAGGGTGGCCGCGTACAACCAAACTCCAGTTCCGTCCAACTGAACTCAAACCAGCCGTGTCCCACTGAGAGAGAAAGACACAGGATGTGTTTCAGATTTACTCTTCCTTTGTTTTGGTCTTAGAGATAGTCTACTACCTGCCTGAGGGTTTAAAGAGTGCAAAATATTATGGAATTTCTCAGAGGTTATTTGAGGATTCCATGTACGATGTGTGTAAAAACGTTCGCCAGTAATGAGCTCAGTGCTTTTATTTTAAAGCGGACATATAATACCTCGTTTTAAACAAGTGAGAGCATGTCTATGGGCTATACAAAACATGTTTATGAAGTTATTTGCACAAAGTCACTCTCAAAGAGATCTCTCCAGCGCTATTCTTGCCAGTTTCAGCCCCTTTCAGAATGAGATGTTTAAGGACTCTGTCACTTTTATGCTAATAAGCGGTTGCTGACCACACCCCCAATGGTTACGCAAATGAGGGATTGAGCCAGGGTGGTTCTATGCACATTTCCTTATGATGTCACAATATGAGCCATCCAAACGGCTCATAGAAGCATGTGATTTCTGACACCAAAATTTTTCAACTGACTCAGAAAATGGATGGAAGTTTTTATTTAACATTTGGCGTGTTTACAAGCGAAGTAGAGACCCAAGTGGAAATACAAAAGCACACAAAATGAGTTTTGCATAATATGTCCCTTTTTAAGTGATTGCAACAAATTGAGGGTGTAACTCTCTTTCCTCTTTCCAACCCAACACTCTTCTGAAATTATTCTTCACCTATTCATTAGCTAGGATTCCCCAATCACACACAATGCCAATGGCCTGGGAGGCTCAGGGACAACTACTGCATCTTTTTGAACTACTGCTAGCACACCACCCCTGGACAGGGCAATACACTTGGAGGAGGACACTTACCACCCACTTACAGCTATTATATGCCCTTTGCACCTAGCATTGTAAGCTACTGATAGGGGAGAGGGCAGTCCACCCTACCCACCCAGAGGGTGTGAGGTTAATTGTGTGGCCCTCAGATAGCTGAGGCATCCTCAGGGGGAAAAAAACCTTCAATCTCCTGCTAAAAGGCAGTACTTAGAGCACTGCATCACTCTGGAACACTGTGTCAAAAGTGCATGATTTAATGTTGTATACTTGTTGTGTCCATAAACCTTTGGCCATATAGTGCACAAGAGCATATATAAGCACTAAGGAACTTACAAAATTGTGTTGTATGTTTTTAAACACAATACTCTGTGTAAAATGCTGTAAAACCATATTAAACACAAAACGCAGTTTGTAAATAAATTATGTTTCCCCAAAAAGATAAGTTGAATAAATATTAATTCGTGCAGCATGTAACAGTTGTTTCTCTTTGGTGTTCATCATTTACTGACGAATAGATGGAGAAGTGTCCATCCAAAGTCAGCTCCAATGCCTGCAGCACAACTCTGCAGACTTGCCACAAGATGTCAGTGTAATTCACTCTGCCAACAGTTCACATTTCTCTAGGATTTTCCTCAGAACTATTTCATTTTCCTCAGAACCCACTAAGTGTTTTAGGCTACACGTGGAAATAATTTTCTTATGAACCAAGCATATTCAAAGGCATCCAGCAACAGCAGTGGTGGGGAACTGAAGGCTGGAGAGGAGCAAAGTAGGTAGTTTCCATTCTTTATCTCTCAAACTGAACCTAGTTATTAGCTAATTATTTAAATGTGAGCAGGAAATTGCTAGCAGGCAACAGAAACTACCAACAGAACTTAACCAGTTATTAATGCTGCAATAATGGACAGATTTCACCTGCCCCATGGGTCTGATTTATAGCTTTATCCTGTTTCTTGCACTTGTAGTCTTGCGTTCCTAGGTGTGCAAATAATGTCCTGGTTTTTTTTTTTTCATTCTCTACAAACAAGGCAGTCCACGAGCGCCCCCTATTAGCACTGTACCGCAAGTACACATCAGATTACAGATCTGTGAAGGTTCCTACCCACAATCCAATGCAGTCAAACACCATTTTCCACAAACATTACAAAAACTGCTCTGAACTGGTAAAAACCGGAATCTATGCTTCGTTTTATTTGACAAGAGTGAGAAGAAATGGTTTTGAGGGTAATTTATTATTATTTAATAAATGAACTAATACATACAATGTAAAAATCCTCTCCGGGATTTCATTCCAACTCCATTTGCCTGATTTCTGCATTCTTCTCTAAACAGTCTCAAAGATTTTGATTCTCAGGACCTGAAATGCCCACCTCAAATGTTAATGAAGCAGGTATTTTACAAAGTAATGTTTCTGTGGTATAAATCATAGGTGGTACTTGGAGGTTTTGGTTTGATTAGGGCGACCAGATCTGAGATGCAGAAAAAGAGGACACGTCCTTTCGGGGGGGGGGGGGGATTGTAATTAGCTCTCGCTTAGCTGAACCTACGTGGGCTTTTAGGTCATTTACGCCTTTATTTGCTACACAAAACATGGGAATTTCTTTTTTAATTCATCCGAGAACTTACATTTACGTTTCGGCATAGCTGCTCGAGATGAGGGTGAGTACATGAGCTTGGCCTGACGTAAACAAGGACTACTGACGTGCAGACTGACCAATTACAATTAAATATTTACAGAGAAGGTTATCGACCAATAACGGTAGATCTACAGTCAGACCGTCCAATCAGAAGAGTTTAGGCTACTTCACCACGCCCTTTTCTCACTCAAGCGAACCAATCGGAGTAGGGGAGGGCGGGACTAGTTTGTGAACGAAGCGCTTCTCGAAGTTCTATGTAAGCTCTAGAAAAACAAAATACCGGACGTTTGTGAAATTCCGCCCGGACATTTTTTTAAGTCTAAAAAAGAGGACATGTCCGGGTAAAAGAGGATGTCTGGTCACCCTAGGTTTGATAATGTTTGGTACTTGGTCTAAAAAGCTTGAGAACGACTGTCATAGTTTATTTAGAAAACACATTTCTATTTTTTTGCATTTCCGTTTTAGAAATATTCAAAATTTTCCACCTGGTCCAACCATAAAAGTCTTTTTTTTTTGCCATATTTGGGTGCTTTTGTGAATTTTGGTATTTTAACGCACATTTCCAAAATTTACAACAACTCTCTGGATGTAAAACCCTTTTGAGAGAGAGAGAACGATTCGCATTACAATACAGTGTATTTAATTAATAACTGTGAGTGGAAGAGGCAGCATTGGATTCTACACTCAGACCTCGTCCACATGCATGTGGAAATTTATGTAAACCACTTATTTTTTCTCAAGAAATTTCATCCACAACTACACAGTTTTCATAAACCAGTTCATCCATGGGAATTAAACAACTAGAAAACACAAATATGCTACACCAGTCCAGCCCAAATATGGTTACAGCCCAGCCGAGCTTTTCATGTATCAGAGGATAGGAAATACTTAAGGCTTAAAGCTTTATTTTTACTTCATTTTTTAACGGTGGATTGTGATCAGGGAAAAATCAATATCACACAAGTCTAGCTAACACAAAGCTTTTGGTTTTCAGTTTCTACCTTCCTACAAATGATGCTGATGAATGATTATTAATCTACCAAACCAGGTCTTTTTCTGGCTACTTTGAAATTCTGTTTACATTTGCACAGACTCCTCACAGCCAAATTTGCTACAGTGTGTACAAATAGAACACAGTGGGTGAATATTCCTCACATCAATCGCCCCTGTCAGTTTTGAGTGTCGCTTGTTTTGGTGGGTTCTACTTTCACTGACTCGACCTGGCCAAGGGAAAGCTCCTCAAGCTCACACAAGCATGTCTAAGCTTTCTGGCTTTATTAAGAAGCCGTTCCAAATGCCTCGCGTGCAACATATCCAGTTGCACTGTGCCCCCTCTAAACGGATGGGACAGTAAGTCAGGGGAATCCTATTGCTCCCTCTCATCTTGTCACATGTGACCACAGCACGCTAATTATAGGGGTGATGCAAAGCCATTGGGTTCCCACACAACCCTAACCACTTTATAGCTGCACAGCAACTCACAAATTAACTCTACCTACATTCACCCTTATGCTTGAAAGTGGTCCACACACATGCAGTGTACCCTCATTAAAAGATGCTGGTCAGTTAAATCTAGCTGGTTTTATTTCATTTGTTCTTACACTAGTTATTAATTTCTCTTGCTGATATTTTAGTGTGTGAATAAAACATTGCTACTGAATGGAGGAGTGCGAGTGCAGATCAGCCTCTTAAGCAGCACTGAGCTTAGGGGTCACACACAAACGAGCTAACTGTCCTTGAGGAAAAGTACATCTGGCTGATCTTGGTGCCAAGTCATGGTCTTTACTGAGTTGACAGTTGGTACATTGCCAAGCCTCGCTTATACTGTTTGCAGTGAACAGTCTGTAGCATTTTATCCTTTACTCCAATGTCTACTGCTAAATTGCTTTGAGGATAGCAAAACCAGGATGGCAATACATTTTTAAAACTTCGCTCTATATAAAGCTGAATTGATGATTTTTGGATGCAGAGCTGTCTCTGATGCTGCTTATAAAACCTATTTTAAAAAAAAGCCTTATATTAAAAAAAACCTAAGTGTGATATTGGACAGCAACTGACTTTATTCATTTTAAAAAATGTATTATTCAAGCCCTTTTTATCTTTTAATGATTGTGAAATGTGGCGGCACAGTGGCCGGTGGTGTGTATCCCTGTGGGTTTCCTCCAGGTGACTGTCTGTGAGGAGTTGGTGTGTTCTCTCTGTGTCCGTGTGGGTTTCCTCCAGGTGACTGTCTGTGAGGAGTTGGTGTGTTCTCCCTGTGTCCGTGTGGGTTTCCTCCGGGTGCTCCGGGTTCCTCCCACAGTCCAAAAAAAAAAAACACACATTGGTGGGTGGATTGGTGGCTCAAGTGTCCATAGGTGTGAGTGAATGTGTGACTGTGTATTGCCCTACAAAGGACTGGCGCCCCCTCCAGGGTGTGTTCCTGCCTTGTGCCCACTGATTCTGGGTAGGCTCCGGACCCACCGTGACTCTGAACTGGATAAACAGTTACAGACAATGAATGAATGATTGTGAAAGGGCCATACAGGCTAGACCACTGTAATGCCATTTATTGGTGTGCTCTAGGCCTCCACTAAATGCTGAAGTGCCTCTTAAAATAAATCCTAAAATGTACAGAAAGCCAGGGAAGCGAAGCCAAAATGGGGAAAAAAAGGTTTGGTTCTTTGTTTATAAATTATTGTATGGGTTCACTCCTATCTGTATCTGTGAACTTCTACAAACATGTCCCATCAAGGTCCCTCAGATCTGCTTTCTGGTTGTCCCTAAATCTATGGGTGACTGTCTGTGAGGAGTTGGTGTGTTCTCCCTGTGTCCGCGTGGGTTTCCTCCGGGTGCTCCGGTTTCCTCCTACAGTCCAAAAACACACATTGGTAGGTGGATTGGTAAAATAAAGTGTGAATGTGCAAATATTTGTGTTAGGACCCTGAACTGGATAGGCCATTACAGATAATGAATAATATAATGGTTGTCTTTGTCTCTATATATATATAATTGACAATGTCAGACTTTTTTTTTTCCCTATTCATTGTATATCCAATATTGTTCACGCACTCCCTCTAAATCCATACTTTTTATTCATACCACTTTTATGGTGGTTAATGGTTTTGCTCCAGTGTAAAAAAAAAAATAAATAAAAAATATGAGCTCTCCTCAAGAGTTTTTATTATCCTCGAGGTTTCTGCCTCATGTTCTGGAGTTTTGTTGCCATTGTCCTCCTGGCAGTGCTCTCACGTGGAATTTTGTATCATGCTTTATGAAATCATTACAGATTAATTACAAACTGAACAGAATGTATAAACACACACACACACACAAGATTAGTTTAATTCTCTGTCTAATTTTCTAGATTATTCTAATTACACTGTCATACCATTTATAATGATTCATAATTTATGATCAATATTATATTTATAATTTTTTATAATAAATATACTGAACGATTTTTTTTTTACAGATTCACTTCACAAGATATCACTGTTGTTAATGTCTTATTAAAAGCTATATCAATCCATTCTATTTCTTACTAGAAAGGAGGAGCTGCAATTATTTTAGTTTTACTACAACTCAGTACTGTGCACTGCACATGAACTCACATGTGACACTCTGCTGGCAAGGCCCCCTGTCCATCAGGGCCAACAGTGAGCAAATAAAGAGTGTTAGTCCAGAGTGGCTTGAGCACACAAACATGAACCCCAACAGTGTTTACTCTGAGTTGATGTCCACATTTCAAATTATTTCATGATATTATCATTTCAATCATAAAAAAAGAATGAAATAAAAAAACTGTTTAGAAAAGAATTCCCTCATGTTTTTTGCTGCTGCGCACATCCCTTAGTTTCCTCAGTTTCCTGAACTTTAAACAGAGCTTCAAAGAGTGAAAGTCAGTTAGTAAAGAAAATGTACACCTACCAGGTTTTCAGGTGAGAGCTTTTATCCAGTGTCTCCTGAAGTCAGGGACAAGGCACGGCAGTAGATCAGGTTGAGTCAGAGAGAAGACATGCTTAATACTCCCTGTCATACAGCAGCCTCCAGAAACGCACTGCCACTGCAGGTGAACAATGACATGAAAATTCATTCATTCATTGTCTGTAACCGTTCTCCAGTTCAGGGTTGCGGTGTGTCTGGAGCCTACCCGGAATCACTGGATGAAAGGCAGGAACACACCCTGGAGGGGGCGCCAGTCCTTCACAGGGCGACACACACACACTCACAGCCATGGAGACTTTTCGAGTCGCCAATCCACCTACCAACGTGTGTTTTTGGACTGTGGGAGGAAACCAGAGCACCCGGAGGAAACCCACACGGACACTGGGAGAACACACCAAACTCCTCACAGACAGTCACCCGGAGCAGGACTCGAACCCCCAACCCCAGATCCCCAAACTAAGTTCCCTACACGGCTTTATCCTTCACTTTAAATCATCATGTGATCTGATTTACAGAATGACAGTGTAATTGGTGAGTACGTACAGACCATAACATTTTTTTTTAAAAGCAGGATTTTGGTAAAAATGTGTTCCATTCTTTTGAACAGATAATTTAACAATGCTTTAGTAACCTGTCCTGTGTTACATTTCAAAAATAGTTACAGAAAAGTGTTCCATGTAGTTTCTTTGGTCATTTCTATATTTCTCATATGAATTGCAATACGTTAAAGGGATCAATTTCTGTGAAAAATGTTTGTTTTCACCAACAAAATCACATCAATGAAAAACGGATGAAACATGACCATGTCTGATGTTTATAGGCATGTTTTAAACAGAAAGGACTCAAATCAGTGTCAAATCTCAGCAGCATGATGTACACAAACTACACCCACATTTATTAGGTCAACGACTTAAAACTCTGAAAAACCTTCCATTCAAGTTCCCCAACGAGAACAACCCTTCCACTGCCTTTCATTAACCCATGTGGTATTTCTGGGAAAATAGAACTAACCACAGTTGTAGGTGAAGCACAATATACAATGATGAATTCAAATCGAAACCAAACCCAACGACCACTCATCAATTAGATGCCAAAAAAACCTTGTAACTATGGCACATGTTAAAATCTGGGATAGATTCAGTTGAATTTGAGAGAAATGAGTAGGTGTGAAGACCTGAGTGACCACAGTCAGAACTAGTGTTTAACTACTGACTACAGTCTAAGGAGAGAAACTACCAACTGGTGACACAATATTGGGCTCGAAGGCTCATCAACATGTGAGGTGGGTAAAGCTTAGCCCATCGGGTCCCAAAAAATCAGAAAGCCCACTGTGGCACAAGAATGTTTTTCTTTTTTCTCTTCTCACTGCTATGCACCTTGCAGCTTATTGTGCTGAGTATCTGCAAAAGAGTCAGAGTGGCCATACTAATTCATGTGCACTTGTGCCATGTGGACAATAAGTATTATATTCTGCATTTAAGAATGCATGTACGACAGTGCATGTACTGGTGGAAAATGATGCTGAAACAACCAAAGCACAAACAACAAAAAATCATGATTAATTCAAACAGCTATTTACAAAGACTAGGGGTTTTGTCACTAAGTGGAAAAACTGCATGAGCCCAACCAAAGGAAATAGTTCACTGTATCTACAACATCACTGCAAATTGTTATTGTGGCTCCCATTTTTTAAAATTCAGAACTGACCTGTCTCAAATCAGCAAATCCTGGTAGGGGTAAATAAGAAAAAAATAAGAAAATGAGAAGGGGCCAACACATTTATGAAAAATGTTTCTTAAGCCAAAACATTTATTATAAAGGCAATACATGTGATAAAGTCAACTTCAAAAGCTCTTCCTATTTCCCTCTAAGCCACTTCCCTCTGACCCAGTGGCACTGCACCACCTCCTAAAGAACATTTCAGAACAATCTCATTCTTTTCTTCACGCAACCATCATCTCCCCTGAAGTGCACACCTGACCTACACGGTGGTCTAAGGTTCATTTGGGTAAACCCCCTCCTCCCACACCACTTTCCAGTAGGAGGAAACTCAAGCTAAAGCAACTAACCAATTACACAGTTAGATAAAGGATTACTGCCCAGGGCTCATCTGCTGAAAATGAGATCAAGGCTGATTAGTGGGGTTTAGCATGACGTAGAGCAACTTGTTGCTTCAAGCACTTGACTCCTCAACAGGCCACCTCCTTTTGAAGGAAGGGCGACCACCAGGAATAGCTGCTCTGTCTCAGCTTGTCAAATTTTGTTGAATTTATGTGAAATTGTGTTGCCATTGGAGGCAGAGGCCTCTGATTTCCAACACTATGGACTTTCTGCAGTTCTGGGTGGTCAGAATGGGTATGAAGAGGGGAATCCTTGGCAAAGCACGTTCTGAAGTGCCCTTCTGGAATGGATTACCAATCTAAGTTTTTGGACTAAAATTTGATTGCCATAAATTTCTAATACAAATCAGTGAAAAGGTAAACGGTGGACTTGCACTTACTATTTGGCACACAATATAAGCAGGAAAACATGGCTTTGATGAAGGTAAAATTTGACTTAGCAAAGAGAGTCAAGCTTGCTCAGGCACTGTGGCTCCTGTACTGGTTGTCCGTCATGGGTGGGATCCTCATCTTTACCATGGGGCTTTTCTTCAAGATTGAGCTCCGCAAGAGGAGTGAAATGATGGACAACAACGAGAGTCATTTTGTGCCCAACCTGCTCATTCTGGTTGGCCTAGCTACTTGTGGTATCAATGCCTTTGGTGGCAAGGTTTGCCATGATTCCCTTGACACAGCCAAGTTTGCCAGGTGGAAGCCCATGGTCAAGAACTACCTGTGCGGATGCTTAGCCTTTTGCGTCATCCTCTTTATCACGGCTCTGCTGTGCTTCCTGGTTCAGGTTTCTCTACACTTTGCTTTGGCCGAAGGGCTGAAAAACGGGATGAAGTACTACAGGGATACTGACACGCCAGGACGATGCTTCATGAAGAGGACCCTGGATATGACACAGATTGAGTTTCGCTGCTGTGGCAACAACAACTTCAGGGACTGGTTTGAGATCCAGTGGATTAGCAACCGCTACCTTGATTTCAGCAATGATGATATTAAAGAGTGAGTGCAGGGTTTTCTTGTATTTTGGTTGTTTCAGTTCAATACAACAATGTCAAACTTGAGAAAACCTAGAAAAAATGGGTATTCCTGAGTTTTTGGGGCTAAATTTTGAAGTTCATTTAAGGACAGTGAAAGTGTTTAAAAGTTATCAGCTGAATTAATAATTGTAGGTGTGTAAATGTTGGAAAAACATATAAATCACTTGCCTTTTACTGACTATTCCTGTAACGCTGCTGAATTTCTGGCAGGTGGGTTTGTGGTTTAAAGCAGTTAAAGGATGCGTAGAAAAAGTGCATAACATGCTTTTGTGTTTTGAACAAGGTAAAAACAGATATACAAACTAAGGTACATGGTACAAGAACTTAATTTTTAATGGTACCATATAAGAACCACTTTTTGAACAATTTTTCCTAATAAATTTTAAATTGGTAAAGAACCTTTACAAGAACCAGAAAGTTTCTTTAACATTTAAAAAGGTTCTCAAGTGCGAATAAATATGTTTTTTATGAAACCAAATATTATTCTTCTATGGTACTGCACAAGAAACCCTTTATAGCATCTTTATTTTTAAGAGTGTATTTTCAGCTGTGTGCAAGGCCATCATTTTTATGGCTCATTCAGTATAAAGCTGTGCTTGCTTATTTTCACAAAAGCCACAGAGGATAAAGGCTTGCTGTCTACCATCCTCTCCAGCCAATAGTATCCTTATAAAAGTCTAATTTATACAAACTTACTGTGACTAAAGTGTGGCGAGAGTGCAATTTTCCAGCCTTGCACAAAGAAAACTTAAATGTTAGCATGATAATGAGGTGAAGACAAAAACATGCAATGAAGTCAGCTAAGCGGGACTACTAAATTGATAATTTATCCGTAGAAGTCCCGTAGAGAGAATGGGAATATAAGCAGGATCAGGTGTACAACCCAAGCTCGCATAAGAAGATAATCTGCCAAGATCTCATTCTCGCGTCCTTGAAGCTCGCTGTCAACTGCAATCATAAAACAAAGCTTTGATTCGTTAATTACATCCAGCACAGCTTTACCCCTGACCCATTTCTCTAATAAACCATAATCAATTAAATAAGCGGTTTCAAAAAGATCTATGTCAGTGGTTTATAAGAGAGGCACCTGCGTCGCATGCTTTTGTGACAAGATAATGTGCACATTTGTTTGCACACTCCCTTAATTCTGAAGTTGAAATCAATACAGGGGAGCTACAATATCCATCTCCCATGAGCAATCGCGTAGACTGCTCCCATGGAATCCTTGATTTCCATATTTAAGTTTTACAAAGTGCCATTATTTATTGTTAAATAAAAAGGCTGACAATGGCAATTATTAAGTGTGCCTTCCTTTGCAATGACTGTGCTCTCATTTTTAGCAAATATTTGTTTCTTTCGTTTTTACAGTCGTGTCGCAAGCAACGTGGATGGTAAATTCCTGATGGACAGCGTCCCATTCAGCTGCTGCAACCCTGGTTCCCCTCGACCCTGTATTCAGCACCACCTGACCAATAACTCTGCTCACTATGATTACGATCATCACACAGAGGAACTGAACATCTGGACCAGAGGCTGCCGTGAGGCCCTGGTGTCCTACTATGGAGGAATGATGAATAGCATTGGAGCCCTTGTTCTGCTAGTCCTGGTTTTGGAGGTGAGTGAAGAACATCTAAATGATTTTATGTCAAAATGATAATGACTCAAAACCTGGCTAGTTAGCTTTACAGATGGTTAGATTCCAATTTCAAATTTCCAATCACTGCCAAATGAATAACCTGACTGACATAACTCAAGCACTTTAACATTTATTTATGGCAGGCTGCAATGGTAAATAAATTGCTCTTAATGACTTGCCTGGTGAATTTAAAAAAATGTGTACAATGTAAAAATGATTTAGAACTTAATCTCTATTTAAGTAGACATTACTATGTCTATAGAATGTTATTTTTTTCCCACAAAATAAATTGCCATTCCTCCCCAATTCAGTGTGTTATAGTGTTACAGGTACAGACAAGGAAACAAAGGTTTTCAAGATCATAGTGAAATGCGGCTGCTGGGTTTTATATATATGTTAGTTTAGGCACCAGTGGATTTTACTGGGAGTACTACATTGTGATCCTGGAGATATAAGCTATGAGCTTCGCAATATATACATTTACGTTTATTTGAGGAAGTGAAATCCCAGTGAAACTTGAAGAACCAGACTGTGAGAAAATCTCAGAAACATTACAGTAGATGAAAGGACACTGGGGCTGATCTTTACTCTTAGTGATTACATAATCATCAGTGTGACACCAAGTGTGAGGATAAGAGCATCTAAGAAGGTTTAAGCTGCACAAGTGTCATTGGCACTCTTCATGGAAGGAGGATCTCAGTAGGTGGCAGAGTACATCGATGGTTGAAAGGTGCGTTGTAAGTGGGTCAAAAACTATGAAAACAAGGGACTTGTTTTTATTTTGTTTTTGTTTTTTTGCGCAAGTTCCGTTTCTAGACGTATTCCTAGGTTAAAGAGGACTTGAAAACACCAATTGGTGAACATTCTTTATCTTTTGTAAATAAATATGTAACGCTTCAGTGTGTTTTAGACAAACAAGCAGCAGAGATTGAACAAAATCATCTTTTTTTTGCTAAACAGGCTGCAGATATGGTGGGACTGAAGTACCTGACAACCTCTTTGGAGACTCTGACAAACCCAGAAAATCCAGAGAGTGAGAGCGAGGGCTGGCTGCTAGAAAAGAGTGTGAAAGAGACCATGTCTGGGGTCATGGACAAGATCAAGACCTTTGGCAAAGGCAACCAGGTTGAAGGGGAAGGGGCAGAAGCTGCTGCCACAAGCTGAGAGGGTCACACCCTGAGCTGGGACTGAGGTCTCTCCTGCCACATGGAGAAGAAAAGCATAATTGAGAGAGAACTAAAAAGGTTATTCTCTCTATGAAAGTAACATGCACAAATTTTTACAATCTCTTGCACACAAATTTACACGTGCATACACATTGTACTGGCACACTGTACACATGTAAAAGTGAACAAAAATGATAGGTCCTTTAAAGAAAGCACTAAATTGACAAATTTGTAAATGTCCGTAATACTAAATTACAAAATATGTCATTCATAAAATGTCCACATTAATATGTAAATATAAACTATAACAAGAGTTTATTTTTAAAGATATATAACAGTCATCATGAAAACTACAGTGTGAACTTAGAAGAGCTTTAAAACCATCCTACCTCCTGCTCCTAACCATGGTTTAAACCAGGCTTTAATGGTCTCACATCATGCAAAAGGCCAGCCTTCGCATTTAACGTTTCTGGTTAAGTGGATGTTTAACCCGAAAGCTTCACACATTTGTTTAAACCCCGTAATAAATCAGTAATTTATTAACTAAAGACGCCTGAACAAACAGTGTTGACACTCGTATGGCAGCTTTCAAATGGCAGCTGAGAAAAACAGGACCTCTGTGTCCAGGCTTCTCACAAACCCTTCCAGGGTGGAGCCACACTGCTGCCCACCCAGTGCTAGCTCATCCTGCGTTGTATAAATCCCATCAGCCAGGCCTATGATGAACTGAGAAACAATACACAAAGTTACTGTTGAGTGGTGTACAGGCTGCATTAGATCAAGTGCAGAACGGTTGAGCTCCAGTGATGTGTGAGCCTCTCGGGTTAAACATCTGCGTCAGGAGTGGAAGAGGTAATAAAGCTCCTCTTAACCCTTTCAGAGGCCTGTGTGCAGAGTTTCTCTCGAGCGAAGTGGGAAGCAGTTTTGAACAGAAGATTGACAGTTGACAAGAGTAAGAAGCAGTTGTGAAGAGTACAAGCCTGAGGATGTAGTTTTTGTCAGAGAACCTTACCAGTGGTGTTAATGTTTTCTTTTGTGTGATTTTAACTTGGGGAATTTTACTAAGAACCTCTTTCTGTACACTGAACTTTTGACTTCACCGTATTACCGTTGTGGGTTGGGATGAACATGTAGATACATTCCGTGTGTAAGATAAAGATGTTTAAACAGATGCAGGATGTATCTGGGTGGTTCTTGCATTACACTTCTTCCTTCTGTTTTTATATATATATGTACCATCTTTAAAATAAATTTGCCGAAATGGCAAGTGGCCATGAAGCCAGATAAAGCAAACAAATCAGACAGGCTGGCTGTACGATTACACTAAAAAGGAGCAGCAAAAATACCTGAGGAAATATGCCAGGACACCCACTGGGAGTTGAACTTTATCTGATAGGATAAAGAAGAATGGATGGGATTCCCTAAGGAAGGATTAAAGAGGGACTACTGTTCTCAGACGTCCTCAACCTCTGTTTCACCCAGCATCAGAAAATCACACCTATAAGTGCTTTTAAGTCACACTATTACATGAAAACAAAGCCACAAGGTTTCTTTACAGAGAGGGGAAAACAGGTAAAAAAAAAAGAAAACCCTACAAACAGGTTATTAGTGGGCACAGTTGTAAAGGATCATAATTTTGGCAGCTTTTTTGTACAATTCTACAGAATGAGCTTTCTAGCTTTTAAAAACGCAACATACCCCCTTCCATTTACAGTGGAACCTCTACTACTCCACCAACGAACCCCGACTCTAAAAACGAACCCGAGAAAATGGCCACTGACCAGTAGGCGAGTCTCCCAGCGCGCCCAGACTTGAGTGAGCTTTTAAGATTAGCAAATTGTAGTTTTAGCAATTTAGCATTAGCGTAAATAGCAGACATCGAAATTCGTGCGAAGTTAAGCCGTATCTACGCTTTGTCTCCCCACATTCACCCACCCCCACCTCCCGTCATACAGCCAGTGCCTGTGTTACTCCTCCAGCCAGTCGTCACGTCTTCGATATGTAACCACTTAAAACTTTATTTCTTTTTATTACTGTTACCACTGTGTTTCTTTTTTATTTTTAGTAATGCTATATGCATTTTTTTTTACTAATTTGAGAGTTTTGTAAACATATATCAGTGCAAAAAGGGTGACTTTCGGGGTAGGGGCTGGAACGCATTAATTGCTTTTCCATTATTTTAAATGGGGAAAATTGACTCGATAAACGAACTTTTCCACTTACGAACCGGGTCATGGAACGGATCAAGTTCGTAGGTAGAGGTTCCACTGTATTTATTCATGTTATTCTCAGATCAATTCAGGAGGTGGACAAAATCTAAAGACTCAACACATGTCTAAACGTATACAGTCTTTAGAGCAGTACCCTCGGCAGGTAGCAGAGAAAGTTGCACGGATACAAGGAAGAGGATATATGTCATCTGGAATTTCTCTCAATTCCAAAGTCCATAAAGAGGGGCTGAGGAGATAAGTGCAGTTAAGCAGCTTTAAAGAGGAGCTTAGCCTCTGGTCAGGTGAAATTCAGGGACAGGTGCCTCTGACGCAGGTACAGGGCAAAAGAAGCTTGGGTTGGTCCCATGCAGGAACCACCTACTGAGCAACCCCATTCTCCAAGCGCTCAGGATGAACAGCTACCTTCTGGAATATTCTGTCCAGTGCTGCTGTGTTTCTGTTTGTGCGTAATCACCTAGATCTGTGAAACTAATGTAGCCAGTGTGAACCAGGGAACTGTTTTTCGCATGAAATAGTTATTCTTCAGAACAAAGAAATCCGTAAAGCTCCATTCTAAGTTAGAATAATTCACAGCTGTGATCACAGGAACCTGATCTCTGGCATTTTAAAGCCTTGAAAAGGGAAAGCATTACATAATATGATTATGAATTAATTTCCGATGCCTAAAACATTGTTTTATGATAGTTTTAAAACATACAAGGTATAAGGTACATGCTCACCCCTCCCTCAAAACGTAATGTATTCTAACATTATCAACACTACATGCTAAACCCACAAGGTGTACATGGATTATTTTCTTTAATAATAGTAAGGCCATATTTATTTGTATCAAGTCCTCTCACCATCACTGCATACAAATGCGAATAGATAAGATTCTCTGCAATGGCCCTTTACATATGACTCATAATTCATAATCCCTGAATAACTCTTTTTGAAATCTGACTGAAACCCTGATTTAGACCTTAAGTTCCATAAGTTCCCTCTATAATTTATTATTCATTCATTGTCTGTAACCGCTTATCCAGTTCAGGGTCACAGTGGGACCAGAGCCTACCCAGAATCACTGGGAGCAAGGTGGGGACACACTCTGGAGGGGGAGCCAGTCCTTCACAGGGTGACAACATCACACATTCACACCTATGGACATTTTGAGCAGCCAATCCACCTACCAATATGTGTTTTAGGACCATGGGAGGAAACCAGAGCACCCGAGGAAACCCACGCAGACACAGAGAGAACACTCCTATAATGTATTAGACCTGTGTGTAATTCTATAGTATTTCGAGAAAGTGGTATTTTCATAATCGTTAAAAAATATCAAAAGCACAATTTGGTTATTTGTTGCAATCGCTAAAAAAGCTGAACAATAAGTAATACAAGTATGCTGACAAAATATGACTATTGATCTGTACATGATTGTTGATTCCAACACATTAGTCATCCACCCTACAGGCCAGACTGGGCCCTGAGTGATTTTAACCTGTTCCCAAAGTTGAAGAAATGACGTGAAAACCAAGTTTCTGATGATAGCAATAAATGATCCTTTTTCGAGTACATTTTTTTTCAGGGAAATGAAAAGCTAATGAGCAGATCTAACAAAAGTATAGATGTTGATTGTGATTTCATGGGTAAATCAAAATATTGCAAAGTTTATGTGATTTACTTCACATTTGTAAAGAGAACTTGCCCTTGTGTGCTAAGTTCATTTGACAAAAGGCAGATAAACCTCGATTTACTCTTTTATAAAAGCAATAAGACCATAGACACACTTCTTCAATATGCTGTTAATACTCTGCCAAACAAAGTGAAGTCTGACTGTCATACAACCTGAATGGAGCTTCACTGCATCTCTAAGCCTCTTTGTTGCCGTGCTCCTGGATGAGCAAAAATATCTGACAGAACTGGGGCATGCTGGAGAAGAGCTGTACACAGCAAAATTAGTTATAATTGATGGGGTCACACACTTCTCTAGCACAATTACTCTACCCATACAACCAATAAGCCCACCTGGCCAAGCTTTTAAGCCCACTCAATTACCTGCATGCATAAGCACCTGTTCAAGCAAAATCTGACTCACAATCATTCCCAGTGTAATCTTGGATGCAACACAGTCCTCTTAGTTTTTTTTTCTTATTTATTTAATTTTGTTTACAATATAATACAAGGTACCCATTTATACAATAATTCACATATTAACAAGTATGTCGCTGATGTCCTTTATATTGATGCAACTGCAACACTAGAGGTGTGTCAAGAAACATGCTTACTGTGAGATGAACAGAAACGCCGGGAAACCTGTTTGAGATGGTGTGTGCACGCATATGAGAACTGTCCCCTGATTAAAATGGACACTGCACCACTTTTCAACACCATGCTCAAAATTTATCATCATCATCATCACCATATCCTGAAAGACAACAGGAACTGTGTCTTTAAATACAAACAAAAAAATAATAATAAACAGCAATTACATGATCTAGTTTGTAACACAGACCAAAATGCATTTTAACAGCAACATCTGCAGTCAACGTAATCACAAAAATGTACCATACATACATTTACTTCATCATACTCTCCATTGTACAAACTCAAACTTGTGTTGCTGATTTTAATTTTGGTCTTTCAAAAAATGAAAATAACATTCATACATGTGATATGATGAGAATTAGCATTTAGCCATGACCTAAAAAAATAGGTCAAATTTTTTGCGATTTTGAAACATGATTCTACTCCAGCACTTGCTAAGAATATTCGTTTTGTTTATCACGCAAACAGACCACAAATACGTACTGTACACATGCTGGTATTTCCTATATTTTTATAACTTTTTCTGACCTGATGTTGGGATGTGGAGGAGTGTCCATCACAGTTTTAATCAGGGTCTGTTTGTGTAACATCTGAAGGATTTGTTAGAATATTGAAATAAATCAATCAGCCAGTATGGGGGCCGAGGGGGAGAGGACAAAACAAAACAAAAAACTTAATGTGCACAAGCTTCCTCAAGCACAAAAGCAAAATCCAAAAGATTTTGGAGATGAGCGATTATGAAATGGCTCCCTCCCTTAAGGTACATAAAGAAACACATAAATAACAACTATAAAAGTGGGATGTACAACTGACACTGGTGTTGCAAAAATATCAAATTCACGTAAACAGACTGGAAACACACCCACCAAACATACCAAAACACAACCTCTCAGCGCAAAAACACAAATCCAGACATCCCAGGCACTCGTAGGACTCACATTAGCTTGTATTCACTTCAAAGAGCATTCTGCAGCAGGGTGCTCTCAGCAGAGATATTGCAGTGCTTGGGAACAGCAGGGGAGGGTGAGCAGGCCCTCGTGGCCTGAAGATGGCGCCAATTCATTATGGCTACTACTGAGACCCAGAGGTCATTGAGGAATATTGTGCTTGCTTCAAAGAAAACACCAGCATTATTTTATATTAAAGCAATTGGAGAACTTTTCAATAAATCCATACTAGCTGACTATCTTAAAAATAATTTAATAGATCTGGGACAAACAGAAATTAAATAGCATTCCTATTGAAGAATTAATCTGTGAATTTGTGTTGCAGAACCCTTTGCAGGCAGTTAAATACCTTGGCTATATTTTTATTATTATTATTTTTTAATATTTTTTTTATATTTATTTATATCAAATGAAAAACAAAGTGAGAGGGAAAAACACCTCCCAAAAAAGAGAAAAGGAAAACTCATGCATTCATCCACTCTATAGTAGAGGAAAACAGGAAGGAGGAAAAGGAGTGTGCAAGAGGCGATGTTGCAGTAGCAACGTCTGCTGTAAATGTGCAGATACCCGGGTTGGTATTAGCATATAAATTTTGGGATCGGAAGCAATGTCACAGGTGCTGCCAGTCGATGCCCACAAGAGTCTGGTTTGCTTCCTGGGCATGACCAATTTCCTCTGTAATGCTGTGTTGGCGCCACAGTTTCTGGATCTTTCTGTAGCGCTCTCGACAAAGATGCAAAGGGTTCCCCCGTCTTTGAGTGAGAGTGAGAGAGAGAAAAATACATGAAAAATACACATAGGGAGTATCACTGAACAAACGAGATATGCCATGTTTTCAGATACTGAAATACGCTTCTAAAAATAGTAACCTTTAAAAGAGGGAAAAAACAGGCATAAAAGTAAATTATTAAGGATGAAACTATTAAAATACTGACTCTACTACACAAATTACACAACATAGTGCTCCGTTTCTCTCACCTGAGCCCTTGATCAGTTTCTCCATAATCATCTAAGTATGGAGGAGCATAAAAACAGCCCTTAGTTTTTCCAGCCAAGAACAGAACCTGACACTCCCTCACCCTGTAACAAAAGAGCAGTGTTGAACACACACATCCTCCCAAACTACACACACAGAACACAAATGGATACATAATGAGCACCTCCAGACCTGGAAATCAACGTACAGTCATATAAAGCATCAAATACCTAAGAAGAAAACACACAGAAACGTTTCTTAACCTGAGGAAAATTCCGACACCAGCTCCACAGACAAACGTGTGAGCGGTGCAGGCTCCTACATCCTCTCCCTCTAGCTCAGTCTGGCAGCAATAGCTCTGAGAGCACAACATTGTGCCACAAACCAGGCACAGTGTCGGTGCACGAGATTTATCCCCACCTGATTTAGGACATCTAGAGAAAGGAGAAGAGAGTTTTGCAATGTGTGTTTTCTGACAGGGCAAAAATAACTGCCAAAAACTAGGTGAAATCCTTAATCTCAAACTTGTGGGAGCTAAATAACTCACGTGAAGCTGGAGGCTTGGTTGATGAGAGCACTGTAGTCCTCTGGCAGCTCAATTAGTCTATTAGACTCTCTTGGGAAACTAGAAAGGAGAGATTTACATTGATTATTAGTACAAAAGTTAAAACTTTAAAAACGATCAGTACCCCCATAAACAAATAATAAAAAAGGCACCTTATTAGGATTTCGGGAGATTGGAGGCACAGGCGCATGCCTGGATGAGAGCACCACCTAAGGATCATGAAGAACAGCTCATTAACTCAAACCATTAAAGCCACTGTCCACTCATTTTCATCCAGTTACCAATTATTTATATTTTGTTACAAATGTACTTTGAATTTATGCAGAAAAAAAACATAATACACTTTCCAGTCGAATTTTGAAAATAACTTTCTCCACAGTTTTCTTTTGTAGAATTATATTGGAGCAGGACTATCTTTGGCTTACATGATATCTAGTCTAGCCAACTAGGCAATTAGCATTAGAAATGTGTGTATGTCTCGTCTGCTGAAGGTAATAGATGGTTTACATTGCTATGGTGATGGCACCATGATCTGATAATCCCTTATACTTCTGATCTGGCAGTAGGTTGGACATTCTGAAGCACTTAACTACAATTAAACTGAATTATTAAAATCATAAAATGAAGGGGCAGAAGCTTTGAAACAGCAAAGGCATTAAAAACACTGCAAAAATCTAGAGGCACAAATTACAAGACAGACGTATGTTACAGTAATCTGAGTGAATATAGAAAACAAATATATACAAAAATTAAACAGTATTGTCTTACCCCTGAAGAAGAGGTTCAAAAACATCTTGGTGATTATAATAGAGTTGCAGCAGGTTGGAAGGCAGACACAGATATGAACACAGTGTTTCCCATTCACTTGCTCCTAGAGCTGTACAGATTTGGAGACGAAGAAGCTCACATAAACAAGAAGAATGCCTTAGTACATAACTGTGGTTATTCATAAAGATATTTCAAACTGAAATTAACTTCATAGTCACAGCCAAATCAAATGGCTGTGAAAATAAGTGAAAAATTGGTTAACACATCCTCTACATATGTTATGCTGTGAGGACTACCGTGAAGGTCAGGTGGAGTGGGCACTCCATTGAGATGGTGGAAGAAGAGAGCTGCTCCCCTCAGAAAGGGCAGGATTCCTGCCTTTACACAATGCCAGAGGTGCCACCCTGAGCTCACATCGCACAGGCTACTAAAAAACAACAAAAAAAAACACCAGGATGTTAAACAACAAAAACAAAATAATAATAATAATAATAATAAAGAATCAGAACGGATTAGATAGATTTTATGATTAACATCTTGGCAACAACACCTAACATTACATACACGACCATGGAACATGCTGTGGTCTGATCTGAACTTGTTCTGAAAATATAACTAAACATTTATATTTATTAAACTATGAAATTGCCTGTTTAGAGTTTTTTTCTCACAACAAGATTTAGGGTGAACTGTCTAGAGTTTAAATCTGCAGTATGACAATAATCACACCAGGGTTCAATAGTGAACATTCAGTCAAAATATTACAAGCCAGACTTTATAGTCAAACTACAGACTCACTAATGTTTTTTTTTTTAAACTACCAATAGCAAGTCACAACCTAATCATATTGTATACATTTCCAATTGCTGTGTTGCCATGTAAGCAGCCTCACCTGCCAAGAAGAGTCTTTAAAGTGTTGTAGAAGAGACAGACACTTTCCTCCTCTTCATGCTCCACTCCTCCACTCTCCTGTTCCATAGTTAGCTCCGCTGTAGAAACACCATGGTCATTAATAGCTTTACTCACATTTAAGGTCGATTTATACTTCTGCATTGACTCGAAGCTGAGCCTATGCCATAGACTACGTTTATACTGTGAGCGTGCAGACTTGTACATTGGTATCTGCGTCACTCTGCAATTACACATCAAACCACTATGGCTGAATCTTAAACAACATTTTCTACACTATGTAGTACAAAATATAGTGATGTAGTACTGTTTGTTATATAGACCTTAACATGTACTGTTTAGGAAGTAACACAGTGATTGGGTCAAAGCATAGATAACATGCGGAGCCAGGAAAAAAAAACAAATACAAAGCAATCCTTTACAAGATAAAACATACACTCACACATGCATATTACTATGTGAATATGGTCCTATATAGGAACATTTTTATAAGCCCTGCCCAAACCTGTGGCAATGTAAAAACAGATGATATATACAACATTAGTGTTCGGTTACAGTGCAGAAGAGCCAGAGCCCCCAAGGATTTTGGTGATTTTTCTGCTCTAACATACCTGCTAAAACTGCTAGATCCAAGCTGAATTAAACATGCCTGAGCAGCAAAGCCACCAAACTCTACAAGGTCTGACCTGAAGGAACTGGAACTTATGCTCTGACCTGGTACAGAGGTGAGCAGAATCTGAACGAGATGAGCCACAGTGACCAGGTGAATAAAATGTAGTTGAGCAGCATCAACACTAAGGCCTGACGAATCTTGGCAGTGCACTGCAGAATAAGACAACACCAGACTCACCTGAAACACACACACACGAACAGTTGGCAGAGAGACTGAAAAACACAGTGCTCATTAATATAATAAAAACAGATAATACACAAAAAATGAAAACATTATATTTGTTTTTTAGATGGAAATCTCTTAATTCTAGCCTACAAACAGATTCACTTTATTCCAACAAGGAGGGTTTACATGGTGAGCTCACCAGCAGATGGAACATATCCACATCTAAAATGCAGGGAGAATTCTCCACTTGGGAATCAGGAACCAGGGCTGCAGGACACATACAAATAAATGTAAATACAATCAATTTTATATATATATATATATAATAATCACAAGTTAAAATAATAGTAATACCTTGTATTTGTGAGATTGAGGTAAATAAATGTGAAGTGTGGTGTGAATGACACACTGGCTAATGCTGTGTATCTGTGTACTTTTTATAAATTATGAATTAAAATCTGTTAATTTTCAGGGTAAAAATGTCAAAGAAAAATACTAGCAGCAAACGTGGAAAAACTCATACATACACGTTTTAACCGAGAAAATAAGTGGTAGCGCAATACAGCTTATGTCTCAGAAAAAACATCTATATTCTCACTTCAACAATTTAAGAGATTCGTGGATGGATTCAGTAATGCACAAACGAGCCAAACTCAGAAGCTGTGTGTGTGTGTGTGTGTGTGTGTGTGTGTGTGTGTGTGTGTGAGTGAGTGAAAATAACAAGAAAAGGAGGCAGAGGTAAGAGAGTAAGAGTTAGATTTAATACTCATTTCAGCATTAATAAAATTAAACTGAAAACTGCTAATACATCAAAAGACTCTGTAAAATGAAATATGGGTGAGGTTTTTGGCCAAATTTGGTAAAATTATGAATTTGTATTGAAATCATACAAACAAATGTGTTATAAGTATTTTAAGCTAAAAGAATATCATTAGGAAAAAAGTACCGGATAACAGTCGAATAAAATGATTCTGTACAGTGGAGAGACAGGAGACAGTCCAGCATGCAGAGCCAAACCGGGCCAGGGAACGTAAACAGTCATCCTGCACAAACAACAAACACAGCAAAATAAGTTCTGAATAAATGATTTCCAACAAGAGATGTGAGACAGTTCTGGAGTCTAAAAAAAACTAATGTTCATTTTAGCTTAGTATCAGTTGTATTACCTGTCTGCAGGGTAAACTTCCAAACAATGGTTTCTCCTCATCCACCAATAACCTTTCTGTAAAGCATAAGATAATCTATTAAAAGGAATAAGCCAAATCTTTTGTATTTTTAAAATAACCCTTATTGAATTTTGAAGGCCAGAGCAATTCTCAGTCTTTAAATATATAAATAAAAGAATGGAAAAGAAATTGTGTACTGACCTATTGACTGTATGGTGTAGGCACAGCTGCCCCAGCACATGATAGGCACACGTGGATCCTGCTCATTAGGGTGCACCTTAAGGCCAACTTTATATGTTGCTGTGCCAAATGTTGTCAGCATCTCCTTTATGGAGCTTGAATAAGGGTTCCTGCCAAAGCACGTAACATCTCTGACATTTAAAGAATGAACAATGTTCTATTAAAATTACAAAAAACAAAATGTGACTGCTTACATTGGTGTGTGATCCAACCTGAAGCCCTCAGGGGGAGGATAATCTTCCACTGCCTTTGTCTCATCTGTTGTTGCAGCATCTATAGATACACAATAAAATATATTAAACTGTCATAGCAAAATACTGTGCTCTGCAGATGTTTTTGGCAAAGCTTTAAAAAAAAATAAATAAATAAATAAATTAATAAATAAATAAAAAAAAGCAAAAAAACATTTTACATGTATGCAATTGCTCATACAATATTCTGAACAGACACAATCACACACAATGCACTGAAATACTCACTTGTAGGTTTAGCCTTTCTGTGAGCAGATTGCAAGGCTTTTATCTGTTGAGAGATAGTATTCAGCCACAGAGGCAAACCAGGTTGCTCACCAATACTGCAACAGACACAAACATATAACCAATCAAGTTTACAAAAAGTCAAAGTTTTTACCAAACTTCCACTGTGATGAGCAAATTACTTTAGCATGGGGAAAAGATACAGACCAGTTAGAATCTCTCATTACATTTAGTAACATTACAAAATATAAGTGTGAAACTTCTTATTATACATACATAACATGCTAAAATAGACGTCATTAACTCACAAGGGCCTACCTCATTGAAATGTGAAATGCCAACCAGAAATCAGTTCTTTTGAAATTTTTGTCCCTCAAACAGTTATATTACCTGGTCTGTTTGGACTGGTCACAAAAACATATGTACTTATTTATGGGAACAAAAAAGAAAAACTGTGCATTGTTTATTAGGGAGTGTCTTGAAGCTTTGCAATATTATACTTTCAGAACACTGCCACTACAAATATATCATCAGAACCACTTCAAAATCTTTTTCAGTTAATGGCACTGCAAACTTGTGTGACAGGTGACCTGTCTACACACAGAAAAGTTAATGGTGTGCAGCTTAAGAGCTCTATTCAGGACTGATACTGATCAGATTGACATGTCACGGTCACATGATCACCTGCGCTTTTCAAAACACCCAACTGGCTTGAAAGGTAAACCAAGCACAACAAACTACCTTTTCTGTCTGCTTTAAACTGTGACCAGATTTGGCAAGGAAATAATGAAAATATGTATATTTATGCAATACCACAGGCGTATTATCCATGTTAATAACCTCTGAAAGAAATGGACTATGAAATCATCCATGTGAGTCCAACAGATCTATAGATAAACATTTATTTTTCTATGTGCATGTGTACCAGCAGGAGGTCTTTGTAAGAGGCAGGAGAGGGATGACTGTATTACTGAGACACTCGCAGAGTGGACATAAGAACTCTCCATTCTCTACATCATAACTGGTGTGCACACGTAGCCTCTGCTGTCTGCGCTGCTCCTTAGCTTGCACTGCCTCAAAGTACCTGCAGGAGAAGACATTACACAGTTTAAAGGGAGTGATAACTCTGACCATTTGCAATCATAGCTTCTAGCAATACTAGAAAGATCCATATTTAATCATAATTTATAAAACTAGAATTTGTAGTACACATGTAGGGTGTTCTTGAACTACTCACCTTTGCCAGCAGTGAGAATGCATTATGTGTCCGCAGCTACCCGTGTGTGCGCCAAAGGACAGGTCAGGGTGCATGAAGAGGGGGTCATAGCTCTCTGCAATTAAGACACTTAATTATTTCAAGGTAACAAAACAGCTCCTGAAGTGCCATCACTAACAGACAAGTGTAGCCATCTGATTAGCATTATCAAGTAGTCTACAGAATTTAATTATTGCTTAAAACGGCCAATAAATAAAAATCTAGTTCAAATAACAATTTCTAGAAGCTATAAAAATATATGCAATTAAATATTTAACTCTGCCAGAACCTCAATTTGACCCGATTTAAAGTGAATATCTGTCATCTTGAAACAATTAACAGCCTTAAATCATGTTTATAAACTGTATATAAACTTAAAAAATAACAAATTACTAATTAACAATAAGTAAAGAATTGTTAAAACATTGGTATGAGATAAATTTAAAAAATAAAATAAAAATTTCTACTACTTTTCAGGACAAATTTCCAAGGACAATATCAAAACATTGGATTTTACTTTTGATTTTATGCTCGTTAGTTATAAATCAATAATTCATTTCAAAGAAATGGGTCAAAATTTGTATGGTCCTTACCAGGGATATGAGGGGGTCTCCTGCGGTTTTTGGACATGACTGTAGAGCGCTGGACAAAGGCAGCAAGAACCATGGCTCTGCTGTCAGGCCTGATCTCCTGCTCCTCTTGACACAAGATACATGTAACCACCTGCCTTCTCTCTCCTCCACCTGCACGCCACCGCCGAGGCCCCACACATACCAAGGCACTGTCCCATGAGCTGGGGCTGTACCACAAAATGAAAGACATTTGTAAGTTTGTTTGAATGTTTAGAGCTATACAACTAGCACATTGTGAATGTTTATGAAAGCTTGTACAAACTAGTCAACAAGGTATTTATTTCTATTTATCAATAAAAAAAAAACAGTGAAATCAAGTTAGTCATACTTAGTCATTCTAGTAAAAAAGTAAACGAAGACATTTTCTTTGAAGTTCATATTTTGCCAAGAGATCTACAAATTAAAAGGAGCAAAATACAGGAGCTAGCAGGCGCGCTAAAATGAAACATACTGGCAATGCCCAGTACTCGACAACAATACACTTGTTTGTCAACACCAGCCCAGAGAGCCAACCAGAGACAGAGCTTGGTTTCACAACCTAATTCTCATTGATGCACTAAAGTAAAAAGTTCTAATAATAATAATTAAAATTATTAAAAACACACACACACACAGTCATGCATGTCCCCCAGTTGTACACACCTGTGGTCCTGGGATGCAGATGTAGAAGCATCCAGTTCCTCTAAACTTTGCTGAAACAGCTCCTTATTCTCATTGATAAAGTGTCTTTGCATCTCTGACATCTGAGCCATGATCTTCTCTCTGCGCAAACGGGCCATCTCTGCCTTCCGCTTCCTCTCAGCTTTGTCTTTATCTCGTACCGTCTGCACAAACCCAGGAATGAATGAAATCATCCATTTACACTAAGGGATGCATAGGTGTAAAATATAGGCCAGAGACAAACCTCTTCTTGGCAGTGTCCAGATCCTTCAGAAGAAGGTGCAGCAGCTGTGCGCTCCCTCATGGTTTTAATGCTGACCACCATCTGTCAACAAAACACTTCAGCTTTTAAAATAAGAAATTGATCCGATAACATTGCTACTCTCCCAGTTCTCTCGCATTCACAGCTTTTGCTAGTATCTGTTAAGAAATAGTATTCAGCCACAGAGGCAAACCAGGTTGCTCGCCAATACTGTAATAGACAGAAATCTATAACCAATCAAGTTTACAAAAAGTCAAAATTTTTACCAAACTTCAACTGTGGTGAGCAAATTACTTTAGCATGGGGAAAAGATACAGACCAGTTAACATCTCTCAGTGGATGTTCAGCTGTTAACATTACAAAATATAAGTGTGAAACTACTTATCATACATATATAACATAGAAATAAACTAAAATAGATGGCAGTACCTCGGAAAACTGCCCAAGGGCCTACCTCATTGAAATGTGAAATGGCAGCCAGAAATCCGTTCTTTTCATATTTTTGTTCCTCAAATAGTTAAATTATCATGCATGAAAATGGACCCTAGCCTAAGTCATGCAAAACTAAAAGATAAAATCATTTTACTGCTTCCTTGTGGACACAAAAAAACACTGACAAAAGTGATACAAATGTAGTTTACCTTGAGGATCCAGCGAATCATATCTTTGTGCACTTCCAGGTGAGGAGCATTTTGCAGGGTCTCCAACAGGGCCAGGATACTGGGAGTATTGCTAGGGGCTTCACCAGGGCCTGTTCCAAAAAGATCAAATACTGAACCATCTGTTTGACACGTTTGCACTTGTGTGTACTTACATTAACGCAGGCAACTTACGGGAGATTTTGAGAGTGAAGTTAAAGGTTATCTCATTGTCGTCACAGCTGCTCTCCATCTGCTGCTGTTCCTCCAAGAGAGCCATGCCTATCAAGTGTAGAACCTGGACCAGCAAACATTTATAAATATTTGGAACGCTACTGAGCCTTCCTTTAAAATTAGCACATTATTTAAAGGAAACTACTGATAACTTAATTTGTTCATTTTAAATTAAACTAATGCATTTTTACATAATTTGCCAACACAGGAAACATTGTTTTAAACTCACTTTACCCTGCTAATACATACCCTCTGCAGCATGGACTCAGACCAGTGTCCTCCACTGGGCTCCACAGCCCACTGTAGCACAGCTCCCAACATCCCTAACAGCACATCACACTGTAGGATATTCACCAAACTGGCAAATAGCGGGCAGAATGGAGGCAGCACTGGTGGCGGCAAAGCTGTAACACATAGATACACATTGCACTCAACTGCTACAGGTGCATCTCAGTGTATTAGAATATCACCAAAAAGTTAATTTATTTCAGTAATTCAGTTCAAAAAGTGAAACTCAGATTCATTACATACAGAATGTCAAGTCACTGTCAAGTAACCAGTCAAGTGGTTAGATCACGCTGGCGTGATTGGTGACTCCAGAGGGGTAGTACCACTCAACTTAATGGCAAATGTGACAAATGAATATCTGTAGACCTAACAGACTCAGCTTTATCAGAGGTCAGTAGTGTTTGGTGTGAACCATTTAGTGGACTGGATAAAAGGTGAAATTAATGCAGTTTTAGGACAGTTTGATAAATATTGAGGGCCGGATAAAACAGCCTAATGGGCTCTATATGGCCTGGGGGCCATAGTTTGCCCAGCACTGGTATATGCAGTCCTTTTGGTCAGGGCTCCTTTTGCATTAATTATTGCATAAATTCTGCACGGCGTGGAGGCGATAAGACTGTGGTACTGCTGAGGAAGCCCAGGTTGCTTTGATAACGTCTTATCTGCATTGTTGGGTCTGGTGTCTCATCATTCTCTTGACAAAAGGTCAATTTAGGTCAGGCAAGTTTGCTGGCCAATCAAGCAGTAATACTGTTTTTACTTTTGGCAGTGTGAGCAGGTGCCAAGTCCTGCTGGAAAATGAAATTCACATCTTGTCAGCCGAGTGAAGCATGAAGTGCTCTAAAATTTCCTGGTAGATGGCCTGCTTACTTTGGACTTGATATAATACATTGGACCAAAACCAGCAAATGACATGGCTCCCCAAACCAACACTGATTGTGGAAATTTCACACTAGACTCAAGCAGCTTGGATTGTGTGCCTTTCCACTTTTCTTCCAGACTTTGGGAACTTGCAAAATTTACTTTCATCTGAAAACAAGACTTTGGACCACTGAGCTACAGTCCAGTCCTTTTACTCCTTGGCCCAGGTAAAATTCTTCTGCCATTGTCTCTGGGTCATGAGTGACTTGACACAAGGAATGCGACAGTTGTAGCCCTTGTCCTGAAAACATCTGTGTGTGGTGCCCCTTGTGAATATCCCCCAAAGTTTTGAATGGCCTTTTCTTGACAATCCTTTCAAGGCTGCAGTTATCCCTGTGGCTTATGCACCTTTTCTACCACATTTTCCCTTCCGCTCAACTTTCCATTAATATGCTTGGATACAGCAGGAGGGTGTCAATGACTGCCTTCTGGACATCTGTCAAGTCAGCAGTTTTCCCCATGATTGTGTAGCCTATTAAGGGACCATATTTTAAAGGCTTAGGAAACATTTGCAGGTTTTGTGTTGATTATTCTAATTTTCTGTGCTAATGACTTTTGGGTTTTCATTGGCTGTAAGCCATAATCATCAACATTAAAATAAATAATTGCTTGAAATAGATCACTCTATTTGTAATGAATCTATATAATGAGTTTCACTTTTTGAATTCAATTACTGAAATAGATATTTTTTATGATGTTCCAATTTAAAGACGCACCTGTACTTTCAGATTTGACATAAAATAAAATCACTTAGAGATCATTTTCAGCAAGTATATTTCTTTGTGTTATTGTTGGTTACCACAAACAAACAAAAAAATCCAAACACAATAAGAAGCTCAAGAGCAAGTTCTGAAATTTAGCAAGCTGTGGATGTGCTGCAGATGCACAAACAGATATAAAAAATCTTAGGGAGATCTTACCCGAGTCCTCGCCATTCTGCCTCTTGAGCTTTCGCTGGGCTTCCTCTGCCTGTATCAAATAAAACAAACATCCTTTTTACTGCAAGGCAACCGAGCCTTTCTGTATTCAGAATAAATAAAGAAAATTATTAACAATACTTATCTTAAAATCCTCTTGTGTATATTTATTTTCCATTAACTGAAAAAACTGATAATGTGAGTAGCGAGTACTGGAGCACAGTGTACCTTGGACTGGTCAGCTCTGGAGTAGTGGTGGAAGTAGAGGTTAAATTGCTTGGCACATTCTGGCCGCAATTCATAAAGTCCTCTGCCAGTTACTCCTGGCTTCCTGTTGGTCAAAAAGAGTTTAAGGGCAACATCAGCAGCCGTCTACTTCAACCTGGCCCCCAAACAATCACACAAAAACAAGATAAAGTGTACACTTACTTAAACAAAGCAACACTGTCAATGACTCTCTCCATCCCAGTCTCCTTATTCTCCTGAGGGGGAAACAGATAAGTGAAGCCTTTCCATCACTTTTTAAGCTGACATTAGGTGTCAGCTGCAGCATAAAAAAAACTGCTCAACACTCTATACTGTCATAATCAGAGAATAGCATAGTTCACATGACATTCAAATGGCACAGAGCTTTCCCAAATCATGACAAAATCAAGCAATTATTCAGTATATTCAAAAAACTTTTGCTATTCATAAAGTATAAAACACTTAAACCCATAGTTATGAGAATATGGGCATGTGAAAATCCACTCACATTCTCAGGCAAGGCTTTAACCAGCTCACTGTGTGCCATGGGCCGAATGCAAAGCTGATGAATGATCTCTCTCTTTAGCTCATCACAATTCTCCACCTGCCCAATGCCTGCTGAAAAGCGCTCACCTGAAATACAAGATAACAAGACCCCACATATTGTCAGAACACAAGCAGTACATCAATGACAACAAGTAACATTCCCATCAATATCTATAATTCATTCTAGAATGATGTGAACTCACCCACAACCATCATAATGAGGTGTAGCATCTCCTCAATCAAAGTGCTGTTTTGCTGGACCACATCCTGAAAACCCACACAGAAAACCCACATAAAAACAGGCAGACCATGGAAATTACTTGTAAGAGCTGGGATTCCTAAGGAAAAATGCCACAGACCTTATTAGCGTTCTCTCTATTGTATCTTTTCCTGCAGTCTGCTGAGCTGAAAATATGGAAAAGCTCAAAACGACTGAGTACAATCATCAGGAAATGGTTAGGATCCATCATTGAGGCTCCCGCCTGGTCACACAAAAAAAAACATATCAGAAAAATATTCTAAACATTTAATCAGACTAAAGCAATAATAGCTATAATACTTTTTGACAGCACCAAAGGACAATGTTTGTATGGTTAGATGACAAATATTTGAGCTCATCATAATAAGAGAATATAAAGTTTATTCTAGAAGCCACTATCCATACAAAAGTATGCAATTTTTTTGTAGTGTCATCACGCATTTTGGGTGAAATGTGAGCACATGTTGTACTAGTTAGGGCTAACTGTGCAGTTCAGTGTCTATTCACAGAGACGTATGTTGATGTGATAGATTATATTTACTAAAAGGAAACTTTCTTTTCCTAATAGTCTCTGAAAATTTTCAAATTTGGACCAGTCTACACTGACAATCGGTATCTTACTTTTAGGTTTTCTGTGACAAGTTACTATATTATCTTTCCCTGATAATGTTCATATCAGAATCATGCAACCTGACAGATGCTAAAGCAGATATAATATTTAATAAATTAAAAGGGAACGGATCACTTTTCAGAGCTGGTAAAACGTTTAAAAAAGCTTCTACGTACAGGGCATGTAACATTTACAATAAACCTACTATGCCTACTGGAATACGAACTTACACTACATCTGTCAAAGTTAAACCTTCTGTATACATAACGTTTTAATTCAGTGGAGAACTATGAAGACTGGTGGAACCACAAAAGGATGCCAGTGAAAGTGTATGTAACCAATGCCAACCTGAAGCATTATGAGGTCCTTATCAAACATCTCAACTCTACATTTCACATTGTGATAGTAGTATATCTGAAAATCAAAACAAAAGGGTCAGTTACATACATACATCTTTTCCGCTTTTCCATTTCAGGGTCGCGGCAAAAGGGTCAGTTAGTGTGCATTTAATTTGTAGTCACGTAATAAACCCATTTATATTAATAATTAACAGCATTTAACAGCATGACTTATTACCTGATTGACTAATGAGAAGCCATTTCTTCTCCACATCCCAGCATGCACCTGGGCACAGAGAACCAGGCAGCGGAGTGGATGCTCAATCAGCATAGGAGGGCTAAGCTCACTCTGTGGAGGAACACAGGATATCTGTTGGCAACAGACAACATAAAAGGAATGCATAAAAAAAAAAAAAAAAAATTCCAAAACTTACCAGAGGTAGCTGTTCAGGAAATCTGTAAGCTACTTCAGTCTTGCTGAGGAGAACATGAAGTCCTTAAGGGATGAAAAAAACAAGATATATATACACACTACTCACAAAAGGTTAGGGGATATTTGGCTTTCGGGTGAAATTTATGGGAAAAAAAAAGTTCAAACTACAGTGATATTATATCATGAATGTAGGGCAATAGTGATTTCCTCATCTCAAACAATTTATTGAAACGAAAGCCAACAACAGTGGTGGGTAGGTAGGTAGTTTGTATATAACATCATATCTGCCCATATGGCCATGTTCGTGGCAAAAAAGGTAGTAAGATATTATTCATTTACAAATAGTTTTATTTAAGGACTTTGAGGCAGCCATATTTAAGTTGAACATATGTGTTGCTTAAGTTTTGTTACAGTGGAGGGTATAGCCCAGCAAAAAATGTTGTGCCCTTGAGCATCAATTACAGCTTGACAACGATATCTCATGCTGTTCACAAGTCGACTTATAGCCTGCCGAGTCACGGCATCCCAATGTTCTTGAAGGCCAGCCATTGGGCGGTTATGAGCCTCTACAGGGCAACACTAGGTTTTCTATAGGATTCAGGTCTGGAGAAGGTGTAGGCCAGGCCATTTGAGGTACCTCAATTTCCAGCAGCCATTCCCTAATTCTGCGACCTCGATGAGCTCAAGCATTGTTGTCCATGAAGATGAAATTAGATCTGGGTTGTACTGATTAGACACACCTGCCCACACTGTAACACCACTACCAAAGGCTCGTCTGGCAACAACAGTGCGTGATGCAAAGCATTCTCCATGACATCTTCAACATTGTTGGCGGCAATCATTTATGCTCAGCGTTTTTCGCTCATTTCTGAACAGCACACTGGTCCCACTTTCAGCGTAGATGCTCCCTGGCCCATGCAAGACGATGACGCCTGTGTCTGATGGTGTGGTCAGATACCTTGGCAGGTCGCTTAGCATGCAGACCACAGTGATGTAAACGGTTTCAAATGGTCTGGCACGACACTTCTCACGACTCTCACCTCCCTTAAATGTGCCTGGAGTTGTGTGGCATTTATCATCTGGTTCCGCAGGACACTGTTCACAATAAAGCCGTCAACAGTGTGGGATGTGGCCAAAGGACGTCCACTTCTATGCCTTTGTTGCAACCTGCTAATGACACTCTAACACTTAAAGCTTAGCGGCCACTTCCATCTGAGAACATCCTGTTTGAAGCCTCGCAATGGCAATGTCGTCTTGGTCTCATGATGTCAAAAGGTAAACAGCATGATGTGGAGGACTGTTTAAATACCTATTCTAATCGAACCAAGAAATGTATTGGTCGATTCATGGACCAGTCTCCTGTTGTGAATTTTAGCTTTGAATTCTCTCTTTTTAGCAACTTGTACAAAAATTTAGAGGTCACATTAAGTTAATCTGAAAAAGGATTTATTAGTAGTGTGTGTACATTTATTTATTTATTTAACAAACCTGCAGTTTGGCAACAAACTAATAATCTATGTAATGGACACAAAACAGTACATGTTGATGTCCCTCACCTGCCAGCAGTCTGGACACTGGGAGGTGGATGCTGACTTTCTCCTGGGAGACACAATAACGGATAGTATCCACAGAGTGACCGCACATACTAAGAGTAATAGGCTGCTCTCCATCAGTAAAGCCACTGTGGCAGTGAGTCAGGGCTGTCAGGCACTTTTTATAGGCTTCAATCAGCACTCTCTCCTACAAACACACCCACATACACAAACACACACATTGTAAGACCACCAGCAGGAAAAAAAAAATCCAAACATTACACTGAGGACTAGTACATATCAGAGTAATACAAATGTTCTGTGTACATTTTGCACACTTTGTTTTATGTGAGCCACACTTCCTAAAGATGCCGCTTCAAAAGATGTTCATACTGTATCATCGGCAACAGTGTGCCCCCCAAAGAAGGATACACATCCACACAAATTGATGTATTTTAGATTAATTTATAAAAAGTTATCTTAGTTAAGCTACTCTGCCCTCAATCCAATGCAATTGTTTTTTTTTTCCTGGGGTAAAGAAGAGAGACTATAGTAGATATTACATAGCAATGTGTATGGTCCAATTATTCATGCAACATCCACCTAGTATAAGCAGACAGTCATTAGAAATGTTTTATTAATGGGTGATATTTCTTTACAAAATGTGTTTATACAAAAACTATGACTACGCTGACTACTTAAAATATTTATATAAATTTTAAGCTTTTTATACAGCTCCTATTAAATATAATAATAACTAGAAATATAAATAGAACCTGACCTACTCACTCACTGTATTTTGGGATAAACAATTAATTTAGCAAGAATTATTTGCATTCTGCTCAGCTCAGTGATGAACAACAAGACAGACAGTGTTTGTTTGTACACTGTGCTGCTTATTATGCATTAGCTGTAATAAAGGCCACATTAAGTAACATAAAAAACATACCAAGTTCAGGAATGATAATATTTACCTAGGTATACAACAGGTATGAAAGTATAGGTATGTAAATTAGTCTGTCAGAACTCACATCACTGGCACACCACTCCTGCATCATTGAGATGATGTGCGTGAGCTTCATCTGTAATGTGAAGGCTGCCTCCCATTCTGGCTCCATCTCAATGTGCTGGCCCACCTGTCGGACTACTGGATCCATACCCTGCAAAAGCACATTTTAAATTTGCTTATATGGAGCAGCCCACATGAATTCTCTCATACTTTATTCTTTCAAACACACTTTAGTCATACAAACTGTATGCATGGTTACCTGCATACACTTAAGCAGCTCCAAGAAAGCATCAAATCCTTCCAGATATTTATCCCTGAGTTTGTCAGTCCATTCTGTAGGATAGCTAATCAGGACATATCTGCAGGAAGAAGTCTGATCAGCACCGCATAAGCATATATATATATGCAAATATTTATTTATTTATTTTCTTTCTTAGTTTAAAAAAAAAAAAACCTTTGTCTTACTTGAGGTCTCCGATAAGGCTCTGGACTCTGCGGAATTTAAAGGCCTGTTGTGCAGTGTAGCGTTCAAACTGGAATCGTCCCTGCAGGTCCCGATGTCTCAAGTGATCCACAAAAGTGCGAATGATAGTGGTCATCAGATTTTCCTCTGTGATCAGCATCCGCGCCTGGTGTGTGGGTAACAATATAACCATAACATTTTTTAATGCAAACATAGAAATAAAATTTACATTTCTATTTTCCTATCCTCCTGTCAACAATGAATATAGCTAATAATAGTAAATCATTAAAGACCAATGCCTGAAGAATTGACAACACAAGATACAGTTATATTTGTTTTCAACAGACACGCTAAGAATCTAATTACTTAAATAACCAGCTATAAGGGTCTTTTGGATTCATCACTATAGGATCTTCTCGTGTATACTCACCAGGGAAGGCACGGTGAATATTTGCACAGACAGATCAGTGATGGAGAACTCCCTATCGTGGTCGTCCTTCACATAGTCGCTCTGCAAGCGCTCATAGTTCTGCCAGCAGCAGCATGGAAGCGGGGGAGAGGAGAAAGAGGCAGAAGAGAGGAGGAATATGTGGGTTGGAGGTACTCACCATGGTGGGGACGGTGAAGAGTTGCACTGACAGAGAGGTCACTGACACTAAGCGTTCATGATCGTCCTCCATAAAATCTGTCTGGAGGCGCTGGTAATTCTAAATAAGGGAAAGTGGGGGGGGCAAATTCATCTTCTGGGTCAGAGGTCAGGGGAAACCTCGTCCTCTACTTATGCCCCATGCTTAAACGGGTGGTGAAGAGGAACGAGTGAGGAGTGTTTTAGCAACAAGACCTTCATGAGAACTCAGTTAATCAAATGATTACTTCATCCATTATAAAAATGACAAAAGACCTAAAGCTGCAAAAACACCTCTCACAACCTGACATGGGTGTTACCTACTGGGAAGCTTTTCAGGCAGGGCAGGACATGACAGTCCATGTCTGAAGTGCAGTTACTGATAAGAGGTACTTTTTATGACTCAGGGGGGGGGAAAAAAAAAAAAACATTTAGCATTCTGGCTCTAGGATCTGCTCACCATCATACACCTGTAACATTGACAGGACTTTGTGGCGCTTAATAGAGTCTGTCAAAGCTGAGGTCATAGGTAGCCCTTTTCCACCAACATGGAACCAGATTGATTCTCTTTCCTGATCCTAATTTAGGACATTTTGGCATGTTTACCCATCACAAATTGTTTAAGGAACCAGAACATTTCGTTCCAAACTGGAACCAAAGAAAATTGGTCATTGAGCATGAACCAAGGGAGTGTTGACATAAATCACCACCAGATACACTATACTGCCAAAAGCATTTACATTTTTAATCCATAGGATTAAAGGTTCACTCTTTGCAACTGTAACAGTTTCAACTCTTCTAGGAAGGTTTTCCACAAACTTTAGGAGCGTATTCGTGGGAATTTCTGACCATTCTTCCAGAAGTAAATTTGTGAGGTCAGACACTGATGTTGGACGAGAAGGCTTGCAGTCTCCACCCTAATTTATCTCAAAAGGTGTTCTGTCGGGTTGAGATCAGGACTGTGCAGGCCAGTCATGTTCTTCCACACCAAACTCACTCATCCATGTCTTTAGGGACCTTGCTTTGTGCACTGGTGCACAGTCATGTTGGGGCCATCCCCAAACTGTTCCCATAAAGCTGGGTGCATGAAATTATCCAAAATCTCTTGGTATGCTAAAGCATTTAGGAGTCCCTTTCACTGGAACTAAGGGGCAGCATCCAACTACTGAAAAACAACCACACACACAATGCCCAAATACTTGGCACAATGCAGACCGACAAGTACAGTTCTCCTGGCAACAGCCAAACACAGACTCGTTCATCAGATCACCAGATGGAGAAGTGTGATTTGTCACTGCAGAAAACACGTCTCCATGGCTAGAGTCCACTGGTGGTGTGCTTTACACAACAGGACATCAGACACAACATTCACTGACAGTTGACTGTGGAATATTTAATAGCGAGGAGATTTCACAACTGGACTTGTTGCACAGGTGGCATCTTATCATAGTACCATGCTAAAATTCACTGAGATCCTGAGAGAGTTCAATTATTTGGATGTGTGAGTGAATACTTTTGGTAATATAGTGTACAGCATAGAGACTAGCATTATTATCAAATAAGAAAAGATAAACAGGAAAATGATTAGAAAATTCTGTTTTCTGGGGCTGTGGTCAGCTCAAAATGACAAACATTCACTTTTGGTCTACTTTTATCTGCTGTGCACAAGCTCAGCAGAAAGGCTCTAGAACCATTCTTGAAAATACTCTAACGTAAAGAATTCATATCACTAATATCTGAACCCACTATAAACAGTGGATAAAACATGACTTTATCCAATTTATGGTTCCAGCGTTAAATTTAGCCGCAGCAACACTAGGAACCTACAACACTCGGCTTAATAATGTATCCTCGCTTCTTATAAAAATGGATGGAAACAAAGGCCAGGGTGCTGGATAGCACCCAGGTTCTAAAAATCCTAAAATGGACATCAGAGTTCCTTTGGTAGAAAAGGGCTAAGGATGATCTACTATAGACAGTACACATCACTATTGCTCACACACTAAACTGGTCATTCAAACAGCACGTTTAAGTTGAAAAGACAGCAAGAAACAGAAAATATCAATGTGCTGCACCAAAAATTGCCAGGTGCATTTCGTAAGGACTGATTTCTTTTTTATTTGCTATGTCTCAACAACATTAAGATCTAAATACAAGGTTGGGAAACACTGACCTAGCAGTTACTCATTGATTGACTCCACATGATCTCCACATCTCAAACAAGCAGCAAGAGCAATTTATTAAAAATAATTTTCATTAAAACATTGAGCTCTGAATCTGGTTTACACAAAATTCAAACAGCAAAGTGCAGATTAAGAGTTTGTGAATGTTATTCTGTATTTTTACATAAATATGACATAAAACCTAGGTCAATTGTATACAGACCTGGTGGTCTTTTTAAATCGACGAAAACTATCCAATATAACATATCTGTGAGTGGCAAATGTATGCTAACCTTTGCTTCATGTATGGGGTGTGACCCATTTGTGCAGCAATAAATTTAACTAAACATTTCCAGGTAAATGTTGGGTAATTCTGAAGATCAGCTTGAACGAATTTAAGCCCATTCCCCATACAAAACAGCTTAAACTCAGATGCTGGCAGATTTCCTCCATTTCCTTCAGGTCTTTTTACAACATTTCTATTGGATTAAGATCAGGACTTTGACTTGGCCATTCCAAAACATTAACGTTATTCTTCTTTAACACCTTTCGATGTTGTTCTCTTGTAGCATGACCCACTTTCTCTTGAGAGTCAGCTCATGGACAGATGCACTGAGGTTTTCCTTTAGAATTTTCTTGTATAGTTCAGAATTCATTGTCCCATTCATGTTGTGTGCAGGGCGTGGGGGGAATTACCATTCCTGTTTTTCACAGATGTTTTTCCTCCATTTGTACACAACCTGCCTGACAGTGGATTGTGGCATCCAAACTCTTTACAGACTGTTTTATATGATTACAATCAACAACTCTTCCTCTGAGGTTTCTTTATCTATTTTTAGAACTTTTTATGTCAAATTTATGCATAAATATGCATACATAATTCTTTCACAAACTTTCAAGCACCACTATACGAAAACTTCTTAAACTACCTTTTTTTTTTTACAGTCACTATTACAACTTCAGGAAATATGATGCTTTGATGATGGCGCATGGAAAAAACATTGAGAATGGATGGCTTACCCTTGCAAACTGAATAGCAAATAGCTTCTTATACTTCAGATCCATGAGAAGACTGCTCATGAACAGCTGATGGTAAATATTTCTTGCACCTAAAGGGTAAACAGGCAATTTAAATAATCAAATGGAAACTTACACAAAGACTTCACAATAAATCTTACTAAAAACCCATTTTTCTTACCTTTCCACATTTTGGAATCACAGAGCATGAGTGTGTCCACTAGAGAGTTTTCTCCTTCAGGACCTTTCTGTAGCCCAACCTGGCACAAAATCCTCCTCAGAGCATCTGGAGGAAAACAGCATTTGCATTTATGTCTATGGGAAACAGGCTACAATATCAGTCAGTGACATTTTATTTACATGGAACACTGAACTGTATCATTATACGGAGCATAGAAAACAGCAAGAGAAAAAAAAAATACCTGAATATCTGATGATATGGCCAAGCCAGGTAAGGGCTTTGAGGGCAAAGCACTGGTGAGCCACCACAGAAGAATGCATCACCTGAACACGGAGAGGCTTTGTTTGACGACTTGTGTTGCGCTGCAGAAACACAAACTTATGGTAAACTCACTAAATACACAATTGTGTATAAAACCACACACTTATAAGGCACACAATCACTGATAAATTAAGGTGGTCTCTTATACAAATTGAGGTGTATTAAATATGCAACAGCTGCAGAATCTAAGGTTTCAAAAAAGATGCAACACAGTTTAAAGCAAAACACAGATGTCTGAAGACTTACCACAATAACAGATTTGGCCTGTTCACAAAATTGAAAATCCCCATAGCGTACAGATTTCCGGCCCTGAAAATCACAACACCCATATCAACAAATATAGTGAGAATTTAGACCACTGAAAAGTGAAAAAAAAAAAAAAAACTACCTATGCTGTATGAAGCACTGCTAGAAGAACAAACATTGTTGTGATAGTGGATTGCCAATTTATGAAATTACACAGTACATTCATTTCAATTTTAACTATTTAGAATATATTTCTACATGTTTTATTTTGACAGAATTATCAATCATTGTATGAGTCAAGAAGAAAATTAATTTAAATCTTATTTTCAAAATAAATAAATAAAATAAAATAAAATAAAATAAAATAAAAAGTCTCAGCCCAGGTCACAGCCCTTGTCAGCAGTCATCTTATTTTTATGTCGGTCTCATGCAACTAATGGACAGGTTAGGGGATGTTGATGAATTGTGCAATAACTGCTGGGTTCCAGTCTAAAAACTGTAGTTGTTAGGTTGTGCAATCATCTCTCTCATGATCTCTGAACTGAAATATGGTCATAATGACAGTTATATATATTTTTTGAAACGCAACATCTCTTACATCTCTGTCCACTGTAGTTGCAAAGCTGACAGCCTCTTTCTGTGTGCAGCTGACTGCCTTCTGTAGTGTGTATATGACCTGTTCATAAGTATGGACCTCGTCGTTAAACAGCATGCAGTAATAGGTGTCACCACGCTCCCTAAAAAAGAAACCAGATTCATTGTGACAATCAACAATCATGAAATGAAGTGTGAACACAACTGCAATGAGAGCACATTTTGTTTATAGACAAGCCCATAACACTACACACACCCAAATAGGAATTTTGGAAGTTTTGCATGCATGTACATACGGTGGTTCAAGGCCCTGAGGCAGCTCATCTTCCTTGTCCCATGTGAGCATGTCCACAGCATATTTCAGGATGATGGAAAATACATTGTATGTGCGCGCAATCATTTCTGCAGACATGTTGGCAAGGGGATCCTATAAAATAGTTTAAGAACAAGGATAATCAAAAAAAAAGACCATTCACAGATATCTTTTCCACAGATATTTACAACACATATGTTTTTCTTTCTATACAGAGCTATTAAAACCGGTCTGATTAAGTTAACAAGGATTATAACATTTAATAAGAGTAAAAGCTTTTTTATTTAAGTCCTTCATGCATTGCAGATATTCAGGAACATGTCTTAGGAACTTTGACTCTGCTCTAGATTCCCAATCCACTTTCACAAGAGCTAAATTAAACCAAACATTTTAAGGTGGATAACAATAAGTGTGACTTCATATGAACAAAGGTTTGTGTTGTAGAGACAAGTCATTTGAAAACTTTGTATTACCTCCTGGGAGGAGTCACTGATGTTAGGCTCATGTTTCTGACAGTAAGGGCCCTTTTTCCATGCTTCAGTATCACCACAGTCACAGAAACCCCCGCCCCCCGAGGTCGTCATCTAGGCAGAAAAAGAGAAACAGTGTGTAGTGTGAGATAATAACAGAGCAGTGGTAACCAACCTTCACAATAAATCTGTTTTCCTCAGGCGCATTATACAATCTTACTTACTGTTATTTGATTCAGCATTCCAACCTTCACAATAAATCTGTTTTCCTCAGGCGCATTATACAATCTTACTTACTGTTATTTGATTCAGCATTCCAAAACTGTACATGCTGTATCAAATGAGCAAAAAGAATTGTACATTTATAAACAATTTATTATCACAATAATTATCTTATTTCTCTCCTCATATAGAGGGAATTTCGACTGTGCATATCCCCTGCATATACTTCTGTTGGGAGCATTTTCTGATGTTTATTTAGGTGGTTGTTCTTATAAAAGTACACTAAACTCAACAGAACATCAGGGTATAGTATGACTCTTGCTTGTGTTGCCATGTTGGCTCAGACAGGGCAGTGGCAGTACAAAGCTGCAGCACTATAGGTCACAAACGCAGATGTGTCTGACTCAGAATGACGCAGCTATAGAAACTTAATGGCAGAAACTGAAGCAGCCATGATATCTTGTAATCGACTTGCATGGTATCTCAGATTCTCTCCGTTTGAGAATTTCGTCAAGGATAGGTCTGGCTGGACTAGAACTTGTAAACAGACACAATCTCAGGTTTTTGCCATTTATGGTAGATGGTAGTCACATTAACTAGATTCAGTGACTGTTTGAAAACTGGGGGAAGGTGGAGTAAAGGAACAGCCATGTCTTCTCTTTCAATACATGGCTGTGGTGTCCTTGTAATGAGCTAGACACCTAACAGGCAACTGCTCCTGATGCTTGGAATGGTTGCCCACCACTCCAGGTGTGTGCGCACTCACTGCACCAGTGTGTGTGTGTGTGTGTTTTAATGACATGTCAGCCCCCCCCCCCCCCAAAAAACAGCAGATTTACGTAAAACTTCTCAACATAAATGAATAAAGATCCATTAAGCTATTTTATGTAAATACTCTTGCATTTATTTAACAAATAAAAAAAATAATTAAAACTAAATAACTCCAAACCACCCCAATGTCCAATCAATTTATGGAAACACGTTAACAGGATTCAGACAGTCATAAGGTGGTTAAAATTAAGGCCTGAATCCACAGTAGGAATGTTCCACATCCCTCCAAACCATGTGGCACCGATGTGGCTAGTCTCCATTTTCCAAATGGGATTAACCTGATATCCTAGCTTGTACTCTCAGTGGCAGCTGGGAACCCATACGCTATGTGCATGTCTGACTGAGGGGCCACCACTAGAATTTTAACATGTTTCGGGAGACATTTTGTAGAACTGAGAACATCTTCATGGTGTGTTTCTTACCCTGTAACGATGCTCTTTGTGTACACTGCCCAAAAAGCACTGCATGCATAGCACACATGTTGGGTCTGCTGCACATTCCCTAAAGAGAAGTGAACCAAATAACCATTACCAAAAAGAGAAAACCATCTATATACAGAACAAACATATTTCAATATAAAATATATAAATTATATTTTAGTGTGTGTGTGTATACAGTCACTGTCCAAAAGAAAAACATTTCTCCAAAATAGTTACTTTACAGAAGAAAAAATCCTTAACTTCAAATGGACATCAATGTAAATAGATTTTATTCCAAATAATTTTTGAGCATTTTTATTGGTACATTAATCAAGAAATCACAAAATATTTTATAACAGCGCTGCGTTTAAAAGATCGTGCAAACAAAAAGTTGAGATACTTTTGGAGATGTTTTTCTTTGGACAATGATAATATTAACAAGATAAATACATGTAAGTTCTCAAAACTAGAAGAAGAACTTGTGAGCTTGTGCATTTTGGATATTCAAACAAATGCTATTAAAAGACAAGTTGATATAAAAATGAAATCCTAATGAGTAATGTATGATAAACTCATATATCCTTATGGTGTTCCTTGGGCTTTCTATGCAAACAGAGCATAACTGAGGGCACACGCTCCACATTCTTGCCTCTCAGCAGGCTTACTGCAAGCTGGCCTGAAGGATTTAACCTAGTAGCAACCTGACCTAATTCAGCCAGGACTGAGTTCATTCCTAGTGCCTGATGTGGGTGGAGGCCTATGATGTAAGAACTTGAGTTTCATGGAACATTTGCCAACTGAATGCAAACTAGCAAACTATCGCAATTTAGAATGTGCATTTTTTACTACGGAGTACTCAGTTGCTACTGTAACAGTGTTTCCCTACCTGCAGGAGTATGTGGGCTCCCCCACTTTAAAGACATGACCACAGAGTTGAGAAGGTTGGTTGTTCTGTTCAAGTTTGGCCAGGCCAACTGATGGCTCTTCGCCACAAAGGTACCACTCTAGAGGAGCCTGCAGCAGCAGCTGAGAAAGCAGGTCTTCACTTTGAGGGTTCAGGTTGGGTCCGAGGCAGTATATCTTGGGCACATAGCGAGCCAGGTGCAGATAGACCTCTTTTGGAAGGTCTGTTGCTTGCAACCATTTCTGTGGAATATTAAACAAAAAATGTCAGATTTTTTAAAACAAAAGCCATTTTTATTGAGCTGTGTAGTTTATATTTGTAATACATATGAACCGTATTACATCCAAATGTAATAAATTAGGTCAGTTTTTGATTTACAATCTAAATCATGGGACATCAACTTTTGAGAACCAGGGTCATGACAGTGCCACAATGAGTAATTGGACAGCTCTTAATCCACTGACAAGGTACAGTGCATTAAAATATGGTGTATTTAAAACATCAATACAGATGGATCAATATGTGGCAATACTCAAAGACAGGTGCATTAATACTTTTAATGTTTTAAACTGTGATACAGGATTCCAATCTGAAAATGCAATATTTATACCTGAAGTGTCACCAGTCAGGGATGCTTATATCTAAATGCTGTTAATCTGGTATGAATATTTCAGGAATACTAAATTTGTACATAAACTACCTGTCGGGATAAAAAAATTTATATTATTGTAATTTGAGACTCAACATTGCTTACAAGTGCACCAGTTCAGACAGATCAGTATAGCTGCTTCATTCTTTCTTACACTGTCCAGCTCTCACTAGAGTCTTTCACTGAATACAACTTTAAGGAGAATTCGAACCTCATAAAAAAACACAGCATAATTTTACAAGCCGTCTTTCAGTCTGATGAAACCTAAATTTGTTCACTGCTGTGTGGAGATTTTACAAACGGCAAATTTGTGCTCAATGTCTGTATTATATATAATATATGTATAATATAAATATATGTTCGATTGATAAGTCTCTCTGGCCAATCAATGCTCTACAAGGTTCATTTGTCACATTCAGACCCTACTCCACTTGCTTTGTAACACAAGTTAAGCGGTGACTGAAACAAGTACCTGGTTTCAGGGACCAAGTTTACCTACTGGAAAAGCAAAAACAGTCAAGTCCCAGAGGTACCATACAGCGGAAAACATCATAATATTCCTGAGTGCCCTTCTAATATTTATGCAGCATTTTTTAATTATACCTTCCTTAGTGTGCTAGGCTGTTTCATGTGCGAAATGTGTGAAAATCCTTTTTTGAATGACTTGGACTTACAAAACAAGTACAGAAGGTTGAAAAAAACTCTAAAATAGTAACACACTAATAATAAAAAATACACTCTAATAGTAGAATTTATAAGATCTTCAGATTCATTACAATAGCATACTGTCTTAAGTGAAAACAGTAAGTGAAATGTAATTTGTGAATAGCAGATTTCAATCCAAATCCCTTCTTGCAAAATCTGTGTGCAGGAGAAAGTCTGTTGCTTGCCCTGGCTCAGACAGAAACCTAACACACTCCGAGCTGAACTTCGCTTGCAAAATATAAAACAAAAATTATACAAATATGCCTCAAGTTATTAATCAACTCATCAGTTTGCCTGGGCAATAGCTAATCATTTAAACGTGTCGAGTCAGCTAATTTCAAAATAAACAGGAATGGAGCTGAATTAGAATGTCAACATCTGGCATGACGTAACACTTGGATATATTTGGATATCATATCTACATATTACATTGCATATATTTCTTTTTAAAAGTAGACACTTTTCTGAAAAACTGAAAGGCATGAATTGTAGAACATGTGCAGAATGCATCAGACATTAAAGGAAATCTAGAATGAATGCAATCCTTAAACTACTTAAGCACATGGGCCTAAATGTCCTGTCTTTGTTTGGATCACACAGCTTTTAAATGGGTTGTGTCAGGTCAGTTTGAGCAACAGAAACTCTCCAGAGAACTGGATCAGTTTCTCACAGATAAAAACGACTCCCTGTGTTTCAGGATCTGGAATGCAGTGAGAGTGAGAACAACACAAATGTCAAACTACAACCAGTGCAGTCTGTCCTCTGAAGATATCACAGGGCAATGACAGAACTATTAAAAAGAAAACCATGTGTCTTAAGGAACTATTTAATCAGATGATTGTTCAAATAGGAGTGCATTTTTCTGCCTGATCCTTTCAAACGTCACAGGCAGGGTGGGCCTAAAGATGGCCTTGTCATTTCTGTGATGAGTTACATCACGAGATTAGATGTTTAATTGAAGTTAGTGAGTTTTTAATGATGATTTAACAATGGCACTACTTGAACTTATAGTGTGCTCATGAAGTAACAGTGTACCTGCAGCTTCAGAGATCCACACTAGTCTCAACTTTAAGTCATAAATTAAAATAAAGCAAATTATTAATCACTTCTTCAAATTATCATATACATTTCTGTTTAAATTAAAATCTATGGACTACTTGTTTGGGCTCCGAGGAAAACCTTGTGCTCTTTATAAGTCGAGGTCACATTATATGCTAATGAAACATAGGACAGTACCTATTAATATACATTACTCTCTCTAGAAATATTTAGTTTCCACAAATGACTGCATCCCATTTACTGTTAAGTTGCATTTACCACACGTTGACTCTACTACTGAAATCTTAGGTCTTATATATAAGGCCATATTTTTTGGGGCAGTGGGAGGTTGGGAATGTCCAATTGCGATTTTTCTGGCCAATTTTGCCACACAATATTTCCTATACAGGGCTGGAGTATATCACTGGGCATCACACACTGTCACACCTACAGACACTTCTGATTAACCTATCCACTATACAAGCATGTGTTTTTGAACTGTAGGAAGAAACAAAAGCACCCAGAGAAAACCCATGCAGACATGTTGAGAACACATCAAAAAAAAAAACAAAAAAAAAAAAAAATGACACAAGGCAGCGTTTGAACACAACCCCAGGACCCTGGATCTGTGTAATAGTTACAGTACGTGTAGAAGGAATTTCAGTGGATGTAAAAATGCTTGTATACAATCACAACAGTGTGGGAAAAAATATATTATGGTATGCAATTCCTGACAGTCTAATGTTAGTACAGACACACTTAACTGGTTCAAACCCTCATTGGATTGGTGAGCCACAGGGGGAAACAGGGAATGACAAACTACACTCATCTGGAGTGCAGAGCTGAGTTCAGTTCCATAACAGTGACAGGCAAATAAACAATGCAACCCTTAATGTTACCACCACCGTTGTTGTGGGGGAGGGGCTGAAACTATTTTTCCTATGATTTCACTGTCATAGGCAAATGACCAACATAGCAAAAAATAAGACTGACCAGGTTTCTGGCACATGACTGTCATCTCAACATTTTGTCGTATGTTGATCAAGATGGCTGTCTTAATTCAGTCTTTTTCTCATCCAGATTTTCCCAGTAAACTCACTTGTGTTAATGTTATCATACGCTTGGAGTCTTAGCTCAGCTGATCAGTCAAAGACTCTTAATCACTGCAAAAATATAGTCTGGCATTTAGACATGAGAATTTGTCAAAACTGTGCCTTAAATATTCTGAAAATGCTATTAAACGTCTTGTAGTATACGGTCAAATAGGCCTTAAATACATCTTGCCATGCCTGCCACACCAGGCATAGTGTGACTGCATATCATTCATTACATTTTGGACATTGGGTTTACCTAATAACACTGCTCTATTGATGCAGCAATGGCATTACATGTGCAAGGGGATTATATGTGCAAATGGTACTTGGCACTTCTGACCTACTAACCTGGATTATACCTATCTACAGTGTAACAGAGTTGGCCATCCAGACATTGTTGCTGTTGCAGATTGTTTTGATGTGTTGTTTTATCCACTGCATATTATAAACAATAAAATAAAATAAATTTCCATTAATCATGTCTATTCTCAGATTTGATAACAAGGGACTGCGGGTTCAATTTCGCACTCTTGAGCTCTTGATATCTGTGTTACAACAAGCAGTGCTAAATCTTTAGTTACTCTTTGCTAGTGAAAATAAATCCAATCTGAATTTTGAACCTAAACGGTCACATTTGGCCACTGTAGAAGGCTAGACTCGAGATTAAAAAGCCCTGCTGGAACAAGTACAAAACAGTAGCACATCTGAGTCACTGTGTCCAGCAGCTTTACTTCCAGACCTCAGCAAGTCTTTCTCAATCTGAGAGCACCGAGATCTGGCTTGTAATTTGCAGCCGCAAACAAAACGTAAACTTAACCATCTAAAGCCTGAAAACAGCAGTTAGCGGATCAGAATAATAACTTGTTAGCAAACAGATATTTTTAGATTACGACTGTGACATGGGCAGAAAGGTGAAGCTAATCGTGGTTTCTCAATCGAAATTTTCTTTTAAACTTGAAAGGATAGTTTACTACTTCGAACAACACACTGGGGAACGAAAAGCGACCGTTTCAGGATCACAGAGCTGTGAGAGGGCTATTTAAAAAAACACAGGAGGAACTGAAAGAAATAGGTGCACAGTTAAAAAGACATAAAATAAAACATAACGACATTCATAGTGAACACGTATACACATGTAATTAACGGTTTCATGTGTTGTTATTCGGTCCAGTAGTAAGTGATTTGCTTTGTAGTCTGGTTGAAAAAAACAAGTTGTGTATGTGGCTAACGTTAGCGTTAGCTTCAGCAGCGACAGTTATACTGAGGAAAACAACCGGAGGGGAAGAATATCGGAAAATAATAACGAAAAAGGAATGAGTCGTTTTAAAACAGATTGTGGAGAAACCAGCGAATCTGGAGCGTGTTTTGTGAGAATGTCTCTTACCGCAGCGGTGTCCTTGGCTGAGAAGCTGAGGAACTGAGCGCAGAGAGCGGAGGATACTTCACTCTCAGCCGCCGCCATCTTCACTTCACTGAGGGAGCCCCTAGGAGGAAACGGAAACCAGCCCCACTCAACTTCACAGGAGAGCAGCAACTTCTCCGCTCACAAACAAAGCACAACCCTGTTCCCCGCTTAGCACCAAATAAATATGTAGCCTCTCCTCTTCTGAAATAGCACAAAGAATTATACAGTCTACTTGCCAGTATTCTGTTGGCCTACCAACACAGAAATTGTGGTCATGTAAACCCACACTGTTCATTCCATATTTTTTTAGTTCAGTTAAACACCTTGCCTTTATTACTCTTGCGTTAAATAAAACATGTATCTGTAATAGTTTTGAACAATGGTTTCCCTGTACAGAACATTTGAATGTCTGACAAATCCACTGAGACCTTTTTTTTTAATACAGTCTCATTGCTTGGCATTCATGTTGTGTCAGAATACCAGTGCACCCAGGGGAATCCCAGGCACACACAGTGAGAGCACACCAAACTCCTCACAGGCAATGCCCTAAGGTAGGGTTTGAACCGAGAATCATGGGGCTGTGGCAGAGAAACTACCTGTTACACTACTGTGATGCCTCATATCTTATTAGTAGTTAGTTAAATATATTATTTGCAAAATAGGGTTGAACTCCCTTCATCACTCATTATCATAAAATAACAAATGACAAATGTCTTTATTCTTAATTCTTTCAACATTTATGTTTTTTAGCAAATTGAAAAAAAAATTTAGTTATTTATTTCATTTAAAGAACAATAAACCTATGTTACATTTACAATTTTATTTATAAATGTAAATGAGATACATATATGCACCAAATTGAATCACACATCCATTAGCTGAGTAATATATACATAAGGATTGAGTAACTTCTTATATGCCAGATATCTTTATGATGTCCTTTAGTCATTGTGGAAGAAGAGCCCATGCTTTTCTCTTTGTTTCTGACATCCAGTATTGAGATATGCTTATTTAATTAAAGAAATTAGTGCTTTCACATTTGCCTGTTTTTCAGGAAGTCCAGATACAAGAATCAAAATGTGGTTCTTCTGGCTAGTCCAGCCTATCCATTAGTTTCTAAAGATGAATTAGAATAGTCATCACCAGCTGTAAACATAAGCACAAACAAATACATGATTCTGATATGATATTTGGTTAGATTCATGTCACACTTCTCGACATTATTTCATAAATGACTTTTAGGTAAAGTTATGAGACACTCACAAATTGAGGGCTTTGACTGAATCAGTTGGAGCAATAGTGCCTGTAGTTTCTTCACCTCTTCCTTTACATCTTGCAGATTCTGACTCTGTTGCTGCTGGTCCTTTTCAAGATTACTTAGAGTGGTTAGATCTGCTCCTTGCACTGGAGATTTGGAACATTTCCATCTGCAGATAACACATTCATAAGCTTTAAACATTCTTTTGTGTAAAGTTTCAAGTCAAATTATGCAGGATGAAAAATACAGTGGCAGAATACAACTTTTGATTTGTTTTGTTTCCAAAGTAAATAGTCTTTTGTATAGTCAATAGCCAAATAAACTCACCTGAGGCTTGAGTTATACTGATCTGATGGGGTAGGTCTATCTGGTTGTATCTGTTTTTGAATGTCTAAATATTCATTCATGATATCCTGCAGAATTTACAGAGTTAGATTTAGAGATGGACACTATGGCCAAAAATCCACATCATATCATACATAGACACAATGGAATAGCTAAGACATTTAAATCAGCGACGTAAATACAAGGACAAAACTTTTTATTCAGTGTTTCACATACTGTATTATCAAAAATATTATTAAAATTGACTCACTGTCCATTTTTGTAAGGAAATATGCATGTACTTATTTTTTCTTAGCATATATCCACAATGCTCAGAAAAGAATATTGTTTACCACAATAACAAAATTCATCACAGCAATAAAACATCATATATTTCATGTATAGCAGAGGCGATTGCGCTAAGACTGCAAGGGAAGCTCAGCTTCCCCTAAAACGTCAAAAAGTGATCAAATATATACTGTTGTGTGTACATGTCATTGAATAAATATGCACTACAACACGATTAACTTTTGTTCAGAACGAGACAAGTCATTGGATAAATGCTGGGCTTTGTCCCGCCCATCAGATGCTCTGCGTCTCTGGGGGTCTATGGGGCAGTGGGCTGGCCTCGGCTGGCCCGGACGCTCTGCTTCTGCATGATGATTGGATGATCTGTCTGAGGCTGAATCCCTTTTTGATTGACAGCTAAATGAGCGAATCAGCGATCCTTTGGTGTAAAGATCCGTGGGAGCATTACATTTTCATTCTGTTCTGAGTTGAACCGAAGACTTTCTTAATCCTCTTAGCGACATTTTCTTTGTTAAAAACGACTAGCAACAAATCGAGCTTCAATTTCTGGTGTGGTTTTTTGTAGCTGCTTGTGTTTGGAGACTGACTTCTATCACTCTTTCTGACTTCTATCGCAGTTTCTGTCCAGCGGGTGCTGATGAGCCCCTCCACGGTCACAAAGCACTCACAGGCGGACACACTTCACATAGGCCAAGGCCATTTAAGCAGCCTAGCTCTGCTGGCCATTGAGAGGACACTAGTCAAGTCCCTGGAAAAGATGCCTTGTTGGTACGACAGGGTCACAGATCATTTTCTTGAAAAGGAACGGAGGGTAGAATTTACGTATAAATAAACCGACACATTTTATGATGTAGGCCGAAATTGAGCTTCCCCTCCTTGAAAGACCAGCATCCACCACTGATGTATAGATACACTAGTTTTTTATTTAGCTCAGTCTTTTAATAAGAACAAAATTTTAAAACCATTAAGCAATACATCTCCAAGATCCGATAAACCAAGACACATTTTAATGCTAAGTGTAAATACGGTCTTGTACAGCACGGTATTTCTGCCCAAGCTGGGTGATACCCACTACGATATACCTACCAAGAACCTGATATTTTATCAAACTGAAACTATTTGAGCATATCCAAAATTCTGTGTCTGTCACCTTGATCTGTGCTGTTAGTTTATTCATCTCTTCATGTTGAGTTCGATTGGTCGTGATGTCTTCATCATAAAACTCCCTGAGTGGTGCACAGCAGCGGTGGATGTACTGTTTGTCATACAAATGGCGCAGACATGACATGGACTCCTCTACCTGCAGAATGATGGAGGCCTGCTGCATCACTGCATTGGCAAGTACGTTGTCATACACTCTACACAAACAATGCACAGACACTTTATTTGAAGCACAAATGATGTACTGATGTATGTACTAACCACCCAAAAGTGTTACACAATGATTATTCATGTTTTTCTCTACCTTTGGAAGGTGTCAGAAAGCAGGGCGATCATCAGGTTGACACACAGGACAGCAGATAAGGCCAGGAATGTCCCACAGAGCAAATGAGCCATGATCGAGTCCACAGCCACCATGGCTTCAAACTCATATTCATCCACCAGTGTTATCCTGTACAGACTATAGAGCATCTGAGGCACTGTCTGCATGCTGGGCACATCAGCTAGGCCTTAGAGCAAAAAGATGGCTTATTAGGACTACTAACCCAGGCATATTCATTCATTCATTTATTCATTATCTGTAACCGCTTATCCAATTCAGGGTCGCGGTGGGTCCAGAGCCTACCTGGAATCATTGGGCGCAAGGCGGGAATACACCCTGGAGGGGGCACCAGTCCTTCACAGGGCAACACAGACACACACACACATTCACTCACACCTACGGACACTTTTGAGTCGCCAATGCACCTGCAACGTGTGTTTTTGGACTGTGGGAGGAAACTGGAACCCACGCGGACACGGGGAGAACACACCAACTCCTCACAGACAGTCACCCGGAGCGGGAATCGAACCCACAACCTCCAGGCCCCTGGAGCTGTGTGACTGCGACACTACCTGCTGCGCCACCGTGCCGCCCCTTTCAAGGCATATATACAGTATAATCTATAAGAACTGTCATATCATACTCACCTCCAAAAATGATCCAGAATGCACAGGCATATGGGATGTATATCTCTGCATACAAGAAGAGGAAGCGCAGCACATCACCCACAATCTTCCCCAGCATGACAATAAAGGGACCCATAACCCTATAGATTAATAAAGAATTGTCAAATTAATCATAATGGGACTGTCGTCGTGTTTTTTACTTAAAACGTTAGGATTACAATAAAGTCTTCAAAAGTTTTCCCTGTCAGTGCACACCATTTATTCATTCATTGTCTGTGACTACTTTTCCAGTTCACGGTCGCAAAGAAGAAAAACACGCCTGTCCTTCACAGGGCGACACACGCACACACATTCACTCACACCTATCAACACTTTTGAGTCGCCAGTCCACCTACCAACGTGTGTTTTTGGACCATGGGAGGAATCCGGAGCACCTGGAGGAAACCCACACGGACACAGGGAGAACACACCAAACTCCTCACAGGCAGTGACCAGAGGTAGGGTTTGAACCCACAACCTCCAGGTCCCTGGAGCTGTGTGACTGCGACACTACCTTCTGTGCCACCTCAGAGCAAATCAAAAATTGCTAAATAAACCTATTTCCACTGTCCTTTATTGAATATATTTATTCATTCATTGTCTGTAACCATTTATCCATTTCAGGAGCCTTTCTGGAATCACTGGGCACAAGTCAGGAACACACTCTGGAGGGGGCACCAATCCTTTGCAGGGTGACACACACTCACACATTCACTCATACGTGTAGACACTTTTGAGTTGCCAATCCACCTACCAACATGTGTTTTTGGACCATGGGAGGAAATCGGAGCCCCTGGAGGAAACCCATGTTGACACAGGGAGAACACACTAAACTACTCACAGAAAGTCACCGGGAGCGGGGATCGAACCCACAACCCCAGGACCCTGGACCCTGTGTGACAGCAACTACCTGTTGCACCACTATGCTGCCCTTTATTGTATGCATGTATATATGTACTTGTAATGTCTTAATTACAATGACTTGTAATTACAATCTTCAAATTACAACACTTATTTTACAGGTTTTTGTTTATTACTTTGTACTCTAAATTTTTAATAAATGGCAGATAGAAAAATCTGATTCTGATTATCAGTCCAGGATGTAGGAAATGTGCATTGGTCATCATTGTACATCCTGTACTGTAGACTGGAGGCTTTAACCATATGGTGTGTAAGCCTCTGATGCCTATGTTTCCATGGTAACTCTGTCATTGAGCAGATGTTACCATGGATACATAGGCACAAAGAAGGAACCACCTGTAGTGCATTGCTGAAACCTGAGAAAAGCCTGGTGTGGTGTAGGCTGCTTACCAGGTGTTGCCATTCTTCTTCTGGCCACAAGACCATGTTACTATGGAGGCCAATTTCTCCAGCCAGGTGTTATCAGTAATGGCTTTGGCCTGTGGGATGTATAACCATGGCAATTGTGGCCAAGCTCAAAACGCTGTCTTATTAGATTTTGGCAAGGCTGAAGAGATGGCTGTTACCTAAATGCTCTGACATGCTTCATCAGCCTCAGCCAGAGGAAGATGATGGCAACAGCGAAGATGCGGAGGCTGTATGTTCTGAGTGTACTGGACACAAGATAGACATCCGCCAAGTGGATCCCCAGTACTGCCATCAGCAATATGTATACAAGCCAATCAAATATATTCCTGCAAGACAAATATTAACAATATTTCACCAAAACATTGTCATTGTGTTTTATTGGATGTACGTTTAAAAAAAATAAATTCAGCTCTGTACCAAGGATCTTGTAAGTAGCTCCCTTTTACGTTGCGTATGAACTTGATTTGACCCTCCAAGTACTGACGTTCCTTTAGGAAAATACAAATACATCAAAGACTTCATTCAGTTCTTGTATCTGCATTGATTAAATACAAGAATCACAATCTGATGAGATGGAAATTAAATAAATAACTTACTGTTACTTACATTACCATACCTTAACTTAGTTACAATTAAAATTAGTTAGAGTTAGAGTTTTAAAGTAAGCTAACTCTAACACAAAATCAACACAAGCTGTTAAACATATGGGTGAAAACATGTCTATTGTCCAAAAGGTATATATTATGTCAGTTCCCTCTTTGTGTGTTATGCGAGTTGGATGTGTGTGTTACCTCAGGCCACATAGGGTGTGTATGGGCTAGGTCTTCCCTGAGTCTCTGTTTATTCCACTGCTGCCAGTCTTTCAGCTTTCTGCCAGAGTGCAAGATCTCCTTCACCTCCCTGTACACCTCCAACACAGTCAGCCCCAATGCTAGTGCTGCCACCATTACACGCCACCAGTCCTGTGGAGGCAGAGTGTTATTACTGTCAGATCTAAACCTTCCCTGTGTCAGTGGGTTATGGGTATCTGCTATTCACAAATGTACCTGAGTTGTACACAAGTTTCTGCAGTGCACCGTGGGATTGTCACAGAATATTTTCCACTGTTTTCGGACCCTACTACAAAATGGCAGATCCCCAAAATAGTGCACTATAAAATGTATAGGGCACAGTTGTGGACACTGTGCATTTAACTGTGCATTTAACTATGCAAAATCCTCATTTTACATCTGAGAGTAAAGGATAGTAAATGGTAAAGGAGAGTAAAACTACATTTTTCAACTATAAAAAGCAAAACAAATTTGTTTTACTTTGGTTAATGGCTGTTTTAAGGCTAGTGTTTCTGCGTGTTCATGATTATCATTACTGTTCTTTAACGTTTTCTTAAATGTATCTTACCTGAGGTAAAACATAACGCTCACCCTCCTCTCGTGACATAGATACAGATATGGCCAGTATTGTCCAAGAAACAATAAACAAAAAGTTGAGCATCAACAGAACCCAGGCACCAAGTCTATGGAGAGACAAATGACCTTGTTAACTGATGTGTGTATACTGGCAGAAACTGCAGAAGTAAGAAGACAGCAGTGTGATACCTGGCATACAGGTTCCATTTGACTGTGATGAGTTTCAGAACTACAGGATGCATAATGAGATCCAGCTTTCCTTGATGGACAATGACCTCCATCTTTTCAAGTGTAAAAGAGAGGACATTATTAGAATCAGTCACTAGCAGGATTGCTGGTATGAATAGCATGATGGAGTTTATAAGTGTGAGGATGGCATACCGGTGATGTAGGTGCACTGCAGACTTTCCCTGAAATGTGAACAAACACACACATTTACTCTCTAAGCAGCGGTACAGGTTCACTTTATTTTTTAGAGGCTTAGCAGTTACCTTTTGAATTTTTTTTATATGTTGTATCAGGATCCAGAAACTGAAGGTAGTAGAACTGCTGGCGGGTCATTCTGTCTTTTACATGGAACTGATTCATAGCCAGACTGGCCTGTGAAGAATAAAATGACAGTTGTTAAACTCTTTGTTTATTTAACATCACAATTTAACTTATATTTGGGAAAAGCATAAACCTGGGGCAAAGGTGTTGCAAAATTATTTAAATTAGAAAATTAACAACACATGTCTTTTGAAAAGAACACCAAACTTTTTCTTACATATGTACATAGTAAGGCTATAGTGTAGAAAATAATAAAATAATTCAATATATTTCATTCATTATCTGTAACCGCTTATCCAATTCAGGGTCGCAGTGGGTCCAGAGCAGGAATCACTGGGCGCGAGGCGGGAATACACCCTGGAGGGGGCGCCAGTTCCTCAACACAGGGCAACACAGACACATTCACTCACACACACCTATGGACACTTTTGAGTCGCCACTCCACCGACCAACGTGTGTTTTTGGACTGTGGGAGGAAACTGGAGCACCCGGAGGAAACCCACGTGGAGAACACATCAACTCCTCACAGACAGTCACCCGGAGCGGGAATCGAACCCACAACCTCCAGGTCCCTGGAGCTGTGTGACTGCGACACTACCTGCTGCGCCACCGTGCCGCCCGAAAACAATAAAATAATGACAAAATTAATTAATTTAGATATACCTTCAGTAAGAAAAATGTATTAATACATGTGTAGCTAGCTGGACATTTGTTCTGAATCCTCTTATAAATTAATAGCTGTGGTCTACTCAATATTTCTTCAGCATAATAATCACTGCATTTTCTTTAAGGGATAACTATTCATGAGTGACCACTGTGAGTGTTGTATTATGTTATACAACAAAAAATAGACTTGAAACTTTGAGCACGCCAGCTGTGCGTCCTTTCATTGTTCTTTGTGTGACACTTGATAACCATACTTCACGTACAAGCGACTGTGCTGACTATGTGTGGTCAGTATAAGAGGCCATACTGATAAAAATAGGGCTTCGGAAGTGCAGTGATCCAACATTTTAGCAAACCACTCATCTCCACACTGTAGCCCATAGTTTGAAAACAACTGCCACTTATAATGTGGTTTTAAAGAATGTTATAGTGCAACAAGCTATTTTTGCAAATTAAATGTTCAAAAATGAAGAACCTTTTTTTACATTTGAACATTCGTCTAATGAGGAGAACAGCAATTACCTGTCAAATAGAGGTCAACAATTAGCTGCTCCAGAAAACAATCAACTCTTTCTGAAGTCTTATCCTAGGTGAGATTCAAAGTTTTCAGAAGGAAAAAATCTGACTACTAGAAGATATTTAAGTAGAGCTGAACAAGACCTGTCAAAGAACTGGAAAGGCAGAGGACCATGCTGAGGTTTTGGAAATGAGCTCAGAACATGGAGAATATGTTGTGCAAAGTAATTCAACTCAATCCCAGCAGGAAGGAATCATGGTCAGCCAGGAATGATGGTCAAGAAGAAGGAAATATATAATTCTTCAATGTCCACAAAACCACAGAGGATGATTCTGTTACCAATTGTATGTTGAGGATTGTACATGCACGCATGGCACTCGCTCCAAGGCAACAGGGAAGGACAAGCTTAGACAAATTATAGTAAAATTCTCTACATTTAGAATGAAGGAGGAGGTTATTAGAAAGGTTTGGGCGAACAAAAAAAAAAAGAGAAATGCCTGGAAATTGAAAAATAATACATTGACCATGGCGCTGACCTCCAGAGGTGTTAAAAAAGAAAGTAATACTTTGAGGTTATTAATAGATTTAGAGAATCCAGAAAAATATCTATATGCAAAGGACAAGGCCCAAATCCAATATTGGCAGGCTATGATCTTCATGCCCTCAGATGGCACTACATTAAAAACTGACTGGTTTCTGTAGCGGAATTCACTGCCCAGGGTTCCCGCCTTGTGCCCAGTGATTCCAGGTAGGCTCAGGACCCACTGCAACCCTGAACTGGATATCCGGTTAAAGACAATGAATGAATGAATGAATAGACATCTAAAGATGAGGCCTGTTATAAAATAATTTCTAAGATTTCGAAAGCCCTTATATAAAATTGACAGAATATGTCAGACAAAACGACATGTGGAAGGGACAATTGAAATTACCAATGAAGAATTACTGGATATATAAAGAAATTGATAAAATATCGATCACCAAGTCAATAAAAATCTGCTGGGAAAAAAAATATGTGAATTTTAAAAAAATGATCAATATTTAACAACAGACAGTCCATTTAGATGCTCAGTCACACAAGCCACAATCTTTTGGGAATGTCCAAATATCCAGAATTTTTGTTACACCTAAAGGAAGCTCTACAATATTCAATAAGAAGGAAGATTCCTAAGATTAGAAAGACACTCTATTTTGATTATATTCACTCTGATGTAGGACAAAGAGATTTTATTTAATGGCTATACATTTAGCAGCAAGTAAAATATAAAATATAGATGTGGACCAAATATAGATGAATGGAGAGAAAAGTAAATAAGATGATTTACAAAACAGAATAGATACATTTCTCATTAAATATAAGAATAAATGTTTTAATTGTTGGTGTAAATGGATAAAATGGATAGAAATTGACTTGTTCATTGTTTTGACCACAATGAAATACACACAAACGAAATCTGGAAACTGGTTAATAGTTGTGAAATATGTCCATCCATCCATTATCTGTAACCGCTTATCCAGTTCAGGGTCACGGTGGGTCCAGAGCCTACCTGGAATCATTGGGCGCAAGGTGGGAATACACCCTGGAGGGGGCGCCAGTCCTTCACAGGGCAACACACACACAGGGTCACTTTTGAATCGCCAATCAACCTACCAATGTGTGTTTTTGGACTGTGGGAGGAAACCGGAGCACCCAGAGGAAACCCACGGGGAGAACACACCAAATCCTCACAGACAGTCACCAGGAGCGGGAATCGAACCCACAACCTCCAGGTCCCTGGAGCTGTGTGACTGTGACACTACCTGCTGCGCCACTGTGCCACCCTTGTGGAATAAGTGTATAATTATTTTTTTTTATAATAGTTTTTTTCCCATTTTGTTTTGTTTTTGGGGGTGGGGGGTAGGTAATTTCTTCTGTTTTTAGAATGCAGTATATTTGAATATCTAAATACATATAAGCATAAGGAAATTTGTGTTTGGTAGATCATTTCTTTGCTCTAACAATGCTTCAATTAATCTTATTGTCACTGCTGGGCAGGAAGGACGAGAGGGCGGACGTATATGCAAGGAATGTCTTTATTACAAAAACAAAACCAACAGAGAAAAAAACACAAAGTAGGATAAACTGAACAAAACTAAACAGGAACAAACAAGGATAGGAACCAACAGGGGACAGTCAACAGGGGACCGGTGTAAACATGGGTAAATACGGACACGGAAACACACAACCACACACAAGACCAGACAAGGGAGCAGTGCAAACAAATGGGTATAAATATACAGGACATTCGAGGAACACCTGGAAACACTAATGAGAGGGCAGAGACTGAAGCGGGACTAAGACAGGGCTAGGGCAGAGACAAGAACATAACAATCAGAGCCATGTGCTAACTGAGCAGATGGTGGGGAAACAGACATACAATAATATGAGACAGGGAACGGGCGTGACACTTATACCATTGGAAAGCCTGTTAATAATTCCCTTTTAAATGGTGCCACATTTGTAAGGAACATGCATTTGTGGGATGAGCAGTAGAGCTCAGTATGTGGGTTGCGCCCATGAAAAATTTGCCAAATCCTCTTTACCAATGACAAACAGCTTATTCTACCATTGACTTGTTTGGTGTTTGGTGGACTGGATGATTGAAGGTTGATGAAACAAGACATTGGCAATTAAACAATTTATTCATTTAACAAGGAGCCTCAGTAGCGTGTGGAAGAACAATACACAGCCACAACATCCTGGCACCTTCTCCTCATACTGGTCACTAGCCTGGTCACACACTGCTGTGGGATGGCATCCCATTCTTCAACCAGCATTTGTCGCAAGTCACTCAACGTCATTGTGTGGTCACTCTGGCAACAACAGCACGTCCAAGCTGATCCCACCAGTGTTCAATGGGGTCGAGGTCAGGACGCTGGCAGGCCATTCCATCCTCTCCACTCTCAAATTCTGGAGGTAGTCTCTGATAAACCCCACTCTGTAGGGGCGAGCGTTGTCATCTTGGAGGGTAGAGCTCAGTGCCACCGGTTTATCTCGTTATCTCTCTGCATTGAGATTACCTCCAGTGATGACAAGCCTTGTTTTTCCAGTGATTGAGATGCCGCTCCACACCATCACACAAAATAAGCTTTTTGTCATTGGCAGAGAGGATTTGGCTAATTTTTCATGGGCACAACCCACATACTCAGCTCTACTGCTCCTCCCACAAATGTGGCACCATTTAAAAATAACAGGCTTTCCAACGGTATACGATTTATTGCCAAGAAGCATTGTTACAACAAACAAATAATCTAACAAATACAAATTTCCTTAATTTTTGTGATATGTTTAGTTGATTAATGCTATTTAGGAAAATATAAATGTCAAAGGATGTGTTATACAAGATATAAAGGAAGTATAATAGCTTTTACTTTTAATAAAGTGTTTACTAAGAGGTGCACTACAGAATATAATAACAGTTGGTTGACACATACGACAGATGTCATCTTGTCTATCATTGCTGTAATGCACAGCTGCCCATCAGCATCCTGCACTCCAGCATCTGCCCCCAACTCCAACAGTGTGCGTGCAGCTTCACAGCGATCTTTGAATACACAAGTGCATGTTTATCAAAACACTGGAGATGTCTTGTATTATATTGAAATGCATCCTATATTATTACATGTGATATAGAAAATACACAGATAATGTGAGATACACTTAGAATACTTCCAATCACACACTTAAAAACATTTTGAAAATTTTTTACTGTATCATATTTTCAATAAGGGAGGGACGCTATTTTATTTATTTATTTATTTATTTATTTTCATTTGAAGATTAACCACTAACTTTGGGGTAAAATTACTCTATCACTTAATTCCATTACATGATGGCAGAATGAGATCAGTGATATACACCAATGTCTTATTACTTATAATATTTAATGGACTTCCAAAAGAGAAAATGCCTTTCTGAAATAAATAAAGCACTACCTAGATTGGCAGCCAGTTGCAGAGCAGTTCTCTGTTTGTAGTCATATGCAGCAATGTCAGCTCCATTCTGCAGCAGAATGTGAATTGCTCCAATGGCATCGTTCTTAGCAGCGTAGTGTAATGGTGTTTGCCGGTCTTTGTGAGTGCGCGTGTCAGTGTCAGCTGAGATAATAGAAGGAGTGACTAAGATTCAGTCTCAACAGTCCCACAATTCATCATCTGTATAAAACTGAATCACACATTTAAAATGACACAAACTCACCTCCTCTTTCCAGAAGAAAGTGAATCATATCTTCATAGTCCAGGGCTGCAGCCACATGCAGCGGGGTGACCCCAAATACATCAGCTCTCAGGATGTCTGCCCCTCGCTCTAGAAAGAACCGCATCACATCCACATTCCAGGCCCGAGAAATCTGACACAGCACAACAATAATGCTCAACACACAGTCATAGATGCACTGGTGGATAACAGATAGATAGAAAATAGACAGATCAGCAATTCTTGAAGTCTAAAGTGTAGTACAGGGTGGGCCATTTATATGGATACACCGTAATAAAATGGGGATGGCTGGTGATATTAACTTCCTGTTTGTGGCACATTAGTATATGGGAGGGGGGAAACTTTTCAAGATGGGTGGTGACCATGGTGGCCATATTGAAGTCAGCCATTTTGGTACCAACTTTTGTTTTTTCAATGGGAAGAGGGTCATGTGACACAACAGACCTATTGAAAATTTCACAAGAAAAATAATGGTGTGCTTGGTTTTAACGTAACTTCATTCTTCCATGATTTATTTACAAGTTTCTGACCACTTATAAAATGTGTTCAAAGTGCTGCCCGTTGTGTTGGATCGTCAATGCAACCCTTTTCTCCCACTCTTCACACACTGATAGTAACACCGCAGGAGAAATGCTAGCTTCCAGTATCCATAGCCCAGTTTCAGAGAGCAGGAGGTCAGTACTGTCCTTGCAGCAGAGACTATTATTTTGTAGTATCAAAAATATATAACTTTTTATAGATTTTTCCATCTAAGATTGTGTTCAGTGATCCTCTGATGGATTCGATCCACTCATTAGAGACTACAAACCTGTGGAGTTTGTTCAACTGAAGTGCACACAGAAAACAAAGTAACAGTAGAATATACTGAATACTTTTAGTAATTCAGACTCCATATTAAAAAGGGAATATTAATAAGATATTTTAATTGTCATATTTTACTTCCCTGTTGATGTCAAAGGGGAAGTTATTAGTATTGTACCTCCCCAATGTGATTATCTCCAACCATCTGCCGAGTGTGTGCATCGCCTTATTACAGTCTTATTTCTCTCTATAACCAGGGACTCATTACAATACTCAATATCTCAGAATTAAACTGGGATTAAACTAAAGCACTCACCTCGTGCATCGCTGTCTGCCCATATTTATCTGCAGAGTTGGGGTCAGCTCCATCTGTGAGGATACCATTCAGGTACTGCAGGTCCACCTGAAGCAGAGGTCAGATCAATATGTTTGTTTAAGGCCCACACAATGTACCATGAGTTCTCCAGTGTTTATATGTAATGTTCACTATGGAGCAGATCACTGGATTACATAGAGTTTAACACGAGGGGTAATTCATTTTGGGGTATGGACCACTCTACACCCAATCAAATGGCTAACTGGACCAGCTTAAAGTTAGTTAGTCCAGCCCTAGATGTGGAAGGTTTATCGCCTTCAAAACAAACACTTTTAACCAGTCTTTGGAAGGATAAATATTATTTATTAATAAACACATTAAAATTGATAAAGTTCAGATGTGTGGTGAGTTTCACATTCACTTGTTGAAAAAAGTAGGTGGTTGTTATGCAGTGATTTTTCAGGCCACCCCAAATGTTGATTTTAATAAATAAACATTGATTCTGTATTCATTTTGTGAGCTAGAAAAGAGCTATATCTCTGTGGTTCCAGCCTGAGGGCCAGATGTCTAACATCTCTTTAACACATAGTGGTTGTTTTATTCCGTACCTCATCTGTGTCCTTGTTGCTGGCAGCCAGGACCCTGAAGTGATCCAACAGATGCTTGTTTAGGTGTTGATCTTTATCACTATCAGCTCCATCTACAACATCTTCATCCCAGGCAAGACCCTTGTACTTACTCCCTACAGGTTGGTCTACCAGGGGACAGAGGGATCACTGTTAATATGTACACTGTCCAAAGAAAACAAACCAACAAACAATGAAAAAGTCCTGTAAAGTTACATCATTGTTCACTAAATGTATAGACAATGTAAATAAATATTCCATATAGCTGTGGTTTTAGCATCCAGGTCTGTTCCCCAAGGGTAACATCAGAAGGAAAGTGGATATTTATAACCTTCCATGAAATAACTTTCTAAAATTGAAAATCAAAATGTAAGTGTTGGAGTTGACATGTAATTTATGAAATTAATGAGATTAATGTAGAGTTTGGTACAGTTATGTTCCCAGACTAAAAGTCCTGGAGGTGTACAGTACCAGTCAAAAATTTGGAATTTGTTTTAAATTTCTATTATTTTCAACAGTGTAGATTAATAAAGAAGGCATCAAAATTATGAAGAAGAACATGAAATAATCTAGAAATACTAATGTGTCTTCAATATGAACTTACAATATAGAAAATAATAACAATAAAGACAAAACATGGAATGAGAGATGTGTTCAAACTTCTGAAGTTGTGTGTGTGTGTACCTAAGGGTTTCTTCTTCACACATTTGCGGGCAGCATGTTTCCATCGTCCACGGGCATAAGCTGCCCACTGGCTAACAGACTGCGCCGCTGACACTGAGCTCACACACACAGACGACACACTGACCTGACAAAACACACAGCAAGTGGTAACAAACAACAATAACAACACACTGATAAGATTTATACAAATCAATACCTGCAATATAGATCGATATGACATGTTTACAGTTTTAATACCAAATTGTTACATGTACACTCACTGAAATATAATTTGATTAAGTGTAACTGATGTATAAATACAACTTGTTATTGATATTACCACATTATTACCCATTTATTACCAGTGAGTAAAGTCTTACTGAAACAACTGTAGAGAAATATAATCAATGACAGAATGTGTGAATATTAGAAGTGCTTCCTCACCGGGCTGACCACTGCGTCTGTGAGCTCTAGGCCAGGGTTTTCATGACCGCTGGGACCAATACGACTAAATCTCTTCATACTCAATACTGATGTACTTCAGTCCTCACTAGAGCACTGTGATTGGGATGAGTGTTTATAAAATCATACTTAATACATCATCATACTTGATTATGTTCTTATTGAGGTTAAATGCAATCCAATATCATGTATCTACAACTCTTCTCTTTCGCTGAATTCTCCCCTTTATTCATAATAAATATTCATTCATTATCTGTAAGCGCTTATCCAGTTCAGGGTCACGGTGTGTCCAGAGCCTACCTGGAATCATTGGGCGCAAGGTGGGAATACACCCTGGAGGGGGCGCCACTCCTTCACAGGGCAACACACACTCACACTTTCGGACACTTTTGAGTCGCCAATCCACCTACCAACGTGTGTTTTTGGACTCCCCACAGGGAGAACACACCAAATCCTCACAGACAGTCACCCGGAGCGGGACTCGAACCCACAACCTCCAGGTCCCTGGAGCTGTGTGACCGCAACACTACCTGCTGCGCCACCGTGATTCATTATATTCTATAATATACTAAAACATGATTCATTATATACTATTTATATCTAAATTCACGTATTCCCATAATCATCCATGAGAATTTACTGACCATAAAAATGTCTTCTGCCATTCTTATTTAAATATATGATTATTGGTGGTTGTTGATGTTTCCACAGGTAAGCCATGTGAAGTCTACATTAAACTTATTTCATTAGCTTATGCTTCATCAAACAGCCCAGGGTAAATAATTACATGTGATTAGTTGGGAGCTATAGCAATGTTTAGGCAATAATCACATGAGAGAGAGTGTTATGTTGAATATTATTCATTCCTAGATGTAAACAATACTGATATTCAGTTTAACAGCATAAACTTGAGCGTGATACTGCTTTTATACAACAGTTCTAGTTAACACTAATAAGTGACAACGGTTTATGATTTGAAAAATGTATAAATTACACACACACTATATATCTAATGTTTATCTGTATAAGGATTTAAACGCGCTCAAAGCCCATGGCAACTCCCTCTTGAGTGATAGTGTGTAATGACCCATTAACCATAAAACATTCTTGTAAAGCCAAGAGATACATGTAGAGCTAAAAGTCCCAGTGCTGTTACTTAATATCAGCGCTTATGGAATGTTTCTTTTCAGGGCAAATTACTTTATAAGGGAATTAACTCGTAAAGTGTTTGAGAAAAATCAATGATATAACACAGTACTCATAAAAAGTGACATAATTCATCACAATAGCAAATAATTATAGTGCACACCTGTTTCTGACGTCGGGTACGATTTAAAATCACAGAACATTAGTGAATGTATAATGAAGCAAACAGATGGAGCATACCTGGCCAGAAATGTCAAACAATAAATCCCCAATAAATACAACAAAATATGTATGTTCTTGTAACAGATTGTAATGTATCAGGACACGTAATAAAACACATGTACACGTAATAAATTGTACTTTAATAGAATCTGTAGTACTTGTAATTTAACATAATAGCAGAATGTAATGGAACAGAATGTACAGTACAGGTAAAATAACTTAATGTGACAAATTATTAGTTATATGTAGAATGTAGAATACAGTACCTCATCTCAGGAACATCAAACAATGTTGTCAGAAGACAATAATTTCTCTCTATAGTTCTCCACCAAGTGTGAACTTCTGACTGCTCTTGGTCCTTTAACCCAGTTGGTGTTTGTTTTTTCTCAACTCTGAGTCGTCGGGACAAGAACATGTGCTCTTTACACAACAGTCCCACTCCCTTTAACTCATAAGTGTACAGTAATTACAAATTCTCGTAATGTTTAACAGAGCCGAGTTTAGAGGGTAATCTCCCTGAAGTTAAGCAAAAGCCTTAAGGCCTGTTTATGACTCTCTATCTGCTGATGAGCGACTTACAACAACTCTAATCAGCATATAGACAGATAATCATCCCCAGCTATATATGTGGTAACACATATATACCCCATCCTGCTGTAAATAAATCACATTCCTGTGCGAGGATTGAGCCCTCACAAGGTACTGAGTTCTCTCTGACTGAGTGGAATAAAATGACACCAGCAAAAGCCTTGATTAAATGCTAAATTCAGGCAAGGCCAGTGACTTCACCAGTCCAAATTACATGCTGTAACGCCTCATAGAAGCTCATACCGCAACAAACTGGGATAAACATCCTATTGATATTTGTTATTTCAGAACATATAAAGGAAGAACAAGTGTCTAATAACCTTGTTAACCGTTATGATTTAATGACTACTACATTTTTAACCTACATATACATACATACACACACACACAAAAATCATATAAACATAGCTCTGGTAAAGGCCCAGACAACTGATCGTTTATTTAATCTACTGCTGAAACAATTGTAAGTTATTTTATTTTGTAAGTTATATAAAGCAGAAAGGCAGGATTTGCCAAAACTGGAATAAAATGTAGAAATAACATGTAGAAAATGGGATTCTTGACATCCGTGTAAGTCCAGGAAGTTCACTAAAACTGTCATCATCAGATCAGCAGTAGGCCCTGTCTTGTTTTGGAAAAAAACGACACAAATCTAGAGGCCTCAGTTTCTGCCGTTTCCACCTCTGTTCTCTGTTAATAGTGTGAATAGTGTCCCCGATGCTGTAAATTGAAGTGTAATGACCTTGCTAAAACAAATTAGATAATTAGTAGATTTTATGTTATATTTGTGGCCATTTTGAACTAAAAAACAGGAAGAAAACTAACATATCAGCACTGTCTGGTGAAAACATGTATCTGCAAAAGAAGTAACATTACGAGGTAAAGGGTGGAAATTTTCACACAATGTGTATTACAACTGCTGAGCTCAAATTATGTATTTATTAATTGTCCGCAACCGCTTATCCGATTCAGGGTCGCAGTGGGTCTGGAGCCTACCTGAAATCACTGGGCGCAAGGCAGGAACACACCCTGGAGGGGGCGTCCTTCACAGAGTGACACACACAATGTGTGAACAAAAATGAAAACAATGATTTTTTTTTTTTTATGGGATAGTGACAATATCAGTTCTGAGTCCCTTTCTTCTGATCCAAAGCATGCTCCGAATAAACTTTTGCTCTCACTGAAAAGAACAATAGCATAGATTTACCATTGAGTGGGCTCTGACAGTATTGAAAGATCTGATTTGACTCTGATCGTTTTTACTGTGTGCGGCATAAATGTACACGCACTGCGACTCCTCTATCGACAGATTTAAACCTAGTATATAAGTAAATAAATAAATAAATAAATTATACATTGGTAGATTTCCATCTACTAGGGGCCTGCAGGAAGGAGATTTTTTTCCTTATTCGAATTTTTACATGATGCACATTTTGGCTAGAATTAAATATTGCTTGGATTTTTGTGCAAAACTACATTCATTTGAACCAAAAATTCAGCACATAACTTCTGCATTATTTCTTCTGATGGAAGAACCAGGCATTTGCATTCCAGTGTGGGATGTTACACACTTTGACCATGTTCTACTAGGCCTAATGAATAAACAGTATTAAGACACGATGGGCTATTTTAGGACATATTACTATGCAGTCTACAGAAGTGATGTGGCCTGATGCATCCCAGATTAGCTCTGAAGGTAATTATAATACTTCTCTGAGACACATTTTAACCTATTCACACTTCACTTAATTCTGGCTACACAGGACACTTGTTAATGCCAGGTGTGAATGGGGTCTCTGTTTACAATACTGAGATGTTGGAGAAATATATCGGAAAAATGAAAAACAGCATTCAGTGCATTTGAAATAAATATTTTAATAAGATTGTGATACACAACATTCAGGATATACACCATCTTACATAATCATCTTCCCATCTGAGCAAAGTTGTGGTTACCACAAATACACTTAGATGGTGGTGGCACTGATATGATCTAAATAGCTTTGGTTACCTTTAAATAAAATTAAGAGGCCATCATGCTGTCAGGTTTAGTTATACACACTAAAGCTCCATTACCCTGAGTCTAAAGAATATGTGTGTGTGTGTGTGTGTGTGTATGCGCATATGTGTCTCATCCAAACCAGTGGTTGCCCATACACTCTCTGTTCCACTCCACTCCACAGAGCCAGCACCACTCAAATTTACACAGAGCACGAGGACACACCATGTGCATACAGCCCCCTGAAAACAGCATACAACAAAAAAAATATATTAAACACACACACATTTACAATTTACCCAGCCTTAATGCAGATAGTACTGATTCTAATGGATCACACTGACTTTAATTCATTTATAGACGTTATATCATCCCTCTGTTATTTGTTTTGCTTGTATTTTATTTTTATATATAATTCACATAGTTTAAGGAGATGCATGCTTTTGGTTCAAAGAACAATGATGAACACAGTTTGTAAAAATAAACATGATATGTTTTGGAGTCAGTAACATTACCAGGTGCATCTATCACACAGCTGCAGATGAGAATGATTGGAATGCATAAATGTGCTACAGGTGTATCATTGTATTTACAAAGTGGGAAGGCTATTAAATTAGTTTTATTGTCTCTAGAGGTTGACAGCCATGTGAGTGAAGCTGAATAGTAATCTTTGAATTGAGGCAGAATGAGACATGGTTTTACCATTCTTCTCCACAGGAACTCTGCACTTGGGGCAGGGTCTGGTGGTCTCCTCTATGGTCTCCTGAGAGGCCTGCTCCCAGCGAGCTCTTAAAGCAGCTTCCTCATCCACCACATAACCCTGACACAGCACACAACACACAGAGATAATAAAGCTGACTCTCAGAGGAATCAATCATCTACGGTTGGTGTCAGTAGCTCTTGTATAATGAGATTGTAAGTGCTTGCTCATATGCTTTTGGGGATTTTAAAATGTTCTGCCAACTTGTGGCTCACAGCAAATCACAGTGCAGGTAACACTCCTGTAGGTCACCATTTATAAGTGGAGTCACCACGTGACGTAGTAGCTAGACCACACCCCAATTACCTCTCCACAGCTTCATTTATACCCCTTCACTCTCACTCCATCCCTGTGTCAAACAACACCACACCCGCCACCACCCCGTCTCCCCCCTTTTTCATTCTGACCATTTAAGCCCAAACCTCGTCCGCCTCTCCAACGCTTCTCTGGGCGTGGTCTATGCTACTAAACACACACTTAATCCTAAATGTAAGAATTGGGTTTTGTTTTACAGTGGTGCTTATGATGAGAACCAAGAGTTGTGACATCAACATCACAATAAAATTAATAAAAGTAATGATAAACAAAGACAAAAATGTAACAAATCTCTCTTCAGTCCTCTACTATCACTGTTATTGTGCTTTTCCTGACACAAACGTCTTCACATGTATTTGTGACAATAGGGAGCTGCCTCAGCTACAGTGTGTGTATGTACAGTGTACTGAATAAATACATGAACGTAGCTCTTTTGTTTTTGCTCCCATTTTTCATGAGCTGACATCAAAGACTTTTTCTACGTACACAAAAGGGCTTTTTCTCTCAAATATCTTTCACAAATCTGTGTGAGTGAACACTTCTCCTTTGCCGGGGTAATCCATCCACCTCACAGGTGTGGCATATCAAGATGCTGATTGGACAGCATGGTTATTGCACAGGTGTGCCTTAGGCTGGCCACAATAAAACGGCACTTTAAAATGTGCAGTTTTATCACACAGTACAAAGCCACAGATGTCGCATAGCCATTGAAGAGAAGTGGACCAACTTTCCACAGGCCACAATCAACAACCTGACCAACTCTATGCGAAGGAGACTTGCACAGCGTGAAGCAAATGGTGGCCACACCAGATACTAACTGGCTTTTTGACCCCTGCCCTGAATATAGTAAAAGTAAACTGCACGTTTTAGAGTGGCCTTTTATTGTGGCCATCCTTAGGGCAAACCTGTGCAATAATCACACTGTCTAATCAGCATCTTGATATGCCACACCTGTGAGGTGGACGGATTACCTCGGCAAAGGAGAAGTGCTCACTAACACAGATTTAGACACATTTGTGAATAATATATGTGAGAAAAAGGCATTTTGTGTACACAGAAAACGTCTCAGTGTGTGTGTGTTTAATGCCCTTTTCAAAACCAGAAGATGGCAATGTGACAGGTGACCAATCATTAACTAGGACAGTAGGCTATTTGTAACCACGATGTGGGATTTCGGCAAACATTCGGCAAATAAACCTGTTTTTCTCTACTATACTAAACAAAATAAATGGTTCTCGCAGTTCCTCAGAGCAATCACAGATATTTTGATTCTGATACTTTCTTTGAGGTCCCCACACTGTTCACACACACATGAGATCATGAGCTGCTCTGAATATACACACAAGAGAGGAATGTGGGGTGCCATGAGTGACCTCACCATCTAACGTGAATGTTGGGCCACAGGCAAAAAAATGAATTGAATCAGAGTTTTTGGATTTGAATGGATTTGAGCCATTTTGATCAGTCAGAATGTATTTATTTTTATTGGGGCTTCTTACCTTCCTTCTTTTAGTGTGCTCATACCTGCGTCATTACTACAACCAAAGTGGCTACACGGGCAAATGTGTTTACAGTCTGACCGTACAGATTTCACCATAACTTGTAACTGCCAGCCTAGACATTCACATTTAACGATTTAATGATAAGTGTATATAGGGTTTACCTGCGGGGTTCCTTCTGCTGCTGGAACTCTTCTTTGTCTACACTCCCCGTCATGGTACTCCTCCTTACATTCTCGACAGAATACAAACTGCAACAACAACAAGCGAAGGATTTATCAAAAGGCGTGAACCCTCACTTATGAAGATTTCTCCTTATTTTTACCATTTTCCAGATTTGAGAGAAACAAGGCTAGTTTTGCCAGAGCACTATCTGACAGCAATGCATTTGTTACACAAGCATCACAGATATTTCATTAATGGGGATGGGTAGGTAGTCATTCCTATGGCTTCAGAATGTACATCTAACACTATTATTCATCAAGTGATTGAGAGTAATTTAGACTCATGGGTTATATCCCATGTTTCAAAACATAGCACAATATGTGACATCTATTATATCTATGAATCATTTTGTAGGACACACCCAAATAAGTCATAACAGGTTTATCCTCAGATCCTAAAAAAATTACACCATAGAAGGAGAAAATACATGATCAATTCATATGTTGTGTTTCATTTTATAGTTGTACTGATAGAACTGGTTCAAAATAACAATTTGCTTGTAGATTTAACATGATTACAAATGTATTACAAACACCAGCTTGCAAGAAGCATTGGTTTTCCACACAGTGGCATTTAATTGTAAGAGTTATTAGAATTAAACACATGACCATGCTGTTTTTTTTTTTAAAAAAAGTAACTTTTGGAGGAGGCTAGAAAACCTTCTCCATCACTTCCTGTACAGTGCTGTAAAAATGAAATACACAAGGGGGAGCCCCAGAATAAACCAAGAATAAACCCAAATCTTAGTGTTCCATTACAGCGACGTAGCAGTTAAAGATAGTCCAAGTGCCAAAAATCATTTAAACGCAGTAAAATAAACTGAATTGTCATGAAAGTCGTCCCCCCATTACCTGACTGTGACCTGCCATTTGGAAGCTAAAGCTAATGCTACTTGATTAATATATGATCAGTATTTTGCAGCTCAATCTCTGACTTCCCCCCTGAAAACCTCTGTGCCACTTCAGCTGTCTGAAGTCAGGGGGAAAATGAAGTGCACTGTAAGTTAGAGTTTATTTGACTTAATGTGCTGGGGTCAAACTAGCAAAACCCCCTAAATCAATCGCAGTATCCCTGATCGAGCACGAGGTGGCAGCCTTTTGCCACGTCGCAGCTGCGCTCCTGCTGTTGTAAAGCGAAGGTCTGCTACACAGGGATTAGAGCACTCCTCTTATTTTTAGCTCCGCAGCACCTTTGAAGCACAGCAGTGATCTGGCACTTCTTCAAAGGGAGAGAGAGTGAAGTAGGGAAGCTCCCATTCTCTCTCTCCATCAGCTTGTTTCATTATATATTTATGAATATATAGCATTTTTTTTCTCCTGCAAAGGTGACAGATAGAGGCTCTCGTCTCGGGGGCCTGCATCAGACGCCTCTTTGTTTTTCTGCTGCTTGTGCGGTGACAAAATCTTTGACAGTCATTTCCTTCCCACACTCTCTTGCTCACTCGCAGTATCACCCCTGCCTCCACTCTGAATAGATGAATGAAAGCACAATGCAGTTCATCATCATTATCATTGCCATCCTCATCATCGCCATCATCATCATCCTCCTCGTCCTATGCAGTCATTTCATCAGCCGCCTGTGGCTCCACAGTGAAGAGGCGCTGATCTGATCGTTTGACAGTGTGGGAAGAAAAAAAGCACTTTGTAGTTTCCTTTTTTCCTTTTGGTGCAAGAAGCAATTTTTTAAATGCTTTTACAGCTAGAACACACACACACACAGTCCATTTCCCACACATTCACTCATACACACAGTCACACTTGCACACACACTTGTGCATGCACATATACAACCACCACACACACACGGTAAACAAACACAGACACACTGAAACAGGTGAATGTACACAGACATTACATCAGACACATTCACTATCACATACATACACATATATACACACAAACACACATCCTCTCTCTCTTTATTTTTGTTTCTCTCTCATAGACACACACACACACACACACACACACACACACACACACACACACACACAGATACACAGGTACACACAAAAAACTTGTCCCAGAAATCAAAGTCATGGATCCTGATTGGATCTGTGATGTGTCTCTATTCCTGCGTTCTTTAAAAATAAAATCCCCCAGATCTGTGTGTGTGTGTGTGTGTTGCGAGGAGATTAGATAACGCCTGACTCCAGCCGCTAATGTGTGTTAAATAAGAACACCAGGGTGAAGTAGTAAAAAAGCTCTTAGAGAGAGAGTCAGCTTGTCTGATCTCATCTCACACTCTCTGCTCTGCCGTAGTCATCCTTGTCCACCCACACACGCACCTTTGACCCAGATACACACCTCAAAGGCAATAATAGAATCTTTCTGATACAACACTGACTGTCGTACTCACAGAAAAAGCTCAAACACAGACTGGAAAACAGAGAGAGTACGGAAATAGAGCTCAGTCACTCCGTTCAGTTGTAGGTTTATAGTGATGATAGCTTTAATACACCACTGTGACTCTAACAGGTTTTTTTAATGGTTTAAGTGCTAATGTTGTTGTAAGAGTTTCCCTGTTTGAAGCCGCACTAGAGTCTTTGGGGATTTGAACACCTCTGTGGTGGAAATATGTAATTACACACAACCTGCACTGTTTTAAAAAAAAACTAAATATAAAAAACAAACAAACAACAAAAAAAGTTCAAAAGCTGCCTTAAAATTACAAGTTAAACCCAATTAGAATTACTGTTTATTTCAGATGATGACTTTAGGTCAAGTTTGGCTTTGAATTCCTTTCTGCAAGTTGATTTGACTTTAAACCGCATGTTGTTTTAATTTAACTCCCTATGTTGAAAGTTTAAGTAAAAATTATGATTGTTATTTTTTATTATCATTGAATTATTGTGACAACCGGTGTGTCAAGAAGAACTATCTGGCTTCATAGCTGTCGTTAACGCTCTTTATTAAAACTCTCTGAAACCAACATCAAAGAATACAAACAAGTGACAGGCAGCATTTGGGCATGGTGTGTAAAGAGACTCAGCCGGAATCTCACCCTGAGGGTGAGGCATCGGACAAAACACAGTTCTCACTGCATGGAAGGACCTAACAAGAACAAACACCAGTAAACATCCCTTGTATTACTCCCACACTCACAGCACACAACAATGAAAATAAGTCACCAAAATAAACCCCAAAAATGAAAAAGGTGGGTCCGCAGTGCATGCTGGGAGCTCTTCCTTAGCGTTCCTTTGGAAGCCTGGTTCCGCCACATATAATAATATAAAAAAGGCACCAGTTGTTATTTTTCATTAATATGCAATTTGCTATCTCATTATTTTGAGATACTAAGTCAATATATTGAGATTGTATACTATCTCAATATATTGACTTAGCATCTCAAAATAATGAGATAGTATCTCAAAATATTGAGATAGCAAATTGCATATTAATGAAAAATAACAACTGGTGCCTTTTTTAAATTGTTTTATGTGGCGGAAACCGGCTTCCATACGTTCCAAAGTCCTGCCCACAACCATAACTCACAATTTCAAGTTAATTCCACTCCTTCAAATTTCTTCCTCATTGGAGTAATTAAAAACCTTGAGCTGAAAGGCTGAAACTCATAATATCCAGTTGAAATCACAAAACTTTAGTTAAGTTAAGGTAAATGACAAAAAAAAGTTTTGTTTTTTTTTACAGTGTGAGTGAGTTTTCTAAAGAGAACAAAAGCCAAGCAAACCTTTGTGAAGAACATGTCTCCTGAGAATGTGAGTGAATGATCTATTATTGTCGTCAGACCTTCATCAGTACAATGCTGACTTTATGTTTTAGACTGATAAAATACATACGCAGTCCATTGAGCCAAGGCTTCGTCTGAGATTGCTAAACATACAAGGCCCTTCACTGATGGAGGATACATTAAGGAAGTATTCTGAGGTGACAGTTTACCAAACAATGACACTATCTTCACTAGGATTAAAGACATGGCCATTTTATCAAAAACTGTTGAGCGCAGTTTCACAGATGCGGCGAATAACATCAGCGACCAGCAAGTGAATGACCTCGATTTCCGGATAAACAGACAAGGGTCTGTCTGAGACGTGGAAAACATTCACGTCCAAATGTAAAGTTTATGCAGGAGATGCAGAAAACGGGGCATTTCACAGATTCACACACTTGAGAGAGTGTTACAGTCATCATTTGCATTTCCATGTACATGAGAGCTCTTGGGTCAGAATTGTGAAGTAGATTCCAACATTTGTAGAGATATTGACCAGTTTCCACATTACATCTGAATATGTGGGCACTGATGATTTTGAAATGCAACTCGATTGTATCCCAGACCTCATTTCTGTGGACAATGAAGTTCTGTGAGCTTGAAACAGCCAAAGAAAATGTACTGTCCCAGTCTGTTTTCCAGAGGAATCTGCCTTTTGAAGAAGATTGCATTAGCCATGCTGTCAGACTTAGGGTCGTTGTATCTCTATGAGCAGTTCTCACAAGTTCCATCCTCGGTCCCTCACAAAACAGGCTCACTGCAGACCACTCTGAGGACTCTGATCAGATCAAAGTCACCTCGTATGTGCCCCAGATGTCAGAAAGTCAGGGACAAGGATCACACTGATTAACAGGTTTGTCACATCCATGACAAAAGTGTGTGCTTTATGATTTTGATACATTGCATGGTACACTGCGAATATCGTGTTGGATATGTTTTTTTAAATTGGCATGCTGTGCAAAATAGGTTGTTGACGCCTGCTCTGTAGCCTACTTTCTGTTTCCCACAACCTAGTAGCAGGTCCACCTGGCAGTACACTGACCACACACTGATTCTCCAGCTCTAACAGCTTATATTCAGAAAGTCTCCTCCTCCATTCACACCACCACTAAGACTCTGTACACAATCTCTCTCTCTCTCTCTCTCTCTCTCTCACTCTCTCTCACACACACATACACACACACAGAACCGAGTATATAAAACAACAGACAGACCAGATGGAGGAGATGTATCGATTTGTGTGTGTGAGAGATGTGGAGTTCATATAAACCCTTTTATTGTGTTCCCCACCAGGGTGGGGGGGGTTTGTTTATTTGTTTTTGTACATTTCCAAGACAAAAGAATCCTGACTTTGACTTTGTACAAAAACCAGAGGAAAATACAGAAAGAGTAGAACCATTTCTGATTGCAAAGGCTTATTGCTGCAGGTACTGTCAGATCTAAAGGCTGGTTTACGAAATCTGATGTCATTTCACCACAGCATGTGATATGTGATATGAATACCGACATTGGAATGATCTCTTACAAATGTAGTCTATAAAGGTTTATGTTTGCGATCATGAGGCTTATGTAGATAGTAACTGCATTAATGCTGCCCTTCAGCAAAGATTTGGAATCTTTGTGTCGTCATGTGTCATTTAATTCAATGAAAGATGCGTTAGCATCTAACTACAAATAATCCAGGGCTCCTGTTTCAAAGAAATGTTTGGAAAATTCAGTCATTCATTCATTATCTGTAACCTCTTATCCAATTCAGGGTCTTGGTGGGTCTGGAGCCTACCTGGAATCCCTGGGCTCAAGGCGGGAACACACCCTGGAGGGGGTGCCAGTCCTTCACAGGGTGACACACACTCACACCTGTGGACACTTTTGAGTAGTCAATCCACCTACCCATTTATGTTTTTGGACTGTGGGAGGAAACCGGAGCAACTGGAGGAAACCCACGCAGACACAGGGAGAACACAACAAACTCCTCACAGTCACCTGGAACGGGACTCGAACCCACAACCTCAAGGTCTCTGGAACTGTGTGACCGTGACACTACCTGCTGCGTCACCGTGCCGCCATGTTAAGAAATATCTTCATAGTTTACTACTTACTGTGGGCGGCACGGTGGCGCAGCAGGTAGTGTCGCAGTCACACAGCTCCAGGGGCCTGGAGGTTGTGGGTTCCATTCCAGCTCCGGGTGACTGTCTGTGAGGAGTTGGTGTGTTCTCCCCGTGTCCGCGTGGGTTTCCTCCGGGTGCTCCGGTTTCCTCCCACAGTCCAAAAACACACGTTGCAGGTGGATTGGCGACTCGAAAGTGTCCGTAGGTGTGAATGTGTGTGTGTCTGTGTTGCCCTGTGAAGGACTGGTGCCCCCTCCAGGGTGTATTCCCGCCTTGCGCCCAATGATTCCAGGTAGGCTCTGGACCCCCCGCGACCCTAAATTGGATAAGCGGTTACAGATAATGGATGGATGGACTACTTACTGTGCTATACATTTTATTAGTTGGTCTCCAGGTCAACAGTATTTTAAACACAACTTGGTTAGGGTGCTAAATCTATCACACAGTACTATATACACAGCCATAACATTATGAACACCTTGTTGTTTCTACACTAACTCTCCACTCTCTCAGTTCTACTGACTATACAGGAGCGCTTCACTTGGTAGTTCTACAGTTACAGGCTTTTGCTCTGCAAATGTTTAAAAAAAACAACTTTCACCCTGTTCTTCAATGTTCAGGACCCCCACAGACCAGGTATAATTTGGGTGGTGGACCAAACTCAGTGCTGGGATTAGACATATCAGTGCTGCAACAAAACAAAAAACTGTGCAGGAACAAGTAAGCTTCTGTCTCTGACTTTACATTTACAAAGTGGACTGACTGACGGAACAGCTGTGTCTGATCCACACATACCAGCACTAACACACCACCACGTCAGTGTCACTGTAGCGCTGAGAAATCATACCTGCTCTGTTGTGGTCCTGTTGGTGTCCTGACCATTAACGGGTGAAAGGGAGGAAAGAAAGTATGCAGAGCAACATATGAACTCTAGTCTGTATCAGTAGAACCATAAAGTGCTAATGTACAGTCAGTGGAGATAGGAGAATGGACAGTGAATATAGAAACAAGCAGGTGATCATAATGTTATGGCTGTTTGGTGTATGTCCTCACATTGTATTATAACACACCGGTGTGTATGTGTTTCACTGTGTGTGTGCTGAAGGCCGGAGATCATTACAGCTGGAAAAGGCCAACTCCAATAAAGCCTTTATCTGTGGCAGCCAGACCCAGCCCTGTATTCACCGAACACACCATCACCAAAACGACCGCCAAGCTCGGACACACACACACAGATTTTCACTCCTAGCCCTGCATTTCGTCTGGAGACAACAGGATGCACTCAACCCATGATCTTACATGCTTATAAGCTTCTACAGGTGTTAATTTTCCCCAGATATTGGTGTTCCAGAAACTTAACCCTTCACAATATTCAAAGCAAAATATTTTCTTTATCATAAATGCAGATGACCACCTTTCTGGTGGCTGAAATTTGCCACGAGTCTATTACAGCCTACAAATATAATATACAGAAAAGAACAAGAGCAAAGAGAAATTAGGCAAGCCTAGTTTAGCCGGAACACCATTAGCATTATAGCCATTGTCACAGAGGTGTTTCTGGTATTTCAGAAACTGGAAAGATCAAAATACATACCCTTGTCATTGGAAGATCTGGAGCTTTGGTGCTTCATATCAATGTCTTTGTTTACAATAATAACAAATAATAAACTATAAAAATAGTTGATCTTGTCAGTTGCTGACAGTGTGTGTATGATCATGGAAAGCCTGTTATTTTCTGTTCATACAAAGCTACAAAACTGATGTTGAGATGACATTAAAGCAACTCGTTTACAAGAAAGCAACAAGAAAACATTAAAGTTTTTGAACATTTCTAAAACCAAGCACCTTAAAATTTTATCAACCAAGTAATCTATACTGGCTCTGACTGATAAAACAGTGCTGTAACAAATTCACTCCTTGTTTATATTGAGTTACACCTCGCTCTGATGTTCTGGCTTTAATAATCCCGAGATTCTGTCCGTTTTCATATAAAGTTAAACAAAAAGCTGTGCAGGTGTAATTTACTCGTCAGAAAGTCAGTAGCGGTGAGATGTGTCCGTGTATTCGTGTCGTTATAGGGACAGACAAGATAACTTTGTTTGTTAAATATATAGTAGAAAACAAAAGGCTGAGTCACAGAAACATTCTCCAAATGTAAAGAAGAGACTATGATAAATATTACTTCAACAACGTTCAACACATTCGAGGCTCCAGTAAAACACTGCGGTGGACGGTGGACCTACAGTGCTGAAGCGGCGCGAATGTGTTCCAATTCAGCTTTCAACATTCTGACCCCTTGAACATTTGAACATGCATTTTCTAGGTCCCAAAAAGAGCACTTGTCCAGGGAAAAGAGGACCTCTGGTCACCGCTGAACAGTTCTAAATTTAGTTCACAAACTGGAATGGGAAATATGGCTGAACTAACAACAGATGATGAAGTGGCGCTTTTCTGAAAATCTATCCTACCCATCGAAACATCCTACCAAGGTCAACTGCACATGTGCATGTTGATTTTATGCCAGAATTCTGGTGTTTCAGCGTAACACACATAATTTCATGCCACTTGCGGTCTGTTCTCTATCCCACCTACCGTATTAATGCAGGAAGCACTACATAGATTTTCAGAACAGCGCCACCTTAGGTTCTCTCTGTGAAATACGGCTGAATTAACAGTTCCCACTCACGCATGCGCGTTTCAACATTATGTGTCAGTCAAGTCAGTCAGCATGCGCAAATGCCTCTTCTACGCCAGCCCAGCAGGCGGTCCGGTTATTATTAAAAATTAATAATAATAAGGCGTCGCACAGCTATAATAGTACTATTTTGAGAAGATCTGAAACTGTTTGATGTTATGTCTGTGATGGGTCATTATGTTTTTATATAATAATCCAGAAAGTGAAAACAGTGGTAGTGCCATTTTGTGTTGTCATATTTTCATTATCAAGCTGAAATGGATATTGTTGCTGTCCAAAAAAAAAACATGTATCTCCATTTTTGTGAATTTTTAGTTTTCTACATAGTTTTCTATATGAACACAGCAGCTGTCCTCCACGTTGTGTGAAAATGTCATGTGGAATGGACCAATAAAAATGCTCCAAAACCTACTTGGAACAAAACGTTTTGACCCTGACTTCCACTGAAAGTTAAGGTTTTTTTTCTTCTCTTATAATGTTCCTAAATTGGATATACATGTTTTTGTTTGGACAGTGACGATATATAACATATTTTAATATTGTCAGTTAGCACATGCTCTACTTTACCAATTCTATCGTTGATGGAATGAAACACCTTTGAGCATGTTAGTTAGTAATTACAGAGATTAAAATAGTATGAGAGGCTGAATAAATTTATTCCACCATTGGTCCAGCTAGCTTCCTAACGTGACAAGAATGACCTCACCTGGCCATCAGCACACTCTCTCAGCTTTTGGTCTTTATCTGCCACAAACACAAAGAGGGCAGAAATCAAATGCAGCGTGTGGAATATGGTAAAAACGCTGAGGTAAACTCTACCTTCTTCTGCCTCTCGCTGATAAAGGCTTGAGAATCAGATTGAACAGAGCTGAAGCTGAGCTTTCTGAACCCTCTCACAGGCCAGTGAGCTGCTGATTTCTTTGACTAAGACAGGAGAGGAGAGCTGAGCCCCCCAACAACAGAAGCACACACACATACACACACACACACATCACCTACGTCGCTGCAGTGGTGATGTTTGTGTTTGTAAACATGCAATCAGTCAGCACTAATGGCTGCTGAACTGCACCCTAATCTTTAATCGGCTGGCTAATTAGAAAACATCATGCAAATGGTGCGGTAATTACCCCTTAATCGCGCCGTGATTGGACGAGCAGGGTAAAATAGCAGCGGAGGGCAAGGGTGATGGGTAGGGGCACAGAAGATGGAAAGATCCCCCTAAAAAGGGAGGGGTCATCAGAGTTCAGGGGCTATAGAGTTAAACAGACACTGTTAGTGGCCAGATTGATAGCTGGGTTAAAAGCGGATGAATTAGGGGCTGAAGGCATACGTCAATATTCCGGAGAAAAGGATTCAGACTGGTGTTCAGAGCACTGGAGCACAATGTAGACGAGCTTGACTGTCACTTATCATTTGTAAGCCTGAAGCCTGCTTCAATCTATGCGTTAAAGAGGTTAGGAGTTTATTGCAGGGCACACTATACAAGATGACGGCATTAGAATCCTGGCTAAATCCTATGGATAACTGATTAAATGCGTACAAGGACATACCATATACTCTTCTTGGGCTTATGATGGAAGAAAATGACATTTTAAATGGGTCTTTCATCAATGTCATCTTTCATGTTTGACATCGTCACTGCAATGCAATAGGAGGCTCAGTCTGCATTATCACATGGTGTAACCCCTGTTGGTAACAATGTGTATTGACTTGTACTCTTACTGTCTTATTGCTGCATCATCATGAGCTGTACTCCTGCTGTTGCATCATCATCATCAGCAGTACTCCTGCTGCAGCACCATTATCTGCTGTACATTTATTGATGCATCACCATATGGTGTCCTCAAATTTGCATCATCATATGCATAACAGTATGTATATCTTATAATTAATCTTTATTTAAAGGAATACAATATAAGAATGCTCGTAAGAATGCAAGAGTTGTTCGTCTCCTGAGCACCTCCTACCTGCTGCTGAGTGTAATTAACATTTACAGTACTGTCGTGAAATCAAGCCTCACACACATATCTCCCCCTCTCACTCACTCGCTCACTCACTTAAACACAAACGGCTCTCTGTGCCTCTCTCCCTGTCTCTCTGTCACAGACAAACACACACACACCTCTCTCACTCACTCACTCACCGAGTGATGTTTACATAAGTAGTGAACGGCTCTCGGGCTTCAGCTAAAATTGAGCCAGGGGAATGTGTGTAATCGATTAAAATATTGTTGACTACATGATAAAACCCATATATCGCTCATAATACACACTGGACCATGTTATTAAAACCATAAAGTGTAACGTTGGTGGTACACTAGCGGTTATAACCACAGCAAGCGACAGAAACTATTTTTACTTATTACTAGAATCGATGTCTAACGCAAAAAAGTGAGCTAATCCGCAAACTCTGGCTCGCTCAAAAGACAAATTATTCAAAAGACAAATTAATTCTCAAAAGACAAATTATAACACTTTCGTCAAAAAAATAATCACTAACTAACACATGAAACGTTGGCAACAAATACTTACTACTCCAAGTTGTTTCCTCCTGTTTCAGCTCACTCAGGTTCCCCAATAGGTGGCCCACGGTCCAAATACGGCCGGCTAAAGTCAAACTGTTGGCCTGCTGTCAAAATCTCTGCGTTATTGACTACCCAAAATGACTGATGAGCTAACTCTCTGGAACGCAGCATATGTAAGTCCTGTTTGTACAAAAACATGGCCAGTGCTAAAAAACCGAAAAGGTGATAATGAAAATAGACAGTTCAATTCAGTCTGGACAGAAGAATTTGTTTTATTTTACCAGACCATACCAATGCTAAGCCAACTTATTTGCTATGTTCTCAAACCATAGCCGTCTGCAAAGAAGCACTTTGATGCCACAGCTATTTTAATAACAACTTCGCAGCAAAGTCAGAGAAGTGCAAACAAAAGATTGCAAGTTTGATTGTTGCCTACAATCATTCTGTAACTACCATTCACAAGACTACATCTGCACAAGAAAACACAACAACAGCATCTCTTCCTGTTTCGTGGAACTTAGCAAAAGCTAAAAAAAAACTTTCACAGATGTTGAGTTGATAAAGACGTGTGCGATTGATATGGTGGGAGAAGTTTTGAGAAAACATGGAAGTGTTGAAGAAAGTACCACTATCAGACAATAGTGCAGTGAGAAGAGTGGAGGTTTTGGCGGAGGACTGCTTGTGTGCCTTGCTCTCACATCTGAAGGAAACTGATTTCATGTCCCTTGCCATGTCTTGTCTTGTGATAGAACCGACATAGAACAGCTATCTGGGTTTGTGCGATTTTTTGATGGCAGAGCTTTTCGAGAAGAGCTGCTTTGTTTGCTCCCCCTACATGGGCACACAACGGCCAAAGCAATTTTTAATTAACTAAACCAGTTCTTTGAAACCAATGGTTTGGATATAAGCAAAGTAACATCTTTCGTTATGGACGACGCCCCATCCATGGTTGGACAACAGAAGGGTCTGGTAAGCAGGCAGCCGCTGTTAGTCCTGCTCTAACATCATTTCACTGTATCATTCACAAATCAGTGCTGTGTGCCAAACTTTGGAAAAATGAAAGCCACAATGGATTCAGTGATGAAGCTTGTAAACTACATTCGGGAGAGTTCCGGTTTGCAGCATCGCCTCTTGAGAGCAGAATGTCAGCAGCACATCATGAACTGTTGCTGCATAACGATGTGCGCTGGCTGAGCAAAAGCCAAGCATTGGAGACAGTGTGTGAATTACAAGATAAAATTTGTTCTTTTGTTGGCAACTTGAAAAATGAAAAGGCTCTGTCTTTTCTATAATTCCTGAATGACGACAAATAAATGGCACGTGCACATTTTTATGCGACATTACGTCTTGCAATTGCAAAGGAAAGAACCATAACGTTGCAGACATGTATGAAGCAGTTGAAGCTTTCCATTTAAAGCTGCCCTTGTTTGAAAGAGACCTTCAAGGGAGACAGCTTCACTTTCCTAAGCTGCAACAACACTGTGAGAAAAACAAAATGCAAGAAGACCCTGTGATGCAAGCTTTCTTGGTGAGACTGACTGAAAACTTCAAGGAAAACTTCAACCTCTCAAGTTAAATCCTCTTGTTTTTGCATCAGCCGTTCTCCATTTCTGCAGATGGCCAGTGGACTACTGAGGCCAAAAGGGTGCTTCCATCTTTAGATGAAGCATCTGTTCAGATCGAGGTCTTGGAAATGTCAAAATCAGATTTGTTCAAAGACCAACACAAAAATAATAGTGTGACTGATTTCTGGATAAACATGGCTCCACGGTTTAGCCATACAAGACGGATTCCAATGCTACTTCTTACAGTATCCCCCTCCACCTATATCTGTGTGTCATCTTTCCTTTAACTAACATTATTCAAAACCAGGAAAGGAACAGACTCTCTGGATCAGTGTCTTTGCACTGCCACAACTTCAGGTCTCTTGTGTCACTTCTCTCATTGAATGGTGAGTAAAGTAGATTATGTAGCTGCTGTTGCCATATTTAATTAATGACATGCATAATTATAACCAAAACAACTACTGTACAGTCCACCTATTTATGAAATACACTGACCCTGGCTTTTGTGCTGTTGACTAAATGTGGCCCTTGAGAAAAAGTAATTGGGGACTTGTGCTCTACTGTGTAAATTCGGTCCAGTATTAACTCTGGTACGGCTGCTCATTCTCTCTCTCTCTCATATAATATCCATATCAGGAATAACAAGCTAGATTCTTCTTGTAGCTAGGAGATTTGTGCCGTAAAGCCTCAGCCCAGTGATTTAGAAGTTGCTTAGTGCAGTAAACCACCAGAGGGCCTTGCGTAGCAGCCACAGAGGCTCTATTTTCCCTATTAGAGCTCAGTGGAACATCGCAATGTTTAGAAGCTGTCATTTTAAGGTAGAAATACTACATACTGTTCTAAAAGTCTCATTTAATCTCATTTAAGTTACTTAACTGTCATAGAGTTGTTTCTGTCTTTTTCAATACTTTGCTCTTGTAGTTTATGTAAATTCATTGGGTACATTGCAAATGATGCTCTTTCTCAGTGTACACTCCAAGTATAAATGAGAGTGGTGCATTTCATGAAAGGAAATACCAGTGCCTGCAAAGCCAAAAAATAAAAAAGCATGAAATAATACATTTAAAAAATGGAATAATGTCTGTGACAGTGGGGAAACATTGTTCTCTCTGTTTTGTTTACATTCAGAAGTTTTACGTATTTTAATATGGAATGGTATGTTTGGAAAAAAAAGACTTGTTTGTACGTGGCTGTAGTTTAATTGGTCTGTATGTTTTTATTCACTCTTTGAATTACCACAGGCACTCATGTTTAACTTGAGTTGTTTAGTTTTGTAGCACTTTCAGTAATGCAGATAGTGGTCTCCTCAATTTGGAGACATTTCCACCGTATGTGATTCAAAACAGCAAAATATAACCCAGCTATGGAATAAAAAAAGTGTTTTTGATTAAAATGTGTAATGTTTAAAGTAATAAAGACTGTTAGTTTGATTTACTGATTAATTGATTGACTGACTGATTCACTGGTTGATTGATGGACATTATGAAAAGCGAAGTTTTGGTGGATAAACACTTGCAGCAACCGGACAGTGCTCCCTAGAGGTCTGGTGTGTGTGTGTGTGTGTGTGTGTGTGTGTGTGTTAAGCTTACCCCACAGCCCAGGCCATTTCCTAGCTCACACTGAATCCTCCTGTGGTTCTCCCCAGGCAACAAACCGGCCCCACAACCAGGAGCTGGACACAGAACTCCCCCCATCTGAAGCAGACACTCTTCTGTAGCATAACGTTGATAGCGCTCATACTGAAAAAGAGAGAAGGAACTAAGACAGCATTAAAACGGGACAGATCCAGCTATTTGCTGCAGCATGTTAATCTAAAGCCATAACAGCTGAATCCTGCTTGACGGGCCTCCAACCGCTCGCTTTGTGCGTAGCTTAAATCACTGCAGAAACTTCAAAGATAAAGAAAAAGTTTTCAACAGCAGCTTTAGGGGGGAAAGGAGGATGAGAGGCCTCTCTAAAGGGAGAGAGAGAGAGAGAGAGAGAGAGAGAAAGACAGAGATGGAGTGAAGCAGTGGAGTGGTGAAAAAGAAGTGTTCTTGGAGAGGCTTATTGAGTGGCATGGGGGTACAGCAGATGAACCAATTAGGACACTGCTGGACGGGACAAGCTGACAATAAGGGTGAACCTAGATTTCCCCTGAGCCCTTTGTCAGACAGTGAAGGTCTGCATGTGGATGTGTGTGTGTGTGTGTGTGTGTGTGTGTGTGTGTGTGTACATATGATCTGAGTCTATAACCCACCTGCTCTTCACCTAGAATCCGGAAATGATGCACCTCTTTAATGAGAGAGTCAGGACATCCAGCTGAAAGAGAGAAGAGAGAGAGAGAGAGAGAGAGAGAGAGAGAGAGAGAGAGAGAGAGAGAGAGAGAGAGAGAACTTGGTTAATGTCACTTTCGCAGTTTGTTTTTATTACTACAGCTCCAGCTTGTACAAAAAAAAAAAAAAACTAATTTGAAACCTGTCTGCTTTTTTATTATTATTTTTACATTTTTTTTACATACACTCTTGTGTCTTCCTCGTCCTCAGCCCACCACAAATAAAAATGGCAACTAAAAAAAAGTTTTCTATAATGCAGTGGATCATCTGCAATAGTAACAAGAAGACAGTATACCCAAACTTTAGACACACATTCTAAACCTTAATACATCAAAGATCAAAGTCCTACACTAATGAAAGGCTCAGCACCAAAGATGCCAGTCCAGCACTCCTCACACCGCTGTGTATTCAGCAAGAGCCCCACAGGGTCATCCCCCCCACCCCCTGCCCCGAGCAGAGGGGTTTGGTTTGAGGCTCGGTGCATTTCCACAAGGAGAAGATGAGAGGTTTAATGGGACAGTGAGGCAGAAAGGTCCCTCAGACTCCACAGCCTCACAAAGAAACCGCCCCTTTAAACATACTCCTGGGGATTATGCACGGCAAATGGCTGTAGATGAATGTGTGAGTGTAAGTGTGTATGTGTGTGTGTGTGCATGCATGACCCCAGAGTGTTTGGCAGCCCACTGCTCTTCTTTAACAAGCTGCGCTGTAATGATGTGCTCCTTTGAACCAAAGACTTCTACCAGGAACAAGACAGACCAATTACCCCATAGGCGACTAATGACTACTCTAATCTACATATGATAGTGTATACGTACACACACAGAGATGCATGGCTTTTTCATATGTCTGTATTATATCTGCAAATATGCACAGCAGGAATATTGCACTGTAGGTCAGTTTACATAGAAAATGGAACACACAGCCACTCAAAGGAAATGAATGACAGAAAGAGAATAAGAGAGAAAGGGAGAGGTGGGGGAGTAGAGGAGGGAAAGAGGGGAGGGAGGCAAAGGGAGAGAGAAATGGAGTGACTGTTGGAGGTATTTTTGTGCTTTCTATGATTAAATGAATGACAGAAAAATTGAGAGAAGGTCTGTCGTGACATTTCTGGTTATGATTAATTGCCATATAAAATAATAAAAGTGAGTGGCATTTGTAGAATGTATTCAACCATTAAAGCACCTGGCCGACTGGTCAAACCCAAACTTATGTGGAACTGTTCTGTATGAATGTGTCTTATGTTTTCATTGGCCCATGATTCAATTAAAAAAAGAATAATAATAAATAAATAAAAAGCCACCTTAGTATAAACCAAAAATTTACTCACCACTGACCTCTAGAGGTTCAATATCTAATTAGAAGTTATAATTGTGTTGCTTTCATTAAACAAAAAAATAAATAAAAAATGAACTGTGAAATGTCAAATATTATTCTTTATTTATTCATACTTTTGCTTTTATATTTATATATTTTATATTATTTATTTAATATTATTTTTATTTTTAATAATATTATTTTGTTTATTTTAGGTTTGTTTCAAACTATACATATTGTTTTTATTTGTTTATATAAGCCCCAGTTTAATTCATTTATAACCCCTGCCCAGGGAGTCTGAGGCACAGATAGGAGCCTAAGTAACTTTCACAAGTATAAAACATATACTATTATATAAAACATACACTCACTTCATAATTCATACCCAGCTAACACGGTTTGACATTGCTGTGTGTTTGATGGATACTAGGGTGACCAGATCTGTGGGGTCGATGGTGAGCTCTGGGTCCTTTACTCTTTAGGTCCTTTACACCTTTATATGCCACACATGGGAAAACACGGGAATTTCTTTTTTTAATTCATCCGAGAACTTACATTTACGTTTCGGCATAGCTGCTCGAGATGAGGTTAGGTACATGAACTTTGCCTGACGTAAACAAGGACTACTGACGTGCAGACTGACCAATTAAATGGTTACAGAGAAGGTTATCGACCAATAACGGTAGCTCTACAGTCAGACCGTCCAATCAGAAGATTATAGGCTACTTCACCACGCCCTTTTCTCACTCAAGCGAACCAATCGGAGTAGGGGAGGGCGGGACTAGTTTGTGAACGAAACGCTTCTCAAAATTCTATGTAAGCTCTAGAAAAAAAAAATCCCGGACATTTTTTTAAGTCTAAAAGAGTCACCTATGGATACGCACACATTATGATAAAAAACCGAACTGATATATTATGTCTTTATGGGCTACCTAACATCATTTTACTTCATGTGAGGTGATTATAGACCTACCTGGACATGCACATTTTACATGCGGCTATTTTCAGGTGTTTTGGCAAAAGGCAACTGCCTTAACCCCAGTGAATTTGTTCTTTAGTGCCAACTAATTACAGAAAACATTAGCAGGAACTGTAAATTGCTCCCTCGGATTAAATAAAACGTGCACACGAACTGAAAATCGTTGACTCAAATTAAATTTACCCACAGCCCCTCCTGGGCTCCACATCCATCTATACTAATTCTCTTGAATTTAGTTTGTATTCCCCTTTTCTGTGATTTTGTCGTTCTCCACATTCTACACAGTATATCTTCATCAAATGTCCACTCACTTCACACTCGTGTGGCTGTGAATTTACAGAGAATAATGAAGGGGACACAGCAGCGTCGGATTGGTGCTGAAGTCTCCAGCACGCACTTGTAGCCAATGGGCTGCGGAATGCTAATGTTGCTAATCTCCCTCCAGGGTTGCTAACGCAAACGCCGCCTCACTCTTCTTATGCAAATAGCAGCAGTGCACGCTAATCTCACCGGACTCGCCTGGGGACTCCACCACTGCCAGCTAATATTGAAAAGGAGGGAGAAGGAAAAGACTCACACGCGTCTAGAAGTAATTAAAGATACTGGGGAAAGCGGGACGTGTTTCTGTGGAGGGCAGCAGTGTGGAGGTTAAGTTGGAAGGTGGACGGACATAGAGAGAGACAGAGAGATAGAGACTGATGCAGTAGGGAGAGAAAGTGATAGCAAAGAATAAACAAGGAGACAGTTAATGAGAAAGTGAGACAGGTAGAGAGACATACACAATAACAAGAGAGAAAGGAAGAGACCACATAAAGTTACCTGCCAGGAGCATTCTGCTTCACTTAAGACTACATGAGGAACGATCAGCGAAAGCAATCAACTCAATGAATTAACTCACTCAATTGCCTCTTCTAATGAAAGTTGTTAAAGCCCACTGCAAGCCTTGTCTTTATCGATTCCCTTCACTACTGCGGCTGCATGCTTATAGGACACAAAACGAGGCCTAATAAACTCTTAGAACTTCAGGCTTCAGGGACTACTTCACGGAGAGCGTGAGTGGAGTTGCAGGTAAAGAGTAAGGTAATGTGCAATGATATGTGTAATAGATCAGAACATTATCAGCTATAGCAGTCTTTTGTGGAAGAGGGAAAAGAGGCGCAGATGAGTCAAAAAAGTTGGAGAAACACAGCCAGGTTGATTCATCGTTTTTTGCTTCAACATGCCAAAGAATCTGCCATCTGCCAGGCCAAGCTAAGACTAAACGTCTGCCAAGTTGTGGCGGGAAACAACAGCACTGCGACAGAACACTCCTGATACCTGTTTAGCACCCTTCCCTTTCTACACCGAGCTTGGGAAATGTTAAATATCAACGGTTTATTTTTACAGATGGCAAGATTATTCACTTTTCAGCAGCTAGTTCTGAAGAAGGGAATTAAAAGCAGAGATAACACAGGGATTAATAACAAGCGTGCGAGACCTAGGTATGCATCAATACTGCCCTCAACAAATAAATGTTCTATAAATCTATGTGCACCATAGTGGCTTCAGATCTGAAAGAAAATTCAAAGGAGTTTCTGCCTGTCTTTCCACTATGGGAAGGCAGCTCGGCACTGTATCTGAAACAATGTGTAGTTGTCAAGAATCTATTACTGAGAAAAGGAAATGGAGGAAAAAATATGCGCTAGTCAAACAAACAATCTGCTGGTGTTGTCAGAAAAATAGACAACCACATAGCCCTTTTCCACTAAAAGAAGTCTAGTTCTCAAACAGATTCCATTCAGGATTCTTGGAACCTTGGTGCTCTCCAGTGAACTGGCTCCCATTTTCACCAGTTTTGATGGGAACCAAGGATAAGTCTTCAGTGGGGGTGTTGTGGGGGTGATCTGTCCCAGTGTCTGATGTAGGAATAAGTTAAAAACAAGTTACATGAGATGCTTCACAAATAACAACCCTCCAGGTTGGTGTCTCCAGAAGGTGCCCTTCTCTGTTTAAAGGAACTCTAGGTAGTATTTTTTTAAATACAGCTTTAAAAATCATTGTTTTTGCTATTCTGGGATTAGCACTAAAGAAACTGCACTATGTCCCATTTGGAGGTAGATAGGAAACACCCCCACCCCCCAACACACACACACACACACACACACCTTCCCTGCCCCCTGATTTGAAGACAGTAGAAATATCAAATCTTACCAAGTGTGCTTTAATACACACTTTGTGCTTTTTTAGTTAACACAGAAAAACATGTCTATTAATTAACTAATAGCTTTTTAAATTGAATTTATATTACAGAAGACATTATGCATCATACATTTCAAAATATGGTTCCCTAAATGTACTCAAACAGGCCTCTTTTTTCCATTGTAGCTACTAGGCTTATACTGAACTAAATTGCACTGGGCCTACCTCTGCTCTAAATCATTATATACTTGTTTAAACTGTGCTGCTTAACTGAGAGTCCTGAAACGTCACTTCTGTGGTTTCTGGCACTGATTTACACTATATGTCACTATAAACAGGGGTTGGACAATGAAACTGAAATATCTGTTATTTTAGTGTGGGAGGTTTCATGGCTAAATTGGAGCAGCCTGGTGGCCAGTCTTCATTAATGGCACATTGCACCAGTAAGACCATGTGCATCCAATGATTCAAACATTGTATCCTGAAGGCGGTGCCGTGTATCAGGACGACAATGCACCAATACACACAGCAAGACTGGTGAAAGATTGGTTTGATGAACATGAAAGTGAAGTTGAACATCTCCCATGGCCTGCACAGTCACCAGATCTAAATATGATTGAGCCACTTTGGGGTGTTTTGGAGGAGCGAGTCAGGAAACGTTTTCCTCCACCACATCACGTAGTGACCTGGCCACTATCCTGCAAGAAGAATAGCTTTAATTCCCTCTGACCACTGTGCAGGACTTGTATATGTCATTCCCAAGACGAATTGACGCTGTATTGGCCACAAAAGGAGGCCCTACACCATACTAATAAATTATTGTGGTCTAAAACCAGGTGTTTCAGTTTCATTGTCCAATCCCTGTATATTCAAATGGAATAAAGTAACACACAAAGATACCTTTAGGCTAAACAACTACATCTGGGGTAAGGTGACACTAAAATTGTATCATTCATTAAAAAACAAAACAAAAAACTAAATAGATGAATAAAAAATCCAGCATGATGCTAACCAACACCGACATCTGTTAGCAGACATAGATCTATGTAGTAATTGTTCTCCTCCAATCATTTTGAGTTCCAGTGGCATTATGTTAGAAGTTCGACAAGAAGCCATGATTGTCTTCTCATATCTTGTACAAAGCAAGGACTTGCCCTCACTCTCCCAGGTTGGTGGAATTTGGGTGCCTTTGGGAGAGTGTAGCAAACAGGTGGAACTGACAATAACTTCATTTTTGAAGAAAAATGGGGTCCAAAAAAAAAAAAAAAAAAGGAATACGTTTCTCTGGAAGTCTTACTAAACACACAATGAGCTATAACTCCTACAGGAACAATAACACAGCCCTTAGAAAGTGGCCACAGTATAAAGTCACACAGTTACAATGTAGTCCAACAGAAAATACTTTCCATAGACTGAGCATTAAGAAAAGATCAAAAAACACAAAGGAGGATTAAGCATACACACACACAAACTAAGAAAAGACCATAATGATAAACAGTGCTTGATTTTGCTCCTTTAGCTGCTTCTTTAGCTTAATTACTAGTCACAGCTTTGCTAGCAGGGAGCAGGCTGGATGTATAGTGCCTCCTGCTGGATGGCCCAGCTGTTTGACTAATGTTCATGAAATGGGCTCGGAAATGAAAGCAGCAGGTCTACAGCATGCCTAAATCTAATCCAGCCCATGGGGGGGCTGGGTAGAGGCTCTGTGCAGAGTTTATGGTCTTATAACATTTAGTAAGAGCTCATACTGCAAAAGAATAACAGCAATTCATAAAGGAACAACCTGCCTCTACCTCACTACAGTCATTCTTATAGCACAAATAAATATAAAGACAATGTCTCATCATCCGACCTTTGTCCAGTGATAAAACCTAATTTACACAGTATTCTCCTTTTCCCAAAGAGGTCTGTTTGCCAGGACAGGTGCTCAGAATGTTTTTCTTCAGTATTTCACTGGAGCTACACAATATGTTATCACTATATGTATACATTTTATAATAAGTGGATTCTGCTTCTTTATAGTGCGCTCATTGTGAACACAAGTGTGCAATTTGTTTGTACAATCTACAAAAGCATGAATAGAATGGGACACATGAGGTCAAAGTCATCATGCACAATGCCAAGCATCAGCTAAACTGGAAGAAAACCTCTAGCTATGGAGCTGTATAGCAACACCCATACATTTAGGACAAGAGAGAGTGGCATCTTGATTCAAAACTATCATTAAAGAGCACCTGATGGCTACATGTTGTGGTGTAAAGCATTCCCAGAAGATAGGTTGACTGGCGACTACTGACGTGCAGACTGACCAATTAAATGTTTACAGAGAAGTTATCGACCAATAACGGTAGCTCTACAGTCAGACCGTCCAATCAGAAGATTTTAGTCTACTTCACCACGCCCCCTTCTCACTCAAGAGAACCAAACAGAGTAGGGGAGGGCGGGACTAGTTTGTGAACGAAACGCTTCTCGAAGTTCTATGTAAGCTCTAGAAAAACCCGGACGTTTGTGAAATTCCGGCCGGACATTTTTCTACGTCTAAAAAAGAGTACATCTCCGGGTAAAAGAGGACGTCTGGTCACCCTACAGAAGAGCAAAAGCTGCATTTGAGGAGCTGCCAATAAAGCCAGTGTCACCATGCTAAAGCATGAGCTACAGGAGTGATGGAGTGCCCTACCATTACTTATGAATTGAGTTGAGTTTGCCTTTCACAACTAATCATTCAACACCAGTATATGACCTCGCTAAAGTATATATGTGGCTGAATGCCAACAAATCCTCACAGCAAATTTCCAACATCTGTTATAAGGCTAATACTGCAGTAAAGGTGTATGATTGCTCTAAAGGTGTCTGATTACCCTTATGATTCACAGTAGTCATAGATTTCACTAGAATGTCCAAGAGTAGGCTCTGGACGCACCGCCACCCTGAAGTGGATAAGCCGTTACAGACAATGAATGAATGAATGAATGAATGAAATTTAGGTCCAGTCGAGTCTGGAAGCATCAATCTAAAGCAATGTGAAGCAACACTTGGAGATAAATTACAAATCTTTGAACAAATTTACCCACTGAAGTCTGAGATAAAGCCTGGCAAGATAACAGAACATAGAGCTCAAAATGACAGATCTACCTGACTCCTAACATATCATTTAAACCCAGCAACACAGAAATAAATGTTCAATAAATTATGTGCTTACATCAGTGACTATAGGTCTGTCATAATACGCTATTTAGACTTCATGAGTTTTGGATCTTAGCTGGGTGGTATTTCAGCAACTGTAACACTATTAAAATTAATTGAATACCCATGATATAGTGTATCCTTCCACTGAATAATATGTAAAGTAGTCTCATTACAGTGTAATTATGTTTTTTCAGATTAATTACTCACCATTGCTAATCAGTTACATTAGCCTTTAGCTCTAGTGCAAAACTAAAGAAGTTTCAGATATCAACTTGTCTTATTAACAACATTTGGAGTAAGAGAGATATTGCATATATTTAAATTGACCTTTGCTGAAGATTCCCTTTAATACTCAAATACTGCTTTTACAAACTGAAGCTGAGTAAGGAATGAATCAGTTCCACTGGCCCTGAGTCCAGTTAGTGAGTCAGAGCAGAACAGTATCCCCTGTGCCAGTGTGCTGACCTCACAGGTCTCGGAATGGTGGCCGCGTCGAAGCTGCCTCTCTCTGCACGCGTCTGCTCTGCTGTTAGATATCCCTCATTACAGCTTAGTCATGAGCGCTGTGGTGGGTGTCAACCAGACGAGGCAGTCTCTTAATAGACCAGTAAAAGGGCAGGAATGAACAGAAGTGGCCAGTAAGCACACACTCAGACAGGGGCTTTCATTTGGGGATATGAACAGTGGCTCTGGGAAGCAGCACCATGTCATTTTGACCTTTGGTATGGTCACAGGATACTTCAACAAGTCTATAAACGGAGGCGAGGGAGCTTGACAGGACAGTTTAGTTAGATATGAAACCTGTCTCTTTATCAAAGACTAGTATTAGTGGATCTGACAGAGACACGTTTGCTTATTTAGTTTTGCACTGAAGCTATGAGGCTAATGTAAATAACAAGGATGTGTACATGTCCGAGTAATTAGCATCAGGGCTTAGCAAGAGTGGTTTCAATTAAGACGCTGAACCATCACTAGATTAGGAAGACCTACCTTATATCTACGCTCATTGTCCATTTTATCAGCTCCACTGACCACACAGGAGCACTTTGTAGTTCTACAATTACTGACTGTAGTCCATCTGTTTCTCTGCATACTTATCTTATCCCTACAGGACACTGTGGTGAAGCATTCTCAGCGCTACAGTGACATTGACGTGGTGGTTGTGTGTTAATGTATGTTGCACTGGTACAATGGGTCAGACACAACATTGTTGCTTGAGTTTTTCAACACCGTTTCCACACACTGTCTACTACGCTAGACACACCTTGTAGATGTAAAGTCATAGACAGTAGCTCATTTGTTGCTGTACACTTTGTGTTGGTCCTTCATTTTTGTCCTTTTGTCCTTTATTATTGGATACAGAATGCTGTTGGCTGGATGCATTTAGTTTGTGGATGATTCTCAGTCCAGCAGTGACATTGAGAGCTTTAAAAACTCTAGCTACTGTGTCTGATCCACTTGTACCAGCACTACACACACTGGTCCAGACCATGGAAGAGCAGGGTGAAATAAGGATAAGAAATTATGCAGAGCAGCAGGTGGACACCAGTCTGTAATTGTAGAACTACAAAGCGCTCCTGTATGGTCAGTAGAGCTGCGAGTGTAGGTGTTACTAATCCAGTGATCATTTAGCATAGTTATCAATGCTTTGTACTTTGAAGCTTGAGACTTTGCATTTGCGACTGCATAGGCCTCCAGTTGCAGGGGCTTTGCATCATATGGACATCAAAAATATCTTGGATAGTCTATTACATTTGTATAAAAGAAAAATACGGTGTGACATTCATTAAACTACTGATTAAGAAGCGACATCAAACTCTAAAGTATGTTTGATGTACAAGTCTGTTTTCTCTTTATGGTATCTGAGCAAGATCAACGTGGATTTCTAATGATTTAAAGGTCTAGAAGGCTAGCTTGTGATCTTTGTACACAGGAGTAGACACACACACACACACACTCAAATGGCTGTTTGCACTGCCATAGCACAGCCCAGTTTGTTCTTAAGCATTTTGTGCCAGAGCTATCTAGGCATTGCCACCCTGTCAGAGGCTAATAACATCGCCTCTATCATCACCCACACACAGCACCATAACCTCTGAGGCCCTGATATCAGGCCAAGGTCATGGATGTAAAGGGTTGGCTCCTGACACACTAGCTCTGATGAGCCTTTGTTGCTTTTACCTTGCACCTTCATTTGGAGAGGGCCTGAATTTTAAAGAGTCACACTGTTTCGGTTCTGCCACATTCCGTTTCCATCACATTATCGCCCCAAATCAAGGCCTGATTGCACTGTGCGCTTTTTGCCAAGACAATGTGCCCGAATTAGCATTTGAAAGCCCAATCAAAAAGTACTTAAAGAATGCGTAATTATGTAGACAATCAATACCCCCCTAGCCCTCCTCCCCAGTCTGGCTGGATCTCAGGGGAAAATCAGAAGCTGCACCCCTGACATTTCCAATAAAGAGCATGAATAAGAAATGAAAGGCAATGGCAGCCTTCTAGCCCTTGTTCTCCCCATCAAACCGTTCCCTGGCCCTGTTTAATGATTTCCTGAAAAATCAGGCAGGTATGGCAAGCTAATTCTCCGATCGGGGCGCTGGGAGCACAGGTCTATTTCATTTTTTAATATTAATAAAACAAGCAGGTCAAAGTCCTCTGAGCAGACAGTCCAAATGACCGTCCCAGACTTCCTCCCCAGCAAATGTGAAATTTAAAGAAGCAAAAAATAAAGTGTGACTGAAGCATTAAAAAGACAGCTGCGCACTCTTGATTGGACGTTAAATTACCCTTCAAATGCTTCTAAAAAGCCAGCTAACAGCTTGGCGATGTAGCAGCTGCGATAAACACGGCAGGTGTTTCCGTATTGATAAAGGCTAACCTGGTCAGATGTGTATCTGGTTACGGAAGGTCACTGCCCTTAACTGCTGTTCATTTGCGATACCAAAGGAGAGCGCCACATGAGAGCATACAGCCAAGTCGCCTCAGGCTGCTGACATTAGATCAAACAGCCCCCTTCCACACACACTTTACCCATATTAATGATGACAGTTCTAAAAAACTAACCTGGATTTAGTTTTGTTCAGCACAGTCAGACACAGAGTGCTGCAATACATAAGAAGCAGAGGCGAAGATTTCACATTTGTATCTCTCCAGAGATATCACAGTGATATTGATTCATGTGTAAAGATAGCAGATACAATGTGCACACACACACAAATCTCAATTACACATCACCCACAGCATTGTGGAAAGTCAGAGACAACATTTATTCATTTTTGTGTGTTTCAAAAAAAAGTGTTCAACACTTTTTGAAAAGTGTTCAACGTTTTAAATTCCTCTGCACAAGGGCACTGAAACTGAACAGCTGAGGCTGCATGTATTTTGATTCTAAATTAGTACTTGGTTTACTTTCATTATTTAAAAAAAATAAAGAAAAACACTTAAAAAATACTTAAAGGAACACTACATACTACTTTACCATAAAATTCATTCATTGTCTGTAACTACTTATCCAGTTCATGGTCATGGTGGGTCCGGAGCCTACCCAGAATCACTGGGCACCAGTAGGGGGCGCCAGTCATTCGCAGGGTAAAACACATTCACACCTATGGACACTTTTGAGTCGCCAATCCACCTACCAACATGTGTTTTTGGAGTGTGGGAGGAAACTGGAGAACCCAGAGGAAACCCACACAGGCACAGGGAGAACACACCAAACTCCTCACAGACAGTCACAGACAGGAATGGGGCTTGAACCCACAACTCCAGGACCCTGGAACTGTGTGACAGCGACACTACCTGCTGCTCCCTACTTTACAATTGCAGCTTCTAAATCATTGTGATAATTCACTGACCTATTATAGGAAGAATAGATTCTCTATATCACTGAGAATCAGCACTGCAGAAATTCCCCATTGATTTCAATAGTGGAAACCCTAGGAGCAAACAACCAAAATCATACCTTGTGTAAAATCTTAATTGACTATTTTTACTAATTGTTTTAAATTTAGAAGAACATCAAATGTCCAGACCTGTCACTTCAGCTGACAGATGCGCATGCTATCTAGCACAATGGACAGCAATGTGGGGAGTGGTGGCCGTCCAACCCACCTCGAGAGTGAGGTAAATTGACCTCTCTAGGACTTCTGGCCTTAGATGGCTGAGGTCTCAGGGATTGAACCAGCAGTATCCTGGTTATACAGACACTGCCCCAGTCCGGAGTCCCTTTAATGAGAAGATGACTGAACGGGTGGTCCTTGCATTTTACACAGTGCTGTATGCCACATAACTCTCGTTTTATGCAGTGACTGCTTCAAATGATGTCCATAAAAGGTCAGTGAATGCATCATTAGTGAGGCCTGCATATTTAATCACCTTTCCTTGGATAGGCTTCAGAGGAACGTGCAATGTCAGTTAGCCTGTTTAATTTGTATTGAGGTGAGACTGGACAATAACCAGTCTGCATTGTTTCATTGATATAGTTTGGTTGAAAGTTAGTGACCAGCAAGTAACTGAAAGGAACACTATGTGGTATTTTTTTACTTAAAATTACAGCTTCAAAATCAATTCAATGTTCCACTGAGATGTAGTAAGGAGAGCAGGGCCTCTGTCGTTGTTCCTCTGGGCTCAGCACTGCTGAAACTGCACTATGTAACTTTTAGAGGAGGGTAGGAAAACCAGCACACAGCTTTCATCTACTGTTTACCTTCCATTAAAAGTGAATGATCGCACCCTGTTTATTAATTTATGGTCACGTGGTGATTAGTCTATAATTAGTACAGTTCAAATGAATTACTGGCTCCAGCTGTAATCCTCTTCTTTGGGTTTGAAGAGTTAAAGGTTAAAAGGGTCATTAAAGGGACAATTTCTAGCTGCTTTTCTTGATACAGTATAACAGGTCTGTGCTATTTGCAAGGAGAAACGAGAGAGAGAGAGAGAGAGAGAGAGAGAGAGAGAGAGAGAGAGGCGGACAGCAGACAGATAGAAGCCCAATGGGCCAGTTAATAATCCCCCAGCCAGAGAGGGCTTATTTAAAGAGCCTCCGGATGGGCAGCAGCCTGATTAAGATCTCATCTGGAGGAGAAAAGGAACCTCCGCTGCTTACAGATGGAGAGAATGGCCAGAAAAAGGAGATAAAGAGTAAAAAAAAAAGAGGAGGGGAATGAAAATGCGCTTTTAGAAAGAGGTTTCAAGCTAAATGTCTGTGGACAGGCCACATTCTCGAGGTGTCTATACTGTAAAGCAGATCTGCTGATATAAGTTGTGGATGCCGATAAAAGAACGAAGCTCATTTAAAAGCCCCCTGCATTGTGTCAGGGCCTATCGAGAATGAGAATTCATATTCCAGCCTCAATAATAGCTTCCTTTTCTCTCTCCCACCACTCCTCTCCTTCTCTCTCTAGCTTTGTTAAAGGCAGCGGTCAGTCTGGACAAGGTCAGGCTTTTGACAAATCACTTCCATTCATCTCACTCTCCTCTGCTTTCTGACTCAACACGCAGCCGGCTAGCTTCCTTTCCACAACGCTAATGGCTTTAACACCTCACATGGCCATCAGCGCACACTTAAGCTTTGTGAGTTTAGCACGGCTAAACACACAAACGCCCGCACACACACACACACACACACACACACACACAGAACTACTTCTGACAGAAGGAGATCACACAAATGCACACACAAACACACACACACATCTGAGTTGCAGCACTGTGTACACAAGCTTTGAAGTAGTGAGTGTGTAGGGAGTGGTAAACATGCTAACGTTCCTGCTCAGGTTTTTTTTTTTTTTTTTTTATCAAATCAAATCCTCCAGCAGCCCAGAGACAGAGGAGAGTGAGAGACTCTAGGGATTAGAGCACAAGCATCCTGCAATAAAATAAGATTATTTTGGAGGGAAAAAAGATTGCGCAAGGATCTCAGGCACACACACACACACATTCCTCAGAGACGTAACATTCCAAAGACAAATAGGCACAAAGATAGAACGCTACAGCTGTACAGTAGCTTGATTTCAGTGTGTGTGGAAGCATGTGTTCAGTTGTAATTCCTCGGCCACGTGCAGGACAGTGCAGAGACAACATTGAAAATTTATATCTATAATCCTATTAGTGGCAAAGCACCCAAATGCAAACACACACACGCGAGTGGAACAGGCAAACAACAATAGTTTTGGACCGAGTCAAATTCACAAATGTCCTCAAGCCCATTCCAAAATGATGCCCTAAGCCCTGCAGTCCTCTTCTAATGCTTTTCTGCTGTGTGATACTTCACTAGTCAACTCTGCTCTGCTTTATTGCTTGGTAAAAAAAATAAAATAAATAAAAGTACTGTACAGGTGCATTATAAACCGACAGACAAGTTAAACATCCACATACAAACAATAGTCGTTTCCTCCTCAAACATGCCATTCCACCCTAAAAGACAGAGCTTCTAAACGTAAATAAACAAGAGAGAATAGTGTTGCAACACAGGCCTAGATGTTTCCCTTTAAATGTATAGCAGTGATTTTAGTGTCCAGTTGTGTATCACATTCTCTTCTCCAGTGACCTGGAGGTTGTGGGTTAGATTCCCGCTCCGGGTGACTGTCTGTGAGGAGTTTGGTGTGTTCTCCCTGTGTCCGTGTGGGTTTCCTCCGTGTGCTCTGGTTTCCTTCCATGGTCCAAAAACACACGTTGGTAGGTGGATTGGTGAATCAAAAGTGTCTGTAGGTGTGAGTGAATGTGTGAGTATATGTTGCCCTGTGAAGGACTGGTGCCCCCTCCAGGGTTTGTTCCTGCCTTGCGCCCAGTGATTCCAGGTAGGACATATTTATTGTAAACATAAACATAAATAAACAATAAATAAACAACATAAACAATAAATAAACATATTTATTGTCTTGGTTACTGTTTGTTGAGAATGTGGCTGCCAAATAAAACCGTTTAAGTCGTCTCTCGTGCTGCATGGGTTCGTTAGGCCCTGAAACCGAATGTGCTCTACTGAAATGTGGGTCTGTGTTTGTCCCTCCTCCTTGGTTGTGCATCACCATAACTTGGCCAATGATTGATCTACAGACTTGACTGACATGTCATTGAAACCCTGAGAGCCTAAGCTACACAGGGATCATATATTCTTTATTTTTTGTACTTTTTGTAAACCTTTTGCCAGTACTCTTTACACAAACATGAGTATTACTAACAAACAATTTGACAGAAAGACTCAAATTTGGTCTAATTTTTAAGATAAAAGTGTAAGGTAAGTGCTGTATGCTTTGTGTGAGAGTTGTTTCTGGGCCCTTCAGGCTTCGTGATGCAGCAGTTTTGTTTGTTTGTCGGATTCAAACTCTAAATATTTTGAATCACTCACACCTACGGACATTTTTTTTGAGTCGCCAATCCACCTACCAATGTGTGTTTTTGGACTGTGGGAGGAAACCGGAGCACCCGGAGGAAACCCATGCGGACACGGGGAGAACACACCAACTCCTCACAGACAGTCACCCGAAGGAAACCCACGCATACACAGGGAGAACACACCACACTCCTCACAGACAGTCACTTGGAGCGGGAATCGAACTCACAACCTCCAAGTCCCTGGAGCTGTGTGCCACAGTGCCGCCCTAAATATTTCCATACATAACTTTTTTTTCAACCTGTCGCAGTGGACCTGTTTCTTCTCCTCCGTTCCCTGTGTTGGCGTTGTTGTTTTAGCGTGTGGTCTGGGAGATCTGTGAACCCTTCAGTACCTCCGGTACCACAGGACACAAGAACTGTATCATTTTCAGAATTTTACTATTGACTTGGTACCGAAATATTGGTTCTTGTGACATGTCTAGTATCTAAGCTATGTTCAGTCTCAAAAACATAAACAACAAGCAAAAACACAAAGAGTAAACAATGACGTTGTTGTGGATTCCAAAGCCTGCTGTCCCTCTCAGTGACGTTAGTGAGTTTTACAATGTCACCAGTTGCATTTCAGGGGGGAGCCGTGGTTGTGAATATTAAACCAGGTACCAGGGACCAAAAAGTGAGTAGAGTCGATAGGGAAAAAGATCTTGATGCATCTAACTGAATTTGGGAAACAGTTGCAACTTATGTTTTTAATTAGCTAATTTATTCATATAGAGTGACTACACTCAGATGACTCAATAGCGCAACTCAGGTATAAGTTTAAATAACACAAGCAAAGGCATTTGTAATTCCATATTAAAATCTTACTCTCTGCTATGTTGGGCAGACAGCTGACAACAAAACTGTCCATTCTGATTGGTCCTCACCTGTCTCACCAAGAATACTGGGTAAGAGGCAGCTGCTGTTGAGTATGCATCATTGGGGGGTGTTGGGAGGGTCACTTGTGGGCACAGAGGCCAGTAGTGAACATACCTTTCATAGCCAAATAGACATCTCTAAGGGGATACTAAAAAGTTCATCTGTTCATCTCACCCTATATCTCTTGGACTTGATCGCCTTCTCTCTATCTAGCTATAAATGAAATTTCATGAGTTAACTTTATGTGGAAGACAGCACAAGGGGAACACCGGAAAGTTTATCTATAATCGTGTTACGGGGGAATTTTCACACCCACCCACTTACAATGAATCAAGCTACATAATAATAGTTTACAGCTGAAGGAGGATATCTTAAGTAAAACTCCAAGGAAGCTTTTAAAGGCCTTTAAGACGCCCCAGAGTTCCCACAGCCTTAACACCCCAAGCATCCTGCATACACTCATGCTTCCTGGACAGTGTCAAGCCGGTTTCCATGACAATACACCCAGCAACCAATTGCCACTCCTTCAAGGGAGGAGGGGTGGGGGGCCGACTTAAAAGTGCCACTGCAGCAGAGAGAGAGAGAGAGAGAGAGAGAGAGAGAGAGAGAGAGAGAGAGAGAGAGGCACCTTATCTCCTCTCCTGATGCCAAAGCCCTGTAACAGGCATTACTTTCAGAGACGCCTCATCTGCAGAACACTCCTCAGCACAAACAGAAAAGCCAATGCACACTTTGCAGATTTGTTTCTCAGTCTGAAAGCACATTATACTCCTCAAAAATTCATTTGTAGGCGAAGTCTGTGGTCAGAGAAGTAATCAATGTGAAGTGTAGGTAACATGAAGCAACCCTAGCATGTTTTATATGGAAAGTTGACTGTAAGAGCCCTATTTATTTAAAGGCATTGGCCAATGTATTAGATACACCCACATTACCATACAATCAGCAGGTTTACATTTAGAGCTGATGGGCTCTACTTTCATGGCTATGGTGGGGCATTAAAGCTAATGCCCCATTTTACTAGTTTTGTAGGGGCACACACATTTATTTGGGTAATTGGATGGACAGAAATATATGCATGTGCAACAAGGTGGGTGGAGTTGTGCAATGCAACTGACATTTAAAATCAGTGCAATGCTATAATAATGATAATGTTTTTGAAAATATTTGTCATTGTACAAGCAGTGAAATGTGTCTTCTATATTTAACCCATCTGTGGCAGTGAAGACACACACACTAGTTCCCTAGGGGCTGTGAACACACACCCAGAGCGGCTTGCAGCCATCCAAGGCAACCGGGGAGCAGTTGTGGGTTCGGTGCCTTGCTCAATGTCACTTCAGCCATGGATTACACAGTGCTTCTCCTTCACCACCAAAAATCTTCCTGCCAGTCGTGGGAATTGAACCAACGATCTTTCAGTCCTAAGCCCTCTGCACTAACCATGATCTTTTCCTCACTTCAATCTCACACAATAGGATTTTGACCACAAAACCTCACCTCAGTAAAGATATAAATCTCCTAAATAACTAAACACAACTGATTTTTTTTTTCATTTGAAATGATTATATTATATCATATTCTGACCATTAAATGTGATTCATTTGGCATTACATTAAGCATGGAACTGATACGTGGTGGAGACAGAACATTTTTGCATGCATGATTGCAAAGAATGTAGGTCTTTTATCATTTACCATAACTAATATTGTGCAATACTTCAGGAAATCTGGAGAAATACCAGTCCATGTAATGTAAGGCTAGACACAAACGTTGACCTTCGCGTCCTCAGATGGCACTGCGTAAGAAACTGTCATGCAACAGTCACAAATATAGCCACATGGGCTTAATTGTACTTCAAAAGACTTGTCATTTAGGGTCTGGCTCTGCCTCTGAAACTCTATTACGCAAGGATAAAGCCATACATCAAATCTATGTGGAGTTCTCTGGGCCTATGCTCATCTCAGTAGAAATCTATTCTGTTGTCAGAGGAGGCCATGTTTCAGGAAAAATGGACAACAGTTTTCCATGCTAAAGACAAAAGGGAACACCAGAGTATTATCAGCAATAGGTAAGAAAGCCAAAATCTTTCATGGTATTGGTGAGAGCATCAGTGAATACATCAGGGGTGACTTGCATTTGTGTAGAGATTCCATTGATGTGGAGGCGAACATTGGGCTATTAGAGACATATGCTGCTGTCAAAACATCTTTTCTTTGGAATTCCACGAGTTTTCAGTAAGACAGTGCCAAGCCTTGTTCGGTATGTGCTACAACAACATGGCTTTGAAGACACAGACTGCAGGTGCTTGACTGACCTGCCTGCAGTTCATATCATGAAGAGGAGAATCTAGCAACAGTGACCAGTGACTGTTCAGTGGCAGAAGTCCTGTATCAAGTCAGAATGGACAAACATTCCACTTGCAAAATCGTTCCCCAAAGATCAAACAGTGCAATTAAAAGGAAATGTGATGTAACACAGTGCAAAATATGATTCTGTGCCAATGTATTTGACAGTATACTCCAGGCATCAATTTGTTCATGTTTACAAAAAAATCAAGTTGTGTCTGGGTCAGTTAAATTCAAGAGAATTAACAAATATCAGGGAATTGCCTGGTTCAGTAGCCATTTCTCAATACTTGTTCTTGTCTGTACTTGTGCTCTCGTTCTTGGGAAACGTCATCAGTCTCAGCCCAAGTATTGTTCCATTTAAAAGTCCACATTTAGCCAAGTACAGTTCAAATACCCAGATGTGTTCTTGCTCTGCCATCGAGGCTGCACTAGGATTGAAAGAGTCAGATATCCCAGAATGCATTTCACACCAACCTCAGCGCTCATCAAGGCAACTCTTCAAGTACGCTGGTGTTCCGATTACATGGAATTACTCACGAGCCGAACTTGACAAGTTTGTACTACCAAGTACAGTAGTTTGAACTTGATGTACATTGTATTGTGAAACAGCCAGTGTTGTGGTCTTGTGTCTGTTTTCCCTCATGTTATCTTTAGTCACGCCCTGCATCTGTAAGTTGGTGTTGGTCATGTGACCAAGCTCACAAGTGATCCTAGTTATGTTCGCTAGGTTAAAATCTGTCCTGGGGCCTCATTTATAAAACTCTGTTTGGATTCTGGAGTGAAAGTGTCCGTGCGCCCAAAGCCAGAATATAGTGTATGCCCAAAAAAGATTCAGATTTATAAAACCGTTTGGCCTCAGTCGTAGCATTACCAACAAATGCAAGTTAGTTGAATGACAACACTGCAGCAGTAAACAGTGTTAACCGGTCTACATGGTCCAAAAAAATCTTCATGATCTTTGAAAACATGTTGACGCCTTATTTGTCAGTTAGCTAGGTTTTAGTAGCGCCAAAGGCCATTATGACAGACAAACTTGTTTTTTGTTACAGGCTCAACCAGTTTTCTTTGATATGCTACATGACCACCTTTCTAAAATAATGCCAAAATGTTTTTGGCACCGTGTCACTGGCTCATGCTTAACTTCTAAAAGGAATAAGAAATTTAATCTGAGTGGACAATGCAACCGCATGCCTTACCACACCTATTGATCTTCAAAGCGAACTCTTTCTGTATTTTATTTAATTTCTTATGGGGCCAAGTTGCCAACCACAGAATGACAACATGAGTCCAGTGGTCTTATTCCAAAGCCAAGAAGATCTTGAAGGACCTCAGTCATCCAAATAACCAACTTTTCACTTTGTTGCCATCAGGAAAGTGTTTTCGCATCCTGAAAATGAACACAGAGAGGATGAGGAGGAGCTTCTTTCCAATTGCTATTCGGACTATGAACCAGGTCTAAACCCAGACTTCATCCTGCTCACCCATTACACCGCATACAGGGCTGACATTTGCACTGCATTAAGTTGCACATTCAAATGCACATTATGCACTTTAAATCACATCAGTACGCTTATATACATCTCACTATTATATACCTTTTATACTTTTTACAGTTTTAACTTTATTCTTCTTAGTTATACTTTAGTATTATTTATTTTCCTTTGAGAATGTCTAGATATTTTATTTTAATTTTATTCTATTTCTATTACATTTATTTTTGTATTTGTTTAATGTGTGTAGACAGCCATCAAAGCATTTCACTGCACGTTGTACCAGGTTAAACTGTGTATGTATGTGACAAGTAAGCTTTGATTTGATTTTGTCTATTCATGATCGCTCATTTACATACATCAGTCTTCAATTCACAGCAACAAAACCAGCGAGATAATTTTAAATTATTAAGAAAGGTTTAAACATTCTTGTAAATATAAATCACTGCTATTGTTACTGAAAGCACAACTATTTGAAAAGCTATCACATGAAAACTGTTAATACCTTCTGTATATATTTTAAGGACAATTTAAGGCCATTTCATGTTGAAAATGCTTCTGAAACAAAATCAGAAAAGCAGATTTTACAAACTTTATAAACTTTAGATTTTAAATAGGTAGGTGCCTTCATACCTTTTGCGACAGTGAATGTGGTGCTATTATTTGCAGTAATATTATTTGATTGGTATGCACTCAAAGTGCTATTTTTATAGTTATTATATAAATCCAGTACATTTTGTCCTAATATGAAGCACTAAAGAACACAGAGTTCATTTTGGCAATCTAAATTAAATCTTTATCTACACACCATGACTAGTTGAGCGTCCTCAGGAGCCCTCTACACACACCTGCTGAAAAGCGGGACTCTGCTCTTGAGTCATAACCAAATCTGATGAAACCAGTGGTAAATTGGCCCAGCAAGAGAGATTTTAATTAGCTAATGAATCGGTTTAATATTGTCCTCCAATACACAAGAGACAGACTCAGACATAGAGACAGACATGGTGGTGTGGAGAGGAGGGGAAAAAATGAGGAGGAGGAGGAGGACGATCAAGAAACACTGGACCCAAACTTGGTAGGGAAATCTATCAGAATTATAACTCAATTTCCTCTTTAATAACTAGCTGAAAGAGATAACAAAAAAGTGGCTTTTTCATAAAGAGAAGGGCCAACGAATCAATACTCATATAAAAGCATGGTCAGTGTCTTCTCCGCAGACAGAGGGACGTGCCACCTTTCACTGGGCCGCCTCCCGCTCGCCTGGGGCGGCCCGTCCAGCGCTGATAAAGGGGACGGACACAAGGCCTCCAAATCTCATTTATAAATGTCCTTCTCCAGCATGAAGGGCAACTGGCCAGACAATAGGGCCAAGCTGCCACTGTGACGGGCATATGAAAATAATGAGAAACGGAAACCCGTTCACCACGAACGGCTGCGTGAAATGCAGAGGGACAGAAAAGATCCCGAGCTCTCCAGTGTCTCAATGGACACTCCAGAATGACAGCTCTATGAATGGCATCTGGCTTCGGTTGACAAATGCCTATCAATTTTAACTCATTGAGAGACATTCTGTTTACATGGGAAGGAGTAGGAGTCAGGAGGACGAAAACATGTTGTGACTCATCCTGTAAAGCCTGAAATAGAGCTGGAAATCAGAAATGATTTTCCAACTTACTTGTTCACTTTTCAAGGTCACATTCACAAAGTCTCAAAAAGACAATCTGACTCGATTGGCTGGATCTGTGAGTATTCGAGAGGTCTCAAATGTGAAATCAGCATTACAGTGATGAAGATATATTGCTAGATAAATCGCACACAGCCTCTGTAACACTGTTTATGATTTCCTGAGAAAATTATAAATAAATTTAAGGGCTCCCATGCGCTGCAACACTTGATTACAGAGATTAAATCTGTGTCTCTTTTTCAGATTTTTTAAGAACCAATCTATGAAATATATATATATATACGCTCTCCAAATAATTACCTGAATTATCAGGCAGAATCCAGTTATGATAGTATGACTGGTGTAAAATAGTACTGGGCGGTATACCGGTTTGCACCGAAAAACATAATTTTTTTTTGTTCTGATATGAATTTTTCATATACCAGCCACACTAGTTTAAGTAGCCTAAACATATATGATGATATATGATAAATAGATGATGATGACCCAGAAGAACTTTTGCCAAAAAAAGGAGCCGTGTCTGTTGTCTGGAGGTTCTTCGGGTTTAAAAGGCTGAATATGGACCAAACAAACACTTTCTTTAGCTTGACAGCATCAGTATCAATGGTATTATTGCTGGGAGTTGCACATTGTATGCAAGTTATTATTTACGTGTTTAAATATTGTTAATGAAGATATTTGGGACTTCTTCAGTGCAATACAACCATTGACAAGCAGCCCTGGCTACTTTATATCTAAATACCTCTTATTTGTTTAAATATGTTGTAAATTAATGAAGGTAAAATTTTCTAAAAAAAAAATAAAAAATTCTTCTCGCAAAGTTTTTTTAAAAAAAACAAAAAAACATCAATCCGATATAACATTGAAAAATACTGTGATATAGAATTTTGGTCATACCGCCCAGCACTAGTGTAATATTCATTCATTCATTATCTGTAAGCGCTTATCCACATCAGGGTTGCGGTGGGTCCAGAGCCTACCTGGAATCATTGGGCACAAGGCGGGAATACACCCTGGAGGCACACAGACACACACACACATTCATTCACACACTCACAGCTACGGACACTTTGGAGACGCCAATCCACTAGTGTAATATATATATATATATATATATACATACAACGTCAGCCTGATTAGACTGATGACAAGATTACTTTCTGATAATGTGTCCAGTTACAGTAGATTTTACAAACATTTTATAACTGTTTGTATTTTACAAAACCGATATAGAAATAGGACAGCGTGGTGGTGCAACAGGTAGTGTCTCTGTCACATAGCTTCAGACATCTGGGGTTGTGGGTTCAAGCCCTGATCTGGGTGACTGTCTGCTACAGAAAATGAATGAATGAATGATACAGAAATAAGTGCCTATGAGGTAAAACTAAATGAAGAAATCTCTCAAATCCTCTAACTTGTTCTGCACCTCTCTCTCAGTATCTTTTAGAGCATTTTCACTCCTGCAATTTCTAGTCCGGTTAAATCGGACTCTGGCTCGTTTACACCTTTGGTGTGATTCGTTTGTGCAGATGTGAATGCAGTAATCGCACCTGGATGTGGACCAAAACAACAGCACAGTGGAAGTTTGTTTGTGGTGAGAATATGATCCATCCTCAATCCGTTCTCAAACGGATTGCACAACTCCACGACACAAGACCTTCTTCCTGTATCCACTTTTTGCTCCCGCCCCATATAGGTCTGACCAATAAGTGAAGAGAATGTTCTCACATGTTTGTTGTGATGCATTTTGGTGCGCTTTGGTTTATCAGTGTGTGAAAACAAACTCAACTGAGGGGAAAACACTCCAAGTATTCTACCACGTGAATTGAATCGGACCAGAGCAAGCGAACTATGGGTGCGAAAACAACCTTATTTTCTGACCTCTCTTCTACACTGATGTCACTGTCCCTCACTCTCTCGTTCACAATGATTCTGTAGGTGTCTTGCCTCTCTGTGCCAGGCTGGTGCTCACAGTAGAGGAAATGTTCAGCCCTCATTCAAATCAACATGTCAGTAACTCTGAAAGCCTTGGGCAAACACCACTCAGCAGACACACATAGTGTTTCTGGCTTTTTAACCCCTCCAACACAGACACGCACATGCACACACACATATCCACCCTCCAGATTCTTCACACACTGCCTATCACACTGCCCTGTGATGAAGCGACTCAACACAATTTGCATTTCTTTTTTTCTTGTCCAAACTCCCAACCCCCTAATTATCTCCTAATTATCTCCTTGAATAAGGTGTGTGTGTGTGTGTGTGTGTTTGGGGTGGTTTACTCCCTCCCACTATTGTGACAGCCACTATGATGAGGATTAATGGAGCAACTCACTCTAGTGTACTGATGAGGCACTGATGATGCCACTAGCAAGACAGGTATCACACAAACTCACACGGGTCCTCTTACGGTAATTAAAAATAAAGTTAGGAAAGAAATTAGGACAACTAAGCACCATGTGAGACTTGGTAAACAGTACTCTCTTTGAAAGACCAGAGAAGATTGAGTTCCAGCCTAGTATCCCCTCTGAAAAAAACAACAACAACAAAACCCACAGGCTTTTCTGTCCATAATTCTGTCATGACACACAATGTTATGGGTCTGTAAGGATGTGGAGCTGCCAAAAAGCTCTTACTGAGATAAAGAAGTAGACAAAGATCCTTCATAATGAGCTGAGGAGCTCAGAGTTTGTCTAACAAAGTGTGGTCCAGTCCAGTGACAAAATATTTTCCCCGAATGCCTGATGCATTTTCCTTGGACTATTACGATGCCCCCCTACAGCACTACAGAGTGTAGCGCATTCTGGATAGAACACTTAAAAGGCCACAATTTTCTCCAAATACCACACCACTCCAGCAGCCCTCATAATTTACTACTGACAGGAGCCATTTACAAAATGTGCTCCCAGACCTATTTTCTGAATTCAGCCACTGAATAGGGAAATTTCAGCACTGCAAACTGCCCTGCCTGGGTGTCACAGGCAGTGCATTAGTACAGCATCCCAGCATGCAGTGCTACCCTTGATAAATTAATACCTGTACAAGACTTCAGCTCTGCGTTGGTGTTAGTAGCCCCATAATAAGCCACTGTCACAGCTTTAGCACTGCTGCTCTGTGTCAGCACTTTACACTGGAAACTTCAGAGTAGGACAGCATTTAAATCTGTACACACAGATGTGAGCTAATAATGTCTGGACGTGAACATTCTAGTAAAAATTATTTTTTTAGAATAAAGTGCACTTTTCTAAGCAGATGTGAAAAAACAACACCAGACAAGCTTTGCCAACTAAGGTCAATGAAATAATTGAGGTCAATGAAAATAGTCACAGTTAGGGCTGGACGATGTGGCAACATTTATATCACAATATGATTTCGGTCAATACGATATAATTCCAATATTGATATGACCAATAAAGCCATAGAAAACCTGCCAAGAACTGAAAGCAACATGACATCAACATCAAACAAAAACCTCTTGGCTTTGTCAATATTAATGTTTATAAACTAAATGTGAAATTGAGTGTAAACTAATGGCAGTGCCCTGTAGTGACCATCAGTCAGTGATAGATGCTGTAAATAGTGTATACTGAAATATTGAAAATGTGTATAAATATCATATTATTGTTATTATATATTGTGATATATATTGATATTGGATTATTGTCCAGCCCTAGTCATAGTCAGTGCAAATTATATGATATGGAGAAATATCATCACAATAGACCCAATTACAATAATATTTTAAGAAAATACACACATGAACCAACTCAAGTTAATGGTACCTCTCCACTCAGCACAGGTAGAGGCTCTATTCTTATTTTACAGGTCAGTGGAGTGGATTTTGAAACTGTAATTTTAAGTTAAACATATTAATTAATATTTTGCCATTATTTTACATAGGAGTGAATGGGTCAGAGTCTGAGAGCTACAGGCTTTCATGATTCATGAATTCGTATGAACCATGAACTCATAAACCAATAAGCACACCAAAGCTGAGAACTTAAGCACAAATTCAGAAGGAAAGTCTAGCATATTTAAAAAAAAAAGTTCACGAGTTGACGAAGGCCAACACTGACCAAGAACCAGCACCTTAAAGCATTGTGATTTTCCAAGGTAGTTTTCTCCTGCCACCTTGAAATCCTTCGGCTACTGTCTCCATTCTCCATTTGTATCGGAACAGAGCTGAAAGAAAGGCTTTTGCAATAATGTTTAGATAAAGTGAAAGTGTTTCAGCTCCCACTCATGCATTTAACTCTGTCTGACCATCGGCTCCTCGGTAAAGGGGAGCTGAAAAGAACATTGTAAAGCAGGTAACATTATGGAATTAAATCCTTTTTTGACATATGACGTGTACAGGAGCACAAGGATGTGTGGGGGCTTGAGGTCCTTGATTTAAAGTATAAACTCTAATAACCTCACTGCAAGAAACCTGGTTTAGGGCTCAAGCCTCAACAAGGACATTATGACATTACAAAACCCTTAGAAATTATGGTAAAAACATACTTATTAATTAACACTTAAAGCAAGATTTATGAACAGCTTATTCAACATTTACCAGATGTTTCATGAAGTAGATGCTATAATCAGGGCCTAAAACTTTAAACTGGTTGTTCGTTTAAGACCTTTATGACCATGTTTTCAAACTGTTTGACCTATAAATAGAACCAATGTACAATACAACGGCAATTGTATCATTCATTTATTCATTATCTATAACCACTTATCCAGTTCAGGGTCATGGTGGGTCTGGAGCCTACCCGAAATCACTGGGCGTAAGGTGGGAACACACCCTGGAGGGGGTGCCAGTCCTTCACAGGGTGACACACACTCACTCACACCTATGGACACTTTTGAGTCGCCAATCCACCTAGCAATGTGTTTTTGGACTGTGCGAAAAAGCCGGAGCACCCGGAGGAAACCCACTCGGACACGGGGACAACACACTAAACTCCTCACAGTCACCTGGAGAGGGACTTGAACCCCAACCCCAAGACCCTGGAGCTATGTGACTGCGAAACTACCTGCTGCACTACTGTGCCACCCTCACTTGTATCATGTTTCTTGCAAATGCTGACTTAATCTGTTTATAGATACTCCAATGTTACTTTATAAATATAATGTTCATGCATGTCTTAAGAAACAGCCTTCATATAAAGTGCTCAGAAGGTCTAAACTGATTAAAGGTCTGACACAGATGATTGTCACCCATTGTGGACTTACTGTTTTGCTATAGAGTCATCCAGCTGTTGATGTGCATCACAGCTGGAATGCTTGAGCTCCTCCAGTTCTTGGGAAAAAGAAAGATCTTCTATTCGGACATTTCTGACACTCTCTATTGAGGGAAGTAGAATGCCCGGATATTATGAAGAGATAGATGGACATATATCTCCAAAACTGAAGCACAGCCTTGACACCTAGCAAGACAGAGATAAAAAACAGAAGAATCCCACTGGATTCTAGACGACTCCCTCAACACAACAAGGGGGACTGTGTTAGTTTCACTGACTCAATCCTTTCCCAGCAAGGGTTGTCATGTCCCATGGCTTTTTATTACAGGTCTAGGTATGTGACAGCTGGAGTTGAAAATGTAAAATGTAGGCTGGGTGAAGGAATTTGAGTTGAGCCTGAAATTTGGATTGAAACTCAAAATTCGGCCCAAGCTGAATAAATAAAGTGAGCGAAAATAAAGTGAGTTATCCTGGAATGATAATAAACAAAGGAAATTAATAACCTAACCAGCAACTATCATTACAGGGACATTCCGGCCTGAATGAAGAATCTACTCAGCACTACACTGTATTTTTCTGCTCATTGGGGAATGCAGAAAGAAGCCAAATACCTAACATTACTTCTAGAATAGCATATTGCAGTCATTTAATCTTCTTACTCTATCTCATCAAACGAAACATACCAAACATGCTTTTCTCATCACTGCACAGCAGTGCAATAACACTGTATCTGTGCATTTAACAAACCCATGTTACCCTCAGCTGTGGGTGTTTAGAGAGAGAAACAGTGGTGTTCTTTCACTCCTGTTGAGGGGATTGGACCAGCGACCTTCTGGCCATGGCTGCCCCTAGGTTCTAAAGATGAGCCTAAAGGCTTTAGTAAGCAAAGTAATACAGCTCTCTCACCTCAGTTTGACTCTGCCTCAGTGGGGGAGTCCATTTCCAATTCATGGGCACGCTGATTAATGAGAGATTACTGGCGAGTTAAACATTTAAACAATGCAAGCTGTAAAACTGAACCTACACAGATCGAATGAATGCCTCTGAGTTTTGCTCACAAATGATGGGAAGAAGGATTGAGCGATCAATTGAATGTTATGGCTGTCCAATGCTAAAGGATGTTAAAAATACTGAAAGAAACACCACATACTTTCAGATTGCTCACACCCTGCAGACAGGTCCGGTTCTATAAAACCTTGTGGAAGTTTCTCATAAACTGTTACATCATTTATTAGGTGTAAACAAACACCAGCTTGGCTCTTATTGGTTTACAGTCTTTTAGGCATGACGTTAAGGTCACGTTTTACACCTGAGAGTCTGCGTCCTCCCACACTGCAGGATTCCGAATCGCAAATATTGAACATGTCATATTTATGATTTACAAGATCGGAGGAGTAAAGATTGGATTATGGATTCCCAAAATACTGGAGAATCTGGGAAGATCAACGTGTTGAGGAGGTGAGGGAATCTCATAAGTATGGTCCCCGGATGCCTCTCGCTAGATTTTTTTTTTTACCAGACATGGCTTGAGATGTTAAGATGAGCTCTACCAAAGAGACATGAATAATATGAAATCCTAACAACTTACTACAACCCTAATTCAATTGAAGGTGGGACATTGTTTAAAACATAAATAAAAACAGAATACGATGATTTGCAAATACACTTCAACCTATATTCAACTGAATACACTACAAAAACAAGTTATTTAATGTTCAAAAAGATAAATTTTATTTTTTTTTTTTCTTCAAATATTCACTCATTTTGAATTTGAGGCCTGCAACCTGTTCCTAAAAAGTTGGGACAGGACCATGTTTACCACTGTGTTACATCACCTTTCCTTTTAACAACACTCAATAAGCATTTGGGAACTGAGGACACTAATAGTATTCATTTATTTCCATACATTTTCAATAGGAGACAGGTCTGGACTGCAGGCAGGCCAGTCTAGTACCCGCACAGTCAGTCCAGCTCAGATGAGCTCGGGCCTAGAGAAGCTGGCGACGTTTCTGGGTGTTGTTGATATATGGCTTTCGCTTTGCATGGTAGAGTTTTAACTTGTACTTGTAGATGGAGCGACGAACTGTGTTCACTGACAATGGCTTTCTGAAGTGTTCCTGAGCCTATGTGGTAATGTCTGTTACAGAATGATGTCGGTTTTTAATGCAGTGCCACATGAGAGTCGAAGGTCATGAGCATTCAATGTTGGTTTTCGGTCTTGCCGCTTACTTGCAGAGATTTCTCCAGATTCTAAGAAACTTTTGATGATATCATGGACTGTCGATGATGGAATCCCTAAATTCCTTGCAATTGTATGTTGAGAAACGTTGTTCTTAATCTGTTGGACGATTTGCTCACGCAGTTGTTCACAGAGTGAATGTCCTTGCTTGTGAACGACTGAGCCCTTCGGGGATGCTCCTTTTATACCCAATCATGACACTCACCTGTTTCCAATTAATCTGTTTACCTGTGGAATATTCCAAACAGGTGTTTTTTGAGCATTCCTCAACTTTCCCAGTCTTTTGTTGAACCTGTCCCAACTCTTTTGCAACGTGTTGCAGGCCTCTAATTCAGAAAGAGTGAATATTTGCAAAAAACAAAACAAAGTTTATCCGTTTGAACATTAAATATCTTGTCTTTGTAGTGTATTCAACTGTATTCTGTTCTTATTTATGTTTTACACAATTGGAATTGGGGTTGTAATTAATACAAAAAAGTCAAATTTGTTTAAATGAATAAAAGCAGGGAGGTAAAATAAAGCAGACAGAGATCAAGCACAGACATTTGTGGGAATAACATCTAGCACAAACTGAGTCTGCCGGGTTCACACAAGCATTTCAAGCTCTGATCTCCAAGGCAGAGGTGAAGAGTTTTGTTTTGAAGGTTTTTCCAACAGTTGTGCTGCCATGACCTCCACACAACAGCGTGAAGCTGAGCTCACCTGCTCAACCCAAGCTGACTTGTGAATCTCTCTGCCCTCTACAGTCACACACTGTCCTTTCAGGTGAGAACCCTGCCATGCGGAGGACATCACAGGGACACCGCGCTTACCAAGTGTCAGTATTAAAGACACTGCACTGTTACAATGATGCAACTGTGTTACAACATCTCCCAAACAAACATGGCGGGAGCTCGCTGACAGCACTGGAGTGCAGGGCTTCTACTCAGCACTGTCCTGTCCCCATCCCGCTCGTCTGAGAGTGTGTATATAGCCAGTGCCACTGTTCTCTGACTGGCTAGATGAAGGCTGGCATGAATGAGAAGAGAATGGCCAATGTTCGACAGGCCCACACACACACACACACACACACACACCTCTCCTTTCATTCATCATTCATGTGGCTGGGTTCCGGGCGACTATAAGTGCTTTTTTGTATTCTATTATTTAAGGTTGAGGTTCGCACTCCGAAACCCTGCTCACTTTATCACATTATACATAAAACAAAAAGAACAAGAGCCAAGCGCCAGAGAGCCCGGCCTTTGAGCTTTCACAGTTCAAAGGCAGCAGATCCACAGAGAGCTCTGTGTGTGTGCATGAGAGTGTGTGTGTGTGTGTGTGAGAGAGAGAGAAAGTGTGTGTGTGTGTGTGTGTGTGTGTGTGTGTGTGTAAAGAGACAGTATGTGAGGGGAGTTGAAGTCTCTCAGCGGAATACTGTAACTCATTCCTCACTAGGGAAACAGCACAGTGTTCAGAACTGAATTTTAACCTTTGCCATTCTTCTACAAAGCCTCATCTGGGGACCGCTGCAACTCCAGCTAGTTTCAGCTATTCGCCTCTAAAGTCTCTGAGTTAGGCTCTTGCCTGCAGTGAAGCGTTTCTCCATGATCCACATCCCATAATAAATTTCCCACTAGTTCGCACGCCAGTGTGAACGCCATCAGGCCCTGAACCTAAACTTTTCTCTGTGTTCACTTGAAAAGCACTGTCCAAACCCTCCGTGTCCCAGGCAGTTTGTAGCACGATCCCAACCCATGCTACAGTCAGTGGTAGCATCTGCCACCTGCTAACAGAACACTTCTTACCAAGGGCTTGGCAAAGGAGGCCATGATATATATGTTAGCAGAGGAATTATTAAGGAGGACACTTGTTGTCCATAACTCCAAATGTTATGCCTCTTTACAGGAAAAGTCTACTGTTTTAATCATCAGGGAGGCCATGTAGATTATGGATGGAACATTAGTGTGTGTGTGTGTGTGTGTGTGTGTATGGTTGTTGATGCAAAATGTAGAGTCCACATGGAACTGGTGGCACTAAGCATGCATTAATGGTGCCAGTAGGGCTTGGTATAGCCTTAGTCACCAGGGAGGCCAGTGTGGATCTACATAAAAGAGCATGATAGGTCTGTAATGCTAGCTTGGAGGGGGGTGGTCTGGGGTTACTGGGCTTTCCTGTTGTAGGCTTAAATCAGTGAAACATTGATGAGCGCCGATGCCTACCTGATGAGACTTGATGGTAGAAAGAGAGTGGACTGGCGTAGAATATATCTTTACATATTTTCCTGTGTATAATTATAATTAAAACAGTAATTAACATTATATTTGACTGGTATGGTGCCACTACAGGTAGTGTTACGGCCACAAAGCTTCAGTGTCTCGGTCCTGGGTCTAATCCTCATTTACATTACGACATATAACAGACACTATTACCCAGAGCGCCTTACAAAAGTGCTTTGGCATGTTGTTCAGAAAAAACATCCTCACCAGTATAAATAAGATTAGAGGCCAAATACTAATGTACTAACATATGATTACATACCGGCGTCCAACCAAAACCCTAAATAAAATTCAAAGTAAACATCAATCAATGCTGTTGTCTGGGAAAGAGAAACAATCCAATGAATCATCTCACGTCACTGTCTGTAAGAAGCTATCCTCGTGTCCATGTGGGTTTCCTCCAGCTGCTCCAAAAATACATGTTAGTAGGCGCATTGGCCGTGCAAAAGTGTCCTTAGGTGTGACACCCTACTCTTTTTGAGGAAATATCTTGGCATCTTTAATGACCTCAGAGAGTCAGAAACTTGGTTTAAGGGCTCATCTCAAGGACAGCACCATTTGTTCAGTACAGAATCTAAGTCACTGCACTCAAGCACTGGGATACACAGAGAGCGCTTCCTTTGTTGTTCCTACCAACACTACATGCAGCAGCAGCTCAAGATTTCCAGCCAAACACAGGCTAGACCCAAACCTGCTTAGCTTCTGTGGATTTGTACGGCCTGGTTATCAGCTACGTACCGTGGGAGAGAGACAGAGTTCATCCCCTTGCACTCCAGTAACAGCCTATGCTCTTCTAGGTTTGGCTTTCCAAGGTTGGAATTCTGATTTTAATCATCCACATAAACAGAGAGATCAAAAGCAGATGCTAGAGGTTAACTTAGGGAACACAAATACATTTCCACCTCATCTTGAAAGAATTGGGCGGAGCTCCATCACTCTAAAGAGAACAGCTCATACTTAGATGCTTCTGGACGTTATGACCTTAGACTCATCCTGCAACTTCAGAGCATCTCAATCTATGGGTAATGCTTTTCTATGGAGATTACACAAACTGTGGCTATAAGAATCATGGATATGCAAAACACCATAAAAACAGACTCACAACAGTGCTGGAACCTTAGGCTTTCTCCCCACCTCCTCTCAGTACAACCCGCTTTCAACAACATGAAACAAAGCCCCTCGAACGCGAGCCAAAACACCCACACATGCTCTTCACACACAATGGCAGATCTCATCTCACGGCTATGGCCCTAGAAAAATGTAATGCATTTCAGCCACGACGCACACTCCTTAGCGCTGTTTTACGTCTGCCACTGTCTCCACTTTCCTGTCTCTTTCACTGGTGAACAATGCAAGGCTGAAGTTTGGACCTAAGTGCTGACAGAGTTCTGTCAGGTCCACTGCTGCTTATGGATGCAGCTGTTAGAGAAATGCACCCAATTGAACTTCTCAGCTGTGCACTTTCTCTTATGCTCTATCCCCATCTTCTAAGTCTTCTTCGTAAAGAGATTGTGCTTTCAAAAGTGTCTATCACAATCCAGAGATAAGCAGTAATAGCTGGATTACCCAAATTCTCTGATTGAGTCTTCTGCCCAAATATGAATCTAGTAGTAAATCTTTCCAGGATTGTTAATCCACAATAGATAGTGATCCTAATAAACCATGCACACGCGCACACACACACACACACACACACACACACACACACACACACACACACACACACACACACACACACAGGAGCTCTCCCAGGACAATTAATCTAAACCTGATAGAAGCCTAGAATGGATTATTTATACACTAAAGATGTAGATCCTCGCAGGAATATTAATCAAGGCCACATGCGGGATTTACAATATAATCTCTATAAAACTGAATGCCTATGAGAGCATTAATCAGCTACAGATGAGACAAAAAGGGGGCCGATTCTTCCCCACCCTGTACAATCACTGCCTAAATTAATGTCAGAATCCAAAGCTGCAAATTCGCCCTGAACAAAACGGGAGGACGTGAGGCAGTATAGTAGAGTATATTTAGACTGTGTAAACAGAAAACTTCACTTCACTTCCCTAAATGAATATATTTTCAGTGTATTTGTACACTGACAATGTCTGGAGTGCCTGCCAACCCACAAACTGTTAAATAAGTTTAATAAGATCACCTGATAAAATGAGTAACCTGATTATCACTTAATAAAGGAAATCAGGAGAATTGAACCATGTCCCCTTCGTCTGATTATCCACAATTACAGCAGTGGACACACCTTTATGTGAACACAAGGTGGGTTTAAACCACAGAATAAAAGACATAGTGGGAACGGCGAAACAAGCTAACCGAGTAAAATCATAAAAAAGTGTTTCTGTGCAACAACTTCTCATTGCTTTGGGCTATGGTGAGTTATGTGTGGCTCATTCTCATTTAAAGAAACAGATGCTGAGACTGGTCACTCTAAACAGGGCTGTACCGACAGGGGAGATCAGTATTGTGGTGCCTGACCCTTGTGGTATTTTGACCAAACATGTGACAGATTTTTAATTAAGACCCCAGGGAAGTAGGTTGACTTATTGAAAAGTGGTAGTATATGTGACCTTTGAAACATAATCAATGTTATAAAGGAATAGTAATGTCAGGGCAGCACACTGGCAATACAGGTACTGTACAAACAAAGGGCCCTGGCATATGTGTATTAAGCACAGAAAATCAGAAAATTAATTATCCTTAAGACCCACAGTGACCCTGAACTTAATGAAGGCTTTGCAGAAGATAAACGAAGGAAGAATAAATGAATGTGATCTGCAGGGGTTTTTTATATTCTAACCTCAGTTATGATAAAAGTTTGCTATGAAAAATATAGTAGCATACATCAATTTATGACAATTTAGTCAATATTTGTTTCATTTATAATACTGTGTTCTATTCATCTTGATTTTGGATGTGGAAAAAACAAAGTACACAGAGGAAACTTATTTAGCCAGAGGTTCCAAGACATTGACCCAGGGTGAGGAATAAAAAACAGTACCCCAGCCCACTGGATCTAGGTAGCAGCGAATATACCTGCAGTGTCAGAGTACTACCTATTTTTTTTCATATGTATACGGTGTAACAGAACTGCAATTTAATGTTTTCACTCACCATGCCCCTCTGTAACTGTGACTTAACAATAAAACAGATTTGGGTTTGATTTCAGACAGCTTTCAAAGCCCAACCCCAACTCCCCCTTTTTGCTAGAACGCCTACAAGGCCAGCCTAAAAGAGGCATTTTCGTTTACTGATTGACTCCTATTGTTGAAACTGTTAGTTCAGCCATATTTCACAGACAGAACTTAAGGTGGCGCCATTACACGGTCTGTTGTTAGTTTAGCCATATTTCACATTCCAGTTGTAAAAAAAAATTGGAAATGTGTTAAAAATTAGTTTCCAGCTGGATTAAAAAAACAGTAGTTGTTTTAGTGCGAACCTTGGCTGAATAATAGGAAATAAGAACATGCGCCATTTGTGTGTGTTTCTGGGGCTGTGTTTGCCGTGACACCATGTGAGTTGACCCAAGCCTTGACTTGGTGTTGGTTAGTTCACAAGCTCAGCAGGACGGCTCAGAACTCAGCAAAATTTACACAGGTATTATATCTCACAGAGAGAGGACTGCTGAATTTGTCTTATTTCACATGAGTGTGTGTATTAGCCTGAAGTATTGTAAACAGAAATGGTGGAGAGACTATTTGTGGCGTTAGGGTGTTTATAAAACTTCATATAGCTGCGCACAGCCACATTAAACTTTACGTGCTTTACTTGAACCAGTTACACAGAATAAGCAAGTAATTGTAAATCTTAAAATAAACAAAACGTTCTTGGTCTTCTTTGTTCTTTGCTGGTAGATCATCTGAAAAACACTGATGCCTGGTGTTATATATTTTGAACAAAAATCTGTGCTCCTTTTTTCATTTCTATATTTATTAATCCTTATTAATCCTTCAATCCATATTTTCTGTACAACACAGTCACATAAAAACCACATGTAAACAAAGACATAAGAAACACCAAAGCTTCTTCAGACCTTTCAGTGACAAGGGTATGTGTTTTGGGCTTTCCTGTTTCTGAAATGCCAGAAACACCTCTGTGACAATGGCTAGACACTAGACTTCTCTTTGCTCTTGTTTTTTAATTTTTCATATATATTATCATATTATCAATATCATACACAAGGTACTTTTTACTGACACTCATCCTATAACAGCTGAAATATGTTCTTGCATAATTTCACACATACATGTGGCCTCTATCCCAGTCTAATTTTGCACCAGTGGCAGCCCATGTTTCTGTGAGTCTGCTACACTCTGATGATGTAGCTGGGGTTCGGCTGTGGCTTCAGGCAGTCAGCGGTATTTAAGGATATTTTTCAATGCCGATAAAATGTCAAGGAAGCCTCCAACAGGTGCGGCAGCAATCCCACCTTATCTAGCCCTCACCGGCCAACGGGCGGGTTTAGGCCCCTTAACATGCAACCCCTCACACGACAGCTGTCTGATAAACCTGCCACCACACCAACACGCAGCCGAGCATCTTCCCACTCACTCACATTTACAGAAATATCTGCAGAACAACAAGAACTGGAGCACGCTGATTTGGCGTGCATGTGTGATTGTGTGCGTGTATTGTGTGGGTGTTTGTGTGTGTGCATTCAGAGATGTTTTTTCAATGCACAGTGGTGGTGCTCGATTTCAATGATGAGAGATTATAGATCAAAACGATAGGCAACGATAATACCACTGCACTGACATGGCGTGAAAAATTAAGACAAAAGCCGACTTAAGCTTATTTTTTAAGCACTTCTGGAAAGGGGGGAAAAGAGAGAGAGAGAGAGAGAGAGAGAGAGAGAGAGAGAAATATAAGAGAAAATGTTTGTGGGACTGAGTGGGAGGCAAAGAGGTGAAACCGATAAACAGAGACAAAGACAGAGAGAGAGAGACAGAAACACTATGTGGGCAATAAAAGAAAGACAGAAAGAAAGACAGTGACAAGGAGAGAGAGAGAATGAGACAGAGTGTGTGAGTGAGAGATAAACAGATAAAATGAGAGACATGAATTTGAGTAAGTGCATATGAGGGAGGTAGAGAAGCATTGTGCTACATTAGAAGGGTGAAAAAAAAACAGTTTTTGACCTAGATTTACTAAAAGCATTGTAGTTAATAGACAGCGTTTAATGGCAGAGCGAGCATCGCTGGAGTGCCCTCTCCTCCAACTCCCATTACAAAACTCGAACATATTAAACTATAATATGCTTCTGATTAACCCTTTAAAAACAAGGGCCCCAGTGCGGTCCTCATCCTAATAACTAATTTACAGCAGTTCACTTAAGACTGAACTGAATAATAAGTCAGCAGTTTAAGGGGTTAATGAGCGTTTTACTCACTAAGTTGGGTAATGCAATTAGGCTGAATGTAGTTGTAACTGCATGCAAATGAGGTAGTTCATGAGTACGCATATGTAAATAATGTGACCAGAGAGTTGATAGATCTGTAAGAACAGCAGCGGAGCATAGAGAAAGATAGCAGCTGATCTCAGACACACTCTGTATTCCGTCACACACTTACACTGACCTATATTATTACTCAAAATAGACCTGACAACGGCACACTTCTCAGATCAAAAACTACAAATGCTGTACAGCCAAGAAGCACTTAGTATCAAGTGGGAAGCAAAAACAAAATCAATACAGCATAGTGCTATATTTTCATGTAAAAACAAAGTATTTCCCTTCTGCTGAACCCAAGATAACGGCGAGCACAGTGGATAATACCACGCCGCCTTATATACAACAGCAGGGCTCAGGTCCATCTACACTGTTGACTTCTTACCCTCCTTGTGAAGTTACATAGTGCAGTTTCTGCAGTACTGAGCCCAGAGCCACAACAACAGAGGCTCTACTCTCCTTATTAAAGCATCACAATGATTATGAAACTGCAGTTTTAAGGAAAAATACAACCTTGTGTTGCTAAAAGCAGTGTGAACGAACAAAACAAACACATTTGGGTGCTGCGTAAAAAATATTTAACATAGCAGAAACTTTGGAAGCAGTGACGTGATGTGGAAAAAACCACAGTGGATCAGATCTGATTTTAAATGATTTGTATGGCCACACAACTCTAAAACACCCCATCTGTGTCTACACACCCTTCAGCAAATTCTATTACTTGTTGAACTTTAAAAATGCTATGAAGTGGGAGGGGCTGTTGCATAGGCTGCTGTAGGCAGGGGAGAGACCTGCTCTGTTCTTTATTTAAAAAGTGAAAGAAAAACAAAGAGACCAAAGTGTGATTCCTCTGGGCTAGACTCCTAATGTTATATTCATATACATTTGATCACTACTTTGGACACGAATGATTTATAAGAGAGCAGTGAATGTTTCATGTGGCTTTGTCTCATTTATAGCTAACAATGCATGTGTGGAAAGGCAGGACCAGGTCTGGCCCATATCCCCCATTTTCATTGGCCAAATACTCCCCCATGTCTGCATGGATTTCCTCCTGCTGCTCTGGATTCCCTCCACAATCCAAAGACACATGCTGATAGGTGTATTCTATTCAGAAAGTGTCCATAAGTGCGAGTGAATGAGTGTGTGGTCCCCTGTGAAGGACTCGTGCCCTGTCCAGGGTGTGTTTTAATGAGTGACTGAGTAAGTGCAGTCTGCCAACCTGACCGAGGGTAAGTAGTGCTGCACATGAACATTTGGGTCACAGTAATTATTCATTCATTCATTGTCTGTAACGATTTATACAGTTTGGGGTCAAGGTGGGTCTGGAGCCTACACAGATTCAATGGGCGCAAGGCAGAGATCTCACATCTATGGACGATTTTGAGTCGTCATTCCACCTACCAACATGTGTTTTTGGACTGTGGGAGGAAACCGGAGCACCCGGAGGAAACCCACGTGGTCACAGGGAGAACACACCAAACTCCTCACAGACCCTGTGCTGTGTGACTGCGACACTACCTGCTGCACAACCATGCAGCCCTCACAGTAATTAGTATACTGCAAATCTGACAAGCTATAAATAGAAGTTGGTGTATGGTGTCCGTATCATAACAGGGTTCATGAGTAAACAAACATTCTACACTCTAGCAAGCTTACGAATGAAATTCCAATTAAAAAAACTTCTTCTTAGCGGAGCATGTGTTTTTTCTATGAAATAGAGTGAAGGAAAGAGTAAACGAAAACGAAGACACATGCAAGAGTCAGGCTCCATATTTAAGCCTGATCACCTGGAAGCATCGAGGTGGGTGTAAATGTTAGCCGCAGATTCCTCAGCTTTGAAGGCAGCTTGTAATAAATCGGAGCGTTAAAGCTCATTTCAAAGGAAGGTTAGGCTTGTTTCTTTTTCCTGGCACCGCCGTATTTCCGGGGAGAATAAGGAAAGGCTTCTTAATCTCCTGCAGGTCTGTTTATCAGGGCCAATCTGTATTTCATATGCAGCAGACGTAGCTGGCAACCTCCGCTCCCTCCCTTGCTTTCATCCGTGCCTTTTGGACAAGCGCTTTCGTTTGGACTGTTAAAAGTTGTTTAAAAGTGGGAATGGCATTTGAGGCTGAAGCTTGACCTTTCTCCGCAATCTCCCATCCGCAGCCGCACAAACAGTGATAGATGGCCTCAAACGCGGCACGTCACCAAAAAGCCCAACACAACAGCCACACACACACACACACACACACACACACACACACACAAGCTTAAAATTAAAGAGACTTCAGGCCACATGTGAGCAAACATCACTGCTGGAGAGATAACCTCTGTGGCCTACATTGTTGCACTATCAACCTCTGACAGCCAAAGTCAACTGTAACTATAAGAGATGCTCTGAGGTTAGAGGGAGAGAATGAGACCGAAAAAACCAGGCAGATCAAAAAAGGAGAGAGAGAGAGAGAGCAAGAGAGAGAGAGAGAGAGAGAGAGAGAGAGAGAGAGAGAGAGAGAGGATGCTCAGGCTGATGGGAGGGTCAGTATTTCTCTCTGGAGCCCTATTACATGGTGGCAGTAACGGATGTGGTGGGCAGGCAGGGGCACAGTCATGGGCCACACTAAGTGTGTGTTTGGGTGTTTGTGTGTGTGTGTGTGTGAATACAACAGCCTGATAGCATCTCCTCTTCTCCTGCAGCTACTAACACACTACCATCAATCACTGCCAAACACAGGAGCAGCACACAAGGACACACACACTAACACACACACACACACACACCAAGCTCAAAATAATATATTTTAATGTAATTATGTTGCCTTATTTCATGTGATTATCATTATTTCATTAATATTTTTATTAATGGGCTCCACCAGACTGAAATATGCTATTCCTACTGTTGTGGTGTGGTGTTGTATTTCATATACAGTATGCCACTATTCTGTTCTGAATGTCTACACAAACAAACAGTCACTCTCTTACATCATTCATGTTTGTGTGGACATACGTACCGGGGCAAGGGAGAGAGTAGCCCACCATGGGGTCAAAGATGAACTGCCGCTCATTCAGTCTGGTCACACAGTACAGATGGAAACAGTCCAGACAGATCACATGACGCTCAGCACACTGAGCCACCAGCACAGGGCTCCTACAGGACACACACACACAGACACACACACACACAGTAGATGAGCCATTACACACTACCTTTAACATACAGCAGGTTATTACAGCAGAATAATGTATCTAAGCTATAAAGGAATTAGAATTATAGAGGCAGATTATAGGTGTTAAATGTCTAATATAGGCTCACAGTAGGATGCATTTTCTGTGTCTGTGTGTGTGTGTGTGTGTGTGTGTGTGTGGGTTGTAGTCTCCAGAGGCTGGCTGAAGACGGATGAGTCTCTGGAGGAAAAAGCATGTTTCGGGGCAGAGTGGGGCTGGAGGAAATAGGCAGGAGGGCGATCTAGTTTAGATATCAGCCGTACAAAAGAGAAAAGTGTGTGTGTGTGTGTGTGTGTGTGTGTGTGTGTGTGTGCAGACATATCTCATGTTGTGGGGACTGAGATCGGTTCACACACTCATGTTTGGGGAACTCATTTGGATAAAAAGTAGACATGCCATAAATCGTTACATTACAAGTGAAGATGTCGAGTTTAGAGTACAATTAGAGTTAAGGACAAGGTTAGACTAGTAGTTGTTATGGTTAAGGTTAGGATTAGTCTCCATGAAATGAATGGAACACTAGGCAGTGTCCCCTGAAACCATGGAGGCAATGTGTTTGTGTGTATGAGAGAGAGAGAGAGAGAGAGAGAGAGAGAGAGAGAGAGAGCGAGAGAGAGAGAGAGAAAGAGAGAGACAGAGAGAGAGAGAGCGAGACCAAGCACCACAAGAGGAGAGAATCATTTGTCAGTGCAGTGCAGGGTAATATATATCGTGTATACCGGTATATCAGTATTTGTGTCACAAAAAAATACTCTGTTTTTGTGGAAGTGGATTTTAGGGTTTTAAAGAGACTATCCTACATCCTTCTTTTTATTTTGTGTGTGTTTCTGTTTAAAAATGTCATTAAAAACACTTGATTTATTATCCAATCTATTTTCAAGCTTACTTTATCCTTTACGATTAGACAGGCTGTTTTCTTGAAGTGGCTTTATCCACATGAATACAGATTTTTTTTTTCTAATGAAGGTGTTTGTCTGCATTTAGACAAGTTTGTTAGTTTGTTTCCTAAAACGATTCTTTAAAACGTCGTTTTTTTACTGAAACGCTGATGTAACACAGCAATCCTGTCACTGGCTGAAATTCAAACAGCCCCTCACTCCTTGCAGAGTGAATTCCACAAGTCATTAAACTACAACGTACACAACGTACACTTTAAGAGGTACTATGGCCTCCTACTGGACTGGCATGATAATGCCACCGTTTTCATATTTGTCTGAACGAGGATATTTGCAAAAACGTACTGAAAATCTCAGTTTTTAAAAATATCCGGATCCATGCAGATGGGGTCCTTAGTTGCATGTAAAGAGGCCTGGCTGAGCTGTATGATGCTTCATTTTGAAAAAGCTGTCTGGACTGGACCTGTAAATTCAGCGGCTACTACTGGCAGATTAATATATTCATTCATTCATTGTCTGCGGCCGCTTATAGAGTTCAGGGTCGCAGTGGGGCTGGAGCCCACTTGGAATCACTGGGAGCAATGCAGGAACACACCCTGTAGGGGGCGCTGGTCCTTCACAGGGCGACATACACTCAGACATTCACTCACTCCTATGGACACTTTGGAGTCGCCAATCCACCTACTAAGTTGTGTTTTTGGAGCATCCAGAGGAAACCCACACGGACACAGGGAGAACACGCCAAACTCCTCACAGACAATCACCTAGAGCGGGACTCGGACCCCCAACCCCAGGTCCCTGGAGCTGTGTGACTGCGACACTACCTGCTGCGCCACCGTGCTGCCCCAATATATTCAGAGATATTATAAAAAAAGACACAATTCTCTTGTTTAAAAAAATAACATTCAAACTAGTGCCCATTAATCTAATAATAGCTTATGTGTTTTAACCACACTACACAACTTTTCTGTCATATTTACCAGAGATTTCTAATATATTTCTTAAATGTTACTAAGGTTTAGGGTTATAGGTCTCTATCTATTGAAAAGACAGGATCCCGATCACGTATGAGTTTCAAAAACTGCCTGGGAGCATGGCCAAGATGGATGCAGAGGACATCAATATATCTTGCTTTCAAGTATCCAAGCAAATCTGCAGAGATAGTTTTCTACACCCCATGGTTGAGTCTCAGAAGTTGGCTTCATTTTCCGCTTCATATAATCCAATCAGTGCGGCATGGTGGCTCAACAGTTAGTGTCGTAGTCACACAGCCCAGAGGTTCTGGAGTTGTGGGTTCAAACCTTCCCTCAGGTCACTGTCGGTCTATCTGTCTGTGGGGAGTTTGCTGTGTTCTCCCTGTGTCTTCGAGGGTTTCCTCACACAGTGCAAAAACACATGTTGTTAGGTGGATTGGCTCTACAAAACTATCCATGTGTGTGAGTGAATATGTGGGTGTGTGATGCCCTGTGATGGACTGGTGCCATGTCCAAGGTGTGTTCCTGCCTTATGCCCAATAAATCTGGGTAGGCTCCAGACCCAGGGTAAAGCAGTTGAATGAAAGAATGACCCAATCAATCGCAAACACATTCAGTGAGGTTCTGTGACGGACAGTCTGTTGTTTTAAAAAAAACACCAGCAGCTTCAATATTTGATTTGCAAAGTATAGCTTGAGTTTCCTTCTCACAGTGAGAGAAAAAGGATTGAAACACCATTTTGCACATTTTTGTTTTAGATCTGAAGCAAGAACAGTTTAATTTCTTCTGCTTCTCAAAGATGATAGCATTAAGCATAGTTTATCTCAGTGGTGTGAGTGTTCCTCCAACGGTCCAAAAACACAAGTTGGAGGTTGGATTGGCGGGTCAAAAGTGTCCCTAGATGTGAGTGTGTGAGTGTGTGTCGCCCCCTGCAGGGTGTGTTCCTGCCTTGTCCAGTGACTCTGGGACTCACCGTGACACTGAACTGGATAAGCAGTTACAGACAATGAATGAATGAATGAATATATAAGGCAATAATTCAGTTGTAAACATGATTTGTCATATTATTTATAATATACATTTTATGCAATTCTCCAAGGCACTGCAGCTTAAAACATTCATTCATTCATTCATTCATTCATTCATTATCTGTAACCGCTTATCCAGTTCTGGGTCGCGATGTGTCTGGAGCCTACCTGGAATCATTGGCGCAAGGTGGGAATACACCCTGGAGGGGGCGCCAGTCCTTCACAGGGCAACACAGACACACACACACACATTCACTCACACCTACGGACACTTTTGAGTCGCCAATCCACCTACCAACGTGTGTTTTTGGACTGTGGGAGGAATCCGGAGCACCCAGAGGAAACCCACACGGACACAGGGAGAACACAGCTTAAACATTACAATGTTTAAAATAAATTCCACAGTGCTGTGGTTTTGGAAATTCCTGTTCACTTTCCCTTGATTTTAAACTTCCTTATCCAAGTGATTGCAGAAGTACTTTTCTCTTCCACCTTGTGTACACAGAAATCCTTTTTGAAAACTGACTCATATTTACTGGATGTTTGACAGGAAATTAAATCCAATTAAATTGGTCTCTGACTTTTGCACAGTAGAGTACCATATTTGGAATATCATGACACACAATATTTATGTCCACGGTAATAGAAGAATTAATGGATCTCTGGATTTGTAGCTGATTTGTTATCGTTGTGCTTGGTTTTTGGCCAATCATGACTGGAATGATCGAGAAACGTCCTCAAAGAGCCCGTCATGTATGAAGCTTTACCAGTGGACCTCTGCAATCATTTTCTTGGCAGTTCTCAAGAACTCCCCATCCATTAAGTGTGCGCCCTCGACGGCACACACTCGATCGTAAGTCAACCTGCCGGCGGCGAGTTTGACCTCTTCGACCCCCTCTTCTCTCCGAGCTCGGAGAGCGTGACTATGCCCTTGCCTCTGCCCTTTTCCAAGCCAGCCAGCCGCTCTCAGAAGAGGAGGAGAGGGAGACAGGAAGTGGAGGACGGATTCAAAACAAAGGCCCACTCAGGAGGGCAATTGCTGTGCCACTTCAATCAGCCCTTGATTTGAATGGAGGGTGTTGGTGATTGGGCTCTATTGTGCTTGCTCCTGCCCTTCTCTCTCTCTCTTTTTTCTCTCGCATGTTCCCCCTGGAGCGAAAGGTGGGAACGATTCTGCTGGACCGCCCCGCTAATGGCTGACCTTCAGCGAGTCCCCACACATGGCAGTGAGGCTGATTGCGGGGCCCACGCAGTGGGAGGTGGATTTTAGTTGCTGTAACGTTCTGGCCGTCACTCAGCTTGTTTGTGCTAATCACCTGTTCCTTCAACTTTCAGTGTCATGGCTTTGTACCTGAGCTGGTGTCTCCATATGAGTCAGTTACAGAGCTCATGAGTCTAAGCCACTGATGTTCACTGCTTGCTTGGGAGGCTGCTCTGCTTTGGAAAGGCATTATTTATTCAAGCAAATGTGACTGAAAATGACCGAATGCTGCTGGTGGTAATTGGTGACTAATTGGTAGACTTCAGTCTCCAGGCAAAATGTGGTGTGAACAGCCTCTGCACACAGCTAGCAAGAATATGAAAACGGCTGGTTGTTATTGCTGGGTACATTTCTTTTACTGTTTCACAGCCAGATTTGCATTCCCAGCCAAACTATTCCTAGAACTTCCTTGCACACTCCTACACAAAGTATTACTAACCACTATGGAAGGACATTTTGGAAATGTAATTTACTGCCTCCAAGTAAAGCAATTACAGCCAAACTATTTGTTAAAATTTAAACATACACTCCACAATCACAAATGACACAACCACATAGTTTCAAACTATCAAAGCAACATTTTAATCTTGGTCAGTTCTGCTTTCTGCAGTGGCCCTGTAAAAATATGTTGCTGCTGACCACTGTCCAAACTGTCAGATTTCAAGTGAAATGAACGTGGCCCACTTGTGCATCTCTCTCTCTCTCTCTCTCTCTCTCTCTCTCTCTCTCTCTCTCTCTCTCTCGTCTGTTTGCACATGGTTGCATCTGAGCCTACAGAAATGTGTAAGGTCATTGTAAAGGTTGTGTTAAAAGAACCACAGTCATTACAAGGTGACATAGACAAGGCAATACTACTTCTTATGTTTTGTATTTTTTCCATTGTCATATCCTCTCTAGCAAGTGTCTGAAAAGCCAACATGTGTTTTAATGTACTTTTGGGTGTAAAACTCATTAAAGAAATAAATATTTCTGAAATGTATGTCACAAACAAAATTATGTGGACAAACACTCACATGACATCAGTGCAGGCTATGCAGGGGACACTGCGGACATTAGCCATGATGAGGTCCAGTGCCACCGAGGTGTCGTTATCAGAGGTGGGATGAGCAGCACACTTCAGATAAAACTCCTATACAATCAAAACAAATATAATCTTCACATAGACATCAGTACATGAATGAATGAATGAATTTAAGTGACAGTGATACAGATGCGGCATAGTGAAGGTGATGAGGGTGTTACAACTCCCGCCTTGTGCCCAGTGATTCCGGGTAGGCTCTGGACCCGCCATATATATATATATATAGCACTAAAAGGAAGAAACTTTGGGTTTGGTTGATTGTAACAATGCTTCTTGGCAATACATTTTATACCATTGGAAAGCCTGTTATTTTCACTTTTAAATGGTGCCACATTTGTAAGGAACATGCATTTGTGGGATGAGCAGTAGATCTGAGTATGTGGGTTGTGCCCATGAAAAATTAGCCAACTCACATTAGAACATTCATTAATGTTTTTCTGTCCTGTTAATTCAAGTGACTCGTGTGGCAGGTCTGTACTTCAGCTGAGCAGGGACCCAAACCCTAATTAGCAGTTTTACTAATATGTGCTTTTACCTGAGAAGGGAACTGGCTCCTAGTTTTCTGTCTCAAAACTTTTCTGTCTTTACCCACTACACACACTACAGCAATTACCAACAACACTGTGATGTCTTATTACCTGATGTGAAAGTCAGAAACTGAAAAATAAGACAAAAGCTGTGTGTTTGTGCTGGTACAGTAGAATTAGTTTCATTTAGGCTAATTTAAGTAAGATTAATGTTAAAAAAAATAGTTACAAGCTACTGCATTATTATTCATAACAATAGAAAATTGACATAGAATTTATTCAAAACAAATACAAAATGTTCCTTTAAATACACAATTACCCTTTAATTTCACACTTAAAAGTGATCTGAGAAGATAGTTCAGAATTTTTGTGTTTATATATTCTCAATTCTGAATTGTCTTATGGCATTTGTCAAGGTCATTGATGTTTAATGCAGTTACACATCATTACATGAATTTATATGCATGAAATGACATTAACAATATAACAAGACACTGTTCATGATTTTCTTATGCTATTTTAAAATTATAGTGGAAATTCTGTATAGCCTCCCTGCACGGAGAGGTCCAAAAGCATTAGACTGTACCGGAAATGTGGTGGGGTTTTTTTGGTTGAATTTTTTCCCCTTAAAATCTGAATACACCCCATTTTTAAAAATATAAATTCATGTACAAGATTTGATTAATAAAATATAGAAGAGATTTCTAATATACTTTGCAAATTTAAGCAAATGTATGACACTGAATTCTCATTTTGTCTTGTCTCCTCTCTTCCATTAAAGCTGGTGTTTAGAGATTTTAAGTTGGACTTGTTTGACTCATTGGGGGCTTTTATATGAAATGTAGAGTTTATACACTCAGTCAAAACAAAAGAAGGACATTCTGAATAATAATTCTGAAATTCATGTAAATATTTCAAATATTAACTTTCTTTTTTTTTCAGACATACAAGCGTTTTCACTAGTGGTCTATAACTGCTGAGTTCTGCTGCTTAAAATCTGAACATCACCCCCACCTTGCTAACATGTCAGTGTGGTGTTGTTTACACACTGAAAAATGTATCATGAGCAAAGTAAGCAACCAGCTCCGGGGCTGAGTATTTCTTCTTTGAAACAGATCCAGGGTTTGTGACATCACAAACCTAAGAAATCAATCCCTTCAGTTTGTGTGGTGGGGGTGATTTTTATATTATTAGCATTATGCTATTATAAGAAAAAGCCAGAGATGTCAGCTTTGCCTTCTTACGGTATTTTGCAAGTTTTACAAATTTAAAAACGATGGCAGAGACTGTGATTGTGAAAAGGTTAAAGGAGAAATGGTGAGCCTTCATGTGAGTTATCGCTTTGACACAGATCTGACCCCGCAAAGTTCCAGTGGATTCTGGAAACCGACAACATTTCACAGACTCTCAGGCATCAGCTGTGGGAGGCTTCGGTACGGACATTTCCCTTATGTGGGCAGGTAGTCCCTTAGTCGGCAGAAGCTTCAGCAAATGCAGCAGAGGTACATCTCTAAAAGAGCCCAGGCAGAGAGAGCTACGGGGCAGCGAGGCAGGCGTTAAAGAGGGGCACTGCTGCCACTGCTATGGTTGATGGTGAAACTTTGTGGTCTTTCAGCCTGGAGGAGCACGAGGATGGATTGTATGGATATTTATAAGTGCACATACTGAAATAAAGCAAAGTGTGGAATTACATCAAAGCCACTTTGAAGGTTTTTCTGAGATTTATTCTAAATAATAACTCTTAAATCTGTAATTTTGAGGAAGGTTGTAATGATTTAATCAAAGACAAGTGTGGGACTTTAAAAGGCCTTCCTATGCTAAAAGATTTATTGCGATAATAAAGGCTCTCTCACCGCCACTCGACCATCACAGTCCTGCGACTGGCATACACCATGAATCCGTTCTGGGAGAAGAACATCGTCCCAACAGGATGGGCCCTGTGAGAAAGAACAAAAATGGCAAGTGAAAGAGTGGTCACTTTAGAACCGCTTCCAGAACTGGCAATTACAAAGCAATTTACCACTTGAAATCACCATTAAAATAATGCAATTTTTGGCCATTTCAGCTCAACCCTCAGCACTAACACTCAGCACCAACGCTGAGGGCATGTAGAAATAAAACTGTACCTAAGTGGAAGAAAATGGATGGATTCAAAAAACATTAGATGAGGCCTGAATGATATATGCTTCTAAACCTTAAGCTGGTTAAAACCCTTCCAGTAGAGACGGGTAAAAGGATGATATTATATATTTATCACAATAAATTATGACACAATACACCTTTCTGAGTATATCGTTGGTGTGTTTATATATAAAGAATGCTCCTTCTTTAAAAGCTGATTAATAAGGAGCTCCCACATAACATAGCTAAAGAGTCACTCTATTGTAAGTTCAAACTAAGCATAATACTGCTGACGTAGGACAGAAATGAGGATGAGTCAGTGGCTTAATCTCAGTTCACTTCCAAGTGTTCTGTTGACAAAAACTCTCCCACTTATTATGTTACTTGATAACATTCTTAAACACCACAGTGTGTATTGTGCATCATCAGGTGATGCTACATAGTGTGTAGTCTCTCTCTCTCACTCTCTCACTCACATTGTCTCCCTCATCCCACTGCCAGATTAAGACACGCTCTCCATCCATAATTGTTTGGGGACGATACACGACACCAACCCCCCCCCGGCCCCTCCCCGAACCGTCTGACCAAGCCAGGCTGATTAGCATAAGCATTTAAACATTCTGACAAGGGCCTTAATAAGCCAGAGAAAAGGTTAAGAAAATCATTACTCCCCCACATGGGAGGCTGAGGGGATGGGATAGCAGGGTGGGGGGTGATGGAGGGATGGAGCGAAGAGGGACAGAGAGGGATGAAACCAGCGTGCTGTTCTGGTGGGGCCTGGAGATTACACGAAGACACCTGCTAAGAGACAGCGAGGAAAGGTCACGCACACCCCCAGTGCACTGGCTCAAAACACACACACACACACACACACAAAGAGAGAGAAAGACACTTTCTCTCACACACCTCCATGTGAATGTAAATGATTAATGAGAAAAGTGGTTATGAATTATTCACCAACGCACCTCCTCCATTGTTTTCTCCCCACCACACTCTCTCTCTTTCTTTCTCTCTCTCTCCTTCCCTCTCTCTCTCTCTCTCTCTCTCTCTGGACAGGAATAAGCATCCCAGTCTCAGAAAGCCTTAATTACATTATTGTTGAACAAACAGCACTGTGTCTCAGAGCCGGCTGTGAGGATTCTCTGGCCGTGGATTGAACCCAGAGTTTTGGTGTGGAGCAGCCATTCCCAGCACGCCACGTCTTTATTGGTCGGAGGACGGCTTGTGCACGCCGCACTCAATTATAGACACTTTCAATCGATGGGAACACAACACCACGCTGCCAACAAACACACGCACAGACAAAACACACACAGCAACAACAACAGACAAGTCCAAACCAGACATCGCAAATCTAACAGGGGCTTTGAGGCCTGTGTGAGGCAGGGGAAACAAAATAATGCTTATTATAAATACAGCAGTAACCCACTAAAGACCTCTACTGTGCCTGACAGAACTTTGAGCACACTTTTTAAACACAGAATGAGCACATTTTGTTCATTAAAACTATAACTATAGTTTATATATATATAACTATAACTGTAGCTGGTGTAGGTGATGTACTTTAAAATCTCGGTAAAAGAAACTCTCTGATGATAAATAAAAATATTCCTTTTCTATATTGGCAACAGAACTATTGAATGTTTAATGCAGGGTTTTTTTTTTCAAAAATCACCTGCCCCATTTGGAAGAGATTAGTCTTAAATTGGTCATGGTCAGTAAAATTCCAGCACATTTTGTCTATAAAATTAGCCACAAAGCTAACCCCGTGCGAACTGACATATGTGCAACACATCATTGAATCCAGAAAAAAAATAATTTCCTGTCATTTAAACAGAGATGTATTATCTCATACACACAATGTTCACCTTGTTTATTTGATCCATTTCAGTGTAACGGGGGCAACAGGGCCAGCAAAGAAGCCCTGGCTTCTCTGCCACCCACAGCTTCCTCTAGCTTCTCCTGGGGGATTCCCAGACGTTCTCAGGCCAGGCGGGAGTTCTAATCCCTCCAGTGAGCTACATCCTGTGGTAAAATTACATTACCCCATCTGCTCATGTAAAACTAATCTGGTCCAAAACAGACTAGAGAATGCAAATGTAAAAAAAAATAAAAATTATATTTGCATGAATAATTGACATAATTGCAATGGTCCAGTGTGAAACTTTCTAAGCCTTCGGGTCTAATTTATTTCTAAGAAATAAGGAAATGAGTGTTCTAGGTGACACTGTTAAACAAAAATATCTATTGTGTAGACAATGAAAAGGTAGTTTTCATATAGTAATAAGTGGTGATACTTGTGCTTGATGTCAAACCTAGAAGAAAACTGTGAGTGTGACAATGACATCTCGCTTCAGCAAAATGTCAAACAAATTTAGACCCCTCTAAAAGGCCTCAAAAACAGAACTGAACCGAGACCACCACCCGAGAACCACCAGTTCATAGGTCGATTGATTTGTGCATTGTGAAAACAAAGGAATCTGGATCTGCTTTGCTTTTATTTCATGCATAAAACCTTGAAGCTACAATTGTCACAGATATAATCAGTTGTAATGTGAACTAAAACCATCTGAGGTCCTCATCAAAGTGGACCAGGAAAAGTCCTCTTTAAATTTCACTCATCATGTGAACATAAAATAGCATTCAGCATTCAGGGCCACTTTAACAGAACTGAGTTTGTTTTATTTAAAAAGAATTAGATGTGAAAACGCTCTTAGACATGTGTTGCATACAAGGTGAGTGTCAGTAACACAATCAACACTTTTTTTCCCTCCTGGTATTGAGTTGAGGGTGTAAGGCAGCAAAGCTTCATACCTGTAAGACTATGAGGTCAAGAGTAGCCAAAAACTAAACCTCCCATCAATAATGTAGAGATCGGTGTTCCTTCCAGGGCCAGAGTGTGGAGATGAAGCGTTTGAAGAAGCTGGCACAAAAACCTCCCCCGAAACCGAAGCAATGCAGCAAACATTTGTGGAGGGAGATAGCCAACTGACTGACATCCCTGCTCCGCCTGGAATCTCTAAAGCCAAAACCAGGCGTTCTGAAGCAAAAGACGTTTTTTCCGCCTAAGACCCCCTTCTCCCCACATATCAGGAGAAACTTGTGAGGACGCAGTTAGGCGAAGAGAGCTGGCAGGCAGCGTGGCTAAGAGGATGCTGAGAGCCAGCAGCTTCAGCAAGAGATTGGCAGGGGAAGCGGGCAGCACTGGCATGCGGACAGCAGACGTGCAGTCCCTCAGCACCTGGGACCACCCAGAGCAGAGAGAAAAGGCAGGTGCAGCTTAGCGACTTGTCACTCAGCCTTTTCCGGACGGTGCCGGACGCGAAGCGGTGGGAAGGCTGCCCAAGTTCGGGAGTGGAGCTCCATAAGGACCTGCAGATAACAGCAGCCCTAGGCTGATGAAAAAGTGGGGAGCAGAACCTCCTCACACAGCCCCAGTGGAGGCAGCAGGATGTGGGCTTGTGTTTGAACACATCACACTGGAGGCTAAGGCAATGGGAGTATTTGTCCAGAGGCGACAGAGCAAATGTTCTGGTCAGATTGGCCTAAAAGTTCCTTCTGTGTCTTTGCAATAAAGAACAGCTTGTTGTGGAAGCTGCAGTTAACACTTTCTACTTCTAGACAGTTTCAGTACAACAACTTTCTGAAAAATAAAGGTGTCAGATAGGTTCTTCAGAGCAAGGCCATAGAAGAAACTTTTCAATAGACACTGCTTTAAATGAAGCCATTTTTGTAAAAGAGAGAGTTAAGACTCTTTTCAACATCAGAAGCCTCCACAGAATACAAATGAAGTGTAAGATCTCACTGGTGATTCATTCTATAACTTTCGTTTTGTCTCTTTCAACTCATTAAAATTGGCCCCTGGAGTAGTTGAGGTGTGCACACCCACATTGAGCACAGTACAATGTATCAGCATGTGGAACTAGCCTACGGCTGATAACAGATGTTATCAAATATCTGAATAATTCCTATAAGTGCCTATGCTATGCAAATCACTCTTTCTCTCTATTTTTGCTTCCCACTTTTCGTTTTGACTTGCCTTAAACAGTCCCATAATACAACCATTCTAACTTAGACTCTGTTTAAACTTGTATACAGCGCTCCCAAGTGGAGCATCAGTTTAATCATTGACTTTGTAATCAGACAATTACTGGTTTGATGCCCAATGATACCTCAGTCATCAGAGGCAGTGTTTCACATGGCACTTTTCCACTGCATGGTACCTACTCTACTTGGCTCTACACACTTGTTTGTACCTGGTTTGTTTTCCACTACCACGACTCCCCTTTGAAATGTAGCCAATGATGCTGTAAAACACTATCACTTATGGGAACAGCAGGGTTTGAAACAAACAACAACAATGACGGTAAAGTACACGATGTGTACTCGATGAGTTGTTTAGGTTTTTTGGGAGCGAACACTGCTCCACACCCTAGTTCAGGCAAATCAGAATAGTGTTTTCATTCCATGTTGCACCGTCCAGCACTCACCATTTTTGTTTTTTAATCAGCCACCACCTTTTGGACCTTATCAAAAGACCACAGAGTAATTTAACAAACGGACATTGAAAGTCAGATTTAAAACAAGTGTGATCTCTTGTAGCTTTTGTGATTTTATAAACTGCTTATTTATGTTGGATAATCTGCATTTCTTTGTTATTATCAAGTCTTTCTGGCCAATCAGGTGAAACTTAGATAATAATAATTGGAAAACAATGTAGGCCAGTTGTTAATCGTGCTCAATTCTTCATGTCGATGGACAAGTAAGATGAATAACTGAGAGAAAATTTAGCTACAATTTTGGGCAAAACAACAGCAAAAATAAATTTTTCCCCATACACACATTTGCTCCATACACACACACAACAAACCATTGTAATAGAATGAAGATGCCCTGGAGCAAATGCATATGGCTAGCATACACAATGCCAACTGGCTAGAGGGCAGTATAAAGCCCCCAAGCATCAGTATTTGTATTCCAGGTATCAACCACAATCAGTACCTGGCCTAACTAAAGTTTGTACCTCAATGCCCTCAAATCTTTACTGCCACCAATGTCCCAATATTTAGGGTCATTTTTTTCCAGAAGACTAGATCTGTGATTGCAGTAAAGGAGGACACTCTTGATTTCAGAGGAAATGCTGGATGAGGAACATACAGAGTAAATGTAGCTTGAGTTTTGAGAAGCTGAATTATGGATGTACTTACCCGGCTAAGTGTGAGTGTTCCTTGTTTGCAGGTTCTGCAGCGGACACGTAGTTTTCCAGGTTGAACAGCTTTGCAAATCGTCTTGCAGAACACATAGAATCTGCTGTGGGCTTTGGGCTCTGTGGAGACGACCACAGACAACAAGCATTTAGCATAGGTCTAAGCACATTCATAGATCAGCTGTCTCAATAGGGCCTAGACGAGGCTTACTGTAAACACATCCACAGCTGCTTTATTCAGCCATGCCACATTCAAAGGTTTTGTTGTCCCTAGTCAAATTACATATTCTGTTGGTTTCGTAAGATAAAACGAGCACACACATCATCACCTGTTCTTTTTTTTTTTTTTTTTTTTTTAAACAAACACTGTTTATTTATTGAAGTTAAAGTATTGGATAAAAATGAAGCATTAAATGGCATGTTTTGAATTTGTCATTAAATTAGATACAAATAAGTTTTAAAATACAAAATAGTTTTGTGTAAAATAGAAATGTAATTTAAAATTCTAATATTCTCTCATTCTTTTGTCATTTTATGGTTACTGTTAAATAACTGGTGAGTAGTCAAGTTATTAAAAAAATCTAAACTAAATATTAAAGGCTAAGCACCACTTAATGGACCTCCATGAATATTTCACATTATTTTAGTTACTGACATATATAGGTATAAATTAAAATGAAAATATCATGCTTAATTTGCTTTAAAACTGACAATTTTGTTAAATTGACGGAAAAACCCGAGCTCGCTACGGAAATTCTTGAACGCAACCGTGACGTCACTGGTGAACAACAGCTGAACAACGCCGCGGTAAAACACCGTTATGACTGACTGTTATGACAGTATCTAGCTAAATAACCAACATTATTCATGACAATAGCCTAGCAATAAGCTAAACTCAAAATTAGAGGTACCGAAGTCGAACTCGAATTCATCCGACACTATAAACCTCTGTAATGCAGCCCAGTATAATCTGAGCCACCGAGTTTAGCGAGTCAAGCTAACGTTAACTAACACCGACTAAAACAGGCGAAGTAAGTGTCCTTACCCTGTTTACCTCCATGTTACAGAGGCTCTTGAACACCTTTCGTTGGTGTCCTTACATGCCCATATTGTTGGAAAAGCGCCAGTGAAATGAGCTACAGATAACGGAGGGAGCGGATGGTCCTTTAAAAAGTGCCCGTTTAAAGTTGACAAATTTAGTCAATTTTCTGGATATTTCGGGATCTTTGGGCCATTTGTTCACAGATGTCCCACTGTACATTGAATGATTGCAGCCAAGAACAACACACCTTTTCGTCATTTTGCATTAAATTAACTGCAACTTATAGAGACCATCTACGTCACAGGCAAGACGCCTTTTAGTAATAACATGTTTTCTGACTATCAGTAAATACAAGTTAGGAACTCAAATTGCACTGTATTTATTTTTTTGACACTTTCATATAGCTGGTGCTTAGCCTTTAAGTTCCTTGATGAAACTCATAATGAATGCAGTGATGAATAAATTCTTCTTGTTTGCCATCTTCAACTACATAATTTTGAGGTTATTTTTTTTGTTGAATAAATGAAAATTGTCATTTTTAATACTATGCAACAGTTAAAATGATAAAAAGAGCAGGAGAGTGCTTGAATTACAATTATATGTTACAAAGTAAAGCACTTTAAACTTATTTGTACAACTAATATTCATTCATTCATTCATTCTCTGTAACTGCTTATCCAGTCCAGGGTCGCTGTGGGTCCGGAGCCTACCCGGAATCTCTGGCCGCAAGGCAGATACGAACCCTGGAGGGGGCGCCATGTCCTTCACAGTGCACCTAATATTCAGCTCATTTAATAAAAAGAACTTGTGCAACAAACCATCATTTGAACAAATGTTGCCCATTATGATATATATGACAATATGACAGTATGTTTTATGAATGAACCCATTGCTCTCAGCCAGAAACAACACACGAACAGCAGTGCTACAGCATCATTCTCAGGAAAGCATAACGTTCTACAAAAGTGTCTGTGAAATCATGATCTGTCTTCGTACTCCAGCTGCTTCCCGCCGTACGGGACTCTCATCGCAGAGGTCATCCTGAGGCTGTGCTTGGAGTACTGAGTGGAGGACAAGGACAGAGTCCATCAGGGATTCTACAGCCAGAAAGAAGCTCAAGACAAAAGAGCGGGCGATCCGGTTATAGCCAGGACAAAAACGCAGACCGACATCTTCACGGCAAATGATTTAGTAAAGAGAGGACATGTCCTGTCTGAGTGTTCCACCCTTGTAAAACTCACAAACACAAACATATACACTCACACACACATTCACACACACACACACTGAGTGCGTCCTTCTCATTAGGGCTAAAAGCTTGGGATGGAGGAAGAAGGATGCAGTACCTGACACGCTTCCCAATAAATCCAGTGCAGAGGGTTTTATAAGACGGGCCTCGTCTAATTTATGGTTACAGCTCGGGTGCACTCCATTATGCTAATGCTGTTAAAGCGAGGGTAGAGGAGGGTTAGATAAAGGAACGCTTGTGATTGGATGGAGCAGCCCGGATGGGTGGAGGGATAGCCATGGAGGTGAGGGGCCAGAAGGACGAACGGAGGACGGGCTTTTAAAAGCATCCGCCGCCATTGTGGAGCGTGACAGTGACTGCATCGCAAAAAACCTACTATGCCTCACCAAAATAAAGTGGTCTGTGCACTTTCCTGCCCGAGTACCATTTACCCTCTGAAAGGAAAACCTCAACAAAGGAGGACGGACTGCTACTACAGCTAAGACGCAGTGGCTAATGGAGGCCAGGACAATCGCAGGACAATGTTGTACCTTGGCTCAAAAAATGCTAGCTGTGTAGAAACAGTCAAAAAAATATTATCACTTAGTTTCCTCTACATATAACAAGGAAATACCATGCGGAATCTGATAATGTTTATTTGATGTATATAAAGTGATATAAAGGTTTTTATTTGTATGGTTTAATAGGTGCTTAACAGTGTTTAAAATGTGTAACTTTTTTGAATGTTTTCAAACTTAATTTAGATAGGGTTTGCTTGGGTTCAAATAGATAATGGAATAAGCTGAATTTCAGAGAGCTCCCTATTCCCTGTAATGTACACTGTGTGAAACTATGACATTTTGACTATGACCCGAATAGTGCTTATAGTGATTCCAAAGGGGGGGGCTGTTCCCGTCCGACTAATGTAACAGCTGATTTACAATAAACATATTATGGACTGTTTGTGTGAAGGAGGCAAAAAATTTGGGGCACTACGTATGGTGCACTGAGCCATTTGAGATCCAACCCTAGAGACACTGATTATAATGATTACAGTATTTTCTGATATTAACACATAGTAATTGTATTCCAAATAGCTGACTTCTCGGAAAAGCTTGTTGTCCCAGACCTACATGGGACAACAAAACAACTCTCTCACTCGTCTCCCACCAATCTGTACAAGGAGCCAATCCATCAAAGGGCATCACACAGTCGCCCACAGACTCACATTTTACCAATCGTGTGTGTCTGGACTGTGGGACAAAACCGGATAACCTGGAGGAAACCCACACAGTCACATGGAGGGCTCAAAGGCAGGACTAAAACCCACAACCTACCAGCCCTGGAGCTGTTACAGCGACACTACCCTTGAATTACTGTCACTTGTGAAAAATATCATATATTTGCCTATTGAAATCACATTCATGAATATTATCTGCTGTATTGTGGTAGTAAAAATTGCTATAAGTGCTGTTTTAAGGTCAGTAATGATATCTCTCTCACACACACACTTTGAGTCTGTACCTGTGAGTGTGTGCGAGCCCTCTGTGTTGGAGTGGTCTGTCTCCAGGATCACAGCCAGGCCGGTGGAGGTGGCGTGCAGTCGGGAGGAGCTAAGGTCCAGTCGTGTCAAACTGTCCACACCTCTGCCCAGTCTCTGTTGAAGAACCAGCTCTGAGCGTCTTGCTGATCCAGCCGGAGGAAGCACCACATGAACAGTGCTCTGCTCAGGAAGATCACAACCCTGTGATTGAGAGAGAACAAACAGTCTTTCAATATGAAATGTTAAATGAGAACTTTTTCCAGTATAAACTGTCACACGATTAGCCTTAATTCAGACTGGATTACGTTATCAGGTGGACATCTGTAAGCATTTTTACATTCTCAGTAAATACATCTTGCATGAGGACAGTAATAATTCACAATACGGTGAGTATGTTGCATTTCATCAAGTGTTTAAGCCCCTCAGCATAACTGTTGGACTGAGAATAGTACACCAACCAAACAACCAAACCAATCCAGCCAACAGCGTCCAGGGTCCACTGATGAAAGACTAGAGGACGAGCAACTCAAGCTATCTACAGCGTGGACCAGGAGGACACAGTGTTTACAAACTCGAGCAGCACTGCTGTGTCTGATCCACTTGTACCAGCACAACACACACTAACACACCACCACCATGCAGCACTGAGAATGATCCACCATCCAAATCATACCTGCTCTGTGGGGGCCCTCATCATTGAAGAACAAGGTGAAAGTATGTAGAGCAAGAGATGGACTACAGCCTGTAATAGTAGAACTCCAAAGTGCTCCTTTATGGACAGAGGAGCTGAGAGAAACAAGGGCCGTGAGTGTAGAAACAAGGAGGTGCTCATAACGTTATGGTTGATCTGATTTTTTAATTTTATTATTGAGTTGAAACTGTGTTATCCAGCTCTTCCAAAAACATGAAGCCAGTCACCATGCTACAAATAAACAATATAGCACAGCTGAGAGACCCTGGAGAAGAACAATAACTCAAAGTCAAAGTATACTTTATTATCCCAAAAAATGGGAAATTTGTTCGGTCAAAGTGCAGCACATTTAGGACACATGGACATATAAGTAGGCATCCCCTCCCCTCAATAAAAACAACAAGATGAATAAAACAATGAAAAGGAAAAAACAGTGTTGCAAGAATGGAAAACACAATTCATTTTCTTGACATGTGTTTATCATTAAAAATTCAGATAGCAGAGGGTACAAATGAGACACTAAACCTTTTGGTTTTAATTGACCTTTGCAGCAACCTACTGTTGCCATAGTGGCTGAGTTGAAACCTGCTATATAAGGGATGGGTAGGATCTCAAAGTATCTGCTCAGCTTTGTTTACAATTAGATCTGACCAAAGCTGAGTGACTGGTGTCTAACTGCATCCAGTAATTTTGCTTGCTATGTTTACCAGATGCTGTAATTTATTATGGTCTGTTAGGACTGTTTTGTAAAACAACTCTAAAATAATACAGTCCACCTGAAAAAAGTGAAGCTTGTGTAAAAAGAACATCCACTGTTGTCTTTTTTTTTTTAGATATAGTGAATACCTCAAATTTGAGTTGATCATCAATTTCAATACCTAGGTATTCGTAGCTAACGCTCATAATTGGTGTGTCATTAATAATGCTATTAGGGATCTCACTTTTTTGGAGTCTAAAATCTATCACCATTTCTTTTGTTATTTGCATTAACAGCCAAGAAGTTGTGTTCACACCATTTGGTGAAGTTACTCACCTCTTCCTCAAAACTGGTTAGCGCTGAGTTATCCGATTTCAGATAGCGCTCAGTGGAAGTATCATCTGCATATTTAAAGAATGTGTGCGTTGATATGCTCGCTTGGCACTCATTATTATGGACTGTGTAGAGTAGAGGGGACAAAACACACCCCTGAGGGGCTCTGGTATTAATGGGCCTAATGGTAGAGGTGGCTGAATTAAACCTAACCTGTTGTGTCCTGTTTGTCAGAAAGCTGTTGATCCAAATTATGAGCTTTTGGTTAACCCTAGCTCTACCAATCCATCCACCAACAGATGAGGCTGTGTTAAATGCACTGCTGAAATAAATGAAAACAAGTTTAACAAAGGTGTTAGTCCTTTCTAGAATCCAATATACTATTGGTCATTGTCAGCAGTGCATCGTCCACCCCTCTTCTTGGTTGGTAATAAATGCCAGTTCTTCTACATCAGCAAAAAAACAATAACGCCAGAGTAGCTAGCAATGTTCCTTGTGGAAGAGGGAAGCCATTTTATAACAAGCCCAGTACAGCCTTTTTTTAACTCAAAAATCCAGAATTTTATTAACCTAAAATCTAATAACTACTCAAATCCAAAGATGGCAAATTCAGGTCCCGCAAGTAACTCCCCTTCCTAGAATTCTGATTCAACTGCCCTGACACATCCAAGGTTGGTATGAGATGATCAGAGAAGCAAGAACTGGTGAGTAGTTTTTACCTTTTCTTATTTTGCCAACTCTGCATAAATTGGTCATTATAATTCCTGACACAGCATAATCAAATATGACATAGACACATTAGACTTGCTCTCCCAACTTTAATTTAACAGCATATATCATTGTAATGCATTTAAAAATCACATGGCTTGATCTGCCTTGAAGCTACATGCAGCCAAAAACAGCTCTACATCTCCTGATTGGGTTTCTGGGGACACTGTTACAGACTTTTACAGACAAAGCAGATGGGTTTAAGAATGCCAAAAGAAGTGTGGCAGATTAACTGAACGTTCACTTAGCATTTTTGACAAGATAAAGACAAGGCTTGTCCTTTCTGAGCTCTGGGGACATGAAATCCATCTTACTGGTGCCGCCGCAGTATGGAAAGTGCAGAAACTGCAAAGCCCTCGCTCTCACACCGCAATGCTGTCCATTGTCTTAAGTTTCTGCCATACGTTGGAGGGACGACAACGTCAAACATTTCAGTCTCTATTACAATGGAGGAAATTTACAGCCACCATGCTAATCCAGCTGGCAAGCGCACTTCAGACCACTGGGATTACAGCAGAGAGGAATAAACATGCCAGTCACCACACAGCAATGACACAAAGCTGCTAGCGCTCTGAAAAAGAGAGCAAGAATGAAACTTTTACAATGGACAGAAATGGCATCGCCTCCCTCGGCTGCCGGCAGATTACAAAAACGTTCACACATGGACTACTGTGTCATCCTGCAAACTTTTCCATGCTCTGCTCTTATGAATTATGCTGTTAAATAATATCTTCCCTCCCAAAATCCTGTACTTGGAGCTGTGCCTTGCGCATTGTAACTGTAGCACTGTATCTCCTCTCCTTCTCAATGCAGCTCATCTGAAACATCACCAATATCTCTTTCAGGCCATTTATTTCAGCAGGATCATAAGGCGATGCTATCTGACTTGCTTCCATTTGTTTTGCTCAGGTTCATTTTCTGAGCAAAAATTTGCGATGCAAATCAGCTCACCCAGTCACAAACAGGTTCTCGTTAATAAGCTGCTCGCTTTTAGAGAGCCCACGCACTCGAACAGGGGAAAAGGTCCTCGTCCGCGCAGCAGTGCATACCCACGTGATCAGTTCTCGGAAGGGAAATACTGCACTTAAACAAGGGAAAAAAAATGAATGTGATCTGGTTCTTTTTTTTTTTTGCCACACCGACAGCACGGATTGGCTTTTAATGACGCTGATTTAATGAAGACCCTGTGGCTCAGAGAGAAGGAGACACCAGACACAAGCAGTCTTGCAGTTTTATGGTGAACAGAACAGTTGTGACGTACCCAGAAGCTAAAGCTACGGTGGAGGTGCCCAGGCAACAGGAGGCTGATTGGAGAGCCCTATAGAAAAATGAATGATGAGTGCATGGAAATTAGCATTGATTATACACCGCATGATGGATGTTTGAAGAGTCCCACAGAATCGTGTATAATGTCCAGGCTTGCTGGATATGGGATGTTACACTGGTCAATAGCACCTTCCCGCTCTACTCCAGCTGCTGCATTTAAAACGAATGGCAAGGGCTTTACTTAGTCAGCAAAGATGACCCTCTGATTGAGCGAGTACACTGAGAACCATTGCTCTACAGGAATAGATTAGCCAGCCTGTTGGACACATCTTACAGGCTGCTAATTGTTTCTCCACTGCTTTACAAACAACATTGGTGCGACTTTGATTTGGGGTCAACGCAGAACATCACACACACGCAGTCGGAACCATTAGGCAAAGTCTTACTAATGTTAATACAGATCATTCATGCCAGTAAAACCTATTTCTAGACTATGACATTTTCAAATGTCAATCCACACCAAAACATACAATACCCACCAGCTCTTCCACACATGCATAGTCTCATACTCCACAACTGCTCCATCCACAGACAAAGAAGACGCATGTATATATTGTGCATATCCCTTTCTTTTGCATATTTAAAAAATACATTTTGCCATTTACAGTGTGGCAAAATTTTATCCACCACCCTACAAGAAACCGTCCAAAATTACTTGGAAAAAATCACACACTGGAAGGTGGACTGGCTATTCAAAAACATCCATAGTTGTGATTGTGTGTGTGTGTGTGTGTGTGTGTGTGTGTGTGTGTGTGTGTGTGTGTGTGTTTGAGGCCCTGTGACGGACTGCTAACCCGTAAAGGGCGTGTTGCTGCGCCCATTGATTCCAGGTGGTCTAGTGACCCACTGCGACACTGAACAGGATAAAACAAAATCTACTTGCCATACAGCAGAACTTCGTAGTTCTACAGCTACAGACTGTAGTCCGTCTGATGCACTGCATATTTTGTTTGCCTCCTTTAACCTTGTTCTTCTGTGTACTTCAATGATCAGGATCCCCACAGGACCACAACTGTGCAGGTATTGCTGTAGTGGTGGATCATTCTCAGTACTGCAGGGACACTCATGTGGTGGTGGTGTTTTAGTGTGTGTTGCACTGGTACGAGTGGATCAGACACAGCAGTGCTGCTTGAGTTTTTAAACACTGTGTCCACACAGTCTCCAATCTGTTAGACACATCTACCTCATTGGTCCACCCTGAAGATGTAAAGTCAGAGACAGTAGCTCATCTGTTGCTGCACAGTTTGTGTTGGTTGTCCTCTTGTCCATCATCAGTGGACACAAGATGCTGTTGACTGGATATTTGTGGTTGATGGGCTATTCTCAGTCCAGCAGTGGCACTCACACACTAACACACCATCACCACATCAGTGCTGAGAATGATCCACTCCCTAAATCGTACCTGCTCTTTGAAAAACTGTGAAAGTGGCTAACTATGCAGTGCAAAAAATGGACTACTGGTCTGTAGTTGGAGAACTACACAGTGCACATATAAAGGTCAGTGGAGCTAATAAAATGGCTGTAGAAGCAATGAGGTCATTTTTAATGTTATGGCTAATATATGCATATTCGTATCCAAACCAGCAAAGAATCAGTAAAACTTGGTGTCTGATTCCATCTCATCCCCAGGACTCTGGTGTATTATCAGTGTACAGTGAAGCTGTGGTGCATTCATTCTGCATTCATATGACCTTTTCCAATTATGATGTGCTCTTTGGAGAGACCGATCAACAAGTCAGTATTTTAAAGACAGGGATGCGCTGCATTAGCAATGACTTGGATCTTGGGAGTCACGCAGAGACAGAATTTCAATTTCAAGAGTGAGGAGACAATCAATGAGTCTGCCATTCAGAATCATAAGCAGCCCCAGAGACTCCCTACAATTTGCCAAGGTCATCTAGGGTTAAAGCCATCTCCCTATGTAGCAGGCAACGCAAAAAAAAATAATTCCGCTTTGTGCTATGTGGACGTGGCTCGAAGCGGCGCGTGTGATGAATGTAAGAAGGCAATACAAACTCCACATCATTAACCCCCATTCTCCCCAACAATAAAGAGTCACTGCTTTGTTTTCATTTGTGAGGCATGGCTGCAAGGAGGTGCAGTAAACTATGGTCCATTGTGCTCCAGTCAAAGTCATATTTGTTCCTGTTCTGGTAGCAGCCAAGTTTAATGACGTTGGATTTATTGGGCACATTCACTTTACAGAGTTCAAAGGGGACACAAATCTAATTTGGGACTAAATGTGATATAGAATTTTCTAGAGGAGTATACATTCACATATGCATCATATGGCTTTACTGTCACTGTGGTTCTCATCCATTGTCAGCAGACGGTAGCAGCAACTGATGTCCTGTCCTAAAGGCCCCTGAGCCTTGAAGTCTTCCTTATTGTCCACAGTTCAATCACATGAACTATATGTCATCATGGAAGACAAAACCATTTGAGGGTCCTTTGTTTAAAAGCATGCATATGTGACAGATTTGTCCATTGCACACACTATTCATATACAGTATCCAAAGAGATGATGTCATTATTTTCTAGCTAATTGGCTTATGTACAGTGGCTCAAGAACAAATTACAAGCATAATGTAGTGGAATTAACTATTACATTTCAATTAATATATTTCAATTAATTAACTACTGCACTAAAAATCACATCTGAAAATCTTCTCCACTGTTATTCAGACCGCTGAATACCCAAGCACGTCCACTCAGGCTGATGATTCTCTGCATATTAAAGGGCCCATATCATGGAGAACCAATATTGATCACTATTTAAAAATGACTTTAATGTAAATAACTTAACATGTAACCTTTTGAAACTCTACTGTGCACTCCTCAATTTAGTACAAATAACTAAACTGTAAAAACATCCCATTTTCCATTCACGTCTATCACCCTGCAGCTCACTGTGAGGTTATAAGGAGTGTTTCCGCCCAGTCTGCTTTTTGAATGAGGATGAATCTAGTGTAGTTAAGTGATCATTTTAAATACAGTTACAATGTCGACCTGTTCAAAGAAAGTGTAAAAAAATGATTTAATGCACAAACATGTCAATTTACTTTGATGTAATAATCTAACATGAATATTTGGGTCATAAAACCTAAATGAAATAAATGGACCAGAATCAGGGAAATATAAAACACAATAAGAACGTAATATATACGCCTTCCGGAGTAAAAAGCCACTGCCGAGTCCACGCTGATGCAGTCTACACAACACACACAATGCTGCAGACTACAGAATAACAGACAACACCTGTAAATGCATCTTTCATCCCCAAAATTAGAACCCTAAAGCCTCGACTGATAATGAGAGACATGGCTTAAATTTATAAAACATAAATACAAAATAGGAGGCAGTTGTGGTCTACAGGTTAGAGAAGCCAGCTCAAAATGAACGTTTGCTGGTTCGAACCCATTGAGAGAGACAGGAAAAATGTACTAGGGAAATGAAGGAACAGAGCTAGTGCCTGTCTCAATATTTACACCTAAGGTGACTGATCCTTGAGCTACTGTCTCTATTTTTACATCTACAATGTGGACCAACAAGGCACGTGTGTCTAACAGAGTGGACAGTGAATGAATGGATACTGTTTAAAAACTTTAGCAGCACTGCTGTGTCTTATCCACTCATACTAGCACAACAGACATTAGCACACCATGACAACGCCAGTGTCACTGCAGAGCTGAGAATGATTAACTGCCTAAATCATACTTGCTCTGTGTGTGGGGGTTGGGGGGGGTCCTTACCATTGGGATAATAAAGTATGCAGAGCAATATGTAGACTACAGTCAGTAATTGTAGAACTACAAAGTGATCCTGTATGCTCAGTGGAGCTGATCAAATGGACAGAGTGATTGGTCAGTGTATATGTAGTGTTGATACAAACCAAAACAATTTTACAAATCCTTGCAACTACTAGAGAGAGAGAGAGAGAGAAAGAGCCTAGCAATACTGGAATGATACATTTAAAGACACCAGGGCTTCACAACCACCTTACACCAGTTTCTAGCATGCAAACAGACTGAGGGGTAACAAACGGTGAGGAAACATCTTCAGAATTTTTTATTTTTTTTTATTAAAATCACCAATATCACCTTTAAACATGAACAATAAGCAATAAGGCTTGCAATGTGAATGTAGCTTTTGGCAGATCCGCTGAAAGAGTTGCTATCCAAAGCCCCTATAAACATCATTAGACGGGTTTAACACCTCTTTGTAAAGTGAGTCACAAAAGCTGGAGAAGGATTCCAACTGCAGCCAGTCTGTAGCAGTGTCGTGTGTTCAGTCAACAACAGAAAACAGGTGTCTTTCAAGAGAGAGAGACGGGGAGGGTAGAGTCAGTTTGCTGAGGCACACACAGACGCCTAGTGAAGCTCCTCAGTGCCTGCCTCGCCATGCATGCAGGCAGATGGTGAGGAAAGCTGGGCTAAGAGAGGCAAAGCCTGCTAAGACTGTGTGACTAATGGGAGCTGGGAGCTCACAGTCCCACCACAGCTCAAACAAGAGTGTGAAACTATACACACAGCCATAGAAAACAACGTCACATTCTGATACACCGACACAGTAAGTGTGAGGGGAATATCAGAGTAACAGTTCTCTGTTTGATAGCTCAGTAACACTTTGCTCTGTTGTCCATAAGGCTACATGACACTTTCATAAGAACTATATATATTTATATGGATACACCTTAATAAAATGGGAATGGTTGGTGATATTAACTTCCTGTTTGTGGCACATTAGTACATGAAAGAGAGGAAACTTTTCAAGATAGATGGGGAAGAGGGTCATGTGACACATCAAACTTATTGGCCTTTGCTAGCATTTCTCCTGCGGTGTTGCTATCAGTGTGTGAAGAGTGGGAGAAGAGGGTTGCATTGACGATCCAACACAATGGGCAGCACTTTGAACACCATTTATAAGTGGTCAGAAACTTCTAAATAACTCATGAATGAATAAAGTTACTTTAAAATCAAGCACACCATTGTTTTTCTTGTGAAATTCCCAATAAGTTTCATGTGTCACATGACCCTCTTCCCATTGAAAAATCAAAAGTTGGATCCAAAATGGCCGACTTGAAAATGGCCACCATGGTCACCACCCATCTTGAAAAGTTTCCCCCTCCCATATACTAATGTGCCACAAATAGGAAGTTAATATTACCAACCATTCCCATTCTTTTAAGGTGTATCCATATAAATGGCCCACCCTGTAGATGTATGTATGTAAGTCGATGTCAGTTGGCCTGAAAAACCAATGCAGGTTTCATGTAGCTTTGTGACTGATAACCTACAGTTAGATGTTCTTAGATGTTTTTGCAGAATGATTACATCTGTATTATCTGTTGAAGATTTAAAAGGGTCTAAACAGGGACAAGCTTGCATAAGGTAAACTAATCTGGAGAACTACTGTTCTCACAACAAACCAAACTCACCGCTCATGTTTGGGCTCATTATGAAAGCTCCGCCTCCAAAGCCATGTGAGGCATTGCTAGACTTGAGTTAGATTTTTTATTTACGTTTTGTATCCTTTATGGTGAAAGGGTAAGAATCCGAATGTAGCTTGTTCGTAGCTGAAGTTGAACTTGTCTGTAAGCTCTCATTCACAGTTGAGTTACTACAGAAGCTCATTTGTAACTCCAGAAGTTTCGTTTTGTAGAACTCTAAGTACGTGTTAATGTTCATGCAAATTAGCTATGGTCTCTCAAATGTTCATCTCATTCCAACGTAAAGACTGGAGAAGAAACAGAACTGAAGCCAGTGATGGAGGAAGGGCATGCCAGAGTCTACATTGGAGAGATGGAGCATCAAAGCCAGTGTCTGAGGGCACTGCCACTTCCACTGCAACCCACAACCTCCAGGTCCCTTTATTTATTTATTATTTCGATTAACCTTATTATTATTAAAATTGTCACGCATTCACACACTGCCACCAGCCCCTGGAGGGCAAGGGTAAGCACATGTTTCCACATTCTAACCACCATTTCTTCCACTGATGTAATGCCACAGCTCAACACAAAGGAGGAAAACACCAAATGCACAGATCTGAAACACCTGACATCTGTGCCAGCAAGAACACACACTGTGATGAAAGGTGATGGTAGGCCATCCTGCACATACAGAGTGTACAAGTAATTGTGTGCCCTTGGAATCTTAAAGTGTTTCAATATTAAAAGAATATTCTTACCTTAGTGTCTTCCTGGATAACGTCGCAGGTTTTGTAAATATTATAAATTCAGGTTTGTAATCACCCACCCGTACGCTAGAGGAAGCACAGAGCTACAGATGGCTGCGCCCACTGGTCGTGTAGTGAAGCTGAATGGAGGACAGAGAGGAGTTCTCTCAGACAGAGAGTCCTCGAGTCTGAAAGCCCTGAGTTAACCTTGAGAAGGTGCAGACACTCTGTTGCTCCTGTATAGCGCAGGGAGAGACAGAGGATAGAGGTCTGAGACAAGCACTAACTCGAGAGTAATTGGCAACGGATGGCAGACATCCTTAAGATATTATTTCTGAAGAGTTTCAGCACTGAACTAGACCAGTTTCCATAAAGAAGAATACAGAAAAGAGAAAAAATAAACAGATACAGATGAGAGCATCCCACTTAAACAGCGAGACGCTGACAGACAGCGAGGAATCCAGAGAAAATGTAAAGACAAGGACAGACAGGGAGAGACTGAGACAAAAAAGAGGTAAAAATTTGGATGAGAAAGAAAGGGGAGACAGAGTGTGAATGACAGAGAGACAGAACACAGAGGGAGAAGGCAAGGGAGACAGAGGGAGAGAGGTAGAGATAGTGATGCGGAAAAGAGGTGTAAATTTGAATAAGAGACAGAGAAAATGGGAGATAAGAAAAGAAAGTTGAGAGAGACGGAATGACAGACAGAGCACCAGAGAGAGAGAGAGAGAGCGAGAGAGAGAGAGAGAGAGAGAGAGAGAGAGTGAATAAAAGTAGCATAGAGTAAAGGAGAAAGAGCAGTAGAAACAGCAAAAAGGGAAGAGAGAGAGAGAGGTGACAGTGAATGACTGAGAAGGAGAGGGAGAGAAAAAAGATGGAGGAAAAGGTAAGACAGAGTGAATGAGAGACTGGTAGAGAGAGAGAGAGACAGAGAGAGATAGGAAAAGAAAGTTGAGACAGTGAATGACAGACACAGAAAGTGAGAGGAGTGAGAGTGAATGAGAGAGAGAGAGAGAGAGAGAGAGAGAGAGAGAGAGTGAGGTAGAGAGAGATGTGTTGGTGCTCCTCAGGGATGGGCAAGCTAATAGAGCACATTACAGCCAGTGCTCTTCTCGTCACTACAAATGTCAGTCTTTGAGTCCCGCGGCACGAACAGATAAACAGCACAGGCTCTCTGGGCCTACAGCTACACACACAAACACACACACACACAGCAGATCCCCCACCCCCCGACACTCACACACAAAACCAAGGTTGCACACAATATCTGGATGAATGGTCATACACGTTCCATAAAAGCACCAAAGAGGGCCAGACAGACTCAGATTGCTGCTAATTATTGACCGTTTACTGATACTTCGACACTGTTTCAGTGAGAGTGGCCAAATTAGAAAGAACATCAATGCCAATGAACCCAACTTTGAAAACCATGTGGTTAAAACATTGCTGCAATTTAAGCACATGGTTTTTATTCTTCTGTTTTAAGTTCGGATTGTGCCCCATTAAGCTGCAGTCATATTGGGCTTGATTCAACGATCAGCAGTTTACAGCACTGCTGGTTTGACCACTGTTCATCCAAAATGGAGGAGAAGCTAACTGTAGCCATGTGTATGCATGATATTTTGTGTAACGCACATCAATCTGATTAAAAATGGTGCAAAAAGCACAACGTGGCCATGTAAGCAGACAGTGGACAGTGGAGAGGGAAAATCAGAGGGGATGTATCATTTGTGGTGAGGTATTTGTGTGTGTGTATGTTTATGATTGATGCGTTAGCCTGTTTGTTAGCCTACTACACAAAAATGGACAACTGTTAGCATCACCAATATTTCGGTGCCACCATGGTCCTGCTTATGACACAGAGCGGTGCAAATTTCCTGCTTTAGTTTGAATAACGTAGGCAAAACAACAGGCCTTACTCTCTGTTGGGGGGAATGATGGACATGTGATAGTGAGAGATCTGTGTAATTTACATTCTCCTCCAGTGCATTAAGTTGTCTGGTCATGTTGCATTAGCAGTGTGAAATGAAATATCAAACAATGAATGTTTCTCACATGTGAGAACAGAGCTTAAAACCACCACTCCCACAATGCTGATCATATTCCATCCATCCATTCATTATCTGTAAAGCTTATCCAGTTCAGGGTCGCGGTGGGTCCAGAGCCTACCTGGAGTCATTGGGCACAAGGCGGGAATACACCCTGGAGGGGGCGCCAGTCCTTCACAGGGCAACACACACACACACATTCATTCACAACTACTTTTGTGTCGCCAATCCACCTACCAACGTGTGTTTTTGGACTGTGGGAGGAAACCGGCGCACATGAAGGAAACCCACGCGAACACGGGGAGAAAACTCCTCACAGACAGTCATCTGGAGCGGGAGTCGAACCCACAACCTCCAGGTCCCTGGAGCTGTGTGACTGCGACACTACCTGCTGCACCACCGTGCCACCTAGTTTCCTACTTAAAATAATCAATTTTGTATTTATTTATTAATAATAATATTAGAGGTGATGGTGAAAAATGAACCAGGAAATGGTGTAAAAGCAAACAAAGCCCTTATTTGGAAAACTACAGTAAAATGATAACTGTGCTGTCCTTAAGAGTGTCTATATTTACAGAGAAGGCAAGAAGGATTTCTTATATTTCTTATTCTTTGACTGGACAAAGAGACTGCACACACAGATCCATGAATGGTTACTTGCAGAAATATTTAATCCAAAACATTCCCAAATGTAGTTCTAAAGTTTTAATCAGGTGATGTTTTAAAAACATGTTGGCATTTTCTTCCATGCAAATTTGGACACATGCTTCTGCACCTTAATGCTGTAAGTATATTTGTTTCTCCATTTAATTTAGAATGTTTAATCTGAGTTCTGTTAAATGAAATGTTCTTTTTTGTTGAAATGAACATTACTGAAATAATTCAATGTACAGTAATTGGCAAGAATAATCTAGGGAAGCAATTTAGTGTATTATATTATAGCAATATATTTAATTCATTATAATCACTCTTATAGAAGCTAGAATCACTAAATCAAATCTAAATCTAATCACTGAATCAAGCTGCTGTTCACTGCATCAAGTTCAACTGAACCCTCTGCCTGAAAAGTCTTTTTTGAACAGATTTGGAAACCAATGTATTGTGAAAAAATTCAACACGCTGTGCCAGGAAAGAGGCCCCATTCCCTTCACGTAATACATCGTACTTATTTAGATTTTCTGTTTTCTCGCTGTGCGAAAGCAAACAGTTCAATGCACTCTATCATCATCTTCATACTCCTGCGTACACAGGCTCCTAGGAGGTGAAAAAGGTTGCTGGTGTTTCTCCCCTTCTACCAGATCTTCATTGGTCCATTTATCTTAGTGTAGTTGACCTTCTCACTCAGTTATCATAAAATATCACAGTCTGCAAACCTATCCAAGGAAGCTCACCATTTAACATTTGCCGAGTGTACTGTTCTGCACAGGTTCTGTCAAGAATACAGAAGGAAGAAGACACTTTAAGAGAACTAAGCTTTGTATTCCAGAGAGGTACCAGCAAGGACAAGGACCACCACCACAACAACTTCTGTAAAGATATTAAAAATGGAAACCATTGTTAAAAATCAAGGACTGTTCCCCTGAATGTTTGGGAGGTGGGAAGGTGAAGTCAAGCAGGCCCTCAGACAATTGCCAAACACAAATATATATATATATTAATATTAAAATATTCAAGGTTCTGAAAAATACTGACCCAATATCAATACACTCAGAATACTGACATGATAATGAGGTCAGTTTACATCCCAGTACCCAGTACATGCTTAAAACCATTTAACACAGGATATAATCTTACTTTCAAAAACAATTGCCAAAAGTAGGATTAAAGAAAAGCTCAGGAATAAGAGGCATCACTGTTGATGTACAGGTCGTATGGTTGTGTTGCAGGTAGCCACACAGCTCTAGGGTCCTGGGGTCCTGAGTTCAATATTTGCCTCAGGTTACTGTCTGTTAGCGGTGTGGGGTCTTCTCCCAGTGTCTGTGTGGGTTTACTCCTGATGCTCCAGTGTCCTCACACAGTCCGAAACAACACATGATGATTGGTGGATTGGCTATGTCACATTTTCCATGTATTTGAGCGTGACTGGGTATGTGAAATTGTCAATAAGTATGGGTGTGTGAAACTGTCCATAGGTGTGAGTGTGTGAGTGGACTGGGTAAGTTGAAACAGGATGAAAACATACTTGTTTAGTGTAGAGTTGAATGATAAAGGCTCCTGTTCACACGTCTTGAGCCCAGTTATCTGATCTCCATTCCCAGCATCTGCTACACTCCACACCTTCACTCCACATCTGTGGCTTCTGTCGTCCCCAAGCAGCAGCTCCAGGACATTTGATGGGACTGATTAAGCACAGACGTTTACTAAAGACTTCCACCAACACAAGCTGCGTTCCAAAGCCTAGGCCACGTCTGAGCTCGGCTGCATTTCTAGGCCGCTACGTCACAGAAGGCTGTTCCAATGTGAATGACCTAACAGATGTATTCTTCATGGTCCTAAGTTACCCCCAATTCTCTGTGCACTTATGGTGTGTTGGAGAAAATAAACAAAACAAGGCTAAAAACAGCTTCAGAAGCACTATACTGATAAATTTAACTTGACTTATTCTTAGTTGTGAGTGTGAGAATGACTGTGTGCGGGTGTGTGATGGCCTGTGATGGACTGGCGCCCTGTCCAGTGTGTGCTTCCGCCTTGCACACAGTGAGGCCCTGATTATGATGAAGATGCTACAGGAGGTAAATGAATGATTGAACAGGCATATGTTAAGTTGCTCTTTAAGGGTCTTGGCACTACAGCGAGTGTGTCTGAAGTCGGCTGTGAATTGTAGAGAGTTACAGAATCCCTGAATGTCTTTTTAAGCCTGGATTCACAGCACCATCCCCTCCTGGGTTGAAGATTATAAGGGAATCAGTGGCAGTGAAGCGAGGCGCTGGCAGAACTGTGCGAGCAGGTGAACTGCGCACATGGCGCATTAAGCATGCGTTGATTACAACATCACACTGTGAGAATCACACTACTTCAACACAAACAGCTTGACACTAGACACTTCCGCTACGCTGATAACCCATTAGCTTCTCTACTCCCCAACACTTTCAGTGTATCGCACTCACAATTCTCTCTCATTCTCTCTCTCTCACACACACACAGACACACATACACACACACCACATAATAACCATAACCAAACTCTAATTACTGAGAGCTTTATCTGTGCTTCTGTAAATTCATTGCACAATGAAGCCAATGGAAATATAAAGGAGAGACATGTAAATTAATTTGGAGAGGAGATGAGAGCTCATTAAAACAGACTGAGCAAGTATACTGCATATTGATTGCTTCAAGAGCAAAGGCAAAGGTGACACTGTGATACTTCTGACATTTTTGTGAGTGTTCATGTTTGTGTGTTTGTGTGCCAACTAATTATGAGAATCGTTCCACACAGACAATCCAAATGGGTCTAAAACGTAGTTACATACTCAGGGCTACTCTAGAAATACAATTACAAAAATGGCACATGCCATTGTGTGGAACCAAAGGATATCAAAATAAATGATAATGCGAATCATATCACTCACACAAATCTCTCTCTATTTCTCTCTCTAACAGATAAAAAGAAATGAAAGTCAGGAACCCCTAATTACCTCTGACCAACATTTCACTGCTTCCTGACCCAACTCTTCCATTAAAGGATTCTCCAGCATTTATCAACCTTTTTCCTGTGGCATATAAGTAATTACCGCACAAAGTAAATTTCAAATAGTTTGAATATACATCAAGCATGTTGACTTATGATACAGTGTCAAATCATGAGACCCTGAGTCTAGTGGAGTTGGTTAGTCTGAGGTACAGCTAGCTAGCTAGCTAGCTAGCACAACAGCTATCTCTAGCTCTACCTCTGTTGAAATTCCAGCTTTTGACCAAGACATAAATTAAATAAATGAATAAAGCCACTTCCACTGGATAGTTTAAACTCAGGAACAACTTCTGACCTGTAACTTTCAACAATGTCAGATAAACTATTTAGTATATCATAGCTGTAAATTAAAAACATTTATTCATTTATTGTCACTGAGCACAAGGTGTGAACACACCCTGGAGGGGGCACCAGTCCTTCACAGGGTGACACACACCCACACCTAGGGACACTTTTTGAGTCGCCGATCCACCTACCAATGTGTGTTTTTGGACTGTGGGAGGAAACTGGAGCATGCGGAGGGAACACACCAAACTCCTTACAGACATTCACTTGGAGCAGGACTTGAACAAACAACCTGCAAGTCCCTGGAGCCGTGTGACTGCAACACTTCCTGCTGCGCCACCGTGCCACAAATTGAAAACATGTTTCTCCCAAAATAGTATCTAGACAGGAAAAGGAAAACCTTCTTACATTTCAATGGAAGTAAATATAAAATGATTTTATTCCAAGTAATCTTGGAGCATTTCTATTGGTTCATTCATCATGAAATATACACACTATGTGAAGGACAATTACTGTGTTCAAATGAATAAAATAAAAATGAACAAATATGGAGATATACAGTATGTTTTTAATTGGACAGTGATGATATGTCTTCTTTTAAACACATTTACAGTATAAAGCTCTGTCAATCAGACCCCAGCTAGTACACTCTAGTGCTACCCATCATGGAAGTTTCGACTGATTTCTGCTGGTTTTTCTTCAACTTTGACTTGATATTTGAAGCCATGTTAAAGCTGACACTGCTTCTAGCTGTGAGAGAATGGCATTGCATGACAGTGCTTAACAGTTGTGAACCTGACAGGCAAAGACTAACGTAAAAAGCAGATCTCATTCATTAACCAAAGGAACCCTGTGTAACATTTTACCTTAAAATTATGGCTTCGAAATCATTGTGATGATTCACTGTGTTGTAACAGGGAGAAAAGTGCTTATGTCCTTACTACTCCTGGCTCAGCACTGCAGAAACTGCACTATACAACTTTTGGAGGAGGGTAGGAAACCATTCCTTCTTCAGCTCCCCCTCCTTAATTTCAGGACAGTGCTGTAAAAGTGAGGTAAACTCCACAACTGTTGAGGAGCAAAAATGCCAAATCTTACCTAGTGTTTCTTTAAGGTTGGTGGTGCACACATAACTAGTTTGTGTGGTTATTTAGCCCTAAATAAAATGCTTTAAGTGAATTTGCAAGTCAACAAACACGCAAGTCTGGTGCATGTCGACTTTGAGTCACTGACTCAAGCTCCCATCTCTCAGTTGACTCCAACATGCTTATAACAGAAGCCAATGGGCAGATGTTTCAGCACCTGCCCATTGGCTTCTTCTGTAATTATATTTTGAGTCTTTTCTGCAGGGAAATGTGTCTAAATTACTGTCAGCTACAGTTACAGGTCAAAAACCACTTGAGGATTGCTTGAAACAATGTGAACACACAGTGGAGGTCTATGCTGATCTGCTGTGGAATTTTAGTGTTTCTCACTCAAGCTGTCAATTGTTTTTACTGTCCTTTATGTCCTATAACCCAATTTTATGGCTACCTGCATGCACCTTAGTGCACACCCAGACACACAAACACAAAGTCACCTTCATGTCTTCCACTCCTTACACATCTCTCTGAGACTTTTTGTCCACAACCGAGTGTGTATTGTGGCCATGTATGTTGCTTCTGATGTTTGTACCATGCTGTACATCTCCAACCATCACCTGTCAACTGAGCGTGACATGAAATAGGTCCAGTATCCCTGGAGACAGACCCACTCTCCGCTGTCCTTATTCTGTCACTCAGCTACTGTTAAACCAGCGGAAACAACAGAAAAGCTGCAAACAGTGCTCGCTGTTCACAGCAGTGTATAAAGCAACGGAGACAAACTGATCTGTGAGGGAGTGTTTTTCTGCAGTAAAGAGGAGTCCAACAGTCTGATGGCATGGCTGATCAAGTAATGACACAGGCTGGGGGAATCAGGCCCTACCATATATCCAATATCATACTATTATTTTACATATTATTTTGGACGTTAGGCGGCACGGTGGTGCAGCAGGTAGTGTCGCAGTCACACAGCTCCAGGGACCTGAAGGTTGTGTGTTTGATTCCTGCTCCGGGTGACTGTCTGTGAGGAGTTGGTGTGTTCTCCGTGTCCGCGTGGGTTTCCTCTGTGTGCTCTGGTTTCCTCCCACGGTCCAAAAACACACGTTGGTAGGTGGATTGGTGACTTAAATGTGTCCGTAGGTGTGAGTGTGTGAGTGAATGTGTGTGAGTGAATGAGTGTGTGTTGCCCTGTGGAGCACTGGTGCCCCCTCCAGGGTGTATTCCCGCCTTGTGGCTAATGATTCCAGGTAGGCTCTGGACCCACCGTGACCCTGAACTGGATAAGCACTTACAGATAATGAATGAATGAATGAATGTTGGATAAATATTATACAATATTAAGATAAAAATCTAAATTTTATAAAAACAATGTTAAAAAACTTATAAAAAAAATCTTCTATTTGGCATCTCCACTGAACAGGAGTACAAGCAGTTAGAACTGAGTACAACTAACTCTACATATCGTCAATTTCCTAAGAAATATGTATCTCAGTTTTTGTTGATTTTTAGTTTACTACATGGTTTGAACAAAGCAGCTGTTTTTCACATTGTGTGAATATTTAATGATGAATGGACCCATAGAAATGCTCCATTAATACTTGGACATCTTTTTACATTGACTTCCACTGAAAGGTATGTTTACTTACTATGAAAGAGATACATTTTTTTCTTTAGACAGCAACTATATACAGAACATAGACAGGTTATGATTCAGACTAAGTTTGTTATTCATTTTACTGCTGGATGTACAGCCAGGGATTGTTGATGTGGCCTGCTGAAGGTAACAAATGGGCAAAATGACAACAAGCACACAGATTAGGCATTTCTTTCTTTTTATTATTCATTCATTGTCTGTAACTGCTTATCCAGTTCAGGGTCGCAGTGGGTCCGGAGCCAACCCAGAATCACTGGGCTCAAGGCAGGAACACACCCTGGAGGGGGCGCCAGTCCTTCACAGGGTGACACACACACACACAGATTCACTCACACCTATGGACACTTTGGAGTCACCAACCCACCTACCAATGTGTTTTTGTACTGTGGGAGAAAACCGGAGCACCTGGAGGAAACCCACAAGGACACAGGGAGAACACACCAAACTCCTCACAGACAGTCACCCGGAGTGAGACTTGAACCCACAACCTCCAGAGGTGTGACTGCGACACTACCTGTTGTGCCACCATGTTGTCCCTTTTTAATGATTTTTTTTATTATTATTATTCTTTTTTAAAACATTTATACCACCATTAGCTTCCCTCCATAATTTGTCTTTACTCAAACATGGTTTGTTAAAGCTGTGTGGGCAAGACAACACACTTCAGCCCTGTGAACTGCTAATACAAGTAATTTATTCATGTAAACGGTGTGCCTACAATAGCAAGACTGTCTTCTTAGGGTTTCTTGGGTGTTCACAGTAAAATTGATTTTATTGCATTCTGCAAAATACACCTTGTTTCCATTGCGATGAACCCACTATTAAATGTGTATTACCCAAGTTTGAGAAATGTAACACAAGAGAATTGTTGCATTTCTGCTGATTTATGGCTTTTACAGTTGGTGGCCGATGCTCATATGAACTGAAACAGTCCTATTTAACCACCACTGTTGATGTATGATACTTTTTTAACCATATAATATTCTACTGGCCGATCCTCAGAATTTTAAGCTCCTTTAAAATCATATTGGCACTGGTGGCAAACATTTCATATCCATCCAATCACCCACCTGTACAACACACGCTTTAATCAGTGCAAATCTTATTTACTCCAGTATTAATCCTCATAATCCATAGAGTAAGTAGGAGGCTGTGTTTACAGAGGACATCGCTCCTCTGCACGTAGCGGGCTTACTGAACAAATAAAGTGCCAATTAGTTCTGCTCTGTTTAGACTGCTTTAACATGCTTATTTCAATTAAGTGCTGAAGTGTGCACTGCCAAGTTAGATATTAAACTGAGCCTATGCAGAATAGACGAATGATGAATGACTCTGACACAGTCCGAGTCCATTAGTGTTTGGCTCAATATCTGAACCTCACTGATGTATAGAGTTTGAGCTGTAGGGGGCAGAGTAGAGTTGCAGTGTGTTTTGAGCAGGTGACCCCAGGGATCTGCTCTGCTCCACTGGCCAGAACCTGCCCTGAACCCTCTTTTCAAAACAACTGTCTATCTCCAAGAACTGGAGCACTGCAGGAGTGCAATGCTAAATGAACACAAGCAGAAAGAGGGCCTTAGAACTGTGTATATATACTTTTTTTTTAATTTTTATTTTATTTTTTCCCCTTAGTGCATGTGTGTGTGTGTGTGTGTGTGCATCTAAGTCTTCTCCAGTGTGTAAGTGTGTTTGTGGTTTAATGCATAATTAAGAAGGTCAGGTTTAATGAAGCACTGTGGATTAAAGTTCAGGATGTCCCTAGGCTCTGTTTATCCTGTTAGAACCCCACTGAGAGTGTGAGACAGAGACAGAGAGATAGAGAGAGAGAGAAAGAGAGAGAGAGAGAAAATAGAGAGAATGGTTGAATAAAAAACAACTGAAGAGAGTGAATGAGAAAACAGAGGGATGTGGGTAGAGAAAATGAAAGATAAGAGTGTCAGACAGAGAGAAAGAGAGAAAAAGGCAAAGATTGATCAAGAGAAGAGAAGAGAGGAGTGAGGGGAAAAGCAGAGTGACGGTTAAGTACAGAGAGAGACAGAGAGAGAGAGGAAAACAGAGAGGAGTTTATATGCTGCGAATGAATGAATGCAGAGAACCTTGCTTGTCTTTGGAGCACAGCACTGAATTTGACCCTGGCGTTAATGCTTAATGATCTAACCTCACCTGTCTACAGTAACCTTGTCATCAAAACAGAGAGCATGAGGAACAGCAGCAGAGACAGACAGCTACACAAACATACAGACAGAAAGAGAGGAGATACCTGCAGGGTGGCGTCACTGTGGAGCTCACGTCCAGCGAAAATGACCCTCAGCTGATCAGGCTCCACGCCTTCCAGCCGGCCCACCACCTCCTTCAGTTCAGCCACACTCGCCCCCCTCTCTACTTCCACCGGGAAACCATGACTAGAGTTAAAGCGCACATACACTGAGAGAGAGAGAGAGAGAGAGAGGTTTATTAATGTACTTAATAACAACAACAATAATAATAACACATTTTTAGTATCGCAATACATTTTTTTCACTCATTGTCCATTTAATCATTCATTATCTGTAACCGCTTATCCAGTTCAGGGTCGCGGTGGGTCCAGAGCCTACCTGGAATCATTGGGCGCAAGGCAAGAATACACCCTTAGGGGGCGCCAGTCCTTCACGGGGCAACACAGACACACACACACACATTCACTCACACCTACGGACACTTTTGAGTCGCCAATCCACCTACCAACGTGTGTTTTTGGACTGTGGGAGGAAACCGGAGCACCCGGACGAAAACCACGCGGACACGGGGAGAACACATCAACTCCTCGCAGACAGTCACCCGGAGCGGGAATCGAACCCACAACCTCCAGGCCCCTGTGTGACTGCGACACTACCTACGGCACCACCGTGCCGCCCTTCCATTTAATCAGCTCCACTGAACATACAGGAGCATTTTGTAGTCCACCTGTTGCTCTGCATACGTAGATGGCCCCCTGTCAACCTCAAAAGAGCAGATTACTTGGGTGATGGATCATTCTCAGTACTGCAGTGGCACTGATGTAGTGTGTGTTGTGCTGGTACCAGTGGATCAGACACGGCAGTGCTGCTAGACTGAGAATAGTCCACAAACCAACCAGCACTGAACTGCATCCAGTGACCACTGACAAAGGACTAGAGATGAGCTATTGTCTCTACCATCTTTAGCTTTACATCAACAAGGGGGACCAACAATGCAGCAACACTGCTGTGTCTGATCCACTCTGATCCATATAAACCCTTTTTTGTCACAGTACTCATAAACACAGCATCAGTGTTTGGAGGTCCCTCAGGTTGTGACTTATGCATTTGGACTGGGGGTGGTGTAAACGTGGTTTATAAAAGCACACAGCTGGACAGGTTGATGCTGTGGAGAAGTGGGAGGGTTAAGCGATAGCAAATGCAAAACACCAGCAGATATGGAGGAGTGCATAAGAAAATGTGGAAAAATAAAAAGGAGTGGAGGAGAGACAGAGGACAGAGGCTTGAGATAGAATGAGTTAGAGAGAAAGCGAGAGAGAGACAGGTGACAGCCGAGACAAAGAGACGGACTTTAACATTCAGCCCGTACAGTCACTTCCTGCAAATCCCCAAACCCCTTCATTAAGATGACTGCGATTTTGGTGCAGAAGTATTTTTTCCACATACTGTTATCGCCACTGCTTATTATTTTAATTGAAATGAGTCAACCTTTGCAGAGGCCCCCGAGGCATGGAGATAAATTCAGAACTGGAAAATGGCTGATCTGAAAAAAAAAAAAAATCCCCTCAATCAAATATCGTATTATGAAGAGAAGCAGGCGGACGGAAGGGGGCTGCATTCTCCTCACTCGTACCTAATCTGGTCTGGGTAAATATTTACTTCGATAGAACAACTGATAAGAAGAACGGCTTGATGTACACAAAGCAGTCTGAGTAAATAACCTTCTCGCCTTCTTCCAGTCTGTCTTTTAGAAATTCAGACATTCAACCCATGAAAGGAAGAGAAAAAAAAAACCATTCGGAGCAACTTAGTCGTTCACACTCAACATCATTGAAGCACGGCTCTCTTCCAGGAAATTGCATCTGCTGATATTGTTGACTTAAAGCGGGGGGGGGGGGGGGGGGGGGGTTGAGCATGTACTGATTGCTACTGGGCTAAATGACAAAAGCCATAGTTCCTGTTCCGGCTCTGAAGAGGGAGTTGAGTGATTGCTTGTTGTTAAAGCGTGACATTCCCCAATAAAGGCGCTCCATCAAGCGCCTGCGCAGGCAAATGACACTTGAATCAAAAGTGGACAAAAAATACAACTAAATCATAACCATGAGAGGAGCATGAGAAAGAAAAACATGGCAGAGAGAGAGAGACGTCAACGAGTGTAATATTGTGAGCAATAAAAACCAACTCTCCTTGGGCTTGGGGAATCAAGTGCATTGGTAAATTTTAGCCATTCCATATCAGCACCTCCAACTGTACAGCTCTCACAGAAAGCTCTATATTACTGCCGCTTACAATTCCCATCACCGCGAGAAGGTGCTAATATTAGAACGACTAGTGGCTCACTTCCATTCTCTGCAGTTGTGCTAATAAGAGCAATAATAGCAGGCTAATGTCTCCATTGACAGTTAGGAGGAAGATAAGCCGGTATCAACCTGAGGCAGTGTGCTGAGCTGGTGTCAGTTTGGGCTGGGGGTGATGTTTGCTGTCGCGCCGATTTCCATAATCTCCCTCATTGTTTTGTCTCCCTTCCAGGAGGATAACAAATGAGTAAATTCCGCCTTTGTCATGTTTCATCACACCAGGAGTCAGGTTGGCGAGGGGGTCTCGACGTGCCTGGATTGCCGGAGTTTTCCTTCAGCCAGAACACAAGTGACAGAATGCAATCAGCGGGAAACGGCAGGCCGGATTACCCAGCACTCAGAGGCTACTGTAACAGGAGCATGACCCTAACTACTGCCTGCAACCCCAAGGATTACCCAGTCAGTCTAATAGAGAAGACAAAACACAGCCTAATGTGGTTTATTACTGTTGTATTGTTAAGATACTTCCATTATGAATTTCCTCATTATTGCTGCCGTAATCTCCAGACCAACAACAAAATATGAATTAATGTAATGGAATTAATTTCTGACATCACCTCATTCGCACACGAGGTAAAGAATGTAATGGTGTGTTTCCACAGTGACCACATACAAGTGATAAGCCCCTGACCCAATCCAACACTGGTATTTAGAGGAGGGATCTGGCATTGCTTGTGCTTCGCGTCTCCCACAGGGATACACAAGCTCGTCATGTCTCTTGGGCAGAAGATGAATTTCTGGGCAGAGATGAATTTCTCTCTGTCTTCTGTTACTTATGTTGCTTTCAGTAGCCAGCGTTGAGGACTGCGAGCACAGTACACTGACCCAAAGTCAGGAGACATTACTGTGCTGTTTAGCTAGCCACAGCATGTCTTAGATTCATTGAAGCGTGACAGCGGGAATACTCACGCATCTCCAACATGAATGTTTGTCATGAGGAAATTGAGCATAGAGAGAGTGAGCAGTGTGGGGAATCAAATCAGAGGACAGTGAATAAGAGAGAGCGAGCGAGCGAGCGAGAGAGAGAGAGACTGTGGGTGTATGTGTCTGCGCATAGTCAACATTTTTAATGTCAAGTCCACACAAGCTGAATCCCATGTCAAATCCACACTTCGTTTGAGTGAACTTTAGACACCTGCGCTGCTCCCTCGTTTATATCTTCAAAGTTAATGTGATTTTACAGCTGTTTATTTATCTTGTTATAAATCACTGGGTTTATTTACTACGTTGGTCTCGCTTGTCTAAAAAATAAAAAGTCAAGGTTCCAAAAAACTCGATTCTTTGATTCCCTTGTCTGTGAGCCAGAGTCAACTCTAGGCGAAGGATTCTTAGGAGTGTTGTGATTGAACTCCATTCAGGGCGGCCTCATGGTCACCTGGTGATGTGGTGCTGTCTTGGTAAAGGAGTTAATAGTCTGCTTTGACTACAGAACGTAACAACACAAAAAAAATGTAAAATCAACAAGAAATTTATGGAGTCAAATGGGTGTTTTTAAAAGCTGCAGGGATCCAGTTGATGCCCTTACAAAGCGTATGAACTACATCAAGAGTAGGCCATGTCCACCGTTAATTCCATTTCCAGAAATTGATGGTACAAAGCATAGGAAAGTATGGTGCTGTTCAAATGCACGTGGAACAACAGCATATGATGCCTTGCCTGGTGTCTCATCCATAATTAAAGTACAATACAGTTTTACCGTGTCTTTGAAAAACATAGGTAATTCTACTTTATGATGTATACCTTGTACTCAAGTACATCATACACCTGAGATAGCTGGCACCCCTGACATAACACCCAAATGTCAACCATGTGTCTGCATTTATACGTTTCAGAACATGCATTTTCTGACTTTGTATGCGATCTACATATATCTTCATGGTTCATTGGAGAAAGCCATTTCTTTTTGATGAATGAGGGTTAGGTTTAGGATTAAACTTGTGACAATAAATGATGGCAATAATTATGTAGGGCGGCACGGTGGTGCAGCAGGTAGTGTCGCAGTCGCACGGCTGCAGGGACCTGGAGGTTGTGTTTGAGTCCGGCTCCGGGTGACTGTCTGTGAGGAGCTTGGTGTGTTCTCCCTGTGTCCGCGTGGGTTTCCTCTGGCTGCTCCGGTTTCCTCCCACGGTCCAAAAACACACATTGGTAGGTGTATGTGTGAATGTATGAGTGTGTGTCACCCTGCGAAGGACTGTGCCCCTTCCAGAAAATGATTGACTACGGACCCTCAGCGACCCTGATCTGGATCAGCGATTACAGATAATGAAGGAATGATCTATTGTATAGATAAATACACTATCATCCAATGTTTCAATAAAAGCAAAACAGTTTTGTTGTAGGTACATACTGACTTCATATGGTGCTGATCTTGTGGAACTTCCAGTTTAGTAAACAAGAAAAAAGAACACTGATTTACATCTGCACTGTATATTTATTTAGATGCATGTTAGAATTATTGTATGTACTGAAAAAAACAATGGAAAGACTCCACACAATGAATGGAAATCTATGCAATGTCCCCACAAATCACAAATACATGTGTGTATGTGTGTGTCCCCCTTCTCACAGGTGCAAAGGTGTATCGGTGCATTTCTACCTCCAGAATATGCAACAGTGGCACTAACCACCCTTTTCAATTCAGCAAGAAAAAATATAGTCTATTCAGCTTCTCAGGAGCAGCAAGAAAAGGGGAAAACATTCAGCTGGTCTCAATATACTCTGCGTATAATGAAAAGTGCGTTATTTACAGATAACATCCCCTGACAGTAATTCCAAGAGAGCACAGAGAAGAAAAGGGAGCAGGAAAGACGCAGCGGTGCGCTGTCAATCAAAAGAGGGGGTGGCGGGGTGTCATGGCGAGCCAATGATTTGTGTCGGACCGGAGTGGCAGACGGCCAGATCAATCTAGGCCGCACACAGGCGGTAATATGAAGACAGATTGGCTTAATTCTCTGCTGCAGCATCGGAGAGAAAATGGGTCTGGGGACTCCTTAAGGCTGGAGCCAGACAGAGTGGAGGAAGAGAGTAAGGGAGGCAGAGAGAGAGAGAGAGAGACACTGTGTCTCGAAACCTAGTGAGCTGACTCTATTGGCATCATTTGGCACCATCAAGATTTGATTGCCTTTGATTAATTTAGGGTAGAGATTTTATAATTTTCAGTAGATCAAGGGTACTTCTGCTTGCTCAGGCTATTGTTTCAAACAGACAAGAAGATACTAATAGTAGATCAGAATGTGGGAAGGATCAGTGTTTTACTCGATGCCTGACTACAGTGACTCAACTGTTTTTGAAGGTTTGGTGGTTGATTTCTCACCATGAACTATCTCTTCAGTCTGTGATAAAAAGCTCCAGTGTTGGTAATGACCACTGGCTCAGTAAATGAGAAACAAACTAATTGGCTTGGACAAAACACCACAAGACTAATCCAGCCCATTAGCAACAGGGGTGTTCCTGCTGTTGTTCCTTCAGTGTCTCTGTCACTGGCCCCAGCTGTGCGTGTCTCTGGTGCCATCTCCCTCTGTTGCACGGCCCAAAAATGGCATCAGTGTATGGACGATGGACAGACATCCAGACATTGAAGGGCCTCAAAGAGGATGTTGTTGTTGCTCTATTACTGCTCCATACGTGGGTTACATTGACTTGTTTTTTTCCTGTTTCACAGATGCTGCAAGTCTCATTACTTAAGGTGCAATGGACTCGGTAGATAAAAGTAACACACACAGTAAAAAGTTTTTTTTCATAAAAGTAACACACACAGGAGTACGCTACCAAACTAAACGGCTTGAGTTACAAATGAGCTTCTGAGGTAATTCAAACAGTAAATGAAAGCTCACAGGCTCAAGAACAAACTACAGTCATCTTCTTACACAAACATACACTATTAGATGTAAGTTTTTTGCTTTTTTATCTTGTGTAGTATTAGACGGCGGACCTCATGAAAAAGCACAAATGCCAGAGGTGAGTTTGTTTTTCTGTTGGAACTGTAGTTCTCCTTAATCATATACATTGACTTTAAGTAGGTATTGAAAAACTTCTGAAGACAGAATGCGTAAGTGCGAGAGAGAGATAGAGATAGAGAGAGAGAGAGAGAGAACTTAAAGGGTAACCTTGGAGGAGTGGCTGTAACAAAGGTGGAATGAGAACATGAATGTGTAGATAGAGCTGTGCACTGTACCTTATAGATGCAGATGAAAAGGTGACCTTGGACCAGATACATTAATAAAATAAAAAAAAACTCCAAAGACGCTGCTTTCACAACATTGGCTGACATTGCCGACTAGCTTCCACTGTGCCCACACCAGTCTTTCAGCCATTGATTAGCAATAAAACCCCCTCCAGGGCTGGAAAAAAGCGCCTTAAAATACTGTCAAGTCCATAGGCTCTAAATTTCCTCCACCATAACAATAAAGAAGATTGATTCCTCAATTCCAGAACTCAGTATGAGCAATTAGGAGAGCAAATACTTTGATAAGGCCCTAGCACCTTGCCTATGCATTTTAAGCTTAAGGAGGGAAGAGGCATCACACGTCAAGTGATGCATTTTGGGGCCAAAGGCAATATTCATCCATCCTTGCACCCTGATGGAAGGAATGAAAGGGGTAGGCTTTTTGCAGGATCTCCATCCAGTGGAGGATTATCCAGCAGATCAATGGCCAAATTGATTCTGCCGAGCGCAGTTCATCAGGGTTGACCAGCCCGCCGCAACGTGAGGAAATATTTCCCCCCGTGTCTGTCCATTCTTATTAATCCCATGCAAGAGGAGTCTATCTCAGAAAAGGCCACGGGGAACGCTCAGCAGGCCCACCAGCATTCATGGAGGAGAAGAAAGAAGTACATAAAAGAAGAGAGGATAAAAAGAAAGCAGGGTGCAAGGGTGGTGATGTATGTTATATAGCACGAGAAATGTCATTGAGAAATAGGGCGGTAAATAGATAGCTGGGAAAGAGACGGAGACCGGTAGGACCTGAACTACAGAAAAAGCCGCCAGCGATGCATTATTATTGCATGCTTCAGGCACAATCAAAGCGCTCGCAGTTTCTCCTGCAAAGAGCACTGCTGAAATATGTAGCTGTGGAGGAATGTCATGTGATACAGAAGCTGCTCCATAGGCTCCACTTTACCCTTCAGTGCTTGACTTGGAATCACTTGCAACAACAGTCTGGAAAGGTTATCCACCGCTATACTATGTTCCACAATCACAGGCTAATAGTACATGAGGGATTGGTGCATTACATACTTGCCATTAATATACCAAAGCCATATAACACTCACAAACTGTTCATTATGATTATGAACATTTGCCTATAAAATACTGCATATTGTCACTAGGGGTGGGCGATATGGCCCTAAAATAATATCACGGTATTTTATGATATTTTCACGATAACGGCATCCTTGGCGATATGACGAATCAATGAAAAATACTTTTATTAATTTCAAAAACACACTATTGCAACAAAAAAAAAGTTATATTAATATTCATTATATTAAATATGTGTAATACATATGAAAAGTATTAAATGGTTTTATTTATTAGAGTTTAGATTTATTTTATTTCAAATATAATTTCAATCATTCAGAGCCACTTTCCACCGTAGTCTATTGTGCCTAAATGACTCATATAAAGAATGTATGCCATAGTATGGCTAATTGCATGACATCATTAGGTAAACATGTTAGGATATGACGATATCATGATAGACTTTTTAAAATCGTTTTAAACATTATGACAATATTATTGCGAATGATACGATATGGCACAGCCCTAATTTTCACTGTACATAGAAGAATAGTAACTTTACAGGAGAAGGAAAAAAACCTTCTAAACTTTCAAAATAGGTCAATGTAAAATGATTTTTGAGTATTTTTATTGGTCCATTTATCATGTAATATTCACACTCTGTGGAAAACTAAAAATCTACAAATATGGAGTTACATGTTCTTCTTAGGACACTGACTGAACTGCACATCGCCGAAAACCTTTCACTCGACCCACACTCACAGATATGAGGTTCACACAGCTCAACAGCGCACCCCCCACCCCCTGCCCACTGTAATATTGTATGCCATGTTAATATTTTGATACAGAAAGACGGTAAGAAACATGTGGATACCACCTACCCCTATATATAGCTAACTATTTCTTTCTATAGTAAATCCTGTTCAATCCCTACAATGTTCAAGTCAATGTTACCCTTGCTCCACGGTGCACGTTACTCATCGCTGATTTCTACTGACGTCCAGGCTTTACTGAATCCCCACTGTAGGAGGTTAAATGGAGATATTTTTCACTGAGCCGATAAACTGACAGGTGATACAAACAGTGCTGCCGGGTTTGGTTTACAGTGCTTTTCAGCGTGTTGCAGGTTCGTCAGAGACTCAGAAAAGGCACAAAGGCGGATCATTAACAATGCTAATTAAGCACCAGTCTGGTGGCCTGTGGCCTAGAGCCCGGTCCACCTGAGAGTGGCAACAGAGCAGGACGTTAACACATGGCTGACCACAAGCCACCAAATCCCAAAAGCATAAGCTCCAGAAGACTAGAGAGAGAGAGAGAGAGAGAGCAGTGCAGGAGAAAAAGAAAGACATTTTACTGTAATGCTAAAAGAAGTACATGGCTAAATATAAAGGTGGAAAATTTCACCTTTTTTATCATTATTTTCATTACATTAGTAGTTTATATCATCAGCTTTTTAAAAATATTAAACAACTGCATGAGTCATTAGAAAAAGAAGGAATTTTAATTAGCTTTTGTAAAAAAAAAATACCAGTGGTGGCACTACACTCTCAGGAAAATGATATTCCTGTTACTGAGGTGGTGAGCCCTCATTACTGAGGTGATACCTTCAAGGGTACAGCTTCACAACCTTTAGTTTAGGGGGAAAAATCCACCATATTTCATTGCAATTATAATCATGCACCCTGCTTTCTTTTCTAAAACATTAAATATGTGGTGTAATTATGAATATATTTTGTGTTCAAAACAGTAGTATATTTCAATTGGTGTAGTTCAAAATGATGGCATATTTACATTGTTTTTTTCCCCGTTGGTATACAAAATGATATCTGTATTATCATTCTTTCTGACACTGTAATGAGGCTATCTGTCAGTTCCATCATTATCAAGCCTCAGACAACTGCGAAAATGTCTAGCAGCATTGTCACATATTTTTTTTCTGCATTGCCCACTCTTGGCAAGATACTCTTTAAAGTTCATGACTGCCATTTAAAACATTGTAATTCTCCATTTAGCAGAACCATTTAAAACCCTTTTTAACAAGTTATAAAAAGCAGACCGGTACAGCTACTCCAAATCCTCTTACACTGGCATTAACTTGCATTCATAAATTATTAACTTGTAGTTACGACGGTAGTTAAAATACACGTCATGATGTTATAAAGATTTAACTTGTCACAGCAGCAAATGTGAAATCATTTGTATTGCTACACTCCCGAAATGATGTCTGGAGAGTGTCTGCACTGCACTGTTATCTATGAGTTAGAAGTACTGTCACTAAACTGCATCTGAATATATAAAGTGCGTCTGCTGTAATAAAAGTGACACAAATGAATCATGCCACACAGCATACACAATTACCTTTCCCCAAACACTCACAAGGCACAGACAAGTTAAGCTCACTTTTTTCTGACCCTATTCTATAGCTTTCTTAATTAAAGTACTAACTGTAGATCAGAAGACGAATTTCTGCCTGTGAAAGAAACAGACCAAATTACAGAAGCAACTGAAGCCATCATTTCACAGGATTCGTTTACATAACCGTACTCCAGGGGCATCTTTTAAACCCAAGTGGCATATGTGCGAACTCAAACAGGCCATATAGGAAATGAATTGCTAGTTTTCATTGCCTAGAAGCTTATATCTCTGGAAAAGAGCGGCATTCATTCCCCTCGATCTTTAAGATGCACTAGATTTGCTTCCCATTTCCTTTTCTTTTACGGCCGTCTCCTCACCTGCGTCCTGCTGCCTCCCCCACCCCTTACCGCGACTGAAGGTGCCTCCGGCATATATTTGCATGAGAGCCTGTGTAACCAATTCCAATTTCAGGCAGAATTTGTTTTCCAGGCCCCATCCTCAGGTTTTAATTATAAAGTGAGGCATCCGAAGAAAGCGCCCAGTGCGTTTCAGGTGGCTATTCATTCGCCGGTGCAACTGAACCGTGAAATTATTCGCGAGTCTAATCATTGACTAAACAATAAAACATTAATTCAGGGAAAATGGATCAAAGTGAGGTGCTCAAAGAATAGGATTGGGGTCCTTGGGGTGCAGTCAAAAACCAGCAGGGGCATTTGAGACACGCCAGTACTCACAAGCTCTCAGCTGGTTTTACAGGTATGCTCTATCAGGTGGATGCAGATTTCCTGCCTGTGGGAGCAATTCCAAACAATAAAAAAGAAAAAAAAAAGGGACATTTGCATAGGCATTAAAATTCTGAGTAATCCCGAGCACTTTGCACCACTTGTTCTCAACAGGAGCTGCACTGGAAAACTACTGTTTCTAGCTGCAACACTTTGAGTACTTCACTACAGAACAATATAAGCTCCATTCCATTCCTTAGTATGGATATTAAAGTCTTTTTTCTAAGGCTAATGCAATTTCTCTTTACCTTTGATATTGGCTTATCATTACAAATTCATTCACCTCTTCAAATGCAAAACACCACAATCCAGTGCCACTGTGCTTCTTAAATATTTCATTACTTGAGCACATTGGTTGAGTCTTAAATATTATTCAAGGTCGTTCACTTGCAAGCTAGTCACCTGATGATCACTGGCCAGATGCTGAGAGCTCTTTACAGCCCACCTCAGGAAAACTTAGGGCCTCAAAATGACAGGTCTTCTGTTCTCCAAGGCCAGCCATCATCTGTTAACATCTGTGAAAAATGATAAAACTAATATTTCTGGTACAGCCACCATTTCAGTGACACAATAAGGTATGCGTTAACAGAACACTCCAAACATTTTTCAGTCTAGTCTCTATCAGACGCATCTGGAGCATAAAATCAATTACCACAGACAATAATTTACTCGTACGTAGACAAACTTACTAAAAACCTGCTCAGAACAGAACCCCAGTGGAAAGTTCCTGCAGTATGTGTCTACTGGCTTCTATTAGAAGTGTCTCAGGCAGAGGGAAACACTGACAATATCACTCATCTTAAATAACTGTTCGCTACATATGCAGCAGACTGAGACTGGGTTAAACACAGGAGGATTCATTAAATATTTCCACTGCATAAAAAAAAAAAATCAGCTCTCAAGATCGCCCTTTTAACATTTCAACCCTTTCATTCGCAACGCCAACCCAGCTATGTCATTCCCAGCCATTGCAGTGACCAGCAGTCCTAGTGACTGCCAAGGTTACACGTGATTGATGTTTCTCATTTAGTGTTTGAAATCAATGAAGATAACTAAGTGGATTTTAAACGATTTTTCAATTTATTTAATGATTTTCCTTTTTCTGTTCAAATCTAATTTGTAGCTACTTTAAGAGCTGACACTCTGTTAAAGCCACACTTCTGAACCAGCGCTATCGGAGAGTGATGTGAACTTGTAAACCCTTCAAGGTGACCAAAGGACGGACGGCAAGAGGAAGCAACAGCGCCTTCCCCCTTAAGCGCTTATTCAACACTATCAGTAATTCTGACTGGCAGTAATACACTCATTATCCTGCTCCATTACATAGTGGCTGTAGTGTATTCTGCTGTAATTAGGAAGCCATACTCACACAGTCCAGTGGAGTATCAGTCTCCTTCACTCGTTTTCTCCACACTTCTCTATTTATTGCTAGCCTTTTTTCCCCCCCATTTCCCCTTTCTCCATCCATTTCTCTCATTCTCATGACAGCCAGCTTGGAGATATGAAAACTTGTGATTGACACACCAATTTCCTTTCTGCCAGCATGTGCCAAAGCCCCGATTTCTCAAGGTCTCTTTTTTTTTCCTTGTGCCTCAGGTGAACCCAATAAACGGAAATATGACTGAAAAGACGCATCGGTCTTCTGATAGATAAAGAACCAAAGGAGTCACTGAATATTGATGTGTGATTAAAATGATTGTTGAATCCTCGCATTATCCCCTAGCAGGCAGGTAACATATCTCCATGTCACTTCTATCTTTCTTGAATTTGCCATGTAGCCACTGGTCAGGGAAATGCTTTAACAGTTCAAGGATGACCATTCATGTGACATGACATGTACATCATGTTAACTGAGAGATGAACTGTGTCTTGTACAAAGTTTCCAGTTCACTGAAGACAGACCGAACCACTAAAAGGTCCTTTAACCATGCCGATCATATAATACATGAGTGTAGATCACATCCTATCTGCCAGTCTTAGCAGATCTTTGGACCACTGCTCTGCATACACATTTATCGTTTCTTATAAATGCCATAAATAATAAATATACAGACCACGTTATTAAAAATGACTCCTACCTTTTGAGCACATCTATGCAGCTGACATTTTCTCAGCAGGCAGTACATTATAATAAAGTCAGTCATACACTGAATGATCACCGCATTTGGAAAACTGACCTTGCATCTACACTCAATGTCCATTTTATCAGCTCCACTGACCATACAGGCACACTCTGTACTTCTACAATGACTGTAGTTAGCCTGTTGCTCTGCATACCTTATCCCTCTTTCACCCTGTTCTTCATTGGTCATGACTGACACAGGAACACCACAGAGCAGGTATGATTTGGGTGGTGGATCATTCTCAGCGCTGCAGTTAGACTAAAGTGGTGCTGGTGTAGTAGTGTGTGTTGTGCTGGTTTGTGATTGGATCAGATAACGCAGTGCTGCTTGAGTTTTTAAACACCGTGTTCACTCACAGTCCACTCTGTTAGAAACACCTATCTCATTGGTCCACCTTGTAGATGTAAAGCTAGAAAGAGTAGCTCATCTACTGCTGCACAGTTTGTATTGGTCATCCTCTAGTAATCCATCTGTCATGATAGGACCCCACCGATAGGATACTGTTGGCTGCATTTTTTTTTTTTTTTTGGTTGTTTTGGGGGAGTATTCTAAGTCCAGCATTGACACCAAGGGCTTTAAAAACTCTAGAAGCCCTGCTGTGTCTGATCCACTTGTACCAGCGCAACACTAACAAATTACAACCACGTCAGTGTTACTGAGGCACTGAGAATGATCCATCATCCAAATCATACTTACTCTGTGGAGTTCCTGACCATTGAAGAGCAGGGTGAAATGTGGATTATAAATAAGTATGCAGAGCAACATGTAGACTACTGTCTGTAATTGTAGAACTACAAAGCAAAGAGTGTAGCCTTACCTTTCCAGTCTAATTTCCACATGGACATAGTTCTGTTTGGAACATTAACAAACAAGAACAAAGAGAAAGGCAAGCCCACCATTAGCAATATAGCCATTGTCACAGAGGTGTTTCTGGCATTTCAGAAACAGGAAAGCCCAAAATACATATGCTTGTCATTGGAAGGTCTGGAGAAGCTTTAGTGCTTCATATCAATGTCTTTGTTTAAAATAATAATAAATAATAAACTATAAAACAGTTAAATCTCGTCAGTTGCTGACAGTGTGTGTATGATCATGGAAAGCCTGTTATTTTCTGTTCATACAAAGCTACAAAACTGAAGGAGTGTTGAGATGACATTAAAGCAACTCGATTACCAGAAAGCAACAAGAAAACATTTTAACATTTAACATTTCTAAAACCAAGCACCTTAACATTTTATCAACCAAGTAATCTATACTTGATAAAGGAACAGGGCATCGCTGGGAACTAGATTTTTATTACTGACTTATATTTCTATAAGGGTCTGAGTAACAAATTCACAGCCTCTTTTATTTTGAGTAACACCTCGCTCTGATGTTCTGGCTTTAATAATCCCGAGATTCTGTCCGTTTTCATATAAAGTTAAACAAAAAGCTGTGCAGGTGTAATTTACTCGTCAGAAAGTCAGTAGCGGTGAGATGTGTCCGTGTATTTGTGTCGTTATAGGGACAGACAAGATGACTTTCTGTTTGTTAAGTACATAATAGAAAACAAAAGGCTGAGTCACAGAAACATTCTCCAAACGTAAAGAAGAGACTAGGATAAATATTACCTCAACAACGTTCAACACATTTCTGTTCGAGGCTCCAGTAAAACACTCCTGAGCTCCTCACCGCGGTGCATGGTGGACCTACAGCGCTGAAGCGACGAGTGTTTCCCAATTCATCTCTCAACACTCTGACCCCTTGAAATCTTCAACCCTCGTGCCTTCTGCTCACCTTTCAACAACGTCACCGAAGTGAACATATCAATGAAGGATATAAGGCTTATGGCAAAAAACGGGACGAGCGAAAGTCTGCAGACAGCAAAATTTTTGACGATTTAGAAATTATTTTCGATTTAGGACGCATTTTTTAGGTCCCAAAAAGAGTAGTTGTTCAGGGAAAAGAGGACGTTTAGTCACCACGGAACTGTTTCAAATTTAGTTCAGGAACTGAAGTGTGAAATATGTCTGAATTATCAACAGACACTGTAGTGGCTTAAGTTCTCTCTGTGAAATACGGCTGAATTAACCGTTCCTACATGTGCATGCGCGTTGCAACTGTGAGCTGTGAGCTGAGAGCAAACCCAAACTGGCCTCATAAGTCTGGACCTGTGTGGATTAGCACAACGGGGCTATGCTAACTGTAGGGTGACCAGATCTGAGATGGACGACTACTAACGTGCAGACTGACCAATTAAATGTTTACAGAGAAGGTTATCAACCAATAACGGTAGCTCTACAGTCAGACCGTCCAATCCGAAGATTTTAGGCTACTTCACCACACCCCCTTCTCAGTCAAGCGAACCAAACGGAGTAGGGGAAGGCAGGACAAGTTTGTGAATGAAAACGCTTCTCCAAATTCTATGTAAGCTCTAGAAAAACAAAATCCCAGACGTTTGTGAAATTCTGCCCGGACATTTTTTTAAGTCTAAAAAAAGAGTAAAAGAGGACGTCTGGCCACCCTAGCTAACTGGGCCTGTAGTGGAAGTTCCCTGGTGGTTAGGGAACTGGGCTTATAACTTTAAGGAGCTGGCAGGTCATGACTGAAGTGATCTTGAGCAAGGCACCTAACCCACAACTGCTCCTTGTGTACCATGGCTAGGGTTTCACTGCACAGACTGGGTTAAATCCAGAGAACAAATTCCTCTGTGTGCAGGCCAATATAACAATTCTAATTAATATTGTATAATAATCACACACAAACACACGTATATGTGTGTGTGTAAGAAACAAAATGGAAGTTGCATTGTAAGTAATATAAACATGGGAAATCAAAAGGAAGTAGTCCCCAGCTGTTGCCCTCTTGTTGCTCATTATACAGATATTTTAGTGCAAATAGGAAGAGCTGAGTAATATTTACAGATTCTTGAGGAGAAATCACTGTAAGTACCAGGACAGTACATTCTGCCATGCTGCATGTTACATTGTAAGTATAGGGAAAATACACAGTATGTATGGGAAAAGTGCACTGTAAAATGCAGGCTGTATTAAAAAGTGTTACCGAAAGTTCTAATACTACCTTCTGACACTGTACCATAACAAAGGGTGCATATCTTCACAGTACTCCTGTCTTTCACATCTTTTTGAATCTTATGCCATATTGCTCATCCTTGCAGCCTCCCTCCTCTCACCTTCACAGCATCTCAGATCCATAACATGAGCTGGGCCTCCACACAAGCCCTGCCCTAACCTGTCCCTCACCCCAAAGCCACCGGCTTAAAGAGGAAATGCTGATTTCAGCGTGCGCTGCTGTTCACTAGGGCTGAATACCAACAAGTGCCTGGTGCAAGCACGGAGTAAAAGGGCCAAGACAAATGTGGATACATATTAAAGAAAATTATTCTTAGCCCACAGTTACTCCAAAGGCAGGAAAGACACTTAGCTGCAACGGGCCAAAAAATCAATAGCAATTTATTCTCTCCTTGGACTCCAAACACAGCGAGTAAATAATCCTGTCCCCACATGCTCCTGTCCCAAGAGTGCGCTGGCGTCTGTCTCCCTCTCTCCCCCTCTGTGTGTGTCTCTCTTTCAATCTCGTAGTTCATGAGCAGACCTGCCTGACCCTGCAGATCACTTCCACTTTGGGCAGATATCCACTGTCACTCCACTACTGCGCTGCAGGTCTCAACAGTAGAAAGAAACCTCAGGACTTAAAACAGACTGCAATACAGTGTATTAGATCTTGCTCTCTGAATTATATAATCAAATAATTTAGCCACAGTCTGATGAGCACGAATTGAATTGTATTAGGGCAGGGATGTTCAAAACAAATATTTCTTTAATATTTCTGTCAAAAAGATGTAAGATTTATAACAAAAGCTAGACCTGTTTACTATGCTATGTAGCGGCTACTTCTCATCCCTAAAACATTTTAATATAAGTGCCACTGGAGAGCCTTTTCATTTTCAGTAGCCCATGTTACAGTTATCGTAAGTGGAATTAACCCCAGTACAGATACATTCATGGGGAAGCACACTGAAAAAGTAAATAAAATGTGGAAACCTTTATTGTGGGGAAAAATGAAGACACAACATGCTCAGCATATTTCAGTCACTATATAAAATTATGCACAAAGCTTTATTTATGTTTGAATGCGCCAATGTTTGACCATTGCAAAATGCTTTATATTTATGGTTGAGTTAATACAGAGCACGGTTTGGATCAGTAAGCTCTTATTATTGATTTGTTTGATCAGATTACCCTTCTGAGCATTTTTTAAACTAACCAAACAGCTACACGTTTTTGGCAGACCAGAAATATGAATTAATGCTGAATAATAACACATTTTCTAGACACTCAATGTTTTTCAAATTCTTTGGAACATTAGGAAGTCGCCTCAACCATCACCAACGTGCAGCATCAATCAAAATAAGATTCTTAACATAACACTGTAGCAACTCAAATAGGTGATTAACAAAGAACAACAGTTTAAAACAGAAGAAGCAATCAGTCTGCTCTGCTTTATTGCACTGAATGTATGTGAGTATCATCACTGTCCAGTTTACTACATGGTTTGAAAGTGCATTTCATGGACGTGATCTTTAAAGAATGACATGAGAGACAGAAAAAAAACTCTTTAAAAATTTAAAGAAGCTTCAGATAAAGAAAACCAATAAAGTAAATCAGTTAGGGTCCCCCCCCCTAGAAATGTTAACAGAAAGAATTAGAATTTTTTTCTTGTTTTCCAGCATGTGAGCACTAGCTGTAGGGTGGCATATGGGAATATTGAGAGCAAATATACAGCTACATATAGCAATATGACTTATGACTAAACGCATGGGTAGATGTAGGCCTGCAGGAGTTTGACAAAAACAACTGCCTATTTCTCAGACCACATGCTGGTGTGTGATTCATCAGAACACTCACAGCAGATCTATTGGAAACAACAGGCATTAGCTCCCCACACGCGCTGTGAAATGTCTGCAATTTGTAATTCTGTGGCTTGGTAATTGTACTCCTCAGCTAACTACAGCTCACAAAAACAGAATCACTTTAATTTGATGAGGTGTACTGAATAATTGCATATTAAAGTCTAATAATGACTTTGCTGAAAGTTTGCGACTATCTGCTGTTCTGGAATCAGGGGTATTAATATGGAGTGCCCCCTCCACCCCACCCTCTTTGCTGCATTACCAGATTTTTCTGGGAAAGCTTTATATCAGTGTTGGAGAAAATACCAAGCACCCATCCTTATATCTATCCTAACACACAGTGTTTAATTTGTTGGACTCCACAGGGAGCTGTTAGCTAACAGAGGTAGCATTAATAATGATGATGGTATTTAAAACTACAGATGTAAAACTACAGTGTCTAATTTATATTCCACATGACCTGATAAATTGTCAAGGTGTGCCTGCAAGGAAAATCATTTCTGGACCATTTAAGGTGGAACCGAATTTTTCAGTAAGAAGCAAGAATGTAAACACTGCACTGAGATGGAAAGCCATTAAATTACAAAAACACATGACGCTTTATCTACGTGGGGAAAAGAATACTTTCAGGAAGTAAGCACTCATGAATTTAGAGTGGATTCCAACCACTAAAATAATGTAAAACAGCAAAAATATGTCAATATTACCCACTTTTGGAGAAAGAATAAAGCAATATCCTAAACTCCTTTCATGATTTTCAACATTTGGAGGTCCCTCTCAGTCATTTCTTTGCTGTGAACTGAGAAAGAACACCTAACATTCCTGACCAAGTCACTTTGGTTAATTTTTTATTTTATTTTATTTTTACTTGTTTACTGACACTAGGAGGGTGGCACGGTAGTGCAGCAGGAAGTGTCACAGTCACACAGCTCCAGGGACCTGGAGATTGTGGGTTCTATTCCTGCTCCGGGTGACTGTCTGTGAGGAGTTGGTGTGTTCTCCCCGTGGGTTTCCTCCGGGTGCTCCGGTGTCCTCCCACAGTCCAAAAACACACATTGGTAGGTGGATTGGCGACTCAAAAGTGTCCGTAGGTGTGAGTGAATGTGTGTGTGTTGCCCTGTGAAGGACTGGCGCCCCCTCCAGGGTGTGTTCCTGCCTTGCACCCAATGATTCCGCTAGAACGGTTTCTAGTACGCAAAAACTGACTGGAGAGTTTTTTTTTTGTTTGTTTTGTTTTTTTTTGAGTGGCCCCAAGAAAAATTTCCTCTGGAGGGAAAAAAGGGTTAAAAAACCTCTTCTGTATATCTTATGTAAATAGGTATTTTTTTAACAATTGTGAACGTCGCTTTTAAGGCTACGTTTTGAGGTTGAATCACAGTGTAACACAAAGCTATATTTTTTCATGACACTGTAAACAGTTCAGGAGTTACATGCTAAGCTGTTACCTTTGTACTCTACTGTACTCTGCTCATTTCAAGTTTCTTGTGAATCCTCGGGTATTAAGTGTGTTTAAGGGTGATTGTCCCTCTTTGCTGCATAATCTCTACTATTTTAAAAAGGCTTCAAACTAGATGTTTGGACACTGCAGTGAGTATATTATTGTATTCAGCTTAAATGTCACTATGGAGGTTAGGTCAAGTACTGGTGTTTTATGATTGTACATTCTTGCATTAATTATCTGTAACCTCTTCTCCAGTTCAGGGTCACGGTGGGTCCGGAGCCTGCCTGGAATAACTGGGCGCAAGAAAACATCCTGGAGGGGGCGCCAGTCCATCACAGGGTAACACACACTCTCACACACACCTATGGACACTTTTTAGTCACCAATCCACCTACCAACGTGTGTTTTTGGACTGTGGGAGGAAACCGGAGCACCCGGAGGAAACCCACGGGGACACGGGGAGAACACACCGACTCCTCACAGACAGTAACCCGGAGCGGGACTTGAACCCACAACCTCCAGGTCCCTGGAGCTGTGAGTGTGACACTACCTGCTGCACCACCGTGCCACCCTCTGATTCTTAGTTCTAATTATGAATGATTCGTATTAAAATATGCCTCTTCAGCTCATCCCAAAGGTTTTGGATGTGTCCTAACACTCCAGAAAATACAGATACACCACTCCACAGCCTAATACTGGGAGGTTTTATACCTCTCTAGGCTTCACTTCATTATAATAACATTTTATTTAAAAAGCGCCTTTCAAGACACCCAAGGACACCGTAAAATAAATAATGAAAGAGGTAAACAAAATAGATTAAAGATTTTTTAAAAATCTCATCCATATGCTAGTTTAAAAAGATGAGTTTTAAGTCTGGTTTTAAAAACCGTCTACAGTTCATTAGGAAGACTACTTCACAGCTTTGGACCTGTCAAACAAAATGCTGTTTTTCCCAATGGTGCTTAGCTTAAAAGGTGGGACCTCAGGCAAGTGTAGGCTTGAGGAAAGAAGAGTACGCACTGGACAGTATGATTGGAGTATACCACTGATGCAGTCAAGTGGAGTACACTTAGCAGCATCAGAGCTCTCCTCCTTTTCCAGATATTATAAAAATTTATGAAATTCTCACGATATGGGTCTTTTTATACCGACATGTATTTGTTCTGAGAAATCTCAGAGAGAAAATGCTTTGACACTGAGCTAATTCACTAAAGAAAAGCTGAATTATCACTGTGGCATCCCTCCAAAAGCTTTCATAAGCAACCTGTCTTCTTATAGTGCGTTGCCTGACTGCTGCTGTCCAGCAGGGAAAATCTCAACAAGCACTTTATTTTCCCAACACAATGTGAGCTCAAACATCCAAACTCTGAAGCACAAATGAACCAACTACCAGCAAATCCCTAAAAGCTGATGCAGACATTTTAACACCCCATGGTGTCATCAACACGCTTATTGGTGCAAGTGTATTATACACCGCAAAATTGACTGTAGAAACTCACACTTCTGTTGATGACCCAATTTTGTGGAATGTTTAGGAAACTCTTAGTAAATGGATTTGCTCCGTCATCCACTAAATGCACTAAGAGGCTGACTCAATATGAAATCAGGTTTTTGTGACAAGATCATTGGGAAAGATAATGTCGGCGTTGCGGAGGATGTGTAGCCCTCGGCCGAAGCCGAGCTGCTCGATTCATTCTCATTTTCTCAGACAAGCGCCAGTCAGCTCCCTCAGACCAAATCCCTGTCTCGCAGGGATCAGCGAACCCCGAACTGACGCATCCGACACACTCAAAAGACACAATCAATATGTCTTCTTCAGAGTCTGCAGCTCCTAAGGCAGGGATAGGCTCTCCGATCTCAGGAGTGGCCCTTCCAATTAGCCCAGTGAAATATACACTTGCACACTGGGTTTTATGTTTCAGGAGCAGACAAATGCATCTTGATTCCAACTACCACTACTACTACCAACATGCGTTTGGATTTTGGAAACATGTGTCAGACTATGCTGTGATATAGACATTAGTGCACATTTCAGCATATTTGACATGTAATTGCCTAACAGTTTGTTTTGAGACATTTTTGGGAGGTTTCCTGTCCGTATGGAGCTAAATAGCTGCCATTAGTATTTGAATCAGAATTTATCATATTTATTAATGGCAGCCATTTCTCTATTTCAGACAATTGAGCCCAGATAAGCCCAGAGATTTTCTCTTTTGTATCAAATGTTCAGTCCAATTCAGGACATGTCTCTACCTATTGGGCTTTATGGCATCCACGTTCTCAGTGGTTCCCCTTGGCCTTGTTTAGGATGAGAAACTTCCAGCACTGGGCTTTAGCACATCTCTTGTCACCTTACCAAGATGTCCTAGGTCAGACAGCACATGAACATGGAAGTGGATTTTCCTCTCTGGGGGAAACCCCTTTAAAGGGAATGGAAGCCCCCCCACACCCCGCTCAACTGGTCCGTCAGGTCTGGGAGATACAGCAGGCTGCTGCAGATCTCTTTGCCTCAGGTGTGAACATGTACTGGACATCAATTCACCATTTTAAACCCTTCGAGCCACTGGACGGTGTGGAGCTGGTTCCTTTCTATTAAGCCTGATGTCAAGTTCTGATGTTGGATGATCAAAACTGCCACTCCAGCTAATCTCAAAAGCAGATGGGGCTCTACATCACTCCAGATAATGGAGTTCCATTGCTCCACAGCCCAGCGTTGGGGGTTATATACCCCTCTAGCCAACACTTATAATTGGGCACTGTGACCTTAAACTCATTTACCTCTGCCCCATACAATCCTAATGGCAACGTTTTTCTCTGCAAATGATACAAGCTTTGTGTGTAGAGCTGAACACGTTTGTCAGCTATGGGTGCACCATTATATGGCACAGCCTAATCTCTCACACAGAAGGAGGGTCTATAGCATTATAATGTATCTAAGGAACCAGGCTCACAGACTACCAGAACAATTGTCTTCTAATCTAAAATCTGATAGATGTAACTTGTTCATCTTGATCATTGTTGTTGTCTCCTACACAGTCATATCAGAATATACTGACCCTCTCCTTGTTTCTATACTCACTGTCCATTCCCTCCGCTCCACTGAATTTGGAGGCTCCACTATGTAGTTCTACAATTACTGATTTGTCTCCTTTATATTGCACTACATGCATTGTTTCACCCTTTCACTTTGTTATTCAAATGGTGAGGAAGCCCACAAGACCACCACAACGCATGTAATCATTGTTTCCACTCACTGGGCAACCTTGAGAGTCCACCTTGAATATGTAAAGTCAGAAGTTCTTTTAACACATGTAGTGCACAGGAGATTTTGTTTTAGATGCATTCTCACAGCTGAAAATGTTCTGCATGTTTTAGGTTTGCGCAGCTTGTGCATGAGATACTCTGAAATATTAGTGGCTCTATTCACACATGCTCACTCGGATATACTCTAGTCTTTCGCCAGTGGGTATATGACACCTTTGGCTGGATATTCTTAGTCCAACAGGGACACTGAGGAGTTTAACTCTAGCAGCACTGCTGTGTCTGATCCACTCGTACCATTGCAACAAATACCACCACTACACCCACGTCAGTGTCACTGCAGCACTGAGAATAATCCACAAGCCAAATACCTGCTCTGTGGTGGCGGGTAAACAAATATGCAGTGCAACAAATGGACTGCAGTCTGCAACTAGGACTACAAAATGCTCCTATATGGTCAGTAGAGCTGAGGAAACGGACAGTTAATGTAGGTGGTCATAAAATTCTGACATGACTATGACACCCTCGTGTCCGTGAACTGAGGCGAGCTAGTAGCTCTTTCATCAAATTCTCGCGAGAACAAACGATGCGAAATGTCACACTGTCCCATAACAGCTTCAGGATTTTACAGTGGCATTTGATACGTTTTGTCGCTAAATGTTATTCCAGATTTACTGTAGTCGACACGATAAGGCTTCATTGAATTTGAGAAATGCCATGGAATGTTGTAGGCGAGTGAAAAGCCAAATGAGGCTCAGTGTTCAGCATTGAGGACGAACAACTAACAGAACACGAGAAATACACAAATAAACTAATCAAATGAGCATAGTCATTGCTTACCGATCATGACGAGGACACTAAACGCTGTTCAAATCCAACTTCACCGCGGGTGACTTTTGTCAACAATTTTAACCGTCATACTGAGCATGTACGTGAGCGAGGGGGCTTGTGGGTAATGAAGTCCCACACCTGTTTTACTCTGACGCATGACTAGTTTGGCAGGCAAGTTAATGCAACTGATAATACCACCTGTATAGGTTTGGCGGCGGTGCTCTTATTTCTTTATGATGGAGCGCTCAAACGAGGATCGTACGTCTATAATTGACTTAGCGCGGTTCAGAAAAACTACATTTCCTCCAGAGCCGCTCAGAGCCCAGTATGTTGACGGAACTGTGAGAAACTGAGCTGAAAAACCAGATGCTAAGGCGCGGGTTTGCCTTGTATTAGATTGTGTGAGTAAAGCCAGCCTTTTTAGTCGTGTCCAGTCTCCAGGGAGTCATGCAGGGAGTGTCCGGGGTCGGCTCGGTTCAGTTCGGCCACGAGGCTGAGAGGAGCGAGTGTTTACACACTGGAGCCGCTGAGAGTTATGTAAGACTGCAGCCCGTTCACATATCCTCATCCATGCTCACAAATACCCGCTGATATTTATCACCAATATCCCGCTCACCTCGAGATTTGACGAGCTTTTGGGTTTGTTTGTGGAGGAGGAGGGGTATGTCATACAAAAGCAGAATCCCCGCCTCCCCTCCACAACACAGCGCAGCAATTATTAGACAACCCACTGATAACCTACAGACGGTCATGTAATGATAATATTACTGTGATAATGTGTTTCTGAGCTTGTCGAGGTTATCGTCTGTATTTGAAGGGCAGTCGACGACCTGCATGTTTTATGATTAACGGTTAACTTACGTTTTCCTGTGTTTGTACACTGAACTCCACTCAGGTGGGGTTTTCTAACAGTTTGGTCAGTATATAATGACACATTTCTGCTATATGTTTTTGAATTCTATATATTTTGTTAATTGACTGAGACCTACAAACAGAGAGACTAATCCATCTTTTGGGTCTGCTGTTCTGGATATAGTTTGCCCCTTTTAACTCTGTTCTTCAGTGGCGAGGAAGCCCACCAGACCACCACAAAGCAGGCACCTCTGTGTCACTGTACAACCTTGTGAGTTAACCTTGTATATGTAAAGTCAGAAGCTATTTTCACATGGAAACTCCAGAGAAAGTTGAGTCTTGAGTATTAGCTTTGTAAATGTTCTGAAGTTGTCCTTCACACATGTAGTGTTTGTTTATTTGTTTGTTTTTAAATGCATTCTCACAACTGAAAATGTCCTGTGTGCTTTAGGCATGGTGTATTGCATGCAGGATATACCCTGGAACATTATTGGCTCTATTGTGTTCACTTGGACATTACCCAGAATTTCTAGTAGGGTGCCAGCAGGAGCAAGTTGCTGCAAAGTCCAGGACAAATATTATCGGTGTTTGCTTTCAAACATTCAGCTCATCCGGGCAAACTCCTCAAAATATCTGGGTTACTGTGCATGTGTGAAAGGGCCTAGAGGGTTTAGCAGTGTTGGTCATCCTCAGGATGTATCATGACAAATTTCTACCCTATACAGATGCTGTCAGATTTGTATCATTATTTAGCAGATGAGTTAAAACGGAGGAGAACATTGTTTTTCCCACCATTTTGGAGGTATTGTTTGGCCAAGGCTGTTCTCTAGTTTTAGTCACTCAGGAGTATTTTCTTCCATGCCTTCCTTTAACTGGTGAAATGATATGAGAGTGGTGTCTAAAAAGTAACAGTTATTATCAGTCTCACTGTGGAAAATGTTAAAATTGTAACCACTGGGCAAGATTTTAAAATCCTGTAAATTGTTTGCTAAATTCTGCTTCATCCATATAGATTATTATTATTATTATTTTTTTTTTATTATTTAGTTGTTGTTTTTTCTGTTGTGGGCGGGTGTTATGTTTGTATTGGTGGACTTGGTATGTAGTAGTCTTTGCTGGAGTTTTATACACCCTCCAAGAGTCTGGTGTGGAAAAGTGTCTCTATCTAGGTGACAGTCTCTGTCCCATTTCTGATTATGCCACAATACTTCATGGTTTAATTTATTACTGTGTCAAATATTGGGTTGTTTTATGAAGCTGGCAAACCCTTGTACAGCTTGTGTCTAAAATTGGAGCACCATCTCACCTTACTTTTGACATACCTTGTGTTTTTTTTTTTATTATTTATTTGGGTTGCTGGTAATATACAAAATAACATGAGAAAATTTAACTGTAAATGAATGCAACAAAAGTTTCCTTGATTACAGCCAACGTACCCTGCTGTTAGGACTGTGTTATCCCGGTACTTGTGGCAAGATGTAAATAAACCCTGCACCCAACTGTGGACTTCAAGGGCTTTAGAGTTTCATAACTGTTCACAGGTAACTCCACTCTTGCCATAGACAGTGTAGCTGATAGTATCCAAGTATGAAGTTGGAGGCAGCAATGCAGGGTCAGCACTTCAACCTTTATGTTCAGGGCATACAGTTCAATATTGTTAAAAGATGACAGTTAATCCCAATAACGGTCCCAGGTCTCCGTGCTGAGTTTGTCTCTGTGTGGAATTCTCTCACTTTGCTCACACATCTCCAGTTTTATGTGCTGTCACTGCTGCCCAAGTATAATAATAATGTATGTACTTTGCAGTTTTCACTTTTCCATCCACTGACAATACCTGGAAAATGGCACGTTGGAGACGTCATATGCTAGATTATACGTGACAGACAATAACTGATGGATCATTCTAACAGCAGTGTATAACTGCAAGACTCCTGTTAACTTCTCTATGAAGTGAAGGCTAATCTGTAGGATGAACAGTCAGATTCATATCATTTGTTTATTTATTTTTGTGCCGGAAAGATTGTATTCAGAAAACATGCACCTTTAGTCCAGTATGTATTGAGAACTGAAAATCAGGCTTTTAACTTTGTTAATGTGTCCTTGTGATGTTGTTTGTATGGTAGAAGACGACGTCATGAATGAAAAAGTAGCTAAACCCTGACTGAATTTATCTGCTTTGAAACTGCAGTGCTCCAGAGGCCATTTTTCAGGTTACAGAGAGCAGCAGAGGGGTAGGTAAAGTCAGAGGTGGGGTATAATTGCATATTCATAGATCTGTGCAGACTAATCATAGGTAAAAAAAAAAAAAAAAAGTAGCATTACACACACTTAAAGCAATTAGTGTGTGTGTTTTTATTTATTTTATTTTATATTAAATCTGTACTTTTAATTAACTGGGATCAGAAGTTTAATTGAGGGGGAATTTAACAAGAAGGGGGTCAAATTTATTTTCTTGTGACTTAGTACAACATAAGGGTAATTAGCACAAGGACTTTCATATGAACTTACATTAGCGTGGTCCAGATTAGTCAGCACAAAGGTTTGTATTATGTTACTGTTTGTATAGTTGAGTTTTTCTACAGAAAAATACTGCAGTGCATGGTTTGCCTTACATGTGAAGGACACCATGGCCTGTGTGCGGGGAATTTCATGGCAAACATGAATCTCTGCAATCTAGACAATTAGGGCTGCTTGTGTGAATCACCCACAGCCAAAACATTATCAGTAAATGTTCAATAAATTCCAATGTTTTGAATATGAAGAGATTTACTTTCTATATATGGACTTATTGCTCTTGGGAGTGAATGGTACATTTTGAAACTTTAATGATGTTTACAAACTGCATCAAATGTTGTATTTCATAGAAGTGAGGATATTTCGCGTTCCCATGGTACGCTCTCTTTTAAGAATTAAAAGCTTTAAGAGAAACAACTTTGAACAGTGCCATAATTATGTCATTTTGTAACATTTGCTGAAAGGATTGCAGTGAAACTGAGTAGACCTTTTAGCTCCAAGCCGTTTGATTCTGTTCCTGAAAAGTCCAGGGTCATCACTTATAACTTTGCTATGACACATTACATTCATTCATCATTCATTGTCTGCAATTGCTTATCTAGTTCAGAGTCGTGGTGGGTACGGAGCTTACCCAGAATCATCGGGCACCTTGTGAAGGACCGGCGCCCCTTCCAGGCAGGAACACACCCTGGAAGGAGCGCCAGTCATTCACAGCGTTGGCACACACACACACACACACACATTCACTTGAGCAGCCAATCCACCTACCAACATGTGTTTTTGAACTGTGGGAGGAAACTGGAGCACCCGGAGGAAACCCAAGTGGAGAACACACCAAACTCCTCACAGACAGTCACCCAGAGCAGGACTTGAACCCACAACCTCCAGGTCCCTGGAGCTGTGTGACTGCGACACTACCTGCTGCACCACTGTGCCGACCTCTGTCACATTACATACCACAGATAAAATATATCATGTGATATATATAACATTATGATATTAAGAAATGCAGTTATGTTTAAACTTAACTGCAAATACATGCATTTAAAACGAAACAAATCTGTCATCTGCAAATGTGTTAAAGGGTTTGCGGTAGTTGTGAATGTGTAAATCCTCATTTGCAGCTCTTCTGTTTTTGTTGACTTTTAGAAATACCGATCCTGATTTGACCAATAGGAGAGTTTAGATTGGTACAATCAGAGAGCAAGTTTAATTTGTCCAGTCACCACACAGAGTGGTTGCAGTGTTGTTATCAAAGTGTTTCAACCGAGGTGTCTGTGGCCACGTTTATTTAAGGTGGAAAGGAAAATCTGAATGAGACTAAGAAGCTAGTGATTAGCCAACTTCAACACAATCAGCTATTATTTAAAGTCTATATTTAGTTCTTATGTTATAATATTTTTTAATCACTAGCTTCATGCTCGTAAGCTGCTTTCACACTGAACACAATATGGTAATCCTAATATATTCTGTATATCCTGTAAAATAATGTGTTCAACTCGAAAGTGGTTTTTCACACACTGTGAAAGCAGCTTTTTTATATAAATAAATAAATGTGGCTAACACAGCAACTACTAAGTGCTGAGGTTGAACAAAATATTTAAGAGTATGTATTTGCTTAAACACAGCTGCAAATCGTAGTGTGTTTGTGAATATTACGTGTTACAGGTGCAAACTATTCTGACCCTTTTTTGACTCCATAAAGAAGACACCATGGCCCTGAGGCATTTAGACACAGCCTACACTTTCCTAACATTTCATTTTATTCTGAGTGACAGTCTGTGTGTGAACTTTATATCACTTGTTTTGAGATTTAATCTTGTACTGAAACCTAAGGAGTTTAGACATTTTTGTGAACACAATACTTTGAAGGCAAGAAAACTACATTGTGCTCTGCACTCTACAGTTTAAGGCTTAGAAAAAGGTGCGCTGGGTGTTCCTGATTTCAGTTTGAGACCTCAGTGTTGATTTTTCTACATTAAATACAAAGATGAAAATATTTAACAGCTTCAAATAGGATTAGGTCTATAGTAAAATGATTTGCCCTTTTTGAGCCTGTCTTGTAGAGATGTTTGTTGTGTGCACTTTAATAAATGCATGGAAACGCATGGGGAAACGGTAAATGATGTAAACCTCATTAATATTCAAATTGAAACAGCATCAATGTAATGTTTTCTGCATCTCTTCAAATATGATGTGGCATATTACAACCTAACTTGCACCGTAAAATGATTGACTAAACACGATTCAATTTGCATATTAATGAGTCAGATGACAGATTATAATATTTGGCCCTTTTTGCTTTTTCCCTTCAGGGAGCAACTGCAATTTCAGATATTTTATTTTCCAGAAATAGATGTTCACTTTGAAAAACAAACAGATAACTTTAAGAACAATGGATCTTGGGTTAATCTTCATGTTCATCTTGTGCTCCAAGTTTTGAGAGAGACTTTTTTTTTTTCCCTCTTCGTGAGGTGAATGGAAATTGTCACAGAGGTAATTCAGAATCAGTTAGGCTTATTATTTCTCCCCTTCTTGCTCCAGCTTGTTCCTCAAGGTGTCATCTTCATATAAACCCTGTGTTGATTCAGCGTGGTTATGGAAAATGTCAGCTTGACTCAGATTCACCTCACCTTGACACAGTAGCATCATTTGCAGTCCCTGTTATAATTTTCTATCAAAATATGTCCCCAGTTCTTAAGAATTTCCGTAGTTGGTATTGTGTGTTTTTTCTGACTTCAAATGTCAGATGTTTTTGAGAGTGAATGAAGGGTATAATTAGGCACTCAAAAATGATGGAAATCTATTGTTTTGTCTGTTTAGCTGAGAGCAGTTTTAAGCCTCTGTAATTGGTTTGGAAATTCAATAAGAGCTGGATGAAAGCCTTTTTTCATATGGTCTTTTGTCAGTTTTTCTTTCTCATTTTTTCCTCAAAAGAGAGATCCAGGCACATAACTGTGATGCACCTTAACTCAGGCCAACTTTCCTCACTATGATTTTTCGTTGCAGGGTTATCAAATGAACATGAAAACTGAGCCCCACATGTTTACCATCAACTCTACAGAAGAGCTGCAGTTCCTCAGGACTCGAGTTCAGGTGCTGGAGAGAGAGAAGGCAGAGATGGCTGCGGAAAACCAGCGCCTTAAAGACCTACTTGTCAAGGGTGAGAAGCAGGAATTATTTGTTTAAAATAATTGAATAAATAAATAAAGTCATTAAAAATCATTATTTAATCACTTTGTTATGTAGGAATGAAATATATAATAGGATCTGAAAACTTGCTGTCTTAGGTTGCTGGTGAATCTGTGAAACATTAGGTTCTGCTGTGGAAACATAAACATAGTCCAAACGTAGTCAGTCATTCAAGGCATGTTTGGCGTCTGGCTTTAGTTTTGCACTGGGGCTACCAATGCAAATGGCAGCATATGACCATCAATCAGCATTGTACACAGGGGCTTTGTTAAGTAATCCCAAACAGACTTGTTTATTCCATTTCTGTCACCATATGGCATACTGTTATCAGTAACAGTGAACAAATCTGGTGATAATTTAGGCATGCCACTTGCTAATTGGTGGCCATAAGATTTTATTGCTTTTACCTTGTCTCATAGCTAAATGAAATGAAAACTTCACAGCAAAAATGTCCTGAGTGATTGATTACTTTGACATAAGAGAACATGTGATTCAAATGTGTTCAAATGTATTTCTAAAATATGTCTTTAAAATCATATCATAAGTTCTTCATAAGAACTTTTTCTTTTATTCCCAGGTCCCAGGTCACATTACAAACAATCCTTGATTACATATTTTTAAGGAGACAAATGTGTTGTTTATTATAATTACATCACCCATGCACCACTGGGCAAGGAAAAATAATGTTGGTTATGTTCACACAGCACGACAATGCAAAACCATGTTTTGTGAGGCTGTTTACATCAACATTTTTATGTGACATTAATCTGAACAGATAACACTCCTAAACTGACTTCATTCTGAGGTAATGGTCCATGAACATTCAGTTGAAAGCATTGTTGTTTTGAATTTGAAGAAACTGAAAACGGACTAGTGTTTCAGTTACAATGCAAAAACAACCCATCATTCATGTTTAAAATGAAGACTTAACAGAATATTTATAAACGAACTGATTCTGAAAAGACAGTGATTTGCCATAGGCTAGGGTGACCAGATCTGAGATGGTGAAAAAGAGGACACGTCTCGGGGCTGGTGATGAGGTCACGCCCCTCGCTGCCGTTGAATGCTTAGCTGAACCTAGGTGTGCTTTTAGGTCTTTTACACCTTTATTTGCTACACAAAACATGGGAATTTCTTGTTTAATTCATCCGAGAACTTACATTGACGTTATGGCATAGCTGCTCGAGATGAGGGTAGGTACATGACCTTTGCCTGACGTAAACAAGGACTAATGACGTGCAGAATGACCAGTTAAGTGTTTACAGAGCAGGTTATCGACCAATAACGGTAGCTCTACAGTCAGACCGTCCAATCCGAAGATTTTAGGCTACTTCATCACGCCCCCTTCTCACTCAAGCGAACCAATCGGAGTAGGGGAGGGCGGGACTAGTTTGTGAACGAAACGCTTCTCCAAGTTCTATGTAAGCTCTAGAAAAACAAAATCCCAGTCGTTTGTGAAATTCCGCCCGGACATTTTTTTAAGCCTAAAAAAGAGGACATGTCCGTGTAAAAGAGGACATCTGGTCAACCTACCATAGGCCAGATGTACACATGGCATTTTCCTTCATTCTAAATGCAAACATGGGCTCTCTAAAGAGGAACACAACGAGAGGCAACAAAATGTGTTTAGTAAACATGTGTTTCAGGTAATCATCATTCACGCAGCCTGGATATAGATATGGAAAATGTGCAATTGATAAAGAGCTCTTTTCTAATTTTTATTTTTGTCAAACGCTTATTAACAATTTGTATGACTTTTCCATAATTATTTTACAGATATGAGTGACATAAAACTGGATTAAGTCATTTGCATTTGCCAGTGCTGTGTAATCTGAAAATTATTTAAACATTTTCCATTCCATAAATCTAACAAATTAAAACAAAAAATTCTTCAGATGGAACATTAATGGACCACTGTTCTTATTTATTTTTCCTCCCAGGCAGTGTTTAATTATGAGGAATGTGGAGTTGGATTGATGTAAAAATTTGGTTGTTCAGACTACACTAACACTTAGTGGATACATAACATATGTCAGTGCCACATAGATGCCTGAGCTGGAAAAGAAAATGTCAGATTCACTGTGTTTTCATTGTTTATATGACCAAACAATACATCTATATCACAAATGAAGACAAAAAATTAGACAGGGGCAACTTTTACCAACTCTGTAACCATAGCTTTAGTTTCACCTCCTCCTTTCATACTCATTACATGTCATTGAGTGCAATGTTAGCTAGCTCAGAGACCCTCAATGTATACAGTGTTTCATACAGGACTACATCCTGGTATTTCATGGTATACTTTCCCTTCCAGAGATTCCACACCTCCTGTCTACCATGTGGCAGACTATAAGCAACAATGCAGGCCAATCCAGCGTCAGTCAGCCTGGCCCAGTGCTGTCCGAGTCCGTCACTGCTGGAGTCAACAGCTACATGCCTGTGCCATACAAAGAACAGGACTGTGACCTTCCGCCAGCAGTGTCGGCAGCTATAAAAAGTGTTCAGCAGGACATGATTTTGGAAACTGGTTCCTATGGACACAAAATGGCTGACAGCCATAATGAAGTTGATGGGGTTATGTTCGAGGCAATGGAAGAAATGAATGGGAATCTGTGCCCAGTCGTCCTCAGAGAGGATGGGAACATGTATCTAAGCTCACCGTGCAGCTCTACAGATTCAGCCTCATCCTTCAGTGAAAACAGAACAGTGAATCAGAACAGCACACCTGTAAGAAACATTTCTATTCCAGCTCTTTAAACTACTTTAGTCTAAGTCTAGAGTTGTTTAAACGGGACATATTCTACATGGTGTTTTAAGTCATTTTTGCTTGTTTCTTCATCGTCTTCATTCTTTTCTTTGCCATATATAATCAGTATGCTTGTTTTAACTCATCTTACTGCGACTCTTTTAGAATTCATATTTCAGCCCAGACACATACCAGAATAATACATAATAAATAAATAAATATTTTAATAAACAGAATAAATCATAAAGGTTTTCTGAGAAGTGTCAGAATATCTTAATTTCAGGTGTGGCAAAAAAAAGAAGACGAGTGCTCACATACATAAAGCAATAAGATATTAACAAATATGCCATTATTTTACATAAGTTACTAGTATTAGCTACAAACAATTAACTGGTGAAAGGAGCCAAAAGAAATACAAGAATGTATGTGCAGGATCTGTGCAAAGTTAAATAAGCTGTTATTTATAGTACAAACATGTGCAGGATGTATTGGAACAAGGTGGAATTGTAGGGAGTATCTATTGTAGTATGTTATTGAATAATGTGAAATATTAATGTTAAAAAAAGCTATTGTACTGTGTATAAGTAAAGTGAATGTGAGTGGAATCAGCACTGAGTTTGTGTTAAAGGTGATGAATAATGTGAGCCTGCTCCTTCCCTGTGCGTGTTCTTTGTGCTGTGGTCAGTGGCAGGCCTGGCTCCTGCTGGGTGCTAGAGGGTGAGGGCGGTGGTGAGGGGGGGGCCACTCAATGCCTACATCGATTGCTCTACAGGTAAAGCTGCTCCCTCTCTCTCCCTCAGCTGGGGACAGCACCCCACCACAGGACCTGCCAGGATGTGTGCTCCTGTGCCTCTGTGTGCCTAACCTTTTGTCTTCAGACCCTCGTCCCTCTTGTTGTTTAATGTGGTTATATTAACCTCACTAAGAACCAATGAAAAGGACCTCAAGTAAAAATGAACAATGTATAGAAATACCAATATTTGCTCAATTAAAATGAATAAATCTTGCATTATGTACTTCACAAACACTGAAGACTAGAGGCACAACATGGAGGACACAGGGAAATGTTTAAGTAGCTTATATAAGCTTAAAATAGGCATATACTCTTTCTTTCTTGTTAAACTGTTAAAAACAGAAGAAGTTGTGTTTGATCATGGGTCACATGGTCTGTTTATCTTGAAGTTCGAAGTTAAATTCAGTATACGACCTCTTCACGGGACACAACTCTGCACATTTTAATATGCTACTAATTCCTTTGCTCATGCTCTAAGCCAATAGATTAATAAACAGATAAATGGTATCTAAAGAGTCCAGTTTTCTCAGTTTCTCACCAAAAATGATTGCAAATTTGTTTGTTCTATCCCTCATTGATGCACACTGACTTTACCTCTGTCCCTGTGTGGTGTTTCTGTGGAGATCCGACAGGTGGAGGTGTATCCAGGTTCAGGTGTTTTCTGTGCGGAACATGCTTGGCTGGCGGCTAACATGGCGCGGTCGCCAACAGCGATGGTTCGAGCTCTGTTGCTAGGGGTTTTTGACATGGACACACTTTTAAACAGCAACCTCAGAGGTGGGAGGAGCCGCAGGCCTTCATACTCTGACCACCACGCCCCACTGGACCCGGAAAAACTCAACGCCATATACAGTAAGCACTCTTAACTACTCCGGATCAGAACATACGGAATGCATGACCCATCATTATTATATATATTATATTATTATGATCAGAAGCATCTCGTGTGAGTGCTGCCATTTGTTTATGAAGACTATTAGAAAAGAACTGACCAGGAAAGGCTTGTTGTTTTATTTTCTGAGAGAGAAATCAGAGAGAGATGCCGATGCCTCATTTTGGGTTGTAATAATATTTAATTTTTAATATGCCATTAAACCATGATATAAAGAGATGTTATCCTGCTTCTCTGTCTGATATCTTTTTGAGAAAGGCCTAGCTTTTTAAGGTGAGAAGCAGACATACCACTGCACAACCAAGCAGGGGAAAAAAAGCATGGAAATCTGAACTGTGAACTTTTCCACTTAATGGACAAATACTTTTAGCACTTTATGCAGCGATTTGTTTGGGCTGTAATCCAACAGTTAATTTTCTACCAATGAGTCATGGATGCTATCAGCATCTACCTAAGAGCTGCAACAGCTTTCTGTATACCAATGATATGTGAGAAAGGTGGAAAAAAAAAAAAACACCTCTTTGGAAGCGAAATGAGGATTGAGAGGGGCGAGCGTCACGATGGGGGCTGTTTCCGACAGGCCCATCCCCTCTCATTCATCATCATTTGCCGTTTTAATGGTCTGACAGCGCTGGCAGTGCTGAGAAACTGCTGTGGCTCTCTCTCTTTCTCTCTCTCTCCCTCCCTCTCTTTCCATCTCTTTCCATCTCGCTCGTTCGCCTCCAACTGTTGTCGCAGTGTCACTCTCTCCCTCCACAGATGCCACGCTGGCGCGCTTCCCGCTGGCACGGAAAGGCCAGATTGGTACCGGGATCAACTCCAAGCTGTCTGAGATCCGCTTCAGATCCAGGAAAGTCAAGCGGGACAGACGTGGCCGCTGACGAATTTGCCGCGCATATTGGAGGAGTGTAACTCTGTTTATGGGGAAAGTGATTCTGTTGCGCCTGGGTGGCATCTGTGTGTATGTGGTTTTGTGTATGAGACTGTGTTAGGTAAAGTGATTGCTCAATGGTTTTAGGATGTTGGCCAGTTTTCCAGGGTCATTCAATTATTGCAGTATTGGAATGAAAGTCAAGCAAACAATGAAGAAGCACACCTGGTGGCACCCAGCCCCCTACACTCTTGGCATTTTCACACTTGTCCCCAGTTGTTGGGACTGTGCCCAGGACCAATTCAGAGCTTGTTTAGGCGAGGGGGTCATTATCATAGGTTTGTTTTCACACAGGAAACTTCCATTCAAACCTTGGATCGGCCCCAAAATCCCATGCGCCACCTTTGTTTGTACCTTTATGGTAAAATTGGAATAACATGTTCATCTGTTAAGTGCTTTTGAATATAAATGGATGGCAATAGTCAATAGGCATAACTTTATTATTGTTGTTCCTTTGGTAGGCTCCCAAAACTTAAGACACTGGTGAGAAGATTGGATATGTGGCATAGACGAGGATTCCAGCTCTATGAAATGGGAAGTAATGTTCCAAAAAGAACTAATCGAATTATTCCATATAAGACACTGGAAATGGTGAGCTTTCACACAGGCTATGAGCCACAACAGAAGCAACTGCTTAAAGCAAATTGTAGACCCTTATTTTCAAGAGGAACAAGCATTTTTACTCTGGTCAGGTCCTGGACTCATACAGCTTTTTCTAATGACAAACTGTACCAAAGCATAATGGCATATGGATCATGCTCCAAAAAGTGTGAAAATGCCTTTAAACAAGGCTCTTGAATGGTTCTTAGCATAAAAGTACACATCTGAAAAACGTAATTGATACCGAACCGTTACTTACGTAGCAGTTGTTGAAAAAATATTAAGGTTCTTCAAACTTGTACCATTCATTTACTTAAATAGTTTTTAGGAAAAGATGTTTAGAGAAACAAAAGTAGTTGTCCTATGACATCTCCCAATTCTTTTATTTTTAATTTTAAATTTTTTTTTTTAAATTTTTAACCAAGTCTACCTGATGATGCTGAGGGATTATTAGATTTGCAAGGCTCTAGAAATCCATGCATCCCTATGTGGATGAATGTGTATTGGACTTATTCTTCTCTTTTTAATCTGCCAGTGCTGGGTGTGTCTGCTTTGACTGAGAGCTGTATGATATTTCTCCATTGATTGCTCTGTAACGTAGCATGCCACGCTAGCAGGGAGTCTCAGGTGGGGGTTCCATTACCCAGCACTGGCACCTCGTCTCTTCCCCAAAGTGGCGCATCAATCCTGGCTCCCTCAGGGGCTCTCCAGCCCCCCTGCCTGATCGTCCCCCAGGCGCCTCTGGCCTTCAGGGAGGGGGGGGGGGGGTCGGAGACATTCAATTATCTGTGGCCACTCAAAAATGAAGTATGACAGGCTCCCCGTGAGTGTGCTGCTGGCTGCATGTCAATGGAGATTGGTGATGCCGGGCTATTAAGAGCTTGGGTCTGTTTTGTTAACCTTTTTTCTCCTGCAGTATAAGCACAATCCATCTGCATTATACCGTCTTCTAACAGCAACGATGGAAAGAAGACTCTCTTGGGTATAGAAAGGAGGATCAACATGGTCATGTTGTGCCTCAGGCAGTAGAGGATGGAACTTTCTGTTGTTCTCTGCCTGTCCATTTGGTGCATTACCTTCCTTTGTTCACCTCTTTGCCGTCTACTGAGACTTGGCTGGTGCGCTCTTTCAGTGGGGATAAAGGTTACACTGAGGACAGAAGGATCGATGAAGCCGAAGCTGACAGTAGAAACTTCGAAGGCAAAGGTGCCTGTCTCTGCTGTGCTCCGTAGTGGACCAGAGACACAGAGAGAGGTTTCCCTCAAATAAATCACTGAGATTTATTGAATTTTCTTCTGAAAAACATTCACCAGCCTTTCCCAAGGCACAGGCTCTCACTAAGCTGTTGGCAGATGATGTCTGTGTTTACTAACCTGCCCCAAAAATCTCAGTTAGATTAATACACAGCCAGGTATTTTGAAGATATTTTAATGTGAAACCAACATGTAAAGGTGAATTTAAATGATTACCCTGCGTCAGTATTCCTTTGAAGCTTGAGTTCAAGGAGCTCTTAGTGTAGCTAAATATTGAGTAGTGAACTAGGGCTGGCCTGAACATTCTAGCTTTTATGTACTAAATCGATAGACAAGGTTGTATTCCATTGCTAACGTACTGATATTAAGTTATTTTAGTTCCTTTGTGAGAGAAACCACTTCAGTATATAAAAACTAATAGTATTGTATTGAGAATCAATTTCTATGATTTATACTAAATTTATTTAGATTTACAGTCGGTCAATTCTTAAACTCAGTTCAGCCAATTAGACCGTCTACTGTCTCTATTTGTCTACATCTAATCTCAGTAAACAATAATCATTCAAAAATAAATAAATAAAAATCATTCAAAAATCAAAATTAATGTGAAACAACTGAACACATGTTTGGGGTATACTTAAAAGTCATCCTCCAAGTGCTCATGTTTCTTCCCCCCTATCGAAAAAACCTGCTGCTATGTGGATTGTGAGTGTGTGAGTGACTGGGTGAGTGTGTGGTGCTGTTATAGACAGTAAATGAATGAATTAATGCTTAAAACATTACACAACAACATTCTAAGTAAAAAAAATTAAATTCAAATGTTCTCCTGCTCTTTTGTCATTTAATGGTAACTGTTTTATTCAACAAAAGAATACAAGAACAGAAATAGATAAACATACTTTTGCAGTGTTTTTCCTTGATAGAAAAACCAATGCAGTGATTAGTGCTGGGCGATATGAGCGCAAATCAATATCATGATTAATTGTACATTTTATCATGATTACGATTAATGAACAATTGTTTTTTGTATTTTTGACCCGTAGTTCAGTGACGATACTTGTACTGTAAATATGCTCCAGTATTTAATATGGGGTATTTTTTTAATGTTGCTGGGAGCTTGTTCCTCTCTTGTTTTTTGAGCACTGTTTATATTTGGTGTGTGCTTTGGTGGGTTTTTTTTTTCTCAGCGTTTATATTTGACTTATTTTTTGTTCAGTGTCGTCCTTAATTAGAGTCAAAACACAGCACGTCCAAACCACAGACATTGTGTTTTCCTTTGGTACTAGCTTCCCGAGACACTTGGTCTGCCTCAGCATTTAGGTTGTTTCTTTGTGGCAAATACGGGCGGAATCGCATGACTACATCTTGGTAGCGTGGTTTTAAAGGGACAGTACATGAACACACAGTGGGGACATAACAGAATAAAAATAATCGATATTGAGAAGATTATATCAATTAGAATTTCTGGTGAATTCGTTCTGCTTGCATGTGATTTTCAAATGTTTAGCCAATGTATCATACTACATAGTAGTTACCATAAAATGACAAAGGAGCAGGAGAATAAAGTTTGAATTACAATCACACTATACACACAAACATTTTAAAACTTATTATACACCTAACATTATCCTTATTTAATCTTTGACTCATTATCCAACAAAAACCGTTAATGGCACACATTCAGTAGGCTTTATTAATGCATTGTAAAATCCATTACTAAGATGGTCCTCAAAAGTTAAGCCAGGGTATTATAATTTGCTTGCTGATAGAGCCTAAATTACGGGAGGAGCAGACCTTCAAATGGAGTGTTTGTAAGGAAAGGAGTACCCACATAACTAATGGAAACATGAGTATTCGGATAGTTCAGGCCAGCCCTTTGTTACAAAAATCGGAATCAGTGTTAGCCCAGGCAACTCATTAAAGGTTGTATTCCTATGGGTTCTTTTTCTGTCATTGAAATCAGATAAATAGTATTACTGTATCAGAAAAGAAAACATTAGATAGGATTTGATGTTGGCCTGTGCATTTGGATGCTTTTTGATGGTTGGCCTGCTCATCTATTCAGCCGTTTCTGTTCAGGGGAATAAAGGGAGAAAGACACGCAAGGATAATTTGAGCCCAGACTGTGTGTTCAGTAATGGAGGGCTCTGATGTAAATGCCACAAGAATTAAAGATTCTAATAGATCTCATATCTCTGTTCTCGCTTCATTTCGAGTCTCATTAATGCATTAAAGATTTTGAAGGTTAAATCTGGTTGGTGTTCTAATTGCATTCTTATGAAGCCAAGTTATGAAGATTAAAGCTGATATACAATATCAAATGCCGTAATAAGGTTGACCCTCTTAAATATTGATAAAACGTCCAAGTTTGGACCTTGTGTAGACCATGAGTTGATTTTGAGAGAGTCCATTCTCAACATGCTCGGCACCATATTGACTAGAAGATAATCATTTGCAGGGAAGCATCACTTATTCCAGAGGCGACTTTAGGAAAGACAAAAGAAGTTAATGTTCCATGCAGTGTAATAGCTTTCAGATTCCTGTGAGGTGAACTGTAGGTCCTGCAGTGAATTTCTCTCATGCTCAAATACACAAATAGGTCATGCAGAGCGGTCAGAGATTGGCTCTCCATGTGGAATTCGAAATGAAGAAGAGCTTTGGCCATTTTCAAGTGTGCACTTTGGCTCCTACTCCCTTTTCAGTCATAACCCAAATCTAGGGCTGTCCATGAACCTGCTTCAATTTTCTATTTTTTATTTTTTTCCCAGAACAGCAGTGCCTTTGATTGAATAGCAGGTGCCATATTGGCCAGCTTTCATTTCGCCTTCCCGTCCACTGGTCATTCGACATCCTCCTCTCGAAAATCCCACGCAGATCCTATCATTTGTTCCTGTCTATAGAAATTTAACCCCATGCTTATGTCCACCTCCATTCCTGTTGATCCCTGTCTGGCCTGGCTAGCTTTACCGTGCCCTATGTATACCGTCTCAGTATAAATCCTTACAGTCAGGATGAGATCTGGTGTGGTGTTGGAAGCTGGATTTCAAGAATTGAATGGGGAAAGCTGTTATATTTCCCACTGTTGTTCTGACAATCCCACCTCCTTGGTTAGGATTGGGTAGAAGAGCCCTACTTCATGAGAGAGAATGGTCAGTACACTCTCAGGAAAAAAAAGGTATGGTAGAGGTACATTACTGTAACTAAACATACAGTGTAAATGTACCTTTGAATGTATCAAGCAGTGAACACAACATGCTGTACTTTACACACCAGATTAACTCATATCTTTCTAGGGTGAAGCAGCCCCATATTGTGCAAAATGTCAAACTATGCTTATGATAAAACATTTAATATTGGACTGTATTGATTTTGGCCACGAGAGGCAACAGATCTTAACTGTAGTCTGTAAAATAATTATACAACAGCACTTCTGAAATTCCTGTCAGTATCAAAACTTGTGACGAACTAGATGGTAAATAGATGGCAGCCTCAACGTCCCTAAAATAAAACTCTTATCAGTAAATTGATAACATCTTACTGCCCTTTTTGCCATGAATGTGGCCTATGGTATAACAATGTTGTGAAAGTCCAGATTTGTTCCCTAAAGGTACATTACATTCTCTTTTCCAGGAGGAGAGGAGATTATTTGTAAGATTTCATTATAGAACTGTGTAAAATAAATTAACAATGTAAGTTCTACAGATTAAATGGGGCGTATGAAATCAACACAATTTTTAAATCTACAATTATAATGGAATAATTGTATCTTATGTTCCCTAATTAAAGGTACACAATATGTTCCCTTGACAGTACCGCCACAGTGACAGTTTTTCTGACAGTATAAATTAGTACATAAATGCCAACATCTACCGGCAAAAGCCAGTCACCACCATCTCCTTCTCCAAAACCTAAATATCAAAGGTTAATATAAAGTCACAAATTGATTCTTTTTTCCCTTGAAGGACAGTGCAATACTTTTTAAACCACTTAATATCTGAGCTATTTTCCACCACAATTCCACCTCAGATGCCAGACACCCTGGAGATTCTCAGCTTGAATTTAGTGCCTAAGCTGGTTATTTTTTTGGGATTTAATGTTTTTTTTTTTTTTTCAGTTTAATTCGTTCATTTAATTAATTAATTAATTAATTTTTTTGTGGTTGCAAGGGAAAACCATTAAAAGTCTTAAAGACAATGTGTGTGCTCCAGTGGCAGGCTATGAAATCAATATGGTTCTTCTGATGTTCTCATTTATCTGTGCGAAACAAGATGTGTCCTCCAGTCAAAGGCTTGTAGGAGAGAGCCATCATCAATAATCGCCGAATGTCAGCGCAAAGGTGAAATAATAAAGAAGGAGGAAATAACGTCACCTCTCTTGAGAGGCAGCTGAAGAGAGACAGGACTCATTCAGAGCCGTCTCCTTGTCAAGGGCCAACAGTGATGGCTTTTGGCAGAATGCTCCAAAGTTAATCAGCCAACATTTTCCCCCATAACAATTTTCCTAGTTTTCACATCTTCAAAATGATTTATTATTAAAAAGTTTGTGTTTTGATGAAAAGCATGTTTCTGAACTCAGATCAAGCAAAACAAAAATTCTGTGGTCTTCCATAGGGCAGAGAATTACATGGTGTTTTGAATTTAAAACCACAGCTTTGTAACACGTATTAAAGCTGAGCATGTTTTTTTATGTTATTGTGTAACAGTCAGTTATAAATAAAACACTTGGAATATATCATTTTTATAAACCTATTAACTTAATAGACAGACTCTGTAAGTGTTCGTGCTGTAACACTATAGCATGTTGTTACACTTTGTGGCCTGTGGATGTTTGTAGATACCCACTAGTCCAATTGCCCCACTTTGTTGTAAAAACAGACTCTACACTTCTGGGAAGACTTCACAACACTGGTGTGAGTATATTATCTGATTCAGTGACTTATACGTAGGAGGTAGTGCTGACATTGAACACCGCCCCAGTTAATCCCAAAGATGGTGAATGGTGCTTCATCGTTCCATGGATCATAGTTTCAATGCTGGGGCCTTTTAAGCTGGTGTGTGGCACATACCACGAAACCTTGGGCTCATGTTCCTTAAAGGTACATTACATTCTCTAAAATATGGTACAATTATGTTCCCTAATTAAAGTTACCCTTGAGGGTACCACCACAGCGACACATTTTCTGACAGTGTAGGGAAGGCCACAGAAGGATTTTTGCTTTGCTTCCATTGCGTTCCTATGAATTTAAGAAGTATCACTACCTCTACATTTTATCATGCTTCATGTGCAGTCATGTTCTTTATTAGGTCTTACTATAAGATGGAGATAACAGGATGACTGTTAAGAAAATAATGTAATACATCATATGCCATGTTAAAGGTTCAAAAAAAAAAAAAAAGAATGGATTGACAATGATGAACAGGAGTAGAATTCTTGAATTTTTGGATTGTTTTGTCCTTGTACAATAAAATGTGCCTTCCACATTTAATCCATCCATGGCATTGAACACACACGGCTATCCCCACCTCCCCAGCACAGGAGCAGTTGTGGGATAGGTGCCTTGCTAAAGGGCACCTCAGCCATGGATTGTGGGAGGACAATAATGCTGTTCCTTAACTCCCACCAGCCCCAATTTTTCTGCAAGTTAGGAAAATCAAACTGCTGACCTTCCAGTCTCAAATCTACTTCTCTAAACATTAGGCCATGGCTGCCCACTGCTAGAAAATCTGACATATCTGAGCAACAGTGATGGAACCGAGAGATAGGACTTGTGGGGTGGTGGTGCACAGAAATTTTTTCACAGGAAGAGGGTCAAGTCATTCTCCCAAAACTTAGTTACTTCATAAATCTATTTTCATATCTCATGCTGTCGAAGAAAAAAAAAGAAAAGAAAAATACTGGCTTATTAAGGGTAGTGCATAAACCTCAGAGAGGTCAGAGAATGTCAGTATCATGCAGGGGAAGAGTTATGGCAGCTAATTTGTCCTTGAGGAAGGCCTCTGCTGTTGTACAACCCTAAAATCTAATAAAAATTAAAACAAGAACCATGAATTTAGCCCACATTTTCCACATTCCTTTAGTGAGTGTACTAATGAAAGAGATATGTGGTTTGCCGAACTAATCAAGGCTTGTTTCTTTTTATTCTATACATAAATATTACAGCTACATTATGCTCCAGCTCCAGGGTCCTTGTTTCCTCCCACAGTCCAAAAACATACGTTGGATGTGAGCAAATGTGTGAGTATGTGTCGTCCTGTGAAGGACTGGTGCCCACTCCAGGGTGTGTTCCTGCCTTGTGCCCAGTGATTTCAGGTAAGCTCCAGACCCACCGCGACCCTGAACTGGATAAGCACTTACAAACAATGGATGGATGAATGAATGAAAGAATTCTACCTTACTTACAGAAGCTTTACGATTTATTTGCACCATACATTATGGCACCAAGCAGATGCTCATACCCAGAGTTCCCCAGTAGAAATATGATTAAAATCCAAATACCATTAAACTAAGACATGACTAGAAACAGGAATCATTGTTGAACCCTATAGATACAAAGGGAAGAATATCATGAATGTGTGCAATATCATAATTAGATACCTGGGGAACAGGAAACACAATTCAAGATAACTTACAGTAAAGACTGAACTGAAAGCAGGATTAGTGATCATTTAAATACGCACAATTAAGAAGTCTTCATTCAAAGTCTGTTTATGAAATCTGGGAGGCACTCTGTTGGTTGGACAATGAGTAGGAGTTCCTTCCACCATCTGGGAGCCAGGACATAGAAGAGTCTTGATGTTGGTCTCCCACATAGGGATGGCACTTCACTTCTAGTCACAGGAGCATTAGTGATGTCAGGTGCTAACGTGGGAAAATTAGTTCTGGATCACAAACACTTTGTTTTTGTCTTTATGTCATAGGCTTTAGAGAATTCTTGCCAAATAAGATGACCCTCCAAGGGCATCAAGATCTAGAGTTCCGGCATGGCTTTAGACAAGATTTTATTAGTATTTAAACACTATAGCTAACTAGCTTGACCAAAGAATAATAATAAAGTTGGTCTTGCAGCTCTGTATACTGGAAGATACCATTTTTAGTGGCTTTTCAGACCACTATCACAAAGCTGTCTGTCTCAATTATAGAATAATAATTTAGAAGAAGGCTAGTGGCTTAGGCCCAAAAACACCACCAACCAGTAGATGGTGCACTAAGTCTGGTGCTTTTGTGGGGTCAGAAACAAGTGGTAGAAACACTGCTGAAGCTGTTGTTGAAAGCTTGACCAATGTCTGTGTACATTTTGACTTTCACATCAAATCCTCATTCAGTTTTCCCAGCAGTACACTGTAAAAAAAAAATATCTATCTGAAATCCTCCGAACTTCATGCATCATCCATGTTGTGCCGCTTATGATTTTATGAATTATGCAATAACCATTTAAGACAATCCTTTGTGATTTACACAAACAGAACTCTAGAAGAAGCCTTTGCTTCTTTTCGGCATGAGAAACCTCATTTGCAAGTGTAATAGCATTAGAGCGTTTTCCGCAATCATCACGTTATCCCATTCATTATTAAAATAAAGGGTCCCAGGGTTCTCCATTAATCACTGCTGCCTTGGTCTGCAGCCTGTCAGGACACCCTAATCATTTCAACAGCGAATAATTAACGCACGAGATGCATGTAAACACACCAAGCTGGCTGATCAGTGGTCCAGAAACGATAGCACAAACAAGGCCAAGATCTCGTAAAGCAGAATCGATGGTTTGTTACAAGCAAAGTGATACGTTTCAGGTTGTATTGAATCGTCTTTCCAATAGATGCCATACAAACTGCTGCAGTCATGAAGTGATACTTTTATGAGAGGCTGATCAGTTGGTAACTATCATACATAAGAATCAGTACTGGATGCTATCACCTACATTCTGTTAATAATGGCATCTTATTGTTTGATCATCAACACATTCAGTGTTATACAACAAACTGCTCCTGCCTTCTAATTTGGACAGCTAGACTCCTCCCAATCATGGAGTCTAGTGTGTCTCACTGCTGTACAAGACCAAGAACCACATAAGGGTATCTGGCCTAAAATGATCAATAAATTTGTGGCAGGGTGTCAGAGTCTTAGACGACCTCCCTCTCAGCTTTTGCCTCATAGATGTTTGTGCAATCATTATACTTCATTCAGTTTAAAAATATACATATATCTTTAAGGGGACACATTATACCCCCTTCTCCACAAAATGTTAATAAAATGGCAGTGATACGCTTTGGTCAAAATAACACAAAGATCAAACACTGCAACATCATTTTTATCCTGTCTAACCAGCTCAGTTCAGAACGACGTACGAGCCAATAATAACGAGCCAGGCACAGCTCACACACAGTGTGAAGCAACAAGATGCAAGACACACAGAAGCTGTTTTAGCTTGGATTGCTTCCATCCTCTGCTATTGGATTCACTGGTGTGGCACAGTTCACTTCCTTTTCCATGTATGTTTGTTAAGTTTGCACAGTGCTCTCATTTTGTAAAACATTGTTTTTGCTCCAGTTTCCACCATTTCTACTCTGGTCATATCTGTTTTACACGGTTTAACCCTGCTTTCGCTTAAATGAACATCCAGAGCTCTGATTGGAGAAGCTCATACGGGGGCGGGGTGTCTGTATAATTCTGATGTGGCTGTTCATTTCATAGGAAGCTGAGCAAAAGAGCAAAACCAAAACAACACATTTAAGCTCATGATCCCTGATGCTTGTGCAAAAAAAAAAAAAACGTAGAAAAAAAAACATTTGATTGGGTTGGTAAGTTTTCCAGACCCCCCCCCCCCCCCCAAAAAAAAAAGTGCCCTTGCACTGTTAAATTGACTCTTTCACAACATGCCTCCTTGAAGAATATTAAATCAGTATCAAATTAGAGTATTGTCTCACCCGTAGCATTCCAACAGTAAAATGAAAAAGGCAGAAAGGTTCTTGTGAGAATCTGGACAGGGTCTAGTTCAGGACACCCCTTTCATTGTCCTACAGTTCTTGGCTGTACTCCATAGAACCCAGAGTTCCCTACGTGTCATTCAAGGGAAAAGAATACATATTGTCTTCATTAAGCATGCCGGGCTTTAGGAAGGCTGTGGTCTTACTGAGAGGGCAAGGAAGCAGTTCAGAAACTGGGGGGGAGTGTACAACAGCAGAATTTTAAATCCTTAGTCTTTGTCCATTTTATGGTCAGTTACTGTGGTCAGATTCATATTCAAATAGACAGAGGCTGTGAACTGACTACTCACACATTCACAGCCCTACCCCACCCTCACTTCACATTTAGAAAAACCCAGCACCCCCATGATTAAGGCTAATTAGAATAAGGCTACAATCCAGAAAAGAAAGCGTCTCAATCTGATAATCACTCATGCATGAAGCCGACTTCTCTACTAGTGGCTCTCACACGCAGAGAAAATGGGGAAAACTGAGACTAGGAAAGGCAGAAATACACAGACCTGTGCAGCAGATAGGGCTGTGCTTGACACTATATGTGTCTTGTTTGACTTTACCCATCACAATAGAGCACATGTGCAGCAGCTGTCTTTATTTCTTGTGCCTCTTTAAGTCAGTCATGTTGCTAGTCAATAAAATTGATGTGGGATGACCTCAACCTGAAGCTGTTCTCAGTGGAAGCTCGGGTCATGTGAGGGACAGCACAGCTATATGTCTGAGAAGCCTTACTGATTAGACATAGAAAATGCAGTTCAATGTGCTCTTTAGATAGCAGTCATACGAGGCTCCTTCAAGGACGTGACAGAAAAAAAGAAGGAGATGAGAATGTGTGGGTTAAGAGAACAGTGGGCATTGCAGGTACTGATGGTGGCACTGAAAATATTCCTGCAAATAGGTTTTCAGCATCTTCTGCTGCACAGATATAACCATAAAGTCGAGAGTCGTAGTTTGGTTTGAACATTAAATCTGTTGAACAAGTCCTTCAGTGGGGTGCTGAGGGCACTGGAAAGAAATAGCAAATGCTGTTAAACAGATTCTGGAAATATCCAAAAATATAACAATCTAATCTGACAACCGTTTTAATGGTTGGTCAAATGAAGTCAGAAAACCAGCCGTCTTCTTACATGAGATTAGAGCATATTAACAGCCATTATACTGACAGCTAGCAGCATGGATGTATCCCAGATTCTGCACTAAACTAATCCCAACATCGCCAGCCAATCTGAGGGACCTATATAGAGCATAAACTTGCTTTTGTAGGGATATTTAAAAATAATACACATCAATCACTTTCATCATAAGTAGTATTTTCTACTGTTGGTAGTAAAAATGACTTATTTAAATAAAAGCATTAGCATTTGTTAAGACATCATCACTATCCATCAAAATTTGACTTCAGTTCATGTAAGAAAATGGAAGTGGTGAATACTAACCTCTGATGGCAACTCATCAATCCCATCAGTCAATAAGAACTCTATAATATCAGTGCACATCCATGAGTGGGTGGGGGTGTTCTCTTCTCTGTGAAGTCTTGTGATTCCTTCCATTGTGGTGACCCTGCTTTCTTCAGGGTCGTGTCTTGCTGGAAGAGATCAAATCACCTGGAATCCTTCAGAAGTCTCGCGTCAGATGTCTCTGCTGACACCCAGAGGAGTTCCTGATCGAAAACATACTAACACGGTGAGGTGGGCAGCCCCATGGCCGGCCCATGCATCTTTTGCCGTTCAGCATGAGGAAAGACCCCGAAGGTCAAAGCCCTTCAGCAACCACAAATCATGTCAATGTGCAGCGGAGGATTTCCATCACAGCTGCTTCCTCATCTGGGTAAACAGGACGGCATGGAAACAGCTCTGGAACTCTACACCCTTTCTTTCTTCAAGGGTGGGCTAGTTCAGAATGGAGAGAGAGAGAGAGAGAGAGAGAGAGAGAGAGAGAGAAGGCCTACCAGGGGCACTTGAACTTCCTACAACAAGGAGCTTCTTTAGAAGGGGATTTTAAAGACGCACTGATCTTTCAGATGAGTGGGATGAATGACAGAGGTGCTTTGGAAACATTCCCTTTTCAAGTCACCCACACAAATCATTCTTTTTAACCCAATGTAAGATTTCATCCATGGGTTACAGCAGGAGCTCTAGACAATTCATTGACATCTATGCTCCACCGGCAAACATGCTCCCTTCTAGCATTTGTGCTACAGACAGCTGGCAAAAATCCATTTCAAAATAATGAGAGATTAAAAAAACCATATATAAAAGCTGCTGGGTTGTTTTTTTCTGCCCAAACACTGAGCCTATTGAGTCATTTTGTTGGGCTATTTCCACAGTGCTGGGTTGTTCCGTACTGCCCAGCCTCTGGGTCAGTGGGTCAATATCAATGTCAGTGGAGACAATGCAGACAAGACCATGCACCCAAACACATCCACTGTTGCCAGGTGTGGCTTCCTGGACAAGGAGTCACTGTTAGCTGCTGGCTCAAATATGGATGAAAAAATAATTCTTGGATCCTTTTTGTTTTACCACAAGGAGCAGATGCCGGTGTGGAGCAAAAGGGCAGAACGAGTCAAGGTTTGGGCACATTGTTTTCCTGTAGAACCAGCAATATGCAGCGTTCTATATTTTGGCAGTAATATTATAACATTGCAAGGAAATTTAGCCACTTGTCTGCCTCATTAGCATTAGCTTAGCTTACAAACCTCAGAATCATACAATATTTGAAACACATTTTTACCTCACAGTAGCGGCTGAAATATTTACTTAAAGAATCTGTAAAGCAACAGAATACGAGAAACTTATCTTTCTGATACAGCATGTTAGACCTTCTAAAATATGTAATTAACATAAATAACACAGCTGTTATTTTTAACTTGGTGCAAATATAACAGTGAAAATACTCAAAAAATGGCCTTAATTCAAATTTAGTACTGGGTAACAATAAAGTTTTAAAAATGTATTTTTGCACCAAACAAATAAAAATACATGTATTAAATATAAAAGATGTGCAAAGATGTGTGTGGCATGACTGAATCAGTCTTTAAATATAGAAAAGTAAGTGTGTGTGTGTGTGTGTGTGTGTGTATATATATATATATATATATATATAGTACTGTATCACTACTTAATTGTCTTCTATTGCACTTATGCTCTTTTGTGTTTCTTGGAATCAGCACGGACTGTTTCTCGTACTACACTTATGCTATGCTCTTTTTCTCTTTCAGTGTATCAGCACTGACTCTTCTATCTGGCAGTATCTTAGCCCTAGGGTATTTTGGACTCTAACCTATTTGTATTATCTAGGATGCGTTCTCTGAGTGGACAACAAAGCACTTTCTCTCTGGATAAATGTGTCTGATAAATGCTGTGAATGTAAAATTTACAGGAGCTACTTTCTTCTCTTGTCTAATCACTTTAAGAACCACACTTATTTCCTAAAATAAGTAGTGACTACTCTGCAGGAAGATGGAGCTGGAAATAACAGGCTTAAAGAATTAGCTCAAATGAAAAACAAATACAGGGACTTTTCTCTATATTTAACCTAACATTTCACCAGCCACAGGGAATGTAAACTACAACTAACCTCATCTTAACTTACTTTTATTTTAATTGATGGGTCCAAGAAAACCAAATAACAGTCTTTTGTTAACAGAAAATAAAACAAGATTCCATATTAGCTATTTAGTATCTAGCTTTGGATTAATTTATTTATTATTATTTATTATCCATTTATTACTGGTGGACCATGCTGTTGGTGACAGCGAAAGTAAGTAACAAGTAACAGTGAAATCAGAACTTGGCCAGTTTAAAAATAGTTGGTGTAACGTTACCAGACTTCAGCATTCAGTTACCAGAGGAACATTCATGTGGTGCCTCCTGCTGGGAAAATTGTTTTTTAGATACAACCAACACCTTTTTTTCTTTTGTGTGTGTGGTCTTTTCAAATGATCTGGATTAGCTCTAGCAATATACTCCAAATTGGTAGTACAGTATTTTGGAAATGTTAACGAGTGCCTGCAAACTAATTATTCCACAAGTTTCCTTAATGTTTTATGTGTTTTACTAATGCTCTGCACAGCTTTTCCAACTTTGAAAGAGTTGTTACGAAAAATGCATTTGTGTATAGCATGGATAGGTCTTTGTAACACGTTATTCATCTGCAACATCAGTGGATTATTACTCAGATTTCAGCATAGGTTTTGAAGTCACTTCCACGAAGGAACATATTGAGCGGTGATGTGAAATATTTACACTCGTCTCTGGGGAGCTGGAAGTCACACTCTGGGTTTCTCTAGCTGTCACAATGTGGAAATAGACGGGATATTTGAATTGCTTATGGCAGTAGTGATAATGAATAGAAAAAAAAAAGAGTAACCTCATTTGCTGTGTTATATTACTAATGGAAGGTTATGATGAGTGGCTGTAACAATAGCTATTAAGCACTGCATACAGTTCTGGTGGTTAAGTATATAAAGCTCTCTCTTTGTCATTTCAGTGTCACAAGGAACTCTGCAGTGACTGGGCATCATGGTCCTGGGTAATAAAACCTTAAGAGGAATGCTAATGGAACTGCCATCCCAAGGCCCCTCATCTCCCCAAGGGCTTTGTGCTTCTCCAGGCCCTGGGTGCTTCTCAGCAGCTTTTTTATGTGGGCGCCCCCTTTGAAGTGGACTACACAGAGGAAATGTGCTTAGATGAAGTCCTTTGAAAGAGCACTGGGAGCCATCACTGGGGCATTAGCTGGTTGCTTGTTGATGGTGGAGAGGGTGCCTGACTCCACTGAATTATTTCCCCTTTGGCATGCAGCAATTATGATCTCTAGCCTATCGTTATCAGCATTAGTGTGGAATGAGGCTTGGTTTCAGAGTAAATGATCAAGTTGCTTCTTTGGGATTTAATTAGTGAAATGGTAGGATGGGGATGACTAGTTACATTTAAGTACATGTCCTTACATTAAATGTGAGTATTTTAAAACTGTAGTTTTACACTATATTTATAATATGGAGGCGCGGCTCGGTGGTGCAGCAGGTAGTGTCACAGTCACACAGCTCCAGGGACCTGGAGGTTGTGGGTTTGTGTCCCGCTCCGGGTGACTGTCTGTGAGGAGCTTGGTGTGTTCTCCCTGTGTCTGTGTGGGTTTCCTCCGTGTGCTCTGGTTTCCTCCCACGGTCCAAAAACTCACAATGGTAGGTGGATCGGTGACTCAAAAGTGGCTGTAGGTGTGTGTGTTGCCCTGTGAAGGACTGGCGCCCCCTCCAGGGTGTGTTCCTGCTTTTTGCCCAGTGACTCCAGGTAGGCTCCCACTGCAACCATGACCTGGATAAGCGCTTACAGATAATGAATGAATAATTAACATCTAACTTTACTTCTCCTTGGTTGTATAAGTAATACCTTGATAATACAACAGTATATGACGTATTTTCGAAGCCGTTATACTGGTCAACTAGAACAACTAAACCAGTGCCAGACCAGAATAAAGCAGCTTAGATGGGCATGGAAATAATTACACTTCAGTACCTGTACTGATGATAGATATAGACTGTATTAAGAGCTTTTAAAAGTTACTTAGAACTTAAGACTTTCTGCTCTTTTTGTTGGAGAGGGTTCAAAACGTTCAAAACAGGGTTGCTTTTTCTTTTTCTTTTTCAATTTATAAGTTTAAACTTAAGTCTTGAGACTTTTTACCCAAGTAACTTTATTTATACTTGACTGTGAATGTATACTGCTTTACTCCTCACCTTTAAATAGAATTTATTTAATCACTGGAAACTTGTCGTAATAAATTGATTGCAATTTCAGTATAGACCGTGCATATCAGGGCTTCTGATCAGTTACTCGTTCTTTAAAGACACCTCCAAGGGTTGTGTTCCAGACTAATTTATTACAGTTGAGTGTAAGGGGGGAGGTGAAAAGTGCAGTATCTGCAGGAATCAGTGTTTGCATTCTCTGTCTCATGCCTGTTTGTGTTATGACACCCTGAGAGCCATTTGATCCCGCATTCCTCTCTCCACAGAGGTCTTCATCCCCAGCTGTCTGATCCTCTGAGATGAATCTGATCAGATCCAATCAGTTCACAGACCTTAGACAGCTATGCTGATGCAGGTGGCTGCAACTCCACAAGGTGAACAAATAACTCAGAATGCCTCACGTGTAACATCTATATAAAATGAGATATAAAAAAAAAGTTCATGACATTTAAAGAAATTGGATTAAGTTAAATTTGCTTTTCAGATGCTGGAACTCAGTCCAACCAGAGAAATTTACCACATATAATCCAATATGTTTATAGATCATGCCCTGTATGTAAATAGCTTTTAGATATCAAAAGTAGCATAAAGTGTAATGTCTCAAGTATCAAGCAACATACTCTCCATTACTTCCTCTAATAGCTCTCTGTGACTTCGCTTTTAGTGGCACAGAGTTCTTCAGACATCTGGTTCCTATCACAACCACTATACAAAGTTTTGCCTTTTTTAGTTTCTGTAGAGTGAAACATTTCATATCTGGTATTAAGTTGATTTGGAGAGAACTTATAGTTTGGCTAAGTAATCATTTTAGCTCCCGCCTTTCGCCCAGTGATTCCAGGTATTCTCTGGACCCACCGCAACTCTGAACTGGATGAGCAGTTACAGACAATGAATGAATTAATTAACAATAATTTTAGCTAGTTCAGCCTATTATTTGAGTATCTCTTCTTCACGTAATGAAACAGATATTATACTGACACCTAGTGGTCTGGATGTTTTACAATATTCACCTACATGAAATAGGCAACATGCAGCATTTTTCCTCTCTTTGCTTTGCTCACTCCCATTTTCCCATTCAAGTGAATGGTCTTTTCACCAGGAAGATTGTAGTCACGTTCTGTCTGATCACAGCTTTACTCCAGTTGCCTTTTGGCCATTCCACTTAACATGCATGTTTAAAACTGCTGAAACGTTTTCCAGCATCAAATGTCTGGGTCTGGGTCCCTCTGCCACTCCCCTCTGGGCACAAAGCTTTTCTTATTAACCCTCCGCTGCCCGAACCCCAGGATGTCTATGTCCAAGTGTGTTACCTTCCCTCATCTTCTTTCATGTTCTTTTCTCTTTATCCTATCAGCTAATGTAGATTATGCAGTTGATGGCATGGCTTCAGTGTGAAGCTGAAATACCATTAGGCTCTGTGATGTTGTGTTGGTAAATGACAGAGCTGTGACAGTGCTCTTTCTCTCAGCATGCCTCACCACCACACACAGAAAAGTCATCAGAGATAGGGAAAGAATAGACAGAGACAACACACGCAGGCAGTCAAAACACACAGCACAGATCATATCAGCCATGGCTATGTGGAATCAGCCCACAGGAGAAAGAGGGGTACTAAAAGAAGATGGGAAGAGAGGGGGAGAGCAGTTGCCAGTCCTACACAGGGCAGCAGCTTCAGCTTCAGACAAAGCATGTGTTTTGGTGGGTTTTGTTTGAATTTGATTTTAAAGCCCAGCACATTACTCACACTTACACCTTCATAGGTGTGCAAGGCTGTAGAATGTCCAATTACTTTCTCTTACCTTTTTTGACTATTAAAAAGCTCTAGAGCATTCCCAAATGGCATACTTCATTTCTACATTTGCACATCTCCACAGAGGCTATAGAATGTCCACAAGGCTGTACCTATCAAAAGTATACTCACTAGGACCCTCTATGTATCCTTAGTGCAGTTACAGTGAAGGCAGTTCTGGTGTGGACTCATCAGGTGCCTCAAATCCATATAATCCTTGTTATACAGATAAGGACCAATCAGAATTAAGGTAGATATTCAGAGTATCCATTTTGCCATAGTATATCACATATTAGATCATTAAACGTAACAAGAACAGCCAATATGTACTGTGTGACACTTGCAGGGCTTCCCATGTCCTGAGTCTCTTTACAAATTATTCCGGGGCTTTGAGGAGGACCACTGGTGTGGGGCAACATTTGGGACTTGGTTTTCAAAAAGCTTGGAAAAGGCCAAATACGCCATACTAGAAGCAAAGCAATTTTTTTTTCCTTTGGCTTAATAGCTGTCTCACGATTTTTTTAAAATAAATCATGTTTAGCCTAGGGCCCAATGATAAGCAAAATGTGGATGGAATCACATAATTAGGAAATAAAAATGGAAAGGGTGTACAGGATTTGAAAATCTTTGAAAAGTACTTAACATGGTCAGCACGATGCACTGTTAGCCCCTATAGCATAATAGCAGAGTCTTGTTTGCTGCCTTCCTCGCTCGCTTTTATTTACGTTTGCATGCCGTTCGTCCGCATCTTCCTGACAGAGGCGAGGTCATGGTCAGCTTCAGGGCTCTCTGGGTTGAACAATGGCCAGAGTGGGATCAGCAACCTGTCGGCTGAATGTTAAATCCTTACAGTGTTTATCAATGTCTAGCGATGTTTGACTTGCACATACTGGACTAATACTTGTTGTTTTGCTATTGAGTGGCGTGGTGGTGAAGCAGGCAGTGTTGCAGTCACACAGCTCCAGGGACCTAGAGGTTGTGGGTTCAAGTCCTGCTCCGGGTGACTGTCTGTGAGGAGTTGGTGTGTTCTCTCCGTGTCTGTGTGGGTTTCCTCCCACGGTCCAGAAATGTGCGATGGTAGGTGGATTGGCGACTCAAAAGTGTCTGTAGGTGTGATTGAATGTTTGGGGAATGTGAGGGTGTGTTCCTGCCTGGCCCCCAGTGATTCCGGGTAGGCCCCGGACCCACCGCGACTCTGAACTTAATAAGTAGTTACAGACAATGACTGAACGAATTAATGGTGTGCTTTTGCTAAATTATAGCAACAGTTTCCGTAAAAAACAACTGTGACACTTTGCTCCTGTTTGTTTAATAGTAGCTATTTTGTTAAAAAAATGTAAATGGTGGAATATAAATTCATTAAAAACAAGAATGGGAAAAACTACAATGGGTTTTATAGGGTCCTACTACTCCTGTCAGACTACAATAATGATAACTGCTGCTTATCGACGCTCTGATTTGTCCCCCAACACTCCATTTAGGACAATAACGGCAGAGATTTCACAGCAGGGTCATGGTCATTTGTCGTCCCACACTTGCATTAAGTACAATTTTCAAAACCAGCTCATAGACACATCTATGCACATTGTAGTTATGAACATACTATGACCTCCAAATCAGAGAGGAAATTTGAAGTAATTACATAAATGCTTTGTATGGCACCAAGTGGCCTGGTAATTGCCATGTCCTGTGGAAAAATTAATCCAACATAAATAGTTAACACCTTCAAATAAACCAACCAAACCAGGCTTTTGCAGCTCATATCAAGAGCAGCATATCTACCAAGGCCACACAGAGAATGAAATCGATCCCCAGCTCAAAGAAAGAAAAACAAGACAAAAGAAACAAAATAAAACCCTTTTAACATTTGCTCTGAGTGAAATATGAGAAACGCTTAGAGGCTTGAAAATGATTAATCATGGGTATGAATGGAGCTACAGTCTCTGTGAGAAGCGTTCAGAGTTCAGCATGGTCCAGCTGCCTACCGTGGACACTGGCTGATTTTGGCTTGAACTTAAGTCACATCTGGGCAACGAAAAGGGGGAGAATGGGAGTTTGAGGAAAGATGGGAAGTGGATAGATGGTGAGAAAAAGCCCAGAGAAATAAAGGCCAGCTTCCAAACCGGCACTGTTGCTACTTGGCCAGTGCTGAATGCTGCTCTCATTCGACGTGAGGGGCAAACAAATGGGCAGCCGGCTGACAGCAGCGAGCATTAGCCTCATTTGGAAGTCTTCCGCACAAATGCTGGCTCTTAGGGATCCATCAAATATGAATGCTGAAGCTGTGACAGGACACTAAAGAGAGGGCTTCTAGATTCTGTCTGGATTGGAGGAATGCATCTATGAAAAAAAGATTATTCCAGCTGGAGACAATAATGCAGCCTCTCACTGCCCAGAATTGACAGTGGCTGGTGTGTATTAGAAATGTAAATACAATTACACAATACAGGTGACTCAGATCTGCAGAGACTCAGAGAAGTAGAAACTAGAGAGACTCATTAGTGTCTATGCTGACACTGAAGAAAAGGAACTGCTAAATGTATGTGGTACATTTATACACTGAGACTCAAGGACATACACTACATGGTCAACATTTTGTAGAAACCTGCTCACTCTGTTTTTCTAAAATGGGGATTGATATTTTGTCATTTTTGCTGCAATAGCTGCTTCTAGTGTTCTGGGGAGGACTAATGGTAGACTATTTCTGTGAGGACTTGATTGTATTCAGCCTCATTTATCATTAGTGATCTCAAGTAATACTGGATCACCAACACTACTCCATATCATAGTGAATCGAACTCTCTCATTACAGAAAATGCAGTTGCTCCGCTACACAGCCCTTTTGGGGAACTTTACATCCCCGAAAACACATAGGAGAGTATAGTAGAACATATAGTATAGTATATTTACCTTACAATTACAGCTTCAAAAACCTGTAATAGGCAGAATAGCGCCCCTCTCACTGCTCTCCATGACTGCTTCTCTAAAAACTAGACTCCACAACTTGGTGCCGTGAGCTTTACAGAACATCTTATGGGTGTTTAGCTCGCTGCAAGAAGAATCTAGCTCAGTTTTTCTCTGTATGGACGTTATGGCAGTGGTTGCTATAAGACTGAGCTGTCAGAGGAAGCAAGGAGGAAATAGAGAGAGAGTGAGGGAGGCCTTACAAAAGTTATTATTGAACCGACTTTACACTGTGGAGTGAGCTGAAAGACACATGTGGATACAAGACAAACGCTTGTTGTAGTAAGTAATAAAGTGTTGTTGTACTTTCTTCATGTGTTGCAGTGTTAATGAGAATTTTGTTGACGAATGTGTTATGGCCTGGTTTTTGAGAGTTACTGATGAGTCAGTCAGGGATTGCGGCTGCTAACTTTAGTCTGAACTTAGTGAACTTTTTCAGTAGTTGCTGTATGGTTATAATGACCAGAGTTACACTGTATCTGTGGAAATCAAGCTTTGTTGACAACAGTGCTATAATCAGTTTTTGAGAGTTACTGATGACCAAGGGCCAGTGGTAGAAGCTGCTAACTTTAGCCAGATTAGCGCACCTTTTAGCTTTAGACATTGACTCTGGTAATAAGTTATTTCTGTTGGTTGCTTTGTTGTTGTAATGGCTATAGTACCACCAAAATTACATGTCACGCTTGCAATATCCTAGTTCAGTGTAAATTATGGGTGATAGCTTTTATCATGTAGTCAACATCATGTTATTCGTTTCCACACATTCCTCAGGCTCAGTGTTAAAACGTTTAGCAAACACTAGCATCTACATAGGTTAGAGCACGAGAAGTGTGTGTGTGTGTGCATTTCACTAATTTTACAGTACAGTATATGTAAATTACACTCAGCAACAGGTAGGGGGAGTTCAGGAGACCAAAAATCCAACTAATATTCCTTTAACAGACTCTTAGCATGCTGACCTTAGGTGTGGTCTTGGTTGTGTTGAAATGCTAGGAGGGATGGTCACTCAGTATACCCTCTAAATTACAACTGTCTTATGGTTCAGTCGTGTACTGTAAAGGTTACACATTTACTCTGTATTTATGGCATTTGGCAGTCGGTCTTCTGTGGAGCGACTTACAGTTTTATACTTGTTACAGATGTAGGCATGATTGTCATGTTGGGAGTCTGGCCCAAGGATTCTTACTGCATTAACATGGTGTGGTTAACCAAGCAGGAAATTGAAACCTAAACTGCATAGAAGGCAGCATTATTACTCGCTACACTACACAAATCATATACTTTTTAACTTGTTGAGGGAGGGTGTTATTTGTAGCCTTCAAAAAGCATCACCCAGAAAATCTGAAAAAGGTTAAGAACCCTGGGTTTACACTGTTCTATTTGTCACTTGCTGGAGTCCAGGGAAAAATAAATATTTGTCAGAGTAACGTGGATTGTTCCTTGTGGTGGCGTTTAGGTCACCAGCCCTGGCCTGATTACAGTGAGTTTAATTTATTTTCTTTTTCTCTCCATCTCCGTTTTGAGGCAATCCATAAAGCAGCAGCCATGTTCCTCTGCTCCCAATCCATTCAGCTGTCAGAGCGCATTAAAACAGAGCTTCATCACAGCGTCCTGAAGCAGGCGCTCCGATTCTGTCTGATGTTCCCTCAGCTAACCCAATCAATTCTATCTCTCCGAAAGGTAAAATGTAATTACCTTTTCTGTTTGATTGTTGTTGCTGCTCATTTAAATGACAATGATCTATGTATACGGCGGCTCTGACAGCAGGTAAACATGTTTCCCCAGGGCTGCCTAATAGGCCCTTCCATCAGGAGCTGCTCGGTGCTCTTTGAAAAATAACTGCACATGAATACACACACACACGCTTACAAATGGACACACACCAACATGTCCGCACCGTTTTATTGGGTCAAAATGGCAAAGCCCTTGCCCTTTCTTAGTTCTAATTTTCAAAGGACGAAAGGAAGCAGGCCCATCTTTGATCTTGGTGTGACCCGCAATTGAAAGGTGCGTGCATTTGTGATTTGTCTATCTGTCGGTTAAAAAACCTGCCTGCTTCTCAAAAGGAAATGTGTCATGCTTTTTCCCCAGAGAAGAGCGGAATGCTCCGAGTTGTCTTCATGCCTTTGAACAGCCCCATCGCCTGCGGCGTCCCACATCACACAGTGGCTTATCGAGAGCTGTGGAAAAAGTGGGGAAGAAGGAAAAGAAAACCTTCTGACAGTGATATTTTAGTTTCCTCATCTTCTCTGTAGAATGCCTCCAACTCGACTGCATTAAAGACTTTTTAAGAACCTGGTCATCTCAGGCTGAACAATGTTTCAAGCTTCAAAGGTGTTATTTAGGTGTGTTTTCTTATTAGAAAACCATGAAAGGTCTGTTGGTGCCTTAAAGGAAGCACTGTTTAAGCAGCGGTGGGCTCAGTCATATGCGTAAATCTACCCATTTCTCTCTGACTTGTGGAAATTCAGCAGAATTACTAGTTGTTGGGTTTTTTTCCTCTTGCAGGTGAAAGGGTGGGTGTGGAGAGTTTGCTCAAAGCTGCTCAAATCCCAGGGATTCACAGCAATCAGCCATAACTCGGCAGGAATAATATCAGACATCAAAGGTAAATCCTTCTCTCTTTGCCTCTCCTTTTTCTTAAAGGAAAGATGCCCTTGTCCTAAAGGCATCAGCTCCCCGATTCCTGTCCATCTCCTGCTCCAATAATCAATAATCATTCAGAGGCAAATCCTTGTCCCGTGCCTTTAAAGGGCCATATCCTACAGTTTTCCTGAAGGATATAAGCCCTTTAAAGCCTTTTATGAAATTGCTGATGCAAATAATTTTACAAAACTGTTTTATAACTTGTATTTGTATCTGAGAACTGAACAAGTTGTTTTACTTGGTGCTGTAAATGACTTATTTTTTGAATGGCTGCTGTATTGAACTGTATCCAGAAAGAAATCTGTGCTAAACAAAATTGTATAACTCCAGCATGAATAAACATACCTTTGTTAGCCCATTTTTTGATGTTTTATGCTGCCACTCACTTGACCAACAAAATGCATCTATGATTTGGGTGGTGGATCATTCTCAGTGCTTTAGTGACACTGGTGTGGTGCTGGTGTGTTGTGCTGGTATGAGTGTATCAGACAGAGCAATGCTGCCAGAGTGTGTGAACACCTTAGTGTCACTGCTGGACTGAGATCTGAAAATATCCACCCAACATCATTCTGTAGGCAGCATCCTGGATCACATTTGAAACACAGAGCTTGAAGAACACAACCTACAGCAACAACTTTGCATCTACAGAGTGGGCCAGCACAGGGCACAGAGTTTAAAAAACTCCAGCAGCAGTGCTGTGTCTGATCCATTCATAGCAGTGCAGCACACATCAACTAACCACCACCATGTCAGTGTCCCTGCATCGCTGAGAATTATCCACCACCCAAATCATGCCTTCTCTGTGGTGGTTCTTGACCACTAAAGGACAGCGTGAAATGTAGCTTAAACACTATGCAGAGCAACAAGTGGCAAAGAGTCTGTGATTGTAGAACTACAATGTGCTTTTGTGTGGTCAGTGGAGATGAAAGAAGGGAAAGTTTTTGGCTGAATTTATATTTATTTAAATGCACTGGTTTTCATATATGGACTTTATCAATCAATCAGTTCCTGCACATTTACCAGTTTTACATAGAACACAGATTTGTTTATCTATCATATAAGCTCTTTAATGGAATACACTAGATATGCTGCATCTCTAGCAGATGGTCAACCAGAGACAGTTGTTTTCCTGTACTTTGTCAAAGAACAGAAATGTTGTTGACTCAAATATACTTCTATAGAAGCTAATGGTGCTGGATTAGAAGCACATTTTAAGGCCTCAGAATTACTGTCTGTGGTAATCAACCATATGCTACTGATGATTAGGCTGTGTTCTTTATGGTTCAGATAGGCTATATCAGAGAAAAGACGAACCACCAGCTGTGTCTCTTAAGAGCCCCCAGGTAATAATCAACACCTTCTGTATTCAGTTCAAGTTCTATGTTCTGGACATGCCGTACTGTGAAAAAGTTTCAGGAACCTGAGAATGTAACAAAATCACTGCAAAATACATAGCGGGTGGCACAGTAGTATTGCAGTCACACAGCTCCAGGATCTTGGGGTTATGGGATCAATAATCAGTAATTCCGGGTAGGCCCTGGACCCACCATGACCCTGAACTGGATAAGCGGTTATGGATAAGCAGCTCATGACTAAATAAATAAATATATAAATAAGCTTGCATGACAATAAATATAGGAATATATTAATGCATTAAATGCAACCTCTACGATTGTGGAGAAGTGTTGTTCTCTCTGGTTTGTTTACTTTGTTTAAGGTGGAACGGTATTATTGAGGGAAAAAAACATTTGTGTTATTTGTACGTGGCTAAGTTTAACTACGTTTCTACACGCTGTTTGAATTATCAAAGAAACTCATTTGTAACTTGAGTTGTTTAGTTTTGTAGCACTTTTGGTCCGAGTTTTTTTTTTCCCATGCAGATAGCGCTCTTTTTTATTTAGAGTCTGTTCCATCTTCAGCAATAATAAGTCAACATTACTCATCAATGGAGAAGGAACAGAGCAATATTCTCATCTTGGTTCATGCTTTTCAAAGTTTGGAGGTCTCTTCGTTGTCTAAAAACCTTCAAAATGCATATTTTTGCCATGAGCAGAGAGAATACCTAGCAAGATGGACTGAGACCCTTTGTTTTTTTCTTTTTTTTTTCTTTTAACCATTTACAGAAGCTGGGGCTTCATAAACACATTAGACTGGTTTTGAGCACACAAAAAGCCTGGATAACTTTCAAATGGTAAGGATATCAAATTGAAATCACTAATGATGGCCTTCAGAGTATTCACTGGTTCTGCTCCCATCTACCTCAATAGACTCTTAAAACCATGCGTTAGCGCCCGCCCTCTCCGTTCCTCAAAGGAGCGCCAACTAACATGGCCTACCCCCCTGTACAGGTCAGCCGAGGCTATTCTCATCTCTGGTACCACGCTGGTGGAACGGGCTTCCAAGCACTATCAGAGCAACAGAAACCCTCTCCGCATTCAAGAAATCCTTGAAAACCCAACTCTTCCGAGAGTATCTTTTACACTGAATGTCTTTCTTTAATGCACTTAATACTTCCTGGCATATTGCACTTAATGTAAGGTATTTTGTATAATTTGTGCTGTAGTTCGAATGTTAGATCCTCTTTTGTAAGTCGCTTTGGATAAAAGCGTCTGCCAAATGCATAAATGTAAATGTAAATGTAAGGATATTACTTCAGAATTTTATTTAAGGTTTATTTATTTATTTATTTATAAATTAACATTGCCTTTAATACACTAATTATTTCAAGGTGGCTGCATATGTAATTGTATAAATGCATGGGTTGACTACGGGCATCACATGTGGGCTAAATGTTTGCAGATACCTGCTCATCAAACATCCCCACTAGACTAATTTTGGATGATGAGTTCTAGATCAAAAACATCATTTCAGTTTTCTCTCAACGTTGTTGGATGGTGCTCCCTCACTCCAGTGACCTCAGTTCCACTGCTCCACAGACTGACACTCTTCATGAAAGTGGTTTCAATATGCTGTAATTGCAATTTATATTGCTTTTTTTTTCTCCTGGGCCCCTGTCCCCTTTAAATGTCTGTTCATATGCCTGATTATTAGCATATATAGCATTCACTATTTAGCAATTCTACCAGATTTATTAAAGAGCTTCCTCAGTTCAGATTTTCTTCTGTGGCCATGATGACTGATTGACAGAGTTAAAGGGAACGTCTACAATTGTGTAGAACTGCAGTTCTCTCTGGTAATTTACATTCAGAAACTCTGCCTCCTTTAAGCTTGATAAATCAATATTACCCACCTAGTGAGCAGGAACAGAGCATTAGTTGTCTGATGACAAAAAAGTTTCAGATGACTTTTAACTGCCGCGAGCAGAGCTCCATAGGTGGGCAATATTGACTTATTTTTGCTGTTTTGGATAACTTAAGGTGGAAATGTCTACAAACTCTGGAGATGGCTAACCGCATTATGCAAAGTATCACAACATTAAACAACTTGAGAGTCCCTGCAGAAATTCAGACAGTGAATATAAACTTACAGATAAACTTAAGCTGTATTGGCGCCTGGTTAAAACATTTCCTGATATTCTTTAAGTGGTTTAAGTATTTTGAATGCACACAAACATTTGGTGGTACCACTAACATTGTATATTTTGGGTAATCTTGATAACAGCCCACAACCACTCCCTGTTTTCAAAGTCAGAACAAGTCAGAATACGGACTGAGCCAATGCAAAGACATCTCAAACTTTTAACTGCTTTCAATACATGAATATTCTCTTTTTATATAAGACCATCCAATCCCAACAACCCCCTTGTCCCTTCAGTGTTGGATGGCCTTCTGCTTGTATGTGCCAAAGCCTGGGAACCCACTTCACTAAGAATATTGATCAGGAAATAGAGTGAGGATCATAATAAATTGATATGGCAGGAGTGGATGGGGATAATCACAGGCCACTGGAATGGGATATGCTATTAGAGGCGGAATGGATTAGCGAGTGGAGAGCAAGTGAAGGAATCAGACGGGCCAGTGAGTGATCTAATGAGACTCAAGGTGTCTCCTGTCCCAGGAGGAACGGGCAGGCAGCTATCAGTAATTACCATCTCCTATTACGCCTAGTCTCCTCTCCTGCTCCTGAGGGAGGAGCGACAGAAACGGAGGGGGCCTTCATTTTCTCTGGACGTGCACTATTTTTATGCGCAGGTAATGATTTTTCCCCCAACCCCCCCTCCCCCCCGCATGAGCTAATCGACTAGTCTCGGGTCTTACCACCAGCTAACCCTCAGAAAATTAAGGTTTGATTATTTCATTGGGCAAATGTTTGCATCGGTATTAGCTTTTTAATATACACTTCGATTTGCGTTTAGGCTCCGACTTCAACAACAAGGGCGTCACGGCCTTCGTTTTCTTTTTTTTGTTGTTGTTGTTGTCTGGATGCGTGACTGGTTTATCCATCAACAGAGCAATGAAAGCTTTTGATGTCATTAATAATAAGAGCAGGTTTATTGAGTTGCCGCGAAGCATAATAGCAGGTATTCAGTCTATATGTGACTGCTCCCTTTACTTCAGGAATGAGAGTCTTTTAATGCCACTCCATGACTGCCCCCCGGCCCAGATTTTTTCTTCTTCTTTTTTTTTTACGACAACGGGTCTTAGAAAAGCTGCCTGGCTTTGCGAGCGAACACTGAAACGGACGACCATGAAACGCGTGTATTATCCCAATGGCCTTTTCCCATGGCCCTCTCGATCAATCACAATGAAAAGCTGGCCCCCCTCCCTCCTCTTTTCCCCTACAACCTCCTTCCAATGGCCCCTTCCACCATCCCCAGTAAACAATTTTCTTTTACTAAGTAAATAGAGGGAGAGTTAGAGAGAGGGGAGAGAGGGACCCATGAGGAAACAAAAGAAACAGCCCAATTATCCCTGGCAAGGACAGCATCTCTGTCTCTGCCTCCTCCTTCCTCAGAACGCACTTAGTGAGAGCGTGTCTATCACTCTTTCCTTCTCCACTGACTGTGGCCTTTGATTTCCCAGGGCAGCTTCTTCAGAAATACCTGCTGTGGATCAGAGCTGATTCTGAATCCGCTCAGGGTCATGGAGGCTGCTGCATAAGAGCAAAAACAACTGCTGTCCAAAGAGATATGGCTAATGTAATCATACAGCATCCAAGGATACACTATGACTGCAGGGATCAGCCCTGAGTGGTTTGCCATTCAGGGATCTGCTTTAAATAAATGGCTCATCAAGGTCGCTTTGGTAGAGGAAGTGGTCCCATGTTGAACCATGGGTAATAGCTTCTTTTACAGTCCCTTACATTTTGGATATTGAAAGGTTTCATGTGCTAGAGGTGTAGCATGTGCACCAACAGAAAGATGCAGTGCTGCAGTATCATCAAACTGAGCCTTATACACAAAATCTGCCTCCATTTCCATGTGATCGCCCTGAGAATTGATTATGCTCAGATGTGTGCTCACTTCGCCGTTTTAGCGTTCACTTAATATAAGTCAAATACCTCGGCCCTCACTCTGGGGACCTTTCTCCTGATAATATTTGAGAAACATTTGCTTAGAAAATAAACATGCCAATAAATAAATAATAACTCCCGATAGACTCTCCCTCCGGTTTTATTTCTTTCAGTGGCACAAAGGAAAATAGCTTTTTTTTGTTGTTGTTGTTACAAAAAAAAGTGAGCGAGAAACGCTGGGGGGAAAAAAGAATGCAGAGCCTCAGGCACATCAGCAGGGATTCCTAATAAGAAATATTGATTTCCCTGTTTTCTTTAAATGGGCCTGAAGCACCGGCTGTGAGAAACATAGCATAACGCTTTAAAGGTTTGTGTAACGATCGGGACACTACACATGCTGTGCGTCGGAGGGATTAGGCGGCTAAACGTGGGAGATTGAGAAGCAGGATTTCTATCATGTTAGAGTGGGAAATGGGGTGGGGGGAGCTAGGGAAAAGATTGAGGAAAGTGTAGCAGAGAGAGAGAGAGAGAGAGAGAGGGAGAGAGAGTAGGGGGGATCAGGGAAAATAAGGGAGAGGGAGTTAGAGAAGCTAGAGAGAGAGATGGGGTGGAAATAGGGAAATGAGAGAATAGAACTAAGGAAATGAGACGGTGTAACTAGTAAAAAACATTAAAGGAGTGTAGCTAGAAAATAAATGGAGATTGGAGGGAGAAATGAAGGGAGTAAAGAGAGAGCAGCTACAGAGGTGAGAGAGAGTAGTGGAGCTTTAAAAAAGAGAAGCAGAGCTATGCTGAAGAAGGGGGAAGGAGTGGAACTGGGGAGAAGATAGAGAAAGAAGTGAGGATCCAAAGATGAGAGAGAGAAGGGGTAACAGAGAGTGAGATGGGAGCTAGGGAGAAGAATGAGAGAAAGTGGAATAGAGCTACAAAGAAGAGAGACAGTAGGTGAAGAGATGAAAGAGTGAGGGATGTCCTGAATTAAACAGGTGGGAAAAGTCCTAACAGGAAACAGTAGAACTAAATGCAGCCCTGAATGGAGCTCTGTTGGATTTGAGCCATATTACTGAAGAGAAAGGACAGAGTAGGTGAAAAAGACAAAGGAGGAAATGGAGGAACACGGGTCAATTTACAGCAGCCCTGGAGGGCAGTGTTTAAACTGCTCTTAAAGAAGATGTTCACTACATTTCTACATAACTCTATAAGTGAGATGTAAGTCTCTCAGTGTAGTTTGTTAGTACATTATATAGAAGCTTGCCAACTCTTTTCATCTCAGTGGCAGAAAGGAGAACCATTTACTTTTTATGGAATTTGGCAGACTCTCCCGAGTAACTTACAATATTTAATGTTACACTCTAATGTAGCAGTGAGCCGGGCCCTCACTGTGAGATATAAGCCTGTTTTTATGGCAGATTTTGTTGTTGCCAACTAAGCCATAAGAACGGGGCCAAATTTCATGCTTCATTGATTGCAGTTTTACATCATCTACGATGTCTGATTAACTGCAAAAGGAGCAGGAAGTCGATTTCTGAAATCACAAATATCAGTCACTGTTCTCACAGTCTGAGCATCTCGCGAGCTGATATACTGACCTCACGTTATCGCAAATAGTCTACTTGTCATGAAATACATGCAGAAAGCAAGCTACAAATGGACTTGGATAGTAATACGATCAGTGAAAATGTAATGTTCCTCCATAAACACCACTGAGCCAAAAGTTTGTGGATATCTGGATATTCGACATTTGCCCTGAAATTAAGTCAGCAAAGCTGTTTCTCAACGTTTCTGACACACAGGGAGCCATACTGCACTGAATGTAGAGCATGCAGATCGACCCACACCCAATACTTATTAGATTGTGCGCCCACATCACGTCAAGTCATTCAGACTGATTACTTTTGTGCAGTTTGAACAGATTATTCGAGAAGATTGCTGTACAAATGTGAGTTGTTATCTACTCCTACGTTTTCTAAAATCACACAGTGCCTGCCTCGCTGTGAATGTCTTACACAAGGACTCATTGGTACTGCTTGCCTGAGCTGGAAATTGAACCCCAACCTGTGGGCATGAAGAGCAGTGGTGATACCATGGGATGGTTGAGTAAGAAATGGACTGTAACTTGTTTGCTGTAAGTTTTTATTCACTCTATGACATACCACAGAAACTCATGTGTAACTTGAAGTGTTGTTGCATTCTCAGTCTACGTTTAATTTCATGCACTTCCACTGAATTTGCAGTCAGTTCCACCTTAAGTAATGTAACTTGGTACATCTTGGTACAACTTGGTACATCAAGGTGGAACGTTATGTTTGAGTAAGTAACAGACTGTAGCATTTGTGCTTGAAGTTCACCAGTAACTCGAGCTGTTTAGTTTTGTTGGTTTCATGCATTTATTAGTCTCTTGAATTTGAAGGCAGTGGCTTTAAAGAATCTGTAACAGTAACATCACAAATAAGTCAATATTACCCACATATAATCATCTCGTGTCATCCTTTTCTACATTTGGAGGTCTAAATACCGGTCAAACAGCTTCAGATGCAATCTGTCAGCCCTGGCTGAAAAAAAGAGAAAGCCTGATCCAGTCCAAACGGAGACCATTTGTTTCCCCATTTACGGGGCCAGGGCTGTGTGTAAACACTGGACCTTTTTTCCAGCATGCAAACCGACTGGAGAGCTAGCAAATGGTGAGGAACATTCTCTGAATTAAAACAAAAAAGTCAGTGTATTGGATTACAATTGCAAACATCACCTTTAAGGTCATAAGCTGATTCCAAGTTAAATGTCACTCATTCACAACCTCTAAAAAAGTCCTCTGATCTTTCCAGTGAAATCTCAATAATGCTCTGTTCATTTTGCGCAGGACACACGGATCCTGCCTGATATCAGTTCTATGTTTGGGAAGTCAGGGTACCAGAGAAAAGTGTGACAACTAACCTCGTGTTCCACCTAATAGAGTCCTGAGTGGCACAGGCCATTCTTTTCTTCCTAGGCCGGTGACCTTGCACTGTGGTTGGGCCGCTCACATCGGTTCCAGTGGAGTGCATGAGTGCATGGGCACAACAAAATATGCCATTGTTTGATGGACGAGGAAACAATGTGTGCCCCGCCCTCAGATATCTAGAGCATGTCCGTCATGTGCTTTCAGATAGAGCCCTCTCTCCCCTCCCCTCCAATCGGACACTCACTCAGATTGTTCCCTCTTCCCCTGGAAAATGCTCAGTGGGCAGCTGGGCCCCTGAAGTACAGCTGACGATGGGAATACTCACTCCAGCTCGCATACTTCTCCCCAAAAGCTCTACAAAAGGAGTCCTCACTTAAGCCAAAAAAATGCCATGGCAAAGATCTGAATAGACCCACGACAGGAGGGAGGCAGAGTGAAGCCATGGAGAAAGCAGCAATACAAAATAAAGGGAAAGATATATGTCTGTCATTCGAGTCGCGCCAGGCATTTCGAGAAAGCCGCATAGAGGGGAGGTTTGTTCTTCAGTGGCAAGAAGTGGCCCCTAAATATTCTCTTGCTGTTGTCTACAATGGATGCACGCACACACACACAAGAACAACAACAACAACAACTTTGTACATTTGGTTCATTGTGTAGGGGTTGTGAGAATGGCCAGTTTGTTGCTGAAGAAGAGGTGCACCGGGGGTTGGGGGGGTGGGAAGAGGGTGGGACTGGGGTAGGAAGCATAAGCAAGTGATTGTGTTTGTTTGTCTGAGGATGTCACTACCCTGCGGTTCCAGTAGGGAGCTGGTACCAGGCCTGTGGACTCAAACAGCTGAACCATTATAAACCTCCACACTGCCATGCTCTCGCTGCCACAAAGAGAAGAGTACGGCTGTCTAACTGGGGAAGGTCTGATTCATTATTTCTACTGTTAACAGTAGCAGACTCAAAGGAGTGTGTGTGTGTGTGTGTGTGTGTGGGTGTGAACGAAATCTCTTCATCTCTCCTGATAACAGCACGTGGCCTTCAGAAGACCTGTTGTATAAGGTATCCATCAGTATTTGACCATGTATCTGTACCTAAACCGACGTATTATTGAATACAGTGAATCCAGATTGGCATTTAAGTGTAATACGCTATCCAGCTTCTTTTGTTGCATATTACTGCTGCCCAAAACTTTTTAACTGCCAAGGGTGTCGGAGTTAGTTTGATATTATATCTATAAGCTGATTCCTATGTAGATAAAGCAGTAGTATACAGTGATCCCTTGTTTTTTGCAGGGGATGCGTTCCAAGACCACACGTGAAAAACGAATTTCCGCGAAGTAGAGGAAAGATATTTTTTTTAAGTATTTAACAAGTATTTGGACTTTTAAAACACTCCCTGTTACTGTTAACAACCCACCCTTTGCATTAAACAGTCATTCTATAATGTTTTTCAGCTGGAACTACATGTGATATCCTACTAGTTTCTTTAATAGAGTAATTCCTAAGCTGTGATTTAGCGTAAGTAAATTTCACTCGGATGTGGACATGAACAGTACATGTACTGTACGTAAGAAATACTTGTAAATTATAGATTTTGTCACCTACAGGCCTAGTCTAATACATGTATATAATAAAAAATCCCCCTTGAACCCTCGAAGTAGCGAATCTGCGAAAGATGAACTGCGAAGTAGCGAGGGATCACTGTACTGCATTTATTATCATGTGGAACAGTATTTTTGAAATCACAATAAAGAGGTAACTATAGACACATTGCATCAATATGTGTTTCTATTCATTTTTAGACAAATCCATTAAAACATCAATTTCAAAAAACAAATGGTACCAAACCTACTAAACTATATTATTTTCTGTTGCCAGAAAAACTTGCAAATTGCAGGAGTCTTTGTCTGGACTAAATCCCAGCCTAATCATGGCGTGTGTGTGTGTGTGTGTATTCATTCATTCATTCATTCATTGTCTGAAACTGCTTATCCAGCTCACAGTCGCGGGGGGTCCTACTCTGAATCACTGGGCACAAAACAGGGACACACCCTGTAGGGGGCGCCTGTCCTTCACAGGGCAACACACACTCACATATTCACTTACACACACACACCTACGGACACTTGAGTCGCCAATCCACCTAACAATGTGTGTTTTTGGACCGTGAGAGGGAACCATAGCATCCAGAGGAAACCAACATAGACATGGGGAGAATACACCCTGGAGCTGTGTGACTGTGACATTACCTGCAGTGCCATCGTTTCCGCCCTATAGATATATATATAGACATAGCCAGAGGTTTAACTTGCTTTAAGATCGTTAGCTTGCTGCTTGTTTAGAGTGCTTTCTCACAACCTGAATACAGCTAATATTAATGGTCACTAACTTTCTGTGTTTCCCTAATAAGACGTTATATACAAGCCACTTTTATAACTGTAATTAGCTGTCATTGTTATCTGTTGAGCTCTCGTTACTGACCTCAAGCTCAGAGCTGGTAGAAACTAACTTTATAAACCAGACTCTGATGGTGAACTGGAGGCCAGTGAAGCTGGTGACTGGAGCAGATTTATATTTGAATAGGTGTCTTAACAAAGGCTGAAAGAAGACCAATGGTGTCTGACTCACTGCCAAAACGTGTTAACCTCGGTGGTGTAATCTAAAATAAAAGTTTGTGAAAAACCATATTTTTTTCTCCTGTGGTATAATTTTTTTTTTTCCATTTTGCGGGGAGACACGCCCCCCATCCCCTGCTGTTCCTACAGTTTTAACTGTCAGTGGAAGTCAGTGTAAAGCTATTTTATTCCAAGTCATTTTGGAACATTTCACTTGGTCCGTTCATCGTGAATTTTTCACACGATATGAAGGACAGCTGCTGGGTCCAAGTGATAGATAGTAAACTAAAATTCCACATGAATGAAGATACATTTTCCCTTTGTACAGCATCAATATACTCCACTGTAGCAGTATGTATCCTCATGAACTCTGTGTCTGCCCCTCAGTCTCAGCTGAAACATCTCAGCAGTTTGGTTTATTGAGCTACTTTCTCACCTTCTGGTTGCATAGAGTCAAAGTCGCAGTAAAATGCCACATAAAACCCATTTCCAATTATACCTAGCTTCTTTTATTCACCACAATAAGTGTTTGTACTCGCTGCTCTGCTGAGGTTTGATGAGACAAAACAAATTAACAGCCGTCCGGCAGGTCCGGATCATCTTCACACCTGTGACCCCCACCAGCGAGGCCTGCTCCCGTCTCCACGGAGACGGCGGGTCAGGAGGACGGCGAGTGTTTGACGCACGCTCACGCGCGCACACCCTCGCTCGCATCTCCTAATGGCCTGGAAAGGTGTTAATGTGTTTTTTCAGTTAATTAACCACTTCAATTAGAACTGGGGAGCTGTGGCGGAACAGCCGAGATGGAAAGTGAGAGAGAAAATGTGTGGACAGAGAGACAGAAATGGAGAAAGGAGAGAGAGAGAGTGACAGAAAAAGGCAGAAGAACAGAGGGGTAATAATACTGAAGCGCAATACCCTCAGAGACAGAGGCAAAGTTTGTCACCGGTTGTTCTCCTGGCTGGGAGAGTGATTAGAACATGAGCAAAATGAGAATGCTTCTCATTAATTTGGAGCTTTGCTAATGACCTGTAACTTTTCTAATGTTCTTGTTGACTGCTATTGTCTAGCCGTTGCTGCAGGTACCCAGGGATTCAACTTTATAAATGGGAGCTGAGATGAATCCTGAAAAGGTCATTCTTAGCACAGTGTTATTTGCATTCACTCATTGTTGGATCATCATGTGAGGATGTGGAACTGGAGAGATACAGCTGCTAAATCGATATGGAAGCAGTAAGGAAAGAGCAGATCTGTGTATTGTGAGGAAGTACCACATAAAGCCATTCATTTAACAAAACACCCCGCCTATGATTCATCACTAGAAATCCATAAATTTGTCTCAAGAGTCCCTTATCAATGTGGTTTCTATCCAAAAGCCCCACCCATCTCATTGTCTCTTCCCTCTCCTATTCCCTCATCCATCTTCCCCATTCATTACATCCAAGTTCTGTTTCCAAGCATCATACATTGCCATGGCAGCACTTCTGAACCTCCTTCTATTCAACTTAACACCGCAAGGTCACATTAATTCATAGTTTAACAAAATTACCCTTGCATTGTAATCAATCAGACAGACATTGCTGGTGTCTGAAGTAGGTTTCTTTAGTTAAATGGACTAAAGTATATATATAATTTATGCTTTACGGTGGTTTCTGCTGTTTTTAGCTGTGCAGTGTATTTCTGCCCAGTTCCCTGCCCAGTTTTAGTCAATTAACATTTGCTTTCATTGACTGAGTGATGGGGAGAAGGAGGTCAGAAACTGCTCTTATGCAAATGAGACTGTCAGGATTATTTGATTACAAAATGACTGAATTAAAAAGTCAATCTCCATGAATCTTCTTAATAGTATCTTCACAATGTGAAGAATAAACGGGATCAGGAGGTCATTCATGCAGCTGTGCAGTCTGAACATTTACATAAATATGGAAGGTAGTACTCAAAGTAGTACCAACAGGACCTCACAGATACATGTTTGATTATAGTTGAAAATTTCATGTCTATGAAGTCAAATAAATTATTTCTGAACTAAAAATATAATTAAACTTTAATAATAAAGTAGTAACCGCCATCTAGACAAAGCTATTTAACATTACTTTTTTTAATCATTACAGTTTTAGACACTTTGTCACGCCCTCCTCTTGTCATGTCTGTTTTCTTGGCCATGTGCTCTCTCAGCACATGGCTCTGTTTTGTTGTTGTTCTAGTCCCTCCTTTGTTCCGCCTCCTTGTTTGTCTCATTTGTTACCCTGCCCCCTCGTTATCTGTCTCAGGTGCGTCTCGTCTGTGTTTTGTATTTAAGTCCCCTTCCTTCACTTCCTTTTGTCGGTCATTTGTTCTCGTACCCGTTCTCTTACTCATTTCATTCCCCAAGTCAAGTCGTGTTGTGTGTGTTTCCCAGTCCCAGTCTGTTTCGTTATTCCTTTTTTTGTAATAAAGTTTATCTGTGCTTTAGTGTGTGCGTCCGCCTCAGTCAGTCCGCCCCGTGATCCCTGACACACTTTGTGGTCAAAATATGTATTTGCCCGAAAGAAGAACATTTGGCAACGTGGTTTTGTGCTGCAAACTAATATCCCTGAGAGGATTTATCTGATGACTTTGTGTTCATGTTGAAGGAGTACACAAAGAGAACTTCATAAAAATATGATGATGTAAATGCCTTCTGTGTTATGGAGTTAGCCTTTTTTCTAAATTATTAAATGAACCAAAGAAAATGGTTGCATCTGAAAGAATACAAAAATAATGTTTAGTAACATTTTCTATGAAGCCCGTATTTATAAGCCTTTATAAATATGGTTTTGACTGGTTGTAACTTTATTAACTGGTAATAATGCTTTGTAAGCGTACTTATAAACTCTAATAATATTTCATAAGACTCTTGTAATGAGCTACAATTAAATAAATTCTTTAACTTATACACATGTCAATATTCATTTTAAAGCCTTTAAATGTACATGGTGGGCCATTTATATGGATACACCTTAATAAAATGGGAATGGTTGGAGATATTAACTTCCTGTTTGTGGCACATTAGTATATGTCACACCTTGACACTTTCTGCTTTGTTTTCCTCTTCCATGTGCTCTGTTCGTTGTTTTCCTTCTCCTCACATGGCTTTGTTTATGTTCACTCGCTCCACCTCTTGTTCCGCCTCTCTGTAATTGTCCTCGTTATCTGTGTCAGGTGTGTCTAGTTAGTTCATGTATTTAAGCCCTCTTCCTTCACTTCCTGGTATCGGTCATTTTGTTGTTGTTAGGTTTTGTTTGTTTGCTTGTTTGTTTCTTGTTTCTCTAGCTTGTTTTCTCGTTTCTCGTGCCTCGTTCTGTCTCCTGCCTGTTTCATGCCCCAGTCCTCTAGTGTTGTCTCCTGCTCTTTCTCATGTTTTGTTATTGCATGTTATTCGTCAACTTCGTTTGTCGTGTTATTTACACATTAAACCTTCCGTGTTATAGCGAGTGTGTCCGCCTCCCTGAATCTACTCATCACACCCCCTGACAGAATGACCGATCCAAAAATGGACACAGCTAGCACGGACTACCCGTTTAAGAGAGGAGTAATTCGCCGTACTCCGTTCCGCAACGATCCCGTGGAGGAGGCGTTAAGGGCGGCTTCGGAGTGGAGTCAACGGCTTCAGCGCATGTCCGGTGTGGTTCCTTTCCCCCGAACAGAGGAATCGATTCATGAATCGAGTGATTCCTCCAGCGGGAATCGACGGAGCAGGAGGAGAAAGCAGGCTAAAAACCCAGCTCCAGAGAATTACCCCCTCAGGTCCGGAGAGATTTTTGGGGGGGCGTTATGGACAAGGGCTGTTAGCCTCAGAGCACAGGACATGGGGAATGAGGCTAACAGAGGCGCATCTCCGGGGGAACTACGGTTAGAGAAGTCCCTCGAGAGTGCGCCCAAACCCGCTAAATCCACAACTCGTGCTCGCCGAGCAGCACGAGCACCTGCCTCGCTGGGTGTTTCAACTCCTGCTCCCGTAAAAGCGGCACCTCCGGCCGCACCTGGCTCCATGAGCGCGACGCCTCCGGCCGCGCCTGTCTCCATGGACGACGTCGCGGCAGGGCCTCCTGTTTCCATGGACGTCGTCGCTAGGCCCCCAGTTCCCAAGCACCGCTCTGCGCTCACTCCTGACATCCAGGAGAAGCTTACAGGCCTCATGGCACGCCTGGAGCTCTCCTTGAAGGCGGCGCGCGCCTCTCCTGTCTTCATGAGAGCGACGCCCGCCTCTCATGTCTCCGTGGACGACGTCGCAGATTCCTCTGCCTCCGTGGACGTCGTCGCACGTTCTCCAGTCTCCGTGGACGACGGCGCAGATTCTTCTGCCTCCGTGGACGTCGTCGCACGTTCTCCAGTCTCCGTGGACGACGGCGCAGATTCTTCTGCCTCCGTGGACGTCGTCGCACGTTCTCCAGTCTCCGTGGACGACGTCGCAGATTCATCTGCCTCCGTGGATGTCGTCGCACGTTCCCCAGTCTTCGTGGACGACGGCGCAGATTCCTCTGCCTCCGTGGACGTCGTCGCACGTTCCCCAGCCCACGTGGACGTCGTCGCAGTTCCGTCTGCCCCCGTGGACGTCGTCGCAGTTCCGTCTGCCTCTGTGGTCGTCGTCGCAGTTCCGTCTGCCTCCGTGGACGTCGTCGCAGTTCCGCCTGCCTCCTTGGACGTCACTGCAGGTTCCCCTGTCTCCGTGGACGTCGTTGCAGGGTCTCCAGTCTCCGTGAGTACGGCTCCCCCAGCCGCTCCTATATCTGTGACTTTGGCTTCGGCCGTTTCGGCTCCTGAGACTGTGGCTCCGGCCGTTTCTGCCCATGAGACTGTGGCTCCGGCCGTTTCTGCCCATGAGACTGTGGCTCCGGCCGTTACTAAGCCAGTGACTGTGGCTCCGGCCGTTACTAAGCCTGTGACTGTGGCTCCGGCGCCAAGGACTTCGAGGCCAATCCCCAGAACTGTACCCAGGCTGGCACCTTGGACAGTCCCACAGACACATGCCAGTCCTGGGTACCACCCAGTTGTTTTTGTCCCTTTCTCTGTCCCTGTTCTGGTTCCTGTCTCTGTCCTTGTCCCTGTGCCTTTGTCTGCTTTTCTTTCACTTCCAGTTCCTGTCACTGTATTCGTGTCAGTCCCTGTTAAGGTCTTAGTTCCTGTACCCCTACCAAGCCCAGTCCAGTTCCCTGTTAGTCCTCTTCAGTCCTCTGTCCAGTCTAAATGTCAGTACCCTGTTTCTGCTCCCGTCTTGTCCCAAGTCCAGTCACGTTTATCTGCTCCTGTTCTGTCTCAATCCCCGTTCAGTTTCCAACCTAAGTTCCAGCACCCTGTATTATCACGAGTCCCGTCTCCTCTTTCTAATCTTGTCCAGTGCCCATTTAAGTCCAGTCCCTTGTCACCAGTTCCATTTCCTGTCTTGTCCTGAGTCTTTTGGTTTCACGTTTGTTTTGTTTCTTCTGGCCCCCTCCTGCGCCAGCTCCTGGGGAATCTAGTTTTTCGCGCTCCAGGAGTTGCGCGTCTTGGGGGGGGCGTCTGTCACACCTTGACACTTTCTGCTTTGTTTTCCTCTTCCATGTGCTCTGTTCGTTGTTTTCCTTCTCCTCACATGGCTTTGTTTATGTTCACTCGCTCCACCTCTTGTTCCGCCTCTCTGTAATTGTCCTCGTTATCTGTGTCAGGTGTGTCTAGTTAGTTCATGTATTTAAGCCCTCTTCCTTCACTTCCTGGTATCGGTCATTTTGTTGTTGTTAGGTTTTGTTTGTTTGCTTGTTTGTTTCTTGTTTCTCTAGCTTGTTTTCTCGTTTCTCGTGCCTCGTTCTGTCTCCTGCCTGTTTCATGCCCCAGTCCTCTAGTGTTGTCTCCTGCTCTTTCTCATGTTTTGTTATTGCGTGTTATTCGTCAACTTCGTTTGTCGTGTTATTTACACATTAAACCTTCCGTGTTATAGCGAGTGTGTCCGCCTCCCTGAATCTACTCATCACACCCCCTGACAGTATATGGGAGGGGGCAAACTTTTCAAGAAACTTTTCAACTTTTCAAGAAGTCAGACATTTTGGATCCAACTTTTGTTTTTTCAATGGGAAAAGGGTCATGTGACACATCAAATTTATTGGGAATTTCAGAAGAAAAACAATGGTGTGCTTGGTTTTAACATAAATGTATTCTTTCATGAGTTTCTGACCACTTATAAAATGTGTTCAAAGTGCTGCCCATTGTGTTGGATTGTCAATGCAACCCTCTTTTCCCACTCTTCACACACTGATAGTAACACGGCAGGAGAAATGCTAGCACAGGCTTCCAGTATCTGTAGTTTCAGGTGCTGCACATCTTGATGGTATGGTGTGGTAGATGGGGTACAAAGATAGTGGGGCCATTCTTCATCAATGGAAACCCAAAGGCCACTGGATATGTGAAATTGCTACATGATGATGTGTTTTCTTCTTTATGCACTGGAGCTGGTACATTCCCTGAGTGTTTCCAGCAAGATGGTGCACCACTAGGTGTCAGGTCCGAGCATTCCTAGATGTACAGTTTCCTGGAAAGTGGATTGGTCGTCGTGGGCCAGTTGAATGGCCCCCAAGGCCTCATGATCTGACCCCCTTAGACTTTTATCTTTGGGGTCATCTGAAGGGTCTATGCTGTGAAGATACAAGATGTGCAGCACCTGAAACGACAGATACTGGAAGCCTGTGCTAGCATTTCTCCTGTGGTGTTGCTATCAGTGTGTGAAAAGTGGGATAAGAGGGTTGCATTGACAATCCAACACAACGGGTAGCACTTTGAACACATGAAAGAATGAAGTTACGTTAAAACACCATTGTTTTTCTTGTGAAATTCCCAATAAGTTTGATGTGTCACATGACCCTTTTTTTCCATTGAAAAAACAAAAGTTGGATCCAAAATGGCCACCTTCAAAATGGCCACCTTCAAAATGGCCGTCATGGTCACCACCCATCTTGAAACGTTTCCCCCCTCCCATATCTTGTGCCACAAGATATGGATATGTGCCACAAACAGGAAGTTAATATCACCAACCATTCCCATTTTATTCAGGTGTATCCATATAAATGGCCAACCCTGTATAATGACCTGTGCATAATTATAAAATGTATATAATACTTATTTACAATTATTATTATTATTATTATTATTATAGATAATTTTTTTAAAAAATGCCATCACTGAATGCTTCAAGAAAAATTATCAATGGTTTATATTGTTATTTATTATTATTAAAAAAACGTGGCATTAATATGTATGTTTTAATAATGCTTTATTATTATGCACATGTCATTATCCATTTAAAAGACATTACAATCTATAGGTAAACTTATGTTACTATATGTTTATAAGTTATAAAATAATAAATAATAGCTCATAAGATCTTTATGAAGCATTATTGAAGTTTATATGTATGTTTATAACTGCACTTATAAAGGCTTATATGTACAGGCTTCAAATGAATTTTTATGCAGACAAACCTTCAGTGACAGGCACTGTGCCCCATGATACACCTTGTCATGTCTGGCAGGCAATTCTTGTGCCCAATGTCCAATTCTTGAGTCCCATTCTGCAACCAGGCATTCAGTGCAGTATGGCACCCTGTATTTTAAAAATATTGAGGAAGCACATAGTTTTTGTGATTGTGACATATTTTGTGCCTGATTCAGAAGAAATTATAAATGAGCAGGTGTCCACTAACCCCTGGCTATATAGTTTATGTGGATGTATGTTACATTTTCACTTGACACTGTCCAATATCATTTTCAGCTTGGTTTATGTTACTGTTTATTTTAAGACACACAGATAGCTGCACCAGATCATGATGTCTGTAAATTGGCTCATAAGATGCCATGAAAAAAAAGTGTAATTGTGCTGTACTGTCAGGACTGTGAGCCATGCCCCCACAAAAACCATCTGAGGTGGTCTTAAAATTTAGGATGCTGGGTGAATATTTCATCTTCTACAGGGTGACTCACAGCAGCAGATAGACACTAGCAGATATTTCCTTGAAGATGGCTTTTGAATTTGTCACACCCTGGCCCTGTCCTGTCTGTTTTCCCCACCATGTGCTTATGTAGCACATGGCTCTGTTTGTTGTTGTTCCTGTGTCCACCCTAGTCCCTCCTTAGTCCTGCCTCTATCCAATTGCCTCCAGGTGTTGCTCGTTTGTCTTGTCTTTATATTCCCCTGTGGTTTGAGTGCTCCTTTGTCTGGTGTGTGTGTGTAGATGTGTTTCTTTGTCTCTGCGTCTCCCATGTCTACCCCAGTTCATGGCTGTCTCCTGTCTGTCCTTGTTTAATCCTGTTTAGTTTAGTCTTGTCTTCATTCCGTCTGTCTGTAATTCCCATGTTTATTTTGATTCTGTCTTTGTTGTAAATAAAATCCTTGCGTGTACGTCCGCCTCCCTTGTCTGTCCTGCCCAGCCGTGACAAGTTGAAGAATTGGTTCTTTTAGGAGTCTCATCACTATATAGGTTTATTTCCACTTTTTACACCCACATTCACTGTGTCGGAAATATGGGTTTACTGGATTTGGAATCATTCCCTGAAAAGAATTTTCAACATTTCATAGCAATATCTCCTGCCATGTCACATACTTGTGTGGAAGAGTTTATTTTTCTTTCTTTTTCCCATATCTAAAATTATTTCAAAGTAGGGCTCCAGAGCCATCCTCCTGAGGTTGTGAACAGAGAGAACAGTGACAAGTCATGCTGACTTCAGCCCCAGAAAAAAAAAATGGAGCTTTTTCCTGTTTTTGTTCCCTTGCGATTTTCTTTTCATGAATTGGATAATGGTTTGTTTTCCATCTCAAAAATGAAAACCGGTTTTCTGTTTTATCATTTCAAAATGCAAATTGAATGACAGCTCCTTTCTGCCCATGGCTGCCCATTTCACCCATGCCTAAATCTTCCACTGCTCTCTTCATCCACAGGGGTGCTGGTTATATAGCAAGATGGCCTCCATTACAACTTCAAGTGAGGTGAGCTGGTTCCATTTATTCAACCACAGCTGCAGAAAAGTGTCAATCGTTTGACTTTCTTATCAGCTAGGGAACACAAATCATGATTTATTCTGCAGCTTTAGAGGACTTCTTTTACGTTAGCTATTCCATTTACAGTGCAACAATAAAGGAGCATACGTTAAACACCAAACATGTCTTAACTGATCTGATTTACACCTTAAATAAAGGGTAATGAACACACATCATCCATTCATGGCCTTGTTCTTCTTGTCAAACTGGGCTCCAGTTTCTTCACTCCCTCACAAGCAAGAGGAAGAGTTAAAGCATGTTTCACTCTACTCAGGTTCCTCCTCAGATTGGTGTGGATCGATCTTAGAGCTGTGCACTGCCTGGTGCTCCTTCTCACACACATCAGACTGGCAGCACTATTTATAGTATATGACAGGAAGGAAAAAGGAAAAGCTCATTCACTCTAAAGTTGGTTTCCATGAGGAAGCTCTAGTGGAGTAGGGCTACACTCACTATCAACAAGATCCAACATAGTGGCTTTAGGGGAAAATCATCTTGAATTCTGATCCTGTTTGATGTGATATGAATCTGTGTCATAATACCCAAAGGGTACTTGTTTTTTTTTCCCTTGGAGACCGTGCTCTCTCACACAGAGAAAGGTATTAATTTGATTAAGCACAGCATCTTTCTCCCTAACGGTTTACTTAACACTTTCACTGTGCTGTTACAAGTGACAAATTATTTGCACAGCTACACTTTGTGTGAAATCAACTACTTTAAAGGCTCAACCCTATTGTTCACAAAGGCATTTAACGGCTCTCACGCAATATCTGTGGAGAGGGAGTGGTGTGATCCAGAACTAATCATCCAACATAAGTAGATAACCTCACTGAGGCTCTAGTGGCAGAAATCCATCAAATACTCAGAGCAATGTTGCAGCATCTAGTGTTAAAATTTCTTAGAAGAGTAGATTTTATTACTGTAGCAAAGAGTGACAAAATACTAGTTGGCTACTTTGATATCAGAAGATATCTGATATCTGCCTACCCTTCATTGAATAGTACTACTACTACTACTACTACTACTACTACTACTACCATTAATTTAATTATTGTTATTATTATTACTTCTACCAGCATGAATGTTTCATTACTTAATATCACTACTATGATTATATCAGTAAACATGAGCATAGCAGCAGAAATGTGTCGCAAAGTGACCTTTTGTCAATAATTTGACCATCTGTCAATAATTTGAAAGGACTAAAGGAAGATAGGTCCCCCCGCCTTGTGAGTCTTGGTTCCTTCCAAGGTTTCTTCATTCAGCTCTGAGGGAGCAGACTGGCTTGCTGTCACCGCTGGCTTGCTCACACTTTTATGTTTTATGTTAAATCTTTTGCCTTTACTGGATTTCTGAGAATCTGCTTGGCGACAACATCATTTTTAAAATGTTATACAGATATCTTTGATTTGATTTGATAGTGTGTCCTACACTGGTATAAAAGATGCAACCTCATGCTTTCACTGTCTTATTGCGCAGTTTGTGAACGAGCTGTAATATTTGTGTAGGTGAAGATGTCACAGGAGGTCAGTGTTCCATATGCTAACAGTTACACTGCTGCGCTGGGCCTTAATGTAAACAAACAGATGTTCGGATGCAGGGACTTCACTGGGCCTTTGAAGGGCCACCCTGCGCATGACCCTTGGAATGCAGGCCAGGTCGGCAGTGTGCGGTTGGAACACTCAGTGTGACATTCCGTGGCCTGGCTGTAATTAAATTGGAGCTGAGCTGTGAGTTTCAGGAGCTAGGAGCTGGAGCTCTGGAAGGCCAGAATTGTCTGCTTTTGGTTGGTGGAGCTCTGAGAGTCAGAGGGGAGCTGCTTCTGTAAACACCAATATAAAAAGTGTTGGGATTTGAGGATAATAGAAACTGCAGCTCTATAAAGCGTATCAATGAAGCTTCGGAGTCATTTCCCTTGACTGTATAATTCAATTTCAAAGAGTAGGACCCTGATTGGCATTACCTCATGATTATCTAGGAGTCCAGATTGGCTTCCTGCCAGCTTCTCCACAGGGGACCTTGTAGGCCCTCTGCATGTTGTGACATCTATTGCCACGTCGGATGACTTTTAAATGAGCAGTGAATCCACAGCAAGAGCCTTTAGCCACTCCAGGACCACAGAGCCCAGACAGAGAAAGCCAGACGTAAGCAAGAAAAGAGAAAAAAAACAGATCCCTGAAATGTCCTGTATCTGGGTCAGTTTTTCATCCTAGTCTCTTCTCTCTGCTGTGCCCATGGATAATATCTAACACACCAGCAATGCAAGTCTAGACAAAGAGCCCCTGCTACATGACTGTGATATATAACAATACTCCATGCCAACAAAATAGTCCCACTCTGGTTCTGAATTTGCCACTTATGATATTTCAAGAGTCATGGTGAGCTTGAGCATCTCTCAGTTCTGTTCCAAATTACCCCTTGGTCTGTCACAGGTTACACAAATGCCAGGATGAAACTGTAGAACAGTTCTTAGACGGCCTGAACTGTCTTATAACATTAACTGTCCTAACCATAAACCTAACTCTAACAGGACACCTTGAGTTTTCAATATTTGATACTGTCCTCGAATATCTGCTGTTACTGAGTATAATTCAGTCCTAAGTACGTGATTTAACTGCACAGAAAAGTGGCCATAAATCTCATCCCTAAACCCTAATTTGGGTAAAAGTAGTGCTCTGTGCCACAAATAAAACAAACTAAGCATGCATTAATGGCATTAATTGCTTAGTTAAGTTATCTAAGTGGTTTTGGACCAATAAATACTGGCACTGCTATTCATCGGTTAATCTTCAACCCCTTTCCACAATTAACATAAAACAGTGCTTCTCAAACTTTTTAGACCAAGTACTACCCATTATCAAACCAAAACCTATGAGCCTTATCACAGAAACATGTGCACCCCTGATTTTTCCTCTGTTGTGGGGACGGGTGGGTGGCATAAGGCAAAGACTTGCTTGAATTTTTTGCTTGGAAGTTTGTGTTATGTTTTTACTTGAAATTTGCATGCTTTGCACAAAACAAATTATTGAGAGCATACAAATAATGGCCTAAACTGAATGTTTTAAACAAAATAATACATTTATGAGAACATTCAGTACCACTTTAGAATAAGACAACACTTATAAAGGTTTATAAATGGTTTAAGATATGTTTATTAATAGTTATTTAATATGTTGTTAATACATTAATAGTAATTGATAATCAGTTATAACACATGGATAAACAGGGCAACAGCAACAAATACTGACCTTACATGGTCTTCTCCTGCAGTCAGCATGAATTCTGTAGGCTTCATCACATATTTGTTAATAAGTTTAAACATTTAATGAATTAACCACCATCGAAGTGTCTTTTTGTACTTTAATGATAATGTGGTGTTTACCTTAACATTTGAAATGACTAAATTCACATCAGGTCTTAGTTTATTCTTTACATGGACATTTTCAGTAGGTTTGCTGACACTTTCACTATCAAACAAAAAAAAAGGTCTGTCGTACTTCATATCTCTGTGTTACAAATGATTATTAATGACTTTTAATGTGTTTACAACCTAATTAATATCCATGTAATAAACCAGCTTTTAAACCAACTATAAGTGTAGTCTTATTTTAAAATGGTACCAAACATTAATAGGAAATAAGTGTGTTTAAATAAATAAAAACAAGAAGAGAGGTCAATATAATATGTTCTTAGGTGAAAACAGCATGGAGCAGGTGCTCACAGCAGCTCTCGATGATTGTATCAGTAGGTAAAGGAGGCGTTAAACAGTGTTTTATGGCTCTAATGATGCAAATATTGGGTGAGGTGTGGTTATTATTCAGCTAAGCATATTCTTCTCTTTTGTCTTCGCATGTACAGCATTCTCTCTTTGTTTCTTTCTATTTTGCCTCTGGATTCTGCTTTAGAGTAATTCTTAGGTTTGGTCTCGGCTAGTTTTTCTTGTTGCCACTTTGCTTATTTTGTACCATAGTCCAAATTGCTCTGACTCTAATCTACACTTACGCACAGTAAGCTGCCAAAACTGCTTTCTTTACACAGATTTCGCAAAATACAGTGGGATCACGTTCCCTTCCTGGAAAAAACCTTCCCTTACAGACATAACTATGAACTATGGTGTATGCGTAGTCTATTTTTTAACAGAAATTAATTTCATTAAAGCATAATTATTAATACTGTAAAACATTATGTAATTTACATTTATTTCAGTTATTAATAAATTCCTTAATTATGTTTTTTTGAGGTCATCTCCTGTAAAATTTCTGGTTTTAAAGATTCTTTTTTTTTTTTTGGCAGCGATCATATGAAGGTTGGTGTTTGTATCAAACACACCTGCATTTTGTCCAGTTTATGGTCTCTATGCTATGCTATGTCCAAGTTAGATGTCCCCAGGCACTTTTAAATGGGCTTCACAGGAAGCCAAGCCAGGGGATGAGAAATGGCTAGTGTTTGATGTGTTGGAGGTGGATATATCTGTAGCAACAGTTGTCAACCAGATGTTGTCAATATGTTGTTATAAGATGAACTGTATATTTTCCTCAGTATGTAGCCGCACAGAAAGATAATTAAATAGAAATGTGTGTGATTTAAGAAATTAGATACAAACAAAATTTTCATACAAAACAAGACAGTATCTGTAGTATATCTATCAGGCTGCATTTGGCTCATTTGTCACACTACACTGAGATACACAGTGATGGCACTGTCCTAGTTAACCTGATAACAGATTGAATGGAATATTATGGATTGTTTTTATTTTCCAAAAACAAATTAATTGGAAGCTGCATCTGTTTGACTAAGCTGAGGAATTGTCAGAACCAATAATTTTATTTTGTTGTATCTGTCACGGCTGCGCAGGGAGGACGAGGAGATGGACGTAAACGCAAGGCATTTTATTAACAGAATAAAAATAAACATGGGTAATAAATACAGACTGAACAAAGACAAAACTAACTAAACAGAGTTAAACAAGGACAGACAGGGAAGAGCCATGAACCGGGGTAGACACGTGTGAACAGAAAGACCGTGAAACACACATCTACACACACAACACTAGACAAAGGAGCACTCAAACTACAGGGGTATATCAGGACAAGACAAACGAGGAACACCTGGAGACAATAATGAAACAGAGGCAGGACTAATGCGGGACTAGGTTGGAGCAAAACAATAACAGAGAGCCATGTGCTAAGTAAACACATGGTAGAACAACAAACAGGACAGGGCCAGGACGTGACAGTATCCCTGAGTCATATCTTATTTGCATAAAGAATATTTCCAGTGATTTCTTGTTTGTTGCTCTGATGTCATGCTGTTAGCCACCTGCTGCCAAATGTTGGACACAAATGGACTGCCCTCATTAGAAATGACTGGTTGTCTGTTGCTATTTTGTGAAATTAAATTATATTCATTTGGAGCCATGAATTTGTACTAAATCACTATTAATATGTAATTTAATTTATATTGCGTTATAATTAATATATACTGAGTGCAATCTCATAGGTTATTTTTGACAGTCTTCTAATGCAATTTAAATTTAAACTAGTGATTTAGTAAAAATTAGTTGTTCCAAAATAACTTAATTTAGTACAGGTTTTTTTTCTATAAGGGATTGCAATGATAAAGTTTAGTACTGCTTACGACAGGTGTAAAATAATCCTACACTGCCAGCAGGCTTGCTTCAGTTAAGATCAATCTACTGGTGCACATGCAGCTGTCAGAAATTGCTCCATGATATCGGTATTCTCGGTTGCCAATACAACTATTATGTTGAATATCAAGTGAGATATGGATACTAATCCAGTATCTGTGCAACACTCACGATCTTGTTTTCTTTTTCCAATTTTCTCTACTCAAGCCTTTCGACATTCCTTCAGCACGACTTTGGTGACTAAAAGGCTTTTCAGAGAATGGGAGTGCACAGAGCTTTTGAAGGGCTGTTCCAGTTATAATTACCCTGCACTTCTGCCTATTGAACAGGCGAGAGAAGTTAATGGGGGTCTCATCAGTAATATGATCTCTACATTTCCAACTCAGATTGTTACAAAAACAATGCAGTCAAAGTCCCCTCTAACTTTAGCTTCAGAACTATTCTACTTTTGGTTATCAGTTATCGTTGTTCCTGGCACGTATAACAACCACAAAGCTGGTTTATTGCTTTAGGCACTCGGCATTGGTTTGATTCTGTTTACAAAGCAAGAGCAGGAGAAAATGGCTGTGGTGTTAGAAAGTGACTGGCAAGATAGAGCAGTGACCTTGGATCAACCCTGATCTCAGAGAGAGAGAGAGAGAGAGAGAGAGAGAGAGAGAGAGAGAGAGAGAGAGACATCACTCAGTGCTAAAGTCATAAAGCCTCTCTTGTATTGCCACCAGTTTCTTCATCTTGTGAAGGAATCTGAGAGGGAGGCAGTTATACTGAGACAGCACTCTGATCATGCTTTGGCATGACAATGTCCACTCCTTCAAGCTTCTGGGTCATGACATTCGTTTCCATCATGTTGTGAGTCAAGCAGAATGACTGGAGTGCCTGTCGAAAAGTCAGAGGTCAGTTCCAGCACTGACCATCCTGCTGCTTCACTCTCTGATGGCTTCATTTATGATCAGCTGTTGTAAGGCTTATGCACCGGTCAGTCTGATGGTCTCCGGTTTCCCTGCCTTGTTCAACTTGAACCCCTAACCCCACACCCTCCCCCAAAAACCATGGCATGCCAAAAAGGAACACTGCTGGAAACTCTGACTCAGTTTCCCAGAGCTCCTCGAGGAAAGTCGAAGAAGGAAGCCCCCCTTAGAGGAGCTCTTTATGATAAAAGCCCATTTGATCCGCTGGCTTTGACAGCTACCACAGGGCTGACCTAGTAACTGGGAACAACCTTCTAACGTCTAGTGCATGCCAGGGTCATCCCTGTGAACTGCATGTGCAATGAGGATGAGCTGCATACTGAAGGACAACACTCCGTTATGCTTGATTTTATGGGCTTTGTTTTTAAATAGAGGGTTCTTCAAGGTTTTTTGTTGGTGCTGTATAACTGTAGCTAAAAAGGTTCTTCTCCATGATGGAGGACCTATTGTCAATCTATTGCTGTAAAATAATTTGCATCACTTAAGACTGTGGAACAACCTTCTTTGATGCGACAAAGTGAAGCTGACAGTAGCCTCATTTTTACACAGCTCCAGGGTCCTGGGTTTGTCGGTTCAGTCCCACCTCAGGTCACTGTGTGAGAAGTTATGTGTATTCTCCCTGCATGGGTTTCCTTCCACATTCTATAAACACATGTTGGCAGGTTGTCCACAGTTGTGAGTGGGTGAGTGTATGATGGGCTGGCACTCTGTCCAGGATCTGTTCCGGCCTTGCACCAAGTGATAGCTTAAACAGGATAAACTGGTTGCAGAAAAGGAATGAATGAATGAATGAATGAATGAATGAATGAATTGCATAATGTCATTGCTGGATTAAAAACACATATCTCCAAAAAGCTAACTTTTCAGAAACAGGATACCACAGATAACACGATTTATACCCATTACAGCTCAGAAATGTAAAAATATCTTTATTTGGACATATGTCCAATAGTTTTATATGTAAATTGGAGTTGGGTGTATTGTAGACAGCAAATGATGACAAATGCAGATTTCTTTTAGTGAATTCCAAAGATCCATGTTTTAGCAAAAGCAGCCTATCATTACTATACATAATCGATATCAGCATATTTATTGTGATTAATTATTGCGATGCTGGTCTTATATTTTATGTGAGTAAATGTGAAATCAGTCAATAATTTTAGTACAGACACTCAAACAGTACCGGGAGAACGAGGGAGGTGGGAGATACGCAGTTTTGATGCAGTTTTGAGGTCTGGCAGCCAATGGAGATATTTGTTAAAGAAAGTTATTTTTCAGCTTTTCTTTGGTCATTTTGGTATTAGCTGCTATGAACAGACAGAGATTTATGACCACATTTAACACGTGTGAAAATAAAGTGAAAACCGCTAGAAATGAAGATACATGTTTTTAATCAGACAGCAACGATAAGGGCTTTAAAACTTTATTCAGTCCTGAAATGTTGTGTCTGGATCTGAATGGACTTTCATTGCATCATCAAGTTTTATAGGTCCCTCATCATGGTCTCTGTTAGCTGGTGCAGATGAATTAGCAGTTAGTGATCTCCTCCAAGCGTGGTAAGTGTTAGAGTTAGTGGCAGTGGCTATTCACATGTCTATTAAGGAAACTTTTGCTTGCCTGTACTCACTCAGCTTGATAGCTTTGCGTGATTGGGCAAGTTGAATTGCCAATTACTAGATTGGGAAGAAAATAAGGTAAATAAATAAAGTATGCACAGCTTGGGCTGTTAGAATCCGAATATGAAATGTGAGAATCAGCTTATTTGCATCCAATCCAACAAAACCTGATGTGGGCAATAAGTTAGGGTCATCATAAGGTGTTCATTTCCCAAAAGCATAGTTTCTAACTATGTTAGCAACTTACATAGTTGGAACGATGCAGTTGCGATGCAAGTGTTTCTCAAAACACTCGTTGGAACTATCGAGGTAACATTGGTAACTTGCGTAGTCCGAACCATCGTTAAACGACACAAGTGTTTCTCAAAACCGTAGTTCCACCGAACGTTCACAGCACTGTCATTAAGTTGTGTAGTTGGAACTACATTTTCAGACCTTTGTTTAGAAGCTTAGTTCCTGGTGGCTTTGTCATCAATGACGGAAGACACAGTAGAATTAGGGTACTGTATAGTGTGTGTGTGTGTGTGTGTGTGTGTGTGTGTGTGTGTGTGTGTGTGTGTGTGTGTGTGTGTGTGTGTGTGTGTGAGAGTGTGTGTGTGTGCTTGCAAATCATAAATAAAATAATACAAGGTTTACCTAAGATTTAATACAGAAATGAGGGCAGTTTTAAACTATTAAATAAAAACAATATAGCCTACACATAAATGTAATGTTTTTATTATTAATGTTTATAATGTTTATATTTCATTTAATTTTATAACAATTATAAAATGGTTTGAAAAATGTATATAAAAACCCTAGTATTAATACACAGTCATCATTTAAACCCTGGTTTTAAATACCTCATCATGATTTTTGCTTTTTATACCTGATGTTTTGAACTATGAATGACCATTATGAAATACGCTGTGTGAGCTTAGAGATAAGTTTTAATAAAAGGAACAGGAGAGAAATACTTAAAGATCAGCAGCTTTCATTCCTTCAACATTGTGTTCTGGTATTGTTTTCCAGCAGAAGTCTGTCTCATCTTCTCCCACTTGAAACAATAAAGACATTACATGTTTAAGTTATATGTAAGGGATATATTAAGTTTAATGTAGTAGTTCAAGATGGATTTGAATATTATTTTATCTTCAGTTCACTGAAGGATTGTCAACATGTCTTTTAAACAGATACAGATTTATAAATTCATTCATCACTTAATGCACCACACATCGTATTTCCGGCAGAGCTGTTGGACAGAATACCTCTATTTCCTACACCCCACCTCTAGGAGTTCGGGCAGCATGTAAGCCTGATTTACAGGCCTTTTTTAAAGTAGGGAGTGGGTAGAAGGGATTAGATGCAGAAAGGATCAATCAAGGTCTATAAAAGTGAAAAAAAGCTACTCATTATACAACCAGTGCATTAATACAAATAAAGAGCAATATTAACTACTCTCTGGTGGGTGGGGGACACTGTGGATCTGAGGAGCTATACACTACACTGGCAGCAGATGCTTCAAAGCCAGTGGGTCTTGGTGTGACGGCCTCTGTGTTGAGGCAGCAGGATGGCAGATGAGTTCCCAGACTGAGGGGATTCTGGGGTCCAGGGGACAGCCCAGCCCTGGGGAAGAAATGGTTCTCTATAGAACCCTAAACACTTGAAGAATCTTAGTAAGATTAAAGGTATTATGAAAGTGTTCTTCAGACGGGTGGAGAATGTGCTGTAGATGGCTCTATATAGCACTATTTAGAAAAGGGTTCTATTCGGCACAAAAAGTGTTCTTCTTTTATTATGATTTCAAACTTGTAACAATAAAGGAACTGTTTATGGTGCCATACAGAAGCGTTTCCTACAAGGTGCTCTATAGAACCATCAATAGCACATTCTCCATCAATCTGAAGAACACTTTCAAGAACACTTTCAAGATGCAAAGGAACCTTTAATCATGCAAAGGTTCTTCAATCATGCAAAGGTTCTTCAAGTGTTCTATATAGAACCGTTTTCTTTACTAAAGAACCCTTGTAGAACCATTTTTAAGTGTGAGATTAGGGCATAAAAATATAGCAGTTGTTTTCTCACAGATTTCCCACCTGCTCTAAACTGTTTAATTACTACAGGACTCACCCAGAGGTAAAAAAAAGTTCAAAGAAAGGATGAAAAAACTGTACCGTGTGTGTGTGTGTGTGTGTATGTGTGTGTAAAAAGATGTTATCATGTTGGTACATACTACAAATATCTATATATATATATATATATATATATATATATATATATATATCAGAAGAGGCAACATAGAATACTTCACAGTACGTTAGTGAATCAGTGTTTCATCAGTGAGAGCTTCAGTTGCTGTTATAAAAACAACAAAATGAACGCTCTCAGGTCTCGAACCCACCCCTGTGTGACACAGAAATGCATGATTTTCACGTGTAGCCCACTGCGCCACTGAGGAGCACTGCTGAGAGTTCTCTTAATATCTATTTTTTATAATAATAAATACACTGAAATATTATTTCCAATCTTTGTCTTTTACCACTGTTATTTCTTTTTTTTATTTAAAAATATGCATATATTTTTAATTCAAGTAACGTTATTCTTTTTGCTGCTGATTCTATACAATTACAATATGAGTAATTGTGGTCACAACTCTCATATTGTCGCATAATTTTACAAAATGTGTGAGTTTTTGCAAGTTTCCCCACTGTGAAAGCCAGACCAAACACGTCTGGAACCGTTGTAGTTCGGACTACAGTGGTTTACACCAACATGGCTCAAACTACTGTGGTACTAACAAAGTATGACGGTTTTGGGAAACGGTCCGACTTCAGATGTTGGTTAGTTTAACGATGCACCCTACCACGTTAGTTCAATGCTAGCTCCGTCGTTGTATGGGAAACGCACCCCTGGGTTGGACAAATATTTTAAGCTCTAGTATGAATGCATTCTCAGAAAAAAAAATGAAATATTACTGAGGTGAGACTCTCAGTGTACATCTTCATTACCCATATTTAGGCCACAGGTTTCGTTTAACTTTACAAGTATATTTACATTGGTTATACATCATGAAAATAGATCCTTTTGTCTGACTGTGTATTACGAAAATGTGATTTCCCTGTTAATACTCTTCTCTATTTAAGATAATGGCTCTGCTCATGTACTGGAGTGTACATATTGTAATTGTTATGCTGAGAGTGTGGGAGGGATTTTGTTGAGCAGAGGGAGGGATGACCCTGTGTCCTTTTACAACCAGGAGAGAATGTATTGCTACAGCTTCAGCCAGTGTCATGGGCACAGCTCATCACAGCCCTGTGGGGGGTTAATTACATCCCTTCACACTTCTGAGTAAGCAGAGTTAAAAGACACTGCGCACACACACACACAAATATATGTACTGTTAAAGACACATTGCTTAGAGAGCAGAACCAGAAAGCAGAAAAAGTATATGAGGAACTGAAAACAGGTCAGAGGATGGATGTTTGTTAAATATAGCCATTCAACATTCCTGTGTTACCTACATAGCAGCACTCAGTGGCTAGGTTTACATGTAGAGTGATAAACCATGACAAATCAGCACTGTCAGAGGAGAAAATGTTCATGTATACATCTCAGTCAGCACAGAGTAAACGGATGGCTGCCAATCCAAATTAAATTTCCTCCTGACTCCTGTGTTGAGGAAGGCTTTTTTTAAATAACAATCCCAGTTGGAAAGTCTAAGTACGTTCTGCGCATGTGTATTTGCATCATCGTGGATTTTTTCCAAGCCAGCAAGGAACTTGTCTATTAAGGAAACAACCCTTATGCTACATGTACTTTATTAAAAACAATGCTAGAATGTATTCATTGTATCTCAAACACCATTCCTTGACCCTACTGATTTATTGTGGTGCTACTACCCATCTCAGACTCAAGGTGAATCATCCTGTTTTCCTTATGCATTATGTAATTTATTAAATGAAGGTGTCTACTCAGTAGTACTGCATTATACCTCTAATATGAAGCAAACTACATTTTATTTTACACTGATGAACCATAACATTATGATCACCTCCTTGTTTCTACACTTACTCTTCAGTCTCCGAGTTCCACTGATTGTACATGAGATCTTTGTAGTTCTACAATTACAGACTATAATCTATTCGTTGCTCTGTATACTTTCAACTTTTGGTTGGTGGACTATTCTCAGTCCAGCAGTGACACTGAGGGCTTTAAAAACTCCAGAAGCACTGCTGTGTCTGATCCACTTGTGCAATCACAACATATACTAATACACCACCACCATGTCCATGTCACTGCAGTGCTGAAAATGATCCACCATGAAATACTTACCTGATCTGTGGTGGTCCTGTTGGGGTCCTGACCATTGAAGAACAGGGTGAAAGGGGGCACACAGTGTACACAGGGCAACAGGTGGACTCCAGTCTGTGGGCGGTGGAGTTGAGAGAATGGACAGTGAGTGTAGAAACAAGAAGGTGGTCATAAAGTTACGGTTGATCTGTTTATCTTAGTTTAACATCCTGGGCAGTACACTATTCCCTCTGTATCCATTTACTAAAAATATATATGCTTAAGAGATACTCAGGTTTCATATATATATAATGGCTTAGCAATTATACATATCCTCCAAACGACTTTAAATCATTTCTAAATCACTTGCAATAGCTATTAAAATGTAAAAGTTATGGAAACTGATGTTATTCTGTATTACTTAATGAATAATGACAAAAGAATTCTGTTTAGTACAAACACAAGAAGTTAATGAAAGAGAGGCAAAACTAACATTGCTCAAACAAGTGCTGCTGGAGAGAGATGAGGATGTGTGAAATAGTGGGAGGCTACAGCAGGGTATTCTTCTACATCACTTAATTTGCACAGATACAGAATGGTGCTGAGCACACAGCATTTTTTTTCTCGAATATTTTTGATCATTTGTTGATTGAATCCTCAGATGTGAAATTCACAGATACAGACAGCAAACCGTACTCTACATACAATGGAGGAAGCAATCTGAGACTACACTTGTTGTTTGGAAAATGCTTACAGAATATATTGCTGTACTCAAATGTGTACCTTTTCACTTGTAGACTGTCAAAAGATATGATATTATCCTCAGATAATACAGTAGACTGTGCCCAAGAGGTCAGTCATAAGTGATCATATTTCCTGACCCACCCTGCCCCATCCCAGTGACCCCAAAGGTATCCCAATCTCACAAGCGTCTTAACTGATCATCTTGATGCATGGGGGTTTTATTATTATTGTTTGTTCATTTTGCTGTCTATATTTATGACTCTGTTTATCTCTATTTATTGTCATTGTCATTTGGGAAAGTCTGGATTGTGTCTTTGGCAGCATTATTTGCTTCTGGGCATATCTTGTTGTGTATGTGCTGTTAGGACTGAAATTCTACTGTTATGTGTGGGGTCTAAAACTTTAAACATGAGCTTGGATTTTCAAAATCCTGTAGTGTGAGGGAAGGCATTAGCTTGATGATGCTGTCTCCAAAATGAATGGTAGCAAGTTTGCTGCACAATCAAAACACCCTCTAGGTCTTTGAGTGTGGGCTAAAGTGAGCAGAGAGTAAGAGGGTATCAGGTCTACTGAGACTCCTCTTCAGCCCAATCTCCAAAGCCATCCGACAAAACAAAGCCATTAGTGCTAATTAAACCATTCAAAAGTACAGCTCTGTGCGTTCCAATTAACAGGGAAAAGAGGAAAGTCACTCTGCGGAGACTTTGCTAATTCTGCTTGAGTGTTTAAACTTTAGCTCTGGTAAGCAGGGGGCTTGACGAAGCGGCTATGGTGAAAGTCTTTTTTTTTTTCTTCACCAGAGGAGAGGCGGCTGTGGGAAGGCCCTTCATTAAACAGCACAGGGCTAAAGAGGCCCTTCATTAGTGGCGTTAGCAACTAACGATCAGAAAGGAGGGGGCTTAGCTCATCAGCAGAAAAGAGGTGACCAGAGCCCAAAGTGTTGGCCCCCAAGGTTAAGTGTTGCAACATGAACTGACCTTAAACCCCCAGACTCCATGTGAACCGTGTGTATCATTAATACCTGCACAGTAACACAGTTCTGTTAGCCATTCAGCCGCTATCAAATGAGTATTAGCTGAAGCTATAGAAATGTGTATTATTACATTAAATAATTTAACAAACATTTATATAACGACTTTCTGGATGCTGAAAGCTCTTTACATTCTATAAAAAATGAGAGTTGCTTCAAACCCATTAGCTTAACTTAAAGTACCCCCCACACCCAAACACAAAACACATATAACTGCACAAAAAAAGGACAAACTCTTGGTTTGAGTCTTCTTCATGAGCTTTGCAATGCCCAGTATTCTCCTCCATGAATACAGAAATGCAGTTAAAATGAATGGCCATTCACTTACTGCATGAGCATTAGAGTCATATCACACAGTGACACGGAATAATGCTAATCTGCAAATCCATCAATTCTCAGAGCTTTTCTATCCACAGAAAGAGGATTAGCAAACTACAAAAGGATTATATAGTCATGTTTAATATCTGTGCATGACCACACATTAATTGTGTTAGATACATAGCCCCAATCATGTCTGGGTAATAAGATGATATGAATTTATTTTGGCTAATTTAAGACCAAGCTGTTCAATTAAACAAGGACATTTAGAAGCTCAGAGGATATTTTTATAGCCTCTTGATGGAGGGTGTTTTGGGGTCATCTTTTAGAGAGCATCTGAATCATGTGAGTTCAAGGGCCTGTCCAATATTGCATGTCAAATAGGGTGTCAGCCATGGCTCAAATTCCTAATTTAACTGCCCTACACACTTTCACTGACGTATTGCTGTGTAAAGCGCAGGTCTGTCCAGCTCATATGCTGTTGGCATTGATTTACCATCCCACACATTCTCTTGCATATAGATGCTTAATGTAATGTAAAGCTGTATTTTGTCTTCTTGTGTCTGTAGCAACACACAAAAAAGGACTCAGCAAATACTTGCATTCCAAAATACTGCATAAGTACGAGCCAAACTATTGCCACCTAAAAATGCTGTTGGTGGAATGAGGGAGTTGCTAAAGGCAGTGTTCTGGTGGGTAACTCTGGGTCCAAGCTTTCATGTGGACTACAGATTGACACGTGCCATAAACATAAACATTGTTTCACTACAATACACCCCTTCAGTAATGTCTGTTATGGCTGTGGCCTCTTTCAGCCTTGTAAAGCTTCCAGCCACACTGATGGGAATAGTTTGAGAAACATGATGAAATGTTAATGCTTTGCCTTAGCCTTTCAGATTCTCCAGATCTAAATCTGATCAGGCACCTGGGGATGAGCTAGAACAACAATTCTGATTGGGCATGACACCACTTGCAAATTTCAGGACTTAAAGGATCTGCTGTTGTGTCACAGCTGTTTTGGCAGCAGACTTAAGACCAGCAGCAAATTGCTGCAGATTGGTTTTGTATCAATGGTGAATTTTCGTTTGCAGCAATTTGGGGATGTTTCCAGTTTTTCACAAGAGTTTCAGTAGATGTGTAAAGGCCTACAAAGCATTTTGGCATGACATTTTTCATATATAACTGGTCTTGGCTTTCTATGTGAGAGCTAATCATGGAAATTATGAGATAATGGTGTTACACTCATATCGTCCATAAATACATTTTTGTGGTTGTTAATGTCACCTATAGACAGGAAATATGTTTGTGTAACACAAACACAACTCATAAGTGCTTGCAGTCAAAAGCAGGGTACGCAGTTATTATTATCTGACCTCATGGCCACATGGTCTCAGTACCTAGTGATTTATTTAGTCACAGTTTGGAATCATCAAAATGGTATTTAATGTCTGTCTACTTATTTTACACTTTCAGTTGATATGGTGCTTTCAAGTGCATGTTGGGCAGTAAGTTATTTAAAGGTGAAATGTTGACATTTTTAATGGAGGTTTTTGAGCTTTGATGTTTGGTCATGTTTGCATTTTTAGCATTTCTACCAGAGTTTTTGAACACAACCTGTGCTATAACTATGTAACAGTTGTAGGTAAATGTAGTGTTGTGTGTTTTGCTCCAGAACTATAGTTAATGTGTGCCTGCCCAAGCAGAGAACTTAACTCCAGCCTGTTGAGTGGCAGGCAGATGTACTTTCCCACTATTCTGTACCAACCAAACGTTGATTAAAATGCTTCCTGCCTTCATAGCTGCATGTATAAACAACAGGAAGAAAGACAGCTCACCTGAAACTGTGAGGAACCCATATTAACTTATAGACATGCAACCGATACTTCAGACAACAAGAGAGATCAACAGGATTAGAGCAGCACAAACAATAACAGAGCGTACCTGAAGAATGTTTCAATTCTCAACTCTCAGGTCAATTACATACGTCTAATTTTTGTTTTGCCAGCGTAATCAGGAAATAAGCTCCTGCTGAAGAGTGCTCAGTAGATCATCTGCTGGCACTGTTCTGCCTTCTTGCGCTTTAGACCCTCTTGATTAACAACCATCTGTTTCCCATCTGTGTTTGTGGCAAGGGTCTGGGGACCTTGTACATGGCACCAATGCAGAATGTATTTCCAGTCATAACAGGTAAACAGTGATGTATACGTTCTACTGGCCTATGGATGTGTGTATGTGTGTGTATGTATGTATGTATGTATACACAGATCAGCCACAAGATTAAAGTAATTTTAAAGCGGTGGTATATTAGGCAGCAAGTAAATTTCTTGAAGTTGATTTATTATAAGCAGGAAATATGCACAAACATAAAGATCTGGAGGCTTGTGACAAGGACAAGGCCCAAATAATAACGGCTACCTGACTGAAAACGACAGGTCTTCTGGGCTGTTCCTGATATGCAGTGGTCCAGGGAAGGACATCATTGAACTAGCAACAAGGTCATGGGTACCCAAGGCTCTATGTGAGGGAAGTGAAGGCTAATCCCACAGAAAATGCTACTGAGGCACAAATTGCTGAAAACGTTAAAGCTGGAACAGATAGAATGGTGTTAGAACACACAGCAGCACATCCAGCTTGCCGCTCATGGGGCTGTGTAGCCGCAAACATGTCAGTACCCATGTTGACCCCTATCCAGTTTCTCAGCTCCACTGACCACACAGTAGCACTTTGCAGTTCTACAATTACAGACTGCAGTCTATCTGTTGCTCTGCATACATTGTTTTTTCACTAATACCCTGTTCTTCAATGGTCAGGACCCCCACAACACACAAAGAGCAGGTATGACTTGGCCGCTAGATCTTTCTCGATGCTGCAGTGACACTGAGGGGTTTAAAGGAGCTAGGGTTAGGAGCACTGCTGTGTCTGATCCACTCATATCAGCACAACACTAACACACCACCACTATCTCAGTGTCACTGTAGTTATATGATTCTAGGCTAAAACTATAGGCCTGTACACATTTCATTAATGTTTTCCAAATGTTTTTAAAAAGAAATATAGACACATTCCCTCCAATAAATGCATGGATACACTGTTTCATGTATAAACAACAGTAGTTAAACTGAGGACTGATTGTCCTTATGATGCAGAATTTTAAAGAATGAAAATATGAGTTGGGCTGCCACTGTAGTTGTCTGTTTGCTGTAAAATTCAAACGTAAATGACTCAAGTAACAGTAAATGAGGAGATAATATTCTCCTCCAAGCATGCTGAGCTGTCCAGTGATGCTGCAGTGGAAGCATGCATTAGCCTCCACCTTCTCAAATTGAATTTCATGGGGAAATCTATGTAAATAGTAGACCTGGACATGAATCATTTGAAAAAAACTATTGAATACAATTGCTAAGTGCAAGTAAAATTACTGACTCATTTATAGTGAAAGGAAAAATTGCCCATATACAGTCTATATAATAAGCACAATTCAATATTAACTTGACAATAACCTATACAGTCCTACTATTTATTTTTTTATTGTCCAATTTCCACCTGTTTCCACCAAAGAGCTCCTCGATCTCTCAAATTGCCAAAGTGTTTATCATCTTCGTGCCTTAACTGAATTGTCATGACAGACTTCTTCTGCCCATCTGTTCTTTGGGAATTGTTTTGATGAAATCATATATTTCTCTCCCCTCATCCAAGCTCCTTCAATCCATCGTCTGCGTGAGTGATTCCTGTCGTCTGAGGAGGATTCCGAATAAATGATGTTCAGTATTTGCCATGGAGAACAGTCATGTGATACCTCCTTCTTGGAGCTAGTTATATATTTAGTGTAGTGCGATTCAGCCCCTGGGGTCCTTTGGTTCCTCATTAGGCAAAAAAAACAGCTTGCAAAGTGTTTCATATGAACTTTAAATGATGTGGGATGGAAAATATGAGAGAGAGAGAGAGAAGAAAAAGATAGAGATGTGAGGGAGAGACGGACTGTACGTCCTAGAACAAGTCGGGCAAGGAGTTCTTAATATTACAAGCACACACACACATCCTGCTTAAATGAATAGAGACCACTCCAGCACTGCAGGGACCACCATTTTTTCAGTGGATTGGTGCTTTGGTAAAATGTTTGATGTTGCTTTTCCTGTCAGTCCTTTAATCTTCATAGTGAGAGCTCAACTAGATCATACACTTTAATTTATTGTTTTCGCTTCTTTTTCCCCTCGAGAAACAGAATTGGTTTCAGTTGGGAAATGGCTCAAACCATTACTGCACACATCCCAAATAAAATGGCGGGATGTCTACAGCTGGGTTCAGTCAGAGTTATTTGTGCTGTTAAATTCTCAGTTCATGTTGGCTGTGCGCTACTTTAATCTTATGCAGCCTCCTCAGCATTTGCATTCCCTTGTTCTGTGTGCTGAGCATTTATATTCATTCCATTAACCAGTCATTTATAAAGCACTAACTGCAAAGAAACATTCCACCATTAATGCTGGCACACACTGTCAGAAAAAGGTACTGAACATGTACATTTATAGGTAACATTGTAAATGTACCCTAAAGATACACCATAGACTTTGAGGAACTTAAAATGTATATTTAAAAATATATTTTAAAAAAATGAATGGAACCAAACATGTAACCTTGTGGTACACCCAAGTAACCCCAAGTAACATATGTTCAGTTAATTAAACTGGACATAGTTTTATTTACAACAATGATATAATTAGATTTTGATGTATGTGTTTGTGTTGTGTTATTAGTGTTATTTTGATCCACAATATAACTCTCAGCATTAAGGCAACATCATAGCAGAGCTAGTTCTGTTAAAGCTGAGCTTAAGACGGAGGAGTGAAAGACTGGTGATCTGTTGGAGTGTGAGGCCCACATTAGTTCTAAAAAGAGGAGCCTTGAATCGATCTGCAGGGGTTCACAGACATGAGACTGCAGTTACTTTACATGACTCACAAGGTATCAAACACAAGGCCACTGCAGCTCCAAGTAAATGGAATGCGGATCCTCAGGTAGTTGACATTGCTACAGGTTGATTTGAGATTCTAGTGAGTGTTTTTAATGTGTAAACAAATCACCATGTTAAAGCTTGATTCAACAAAGTGTTTTGTGGTTATACTGTTAGAAATGTAGGACGTTAGATGTTAGAAATGTAAAAATGTTGATTTGTGGGGGTTTTTTTGTTTGTTTTTGCTTTTTTTGTTTTGTTTTGTTACACTGGCAAATGGTCTATGAAACTAATTTATCTAAAAGATTAAGAAATGTTTCTGCTGAACAGTTTCACTGACATTAACAAATCTTTGTCCATTTGCAGATGATAGGATGCTTATCTTTGCTGGTAATGGTTGTCCTTTAAAATGCTGTAAACTGTTATTTAAAAATAAATAAATAAATAAATACAAATATGTGGTTGTTGTTTTTTTACATCAGCTAAATTTGTAGCACAAACTCCCTCCCAGCCAAATAAGACCTTTCTGGATGCACTGCTCCTCAGGGAATGTTGGGAGAGTATCACCTGTTTTTGTAAGAACTGCAAGAATGTGCACTCAGCCTTCAAGTACATGTGTGCACAGGTGTTTTTGAGCTTAAAAGCCTTTTCACACCTCGAAAAAACACAAGCCAAGTTTTAACACACATTAACACAATCTTTCACATTGAGTCTGAAGGTTCCAGACTGAATCATATGAATGTGTTAAAAGTCAGGCTGACCACTCAGAGTTCTGCTGCCATGACTGCACAGTTCTCATCAGAACTCATGTTGCCCAAAGCAGAACATGATCTAGCTGTGCCCAAAACTAAACACTAACATAATGAACACTGTGCTGAAACCCAGCATGGATGCACATTATGTGGTTGTGGATGCAGCCAGACACTTTGTTATGCTTTATATAGTATACATCGTATAGTTTATAAATTAAACCTATTAAACCTGTTTTCGGGCGGCACGGTGGTGCAGCAGGTAGTGTCGCAGTCACGCAGCTCCAGGAACCTGGGGGTTGTGGGTTTGATTCCCGCTCCGGGTGACTGTCTGTGAGGAGTTGGTGTGTTCTCCCTGTGTCTGCGAGGGGTTTCCTCCGGGTACTCCGTTTTCCTCCCACAGTCCAAAAACACACGTTGGTAGGTGGATTGGTGACTCCAAAGTGTCCAAGTGTGTGTGTCTGTGTTGCCCTGTGAAGGACTGGCGCCCCTTCCAGGGTGTATTCCCGCCTTGCGCCCAATGACCCAGGTAGGCTCTGGACCCACTGTGACCCTGACTTGAATAAGCGGTTACAGATAATGAATGAATATTCCTGTTTTCATGTTTATTGCACCTTATTCTCTTTGCTCTTGCACACGTTTGTCTTTGAACTATGCTACTATCTACTGCTGATATATATATACCATAATTATGAGTACCTCAGTATATGGTTTTATTGGGGTTTATCTTGCTATGTCTTGATAGATGTCTGTTTTTTATTTTCCACAAAATGTTCCTATTTTAATGTGTTTTTACAAGAATAGCTTATATATTTATCATTCCTTCTAATTGAGGAGTCTATATTCTATCTACTTCCCAAGTTCCTGAAGCATTAAACAAATCTTTATATATAAAAACTAGCGTAAAATCTTCACTACATAAAATTTACATGTTTTTTTCTGTACTAAATGAATGAATAAATAAATAAATAAATAAATAAATCATACATGGTGTCAGCAGGTCTTAAACTGGCTTCTCTACTGGACACAACTCTTACTTTAATTGTTAGCAGTGACAACTGGGTTCTTCCCCCACCACCACCTCCAGAGGTCATGAGGACAAATAATTTCAAGGTCCTCAGATCTTCCGCTGCACTTTCACCACAACCCAAGTTTCAGGACATGGTCACTGTAATTGGAGAGGATACAACTAAAATAAAGTGCCTAACTGACATTTCAGCAGCCATTGTTTTTGTAAAGAGAAGCAGACAATGGTCAACAGATGTTGTCAAAAATGATGAACCACATGTATCATGGGACACTCATCAAAACTCTTAATGCATGTCTGCATTCAACTCTACATGACCAGGTCATACTGAGCAGAAACAGGCTTAAGTGTTTGTATGTACCTAGAAGAGTTCCTTAGAGTATAAGTCTAAGGAAAAGATATGGAATAGTATTTGTTGTACATATGAATAATAATAAAAAAGAACAAAAAGAAAGCAAAGGTACAAAACCAGACAGATTTATATATTTTCTAATTATTCCAGCAGCATGTCACGAAACCTAGAAACAATAATCCTCTTAATGGTTTTATATAAACACATAATGTTTATATGTTATATTTCAAATTATAATCTACTCATATTTTCTTCATTTAAATATATGTTCTTACTGAAATACCTGTTCCAGGGGAAGGAAAAAGAGACAGAAATCACTAACAAAAAATTTAAAGTCAGTGTGAATTGGAAATCAAAGCACATTTTCCTCTGTACTATGACACATTTCTCTATATATTTGTTAGCTACATAGTTAACTGTAATTAGCTTAAAATTTATTCTGGATGATAATGAATGATTGTGCTCCAAGCCATGGTTGGCTGTGGTATCACTGGAGATGAAAAGTGAATCCCTGAGGCCTAGACAATTAAGCAATTCAGGAGCAAAACCAAGAATGTCCTCCTAAATATCCTATAATGATAAATCCTTGATAAATCCTTGATAAATCTTGCCAGGCATAGGAACCAACAGGGTTTTAAAGGTCAATTCACACTGCTGTGTCTGATACATATGCAACACCCAAATCAGACCTGCTCTGTGCTAGTCCTGTGGGGGCCCTGACAATTGAAGAAGAGGGTGAAAGGGGGCAAACAAAGTATACACAGCAACGTATGGACTACAATCTGTAATTGTAGAACTACAAAGTGCTCCTGGATGGTCAGTGGAGCTGAGAGAACGGACATTGAGTATCCATAGAGTGAAGAAGACCAGTCTGCATCTATGATGGTGTGTATAAAAGAGGAAGTGTGAGTGAATTTGTAGTGTGGTTGTGGTTGGAACTGTTGCTCCAGAATAAGTTCCAGATGATATATATATATATATATATATATATATCAGTGGCGATTGCTCTAAGACTGCAAGGGAAGCTCAGCTTCCCCCAAAATGTCAAAAAATAATCAAAATAATCAAATCAGTGATCAAATATATACTGTTGTGTGTACATGTCATTGAATAAATATGCACTACAACGCGATTAACTTTTGTTCAGAATCAGCGTCTTATCACTGGTAAAGACGCAGCTTTACTCTCAATCATCAAGATTCACAGTGAGTTCAATGGAAAAGCAGCAAAGTGCAGCGAAACGAGATGAGTCATTGGATAAATGCTGGGCTTTGTCCCGCCCATCAGACGCTCTGCGTCTCTGGGGGTCTATGGGGCAGTGGGCTGGCCTCGGCCGGCCCGGACGCTCAGCTTCTGCATGATGATTGGATGATCTGTCTGAGGCTGAATCCCTTTTTGATTGACAGCGAAATGAACGAATCACCGATCCTTTGGTGTTAAGATCCGAGGGAGCATTACACTTTCATTCTGTTCTGCGTTGAACCAGACTTTCTTAATCCTCTTAGTGGCATTTTCTTTGTTAAAAACTACTAGCGACAAATCAAGCTTCTATTTCTGGTGGGTTTTTTGTAGCTGCTTGTGATTGGAGACTGACTTCTATCACTCTTTCTGACTTCTATCGCAGTTTCTGTCCAGCGGGTGCTGCTGAGCCCCTCCACCGTCACAAAACACTCACAGGCGGACACACTTCACATGGGCCAAGGCCGTTTAAGCAGCCTAGCTCTGCTGGCCATTGAGAGGACACTAGTCAAGTCCCTGGAAAAGATGCCTTGTTGGTACGACAGGGTCACAGATCATTTTCTTGAAAAGGAACGGAGGGTAGAATTTACGTATAAATAAACCGACACATTTTATGATGTAGGCCAAAATTGAGCTTCCCCTCCTTGAAAGATCAGCATCCGCCACTGACATATATATATATATTATGTTATACAAAGTAAAAAGTTGCCATCTTGAAAGCCGCCATATTGGATCAAGGGCAGGTTTTTCCAATGGAAAAGTGGTGATGTAGCATATTAAAGAAATAAAAGGGTGTCCTGCGACTTTTGACTCACCCTGTATATATGTGTTTTAACGTAGAATGATTTTGTGTTTTTCTGTGGGCTGCATACAGGGGTTATATATGTGGGGCCAACCTTTAACCCATAGCAAAACTAGTTGGTACCCAGCCAGGCTGCCCTTAATGATCCTATTTTGTGTTGGCTGTGTTTTATTTTCATTAAACTGTTGTTTGAAAATTCACTTGGTTTAAAAGCTGTGGGGCACCATGGCACAACAGGTAGGGTCACTGACTGTGAGGAGTTTGATGTGTCTGCATGGGTTTCTTCTGGAAGCTCAGGTCTCTTCCCACAATCCAAAAACATATGCTGGAAGGTTTGAAAGTGCCTATAGGTGTGTATATGAATGACTGAGTGACTGTGTGTTGTCTTGTGATGGCCTTGCACCCAGTGATTCTGGGTAGCATCCTAACCCACAGCGACCCTGTATAGAATGAAGCAGAAAATGATTCTGAGTGACAAAGTCTGGCTGTTATTTAGAACCAGAACTACATTTTTCAGTCCTAATATGCATTCTCTTTCATTCCTCCTGAACAAAATGGCAGCATATGAAACTAGAAAAGTGCACAGCCAGACCCTGTTAGCCCTGTTGTTCAAGAGAATCCACAACAGATATGATGTCCACCTCCCAGTATGAAAACCTGTGTTTTAGCAGAAGAGCTCCTCTGCTTCTGTCTCAGAGGCAAACAAAAAGTTGGCCAGTGTGATAAATGTCAGTGGCCAGGTCCACTTAATACCTCAAAGACTGAACTTTGGAGAGAAATGCCAAATTGGCCATAGCATGACATCCGTACCATCTGGACTCCACTACACACTGAAGCTGAAGTAATCACCACTAGAAAGGCACTTTTCAGGGAGATCGACTTGAGACCTGCTTGTGACAGAGAGTGGATTGCAAATGCACAAAAAAAAAGAAAAAGTAACGCTGAGGGCACGTCACACAGTAGAAGTCTTAGTGAACACGGGAAGCAGAGGTACAGTTCGCCCTGAAGTAAAGCACTGATTCCTGCATGAGGAAAAAGTCGAAGAATGACACACACTGGTTTGGCAGGTCCAGCACCAGTGTATCCAGGCCCAAGGGCAGAACTGACTGAAAGCATGACCATGTTGTCTGACCTTATCAGCACATGGTAGTTCCTCAGAACAGGCTGTAACTGCAGTATACAAACCCCGAGAAGACAAACTATAGGCAGTGTGTTTGGAAGATTGGGACAGAGGGTATATGAGACTAGCTAGGTATAAACAAGCCACTTCCAGTTAATGTAATAGGTATTATCCACTACAGTAGTCTCTTCTATAGCCTTTGCAGATCCTCTGGTTGTATCACAATCACAATAATGTAATGGATCAGTGAAAGAGGTAATTTCACTGTACTCAAAATGGTGCCCAGGGTTTTCTTTTTAGCAAGGATAAGAGTGGAGTCAGAGCCCCCATTGAAATAGTATGAACCAAACCATTTGGTAAACTCTTGATAGCTCTGCCACCTTACTCACCAAAGAGGTAGTCTGTTATTTCAATCCATTTCCATAATTACAATGTTTGATAAAAACCTCCATTGGATGTATGTGGGACTAATGGATAGCAGAGCAATTTACTGGTAATCAATTTTTTTCTAGCAAATTGACAATAATATATCATTTAATTGAGGGAGTAGTTGTAATTCTTGTCACTTAATGTGTCAACTGAGAAAGTTAAGTAAACTGGGAAATCTGGCTACTCAAATTAGCATTAATATAAATTTAGCTTTTATAGGTAATAGGTGTACAAAACCTGATTTCTAGAATATTTGGGATGCTGTGCAAAATGTTAATAAAATCTTAATGCAAATCATTTAAAACCCATATTTAATTGAAATCAGTACAAAGACAATTTTTCAAATGTTGGTACTGCAAAATTGTGTTTTGAAACATATTTGCCCATTTCGAATATGAATTGCATCAACAATCTTGAAATTTGGGATGCAGCAACAAAATAACAATTTAAGTTAATTGGCAGCAGTTCAGTGCCATATTTGGGTTAAAAAGAGCATTTCAAAGAGGCAGACTCTTTCAAAAGTAAAGATGCTAAAGGGTTCACCACTTTGTGAAAGACACAGGAAATTATTGCAAAAAAAATACTTTTTTCAACTTAAAATAGCAAAGAACCTAGGTATTTTCAATCTACAGTAAATTTCATTAAACGGTTCAGAGAATCTAGAAAAATCTCTTAATGCAAGGGACAAAGCCCAAAACCAATACTGGTTGGCTGATCTTCAGTCTATAAAAATGAAAACCGAGCTCTTGAGCAGATGAAATTCTATAGCAAGCAAGAATGGGGAAACAATTGAATGTTAAAACAACAGCAATTTGTTTCCTCAGTTCCCAAATGTTTACAGAGTGTTGTTAATAAAACACAGTGGTAATCATGCTCCCGTCTTGAATTTTGCTGGCATCAAATTTTGCTACGTAGCAGATTTATCATAAATCAAGATTTTTAAGTTTCAACATTTAAAATTTGTATTATATGTTTTATTATATTTTATTATTATTTTCTGTTAAATAAAGCATTTTCAGTTCACAAGCAATTCACACATCATTGCAATTTGTATTTATTTACGTTTTGCACAACTTCCCAGCAATCTGTGCAATGGTTTTGTAGTTATCACTGATTTTAATTTATGATTTAAGCCAAAGACACTATACTTTAAAAATCAAAAGAAAATAATATGTTTTTTTTGCTCTTAATTGTTTGCTCACAGAGCAAGGCAGAGCTGTATTTCATTCAGGAAAAATAGATAAAAACTGTGTTTAGTATAATTACATATTAATATAATTATTTCTGGAGGATTATTTAGAGAATAATGGTAATGCAGATTGAGTGGAATTGTGGTACAGGGTGTGGATAGAGTGTAAATTAGACATACTTGCCCCAGGCACCAGGGCCTCTAGTGAACAATTTGACTACCTGAATATGCATCCAATTATACACGCTTTTGCTGGAGGACAAAGGATTTCGACATTAGTTTATTAAAATAATCATTGCCGTACCTAATGTCATTGTTTAAGAATCATGGAGCAGAACTGAGTCACAGTACGACATCAACCTGTATATCAATGTGCAACCAATTAAAGTGTCTACTTAAATTTAAAGCCTCATCTTAAATAATCCCAGCCCAGAGGGACAAAAACACCTTCCTACATATTCACTCTGATGTAATGTCTGTCTGCCCACGCTTCTCTCACCTCTTTTCTGTGAGGAGACAGCTATGTCTTCCCATCTGTAAAAATGCTGTTCAAAGAACAGCTTAGACTTAAAGAGGATGCCACCAAATATTTCTCTATAACTAAATTTCTCTAACTATATTTCTCTATAATTCATTCTCTGGGTCACTCAGAGTGATTAGATGTCAAATGATGCATTGTTGAGAAACTTTGAAGACTTTAAAACTTTCTAGAAAAAAAATAGAGTAATTTTATTTACATGGTTTATATGAATCTAAACATGTCTTATAAGTCTTTAGATCTTATTGATATTAATAAAAAAATTCTGAAATAAAAACATATATATTTGGATTATTCTGTCTTACAACACCCTACATGTACAACCATGCAAAAATGTTCTGTGGATTTACAGAGGGAAATATTGCTGACAATCTTGGCAGAGAACACATTTCTTCACATTATATTGTGCAATTATTGTTAATTCATTGGATTTTCCCACACACACATCAGGACATATTTTTTTATATTTCACTGTTTATTTTTTAGTTCCAATATGTCATCTCAGTAAATAAAGCAAATCTGTGCTGTAAAACTGGCTGAAAATGCCGTATTCAAATATGTTAAATAAGTAAACAAATAAATAATAATAATAATAACAACAACAACATTTAATTTGACTGAGGTGTCATTAAAAATGGCATTAAACAGGCAACATAAATGATTAATGTAATAGCTTTCTGTGATATACCTTTAAAACACTGAATGCTTCAGACTTCTGGTTCCTTTAACCGCCGCTGGGAGTCAGTGAGTATTCTCTAGAACATGTCATTTCAAATCAAACTGCCCTTGCCCAGTTTTCTCCCCATTAGTCGTTACCATTTCCACTCTCCAACATTTTCCACAATCACAAGATGCTGCCAAGGTGGGAGAGTGAAGACCGGGACATGCTCTTTCTGAGACACATGAAGCCTTCCACCACTTCTGTTTAAACTTCTGCTAGCACTGGACAGTGCAGCCTGCTTGGAAGAAATACTTAGAGTGCCCAGTTCTGATGTTAGCCTGGATGCAGGAAAGAAGGGTATCCCTGTGTGGGGGACCCACTCTATGGAGTATGGGGCTACAAAGCAATTGGGTTCTTTATCTCATTGTGTTTGCATTTTATTAGGCAAATGTATGAATAGTGCTCCTTTCAGAGTTACTGTTTACTACGTTATTTAAAAAAACGTTTAAAAAAAAAAATACCACTGTTTCCTTGCAGACCTTTAATTATGTTGAAAACCATACGCCTTTAAATACAAATGAAGCAAATAGACAATGGACTGTTTGCTGTTCACTGGGTACTGGCCACATGGGTCAGGAGAATGTTGGAGAAATAGGGTGATGTAATGTGGGCTGTACCCGAGGGGGAACAGCAGCGGGCAATGGGTGACAGATGATGAGACAGGCAGCATTTAGACGACAGCGCCTGACAGGCCCTATTCTTAGTAAGCAGCCACTCACACAAGTGTTATTGACTACATTATTCTGTCACTTCACTCGTGGATTGATGGCTGATTTGTTCCCTGTTGTTCATGTTCTCTGACTCCTCTCTCTCTCTCTCTCTCTCTCTCTCTCTCTCTCTCTCTCTCTCTCTCTTTCTCTCTCTCTCTCTCTCTCTCTCTCTCTCTCTCTCTTTCTCTCTGTCTCTCTCTCTTTGTTGTGTTGTGTGTGTTTAATGAGCTTTCATAAACAGGTGAAGTGTCACTTGGGAAAAGCCACCTGTTTGAGGGAAACTAAAGCTACTTTTCCCTCTTTGAACTGAATGATCAGCAGCGTCCCCCTGGGACTCGTGCTCTGGGGGCTTTTATTCGTCTACACGCTGCTTGCTTTGCAATCCTCTGGGGTCTTCCAGTCTGGGAGCAAATGAGACAAGTAAAAGGCTGTTCTGTGAAAATTCTTGAGATGTATATATACACTGCATAGCACTGTACAAAATCAGACACCACCCACCTTTTATTTATTTTCTGGTAAAAATGACAGTTATTTGTGTTTCATTATTATTAAACAGGGCATTAGACAGAAGCCTCAGCTACTAAATATTTATTCATTCATTGTCTGTAACTGTTTATCCAGTTCAGGGTCGCGGTGGGTCCGGAGACTACGTGGAATCACTGGGCGCAAGGCAGGAACACACCCTGGAGGGGGCGCCAGTCCTTCACAGGGCGACACACACTCACACATTCACTCACACACTCAGACCTATGGGCAATTTTGAGTCGCCAATCCACCTACCAACGTGTGTTTTTCGACCATAGACGGAAACCCATGCGGACACAAGGAGTACACACCAGACTCCTCACAGACAGTCACCTGAAGCAGGGCTCAAACCCACAACCTCCAGGTCCCTGAAGCTGTGTGACAGCGACACTACCTGCTGCAGTATATCCATTTTTGCTTAAATTACTGCTACCATTCTTGTCATGGGCTTTGCTTCTGTTTAAATGTCGAGATTAGTTCAGTCTAAGGAGTTGGTTGTGTTGTCTAATCCCAAACACATACGATGATGCTGAGTTCTAGGCTTCGGGTCAGACGGCTTCATTGTTTGATATGCAGATGTTCTTCTTTTTTGTCTGTTTCCTTTTCTCAGTGGCTACAATGTTACTACAAATTCTTTCAGACATTCACTTTTGGCTGTTGTACTCTCACTGAAACATCTATGGATTTTTCCAGCTCTAAAAGACTGGCGCTTGTTTTGTCCTCCTCCCTCTTATAGATGAATTTCTATTGGGAAAGCTTTTCTGTCTTTATAAGCTAATAGTTATTTACTAATACTAATTAGAAGGGGTGTCTGAATACTTTTAGACATATAATGAATCACCAGGGCCATTTTTGTGACCTCTTTCTAAATAAAAATCTTTGGTTTTGGGTTCTGAAATAAGATTTTCTCCTGTAATTAAGAGCGGCTGGTAAACACATTTCTGAACTAGTTTACAATTAGGCCGGAAGGCAATTGTAAATGGTCATCATTCACTCCCATCTGCCGTTAATGGCAGCGTGGCTGTTGTCTGCCTCCCATCCCTCAAACAAACAGATAAAGCCCAGAGCCACTCCATTCAGCCATGGGTCAGCCTTTTATCACCTCTCTGTAAATGAACGTCTGCACACTCACCTCCGCACATTTCAGCACCGTCTCTGTGGCAGGTTGCTCCACCAGTGTGTGGAGGCATCATGCTAATGAGCTCAGGCAATGCAATGGTGCCCGATTCTATCTGTTTCTGCATCATAAGAGCATTGCAGAATTTTAATAGCCATATTCCTGTGGTACAGCACACACAGAAGCCTTATTTAAGCCATAATCAGGTTTGGGCAGAATGATTTCGGAGCACTTTAACCATTAAAGAAACATCCTTCCAGGCTTATCACATCAAAGCTCTAATTCTGTTATCGTTTTCTGTCGGTAATCAGCAGAAAGATATGAGCAATCCAAATTTTGCAGAGTAATAGTCTCTGATAAGTCATCAGGCTACATAATGCAGGGCGCCGTATGGCAGCTGCTGAACACACAGCAATAATCAAAGCCAGGAAACTACAACAGGTGCTTTAGTTTCAGAAAAAAGCTCTTCTTAGAATGCAGCAAATGCCTCCTCTACTTTTGCAACACCCTTAAAAATGAAATATTCCCTTTAATAGGCTTGGATGAGGGAGTAGCAGAAATGTCAAGCCAGCTTGTTAGGCTTGGCTGGTGGTACAACGGCTTAAGCACTGGCACTATCATAAGTGTTACCCCCATGACTGCACAATTGGCCTTGCTCTCTCTGGGTAGGTAGGATGGCACTCCCTCTTCCCCAGTCACTCAACCTGACGCTATACAGTGCAGGCATCTGTTAGCTAATATTACAAAATTGGCAGTTAATGTTCTCCTCAAACTGTGTGAAATATACAGTGATAATTTGGGGTAGGTTATGTTTTTCTTCAGGACATTAAGTGAAATCAGTACAGTGCTGGCACATGCTTCAGGAACTGAAGTCTTACATTTCTTATTGACTGTGAATGAATACCCACCCAGATAAAACCTCTGAATTCCTGAGTGAACACAAAAGAGGTTTGTATTATAAAAGCTAATATCAAAAATGCTAAGTACTAACTACACCACACCCACACCAAAGGTTATTAAAACAATATAATGAACTAACTTGATGTAAAAACATCTCCACAAATCCTTTATTGTCTAACTCTTCCCAAGCCAACACCGGAAATGAAAGAGCAGGCTATAAGCTAAAGTCAATTAGCTAAACTGTAACTTCAGCCAAAATTAGCACCTACCTGATGTTATCATTCATTCATATGCAGCTGACGTCGTCCAATTCAGAAGTACAGAAGGCAATAAAGTGTAGTGATTTAAGCAAGCCAGATAGTTAACACCTAACAACACATACAGCCTTCATGAAGACACAGCCAATGATTGGAGTGAGACGGACAGACAAGATGAGGTAGTGCGGTCCACTTTAGGGGTGTCTAAAGCATATTACATAATTCTTATAGGCAAAAATATAGGAAATATGTTGTAATATTTAATATCAGTTCCAACCACCCCAAAAATCAGATGTTTTTACCCCACCCATCCCCTCAATCCCTGTCCTCAAAACATCTTGAAGATGCAGTGGCAGATTTCACATGTCTCAGAGGAAGCGTGTGCTAGCCTTAATCCTTCCATTTTGGTAGCACTGTGTGTTTGGGGGAGACCTAGGTAACAAGTGGAAATGGTAACAATGCTAAGGTAATTTTGGGGTTAGAAAGTATCCCACAGTCTTCTTCCAGAGAAAGTGGGGATCTACTTATGGCATCCTAGAAAACTTAACACTGATTAATCATTGATTTTGAGTTACTCTCAAAAGCCATCTTTATATACATACGTATTAATTAGCCATAACATTAACATAACTGCTTTTTTATACACTCATATTTCAATTTTTGAAATCCAACTGTCTAATTGTCACTCTGCATAGCGTGTTACCCCACATTCATCCTGTCCTTCAACTATCAGGATCCCCACAGAACAGGAAATATAACTCAGGTGTTTCTTACACTCCAGCTGCACTGCTGTGTCTGATCCAGTCATACCAGATGAACACACATAAAGCATGTCAATATGGTGGTAGTCCTATGGGTGCCGTGAAGGGCTGGCAAAATATGCAGAGCAAAAGCCTGTAATTGCAGCCTGTAATTGCAGAACTGCAAAGTGCATCTCTATTGTCACTGGAGCTGATGGAATGAGCATTGAATGCAGAAACAAAGAGGTCATTTTAGTCCAGGCATACCTGAAATATTTAGCTAACATCTTTTGAAGATTTTATATTATTTAGCATTTATATATTCAAGTGTGTGTCCATTTTTAACTGAATCAAAAGCAGGTCTTCCATGACTTTATTCTAGTAGACTTGTTGGCATGTTTGTTTTAAAAATCAGGCCCATCGCTGATGCTATGTGAGATCTTGTGAGGAGATCCAATGGACAGGATGCCTGGTATTGGGGTTAGAATGTCCCCACTAGGACCATCAGTCTACACTGGCTATTCACACCTGGCCCCCGTTTGACAAGGGCGCACCTGCTCCTAGTTCCCACTGACAGCATGCATCCACAGAGCACCATCCACAAATAGCCACCTCACTCCCAGCGGTTCGCTGGGCCATGGATTTATGAAGCAAGTAAGGACATCTCCAATATCAGCGCAACAGTGGCCTAACCTTGGGTAACAATGACTTGTCAAGACACTGACACTGAAAGCCATGTATATTTGTTCTCTGATGTGGAGGTCGTCTCAGTTCGATTGGAAGCCAGCAGGGAAGAGGAAAGGCAATTAAAGGGAAGATTTGACAGGTCGTTAGATGCTGCTCCATTGAGTCCCACACAAAGCCCGCAATGGTTAAGCACAGTGGTTTGGAGAATGTCAGTGCAGACAAATATAACTGTTTGTAGTAGCCAATAATGCGTACATTGTACATGAGTAAATTGTTGGTTGGAACCACAGAGATATTTTTTATTGGTTTAACAGAGTAAACACGTCAATTATCTGGCATCTAAATGCTACACGAAACAAGGGAAAGAGTTACGACTGTTAAAACTTATAAGCCTTAACAAAGTGCATGTGTCCAGTTTTATTAAAGCATGCTGTATAGTCGAAGTCAAATATTTTTTACTAATGCACAATGTCCCTCTACTTATAGCTTTTATTGAGTCATTTATATTGTGGTATCAAAATGTTGAAAGCATTCAGCCACAAGAGCAAAACTGGGCTTAAGTTCTAAGCTGACAAATTTGTATCACTGACACGGCTCCAGCTCATCTCAGAGGTATTGGATTGGATCACTCCAGAAAACGTAGTTACATGGCTGTATAGGCCTATGCTGGGTGGCCTTTTCCTTTTTAACCAACACATGGCATTAAACATTATTGGGAGAGTGACATTATGTGAAGTTGTACATTTCATTTAAATAATTAATTGATTGATTGACTGATTTATTCATTCATTCATTCATACATTGTCTGTGACCGCTTATCCAGTTCAGGGTCGTGGTGGGTACAGAGTCTACCCGGAACCACTGGTCGCAAGGCAGGAACACACCCTCGAAGGGACGACACACACTCACGCATTCACTCATACCTATGAACACTTATGAGTAGCCATTTCATTCATTCATTCATTATCTGTAATCCTTATACAGTTCAGGGTCGTGGTGGGTCCAGAGCCTACCTGGAATCATTGGGCGCAAGACGGGAATACACCCTGGAGGGGGCATCAGTCCTTCACACGGCAACACACACACTCACACATTCACACCTACGGATACTTTTGAGTCACCAATCCACCTACCAACGTGTGTTTTTTGGACTGTGGGAGGAAACCGAAGCACCCGGAGGAAACCCACGCAGACACGGGGAGAACACATCAACTCCTCACAGACAGTCACCTGGAGCGGGAATCGAACCCACAACCTCCAGGCCCCTGGAGCTGTGTAGCCATTTCAATTAATTAATTTATATAAAGATATATAAAAGCTAAACATGCTCGGCTGAACATCCTTGTGCACAACTGTACTTCTTCATATCAGAATTCAGTAATTGCAAGACTGTCTGTGACGTTTTGGATACATACTCTAGTAATGAGTTATTTCTGTAATAAAGAAAACATTTTCATTTGGCTCCCTACATATTTTAAGAGCAATGGACATTTACCCAATTTTTTAAGGCATTTGAAAAGACCAGTTAATTTATGACAGTCCAGCCCTCCTAGCTTCCTGATGAATTCCTGCGCCAGATTTTAGGATTAGCACATCACTGTCCAGTGTTCCAGCACTAAATTCAAGATGTGCATTCCAGTCAGCCCCCAGCTCCCAGCACTGCACAGCTAAGAAGCTGACCTCTCTTCGGCCTGACCTCCAGCCCCAGGCCCAAGGCCTACGCCGTTGCATGACGACCACATAACGACAGCCAGAAGGGCTCCGGCTCTCAGGGGCCTCAGCCACAAGCCCACACCCCGGCATTCTGCTCTCTCCTCAGAGCTCTGAGACCGAGCCCCTGAGCAGCTGTACAGTCCCACCCTGAGCTTTCCTCCTCCTCCTTCTCCTGCTGCTGGAACATTCTGTGCAGATGTTGGCATGGAATAAAATCACCAAATTGCATAAAGCTCCATAAGGCAGTTTAATGCAGGTTTTGCCGTTCTGTGCTAGCTTAAGCTGCCGCTTTTCTTCCACAGGGGTTTTGAAAATGTCATAGGGAGAATCGCGGCTGTACATTATAAAGCATCTGAGAAAAAATGAAAAAGTAATGCATCTCCATGTCATCCTCTCAGTGCCAAGAAAAAAAAACTTTAGCTTAACCTAGCCAGGAAAACTAGAGTATGATGTTTGTTGGAAGCTAATATTATTATTAACCAGCATGACTATTCATATACAGTGACCATAATGGTGGTCTGTGTTTGTTTGTTTGTTACCTTCTTACACCTTTATTGTGTTCATGGAGTAATCTTGGATTATGATGGTGACTGTCTATTGTTATTAATAATTAATTGAATTTAAGTATAAAAATGTTAAAAAAGGTTTAAAAACACAGTTCAACCATGGTGACTGGAACACCATTTCTCACCGATATGTGCTTTAATAAGTCTTAATATCAGTAACTTTATAATAAACCCAATTTTTTAAAAATATAGCCATCAAACCACAGACAGGGGTTGTATTCAGCTACTCCATGGGCATGTTGACCTGTTTGACTCTGACTCAAGGCTTGAAAATGTAAATTTGACAAAAATCCTAAAAAGCCATGTCTGAATCATGATCGCTAACCTTTATGCTGCCAATAAATAAAATAATTTGTTTCAGTTTTACTGTGCTCGTGTTCAGTCATTAATGCAATGCTGTTCTCCTGCAGCTCCCAGCAATGTTTCTGGACAGCTTCAAATAATAAGCCTTTCATCAAAGAAAACCCTTCAGTCTGATGGACAGAACAAAGCACTACATGCAATAAATGCTGTGTTTAAAAGAAGGTAAGTAAGTGAAGTTCTGTTAGATTAGCCGTTGCTCCACCAAAGCAGTGTTCTTTCTATACAAAGTCTAGTTCAGTGTTCTTTCTATACAAAATATATTTATAAATACCACATTGTTTAGTCTAGGTTTTTTTTTGGCAGTTCTTTGTTTGTGAAGTAAAACTCTACACTAAAATATGAGACCATATGACCATAAAAGAGTTACTGTATACTATGCTTTGTAAATATTCTGTAACACTTTACAATACAGCTCGTGTTCTAAAGTGTACTTACCCTGTACTTTATGGAGTACATACAATATACCTTTTTCTACTGGTAAAGGTATGTACAGCAAATGAAAACAAGGAGCAAGAGGTTAACAGGGTGTAACTTTCAGATATTTATCAAGTAATTTATATTTATATAAAAAACAAAGCATAGTCCTTTGTTCACGGCAGTGGTGAGTCGTGAGTATTGACTGTATAATAAAGTGTTATCAAATATTCTGATTCTGGGGTCAGCACATAATTACCAGCAAAGCAGTGTGAGTTTTATTTCTCATATAAATTTTGCAAAGAATCTCATCCTTTTTTATCCTTTATTCTTGTTACATTAAGGCAAATATCATGTTAGAAGTCTTGCCCAAGGTCTTTCATTGGTATAGTCTTATTCTTTTGCCCAAGCTACGAATTGCATCCTTGAATGCAGTCTGGAGGGCAGCAGGTCAAGGAAGCATTAGCATATTATTTTCACTTTATTTCACTGTAATGAATTTAATATTATGTATTATATTATCATGTCACATAATGGTGGGCGGCATGGTGGTGCAGCAAGTAGTGTTGCAGTCACACAGCTCCAGGGACCTGGAGGTTGTGGGTTCGATTCCTGCTCTGGGTGACTGTCTGTGAGGAGTTGGTGTGTTCTCCACATGTCTGCGTGGTTTTTCTCCGGGTGCTCCGGTTTCCTCCCACAGTCCAAAAACACACGTTGGTAGGTGGATTGGCGACTCAAAAGTGTCCTTAGGTGTGTGAGTGAATGTGTGTGTGTGTCTGTGTTGCCCTGTGAAGGACTGGCGCCCCCTCCAGGGTGTATTCCCGCCTTGCGCCCAATGATTCCAGGTAGGTTCTGGACCCACTGCGACCCTGAACTGGATAAGCGGTTACAGATAATGAATGAATGTCACATAATTATTTATTTCAATATTACGACAATAAAATCTTTGTTTTATCAAAATATCAGATTATTTAGTTCCACATACTAAATGTTGAATAAAAAATGATAAATATCAAGAAAAACAAAGAAGAGTACATTTACAGCAACAACAAGGCCTATTCATATGATTTATGTATGACAAAATAAAAATGCCATAAGAGAACAAGGACCACAACCTGACATGGTTTTCTCTGAATGAACACGAGTTGTCCCTTGGGAAATCCACACAAACATGGCTCTTTCTGGTTCAGTTGATGACCTGTCCTAACACCAGGCAGAAGAAAGTCTGACTTGATGTGACTGAGAGAAACTTTCACTATCAAACTGACTCAGGAGTGCTCAGAGGGTTTTGGTTCATTACCTTACTTACCTACACCAAAATGAATGAGCGCTGATAGAGATAGCTCGGTGTAAAAAAAAAGTGGAGTGTGTCTGCACTGTATTATCTGAAGTGCAGCGCCCCATGTCCAACAGGTGAAATTGAGCTCTGGAGACTGCTGATATATTGACTGGGCTGAGGGGAGCTGAGGGGACGGACATGGGATTGGATGGATAATGTCTTCCATTCCCTTTGGTCCTGGGTAGCTTCATCTGCCGTGATTGAACCTGAGTGCATTGGCGGGAATCTCGCCCCGTGTTGGATTAGGGCGGGAATGTGAGGAAAAAAGTATGTTCTGTCTGCTCTGCTGCACTCATGCAGTCCCTCACACACCCTTCTGTGAGAGAGGAGCAGGAGGGAAGTGTAATGATCCTTACAAAATACAGTGTACAATCAGCCTTCTATATATTGATATTAATAGCAACATGTTCCATCACAGAAAGATGGCTTAGCAAACATGTTAGTGTTTTATTAAATCAGAATGCAGTTCGGAATTTCTAGCAAAATAACAGCAAACAAGAACTTGTACAGTATAAAAACATCCTCGTAATCAAGCATGACTGATGATACGGACTCGTCTTTTTTTCGGACAGGAAATGAAGAGCTTTAATGTGAAGCCTCTTATTGTAATGTGGTCTTTATTGCCTTTTTCTTGAGGCACAATTCACATCAGTCATGTTTATGATTTATTGTTCATAATGATGCCTAGGCACATTATAGAAGCTGACATGGTAATAAATGCAAAACTTTGAGGCGGTTGAACTCATTCGTCTGCAAGGATCTACATGTGGGCCCACACTTCAGTTCCTGTCTTTAATAACTACATAACTTACACATTAATTTCTCAACAGTTACTGAAAAATGAATGTTAAGATGAATATCGGAAATATAAGGTTGTATTTTAAAAGAGAAATTCCACACATTTTTCAAAATGCCTGCATAGCTAACTCTTCACAATGTAAACAAAGTCATTTCAAGGTTTTTGATAGTTTTGAATTGCTCACAGTGGTGCTGAATGGAACCAGATGTCTGAAGAGTTTATAGACATAAAGTTACTGTGAATCATAATATATGTTTGTAAAAGTATTACGAACATGTTGGTTGGTTCTTTAGCAGCTTATGTACCTATCACAACCATTGTAAATAAATCCAAGAAGTTTAACTACAATGCACCCACCCAAAGCTAAGTCACTTATTAAATACATGGTTTTCGTCGCAGTGAACTGATTTGTTTTTCTTTTAAAGGGGTTAGTTGTGGTCAGTGCAGTTGTGTTTATGGTTCTGTATCATGGTGGACACACTGCGTCTCTTCTGCTCCACCGGCAACGGACGTTCGCTCGAAGGCTCTTGAATAGAGAGGTCTGCTGCAATGGAAACAACAGAGAGCTGCTTCATCCCTCTGCTCTCATATCTGGCCTAGTTGGGGCCTGGCTGTGTATATATAGTAGGAGCAGGTCAGGGATCACACATCGCTGCAGCTTACCACAGGCAGTGCAAATGTCCTTGGCAATGTTGGCCATGCTTTTCCACACTCCTTGGAGGTGAAATCATTGACAGTCACTTGATGGAACATGCTGTTCCATGAGCAGTTTGTAGCATTGGTGCAGTACAAGATGGAATGGCTTGAGGCAGGGTGATTTCATGCCTTGTGTTGTACTGGTGATGGCACCAGTGCTGCTTTCCACTTAGGCACCGTGTTGATTTTTGATATTGTTCTTTTAAATTTTAAGTTTTGATAATTGAACCCAACCACCTTCGGTTCCTATGCTGACAGATGTTAGATGTATTAAGAAATTTCAGTGAAGTTAGACAAGTTAAATATAAATGTAATTATGGTGTAATTATAGCATAGCGGGCCCTGTCTTCCATTTATTCCATTTATGCTTGTAAATCATACAAGGTATATATTTTTTAAATATATATACACATATATTATACAAATATATGCAAGTATGTTGGACATATGCGTAATATATGGATCATATATGGCCTTGTTTCTCCACTCACTGTCCATTCTCTCAGTTCCACTATCTATACAGGAGCACTTTTTAGGTCTACAGTTACAGGCTGTGGTCCATCTGTTGCCCTGCATAGATTCTTTGCCCTCTTTCCAGCCAAAGGCATCCTGTAGGAAGTGTCTAGTGACCACTGATGAAGGACTAGAGGAAGGCCAAAACAACAGTGCAAACTGTACTAGTACTTTCTAGTCTAACATTGCTGCAGCTAGTGTCACTGCCACACAGTCCCAGGGTCCTGGAGTAATCTGGTCCTGTGTTTGGTACTTGCCTCCAGTTACTGTGGGAGCTTGGTGTGTTTTCCCAGTGTCGGTGTGGGTTTTATTCCCTGTGCAAGGATATCCTTCCACATTGCAAAAACACATGTGGGTAGGCAGATTGTCCACAGGTGTGAGTGTGTGTTGTAATGGCACACTGACCAAGGTGGGGCTTTGTGCCAAATGATTCTGAGTAGACTCTGGACCCACCCCAAACATGATCAGCAGGAAATGGTTACAGAAAATGAATTAAAACAATATCAGAGATGGCAACTTTTTTGATTACCTGCGAATGCAAAAAGAGAGTAGCTGAGTAGCTGTAACTGTGTTTAGTAAAAATAAAACATAAGGCGTGTGTGACAGTAAATACTTTGTAACTGTAACTGTAAATGCCCATAATACCAAAAATGACCAGAAAATATATATTTTAAGGTATTGGTCTACAACTGTGTGTAGCTGTGTGTTAAATGCTGTTTATAGTGGTGTTGGATGGGCTTGTGTGTGTGTGTGTGTGTGTGTGTGTGTGTGTGTGTGTGTGTGTGTGTGTGTATGTGTGTGTACGGCTCTTTGAGAAGGGGCCGTTGTGGTGATGTCCCCGAGCTGGAAGTTAGCTAATTGTCTTTGTGTCCTTGTTCTTTGCTCCAGTTCAACTGCAGATCACAATAGTGCCCAGTGTTACTGCCCGAAAACAATCGCTCCTTCTGTCTCAGCTAGCCAGAAGAGTCACTGTCCACTCTGACTCCACACACACACACCCTGTGTTCACTGACACCAAGAAGCTCACAGAAATATTCTATCACTGTCTTAACAAAGATTTGTAACTTTATAGGAAAAGGAACTAATGTACATTTAGCAAGTGTAAAATAAAATGAATAAGAGTTTAATTCATGCAGTTGTTGACCCATCCTCTTGCCCAATCATGTTCATATTCATTTATCATGTTCAAAATTATGAGAGGCACCAAGCTCATTTGTTTGCAAAAGTTTACAAAACCATGACCATGCAACGTGTTTTGGGCATAAATTGATCATTAAAAAACAATGAGATGAGGTAGGCTGGCCCAACACATCACCAGCTCTCTAAAACACCTCACCAAAGATGCTTTCTTTAAAAAGACTTGAAATGAACAATTTTGAATAGGAAACTGGTACCTGTGTCCTTTTAGGAGTGGTAGCGTGTAAGTCACCCAGCTTTTGAAATCTTGTGTGGACTGGGGAAATTGCGGTTGCCAGGGGATCCATCGAACCTGTAAAAAGGAAAAACATTGATTGATATATTTTGATATGTAATTGAATGACTATACTTACCTATAACATCTGAGAATGTGTGGATGCATCTAGATCTAACCAGTTATATAAGTACTCGATTGTGTTTACATTTTAATGTTCTTAAAAGCACATCTTGAGGTTTAGTCCAGGGCAGGGCTAATTGAGTATGTAACAGTGTAGAACAGATGAAAGGTGAGGATTGGGAGGAAAGGACTTTGTTTGCTGTGGTTCTTCATGACTGGAACTCTGTTGTTGACTAGGGTAAATTATTATGCCATCTGATGTAACTAGTGGTAGCCGGAACCCACTATAATTAGCTTTCCTCCTTGCAAATGTGTAATTAGTGTATATGTTTTCTAAACATCATTCGTTTTCTTTTTGTGCATTTGGTATTTTGCTCATCACTATTAAACCCTCACTTTCTGAGAAGTTCATTGGTGACTCTGTAGTACCTCTTTCCACCAACAAGACGCTTCCCAAAAAGGTACCTCCGGACCACCCAACCCACACAGGTTTTATTCTTACCCCAATGTATTGAATCCTGCAAATTATCAGTGGATATGGATTAAAATTGCACCCTTGCACCCAATGATTCCGACCCTGAATTAGATAAATAACATATGATTTGGTTGAGAACATCAAAACATTTGCACATGAATATAAAAGGCAACTTTGCAGTGAATAGTTAGGAAATTAGACAATGCAATCAAATTTGCATAGCCTGGATCAATACATAAGGCTGTGGCATATTGACATAGATATGACCTTGCATTTATGATGAGGCAGGAAAATCAATAACCATTATGGACGTATCAATCAGGTGGAGAGAAAAGCTCCACATTACGATGTGTGTGGAGGAAAGAGAAGCGTTTTGTGATGTAAATCGTATTCGCTCTTTTATTGGCAGCATGTAATAGCTCTGTATTGATGCCAATAGATGATATCATCGCTCACTCTTCAGCACAGAAAGAAGAAAAAAAGGAGTCCTCAGTTATTGCAAAGGCAATTTAGCTCCGTTGAATAGCAGCCCGTTTTCACATGCGAGCAGAACACAATGATGCACTGAATTGACTTGATTCAGACGTGTACATATATTACACCAACACAATGACTACCCAAAGTAAATAAACTGAAAGACAAATATATTTGATGGCATTCATTTAATTCATGGGGAAATAAAAGTATATGTTACACATTTGAATCAAGTCTACACTATATGCCAAATCTGTATGCTGTGCACTATTAAAACAAACAAACAAACAAACCAATAAAACATAGAAAGCAACAATTTATCTGGCAGCTAGAGTTCCTGAGAGATTGCTGTGGAATAACAGCAATCAACCGCACATACTGACACATTAAAAGCAAATAAAGATGTATTGTGGTGAGTATTATTATATTCAGATGCACAAAAATTGTTTACATATCAATTACTGTTTTCTTCCAGTATTATTCAATTCATGATACAGTCATTATACTGACATCTATTAGCTTGGATATAGCTTTAAATAAACTAATTTTTAAACATGGATGCCCTAATGTGGGGACCTGCTCTAAGGAAAATAATGTGGTTCTGTCAGGGAATACAAAGCAATTTGGTTGTTAATTTCATGTGAATTGCAGTCACTCTCCTTTAAAATAATGATATAATTAATAAAACTAAAATTGTTTTTTAATTCATGTGACAAATTCACTGGCTCAAATTTCTTGTCAACACACATAGCAAGGTAAATATGATATAAAACCATCTACAGTCTATTCTCACATGACCTGTGTTTTATCAGTTTTCATATTATTATTACTTCCACATCAGAGAAGTAGCCTGAAAGTGGCTCATTATACTGTACATCCCTGTATTGTAATTGTAGTGACAATTAACATTGTTAGCATAGACAGAAATAGAAAGTGCATATACATTTATATTACATACATCACTTTCATGAGAATCTTCAATTCATTTACCTAACATCTGACAGTCATTGGTTATCGGGTTATTCTGGATTGCTGCTGAGCCGGTACAATCCATACATTCATGTGGGCCACTGCTGTGTTTTTTATTTACATTTAGGACATTTAGTAGATTGAGAGCAATTCACATTTCTATTCATGCCACAGACATAGGCTAATGTGGTGTTAGGAGTCTTGCCTAAGGACTCCTGTCCAGGCTGAACTGAAACATTGTCTGCTGTCTGGAGGGGAACTGTATTACCCACTATTAGGGGTGCAAAAATACACATATTTCACAATACAAAACATATTGCTGTTTTTTCTCCACAGTACAATACATTTTCGATACAACATGGAGAAAGAACATGATTTTACTTTCCTTTTTAGTTTCTGATGCCAGGAACAAAGAGGCCAATAAAAACACAACAGTATATTTGGAAAGGATGACTGGTACCAGAAATTTTCATAGAAAAATAAAAATATATAAAAAATGGGGACATGGTGCTAACATAAGTTCTATCTAAAAGCAGAGCTTTAAGTTCCCAGTCTTTCAGCTCTGACCTGCTGCTCACAGTGCCGCAGCAAAACAACCCCCTGTAGGAGGGACTGTGACTCCATTGGCTGCTGACTGGCTAAATAAAGGTGACGACCAATGAGAAGCGCGTTCTCTATTTTGGGGCCATGCAGCTCGCTCCGGTTAAGAGAGCGCTGTATGTTTCTGTCTCAAACCATCACCATATCAGTGTGATCTCAAAAATCCAGAACAAAACATGTCCCGTATTGGTTCAAAACGGAACGCATGTTTTAGTGTACAAATACGGGACTATTCTGTATTTTACGGGATGGTTGGCAACACTCGTTCCAGCCCAGTCTTGCTCTCTCCGCTAGCCATTTCACATCCAGCTAATTGTCCAACAGGCTAATCAAAACAATAGCATGGCGTAGTTTCCCCAGTAGCTCTAAACACTTCTTCGGCATCGTCATAGTAACACAGCATTCCTATTACACACCGTGACACTAAATGTCCCATGAAACTACAGCACGCCTCAGAACTACGTCCTGCTCTGCAGATGTCTGCAACTCATTAACGCGGGTTTTTTACAATAAAATCTCAATGTATTCGATTCACACTTCGTATTGAAAAAATTAATATTACTATGTGTAATGTGACACCCCTACCCACTATGCCACACTAATCAGTGCTACAAGAGCAGCAATAATGTTCATATGTACAACAAAACAAGAACGTATAAGAGTGTGTTCAGAATTGTCAACATTGGTTCAGTTAAAACGAACACTGTAGTGATTGCTCTTTTAGTGCGGTTTGTTAAAGTAAGTGTGAACACCAATTTAATGAAATTTGTTTCAAATATGAATGCAATACAGTACAAGGCCTAAATGAACTGAACACAGAAAGTTAGATTCCGAGATAATAAAGGTAAGGGGAAAAAATGTCAATGTTCCAAAAAAAATCCCCCACATGTTTTTAAAAAAGTCTTACGTGTCTTTTTTTTTTTTTTTTACTTTCGATTGTAAAAGTGTCTGTGAACCAAGACTAACCTGTCAACCTTTTTTTAGGTTAACATCAACTGCTGTATCTTTATATAAACTTATATTTGCAGGAATAATTGTTTATAAATATTTATGTATGTTTATGTCTTTTTTGTGAAAGGTATTTGTTGGTGTTGTCTTATGGAAGATGACATAGTAACAGTCTGTGATATGGGTCACTCTGTAAACACAATAAGGTACTGCACAAAGTATGGATGTTTTATATATTGTTATTCTTCATTATTGTTGAAGTAAGGGTAGACCTTCAAAGACTCGTGAGCCCAGGGGCTTCTCAAGGCCAGGATTTGTCCCTGCTAGACATTGGGGTCTTGACCATCTGATACAGACCATCACTGAGTGTGTGATTCTTCTGATACAGAGATGCCCTCAAGCCCTTTTGAAATAAACATCAATCCTTTCCACTGACTCAAAACATTCCTTTCTGTTCCTTTTTCTTGGGAGCTCACTTTCTTTGATATCCCCTCATTGCCCAGCTGATCAGTTTATAGCTACTTCTTTTTACCTTCTCCCACACCTTTCCTGTATCACCCTTTCAGTCCTCCGGTCCTTTGCCTCCCCACTAACCCCTTGCTTCCAAGTACTTTCCAACCCTCCCACATCTATGTTAGTAGTGATGCCATGCCCTATGGATAGAATGGTCCCCTCTTGCTGTTCTGTTAATTACTTGTCTATTTATTTAGCCAGGCAGTGGGGGGGGGGGTGTTCTGTCCCTGACAGAGAGGGATTGTCTGACTCCTGTGTTAAATAGCCCACATTCCAATCCTCTGATGCTGAAACTAACATGAGTTCCCCTTTTTATCTCTGCAGCACGTCAAATTAGCACCCGGCCCATTCCTAACACACAGGGCCCATTACAGAAAAAGAACACATAAAAACCCAGAGAGACAACCTCATCCGGAGCCCCAGCAGGCTTCTCTGTGCTATCTCCCAGTGCTAAAGTTTCTGAAATGCTAACAAAGGAACAGCCCAGTGGAAAGAAAAAAAAAAAGCAAACAGTCACTTGTACCACCAAGAAGTAGCAAACAACATTTATAAAACTGGCTTTTCATAATTTATTGTCATTATATTTGCATCACCCATGAGACAATGATCCCAAATCATTTGTAGTTGCTGAAAGACCCAGTTTATGCTCCATAGAGCAGGTCCCCTAGACAGGGGCAACCATGTTTAATATGAATTCATTCATTCATTGTCTGTAACCTCTTATCCAGTTCAGGGTCACGGTGGATCCGGAGCTTACCCGAAATCACTGGGCACAAGGTGTGAACACACCCTGGAGGAGGCTCCAGTCCTTCACAGGGCAACATACACTCACACATACACTCACACCTATGGACACTTTTGAGTAGCCAATCCACCTACCAATGTGTGTTATTTTGGACCGTGAGAGGAAACCGGAGCCCCAGGAGGAAACCCACACAGACACAGGGAAAACACATCAAACTCTTCACAGACAGTCACCTGGAGCGTAGCTCAAACCCACAAGCCCTGAAGCAGTGTGACAGCGACACTACCTGCTTGCAGGTGTTCCAATTTTCTCTTATAATCCAGTTCGATTGGCTATCCCAAATTTCCCAGATGTGTGTGTGTGTGTGTGTGTGTGTCTGTGTGTAAGGAAATGTGTGGCAGTGTGATGACCGGTGATTGAGTGGGAACTGCTGACCTGTCCAGGGTGTGTCCCCTGCCTTGCGTCCAATGGTGTCAGGTAGGCCCTGGACCCACGCAACCCTGATCATGATGAAGTGGTTACAGAAGAGTAATTAATTGTTACCAATATCTGGGCCAAAAATATATTATGTCTGTCTGTTTTCCGATCAGGATTTTGAACAGAATCCTCATTAAGTGTCCTGAGCCATCACTGAGCAACTTTTGAGCAATAAGATTTTCCCCTTGAGGCAACACTGATTGATGCAAATTGTATTTGCTTGAGTTATACATTTAGAAACACAAGTTTTCCACTGAAACTAATGTCTGGTTTAATTTTGTGGAACATGATCAGATTTAATAACACACCCCATAAGATATCCTGCCCAGGTAATGAGCCTTGCAGCAGAGTTGTGGAAATGATTATTGATATTTTGTAGTTATTTTGCTAATGCATTCAATCTGTCATGACTGAATGGATTTGCTTCACCCTGGTTTACACGACTAACACTAATTGCATGGTCTACGGAATCAAAACCATCGATTTATTCCATTTCCCAATCCTTACCATCACCATTAAATTTGAATTATGTAAAGAGTTATTTATGAAACTTTCACGTGTTTGTGAAATACAGTTTCTAACCCTGTAATGCAGTTAAAGTGTAATCAGATTTCAGTTACTAATGACATGGTGTCACTCGTGTAAAAATGCCATAACTATGACAAGGGCCCTGCATTGCCTCTCACACACAGGATAAGGTTTCATCACTTTATGAGCTGATTTTATTTTTGGCTTGACCCCATACTGCCCTCTGATACACCCTCAGAGGAGAGAAAGAGAGCAGAATCGTTTACACGAGAGAGGTGGAAAAATAAAGACAATGAGAAAGACAGACAGAAGGAAAATAAAACACAAAGTGACAGAGCAAAGGAGTTTAGATGGGATCCTTTAGAAGTGGGAGAAACAAAGAGTGAGATGAATAAATGAGCAGGTGTAGAGAAAACAGAGTGGAAGGATGCACAGAGAGAGAGAATGATAATGAGAGGGATGAAGAGTAAAGAGAGAGAGAGAGAGAACCTGTTAGAATGGAGACATTGACAGAGCAAGAGGTTTGAAAAATGGTGGAGACAAAGGTGGATATAGAAAGTAGTTTAAAAGAAAAGATGGAGAGCAGGACAGGTTTGAAAAGAGGTAGAGATAGACATTCAGAGAGAGAGTGGTTGGGCTTTTCTTGATTTTCATGGTGTGTGTCTGTGTGAGAGATTGTGAGCAAGAGAGAGAGAGAGAGAAGAGAGAGGGAGAGAGAGAGGGGGAGAGAGAGAGAGAGAGAGAGAGAGAGAGAGAGAGAGAGAGAGAGAGTCTCTGGGTTGGCCCGCTCTTTGCCTGGTTTCGGGATGTGTGTGTGCAGGAATGCATTCATTAGCGTAATTCCTCGGCTCTCACACAAGGCTTCCGTCACTGATTGAGTGAGTGAATGAGGGAGGCCACCAGACTGGAGACTGGAGGGGGTCTCTCTCTCTCTCTCTCTCTCTCTCTCTCTCTCTCTCTCTCTCTCGCTCACACACACACATAGTAGAGTCTTGAGGGGCAAATACACCAAGTACACCCCCTGTACCCTGGAGAGCGAGGCGCCCTAACACTGGCCTCATGATCCAAGCCCATCTACATGAGAAAGCTCCCAGAGCCACAAAAGGATAAAAAGTTTCTGGGCAGGACCTGTACAATCCTTTCCTGTTCTAGACGGTCATTTGTTTCCGTGCCGTCAGGGTCCAAGCCACCACCACCACCCACCCCTTCCACCGCAAGCTCACTTCACACATTCAGCATCGCTTTTGTTTACAGGCACTTTCTAAAACACTGTTTTAGCTGTTTTTTCTCTTTTCTATCCACACTCACGTGAAAGCGACTGATGGCCCAATATGTGCAATCAAACATCTCCATCTAAATGGCAGTCCAAACTCATCTGCATGACAAAAACAACTGAGAGAAAAAATATTTAGGCCAAATAAAAATATTTATATTAATGCCACAGAAAGAATGATGTTTACTGTGCTATCTGCAATTAGCGTAGGAGCACAAATGGTCAACATTTGCGGTGATAAAACTGCACTAAACAAGCAAAGGCCAAAAACCTGATATCTCCAGTGGTGGTTAAAGAGGAAAGAATTAATTCCAAGCAATTTTGGCGCGTTCCTATTGGTCTTTTCCCTGTGACATATTCACACAATGTAAAACGTAACTCATGTTCTCAAGTGTTACCAATAATACCAAAGTTCTGTTCCAACAGGGAAGATATAAAATATATAATATTGGGTCTCTCCAATGTTTCTGCAGTTACAGTTCACCGTATTGTATTACAGAAACGAGGGCTTCTAATTTCTTGCAAGGTTTTATTATTGCTAATTTGCATATGAATCCTTTCACTTGTTTACCATGTGACTCATGTTTTAAAATGCCCTTTCTATTCCGTCATGCTGAGGATCAGGGTCTGTAACAGCTCAGCTCCAGTGGGACATGTTCACAGGGCTTTAGTCTCTATCTGCAGTGTTTAGCACCTCTCTGAGGAAGTAGCCCATTGAGATAAAGGTCTTGTTTTCACCGTGATTCATTCTGATGCACCCTGGCATTTACTCTATCACACTTTGTCTCTCTTTCTCACATTTGCACAATATCACAGACATTCCCATGCAACTTGCCAAGAGGCTACAAATGCGGGGCCTGTGCATTTAGAGTGTTGTTAGAGAGGCTTACGATATGGTCCCTTCAATAAAGCAAAGACTCAAGTGGAAAATAAAGGTAGTCTTTTTTTTACAAAAGACTGGAGCAGAAAGATGTTCGCTGGGGAAAAGTACTTTAAAGTATCATTTGATGGGCATTAAGAAATTGGCATTAAAGAAAGCTTTGCTAACAGAGCAGCTACACATGTGGCTAAGGTCAAGAGGAATATAACCCCCTTGAGAACTGAGTTCATTCTGGGCAATGAAGAAGCAGACCTCCCTACCAAAATTTCCTAAAGCTCTTGTGGCTGAATGCAATCAAATCCTCACAGCAGTGCTTTAAATTCGAATGCAAAACCTTCACAAAAGAGTGCTATTGCAAAGAGGGAGCAACCTCTACTTTCTAGTCTTGATTCCAGAAGAATTGCTCCCTTAGGTGGTAAGCTTTTAAAATGGCTAACTCACAGATAAACCGTGTCCAAAAGTAAGGTGACGCCCCTCCTAATTATAGAGTTGAGATGTTTCAGACATATCCCTTGATATCAGGTCTGTATAACATACAGCACATAGCCGTGTAACCTTCAACCTTCTCAGAACAGGTCATACTGCCAGGCTTGGTCAACTGTAAGTTATTATGGAACAGAAGCATCCAGGAGCCACAACTGCCTTGGAAATAAGCCCTAGACACAGCAAACTCAAGCTGTGAGTACTGAAGTGAACTCTGAAAGCAACAACACTGCCAGAACTTTATTAGGAACTTCATGAAATGGGTTTCCCTGCCTGTGCAGCTGCACACAACCCTAAGGTCACTATGCACAATGCCAAGTGTCAGCTGAAGTGGTGTAAAACATGCCAACACTGGACTCTGGAGCAGTGGAAATGTGTTCTCTGGAGTGATGAATCACGCTTCATTGTCTGGCAGTCTGATGGATGAATATGTGTTTGGCGAATTCCAAGAGAACTCTACCTACAGGAATTCATATCGCTAACACTACAGTTTGGTGGAAGAGGGATACATATAAGGGATTTTTCTTCTTCTTCTGGGTTTTAAGCCCCTTAGTTCCAGCAGAGGGTACGTTTTAAACTTTCACCATATTGTAGTAGAAACATGCCCCTGTGCACAAAGTGAGGAGCATACAGTCATGTTTTGGGTGGAGGAACTCCAGTGACACTTTAGAGAGGAATTGGGACATTAATGGAGCACTAGGTAATATTTATCCTGTAAAACTTACAGCTTCAAAATCATTGTGATGCTTCACTGAGCTGTAATAGGGAGAATTGAGCCTCTGTCATTGCTACTCTGGGCTCAGAGCCGAGGAGCACAAGTACCAACTCATTTAATGTTTCTTTAAAACCTCCAATCCTCCAACAACCTTTTGAACGGTGTCTGTGTGGTTTCCTAAACAATTTCTAAAAGATACATAGTGCAGTTTCTGCAGTTCTGAGCATGGGGTAGCAACAACAGGAGCTCTATTCCCTCTATATCAGACCGGTTCCTCAAAGTGCATCACAGAGGGTTTTAAAGCTGTAAGTGTAAAAAAAAAAAAGACTACCTCGTGTTCCTTTAAAATGGGATATCAAACAAGTGCATATAGGGTTAATGCGCAGGGATACGCATTATAAAATATAATATAATATAACTGAAATATAAAGCATTTCTAAAATTGGGATTTAGATACACAGTTGATGAAAATATACCTCAAGCAAAATAAAATAAAAGACATGCGTGTGTGTGTGTGTATGTGTGTGTGTGTGTGTGTGTGTGAGAGAGAGAGAGAGAGAGAGAGAGAGACAGACAGAGTCAGAGTCACGTGACATTGAGTTTCTGAGGAGAGAGAGAGAGAGAGGGAGGAGGGGACAGCTCCACTGGCGGTCTCAGTCAGTATCCGTAGTGAGGAACTCGGGGAGAGGACAGGGAGCAGCACATCACCACACCGCCTCCCCAACAACAACGACAAAACAAAAAGAACCCAAAGGGAGCGAGTGGCAAAGACCTCAGTGAATCCTCCGTAAATGTGTGTGTGTCCCTGCGCCTCGCTCTGACTCTCCGGACTCGCCTTGTGGCTGGAGGGGGCTTCGAGAAACTTGTGGAATCTACCGGACTACCTCTGAAGCCCACCAGTTACATTTATCACGTTGTCTTTTATGGGTTTGTGACTCCTGAACTGCCTTGAGAAGAGCCTCCGGCGTGAGTGCGACTGACTGAGTGTGTGTCTGTGTGTTTGTATTTGTGTGTGTGTGTGAGAGAGAGAGAGAGAGAGGGCGAGAAAGAGAGAGAGAGAGAGAGAGAGAGGCTGCAGCTCTCGGCGGTTGACAGACAGCAGAACCAGCTCCAGCGCTGAGAGAGAGAGAGAGAGAGACTGAGACGCTGGTCTCTCGGAGCGGGTCTCCTTTGAGCGTTCCGCGGTGTGTGTCTGTATTGGTCTATTCTGCGCTCCGGGGTCTCCGCTGTGCTTTTTCTTCTTTTGGAATATGGTGGGGGAAATGGAAGCGAAGGAGAAGCCGAAGCCAAGCCCAGACTATCTCATGCAGCTGATGAACGACAAGAAACTGATGAGCAGTCTGCCCAACTTCTGTGGCATCTTCAACCACCTCGAGCGGCTTCTGGACGAAGGTAAACAAACGCTGCAGCGAGGCTGTGTTCCTGTCAGAGGAGCAGTTTAGCTTTACGACGCGACGAGAACACACATCGTGTGTGTGTGTGTTTGGGTTTGTCTCAGGACACACACAGCGTGTTCTGAGACTCATATTTGTTTTCTCTTTCTCGAAGCTGAAGTTACCTTCCTATTCCTTAAATCTACTTACACGAATACCCACTTCCACCTTAAATTGGGCATCAGAATGTAACTGTACCCTCGTTTAAGGTGGAATGGCAAATTCGAATTGGAAGCCAACTTCAGCCTCGTGCTTGAGCTCGACGCGGTTTAAACTGGTATTTCTATCCCTGTGAGGACCAAATGTACTCGCAGTGAGAGTGACTAAAAGTGAGGTGTTTTTGTTGTTGTTTTGCCGAACAATGTGCTGTTTTTCACCACAGATTAACTTTTATTTTAAAAATAAAATAACAGATAGACATTGCTTTTTTTGTGTGTCTTTTGCCTGAGGTTTAGTTTAGGGTGGGGTTCAGGTGTAGCAGTTATACACAAGTCACAGGAGGTCCTCATAAGTACAGTGAAACAAGAACACGTGTGGAAGTGGCGAACCTGTGGCGTAAGATGCCAGTGAATCCATCAGGAGAGAGCAGGAAAAAAGAAAACACCAGGGACATGTTCATAAAGGAACAGACTCTTAACAATAATATAAACAAGGTGAGCTTGGGTACAGACTTCATGTAGTTCAGACGAAGCTCTGCCATGTCTGAATTTGAGACTCTGGAGAATTTTAAGCAACTTTTATTTGAGTATGAACACAACAGAAGTTTACCTGACGATGTTAGGATCGCCCTGTCCATCCCGTTTGCAAATATAAACCCAGCTAAAGAGACAAGTAAAACCATACTGAACCCTGATGGTTTTTGTTTACTAATGGGAAATGCGTGGTGTCCTTCTTGTTGATGGGAATACTGCCGTTCCACTGTAGAAATATCAAGATTTTATTGTGTATTCCAATAAGTTACATATGGTTTTGAATATAAAAAAATACTTGAACATCCAGCACTGAAATGCTACGACACAGACAGCAGTTTCATGAAGTGAGAACTTAGTCATAACACTATCAAATTGGTTAATATTCTTAAAATAGAGGCAGAAAAATATTTGAGTAGCGCTCAGTGCAGTCTAGTTAAGCCTTTGCGTAGGACATACTGAACTGGCTTATTAGTAACATTCAGTCTCAAACACTGGGATCCCATTAAATAAATAAACCAAATATATTTCAGTCAGTTGTAATTCAGGTTTACAGTCATATCAAATATCAACCCATCAGGAAAATGCTAAGCATAATTTAAAAACTTCAAGGAACCAACATAAATCTTTAATGGTTTCCTTATTATTGCTTTCAGTGAGGAAAATGATTTTATATTTAATGCAACAAAGTTTTCCTATGAACCAAAGTTTCAATATGCACTAGAGCCTATTTCGAAAATCCTTTTGGAAGTACTTTTGAAATCTTTCTCCTGTTGCTTGCATCAGAGTGAGTCTGACTTGAAGCTATATTTTTGGGTAAACAGCTGGGCGTCACTGTGCTCTAAGGCTATAAGTGATCTGGAGTGGACAGACTACAGTCCATTGACTCGGTCTACAGCAAATCTCAAGCTTCATTTCGTTAGGAAAAAATACATGATCAGAAATGCATTTTATTCCTATGTGAGATATGTGAGACTGAGACGACTTGTAAAAGTTGTTTAAGCTGAAGTATAGGTGCATCTTTAAGGCACTCAGCAAGCTGCTGTTTATTGCTAAGACTGAGTCAATGTTTTGACTGAGGGACGGATTCCAGTTCGTTTGGCTGTGTCAAGAAGTGAGGCGAGATCCGCAGAGCTTTGCGTTTTCTGGAGCACCAGGGGGCTCTTTCCCTTTCTTTATGGAGCCTTTTCACTCTCTTCAACTTTACACAGCTGTTAATGGACTTTACACACATGCACACACACGTATTTATAGGAACAGAGAGGGGGAAAAAACACTTGTTCACAAGCAGCTTTTCATCAGGTGCTCTGACTGTAAATGATTTATTGAGTGTTAATATTCACGCCTTTGAGGGAATTAAAAAAAATAAAATGTTAAAACCGCCAGAGAATAACTGATGATAAAGATGAACAATTCTAATTGTCAGCAAACTGCAGTATACAAGCAGATATAGCTGTGCTGTCCATCCATATTATACAGTTACTGAATACAGATTTTATTTTGAAAAAGAATTTTCAGTCGTGGTACAGTGGCGGTAAAGCCTTGTTCTTTTTCCCGGTTTTGGCAAAGCTCACAAATTTTGAGAACCATATTTCTTTCCACCAGTAGGCCTCCTGAAAAATGTTTGCACATCCTAGTAAGCAATTAACTTAATTTATGTTTTTAGTGGTTGCGCTGTTTAGCTGAATTCACCATTGTGTCCTTTGCTCAGCGACAGAAAGAGTTTCACTTGTCCAGCTGGGTTGCAAATGCTGACCGTTGCATAAGACTATTTCTGACGCATGCTCACGAGTTGGCTTTCACTCTATGAATCATCTCCATCTCATGTTATGTGCGAAAAAGTGCTGTTTATAGTAGATTACATATTAGGGTGACATGAGGTAAGAACGTGTCCAAGAACGTATCAGAGAAGTTCCTGTATCATTTAAATAGGGAAATCATTTGTAGGCAGAAGTGAGGGTGAGTGTTTAAGGGCTTTTAAGCCTTGCTCAAGTGCAATTAATTAATGTCTCTAGTAGAAAATTAAGAATATGTTTAAAGTTGGAATGGTGCAGAAGTTGATTCTGAATGGGTTTTCTACCCTAAATTCTCCCCTAATATTTATACATTAACTAATCGTTTTAATGTTAAATAAACCTTTTAAATGTAAATATTTAAGTGACTTACTTGACTCCGGGTAGGCTCCGGACCCACCGCGACCCTGAAATGGATAAGCAGTTACAGAGGACAATGTGAGAGCGCCTAAAAGTGCCACTTTTTTGCCAAACAGTGTACTGTTTTAACCACAGATTAACCTTTATTTTATTATTATTAAAAGAACAGAAAGACGTTGCTTTTTAGGTGTCTTTTGTCTGAGGATAAGGTTAGGGTCAGGTTTTACATTCAGGTGTAGCATTTATACAGAAGTTAAATGAGGTCCTCAAAAGTACAGTGAAACAACAACAACGAATGAATGAAAATATGTTACTTAGGATGACTCCTTATATTTTGTGGATTTGGGGATTTAGAGGCATCTCTGGTGAGAATGTGTAACTGCACTGAGCTTATGGGAGCCTCATTTTTAAATGCGTGTGGTGCGGTCTCCTTTCTGGATGAATTTGATGAGAGGTTAGTGTGTAGTATTCAAAGAGACATCAATCCAAACTTGAAGGAAATGTGTTCAGGGGTTGTAAGAGTGTTTCATTCTGGTATTACTGATATATTGTTGTCTTTGTTATCAGCATATTAATCATATTTATGTTTATATAATGGAAATGCAGATACATGCAGTGCGATGTCAGTGTCTACAGAAAAACCCAGGTATAGCCACAGTAGTAAATTATTATAAGCTTTTTTTTTACTTTTAAGGCACATAAAATGAAATAAAAATGGAGAAAATGCCGTCTCAGTGGTTTAATTGAGGTGCAGTTATATGTAAATAAACAGTTGTTTTCAGTGAGCAACTGCTCTTTTTCAAGCTTAAGATGTAGAAAATATTAATTAGTTATGTCCTTCATCACAAGCAAACAAGCTTAGTTTTTCATGTACAGCTGGTTAGCATGTAGGGTATATAAGGCATCCACTCAGTCAGGGGTATGTTTAGGTGGCTGTAAAGGCGATGTTTACAAAACAACAGCAAGAATAGCACTTTACATTTTCTGAGAATAGGAACTAGCTCTGTTTTATAAAAAACAGAGGCAAAAAAATGTTAGGAATTCCTGCTAATTTGCTGAATATGTATTTTACAGTATGTTACAGCTAACAAAACCCACAGCAATGTTAGACTAGCTGCCTCTGTTTGTAGCAAGTCAGACAAATATGAAATATCTTACCCGTTAAGCAAATAAAAAGTAAACCTAGCCTCACTTGTGAACCCTGTCTTGGTCATGGAGCTCTCCCCAACTTTCAAAATCCCAGCCAATGCTAATAATGATTTTAGCAAATATTTAGTGTTTCTTTGTTTTAACAGCAGCCCAATGCAAAATCTACTGACACTCTGTTTGTTGTATTATTATATTAGACACTGTAGAGATGGTTGCACCAGCACATTGATACGTTTATTATAATATTTTGTTGTCTCCCCACTCAGAAATATAAATTTAAATAAAAGAAACTGACACAATAATGAAGCATGTTTTAAATTATGCACAGACTTTTTACATGGTATCCTAGCAATATAAATAAATAAATAAATAAATAAATAAGAAACGTTAAAAAAAAAAAACAGATCAAGTGAGTAAAACTGTTGTGAATGGGCAAGTTATAGAACTGCAGTGTAACTAGTGTAGTCTAGCTAACTATTAACTACTGTTTTTAAAAATGCCCTTCTTCCCTTTTTAGCATTCTCTTTGCCGAAAGTATATTTATAGAGCTCTATAAAGAGAGGTGTGAAACAACAAAACAGAAAGAAAGTAAACTTGAAAAAGGGAACTAAATTCAAAATGATTAAATGGAAGTGAACATAAGTAGGTTCCTCACAAAAAAAGAAAAAAGATTATTGTTATTTTGAAATGCACAAATTAGAAGCCTGTTGCTGGACATATTCGGTCTTTTGAAATAAAAGTCTTGCATCAGTTGCATGGATGACCTTCAGTGAATGTTAGAAGTGAAGGTTCAGTGATAGTTTTGTGGAAATGTAATTAACTGTGATACAGTGGAAGATTGGTTGTTGTAGTTGTTACAGTTTGGTCACAGTCCTGATTGTAAAGCACTGCCCTGCTGCAGCTGTGGAGGAAGAGTACAGTGTAATAAAGTGGAAACTCAGAGATGAAAGTTTAACAGTACTGGACTCATCACACTTGAAATGGATTCATGAGTCACCCAGATATGCTTTTCCTGTTTGATAGCCGCTTTAAGGATTGTTCAGATGACGTGGTCCTGTAGGCCTATACAGTAAAATGAAATCTCCTTCAGTAGCGTGGCTGTGCAAAGCACAAACACTGTCAATGCACTGGAATTTTCACAAGAGTATGTTTATTTGAACCATTACCAGAATAAAGCAGTCATAGAAAATAGTCCTGAATTTTACATACGTTTTGTGTTTTATAGGGACACATTATACAGTTTTTTTTCCAAAAGTTAGCACAGTTTCCTGAGGTTATAATGGAATCTGACATGCATTGGGCAAAATAACACCAGGATCAAACAGCACAACACCATTCTCTCCCTGTATAAACAGGCACAGAATTCAGAATGTCTTTTAACTATGAATGACATTAACACGAGCACAGAATGAGTGAAAACCACATGTCACTTCATATCCCCAAAATAATGTGCTGTTGCTCTCAAAAATGTGATTTATTTAAAAAAAAAAAAATAAATAAATAAATTATATATATATATATATATATATATATATATGTCTCCTTTTAAAACGTAAAAGACAAATCAGGTTAATGTTGTCATAAATTTTTAAGGTATTAACAGAGCTCTCTTCAGTGTCTATTTTACTGGGAAATCTTGAAAGCTAGATTTTGTAACATTGCTATTAATGTTTGATTGCACTCAAATGCAGAAACACTGCTGGGGTCTGTTATCATTGTAAGCCACTGGAATTCATCCCAAAAGATTTTTAGAGGCTTCTCCCCTGTCTAAACATTCTTCCCAACTTGAGGTGGCTTTAAACCCCTCCAGCAAATATGTTTCTCACAACATGGTGACCTTAGGCTCAAATACAAGCTGTGTGTCAGTTATGGTTGTACCTTAGAGTAGCTGAATTCGTGGTGACACTGATCACAAAGTCTGTTTATGTGAGGATATTGCAACACTAGTTTCACTTCCAGTACCAGGCCTACACAAACCTGCAACACGTTAATTGTGTGTGTTGGTGTATGTGTGAATGAAAGGGAAGAGAAAGTGATAAAGAGTCTGCTGCTACATGGAGATATCACTTTTGACCATGTATTTTTAAACTGTAATATTAGCCATTAGAATATTTCACAGTGTCCAAGTCCAAGCACATCACATCGTACAGGGTGTTCTGTTCCTTTTGTGAAAGAGCAGAATGAAACTGAATGTCCTCCGCTGTACCACAGTGTTACAGGACTTATAACGATTGTAATGGACAAAGCTTTCCATGTATGTCTGTCTCTGTATTTGTGCCTCACTTGCTGTGGTATCTCCAAAGCAATGCTAAATCACTGGCCTTTTGCACAGCTCAGCATTATTCCACCTTTTGGAAGAGGAAATGAATTATCATCCACAGATTGTGTCTGCTCACTACATTGATCATACATAAGGCTCAGAGTTGGTACTTTTTGTCTGCAACTTTTATTATTTATCTGCCATTGTGAGAAGTGCAAGTGCAAGATGAAAACAGAAAAGTGAGTAGCATGGGACAATCAGAAGTGTGCACACTCAATGTGAATTGTTTGTGATGTTCCCTGCAGTGTACTCAGAATTGTAATACTCAATAAGTTTTGGTCTGCGAGCATGAGGCCTTTTTAATGCATGGTTCAAGCTATTTCCATTTGTAGTATCATAGGACAAGACATGGGCTGCTAAGCTACAGCTTCTTACTCAGAGTCCTCTTCACTGACCCTGCTTCCATGAACAGATTTCATCTTACAAAGTAAAAAAGAGCCATTGTCAGGTTTTTACTCTCATTTATGCACAGTATGACCACGGTGGAATCACTGTTTGCTTCAAGGCTATCACAAAGAAAAATATCAAGCCAGACCAACTTGGGATTGGGTGCTTTATTGAAGGCACAGACATTAAAACTTGCAGCCTTCCAGTGGTGACAGTATCTTTTCAGCGGACATTAAAAACAGCAACTTCAGCGGAACAAGAAGGAAGCCTTTATAAATAATACAGATGTGTTTTACTTTTTTATAAATAACAACAAATTATTTATAGGAAGTGTAAAAAATATACCCAAAGGGGGCAGTTCAACTGCATTTTTTTATGTAGTAATCAATTATAGCTGATTTTTTAGCTCATTTATTGTCTACATTAGACCACTGTGTAATTTGTTGTTCTAGTTACATTTGTCTGCAGAAATAATTCTCAGTAAAATTAGCTGAAATAAATTAGCTGTATTTTAATGAAGCAATTGAATAGCTTTAGAAAGATCTTATTTTGAATTCAAAAATAAGTTTTCATCTTGTTTTCTGTATAATTATTAAACCGAACGTACCATACCCATCCCAGACTTAAAGTATTGTTTTTGGCAAATATTATCACAACATGTGCCCACAAGAGCTCTCATTTTTAGTTTTTCGGTTTGTTCACATGGTCTTAATTTGCCATATCTAATGAGAACACAACATGTTTGTTTTACTTCTTTAAATCTTGTCTTTGCACTCTCATATAAACGTGCTTCCAGTGGGTGCCGTGACTGGGGACAGGGAGGGGAAGCTACATTTCTAAAATCTTAGCACTTGACGTCAGATTGTCGTAATATTTAATGCTCAGCAATATCAATATACATTCAAACACATTAATACAGGTGGACATTTGAGTTTTAATATCAGAGTCAAAATTCACACTAAACCGATGTCTGCTGTCATTGGACAAATAAAGCATTTTTCAAAATGTATTATAGGATGGAATGATGTGAGGTCAGTTGTTCACATCAGTAGGATCCCCCCAGCAGAGAATCAGTAGGCGCAAAGCCTGCTATTCCATGCTTTACTTTTGATGGTGCCTACTGCATAGTGCAAAACTGCACTGTTATTTATAGTTAGTGTAGACTGTATCTTCAGGCGGTAGGACAGTAATACCTGCCTCTGCATCTGGTTGTGTGGTTTGATGTGGCATGTTAGCCGTGAGCGATGCGTCTGCTCAGTCATGTGGAGCAGACGCAGTGTGTGCAGGCTGATGCACAGTCCAAGCATAAACTCCTGCCCTCCTCGTGCCCCCCCCTCCCCCGTTAGTACAGATGAATGCCCTCAATGGGCAACAGGAGCAGTCAGCCATGCTGAGCCATGCACTGCACACCGTAATAAAGGTGATGAATTTAATCAGGGGAGCAACCGCTATCGCTGCTACAGCGGACCGTAAGGCAAAGCTGTACCACAGAGTCCCTTAGAGAACAGAGACGTTGTCGCAGCCCAGAACCTGTTATAACAGGAGATGTGTGCTCAGTCCTGAGCCTCTGTAATATTGTGGGTTATGTATCGAATTAGTCCTTTAGACTAATGGAGTCATCAAGTAATTTCATGTAACTGAAATTTAGAACAGCAGAAAAGACTTACATTGGCAATTTCCACTCACAAATGAAAGAATGATCCAATGTTCCATGCAGCCATTTAGATTAGATATGGACATTGATTAAATAAGGACATTTTGTTGGTGTTATTCTGCTTTTGATAGAGCCAGTGTATGCTCTCTCAATATCCAGGGCTGCAGCTTTATTTTAATTATTTGTTCACACAATTGTTCAAAGTCTCTAGAGATCACGTCATGCCCAGTGCATTGATATAAAATTTAAAACACCGTAGCTCTAAATTTGCCTCTGAGTTTCAAGCTCTGATATTTCATCCTTAACCTTGGCATCGTTATTACTATCGGTGTTCAGTGTTTTGTGCCACTGTCCTCCTGGAGACAGTGAGTTTGAGTCGATATGTCCCCGGAAGCCCCATTGAGCGGCCTACCACAGTCGTGGTTAACCAGAGAAGCAGGGCAACTCCTGCTATTACGGCTACTGTATCACTACCCAGACAGGATAAGCACTCTAGCAGGGGTCATTAATCGCACACGAAGACCCCGATAGGAGGAAAGTTCTGCCGAGGAGTGATAATCTCCCTCAGTGAGATGATTCCAATGACTTTGACTGTTAAAAAGCAAAACACACTTTGCTCAGAGGAGCGGTCTTCTTTCCAAAGAGCCTCAGAGCGTCCCCCTGGGACCCCGGAGCCCTTATAGATCCTCAAACAATTAGTCTAAGTGGCCACATTCATCACTTAATTGCAGTAATTAATTAATTCTGAGGAGTTTCAGTGGGGTCAGAGTCGATTTATCCTGAATTAACTTGGATGCTATCCCTAGTTGAGAAGTAGTTGTCCTTTCTGGAGTGTGCTACTATCCTTCTCACTTTGTGGCATTAGCAGGAGGAAATGAGCTGTGGACTCGTTAAAGACTTTTAGAGCAGTAGTTGAGGAGCAACCTCAGGCTTAGGCCAGTGCCACATGAATGGACAAGATTATTTTAAGATTATGCTCCTTGTGCTGTCCTTGTTTGTGATGTTATTCTTTACTAACTATGTGTAAACGCAGTAGTATTTTTGTGGCATTAAACACATTACTGTCCAACCCGCTGTACGTGAACACCTTTCCATGGTGTTTAAACGTGTAAAACAACGTGTTATCAACTGGAATAACTAACCGTGCTACCCAGGAACAAGCTATAACAGGGGCATAGAGCTTTCTAAATGTTTAACTGGAGCGTGGTCAGCTCGGGTTTGACGTCATTTTGACGTTGACTTCTGAAGTAGCAGGAAGCTGATTGGATAGTAGCTCTGTTTATTTAATTTACAAATTATTTGACAACTCCATTGAATTCCCACACAAGGTTTTTATTCAATAACAACACAACCATAAACAGGTATAGTTAAGAGATTAAGGAGTGGGCAATACAAGTCTGAAATAATATATTTACTACATTTTTCATCGTTTTTTTGAAATGTAGCACTACTTTTCTGCTGGTGTGTTTAATGTGAGCCCACTTCACAAACCTGGGGTGAAAAAAATCTTAATACATATTGTGTTCAGTGAACCTTTTTTCAAGGCACTGGACCTTGCCTAATTTTGCAGGGAAGAGTCAACAGTAGCATTGTTGGACCATGACCTACAAGACTTCAGAAACAAAGGTGTCACCTTGTCTAAAATGGTGTAACCACACTCGTGTAGTGCAACCACAAAGACATTCCTCACCACATTGTATAGCTTTACATAACACTGTATAACACTGGAGCAGACTACAAGGCCCTGTGGAGATTTTCACGCCATCTTACACGAATTCACTGTTACATCAATGTTATTAAGCAGCCTGTGATATTCTGAGTCTCGCTGAAAGCCAGCAGTGGCTATTTTTGAACCCTAACTGAGCCTCTATATTATTGATTTATGAGGTAATCCTAAAGTCATGGATCAAGGTCTGGTCTTCGGTAATGGACTTTTTAGCCTCTTTTAAGATTATCACTTCCAATTACAGGATAAACTAAAAGGTGTGTTGAGAAGAGTAGAAAGAAGGAACAACAACACATACACACACGCACACATATATCCCACAGGGAGCAATAGGCACACAGATAGGTTGAAGAACAGAGGTCACACGGTCATGGTGTCATGAAGTCATGTGCCCTACTTATCTTCTCACATAATACACAACAGTAGTTCTTTTGAAAGGGAAATCAATCACAATTTCTTCCCTCCCTTCCCCATTTCCTCTTCTATTAGCCGCTCTATATATTATTGCAGATTATTATGGCCGGCTTCCTGCGATGCCGTGGTTATTAGTGAATATATCAACGTCTGGCTTTATAATGCATTCACATCCCTCATTTTAAAAGCACTCTGTGTAATTGAAACGGTTTCTCACAGACTGCTGACTAAGTCTTGGGCCCGTGTAGCAGTGTGGGACTGGCTTCAGAGAGCTAAGGAGAGGCAGAGGGGAATGTGAATGGAGTCTACTTCGACAGACGGAGCCGTATTGATTTAAAGGTAAGAGGGGCGAAAGAAAAGGCAGCAACTGAGCACATTTATATCAATCGCTTTTGCTCTCCTGTCTGTCTCTATCCTCGTCTTTTCCTCCCCGAAAAGGGGACCATGCTCTTTGAATGATTCACATTTCAAAGGCTTCTGCTTGAGATAATTTAAGCCTGACAGATCTGTCCTGAAGAGACGCCACTCATCTTATTTCAGTGTTGGTTTAAATACCTCTGCCAGTTTTGTTCCGAACCAAAATACAGTTTAAACGGTGATACGCTAAATACGAGCCACAGCTTAATCTAGTGCCTTTAATGAAGCCCTGCACTGAGCAATGTTTCAGACGGTACTTTATTTTTATATTGTGGAGAACACCGGCACAGATTGCTCTAAATTTTGATGGAATGGATTTAGTGCAGAACATTATTTCACATTAAATAAAACTGCACATTTTACTCATGTAGTATGTCATAGTGGAAGTTCTGTTTGGGGTTTTTTTTCTGTTCCAGAATCCATGGGGGGGTAAGGTATGGTAAGGTGATATTATATTTTTACTTTATCGCCCACCCTTACTGTGGCCTGCTTTTTATTTGTTGTGAATGTCAGCACAAACATTTAATACCATAGAAAGAACAGCGCTGAAGAGAATCTTATCTACCTTTGTGTTCAACAACTATGTCAGCATGTTGGTCTTGCTGTGAGCTGGGCTGCTTGCTCTTTGTCTACTGGCCATTTTTCTTCTTGCTCCAGATACTAAGTTAACGCTTGGGCAGATTGGAGGATTGTTGCTGCTTGAGGAACAAAAAGAGATTGATGTGTTTACCTTCGTCAGCAGCGCAAAGTTCAAGGTGCGGGGAGAGACATTTAATTAGATCTCAGCCGCTTCTAAATGATTTTCAAATTTTCCGGGCCTGGGCCCAGGCAGCCGCCTTTTAAAGGACACTCTTAGGTACCCACCTAATGTGCCATCCATTAGACTCATCTGCTTAATACAGATAAAAAGCCACCCAGCCGTCCCTGAGTGATGATCGATTCTTCGCCTCCTTACTATGATTTAGCTCATACCCTTTACAAGCCAAATGTGCATTTTAATCCTTTGTTAAAGGCTAATGGCTCTATCGGGTTTTTTATACAACGTCTCCAGCCAAAAAATGTCCCCATAAATAGCTTTGTGAATCTTAAGCCGTAATTGCTCTTGATTAGTCAGATCCATGCTAGCTCACAAAGAGCGCACACTCTTCAAGGTGTTGCATATTTTACAGCAGCTTTAAGTGTTTTAAAGCCGCACGCTGATTTAGAATGCTCCCCTCCCCCTTGCGGAGGCTCAGACAGTGCTGACAAGTCCGTCAATCATTTTGCAAGCGTGAGTGTGACCTTCCGTCCTGGAAAGCATGTGATGAACACAGCTGCTCCTTCTGCAGCTAACTCCTCACTGTCTCGTCTCGTGACGGTGCAATGCAATTAAGCTGTGGCGAATGGGAGAATCCAGAGCAGAGGGGAATTTACATGGCTCTCATTGCCGTGCTTCGTTTGCTCACAGATGTAGTCAGACTGTGTCCGTCTGTCACCTGATCCCTCCACTCGTGGTCGCTTACTGTTAACAGTCTTTTCATCACCTCGCCCTTCTCAGAAGCTTTCTTTTCACATTACTTAAGCCCGAGAAGTGTAAATGCTCTTAAACATTCTCTGTTTACAGTCTCGGTTCGCAGGTCTGAGCAGTTATGACATACGACCTGTGAGACAGGATGCAGCCCCTTTCTGTCTAGCCCTTTCACCATGGTGCCCGTTTAACAGCTGTTCAATTTTTAGCCTCTTATCTTCGGAAAGTAAGTCAGTAGCATGTCAGTGTGACTATGTCACACTTGAAATTTCATCTCATCTCATTCACTGCTTGTGTGTGTACCTTCCTCACAGTGGCTCATTGCCTCTTGCTGATGTCCTGAGCACCTCTGTGTGAGTGTGTATCTGGAGCTGAGATGCATAAGGAAGGCCTGTAGCAGGGCCTGGAGGCATTGTGACGTGTGTGTGTGTGTTGGGGTGACAGAGCGGCCCATATGCTGGCCTCTGTGGGCAGCCCGGCACAATGCCTCTCCTGGCGCATATTAGAGACTTACCACTGAGAATCATCATTTCTTTTGTGTCAGCACCTCCTGAGGCAGCAGTGCTGAGGCTGGATACTAAGCACAAGCACATGCATGCGCACACACACACACACACACACGTGCATAAAGTTGCTCTAAGGCCCAGGGCTATCTTTTCCTCTGATGCTATAACCCCCTTTTTTCTAACTGTATTTAGTAAGGACCCAGAACATTAGAGCGGTGGGGATATGCTGCCTTGCACTTTTTTAGAGCTGAAATCATTTTAGACAACAGGAGCAGAAGGACTGGTTTGGGGTTTCAGTATCACTGCAAACATGCCAGGGAATGACCCAGTGGACCTATGTAAAAACAAAACAGATACTGTGTGATATTCATTAGGACCAATTACAAGGATGGGCAGATACGAGCATTGTTTATCCAGATTTCACAGGAAAAGCAGCTCATTATCTTCGCCTATAACTAACAAACACTCTCACTCACTCACTAACACAACTCACTCACTAGTAGGAATCTGACACTGAATACAATCTTGTAGCACATACTGACGACTCCAGCAACATTCTGAGCAGATTCCCTCAGTAACTAATGAAAATGTGTGAAAACAAAAAAAAAAAAAAAGCAAGTAATGAAGAAGAATGCCAACAGACCTGTGTGTATGTGTCTCTGTGTCTGTGTCTGTCTGTGTGTGTGTGTGTGTACTGCAGCTTTGTCATTTACATGTTAGCTTATGGTAGAAGCAATATTAAGTGTCTGTACAACAAAAACTCCAAAACTATTACACACTCACTGATTCACATTCTTTATTCACATAACTCTCTCTCTCTCTCTCTCTCTCTCTCTCTCTCTCTCTCTCTCTCTCTCTCTCTCTCTCTCTCTCTCTCTCTCCCTCTCTGTGTATGTGTTCAGTTCAGCAGCAGCTGATTTTTTTTTAGTGTGTAATACCAAGTCGTTTAGTGCATAATGTCCATTTTTTTCAGTCTCCATAAAAATCTGTATACACTGCTTCATATTTTCCATTTAGATTGAGTTCTGTGTTTAATTTCATTATGTTTTATTTGTGACTGTACATCTGCGCAGTTTTGTGATTGGGATTTTTGACCTGCATCCTTTGATCTAGCAATCCTTACTCCCTAATCTGTTAGATGCTGGATGTATTAAGATGTTCCACTTCTCTACAGACTCCACTTGTGTTTAGTAGACAGAAAGATTCACAAGGAGGGCTATTATCGCTAAAGTAGCTTTTGGTTGCATCATTTAGTGTTTTTCCATTGGATGGCCAAATGGTCCCATTATGCTAATCTGTAGCATGGACCCTAGTCTCAGTCACAAATACTCCACTTACATGCAGGCCGAGTCTGATATCTGCAGTGCCTTGAACTGGACACATTCTCAAGATTTGCAATTCTTTTCTTATTGACTGTCTGCACTTCTACATATATATGTACGTTGGTACTGGTGAAAATTTGACAGACATGAAAAAGGACCAAACTGCTACCAGAACAGTACAAAACAATATATTAAAGTACATATGCACTCATGTGCAGATGGCCACTCAGAATGCAACTGTGAGGCCAGGTTACTGCACTGAAAATATCAGACTGTCCATCTACTCGTGGGTGGAGCGTCTGTGGCCGAGACTAGGATTAGGTAAACTGCTGTGGAAGTTGGTAGAAGTACTGGAAAGAAATCTGTAGATTTGACATTCAACAGAAATTTCCCTTAATACAGATTTTGTATTTCGGCAGCTTTTGATTTTGGAACAACGCTGGATGAGGCCCAAAAGAAATATGTCTGTTGATTCATCACATGACCTGTGTTTGTCATGACGTGTTAACCCCTGATCCGTCCTTCTGTTCCCTTACACTATTCTCTGTCAAAACCATATCCAATGGGAAAAGCCATTGGAAACGTTGAGTGTTTGTGCTAAGAGATGTTTAGTAAAATTGAGCAAAAATATAGGCTATTAAATGGGCGGAAACTGCTATGAAAGTATTTTTCCAGATTTATCTCCTGTTCCTTTGCATACTGCTGCTTTCACTTATATTTTACTAAAAAATGGAACATTCATTTGATCTGTGTAACCAGGCTTAGAAAACTTTATCAGCTTTACATAGATTTTGGAGATGAACACATACAAAACAACACCAGGAATGCCATGTATTAGTGGTGTTTCTCATAACTGACACTATGGGTCCTTGCTGTTGAGTGAGGGCTACATCAAACAGAGTGGACGATATATAATTGTAAATGCATTAAACAGCTTTGTGACTTCTGTTTTTTGAAAATGCAGCAATTAGACACTCTCTAGTAGCAACATGATGTTCTTTATGGTGGGTGGAAGTAACGTCTCCGCGTGACTGTCTCTGATGACTCTGCACTCGGGCATTGCTGCTGTCATCTGTCTGTGCAGGCTACAGGGGAAGCATGCTGCATGCTTTCAGACACGGTGAACCAGCAGCTCCAGCACTACGCCACACTGAGTTAATTGAAGTGGGTCTGTGCCAGAGCCTGTAATGCAGAGACAACATCCCATCTTCCTCTTCTTCTCCTGCTATACCACCCTCATCATCCTCTCTCATTTCCACAATGTGGTCTGCTGCTTTCAAATGTCTATTTGCCTATTTAAGGGATTTATAAAGCGCACAACCAAGCCTTATTACTTAAAGGGCCAATGTCGTTTTTACCAACCAAAATCACAAATAGTATATATATTGAAGTGATTTTTATAATTTAAAATGTGCAGCTCGGATTCGATGAAGAATCGCCTTGCTTTGTGGTCCCTGAATGAAACAATAAAGTGGGTCCACCTCATAGAGGTGGCCTTATGTGCCCTTGGGGGTTGTTCACTGCCAGTAATGCTCTGGTGTGTGTTCACTGCTATGGATGAAATAAATGCAGAGGCACAGATTCATTACAGTTTGTATAATGACAAGAAAAACATGTTTTATGTTTTGTGGTATGACCATGTAATACGTATGTGTTATTTCAGAATACAATATTGATGCAGTCAAAACAATGTGTTGTATCTATTTGTTTTAATTTTTTGATTAATTTAAAAGTAGATGTTAATTATTTTTACTTTAGGGTTTTCCCTTTTTTTTTTAGAAAGAAATGTACTACACATGAAAGCAGCTCAAATCTAATTGGAAAAGATAGAATTTTGATTTCACACTGATCTTAACAAATCAGATCTTTTTGATGAATCATGATTAGGCAAGAAATCATATTGGTGTCACTCCAGTTCTGTAATGTGAACGCAGACTCAGAATGGGAGCATATGTGGTTGTATTGGTCTCCCGTTCCCATTTTCTTTCTCAAAAAAGCACCACATTTCCACCTCAGCTCAACCAAAGTGTGTGCAGTTGGCATGCCTGTCACATTTCCCATTCAAAGCTCTGCCCATATAATAGCACTCGCATGTGTTGCTTCTGTAGCGAGGGCTCTCGCCTCCATCACCCAGCGCAGCAGTTAACCTTCATTAGAGGCAGATCTATATTTATCAGAACGTTTTCCAGCCTGGCTCTCGCCACTGACTCATTGTTTATTTACAGTGCCTTCAAACCATTCTCAGAAAGGCCTGTTGCAGATGAGGGATTCAGGGGTCAGGTTTGTGATCTTTATTTAAATGGTGTGCTGAGATCATTTACTGACTGCACAGTGAAACGTCTGAGCAGAAACAGGTTGTTTCCTGTTTGACTGGTGAACTAAAGGGAGAACTGTGTGGAATAAACTGAAATGTGGCACATACTGGAAAGTTATTTCACAGTTTTTATTTGTTTGCAAAGTTTAATATGGTGGGGAAAGACATGTATTGGCCAGAACATTTGCATTACCATATCCTCTTAACCCATGGTCTGAATTCCCATGTTATAAATACTGTTGTTGTTTTGTTTTTTAATTAGAATCACCTAAAGCAGTGTCCATCCACCCATTATCTGGGTCATGGTGGGTCCAGAACCTACCTGGAATCATTGGGCACAGGGCGGGAATACACCCTGGAGGGGGCGCCAGTCCTTCACAGGGCAACACACACACTCACACCTACGGACACTTTTGAGTCGCCAATCAACCTACCAACGTATGTTTTTGTACTGTGGGAGGAAACCAGAGCACCCGGAGGAAACCCACGTGGACACAGGGAGAACACACAGTCCTCACAGACAGTCATCCGGAGCGGGAATCGAACCCACAACCTCCAGGTCCCTGGAGCTGTGTAACAGCGACACTACCTGCTGCGCTACCTGCTACAGTCTGTTTGCATGCTCGAAAGTGGTTGAAATGTGTTCACAAAGCCCCAGTGTCTGTAAATTTGTAATGAAATCAAGGTTAGCATAGATTAGCCGAGATATTCTCTCTCTGTACTCATGGCAGAGAAGCTGCATTTTGGAGGTTTTTAGACAATTAAGAGACCTCCAAAAGGTAAAAAGCATGAACCAATATGAGGATATTGCTCTATAACTGCTCCATAGGTAGGTAATATAAACTTATTTTTGTTTGTGGATGGAACTGACTCTAAATTCGGGAGAGCACTAAATGCATGAAAGAAAAAACTGACAAAAGTGCTACAAAATGAAACAACTTCAGTTTCTGTGGTAATTCAAACAGTGAATTACAGCTTACAGGCAGGTTACACTTCAGCCACGTACCATTATATGTAAACAAAGCAGAAAACTGCGTTTCCTCACAATGTTAGAGATGTTATTTGAGTTAACAGTGCTAATGATATGACAATCAGTCCCAATTGCAAAATTCTATGTACGATTTCCTGTGTTTATAACTGTGAAATGAATCATATATTTCTGTAATTACATATAAAAGGTACAGAAAAATTAAATTAAACCTGATTCTCAAGAGTGAAAGACAAGGTCAACAAAGCAGTTACACTAAACTATAAATGTAAATGTTACTCTCCTCTTAGTGATGGTTATATAAGGACTGAAAAATTATGACTAACAGTCTCCCGCTCATGTTGATTAATATTTCAAATGTGTTTTATTAATTGCCAATAACCAGGATTAATACGCTGCACAGAAGCCTGTTTTGTTTTTCCTCACTCGAACATCTGTGATTTGTCGGAACACTCAGCGAACACTTTCCTCCAGCTTTCGTCATTACTCACTGTAGTCACAGTAAACACAGCAGAAATCCATTAGGTTTGTTGGAGGTCATTTGATGTGTGGAACTGTTTAGAACTCGAACTCTCATAAGAAAGGAGGCATACTGCGGATTTCAATTCGTTCACTCTGACTTTTCATGATGATGTAGTTACAGAATAAAAATCTTGATATTTGATTTGGATGAACTGTCTGACCCTAAGCAGGATCCATATTTGGCTGCTCTGTTTATGGGGACACACTTACATTGTTTGACATTTTACTTGCCTCAAGGCTTGTTACACCCAAGTGTGGTCATGTTTTCCAATCAAGCTAAGAGACATGACCACTTGTATGCCTATTGTGTCCCACTTAAACATATGCTCTCTCTACATGAGAGGCTTGTAGGACATAATGGTGTGGGTGGGTGGGTAGTTGGTTTGTGTGTGTCATTTTAACCATTGCCATTTTCTCTGGTTAGTTAGGATTCCCTCAACACACTGTGCTACCAAGCTGGGAGATTAAGGACTAGCCTGTTACTTCAGAGACAGGTGAAGTCAACCTCTGTTTATTTTCAAACTGCTGGTAGTATAATATTACTGGACAGTTACAAAGGTTTGCAGGAGAACCCTAACTGACAACTCTTTTCAGCAGGCATGTCTGAATTTTCTTCCATCAGCATACATACATTATACATGTGTATGTATCTGTGGCTATTAAGAGGGTTTGAACTGCTAAACAGTGCTCAGCAAATGCGGAACTTCTTTATTTCTGTGGTAAAAACAAACAAGTAAGGGCTCAGATTATCTTGATTAATTCAAGCTGTCAACCAGTATCATTTACTGAATCGAACTGTGATATTGGAGTAAACATTATGCCCCTAAAGGCAGTGATTTCCACAGAGGACAGTAAAGGAGAGATGCTTAGAATTGTAGTGCCCTTTCTTTAACTATTCTGGTTTCACACCGAAACTATATTGTACACTATTAGTGTTTTGTATGCATATTTGTCATTGTATAATGTATGCATGTATATATTTGTGCAAGTTGTTTTTGTATTTTTGACCCTCATAATTCAGTGACGAGGTTTGTACTGTAAATATAATTTTTAAATTATTTAAAATAAGTATTAAATTCATTCATTCATTCATTCATTATCTGTAAGCATTTACAGATAATTACAGCGTGACCAGTTCAGGGTCATGGTGGGTTTAGAGCCTACCTGGAATCATTGGGCGGAGGGGGCACCAGTCCTTCACAGAGCAACACACACACACACACATTCACACCTACGGACACTTTTCGAGTCGCCAATCCACCTACCAACGTGTGTTTTTGGACCATGGGAGGAAACCAGAGCACCCGGAGGAAATCCACGCGGACATGGGGAGAACATACCAAACTCCTCACAGACAGTCAACCGGAGCGGGACTCAAACCCACAACCTCCAGGTCCCTGGAGCTGTGTGACTGCGACACTACCTGCTGCACCACTGTGCCTCCCTTCAGTATTAAATATGGGATTTTTTTTATGTTACTGGGAGCTTGTTCCTCTCGTTTTTTGAGCACTGTCGTCTTAATTGTAGTCAAACCAAAGCATGGCGCTATGCTTTTATTTGGTACTAGCTGCTCGAGTCGCTCTGTCGGCCTCTGTGTTTAGGTTGCTTCCATGTGGCAGATAGGGGCAGAATCACGTGACTATAGCTTGGTAGCGTGGTTTTAAAGGAACAGTACATGAACACACAGTGGGGAAATAATTGATGTACTCGATTTAGACAAGATTATGTAGATTAAAAGTTCTAAATGTCGATTTCGATTAATTTATGATTAATTGCCCAGCCCTAATGTGTCTGTACGTTTGTGTGTGTCTGTTTGTGGTGAAACAGCGTGGCTGGCCAGTATTACCATGCCGCAGTGAGTGCAGGCCCAGATGGTGTCTCAGTTTGAGCCTGCGCCCTTTTCCTCCCTCCCCACCTGCCCCCTCTGACAGAGCTGCGTAATTACAAACACAGAAGGGTGTCAGTTCCCCCAGCTCCCGCTGTCTCTCACTCTGTCCCCAGCTATCCGTCTCCTCTCCCTGCCTGTCTCCTTCCTCTCTCAGCACCCTCCAGGTCTGATTCACTCTCTGTCTCACTCACTGAAGCCACCCGTCTTACCTTTACCTACAGATCTGCTACTTCTCCGTCAGGTTTGTACATCTCCGACCTCACTGTGGGTTTAGTTACCGTGCACGCCAAAAGATGTTTCCAAAGCTCAGATTCCATTACAGCTGAATTACACTTGTGACTGTAGAAAGTATATATCTGGAATGGTCATAATAGATTGCACGATACTGATTGTTATAGGTAAATAGCAAAATCTGAAAGCCCTTTTTAATTTAAAAATAGCTAGAGAAATAAGGGCTGTCCCATATCGTATCGTTTGCAATATCGTCATAATATTTTAAACGATATAAAAAATCCATATTGTGATAATAGTGATATGCTGACTTGTTTACATAATGACATCATAAAGGTACACATTATAAGGCCTATGTTCTTTACATGAGTGATTTAGACACAGTGAAGTTTAGAGGAAAGTGACCCTGAGGTGGAGGAATTTGACTTCAGTCATATGAAGGTGGTTTGATTACAAAAGAACCAATGTACAATTGTATGTATAACAAATGTTGTGTAAAATATATTTTACTTAATATAATTAATAGTAATATAACATTTACTTCATTGCAATAGTGTGTTTTTGACATTAATAAAAGTATTTTTCAGTGTTTTGTTCACATCATCAAGAATACCGTTATCGCAAAATACCCTGAAATATCGTGATATAATTTTATGGCAATATCGCCCATCCTTAAGAGAAATTGAAAGTAAAATGACAACAGCTGAGTTTGTGGTGGCATAGTGGCATCGCAGGTAGTATTCCTGCCACACAGCTCCAGAGTCCTGGGGTTCCGGGTTTGATTCTTTCCTTGAGTCACTGCCTGTGAGGTGTTTGGTGTGCTCCCCCTGTGTCTGCGTGGGTGTCCTCCGGGTGCTCTGGCGTCCTCCTACAATCCCAAAACACATGTTGGTGGGAATCGGTTATGTGAAATTGTAGACACGTGTGTGTGTGTGTGTCTGAGACAGAGAGAGACTGGGTGAATGTCTGAAATTGTCCATAGTTGGGAGTGTGTGAGTGACTGGGTGAATGTGTGATGCCCAACAATGTGTACATGTTGTGTACATGGTGTGTCCCTGCCCTGCAACCAGGTGTTTACCAGTGTTTACAGGTGGGCTCATGACCCTCCATGACCCTGTCCAGGATGAAGTGGTTAAGGAAGATGAATGAATTAATTGATGCATTATTTCTAGGTCTGTCAAAAGTTCTGCAAATGTGTGACAGTGATCATGTTAAGGGCTTTGTACAGGAAGGTCATGTGTGTTTTTGAATCCTGTCTCTTTTCCTGAGGCTGAAATTTATTTGGAAGAGCAGATAAGAGAGCACATAAATTAATATGGAACATTTCTGTAATCATTTATAGTGTGTGTTCCGAAATGGAAGCTAAATTGCCACATTGGTTTCCACATGTTGCTCCAGGTTGCTTTTCTCCTATTCACTCGGATCTTTATTATCCACACTTACCCCATTTCCCCTGCCATTACAGACTGACCGCATTCCACATCAAACACGGTCACCTATTACATTGTTTGTGGCTGTGCTGCATTTTGATCCCTTGGTCGCTTTTCTCTCTCTCTCTCTCTCTCTCTCTTGCGCTCTCTCTCTCTCTCTCAATTCCACATAGTTTCCTTTTGTCTTCATCTTTTTTTTCCTATTGTCACTGAATCTTTTCTATTTTTTTTTTTTTTTGGTCCTGTCTGTCCGCTTCACTGGCTCTCCCTTGACTCCACTGGCAGCCTCTCTCTGTCTTTCTCTTTCTCTCATTTTCTATCTGTCTCGCCCTCCCTCTACCTCTGCCTCTCTCCCTCTGTTGCTTCTCTCTGTCTTTCTCTTTCTCTCATTTTCTCTCTCTCTCTCTCTCTCTCTCTCTCTCTCACTCTACCTCTGTCGCTTCTCTCATTTTATCCACTCTAAACCTTTCCTCTCTCCTCTCTCCCTGTATTCTTTCTCTTGTGGCCCACATGTTAGCGTGGAGCTCCCTGTGAAGGAGTGAAGGTGATGCGGTCTTCTGTTTAGAAGATGGCACCCTCCGCCCCGCCGTCACATCCTGTGATGTGGCCGTCCCGAAGCTGCTGGAGCGGCTCGTCTCATCTGGGCCCAGCGCCAGCGATTCAGCAGCTGTTTCATTAATATTAAGATAACCCCCAGTGTCAGAAATTTGTCACATGTAATCTTGATGCAGTCAGCTGAGGAGAGGCTGGGTTTTGGCAGTGCTAAATTCTACAATTGAGGAAAGCTATGAATAGAGCTGGGCTCTCAGTGCAATTCAACGAAGTTCATATAAGGGTACATGATATATCAGCCGCCAGAGTTTGTGGACACCTGTTTGGCCGTTTCCTCTGAAGGTAAGGGTATTAATAGGGAGTTTGTCCCCCTTTACTGCACTAAAACCCTCTGCTATTCTGGGAGGGCTTTAAAATAGACGTTGGAACATTTCTATGGCGATTTCATGGCTTTCAGCCATGAGAACATTAGCGGTCGGGTACAGATGTTGGACAATTAGTTCTGGATCACATACAGCTCTCTCGTTCATCTCAAGGGTGTTAGATTGAGCTTCATCACCCCTGAGAACTCAGTGTCAGTGACACAAGTCCCAGTAGTGGGGGGGCATTCATGCCCTTCTAGCGTACACTTGGAACTGAGCATGATAAACCCATGTGCAGCTGCTCAGAGATTCTATTTTGATTTATGTTTTTTATGGAGGTTATACAAACCACAAATAATACACCTGAGCTAAATAAAGTGTTTTTTATTATTATACATATTTTTTGGGAATGGTGTAATTTGACAAGCTATTCTTAGTTAGTTTACGCATTTTTATAAGCATAAATCAGATTGATGGGGTATGTCCCCTGTGAGATTAACAGAAATACTGGGGTTTTTGATCAACAAACTAAACAGACAACTGGGATAAATCAATGGATAGTGTTAGGAGTCTATAGAGATTTTGTTAGACTTACAGAGCAGCCCTTAGGTCCTGCTTCGTGGCTGTTGAGGCTTGTTCCCTCAGAGCTGGGACTAATAGTATGTGATGCTGACAAAGGCGAGGCCAATCGCAGGAGATTCGCAAGGCAGATTGTGTCCTGGTGACAGGGAAATTAATCTGGCCGTATTGATTGAGGCTTTGCTGGGCTGTGCAGGACTGTCCCAGCCTCTCGAGAGATGAGCAGATCAGAAGAGACAGCAAAGACTTGTTGCAGAATTTTTTTTTCTTCAAAAACACTAACACTGTGTATTAGATGCCTTTATGTCTAATTTTTATTGATATCTTTTTGATCGAATAACATCAGGGCTACTCAAATATGAATCTTAGAGGTCCACGCACCGAACTCTTTCGGTGCTCGAGGAGAAGTCAGTGGACGTCAAATGAGCGAGACGAATGAATGCGTATTTTTTAGTGAATTCATCATTATACAAGCAGCTTTCACGGTCGATTTTCTTTGTACACAGCAATTTTAATTGCTGTGTTAGTCAGGACATGACATTTGCCTTCTTTTTTATTTGTTAAGCGACTTTTGATAAACATATATCAATGTGTGGAACATTCAACCGTTGATGGACTAAATCATGAAAGAATAACACACAGAACTTAGATGGAGTGCGACCAGTGGTCCAGACCCAGACCACTGTCCTCCTACTGAAAAGCACTGACTTGTATGGTCACATTACACAGTGTGATCTGATATTTGTTGAAGTCAGAATATACAATAAAGATCTTATCGTGATAAATATATGACATGAGAATTACACTATGTCCTGCTTGAGTCATTTCAAATGAATTAAAACTTTTGGTTTTTAAACATGTGACTTATCCTTGGGCACGTTTTGAACAAGACTTTGGTAGAACGAGTCAAAGCTATGACATCTTCCACCATGGATCTTGTCACATTACATTGTCAAAGACCAACTCAGAATTAATTCACGATTTGTGATTTCTGTCGGTGACAGTGTTTTGCTGTAAAGCTAAGACTTCCCTGTGGCTGTAACATTCAGCCGCGTGTATGTGTTAATTTATTTATTATTATTTATTTTATTTTTTTTTGTATATGTGTCTTTATGATGGTGTCAGACTTTGTGGCATATGTGCGCAGGTGGCTGCTGCGTGCTCACTAGTGCAGCTAGTCTAGCCCTGCAGGCCAGCGCAGGGAAAAAGTGATTGAATTCAGAGGGCAAGAAAGCTGACAAATCACTAAAAACCGCCCTTAAAAGGCCATAATAACATCTTTCATAAATCACTTCTGACAGTTTAATCATCCTCAGGTCTGGGGCCTCGTCTGACCAGCCGGACAGCACTCCCCAATCGGCCCAAAGAACACAACCTTAAGTACACCGTCCGTCCAGTCCTATTTAAACCCCAGATTCTCAGACTGCATGGAGAACCTTTTGGGGTTTGTTACAGAAATGAAAGCTGATCAAATGCAGATTTCAGAAGAAGGTATTTTTAAGCGACATGTTTGCTGAGATGATCCAAAGTATCCAAAATATTCTTTGGAAGGTTTGATTTATTTTTTTCCAAAATTGGAGTGTCTATTAATGCACCAGTTCATTTTCCAAGCATATAACTTGCTACGTCATTGTCTGCTCTTTGAACTAGCTTTTAACACACCTGTATTTAAAAACATGTTATTCAGGTTAGTTTTTTTATTTTGGCGTGTGTACATGTGCTGAGGTTTCTCATAGCCGTTAGCAGTCTGCTGTCTGACAGGCAGAGAGTGCAACGGTGAAAAAGCAACAGCTAAGTATGGGTGTAATAACTGGAGCTGCAGTATCCCAGAGAGTGAGGAGAATGAGGCTACATTCACAGGCGTCACGGCTGATGAAAGACTCCGTGTATCCTGTTCCCTGCGTGCAGCAGGCTAATCCTCAGCACCGCCGCTGTGTTGGAACTGTCGAGTGCCAGGAACCGGGGAGAATAGCAGCCTGTTGTATGCACCATGCAGATACAACCCAGCTCAAAGCTTGGGTGGAGTGGATTTACTGTTTTAGATCATTGTCACTAGGTATATATAGAACCAAGGTTAATTCCCTCTGTTACAGTTAGCAGTATAACATTGGTCACGGTGAGAGTCAACATATAGTGTTATTATGAAGCTTGGAATTATTAGAACAAGCTTGAAATGAAATAAGAGGCCTTAAATAACCCCAGTCCATCACCCTGTGTGTGTGCTAGTAGACCTTGTAGCCTCATTGCCTACCTTTATTGTATCTGAACTACGTGAATATTCAATAATCATCTCTAGATCTGCAATTGTTTGTGATCAAAGAAAACCAAACTTTTTCTATGTTGTTAACATTAAGAGTTATACATTTCATATACAACATTAAGTAGACCAGTGTTTCCCAAACGTTTCTGCAGTGCTCCCTTTTCTAGATATTTTCGAGCCCTCCCCCACAGACACACAGTTATATATATTTAGCTTCAATGTGTCACTGTAATTTATTATAAACATTGTAATTCATACAGTACCGCACCTTTTTTATTGAATTAAATCAAGTGATGTCATATTTACATGCATTACTTGCAAGTGGCATGCATTATTGCTGGTAAAATGTCAGTCATTTATTCATTTTACTCTTAAATAATTAATATACTAGGTAATTTTGCAAATACAGTCCCTACATTTCATGTACCGATATCAGTAGTTATACATGAGGTATCAGAAATCAGCATTCTCCTACAATATCTACTAGTTAGATTATTAGTAGGTTGTTCGGTTACAGAAATAATTAATAGTTCAGTGGCTGCTTTCAGGTCTTACATTGCCATAGAATTCCTGTTCCATCAGGTAATTGGATTTCTCAAGAGCTACTGTTGCAAAAGAGCATAAAGCACAGGGCTTCTTTTTTTCAGCTCTCGCACACTCTTTCACCACTCTGTCACCAGTGTAGCAGTGATATCCCTTATGTGGCGGCATGACTCCTCACACTGTCGTGCTGTGCGGCCGACCTGATGTGCCTGTCATATTTCTTGTCACCTTTCAAAGGAAGTTCTCTCCTACTGCCACTCTCTCTCACAGCTACGGCCTTGGATGTCACTTGGAAGGTATAAATCGCCATTGATAACAACGCGGCCGTCATTTAAGGCCATCAAAAGGCCTCTTTTAGGCTGCGATTTATTGAGATGAGCGGCAAGACACCATTTAATAGACGTTTAACCAAAGCACCTGTCCAAGGCATACTCAGACCACAGGCTGTGTATCTTCAAGAGAGGTTAGGTGGTGTGTGTTTTTTCACTGTGTTTTTGTGCGGTTGTTTTTGATCTTCCATTAGAGCATAGCTGTGCTGCTTATTGCCTATTACTAACCTTTCACATTTTCATTTACCTAGCTTGGGATGATGTATTTACCACTATGCATTCTGGGTTTTTTTGTGTGTTTAGTTTTTTCTGGGGGTCCCCATAAATAAAAGAGGACTTATGGAGGCTTTGGAATATGGATTGGAGAGGTCATGGAACTGGCAGGCATTTAAGTGTGTGTGTGTGTGGGTGTGTGTCTGCATGGGGGAGGCTTGTGTGTGTCAAGAGTATGTCTATGGCAGCGAGCCATCCCCATTGTAATTACATCTCTCCCTCCTCCTTGGTTTGCCCCTGAGAATTGCACCAGAGAATTCATCCTCCAGTAATAGAATTACACAACGCACGGCGGCGGCAGCTAGGGACCTGGATACTTAATGTCTTTTATGAAATATTAACAGAGTTGGTGGTTTTAATTATCTTTCCCACCTTATTAGAATGCTCTCTCTCTCTCTCTCTCTCTCTCTCTCTCTCTCTCTCATTCTGCCCCCCCTCGCTTCATTCCCTCACTTCTGCTTCTGCTCAAGGATAATATGGTTGGTTTAAGAAATGGAGAGTTATTGCTTCCTTCATTAAGTGACAGAAGGGATTGTGTGTAATTATAGGTATTATCCTTCCTCTGTCTTCCTTGGCTTTCCTGCCGTAGATCTCAGCAGCAGTGACAGAGTGTATCCTCTGAAGTCCCAGGAGTGTGTTTGTTAAAACGGAGATAGCTCTTGCGGCACCTTTGCAGCCCTCAGCCACATTGAGCTGAAGGACAGTGGTGCAGTGGAGAGACCTCTTCTTCAGCCCTTAAGGCGAAATGGGGCACTTTACTTTAGTAGCTTTCCTGCAGCATCATCTTAACCCAGCTTTTGTCGAACTGCCTAACAGTCCAGAGGGGTCTTTGGGTCTGACAGACGAAGTTACCTTCTAGAAATGTGCATTCGAGTTAACATTAACAATAGTTTTGTTGTTTGATGTTTGTCCCAGCTTAAAATATTCTTGTAATTAGTCTCGATTATTATTATATAATCCCCTGATCTGGACAATAATTACTGATCACAATGTTTCAATAACAATATCATTTTTATAAATATTCAATATTTAAGGCATCTCTCGCTGACTGATGTTCATTACAGAGTGCCGTCAGTTCACTGCACTCAATTTTAAAGTTGGTTTAAAAATATTAACATTGACAAAGAGGCTTATGTTTGATGGTGATGTCATGTTTCTTGTTTGTTTTTCTGTGGCTTTTATACTGTTCATATCAATATTGCAATTATATTGTATCAACCAAAATAAAGAAATATATCGTGATATAAATTTTGGCCATATTGTCCAGCCCTAACCTGATCGCTATAATTTTCACAGGCCTCAGTTATTTATTATGTAAATTATGTAAATAATGTTATATATTGCACTTCTGGTTAGATGCTAACTACATTTCATTGGTCCTGTACTTGTACTCTGGAAAATAGATTAGATTAGATTAGATTCAACTTTATTGTCATTGTGCAAAGTTATTTTTAAACATTTTGATTCAATTAAACAATTGTGATAATTAGGGATGCAGCCATATGATCATTCAGAGTTGTTGCTGGTATTTTGTGTTTCTGATGAAATGGCTAAATTTTGTGGCAACTTAAAATCTTTACTTCAGTTGTAAGATAATGTAACGAGATTGGAGGTTTCCTATTGGTCGATTTTTCATAGTAGTTTCACACAATCAAAAGCTATATTTTTCTGTGTTTAAATGATTGAGAAAAAATTACACTTTGGAAAAGAAATGTAGTTTTTTACATTAGCAATTTATACAATCCAGGAATTGTGAATGAAATCACATCATCAATATTCCAGTATTTTTTTGTCAATATGTCAGTATAACCTTAGTCTATGTTGAGGGTAACTGATCAACCAAAACTGCATGTTTATTATTAAAAGCAAACATTATCTATAGTTATCTAGGAACTGTATGAGAAATTGCACAAGATAAACCAGAAACCAGAGGCAAACTACCGCAGTTGTCAACAGGTGTTTGGGATAATGAGGGGCAGACTTCCAACGAGACAGCAGAGGGGAATCCCATGACAAACCTGCAGGATAATTATTCATTTTCAGCTACATTGCCACAGTCTCTACCCAGAGGTGTGATGATTCACTCAATGTTCAGTTCACAACCCTGGGTTCACAGTTAGAACAAAAGTCAAATGGAGAAAAATTATAATATTCATGGTGTGCACAACTTATGAACAACACTAGAGCTGCGAGGCGGGAAGGGAGATGATAGGATTGTTTTGGTTTTGGTTGGTGCTGATTGTTTGCAAACTCTAGTGTTCATTCAGTGAAGTTGCGTTACAGGTGGCGTATGGAGCAGTAGTAGATTGTTCGATCTTTAAAATGTACTGTCACTGTCAAAGCAGTTGTGACATGTAAAAAATTGAACAGCAAAAATGGAGACAAGGATTTATCCCGGCAGTGTTGCTATATTTTTTCTGATTGCCATGGATTAAAGAGTGTATGTGTTTTTGTGTGTTCATTGCAGAGATCAGCAGGGTAAGGAAGGACATGTACAACGACACGTTAAATGGCAGCACAGAGAAGAGGAGCTCGGAGCTGCCAGATGCTGTGGGTCCCATCGTTCAGCTCCAAGAGAAGCTCTATGTGCCTGTTAAAGAATACCCTGATGTGAGTATGAGCTCTTCAGTCTTTACACGCTTAAACATAAAGCTGCCAGGGTTGTTTAAAGCCACTTTAGGTTCTCTGAAATACTGGATCATTGGCTCGTTATTTTAATAAATGGGACATGTGAGTGTGAGATATATTTTTAAAGTTTAAAAAGCTCCACACAAAATAAAAGTTATGTTTTAATATTTGCTGGACTGCCTGCCAGGTCGGCTTAGAAGAGGCATTTTCACTGACTGACTGACTGACTCCTAATGTTGAAACCCGCATGCACGAGTAGGAGCTGTTAGTTCAGCCGTATTTCACAGAGAGAACTTAAGGTGGCACTATTACACCGTTGTTAGTTCAGCCATATTTTACATTCCAATTTGTGAACTAAATTTGGAACCATTCGGTGCGTTTCCATGGACATAAACTGGTTCGCGAACCAGAAATATTCGTTTCCAGCTGGAACCATGGAACAGTAGGTTCTTCAGCACGACCCGTGGCTAAATAATAGGAGATTAGACAGGAACATGCTTCGTTTGTGTGTGTTTCTGGGGCTGTGTTTGGCCATAGCCTCGGCACGGTGATGGTTAATTTACAAGCTCAGCAGGATGGCTCAGAACTCTGCAACATTTACACACGTATTATATCTCACAGAGAGAAGAGGACTGCTCAACTTGTCTTATTTCATGTGAGTGTGTGTTTTTGTGGTGGGGAGACATTTTGTGGCATTAGTGCGTTTTATAAAACTCCATACAGTTGCGCACAGCCATATTAAACTTCACATGCTTTACTCTAACCTGTTACAATGAATAAGTAAGTAATTTTAATTCTTAAAAACTAAATTATCTTGGTCTTCTTTGGTGGTAGATCATCTGGTATTTATTTTTAAATAAAATGAACAAGAAAAACACAGTGATATATATTATAACAAAACATCGTTTTCCTTTTTTCATTTCTGCATTTATTAGTCCTGCCCACCATGTTTTCTGTACAACACAATCAGATAATGAAAAACCACATGTAAACTAAGACATTGCTATGTAGCACCAAAGCTTCTCCAGGTCTTTCAATGAAAAGGGTATGTCAGAGACACCTCTGTGACAATGGCTATATGGCTAATGGCGGTCCGGGGAAAACTAGGCTTGCCTAGTTTCTCTTTGCTCTTGTCTTATTTACAGTTTTCTTTTCCACCATCTTCCCCAGAACAAAGCCATGAACGATTTAGGAAACCTGATTTTTAAGAATGTAGTGGAGTAGGCCTTCGCTCAGCACACATATACAGTGTTTCCATTTACAGTGTCAGTGGAGATTACAATTTGTGTAAGCATGCTATTTGCATTTCGCTGTTTTGCTATTTTTGAGGAAACTCAATCTGTATGCAGAAAATAGAAACCGAAGCTAGAGAGCCAAAAATTGTTTTGCTCATACCACACAATGAAAGCCGGGTGCTCCTGGATGTCAATAAAAGATTACTTTCCAAATAAATATTCATACACAGGCTCTTTGCTAAATCTTCATAAATAAGTAAATGGAATTGTAAATAACTCTGCGCAGCTGCATGCAGGATTGCCCTTATTTAATTACAGAGGCATACAAGTCAATGTAATCTAGTTTTCCCTGCATTAGGACATGGGCTCACGTCCAATGTATTGATTTCATTAAGAGAAACTTAAGTAGGGAGGTTTCCTACTATGTTTTGGTTCTTTTTATGGGGCCATTTAATCTGTTATGGACCAAACAGATGGATTGTCATAGGCACTTACTGCAAGCCTGAGACGTCTGGGCTTTCAAGCCTTTGGTTTTGTTATTGTTTACAGCGTCTGCTTTAGAGGATTTTGTCTTTCTGTCTCATTTGAAGCACGATTATCGTTTCAAGGCCATAGACTTTATTAACGCATCTCAGTAGACTGCATGCATGGCATCATTTAAGATTGATGGAAGGCTTGCAGTAGTAGAATTTAGTGGCTTTACAGTTTAAAATGGTAGCTCGTACCCGGTCTGTCTGTCTCCTTGACTGTGTTCTGCAGGGGTGACATTGAATTCTGCCTCTGCTTTTCCAGTTTGTGTCGAGTCAGGCGCACTCACCCGCGTCACCAGCTTTCCGGCGGTTAACAAATCTTTTAAGCAATCGCTGTCAGATCCGGCCGGTCTAAGCCTCGCAGCCCAGGGGAGCGCACCCAGCTCCGAGCTGATTGATCCCAATTAACTTGTTCCAGCTCTGCTTGATTCCTGCACGGCCAGCATTAATTGAGCCTCTTCAGCAGGGTCCCGAGTGCTGTTTGGAATCAGGACCCTCCATTTTGATGAAGTTTCCCATTTTAAATGGGCTGTTTATTTAGCTATATTTCCCAAAGGAAATGGCAGAAGCTCCAGAACTCACCAAATACTCCCCTGAGGCCCTCCTGCCACATCTGTTCGACCAGTTCCTGTGTTAACCACACTCAGAGAATTAGACATGAGTAAGAGTCATAAAAGAATACCTTGTGGAAAATAGGATCTTTCATCTTTATATGTTATGTGCTGAGAAGAACTAGAGCTGTCAATTAGTCTGTCGTCAAAACCTGTTTTCTAATTATTCAAGCTTTTCATGGAATCTAAATTTTGGGTTTTTTTTATGTTAATTATACATCGATCTCTATTACTTTAAGAGTTATTTTTTTAGCCTTTTTACATTCTGGTGATTATTACCAATTGATGTAGTTCTATATTAGAATTTAGATCATTATAGTCATACACTAAACAAAGGATCATCTCTTTGGACAAATACAAGTAAATGTATTTATATTCAAAATTTCATAATAATTCTGGATTTTTAAAATATCATTTATATTACTATAGGTAAGGGGAAAAACTGGAACAGCTCCACCATGATAGTCCCTATTTTTGTAGAAGAAAAAGTCCTGTTTGATTTAGTTTTGAGAACTCAGTTTATAATGCATAAAATGCCTGTAGCAATAACAGTATACTGGAGAGAGCTGCCTTATTTCAAATGCTGTTTAAGAGTGGAGGTCTTACAGTGAATGCTTTTTCCTGTTTTCCTGTGCAACTTTGAGAATCTTCTGCAGTCGGCACCAACTTCCACTGTTTTCTGAGTTGATGCAGTATGTTTAAAATATGTTAATTCAAATACTGCTAGGATTGTTCTGCCCTTTGTGTTACACCATCCATCTTCTCCATTCTATGGTGCATTGCAAAAGTTCACATTTAGTGGAGCTGCACTTGTCCTCTTGAGTGCTATGAGAGTTTTCTGGCTGTGCAAAAGGCCAGTGGGTGGGTGGGTGAGTGTATGTGTGTGTGTATATATGAGAGAGAGTGAGAAAGAGAGAGAGAGAATATGTGTGTGTGAAGGTTCTGGCTGTCCTTACTGCTCTGAAGGACATTCAGGATCATTATTAGTGAGCCTGGGTTCATTAGGAGGAATGAGAGATGAAATGATAGGCCTCAAATAACCCCCAGCCGAGAATAGAGTCCCAGGAGGTATAAGAGGTGTATATGTGTGTGTGTGTGTGTGCGTATTCTGCTAAACATAATTTAACTTTTTTTTTATGCAATCACCATTAACCATAAAGGTATGTCATACCCATCCTTAGATTTTTGTGTAGTCTATGGGAATGAATGGCAAATTCATAGACACCACATTGTACACTACCTAGCCCTGTGTCCTCTTAATTATATGGAAAGTAGCCATGATAAACTCTTTAACTGTGTGGGAGTGGCTGAACACCAACAACAATAATAGCAACTCATATTCATGCAGTAATTTTGAGAAGGGCCTTAACTAAGGCCGACACAGGAGTTAGCTGAATAACAGCATGAGAGATGAAGCTTAATCTTTGTAAAATGAAAAGGAAAAAAGTTGTAGTTCATTTTTAATTTGGTTTCTAAGACCATAAGTAAGCTATTATTGAAGAATGGAAATTGCAAATGTCATTTGAAACTTGATACCTTCTTTTTTTCATGCTGTTTTTAAACAGGTGGACAAGCAGTTGTCTCCATCACGAGGGCTGTTAACAAAGAAATTCAGTTCACTGAAGCTCAGGCATGAATTCAACAAATTAATTTGCAATCCAATGCCCCCAGATAAGTGACGTTTAGCAAGAAGAGAATGTTTTGGCAAATTTATATTGACCAAGAGTAAGCTTTGTGAATTTAAAGTGTGGATAATTTCTAAAAGCATTTCAAATACAAATCAGTGTAATTTGTTTAACATTTGTTTGATCTCTGCATGTGTGTGTGTGTGTGTTTTTTTTTTCATATGTTTGTGTCTTAACTAATAAATGAATATATATATATATATATATATATATTAGTTTTAATTTAGTCGTGTCCCAACCTTCAACTGGTAGTATATGATAAGCTGCAACTGTGCTAATTGCTTCAGACCCCCTCCAGAAAATCATTAACTATGCTATTAACCACTAAAACCATCACAGATTCTCTTGAAGACCCTCTAATTATCTCACCATAATAGTGGGTGAAAGGCTGGGGTGTGGGTGTGTGTATGTGTGCCTACACTTGGGCATCCTCATGTGCATCCTCCATGTGTCTTTGTGTAAATGCAGGGGTTCAGAATCTCCAATTATCTCTCCGTAGGTGGTCATTGGTATTTCCGAGTATGGAATAGGAGGGGGCTGATGGGTTTAAAGAAGAAAACGTACATGAGAGAGAGAGAGAGAGAGAGAGAGAGAGAGAGAGAGAGAGAGAGAGAGAGAGAGAGAGAGAGAGAGAGAAGATGATAACCAGCTGTGGGTGCGGAGTGGTGATGAATGTGAGGGTATGATGAGGTCAGGGAATCAGGGCATAAGAACAGTGGCCTGGTCTGTCTGATAAAAGACAGAGAACAAACTCATACACACCCTAGTGCCTCACACACTTGTCTCTGAGACAGGCATGCAGCCGCACGGAAATTAATTTGCTCCTTCAAACTCATGCAGTGGCGCTGCTCTCTTGGCAGCACACACCCCGTTCCAATTTGGTGAACAATATTATTAGACTGAGAAACGCAACAGAGCTACAGAACATCACTGCTCCCTGTAATCGTTACCATTCATTCACTGCTCATATCTGCACTTACTACTGGCTGGGAGAATGTGAGCATGTATAGGGGTCTTGTAATGTGTGTGTGTGTGTGTATAGCACTATATGTCTGAAAATAACTCAACACACAGTCTTTGATGTCCAAATAGCTGGCAACACAAGGGAGTACACGAGAGAAGTTTTTCTTGTACAGTATGTTTTGCCAGAGACAACTCAGCAGTCTAAAACATCCATTAAATTCATGTTATATTCATTTTTCAGGAGCTATTTCCAGGGAGTTAGACACACACTTGCATAAGAAAGGGAATTAAGTGAAAAAACACTTTTGTTTTCAAAACTGGAGTTCAAAGAATGATTAAGACGACCACCATCAAATAAACTTACCTTTTTTAATGGTCAGGAGAGAAACTCCACCAAGCTTCAATTCAGATCTGAAGGAAACCAGTAGGTTTTCTGTCCAACGAAGGTAAATAAAGCTCTTACAAATACTTCTCTTAGAGTCTACAGTGGGCCTGAGCTTTTAATTGTAGCCAGTGTGGTGAGGAGAGAGAAGGAGAGGGGAGAGGGTGAATGAGAGAATGCCGTCATCTATCATTCCTCCCTCAGTGTCCTTTTCTGGGTCACGCTCGTCGGCTGAGGAGATGAGCAGCTATCACTGATTATTAATCATTATAAGCATGCACGGCAGGATTGATTCCGCCTCAGTCCTCTCTTTGGCCTTGGTCATCGTTCAGCAAGCTCAGAAAGACAGGAGTGGGGACACAATGCATGTTTGTGAGCGAGTGTGCGCTTGTCAGTTTTTCAGTGTAAGGGATTGTGTTGCACAGTGCTTTGAACGAACGGGGGTATTACAAGCAGGACATGAAAATTAATATTTTTAAATTTATCACTCTTCTTTGCCACTAAAACGTAGCTACTGTTTTAAAAAAAACAGATTCTGTATTTTATTTTTATTTAAAGTGGAACTAATATGAAATCAAGAATGTAATTTCTTTCTTTCCCTGAATGGAGAGGATCTGTTATGTGGGGTGGTCATAGTATAATGATGTAATGATATGATTTTGTGTATGATTAAGAATTATTTGAGAAAACCTCTAAATACTAAAATGATTACTTTTATACCTTTTTAATTTTTAATCTAAATATTTAAGTTCTGATATAGCATATTATTTATTGTAGTATATGAAGCATATAGTAGAAATATAGCATCCTCAGTTTACATTACATCCTAATATTAAACTAAGTCAGGGCTGTCAAAATTGACGCATTAAACATAGACTTTCATAATTTGACCCTTCAGATCTTCCTAGTTACCGTCCAGTTACATGATAATTTATTATTCATGTACATATTTTTATATTAATTATTATATTAATGTTACCAACCGCTCCAGGTATCTGTCTGTGAGGAGTTGGTGTGTTCTCCCCGTGTCCACGTGGGTTTCCTCCTGGTGCTCCGGTTTCCTCCCACAGTCCAAAAACACACGTTGGTAGGTGGATTGGCGACTCAAAAAAAATTGTGTCCGTATGTGTGAATTTGTTTGTGTTGCCTGTGAAGGACTGGCGCCCCCTCCAGAGTGTGTTACTGCCTTGTGCCCAATGATTCCAGGTAGGCACCCGTACCCACCACAACCCTAAACTGGATAAGTGGTTATGGAAAATGAATTGAATTAATCACTATAATTTATTTTGTTTGACAGCACCCATTTTAAGTAGTGACAGTTTGTGTCAGTAGCATATAACATTTTACTTATTTAGCCTGACCTCACGGGCAGTTTATCCAAGATGCATGAAGAGATCCTGATATTAAATGAGGTAGTCACCATGATGTTTTCTTTAATGATATTTCCTACTATGAAGAGTGAGATATGTTTGTGTTGTTGGGAGTTTCAGTGTGTGGTCATGTGTACTGTGTATTGTAAAGGTCATTGCGCTGTGATGTGAAACGTCCAGAACAGTCACAGTGTTGGAGGGGATTTGGCCGTGTGCCCTGCCACTCCAGGTGTCGTTGTTTTAATCAAATGGGGCTGAAGAGGATGGCCCCATAACTCACCCCTGAATGAGGCCCTAATGAAAGCCAAACTACTGGACATTAGCTGGGGGATTGGCTGCAGTAGCTGGAGCAGCTGGTCCTGATAAATATGACTTAATTTCATGTGGGTGTATGCATATGAATATGTGTGTGTTTGGAGAGGTGTGTGTGTGGTCTGAATCTCATTCCTAGTTTATTCCTACTCCTTACAGGTAGATGTTTGTTCACCAAAAGGCAGTGTATATTCTTAATGGTCTCAAGGTTCACTTGTGTGCCTTAAATGAGGTAAACTTAATGAGGTTCTCTTGTGTGCCTTAAATGAGGTAAACTTAATGAGGTTCACTTGTGTGCCTTAAATGAGGTAAACTTAATGAGGTTCACTTGTGTGCCTTAAATGAGGTAAACTTCATGAGGTTCACTTGTGTGCCTTAAATGAGGTAAACTTAATGAGGTTCACTTGTGTGCCTTAAATGAGGTAAACTAAATGAGGTTCACTTGTGTGCCTTAAATGAGGTAAACTAAATGAGGTTCACTTGTGTGCCTTAAATGAGGTAAACTAAACGAGGTTTACTTGTGTGCCTTAAATGAGGTAAACTAAGAGGTTTACTTGTGTGCCTTAAATGAGGTAAACTAAACGAGGTTTACTGGTGTGCCTTAAATGAGGTAAATTAAACGAGGTTTACTGGTGTGCCTTAAATGAGGTAAATTAAATGAGGTTTACTGGTGTGCCTTAAATGAGGTAAACTAAATGAGGTTTACTTGTGTGCCATAAATGACCTCATTTAAGGCACACAAGTGAACCTTAAGACCATTAAGAATATACACTGCCTTTTGGAAACATTAACAAAGGGAAAATAGGCTGGATTTAATGCAACATAAATATTACATATATCACATTACTTTGACTAAGTTAAGATGGAACAGATATATTCTCTAACTATAGCCTTGGAACGCACACCTTTGAAGGTCCCCTCCCAATGACATGAGCGGTCCCACCCAGGCGACAGATTAGTTCCTTTTTACCTGAGATTGTGTTGGGCTCACTGTGCACTTGGCAGTGGCAGATTGGACACGAGTGAACGCACTCAATAAGGATGTAGCCTATTCACGGAGAAGGTCATATATTAAAATACTTATACACCCTCTTACCTAGTAACCCCCTCCTCCCTTTGTCACCTACTTGTTTCTGTACTCACACAGCCTAGGCTGTGATGAGGTGCAGATCGGCCATGTGTGGACGAGTCCTCTCATTATTTCTGATGATAATAAACAGTAACACACACGCAGGGACTGGGCTGCGGCAAGAACGGCCGCGTTCTGGATCACTGCATGGCTAATGAAGGTTAATTAGGGTTCATTAGGACATGATGGCTGCTCACAACAACACCTCAGCCCCGCTCTCAGCAGCCAGACGGCCCTTCAGTTCTGCCTCCTCCTGCTCATGCTGCTGTAACGGCAACGCTGACGGCTTCTCAGTCGGGTTGGATGCATGTACACTGATCAATCTGCAGCAATCACAGGCCCTCAGCTAACTCAGATCAGTGCAGCCACAGACTTGCTGGTTTTTATGGAGGTAATGTTTCTGTGTTGATGTACTAGTGAATATACACAGGCTGGATTATTTGAGTTTAAAAGATATATATATATATATATATATATATAGATATATAGATTAATATTATTTTCCCCATCCACTGGTGGGGTGATGTGAACTGGGATGACTTATTTGAAGAAGAAAAACAATAATTTTACATTGATCTTGATTTTGAGATGAAAACATGAAGTTGGCCTTTTATTTGATATGATGAATTATGATTAATATGTTCAAAGACATGAATGAGCTAGAGCTGACTTTCAGAATCACCAACAAAAAGCCAAAATATTTATTAAATGCTTATTAACTGGTGAAACTTATCATAAAAAGCTTTCTTTGTAAAAATGGAAGGCTCCCATGTGATGTGCTAATGAGGAAATAAGCGATATTACTGAACCAAGCCTCAGTAATGGAGCATTTCAGATGTTAAAGCCTGCTCTCTGTGATGGGCCACCCCTTCTCTTAAAGGGGAAGCGTGGCCTCTCCTGTCTGCTTTCCTCCCCTTGTCCCGTGTAGTAATGAAAACAAAAGACATCCTGCAGCTGGGAATCAGAGCGCAGTGCTATTAGAAGCCATGCAATAATTAATTTGCCTATTACCAGAGCCAGCTCGTTTATCTTCATAAGATAATGCCATCACTCCCAGTCTCTGGCAGCCTCGCACCAGCGCTGTCTTAAACGGCCCTAATTACGTCCCCGCTGCCTGTTTTATTGTAGTTGATGGAAAACACGCTTAATCTCCACTGTGCAGATCGTGTAAATAGGCCTGGGCCTTGAACAGCAGATATTAGAGATTCCATTACAGTCTAATGATTTTTCTCGTGTTGCATTTGTGAGCAGCGCTGGAAACAGTAAACAGGCCAGCCAACACACCGCAGGATTATTTTAATCATCAACGACTGAAAAAAACAAAAACAGTATCTCTCCCTAGATAAGCCACTTTTTTTTTCTAAACCTGATCTCAGAGCATGTCCCTGACCATCTGCAGCACCCTCACTGACTTTGACTGGGAAAAGAATCTGACATTGGATTGCAGAGTCAATTGCAGACTTTAAAAATTGACTCAAGGAAGGTCTCAGGGAGACTGCCAGCGCTGCAGTCCAAGCTGAGCTTCCAAGAACTGATTTTCACTCCAATCATGAACACTTGTTGGTTGTGGGAAATTGGTGCCAAAATCTGATTTAAAAATTAGCTTAACTTTTGTAGCTCCACTTTCGCAAGCTGCTGCTTATTTGGTGAGTAGAATTTTTATACGTGGCATAAAGCTTCCAGTGGTAACTGGAAGTAAACATAGTTGGGCGGTCGCATCAATCAGATATATGTTTAAGTACATTTACACGTATCTAGGAAACTTTGTACCCTATTCCATTACAGTTATTTGTATGTCTAAATGGCACAGCAGGTAGTGTCGCACTCACACAGCTCAGGGACCTGGAGGTTGTGGGTTCAAGTCCCGCTCCTGGTGACTGTCTGTGAGGAGTTTGGTGTGTTCTTCCTGTGTCTGCATGGGTTTCCTCCGGTTGCTCTGGTTTCGTCCCATGGTTCAAAAACACATATTGGTAGGTGGATTGGTGACTCAAAAGTGTCCATAGGTGTGAGTATGTCAGTGTGTTGCCCTGTGAATGACTGGTGCCCCCTCCAGGATGTGTTCCTGCCTTGCACCCAATGATTCTGAGTAGGCTTCGGACCCTGAACTGGATAAGCAGTTACAGACAATGAATGAATGTATATCAAAATGTTTTTATTGTAAGTGAATTCGGCTGTGTGGACAGAGGTCAATTCAGACTTGTGCACACAGTTTGTATAATCTTGACAGTAACTCGTGACATGAGTGCTCCGAAACAACTGCACATGGGCCTAAGCTCATCATGCTCAATGCCAAGAGTAGAGTGATGTGGTGCTGTGGACTTGTGTCCTAGGAAGTAATTAGGCTCTATTAGATATCTTTGGGATGACTTGGAGTGGCATTGCTGATCCAAGACGATTCATCAGTACCTGAGCTCACTTGTGTTCCTGTGACTGAATGGCATCAATATAGTTTTATTTCAGATGAAATATTGGATGATAGCATGCCACACACATTTGGGCTGTGTACTGTACATAGGCCCCTCCTCATATTTGCTTTTGCCTAAGTAGACAGACCTTCACACTTCCAGCTTGTAATTTGCATGAAGTTTAGATTTTCTTACTGCACTGCAAGCCATGTTTTTGCCACTCTCTTTCACAGTTGAAAATACATGGCTGAGGAATTTCAAATAACAAATCGGCATGCTGTGCATAGCTGCCATAAATCAGTTACGTTTGAAATTACTCTGCTTTGTCGTTGAGCTACAGTCACAGTATGGTTAGTCTACTCTTTAGAAAAATGGGGTAAAAATAATTAAACATTGGCTTTGGCTAAGTAGCACATGTTCACCTGCACAATGAGCACACACAGTCCAGTAACCTGTTAACTGCGGTAGATAACAGTGTGTAGGCTTCAACTGAAAGTGAATGTGTATTGTGACCCAGTGGTGACTGCAGCTGTTACCTACATCATTCAGCACTGTGACACAGACACTCTCTCGCAATGACTCATACATTTATACAGTTGCCAGTAGGCACACAGGTACATGCACCCAATCAAACGATAAAAGTGCCACACCAACATTCTCTGGCAAAAATAACATAATCTTTTATTCGTCTGTTTGTTTGCTGTTTCTTTGTGTAAAATCAGACCTTCATTTAAAGAATTCATGGAGCCCTGCAGCTCAGGGTGCTGCTTCTTAACACCTTTTCCATATAAATGCTTTTTGTAGTCAGAGGAACCAAACCGGGGAAACAATTTCAAGTTCTTTGGATTGATGCTATAAAAGAAATAATGTTTCTTTCCCCTAAACAGGTTTTCATAGTTAGTTTTTCAAAGGATTACCCCAGTTCTTTTCAAACTGCCACGTATATAGTACAGTGTGAAAGTTTTAAGCACCTGAGAAAATGAGATTATAAAGCTGTTTATCGGAACAATAGGAGTTTATTTGTTTAAAAAAATAACCAACAAACAACACTCTCCACACACACACTGTGTGTGAATGTATTGGTTTATCCATTTCCAAATCTCTCACTGGTAGACCAATATTATTTGAGGTTATCGCCAATATCAGTATATATTATTTTGAGGTCACCTACATTAATAAATACTTCATTATGATAATTCAAATAAGCAGTTTTTTTAAAGATCACGGAGTATATCCTAAAATAACTTCTGAATAATCCATATTCAAAGATTACTATTACCATTAATGCTGTAGTTATTTTGCATTTGTTTTATTTAATGTTACACTTTATATAGCTCCTTTCTAGAAACCCAAGGATGCTTTACAATCAACACTTAACATTTAATCCACACACACACTGGCAAGAAGTGGCAGCCAAACGCGCACCGTGTACTCCGACCAGGAATGACCATCCACCTGGATGACTGCATCGGGCACCAGGATAGTGCGCCAGTCCATATCTGGGCACACACACATTCACTCATACACAAACAGACATTCATTCGCATACGCACTCATTCACTTACATATCAGGACAATTTTCTTTTCTTTTTGGGACTGTGGGAGGAAACCGGAGACCCCGGAGGAAACCCACGCAGACACTGGGAGAACATGGAAACTCCATCCAGTTGGGACTTGAACCCAAGATCCCAGTGCTGAGAGGCAAACCACCAAGCCACCGCGCCGCAGGGTGTAACATGTGCAGGAAAATAGACGTTCAGAATGAATTCCAACCTACTGCATGTTGATTTGTATTGTACATATATTTCTGAGAGAAGCATGTTTAACCAGTTCAGCTCAGCAGCCAAAGTTCTAGAACAGTCTACAACACTATTCATGTAGGATGCCCCACTAGATTTATATTTTGTAAACATTTAGGTGCATTTGGTACACTGACAGCATCTTTGAGGAGAAGAGAGGCATCACTCTTGTCAGGTTTGTTTTTAAGGCTGTAATGTGTGCAGAAATGTGGCGGTTCAGAAGGGGGTGGCTCATTGTGCTGCGGTTAAAAAACCTCAATCCCATTCCTGAGCTTCACCCTCAGTCGTCCTGGCAGCACCTGAAGGGGATGATGAAATTTTAATGCAGCCCCTCTCTTCCTGACTCCTTTCAAAAAAGATGCTTGCAGCCCCCTCCACGCCCTTCACACACACAGACACTCGCACAAACACCAGCACGGTCACAGGCATTCATCAACGCCAGCAGCAGTCGAGGAGGGGTGTGTGTGTGTTGTGGCTGGCACAAAAGGCCCAGGTACAGGAGCACGCGTGTGTGAAAGCGCGGCATCAAAGCTCCGATGACAGGCTGAGAGTGGAGAGGTGGGGAAGTGATGCATCCACTCAGGTAGAGTACACGCTGCTGTCGCATAGGCTTTGTGTGTGTGCAGGAAGCGTATGAATAAAGCAGGGCATGGATCCATGTGTGTATCTCTGTCCATGGATGTGCAGAGGCACAAACAGTGTGCCTCATTGCAGTCAGCTGCTGCTCTTTCACTTCCTTCTCTTCTGTCTTTTTTTAGGAGAGCTTTAATGGGTCACATCCTAAGCACCGTCTATGAAAAGGAAGTTTAAATCGGTTTTATCTGTGGCAGACCAGGTGCTGTAAATGGAACGCATTAACAGCATTCATGCAGATTCAAGGCTCACTGAGTTTGTTTACACCTTGCATTTACATGTGTTTCATGTCGTAATTATGTCAGATTTCTATTGAATCTTCTTTAAAAAGCGTCCCTATGAGTCAAAGATTTAGCTTTTATTTCCAGTGTGAAAGGCCTATCAACATATACATAGCTTCCATTTCAGAATCTGCTGTTAGTGTGGTTTCTTACTAACTACCAGCAATTGTATAATATGCTGTCAAACAAGGGATGAAACTATTTGAAATAGGACGTATTTGTCTGCATCTGTGGGGGAGAAGGCAGTGTCCTGCAGCTGCAGAGATTTAGGCTGTGGTCAGCTCCACCACAGGCCAGAGGAGTGTTTGGACACAAGAAAGAAGTCAGGGCTTGTGGGAAAGAGCTATGCCACAAATATGAAATCTTGGTCATTCCTTTGTCTGCCTCAGACATTCAAATCAATTTGTGGAAAAGAGTGCTCACTGATTTAGATTTTTAACTCAATGAAGGACAACATTTAATGGATTTAACAAGGATTTTAAAGAGTGCACCATCAGAATTACCCCAATCGTAACAACGAGGAGGTGACAGGATACAAGCACTGAGTAGCTTTATTTGGGGACTTCCAACTCCCACACATTCTTCATAACAAGCAAGGGTCAATACACAGGCAACACAGGTTAAAGCAGGGATAATCCCTAATCAGAAGACCTGAAAAATACAAGACCAAGGGTCAGGGTGTCAGAAAGATTGGAAAGGAAGCAGCTTAGTAATGTGCAAAGAAATTGGCAAGGCTTTGCAGGGACAAACAGAGCGATACAGATGTGTGACAAGCTGAAACTCTGAATAAATGAGTGGAGGAACATAATGAGGGCAGTTGCTTCCAGTCAGGTGTACTGCATAATACAATTTAGCAATTAACATCCTACCACGCTCTGAGGCATGTTTAAAAATGCTGAACAGACCCAGCTGACCTTGATTTTGGATATAGATGCAAGACACAACAATCTGAAGGATTTTTTTTAAGAGCTTAATTACTGGGGCATATAATAACAACAGCAGATAGGAAGATCTTCATTTTTATTATTCTGGCCAATCCATGTTGCTTTTTAATGCTGTAAATCATCAAGCCTGCAGCATTTACATTCTGTTGCTATAGTTTGCCAAAAAATGTCAGCTGTCTGGAAATTTTTCAAAGATTTTGTTTGTGCAGTCCTAACTTTTTTACATGGATAGAACTGTGCAAAATGCCCAGGACACAGTAGTTTATTTCATTTTCACTTAAAATAACCTTGTTTTTAGACACTGCAACAAAGCAGAAAGCCTCCACTATTAAATATAATATTTCTGTATTTAATGTATTCACTATTTCTTTTATTGCACCCTGTGGTGGTCATATTTATTTGTCTGGCTGGCAATGTTTAAATAAGAATTATTACATGTCAAAACTATAAAGATGAAATATAAATATTATATTAATTAAGGGTTGTCTCTGAGCTCTGTACAGAACTGTATGTTTGTGGGTATTTTTCTCAGCACTGGTGAATATAGTTTTCAAGTGTATACGTTTATCCTGTTCTGATATTGAGAGTGAACTGACAGAATTTTTTTTTTGTTTGGCTCAGGGGCTAGATCAGCTAATGGGCCAGTGAATTCCTGATGTAATGTTTTCCATTGGTTGGCCATCACCAATGCCTAAGACATATGTGTCATAAATGTTACTTTATATATCCGTATACGAGCGTGTTAAGATATAAGACTTTATTTAATCTTACATTCCTCTTCCCCTCTCACTCCGGCAGAAACAGCACCCTCCTAACAAATGGCATCTAGATTAGTTTGTCCTTCTGCCTTACACATGACCTCAGGAATGATCTGACACTTTCACATTTTGAATGAAATAATAATAATAATAAATAAATAATAAAAAAAACTTAAAAAGCAGACAAGACATTTATTGCTGATATTTGCACAAATACATACTCCCAATTAGATCCAGGGGCTTGTTTTTAAGGACAGTGCCGAGGAGGAGAGAGGACACCTCTCTTTGCTGAAGCTGTTACTTGCTTCCCACACGGTGCATGATATGACTGACGTTTCATGACTTTCCTAACTTGTTATTATCCCTGTTACCCTGGTGTCCATTTCTTTCTGGACATAAAGCGTGCTGATAAATTCTCACTCGGAATGCCAGAGCACAATGTGGTCATTTGTAAATGGAGAGTGCTGACAGAACAGTCAGTGGGAAATTCAGAGTGATGCTTCTAGCTGAGGAGGTGGAGAGCAGGTGAAAATAGTCACAGAGCTCCTATCAGGCCACGGCATACTTAGGTTTTTACTCTGGATTTGTGTGATGCTGTTAATTAAAGGAACTGATATTAATAAAGCAAAGTGCGTAGGCCCACTCATTTCAGAAATTCCAACATCTTCTGGCATTCAAGTGTGAGCACTCTAATTTCAGATAAGAGTAGCCGGATTGAGTTTTTTGAATACGCCTTCACAGTCAAGATTTCTACAAATGCATGGCAATTTGTTTGCTATTGCTTCATCTGTGCAGTGACAGTTACTAAAAAAGGTAGACCTTAAAGTGTTGACATGCAAAGTACGCTCTTCTTTGAGAATAGGTAGGGAGACACTGGCGGTTCAGAATTGTGTGCTACTACACTAAATAGTAAGTTAAGTATGTATGATATGGTTGTATGTGGTTTTGGACCCAGCTACTGACTCTAGTCTAAAGCAGTGTTTCTCAGCCCTGTTCCTAGAGGGCCATTGCAAATTGATTTTCTGCTCCAAACACAGCTGATAGAAACACTCATTGCATTAAAAAGAGTTGAGGTGGGTCGGTTAAATAAAGGAAAGCACTGAACTGTGCCTTAATACACCTGCCTTAACACACCTGACTCAACTTGTCAGTAACTCAACCAGCCTTTCCTGAGCTGAACAGATTGAGATTGGGAAGCACTGGGGTAAAGAAATTATACACAATAAACACAGAAAAGAAGGGCCGTTATTTGGCCCCCGAAGGCATCAAATCCAAGCTTTCTGCTGGTATATTTTGTACAAAGCATATACTTTATGACACAATTCAAGTGAAAATAAGTCTGGAATAAAATCTCTAAAATAAATCACTCATAGGTTGAGTGGTGGTGGTTGTTCATGTTATATTCTCCAACAACTAACACACTGTAGACAATCTGGGCCAAAATATATACATTTGGGAAACAAATGTTTCCCAGGAACATGAACCAAAATGTCAGAATTTTCCCCTTCTGTAAAAGAATATGAAGTTGTTTCGACAGTGGCAATATATAGGGCTTGTGTGTAGAGTACATTTGGAACCAGGATATCAGTAAAGATTCAAAGCATTGGTTATGCCAGGGCTTGCACTTTCAGATCACAAAGTTGGGCTATAGGCCAGAGGGAGGGAGCCACTTCGGGAGAATTGTTGTCCATAGTCTCAACACTAAATTCTCCACACTGCATTAGTCAGGGGTGAAAAGGAAAACTGCTATAAATATCATGAGATGTTTCATGATATGAAAAGATGTAACTTTTTTGTGAATACTGTAAAAGTCAAAATTACCCAAATGATTTGCGTTTCTGTTGATCAGCTCTTATTTTTCTCTTAGATTTCTAGGCCATTTTATTGAAATGATTGGGTTATACCATTATTCTCATGATTATTCTCATGTTAAAGATTAGGTTAATATGACGTTGAAGTACTTATTTATTTATCATTCACACTAGTTCCATATTGAATCCTGTAAAGATATATTTAATAAATAGTGTGCCTCTGTGATAAAAAAGCATGCTATATATGAAGAATTGTTAGCAGACAATGGCAATAAAAGTACTTGCTAATATCTGGATGAACTGGAAGATGTTATTTTAAGTTCTAAGCAAAATTTGTTCTCTACAGTAAGTGACTTAACAGTATAAGGTCAAGCTGAAAAATGCTAGAGAGTTTCTAAAAAAAAAAAAAAAAAAAAACTTGCATTGCATGGTTCTTCAGGGAACCAAAAGTGGTTCTACTATCGCATAAAGCTCTTTTAGCCCCATTATTTTGGAGCGTATACTTTCCACAGCACCCTGCTGGTGTAAAGATTGCATTTTGAGTGTTATTGTCTTGCAATGACATAGCACTGAAAAAAGGCCTCATGAACATGCATGCACATTTTTTCATATTTCCATATTTTCTCTAAGGCAGACACTTTTCTGTATGAGAGGCATCACTGAGGTGTGTCACTGTGGGAGATGTATCCAGATGACAGGGTATGGGGAGCACTATATGTCAGTGTAATTTGCCTTTGCCTCTGTGTGAGCGAAGCTGCTCTTATGAAAATGAAGGCCTCCTGGAGCGCCTCTACTTCCCCCGATTACTTATCCAAGGGCACCTTGGAATCTGTCCATATAAGTCTGGAAAAAGATGCTCGTCTGCCATTGATATACCGAACAGCCCTCAATCTCCATAGTGAAGGCTTAGCGTACATAACCTTTACCTGCCATCGCTTCAACAGGTAGGTTGTAATTACCTTTGAATTCAGCCACGAGCTGAAGAAGAGATCATTTTTCCAATAAATGTCTCATTATGACATTTGTTCGTGTGTGTGTGTGTGTGTGTGTGTGTGCACATGTGCCTGTGTCTTCATGGCATAGAATAGAATGTGCCCTTTGTGCTGTATTTAATGTCAAGTTCCTTATATGGCAGCTGACTAAGAGCTAAAGCAACTTTTCATATTAAAAACCCACTGCTATATTTGTGCCATTGCTGTTGGAACAACAAAATTATTTCTCTATCTTTTTACTTTGTTATAAATTCCAGCTGCTCTTTACTTTTTGTTACAGTTTCATGACAAGTATGTTCCTGTTCCACTCATTTTTGAATTTCCAAGTGATTTTTTTATCACCTAGATGTAAGGCTGGACAATAATGTAATATCAATATATATCACAATATAAAATGTTTCAGTGACAATGGTTGTTATACATTTACAATATTTCAGTGTTGTCATTTTCACTGACTGACGGTCATTACACGGCGATGCCATCAGTTCATTGCACTGAATTTTAAAGTTACTTTAAAAAAATAAATATTGACAAAGCCAAGAGGTTTTTGTTTGATGGCGATGCCATGTTGTGTTCAGTTCTTGGCTTGGTTTTTCAGTGGCTTTTTTATTGTGGTAAACATTTTGGCCGTTGTCCAGCTCTACCTAGAAATGACTAGTTGAGCCATGTTCAACCAAACTACTGTGCTATTCCAGTCACTGTGTTTTGTGTGTTTTGAAGATTGAAATCAATGTTTTTCCACAATAATTAACCATAATGACATTTGGGACTAATTTTATATTCCATTAGCTTAGTAAGAAAATATTCTTTTCAATGGAAATTGTCGTATTGCGTTGTGTAAATCCTCTTTTGGACAATCAGCATTCTCCATTAGAGGTGCAACTCTTGGGAACAGTTTACCCATTGAGTTGAAAATGCAGTCTAATGTTACTTTGTTTAGAAGAGGTATTAAATTATGATTAAAAGAAAAACAATACTGTCCTCATATATTATTTGTGTATGTGTATATTTTTGTGTACATGTATTTATGTATATATGTGTATATATATATTTTGTATCTTTAAACAATTAAGGCCAAACAATTTTCAAATAGCCTCCTATAGAATGGTGTTGTAAATTAGTATTTTGATACAAACACTGTATACAGTTCATCTAGTTTTTGTGCATAATTATATTACAGTTCCAATGTTGCTGTATTGTCCATGTCAAATAATTAAATAAATAACTAAATAAAATTCCAAAATCCGTTAGTAAGTAACTGGCCAGATCATTTGATCATACTTTTGACTATAGTGAGTGTCATGCAGCTTGTTAGACCAGAAAATGCTGCTAACAGCAGCTTTTAGTCTTTAAGGTAAACAGACTGATGTTTATTGCTTTGTAGCTCAGCTAGTATTAACAGCAACACCTGGTACCTTTGTACCAAATACAGTTTGGGAAGAGTTAATGGGCTCATACCATATGCAGAAATTCACTGAAGGCTTTTGTTCTGCTAAAGTTGCGCAAATCTATACTACATCTTTTAGATTTCCTACATGGTACAGCTGTGCTTCGTACTGCTGTCTATGAGACATACTACTGCTGCAACACACAATGCACTGTGGAATATAGATGATGGCCCTATGTCCCAGTGCGTATCAGAATCAGTTATAATATATGGGTATTAGCCATCCGTCTGATGTGCTTACTGTGTGATCCAACCACACAAACACACACACACACAAACACAATACTTCTCCCCAAGGACTAGTGCACATGCATACAAATGTCATGAATGCACTCTTGCTTTTGTACCATGGTGCACAATTTAATTGCTCTTGGACAGGCATGCAGCATGGAGAAAAAACATGCTGTTATCAAGCACAAATATACATAAACACACACACACACACACACACACACATTTTCAGTAACTTAACAGTGTCCAAAGTTCGTGTTTTACAAGCAGTCGATTATGCACAGAGTCGCTCGTGTGAGAAGAACATTGCGTCTGAATACCAAATACATTGATAAATCAGGCCTTGGAGGATTATTGATTAGAACTGGGGGAGTTTTTATGTAAAACGGGATCTTTCTTTGTGGCTGGCAAAGCTGTGTGCCCACCGCCTCACCTCCAAAATCAAACCTTTGTTAGATGTCATATTGACTCCGTCTCTTTGATGAATGGAATTCCTTGTGGTAGAAGAGGGAGAGAGAGCTAGGTTGGATTTAAAGGATGTGATTCAAATTAAGCCGAGCACTTGAGCGCGATCATAGATGGGATTCTGTGCACTGCATAGCCTTTGTGGCAGCGTCTGGCCTCAATGCGATGGAATGTAAGGCATCCTGAATGTCTTATTAATGCTCATTATCGACTGATTACCTGTGGTTTTTTCATAGATTCTGCACTGATGAGTTTGTTTTCTTCAGCCTTTTAATCGCTCAGTTTTAGTGCTGTAAAGCACTTAGAAAACAGCAGAATGGCAGTTAGTTTTCCCCATTATCTCTCAGACCACTCTTGGCTTTGACTTTGTTTTAAGGCTTGTCATTCAAATCCGTGTGGCTGCCTGTGTGTGGACAGGCCCTTGGTCTATTGATGGACAAGCTTCAGGTCAGCGCTGATAGCTGATCGATCGGGTGAACGATCGGGGGGGCTCTTATCTTGTCATGGTGGGCCCGAAGCAGGTGGGGGGCCGTACTCCACACTATTGGGACCCATCCACCTCACATCAAGCTCGATTGTCAGAGCCTGGCCTGATGAGCTCGTGAGATAACGCTCAGACAGCCCTGCTCAAACAAGCTGCCTCACAGGGATCTCATTCTCATTTCCCCAGGGTCTCTCTCCTCCTGGGTTGCTGGTTCTTAAACACGATTTGTTTTTTGTTCTTTATCAACCAGGAATTCTTTGTTGGTGTTTAACCTCTTGAGCTCTGCTAATATAATTTGGACACATGATATGGCATCTGCTTATCCAATATATATGACAATAGCTTCTCTTCTGAGGAATTACCCTAGATGGTGGAACATTTCTGTGAGGATTTGATGTAATTAAGCCACAGGGTGCTGAATTATCTATAAATAGCACTCCGGCTCATCCCAAAAGTACAGGATAGAGCTCTATCATTCCAGAGAGCTCAGTTACACAGCTCCACAACGTAGTGCTGGGGAGCTTTATACACAATGGTGACCCTTGGCATTGGGCATAGTGACCTTCAGTTCATGTGCCACCACTGCAGAGTTTCCCATTTTGTTTCATCATTCAAACTGTCTGCGCACAAAATAGGAATTAATAAGGAATCTCCACAAATGGTTGGACATATCATGAATCTGCTGTTAAAAGCCTGGAAATTTGCACATGCAACAAACAGCGAGTGAAAGATAATATTAGTGAATACATGAGTTTGTTGTTGCTTTCAATAATGGCAATGTTTAATGGGTAAGGATTCAGACCAGAGGAGCGCTTTAATACATGTGAAAAAATATATATAACTCTCTTAGGACACTTAACACTGTTTTGATTTGTTACTACTTCTGTAAATCTGTTAAAATGAATTTTAAAATAAAATAAGGCAGACGCTCTAGAGACTGAAGAACACGAAGTGCTGAAAGCCTTCTTTTTAAGGCAGTTAGCGCATTTGAATATTGCATTACAACTCAAGAATTAAAGCTTGATTTAATCTAATAAATGCTGGGCAATGTCTCTGAAGGTGATGTTTTATGACCCTGAGGATGTGCATTAGCATTTTCAGTGCCATGATCAGTTAGTGGCGCTTGTCTACATGTGCATTCTTTTACTTTTTAAGAATGGTTTTGTAAATACTGAATGCATTGGGAAAACAAGGTCTTACATGTTTCAGCAAAGCTGTTTCGCATAATACAATTACATCAAGGTCAGAGTGATGAAATATTGTGCAGTGCGCTGTGAAAATGTACTGCATTGTTTTGTGGAAAGGTTGGCTTTTCATCTATTGGATTTGATGTAGCATAGATGTGGTGTTGAAGCAGAGAAGTAACTGTTGTATATGTTTCTGTGTGTGTGTTTTACAGTTTAATTTTGTGGGCCGGATCCTGGGTCCGCGGGGCCTCACCGCCAAGCAGCTGGAAGCTGAGACAGGATGCAAGATCATGGTTAGAGGCAAAGGATCCATGAGAGACAAGAAAAAGGTAAACCCTCAAAAAGCACACATTCAGACAGTTACCCCTATGCTCTAACGTTATGGTCCAGAATTTGAAAAACTTCACTCTGAGTATATGGTACCCCAGAAGAGCCCCCGGTGATATATCTGTCACAAACATATAATAAGGTCTGGAAAGTTCTCTACACGGCTTTATCCTTCACTTTAAATTTTGATGTCCCTAAGTGACATTTGCTGAACATCCTTGATGCAGTCACATGGTAGTTTGTGAATTTGTGTGTGTAACCTCATTTAGAGTATGATGGTGTGCTTTGTGAGTACATAGAGACCATAGAAATGCTTATTTTAAAAGCATATTTTTATTTCTAAAAGTGTTTCAACCTTTTTAACAATTCAAGTGCTTCAGTAACCGGTCCTGTGTTACATACAGCCCATTCTGATCACATTTCAAGAGCAAATTGTTGAAATACAAGTTACAAAATGGTTGTTGTGATGTATGTTATTTTGCAGTTTTAACTCAAAATTACAGAACGTGACAAGAATTGTGGGGCAACATTTCTTCTGTGATCAAGGGCATTAATACATTGTTTGTCCACATTCACTAATGTAAATGTGTCGTCTTCTGGGAAATGTTTCTTCTAGATGCTAAAACAAGGCTGTTAGTGTCTGCTGGCATTCAGCAAGGAGTGCATTAGTGAGATCATGTTCTAAAGTTGCATGATTAGTTCTGGACTGTAAACACCACTCTGAGTCATCCCAAAGATATCGAATGGTGCTTCATCACTCACACTTTCATTTCTCCACAACTTAATGTTGAGGACTGATTCTTGACATTGATCATGGTGACCTTAAACTCAAATAGCTAGCAGTCAGTGAAGCCAACATATAAGTTAACTTAGGATAAGTTAACACAGCAGGTAAAAAATCTGATCTATTTCTTCATATGTGACACAGATGTGTTGTTTGTGTGGCTGTGTGAACAGCACAAATAGCATTGAATCTGATTTTTTAACGTTAGATTTGGGCTACTTTTATATGTGAAATCCGATTCATATCCGATCTGTGGCAGAGTGACACTCACTGAATGGCCAGATCGGAATTCGTGTGATTTTATGTCACTCTGGCCACTGAGAATGATTTCCAGACTATGATCCAAAGCATTTTCATTTTAATTTGAGGTGCTTAGGACATGGAAAAGGATTTTTTGTAAAAAAAAAAAAAAAATTATTTGAAAACAGCAAACGTGTGAAACGTCTTAATTCAGGATTCTGTCTCCCATTAATGAGAAAATAAAACTCACAGAAATTTATCTTAAGTGTTTTTATAAATCAGAGAAGAGCTTCTTTCAGAGTAGTTCTATATCAGTTTTATAATTTTCAAATGGATTTCATGCAAATCTTATAGTCATTTTGATGGCACGTGTCACCTTCTCTTTGGAGATCTTGTGTTTGCGAGAGAACATGTAAACCTGTGCTTAAAGAAACATCAGTTCATGTTTAAATATTCTTTAAAGTCTTTAATGAATACTCTGTTTTTTAACATAGAACTTATTTGGAATATATATATAAAAAAAGTACATTTACACGTATCTAGGAAACTTTGTACCCTATTTCATTGAGGAGTTTGGTGTGTTCTCCCTGTGTCCACGTGGGTTTCCTCCGGGTGTTCCTGTTTCCTCCCACGGTCCAAAAACACACATTGGTAGGTGGATTGGCGAATCAAAAAGTGTCCGTAGGTGTGAGTGTGTGAGTGAATGTGTGTGTGTTACCCTGTGAAGGACTGGCGCCCCCTCCAGGGTGTATTCCTGCCTTGCGCCCAATGATTCCAGGTAGGCTCTGGACCCACCATGACCCTGAACTGGATAAGCAGTTACAGATAATGAATGAATGAATGAATGAAAAAAATGTGATACAGCGGTGCACAGTGAAAGAGTCCGTCCCCGTTTCTTCATTTTAAAAATTGCTTTGTATGAAACAGACTGGCATTTCCTGCTGGTCAGAGCTTGAAGCACTGGGCAGTTTAGGTGTGTGATCTGTTCAGACTGATGTCAGATATATGTCATTATATAGTGTATACAGATAGTCAGATAGTGTATACAGCAGAACAAAAATCAGATTTGGTCACAAAATCAGATTTGGGCCTCTTTTACCTGCTGTGTGAATGTAGCTTTTGAGTAGTTATGCTAATGCTAGCTTCCATTCACTGTTAGCCATGTCAGCATGTTTGATCCAGTTATTCAATAAACACAGCTCAGATTTTAAATGAAGGTAATGTGTTCCTGGTGTTTTGCTGGGCACTGTATGTTCATGTGTAAGTTTGTAGCAATGTGTTTAAACCGGCCTAGTCCAGTCTGCGTGGGACTATGTGTGGGCCCAGCTGAAATGTTCCGCTTTCCTGACAGCGAGGAATAACAAGCCCTCCCCAAACTGCAGTTTTGCTCCTGAGAGCTTTGGGCAGGTGTTCAAACATTGTCCTTGGCCTCAGATTGCAAGGGGCCTGGCTCCAGTGGCCCCACCAGGGCTGCTGTCCCATTCAAAGCCAGAGTTTGATCACCACATGCTGGGGGCTCTATCTCTCTGGGTCAGCAGGAGGGAGGGAGGGAGGGTCCTATGCTACGGGTTATGTCCATATTCCATTACCACAGTCTATGAACACTTGGGTAAATATACACACATTCAGTCTTTCGTACGTGAGTGGATGTACCCCAGTTATTTATCAGATATTCAACTTCACCAGTATAGGTTGCATATTAAGCATTGCTGACACTTATTACAGTTCTAGTCCTAGATTAATACAGTGGTTTAGTGTGAGAGGAATACAGGAGAGTAAACGTTTTATGTTATTTCTTTTTTATGTTCTTTGAACTTTTTCAATTATTTTATATTTTTTTATTTTAATATATTTATGTATTAATTTTACAAACCCAAGGTCAATGCAATAATTATTATTGTATAATTAACAATAATTATACTGGACAACACAATTCCCACTACATGTGAACATTTATTGAGGGGTAAAAAAAAAAAAAAAAAAAAAAAAAGATATGCTCTTAATGGTGCAAATGAAAAAAGGTGTGATATCTTGCATAAACATGAGTGATATCTTGCATAAACAGCCATTCCACCATGGCACTGAGTTTAATTTAACTCTTGCTTCATCTTGCACACAGAAATTGCCATTATGTTCATCATCAATGTGCCCCAGAACAAGACATTATCACTGCCTTGTCCACACAAGAGTTGTACTGTATCAGAATGGCCGTCCACTTGCCCATCCACTAATTCATCCTCTTGCCCATCCATCTGGTCCATCTACTGTTGCCTGGAACTCATGTATTTCATGTATTCATGATCCCATTTTATCCTCATGTTCATTTTAAAACTTTAAAGCGATTTGTTTCTTTATTTCTCTCAGTTCACAGACTTTACATATTTTCTTGCTTGTGTTTTTGCAGCTCTTCTTTTAATTCTTCTGAGATCCCAAACTTTATGTTTCTGAAACTCGGTTTCCACGCATTTCTAACCACCACCTTCTCAGTTCTTCAGAAACGTATTTCCTGTGTGGTGATCATATTAAATTAATTTGGATAATTCCGGCGTTGAGGTGTTATGCGACACAGCTTTTATTTTATTATTTTCTTCTGCTCTAAGATCTATATTTCTGTCCTTTTTAAGCTTTGTTTAATAATTGTGAACACCAACAACCACTGTATGCAAGCAGAAATGACATGATTTGCTAAAACCTCACAGGAAGTTAGGGAACTTTTGTGACATTAATTCAGGACTATTTACAAATAAATTTGGAGCAGCTGTGCTAATTAATAAAATGATATATTAACCATTATATAAGATTCTCCCTTAGTGCATCCACCCAGTGCTCAGCATATGAGGAACTTCTCCAGGCCTGTTGAGAAACTGTCCCAGCTGTCTCCTCATGAAGCTGCTTGAGAGAACGCCAAGCTTTATTAAAGAGGCATTCCACAGATTTTTCAAGATTTCTACTTAATTAAATGAATTAAGACGTAAACAAATCATCTGGGGTGGTTCAATGTGAAAATGCCCTGTTAAAGAGAAATGGTAAAGAATTGTTTACTCGCACAGAAAGTTGTTAAAAGAAAGCACTGCCTACTTTCTCAAACATTGTTTTAGGAGAGCTTTATGATAAGATGTTGGCAGAGAAGTGCATGGAATGATTATTAAAATAAAATAAAAAATAAAAACTTAAAGAAATTAATAAATAAAACCATACACTATTATCAACATTACATTGGATTGTAGACATTGTAACCCTGGTTTCTGTTGCCACCAGTGTAAAGAGTTGCCCCCAATGCATAATTTCTCTTCACACCACTCTAAATTTGAACATCTCAACTATTGATTTATGCAGAACATTTGAAAAATTGCTGGAGTGTCTAATTTGATGAATGTGAGATATGAGGTTTGTTTTATTTATATATTTTACACCTTGTTTATCACTGCATAGTTCCAATAGGTTTTAGTCTCTTTCTCTTACTCCAAAATAAGGAATATATTTAAAAAGTAAATTTTGTTCCCTAGCTTTGGTACAGCTGATGGATGAGGTTTCTCTAGTGATTACAAATGGATGTGGTTCTAAGAAAGAGGTGAATTTGTGTTTCCATCAGCAGGGATGGTAAGTATTTGGACAAGTGACTGAAGCAGAGATGGTTATCATAGGGCGTCCCGCACAGTGCTGAGAGAGGGAGAGGGAAAATAAAACAAGTACTTTGTGAAAAGCCCTGTTGTCATCTCACTCTCCTCTCCCACATCTGGATCAGTTCTGCATCCTGTTGGAGCACAGCTGGTCTTCAGCATATCATATCGCAGCTCCACATGTGTGTTTATGTGTATGCAAGTGTCCATGTGTGTGTATGTGTATTTGCACTGTCCACCTGACACTGATGGGGTCATCTGAAGCCTTTGTCTCAAAGCGTAAACATTCACAAGCACGCTCGGATGTAAGTTGAGTTAAGTCACAGTGATGGACACAGGAATTTTGTGGTGGAGAACGGCATTAACCCATGTATTAATTTATAGAGTGCTGTGAAAAGGAAGCCAAGACAACTGAGTAACTACAGCTGTAAGGCAAGGTTTGGACACCCTCTGTGAAATTATATAGTTATTTTCTGAATTCATGCACATTCTTGACAGGGAAGAAACTTAGATGTGGCTCGTGGATTTTTAAAATATCGAAAAATGTAAAATGAAAATAAATATATAAATAAATAAAGCCAAATTTCCCAGGACAACATCTGGTCATGGCCGTACGACTGGTGAGACTAGTTTAACAGCACTATTATGTATTGAATGCATTTTATCTTTGTAATTCATTTTAGCTAAATGTAATAGATACAGCTATGTAACATGTAGACAGTCCAGAACCTGTATCTAACCTTAGTAAGAAAATAGCAAATAACGTCCTTGTAGATCCCCTTTGACCTTCATTTCATTCGCGCTGTCTGCCTCATTCTTTTTTCCAGCCGCACAGAGCTGTGTGTTTTTGTCACTAGGTATAAGCTTATTCTACCTGCACACATTTGATTAGATTACTCTCCACTTGGGCAAGTGTCCTTGTCCTCTGTGTCATATTTCATGGCACACATACACACACATGTTTCTACGCACAGGCACAAATACACACCCTGCTTAAGTGAAACAAATGCCAGCTGACACTGTGTATGTTCATGGAATGCAGAATGCCCCACCAGTAGCCCGTGCAGATAAGAAAAGAAATGTAAAACCCAGAGGAAAAGCTGCAGGAAAAGTATCTATGCTTATTATTTCCATCCACTAGAAAAAAAAATCCTGCTCAATGTAGTGTTATGACATGAGAGTGTTTTGTCATTGAATGTGCTTTAAAAAATCATTGTTAAAATGTATTATGAGAGCAAACACTGAGGCCTTTTCATTCAGCAGCAGGTTTTCAATAGCTCCTGCTTTTATAAGCTACAATGCAGCAACATCATTTGGACATAACCAGACAATAGTGAACTTATCAAAGCTCTCTAAACAGAATTGAGCTTCTTTTGTCTTTCCGCGGCCTAAAGCACAACTTTAACGCGAGTGGAGATGGCATCTGGCAGCAGGATCGTTTTCTGCTAACACTCAAGGCAAAGCTTTCCCCAACCTGCACATCTATCTGGCTCTCATTTACACACGTCTCTGGCAGCAGCAGAAATTCAACAAAAGACGCTCTCTGTCTTTATCCTCTTTTACAAAATGCTCAAATAATAGTGAGCGATTAAGACACGCCACACATGCAAATACACAGGGTCACAGATGTTTATACACATATAGGCATTCAGACTTTGAATGTATCAGGGTGAAACATTTCACACATCTCCTCAGTGATGAAACTTATTTGATCGGCATGCATTACAGTTAGAGTATCTAGTCTAGAATACGGTGTGTTTTATTTCCTATGTGCCCTGAAATTACCCATAGCACCCGATCTTACCGCTGGCATCTCGCTGAGATTCTCGCCCTCAGATGCGGCATGCGGTGTCACCCACACCTTGCCACTGACAGGTTTCAGCTGGTGATAACCAGCCTTTCTGTTCAGCATTGGGCATACTGGGGCAGCATAATAGGGTGCCTGTCGGTCCTTACAAAAGTGTCATGGAGGGGACAGACTACAATTTCATCACCAGCCACATTTCAGCTCCATTCCAGCCTATCCAGGAATGCCTCCAATTTTTTTGCCGATCTTCTCTACCTTTTGGCGTTCCCTGCCTCTGTCCAAAAAAAAAATGAAATGATTTTGTTTTTTCTAACGTGAGATGATATCTGCCAAGACAATTTCAAAGATATTTTGTCTGGACGGGACTAATATTATCAGATGAGCACATAGTTTAGAGAAAAACACTGAGTAACTTGGTCTGTAATTTTCTCAGAGAAGGTGGGGAATATAAACCTGCAAAAGAAGAAAATCCCCCAGGACTCCATGTAAATTTACTCCAGTCCGAATAGAGCACAAGACATATTTCCAGACATATGCTCCAGAATAAAAGCTACACATGAACATCCTTCAAGTTACAGGGATTTGATATTAATGTTAATGACATTTAGTCTTTAATAACAGTTTCAGTGAGTTATTGTATGAAATGCAACTATGTTTTAATGGTCAGCAGTTATATCTGTAAAAGGGCTTGTGTACTCGTTTTACAAATCAAAGATAAAATAAAGAAATAACTTTTGTGGTTTAAGAACTTTTGACTGCAATGTTTGACGAATGCATTAAAAATCAGGCTGACCAATCAGAGCCACATTGCCATGGTCACAGGCTAAACAAATGAACAAGATGGCGGCAGCTGAACAACTTGTCTTGTTTGTAGCAGAACACAAAAGCTTAAAATATAATCACCGACTACTAAAATGCAGAAGTTAAGGAAAATATAATCCCTTTTAATGAGGGGAGCAACACACAGAAGCAGAGCCTCAAACTCCCCCAGTGACCTTCAGAAACACTGCTGAACTCCCCGTGTTGTTCTAGTGACACTTGCATTTTCGGTCTGTGTTTAGTTGCTGTACAGCTTACAGTAAAATGACAGATTCATTATTGTTCCTACTCAATAAATCCATTCATTCTTCCTCTTCCGGTGTCTTCCTGTGATTTCAAAGTGCTGAGACAGAAAATGTGTCTGACTTGTTTCCTGGGTGTTAAAAATCGCAATTTTTTTACATGAGAATAAATCATACTCTGTGTGAAAAGACCTTTACTGTACATTTTACTACAGAAGAAGAGAAAAAAAATTCATTCATTGATTCATTGTCTGTAACCACTTATTGGGTTCAGGGTCACGGTGGGTCCAGACCCTACCCAGAATCACTGGGTGCAAGGCAGAGAAAATATAGAGGCTAAAAATTTAAGTGACACAACAAGCTTGTTTTAACAGTACAGTAAAGTATGATTGTTTTGCTTGTTATAGTGTGTAAGAGTACTATATCATATTTTGCTGCTACAAAATCACCTTAAAGTACTGTTTTACTGAAAGAAATGAACACATTTTCAATGTTGCATTCCTCAGGATGTAATTCAGAAGGTAGCATGGCTAGCTCTGTCTCACCTTCTTCCCTAACAAGACTATCTTCTCCTAACGAAACAGTGAAAATGTGTATGACACCTAACATGGCACATTGTCCACTATACAGAAGACCACCTCATCAGTATACAGTATTTTTCTTCCTCTTAGGTCTAGCCTTAGCTCTAAGTCTTTATTGTAATATTTCTGGCTAGAGTGTTAGCTCATTAGCTCAGGCAGGATTTAGCTTTGACATGGCTGTATAAATTATTACCTGCTTAAAATTTGTAATAATTAAAATGATTGGTTGTTCCTATTAATGTCACTACAAGGAGATGTTAATGGCCAAGAAACTTCATATCAGTTCCATTTATATGCTAACAGAAAACGCCAAAATAGATCAGGCTAACTAACTAACTGAACTTGCTTTAGACCTGAACACTTGAAATTACAACATTTCAAGTGGGAAGTAGGAGTGTGTGAGGGCAGTAAGAGTGTATGGAAGATTGTTGCTGTGCTTGTATCGAGGTCCTGCTGTCAGCTGGTGCCCCCATTGTTCAGGCTGGGCCTGTCAGAGGCTCTGCTTCAGTGTTGAGCCTGCTAGCAATTACTGTTATTAGGCCTGTCACAATCACTTCAACACCATCTAGTCATACTACAGACACCAAGCAGAACCGGTGTGGGTGTGTGTGTCCAAGCATTTCTTCATGCAGGGTGTTTATTATTATTTAGAACCTCCTCCACCTTTCTAACAGCAGACATTTTCAATGTAGTTGTTTATTTAAGCCTCACCCTGAGCTTTTAAACTAGTTTCTGAGGCATGATTTGACTAAATTAACATGAAGTTAGCCAAGGGCTTATTGTTCAGTGATGTAAATGGGAGGTAGTTTTATGAATCTAAGACTCACTTTTTAATTACTGTCTTTGCACAAACTCTCAAAAATATTGCACCTTTGTGACAAGGACACCAGAGACTTAAATCAAGTGTTGTCATGGCTCAATATGAATAAGAGCCAAACTGACAGTGTACATAATATGAATGCATAATTCAGCACCGTCATTTTGTTCAGTCAGTCTTTATTAGTCAGCCAGGATGAAATGTGGCTGAGGACAGATTCAGGGAAAACCACTAAATTAAAGGTGTGTGCGTATGTGTGTGTGTGGCGCTGATCTTCAGTGCAGGGAGAATATTGGAATGTTGCAATTGGGAGTTCTCTAACAAAGAACATAACCCTGTTTTTTTCTGTTCTCTAAATCCTCTAACAAGAAGCTTTGATGTGCTGGGGGTTTTACACAATCACAGAGTCGTCTGGATTTCAGAGTGCAACCCTCTCTCATTCTCCTGCCTCTCTCCCCTCAACCTGAAATCCTCCCCTGGGAGACAGAGAGCGGGGGAGAGAGAGAGAGAGAGAGTGGTAGAGGAGGACCAAGTTTCTGACAGTCTTTCGTTATCCAAGCCAAAGTAGTGCTGAACTGAAAGGATAATTGGGGTTCCACACAAATAAAAATTTCAATACCATAGTCATCACAGTACAGAAACAAAGCCTAGTCCAGAACTTTACCCTCCTTTCAGTAGAAAATCACAATTTAAAATACTCTGTAGTTCAGGACAAGGCTAAATCCCTATCTGGGAAACTACCCCTATAGTCCGAGTGTTTGAAGACACCTTGTTTTATCAGTGAATTCATTTATTTTAAGGTGCATCCATTACGGACACAAGCCTGAGCTGGAGTGTTGTTTGTAATCCATAGCTAATCATTCCCATGCCTAAAACCCATGCCTGATCTCACCAATCTTTTCATGAATGAATGCCATCATATCCCCACAGAAATGGCTCTGCATGTAATGTAAAGCCTTTCTAGACTCATCTAATCTGTAAATAGAAGCTAAAACCTGTAACAGCAGCAAAGGAGGATTAATTACAAATGGTTCGCCTTGATTTCAGATACAATGATGAACGAGCAGGCAGCCAAAATTTTGACCATACGTTGTATATCAGATACATTTGACTTGAGGGATTTGATACCTTTGTATACATTTGACATTTTGTGGCAGGGATATAAACAGAGTTTATTCCTATAGCTACAGTAGTGGACATACGAATCCAGTTAATATGATATCATCTGGAAAGTGAGGCTAGGAGGCTGACACAGATTTGTATAGTCTGGAGAAACTACTCAACTATACTGGATTTATTACACTAAGGGCTCTGCCTTATTTCACCTTACCCCTCCAATTCTTTTCATTCTTCCCTGCATGTTTCTCAGCCAATTAAACCCACTCCCCCCTCCTCCTGAGCTGGCCATGATATTAGTCCCCAGCAGCCTCGGCAGTAGGGCTAGCTTGGCTTCAGGGTAGTGTTATTACCTCTGTGAGGATTACAAAGGAACTGGACAATGGATTTATGGACATTGATTATGCTACTGCTCAGCTACTGGATGCCCAGCTACAGAGGAGGAGGGAAGGGAAGAAGGGAGTGAGCAGACAGAGAGAGAGAGAGAAATAGATAGGAGGTGTAAACAAAAGGCTGCACAGCTGGACATGTTTCCTCTGTGGAGTGTTGAGGGAGCATCACCTTGACGACCAGCCTGTCACCAACTGAGCTTGAAGTGGACGCTGTGTGGACAACCACAAGAGAAAAGGACTGTATCTCACAGCTCACTTTGTACTAGAGATTGACACCATGCGGATTTAAAGGGGACAAGTTATTCCACCATTTCCAGAGGTTTCCACAGATCTCTAGGGTCTTAATAAAACATTTGTGACATGCATTGTGCAAAATATCACAAGGTTCAAACAGCACAGCACTTTTCTTGCCCTGTCTAAACAGCCCTGTTCAGAATGACAGGATTTAGTGCCTGTTTCTTTAAATAAGAATGAGCCTCTGTTCACTGCTAACACAATAGCTCAAGTGAGCCACACAGCACAAGAATCCAGCAGTGATGTGCTTTGTTCTGGATTAAACAACAGGGATTTATGGTCTGAAATAATGCACTGGGAGCCACGCTACTGGGAAAGCTGGGTGCTTTCGATTTTTCAATTTACCATTGAGTATTTTCACGTTTATATTATTTTTAACTTTTTTTTTTTTTTTTTAGATAATAATAATAAATACACATATACACACATATATATATATACACACACACACACACTCCCAGGTATCCTCCTGGCCCGCTTTGCAAGGTTTTTTCAAGTGCTATTGACTGGGTGGTGGTGGGTGGGCTGCTGGGTTGTGACAGCCAGGCACAGAGGATCAATTTTTAGCGCTTGTCAAAACCAAGGAGAGCAGAGTAAATCAAAAAAACATTGAAAAAAAACAGAGGGACAAACATTGAAGAAAAAAGGAAGTGACCTAATAAGAACGTGCCGTTTCAGTGTCAGGTTATAAATCATACTGAGCTGATCTGATGATGCTAATGCTGCAGTGTTGTCCCTTGCCATGTCACAAAAATTGAGTGGGGGGGCAACAGTGAAGCCCTAATGAAAATCAGCAGGCAAAAAAAAAAAAAAATGCAACAACACAGACGGTGGCCCTGATTGCCATCAATTTCCCATTTGCTAGCACAAGGAGAAAAATGAGCACTGTTTGCATATCTGATTATTGCATAAATCAAATCTTGTTTTCTCTTTTTCGTTGGGAAATCATATATATATATAAAAAAAAGCAAAGGCAAGCAGAGAAACAAAGCCGCATGGAGGCAAACAGAAGAGCTGTGGAGCTGTAGTTTCCCTCTAGTTAAAATGAATGTGTGGAACTAAGTTTCAGAGCAGTGAACAGTTGAGTTGTGGATATGAGTTTGTGTACAGGTGGATGCTTTCTTGCCTTACTCCGTAGCTGAGAAAGCCCCTGCCACTGCCTGTCTGGAGCTTCTGTTTGCAGCTCCATGATTTTTCTTTTATAAATCAGCACATTACTCCATGGCAAGTGCATGGCTTCTTTGGTAGCAGGCAGCAGATCAAAATTCCAGTATCTATGTTTATTAATGTGTTTATTTCCATTGCCTCTCCTCTTCTGGACTTTTTGGTTCTGTTCTTTGTTGGAGAAGTAAAAACACTGTTGTTCTGGTCCCACATAGGTGTCGAAGAGTGAGAGCTGCAGGCAAAGTAGAATTGTGAATGTCTATGTTTTGAAAGCAAGGACTGCACGCTTTAACAGCTCTGAGTCTTGCATTTTGGCCCGAACTGACTACCAAATACTCACCTTTCCTCATTCGCGTTGTGTGCATGAGGAAAGATTGTTAAACTCATTTATATTCCATGCCAATGTTAGTGAATGTAAATGATATTCCTCTTGCTCATTTTCTCAACTCCAGTTCCTTGGGGCGATTCAACTGCATTGATTTTGGAAGGTTTGAATAATAATGGTCTAAAACACACTCTAAATTTGTATTGAAATATATTGAATTTTTCAAAACTAAATAAAATGAATACAGACTGTGTTAATATTATTGTTTAATTGCTTTCTTAAACATCATAATCAAAATAAAATTAAGGATGCACCAGTAGCGCTATTTTAACTGATATGATACTTGATCCTAAAATTTTTGCTATTAAAGTCAACCTATCCAATCTTTGCCTATGTATCTCTTCTTTAAGTCCTCTTATTGTCTTTACTTTTTTCAATCAGGAGGAGCAGAACCGGGGCAAGCCGAATTGGGAACACCTGAACGAGGACCTGCACGTCCTGATCACAGTGGAAGATGCTCAGAACCGTGCTGAGATCAAGCTGAAGAGGGCAGTGGAGGAGGTTAATAAGCTACTTGTGCCTGCGGTGAGTGGCCACAACTCATATCACTTACTTCCTCAGCTCGTGACTCTTCCCCTTTTTCCAAAATGTGCACAGCATGGCTATTTTTTTTTTTAGCCACAGAAATGGATGTCATGCATGTCAAAGTGACTGAGAAGTGTACATCATGAGACTTTGAGTGCTAAGAATTATGTCCTTTCATAATGCTACTATATAATGTGAAAAATGGATGTATAGATGAGATAGAAGTGGAACAGATTTGTTATGCTGGTGATATTTCCAGAGTTTGACATGCAAAGGTCCATTCATGTCTGAATGTGTGCGTTTGGGTGCTTTCTACATTTTTGACCTATGGGTTTACCTTGCAATTTCTCCAAGCCATTTCAGATAGCTTTGGGTGCTTATTAGAGTATTCATTTCACTCAGCAGCATCATAAAATCAGCAGACAAATTGTTTGCCCTTTCAAACCTATTATCTCTGATTGCACTGCCTGGCAGTCCACTGTAAACCTTAACAAAGTAGCACATCATCCCCAAAGTCAGCTTTCTCCCAGCATACAAATCTTTGACAACTTCTTTTTTTAAATCGCTGGGTTGAACTGTGTCTACCTTTGTGAGGGTGTGCTTATGTGTTCATTTGCACTCTCCTTTCAACCAGTTCACATTTCCCCCTACATTTCCATTCGTCATGGTGTCACTTGATGAGCCGGAAGCCAAATCTTCGCCCATCACTCCTGAGGAAGAGGAAGCGCCATTTCAAGACTGCTGCAATTTCATAATCTGTTTTAGATCACTCTCTTCTTTTAGGCTCTTCCCTTCAAGTCTATTTCAGATGAGTTAATAAGAAAGTATGTGAAAGAAGAAGCCCAGTGCAGTCACCACAGAGCTCGTTTACTTCCAGTGTGGCCTGAATCTGTGTGTAGGTGGTTGTGAGGGGTGAGATGCTATGAGAATTGCGTAACGTACAGTAAAATCAAGCCCTCAGATCCCTAAATCAAAGTAACTAGGGCTATTTCCAAACAGTTTTACACACTTTGAAATGGAGTGGTGTATCTGAATATGAGCTCAAATACATGTTTACAGGAATGTCTTCAAAAACAACAATTGTTACATTCCTCACATATATTAAGGGTTCATTTTAGATACCCAATTTCCCAAGGTTTATTTGTTTTTTTCTTCTTCTTTCTAATGATGGGCATCCCAAAGATGCCATGATACAGGTGTGGTGTAACATTCTGTCAGACAAGAAGACATAGCATTAGTGTTTTAATAGTCATTTATGCTGGTTAACTGATGGCCAAGTTCATAGTCTGTTGCTACATTAGTGTTCCAATTTCTGTGCCATTAGCATGTGAAATGTAAAACGAATCATGTTCAGGATGGATCATGTTGTTCAAACATACTATAGATTGCATTAAATACATGTTTCCCTATTGTGTAAAATGCTTTGCTCTTCCTGCAGCAATTTCACTTAATTTAAAAGTAGAATCAGAATTCACCTTTCTCTGAAGTAGTGAAGCCTGCATTAAAAATGCAAGCAGTGATCCTAACAACACAGGCCAGATTCACATGTTGGGTGAATCGCAAGAATCCTTGTATTATGTCACATGATATCTTTGATGGAGGTCATGTGATACACAAGCCGCTTCATGGAGGTCACGGTCATTGGATTATGTGAACTGCCATTGACGATTTCAAAGCTGCAGGGACTCTGCTAACTGCTAGGGCATGACCGGCGAGGCCAGCTCATTGATTTCATTAGCCACTGGGCATTAATGAAGAACACAAGACTGCAGGGTCAGCCTCCAGAGATCCTGGCTGCAACTGGAGTAGGCACTGTGTATATTAGCACTATTAGCATGGATATCTACTTTCATTACCTCCAGCTACAACCGTGATTGCACGTGACATTGCTGTGTGTGTGTGTGGCTGTGTGTGAGAGTAAGAGAGTAGGGGCTGAAATTAACCATATAAGTGCTCTGAACGGTTCACTTCATGCTTTCCCTGTTTATAGCATATTTCAAATAGGACATCAATAATCGTAAAATATGTTTAAAAATAATAATATATCCCTTTTTTTTAGTTATTTTAGATTAGGTGTTTACATCTATATTAGGAAAAGCTGGATTTCACAAGTAGCCAGATAATTTGAGCCAAATCCAGGAGGAGAGGCCAGTAATATACAATATACAAGTAATTCATTCATTCATTCATTATCTGTAACCTCTTATAATACAATATAATTCTGATTTCGAAATGAACCGTATAAAAAACACTGAAAAACTTTTGACGACATTGTCCTGAAATGAACGTCAGTGTGTAAATAATCAGATGCTGTAAATAATGCATATTGCAATATTGAAAATGTTTAAAAATCATTGTTATTGAAACATTTAATATCGTGATGTATATTAATTTTGAATTATTGTCCAGCCTAACTCTAGCACCAGTGGTAAATAAATAAAACTAAATATTCATTGTTATAGTGTGCTGTTGTGTTAGATGGAATGACGTGTAGCTGTCAAGAAACCGTTATTTAGAAAAGGATATTGACAAAGGACAAAAATGTAATTTTGTAAGTAAATGAACAATCAAACCTGCCCTGGGTTGTTTTGGCAGATCTGTTAAGTTCTCTTTCCTCTTCTTAGAATCACTCCAAACAGAACCAAAGAGTTCACTACAGTTTTTACTGATCTGTGAGAAACTAGAACAACAATTCAATAATATGATTTGATTTTTGATATCACTCTAGTATACTAACCCAGATATATTACCCAGCATGATATTACCCAGATGTTACTCCTGGAAGTCATGGCCAGTCATGCTTGAATTATAGAGAGCATTGTTGAGAGCTGTCCATGTCTGTCAGTGGTGCTTTTGCTGTTTTTCCATTCCTGTCGCATTTCTGTCACACCTGTGACATTACCATGAACTCTCACCTCATGTCCAGTAACACTTACCTGTGGACTCTCCCAGGCAGTGAGAGAGAGAGAGGTCCCTGTTGCTTCATTAACCCACTGTTGCTCTGCAGCACAGGTTTTCAGTGAAGAGCACACTCCTGTGTCCCTGTGTAAAAGCCATTAATGTGCCCATGTTTGCCTCCATAGGCTTTTCTCAGAAAAAGAGATGGAGAGAGTCTGTTTTTCTTTCTGCTGTGTGTTTGTCCTAAGATCAGAGCCGCCAGTGTTCTGCTCCAACTCATTGAGAGTGCGTCTAATCCCCACCACATTTACATACAGATTGAAGGTGCCCCATGGCATGTGAACTGCCAGCCTTGCTCCCTTGCGGGAAGGCGGGTGGGTGGTGTGGCCCAGCGTCCAAGGGGTTTGTGGGAAATGCAGCAACTTTAATGACATGCATTAGCAGAGTTCCCATCACACCTGGACTTGGTGTGCTTTGTGGTAGAGTGGCAGCCTTTAGAGTTGCACTCATGTCCTGTAAAGAGGCCTGCCCTCTAGGAATACAGCCATGACTCGACCTGAAATTTTGAATCTAAGGTTATGAATATTTGTTAAATGTTAAATGTTGGTAAAAATGTAACATTGTTATACTTGGATGAAACTAGGTATTTTTTTTAGTACCTGAACCCTCATGGTTCCAAATGAGCTCAGTAGGGACTACAACAGGATGTATAAGCCTTGCAGAGCGCTGATTGGTCAAAAAGACTTGTCACTCTACCTGTCGAAATGGAGACCTCCAGAAGAAATTAGCAGTTTGTACAATCTTCAGGTTACAGTAGTGATCGCAACTGAATGGCAGCACATAAAATTGCATTATGGTCTTTTGGAGAGGTGTATATACACTCCTTGAATTGGTGGCCAACAAAAAAAATTCAGCAAGAGCTGGATGGTTCGACAAGAACGGAAGATTGACACCCTTTACTGACATGTTTTACAGACCAGTAATAGTCAGAACAGAGCCTGTGACATCACTACTGTGGGTTTAGCACTGTAGAAAATGCACAGTGTAACTTTTGGAGGAGGGCAGGAAACCACCCCTCTCCCTCTCCATTGATTTAGGTAAAGTTCTTTTAAATTAATTACTCTAGGGGAACCCAAAATATCTTACTTTGTGTTCCTATAAAGACTGGTTTGCAACGTCACCAGCTACATTATGTTACTAGAACCCTGAGTGTCGGTTCTCCATACATGTTGAGCTGTCGATGTTAGGTTAGCGGGGTTTAGAAAATACACAGTGGGGTATTATGGGGAGGAAGTATGTCATCAGATAAGCACACTGAAAAACTGAAAATCTAACCTGTTTATAAGCTGAGATGGTTAAATATTTGTGTGTAGCAATCTGAATCTTGCATGTGAAATTTGATCAGAATCTGAGATCTAAAATAAAAAGAAAATGTCTAAACGTGTTCAGACCCAGTCAAATGCAGCTAGATCCTGTCTGATTGAGTTCAGTGTTGAGTTCCAGGCAGTACACAGCCCCAATCAGGGCTGAAGATCTTGTAATTCAGTCAAACCATCATTATTACCATCATCATCGCCGTCCTTGTGGCTCATAATCAGCATTCTCAGCAGTGTCAGGCTTAGCACTGGCTGGAGCTCAGTGACCAGCGGGATGCTAGTAACACAGTCACAAGCAATTATCATCAATGGCTTTGTGGCACAAATAAAAAAAAACTGCCTTTCTGCAGACAATCGCACCTGATTGTGCTGACAGAGGCAGCAGTTCACACAGGCACACCCCCAGCACAACACACACACTCAATGACACACTGCCACAGGAGTTAGAACTCTGCCTCTGCCTTGTGTCAGCGACATTCAGCCTGCGTCCTACTGCGTGCAACTGCAATACTTTGAAGTCGGAAAATGTGCAAGGTAATATAGCTTTTAGCTCTTAGCTTAGCTTTTCTACTTTTCTTTTTTGATGCACTTTCTTCACAAAGTTCCTCATATCCTCAAGCAGAAATGCCCCAAGTCAGGACTACTTCTTTTGGCATGTGTGCTCCTCTCTGCAGTCTAGCCGTCTGACAGGAAGCTCCTGATTTGAGCATCCAAATTTAAGAATCAATTTTCTAGAAAACAAAACCTATTAAGATTGAGAACCTAAGCCAGTAGTCCATTTCTCCACCTCCATAAAGTGAAGCTCTTGTTGATGGCTGAAGGGTGTTAGCCATCCTTGCCAAAGCTGGGCCTAAACGTCTGTTCCTGAAGGGGCCACTTTAATTAAAGTCCTGTCCGTCAGCTTCCCCACAGTGGCTTCCAGCCACAGTCAGGACAGATAAAGACAACTTTAATTGTCAGAGCTGGAGATAAAGTGGAATTTGAAGTGGAGGTTTGGGCAGGTGGTTATACACATGAATACAGCACAAGCACACCAGCACATTCTGTCCAGCCGTGTGGATGGAGAGGCTGGATAAACAGCGAGGATAAACAGATCCTCCCTCCAGTTCAGCCTGTCACTCGCACAGACCCGGCTCCTTCGGCTCATACGCTCTATACTCAGCAGTTATCTGGCGGAGCCTGTGGCCTCCAGGGAAGCAGTGGAGGTTGCTCCCTGTGTTCTCAATCTGGCCATTGCGTCAGCCTCAGGCTTCGTTCCAACAATACTCTGCCTCTACACTGAGTAAACAAAAAAACTATGGTATAATCAATAGTTTAGAGTGGTTTTAGAGTGTAATTAACAACCAGGATTTACTTAGCATTTAGTTTCATTCGTTTGCATAATGTACTCATACGAGAAATTGAGGCTTTAAAGATACATGGTGCAACAAATTATATTTTGGCTAAGGATATCTTAATAGGGTCAATATTTCCAATATTTTAGTCTGAAATTGTCATATGACTCTACACATTTCTAGATATGACTTGTTTTAAGTCGGGTTTTGTAGTGATTCGGATCTTTTTACGTTAGCTGATAGCTTTGAGGATTTTTTTTAAATACACTACAAGTTTTATTGATCCGTTCAGGTTTTTGGTTTTGTGTTGTTGTTTTTTTGTTTTGTTTTGTTTCTCCTAAGATCTCTGTCTTGATGGTTCATGTTTTAGGGTAAAAATATTTCTCACCTTAAATCACTCACTTGGGCTCATCCTGAGCCACTATGTTGTCTTAGATTATATATGTAACTTGTACTAGTCACAAACATGAATGTCCTAACTCTCTGGGCTCAGAGCTGCTAGCTATTCAGGGTGGGGAGCTCTGTATGTTCAGTTTGGATGGATTCCCATCCCAAAATCAGCCCCATGCACAATAACCTAAACAATATTTAACACTCACACTTGTTTAGACCTCAAGTGGACACAAAAGCAGAAGAATCCCCATGGGCTGCTGCTGTTTGTGACTGTGTGTTTCTGTGAGTGTTTGTGTGTGTGTTTATGAGTGCAGTTGAATGGTGGAATAAAAGACGCAGTGGTTTGTGGGAGTTCCCATCTGTTCACCGCGCTGCACAATAGGTTCCCTCTTGCATGACATGTTTTTGTGCCGCTCGCTGCTTCTCTGAGTGGCTCAGCCCAGGCAGGGAGTCTCTCTCTCTCTCTCTCTCTCTCTCTCTCTCTCTCTCTCTCTCTGTCTTTTCCTGTCCTCCCTCCCTTACTACACCCCTTACTCTGTGTGGGAATTGGGTTGGGTGTGGGAGTGAGCATTTCATTCCTTCCCTCCCTCTAATTGTTTAGGGGTGTGTGTGTGTGTGTGTCAGGCTGTGTGTAAAAGGTTCTGGGATTTTTTGCATTCTTTTGAAATTTTTTAGAAATGGAGTCATTTTCAACAATATTTACTTTACTTACTATCTATCTGTCTATCTGTCTATCTAGAGAGAGAGAGAGAGAGAGAGAGAGAGAGAGTGTCCCCAATCCAGGTTTTTGATTAAGCTGAAAAAATTCCATCTGTTTGCTGTCAGAAAAATTTCTCTGAAAGACATAAGTCTAGTGCTTTTCTTTCTTTGCAATGCTGAATATTACATAAATATTCCAATATATGTTTTTATAGCAGGGGGGAGATGGACTCAAGACCAGGCTCTATCGCTATGTGTGTGTGTGTGTGTGTGTGTGTGTGTGGCTGTGGTGGATGTGTGAACAGTGGGGACTTCTTCACTCTGGTCACATGATTGAGTAGTCATCCAGGTCTTTGAGGCTGAGGGAGCATCAAAAGGTCCTTTGTTTACAACTGGAGTGTGGAAATCCAGAACAGAGCTTTCAGATCCAACAGGGCGGCATAAAGCTCCCACCTACTCTCTCTCTCTCTCTCTCTCTCTCTCTCTCTCTCTCTCTCTCTTAACACATTAACTCATGAGAGTACAGTTGGGGTTTCACATGAGGAATAAAAGCACATCCGGCAGCATGTGAGATTGGAAAATGCATCGCCTTGGAGACCTTTTCAGAGAGCCTCCGGCCTCATCTTTCAACCATAAGGTCATATGACCATGAGACAGAGGGGGCTTTAATCCTTCAACCAGAAAGACCCCTGCTTTAGCCTATTTGCCTTACGCTGCTCAATACCATATAATGCTCTCTCTTACATTGTCACCTAAGGGTGGACAAAAAATGGTGGTCGGTCTGATGTGCTCAGGCTTTGGAGTTTTTTTGGGAGTTGTTTAGACAGTGGAGAGACCTCCAAACATTGAAAATCATGAAAATATGTGAAGATATTGATTTATTTTAATGTGGAACTGATTTCAAATTTGGGAGAAGACTAAACTGCATTAAAATATACATAGACAGGAAATTCTGCAAAATAAAAACTTACAGACAAGTTCAACTTCAACTTCAGTATGAACAACAATCGTTTACGTTGCCTATATCTGGAATTTATACAACAGCATTAGACCTGAAGGGCTATCCTTTGCTCCCCTCATACTTAGTGAGCATTGGCTGGCATTGGTCCTTCTGGAGGTTCTTCAGTTGGCCGTCTATTGTCCAGTTTTGTATGTGCTATACACTGCGTATCAGAAACACACATTTTGAACACCACAGATGCTCTGAACCAAACAATATTCCCATAATAATCCGGCCCTTGTCGAAGTCGTATGGATCCTTCCCCTTGTCCATATTTCCAGCTTCCTACTTGTCAACTTCAAGAATTTACTGTTGTTGCCTAAAGTGTTTCCCTCCCCTTGACCGGTGCCACAGTAACAAGATCAGTGTTATTCACTTCACCTGTCAGTGGTTTTAATGTTGTGGTCGACCCATATTTATATTCAGTAATTATATTTGTAGTTTAACCTCATCAAAACATATAATATACACAATTTGTTCTGATAATGGAAATTTATAGCCATATATTTTCTCTTCTTCCTCATACATACCTTCCTCATACATTCTTTCTCTCTCTCTCTCTCTCTCTCTTTCTCCCCTCCATCTCCGAATTCTGTCTTCTGCTGAATGACACATTAATCCCAGAGTAAGTGGAGGAACATAGTAAAGATGCCGACTCCAGCGGCTCAGAAACGGATCCGGTTCAGGAGCCTCCCCCAGGCTGTGCAGGAACAAAATGTCAGCAGTGGAAGTAAAGGCACCCATTCTCAACATGTACCCTCTGACAGCGAGCTTGGGTTTCTCAAACACTGTGTTCTGACTCTTTAATACACCGTTTGACTGTGTTGAATGCTCTGCAGCTTTCTCTCCGGAGAAGTCAGCGAAGCTGGGGTGGTTCAGGACTGTCTAAAAGTGCCACAAAACGTAAAGCGCTATTTTGACTCTTCAATTCGTGTGCTGATAGATTATGGGATTTCATCGAGTCTTCATCGTGCCGGTAAAGCTGATGTTATAGGATAGAAAGTCACTCCCAGCTTCAGCCCGGAATCCTCACAAATCCAGCTACAAGGCCTGACACCTGTGGTTCAATTTGCCTGTGTTTTTAAAAGGCAATTCCTACAGACATTTCTATTAAAATTACAATCCCGACTCCCGAGAGCTGTCGGGGCAAAAGTGCGCCGCGAAGTGAAGACACATCAAAGATTTCTTTCGACACGCTCATCCACTCTAGCAGCCCATAGTCTAAATGTTAAAAAAAAATCCAACAAGACTCCTTTTTTCTTCCAGCAACATGACACCTCCAGGAGCCGTCACATAGGATTTACCAGAATTGTCCTGCTATGTAGAACACAACCCCTTTTTCTGAAACTCATTTGTCCTTAGTTAGCGCTACTCCAAAATACATGCGGTTTCTCATTATTGTCTCATTGTTCCCACAGATCATTACCCATTGATACCGCCGCTGCTTAACAATGCTTTTCTTTCAGACGAGGGGAGATGCTCCGTCTTATGCAGGGAGTTTGTCGGAATTTGGATGCAGCCGGAAAATGAATTATAAAAGAAGCCATGCATTTTTAAAGGACAGATTTGACTGGGATCTGTTTGAGAACGTCTGGGACAGGCATTGGCTTCCAGTCCTGCTGGAGAGATGTGAGGATTCCGTCTGTGTGATGTCAGGCAATTTCTCTTCTTCTTTCTGGTTTTTTTCTTCCCCTCCCCTTTTTCCTGCCTTTATAATGTTTGGGACTTTGTGTCCAGCAGACTTGTCGCAGCAGCACTTTCCTTGTCCCTGTTTTTGGTGCCCAAGGCTGCCTTTCATGAGGAGAGAGGGAATGATGGCATGTTATTATATGAAGGGAGGACAGAGCCATTTGTGAGTAAAAGGGAGAAAAGAGAGAGTTTAAGCTTTTATTTGAACCACAGCATGTGTGTGTGTTTGTGTGGGTGTGTGTGTGTGGGTGTGGGTGTGCGCATACACTCGCACCCTAAACAATCAGCATCCCTTCCGGAGTGATAAAGTGAGTCTCCCTGGCTGTCACTCAGCATGGTTAGCAGTTAGCATTGTTTAAATGGTCGCTCTCGTTCTCTCTCCATCTCTCTCCCACCACGTCTGTAGTCTCCTCAGTTCAAAGCTGGTTTGATGTATGAGACTTCCTCCTCCTCCTAATTACAGCTCTTTAATTCCAATCAGTAGAGTGCCTACGCTTTGACAGCCAGTCATTGCCTCAACCTGCATTTACATTACAATTATATGTGTGCATATTTGTACTGCTCGTTTGTGTATGTGCATTACACAAACGTGTGTGTGTGTGTGTGTGTGTAAGAAAAAAATCATGGGCGTACTCAGTCTCACATCCTCTATGCTAAATCCTTGGTGTCTTGCTGTGTAGATCTGGCAGGCACAACAGCTTGGAACACAAAACGCATGAGGCGTCTATTCCAAGTGCAGGCAACTCATGCGAATCAGAATCGCCATCAAAGACTCTTTTTAACTCTTTTTTTTTTTGTGTATCCTACACCCCAAGGCCTTGATTCCACTCACAGATAGTGCAGAAGACCCAAATTGTGCACTCTGTGTGGTTTGCTTTAGCATGGCTTTCCACTAGAGTGACAAATCAGGTTTGGGGAGGGGGGGCTGGGGAATCAAATAGGTGAGCTGTTAAGATGATAACAGTATTCATTTTCTTTGACATTCACTTGTATACACTGAGCAATTTCCGCTATTGAGTTTATCGGGGAAATAACAGCTCTGAAATATATCATGTCCCTCAAGGTTTAGTGTCTGGGAGTATCTTTGGTTTATATAGGGCCCTTTGATTACATGGGTTTGCTTTCATTTAATTGGATGTACTCCTGTGGGATATGACTCAGAGCGGACTACGAGCAAACGGATTCATCTGTAGCACAAAGGAAGCATCTATAGCACATGCTTGATTACCATAAACAGAAATATCTCTTTACTTAGGAGAGAACATGGATGATCCTGCTGATTCAAAACAAGTGTTTGAATTAAAGGGGAGTCTGAGAGAGCCTGCCCCCTCCTCAAAGAGCCTTGAGCTTCCTGTGAAACATGGGGATTAATCTTTCTGATATTTATAACTATATATTTCTCCTCTTGTCATGGATTATTTCAAAAATAAAACAATCAAATGCAAAAAAGGCCATTTAAACACGCTGTATTTGATGATAATGTCCAGGGCAAACTACATAGTATTAAGGAGGTTTCTTTTGATTTTCGGTCATATAGCCACTCCTGTTAATCAGCTCAGTCTCTGTCCATCAAGATGTGTTCCAGGGTTCTAGCTTAAAGAGGAAGTCACCCAGAACGTATTCAATACTTATTCAACTTCAATGTTTTGTGTTTTTGAGACTTGCATTTTTATGTACCTCTTCTGCACCTGTTTTTGTTCTGAGAGTGCAGGATCCCTCATGACTGATTACTGTGTTATATATTTTTACCTGCCTCACAGTCAATAAATGTACGAATAGGAACACAGGACACTCATCAGTCATCTTGTAATTATGTTCTGTGGGGAAAAAAACAACAATAGTAAGTGCTTACATTTTTCTGTGTCCTTTATCATGAGGTAGAAACAAGAAAATGGGTCAAAACTGCTGTTCACGGTAATCAACCGTTTGTTACAGATTCAGCATAAGAAGATTAAAAAACACTTATGTATTAAGCCTTATTACTGTAATACAGCGTTTGTGTTGGCTTCTATTTGGTGTTGCATCATTTCTCCATGCGGCCAGACAAGACCCGACATGGTTTTGTTTAAAAAAAAAAAAAAAAAAAAAAAAAAAAAAAAGGATGTTACATTAGCATTCACAGTACATTAGCAGCACACACACACACACACGCGCACGCAGAGCTGCAACACAAGGGACGCTTCCACCTCGTCCTTCTCTCAAAGCCAATTAACAGCAGCACAGTGGCTCTGCTGCACTCTTCCTGATTACTGTGGTAGATATGCAGGGAGAGCTCTGAGTTTCTCTCTCAGTCACCTGCCCTCTGGAATCTCCCTGTTATTTACCCACAGACACGCACACACACACACACACACACACACACATAGAGGGCTGCTGTTAAATCTGAAGCTGATGCGTGCTCACACACTCTTTCCCCAAACGTGCAAATTCAGTGTACGTAATCCTCCTCCCACACACACCTCACTCTAATTAACTATATCAGGTAAACACTCCCCCTCCCATTTATCTCTCGCCTGCTCTCTCTCTCTGTCTCTCTCTCTCTCTCTCTCACTGTCTGCTATGCTTTGCTGACCCTGGGTCTTGAGATTTGGTACCAAGCATCCAGGAAAGGCTGTTTCCTGCTCTTTTTATAACCTGTGTGTGTTTGTGTATCTTTATTTAGAAAGCTTGGTGTTCTCTGTGTTTCTGTATTGTCGCTCAGACAGCACCCCTTTCCAAATAAATAAATCATTTGATGCTTCTTCACCGTTAACAGAACGTTTCAATCAGACGTGTATCAGAGGTGGCTCATTATCGTGGGGCATATTGGTGACAGCCAGTCGCTCACCTTTCCTGTGCTAGCACCCCCCAGGGAATCTAAGAAGCACAGAGTGTGTTTTCCCCTCTTCAGTTAGCACATTAAGCCTCCCAATTATGTGACGTGCTGCAAGTATGATTGTCATTAAGAGTGGATTAAGGTGCAATTATTCCCACAAGTCTGTGAAGAGCTTGAGATGAACAGTGGGCTAATATTGAGTAGCGTGAGCTGCGGGTTTCTGTTTGTGTGCATGTGTTTATGACTTTAGATAGCGAGAGACAGAAATCAGCGTGTGCTCTCCAGCCTGTGTAGCTCTGCTGTGTGTCTCAGTGGGATATAATTCAGCTTTTTTGCAGCTGCAGTGGAATCTCACTGCTTTTCAGGTTAAAAAAAACTGCTTTCAACCTGGAACAGTGCCAGTGGTGCTAAACTTTAGGTCAATTCCTCAAACCATCCAGAATGGGTTCCACATTAGTTGGGTTTTCTCTGTGTCTGCTGCACAGTCTCATCTCAGATGTCTGAGCTCTCTCAGCCTCCCAAATTCTGAATGAAGAATAGGTATCAGATATAATAAGATGGACCTAGTTGCAAGCTTTTTTCCAGTATATTCAGCTTTTTTATTTTATTTAAAAGTTGTCAGCTAGCCTAAATATCTGTGATTTGGAATTATTTAAAGTGGTTAGAAATAGTGTATCATTGTCAGTCAGTATCTGTACTAGACAATAGCAGTGGAAAATCTGGGATCACTTATTAGAGGGGGGATAAAAAGAATAAATCTGATAATAATCCATTATAATCCTGTAAGAAATGCACCCAAAAATATCAGTTTCGTTGTGTGATGTGATTGTTGTATATACTTCTGTGGAATAGTAGCTTGCTTGAAGGGTTTGAGCTTTAAATGTCCATTCTAAAAGCAAAATATGGCTGATTTTAAAGCACATCTCACTGAGATGCCAGTGTAGGCATTTGTTACCTGTTTTAAAAGAATTGTTAGTTAGTGTTCTCCTCTGAGTGTGTTGAGCTGTCAGGTGCATGATGTAGTGACCAAAAAAGATGTAGCAGCTTCACATGACTTAGAGTTAGAGCCTTCCCTCTCTCAGCATAGCATTATGTGATTGTGAGAGACTCTGGCAGCTGGCTAGTGGAACTAGCTATTATTTAGCTATTATTATTTATTATTAAATTAGCTATTTTTAAAATGTGACGGTGCTAAATGTACAGTTTGAAATAGAAAAGTCACACATGTAACCTATTTTAAAATAATCTTTCCAAATCAGAACAAAGCTAAACTAAGCTTTCTGTATTAAGCACCAAAAATACACATATTAAAAGATATGACTGAGATCAGTGGGAAAAAGTATCAGGCCATCTGTATCTAAGAGACAGCAGCGAGCAATAGATCCTGCTCTGGGAGAATGCTCTGAGTTCCTGTGTGGCGAAAGGAGACAGGAAGGGCTGGAGAGGGGATGAGGCGACTCTGTGGCTTTCAGCCAAGGGTGTGTGTACGTGTTCGCATTCACCGAGAGCAGCTGTGCACACTGGGAGAGGGAGACGTTCTTAGAGCTGTGGCGTCCGGTTTCCATTCACACAGACCATGTCCTTCCAGTCCTCCTTCAGCCAATCACCACGCCCCTCTGTCCTTCTGTCCACAAGCTCAGCCAATCAAATCACTTCCTCGTCTGACAGAAGCAACCTGTGTCATTGGCCTTGAAAGAGCATGACTAATAAGATCACTCGCATAACAGGATCAAGCTTGGAGGAGTACCGAGTACCAAATCTGATCATATTTTGTGCTGTTAAGAAAGCAATCGCCAGAGTGGTTTGCTCTGAGAGAGAGAGAGAGAGAGAGAGAGAGAGAGAGAGAGAGAGAGAAAACACAAAAGTTACTTGGAGGTCAGCTTACAGTTACAGTGAAGATGATAGTAAAAGGGAGGACAGTACAAGAATGATGGTGTGATAGCAAGACAGATTTCACAATCTCTGTCAATGGTCTGTGGTCACCTAGCCTTTGAAAAATGTCATGTTGAATTTTGACTGTAAATGTTTTACTGAAGTACATTTCGAATAATGTATTAGAAGAAAAAGAAGATTAAGGTGTTTATGAAAATGGCCCAGTCCCCTGAAATGTTAAGGAGCTCTGTATGATTTCAGAGAATGACTGTTGATAATTGAACTCGGCAACATAATAAACACACCTAAACCCTTCAGTGCTCCTTCAGACAGTCAGTACCTAACCCAGTCAAACTGCTTTAGAAAGGTCTGTGAGGTGTGTCCATCACCATAATTCTTTTCGATATCCTGCAAGTGGCCTGACAGAGCATCTGCAAGTAGTTAATGAAAAACCTATATATGAATTTGCCAGAAAAGCTAAACAAATTGACAAAATTGAGGCTGGCTCAGAATATTCTGCTTTTCAGATATTCATTTGTTGGGCAGGTATTCGGTTTTTAAATATATATATTATGTAGGCTATAGGGAAATGCATAGCTCCACTCCACACATATTCAGGCTTGTCATCATAAAACAAATGAAGCTTAAAGCAACATACTTACAGTGAAACATGGTAGTGCCACAGCTCATTTTGTTAGCCTTGTATTTTAAATTAGATGCAGCACAACCTGGAGATTGGGATTTTAATGCAAGCATCGGGTGCAGATTTTCTGAATGACAATAATACAATCCCAACTGCATCCCAACCCCTGATCGAATATAAATGGTATTTGGGACAGCCCTAGTTTTAAGGAACATGAGGTAACATTTGGTGATTTTGCTTCTGGACTCCCCCTACAGTTACAGAGTGTAATTAATTGATGGGAAGGCAAGAGTGATGGGGTGGTTCCCCGCACCCCCCTGGACTCCCACCACAGTTGACATAGTGCAGTTTCTGCAGGGCTGAACTTATATGTAGCAATGGCAGATGATATGTTCTCCCTGTTACAGTTCTGTGATTTTAATGATTCTGAAACTGTAATGTTAATTTAAACTACTGCCTAGTGTTCCTTTTAGTGGTAATAGCAAAAATGACACCGTTAAAACACACACAATGTCATGGAAATAAGAACACTGTTATTTGCAAGTTAGTCGAGAGAGAGGATAAGAGATAGTGAAGAGGGGGTGAGAGCAAGGGAGAGTTCAGAAAAGAAGGAGTAAGAGTGAAAAAGAAAGGAAAAAAGGGGGAGTGGGGGGATGTGGGCCCAGAGAGCCTGACAGGCTGTGATGGAGAGGGTTAGGCAGGCAGGCATTGTGCTCCAAAGGTCATTATGATCCCAGCCTGAATAGGTCCAGAGTGATTCCTCTTTATGCAGGCCGACATAAAAAGCATTCCACTGCGGCTGACCTGCGTTTTTTGCTCCACTGTCTCCGCTCCGGCTCGCTCTTTTCTCTTTACCGAGTTTCTCCCGCCCTCTCTCTGCCTGGGCCAGGGGATAGAGCCCACACCACAATACCTATAAATCTCCATTACTTCAGAGCATTGTTAGAGGCTCATCAGCTGTTACGTGTGCTCTCAGCCTGGCATATTTATGTGAATTTGGAGTTGGGCACCATGGACAGCTTCATCTTATGACAGGTGCATTTATTTAACCGAAAAAAATACTTTGCAAATCTGTAAATGCCTCCAGAGTGATTTGAAAATTTTGAAATTTTCAGTCCAGACCACTGAAAATCTCCATCCAGTCTCACTTCAGACCCCTGCCAATCTCACGCCAACACCTTGAAAAGTTCATGCTGGTCTCATTCAAGCCCCCCCTACAGATCTCAGTCCAGCAACAGAAATATCTCGCTCTGGTCTCACGTCTGCAACCTGAATATCTCAGTCCAGTCTGATTCTAGCTACCTGCAAATCTCACTCCATCATCACTCCAACTGCTTGCAAATCTCAAATCTATCCTAGGAATCCAAAATGGCTCTCTTCAATTTGTCGTGATAATTTTGGCCAGATTTGAGACTGAACTTTCTGGAAAGTACTTAATTATGTAGCTGTTTTTGTGTTGTCTTGCTGGGTGCTTTCAGAGGGAGTGTTGATGTGCAGCTGGGGTTCTTTGTCTTGTGCTTTTGAATACAGCAGGGTTCCGCATAAGAAAAAGACAATCAGCCAAAGCCTTGGGCGGAAGACGGCGAACGAGATTTAGTAGCTTCACCATCCTAGAGCATCCTTTATATTAAACTGAGATCAGCCGTATTGATGTTTGCTGGGAGCGGCGACAAACTCCTGCACCACACACACTCGCGTAATCACTGAAAAAGCTGGAGAGCGGAGAACTCGGCTTTGCTCGGCTTTTGTCTGGATGCTTTGGGCAAGTTTGTCACAGAGAGAGCGAGCAAGCGAATGAAAGAGAGGACAAGGATGATGGAATGATAACTGTGAAAGAAGGAGAAGAAAGGGAGAATTATGGGGTGAGATAGGCTCATGGAATAGTGGGGACAGTGAGGCATGGGGTAGGGGGCCAGTGTGAGTGAGATAGTCAGCAGACCTGTAATAGATTACTGAGGTGTGCAGGGGGGTGGGGGGGGACTGAGCACAGTGAAATCACTCACGTTCAGCTGTGGAGAGATGAACAGAGAGAGATAAGACAGAAGCACAACTACAGAGGATGAAGAAAACAGCTTTTGATTTGTAGAATAGAGCTGAGAGGTAAGGAAGGGGGGGGTGGGTATAAATCAGAGCGTGAATCAGCTGGATTTGCTCCACAGCTCTCTCTAACTCTGGCTGGATTTGGTGAGGAGCTCAGGTTCCTGTGTGGAGAGTAATGCACTGAGAGAAAGAGAGAGAGAGGGAGGGATTTGCTGTTGAGGTTGCCGTTACAATTCATTGTGGTGTGTAGTTGTATTGGCAGTCTTTGTCGGAAAGCTAGAATGACAACACAGCACCTCTCACTGGCTGATAACTAACACAGCACTGTATCATCTCATAAGTCCTCAAATTATAATACACTGCTTCCTTAGCCTTAAAATTAGACACGATTTCTCCTTTTGTCGCTATTTTATGCATGCCAGCATCGTTATGAATTATTCTGCAAACAGAGAAGAACGAGTCCAACAAATGTATTCAAATCCTATCCTGGCAATTTCATACACTTTGCTGCTTGTATTTCTCGCTTACTTATATAGGCCACTGCCTCTAAAGAGCGTTCAAACTTTCTCACCTCATACTCAGGGCCTTTGTATGTTTGCAAATCAGAGTGGCCTGAAGTCGCAGAGCCCCCCAAAGGCCCTTTGGAGCGTCTGCTTTTCAAGGACAGAGCACATTTGGCTGATTACATAAAGACAGAGAGTGATTTATAACAGCTCTCCTGCCTCCCTCCCACGCGATTCATCACCAGCCTCTTGACTTAATAAAGTATTGATATTTAGACGCAGCCGGAGCAGGGGAGTATTCGGTGTTCCAGCATCTCTGCAGAGTTGGGGGGGTTGGGAGGGACATCGGGGCCCTGGGACGGGCGTGCGGCGACAGGCCTCAAAACACGCATCCCCTTCCCCGCCTTGTCCCCAGAACCCTCAGACAAATCAGAAGAGGGGGACGGAGTGAAGTCTTGATAGCGTTTCACTTGGCAAGTTAATTGCTGCTGCAGGCCTGTGAGTGATCAAACAGAGCTGTGATGTGGGAGGGGGGTTTGTGGGTTGGGGTGGGGAGTGAAACAAAGCTTTGTTATTTTTCCTCCCAGTGCCAGCCACTCAGATTAGAGCCGACGTAAATATAAGAGATCGCGCTGTGATTAGATTTCAGCCGGCGTTTCCTTCGAATCTGAATAAGTGAGGTAGTGCAAAAAGATTGATGGAGCATTTCCTGTTGATCCTGTCTTATAAAGTGCAGAAATGTATGGTGATTTTCGCCTTCACAGTAATTTTCTACTGCAGCTTTGAGAGATGTGCGCATAAAGAGGTGCAGTGCACTTGCTGATTACTCACGTTCTGTGTTTTTACCAGGCTGAAGGAGAGGACAGTCTAAAGAAGATGCAGCTGATGGAACTGGCCATTTTAAACGGCACCTACAGGGACGCCAACATTAAATCACGTAAGTGCCCCTTCTTGACAAAGGTTTGTTTGCACCACCATTGCTGGCATGGTTAAAAGGGTTGCACGATCCCAACTTTTCTTAATGCTCCGCCCTGCACTCTCCGGTAACCCTGATTTGCAGATAAGAGCACTCAGTGCTTTGATTCTAAATTGCCACCGTAAGCTGTGAGCCTGCGAAAGCTTGCAAACAGTCAGAAAAGAGGAGGAGAAAAAAGCCTCGTTTCATGTCACAGAACATTGCGCTATTCCCCTCTTTGCTTCACTGCTTGTTGACGAAGTGCCTCCCTGTGGAGTTTTATATTAGCAGTGGTATAAGTACTGCTGGATTGGGCCCCCCTCTCTCCCTAACTAACTAATGTCTGGCTGCTCTTGTCTTTGCTGACATGCTTTATGTGCCATGTACAGCTCATGCATGAGACTAACTCTGATTTTGTCTCCCCCCCTGCCCCTCTTTATTCCTCCTCTTCCTTCTCCCTTCTTTCCTCACCCCTCTACGTTCCTCTGCTCACCGCAGCTGCCCTTGCCTTCTCTCTTGCAGCGAGTGCCCAGGCTCCACGCATCATCGCTGGCCCCGCCCCCGTCCTGCCGCCAGCCGCTCTGCGGACCCCCACCCCCGCCGGCCCCACCATCATGCCCCTCATCCGCCAGATACAGACCGTCATGCCCAACGGCTCAGCCCACCCAGCCACCGCTGCCACATTGGTGCCACCCGGCCCGGAATCGGCCGGTCTGATCTACGCCACACCCTATGAGTACCCCTACACCCTGGCACCTGCCACGTCCATCCTGGAGTACCCCATCGACTCCAGCGGAGTGTTAGGTAAGCACGGCTGCACCTGCAAGTGTCCACCGCTGCTCCTCAAACACAGCACAGCACCCGCCCTCATCCTGCACCACTCCCTTTAGACCCTCAGCTAGGGATGAGCATTTTAGCAGCTTTTACTCTTAGAACTGTTTAAATATACACATTTTTTAAAAGGATTTTGTTTGGAAATCCCAGAAATATGTCAGTGTGAGGTGTAATAGAAATGAAGATGTAGAAGTTTCCTAAAGATTTTCTAGCATAGTCACGTGCAAAAGTCAAAGACCCCGGTTCCTTAATTTAAGTTCTAGTCAAACGGCCATTAACCACAAGAAATAAAACAGAATATGACACAGAAGCCTTAACAACTACATTGTTTGGCATTTTCCAGTCCTTTTTTGGACATATTCAAAGGTGATTCAAAGGTAGTTTAGAGTATATTTTTCAATCTCTCCAAAGTTTTTTTTTGAAGTTGGTTATATTTCCTGGTCCCGAAGATTCAAGCTAGCTAAATTCAAACACATTTAATGACGCTGAGGTCTGGGCTCCTGGGTGGACAGTACATTAACCGTGCACCAGCATTTTTATTGTTTGATTACATATACTCTTCTTTTCTGTCCTTCACTTGGAAATGCTCCTTGAGATTGGTAGGATGGACAGACGGTCCTGTTGATTTCTTTATATCTGAAGCAAGACTGGATGAATAACTGACTGGAGAGTAAATTATTTAATATATTAGATATTGGTCTATGACTTTTGCACAACACTGCAGGTGCAGTATCGAATTACATGCTCAATGCAATTCGATAACCAATTGTTTAGTATTAAACCAAATTAAATATGCAGTATTTGAATACATAGTTAGGGAACATTATAATAAATTTTAGTTCAGATATACACCAATCAGCCTTAACATTATGACCACCCCCTTGTTTCTGCATTACATTTTCTCAGCTCCATTGCCCATATACGATCACGTTGCATTTCAACGATTACAGATTGTAGTACATCTGTTGCTCTGCATTTGGTTTGCCTCTTTCACCCTGTTTTTCAGTTGTCAGGACCCGCACAGAGTGGGTATGTTCTGGGTGCTGGATCATTCTCAGTCCTGCGGTGACAGTAACGTGGTGGTGGTGTGTTAGTCTGTGTTGTGCTGGTAAAAGTGGATCAGACACAGCAGTGATGCTGTAAGTTTTTCAATCCTCCATTGTCATTGCTGGACTGAATATAGTCCACCACCCAAAAATATGCAACATAAGAGTGTCCTGTGGGCAGCATCCAGTGACCACTGATGAAGGGATAGTGTGCGTGCAGCAACAGATGAGCTACTCTCTCTGACTTTACATCTTCAAGGTGGACCAACAACATAGGTGTGCCTAATTGAGTGGACGATGAGTGGGCCCAGTGATTAAAAACTGCTGTATTACTACCTTTTCTGACCCACATGTACCAGCACAACAAACTCTAATAAATCACCACTGAGAATTAGCCAAATAATACCTGTGCTGTGGGGGTCCTGACCAATGAAAGAACAGGGTGAAAGGTGGCACTTAATGTATGCTAAGCAACAGATGGACTACAGTCTGTAATTGTAGAACTACAGTGTGCTCCTGTTTGGTCAGTGGAGCTGAGAGAATGGGCAACAAATGTAGAAACAAGGAGGCTGTCATAATGTTATGGCTGGTCTGTATATCTGCATATTTGAATGTCCACACCCATTCTTTCCTAAGCCCAACCACCCCTCAGTCCCTCCTCAAACAGTCCCCTATTATAGTATAGCGCTTTGTATAACTCCAAAGTTACTGCCACCGCCCTCATCCTCATCTATTACAGTGGGAAAGTAAAAAGGGCAACAAAATAAGAACAAAAACAATAACACTGCCAGCCTTTTCCACTTAATCCATTTAGTGTCATAAAAGTCCTCTCTCGCAGCTAAAAAAATCCTTTTAAGAAATGTGTGCATAAATGATTGGGCTGTTAAGTGCTCTGCCGGCTTTATGTGAATTATAAGAAAGCGCTCTCTTTTTCTTTCTCTGTCTCTCTCTCTCTCTCTCTCTCTCTTGCTCTCTCTCTCCTTTTCCTCTCGCTTTCTCTTGCTCCCTCTCAAAGGCCCTGTCCTTCCCTCTCCACACAAGCTCTATGGCTTCATTAAGGCACTTGAGAAAAGCCGATTATGAATATCATGTTACAAACAGCATTCCGCCAGTTTAACACAGGCTGCTCCCAGAGGCGCAGTGTTAAGTTGAGCAATGACAAAAAATGCGTCCCCATGCCAAGAGCGGCGTGTCCAATGAGATGAGCCGAAGCAGGGTTTAGCTACTGTCCAATAAGCAGCCTTTATTTAGCCAAGATCGAGCCGGTTGCTCCCAACTTTTCCAAGCCCACTATAGTAGCCCTGACATACAGGCCTGGTTCAATGTGTTTCTGCTGGGGGGTGAGGGGGTTGGGGGTGGGCTGGACTGTTTTTGCTGTGGATGCTTTAGGCCTTGTCCACACATATACGGATATCTCTGATGAGATACCTGTCCCAATCCAGTCACAGAGCTTCCATCACACGTTCTCCACGCTGAAAATGAAGTGATATTATTGTATCATTTATTGGCCATTTAGGATATCCAGCCTACACTGGATTGGATTGTTCCTGCACAGTTGTTTATATAGGAAAAACAGTTATCATATCATACAGTATGGATGGATACTCAGTGTTACAGACTGAGAGACATCCTTACTGAAAATGTATTTTATAATTTGTTGTGTTCATTCATACGAATAATGTTTTCAAATATGTATCCACATAGCCATATATGCATGTCTGCACAAGAGGAGGTGATAATGCATCGTACAGTTTCAAATCACTTCAATTATATTAAGTCTAAGACTGAGAAGAACTGCAATTAGTTTTTTTTTTAATTACAAAAACAAAAGGGTGTGGATGGATTGTGTAAAGATACGGTCGTCAGAGATACCAAGAAAAAGAAAATTTAACCATCCCAGAACCCAAAATACTGTGTTTTGAGTTGACACAGTGAAATTTTTTAAAAGATCTTGTAACATTGTTCTTCAAAATGTAACTGTAAATTACCTAAAATACCATGTTCATATGGGTGTGAGGGAGGGAAAGAGAATATCCATATATGTGCGGATGGTGTTTTTGTGAGAGGGCAAAAGGGATGAGGAGTGTCTGGGGAGGGAGGAGCGTGGAAGATTTCACCCTGTCTTCTCTCTTGTGTACACCTATACAGCGTCCTCAAAGGCCGAAGAGCTGCCCCTCTACCTGGGCTTTCAGACCTGTCACTTTCCCATCACTGTCCAGCGCGGAGAGCCGACCAGCCGGCCTCCCTTTTAAAACAGAGTCCCCCACCCTTCCACCTTTTCACCCTCACTCCCTCTTCCCCTCACTCTCCTGCAGTCCCCACCCCACAACCGCCTGTCTTTATTGGACTGACCGGAAAGCGGCTGCCTGGAGGCTCTTTCATTGTTTCTCTTCTGAAACCACGCTTTGTGTCAATTTTTTTTTATTGTTCTGTTTTTAATTTTTTTTTTCATTTTTACGGAAATGTGCTGTGTGGAAACTGTGTGTACTGTTAATGAGGGAGATTAAAAAGAAAAAAAAAAAAAAAAAAAGCACTGAGCCCCAAACTGCTGCAATCCTTCTCTAGATGTTCCCTCCATTGCGCACTCTCTCAGGGTGAGCCAGTTCCGGAGGGGGCATCAGGAGGGGTAACATGACGACGGTGAGGGGACAGTGGGGGTCAGAGATGGGCTACTTTTGGGAGACAGTGAGTGGTGGGGTATGTTACGGTGGGACATCTGTTCTGAATAAAACTCTATTCACACAGCTGTTGTAGGACAGTTTGATAAGTCTTCCCAGGTTTGTTTGTAGTTCAGTAAGAACAAAGGTAAAACACATATCAGGAATGGTGTCAGAAGTAAATCATGAATTCAGTGTCTGAAAACCACAGGGAGATAGGGGAAAGGTGTATTCGCACCAAAAAAAATCTTTATATATATGTATAGTTTCTGTGTTCAAAGAAGCCACTTGGATTCTTACCACTTCTTTTTTTAAATAATGCATAGGTGAAACTTTCCTCAACTTTTGAGAAATCTACTTATCTTCTCACATTATAGGTTGCATCCTTAAAAATCAGTCCCATAAAAAGTAATGCATTTAATCACACCATGTTAAATCACATAGCCTTTTTGTATCAGAAATACTGCAATCAGTTGAAGTGCATTTCACTTTGATTGATTTTTTTAGAGCCACCTATTAAATCTCTTGGTTTTATTGGGGCATGATGGTTGGTTGGTGAGGCTTAACTGAATTAACTTTCTGACACCAGGCCTGAAATATGTGACCAAACTGGCTCTGAGTAGCCTTTCTTTGCATTCTCTGAGATATGGACTGCCCTACAACAGCTTTGGAAATTCAACAGTAATGCAACAGTAATGCAAATGCTGCTTCCCAAGGACAGACACTCCTGGCACTAATTTCCCATTCCCTTCCTTTATTCTTTAGGTGTGGCTTTCCCCACGAAAGGCTAAAAGCGCTTTTGAGGATCCTTACTGAGCCCCTCATCCGGTCTGAGTGTTAACACACATGCGCTTTCGTTTCACAGAGGCCTTGTTATTTCTTGATTGTTGATGAACCATGAATATGAGTCTAGCAGTCAGTCAGACACACTACTGTTTTTGTTTACACTGGCCACTCTGTGCTCAAAGAGGTTTAGCTCATAGCACATATATATGTATGTCATTTAGCAATATATGTACTATACATATATGTGTGCACAATGCTCCATCAACAGTTAAAAAAAAATATATATATATATATATACCGATCTGCAGAGTCACAGGACTGTTCTACTGACTGCTATGTTGGTTACTGGTTTCGGAGAAATGATTGAAACACATGAACTATTATCTCGCTTTACTAATCACTTAATACATCACTGATTTTCTAGCCTCCTTTGGTTTGTTCTTTACTACTGCAGATGTGCCTAAATGCTATAGTTCTCTGTGCCTATTCTCAGAGAGCGAGTATATCAGTATTATATTTAAATGTGGGACTGGAGACATGCACTTCCCTGTTGCTTCAATGCAGGATTATGTGACTAGTAAAGCTTCCCCTCTATGTGTGTTAGTGTGTTTATGTGTGTGCTTGTAGCTAATGTCTGTCATACTGTATCCAAGCAACGCATGGATCCACTTGGGATGAAGGCATCCTTGTTTTTGTTTGTTTATTTGTTTGTTTGTTGGTTTTCTATTGCTAGTTTTACAGATGAAAGACAAGTATTATTTGTGCCTTAACTTGTATTTTTGTTTTATTATTATTATTATTTGCAAATCAATTTTTTAAACATGTTTTGGTCATACAGATATGACATCTGTCCAGCTTGATCTTAAATTGAGAATTGTAGAAAACTGTGTGATTTGATTGATCTAATCTGTTTTTTTTTTTGGTCATATTATTGCAATCCAAGCAGGTGCAGTGACAACTAAAGTTCGAAGGCACGAAATGCGGGTCCATCCTTACCAAAGGGTAGTGACCACAGACCGAGGTTAGTTTAGCTCCCATGCTTTCGTTTTCCTCACCAGTCACCTCTTATATTGTTGGTCTATTCTCAGCTCCACCACATATAGTAATAGCCTGGTTTTGAACCCTGTGTTTTGGGGTTTTTTTTTTTGTTTTGTTTTGTTATATATATATATTATATATATCTATAAAAGCCCCTTACCCTCCGAGAGCATGCGTACAAGAAAAAGAGCACCTGCCGTGTAGTAATTAAGTGGTTGACTTACTTCCATTATTTCGATGACCATGTAAATCTGACATGACGTTGATGACAAATAATGGACCTTCTCAGATTCCCATAGCCTCACCAGCACTCTTTGTTGGTATGATCCACTATTTATGTTTATTTATTTTACAGACCCTCGTTTACAGATATTTGCTTAAACCTAAAACGGATTACGTTTTAATAAACATTTTGTACAATTTTAAAAACGTCATTATATTCTATGCATGTTTACCTTTCTCTATAACAGGCTTGACATTGTTAAAGGAGCCACATGTAAGATTAAACATGCTGTTTTTTCTGGCCCCCAAATTCTTGCAAATGTATTTGATGCTGTTTCTTTTGCGTAAAACTTTGAGCCTTCTGTCCAGTTCCTCAAATGTGGCTCTGGCCACATTGTGATGAATTTACCTGGACAGATTTTACAGGTTAAAAACAACTAGATGAGCTATGTTGGCACATGTGATCTCATCTTTCAAATTATTATAAAAATCTTACATGTCACTTCCCTAACATTTAAAGAATGAATATTTAAATGATTATCCTAAAGTGTCCCAACATTTTTCTACAATTTCCTGATTCTGAAGTCTGTATCAGTAATACATAGTCAACACCAAAAATATGCAAACTAATTCCCACCAGCTAGAGGAGAAAGTCACCTATGCCGTTGCCTTTCTTCTTCTTTGTTTCTGGTAGCAATATTTCAAAATGTAGGTCTGTCAACTTCATGTTTTAGGGCTCTTTTTTAAAACATTGGCTTAGTATCTTAAAGTAATTGTTTATTGTTTGGTTAAAAGCTATTGTAATTTGCTCAAAAAAGTAAATAAATAGATCAGTAGATCTGTGTGCCATGTCATTATTTCAATGTAATAAATAATTATTAGATACTAAGCCAATATTTCTAAAAAAGATTTTGAAATTTTCAAGAATGTAATTGTTTTGAAGAAATTGTTGTAGGTGTTTGTGGCAGGAATGGGCTTCTTTATTCCTTAATCCTTGTCTTTGGAAAGGAATTTTCTTTGTTGTAAAAACACATGCTCATGTTTGAAAAGCTGAATTTGCAGGTTAATATTTTAATTTAATCTGGATTTGTATCCTCATTGAGGTTATTGACGTTATGGAATAGCATGCAGATGTTGCTGAAACACCTCAGTAGACATTTAATTGAAGGGGAAGTGACCACATCCACAGATAATTGCAGTAATAATGATAGAATGCGTCATGAAAGGAGTTATCATGAAATACATGATTCAACCTCAGAGACCACAATTCTACATTCATTCCAGCAGTTCACTGCTATTGACCCTCACTGTGAAATTAAGAGTCTTTAATACTGTGTTTCCAATGCATGGGTTTAGGTTATTTCTCAAAATGTCTTCTGTTTGACATGTAGAGTCCAGGTGGTACTTACATAGTTTGTCCAGGTCAAACAACCTAGTTAAGACTAGCTTATGTATGAGAAGGTAAAGATTGCATGATGGATGCCATTGTTACCATGGCACTACAAACAGATCCTGGATGCCAAGCAGTTCAAAATTGTCTCATTAGATTTTTTTTTTCATTTTCATTTAACTTACAATTCTCATACATTTTTGTTTGTTTATTTTATACTGTACATGTTTTATATTATGGTACTACTGCTCTGAAAGTCTACTTTTGAGAACCCATTTGCACAGAACTTCCAAAATTTCCAATCTGTGCATTACTTACTGGATTGCCAATCTACACAGAGGCCTCACTTTTTTTATTTTAGCTGTTCAGTTACATTTTTATTATTATTATTATTTTATTTTATTTCCACCTGTTGTATTTGCCTCATTTTGTAAAGACATACAACACGGCACAACTTATTTTTTGCACTGAACGAGTCCGAAGCATTCATCTCTGCTCCGCGAAGAGCGGACATGTTGAAAAACGTGAAAACTGCATCAGACCTCAGACGATGGAACTGACCAGAACTTGTCAAGTACAAAGGCGCATAGTCTTAAGGCTGACCACTGTGGTGCGGACATTAACAGAGTCCACTTTGTGGAGAATATAAATGCATTCATGGTATATATTCCACTTGATACAGTGATTGATTGATATTTTTTTTTACTATTTTTTTTTTTTACATTTTACTGTAAGCTTCTTTTTATTTTTTGTTGTTCTGTTGTTGCAAAGAAAATAGTATTTACTTGTGGCTTCTTTAAAAAAATATATAAATATATAAATATATATGAAAAAATATAAAAGCAGGAATGTATATGAAATGTCAGATTTTACTTGTATTTTACAAAGAGATAGCAATGATATTATAGAGGGCTATTTGTAGGAAAGAAAAAAACAATATGCATCATAGTGGCTTTATAGCACCACCTTAGAGAATTTCCTATATTTTTGGATATATATGTTAGGGCTTTATATATGAACGACAGGACTTTTTCAGTGTTTATATGCAAAAGCATTTTATATTGTGTCCTGTGAATTGTCAATAGTCTGCAATGCTGAGGGTAATGGCTAAAAATTCCCACAGCTTGTGTTTCCATGGCTATTATGCTATCTAGAGAATACATTGTAGTGTTGCTTTGTATCATTTAAGGCCATGATTTTTATGTTGTTGTAAATAGAAGGAGAAAAAAAATTTGAAAAGGCAATAAAAATTTTATTGAGTACAAAAAAAAAGAACAACCAGCTCCTGTTTTGGCCCTAAATTATTTCGCTGTTCAATGTGGAATTCTCAAATTTCCTTCTGCCTCTAGTCTTAAAATGACACTCTAATCTGTCTCCATCATAACTATCCACCTGCTGCTTGATCCTCTGAAGAGCTCTAGTGCTTAATAGCAGCCGGGTAACAAACCCTGTGTCGGCTGCTCTCAGATCAGTTCCTTCATTTCATTACAAACTTCACTTGACTACTACTAACCATTAGACATGTTTACCACTGTTGTGTTCTCTTTTCATTTATGAAGCATCTTCTTTCTCTCATTACTTCCTGTTTTAGCATGTGACCTACTGGACCAGGCTGTCTGTCAGTAAAATCATGCTTTGATTTTACGGCTTTGTGCGGATAAAGGCCAAACATTTCTCTAGTCAAGCCACTGTTGGCATTGTTCTAAATTATGATACAAGCCCTTAACTGTGATCAGTTTTATCATATTGTCATCCTGCCTTCACTAGCTGAAACTAATCTCCTCTCTTTATCTTTTTTTCCTTTCCTCCCACTTTATTTCTTTCTTCTTGTTTTCCCCTCTCCTCTTCCTCTGTTTTCTGTTTCTCTAACCCACCCAGCCACCACCGGCAACTAACCCCTGACCTTCTGACCTCTCAACTTTACCCAATGACGACCTGCCCATTACCTGCCTGCAGATCACTTCTCTGCTCTAAACAAACAAACAAAAAAGAACCAATGAGTGAAAGAACAAAAGAAAGCGAGTATTAAACAGCCTTCAATGGTCAATGGCGGTGGAGAAGCACCGGATGTACGGACGCATGTCAGCGGCTGGAAGACCCTTCAAACTGGCCAGCTCGATGCGGACCACCCTGCCACTCTAGACCTGCACTCAGTCATTTGTAAAAGCAATAAGCAATAACGATTAGCCCACTCGTCTCCACCCATATTCCCCGCCAAATGGAGGCTACAGACTTCCCTATAACCTGCCTACAGTCCGTCACACAGGACTGTAGACCACCATGGCAACACAGACCCCAGATCCAGTCAATGGGGAAAAGGATACAGGGCCCTTGTTGCCCATCAGTTGGTTACAGCTCTATCTGAATGTATTGTGTGTTGGTGCATGCATCAGCTCCGTCTCCTGCTCTGAAATGTGACACATGCATCAAAAGGGAACGTTAGCAAGACCTCATAGCGCAGAACAGAAGAGATTTCTCTTTAAGGCACCCCCTTCCCCATCAATCAATCCAACACTTTCCAGTGGCCGAGTTTCTCTGAGGATGTATAAGCCATGCTTGCCTATCTGCTGTACAAATGTATGAAATTTGTAGATAAAAAAAAAACACATTTCAAGAGAAAACAAACTAAAACCACATGAGTTAAAGAACACATGTACAGAGAAGAAAACTTTTATTATCCTCCGGTGCAGGGGAAGAAGAGACCAGATATATATTTTTACAAATGAGACTTTTATACAGTATTGTAAAGTGGAATAAAAAAACAAAACAAAACAAAAATCATACCGAACCCTTTATGAAGTGAAAACAATCCAGTTTTCTGTGATTGGATGTAGAAACGGATGACCAAAACAACCCTCTCGGCCTGCTGACGGGGGGTTGAAATGGAAATATTATGAAGTGCCTTATCTTGGTTCTCATGGTTTCTTCAATCTGAATGTGTCATATTTAGTGGCGAATGAGCAGACCACAGCTCAGTGCACGCAGCTCTCTCTAGGTGAGGAATGAAATTGTAGAATGTGCCGTCCTCCTCCCTCCTGTGTCCCAGCAGTTCAGCAAGACCTTGCAGTTCCTGGTTTGAAAAGATGGGTGAAGGTCTAACCTGCTGAGAATCTAAATTCAGTGACCACTCTTCAGCAACCACTGTAAACTACTTGGGACCTAATCTGTAATGATGTAGTTATGTAGTGGAGTGTGGAACTGCATACACAGTTATAATTTTTTTTTTCCCCAGAATTAAATTGCATATTATCTCTAAGACAAAACCTATTGTATCTCCATTTGTTTTACGCAATTTCTCACACAAGGTATCTCCCTTTACATTGTGCTAGAATATTATCCCATATGAGCCAATAGAAATAGTCCAAAATCAACATGAGTTGCATTTTCTTTCTTGTAAAAAGTTACTAATTTGGAAATTAGGCTCCTGCCAGCAATTTTATACGTCAAATATCAATCTATTTGCTCTCTGTATGAGGTTTCCAAATATATATATATATATATATATATATATATGAGATCATTTTTGGGACAAAACCCAACAATCAAAGTGAAATACTGAGCATTTACTTTAAATGTAAATTAAGGTAAAGAATTTTATACAATCTAGAAGTATATTGGCATTTTCATATTATGCCAAAAAGTGAGAAACAGCTAAAAAGACGGTATAATGATAATATGCAGCTCTAAATAACGCACAGATATGGACGCATCATGGATATCAAGTGATGGAAAACTATCTACTTCATTTAGAATAAGTTGGAGCGGCATTTTTTGATCCAGAACTAATCCTCCAACATCGGTGCCTGACAAAATTAATGCTGCCATGGGTGAATGCCATCAGATCTTCAAAGCCATGATCTAACATCTAGTGTAAAGCCTTCCTAGAGCAGTACAAGCTGTTACCGCAGCCAGAGGGGAACAAACTTTGTTGGATAACGATAATATCAGAAAAAATACTGAATGAGTTGGTGCCTACAAAATACAAACCTGTTGTCCATGTAGCAGAGGAGATATGGGTTGTAATGAGCCCCAAGAGTTCCTCCAGTGTTGCTGTAAGACTTGTTCTCCAGTGAAAGCTGTGTGCACTGCCCCTGCTGGACTGCACCATACTACTGTGGTGTGTCCCCCCCAACCCCACTCCAAAACCTTTCTTTACTATGCAACAGAATGGCCTCTGACGTCTTGTGGGGAGTCTCTGTATCAACATGTCTTCCTGTCCCGTCCTCACTTCACCACTGTTTCTGATTCCGATTCTGCAGTGCCATGATAGTATTATTGTAATTATGAAGGTCCAATGTGTTTTTTGGAATAAAAATTAAAACATAGCCTGTATGTCGAAAACATGTTGGTTTTTAACAGTTAAGATGATGAGAACGGATCAAATTTAAGAATGTTTTATGGAGAGAAAAATAAAAATAAATCCGAACAGTAAAGTACAGGTTAGATCCATTTGTGGGCAAGCCATACCATAATCAATATCGCATGATGTTTTACCCTCAGTAGCAAAGAACGTATAAATCTGGGTTGTTTTGCTTTTCCAAATAAGTTTTCCTGAATTTTTCAAGTTATCTGTGAATGTTCCTTATCATCTGAGTGATTGTGTTCCAGACAGCTGTCTCTGTGTTAGATTCATGCTATGTGTGTGCCCCTACCCAAGTATTGCCTATGAGAAAATACGTATGTCTGTATCAACAGCCATTGTTACAAGTTTATACGGTATTTTTCTATCTTATTTTTTATGTATGTAATAAACTACATTAAATGCCTTGTCTCCGTACAGCGTGTAAATGAAGAGTGCTTTGTAAAGTTTCCGCAGAATAACAGGTGCCCTCAGCCAATAAGGTGAGCCCATTCTGCAGCATTTTATCACCGGACGGTAATAGCACATGCTGCTGCTGCTGCCAATATCAGCGAATGGATTGTTTCAGATAAGGCCCTTAGTGAAATGCTCTGCATTCAGAAAGCCTAGTGATATTAAAAGACCTGTGCCAAGAGAGCACTTTCAAAATTGGTTGAGCCATACATCACACTGTTCCTAACAAGCTGTGTGAGTACCTGCTGCAAGGAAATTAAGAAAAACTTTTAACTCTAATAGCCTCCATATAATTTAATACTTAAATGCATCTTGGATATTTTTCATTCTTTAATGAGATTTTGACAACGAAAAAAAAAGTTACTCTTTAACAAGTGTGGTCAGATGGTGGTCTTTTTAGATGAATCTGCTCAATACAAAGTTTCAAGGGCATGGCCATATAATCATTCTGTTTGTGACAGGTCTTACTGAGATTGCTGGGGTTCTTTGGCTTCAACATGAAGTAACTTCTGCCTTCTGTAACTTTTCTTGAAGTCCTTTGCAGCTAAAATGATTTACACTTGAATGGAGCAGTGATGATGTCCACTTTGAGTCCAGACTGTTCGGAATCTGTGGCCTGTACTGTATCAGTTAATGTGGAATAGCTGTGCTATGGAAAGAACTCACTTTTTGAGGTATGAGTCATAAACCACAGATGAAATTGAGGCCTATTTCCAAACACTTGGGGACAGCGTCCTACTTGGGAGGCCATAAAGGCTTACACGTTACTGACACAAACCTACTGACTACAAATCTATAATGCTTTTTCTAACAAGTACCAGTTGTAATTATGACATGAGCAGTAAATTTGTCCATTGGAAGCGGTATGACAACTGATCTGTGTGTTATGGAGGCCTGTGTCCGAACCTACAGAATATTTTAACAAAAAATACACTTTTTTTTGACGTATCAAACTAATACATTGTTAAAGAAAAAAGTGAATAATGCAGTTCCCTGTGGTGTCTCGAAGGCCCTGAGCAACTGTTCATACCGATTACAGCAAGATACAGTCCTGATGAAATTTCTCTTAATGTTTCCTTGGAGGCTGTTTATGAGAAGTATCTGCCTGTCTGCAAAACTGCGATTCTCAGCCCTAATTCTAAGAAACTGTGGTAGATGTTGACTGCAAGATAAATATCTTGAGTCAGAGCATGATGGAAGACTTGGCGTATGTTTCCTATTTACCACAGCATGCTCCAACTTATTATCATGGCTTCAAGAAAGGGAAGGATTAAATTTATATCTTTTCACATGACAGCATTTTATGATACATAATTCTGAGGTTTGAAATATTAAGACAGACACCATCTGTACCATTTACTACATTTAAAAATCCTATTTATGTTGTTTTTTTTTTCTTTTCTTTTTTTACTGTTTCTAGACTACTTGCTGTACTGGGGCACATGCAGAATTTAGAGGGGCACAGCTGTACAACATTTGTTTCAAGATCAAATTAACACTAAAGAAATATTTAATAATTCCATTATTTTTCTGCACCCTTTCTTTTTCATTCATTCATTCATTGTCAATTGCTTATGCATTTCAAGGTTGTGGTGAGTCTAGGGCCTACCTGGAATCACTGGGGTGCCAGTCCATCACAGGGCACCACACACTCACACTACTATGGCACTTTTTGAGTAGCCAATTGACCTAACAATGCATATTTTTGGCCTATGGGAGGAAACCCACACAGACACAGGGAGAATATACCAAACTCCTCACACACAGTCACCCGGAGAGTGCCCGAACCTACAACCCCAGGACCCTGGAGCTGTGTGTCTGCAACACTGCCACTGTGACACACACCATTTGTTAAAACTGCATCCAAATTTCTTCCTCTGACATACACATGGAATACACTCAAAATCTAACTGTGCAACTATGTATTTAAAATTGGGAGTTATACTGGTGGGGTTACATGCTCTTACCACTTATTTTCTGTATGCAGGGAATGTCAGACTGCTTGAGTGGTGTAATATTTATTTCTGGTAAGTTACACAGTTGTATGTTGCAATAACTAAAGCTGAGCTATCCTTACATACTCTATTGCTGTTGTTTGGTTAACTTCCATTTGAACATTTATGAATGGTCATTACTCCGTGCAAAGAAACAAAATAAAAAAGCTCTTACTGAAAGTGTCAGCTCCTCAAGCTTTTGGAAATATGCTGGGGCACTATGGGAAATGTAGTTCCTGTAGAAAATGTGTGTGGTATTTTCTGTAGTTTTGCTTAGCAATGCAGAATAAAACTGACTTATACTGCAGTGATTTTAGTGGGGCATAGCAACATTTTACTGGAGCACATGTCCTAGTAAATAGGGTCTAATGACTCCCCTGCAATGCATTATACTATATGGCCAAGTGTTAATTCAATATTTTTCTCCCAGTGTTCTAGAAATACTGATGATGCACATAATACTGTCAGGAAAGTGATTGCTCATAACAATACAAATATTATATCACCCGTACAACAGAAACTGCCCTCAGTTGTGTCCTCACAAACCTTAGGCAAAGCACCCAACTGTGTTTTCCTCTCTTGTCACCAATAGAACTGAGTGTGAGCAGCTTTCTCACTGTGCCCTCTTATATTTGTCTCTCCAACCCTCTTCACCCTTTTCTCTTCTCTCTGCATCCCCTAACCTCTCTTTCTCCTCCTCCTCCTCCTTCTCCTCCTCCTCATCCTCTTCCCGTGCAGCCGGAAATTGCTGTGTCTATCACAAGGCTCAAATTGCCTGGGCCTCTGTGGTCCTCTGCTAGCCACTGATAAGGCTTGTTGGGGGTCCCGCTGGCTGTTTGGGGGGGAAAAAAGAAATCGCATCTTGAGTCGCCACCGGGTGTTGAGCCATGAAAATGTTTGTTGCGGGGGAGAGGAAAAAGCGCAGCTCACAGACCTCATGACCAGGGGGCCATGGCCATGCAGACCCTTCTCTCCACCCCCACCATTGCCACTCTTTACTCCTCTTTTTTTTACCCATCATTCTCTCTCTCTCCACTTCTCTCAACTCGCTCTCTGGGCTCCAGGGCAGAGGGGGCGTCAATTATACAGCAGCAGAGAGAGAGAGAGAAAGAGAGGATATTAAGTCTAGGATGCATCGCATCGTTGCTGAGATGAGGAACGAGTGGTGAAATGAACTGCACCTTGTAATGAAAACAGCGACTATAACAGCCACCCATTCAAGGGAAGTATGGGTGATAACATGCTGTCTGTAGACATGTTTTCTTAGGCTCTACTCTTGTACCCTTCAACTAATCACAGTCCTTTATTCTCTAGCTTTGAGACAGTTAAAGTAAACTGTTCCAGTTGAATTAAATTTCATCTGTACTGAAAGACATCTATCAGGGTCATGCCTTATTGACCAAGTATGTTTGGTAATACACCTTGTGAAATAACAGGCATCTCTTCCTACATTCCTCCACAAACACACACACACAAACACACATATACATGTTATATATTACTTTCAGTTCATAAAATAAAGGGCTGCATGGTGATGCTGCAGGTAGTGTCCACAAAGTTCCAGGGTCTCAGGGTCCTGTGTTCAATCCCTATCTTGAGTCACCTTGAGCACACTGTATGGAGTTTGGTGTGTTCTCCATGTTTGCTCTGGTTTCCTCCCACCATCCAAAAACACATGTTGCTAGGTGGATTGGCTGTGTGAAACTGCCCACAGGTGTGAGTGTGTGTGGTGCCCTGTGATGGACCAGTGCCCAGGGATTAAACCCAAGAGTCTGGAGTTGCATGGCAGCAGTATTATATGTAGCACCACCATGCTGCCCACAGAAGGACCGATAGAAATAGTCCAAATTACTTCATCATTAAATCTTGTTCAGATAACTTGCATGAAATGTACATATTTTTGTATTTTTCAGGAGACATAGCACTTTTGGAGATGTAATGTTGTGTTCCCACAGCAATAAAATTCACTCATTCTTGAAGTGTGAATTAGAATGGAGAGCCAGTTCGACCAGATGGTGGGACAGAGAGAAAGAGAGACTGTACCCTCCATTCTGGATTAGCATGTGAGGGAAAAAGTGCAGGCTGAGATCAGGTTCATTCTGAATTGGCAAACATAACCCAGTGCTCTTAAGAGCTCCCCCTTCCCACACACACACATTCCCCAGGCCTTTTTTAACCTAATGTAACACAATGCAGCAAGGCTGTGTGAGAGTGAGAGACTGGGGGCTAATGAGAGAGTAATTGTGCTTGGCAGAAGGAGGGAGGGGGCGGGGGGGATAAGCAGGCTGGGGTAAAGTGAGCTGAACCTGCTCTGCTAAAACAGCCCTGAGAGGGTTTTTAACAGGAAAGCAGGAGGATCACCTTCACCAGGCACATCCCTGACCTTTGTGTCCAAACAGAGCGCTCACACTCAGCTTTCTGGTGACAGAGTGGCGAGCTGTTGGAGCTGCTGCCTCTCAGTGCTGACTCCAGCTAATGTTAGTAGTTAGCATCCTACTGCAGCAGCAGCCATTACAACACTTGAATACAGTCAGCGTCAGAGCTTGAACAAAACATTTACCCTATTTTCCTCTTGCCCTAAATTGCAGCCATTCAGAAAGGGCATAATACATGTGTGAAGTCTGCTTCTTATTTTTGCAGTGGAGTTTTGAGTCTATTGTCACTAACAAGCAATGAAAGCTAGCCAAAGGTGAATAAAGTTGTGTAAACTGCCAGCACAGATCCAAACTCCTGCCTCAAACCATACTGAGCTGTTTAGTAATCACAAAGAGATGTGTATATGTGCATAGACTGAACCTAGACAAAATTCATATGGCTACTAGTCTATTGTTTTTGGCCAAGTGGTTGTGACAGGAAATGGTGGTGATAGTTGAAATTACAAATACACTTTATTTACTTTACTGTACTTCTGAGGTAAGGTTTTGGTTTGACAAATATTTATCTAAATCTTTTCAAGTAGGGATTTAGTAGGGTCAAGTAGGCTTAGGCTTTTTGTTTATTATTATTTGTTTGTTTGTTTTTTCAGATTAGCCATTATTTCACCATTTTAGTAAAGTTAAATCAACTTTTTGTTTTGAATAGTAAATAAAATAGCTATATGTTGTAGAAATTGTGACCCACAGCCCACACCACAAACACTTGAAAAACAATGACTGAATTCTATACTTTTTAATTACTGAATTATGCAGCTGTTTTGAAAAATGAGTGGTGTTTGTACAAAGTTAATTGTTGTAACCCTCTGACATTTCCAAAGTTCCTGTGTGTAAAACTATTTTAAAAGAATTAACTGAATTTTGTTTGGATCAAACAAAAATGGTTCAAAGATGTCCTGAGTCTGTAGAGTCCATTCCAAGCCTTTTCGATTCCATCTCATCACAAGACAAGACGCATACATGACTCACATCTGGAGTTATGAGGCTATAAAGAGGGTTTGTACATGACTAATTAGTTTAAAGGGTGGATTCCTGTGTCTGTCCACATTTTTGTGAAACTGACCAAGGAAAAGATTTAAACGCCATTCCCATACATTCAGCATCTGAGAAACATGTGACAATGTTAACATTCACCAGAGCCTGAGAGGATTGATTCAAGATATGTGGGTTGTGTTGTGCACGTGTTCACTTAAAGGCCAATTAAAGATGTATGCATAAATTGAGAAAATGTCCTTAGACCTCAGAGGGTTAAGCTCGTGAGTGGTTAGGTGATGTGAAAAGCCAAGAAAGCACACTTCAGATGTTGGCATCTTAGGCTGATTTACTGCACTTTATGTGATGGACTTTTCTAAAACCTCAGTGTTTGTTTCAAAGTATGACAACATATCACATACTTATAAACAAAGCTTAGTTCCTATTCACAGAGCTTTCCTCACACTCGGGTCATTGTTCTGGGACTTTGTGAGAATGTTTCTCTGAAATGTATTGGAGGTGCACAACAACGGAATGAAAAGCTGGCGCTGAACATCTTAAACACCCCACTGCAGAAATCTTCATTTTGATTTGGTGGCCCTGGGCAGCATTGGTGCATTGTAAACAAGTGCAAAATGAGCACAGCTGAGCCCTTTTCCTATTGTAAAAAAGGAGTAATTAGCTCTTGCTTATCTAGTTCTCATGCCCCTCGGCACATGCTGGAGCCCACTCCATTAAACATCGGCCTTATCAGGACGGCACAATGCCCGTTTCAGTAGGTGTCGAAATATGCTCCAGTGCAATGTTTTTGTTTTGCTCTCATCAGAAACAAGGCCCCATACTGTGAGAAGCTGAAGGTGGGGATTAGCATCATAAGAAGTGGTGGTGGGGGGGGGTTTGTTAACTTAAAAATATCAAATCAGGTCCAGTGTTCACAAAGAGCTTTCAAAAAATGAAATGAAAACGATCATTCAAGTCAAAGCTCATTCACGGCTTTGTTATTTTGAGGCCGGAAAAAGCTACAGAGGTCTTTTGTCACACTCCCCCTCAGTGTGCCGCAGCTGAGTGCTCTGAAATCATGTGTGTATTTCACATGTGATGAAACTAGTGCTGCTGGTGTGAAAGGCCTGCTGGGTCAAAATGTATCCTCACAGAACGCAAATATATTCAAATGACTTCCTCTATAAATCAAGTTAACTGTATGCTACAAAGGAACATTTCAAATACTTCTCCAGCTCTAAATCACTCCGTGGCTGTGCTGTTGCAGTGGGAATGAAAATGAAGACATTTATCCCCCTCTCTCTCACTTCTCCTAAGAAACGTGTCAGAATATGTTTCGTATGCTAATTCTGCCAGTACTCCCAGCTCAGTGAGGGAGGAGTGAATAAGTTCTGCACTAAACGCTGATTGTCAGTGTTTAGCAGCCAACAAAAAGACTCCATAGTTACACTGAAAGTTAGCCTGAATTGACCCGGACTGGTGGCCAAACCAGTAAGAAAGGTGTCCTTGCAGAGCACCGTGAGAACTTTTCCACCTTAACAATAGTGTTTTTTTCTTGCCACAATGTCTTACATGGACTTCAAAATGTATGAACACACTGTTATTCCGTCTCCTACACTCAGCTTTGTCAGGGCCTGTCACTACTTTTGATTGTCTTTCATCTCAAAATTACTCATTGATTGAGTGAATAATTACATCTGAGAGATACTGAATAACACAGTGGGAAGATAAAACTTTTGAAAGACACTTGTGAGGGAAAAATTAAGATGAAAGGCACAATGTGCACCGGTCAGTAACCACTCTTCATTTTCTGCTCAGCCCTGAAGTAAAAAGAAATGGATGTTTTCTCTCAAAGAAAAATGCAGGGATATTTTTCCATAGCAACTTTCAGACCGTTTGAATTGTTTACTCCTAATGATCCAAGTAAGCCCAAACGTTCAGTAGTTCTTCAGCAAAAAAAACACCTGTGGATTTCTTTCAGATCTGAAACAAGAGTGAAGCTCATAGATGAAATGATCTGATGATGAGTTTTGATGGTCTTCCAGGTTTTGCACAGTTGTTAAGAGTCCAGTTTCACATATTTATTCATTCATACATCAACTGTAACCACTTCATTCTGTTCAGGGTTGGGATGGGTCTGGAACCTACCTGGAATCACTGGTCACTAGGCAGGGTCCACGCACTCACAAATTCGTTCACGCATATGGACACTTTTCCATAACCCCACCCCCCGCATCCTACCACAAAAGGACTTGAGGACCTTGTATCTAAATTAGATAGTGCTTTGAACTATCTCCAAAAAATGAAAGGCCATTTTGTCATAGATTAAAATAAATGAAGGATGATCTCTGACTTTTAACAGTGTTGGTCTGCAGGAATAGGAGGTCCACCTGTATTTACCATTCAAAGTGGGGATCAGGGGGTTCAATGAAAGAGGCCCAGTCTGGCTGTGGAGGATCTTGTGAGATCACACACTCCATTAGACTTTCAAACCTTTGTTTGAGCAAAAGCCTGGGGAGTGAAGGATTACAAATTTGTTTTGGAGGCATCCAAATTCCTGCTGCTCTCATCCCCTCCAAACTGATTTCAAAGACTAGTACAAACCCACAACCACCACCGCCCCCTCCACCCCCTCACCCGCCAGCCCAAAGCCACTGCACTCTCTCCATGTTTCCCTAGAAACCAAGCCTTTCTGAGGGGTTTCTTTACCCCATTTTAGGATTTGCAGTGGGATCCAGCTTATAATGGGGATCTAAATGGAGCAGGAAGGGAACAGTAGGGTGGGGGGAGGGTGGGTGCAAGGGAAGCTGCTGAAAACAGGCAAGAACAGTAAAAAAAAAATAAAATGCATTGATAATGACATCACCAGCATTTCCCACAGCAGTCGGTGTCTTAGTGGGCAGCGGGGGCTTTCATTCATTGGCTCAGGGTTAGCTTTTCAGGAGGCCTGGAGAGGCCAGTGCTCCCTTCATCTCAATGGGCTTTTTGTTGATGAACAGAGGAGCTGTTTCTAGGCCCCACAGAAAAGCCCGGCTAATTCACTTCAGGGTTGCCAGGAAGCCTGGGCCTGCGAGCTTGGCAACAATGGCAAACTTCATTGCCTCACTTCGATGGCCCGAGAACTCCCAGCTGCAGCTCCAGAATTCTAATGGGAGCTTGTTTCTCTTCTTTCTGTTCCCTCTCTCTCCCTCTCCCTCCCTAGCTCTCTCTGCCAAACCCTTTATTCTGTCCTCGCGCATTCCTTCATCTCTTCGTCTGATGTGATGCTGTGGCAGCCAGGGGGAGAGCTGGCTCGATGGGTAGGTTTCTTTTTCTTGGTGATGGGGCGCCCTCTGTGGGTTTGCAACATTAAATGAAGACTGGGTTGACTTCTGGAGCACTCGCTGGGCTGGATTTGTTTTTCAGCGCAGGTGGCTATTAGGTTCTACAACCCTCACAGCTCTTCCCTAATAGCAAGGAGACGGCGGACCATGGTTTGTCCATTGAGGGCAAAATTGGAGGTCCACTGGTGTTTTGTACAGTGTTTTCTTCTGGGCGGACTACCGGTGATTAAACAGAATTTTATGCCACATTCACAGTCCATTTTTTATTATGTTATTTTTTAATCTTTAGAAATTAGATTAGTAAATAATTTTAATTCAGCATAGAGTTAATATTTTCAGCATAATCATTTTATATCAGGCTTATACTCATTATTATATCTCATAGTTGTTGGGAACGTTTGTATTAATTTGCTTTCCAGAATAAAAGTCTCTGAATTATACTCTGTTTGAAAAGATTAAAAATGAGTTATATCCTGTACAGGACAGTAATCTGAGTGGTTCCATGGTGAACCAGCAGTGGTCTACAGTCAGTGGTGTAGCAGCCTTTTTACGCCAGCGGACCGATATATGCTCACTGTCTTCAGCTGCAATCGAAACTGTGTTTGGCCTACTCTGACCATACAGTTCCTCATGTTTGTTTCTCCTTTCCAGATTGTTTGTGTATGGACTTAAATAAATCACACAAAATGCTCATTTTGGTATTTGACTCTAGAGCAGTGGTCACGAATAGGCGATAAACTACTAAGAGTTGTTTAATTTTTAACAGAGTGTTTGTTTTAAGCTGTGACTCTTCTAATTGTTACGGTTCAGGTTTAGCGCTTCAGGAAATTACCCAATCGCATGCGTTTCTGCATATGACATGAGAGGCTACTCAGCCAATCAGATCTGTGCCTTATGATGAGCGCTGTGACTGGAATGAGTGACACACACAGGGGCGGGCTCTAGACTACGACGGAGATTTAGGGGCACGGCGTTGAAAAAACCCCGAAAATTTTCTCGGAATAATTCTATATAGAGAATATTCTCAGAATTCTGACTTTATTCTCGGAATCTTGTTTTTTTTTTCAACACCGTGACCCTAAAACTCCGTCGTAAGACAACGCTGTCCTGGTAAAAATAGCCCAAGGGACGTGGTAAAATCAATTTTGGGACACTTTCAGGACGACAGTGTTGTCTGAGATAAAACCAGAGTTGTTTAAAAATAAGGGAACCATTAAGGGTTGAAATTCTCATAACACTGAATATGGATTCCCGCCCTTCATAAAATGTTGCTACAACTACAAGGCTACTTCAATATGCAGAATATGGCACTGATCATAATGCAGGTTATACATTTTGTTCCAGACCTAGAGCAAACTTTCTCTAACTGAACCTTAATTAATTTTAATTAATTACCCCAGCTCTAGAGTTTTAGGAGATCACTGATCATTCATGACATCCCCATCAAGGAGGTACGTTCTTATAAACAGCTTTGTGTTTACAACTATCAGCCATAACATTAAGACCACCTCCTTGTTTCTACACTCACTGTGCATTCTCTCAGCTCCACTGACCATACAGGAGCACTTTGTAGTTATACAATTACAGACTGTAGTAAATTTATCACTCTACGTACTTTGTTTGCCCAAATTTACTTTGTTCTTTGATCGTCAGGGCAAAAACAGAGCAGGTATGATTTGGGTGGTGGATCATTCTCAGCGCTGCAGTGACACTGGCGTAGTGGTGGTGTGTTAATGTGAGTGTTGGTACGAGTGGATCAGACACTCAGAGTTTTTAAATACTCTGTCCACTCATTGTCCACTATGATAGACACACCTACCTCATTGATCCACCTTGTAGATAAAAAGACATTGGGCATCCACTAGTCATTCATCAGTAGGCAATGGACGCCACACACAGGGCACTGTTGGCCTATTTATTTATTTATTTTTAAGTTCAGTGCAAATCGCACATGTTCAAAATCACTAGTTAAAAAGGGTTCTGAAGGCAGCGCTGCCTTTGACACTTTTATATGACGGCTGTCTGCCAGAACTGACTTTGGAACAATAAATGCCTCCAGAATCATTTTAGTAATTTTGCACTCATTTCTGTGGTTAATATAGTTATGAGGGTTATAGGGAAGAAACAATATGTCTTTACAGTCTGTACTCTGAGGAGTAATATGCAAAGGTGTAGGCATGGCTGATATAAAAACTAATTTATGCCAGCTTGCTTATAAACAACGAGGTCTAGGGGATTGTGCAGTACTAGAGGACTAGAAGTAAGTCTGTGAATAGTGTTATTTGATATGCTTTTATTATCCAAGAAAAATGATATCTTATACTATATATAATATATCATATCATAATACTGTCCTATGTATAGAGATTTTACACAAAAGACTCAGTCTCAAAAGAGTTTTACAAAACTCTAAAGAGCTTTACCAAGGAGACAGTCACAGTTAAATCTGTCTAAGTCTCAGGAAGAGACTAAGGAAGCAACAATGAGAGGAACCAAAACTCAAATGGGGAACATGTCATTCTCTGGTCAAAAGCAGTTGTTGCGATACAACATTTAGAAATAAAAGGCTTCTGATCACCCTCATTTAACCACTAAGAACAAGTAGATGTTTACCACATGTATAAAAGTCCTTTGTCCTACATATTTTGCTCTTTTATTTTGTGTCTGAGGATCACTTATAGTATTTTATTGCTTTTATGAATCAAAAGCTTTAATGAAAGAACAAAAATTACTTAACAAAATATAATTAGATTTGTATTTAAAAATATTTGTATTAGTAAAAAGTTTCATAGTTGCATGTGTTAAAGTAATTGTATAAGTAACTATACTTACATACATTTACATTGTCTATACATTGTCAGTGTGTCTTTGGTCTTGAATTTGCTGGATATTCAAATATTGCCTAAGTAAAATAACTGTCAGTATCTGTGAGGGAAAAATATTAAACCCTGTACGTTAGGAAAAGGTCAGTTAAGAAATATATGAAAATGACAGTGTTGAGCACTAATAAAAATAGATATAAAGCCGAAAGCCTGTACCAACAATCACAAGGAAAATATGAGCAAGATATAAAAAAAACAACAACAAACAACGTCTACTCAAATACAAACTTCTCTAAAACTAGTTTATTTCACAATGTGTGAGAAGGAGATATTTGTACATAAATGTGCTGCATGTCAAAAAAAGGCCATCACCGAAAAACAACACTAGCAATATGCCAAAACGCATCTCCAATCTCAGTACTTCAGGAATAAAGTCATTAGGAGTGATGAGACAAATAAGCAAACTTTATGATCATAACCATAAATGATATGTTTATGAGTCTCTATGGCCAACAGTGAGCAACACACAGTCTCTACCATGAAGCGACCCACTTGCCACATGGACTCATGGCACTTGGATGGATCGTTCCCACTTGCCATATGAGGGCCACATAAATGCCAGTTTAGGGGCATATCAGCTAGAAGTCACATCCAGTTTGCCACAGCCAGACAGGCCATATATTTGCTGAAAGTGTGCCAGATGTCTTTTGTGACATGGGCCAAATGAACATTTTTAATATGGGGGCCACATTTCATTCACATGAAGTGCGTCATACCGACAATGAGCCAGCAGTGCCTCATCTTTGCCAACAATGGCCCATGTCCGTGTGCAGTCTGGGTAGATCTCTGCTCTTTTGGACTCTGTGAGCAACAACAGTGCAGTAAACTTGGTCAGACCTGAAAACAGGACCTCACAGGACTGCCAGAGATCAGGTATGGTTTGGGTGGTGGACCATACTCAGTGCTGCAGTGACACTGACACTGAGTAGTGCAAACTTATTTAGTAAACACATTAGAATTCTCCAAATTATATATATATAGGTATTATCTAAAATGTTCTGTCAAAACCCCACACTTAGCCATTTAGCCACCTTGAGGCAGGTTTGAGGCAAGAGCAGAATGAAGCTGTTGAATAGCTACTGAGTTTCTGTTGTTTGTAAAATTGACTAGAGTCAATGGTGGTGGTCAGAGTTCTTAGAATTATGCTTTAATTCAGACATTCATTCATATAGTTTAGGTGTTTCATTCTCTTCATGGTCAAGGTGGGTAAGGAGTCTATCCAGAATCAGGGCAGGGCACATGTCTATCGCATACTCACTCACACACACACACCGTTGGACACTTTCACACAGCCTTCTAGTGTTCTTCAAGTTGATGGAGAATGTGCTATAGATGGTTCTGTGAAGCACCATTTATAGAAGGGTTCTATATGGCTTCAAAGTGTTCTTTTCTTGGTACAATGTCAAGCTTGTAACATGGAAGAACATTTGTTGATGCCATATAGAACACTTTCCTAAAAGGTACTAGATAGAACAATTTATAGTGCATTCTCCATTAACCTTTCATCATGAAAAAGGTTCTTCAATTGTCCATGGTGTGTAAGATGTTTGGACTGTGAGAGGAAACCGGCACACCCAGAGGAAACCCAGGCAAACACAGTGAGAACACACCAAACTCCCCAAACTAATCCAAGGCAATGGTTGAACCCAGGCTCCTGAGACTGCAGTTGTGTGGCAGTACAACTATTGTATTAAGAAGAAAACGTGAGAGTAGAAGATCAATTTAGCACGTAAATTATTTTCCAAAATTACTCCCGAAGATCTACAAGAAATCTAAAGAAAATGCATGTTAAGTTAAAGTTTTAAATATTTTAAAGACAATAATTTATATTAAATGTCTATTAATAGTATTTATATTTTATTTAAACGTTTGATACTTAATATAGCAATGTAGAGCTCTGCTGCCCTCTTCTTGAAGTTTATTGAATTACATACAGGAACATGGAGTTCCTCACTGAGGCCTAGTCCTTTCTCACAGACTGGTAGCCATTCTTTCCACTGTCTGTCCGTCTCCTACACTCAGCACTGTCAGTACTTTCCATCATATACCATCTCAAAATCACAGAATTATTAAATGAATAATTACATCTGAGCGATATTGTAGGTTTGTAATAAACAGCCACATTGAAAACCTCTTCTATTAAATCTCTCATGATTTTCTAATTCAGGAATGAAGCTTCACGTCTACAATGATTTTTGACAGCAACAATATTACTTTACAAAAGTTAAAAAATCAAGATGAAGAATAAATACTGAGCAAGTTGATGTATATAGAACTGTTCACTTGCGCATGCTGCTACACTGTATTCAATTCTAAGAGCTCTGTGAAATGTGCTGAGTGGCCGGTCATTTAAAATGTCTATTTGCAAATGATACTACAAAATTAGAGCTGAATGATATGGCCAACATTTATATCAAGGTATATTTCAAATTTCAGTCGATATCGATATAAACAACATAAAAGCCACCATAATCTGCCCAGAACAAACACAAATTTAAAATATTTTATATTGCGATATATATTGATGTTGAATTTTTGTCCAGCCCTGTACCAAATATTAACCAACCTGTCTGATCTTTTTTGGATTTTGTTTAAGAGATTTGAATTAACCTTTTCTGTAATGAACAGTTTTAGGAATAGATAATTCCATTTCACATTTCCTTCAAACCAAGGGTCAAACGTTTATTAAATTCATTCAGGAACATGTGCTGAAAATCATGTGGTAAGATTTATGGATTGAACCAATTATTTATTACAAAAAAAAAAGAAAAAAAAAAGTAAAAGCAAGACAGCAAATTCATAAACTGTAATCTAATGGCAAACACAGTACAAAAACATACACCTCTATATTAGATATAGGTCCACTGCATCAGATTATAGAAGTGCAGCGGTGGGAAACAGAACGCGATGATATGGACAAAACCCACATTATGGAGAGGACTGCAGAAAACAACACTAAAGCTGTTTGCCACAGGAGAAAAAATGGGCAAAAACGATCACAACATTAAAATAATAATTTTAACTCTCAGCTTTACGGGGAAAAGAGGAACAATTTCAAAATATAACACAAAAAAATGAGTACCAAAGATTTATGATTTGTTATATCGTCTTCACCTTTCTTTTTTTAAAGCAAACAAATCTTTCTAAATGTAATATCCAAGTGTAGGCTGTGCTTGATATGGGCACTTCAATGCCACCCATGGCTTCATCTGTCAAACACCTGCTGGCTTTAAAAGCAGATTAGTAATACTTAGTCCACCTCAGTTTGATCAGTAAGCAGAATGTTTAATGGATATGAATGTGGAACTGGACACAGTACGCTATGTGGACCTTGTGAAACTGGACTGCAGAACCGACAGAGTGCTTGTGCACAGATGCTTCTTAAATGCTTTGGTGTTGCTCAAAGCCATACAACTTTGTATTTTGTGCCTCATAAATCAAAAATTTAAGACCAATGTGAAAATAGTATTGGGCCAACTTAAAAAAAAAAATCAATCTGGCAAAGCCCACATTCTGTTTTTTTTTTTTTTTTTTTAAACCATAACATTTAATTCCAAATGTGTGTATACGTAGTGCTTTTTTATATAAATACAATAGTGCAACTTTTGTTGAAATATGAAATCCCTTGGCTAGTCCATAAATTATTAAAAGTTCAAACAAATCATTCACACAGTTACACATCTCCCCCCTCCCCCCACCTCAACATTTTCATTTTTTACACATATACAGATTTAAATTGTATATATTTTTATTTCTGTGAGTATATTTCCTCAGTATATTCATATTCATGCACACACCCTATTTAATATGACATCAACATTTTTCCCCAACCCCTTCAAGATCACACGTTGATGTCTGATCTGCAATGTGCAGTTCCATAAAACTCATATGGATCTCATATCTCGACAAATTGACGAGTAACTTTTTCAAATATTTGCTTTTTAATGATGAAGAAATTAACAGTGCAAAAACAAAACTAGGACTGTGCTAAACAAATGAACTGATTCACAATCTGTGAAGACTCAGGAACCAAGAAAGTGATCTCTCTAAATTAAAAAGCTAATGTACTAGAAAGGTTAGAACACACATCTGCAACCCAGAACTTCAACAAACCTTTAAACTTAATCCAACAAGTACGAGTCCATGTGTTTTGGTATATTTGTGTATTTCCTATTTTGTTTTCAGGGTGATCCATTTGATGTATTCATTTGCATTCATTCAGTTGTAGGTTTGTTGGCAGGTTGTATCCAAGATCAAACCAAAAGTGAATACATAAATAAAGGTCACATGGTTTATTTTTTTTAATTTTTTTTTTTAGGAAATGCTAGGCACTAATGCCACACTTTTAAAATAGCTCATTTTCCTTTGAAAAGCAGCACTGCCAAAGAATCAACTTGCTAGCTGCCCACCAATATGGAGACTCAATTGAAACAATTTTTTTTTTTACTGTCTTCCTTGGCTTTTTTCCTTCCTTTTTTTGTTTGTTTGGTTTTTTTTAAATAAGTAGTTAGATTTGTTGTCAGTGCCAATGTTATTTAGTGCAAGCATTCAAAAATATGTAACACCTGCTTGTTAATATCAATATATTAATTGCAAATAAAAGGTAGGCATAAATAACACTACAAAAAAATGACCATTACCCTGCCATTAAATTAATTATCCCTAACCGTGACCAAAAAGGGAATGTAAACAAAAATTTACAAATATTTGACTTTACATTGCCAAAAGACATCTGCTAATGATGCCCAAGCAAATCAAAAGAAAACATTAATTTATGATGACAACATTCCATAGCCAATGACATCAAACCCACTTCACAAAGAGAGCAATGCCAAATCTACCTGTTCTCTAACAAAGTAAGAAACGGGTGGAAAAATAAAGGAAAGAAAGCAAACACAACAAAACTACAGAGGCCTTATTTCCATCAGCTGTGTTGGGACAGTTCTAGGATCTTTCTTCTCACTCAGATTCAAATTCCACTGGGGCGCTCTCGTCAACCATCTGGCTCTGCCTGCTGTGTTTGGGTGCCTGCTTTAGGCCCAAGTGGATCTTCTTGTGGCGGGAGAAGCTGGACGAATGGACAAACGTCTTGCCGCAGTGCTGACACTGGTACAGTTTGCCCATGGCGTGCGTCTGCTGGTGCTGCTTCAGGTTGGAAAGGCGGACAAAGGTCTTCTTGCAGGAGTTGCAGCCGTAGCGTTTCTCACTGCCATGCGCATGCCCGTGCATGCTGAAGTGCTCCTCGCACTCATCATCAGGTGCCAGTTGCAGCCTCTTCCGTCCTCTTTTGCCACGTTTGTTCTTCTTGCACAACGTGTAGTAGTTGGGCTTGTCCCGAGAACAGAGCTTCAGCCGGATCTTCAGGTCCGAGGATTTGTCCAGGGTGTCCTTGCCCGTGGCATAGGAGTTGAGCAGCTGCCGCACATGGGACACTTGATGCTTGGAGAGGCTGGTGGAGTTGCTGAAGATCATGTCACACTGCGTACACTGGTACTGCTTCTCCGGCTCGCCAATAACAAACTTGCCCTCCGATGGAGAAGCTTTCGGTTTCCGGGGCCCCCGTCGACGCTGGGTCACTGTCACAATGGGAGCAGAGTTGGACGTCGGGAACAGCGGCTTCAGCTTCTTGTCCAGGCCTCTTTTATGGATCAGCCTGTGCCGTGACAAACTGGAGCTGTGATTAAATGTCTTGCCGCATGTGTTACACGTGTGCAGTCTCTTGGTTTTGTGGCATTTCTTGTGTATTGCCAAAAGCCGCGTGCCATTGCACTGCACGCCACACAGGTTGCACTGGAGGAACTTTTGGTTGTCCCCCAACCGTGCTTTAGGAGGAGAGGAGGAACGCTCCCCGCCAGTGTGTGTGCGCAAGTGGCGTGCCAGGCTGGAGGAATGGCTGTAACTCTTGCCACAAAAGTGGCAGATGAATCGCCTGTTTCTAGAGTGAGAGCCCTCTTCCTCCCAATCTCCATCAGATCCTTCATCCACCTCTTCCTCCTCCTCATCGTCGTCATCGTCTTCTTCTTCATCGTCATTGTCTTCATCCTCAACCTCTAGGTGGCTGGTCACAAGCTCCATGCACTCATCCACATCCAAATCGCTCCTCACCACTTCCTGCGAGGCGATCATGCTCTGATCCGTGTCCTCACATTCTGTGTACACCGCTTCATATGGGACAAAGAACCTCTCGTCCGGCTCAGCTTTGACCAGCTGCTCAGAGGTAAAGCAAGTGCCCTCTTCTGATTCCTTTTTCACACAGGATATAGTGAATTTAGATCCCACTTCAGCCCATTTGACCACATACTCAATGGGCTGGGTGTCAAGTTCCACTGTGATGAAATCTGCCCCGAGAGCATCTGCTTCAGATGAAGTCAGCTCAGTTTCCATGTCCTCCATCAGGGCTGTTATATAGTGGTCTTCCAGAAGAAATCTTGAGGCAAGTACACTGCAGTCCCTTGATTTTCACAGTCACAATTCACTTCAGGACCTCCTGGGACACAAAGACAGTAATTAAAGAGTATATATTAATCATGGCATGCTGAAACGGTGGTTGGTAGAGTGTTGTGGCTAAAACTCTTGCTAAACACAGAGCAGACTAACATTCAGTTCCCAGCTTAGGCAGGAACACCAGGCAATAACAAGGGCAAGACTCCCAACACTGCATTAGCCTCCCTGTGTAAGATGATTTAAAAATAGCTGTAGGTGTCTGCCAACTACCATAAATGTAAATATAAATGAACTAGAAAAACTGAGTGCTATTTTCAGTAACATTCACCCTTCTGTGCTTTGGAGCTGTTTAAAATAAAAAAGACTAAATACAGTACTGTGCATGTCTTACACCATGAAGAAAATACATGTAAATGTATTCATCTGGTCATAGAGTGTATGTTTCCTAGGACAACAAATCACATTAACTTTAATGAACATAAAACATCAAGTATCACAGTCATTTTTATGTCCTTTGCTGTTCCCCAATGTCATATGTTTTAAAAGGCAAAATCATTAAGAGCAAATCTATTACTTTTCGGAGGCCATGAAATCTAACACACATTAAAGGCTTATTTTACCTTCAGCAGTTTAGCCACGCCCATTTACAAGGATATTATGAATGAGGACCAATACAAGTCAGCCCAGTTAGAATTAAATTCATTAATATACAGATATATACAGACGCTATAACATTAACGTGACCTCCTCCTGTCTACACTCACTGTCCATTTTATCAACTGCACTTTCCATACAGGTGCATTTCTACAATTATAAACTGAAGTCCTATGTGGACTGTTGCCATGCGTATTTTGTTAACCCCTTTCACCCTGTTCAGTCTCACAGCTGAACTAAGAATAGTCTACTACCCAAAAATGTCCAACCATCAGCAACCTGTGACCACTGATGAAGGAGTAGAAGACTGCAGCACGAGAGGAGCAAGTCTCAGATTTTACATTTAAAAAGGTGAAACAACAATGTACAGTAAATGCTCCAGCAATCCTGCTGTGTCTGATCCATTTTGCCACTAGAACACACGCTAACACAACACCACATCAATGTCATGGCAGCACTGGGATCCAAATCATACCCGCTCTGTGTCTGCTCTGATCATTGAAGAACAGGGTAAAAGGGGACTAACAAAACAGAGCTAAAAATGGACTGTAACTGTAAAATCACAAATTGTTCCCATATGGTCCATGGACAATGTGTGTTAACGTCTTAATGGAAGAGTAACCTAAAATGCATAAAGAGGCTGCAAATTGTACATTTTCAGTATTGTTAACGCATAAATGTATATTGAGATGAGATTTTTGTCCGGTTCTGTTCACTGTCATTACAAGAAAAACAAGTGAGACGGGATGGTCAAATATTGGTAACACAAAGGCCCCAACTAAAATAAACAAATATTCCTATATTTTACAAGTGGCTACAATGTATAATATTACCAAATGTAGATAATAAAGTTAGATTAATATTAGAATAAATTCGTTTTTTTTATTATTTCTAGACATTTCTAAACCGAAAGCGAGAGCTCATTTCCTGATCGTGGCCCTTTTCTCACACGACGTGTATCTACAGAAACGGTGGACAGATACCAAAACACAATGATTAAATTACTGCATTTATTTGTCTGTGAGAATTCCGTGGTGTCTTCCTTTTTGGACTGTAAAATAAGTCACCCAGAAGATGAATTTTACGTAAAGAAAAAAAGCCAAACAAAACAACGCTGTGCCACAGAGCACAACAACTCCCTGCTCCAGCGGAGCTGGTGCTGCCTCGGTGCATTGTGGGTGAGGATTAAAGGGGCTGCTCAACTCCAATAACACCGTTTTAATATGTTGGGGTTTTTTAATTTTGCCTTTTCGCGTGCCTTTAAACTCCGTTTGGAGGCTAAAATGCGAATTGTGCTGGACGAACGTTGTTTAATAAACACCCCTGTCCTTGTGAAACCATCCTAACATACACTTCTGGCCTGGACTCAGTCGACCCGCCATAGACACATTAACTCCACATTACTCGCCCCGGTTATAAAACCGTACCCAGCGCCGTGAACCTGCATCCACAACCGAGATCAGCCTAAAACCATCGCCGTTCTCATCAGATAAAAGCTGACCCTGCTTTCCTGCACGAATTCTCCGTTCCACCTTAAATGGCGCACCAGACAGATTCTGGCGCCCTGGAACTGCTGCACTATTTAAGGTGGAACGGAAATCCAATAAGAAGCCAACTTTAGCTTCATAACTGAGGCGTTTAAAGCGGAACAGGATATCTGGTTAAGACGCTGAATACTGCACCATTCAAGATGAAACGGAAAATTCGATTTAAGTTAGGAATATAGGCTTCATCCCGGCAACTGCAAGAGAACCGAATGTACGGAATGTGAACGTGAGTTCACGTCTTTTCTCCAGAGGACTCTTCTTCTTTACCCGATGTTTCAACGCTGCTCCTCTACAAACACAGCCAACTAAATGCAGTCATGAGAGAATAGGTTCAGTGGATCCAGTTTCTGAGACACTGCCCTCACTCAGCCAGCCATAAAAACAGGGCGAACTCACTAATCTAGTGGCATATGACCGGTGTGGTCCCCAACACCACACAATTAACTCCCATACACAAATATATGTTTATTTGGTTCTTATGAAGTGTAAACAAACGGCCGAGTTTATGAAGGCTTTAAACGCGCCTACAGCATCGTGTTGATCGTGTTTGTCCTCCGCCGCTGTCACTGTGCTCCGTCGTGTATCTGCTCTTCTACGGTTGTTTCTGTTCTCTGAAGAGATTACAGACACATTACACATGGATGTAAAGACATTACCGAGCGTCCCCCGTGCGAACAGTAAATGTTGTCACTGTCTTCGCTGAGACTGGGACCGTTCAGCTCTGCCGCACCTCTCCTCTCGCCAGATCATAACCGATGTCGTCACGACTGTCAATTTTAGGCGTTATTTTTTGTGCATTTCGTCGCCGATTTGAAAAATATGCTGATCGTACTTATCCGCGTTCTGTGTCTCGATTATCGCTAGTCCATGTTATGTAGGAGTCTGGCCGTAAACCAACGCTGTCTATCGCAAACGTGCGAAGGGCCTCGTCCCAAAATAACACTCACAAATGACTCCTTGCTCCCTACACACTCTTAAAAAATAAAGGCGCCAAGGCGACTTGGGCGCGAGATGAATAGAGAGAGAGAAAAAAACTTTGAACAGGTTTTGTACGAGACACTTTTGTAAACCAAGTGTGTGAGTGTGAAAAACTCTTAAAATAATAATAAAAACGGCTATATACATGTAAATTATGTAAGTCCCTGTCATTGATTAAAGCAAACATTTCTGTTCATCAGAATGAGAGATTCATAAGTTTACAGATTTACAAGACAAACTTCTCTAGTGCATTTTAAGTGATAGCTGTAACACTACAATTTCACATTCATTAAAAATGCACAGATCTATGAATATGAAATTAGTCCCGGTCTCTACTCAACCCTCCACTGCAGTTTGATAGCCCTCTGTATGTTGGGGGATTGTTCTTAGGTGTGTGACATCATAAACCTCGAATGTCTTAATGTACCTCCAAATCTTTGTAACACTAGAGTTAAAAAAAAAAAAGAAATGCTCAGCCATGACATATATTCATTTTATTAGACTTAATGCACGAGTCTTATTTCGCGACCTACATAGTGAGCTACGTTAGGGAGAACGGTTTATTGAAGCTCAGCCAGTGCAGAGTTGGTCGCAGTACGAACAGGGAAGGGTGTTGAAGTATTAGGTAAACATAATGTTTTTGTTTTTCTGCATACAATTCTAGTTAACTGTGTATATTTTTTGACAACACTCTGTTGGAGCGACAAACTCGACACAGCAACGGCGAACAGGGCAGAGGCAATGACAACCCCAACTGTCAGTTTAATTAGAGAGATTACAAGTAACGTAAGCATGCTGAAACGGGCACTCAGTTTAGTCGTGTGGGAATTTTTGTATTAATGAAAACCTTTTCGTCATTAAGTGTCTTTAGTTGTCTGATTTTCGTTCAATATTAATGTATTAACAATGTGTGTGTGTGTGTTTGCTGCAGCAATAAACGTACACAGAGCTGTTTACAGTGCTGTGGCTGCTATATTTGGCCTTGCAGTAATGGATTATACTGTCTTTAAAGGGTCCACATTTTTAAATACTGTTTTCGTCGAGTTTTTAAAATACAACTGATTGCTGCCAGATTGCTCAGGTCCACACAATCTGTGCCATAAAAATGACAGTTTTAAAATCGCGTGTTTGTGATGTCACAAATACATAAATTAAAATAATGTTGTGGTCTAAACATAAATGTCATATCTCATGAACCATAAATACAAAGGACAGGGAAACAAAATATTTATCAAGAAGTAGAAGTGATAATTAATCCCTTTGGGGAAATTGAGTCTCTACATTTAACAAATCCATGGCAGTGAAAAACACACAAACAGACTCATTAGCAAGCAATTTTTGCACACATACAAACACACACTGGTGGCAATGAGCACACACACAAATATATTCTAGTTTTTCAGTCTATAACATTTTACCCCACTCATCCATGCTGAGTTTGTGTGTGTTTTAACCTAGAGTGTGGCCAATTGTTTTGACTATATGTGTATTTCATAAATTCACACTAATCTATTAGACTCAATGTAGCAGTCATAAAGGATATTAAATTGTAAATTGTGTTTTGATAGAAGTTTTCCATTTAAGTGAAGGACATACACTTCCAAAGCCAGGGAAGCTGTGAAGCTTTTAAGAGAAGATGGAGAGCGACAGAGAAGGATCGCCATCCAGCCAGGGCTCCAGAGCTGGAGGAGGCATTGGCAGCCTCTTCAGGTCGACTGGACCAGGCTACTCAAACTCAGAGCTTGCTGGCGTGCCCTGTAAGTAAATGTAATTAAATCATAAGCATTAAAGAGGAATTCCAATATATATTGTTCCCCAAAGTTCTGCATAATTAAATAGAAACTGATAAAATCACAATTGTTGATTGCGGTGGTAACAGAACCATGCATCTCAGGTGTTTAATGACTCAATATCCCTCATAATACATAGATAGATTGATAGGTACTTTATTGGTCTCAAAGGAAATTTAGCATTTAGCAAAGTTAGCAAGGAAATAAGCTATTATGTGAATTGTGACAAGTACACTGTTTGAGATAAGGGATTAAACCTTCTTTCTATATCATGGCAAAAATACACATTGGGATTTAAAGACAAAATACTCAGAGTACTCAGAGAAAGCATTTTTAAAATACACTGCTGTTTGCAATGATCTTTGTTGCAAATAAATGCTCAAAGGCACCGACTTTTGCTGGTCATCTAATAGAACCTCCATTGTAGGGATATCTGAATAGAATTGTGAACTATGATTCCAGCTGTATCTCTAGGAACATTCAGTACTTTTGCTAACATAAATGTCCACCCTGAAACCCTGAGGTTTCAGTTTGCTAAGCATTGTGCCTACTAAACCCGCCAGGTCTCCAGGCCAGAAGTTCAAGACATATAAATTTATTGACACAAAGCTGGCTCCAGTATGCACAAAAACATTAAAATAAGTCAAAGAAATGTTGAGATTCTTTTCTGTGGATCAGTTAAACAAAACAGGAACTGCTATGGGTCTATAGATCAGTATTATCTGGAGGAGGAAGTATGAAGGATATGCTGACAAGAACACCTTTGCTTTAGTGAAGCATGGCGAAGGCTCTGTAATGCTTTGGGGCTGCTGTGCTTTCTCTGGCACTGGACATTTGCAGTGTGTGGAGGCCAAAATGTATTCAATAGAGTATCAAGAAATCCAATGAGAAAATGTCATGCCTTCTGTGAGGAAGCTGAAGCTCGGCTGTAATTGGACCTTTTAAAAGGACAGTGACCCCAAGCATACCTCATAGTTCACCAAGGCTTGGTTTCTGAAGAAGTCCTGGAAGGTTCAGGAGTGGCTGTCACAGTCGCGTGACTTGAACTATAAAGAAAATCTCTGGTAGGATTTGCAGATAGTGGTTGCAGCATGCAAAAAACACTATAATATTAATTAACTGAAGTTCATTGCCAATGAGGATTGGGGTAAGATTCCTCAGGAATGCCTCCAGAAGCTGGTATCTGGCTATGTATCATGTTTGCAGCAGGTTGTAAAAGCTTAATTTTGCACTACTATGTATAAAGGTGCTTTTAAAAAAAGCTTGAATAATTCTGAGAATGCAGTAAACATTAAAAGTGACATTATGTACATAATTTGGAGAAATCTATCTAATTTGCTTTCTAATTTGTCTTTCTTTGATTTCTTTATTGCAAACAGCTAAAAGTTTGTAAATGTTGCTAAAAAACATAATTTACAATGAGACGTGAATAATTTAGATTGCAGATGTATAAAAGATAATAGTCTATATCATGAAAAAATTATTGACTTTCAGTTGTATTTTTTAGCTGCATTAACCTCTTAGATCCAGTGGCAAACTAAATAAACGAAATGTAGATTTAAAGGGGACATATTATACCTTTTTTTCAAAAACAAGATAGAATACATGGAATTGGTGGCACTGAGCATGCATTAACGGTGCCAGTGGGGCTAGGAGAGCCTTAGACGCGAGGGAGGCTAGTGTGGATTTACTGTTGTTGACTGTAAAGCCAGCTTGGAGGGGGGTGGGTCTGAGATGCACTTTTGAGCCTTCTGGAGGTGTCATGCGCTTAATTCAGTGAAACACTGATGAGGTGAGGTGCCTACCTAAGGACCCATGTGAAGAGCTAGTGATGCAGTGGGTGGTTTGGGTACTCAGGGGCTGGGCTCAATGAGAAACCATACATGTTAAGGGTAGCTGGTTGTTAATCGGATCATAAACAGCCACAGCAAACCTAGGGTGTAGTTGTAGGATTGGAACAATAGAAATGATGTGGCTGCCGGTAGGAAGAGAGTGGGGTGGACCCTATGTGAAGCTCTAATGGATTGGCGTAGGATATTTTACATCCTATCTTGTGTATGATTATAATAAATATGGGTTATACAAAATATATTCATGAATTTCCTTGCACAAAATCACTCTCGCATAAAGAGATCTCACCTTGCCAGTTTCAGTCCCTTTCTGAATGAGCCGTTTAAGGGCTCTGACACTTTTATGCAAATAAGCTGTTGCTGGCCATGCCCCACCCATCCCATGTGTATGCAGGCAAGGGAAGGAGCCAGAGTGGTTCTATGCAAATTTACTTAGGGTGATGTGAGAATAAGGGAGCCATCCAAACGACTCATAGAAGCATATGATTTCTGACACCAAAATCTTTCAACTGACTCACAGAAGCGCTTTTTTGCGCTAGGAGTGTTTATAGGAGCAGTAGAGACCCAAGTAGAAATACAAAAGCACACCTAAATGGGTTTTGCATAATATAATTAACTATTATCTAATTAGCTACATTTGGAGTATGCCATTGTACAAGTTGCTTTGAAAAAAAAAAAAAAAAAAGTTGCTTTGAACTGTGGTACACTTATGAATAGCTGAATATTTATTTATTTCTTTATTTTTACAGTGACTGGAATGAGCCCCCTGTCACCATACCTAAATGTCGATCCCCGATACCTTACTCAGGTGAGCTGTATGGCCTCTATTCCTCTGCAACATGAGTTATCCTAATATTGTGCATTCTGAAAAGATGGATGAAAAGATTTTGTAATGTGACACAAAGAGGAAATATATTTTTCTATCATTATACAGTTTTCTTACAGTAGTTTATTCTTTCCAGTTATTACACAGGCCTTAAAAATTTCAGAGCTAAGTTTAGGGATGCTGGTATGTGAATGTGATGGCCCATTACTATTATTGTATAACAAAGAAGCTAGATACAGTACATCTGCAAAGTTAGCCATATTTCAGAGCCAAGAGAAAGAATGTGTTTTGAAAGAGACTTTTTAAGACTGTTGAGCTTTAGTGAGATATTTTTAAACCATGTATACTGAGATTTTCTGTTCTTTAGTGAGATTTCCCTTTATTTTTAAAATATACTTTTAGTTTAATTATAATGCATCTGTGGCAGTGAACACGGATGGAGGGGAACCACAATGTTCCTAAGCTCCCCCACCCCCAGTTTTCCTGCCAGCTGTTGGGATCGAACTGGGGACTTTCCAATCCCAAGCCTGCTTCTATAACTGTTCGGCAAGGGCTGCATACATATCTCCAGAAATGTATAGACACTTGCTCATGTAAAATTAATTAGGTGTTGGAACATTGTTGTGAGGATTTGATTTGAATTGAGCCAGAAAAGCATTAATGATGTCAAGCAGTGGTATTGGAATTTTAGCTCTGGATGACTCCTACTTATCCCATAAATGTACTACGTGGAGTACCATTACTACAGCAAGCAGGCTTGGAGGCTTTCATACCTGTCTAGCTCTCTCTTGGTATTGGACATGGTAACCACAGGTTCATGTAAATGTATTTGAATACATTGAATTTGATTCATATTACAGGATGCAGATGAGTTCATTTTGCCCACGGGTGCCAACAAGACCAGAGGTCGTTTTGAGTTGGCTTTCTTCACTATTGGTTCATGCTGTATGACAGGTAGATTTCACTCACGGTCTTACTGTCTATTCTAGGTTTGTAATAGTTGTGATGTAGTGTTTTACCTCCTAAGTTATTATATATATATATATATATATATATATATATATATATATATATATATATATATATATATATATATATATATATATACACACATAACAGCTTCTCACACTCTAACACTGATTTGTTCATCCCTTATTCCCCATGTGAATGGTTTTACCATCAGGTGCGTTATTTGGAGCCGTCAATGGACTTAGAATGGGAATCTCTGAAACCAAGAATATGGGCTGGTCTAAACCCCGCAATGTGCAGTGAGTACTTTACCATTATCTGGATATGCTTAGGAATGATGAGAAGAAGATTAATACAGTGCCTTGCAAAAGTATTCAACCCCTTGGCATTTTTCTTGTTTTGCTACCTGACAACATGGAATTAAAATGGATTATTTGAGGGTTTTTGCATCATTTATTGTGAAGCAATCAGATAGGACAATATAACAATGTGCATAACCATTCACCCCCCTAAAGTCAATACTTTGTAGAGCCATATTTGCGGCAATTACAGCCGAAAGTCACCTTGGATATGTCTCTGTGAGCTTGCCACATCTTGCCACTGTTTTTTTGCTCATTCCTGAAGGCAAAACTGCTCCAGCACCTTCAAGTTAGATGGTTTCCGCTGGTGAACAGCAATCTTCAAGTCTTCTACAGATTCTCAATTAGATAAAAGTCTGGGCTTTAACTAGGCCATTACTATACATTTACACTATTCCACTTAACCCACTCAAGTGTTGTTTTAGCAGTATGCTTTGGGTCATTGTCCTGTTGGAAGGTGAACCCACATTCAAGTCTCAAATCACTGACAGACAGAAACAGGTTTTGCTCAAGAATATCCCTGTACTTAGCACCATCCATCTACCCCTTGAAACTTGGATCAGTTTCCCAGTCCTTGCTGTTGAAAAACATCCCCACAGCATGATGCTGCCACCACCATGTTTTACTATGGGGATGGTGTTCTTTGGGTGATGAGATGTGTTGGTGTTACATCAGACAAAGCATTTTCCTTATTGGCTGAAAATGGGAGTCTCCCACATGCCTTTGGGCAAACTCAAAACGAGCCTTCCTATTTTTTTGTATAGCTAAGGGGGTGAATACATATGCACATGCCAATTTTCAGTTTTTGAAACCCTCATGCTGTATCCAAGCATATTAATGGAAAGTTGAGTGGAAGGAAAAAGTGTGGTAGAAAAGGTGCACAAGCCACAGGGATAACTGCAGCCTTGAAAGGATTGTCAAGAAAAGGCCATTTAAAAATTTGGGGGATATTTACAAGGAGTGGACTGCTGCTGGAGTCAGTGCTTCAAGAGCCACCACACACAGACGTGTCCAGGACATGGGCTACAACTGTCACATTCCTTGTGTCAAGCCAGTCATGACTCAGAAACAATGCTAGCAGCGTCTTACCTGGGCCAAGGAGAAAAAGGACCGGAGTGGTCCAATATCTTGTTTTCAGATGAAAGTAAATTTTGCATTTCATTTGAAAAATCAAGGTCCTAGAGTCTGGAGGAAGAAAGGAGAGGCACAAAATCCAAGCTGCTTCAGTCTAGTGTGAAGTTTCCACCATCAGTGATGGTTTGGGGAGCCATGTCATCCTGATTTTGGACCACTGTGTTATATCAAGTCCAAAATCAGCACAGCGGAAAGTCAAAAGCACCAATACCTGGTTTAATAACCACAGTATCACTGTGCTTTATTGGCCAGCAAACTCGCCTGTCCTAATCAACATAGAGAATCTATGGGGTATTTTCAGGAGGAAGGTGAGAGACACCAGACCCAACAATGCAGACAAGCTGAAGGCTGCTATCAAAGCAACCTGGGCTTCTATAACAACTCAGCAGTGCCACAGGGTGATCGGCTACATGACATGCCGCACTGATGCAGTAATTCATGCAAAAGGAGCTCGACCAAGTATTGAGTGTATATACTGCACATACTTTTCAGTAGGTCAACATTTCTGTATTAAAAATCAGTTTTTAAATGGGTCTTATATAGATCTTTAGGGTTTTCATTGATTCTAAGCCATAATCATCAAAATTAAAAGAAATAAACGCTTGATTTATCAGATAGATCATCTGTTAGTAATGAATCTATATAATGAGTTTCACTTTTTGAATTAAATTAATGAAATAAATTCCTTCGCCTGGAAATTTACCCTTTTAGAGAGAGAAGGTTTTGTTCCAAAGCAACAATATGTGAAATGTAAAACAGATTAGATCAGTATTGATTTTGTAGTTTAATTCCAATACATTTCTTGAGAAAAATCATATCTTATAATATTCAGCCATTAGAGGGCAGTCTTTACTGTGGGTTGATTTTGTTGCGTGAATAGTTTGTCTCTATAAAAGCTGCTTCTGCGCTTGAGGGCACTCTCAGATCAGATGACTCATTCACAGAGTGGAGGTGGTGTCTCTCTCTCTCTCTCTCTCTGTCTCTCTCTCTCTCTCTCTCTGTCTCTCTCTCTCTCTCTCTCTGTCTCTCTCTCTCTCTCTCTCTCTCTCTCTCTCTCTCTGTCTCTCTCTCTCTCTCTCTCTCTCGCTCTCTTTCTCTCTCTCTCTCTCTCTCTCTCAGTAGACAGCAGAGAATATGTGGCCAGTACTGCGCTCTGTATGACAGTGTTCTTTTATGTCAGTTTTGCTTTCTAGAAGTGTGAATGTAGCTGTTGCCAAAACTATATGACTGTCAGAAGCAGTGCTGTATAGGAAAAGAAATTCATAGGCCTCATTTTAAAGGTAAACAGTTGAAAATATCAGTTAATGATCAGACTGAAAATAATGTCCAGTTGCTGTGTTATAAAAGCATCACGTACACAATTTCACATGTTTCCTGTTCAGAATTCACCAGCGTACAGAGAGGTGCTTTGTTGGTGTAATCTGCACTGCAATGTATATGTAACCAGATTTATGGTCCGACTTCAGCTCAATTTAAGCTACAACACATTGTATAAGCAAGTTCCTGCAACAAGGGTCTGTGAGGCACACATTTTAATTTCCTCTTTTTTTGTAGTCCATTTTGTGGTTAATTAGTACTTATGAAATGAGGCATTTTAACTGCATTTGTTCAACTTTTTGAAAATCATCTTAAACACAGCTATGTGTACAGACTTGTGTGATGTTGTCAGAGGTCAAGGCCACAGTATTAGTCTTTGTGTGTAAATTTAACTAGGTGCCTTCATGGGTGACCAAAGGGTGCCTGAGATCCCTCACATACGCATGATCAATAGAGCTTGTGGGGGAGGAAGCCTCCCAGGGGAAAAATACCCCAATCATTATTTTCTCTCCTAAAATAACATATACCTTTTTATTTACTTATATTTTATTAATGTTTGTCATCATTTTAACTCCTACAGTGAATCAATAGAGGGCACAGTTTAATCTTGAGATATAGTAATTTAAGGGGTAGTTTTCTAGACAGGGATTAAGCCTAGACTATATAATCCTGGACTATACACTGCTAAACCTAGACTATGCTAATCTTGGACTACATACTGCTTTCTATGAAAAAATCACTTGTAGTAGTCCTGGAACAGGTTTAATCCCTGTCTGGGAAACCACCCCTAAGTGCCTTTTGATTAATAACACATATCTGAACACTGCAAAGACTGTGTTGCCCATTTTTACTTTATGAGTAGAGGAGCCGGTGAATGTGTTAGTGGTAGAGAGACACACACGGTACAGCACACTACCACACTGTTCTGTCATGTGACTTGTCATGGAGAATCTCAGGAATGTTGGTGAAAGGTTAGCTGTCCCTACATGTTATTCTTAAAAGCTGCTGTGGAAAGATACAAACACGTTTGTGTAGAACAAGAGTCCTCTTGTTGTGTTACATTAGAGCAATAGTATTGTTAATAGTATATTACAACCTGTCTTCATGTTTAAATACAACCATTATATATATTTAAACATACAACCACTATATATATATATATTGTGGTATATATAATTAAAATGAACCTGTAACTTTATATAAATATTATAGCTGAATATGTTTTCCTCTCACACCCGTCAGACAGAAGTCACTTATAAATAATATTCAACAATTAGTCTAGCTTTTTTCCCCCCTAAAGCTGTCTGTCTGAAGAATGAGTTCTTTTAGTGAAAGGGCATTTCCCTGTCTTTCTCTTGTAGAGTGCTAAACCTGGTGACCCGTCAGGGCGCTACATGGGCAAACACTCTGGGCTCTCTTGGTAAGTGCCCTAGTTTCTGTGCCTGTGACATTCTTTAATGCCTCTTCAGAGTGTAATCACATGAACTGTGTGAATAGAATGCAAAGGACATTTTAATTATGTAGTGAATTAATAAATAGCCCTTTGTCTGCATGAAAGTGCCATTATCTTATCTGAGATTTGTTTGTGCCTATATGTGTGGACAGCTCTCTTGTACAGTGTGTTCGGTGTGGTCATAGAGAAGGCCAGAGGAGCAGAAGATGACCTCAACACTGTGGTTGCTGGCACAATGACCGGTGTCCTCTACAAATCTCCAGGTGAGGAAACAAAGCCACATTCAGAATAGAAACCATTTCCTTGCTGCAGTGCAGGAAAACAAGTTAATCAATGTGTATAAAAGGAAAAAAAGAGAGGTCAAAGAAATCAATATTGTATGTCTAGGAAAGGTATTGTGTTGTTGATGTGTAGCCAGTGTTTGCTGAACACTGATTTTCAGATCCTGTTATGTCCAAAATATGCTGCGCTAATCAGATACAAATAGCCTTGTTTATTTCAAAGAAAGAGGATCATGTTTCACCTACAGTGTCCATCAAATATTTTGCTATCTGTTGTAATATTTTCTCTGTTACTTTTTAAGAAATAATGTTAAGACGTAATGTTAAAGAAAAACAGTTATCTTTAAATACTACTGCAATGTTGAGCTTCATTGCTGCATATTATGATCCAATAAATTTAAGGTACTGGCTGACTCCCTTCAGATAATCCAATCTATAAATCCAAAATAGCATATGTTAAGCAGTTATTGCTTCCTGAAAGCCAATTAAGACTATGTTTATTATTAAACCTGTTTAGACCAGTTATTGTGTGACAAAATACATTTCCGCATGCATGCCATAAAAATGCTGGCCAGTGTAGCCATCTGTTCACTGAGATAAAAGGTCTGGGTAGTTAGCATTCCCCTCTAAGCACATTCGACTGGTCAGTAGTGTCATGTTAGCAGAATTAACTGTGAACAAGTAGGGGAGGAAAGATCTGGGAACATAAAACATAAAAGGCATTTTATAATATATTTTTAATTAGGGCTGGACAATAATTCAATATCAATATATATTGCAATATAAATGTTTCAATAACGACACATACACATTTTCAGTATGTCAATATACATAATATAGAGCATGATTATGAGCATTAATATTGGCAAGAGCACAGAGATTTTAAAAGCCAAGATATAAATTTTGGCCATATCGTTCAGCTCTGTTTTTAATCATCATGTTAAACTGTTTAGCAAATTAATATGAAAACAGAAAATCAGCAGAAACATATTGTATTTTAATTTTCTCCACATAGAGAAGTTTTAAGTAACTTTTACTAAGGGGGAGTACAAGCCAATGGATGGAATTTGCAATAAATTAACTGGGGCATAAATTGCATTAAAAACACACACACACACACACACACACACACACACACACTGTGAAACGCTAGTTGCCCCTAAACTTCTGGCTGGTTCTTTTTTTGGAAGCAGAATTGCTCAACTCATTGACAGACACACGTGTGACTTGTAAGGAAGGATGAAAAGTGCACTAGCCATTGCCTGGCTTATCAGCATGACGAAGAAATCTTGTATAGTATTGAATCCAGATGGATTTCCCAGAGGGTTGCCTTGCAGTGGAACACAGAAAATTGCTTGAGAAACAGGTTTTTCATTAAGCAGCTCAACAGTTCAGGAATTTTTCAAACAGAACATTGAGATTGTGTAAGGTTTGGGAGATTCTGGGTCAGACTGAAGTTGTGGGCAATCATAGGAACTCTGTAAGCCAAAAAGTAAAAAAAAAAAAAACCCAAAAAACAAAAACATTCAAACCGAAAAAGAAAACAAGTTGTCACATGTCTGCTCAGTCTGAGCATGTTTAAAGAAGAACTGGTCTGTATCTATTGATAGCCAACTATGTATTTGTCTAAGGCATGAAAACCCCTTTAACGCTCAACAGCCAGAAACAATCTAGGACTTTTATGGATCTGACAGCATTTTTTAGATGTTCTTTCTTATTAAATAACTGAGGACACCAGACCAAACCCTACAATATTCCAGCATGCTCTGCAGTTCTCAGAAGAGACAACCTTCGAAAGCAGGCCTGTGTCTGTGTAGGGTGTGAGGTGTGATACACAGGGGAAAAGGCCAGTAAATTTTGACCAGTCAGCTGTAAAGTGCAGGTTGGAGTTCAATTTCAGATAAAGCTATTTTCAAAGCAGCCCCCAGCCCCCATTCAACCTTCTCTGTTCAGTCCAGCTGATTTGGTTCTGACCTCTGTGAACCTGCTCCCTCCTATCACGAGTTCACGGATTGATTCCAGTGATAGTCGTAGCTCACGTGCCCTTCACACCGGTGTCAAATCATTTTGTTTTTTCCTAAGAGTGCGGAAGCTATATTGATGTTATCATATAAAAGGTCATTAAGCTATAAGCCTTTTTTACAATTCGCTTCAGATCCTGTTCAAAGTCTCATGTTCTGCAAACTGTGAGCTATGTTTTCTTTATTTTTCACATTATTCAGCAGCTGAGTAAACAGAAAAAGAACGTGGACGTGCAGAGGTGCAGGGTTGTAGAGAAAACACATGAAAGAACCTAGGGTATATAATACACACACACACACACACACACACATATATATATATATATATATATATATATATATATATATAATAAATATACATATATATTTATTTATAATATAATATATCATTAAATATACATATATATATATATATATATATATATATATATATATATATATATATATATATATATATATATTTATTTATTAAACTGAAACACCTGGTTTTAGACCACAATAATTTATTAGTATGGTGTAGGGCCTCCTTTTGCGGCCAATACAGCGTCAATTCGTCTTGGGTTGTTTTGTTTGTGTGTGTTTTGTTTGTGTGTGACATATACAAGTCCTGCACAGTGGTCAGAGGGATTGTAAGCCATTCTTCTTGAAGGATATTGGCCAGGTCACTACGTGATGCTGGTGGAGGAAAATGTTTCCTGACTCGCTCTTCCAAAACACCCCAAAGTGGCTCAATCATATTTAGATCTGGTGACTGTGCAGGCCATGGGAGATGTTCAACTTCACTTTCATGTTCATCAAACCAGTCTTTCTCCAGTCTTGCTGTGTGTATTGGTGCATTGTCGTCCTGATACACGGCACCGCCTTCAGGATACAATGTTTGAACCATTGGATGCACATGTAACATGCAATGTTGTAGTTAATGAAGACTGGCCACCAGGCTGCTCCAATTTAGCCATGAAACCTCCCACACTAAAATGACAGGTGTTTCAGTTTCATTGTCTAACCCCTGTATGTATGTATGTATGTATATATATATATATATATATATATATATATATATATATATATATATATATATATATATATATATATATATATATATATATATATATAATTCTGAGACCCCAAGTGATCAAATGCCTTAATTGATTTGTGAAACATTTTTGTAACTTCAATTAGCATACAGAATCTACTTTTTTCTTACTTTTACTTTTTTCCTTAAATAAAACAATAGAAAATCCAAATCCTATGTAATTCAGTATATTCATATGTGTATTTTTAGACTATGCAGAATAAGTACACTGGCATTTATTCTTAGTTGTAGGATATGGTTTGTTTAATAAATATTATTTCTAGCATTGTGTGCATTTAGGGAAGCTAAGAAACAAAGCGGATTCATTCCATAGTAAATGTGTAAAGGTTTTTAGCAACCGTCTATTTTTAATGCATATAGAGAACACAAAACAAATCTGTACTGGCATTGTTCTGTTTGTGTAATCTGAGGTCCAGTCTTTACAATATGTCAGAATGAGTAAGTTTTTTTTTTTTTTTTGCTGTGACTGTGGGTAGTGTCCTCTACTGAAGGTGACGGGTGTGGGCTTGGTGTTGGGAAAAGAATAAATGTAGGCTCTGACTAAGCAATTGCGCAGTGCTTAGCTCATCCCACACTTATCAGGGCTCCCCTGGCAGTGGGTGTGGAGGACCTGCATCGTTACATGAGAACGCTATCAGTGCTTATCTCAGTCTGCTGAACTCAATGAAGAGTTTTGTCTCGGTTAGACCCTTCTCTTTTGCGTCTGGCTCAGAAATGTTCTGGGTAGTTTTTGGGTAGGTGAGTCTAAAAGTGGACCGCAACTGCCCACTGGGAGCTTTGACATACTTCACATTGCTGTAATGGAAAAATGCAGATTAACACTAATGAGTAATGTTTTATAATAAATAATGTTATGGAAATATTTAATTACTCTATGTGAAACCTGTATCATTTTCATAACAATTGCACCCACCAGACAGTCAAGAACTTTGTTCTGAAGCTTAAACTTGACTGACATCTTTGCAGTTTGGCAGCAGTCATTGGTTACCTTTCTTTGACCGTCTACTCTGACTCTGCACTGCTTAGACTGGTCATGGCACCAGTAATCTTTGCTTGTGCTCCCGAATCCCAGCTTTGTTTACACTTTGAAGCTAATTATTATGTCTCACTTGCATAAAAGAAACAGTCATCTGTTTGGGCTTGAAATAGTGTTTAATCCCATCAGTGCGGTTGCATCAGTGCATTAATATTTTTCTTTTTTGTTTGTGTGTGTGTCTTGTAGGGGGTCTACGTGGAGCAGCTCGAGGGGGTATGGTTGGCCTGGCACTCTCTGGACTTTATGCCCTGTACAATAACTGGAACCATCTGAAAGGCTCTACCATTCGCTACTGAACCAGAGTTGATGCACTGGTCATTTCATGCTACTGAAAGCTGTCCTACTACAAAAGACTGAATATTTGGTACATGGATTTTAGGGAGATTGTGCATGCAAATTTCAGTTCACCCTAATGCTTTAAATAATTCACTTATAAATCCATGTTTTGCAGACTTTTTTTATGTAATGTTTTTTTTCTTTAGTATTTTTGAAAATAACTGATGCGTTGTGATTTAGTTTTACATTAATACAGAACAAATGCTTTCTGGTCAAATTGGGCACAGCATTTCCATCCAATGTATTATTTAACCAGTTTAAGACTGTGTAAGTAACTTCTGTATATATATATATATATAATGTTTATGTGCATCATATCTACTACTGGCCATGATTAACCATTAATTATAATAACAATAATAGCATAAAGCAAATTATTAAAAAGGAAATTGGCCTAGGACTGTAATATAAAACCATATCACTTAGAAAATATAAACAGATATGATCAAAAGTTTAGGTGAGCTTTAAATAACCTACATTATATGGCCAAAGTTCTACAGACTCCTGCTAATAATGACTAGATGGTTTTTATCTTTGCAGTAGCAGCATCCTTCTGGGAAGGCTTTACTCTAGATGTTGGAAGATTTCAGTGAATATGAATGCATTCAGCCATGAGAGCATGTAAGGTCAGGAACTAATGTTGGAGAATTAGTTTTGGATCACAAATTTCCCTTCAACTCCAGTGTTATTGAATGGAATACAAGGACACACAACTGCTTAATTACTTATCAGCTATGCATACTTGCACCATTAGTTCAATTACATAACAACTGATTATAGATGTGGCATTGGCATCAGGACTTGTCCCTCAGTATAACAGGTGTCAGTGACAAACTGTGAGGTTGAAAAATCTAAATAAAGGCCATAGTCAAAACTACGCCACCGTTCGGCCTTTTGTTAAGAAGTACAAACTCTTGTGGTGAGTTCAGCAATATGAAACACCTTTGTAGTCAACTGTGGATGATTACAGAGCGAATGAATACAGGATATTAGCCTATGGCAAAATTACAATGCTCTTTTGTGGGTTTACCGCAACATGCAAAGCACTGACACCTCTGGAATATACAGGGTGGTTTGCAAAAAAGTACCAAAAAAAGCCTCCACAGTTCACACAGACAAAGAAGAGGAAACTGTGGAGAGTGGAAAAGGATCTGATAATTATGTGAAGCAGGTCTTTATCATCTGTGAAAGATACTGACGTAGGCTTGTTTATTTTCCAGCAGAATTAAAATTCTTGTGTGACTAGACTGCAGCAGGAGGAACTCTAAAGTGCAGTATTTAAGCTGCTTGTGTGAAGTGCCAAACATAGAAAACATACCAAAGCAGGTTACTGCAGTAACTACATTTTTCAGGGCCAGAAAGTGAAATACCTTTACTGGTCAAATAAATTGCTTAGGCTCATAATGTCAACAGACTTTACCAGATTATCATTTACCAGCTGCAAAGTTTCAGGGTCCAACTGATAGCCAAAATGTTTGTAATAAATGTTCATTCACCTATAAAAATGTTCATTACACATATGTATAATTTATTAGTTTCACACCAGATGTGACCAAGAGCCATAAAATATATTTGAGAAAAAGAAAATAGGCAGATTTGGGGGGGGGGGTAAAACTGAGCAAAGTATTCAGTAAAATTGTAAGATTTTGCAATAGTATTTTTGTCTTTACTGTTCTGTGAACATGCTGTCATCTCTCCTGAAACAACACTTTTGCTGTTCTGGTCATTTGCCTGAAGGCATTTTCTCAAACATAACCTTAATACCAACCTATAACACAGGTTCTTGTGGCCAGAATCTTTTCACTCACAAAGGGGTTAAAATGGCTGACACCTGCTCACCTTTACTGAACCAACATTAACTAATTTCTGGGGAGGCTTTATACTACCCACGTGGACAGACATCATCACATGTCTGTGTGGATGGACATAATAGTGGCCTAATTCAATGTGATCAGTGGGTGTAAGTAGGAAGTAAATATTGTTCATGAAGTGGATGGTATGTGCAAAACTGCTAAAGAGCACAGAAGTGTCCATAAAATATTTAGCATTATTTGTTAAGCAATCAGAGCAACGGCCGTGTTGTCACTGCTTTCAGCGGACATGCAAGCTTCACTTCCCCCCCCACTCAGTTACAACAGCAATCCAAGTTTTTCTTTATCAGCAAACAATAAGAAAATTCCCAACATAAAGAAGAAATTTAGCCAAAATGTAATAGTTTTAAAGATATTTATTAAGAGTTAAATATGGTAGGGACAACAGCAGAGGACAGAAAGCATGTTAGCAATAACCTTCCGAACAGCTTTAGCCAAAGTGTTACATCTCATACACAATAGTGAACAGTGCTACACTTAAAGGAGAGAGTATGGGCTCAAGGAGGGAGCTTTGAAAAATACTTGCTGAGGACCATCTTGAGTGGATAGGTCCTAAGTAATTTAAAAAAAAAAGTGGCATTATTTTGAAATGTAACATATTGCACAGACCCCTTGGTCCTTTAGTAAAGGGCTTGGTGTAGACCCAAAATTAAGTGTTTGATATGAAGGAGGGTAAAAATCATTTCATATCTTGGATCAATTGAATCGATTCTTAACTATTTAACAAAACTATTTTCTCTTACTCAAGCCCATGCTTTCTGGTGCACTTTAGGTTTTGAGATCCAGTTACAGTGGCAGAGCAGAACATAAACAGTGGTTATATTTTGAAACCATGGCAGTTTTATTTCCAATAAATATTTTATGTGATAAATATCTGCCCCACTATTCGGGCAGTGCTGAGAAACGTCCACTCCACAGTAGGATAGAACAGGTTGTTCTCTGTCTGAGAGCTCATTCAGATTAATCTAATACATTGTGGCAAACTTCAGGCACAACATAATGAAGCAGTTCAAATAATATAACGTGCAAAATGCTGTGCTAGTTGTTTACCTATTCCATGAATATATGTACTGATTAAACACTGATTTTTGGTTAGACTGAGACAACTGCATGTTAAGCTTTCTATACATTGGGGGGGGGATACGCTTATTCAAATATTCCCAACAACATTGCCTTTTAAGCTAAATAAAAATAACGTTAAAATATTCTAGCATATTTTGGCATAAGCCTTCTTTCAAAAAATTTTAAAAAGGACAATAAAGTTAAACAGGGGCCAATGAAAAAACTCTGCTACAGATCTGTCCTCTTCCAGGTGCACAAGAACTGATTCCATGAAATCTAGCATCCTAAACATGTGCATGATTAAAATAAACATTCATCCTCTATCCACCCAAAGAGAAAATTAGATATTCTTCTATGCAAATGCACCACTAAATCTGGCTCATTCATTATTTTATGACAATTAGATCAAACACTTGATCCACGTTTTTGGCACTGCATTTTTGGGACCTCTATGCATAGGCATACCATTAAAGAATCCCATGTATAATATTTCAGTTCATCGCCAATTTGAGGTGACAGCTTGTTTGAGCTTATTTTGAGAGATCTTATCAACTACATCCTTAACAATCTAAACATTAAAAGATTAGCGAGAGAGCCCAGAGCTTATAGAACATGAAAAGTAAGGCCATTGGAGATAGTGTGCGATGATCAGCAATTCAGTGAGTCCACCATAAGGTTTGTGAGACTGAGGCAGTTTTCACATCTGAAAAAGAGAAAGTTAAGTCTCTTACATTTCTCTTCCACTAACAAAATGAGCAAAGTATTTTAAACTATGACTCATACGTAATTCTTACCTGTGTCGGTGCTTGATGTAGCCACTTTTCTTTATCCCCATCAAGTTTAAGACAGGAAAATATGTCACATACTGTGGGAAGACCAAGTCTGTCCTGTAACCAAAAAAAAAGACTTTTAGACAATCCCTCAAACGTTTAAAACAAGCTGATGAAACTGATTCTACATCATTATTCAGGTTAAGCTTCACCATTGTAAATATCCATTGGCCTTACCTGTGCATTGGCCCTCTTGCGTAGCAGCCATTTATCCTCATCTGACTCTTTGCTAATGGACTCTAATGGTTTTTTTATGCTGGGTGTGTCAGTGCTGCTGTGCTTTTTTTCTGGCAGGACCCAGCTTTCAGGCTGCAGAGGTTTGTGGAAGGGACTGCTATCAGACTCCCTGACTTTGGAATTGAAACTGGTGCTCTTTTCCTCCTGACTGCCCTTCTCCTCGCTAAGGGCACATGGAAACACCCAAGCTGAGAGGGAGGTCTGAGTGGTGGTATTTTTGCTAGGATGAAGCCAGGCCTCTAGAATAGCCTGCACCTTCTGCTGCTGCTCTTGCTGCTGGAAGATGGCAGACTTGCTGGTGACGTTCTTGTCCACATACATGCCATTCTTATCTCTGCCTTCTTTCTTGAGGAGCCAGAAACCCAAGGCCTCTTTCCCACAGTTATCATCACACACGCACTGAGCGAAGCTGGCACAGGTTTCATTAGCCTTGCATGTGGTCTCCAAAGGAATGGTCTGCTGGAGCCACATTTCGAGCGGAGCTGGTGCGACGGGAGAGGGAGCTGGAGTACTGGTGGCCGTAGGTGGAGGAGTCTTCAGGCACTTGAGCTTTCCCAGGTTCTCAATCTCCACAGCCTTGACACGGGAACCACAGCAGGAGCCGCAGTCTGACTTGAGAAGCCACTCGCTAGAAGAAAAGTTTTCATTGAAGGGTTTTAAGACCTGTTTCCAGCGATCCGCATCTAAAATGGGGTTTGTCACTGCCAGTTTGCTGGTGTTTGGAGTGATGAGCCAGTCACTGAGCACGTCAGAGTCAATCTCTTCATCACTTTCCATTGGAATTTGTTCCTCTTCCTCCACATCCAGGAACTCACTCTCGTCTATCTTCTCAATGGAGAAGGCAGAGCTACTGTTGCTGGCATTGCTACAGGTGCGCTCACGTATGGGGGAGTTCTCTTTCAAGAGCCACAGTTCTAGATCTTTGAGTTGACCCCACGCTTTCTGAAAATCAAATGGGACGAGTGGGCGGTACACCTGATAAAATAAGAAAAAGACAAATACAGCTTAATGAATGACAGCATTCCATTTAGATTTAAGAGATCATTCTTGAAATGCTTATGACAGGCATTTTTGCTAACATATGGAGAAAAATATATAAACATAAATAATACCTGGGGATTCTCCTTAGAAGCCAAAAGCCAATCCTGAGGGTTTTCACTAGACTGGTATCCAACTGGACCGTTGGTTACAGGGTGGCTGCCAAGAAGCCATTCAGCAAGTGGGGCCCCCCATTCGAACTCTAGCTTCTACATAAACAAAACCACCAGGATGTTATTTTGTAACATGATTAAGAGGGAGATTCCATACATATCAGCAGTATTATATCTACTGATATTTAAAGACACAACAAAGACAAACCTCTCTCTTGGGAGTGACATGGTAGTTCTGTAAGAGCCACTGCCTCTCAGCAGAAATTGTGCTTTGAGCAGTCAGACTGGCAGGCGTCTTCACCATCTGCTGAAGAAGGGATAATAATGAGGGTCTAATTACCACAGAACGTCCAGTGTCGCGCACACAATTTCCATCGGATAAAACAGGCAGCATGGGTGTAGAGCAGACAGGATGCAACTCAGTGGAACAGCTGCGTTCATCCTATTTCTCTCAAAGTTATTCATAGCTGTGAGACAGCATGACAGTGGGGACTATGGCATATTTGCACTTATTCAGCTGCCTAGTAAAATCCAAAAGCCAAAGAATTAATCATTTAATTTGGGATTAAACCCGTGTTATGCAAAACTGATGTGCAAGACATTGACAAACCTGGGTGGAAATGGTCCCAAAAGATGTAATAGCTTGGCGCAAAGAGCGAGCATCTGCTTCAAAACTCATCTCTGGTGTTTCTTCAGGAGACAGGTTCAGACCAGAAAATCTAAACAGAGTACAAGCAGAAACACCCATGAGCGCGCACACACACACACACACATATATATATATATATATAAAATTTTGTTTTTCCCTCTCATGAACTGTATACATTGTGTGACTGTGTATGATCAAGTTTTGCCTCTGTAAACAACAGGTAAAGAGAAGGGCTTAAACCACTACAGTGCCTCTATTGAAGAGTCTAGCCTGTAAATAGTAATTTGGCCTGTTGAGGCAAACATGCCAGCTAAGCTACATCTAGTAAAAGAGTGCAAGCTGAGCTGTGGCTTACTTCTCTAAGCAGCTAGTTATTTGGTTGGCAAGGTCGTTGCTGTTGGAATTCTCCAGCTGATGAATGAGAATGTCAAACTGGCCCCGGAGCTGCATGTGAACAGACACAAAAACATTATCAAACATGGAATTAAGTACTTTGGCCCCAACAGCTTGGACAGACCAAATGGCAACATTTCCCAAGGCTGTAAAGGACACACAAAAAAAATGATAGATTTACAATACAAAAATATATATATATATTAATTTATTAATGGTTTGGAGATTGGCCTGAATAATAAGATAATTCTTAGAGCTTGACAAACTGACCCAATGAAGTTGTTGTAGCTGCTGCTGCAGAGACTCTCCTTTCAGCTGCTCCACCAGGTCAATCTGCTCCAGCAGCCACACTTCACGAGAGCGCAGGGTCTCCAGGTGTCTGCTAATACAGCTGTGCAGCTGGGACTTCACCTGAAAATTTAGAGGAACAGAAAACTGTAGTTAAATTCAAGGTAACCAAAAACAACAGAGTAGGTGAATACATATTGATGAAATAAGAATTTCCAGATGAGGGGACACACCCACACACAAAACCAATACCAGCCTTGAGAAGTCTGAAACTGACTTAATCTCCTGCAGTTATTGGTAAGAAAAGGTCATGGACATGTTACACACTGACCTACAATCAGCAGAGAAAACATGTCACTTAAAAGCAACTAAATTAACCAGAAATAATCCACGTCTGGTGAGAATTCAAGAGAATAAACTACCTAGTTTCCTTCCAGTCCTTCCAGGGGAAGATGAGCTTGAAAAGAAATTAGCCACCAGTCCCAAAATTCACAGGAACAACAAGAAGCTCCAGCAAATGTTAGGTCACAAGAGAGACGCACTGCTCCAGTGAGACAGAGAATATGAGGCTAAGCATTTACCTTCATCCTATTTATAGGACAGGTGCTTAGGAGTCTCCTTGTCTGACATGTTTAACTGTGATCTCAGTCAACCTCTTCCTATAGAAATATATTCTGGTCTTAGTACAATTACAACCAAGTAGTAATTATTAACCACAACAAGGCCATTGTAACACCAGCCTAACAGACACGTCCCACCTTGCCCATCCATATCACAACAGCACTCTCAGCCTCATGGCTTAAAATGTGGCCATCACGTCATGTGCATGTGGTATATGCCCTGCATCTTTGATAAAAAAAAAGACCTCTTTCTCTTGCAGTCCCACAAAGGATTAGCCAAAATACCTCCATGGAAATCTCCTAAACAAAAGTGCTTTCAGCAGACAGCACAAAAAACTAAGCTGACAATAAATCACAGACAAATGCTAAACGAGGCTGCTAATGCTGCAAGGGCTCCTACAGTCCAATGAATGATCAGAAATTTGTACCCAATAAGGCTTTTAAAAATGCCAAAAGTATATTTAAGAAAGTCTCTCACCTCTCTTGAATTTCCCCTGAGTTGGGCCTCAGCCTTCATCACCCCAGCAATGGCCTCATCCAGCTGGGTCCGGGCCTGAGCACACTGCCTCAAGGTAGTCTTCTCTCTTTCCCCTACTGGTGACATGCTGAAAATAAGAATGTGACATTTAGAAACTACTCAATATTTTGGTCCACCGACAATCTTTAAAGGAAAAAAACAGCCATTTCTAACATATGCCAATTGTTCAGATCAAGGCAGGAATCAATAAGCATTGGCCCTAAATTTAAGAGAAAAAACCCTTTAATTGGCAAGGGTATTGCAAAAGGGCATTGCTAGGGCTATCTATTTATCTATCTATCTATGTGTGTGTGGAAATCTTTGTCTGGGCCTGTGTTTATAACACAAAAGGCCAAGAAAATCTTTAATTCTTAATGCTGAATGTAGAGCCATGTAGTACACAGCATGTTTGGGTGCCTCAGTCAGATCTAATTCTGTTTAAAATTGAAGATAATGTTTGCGATAACATTCTAAAAATTAGAGTTCCTTTGATCTGAAAAAAATGTAAATGGTTTAAATTGCCATGTCGTATTAAAAACAATTAGCATTTCATCCTCCTCACAGACTGGCAGATTAACAGATCTTGACACATTACCACAATTCAGTGATCATTACAAGAGCAATAAAAAAAACATGCTATTATATTAGTTACACTACATAATTAACTTAGAAAAATTCAAGGAAATGTTATACTTGTTACTACAGGCAGCTAATGTAGTTTCTGTTTTCTCTGATAACAAACTTCCCCCAGCTCACTTTCTGTTTCTTGAATGTCAACACACCCAAGTTTTTCCTCATGCAGCAAGACTGCCTAGCAAAACCACACCATAAATGTGTTCTCATGTTTTTAGTCATTCCAATTGCATGGTAAGTTCTTGGTGTGTGCAAGATAAGTCTTTAACAAACTTTTCCAGCTCAGCACTAAACCAAAAATCACAAGTATAATGCTATAAACAAATATCAGAGATGCTGTGCAAATGTAACTTATTCCAGCTTTAAAACTAGTGGTCGTTTGAGAGTTTGGTTCTGTACAGGGCGGTGGAAAGAGGGACACTGAGAAAATATGTTGAGTGCACACATGGTTTGTTCTTTGCATGTCTGTGCAAAGCATTCACTGTGATCCTGTGTGTAGTTATTTAAAGCAGTTAAGGTTCTTTACAGAAAAACCAGAGAGCTCTGATATGTCAGAGAACCTCTTTGGTACCATGGTGACCTCTGTTCATTAAGATATTAAACATGAACCTAGAGAATCAGCAATGACACTCAAGGGTAACCAAACATGGATTTTACTGATTATAAACACAATTTGGGAAGATGAACTAGTAACCTAATTTTGTATGCCAGAGTCTGTTCGTAAAAGACAATGTCCTGTAGCTTACGCAAATCCTTAGCATAAAGTGCATTAATATTAATCATGTTATTAAAACAAAAATAAAACAATTGTGGCAATTGAACCTTATAAACTGCACTCTGTTCAGAGGCTGGAGCAGCCAGTGTAGTCGCAGCGCTATTTAAGGTGGAACAAATATATAACCAAGAGGACAACTGCCGCTTCGTGTGTATAAAAACGAATATTTTATCCATGTTTTAAAGCCTGAAGAAAATCGTTGTCTGAGAAAGTTAAAAGCCAGAGCCTGTCAGCTACATTGTCATTGCCACGGCCGGATGAGCAGCTAACGACAGCTTCCTATCGCCAGCGCTAAGAATAATAAACAAGCATTGTTTAATCATATCCTCTCGTCCATACCTCGTTTAGTAAAGTCCAACTCACAGCGGCGGTCAGATAGATCCGATTAAATGATGTTTGAGCTCAGAGAAGATGTAAGAGTGGATTAAATGCGGTGTTTCATGGTTTTTATGTGACCGCTGCTGTCTCTAAGCTCTGCCCCCGCCGCCACCGCTCAGACTCAACTCCGCACGTACACAGCTCATAGAGCGGGGCCCGCATAGGGGGGGCGCCGAGGGACGGCCCATAAGCCACAGCACAGACACAATACACGCCAGCGAGACTGCTGACAGTCCAACAGGGTGCCAACACACTAATAACGTCCCTATATTAACTTCTATTGTACACCCAGCAGGTCAAATAAATTATGCCTGAGGAAATCAGAGCGGAAATTAATAGGTTGTTAGAAGATCCATTCACAAAATATAACACAAAATGTAACTTTAATTACAGGCCCAGGATTTAAAAACCTGGCAATGCAGTGCACCACATCCACATCTCAGTAATGCACGTTTACCTTATTCATGTGTATATATATAGTAAAAGTCTCAAACTAGTGAATACAACACACATCTGAATAAAGCTTTGTTTAACAGTAAGTTCAGGAGACGGCTAACAGCCTTGGGAATCTCCTCGGTATATACTGCACACATTTTAGGTCCCAATATTTGAAAAGATGAGCTGTTTAAATATTCTAACCTCCACTAGAACCTTATTTGTGTTTCAAACTTTTAACAAAGCCTGAGGATTTACTCGTTTACTTGAAGGAATTTGTCAGTCTGACTGTTCTCATCAGGAGGTGATAAATCACTTTCAACCCACATTTGAATGCCATGACCTTAAACGTACAAAAACCAGCAGAACACATACACACATTTTTGCAAAGACAACTTTGAAGGTAAAAAGTGAAATATTTTCCAAAGCGTGATTATTCAGTAAGTGTTTCTGAATATAGAAGACCTTTTTTGACATTAAACTAAGTTTCAGGTTAATCAAAGATAACAATAACAGTACTTGTTTATGTTAAATACACAGAAAACCTTAATGTAGGCTACGGAAAAGGAAAATGAAGATGAATAGATGTGCATCCCCTTCTGGTCATAGATTAAAACCCTAAAAACTCATGTCTGTTAATCAGAGCGACTTGTATAGAAGTCAGCTCCAAGGGAGAAAAAAAAAAAAATTCCACCAATGCCTTTTAAGTGGCTTGAGCCTGGTTCATACCTCCCGAGGATGTGGCCAAATTGACGCATTTTTGAAATGAAACAAATGTACGTGGATACGGCAAGAAAATGAGAGTGACAGATTTTCATGACGTAGGATCAGCGTGATTCTGTACATCAACATAGTTCAATTTAGGGCATCGTGCCTTCAAAAAAGTCCCACAATTATATATTTCCACCCAATCCTCACTTTCAATACAAAGCTAAATTCAGATGCTTATTTCATGTCCTTTTGTTCAAAACATCCAGTTCCACCTTAAATTTTGCTGTAGCCACAGGTGCTATAATGTAATTGCACTGCGTATTGAGGTGGATCTAAAGATTGAGAAATTGGCAAATTATGGCAGTTTTATGCTTGTTATAAAGCAAAAGAACATAACGCGCCTAAATTATATTAAACTAATATACAGAAGGGATATTGTGGTTTTTAGAGAAGAAAACACTGAAACTTGTGCGTCTCTTTGGTCCCTTGTGCCTCCATTTCTTGCTGGTGACTCACAAGGTGTTTTTAGACTTTTGTTTGATGCATGCCTCTGAAAAATCACAGTTTGACCTAGTGCAGTGTTTCTCAACACAGGTCCTGGAGGCACTTTGTCTCCCTTCATCCAACACACCTGATTCTTAAGTTAATGAACAAGTCCTTTCAGAGTGACAGTGGATCTGTTATAGAAGACTAACTGCAGTTTCACAGCAGAAATGCTTTGTCATGGTCAAGGTGCTGACTGCTTATTTTCTGCAGAAAGCAACCTTGTAGACATATCAACGAGGTTAAAAATGTTTTTTTACTGCAGAGAATTTTTAAGTGTTTTTAACTGGGCACCTGAGATCAACATCAAATCATGCCGTGCCGTTCATTAGAGTAAATGTGACTGCTCCAATTGAAATTCTGGTGCACACAAAACAAGCAGAATGAGACCAACTGAACTGGTGGGACTGTCTGTTTCTAAATAGATTCTGGTGCTGTTTGTTTCAAATATTAACACAATACAAACCAAAGGCATCTAAAAGAACAAAAGAAAGGATGTTAAGTCTCAATATGCAACACTAAACGTGATGTGAGGGAACAGAATGCAGTCAAAACAAAAAATGAGGAATTTCTGGAACTGTTTTGACTTCTTTTTGCATTTCACATCTCCTGCTGTATTTCAAGCCAGTAAAATAGGAACAAGTATAAAACCCTGATATGTGCCTTAAGCCCAGCGTATTGCACTGTTCTAACAACTGGCTCACAAATTATATGTCATATGGATTTTGGGTCAGTTATACATATTGCCAGTGTGAATATTTAGCCAAGCAGGATTAAAATGTAACAAAGTATGTATATTTGTTTTGTCCAGCCCTGTGGATAAAACTACGAGCATCAATAAATGAGGTAACAGTATTAAATTATTGACTTGCCAAAAGCTTATACTTTAACATGGCTTTAACTGTGCTGTTTGTAAGAGTAAATACATATTTAGTATAATTAAACTTTAGTAGTTCATGTTCCAAAGATAGGACAAAGCATCTATAACTTTTTACAATTACAGATAACACTCGTTTAATCATGCCAGAGAGACTCGTTTAGATAAAGGCTTATTTGCGAGCTGATTTTTGATCCCAGTTATGCAAGAGTAGTGCGACCAACGGTCATTTAAAAAAGTGCTAAATGTCGTGTGCCGAGTTCCCCCCTATAGGCGGGCCTATGGAACACAAGGGCATTTCAGCATTAGTCCGCTAAAGTTTCACGAAAGTTCACCGTTTAAAAAAATACCTTATTAAATTATCCCCAGCACGGACGCTAGGGAAACGTGTTCAGACTAAAGCAAACAAATGTCAAACAAACCTTTTCCAGAGCTCATTATACATGGTCAGGGTAGCTAGTGCTAGGCTAACATTGCGCAAAGGAACATTCCATGAGTACAGCGATATTTTTGAACGTTACATACCCACATTCTGTCTTCGACATCAGTCTAGTTTTGGATGACATTGAGAACCTAGAACTGCTCCAATAAACTAGAGTATAGGGTTGACAATGCGGCTAATCAAACGATCTTCTCTAGCCGGTATCTTTTCACGCAAGGAAGAAGATGGAATGTGCTGAGGACCGCGGATCTACAGCTCATACACTCCTCTCACACAGCGGCACCGCCGTGTCCCCATGAAGTTAAAATCTTTTGCGCATGCGCAGAGCGTTTGTCAGCAGTCTGAATGAACCCAGTACACTTGCTGTCATCATCGCCCCCTGCTTTCAGCAGCCCCATGGGAGACTGACCCGGTTCCGGCAGTATCTCCACGGTCACCGCGCCCCCCGCCGGTGGAAAAACACATTACAGCTATACATTCTGACCCTCAATTAAATTACAACATGGAATTTAACACAACGTGGTTAGGCCAAACTAACCAGAAATACTGATATACCCCGATCAGTCACAGCACTAAAAATGACTTCTTTGGTTCCACACCAAATGATTATTTTATCAGCTCCACTAACCATACAGAGGGTCGCCGTATTGTTTCATTAGGAGTCACAGTATACTGCCCACAGGAATCTGCTGGCTGGATTTGTTTGGTTATTAGATGGTTATCAGTCCAGCAGTGACTCTGAGGTGTTTAAATACACCAGCAGCACTGCTGTGTTTCATCCATTTCATACCAATGAAACACGAAGTGTAAGAAAAAGGAGGTGATTTTAATGCTATGGCTGATCCATGTATGTTTGCTAAGAAGAAAAATTCAAATAGCAGAATAAATACAAACAATACAGTAAGTGATTTAATGTCTGTCGAATGGTTTGTTTGAAAATTTTAAATATACATTTACTTTAAATTGTTATTTACTAAATCAAACCTTTAAAACATAAATATGGAAATAAAATTAATTGTGCAGTGAATGGAGGCATCGAAGATAAATCTGTAACAAAACCTGTTTCGGGTTCCCCGCTCAAAAGATACCAAATACATTTCTAAAAGAAAAAAAAAATAATAATTCAGTTAATTACATTTATTTGATTTATGTTTTAATAGGTCTAAGACAATGCCAATTTTGTGGAAGGGCAAAGGCAAAAAGCAAATGAACCATATTTCAATCTCACATTAAAATCACAACATAAATTCAAATTTATAGACGGTAAACGTTTCATTAAAAACAGTACATTACAGAAACAACACACTTCTCTTGCACTGCAACACGTTTAGAACAATAAATTGATTTTAAACACGTCATAGTGTACATTTCCAAACATACCTTATTCCGCCTCACTTTTCTGTGGACTATATATCTATTCCTTAAGCTTAAAATAAAATGTTATTTGTTGTGTTCCGACGTCACCAGTGAAATTCAGCAGTCACGTGACTGGGGGTTCGAAGCCTGGATATTGGATCATCGAGTCGACTCTCGAGCACCAGGGCTTCATTCAGCGCTCTGATGTGGCATGAAGCTACTCTGTTTACATCTGGAGAGACGGGTCGCTCCGGTTTAAGACTCTGTTCTGAGACTATAATGCGCTTCATTGCGGCAGTGTAGTTGCGTCGTTGTCACTTAGTTTCTGAAGTCGTAGAGTCGCTTAGCTTCATTAAAGTCTGTTAAAATGTCGACGTCGGGAGGAAGCAAAAACACGAACACGGAACCATGGGGCGGATTTGACGATAACCTTATCATACAGGTGACCCACAGACACAGTGATAATGTGTATTCTCTGAAGCTCATCCAAACCCTGTCGTGGTGGAGGGTTTACCTGTAAACACTGTTTATGTAAATACATCGTTGTGCTGTGGATGAACCAGGTGCGGTGTCGTAGGAACACAGTGTGACGTAATGTTAGCTCAGTGCTAGGCTAATGTTAGTCGACTCTACTGGAGAATTTACAGTGTGTCCAGCTTCATAAACTCTCTCTGTCTGACCACAGCAAAGACATAATGTTAAAAACAATACATGTACATGTTAAATACAGCTTTGTGTTGAACTCTGTGACGATCCTTATTTTAACTCCATTACTTTCTATACGTTAAATAACAATTAACATTTTTTCGATATCTACAATATAAAACAAGTCTTAAAAACCCACTCCGGTGAAAATCAAGCTTATAAACTTCTTAACATTTGGTATTGTGTAAGCTAGAAGTACAATAAGTCAAATAAGCTGAGCATTTCTGCTGTGAAACGGCAGTGTCCCCAAGAGGGTCTCAAACATGCAAATATAGACAGCCAGGGTTTGTGATGTATAAAACCCAAAGTACTAGTCCCCTCAACTTGTGGTGTGGGATTTTGAAGTTGCTTGCCAATGGCTGTAGTGTAAATCTAGATAGAGATTGGTATTATACATTAGTGCATGTACATGGTAATAGATCAGCACATGTTGAATGAAAATTAAGGTGTTACATCTAAGCCATATTTAAGACACTAGGTTTTTCTATTTTTTCATGCACATACATTTTAAATCTGTAATTGTGAGTGTCATGTTATAATTAGGAGTTTAATTGGTAACCAGAGGGAGATTTAAGCAGATATTTACCAATAAACTTTATTTATTTTTTAAATAAATAAATAAATAAATACATCTCATCATTAAGGGTAGACAAAATAAACCAAAGCTTCATTCTGCACCTTTTCAATTATTATTATTATTATTAGTAGTAGTAGTAGTAGTAGTAGTATGTTTTATTATAAATATTTGTTTTGTCATTTGGTTGTTCTGCTTCTAGTTATCCAAGTGAGAATCCAACGCTGAGAGCTAAACATAATTTCTTACCCACAGTATTGAGTTTCGGAAAAAGGAACTGAAACACCTGTTTATTTTTTTTTAGCTCTGTATGCACAAGACTAGGTGAAATTGATAGATAAAACCTAACTGTACAATATGTAACTACAGATGAATTTTTTCTAAGAAGTGACTGTTGAGTATATTGGTACAGAAATGGTTGAATACCTCTGATCAAATCACATGTTTTGTTGGTTTTCTTAGTAATAACATCTGCCGAGAACCTAAAAATAGCATTGTTTCTGAACATTTGAATGCAAAACCTCTGTAGAAAAATACTTAATGCCACATTTGCACATTGTATATTGTTGTTAGATTTAAGCAATATGTAGCAATAAAATCAACAGAAAAATGTTATATGCCAATTATGTCTCTAAATTACTTTTCTTAGAACATCTAACAAAATCAACAAAAGATTTAAATTGATTAGGAGAGATCAAACCTTTGCATGTGCCTTTGCAAATCAACGAATGTCTTTTTAGTATAAAAAATATCCAAAATCTTATTACAAACAATACCAAATCAATGTGTAAATACTATTTGATAGAAATGATCATAATTAACATGTAATGTTGTTCGTTTTCAGGGCAGTGGCTCAGCAGTTATAGACATGGAGAACATGGATGACACCTCAGGCTCTAGTTTTGAGGACATGGGTGAGATGCACCAGAGGATGAAGGAGGAAGAGGAGGTGACAGCAGAAGCTGCAGCTACAGAGGAAGACAACGGGGAGGATGGAGAGTTCCTTGGCATGAAAGGCCTGAAAGGACAGTTAGGCAGACAAGTCGCTGATGAGGTCAGCTCTGTTGTGGCTTAACATGCCCAATGACAAAAAACATCATTATTTGTTATGAATTCACTTTGAAATGTGTAGTTCTGTGTTGGCTTTTTTTTATAGTACACTTGGCTTCTATTGAAATTCAGAACAAAGATTAAATATACATCTAAAGGCAGCTGCTGATCTTCCAGCAGCAAAGGAAACGAGGGAAAGATATCATAGAGACATGAACTTTGCTTAAAGATCAGCAGTCTCCATAAGTCACATCAGATAAATGCAGGAAGACTCAGGAGCTTAAACACATGACCTTAAAATGTATTGTAAAATAGGTTTGAAGCCATACTTAGCGCAGACATCTGTTTTCCTTTTAATAATACAGGTTTGGCAAGCAGGGAAGCGGCAGGCCTCAAAAGCCTTTAACCTCTACGCTAATATCGACATCCTCCGACCTTACTTTGATGTTGAGCCTATTCAAGTAAGAAACAGGTAAGATTAATTCAACAGAACACACAAGTGTGTTTTAGAGAGCGTGGGATGGTGCAGTCCTACTGTTAATATCTTACAATATGTTATTTATAATATTTTACACAGATTAATTGAATCCATGATTCCACTCCGAATGATTGCTTTTCCACAGGTAAGCGTGTTTAATTCTTTTCTTTATTATTGATTGATAAAGTCCTATTTCAGAGGCTAAAATTTATAAGTGATGCCTCAGTTATTCACAGTAAGTATGAATATACCTTAGTGTTCTCTCCAGTTTCATGGCTTATTTTTCAAACTCATAGAAAATAGCAGGGGAGCTGTATGGGCCCATGATGCTGGTGTTCACTCTGGTGGCCATCCTGCTGCATGGCATGAAGACATCTGGAACTGTGATTGTAAGCAGAACGCTTCATACACTCTATATGTTGATAAACCATGAAGAATTACAAAAGATGTCATGAAAGGAGAAGATTTTTCAAGTACTGTGAATAAGAATTAGACCTGCTATACATGAGGTATCTACTGATATGTGTATTTATGTAACTTAAAACAGAGGGAGGGTACACTCATGGGCACTGCCATTGGAACTTGCTTCGGCTATTGGTTGGGGACATCCTCTTTCATCTACTTCTTGGCGTACCTTTGCAATGCTCAAATCACCATGCTTCAGATGTTGTCTTTATTGGTAAGCAATGACAGTTTCTGAACAAGAAGCTGTAAATAATTTCTTCAAAATTTCGTCTATGATTATGAGGGTCTTGCTTATGAACCTTTTGTCAACATGTTTGCAGGGATACGGTCTGTTTGGCCACTGTGTGGTCCTTTTCATCACCTACAATGTCCACTTTCATTCCCTCTTCTACATTTTGTGGCTAGTGATTGGAGGACTGTCTACACTTAGGATGGTAAGTGGGTTATCAGGTGACATCTAAATAAATGTTAATGGATTTTCTCAAAGGTTATTAAAAAAAGGTGTTTGTTGGAAGTTACATATGTAAATATGTTTCATAATTGATATGGACTGGAAATCAATTCTGTAGTGATTTGAACTTTATTTATTAATGTCATAGCTGTAAATATATTTAATTCCTGAAATAGAGATTTTATATCAATAATGCCAAAGGTGAAGCTCCTGGCTGTAACAGGAAAAAGTAAACGCTGCCAAAGTGAATCAGCTATGCAGTTACAGTTACTTAAGCGCATTAGTGTTTCTTAAAAAGTTATTTCAGCTTTTCATTGTGATTTATGTCACTGGTGTTATTTAGGGTTATTTTAGATTTTAAATCTAAAAATGATAACTTTGTGATTTTGGAAAGAAAATAATATTAAAATGTTAATGTCTGTGATACACAGTGAAACTTTCAAGTTTATTAAATGTGAATTGATATTTAAAAAAAAAAATAAGCAGCTCTTATGCCTCACTGTTTAAGAATGGTTGTGTTGAGCTGCTGGTGAGCAATTAGTGGGGGACCTCTCTACGAAAAAAAAAACACTGTTGCTTATTTTTAAAAATCTGCAGAAGTGTAACTTCAACAATAAAAGAATAGAATTTAATTACATTAAAATCACTTTCTTACTCACTAACAAATAAAATATGTTTGTCTCTGAATTTGTACATCATAAGCATTCCTGTCAAATTTATTCCTTCATTGTCTATAACCGCTTATCCAGTTCAGGGTCATGGTGGGTCCGGAGCGTACCTGGAATTACTGGGCGCAAGACCCATGTCAAATTATATTACATTATTTATGAATGAGTATGTGTAAAAAAGAGGATCGACTGCTTATTAGGATACTTGCCTTACAGTAAAAGCAGTATTGAACAGCAGCGTAGTCCTCTTTGTTTAATATTTTGCCCTCTTTTTCCCAGGTGGCTGTGATGATCTCCCGTACAGTGGGTCAGACGCCTCGTCTCATCCTCTGTGGCACCCTGGCTGCTCTCCACATGCTTTTTCTTCTCTACCTGCACTTTGCCTACCACAGAATTGTTGAAGGTAAGATGGAAATGCTGAGTCCTTGTGCTATCTTCTTCTCCACTTAATCTATTTCAGGGAGTTGCGGTGGCAATATGGCAAGCAAAGAAAAGCCTAGGCTTCAACGTACAATGCAACTTCCACCAGCTCCTACTGGGGGATCCCGCAACATTCCCATTCCAGCTGGGAGATATAATGCCTCTAGCATGTCCTGGGTCTTCCCCAGGAGCTCCTCTAAGTAGGTTGTACTTAGAATACATGCGTCCAGGCGGCATCCTTTTCAGATGCCCGAACCCCCACAACTAGCTCATCTCAACTTGAAGCAGTAGTGAGTCTACTCAGAGCTCCTCCACTGGCAGCACTGAGTTCCTCACCTGATCACAGAGTACCCCAAGCAACCTGCTAGAGAAAAAAACATTTTGGCAGGTTGTATTCATGATCTTGTTCTTTCGGTCATTACCCAAAACTCATGACCATAAGTGAAGGTGGGGACAGGTAAATTGAGATCTTTGCTTTACAGCTCAGCTCCCTCTTTACCACTAGAGTCTGTACAGGGACAGCATTTCTCCAGTCATTGCACATATCCTACAGTCAATCTTACTATCCCGTTTCCCATCACTCATGGTCGAGACCTCTTGAACTCTTTCATTTTGAGTATATGCACACACAACAGCCCCTCCGTGAGCCAAAGTCACATTAAGGCAACCCTCAACTAGACCAGGACAAACTCCAAGTGTACAGCTACCAGCTGGTGCCTCTCACCCTGTGCAACTGCTGAGTAGGAGCAAAACCAACCCCTAGTGTATTGGTTCCAGATCCATTACGGTGCATAGAGGTTAGCCCAGCTATATCTAGCTGGTATCACTCAACCTCCAGCTCCAGCTGCATCCCCCATTGAGGTAATATTCCACCTGCAAAGAGTCTGTTTCCGTTGCAAAGCTCCTGCCATGTGCCTGATGGGCATTGCACCTCACACTTATGTACCAAGTGGTGGGTGATTTTCTAGTCTTTTTGTATTGTATTTGTCTGGAAGATCATTCCAGACTTGTTCATCGTAAGAGACCCTACTAGGAGCCCACAGCCCCTGAAGACATTGCATTAGATGCCATTAGACCACAAAAGTCCTTCTGCCAAGAAAAGGCCCCAATCCAGTTCAGTTTTGCACAGTGAATGTGTAGCAAATATGCAACAAATATTGTTTTATTACTGTCCTTAAGACATTTTCAATTCTCTTTAGTTCTTGTGTTATATTGTACAAAAATGAGCCAACTACACCAAATAATGAAAGTCATATCTCTAGACAATGAGGCTGTCACAATAACCTTGCGATAATAAAGTTGCCTTTAGTCTAATTTTAGAAACAGTTATGTTGCCGTAGGTTTAAAGCACCTAAGTATTTTTATTCAGTGGACTATATTCCTGTCTTTCTTCAGAACTGGGTCAGAGAGTCTAAATCATAGCTGTTTATTATTTTTCATGAATGTTTACATATATTTACTCTTTTTAAAAGCGTAGTGCTGTGATGTGAGTAAGAGGTTTAAAATAGTTTGTGGTTTATTGTAACACCAGTTGATTGGCCTATACAGGACACCAGTTTACATGCTGTATTTTAAATGTTACACTAGAACTTGTATATGGTAATGATTAGTAACAACAAGATATTAATGTCACATGGTTTTATTTTTTGTGTTAAGGCATCTTGGACACGCTAGAAGGACACAATATTCCTCCAATCCAGAGAGTGGCCAGAGATCTACCAAATGCTGCATCCGCTGTTGTGAATGCCACAGTGAAATCTGTGGCTGCGCTTGTACTTTCTCAGTGATCACATGCTTAGGACTGGTGCTTCCTAGTTTGATCAAGGAAGCTGCATTTGGGTGAGCATGGACTGGACAAAGTATAGTGACACAGGAGATCACAGCTAGCACCCCTTTCAAGGATGATGTCCAGTTTTGATTTGAATGTCATGTGTCTGTCATAATGGTGGACATTATAAGAACATGGGAAAGAAAATGTGTCTTGAACCGAGTCATTGTAAAAGGCAAAACATTTTTATAAATTATCCCCATCTCTGTACATGTCTTAACCATTATTGTGACACAGAATGATTTGCTAAATTTTGGTTCATCTCCCCTCAGATACATATAATGATCTGTACAGAATTGAAACACACTACACTAAAGCGTAGATTTATTCATGTATTAAATGCTCTACAAGTTTCTTCATCTGACCAAATAACGTGCCAGCACATATGCATGTCACTTGATGTAAAGGTGCAGGGGGTCCTTTTCACTTTAGCTGTTTTGTAAACAGTCTCATGATTATATTGTGCAGGACCAGTTCTGAGGACTTTCTGAAGATGCTTTAGAAAAAACAGAATCTCATTACACACGTCAGTGAGTAGCTCTCTCTGTTAACAATGATATTAAAGCTATTGAGAGGAATGTTAATTCTACTCCCTGCAGCTTTAAGGAAAATGAGTTATCATTCAAAGACCTGCATATATTTAAATTTATGCAGTTAAAAATCTCATTATTTTTTTTATTATTACAGAAAAAGCTGAAGGTTTTGTACGTTTGGGCCATTCTCTATAGTTTCAGTGATATCAGACATTTTGGAGAAGAGGAAATTTGCAAGATGCCTATATCCACAATTACTGTTATCTTGATTAATATGAGCAATGTATTGGAGCAGAAGTGCAGTGATTATTATTTTTTGCTTTGTTTTATTAATGGTGCATGAGAAATATTTTGCTTTAACCCAGTTTCCTTTTAACCCATAATTATATGTACAGCATTCTGGACTCCTGTTGGGAACACTGGGTAGAGGTCTGTGGCTATCAATACTTGCTCATTATTTTGTCATTTATGTGAAATTTCTATTTATAGGGTAATTGTACAGAAAAAGAAGGATTAGAATCAGAAATAAAGTAATAAAATCTCAAGGCTAACTTTAGACCCATTTCTTTTTTTCAAATCAGTAAATCACTGATCAGCACTGTGTTTAATTTCCATCCTGAATGATCAAAGACCCTGAGTCAAGCAGATCACATATTTAACAGAAATGTACACAGAAGTAAATATCAGATTTTAATGTAAAATTGAACAAAACCAAGCCATAATGCCACCTGTCCTGGACACATTTGTAAGAACAAATGAGGATCCAATTGGACTCAGGGCAATGTGAAGATGCAGGTTATTGAGAATGGGTAGTCAAACCATTTATTTTATCGCTCCTGTGCTGTTCTGAATTCAGCTGTTTGTGTGCCATTAAAGAATCTTGTCTCACATTTCATTGAGCTCCTTAGGGGTGTTACAAAAGAAGCTGCATTGCAACCAGATACACTATGGGTCCAGGTGGTACACTGGTAATATTTGTCCAATCTGAATTATAAATGCTGTTTAGTGTTTAACACTGAGCAGCACAATGACACCACAGGTAGTGTCACTGTCATAGGGTCCTGGAGCAGTGGGTTCAATCCCTCTTCTGTGCTTCTGGTCACATTCTATGAGGAGCGACTGGTTTGCTCTCCTTATGTCTGCAAGGGTTTCCTCCAGGTGCTCAGGTTTCCTCCCACAGACCAAAAACACATGTTGGTTGGTGGATTGGCTATTCAAAGTTGCCATAGGTATATGTGTGTGTGACTGGCACCCCGTGGGGGTGGGGAGTGTACCGCAACCCTGAACAGAACAAAGTGATTACAAGAAATTAATTAGTTCATGTTTTAGCAAATATTCACAAATCTCTGATCAGTACTTATTATGGCCCCCATTCCTCCTACATTGCCCATTTCCTCTTGTTCTTGGACTTAAGTGCTGCATTTGATATGATCAACCATTCCATCCTTCTGTCACGATCGTATGGACTTGGCATCCTTGGCATTGCCCTGGATGGTTTACATCTTACTTAACAGATCACACTCTGTGGCCATACCTCCTCCACCTCTGTGATTACACAAGGGTTCCCACAAGAATCAGTCCTAGGACCTCTTCTTTTCATTATATATAATCTTCCTCTTTTGGCCTTATATTATGCCGTTTTAACATAAACTTTCATTGTTACGCAGATAATACCCAGATCTATCTTAGCACTAGTTCTGCCACTGATTCACCCACTGCTTATATAGAAAACAGCCTAGTAGAGATCAACAACTGGATGAAGCAAAACTTTCTCATGCTAAATTCCTCAGCTCATCCTGAATGGCACTAAGTAAGTCCGGAACCAAACTCAACAATTGGTAATGTAGAGATTTCACCTTCTACTCTGGTCTGAAATCTGAGTGTCCTCCTCGATTCTACTTCACAGCCCACTTAACTCTGTGGTTAAAACGGCAATCTTCCACCTGCGCAATATTGATAATATACAACAATCCCTTTCGCAGTCTGCTGCTGAGCTCCTCATTCAACAGCTCCCTGTTAAATACAGGATTCAATTCAAGATTCTCCTACTTACCTATAAGGTTCTAAACAATCTTTCACCTCCTTATTTGTCTGATGTCCTTCTTCCCAACAAACTTTCTCGCACTCTCAGATCTTCCACTGCTGGGCAGTTACATGTCCCGTCATCCAAATATAAGAATAAAGAATTATTATTATTATTATTATTATTAAAATATACACATTGCTCCAATCTGTTAGGACGTCTGGTGTCTGAAGTTTGATTAAAGGCCAGTATACTACAAAATGTGTGATACCCACAATAATACCTGTGTAAAATTAAATATTCAAACTTTCAGGCCAAATATTTTCTCAGGCATTAGACAGTGCAATTTGTAATGATTTGGTGTAACTCTGTATAGTAGGTTTAGGAGACACTATTCTATGGCCATCTGGTCAAATATGGTGAAAAATTTAGGCGCAGTAGGTTTCTTTAGAATGCAGCATTTCACATCAAACCACTCTGAATTGTGTTTATGTCTTAATTATTAAATTATGCAGAGCGTTTGGAAAAAAATAAAAGTTACAACTCCTTTAAAGCATTAGTTTAAGACCAAAATTCCACTCATGAATTGCACTCAGAGGCAACACCCATACTAACTAATAAACTAAACTTCATTTTGTATCCTGCTTTAATATATTTTCACTCAGCCATAGAGCTCCGAGTCTAAGCTGAATTACTCATGGGAGAAAGCTTTTTCAGTTGATACTATGCCACTTTGGTAACACAATCAGACTCATTTTCCCCAGAATGTAACTGAATCTTTTAAATGATTTGTTTAACAGTCGTAATATGAATGCTGCTATTTTCCATTCCTGCACATCGAAATAATGTTGCATGAAAGTAGGTTTTACCATTAATCTTAGGCAACATTATATAACATAAACATGGTATAAGCTACTGTCGCCGAATTAATTTGAAGGTGCATTATTCAGTTTAACTTCCCTGTGATGGACTGGTGCCCATGAACAGGATGAAACACACAAAAAAATAATGAATTATCAATTTACCAGAATATCTGTATTGTATTTCACCTACCCAACCGCAAGAGGTTGCATAGACCGAATCATGACCAACGCATAAGTATTGACAAAAAAATAATAATAATTGGCTAATGAAGCTTCAGTTGCCATATTTGACCACTTTTCTTCTTTGGGATATTTTAGTGAGTTTGCCAGTCTTAACTCATATATATTCTTAATTTGACTCTGCAGATACCTTAGGAAAAAAAACATAATGGGTTTGGAACATTTTACCTCAGGGTATCAGTATTCTGCCATTTATTTTTTTAAAGAGTGTGGTTAGGCCTTGAGCTCCAAATATGGGCATGACTCAGACTACATCCAGGACTCCAGAGGTGTATGGTTAATTAACTGGCCCTTTGGACTGGTCATTTTAGACCCAGCTAATGTTTCATAATATGGTGCATGTGTACAGGCTACTTGTTCCATCAATATCTCATGGCGCCTCCTTTTTTCCTCCAGAAGCAAACGCTCAGAGGACAGTCTCAGAACAGACTGTATCCCTCAACATAAATCCTCTCAGTCAGCTCTAGAGAGGATTATCTGATATCTACGGGACAAAGACTCCGCTGTTCACTTTATACACAGCGCCATTTATTTGCATTAGAGAACTGTATGTAGCTTATATATGATGCAGTGTGGCCAATTCTCGCAAGCGTTTAGAGCAGGAATTTCCCATCGCGGTCATTAACCTGTGTAGCATTTAAGGTGGAGCGGAACAAGATGACAACTTCTTCAAGCATGTCGAGGCGTAGCGTTTCCAGCACACAGGCCTATATGGTTCCATTAGGATATTATTCAGAAATATTCGATTTTTTTTAAGCAAATTAAGTCATCTACCGGCCCGACACCCTGCTCTTAACCGCTGTTTAACGGCCGCAGAAACAGAGATGAAAACCGTGATGTCACTGTAACTTTGAGACGTCGCTAGTATCAGAGCGCATGAGCGCCAACGACGACCGAGTCGTCTACGAATCGATTCTTCTGAACAGGTTCACCAGTCTAAACAGAATCTTGATTACAGTCATAATTGTTGGAATAAAATTCCAACCGTAATTTATCCTCACAAGCTCTTAAAATTATACCTATTATCAATCATTCATACGGTTTTCACAAGAAGGACCACCACCAGGGGGTTGTCATAGTGATATCCCATTCCTTATATGACCTTACTAAACACATAAACTAACAATAATATACAGCATATATTTAGATCTTTAAATGCCATGTTATTCCTTCCATTTCGCTTACCAAAACGAATCTATTCTGCATATTATTATGAATAATTTTGCAAGTTACCCCAATTATGAAAATTCAAGATTTAAATAAATATATTATGTTCATTAACACTCATGCTACAGAAGCGGAGTAACCTAGCTTTTCAGCAGCTTTTGTGTTTAATTATAAAGTTAAATTAATATAATTTGCACCCGGTAGCTGGTCTCCCTCGTTCAGAGCTGCAGCTGAAGCCCTGACTCTAACAGAACCACCAATGACTCCCTTGAATCCAATCAACCTATGAATCAGCGAACGCACACTCGATTCATTTAAATTGATGATTTCAAAGAATCGGTTCATTCAAACTGAATCGTAATTAACATCCCGGCTTTCAGCGTCCTCCTACGGTTTTTCCGTTCGTTCCATTTCAAACCGGTCTGCGCGCGGATTACCGCCTTCATGTTCGATATGTAGTCGAGTGACGTAATGGTAACGGCTTTCCGTTCCATATGTATTTGGTTTCTTATAAGAGATAAGTTCGGTACCTTTACGGTTGTCATAGTGAACCTGAGTGATGACGACGCCTCCGCCACCACCGCCGCCGCGTGACCGAGCCCGTGCATAGTGCGTGATGCTGGCGGGCTCCATTCAGATTGCGGGCGCGGCGCTGTCTGCCGCGGAGATCTCGGACATCTGCGCGGGTCTGAAGGAGAACAGCGTGAGGCTGCTGTCGGTGCGCGGCTGCCTGCTTTCGGACCGGGACTTTGGGCGCGTGTGCCGCGGCGTGTCTGAGTCGCGCTCGCTCGCGCAGCTGAACCTGAACCTCGGCGTGGTCTCGAACAACGGCCGCGCGAAACAGCTCGCGGAGGCGCTGAGGGCCAACAGATCCATCCAGACTCTGTTGTAAGAGACGGACCACCTTTCACTGTCATAACGGGGCTGAGGCTGGGTGGGAATTTCACTGCGGAAATGGAGGCTGGGGAAGGCTAGGAAGTTTATACAAGTTTGTGGCACTGTCCTTTATTTCACAGAACAAACAGTCTACACAGTGTCCAAAAGTTTATAGACACTGCTTATCAATAGGTAATTCGTCTATTTTTAACGTCACAGACGTTATGTTGTGCACGCACAGTGTGTATTATCTCAAGAGGGAAACATGAAATGGGATGGGATGCTTTGGAGCAGCAGCTAATGAGCCTAAGGTCACCCCCAATTCCAAGCATGAATTAGACGTTTATAGCCCCTCAGCCTGGGCTTTGGGACAGTAGAACTGTGTTCTATCCCCCCACCCCATCACCCCCACCCCACCCCACCCCACCCCACCAGTATTTTGGAATGAGTTATAGGGGAGTGTTTCACTTTGAATTAATCACCTACCAGTTTTACCCAACCTGAAGGCAATCAAATCCTCACAGAAACAAATCCAACATGTAGTGTAAAGGCTGTTACAGCAAGAGAGGTGCAAGCTCTATTAACACTCTTCATTTCAGAAGATACAGTATGTAATGTATGTAATATCATAAGATAATCTCTTAATGTATGTTACTGGACATTGTTGCTGAAGGGTACTACAGTACATTTACCAGTGTTAAATCAACACTTTTGATTTTGAGTTGTGCTGACTACTAGTATGGTAGAAGTTAGTAGTAGTTATTACTAAAAAAGATCCACTGCAGTTCAGTATTACTGTAGCAACAGAACTTTTCAGGGGTCAAACACTTCACCAGGGCGGTACCCTCATATTCAACTGTACCAAGAAGCATCATTGGTTCATATTTCATTGTAACCTTACTCAAGTTGCACTGACCCCTTTCCACCTCATTGACTTCAGACTTGTCTAATTAGAGTGAATGACTACAAATAAACCTCTCTTACTTTAAAAACATATTTGATATACAAAATTACATTTTAAAGCATTTATTGTCCCTTTAGGGGACCACTGACATCAGTTCTTCCTTTGTGTACACAACCATTTTGACAGTGCTCTGGAAACCATGAGTGTTTAAACCAACACTTGCTGCTACTTATGTTGGGTTTGATAACTACTTTTATCTGAGTCATTATTTAATTAAAGTAACAGCAGTAACATTTTTCCATCTAACAAACATGTTTAGTAGGAGTGTAAGTTCAGGTTCATATAGTCTTGAATTATCCTGTGTTCAGCACTGGTCCACTGCACTAATAATAGTGTTCTGATATAACAGGATTCTCCTTTAAGCCTCAGTCAGACATACATAGAGCTGGAAGAACCAATACAGTATTTTAACCACAATCACCTCTGAACCTCAAAAGCAGAACCCATTTTAAAATGTGGAATATTTTTATTTAATTCCATTTGTGTCTTTTACAATCATAAAGTAGCGCTATATAATGAATCCTTCTCATGTTGGGATTAAAGCATAAGGCTGTGTTATGTGACAGCTTTTGAAGCAGAGGAGAGGAGTTTTGTGAGGTGTTTATTGGCAGGCAGTTAAACTCAAACACGGCCAGAAGAGAGAAATTCTGTATCTGTAGTTCATTCCTAAATGTTGCCTTCTGAATTAAATGTCTGGGTTCAGTGGGTACTTTAGTGGGCTAAACAGGGGTAATGTGCACCTTCTTTCCAGTGCAAATTGGCAAACATTTTTCTGATTGATTACATCAAGAACAGTAGCATTTGACAAGCAGAGACTATCTGTTAAATATTATTTTAAAAAAATTCCTTCAATTTATAGTGAACATTTATGATGCACGGTGGCTCTCCATGGCAGAGTAAATAGAGATTGCAGAATTGCAGCCTAAAGGAGTGTGATTTTTAAATCACAGGAGCTGCAATTTGAAATACATCAAACCTTATTTACTGTTGTTAAAAGCTAGTTTTCTCCCTAGTTTAGTTGTCACCAGTTCCAACCATTAGCTAGCTAAGACTAGGGTGACCAGATCTTGGGTGGGACGACTACTGACCTACAAGACCGACCAATTAAATGTTTACAGAGAAGATTATCGACCAATAACGGTAGCCCTGCAGTCAGGCCGTCCAATCAGAAGATTTTAGGCTACTTCACCACACCTCCTTCTCCCTCAAGCAAACAAATCGGAGTAGTGGAGGGCGGGACTAGTTTGTGAACGAAACGCTTCTCTAAATTCTATGTAGGCTCTAGAAAAACAAAATCCTGGACGTTTGTGAAATTCCACCCAGACATTTTTTAAGTCTAAAAAAGAGAACATGTCTGGGTAAAAGAGGACGTCTGGTCACCCTAGCTAAGACTCCTCTGGGATGGGGAGCGTAGACACATGTTTGTTTCTAGACCTTTTCAAACTGTTTCTAACTCAAAGTCTCTAGTTAGCTCAATATGTTTGTAGGAGAACTGCAGGGGGTGATTGCACTGTTGTTCTACACAGGAGCCCAAACTAGGGAAGGTTAGCCTAATAACGCAGAGCTAGTGAACTGTTTGTCTGTTAGTGTTGTGCCTCAAGATTGAGGAAAACAGATGTGCTGGTTCTGGAAAAAAAGACCTGGAGCTAAACTAACAGAAATAGTCACATATCAATAGCAATATTGGTCAGAAAACTTTCAATTAAATATTTTCTCAATATTGTTCAGACCTAGTCACCTGTGTTAAAGGAAAGAACAGTTCTTTTGATAATAAATGGCAGTTATGTTTAAGTCTTTATCATTTCTTGATTAAAACGTGTTCTCTGCTCTTTTCCCCTCACAGTCTACATGGAAGTCCTCTTTTAGATGCAGGGCTGGTCACTCTGAACACAGCGCTGTCCACTCACCCTTCCCTGGTGTCCTTGGATCTGGGGGATTGCATGCTGGGAGACGAGGCGGTTCAGCTGATCTGTGGCATGCTGCCTCCGGACGGAGCCAAATCTGGTAAAACGTCATAAGTCTTAATCACAGACGAATGCAGTGGGGTACATTGTTAATACATGAAATATTTCAGCTATGAATATTATTAGCATTAATTAGATTTGCATTAATGGCTGGATGGTAGCACATTTAAAATTTCCTAGTTTACATTTACACCTGCGATGTTTAAGCAACAGTTTTAATTACTATTTTAAATGCATTTATATGAATTTTGACCTGCAGGTCTTAGGGAGTTGACACTGAGCGCAAACCCAGCAATTTCCACCAAGGGCTGGGCTCGACTGGCCATTGCTGTGGCTCATAGCTCTCAGTTACGAGTCCTCAATCTGGACTACAATCCCTTAGGTAAGCGTCCTGCCTTTCAACAATAAAAAATATATACATCAGCTCCCTGGTAAAGCTGTAACTGGGAGTAGCCTGACATCAATGCGATGATACCAGTAATTTTAAATGATTTTGATGTGTTACAGTAGCTTTTAGTTTGGGGTTTAGTGGTCTCTGCCTATTTAAAGAGAAAGAGAAAACAGCCGTCCAGAGACGGTGCCAGTAAGAATTAGACTTTGGGACTTTGTACACTACTGCCCCAATCTTGGCATTTAACCTGGTGACAATGGTGAATGTGTGTGTCCACAATAGTGACACCTCGAGGTAGCTTTATTATAACGGATGTCTACAAAGGGTCATTTTCTGTAAATGACATATTCTCTGATCTTGTGACATATTTGGAAACACTGTGATATGAAATTATACCAACATCACTCAGCACTAGATCTGGCTCTTTTACTTGTGATAATAGCTCTGTGAGCAATGATTGCTACAGAATAATGATATCTTACTAGCCAGTGCAATTTGTCCTCATTGATTTGCTCTAGAAAGTGCTTACAGGACATAGGGCTAATTGTAGATCCTGCGTTTGATACAGAATATACCCAGCTCGATAATTACTGACATAAGCAAGTGAGCTTGGTTTCCCTAGAGATCTGAGAGAGAAAGTGTTAGAGCTACATCTTTTGTTTTAGATTTTTTATTTTTTTTTTTGCTGATGGCTACACTCCAGTGAATGAAATTGCCACCCTAGTGTCCAGGCTGCTGGAAGAATGCAGTGGAAGCAGTTTCAGGACTCTGAGGATAATAAAGCATGACCTCTCTTTCTGTCTTGGCTTTTTCCCATTCGTTCCTCTTGGCTTCTAGGGGACCAGATTGCAGGAATGCTGGCTGTTGCAGTGGCCTCCAGCCGAACTCTAGAAGTTCTGGACCTGGAGGGAACAGGGCTCACAAATCAATCAGCACAGGTAAACAGTACAGAATTGCATTTTTTGCGGCGCGTGATATGCTCTAAATATTTTAGTGTTTCGAATACATGAATATTTCATACATCACTTTTGGTCTTTCTAATTGTGTACCCTGTATTTATACACAGGCATTAGTTGACTCTCTAGCCCTGAGAGAATCAGCTTGAATCAGCAAATGGAAAGCATGGATAGCATACATACTGCCAGATATTTCTCAGTGGATATTTCTCACACATTCTTCTACAACTAAATCATGAAAACCAAAACACTGACTGTTGGTAAACGAGGTGTAATATACAACTTTGGGCTGGGTTTCCCAAATGCATCTTAGAGAAAAGAAGATTCTTAAGTGGCAGAGTTAGCATTACACTGAACAAGGTTTTGATTATTTGGGCATTGAGTTCTAAGAGTGTACTCACAATCCGTACTGTGCCCACTCACATTTGACCCCAAAATCTAGAGTGAATGCTCTGTGACATGACCGGGAACTGAACAATTCTGCAGGGCCAAGTGTGAGTTCACATTCACAAAAGTAGCTTATCACCACTTGAGAGAAATTGCTTTTTTTTCTTATAGAGTGAAGCAGGGAAACTTGTTCATGTGTTAGTTGCCAGCTGGTCCGATTACAGTAATGACAATTTAAATGGCTTCCTAAGAAACTGTTCATACATTACAAACATGCAGCGGCACAGATCTGAAGAAAGTTATTTTACTTGATTTTTAGGCTCTTGTTTATCTCACAGAAACATCTCTATATGTTTATATTTAGACAGATCTGTAGACTTTCATGAAATACATTCTATAACGCATAGGACAAATGGAGAGACCTATTTTTTTTATTATGTATCTAAACAATGGCAGTCCATTCTTCTCTTATGAATCTCATTAACAAACAATGTCATCATAACCCATTTTTGTTTTGTCTTTATATTTATTACGTCCTGAGTATTTGTTAAAAATGACAGTTTTTGTCACAAATGATGCAATTGAGAGGATAAAAACACATAAGGAATAATTAAATGACATTATATGAAATATAAGGAATGGTAAAACTATAACAGGTCTAGATACCTTTATGACAGAGCAGCGCATATGAATGCAGCAGAGCCCTGAAGTCAGTTTAGTCAGAGTCAGTTCTAGTATTCTACTTGAAAATACTGTGTGTTCTACTGTGAATGTCATAATCTGTTACGGTGGTGCAGCAGGTAGTGTCGCTGTCACACAGCTCCAGGGATCTGGAGGTTGTGGGTTTGATCCCGCTCCGTGTGACTGTCTGTGAGGAGTTTGTGTGTTCTCCCTGTGTCTGTGTGGGTTTCCTCCGGGTGCTCCGGTTTCCTCCCACAGTCCAAAAACACACGTTGGTAGGTGGATTGGTGACTCAAATGTGTCCGTAGGGATGTGTGTGTGTATATCTGTGTTGCCCTGTGAAAGACTGGCGCCCCCTCCAGGGTGTATTCCCGCCTTGCACCCAATGATTCCAGGTAGGCTCTGGACCCACCGCGACCCTGAACTGGATAAGTGGTTACAGACAATGAATGTAATCTGTTATGTTGCATTTAAGAAATTAGCAGTTGAGTATAGTTTACATTTCTAAATACTATCAGCTTCCACTTATATTTTTTAAATATGCCAAAGAGGACCTACAGAGGGAGCATTCCCCACTGAAGAAGAGCTGAGGTTCATAGGTGGCTTATAAATTATCAGCGAAAGTAATGAAACCATCCATCCACTGGAGGGCATCTTTGATATAATGAGAAAATTAATAATCAATATTTAACCAAGACAGAGCTATTGCGCACTGTGTTCTATAAATACCAACCCAGACATCCATAAAAGCTACGTGTGTCTAGGTGGACTTGCCCTTGAGGTTTTTTTTACTAACACTTTTAATTAAGACACTGCACTCGCGCTTTCATGAAAGTTTATCTGTACTTCTGAACCGTGCAAAAGCAAATATGATGTGGAAGACGTGTTCTCAAATAACACACATGCAATTATACACTGGGGTTTGCTCTACCTCAACAGTATAAATTGATTTAACTATAAGGATGATAAGCTTAATTAAAAATCAAGGGCACGGTGCCAGTGATGTAAGGCACTGAACAGTTACAAGCCAATTTCATGAGGTACTTTGTATCCAACAACTCCGGAAAGCTAGTATTTATCTCAGCACTTTTCAAAATACTGGGGCGATGACAGAGATCAGAACCTCTTATTTTAGAAAAGACCTCCAATTACCCTGACAATATGGAACACCAAGTCTGCACTTATGGCCTTTTTGAGTGTGCTGCCAAGCCTCAGAGTTTCAGAGATGTGAGCCAGTCGTGTTACATTTCACATTAGAGCCCAATGAACTGCAGAGGCCCAAAACAAATACAGGCAGCTATGTTTAATGAGACATGTTATTATTAAATTATACACCTATACATCTAAAAGTAAATATAGGTACTATATATGGCACATAGGTTCTTTTGTCAGGGAGAGAAAAATACCTGCTTCCACTCTTGCGATTTTCTCTTTGATTTGAAAGTTTCTGTCAATAGCACAATTTTGTGGAAGTAGAATCTAGTTATTTTGGGAATCTTGACAGCACAGTATATGTACAGTAATTTGTACAGTGATTAAGTGGACTCTACAGTATACTGTACATTGTTGTTGTAATCTTAGACACTAAAACAAGCTGAAAAACATCAGAACACATTCAATCCTGTCCATAGAAAAAATGCCCTTCAGTTTCAGACATACCTGTGCTGACTGACTGTGACTGGAGTAACTGAGAAACTGTACAATTTACAGTTTTTCTGGGAACAGTTCCGACAAACATTGCCTGTTGGTGAAGAATAGTGGCAATTATTTGATGAAACCATGTTGCGCAGAGTGCTTCAGTAGGGGGCGATGTTGTACACCTAATCTAGCTATCAATGGGCTGCGTTTTTCTACTCATTTGTGCTGTCCTTTTATCTCACCTTATTACAAAGTCAGCCCTAGCATTCTTCTGGGCCTTTCATGTGTTGAAATGAATGCAGAAGCTGGCTGTGCTCCTTGTGGGCTGAATCTCCGCAACCAAGTTCACTCCCAGTGACTGGGAGAACATGATCAAAGTACGCTCCATCAGCAGCGACAGCCTCTCCTCTTCCTCTTCAAGCCTCAGCTCCTCGCTTGCAGAGCGGGTGAGAGAGATAAATAGTAATATGTTGATCCCCTGCTGAGACAGGTCAGGTAGAACTCCTGCCTTTCACACCGGCAATCCTGCAGAGAGTCCTGGAGTTAGAAAGCAGCTTCAGGCATGTGAGCAGAGTGGATGTTATAGTAGAATTTTACCTTTGTGTTTACTGTAAAGATGTAATTTCAGGTGACTCATTTTTAGCTCATGTATTATGTATCTCACTCCTTGATCAATAGGGATATTACCCCCTTTATGCTGCAGTAACAGCCTGGGAATACTTTGCACTAGGTTTTGGAACATTGCTGACGATACCACTGCTTTCTGCCTCATAAACGTCAGGTACTGGCTCATAATGAATAGTTCTTGAGAAAACCTTCACTCTAAATCATACCCAAAAATGGTGCTCCATCACTGCACAAAAAAATAGATCCACAGCCCAGTGATGAGCTTTATACACTGCCAGCCAACATGTGGCTTTCTGCAAAGCGATCATAGCCTCAGGCTGGACTGGTTTTCTATAGAGATTGTACAAGTTGGACACTTCTGCGAACAGTTGGTGCACCTTCAAGTGGTGAAAATCACTCACTAGAATAAGTGTCTGTACAGTTTTGGACAGAATATCTCCACATGTCAACTGCTAGATTGTGGCCCAAGCTCAGCCAGAGGCTCTGATTTTAGAAAATACATTTTTTATGCTTTAAAAAATAAATTATATGTGGTGGCATGGTGGTGTTACAGACGGTATCACTGCCATACAGCCACAGGGTCATGGGGGCCTAATTTCCAGCCTCACACCAGGGACTGTCAGTGTGAAATTTTCTGGAGTTTTCCCTGAATCAGCCACTGGGCTTGAGAGAGCGGGAGTGTTGAGTCAGGAAGGGCATCCACTTGCAGGAACAGGTGAACCGGGAAAAACTTATTTAAAATTTGAAGAAACAGTCCATTTCAATCATGAAAAAATGAACACCGAGTATATTTTTGTTGATAACTGACAGGACGGATACTGAAGCTTTGCAGCTACCCCTTGGCCATGTACACTTTCAGCTTCTAAAAATAACCCAAGAAGCTGATTTCAATGCTGTGTTGTTTTTGTTTCAGCCTATCAGTTACTACACTTTTTTTTAAACCTCAAATGTGGGCATACTTTCTGATTTTACTCAAGGTCTCTATGTAGTAGCTTTAATATTGCTCCAATGTGAAGCTGGACAAACTCATTCAGCATTGAAATTCCTGAAAGGAATCTGCATCAGCCAGTGATGTACTCCATGTATCACCACGTTCTCAGAAATAACTTTGTAGATAGGAGAATGTTAACTTTAATGTATGTAAATGAAATGAGATTGTATATCCTCAAGTGGAAGGGTTCGCTTTTCCTTTGTTCTCACGCAAACCCAAGATCTGACAAATAGGACACAACATGAACAAAAATAGCTCAGTGCTGAGAGCTCCCACTCAGACGCCGATATTCACTCCCTTCCTGAATATCCCTCAGTCAGTTTTCCTCTTGCAGTATCCAGTCTGTTTTGTGGTTTGTGTTGCAGATCTTCCTGGACATGGTAGAGAACTACCCAACGTGCCTGCGTGTGCTGGTGTTGGCAGAAAACGCCATCAGTCCTGAGCTCCAGCAGCAGATCTCAGACCTGCTCTCAGAGGGAGAGGATGACGATGAGAAGGCGGCCGAAGCTCACGGCAGCTCTGTAGTCCCCCGAGAGAAGCCCACCTGGCTCCCTCACAGCAGTAAGGGCTGATCCTCGCTCTCACTCTGCCTCACTCTCCGGCTTCAGACTGTACAGTTAGGCACTCTCGTTCTCTCTCTCTCTCCTCTTTCTCTCTCCCTCTCTCTCTGTGTGTGTGAAAGACTTTCCAGGAGTCACTAGCTGACTCTGAAGACCAGGAGCCTTTTAAAGTACTACAGGGGAATCCGTAGCCTTTACTTGTGCAATATGAGGACAGATTGTTTTATTTATTTATTTTTTAGATATTGCGATAGAGGTGCTTTGAAAATAAAGCCAGTAAAAACTGTAGCATTTAACTAAGTGTAAGTAAACATATTTAAAGTGATTAAAAAAATAATAATAATAAAATACAGTAGGTTGAGAAGCAGTAGTGGAAACTGGTGTGTAGCCTTTTTTCCTTTCTTCCTTTAGACTGACATGTTTCAAACATTTACTCAATGTCTCTGACCCTTTCAGACTCCAACCCCCAGATGGTCCTGATGACATCAGGGCTGGGTGCGAGCTTTTTGGCAGAGACAGAGTTGTGATAACTGGAGCTGCCTTTGGTTTTAGGTTTGCACCTCACGCTGCTACCGCCTGACCACCTGCTAGCGGGCAACCACTCATACTGCATGACCTGTAGCACTTAGCGGTAGACCGTTCCACACTGGCACAAAAAGAAAAACCTCGATCACCAAGTGGCTTATGATATTCAATAGTGGATTATTTATTTTCCAGATGTACAGACTATTTATAAGCAGCTATATAAGCAACCATGGTGTACTCTTCATTAGATCAGCTATATAGTATTGTTGTGATGGTCTGATGTCTGAATAAATCTGTTTACATCTTTTTCCTAATTGCTTTGTCCTGCTCCCAGCTGTGTCTAGTCAACATTTTATTGTGACTTTAAAAAGGTACCATTTAAAGGGGAGTCTTCTCACCGTGGGTTTAAAGTCCACATGTGGAAGGCTGAAGCCAAGTTCACGGTGTTGTTGCCTTTGAGGATCAAGTCAGTTTTTCCTTTCTCTGAGAACATCGTGTTGAACAGTCCACGCACTTCAGTGGCGTCACACCACACTCATCCTGGTATTCTTGAAACATACTAATAGGAATAAAATTCTCCAGATAATGGTGTCAAGTTTCAGTGCTGTTCTGCTGCTAAAAGAGCACACATGCAAAGCTGATTATACTGCTTACACCATTCCAGGACAACGGTGATCCGATTAAAGCCTTTTGTTCCTACCTCTTGTGCTTAATGCCTTTCTAACCTGCCTCATTCATTCTCCACAGTCACGCTCCATAAAGTGCTAAAGCATTAAAAAAAGGCAAATAATAGGATTCAGGATTGGCTTTGTGCTTTAATTTATATGTTCCTTTTGAATGTACAGACTGACGATTCCCGCTGTCATATAGAGGCTTTGAAAAGGTAGTAATGTTTGAATAAAGGGAAACAGGACTATCACGAGGGTCTGGCACGGAATTGTTAAAGTAGAAATAAAGCTTATGCTGCATATAAGCTTTGTTCCCACAGCACAAATGAGATTTTCACCCATGTAGAAAACAGCAAGGGAATGGCAGCTTTGGAAGAGGGGGCTGCGTTTAAAGCCACAGGCTCCAGAGTCATCATACCCTCTTGTGGATGGCAGCTATGACTCAAGCTCCCAATTCACATCTTCCCACTACAAGATGCTATACAGTTGCAGGCTTGAGGCATATTGCCCATCTGCAGACAAAAAAAAAATAAATAAAAAAAACAAGACTCCTAACAATCTCTCAAGTGCCACTTTTATTCTAGTACCTACAACCTCCCAGCTTCAAAATCAATTTATTTATGTTCTTGATAAAAAGTAACAGCAGTTTATATGCAACCAGAGCTTAGGTCAGCTTTAAACTTTCCTCTGAAAAATCTACATCATACATCTCCATGTCACACTACACCAGATATTGTCAGTTTGCTTCAGCAGCTCTCACAGGAGTGTCGGAGGACGAATTGGACACCAAAGTGGACGGAGCTCCTTACCTGCTGGTACGCTGGCCTTTTGGCCAAGCAGCTGCCAGGGAAGCCAAATAATACCAGAAGAAGGGGCCTTGTATAATTAATGAAAGGGCTCTGATCAATCTCCTGAGTTGCTTAGTGACCAAGACAATCGGAAGGCAATTTTTTTCTAGTGAGTGGGGTGTAATGAATCCTCTTCCCCACTAATCATAATCCTGGAGACAGGTGCTAAAAATGATCAAGTACCAATTAGATTCCTCTTTTTCCACTCTCTGAACGTAAAATTCCAGCCCAAAGCTTTAATACACGTCGACAGTGCTGACTGAATCAAACACAAACCTACCACAACGATGTGAGGTTTTTCAGACTCTTCACTTTACAGCATTTGGCAAGAACTCATGTCCAGAATAATTTCCCTTCTCTGTACGATACAGGAGTCAGTGCTGATACCTAGAATGTGAGAAATAAAAAATGAGTGCGCAATGCAAGACATACATTAGCACTTAGGAAAGGCACCAGAAAAATCTAAATGATTCATAAATACAATGCAAGTGCTAAATTAGTGTTCATTTAAATGCTGTAAAAACAAACAGGTTTTTCACATGTATTTGAAAGCAGCAAAGAACTGTTCATGTCAGAACACAGAATACCTGTCTATGCTGGTCTTCCAAGTAATATAAAAAACTGGAATTTGAAATGAACTCAAAGGGCTCAAGGAACAGGTGAAATCTAGACCACAATAACTGTGTTATCTAGAGGAGACAGATAAAACACTGTCAGATTTGTAACTTGAGTCTGTGATGCACTACAAGTATGATTCTGGATCACGTTAAAACATTACTTTAATTAGAGGCCTATTCCTGCCCTTACTCTGAGGAATGTGCCCCACTGCAGCAACAGCGCATCAGTCACAGAAACTAGAATTATCATCACCTTAAACAGAAAAGACTGGATGGCTGATCTTAGAGTCTTGTACATGTACATGTCCAAAACAATAACTTTATAGGGGCCACTTTATAAACGTTGATAGGATAAGTTCTCAACGTTTGCCTAAAACTAACTCAATGGGGTTAATATGTGCAAAATGGCCGCTGCTGAGAGAAAACAACCTAAAGCTTCGGTTCCTAGATAAAACTGGAGCTTTCATCTTCCTACATTAATGTAGTAGTTCTACATTGAATTATACAAGCCTTGTAATGTATATAAAAAATCCCCAACCTGAAGCAGCCCAGAGGATTTTGGGTCAACCTTCCGAGTCATGACTCCTCGTCATAAATTTTTCCCTGCACTTGTCAATTTCAACTTGACTATCATTGGCCTGGCAATGGTGTTCCAAGATGCTGTTGTGAATGGAGAAAAAATCCACTGAAAATGAATGTTTTTCTCTATAAAGTTACTATTTTGGATATATACAGATGACTAAGTACTCCAAGTATTCTCAATTTAAACGTTAGACGTGTGCTAACTTGCTCTCACACACTATGACCACCTGGAGGCGCTCTTACTTTAGCACCGGCACTGACTCTGCTTTGGCCACAGTGACGTCACAAAGGCACAAAAGAACTCAAAATAAACGCATTGGTGGAAAAGAATGGTGTCCATACAACATAGAGGATCAAAGTTTAAAATAGTTTTATTTGTTTTAAAATATACATCAGTTTACAAATTGAGAAAATAAAATTAGTCGAGTATAACAGTCTTTTTTGAAGGTTTTTTTTCTTCTTTTTCTAGATATTTTTACAGGAAGAAGGAAATAATATATCACACATTAAACATGGTGTTGCAATATGACCACAAAAGCTTTGCCAGCTTAAATGACGTTTAAAAGAAACCAGGAAAGTAGAGCAGCAGTGTGGAGAGGGGGAAATTTTTTTGAAATTAAATTATATAAAGGGGGGGGGAAGCACCCTATCGCTACAGTTAAACCAGAAGGTAGAGACGTGTGGTTTATGTAAGATGATCTAGAACAAACAAACATTTTGCTTTATGACAGGCCGCGAATCCAAACACGAGATGCATTCAAAATGTGCCTGAGTCATGACACTGAAATTCACAGGCTCTAATTTCACATTCCTAATTCTGAAATGCTATCTACAATCAAATTAAAGGGCACCTCTGTAAATGTCAGAGGACTCTCTGATGCTTACAATCATGTGAGAGAACAACAAAAAGACACAAAAGATTTGTTAAACGTAAAATAAACACAAGGAAACAAACATTACTTATTATTCTAAACAGCTATATATTGGGTGGGAGACCCTTTGGTGTTGTATCCGTGTGCGCAAACGTACACAGCACAAATAATGCTAGAATGTTCCGTGTTAAAGTAAAACACTTTGTTTGGAATATAACATTGAAGTCAAACTCATGTGAGAAACAAGGGTGTAATAAGTGATGTAACTGAAACGCTGTATGAAGCAAAACATTGACTGCAGGCGTTGTCCAATTCCTGAAACCACACTGCGTTATTTTATAGTCATTTCATTCTAGTTACCACATTTTTACTAGATATTGTTGCTTGCATTATTATTTGTGTGTGAACCAACCTCATTTTTAAAACTCAACATCAGAGTGCATCTTGGTAGAGGAGGGACTTACAATTGGAAATCGTACTGGTGTTTATGTTTTTATTAGTTTAGCAAGCCAGCTTTTAAATAGTAATATTTGGGGGCCATTCATCTGATCTGTCTAATGTACAATAAACCCTCCAAGTATTAAAACATTTGTTAAAATGTTGCAAATTTATAATTATATAAATAATATATAGCTACAGCCCTAAATATAATTAAATAAATATCACGAAAGTATTTCATGTTCCACACTGACTTCAGACTATGCTGAAGGTTAAAAGGAGGGCAAGTGTGAGTTTAAGATACATGTTCCCTTGCTGAGGCGTCTGATTAAAAAAGATTGCAGTTCTGACATTCAATTTTTTTTTTTTTTTAGTTTTGCTCCTCGCTCAAATTTCTTAGTCAACATTTTGCTCGCCTTGTGCGTCAGGTCACCTTGGATCAAAGCATAGAACTGTCAGTTGTCGATGCACTCAATTATAGTCAAGATAGGGAGTCATTAAACTTGCAGCACACCAGATGTAAAAGCCTATTTATATACACACAGTACATTACACAGAGCTGCACATCTTCACTGTCCTTTTCTTTCAGGCTTCTTTTTTTTGGTATTTGTGCAAGCTCTTGTCTACATCACATCTGATGAAGTCATGAAATATTTAAGAATGTCCATTTCCATGTGCAAGACCCTGACAGACTGTTCTCTGTCTCTCTCTCCTTTAAACATCACAGAGCTATTTTTGAGCATGATAAAACATCAATAATTTAGCAGAGGAGCTCGTTACAGTTTTACTCATTATGGGCTGTTACAATTACATATGGAGCGTAGGGGGGGAGGGGAGAGGGATACAGAACAGAGGGAACAAAGATGAATACAGAAGGAGAAGTCAATTTTAAAAAGTAATATGAATTTGGGAGCCCTTCTGTCACACATTCTGCATGTACTGACAGAGGAAACAGCTGAATTATTAAAGGCAGGGAGTGCAATGTAGTGCAGCCCAGTCACAAGGTAAATGCATGCAGCAAGCCTATTACAGAGTGGCTGAAGTCTCATGGCCCTTTCACTAGAACTTAAAAATAATATGCATTTTACTACAGCTGGCTGATATGTCTTACACTGGCAAGGCTATGAATCAAGGTTGCTCAAAACACAATTACCTATGACATTTAACCTTGAGTGAGATACTGAAATGTTCGGTGTGTATCCCATTTCCACATCTTTGAATGCTCGACACTGCAAAAAGACAAATGGAGCCCGGCGCCTGTAGAGTGAGGACCTGAAACATCCAGTGGTCAAAAAACATCCAAAGAATGACCTCTCCTTCAAAACATAAGTAAAAACACAGAATGTGTGAGACAGTACTTAAAGGCAACATGCACAGTGTTTCAACCAGCTTTAGAGTATAAAATGAAAACAGATGTATAAAAACGTCAGTACTGACATGTCTCTGAAACGCACCAGTTTAGAACAACCTTTAAAATACTCAAACACGAACCGACGCTTGAAATGATCCAGGAGGTCATCAAAAAGTAAACCATCTTTATATACTGTCCAAAATCAGATTGATTCATAAAAGTCCTGCAAGGATTAAACATCTGAACAAACACACAAACGGGACAACATTCCCCCCCCCCCCCCAAAAAAAAATACAAATTAAATGCATATTGTATGTATTGTAAGCAAAAATTGGTTGCTACATAAAGAATAACTATTTAGAGTAAGAGCAAACAATGGCTTAACTTCAGTTTGGGGCGAATGTTTATATTGTCCAGAAAAATTTAATCAGTAATATACGCAGTCAGTAAGAACAGCTGATTGAGAAGCTCACTTACCTTTTTCTTTTATGGACTAGTGGGCTACAAGCACAATCTTTCTGAGCACTTGTTCTTCAATGGAAGTGTCATCTGTCAAACAACTACCTACAATTATTGGAAGCATTTCAAACATACTCTATGCATAGTTTTAGTGTAAATGGCATCGAGTATTGAACATGGCCTCCAGCGATATTGTTGACAGTATCAAAGAGAAAAAGTTTCTACCCAAATAATCAGAGGACGAATAGCAAAAATAAATATCGTTTTCACTGCTCTGAATCAGAATTAGTGTTATTTTACCCCCATATCATTTTAGTCATTAAGGCCTAAAAGCTGATTAAAACTGCATTTTAGAATGAAAAACAATTGTTTACAAATGCGCAAATTTCTTCTAACAGTCTAAATCAAATAGTTTGTTGTCATCCATTCATTCGACTGTAGGGTTCTCTTTCCAATAAACATAATATTTCTAGAATATCACACCTACAACTCATCTTCACAAGTGCTCGTCAGGATGTGGAAATTATAAAAACAATGCATACATTTATAGGTTTACTGCGAATCAAATAAACTAAAACATAAATACACACCGAGGACAACGTCTCAGGTTTAAATATCAGTAGTCAGTTTGAAAAGCATTAATGCAAGTGACTGAATACCTGATGTTGAAAAGAAAAACTAAAAGTTCTTAAAATATTTCCATTGAAATTACTTATAAAAAAGTCTTTTCAGTTAAGAATTACAGTGGTAGATCTATGAAGAGAGGTGTTTGAAGATTTTGTCTTTGTGGTGTTTTTTCTTCTTTTTTTTTCAGTTCTATGTGAGCTGAAAGTAGAATTAAGGAGTAATACTTCATTTTAAAGGGCAACAGGAAAAAACCCTCAGTCAGAAAAAGGGTCAGGCACTGTAAGTCGAAGAACGAATCCTTTAGATTTTATGAAATCCCATCCAAGTCAGATCTCTGGGTCTGGAGCACGGTGTCCTTCTCCAATTGTTGGAGCTACTTTTTAAAAAAAAAAAAAAAAGAAAAAAAAAGGCCCCCTGCTTCTGATGTGTGTGCTGTTCCAGTTTGTTCCATAGCAACATATGATGCTGACCCATCTCCCCTCTATTATAGTACACTGGCCACAAGTGGCTATATGGCTATATCCTGTGGTTGTCTGATCACTTCCCCACTTCTGGGAGTCTCTGAGATCATTCAGAATCTTGAATGAACCTCTTTCACATTCTGCTATTCTTATAGAGGAGCTGAAGCACTGTTCCGTTGATCTGGGACGGGATTTATTTTAAATGCTAAATTCATACTTTTCATAAATAAAACACTGAAGTAAACTTCTTGCCAAAGTGATTGAACTGTTACAGTAATGAATCGGCAAAAAAAAAAAAAAAGGTGATCACAACACCATTTCCCTGCCTCCCATTTTGGGCTGCTAAGACTTGTGATTGCTTTTAAGCAGAAGAGCACTGTAAGTGAAAGAGAACTTAGGCATGAGCCTCCATCTCAGTCCAACAGATTTCCATGTTCTTGCGCTCTGGTAAGGCTGTCCTTGCGATGTAGATGATGTACACCCATCCTTTTTGGGCTTTTGTGAGGCCGGCTGGAGCCACTCTGGTGGTGCCGTTGAGACGGTGGTTTATCTGTGTAATCCTCAGCACCAGCAAGGACCCTGGAGCCCATGACAGGCAAATCCTGCGGTAGGACATCCCGTTCTTCAGCAGAGCTGCCCGCAGACCTGGCATCATCAGCAAACTCTGGTCGCTTAGCTGAAGCTGGGCTGTCTTCCACTGTGACCATTGTATCACCACTGGTGCCATCTTCGTTTTCAACGGCCATCAGCAAGCGCTCACTCTCCTCCTGGGAGAAATCTGGACCATACTGTCCCCGTTTAGTGCGCAAATCTGCCACGCTGCTAGTATCTGTGTCCAGGCTAGACTCTCTGCTGGCAGTCCAGCTCTGAGCAGAGGAACCTTCTTCCCCATCTGAGTAGGCGCCACGTAAGATCCCTCGGTCTGAAGCTCCTCTCCCTGACAGGCTGTTGCGACTCCTCTGGAGCTCTTTTACTGTGTCGCTACTAAAAGAGGTACGGTTGACCAGGGTGCCCTCGGAGGACGGTGCCATCTTCTCCACGAACATCCGTTGCCAGTTGGCAAGCAAGTCTTCCTCAGAACTCCCTGAGCTAGCAAAGGCACTCGGTGGTTGTGGTGGGCTGCTGAAGGGACTTGACTGGCTGGATAAAGGGTCAGTGATATCTGTCTGCTGGGGCGTTCGTGGGAGTGAGGCGTGCCCTCCACCTGGAAAGGGAAAAAAAAAAGGATTTTGTCAATACCACTAATTAGAATTCAGAGAACTTTATCAGGACTCAGAACATTATCGGTTTCATTGAAATTACTGTAGAATAGTTTGTAGTACAGTTGGGGTACATCCTTGCCTGAGGAAGAGGAAGTTCCAGAGCGCCAGCCGCCATCAGACACAGCAGGGCTATTGGGCACAGTACGCTGTCGTTCTCCCGCCTCTTCCTCATTTTGCACCAGGCTGAGAGAGATGGCCTGGCGTGTAGCATAGGTGCAGTTGGGCAGTGGACTGTTTTTAGGGATCTTCACCTTGTCATCAGATGAGAACTCAATCACCTTGCGGCCAGGGTACAGAGGGTGCGGAGGGGGAGGAGCAGGGTAGGGGTTCAGCTTTTCAAAAGAGGGTGCCATGTCATCTATTGACGGACCATCTGGACTGGCCTGGATCCTACACATGCCGTTAATATGCTGCTGATCAGCAGAAGCGCAGCTGCTCTGCTTAGAATGTCCTGGACCGCCATTCTCATTCTGGGGTCCTGTCATGTCAACGTGGACAAACACGTCCTCGGCCACTGGTCGGCCGGCACTGCTGCTGGACTGAGCTGAGTTAAGCACCAGCGGTTCAGGTTTCTCCAGCACTCTGGCTATGACTGAGGTGGGCACTACATCTGCAGGGGTCAGGCTCAGTGTGTCTGGATCCTGGCCCTGGGCTCCTTGAGGATTCTGGCTCTTTTCAGGCAGGCTGCTCTTCATGTGCTTATTCACCATCTCCTGCAGTTCATATGGCAACTAGAACAAAAACAGATAAACGAGAAATACATTCATAAAAGCAATATGTTTAGACACTGGGAACAGATCTTGCCCAAACATGATTTTTGAAATCACCTATAGGCACTGTTCAAATGTTGAAGCTTTTTGGACCTACATTGGTACTATACCTTGCTCGTATTAATGAACAACATGACTAGCATCTAAATGTAGAACCAAATTATCGTATTAATGAACAACATGACTAGCATCTAAATGTAGAACCAAATTATCCAAAGTATCTAATACAACAAAGAAAATGTTAAAAAGACGGTAATAAGATGTAAACATGAAACATTCGAAACATTATTTCTCAGTCATTTACACATCATATTGGACTGTAACTAACTGACAGCTAACAGCATCCAAAATGTGTCCCTGTTCTGCTCATTCAATTTTTCTAATTTGTCTTAAAGATGACTAAAGTTACATTCAAACGTCTTGGAGCTCACTGCATAAAGAAACACAAGATGTAACTGTGTATGTTTTTCAGCATTGTAAATGTATGGAAGAATAATTTGCTGTAGATGTGCCCATCTGAGTTTTAGTGAGCTATTAATGAATAATTATTTCAATTAATCATGAAACAAATAATGAAAATGAAAATAAATGAATTATAATCATTAAGAGAACTATTGTGTAAACTGTTAAAATAAATGGCTTATAGCTGCGCTCCTGAATTAATAAAATCAAAAATATAGTTCTTATGAACTAATAAACACTGAGTAACTGTAACGTTAAAATAACATTAGCTCCCATGACCATATAATAAGATTAACAGCTTCTAAATATAATTTGTGCACAGTATTATTCTGCAGAGTAGTGTATCTGGAGGTTATTATGGTTTAAGAAGGTTTCACACAGTCTAATCCAAACCTGCCTTTTATTCGTCAATCACATGTAACCTCATGAAGAGCTGTGTAATTAAGTCTGTTCCACTTTCAGAGATGTGAATGAGCTGGTAAATGAGAACCATTTACAGTACAGCCCCATGAAATCTCTCTCAACCTCCCTCAGAAGGAGCAGGACACAGGTTTCTTTTATTCAAATACAACCAATGTCTGCAACACCGGAAGCAAGGTCTAGGAAAAAGATAAATGACAAAAAAAGCTCTACTTAGCTTCATTGGAGAGGTGGGGAAAGAGGGGCACTGAGAAATCAGTGAGAGAGAGGGGAAAAGGAGGAAAAAGTTTGATGTCAAAAGCATTTATTCCATGCTGCAGCCTTGACTGTATGAAGCTAGGCAGGGGGCATTGATTCGTGGAAAACTGAAAGGGAAAATTAGTCCAGCTCAGCTGATGCCTTAACGATCCTGTGGAGGCAGCAAGTGGCCTGCAAACCCTGCTAACTTCCTCTGGGTGTGAGGCCACAGGGATCAATGTGAACAGGCAGAGCTTCTGAATGGGACCTCTGCCTGGCCTTTCAGGTCAGGAATCTACAATCTGGGCTCTGTACTCTGTTTCACACAAGGACAGAGAATGTTCTGTGTCATGTCTACAGCACATGCACAAGCAACTGCCAGCCAGCTCAATGTACCCTGCCTGTAAAATACTGCAGACATCACCAAAGCACACCAAAAAATATTACTAGGGCATTCAATCACCATTCATCTACTCCCTGCTGATTTATTACATGCACACAGAAGCAAGTCTCTCAAAAAAGAACAGAAATTGTTATAAAATCAAAGGGTGAACAAATTAAATATTTTAGAATAAGATACTTCTATTAGTACAATGTACATTCGACACAGTATATAAAGGTATGTAATAGGTAATAATATATTAAATATATGTTGAGCTGTTTTTAGTTGATAGCTCATTTACATCTTTCTTTTTCTGAAAAGGGATAATGCTACAAAATTTGACTTTTTGGACAAACTATCATAGAGTGATAAAATAAATAAATAAATAAATTAAAGCAAAACCCTGACTCAAGCTTGCTGTGTTGGTTGCGATAGGGACATCACTAAAGCATTGGCAGAGTGCAGCGTGCACTCCCTGTTGGCTTGTGCCTGGTGTAAATGAAGCAGGTTTGATTTTGATCTCCCCACTGCTCTGTTTTATGGGCAGGCAAGACTCCAACCTGCTCCATCTCATCTGCCCGTCTGAACAGAATGATGACTCAGTGCTGCTTCACGGCATCTTCGTATCCAAACGCGCACACACTGAAATACCCCAGGGAGGCCCATGTATCTATGGTTATCGGCGTTTTGCATTAGATGGCTTTTATCTGCCTCACTCAGTGATGCTGTGCTTCCTGATTCTATCCACAATACAGGCTGACGGGAGGGGGCTTGCCCTAAGAACACAGGCTTACACTCAGCGTCCTCTATGGCGTGAGTACTGCTGTATTTCATTTGAGACATTACCTAAATATAGCAACTCACTAATGGCATTTGTCTCCCAAGAAACAACAAGCTAACTACAACTTTCTGGATCTTAACATTTCTCTGCCCTTCGTGGATTATTCAAGGATACAGCAGATAGATTCTGTATCTCACTGTATTACTTCACAAACAGCATAAGCTTTGGGAGAAGGCAGCACTCCTCTGGCTAATTAAATGTCTCTGGGAAATAACAAATTGCTCTCATTTCCTATCATTATGTCACCACTTTCCATATGAAAAGGTTTGATTAATACGCACGAAATAAATCTGCATGTGATTATTCACTTTGAGCGAGACAGACCACCGGAGAAGCATTGCAGCTCCTGAAGCAGGTCTAACCTCAGAATAGGCTGCTGCCAGACTAATGAATACAGCTAGGGTGAGGAGATAATTCAGGCAATGAATAATAGATCTCCTAAAAATAGCCCTGCAGCATGACACCCACCTTCTTATGAAGGGAGTTTCGGTTGTAATAGTCCCACAGAGAACAGGACACCTGGGATCAGTCACTTCACATGACATATAAACAAAAGCAGTGACTACAGGTGGCTCCTCAAATTAATGCAAAACAGGGCGTGGGGAATATTTCTCTCATACACACTTATTTAACTGAGCACAAACACCGAGTATATACATTACAAGTGGCTTGTGCATAATTTCATCACCGTCTCATCAAAAGCTCTGGAAATACCTCCTGTATTTTATCTTCTGTGAATGGTCCAATACAAACAGTGCTGAAATAAAGGCTTGTTAAATTAATAAGATTAAAATTTAACTGTAATTTAAATGAACATATTTTTCTCCTCCTATGCATGTCAGAGTAAGAGGGGTTAGCATGAGAGCGCTGGTGTTTTCTTCCTTAATTTGGATTCATACATTGCACAAATAAAATAATTTTCAGTTGATATAACGTGTTGGAACTTTGAGTATTTCTCCTCCAGCAAGCCTTTGGATTTTTCAAGCAGGAATTGATCCAGCTGAGAGTGAAAAACAACTATCAAAGAAACTGAATGCAGTTTATAGAAAAGGAACAATGACGCAGCATGGGTGTAGTCTAGTGGCAGGCCAGTTTAATTGTATGTTGCAGGCTACAGGTTGCATTGTGCTGAAGTGTCAGTTCCCCTGGGCTCTGTATTCTGCCATGGTTCTGATAAGGGCCTGTTAACTCCCTGGCCCCTTTACACTGATACACAGCTGTCCATCACTAGGACACCTGCTGTTTTCTGGCCTACGGATAAACACAAAGGCCAAGCAGACTTATGAGTCTGGGCTTTGACACCTTGTCAATAACTCACCTTGCTATTGTTGGCTAGCCAGCCAGTGTCCAGCTCTACTCTGCAGAATGACTATGCTAATAGCTTCCATTCCAGAATAAAATGTCTGCCCCATAAGAGACACACCTGCCACTCTGTGGTCCATTTCTCTATCTCTTGGCCTGCTATTTGATGACAGTCTGTAGAATCAGAAGCACTCTTGCTTCCATTACAGTGCTACAAGTCTCCAAGTGATCATTCACTCCATCTCTTCTTATTGTCAAATCAGTGTGAAATATATTTTGACTCCTACAGGTGACTGCAGGGTACATATATATGTACCCTTAGTGGCATACCAGGCACTTACATCTGCAAACTTGTGGTTTCTGAAATGGGACTTGTTGCACTTCAGTAGTTGCACAGCCAAATTGCAGTCCTGACGATATCGCTCCTAAAAAGAAAAAGAAATTAAATAGTATATATACACAGCCTTTTATACAGAATAGAGTAGAAAATAAAAGCATACTTGGAAAACATAATTAAAATAAATCGAACATCCCCAGGACAATTCATTCTGCATTGCAAAAGAAAAAATAAATATGAGAAGAACCCAAGGAGGAGATTTCCCCACAGAGAGCATTCTGAATGATCAGCTATGATTGATGGGTGGTAGATCTGCCGAAGGAAATGAAACACTACGCTTAAGCAATGTGAACAGACGGCTAACTGGGCCCTCACACTCTGTAATTAGCTCCCCACAGCCCTGCTGCATACATTCACTCAAAAGCAGGAGGAATACATTTTTGGGTTTTTTTTATTTTGTTTTCTTTTGTTATTTTTTAACGTCTTATTATTACTATTATTATTATTATTTATTTTTACATAGAGCCACATTGCGTGTCTCATTTACAAAGTAACACTGAATTCCTCAAGCCCCAAATTGATTTTATTGTTAATTGACGTTGATGCTACAGTCCAGGGCACATGACAAGAGAGTCTTATTCTTTTTAAGGTAACCACTGTGTAGCCAATATCAAGGTAAATACTTGCCAATATATGGCTAATATGAGTATACCTCCTCTGGTATGCAGGTCCTTGATGTTCACACTTATGATATGTTGGACATCTCATTTATAAACCATGGGTATTTAAATACAGTTGCTAATTTCCCCACAGTGACTCAACTCTAAGACTCAATATTATTCATCAATTTTGGTTTTAAAATTGTCTGGAGAAATATATATTTTGTCTGGAAAAAAATACCTTTTACTTACTTTACATAACTGGAAAATATTGCCATGCTATTACAGTACTGCTTGGTATTACAGGTACGAACAACCAGTGTATCCACAGTGTAGTCACAGACATAAAAATAAACAGAAAATCCTCAGCTTGTATCAAAACTTAATCAAAAAGTACAAGCTGTCAAATATGAAAGTGCTGTTTCCCTCGTAGACCTCTATCAGGCAGAAATCAGCTGTTGGGCTGCAGACATGTCTGATAATGCAGTTCTATGAAAGCTTAGCACAGAACCTCTTAATGCAACTTTCAATTTTCAGCTCCAGTGGTTACCATTCGAAGTTATACTACAGCGCTGACTCTGGCTCACTGTCTGAAACACAAACAAAAAGGGGGAAGAAAAAAAGAGCGAGAGAGAGAGAGAGCACCAGAGCAAGACACACGCACAGAGGCAGAGAGAGAGAGAGACAGAGACAGAGAGAGAGACAGACACAGAGAGACAGAAAGAAAGAGACACACACAGAGAGACACGCAGTCCATACATTCAGTTCCTCCAGCTTGTCGATTGTGTTCTTGGCATCCACAAGCTTGTTGGTGAGCTCCACTATCTCTTGATCCATGGTCTTCTTGTCTCGCTCCACTTTCCGAAGCTGTCAAAGAAAAGAAACGAGCAGACATTAACGTTTGCTCTCTAAGCACTTCTCTGAGGTAAGGACGTAGACAGTGAGCTAGTGGCTCAGCTGTTCTGTTTAAAGTAAGAGCAGACAGTCATTTCCTCATCGATTCACAATAAAGCTTCCAGTCTCTCATCTTTGTCTCACCTCCACTGTGTCAGCACAAAAGAAAAAGGGGAAAAAAGGGGACAAACAGCCATCCATTCAGCTTAAGCGTATAGCTAAGGTCATACTGTAGCAGCAACAAGGAGCAGACACTGACTTATATAAACAGATCAATTCTACATTGCACACAAATCATTTTGCTGAATCACCTAAGCAAAATAAAATCTAATTCAATACATTAGAACAGATAACACTGTCCAGGAAGAAGGCACTCCATAGGAAGCATCTTAAAATGTCATATCAGTTTAGCATTTGTCTAGCAAAAAGGCAAGCTGTTAGGAGAAATAAAACAAACCAAAACAAAACCCTTTGTTTTAGCAGTGTGTAACTATAAAAGTATAAAAGTTTAGCTTTGGATGAAACAATCAGAGCAAAAAGGATGCTAAAGTTAGTCTCTTGGTTCAAACGCCCCAACCAAGAAAGGGAAAATATTCTAAAGACTAGTGGTTCTTAGTTAAGTCTTGGAGTATCATTGCCCTGGATTCTACTGCGTTTCCACTTCTTCAAAACTACAAGCTCATCTCAAGGCTTTTGTAAATTACTTGAGTTAGACCCTGAAGATTGTTTACATTCATTAACAAATGATAGTAAAAAGCTCTGTGAATGGACTGACATAGGGAGCATGAACATATTCTATCATGATCATAAAAAATCTGTTAGTGTTATGAGTGTGTATACTGTATCTTGTTTAACTGGCTTTAAAACAATACAGTGAAATACTGAATACAAATACCTTGCACTGAGGTTAATTGCAGTGAAATAAATAGTCATGTCATATTATGACCACTGCTTTTTTTTTTTTCTACACACACTGTCCATTCTTTCAAGTTAATTTGGACAAGACACAACTACAGCCAACAACACTGCACCCGAGTACAGGTGACAGCCCACCATGACACTCACATAAGGCCCGAATGTAAATGGCAATAGACGTGATGTGTCTGGGCCCTACAAGGAAGGGCAGGGCAGTTCTTCAAGGAAGGGACTGAAAAACACTCCTATAGACTTAATATATGAAAACATATGGGGCTGGTTTCCCAGACAGGGATTAAGTTTAGCCCTGGACTATATCCACCTTTCAAACTTTCAACAGCATATGAGCTTGAAAAATATCCGTTAGCAATACAATGAAGTGCCAGCTGTTTTTTTGTTGTTTGTGTGGGTGTGGAGGGGCATGCATTTATGAAAATGTGTGTCCACTTTACACACACTGCCAACAGTGCATTTACATTATAACGACTGCATAGAAAGTCTGTGTCTTTGAGAACAGCAAGAGAGACACTGGATTTAATTGTATTGAATGCAGCATCATAAAAGTGAAGAGCTAAGCAGATCTACATCGGCCAAAATGTAACTAAAACGGGAGCGTAATTTGATGGCTGTATATTATATTCTAAAAATAAAGATAGAAACTCAGTTTATTATACTGCCTCTCTTCTGCAGATTAAAATATATGCATAACTATATGATATTATGTGTTAAAAGATCATTGAGTCATGTGATAAGAAATCCAGATTCAAATTTGTCTGCAAAAGTACCCCTAATGTCTATAGAGGGTTTTAGAAGATATTGATACATTCATGTTGAAGAGGTATCTCGTCCAATTTGGAGCAAACAGTAACAAAATGTAACTGTTTTCTTTCACAGAATGGTCACTGTTTTGCTAATGTCAACATTACATATAAAAAACAAGATGAAATATTATATATTTGCATATATGAATGGCATACACTGAAATCCCTTGTACCTTTTAACTAGTCGGTGAGTCTCTCTAAAACACACAATTTCATATCAAGCCACTTGTGTGATTTTGTTTACATCTCAAATATTGCATTAAACAAAAATCTTGAATTCCCCTCAGAAGTTTTGACATGAGAGGATTAGAAAGAGTGAGAGCATTAAAGACGGCAGTGGTTTACTTTGGTGCTAGTCAATAAGAGACCATTTAGTTTTACAGCTAAATGTTTTACTGAAGTGGACAAGGTGGAACAATAAAACCAGGGCAAGAGAACAGCAGCCGTTCATGAGATACCCCTTAAACCAGAAATAAATACAGCCAATATAGAAACTTGCAGATAGCCTACACAATCACTATCAAGCATTCAAACAAGGGGGAGAGAAATTTCTAACCAGGGTAGGCATTACTGATTATATTTGCTTCATTCAAAGTTGAAGTTCAGTAGTTAAAATATAAACCTCTAAATATTGGTTGACCTCTAAAAGATTTCAAAGCATTTATATTTTTAAACAACTTGCATTTAAGTAGTATACTAATGTGTATACTTCATATCACCAGATGATAAATAAGATATCTTAATCAAATATAGACAGCTTGTGCATAAATAAAAATATAAATATTAAAAGGTGGCCAACATTTAATGTTGATTAAAAAAAAAATAAAAACTACAAAAAAAATCCCTATTAATTTTGTGCTGGTGCTCCAAGTGATAATGCTAATAATATATGTATATTTTAACCACTGTACTGCTAACTTGGACCCCACCATATAGAATAGCGATGATATCTATATCATAACACCACTGGGAAAGTTATCGCATGCAGGGTGAGAGGATGAGGCAGGGAGAATGACATCTATATTAATGCACTCTGAAAAACAAGAAAAGAGTGAAGAAAGCACAATCACGCAACTGCATGAACCCAAGTTTGACTGACGGCAGCCTGATGATGGTGGTTGCGATGATAGTGAAATATCCACAAGGCAGCATGTGTCACAAGGCAGCATGAGTGAAGAAAGAAGAAATAAGTGGAAGAAGAGATAAAGAAAGTGAAATAAAGCAATAATGAGGAAAAACCCAATATGAAAGTTATTTTTGTCCAATACTTGGCTTTGTCTAATACATGGAGGACCTTAAGGAGGACTGAACCACATCAAAACAGCAAATTACACGCCTGAGAATATTTTGAGAGCAAGTGGAACTATACATGACTGGTAAACATTCCTGTAGTGGACAATGATCAAATCTATACACACTGCTCAACAAAAAATAAAGGAAACACTAAAATAACACATCAAAAATTATTATTCCATGGAGGTCTGGATTTGGAATCATAATCAAAATAAAAGTGGAAAATCAAATTACAGGCTGATCCAACGTCAGTGGAAATTCCTCAAGAGGAGAGTGTGTGGCCTCCACGTGCCATATGACCTCCCTACAACGCCTGGGCGTGCTCCTGATGAGCCGGCGGATGTTCTCCTGAGGGATCTCCTCCCAGACCTGGAATTAAGCATCAGTCAACTCCTGGACAGTGTGGTGCAACGTGGCTTTGGTGGATGATGTCCCAGATGTGCTCAACTGGATTTAGGTCTGTGTAAGGTGTTGGGTTCCAAGCACAAGCCCCACTTGTGGAAACTAGTCCCTCATACCACCCTTATGGAGACCGTTTCTGACAGTTTGTGCAGAAAATGGATATTAGTGACCTGCTGGAGGTCATTTTGCAGGGCTCTGGCACTGCTCCTCCTGTTCGTTCTTGCACAAAGGAGGAGGTAGCGGTCCTGTTGCTGAGTTGTTACCGTCCTACAGACCCCTCCATATCTCCTGGTGTACTGGCCTGTCTCCTGGTATCTTCTCCATGCGCTGGACACTGTCGACCGTCACAGCAAACCTTCTTGCCACAGCTTGCATTGATGTGCCATCCTGAATGAGCTGCACTACCTGAGCAAATTCTGTAGGTTGTTGACACCACCTAATGTTACCTCTAGGAGTGAGAGTACTGACAAGACGTAAAAGTGACCAAAACATCAGCCAGAAAGGTTGAGAACAGAGCGTCACCACCTGCAGAACTACTACTTTATAGGCGTTGTCCTGCTCCTTACCTTTCATTTCCAATTATATTAATTTTAAGGTAAGAGCTCATTTTTATAGCATTTGCGACTAGGTTCTAAAGGCTTTCTTTAGTCTAGTTTCAAACTTTTATCATGTATGCTATATTTTTTATTTTTAATAAGATATGAAATACTGAGATGAGTTTGTTCATGGCACCTGGCAAATTCTGGGAAGCCCCAGTAAACCTGTGGAAGAACTATGTGAAATGAAAACAGCACAGGGCCTGCCTTGATATTAAATTATATCTTCAACCCAACTGCTCACAAGAGGTGTTTTTACAGACTGCCTTTGAGGGATGGTAAAATCTTGAGAGGCACTTCAATACTTTTTTATTCCAAAGATGTTTGATTGCATTAGCATTTAAATGGCACTGAAAGGATAAAGGATATGTGATTATTCTTTCTTTAGACTTCCTTTTATTTGTCCACCCTCAAAAGACCTTAACATTATATTCAAATATATATCAGCAGTTATGATAAATATTTTGGACCTAATGGTGGCTTCATTGCATGCTTAACAAATAATTCAATAGCTCTGAGCTGCTTATTAAATCACAAACTGAACCTCATCACAACTGGAACAGTTTGCGCTGACTCGGTTCTGTCCAACACTAACTTTAATGGGATGTAAAACCAATGCAGAAAAAGTGGCAATCAATCAATTGTTGTGGCATGAGGAAATAAAGAACTTCTGTCTAACAATAGGACTTGGAGGACATTAGAGCCTTTAAATGCACAACATCACTTTAGGTGGCTGATTATTTTCTTGTATTTAATGTTATTATTTCAGCTCAGAAAATCTGATTTGTCAGTCTTCAAATCTCTGATGAAACACATGCTGTGATTGTACTGTGTTCAATTAGAGGGACCTGACAGATCTGTCAGAAAGTTATCAGCTTGGACAAGCAAATTGCAGCCATGAGTGGCAAAGCATGACACTTGACATTTGGTGATTTGAGGGGTGGAAGGGGAAAAAAGAAATAATCAATTTCTTTCCAGGAGAGAAAGCAGTATATCTCTTTCAATTTAATGTGACTGAGTTTCAAAATAGGACTCTGGTGAAAAACCTACAGCGGTAGTTCTCAAACTGAGGTACACGTACCACTGATCATACATGAAACAGCAAGAGGTGGCATGTCAGATGACATCGAAAAATGTACTACTTAATTAAAGAATGTATAAATAATTGAAAACTAAAGTTTTTGTGTACATTATATAAAAGAGTCGAAGTTTTCATAATTATAATTTAAAAAATTCTGTGTTTAAAAATCACTACAAGCACTAAGCCTGTATGTAGCAGTCATAAGAAATATCCTCAATTCAGTTCATGCTTTTCAACGTTTGGGGTTTTCTCCACTGTCTATAAAAACATTGTTTCTCTTGAGCAGAGAGAGAGAGAGAGACAGAGACAAAGAGAGATAGAGAGAGACAGAGACAAAGAGAGATACAGAGACAAAGAGAGAGAGAGAGAGAGAATGAGACAGAGAGATAGAGAGATACAGAGACAAAGAGAGAGAGACAAAGATACAGAGACAAAGATACAGAGACAAAGAGAGAGAGAGAGACAGAGAGAGAGAGACAAAGATACAGAGACAAAGAGAGAGAGAGAGAGAGACAGACAGCGAGAGAGAGCACATAACTGATATTAAATTTAACTCCATTCTCATTTTTATTTCTTTCATAACCCTTATTTTCCCACATTTTTAAATGTTTAAGCCTAGTATTCTCTCTATAATTTTTAGTAAATATTTTTAAATAATTTTGTTGTAAATTTAAAAAAAAAAAAAATTCAACATAGCCTTATACCCTGCACCTGCTCCTGAAACAGAGGAAGAACCAGAGATGCACATGTTTCTGTGATAAGATTTATAGATGGTACTTGGAGGTTTTGGTTTGATAATAGGTGGCACTTCGTATAAAATTTCAGAACTACTACCATACAATATAATAGACATCCTACCAAACAATAAATGTTTTCCACTAAGAAAGAGCTGAATTTTTTTCTTTTTGTACAAAACTCCAGAAAAAGCAGAGAGTCATGAAAAATGGAACTGGATGGGGTCATTTACAGTGTTATTCGAGTAAATAAACAACGGAAACAAAACAGGAACTTGCTACACTTGTGTGCTTCCTGAGGCTCTGTTTAGCACAACACAGGCATGTTGGCTACACTTCTCCACATTCCATGAGCTCAGCAGGATTGCTCAGAAATCTGCAACATTTATAATCAACTCATTCTGATCTGAACCTACCATAAACAAAGAATAAACAATGTCCGTTTAACTATGGCTCTGGTGCTGTATATACAGCTGAATATTCAGCCACAGCAATCCTGGAACCTAGCCACCACTCAACCAAAGATCCAAGAATCACAAACCAAAAGGGTTTGGGTCCTTTTGTTGGAAATGTCCTCAGAGATGAGTTTATTCTGTTCAGAATCTGTTAGGTATCCTTGCGAGAAAACAAATACCACAGACAAAAATCTCTCAAACAGATAACTTTGACAAACTGAATTGCCTGTCAACCCCTGTGGTGGACCATAGAGAAACTAAAGCCAGCAATGATCATAATGCTTCTCTACTGGATTTTGATTCAAGATACAGCTTAAGGAGAACATGGCTCTGTGCAACATGACTACCACAGTGATACATGCTCACATTCCTTATCAGCATAAGCAAGCATGTACTGTGTATCGGGCTTACGCATGCGTATTTACACCTACAGTGAATGGTGGAAAACAAACGTAAGGGCAGAGGCAAGGGTTCTGAATGTTTATTCTACAGAAATGTCTTCTTTCACAGGAGACAGTTACCAACGAATGACAGGTGCAAACAGCATTATGCGTGCTTCTACTTGATAACAAAAATAATTTTGAAAAAAACAGTAAATCAGTAAGCAAATACTTAAGAGCCTGTCACATGATAATTGCTGCAGTAAATATTGTTACATCTGGTAACAATTCTTCACAGCGAGTAGCTTCTCACTTCTTGAACAACCAAGTAAAAACGTACTTTGTTTCATAAAACTGTTACTGTGTTTCAAATTATCGGCCTTCATCAAGCGAAGAACTAACACCTGAAAACTAGAATTGGTATAAGAACTGTCTAACACATTATTAGTACCTGTAAGGATAGGGCAAATCATCAACTCTGTGGAAGTAATGTGTTCAGGGGAAAATAAATAAAAAAAATGCAGATCACATATTTTAAAAACACCAATAGAAGAACTCATGCTTAAGGTAGGTGGTACTTGTCAAAATAACATGAACTAAAAGTGATCCATGGCCTTCTTTCATTGCTCCATGGTCCAGTATTGATGTTCACGTGAAGGCACTTTTGGTAGGAAACAGGTTAACATAAACACGGACTCTCTGTGACTACACAGCCCTGTACACTGCAAGCTGTGATGCACTGTGTGTTCTAAAACCTTTCTATCAAGGCCAGCATCAAATTTCTCAGAAAATTCTGCTACAGTAGCTCTTCTGTGTGATAGGACCAGGCAAGAAAGTTTTTATTCTCGATGCACAACAACGAATCTAGGGACCCATGGCCCTGTCACTTGTTGTTTGTCCTTTTGGTAGGTACTAACAATGGTAAACCAGGAGGATTCCACAAGACCCGCTGTTTTGGAGATACTTTGTTGTTTAGCCATCACAATTTGGCACTTGTCAAAATAGTTAAAATCCTCACACTTGCCAAGTTTTTGTTCACTTGATGCCTAATATATCCTGGCCCAATACTGGTGCCTCTTTGTCTGTCAGTGGGTTTTAATGTTGCAGCTGATAGATGCCTGCAAACCTTTTTTCACACATTTGGCACAGAAAATATATCTCATAACCTGATCATATAAAGAGCTCTTACACATGTGAGTTTGCTTTTCTGAGGTGTTTTTTTTTATTATTATTATTTTTTATTATTTCCACTGGCCAAGGTCAAGGTGATGTGTGTGTCTGGAATTTATAATGAATTAACAAAGCCAAGCATATATTCTTTCTTTTAAAACATTTGCATATATCAATTGTAACTATTCTATTTCAGGGCATTTTTTAATTATTTTTTTTTTACTTAATATACAATGATTCCAAATAGCAAAAAAAAAAAAAAAAAATCAATGTTTATCCAAACATCTCATTTTAGTCTCACTGAGTTGGGAATTATATGCATTGTACTCAGTCAAATAACAACAATCTGTGATACAATGGAAAGGGAAGCATATGACATTTTGTTCAAGCTACAAATAAAACATTTGTTACTCTTAGACCCTAACCTAATTCCTGTGGCATTAAGTGAGACAAACACCCAATTCATTAGAAATTCATTGAATATCATGTCATTAGAACAAACGCAGGTAATGAAAGACATCACTCATGAAGATGAATGTAGAGTAGATAATAAAAAACAGGTTACCAGGGCATGTAGCTTCTCTTCCAGATCCTGATTGGCTCTCTGTGAGGCTGTGTAGCTGTTTTGCAGTCTGTAGGGGAAACACACACACATATATCATAAATACTGCAAACAAAGAGCAACACAGAGCTCATCCAGAGCACATAAACATTATTAGATGTACTCAGCAGTAGGTGCTGTGCTGTTTAAAGCTAAAGATTCAGTCTTTAATTTTTAACAGTATAATAAAACCCAGAGAAACTGCAGTGCACCTCTAATGACTTGTTCTATTAAGGAACCTAATCTTACAGTAGACTTGGCATCTTAGAGCTTAATGCACACTGTGAATAAAGTGAGCTATTATTTTAAACTCATCCTGAAATAAAAATGAACTTGCATTGTATATATTAAGATAAATTTTCTTTTCATGTAAAGCATGATTCACTGTATCATCACAAAGAAATATAATCCCCCTAATCTTCAAATTAAATATAATTTATGTATATATGTTTAATGGCCACGAGGCATGGGTCTACCATTTATACAGGCAAAGACCATCCAGAAATCGATATGTTGTGTCTGTTTCTCAGTTTAGTTACTGGGTTGATACCAGCAGAATATACGGGAAGGGAAATTTTGAGAAAAGTTATAAGAACACAAGTTCTTGTAATAGTTTGAACATTTTTCCATTGGAAAAGAAATATTTTAATTTGTTAATTTGATTACATTTTTTAAGCTGATTATGATTTATTTTGCCAGCTATGTACAAAGTGAGTCATTTAATCAATTTAGTAGTCACAAATACATGACGATTTATTTTGCATTGTCAAATGGTGGCTTTCAAAATGGCACAAAAGTTGGGTACCCCTTCACGCGTACACCATTGAGAGAAAAATAAATAAATAAACGTGTGGTGATAACGATGAATAGCGTAAGATGCTAAGTCTTGTTTGGAATTAGCTTTCTCAACTTGACTTTCTAGCACATTTAGAAATCAGCAAAGGTCCATAAATGTTATTTGGAACAGAGCCCTTTGAACAAGCATTAATACTTACAGACATTGTTTTATTGAGGAAAATCAACCGAAACATCAACAGCAGCTAGCTAGCTACATTGTAGCTAAAATGTTAGGAAAGGACTCCCCCAACAAAGTTACCTTTATCTAAATTATTTCCATATTCTGAACAAAACTCACTACTGATGACCGAGAAACTGACAGAGTAGTTGACCTGACCAGAAGCCTATATTTAGATTTAGATGTTTAGATTGAATTATCTAAAACTGCAGTTTTCTCACTGCTCTTTCCACAGAAGTTATCACAAAACAATAATAAAACAGGCCTTGTTTGTAAGTATTATGTGTAATACCTTTCCATGAATTAAGGTTCTTTAATATGAAAGACTTCAAATGTAACGTTCCTACTAACACCACTGTAAATAATTATGAACAATGCACCAGAAAACAAGAAACAGCTGAGGAAATTTGTTTAAATCTATTAATAATTCAAAAAAGAAAAATACCTTAAATACATTTTCAACAGCTGTGAATATTTTCAATTTACTTATCTGAGAAAATATGTATGTTGAAACGAGTTAATCACACACACCCTACAGATTATTTTTGGCAGGTCCGGTTCACAAATAAGTGAAAAAGACAAGAAAAATATGTATGAGGAAGGAGGGCATTCTCAGTCCATGTACACCAACCATTTTCATGCATTTCTCTCATAGTCTTGCTGCCACCTAAAATGTTTTCACAGTCACAAGAGCTGCAAATTTCATTTCCCAGCATGCATTATGTGGAGGACAGTGTTCTCACACTGTGTTCCAATTGACGCCCATGACTACAAGCAGAGTACATGAGAGATGAGAGCAAAGTCCATAGAAATCCACTCAGACCTGGAAGGCATTCCTGATTGTATGGGCTGTGGCTAGATAAAATAATTTAAAAGGTATTCATGTCAGGCAAGAATGAACATGAATCTGTCTCTCACAGTTTCTGCTATTTTAAGTTGTCTGGAGTCATGTCCAATGATGAGTATGTATATGCTGTCTTGAATCAACTGTCAGAATTCAAGCAATTGAGTTCAAACTGCCTTAACAATGTAGTGGAAATTCTGGGTCAGATCTGGCACTAGATATGAAAGATATCTAAGACAGATAATAAAAAAAGGGTTGGGGGCATCCCTGTTGCTTAGAGGGATTAAACCTGCCAGGAGATTAGTGTGGAATGTGAGTCATACACTGTTGTTCATTTCCCTGTGACGAGAATGAGTAGGCATGTGATTGTGCTTACATGAACATGTAATGTTGGCTGGAGCCTTTGGCAAACAGGCTCATTGATCATTCAACTGCACAATATTACAAACACAACCAACATAATCTTGCTCTGATTTTCAGCTACTAACACAGAGTCTGAAGGCTGGAATGGCTGTGTAACTAATGGCCCAATGTGGGGGTATGATATGCAATTTACTGTATAAGGATGAGTTGCATTTTTCAATTAGCCACTGCCTTGCAGACTTGACCTCCTGCACACACTAATCAAGTTTTTTTTTCTTTCTCTAAAGGCATTTAAAAGTTGGCCATCAATATTAATCTATAATATATGCTCACAGAGACCATTGGGACGATCACTAGGTTAAGGCAGGAAGCTTCCCCTCTCATCCCGTGATCAATATCATTTCACTGTCGGGAGACATCATTATGGGCATTCTGTCTCATCTTGTAACAATTAAAATTGAATTAATTTATTAGCAAACCCCACTGATTCACACAGTGTGCAGTTATAAACTCACACTGCATAATACAAAACACTCAGATTGCCTGCGCTAGCAGAATGCAGAATGTAGTCAATGACTGCCATTACTCTGTGATCATTCTGAAATACAGAGGAAAAAAAAGTCAAATTGAACTGTCTGAAGACGGTGCATATTAAATCAGATCTGCAGAGAGGTAATCTGCAGAGATCTGCATGAGATTAATGATGCAGATAAACCAGTGAACAAGTAAAAGAATGAAGATACAAAACATTTCTGACTATAATTTATAGAGCTTGCTCCTTAGCCTCTGCCAAGAATTCACCTTAATATGTGTGTGTGTGTGTGTGTGTGTGTGAGAAAGCCTAGCACAGCATAATCACATAGCGTACATACACTTGGTGGCATACAATCATTAACCGATTGTTATCCAATTAGACTATTAGCTGAGACTGCACTGAACTTCAGAGTGTGCAGGAGAGGAAATTGAGCAAGAGCTGCACCGCAATCCCCGATTTACAACGGGAGGAATGCTGGGTAATTGAATCCGGTTTCCATCTAGGAGCATATGAGACGGAGATGCATCTTGATTGGAAATAAAAACAGGCTTGATTGCAAAAGAATGAGATGCTGACTCAATCACTGAAAACAGCTCTCAGAAAGCTAGTGGTGCAGGAGCATTAAACCAGTGCATGTCAATCTGGATGATCAAGTTCCAGACACAATCCCTGGCTTTATAGATATAAAGAGAAACTGACCTAAAACTGACAGAGCAAACAGCTATGGGCAAAAAGCAATTTTTAAGCAGTCAGTAAATGATAATGGTAGTGGCTGACCGATATTGTGGTAATACTGATAACTAATAATATCAGCCAATGTAATCTTATCTTAAATATAGGTAATAGTATTAAATTTCAGTTGTGCTTTACTTTAAGTTAATTGTCAATCATTGTAAGTGAAGTAAACAACAGAAACTAACAAATAATAATAATGTACACTAAGGAGTTGAACTTCTATGAATTATTGCAGTTCCAACTACTTTTTATCTAATATTTGCAATTTTTTCCCCCCGTCCATAAAAATGTCTACTGTTGGACGAAAAGTGACCCTTAAAATGAGTTTGATTTGGCAAGTCCAGCTCCACACTTTGCAATAAATGTTCCTGAGTTCCTAATTTTAAAGAGCTTGAGAGAATGGAGGAGAAAACTGGGAGACAGCATGTTGCTCTTCATATCATCTTTGTTTTTGCCAATAGATAATAAACAAAAAATTATAAGTATTTTTTGGGGAAAAAATATCTTGTTGCGGTTGATATCAATATAAGTAACACACACTGTTGGAAAAACTTTCAATTCTGTACCTTTAATTAGGGAAATAATTGTACCTTATTCTATTATAACTATATCTATATATTAGATTATCTATATATGATTTTAAAGTGTTGATTTCATATGAACAGTTTAAAATCATATCAACCCATTTCATCTTCAGGACTTTCATCCCCATATTGTTGTTTTTTTTCTACTTTTCAGATCTATAATGAAAGTTTACAAATATTCACCTCTCCTTCTAGAGAAGAGAATGTAATTTACCTTTAGGGAACATGAAGGTACTCTAAAACCACTGTTGTACCTTTTAAAAGGCACATGTGCCTCTAACGTACCTTTTCTCTGAGAGTGTAAGAACATGTTTTAAATTCAGAAACATAAAATGCCACATACATGGTTAATCCTATAAAGCAGTGGTTCCCAAAATGGGGTCTATGAAGCTATTGTGTGTGTGTTTTAGGGGTTTTGATATTGCATAATTATTGATGTCATGATGTTATGGCACAGGTAAATTCAGGCTTCAGTGAATAAATTAATCCAGAGCCACTTAATACAGTAAAAGTCTTAGACAAACACTTTCATCAAACTTCCAATATATAAAACAGTGGTATCATTCAGCTTATTATTACACACAAGCAAAAAATAAGTCACAAAATTGAGAGCTTATTAAATGAAATTAGACTGATGAAATATACCGGGTTCCTTTCTTGTATTTATTCAGAAAACCAAGAGAGTTTACTGATTACTGTGCCAGCTCATCATTATATTAACAGTGTAGTGTCTTAAACCAGATTTCCCAGAGTGAGTGCACTCATTAAAACTAGAGAAGCACAGCTCTGCAGCCATTTTGCACCTGCAAATATACTAGCAAATTATGTAGCTTTGGCATCTCCAAACCGTTATTTAATTTGGGACTCAAAGTAAAACAAGAAACATTGCTCCAACATCTACATGAAGAGATCTAAATAAATGCCGAAATAATAAAGCATGAAAAATAGAATTTGACAAAAAAATTACTTTTTAGAGGGAAGCAATGATCTATTGATTGAACAAGTAAATGTAATTACATTCCATAACCTTTCTCTATAGCTGACAAGGGGTTTGGTTTTGTCAATTACACTTGTTTCAGCTATTAACAGGAATCATAGGAAGAACCAAGTACCAACAAAGTGTAATGGAAGGAATTACTAAATAGTGTCAAATAAATGGGTAATAATTCAATATGACACTGATGTTTGATCCAGTTCCATGGTACATAAACAACTTTCAGTTACTCAGAATTCTCTGAGAAAGGAAGAGAAGGAGATAAAACATTAATGAGTAGGAAGGTCCAACCTTCTGAACTTGTCTCTAATCTTCTCCAGATCATCTCTGGTTCGGCCCATCTCTGCCTGCATGTAGTGGCGACTCGCCTCAAACTCCGTCTCCATGGCCTCCATTTTGTGGGTAGTTTGAGTGAGACGTCGGCGCAGGTCTTCATTTTGCTGTTGTAAGATTCTGGAAAATGCAAAACAATAACTTGTATATTTCATTGCTCACACTTCCACCAAACAGTTTTATTTAGAAAGCCACCAACATGGGAATGCCTTGAGGGTGTGGTTCAGACAAAGATATTTATTAGATCTCTTATTTTCAAAGTGGCCTCTGCCAAGCAACCCAGTACAAACTTTAATCCCTACATTGCACACAAACAGAAAAAAGTACACCAAGTCTGGGCTTAGCGATTTAACAAAGCCCACTGGTCAAACATTAAAAGTGTGGGTGTTAAAAGATTCAAGTGCTAGCTGCACAGGTGAGTACATATTTGACCCAGGGGCAAACGATGATTGTTTGAACATTTGATGCCTTTGAGCCAACCATAATCTGATTGGATCTGGCAAAATATGATGGTTTCAGGCCATGACAGGCAGGTTTCTCACAAGCAATATGAGGCTTTTTTTTGCTTCGGTTTCCAATGAGAGAGTTTTATTTAGTTTCTCACTGACTCCTGCAAACCCTGCCCCTTCTATCTCTGGAAACGTCACAGTGGATTTTTCCTTGTTTTTTCAGCTTCAACAATGTCTGATAAGCATGTCTAAAATTCCAGTGAAGTTGAGCAAATGGTTCCAAAGAAGGGTCGACACTCCTCTGCAAGGTACAGGCAATCCCAGAAAAATAAGCAGATAATTAATAGCTACTGATGTGCATTACAATGTGTAAAATACTACTTTCCCAGCATGACACTTTCTTTGATAAAACGTGTGAAGAAACAAACCTGTGTGGGAGCATATGTTGAGGGAACAAGGGCAGCTGTCATGAGGCACATTACATCTGCTATATGCCACAAGTTATCACCTCAATTCCTTCACTAGTGTGCAGTTCTGGAAATCCTGCTGTTTTACACTAGCCCCAATTTCATAAACCATCACTGTTTCAATCAGATCTTATTAAGCTGACAGCTACTTGTTAGTGCTGAGTACCTGCTTTAAAGGATACTGACCAAATTATGTCTGTATTAAAGAGTACTGATTCATAATAAATAAGTTGGTGCCAAATTTTGGCTGAAGGATACCACAAGGCAACAGCAACTTTGAGCTGAAGCAGTCTCAAAACAACTAATATCTGCATTATGTTCTGTAGCTCTGACCAGACATACCACAGTCACGGACATTCAGGCTACTCTTTCACTTTCAGTTACTAAGTACCTACTTCACAAATATTGCTTTATATAAAATAATAATATGTATTAAAACAAAATATCAAATCATTTAATACAGGACAATAGAAGGTAGCTAGGTACGCTTTGTTGTTGGTAACACTCCATACCAGCTTGCCCATTTTGGTGCTGTTTATAGCCACTACTTCTGTTATTAAAATACAGATTTTATTTCCCATTGAAGGAGTTTTGAGGAAAGTCTCTGTGGCGACTCTCAACAGTCTCTTAAAGAGCCTCGCTCAATTCACCACTGTGTTTACTTTGAGCTGGGATTTCTTTATAACCGTTTTAAACTGAAATTCCATTTTTGAGTTTTGAGAGAACGCTCATCATTAATGCACAAATGTGAGGAAAATAACTCAAAAAGACCAGTCAACTAAACACTGGCTAAAGTGACATCTAGAAAAAATGTGATCTAGTGACTTAAAAAAAGGACATTAGCAGAGAAGAGGGGGAATTGTCAAAGAAAGCCTACTTTTAAATGAGCAAAATACCTGTGCATTAGCGTGATATATACGCAATTCAATAAAAAAAAGAATCCGAGGAACTATCATGACACTACCATTAAAAATTTCTATTCCAAACGAAGAGGGTTTTTTCCCCCACTTTACGAGGATGACAAACTATCCAGTAATAGGGAACAAGGCATGTGACAAATATTGAAAGTAAAAAATAATTAATGTGCTTTCAGTCAAAAGACTGCAATGCCTCAACTGACATGTTAGGACAGCACTCCCACAACATCATCAAAACAACAATACAGGGACTGTCTTTAGAAAAATGTGTTCAATTTTTTCTAATGCAAGACCAAAAAAACAACAGAATCTATGGTAGGTGGTGGCACAAGACCCAAGATGCTGATCTTTCCATTAATTTGTCACCAATCTATGGATGCATAATTACTGACTGGAGTTAATCGATTGTAGGGCAATTCATTACTTAAAATGGGACCACCCAGGATCACCACTGACCAGGCAAGTAGTGGATAATTGCCAGCACAGCAAAGAAAATGCCATGTTGCGGTTCCCATGTTTCTCAGTCCTAAATAAAGCATGGTAGTAATTTGCATTGGTGAACAGGGCAGAGCGTGGCTGATAAACTCTACAGCAACAGACCTTTGTAAAAATAAAACAGATGCACATAAAACAGATGCACATATAAAGGCCCACAAGTGTAGCCACAAAATAAGCATATCTAATAAAAACTACCAGGCTGATTAAAGATTAATGCAACGTTGACCACAGCCACACTGAGGCAGAGTATCTAATGCTGGGTCATGAAATCCAGGTTGTGATGGTGCAAAATTAAAGTCTTCCTATGCACTGCACAAATTCACTGGGGACACTATCTGGCATTCCAAAGCCTGTAGACACTACATTTTTAATTGATGCTGGCTCCTGACAATTCCCAAGCACCCCACCTGACCTCTTCTCCTCACTCAGTAGCATCTCTTACAAACACAGAGCAAATATGAGCAAATATCTTTCATAAGGGCATGCATGCTCACACACTTGCCAAAGCAACAAAACTGAAAGTAAAAGCTAAGCAAGGGAACAGGAACATAAATGATTCATTCTATAGTTGGAAGCAGAGTCTTGTTTGAGCCTATAAATAAACCCATGCAATTGTCTCTTTCAAAGCAATTTGCTTGTTCAAAATTTTAGGGCACAGGAATTGAGAAAAAAGACAAAATGGCTTGACCAGAGCAGAATCTTAGTGCTTCCAGGCTGCAGGAAAAGGGATATGATGCAAGGAGAGACAAGATTCTCACCTAGAAATAAGGAGATGGTGTGTATGTGTGACAGGCACATGGGAAACATACAGAAGATAAGAGATGATAGATATTTCCACACGGTCTGAAGATAATTCCAAAGTGCTTGGGTGGATAAGGCAGCTGCTGAATATAGTGATGACAACTTGGAATTGAACATGCATTAAACTATGCTCTCTTTGGCCCTAGAAAAGGAACATGGGGTGTGTTGTAGAGGAGGGATAGGGCTGGGTAGTTTTAGATTTAGTTTTATTATTATTTTAAAGAAATTCATTGGAATATTGTGTCTTTTAACTGCTTGGAAAGTCTGGCCTGAGTGAAAAACTGATGAAAAACCTAATGAATGCTCACTGTAACAATGCTATAAATGCATGTCATTGGTAAGTCAAGAGTGAAAAGTGATATAACTGCTTATTGTTCAAATATATTTTACAATTGCCTGGACAAATGTGATGTAACACTAGAAAAAAAAATATAAAAATGGATTATAGTAATATTTCATACTAAGTGTTATCTTTATTGAGTATTACAGTCTTCAATCTAGCAATCAGCCATACAAGCAGTTTAAATAAGTCACTCTGATGTATGGTACTATTGTGTACACTACACAGAACATGGACAAGAGAAAGCAAATGAGACAGTTGCCTGATGAGACGGTAAAGGTAAAGGCTATACAACCATCTCCAATCAGTCTGATGTTATTGTGACTGTCATGGATCTTAGGGGTATACATGGGGAATGTAGAGAACAGATTTGCCGGCAGAAACATCTTATCTATTACATTCTCTTAGCATTGGAAATACTTATGTTTAGCAGCCTTGGGACAGTCTCAAACAGAGGCAACTGAACCATCCAGCCCAGTTATAGGGGAGTTTCCTGCCTTTAGAGAGGGACCTACCATTCTTGAAGCTGGGGCAGGGGGGGCATTATAGTGTTGTCTTGAGTGTTTTGCTAAGTAAATCATTTGTTTAGGCTTAGTGTTTAATATGGGTTGGTATTTACAGATGCTGCTCATAAAATTTGACTATCATGAAAAAGTTAATTTATTATAACAATTCCAATCAAAAAAGTGAAACGGTCAACCTGTGACAGTGACTACAGCAAATTTCATTTGTATACAATATCTTTAAGGCCCTTGAGGCTGTAGCCAGCTTCCCAGTATGTGTCTGCTAGAGGAAATTCACCAAAGACTGAACAGAATGTAAGTGCAAATAGTTTGCTTCACCTAGCAAGGAGTGCCTTAAATCCATTCAGGGGACAATGAAATTTGAAGACTATCAAGGAATTCTGGAGTAAAACATACTGCCAAATGTCTACGGTTACTCATTAAGCCCATCACATGAGTACCCAAACCACCCACTTTGCAGGGGTCATCAGGTAGTCACCTTCCCTCATCTGTGTTTCAATGAATTAGGCCCACAACACTTCCAGAAGGCTCAACAGAGTCTGGCATCACAGACCCACCCCCCCTCCAAGCCAGCTTTACAGTCCTACCTTACCCTTAACCATCAACAATCGTAAATCCACACTGGCACCACTGGGAACTAAAGCTGTACCTAGCCCCACTGGCACTGCTAATACATGCCCAGTGCCACCAGTTCCATGTGATCTTTACGTGCGACATCACTAACCACCACAACAGCACCTCTTCAGTGCATTTCCCCTAGTCTGTGTTCTCCTAGACCTTTCAGCTGTTTCTGATAACTCCTTCACAGCTGCCCTTAGTTTCCGGCCCCTGATGGCAAACTGCAAATCAGGGAGGTGCTAGACTTGGCTGCAAATCCCTTAACACCTACCTCCACCGGTCTAACATGTGCCTGCCACCCACATTCCCTCATCTCATCTACCATGTCCACATACTTCAGCTTCTTCCTTTCGAGTGCTTCGTCTACTGCATCCTCAAATGGACCTGTTAACTTTATGAAATAAACTATTTGTTTACTTTCAGAATACAGTACAATATCTGGGCTCAGTGTAGTTAACACAATGCACTCTGGGACCTGCAGTTTTTTACCTACATCCACCAGCAATTTCCAATCTTGTGCCTTGCCCCATCTACCAATATTTATAGCCTGTGCACACTCTCGAATACTTCTCATGCCCCTCACGCACAAACCTAATCACTATATTACTATAACCACTCGTTAATGCATTTACCTCTAAATGTTTGCTGTCAAACACACATGCTAAAACCATTAGCACCTGATTATGTCTCCATATATTTTATATCTTATCCTGTGCATAATCACAAGTAATATTTAAAGTCTGATTTTTATTAACTATAGAACACACCATGAGCTCAAATCAGAGTGGCTAAGCTTTGTCCTCAAATATAAAGGATTTTTTTCTCCCCAGCCAAACCAACATATATTGTGAAGCACTGGCCAGACCCTGGTCCCTGATTCAGTTCCCACCACACATTAGGGAGCATCTAGGCCAATCAATAAAGCTGCCAGTGCCACCATGACACACGTGTCCACTCTACGTCACTGGGGAGACCTATGTCTGGTTCATTCAGCCTGAGTAAAAAGCACGTGCAGGCAAAAGGCTACCCAGAATAACTCTATTAAACACTTCTGAGTCACACTAGCTGCAAAAAACAACATTCAATTCATTTCATATCATTAAAAAAAACCCTGTATACCATGTAAAATTATTCTATCAGTGTTCCAAGTTAAAAGGTTAACAAAGTTTTGCAAATAATGCATATAATGCCCAAGCATTTTAATATGAACATTTAAAATTTTGCACTTTTCACTGAAAGAGGTTTGCTCATAATGTAAAATGAAAAAATGATTAGAAAACAATGCAAATAGAAGCATTATCAGCAGTGGTCTCAGACATTTGAATCTCACTGTGTGTGACAAAGACAGAAATGACGACTCTGGAGAATTTTTAACTGTCAGAATTGTAGTCACAGAACAGCTACAGCGTAGGAGAGATCTGTGATGTTCAGCCAACAGAATCAAGAATTTCTGGCTTTGTAGCAAATCCACCAACTATAGACTGTGCTAGGTCATCTTTATCTGCATGGGTCCAGCAGCTGCAGTGTTTCTCAGACTGTAGCAGCAGGCTTACCCAGGAGGAAGGCAGCAGTGGCCAATGAGAAATCAGTGATCACCAAAAGACCACAGTGAATACTACCACATTTAAAGCCTAGCCACAGAGGAGTAGTCAAAAAACTGTGTGCGCGCTCTGCCTTGACCACCTGCCTTGATCAGGCTGCAGACTGTCATATTTGACAATTGACTACCTCATGGTGAAAGACTCTGCACTGTAAACAATAATAATAATAATAATAATAATAATACTACACTATTTGGCTAGAACATTAAAATAGCTAGCTCATAATTTACATGGGCCAAAAAAAACCCACACAATATCACAAATGTACACACTGAAGAAACTATGAAATGGAATCTTAGGAAAGATCAAATATAACTAAATATTTTTATACCCATGTTGTACCCATGAGACTAAAATGAAAACAGCAAGCAGGGGGAAAAACAACAATACTTACTTGATTTTGTCAGCTTCTGATAAGGACTCCTATAAAAATAAACATAAAAAAATCATTTTATGCATGCTGATTTTATACATGAAATATAAATAAAGCATTAGCAAACAAGTACACTTAATGGCAACTTCTACATGTTTTCAGCTGTACTCAGTATACATCTAACTTAGTCTTTAGTCTATTTATACACACTCTCACACACATGAGCTCTCTTGTCTTCTAAAAACATTGATCGTTTGTCATCCATAGTAATTATATCCATCTTTAATTAGCTTCTGTTGCTGAATTTGGTCTCACTGATAATTGAAAGTAATGATTAGGTGCTAAACAGTAATTAAGAGATAAGGAGCTGCTAAGACTTGTATACCATGATATTGCCTTTTCCAATTAAGAACAAATGGCTTATAAACCACAGTTAAATCCAGGAAATGTATGATAATCCTAACATATAAATTCTGTGTAGTTCTCTTGGCACTAATGTTTCCATTCTGCCATTCCCTTTCTGCATACACTTGACTTAGCTCATCAGCTAATAGGTTATATAAGTTCTTCATTAGCTGGATCAGGTGTATTTGGGTGAATTGAGAACAGTTAAGGCTGTACATGGCAGTGAATCACCACAAGCAGGATTAAGAGCTATGGGAAGAATAAGAGAACTGGCTGGTGGTGGTGGCAGTTCTTTCAATGATGAGCTGTGCAAGTCAATACACACACATCATCTAGCTTCTATCAAATCAATATTTTAACCCTGCAAATCTGTCATCTTAAAAAAAAAAAAAAAAAAAATATATATATATATATATATATAAACACTCACAAAGCAGCTAATATTTTCTTACAATGACAATAATATTACCATATAAAACAGGCTTAAATTGCATTTTTTAAATAACAGACTAAAAAATGAGTTAATGTCATGTGTGAGTCTACAAGTGATATAATATAAAGGTTCCAGCCTGAAGAAGGTAAAGAATTGACATGTAATCCCATGCAACTGGAGGCATGACCTGAAAAGGGTAAGAACGTGTTTTGTGTAGGAAACAGGGCTTCATGGACAATCCACGACAGGAGTGTGCGGAGGGCAAGGGATTTAAAAAGTGTGCATAAAACCTGGCACACATACCTTAATCTGAGATAAAACAGAAAAAGCAGTTAGTGATGCTGGCATATTTTCATTTTCCACATGACTTGTAGACATGCCAAATGTTGGTGGCCCTAATTTATCCACGGTATTCTTCGGCTGAGCTCTGATATCCAACTGGGTTGAATGCTGGGTTGGAGGTTGATGTTGAGCCCCCCGTCGATTCCTGCCATCCCAGGCTGTTTCTCTACTGCACCTGGAACCAAAAGCACCCCCCACCCGAGCATATACTGGTCCCTCTGCTTTGGGTCGTGCCCCCTCTCTGTTGGGGTCTGTGCACCGTTTGCCTGGTTCCTGTCCGAGACTTTCTTTTTTCAAAGGAACACGGCATGTCTTAGGCTTGCCTTTTCTCTCATTTTTTGCTGTTCTGCTGTGCTGAGTGGCCCAGTGATCCCATGGTCGGTCCTTCAACTGCTTCTTCTCTAGATTTGGTTTGGAACTGTTTTGCGGAGACGGCATTTGCTGCTGGTAAGTTTCAAGTTTCTTTCCACTAAGCATCTTTAAGTTAGCAGGGCTCAAAACTCTGTATGTAATCTCATCCAAGAACTGTGAGAACTTGAGTTTTTCCTCTAAGAGCCGAATTTTCCATTCAGGTGGCACAGAACTGGGTGAAGCAGAAGATGCAGAGGGAGTGCGTCCTGGGGGAGACATCCCTGGCTCCCTCTCTCGGTCCAGGGACAAGCTCTTGGGCTTTCTGCTGCGACAACAACTTTGACTCTGTCCCAACACCTCTGCCGACTTGGACTTGCGTAGACTGTCATTGGTGTGTACTCCTAGCTGCTGTGGATGCTTGAGAATACCCTTGGGAGGAAGAGATGGTGCTGAGAAAGAAGATTTCTGGTTATGATGCTCTTGTCTGGGAGTAAGAACCTCTGCTTTATCTTTGAAAACTAAGGAGCGCTCCCCGCTTCTGCTGGATAGGGATGGGGAACTGCCACGGATACATCGCTGCGAGCCGTCTGAAGTAGGAGGGTCCTCTTCAGCTGACAGTGTCAGGTGTTCTTCACTGCGGCTGATATATCGGTTCATGCACTTCTGTTGCTTGCAAGGGAGGTCTATCCTCAGAGCACCATGGCTAAAAATCCGTGGAGGGGGGAGGACAGTGAGCTCCAAGCTAGAGAGGCTAGAAACATCCAGTTCGCTGTCCGAGGCTAAGGACCATGATGATGAGAAAACATCTTGGGCCTCTGGACTGTCCAGGCACTTTGGTAAAGGGCCAGTAAACTGTGTACGCTGCAAAATGGGAGAATGTTTTTGGAGGTAAATTACCTGACCAGGATCTGGCTGTGTTGGTACAAGAAGGTTGCCAATAGCTGAGGAACTCCCACTTAGGTCCTCCCGAAACACAGGCAAACTGTGACGCGTCTCACGATGTTGTGGAGGCGCCTTGCGGTAAGGCTTCCGGGCTGGGGCGGTGCTTGTCATTCTGGGAGCTCAGCGTCAGTCCAAACACTGCCAAAAGACAAGCATAAAGCACTGTATAAGCACCAGCCCGTGGTACTGCCCTGCACAAAAGACTGCTTCTTTGCTCTCGTTTTCCCCTGGCTCCCCACCTCCACCTCCCAAAGCATCTGCCATGAAAAAGCAGTTTGAATCAATAGGCTTTGATGAATGCAGCAGCACTGGGCAGTAACCAAAAAAAAAAAAAAAAAGCAGACTGTCAGAGCTTGGGAAAAAGAGGGAGGGGCATGCCACTTCAAATAACCATCAAACATCTGTCAATGCTTGTGTTGTGGTGTAGAGTGCTTTTCAAAAAATCTGCCTCTGGAGTGCACAGCCACAGATTGTATAATGTGTGTGTATCATGCAAAGAAAGAAAGGACAGTAGGATGTGTGCCTTGCAAGAGAAGCAATGAAGACACTAAAAACCAGGGAGGACAAGAGAAAAAGTGGGCACACCCTGCAGCGACCCTCTGCTTACAATCTGAAGAAGCTTGTGAATAGAAAAACTGTTAAACCTCTGCCTGCTGACTGACTGTATGATGCTCAATGATCACAAGAAGCTAACTTTCAAATAGGAAAACTGGGAACATCATTTCATACTTTCATCTGACTACCAAATATCTTCTTCAAAGTTAGAAAAAAATATACTAATATAAATATTAGTATTATATATAAGTGCAATATTTGACAAAATTTGTTTGGAATTATGTTGTTCAAGTGTTTTCAAAGCTTTGCTCAATTTAAAAAATCAGAATGTTATTCTCCAACTTTGATTCAACTCAAATAGTATTAATTCCTTAAAGAATATCATACTGCTTAAAGACAGCACTGTTAGATTAAATATTAAACAAAGCCACAGTAGGCTTATGAGATTGTGTTCAATACATCATCCAACTACATCCCCTAGCCAATTCAAATTTCCGATCTGTCTTTGAGGCATGGAAGAATCCCTTTCCAATGAGGAATATGGTGCCACAAATACTATCTGATGAAAAACATGGTAATGGTTTTGTGTTCACTTTAGAATAATCTGAAGTAATTTATCAGAACAAAGTCATGAACATTAAAACAGATTAAAACACACACTTTATTTTGGTGTTTGGGGGTGGGGCACAGTCATGCATACCTTCAGCTGAACATTATGAGAATGTGCGAGTGTGATACCACATTACACCTATTTAAAAACAAACAAACAATTGCTTTCCCCATGTAGAACTGTTAACTTCCCAGGGAGAAAGTCGGGGATATGCACAAACACATATAACACACCAACATTCTAATGCCGCTTTTCCAGTGCACTTCTCTGCTCAATTTTTTTTTTTGTTTTCCACTAGGCATATCTATCTGGTACCTGATATGGTTCCAAGCGAGTAAGGACTAAATGTTAATTGTAAACCTTGCAGAGCGCTGATTGGCAGAGAGACTTGTAAATCACCTTGAAACGTAGACATCTAACACAAACCATCCATCTGTAAAATATCCAATTTACAGCAGCAGGCACATACATTTTTATCTGACTCACAATGGCAGCTTGTAAAATTCTGCCATGGATTTTTGAAGGAGGTTGAAACATTCCTTGGACTAGCTCCAGCAGAAGGCGGACAAGCAACAAGGAACAAAAAAAAAAAAACACTACTGCTCTGTGAGAACTGGGGCACAGAATTGCTCAAAAATAAAAAAAAAATAAATAAAAAAATAAAAACACAAACATGAGTAAAAATCGCTTAAATGTTACTGTCACCAATGTTGTAGCTTTCAAAGCCCATGGTTCCCGCTAGAGACATCACCAGCTACATTTCATAGGGGAGCTGAGCTAATGGAAAAGCGACCAGGGACTAGGGCTGAAGAGTGTGTTGAGCTTTGCCAAGCCTAGTCATGTAGGTACCATGCAAAAAAAAGCACGACAAGGATCATTCACATTGCTTTTAAAATGTGTCCATGTTAAATATAGATATATTGTACATATTATATTATACATTGTCTCTGAATTTATTTACCATGACTGCCCACCAAACGCTTATGAAAAAAACACAAGCACCACCAAAGGGAATTGCAGTTTTAGTCAACAAAGGAATAGCATTCAATATTCTCATTAGGCTGAGTGAAGAGTGATGACATTTGCTTTAGTCTTAAAGATTTACGGGCGTCCACCCAAACTAGGCCAGGTTGACAAAGAGTCCCAGACAGTCAGTGATTCAATGGAACATTCATTCTGTGAGGAGGAAAAGAGACTGAAGTGGAGAGGCACATGAGACCAGATTTCTTTTTTAAGATAGCAAAAGACAGATGAGGAATCTTTTGTGCCTTTACAAAGGCTCAGTCATTTACAAGCAATACCTATAAAGAGGGGGAAAGTGGGTGGGAGGAGCAAAAAGAAAGCGACCTTGAGATGACTGCTTTTACATGTTTTACCAGGACATTCAATGTTAATATTAACAACCAAAGAAAACTATCTATCTTTAGTCCCAGCTATCTTAATCTAACTAGCAATCTTTTAGTCCCAGCTTGGCATCTACAAGTTATTGGGGAGACTTACTTTGCAGGTAGATGTGGTCATGACTAAATAGGGGTGTGGGGAGAGGGGAAGGCAAAACTGGTGTTTGTGTGACATATTTGCAGTGATGGTCCATCAAGTGAAACATCCCTGTGAAGCAGGTTTTTAGGTTTGTCAAAAATATATATATATCCTCCTTATTAGAAGTCCTTCAAAGTAATTTAGATTTGAGGATAAATTCCTTCTTTTTGAAAAGTGGCATAACATCTGTCCAGTGTGATTAATACTAACTTGCCCCACTCAGTTAGCAAACCCAGTGTAATTTAACCTCAAATCAACCTGCTCCACTAGTTACCCCAATGTGATTAAAACACACTCTGTCCCCTATGTGAACTAACCCAGTGTGATTAAACTTTGCTCAGCAGGCAAATTGTCTCTTTTTCAGTTGCAGTTTCTGTATGCTTGCGAAGAGCATTAATGCTTTCATTGCTGCCGACTTAAAAGTTTAAACTTTCTCTTTTACATAATCACTAACACTCTGTAGTTTGTCACAGCAGAGTCATGTAGAAAATGAACTGATGCTATGGTCGAGTGAGTGAGTGAGAAATAGAGTGTGTGTTTGGGGGAAGGGTTGCCCTTTTTCACTGGATGTACAGCAGCACAGTACGGCAGAGCCAGGCCTTGGACTCCATTGCTCACAGAAAAGAAGACTGCTGTAGAATGTGGCCTTCACACACGTGCCCACGCAGTAGCTGCAGTCTTTTTTATTTATTTATTTATTTATTTATTTTTATAAATGTAATGCACTTACTTTCTTTTCATTGCCAGGCAATGTGACATCTTAATGGCAGAGAGAGAAGGATTCAGATTCAGTAACTACACTTTTTGTGCTTTACTTATATTGTAGACCTTCGCATGGATTAAGCATTTCTAAATGTTAATTAATGAAAAGAAAGATGATATCTTCAGTCATAATTTAGACAAGGCCTAGACAATAGGATGACTGAAAACGAATGTTGACTATAGTGGACAGACAACTTAAGATGACATTTTACACACACTATCAAACTCGTGCACACACAAGACCACAGTATATCCAACTCAATGTCCTGTCATTTGTTTTCAACATGTTTTCTACCATGGTCTGTGATATCTCTACATCAGAATAAAATAAAGCTTTGTGAGATAAGTGACAGGAGTGAGTACTATTAGAAAACATTGTGTAAGAGTATGTAATATGAAATCTTGACTACTACATGTCTGTATACTGTTGTTTAAAAAGATAACCAAATGAAAATATAACGCTGTGTGTCTTTTCTTAGACATTAGCCACAACAACGTTACAGGTGGTCCAGAGCCTACCCAGAATCACTGGGCGCAACACAGTCAAACATTCACTCACACACACAGACCCCTACGGACAATTTTAAGTTGCCAGTCCACCTACCAATGTGTGATTTTGGACCGCGGAAGGAAACTGGAGCACCTGGAGGAAACCCACGCAGTCACAGTGAGAACACAAATCTAATTTTCATAGTACTGTTTAAATAAAATTTTACATGAATTCATTACATCAATCTCCAAAACAGTAAACCTTTTTTACCTTTGATGGAAGTCAGTGCAAAAATTTTTATTTCTAAGTACTTCTGAAGCATTTCTATTGGTTCATTCATCACGAAAATTTCACACAGTGTGAAGGACAGCTGATGTGTTTAAATGATATAGCAAACTAAAAACCAACAAAATGAAGATATGTGATTTTCATTGGACAGCTAGGATTGAAAATGTAACTTTGGAAAATATCAAACTTAACTATCTGAAGCAACGCACATCCACAAATAAGAACATTGGCACCCCAGTTTCCAAATCCCAAGAAACACTTCATAATGCTAACTTGTGGACTGCCGAAGCATGTAGCTATATAAATTGAGCAAAGGACTTTGTTTATCACTTGCACAAGAAATGACAAGACCAAGAACCGTAAAAAAACGGATACTGAGCCAGATCTGTATTTACAGCTCACTGATCTAGTCCCTTCCACTGCATGGCTAGACTCAGTAATTACACACCAAAAATATTTATATATATATATTTAGTTACAATTTTAACAATTTTAGTGAGTGTGTCATATAGGTGGTATATGGAGGTTTTGGGTTGATAATGGGTGGGTCTAGGTCTAAAATGAACCACTGGTTTAAAAAAACATTCTGTAAACCGCTAAAATTAATGGCTCAGGGTGGCTCATGAATTAAAGAAAGCAATACATTATGATGACACTTATTTCTTCCACTCTAATAGACTTACAAAAAGTAATGACAATATACTTGGCGTCAAATACTAGCTAAAAAAAAACAACTGCAAACAAAGTTACAAATTACTTACACAAGATTAAGAAGATTATGACAATGCATATTGAAAATAAGTAGGCTAATCAAATCAAAACCTTAAGAGTAGCATTTACACTGTACATAATGAGAAGATGCTCCATTTGAAAGATCATAAAGCAGGAAGTCAATTTAACAAAAGATACTAAATGAAACTTAAGGCCTTTTCACACAGAGTAAGATTTTTTTCGCACAAAAAAAAACAAACAAACAAAAAAAAAAACAGATGCAATTGATGATGTAGTGGAACCTTCACACCGCATCCGTTTCGTTTTTTTCATCTCAGCGCTTTGAAATCAGGGGAAGTATATAAACAGATATATTTATTAATGATGAATTTATCATTTTACTTTAGACACTGCAACTAAACACACACTGAATCCACCACAGTCTACAGAACCACACAGGAAGTTCAGCAGTGTTTCTGAAGGTCACTGGGGGAGTTTGAGGCTCTGCTTCTGCGTGTGGCTCCTCTCATTAAAAGGGATTATATTTTCTTTAACCTCCGGTTTTAGTACTCAGTGTGTTGACAATGTTTTAATGTTGTAACCATGACAATGGTGCTCCGATTGGTTGGCCTGATTTTTAACACATCCTTCAAACACGGAAAATAGAACAGGTTCTAATTCAAAATCTGACGCAGTGTTGCAGTCCACTGCAGGACACTTAATATACGTGTGTTTTTTTCTCTTTACACTCAGCTTTGACTTCATAGCAAATGTATCTGCTTTCTGATAATACTTTGCATTAGATGTACCACTTCAAAACAGCTTCATATTTTGCATATGAGTAGAAAGTTATAATTCCAAATGCTCCCTGCCAATCCTCCAAAACACTCACTAAGCAAAAATGGTGCCCAGTACTGGCAATACACAAGATTCCTTCAAGCACTTCCCTCCCCTTACTGTTTCTTTGCTTCCAGGCTCTGAAATGAACAGTCTTTCAGATGTTGGAGGTCCAGCTCCAGAAATTGCATCATGCTTCAAGGGTCTGCCTCGGTAAACATCAAATCTATGACAGTGAATATTAGTAGTACTAACACTTCCCTGTTGCCTCAGAGCCCTGAGGAAAAACAGCAGGTTTTGGGGAAAAAAAATCCCCAAATGTTACTTTAGTATAGGTCCGTCTGTCAAAAACTGGCCTCATCCTAATGAAAAGCAGGGTCACCAAATATAACTGAAGAGTATTCTTGCAATTTCTATGTTTGGAACACTGAATAACTGAGTAAAAAAGTGACAGAGTTAAAATAGGGCTAAGTGCAACTTAAAGTAATTAAAATGTCAATAAGTGTAAAATATATATATGTTTTTAAGTAACTCGTGTTCATATTTCAGAGGTGCAGGTGCAATCACAGTAGGCTAAAATGTGAGGCTCTTTTTCATCAGGGAGAGGCAGCATTTTTCTGCTGAAGCTGTCTGCATCCTCCTATCATTACAGAAACAACTAGGTTTCACTGGGGAGCCCAGTAGAGAGAGCTAGGGTTGGCCAATTAAGGCTATTTCTGGAGGCTGCCACTCCCAGCAATCCACAAGCCAATGGTGAATGTACACAACAAACTTTTAATTGGCTCTTCCTTCTAAATAATGATGAGCATACCCAAAAATGGAGATGGTGTTTCAGCAATGTCCTCATTCAGTTGTCGTCAGGCCCAGGGCATTCTAAAACACAACCAGCAGTAAAGAGGAGTTAAATACGACAAACTACATTGATGAGCATATAAAATATATACAAACTGGAATGCAATTACCACAGTGGGCAGGGGGGATGACTATTAGCAACATATAAAAGACAAAGAAGAAGCAAGACCTCTACAATATGTACGACCAAAAAATGGCATAATAATACATGAAAATATACAGTGCAAAAACTAAGTTCTGCATTTCCATATTTCATTCATTACATACATACATTACACACAAGTTTGGGCACCCCTGATAATTTTAAGGATTTTCCTTTATAAATTACTGGTTGTTTGGATCAGCAATTTCTGTGATATATATATATATATTATAGAAGACGAACAATGTGATATTTGTGAAGTGAAATTGAGATTATTAGATTTACAGAAAGTATGAAATAATTATTTAAGCAAAATTAGGCAGGTGCATACATTTGGGCACCCCAACAGAAACATTTAGTAGAGAAATAACAGCCTCTAAACACTTCTTATAGCTTCCAATGAGCCTATGGATTCTGGTTGAAGGTGTTTTGGACCATTCTTCTTTACAAAACATCTCCAGTTCAGTCAGGTTTGATGATTTCCGAGCATGGACGACAGGCTTTCAATAATATTCAGGCCTGGGGACTGAGATGGCCATTCCTGAACGTTGTACTTGTTCCTCTGCATGAATGCCTTAGTAGATTTTAAGCAGTGTTTAGGGTCACTGTCTTGTTTAAGTATCCAGTCCCGGCGCAACTTCAACTTTGTCACCGATACCTTGAACATCGTTCTCAAAGTATCTGCTGATACTGAGTCCATGCGACCCTCAACTTTAACAAGATTCCCAGTACCTGCACTGGCCACACAGCCCCACAGCATGATGGATCCGCCATTAAATTTTACGGTGGGTAGCAGTAAAATTTGGTGGCTTGTGTCCACACTCATTATATAATGGACACACACTCATTATATAATGGACACAAGCCAACAACACTCATGTTTGTCTACCGTAGTATCACTTTAAAATCACAAATTTAATTTCTGAAAAGAAAAACTATACATGTGGATTTGTATTTACAGATTGAAAGTGTTTATACTGAATTGTATGGTGAGGTGCTGTGCATGTGTCAGAACTAAACTCAGTATATATTATTGTATTTCAAACATAAGCAAGATGGTATTCATGCCTCAATTAAATGTAATTACACCTCTCTGCCAAATGTGGGGATTGTTTGGAAAACCAAGCACAATTATTCTTTGTAGCTGTAAACCAGAGAAAACAGAGTGAATTGAAGTTAAACAGACAGAAGCTAATGTTTTTTGGAGAACATGGAATGGATCATCACAAACAAAGAAAACATTCAATTATAATTGTTACCTGTATCCTGGGTTCAATTTACAGTATACTTCTCTTCACTAAACTATACAGCATAAAAACCCCAAGGGCTGCCTCAAAAGTACTATGTTGGAGGACTCCAGTGCTTCAGACACACCTAGACAAAAGATGAATGGTAGACTAGAAATTCAGCACTCTGAAAGGGAGACCTTGGTTACACATTACCAGAGCCAGTCGGGACTTGTATCTGTGCTGTGCATTTGAGCCTCACCAAAGGGAGTTTCAGATATGAGAAAATGCTTTATGCTTCACCAACATGGAAAACTGCAGTGAATAAGTCACTATGGTTTGTATGGAATACAGGCAGTTTCACATAATCTAATAGGAGCTGTGTTATTGTCACAGTCCAACATCTGGCATGGAAAATTTTCATTTTATATAAAACCAAATGGACAAAAACACTAGAACCCTTTCATGTACAGCAGATACCTGCTTAAATAAATGCTACGAGTATTGAACCAAAGTATCTGCAGACATCAGAATTGACACTAACTGCTAGAACAAAAACTACTGGTTTTGGTAAATTACAATACAGTAAATTCAAATACATTATATAATTGTGGAAAAAAAAGACCACATTACATTTTTTGTTATTTTTGTGATTTTGTTCAATCACCATGGTCCTCAAAAAAGTAAGCAAATGTGTGTTTTTATACATTTACGCAAACATGTAAACAAAATGATAATATTAATAATCTTTCCCATATTTTGGCAGGGCATATAAACCTTAACTTGAATTCATACAAAATTTGCAGAACATAAATATGTTCTGTGACTATATTGTTTCAAGCCATACTTGTGGAAAGAAAGCTTTGCAGCAGGATGTGACAGATAATAACAAAATGTGAAGGCCTGTGGTCGGCAGCCATGCATGACAGTCAGCTGGTGGTGCACTATAACCGAGCCACACAAACACAGACACATACTATCTGCCAAGCGTGCACACACCAAAAAAAAAACCCAATCCAACACAATCACAGGTTCAGAGGTATGACAGCTATGGCCAGTCAGGTAATTTAACACATCTTGGAAACATTCATTTTAGATTGGTCACTACCTCAGGTTACAAGCATGGCGATACAACTATGAACTTGTGTTGATATACACACACACACACACACACCTCACAGCATTCAGCATTTATACACAGATAAGGGGAAAAAAGGAAAGAAAACATTACAAAAACAGAACACTAAGAATGAATCTAACAAAAGATTTTCCATAGAGAACACAAATTAGAGAGACTTGGTGCTTTATTATTAACAAGCACCTGAGCAGGGTGAGGTACAGCTCCATTGGCCCATGCTCCAATCCAGTCTGAATAATTTAACGAGACACAAGTGGTTCATATAACCATGCTTCTGGAAAAAAGTTATTACCTCAAGGGATGTAAAGATGGGGAGATACAATAACTCTGCCCATTATGACAAAATCCAGTCACCAGACCTGTGTAGATAGTTTCAGTTCTTCAATTCTAAACCCTCCTCTCATAATGAAATGAAAATTGGGAAACAGGGTGTGACTAAACAAGGTCCTTTGCCAAACTAGTAAACAATAATGAGTAGCAGCTTTTGACTGCTAACCGATCAACACTGAAAAACATTGCAAAGTGTTCCTTGAAAATGAAAAGAAAAGGTCAAACTTACTACTGAACTGCTCAACATTTAAACTGACGAGTTCAAACATCCAAATGTGCAAAGAAAAGGTCAACTGAAAATGCTTCAGTTTGGCAACCACTGCTATTTTGACATCTACAATCAAGTTGTAACACATAGTAATGAATATTTCCAGGTTTTTTTTTATTTTTTTTTTTTATTATTTATTTTTTTTTTAAATCAGACCTTTGGACATTATTGATATATCACTCATATCACAGATGGATTAATATTTCTGAATTATATCAGAGCATTTATATAGTATATATACACAAAAGAAATCATAAAACATTCCAATTTCAGAGTGCAACCTTTATAAAACATAAGCAAGTGGCAAACCCATAGTCAAGTATTTAAAAAAAGCAGCTGTCCTAGGCTGACAGGAGACTAACTTTAGTTTTTTTTTTTTTTTTTTTTTTTTAATTTCAAGGACACCATGTATAATCTAGACTCAAGTCAACAAAAATGTTATCTTGTGAACTGTTGTTATACACTGTCCTCCCACTGCTTGAAGCAGAAAATGGATCATACATTTGCTGTTACGCAGTCCTAAAAGTGTTTTTAATAACATTTGCTATTAAAATGTGCTATCCAATATGGTTCAGAAAGAGAGTAAATCCATGGTAAGGCACAAAACAGCAGATTGTATGCATGAAAATGACAATCCTATCTCTCCAACTGTTTGTAAAACTGTTGGACTAGGAGTATATGCAACAAGAATGAAGTTCAAAGAAACACTACACTTCACTGTACACAAGTAATGTAATCCCAAGTTGTCAAATATGACAGAATATGTATGCTATGTATGCTAAAAGGTTCAAGAGCAGCAAAAATCCAGCATGACATACAATGACCCTCACCTCAAACATGCATGCTGCAAGCTCCAGTCATCGCCTTGAATGTGTCCTTCTGGTCACCAGGGAAACTCAATCCAGCACTTGTCTCTCTTCCTCTTCTCTACTTCCCCCTTGTCCTCCTCCTGCTGGCATGTGAACCTCTGGGCTATCAATGACCTGAAACCAAAGGAAGGTAGATGGAAAAAAAAAAAAAAGCATCAAGAACAACCTGCTGCCAGTCCCTGAGGCCTTTGAAATAAAACCCCTGTGCAGTCTGAGCCAGGGCTCATGGGACAGATGTAGTCAGCCTCACACGTGCATCATGCAGGCTGTTTCCCAGTCCCCACCTTCCTCCACAATCCTCCAGGCTCAAGTCCCCATGGGGCGAGAAAAAAAAAAAAAAAAAAAGAAAAAAAAAAAAAAAAGAAAAAAAAAAAAAAGAAAAAAAAAAAAAAAAACATTTAGCTCCTAATTAAAGACTGTTACAGCATGGCTTGATAAATGGCTGAGAGGGACAGAACTGGGGTAGGCTGAATATCCCAGACACTGCACATAGAAAGCAAACACATTATTTTTAAAAATCACATATTTAACTATTTATAATGGTAAATTCAGAGGGATCTACTCAAAATTCAGTGTTTTCTCTACTCATACAGTATAACACATCAAATTCCAATATTGATCCTGTACAATAATTCAATACCAATACTCTCCAAGTTGTGTCAATAAATGTGCCACATGCTGGCACTGATGCAGTCAACTAATTTTACACTCTACATACAATTACATACTTCAACATATTTTAATAAAATTGTAATGTTAGTTTTTACTTTTCAAAAGTAAAACCGTAGACATTTAAGTATCAAATATGACCCAAGTGTTGATCCCAACATATCAAGTCAAAGCTAAAATACACAAAAACCGTCATCACGTAATGGATTTGGCTGTCCAAGGCCCCCTACGTCTGCTAAACGCAACAAAAAGCAATCTTCTTTTCAATTTGCATTAAATAATGAAATGGATTAAAAAAAAAAAATAAAAAATCAAAAGCTTTCCCTTCGCTTTAGCCAAAGTTATAGGGTTCTCTCTAGCCAAAAATACATTTACAGGGTGCAATGGAAAAATTCTGCCAGCCAATTACATGGCTGCTTTAACAAATCAAGGCTACTGACCTGCATCCTCCCACTGCTCTGTGAATGAGAAGGAATATTACCCCAAGCTAAAGGCTAAATCAAGAAGCAACAATACCAACCATTTGAAACTGAGACTTCTCACTTTAATACTAAAGTTTAATAGTAAAAGGTCATAAACCTGTTTTTGTTTTAACATTAACTGCATAACTGAGCAATCAGATTATTATATTTAAGTGTCTTCTTGAAAATTGCTTGTGAGGGAGAATCTAAGAAGTGAAAAGAGAAAAGGACCAGATGCGAGTCTGCATTCAACATAGTCACATATTGACTCCTTTTTACAGTGTTGTTTATTTTTGTGCTTGCACATTCTGGTGACACAGTCTTGCTGAGACAAAACGGGGAGGTCATGAGAAGGGGCCTGGATTCTTAAAAGAAAAAAATAAATAACGCATCTAGTGAATATAAAATTGAATACAAATGTGTAAAGGTAAGAAATTGCACCTCTCCTTTTTAAACTTCTTTCACTAAGCTTGGGAGCAGGATGTGCAGCAACAAAACATTGATAAGCAATTTAAATGTTTCCACAGAAAGAAGTATGCCACTGAAGTAGAGTCTTAAAAAAAACTTTTGTTAAAGCATGCGGCCTGTGCACATTCACTCATGTACTACTTTTCTGTAATACTGAACATTTTGTATTACTACACACCACTTAAATCATATACAATGTGAAATAAAGCAAGATATGGGCAGTGGCATGGAAGATTTCTAGTATATCAGACTGCCTATTCCACTACTGCCTAATCTGTTCTGTTCTATTTTCACTGTAACTCAGAGAGCTCCGCAAGCAAGGATTCCAATATACTTGTCACAAACGGTCAATAAGATTCAGCTTCCTGGGAAATTCTAGCTTCTCACTTCGGTCTGCTCCCATGAACTTGAGAAATGCAAAGCTCTATTTTTATTAATAAACTAGACATCTTTTCTGAAAAGCAAGTCTGGTCAAGCTGGAGGCGTCTTCGATTTCCATTCAACGGAACCCTACCAGTGACAAAGTGACATTTATTGAAGTTATAGGGCAAATGAAGAGGCCACACTGTGGCAGTGCCATTGCAAAGCAATGTCATTGACCATTTGGTTGTTTTGCAAATTAAAAAAAAAACTGCTTCAGGCTTATACTAAATAATGTTCTAGCATTAAGGTAATTCCAAGGCTCTGCATAAATTCAGTGAGGTCACATTCGTTGCCAGTGAAGATATGTGTTGAACAATATTAACCCTCATTTCAAGAAACAGTCTAGCACACCTCAACTTTCAAATCTTGCTGGTCTTTTAAATGCATGACAACAACCCACCAGGTCAACACTCAAGTTTAGACTTAGATATCTGACTAACTGTGTGCAAAGGAGATGACAAGTTAAATGATAATTGTGGCCAAAAACAAACCCATCGATCAACTGAAAGGCTTTTGGCATTTTGAAACGAAAAGAGAAACTATTTCCACATCAACATCATCAAAACATAAGAGTCCTTGAGGTGTTCTTCAAGCCCTGAAACACAAACTGCTGGCAGCAAACAGAAAACATGCTTCTCTAAACATGCACAAAAGGGACATTTATCTGAAGAGTGGGGAAATAATAAAAAAATAATAATACCAAAGAGTAACTCGGAGTGCCTTTGCACTAAAAAAAAAAAAAAAAACATATCAATTTAAAAAGGCAACTCTTGTCTGACATGCAATAAATATATCACAGTGCCTTACACACAAATAGGTATTTTATGATGGGTTCTCTTCCTACTTTTTTATGACAATGTAAGTGAAATGGAATGTCTTCCCAATCAATTATAAAAGCTGGCAAGGAAAACAGAACAGAGCAAACCATTGCATAAAAGATCTTTATGAAAATATAAAAGCTGTTAATTTCATTTCAGTATTATTTATGGCATGTGGACTTTTCTGAAGATTTCTGTTTCTCCATTCTAACCTGTTCTTAAATAAAGCATGTGTACTTGACAAAGCAATTAATTTCAGCAAAATGCTTTCCTCAATGTGTTTAAAGGGGATGTCCACAATTGCATATATTCTCTCTGGCTTGCTTACACTCTGAAGCTTTGTGTCTTTTTAAGAAGGAATTGCATGTTTGAAAAAAGGGGGAAAAAACTACATGACTGATGTAAGGTTTTATTCACTGTTTGAATTGCCACAGAAAGTTGAATTTGTAACTCAAGTTGTTTAGTTTTAGTTTTGTACCACTTTTGGTAGTTCAATTAGCAGTCTGTTGAATCTGGAGACACTTCAACCTTAAATGATTAGAAACTGCAAAAATAAGTACAAACTACCCACATATATGGAAGGAATAGGGCAATATCTTCATCTCCGTTTGTGCTTTTAAATGCTTCGAGTTCTCTCTGCTGTCTAAAAACCTCCAGGGGCCATTTCTCTGCCATGAGCAGAGAGATAAATCTAGCATACCAGACCAAGACACTTTGATATTTACCCATTTACAGACATTGGGGCTTTTGTAAAAACGTGTAGAGCATCAAATGTTGGGGAAGTTTCCTTAGAATTCTATAAAGTGAACCTCACCTTATGTTGTCAAATAGACAATTTTTTCTCTTTTCTTTGTTATTGCATAGGGAAATAAATAATTTAATTATTTCACATTTCCTAAATTTGGGCTAATTATTCAATAATATTCATTCTCAATTCATTCATTCACCACGCTCAACAACTCCACTAATACTTGCACTCCGTTCCATGCTAATTTAGCGGTGTAGCAATGAAAAACATCCCCTGTGAAACAATTTACCACCGCCCTGCGTTCCGGATATGTTTAGGCTTTATAAACTGGTGTGGCTGGTATATGAAAAATTCATATTATAACAAAAATAAAAACCGTTTATACCACCCAGCACTATTTAATTCATTTTTGTCTGTAACTGCTAATCCTGTTCAGGGTTATGGTGAGTCTGGAGCCTACCCAGAATCGCTGGGCGCAAGACAGAAACACACCTTGAAGAGGACACCAGTCCTTCACAGGGTGACACCCACTCACACATTCACTCAAGCCTATAGACGCTTGAGTAGCCAATCCACCCACCACTGTGTTTTTTTGGACTATGGGAGGAAACCAAAGCACCCAGAGGATAGCCACACAGACAAAGGAAGTATACACCCAACTCCTCACAGACAGTCTCACAGAGCAGGGCTTGAACCCACAACCCCAGCACCCTGGAGCTGTGTGATAAGCGACACTACCTGCTGCACCACAGTGCCACCCTATTCAATAATAGGTAGATTCAATTTGGCCTGATGCAGTGTCTTTCCAAAACTTTTTCCTCAGTACCCCACTTTTGTCAATGAGAATATTTTTGAGAGCCCCACTCCGGCACACATCTTTTGCTATCACACCCCACTAAAAAAAAAAACTGTATACATTGTAGTTTGTATAAAACTGAAACGTAATAAAGTGACAAATCACCTTAACAGTGTAATTACTACAAGTGCCATGCATTATACAGGTGCTGGTCATAAAATTAGAATATCATGAAAAAGTTGATTTATTTCAGTAATTCCATTCAAAAAGTGAAACTTGTAGACTATACTCTTTCATTACACACAGACCAATATATTTCAAGTGTTTATTTCTTAATTTGATTATTATAACTGACAACCAATGAAAACCCCAAGTTCAGTATCTCAGAAAATTAGAATATTGTGAAAAAGTTCAATATTGAAAACACCTGGTGCCACACTCTAATCAGTTAATTAACTCAAAACACCTGCAAAGTTTTTTAAATGGCCTCTCAGTCTAGTTCTGTAGGCTACACAATCATGGGGAAGACTGCTGACTGGACAGTTGTCCAAAGGCAACCATTGACACCTTACGCAAGCAGGGCAAGACACTAAATGTCATTGCTAAACAGGCTGTTCACAGAGCTGTGTCCAAGCACATTAATAGAGATGCAAAGGGAAGGAAAAGATGTGGTTGAAAAAAAGTGTACAAGCAATAGGGATAACTGCACCCTGGAGAGGATTGTGAAACAAAACCCATTCAAAAATTTTGGGGGAGATTCACAAAGACTACCAGTGCCTGGTTAAAGGATCATGGTATCCCTGTTCCTAATTGGCCAGAAAACACGCTTGACCTTAACCCCACAGAAAATCTATGGGGTATTGTGAAGAGGAAGATGCAATACGCCAGAACCAACAATGCAGAAGAGCTGAAGGCCACTATCAGAGCATCCTGGGCACCTGAGCACTGCCACAAACTGATCGACTCCATGCCACGCCACATTGCTGCAGTAATTCAGGCAAAAGGAGCCCCGAGTATTGAGTGCTGTACATGCTCATACTTTTCATGTTCATATTTTTCAGTTGGCCAGCGTTTCTAAAAATCCTTTTTTTTTGTATTGGTCTTAAGTAAAATTCCAATTTTCTGAGATACTGAACTTGGGGTGTTCATTAGTTGTCAGCTATAATCATCAAATTAAAAGAAATAAACACTTGAAATATATCAGTCTGTGTGTAATGAATGAGTATAATACACAAGTTTCACTTTTTGAATGGAATTACTGAAATATATCCACTTTTTCATGATGTTCTAATTTTATGACGAGCATCTGTATTTCTCATTCATTTGCCTTGATGCACTGAATCTGGCAAATAAGCAGCCAACTTCACAGAGCACGTATGACAGGGTTTAAAAACCGCAGAACTACTAGTACCAATGCATCACACACTATAACACCACAACCAATGAGTATGATCCACCACCCAAATCATACCAGGGTCTCTGGTGATCTTGAGAGTATTCGCCATTGAAGAACAGGGTGACAAGGTGCAAAATATGCAAAGCAAGAGGTGGACTACAGTCTGCAATTGTACAACTACAAAATCCTCTTGGTCAGTGGAGAGAATAGACAATGCATGTAGAAACTAGATGATAATACTCTGATATGACTGTGTGTTTCATTCAAATATAAATATTAGCAGCCAAAGTAAAATGTACCCACTTAGGGAAATTTCAGTTAGTAAGACAAGACTTATATGCATGCATCTGCTGCACAACAAACAAATAAAAGTTTTCCAAAATACTAAAATCGTATTTTAACACCCAGTCCAATCCTATGAGCAATTTCTGTTGGGCATTCTGTACTTTGTGAGTAGAGTCCACTCTTATCCTAGTGACACAGTTTCCCCCACAAAGGCTTAAATCCTGCTCCGCTGAGCAGTATGTAATCCCATCAGCTCCTCGTACACTGGACAACACAGTCCATGTGACTATGCGCTGGGTCAGCAGTGGTCAGAGTGGACAAGCTCCACATGCACGCACTCACTGTAGATGTAGGAAGAAAGGCTGAGGTGTCATGCATGGTGCAATGTGTGGGACTGAGGCATCGTGATAAACAGGGAGGGAGTTTGGGAGCGAGCTGGGAAGCGAAGGGCAGAGTCTGGGAGCTGTCAGCACAATGTGAGGCTGCTGCCTCATCCCCAGGCCACTCCACAAGTTCTGCCTACAGAGCATATGGCAACGGACAGCTGGCTTCGACTACTGGTCACCAGACAAGCAGCCAGGCAAAGAACCAACTGAGTCATAATGTAGCAAGCAATATAATTCAGTATTATGTCTTCCTCTACCCATAATTCAAATGGATATTCCTTATTATTCTCTATGAACATATCCATCTTTAACCTAGCCATATCTGGTGTGAAATAAGTAGAAGAAACAGATACGGGCCTTTCAGTTATAAAAGACAAGAGAAAAACCTGAATGAGATAAACAGAACTTCAAATACCATCTTTCAGAAACATGGTTATGTAACTGTCAAAAGAAAATACAAAGACAAAAAAATACAAATTAAACAAACAAATTCCAAAAATTTCTAAGAGCTATAGAAAAAAAAACAACAATGACACAAAATTACCCTGTGACAAAGGCAAAAAATAAAAACATTTTAACACACATTAATGTGGAAGTTTCTGTACATATGTTTTCTGTTTATTTCCAGACAGCGCCGGACAAATTGGCCAAAATTTATATCACAATAAATGTATTAATTTTAGTCCATACGTATCGCAGATATGGAAATGAACAATTCAAAAAGCCACCGAAAAACAGTCAAGAGCTGAAAGCAACATGACATCACCATCAAACAAAAACCTCTTCACTTTGACAATATTCATATTTTTAAACAAAAATTGAGCACAATGGACTGATGGCAGTGCCCTGTAACGATCATCAGTCAGTGACAGATGCTGTAAATAATTTATATTGAAATATTGAAAATGTGCATAAAAATCATAGCACTGTTATTGAAGCATTTTATATTGCGATATATATTGATATTGAATAATTGTCCAACCCTTTTACCAGACATTGTGTCCCTTTTGTAAATATCTTGCACTTAATGGCTCCAACTAGAAATTAAATTAATTACAAATGTTCCCTAACTTCTGTGCATTATTGTATATAATTAAGAACATGCTTTCTTGGACAACTAGGGCTTTGTTAGGCCTTCAAAACCAAATCACAACTGAAATCAACACCATTACAAGATCTGTGATCATTAAATTCACTTTATGCTTGTGCTGTTTGGAGGAAATTAAACAAAAAATAATATAAAACTGTATGAAAGTGATGAATCAAAGTCTTACTGCCACAGAGACAGGTGTTTAATTACCTGAGACCGTGGTAAATGATGTTTGTGTAAAAAACTTTAATATGGATTGCAGAAGCATTTAGATAAGGCTGCTATACACTTCCCTTTTTATACAATTACACTCTTCAGGATTTGAACATTTGTATGTTTTTTCTGTAATGAGTCTGCTGACTCAGAAGTTGATTGCACAACATGCAAACTGAAAATGTCTTTCAGCAATAAGAGCATTTGAAAATGTCAGCATAGTTCTCTGACTTTGGTTTTGCCAGCTTTTAGACACTCAAGGGTGTGCCGCTGAACTGGAGTCCTGACATTTGAAGAAATAATTAATCCTTATCTTTTAAATGCTGATAACACATTTATCCGTTTACAGAGATCTTAAATTTTCTACAGAATGAGAGCAGGGTTGTTGAGTTGGCAGACTTGTGAATATACTGTATAATAATAATAATCTTAATATTTAATTAAGTTTATTCACCATCTGCTACACAGAAAATGTAACAGTATTCAGGAAATTCATAGAAATCTTAATCCTTGCAGGGTAAGGATGAGCAACTCTGTTGAATGTGACCTTTTAGCCCTCAGACAGCACAGACCTCAGTCATGCTGCTGTGAATAATATAGCCACATAGGCTCAAAAGGTTTCCAAATGGATAATAAATATATATTTTTGTGTAAATTCATTTAAGTAAAATTTTTCTGACCATTTGCTTTGAGATTAGAACATGGGTGTCCAAACATTTTTCAAAAGGGGCCAAACTGGATCATATCAAAATTCTTAAGGGCCAGTCTCGCTTTCAAAATATATTATTCATTTTATATTTATAACAATTTGTTCAAAATATAAAAAAAACACTGATTTACAAAACAGTTCATATTTATTGAAATTCAATTGAGAGCATTAACTGCTGCAGGATATCAAAAGTACAGAAGCATATTGCTACTACACATGATTCAAAAAGATCATCAGTATGTCGTTATCATGAGATAAGCATCTCATTATTATGTGACAATATCTTGTTATTATCAGATACGCCTCACGTATCTCAGCACATTCACGAGGTGGTGGTTCTGTTGGCGTGTGTTGTGCTGTACAAGTGGATCTGATACAACCGTGCTACTAGAGTCTGTAAGCCCCCCAAGTGTCACCGCTGGACTGAGAATTAGTCCACCATCCAAAAAATATGCATCTAACAGCATTCTGTGCTCCCTGGATTTAAAAAGAGGAGGATGGTTTCCCTTTTTGGTTCTTCGAGGTTTCTTCTTTTTGTTGTGAGGGAGATTTTCCTTACCAATTTCCTAGCCAATATCACACTTAGCTTGTTCAAAGGAGACTTGGACTAAGAGCCCTGTAAATCTACTTTGTGACCATACTCACTATGAAATGTGCTATAGAAATACAAATAAAGTAAACCAGTGATGAAAGACTAGAGGATGACTGACACAGACAGCAGCAGAAGATGAGATGCTGTCTCTGATTTTACATCTAGAAGATGTGCTAACAATGAAGGTGTGTGGGCCCTGTGTTTAAAAACAGAAGCACGTGTACAAGCCCAAGAAAATGAATAAATCTCAACCACATCAGTGTCACTGTAGCGCTGAGAAAAATCAACCATCCAATCAACCATGCACTTTGGTGGTCCTATGGGGGTCCTGACCAATAAAAACAGGATAAAAGGGGCTAAAAAGATTAATGACAGCCTGTTATTGTTACTGACAATTTGTCAGTAGACACCATGTTGGTCTCACTCATCTTCCTTATGAAGGTAGCGATGGGGTGTTGACTCCAAGAGTTGATTCTTTGATTCTGCTGGATATGAGAGTCGAGCCGGGTGTATGTGAACGACTTATGTAGCTTCAAAGCTGCCCTAAGTATTTAAAACTGAATTTTGTATATTTTCAATATACACTTATAATCCAACTTAAATCCGAATGAGATGCTGCGGAATGACCTTAAACATGCTTCATGCTTCAAAACCCTCCAATGTGGCTGAATTAAAACAATTCTCCACAGAAATGTGAAAGGCTCACTGCCAGTTATCGCAAATGCTTGATTGCAGTTGTTGCCGCCAAGGATGGCACAACCAGTTATTAGGCTTAGGCAATTATTATTATTATTATTTTTTAACATAGTGCCAGTTCATTTGGGATAGCTTTTCCCCTTAACAAATGAAATCTTTTAAAACTGCTTTTGGTAGTTACCCTGGTTATATTTCCTTGATATTCAAATTTGTTTTGTAACCTAAAAAATGCAAGTATGACAAAAAAAAAGCACAAACAAAAGAAATCTGTAAGAAAGTACAGGGGGTCCTTGACTTACGACGTTGATCCGTTCCTACGTCGCGTCATAAACCAATTTTCAGTGTAAGTCGGAACATATGTACATACCGTGTATTCTTCCACCGCACACACCAAACATGAAGTTCGCGTTACGGCGTTTACGATGCAAATCTAAACAGGGCTTTGTACAGTAAATGGGAGATGTGTCGTGACCACGAAACATAGTAACTCGGGACTGACGTAACCCACCGACCTCCTGTAGAAAGTTCTGCAGATGAACTGTTCAGTAAGCCAGTAACAGTGAGGATTAAAAGGGACAGAGATGACTTTTGTACAATATAGGGCAGTCTTGAGGGTCACAAATGCCTCCACACCTAAATTGATTATGACAAATTATCTCAACTTTAAATACATTTTGAGCATCCAGTACGACACAGTAAATGTTAAAAACCAACTAAGCTACTCATCGTAGTGAATGGTGTGCGCTGCTGAAGGGGTACGGGGCAGTGTGCCTTAACTCTATTCTCAGCTCTCCAACCCTCTGAACACAAACATTTGAAATTGTTTTCCCTTTTTGCTCTCCCTTATACAGTATCATCAAAGTGCACACTGCAAAAAAAGGCCTTAGGGCTCAGGACAGAAATTTGGATGGGGGTGTGACGGCTCTGTGATTGATGGCTGTGAGATGATGGCACTGAATGGTTAGTGCTGCATTCAATCACGCACTAGTAGTTTACCTTTCCTTGAGATCCTGGATGGTTTTTCCATCTGGCCTAGATTCAAATTTCTGAGATCTGAATTTCAAAGATTTTACATTTTTATCTGAGAATGTAAACACTTCTTAAATACAACACACACAAAAAGCATTGTTAAAATTCTAATTCTATGAGATTAAATACTTTATATAATACTTTTATCAAATGCCATGCTGGCCTAAATATAATTCAAATAAAACATTATGGGTCAAATACTTTTAAGCTACATCTTGAGCGACTCAGTCAAAATGTTATAGGTTTGTATCTTTATTAATATTTATTAATGTGTGAGATTTATCAAGAGTGGGTCATGTCAACCATTAATTCCATTTCCATTAAAGGATGGTGAAAAGTCAGTGAAGAATATTAACAATTCAACTAAACTTTAAGAAAATCAGTATTTGATTATTAAGGTAGGAAACTGTTATAGTTTTAATAAATACAGGTTGTTTTATGATATGCACACTGTATAAGAAACCATAGGGCTACTGTCTGCTGTGTGTAAATAAGTGAGCTGTGTTGAGCCTCGTATCTGTGTTTGTGCAGTTGAGATCAGCACATGCCAATAGGACACACCGGCACACGTGTTTGAAAACAAGCAAAGTAATAGGCTCTGCACAATTTAGAACCTAGTAGTGGGCCAAGGCCAAACACTAAGCTAAACTGGCACTTGTGGTTTCGCAAAAAAAGAAATAGCACAGACCATGCTCCAATTAACTGGGGCTAAAATCACACACATTAAGACGACCAACCTCATATCTGTCAGTACAAAGTTGACTGAAGTACTAAATTCATAACTCCCACATAAATTCCCACAACGCCCCCTCACTGAGGCTCTCTTAAAAGGCACATGAATGACCTTTATTTGCTTTGTACATATCAGGAATAGCATCCGTATTTTGAGATACAGTGCATATTTTTTTTAAACACAGCAGTATATGATATCACTTATACCACCCCAACACTAATTTACAATGAACAATTGAGGACAATAAGCCAAATTCTAAATACCTTGCCTTTGTGTGTTTCAGTAAATTGACAACAGATTCAATAAGGTTTTCAGAAAAGTTCTCTATGCCCCCATTCCCTCCCCAGAGGAAATTCTGTGAAACATTTTCATAGCACCTCTGACAGTTCCCTCCTTTCTGAACCAGTGGGGCTCTGTGAGTGAACAATGCAATTACACATCACGAGAAGCAATAATAAAAACCTGAGAGAGACAACAGAGCAGGTAGGTGGCAGGAAGCAGTGCTGTCATTCTCATTTCAGTCAGTTAACTGCTACACTGCAGGTAAATGCTCTCTTCATCAGCAGCCAGGGCAGCAAAGCAAAACAACTGAGAGCCAGCACTGGCAATGAAACATGCAATCTGAAATGAGGAACGAAAACAGCAGGAGTGATGTCGAATTCTGCTCACACAAGTCATGTGTAACGGACTAAATCAATTTCTGCTCTAAGGACAAGAGCCGAGACCTTCTCCAACACTGAAAGATTTGTCTTTGTGCAATATTTTCAGCATGAGCCTTGCTCAAAGCTTCAAACATAGCCACAAGCTTTAAGTGAGATCAAGACAGTCTATTACAAACAGTCCACAATACTAAAATTATCCCAAAGCACTGTTCAATCTGCTTTAAGTGTGGTGCCACAGATACATCGTGAGTGATGTCTGAAAGGCTGCACTTATTCATTTTTGGCTGAGCTGGAATATAAAGCTGAAAATAAGAGCAAAAAGTAAGATTAATCACTGCAGACAACATCTCTTCAATCACCGTGGTATAAAACTGTGTGCAAAAAAATTGTAGAAATGTGCTGTCTCCTCTGGCCATGTGAGCAACCTATCACATGGAAAAGCACATTGACGCAGCAAAGATAATGAAACAGCATGGACTACTTAAAAGGTCAAAGTTGAGCAGTTAAGTAATTAAACAGAGCTCACAAAATACCACCTGAGGGAGAAACAAATCAAAGACTACAGGAATAAAAATGATTTTGAAATAAAAAACAGACAAAAAATATGACAAATCTGAAAATAAGAACAGTGCTGCTGAGTCCCAAAAGCAAACTCATTAAACTATGGAATTCCGAGAGCCGTCTAGAGCCAAAAATAATTGACCACTTATTAGTAATAGGTTACGATAGAATCTAAAATTCCCATATTCTTAATGCAGATAAGTCAATTGAGTTAATAAGTATGGGTCCATTCAATAATTTAAATTTGTGGCACAAATACGAGAAAATTAAATTGGACATCTACGATTGTGTGGAAACAATTCTCTCTGAGTTGTTTACTTTCAGGATCTCCACGGGTTTTAAGCTGGAACAGTAGGTTTAAAAAGAAAACAACTATTGTTTGTATGTGACAAGTTTTTTTTCACCATTTAAATTAACACAAACGCAAAAATGTTATATAACAACTGTGAAGTACTAGCTTCATTATAAATTCCAAACAAAAAAGACAGATTTGATAAAAACAATGTTGCATTTCCACTCTTGGTCAGGGAAGTTATCATTTAAAATAGTTGATGTTATGAAACATTTTTTCTTAACACTATTAATGAAATGTCTAGGACATACTGCTTTTGTTTTATTACCCAGTCCTAACCATACTCCATTCACACATGGCTACCAAGCTTCATGAGACATGTAAAACCAGTCACCACCTCTTTTCAAACTGTTATTAAATCCCTGTGATTGGACAATGCTGTGAGGAGAATGCTAACAGCCCAAGTCTGTTATTTGAACATTAGTACACAATAGATAACAAATGTCTGCAAAATACCTGTTTTGTGACAAGAGACATGGAGAAACATGAAAAACAAAATATCAATCAAATAAACACCCCCCACCCCCTCCCCAAAACCATTTCTATCCATAGGATTGCAATTTGACAACTATATTAAAGCAATGAATTGCAATAAATGTTAGAATTTCAATTAATTTCTTACAAATGCAAATGCAGACGGGCAAAAAGCTGACCAACATTTAATATTTAATAATATATATATATATATATATATATATATATATATATATATATATATATATATATATATATATATATATACACACACACACACACACGTACACATATACATATGTACACACATACACACAAATACACATATATACACACACACATACATATACACACACACACACACACACACACATATATATATAAGCTCTGATATTAATGGATATCAAAGAATGAGCTCATTATAGCACCATTATATTTATATTTAGAAGGCAGTTACGAGAACTTCTGAATCGTGCAGGCAGAGTTAATGTACACGTGTCCATATACTGCTGTTGAAAAAGTTACAGCTGAGAAATGCCAATACACCTGCATATCAAACATAAAGCCATCCAAGCCTAAGTATAGACAGATATTCTAATTTAGGTGTGAATATCAGATGACATTTCTCTTTCATTAACTCACTGTAGACAGGTGGATACACATACATAATGGCCCAATGATGCCTTCAGGGCTTTCAATCTATCGCTCTCTCAATTTCTCCTCTTTACCTCCATACCTCTAGGCATTTTGGAGAGAAGCAGAATTTTCATGGCTCACTCAAACGCAGGGAAACCGATTTACTGCAGTTATTCAACAGATGTTATAACAGCTTGTACAGTAAGAGCCTAAAAGAGATGCCAGTTTACAGTGGTGATACAGTTTAGATGAGTGGTGCACAGGAGGGCAGCCACTGAAAGGGATACATATCATCTTAACTTGCATTCTGCCTGTTTTTCGTGGTCTGAAGAAAATAAGATAAAGAGCAAGCATAAAATAAGTGGAAATAAACAAGCGTATCCCAAGCTTCACGCTTCAGCAGTAAGGAGTGATATGGAGCTGCTGCATGGTTTGTTTAGAGAGTTCCAAACAAGATAACCATGAAGAAATGGTAGGGATGGAGAGGGAACTGTGTGGCTAGAGACTGCATTAACAGCAAGTGAATCATCCCTCTATGTAGGAGAGATTTCCCAGTTTACCTTACCACATCAATGCACACACCTAAAGAAGCAAAATGGTTTTGCTTTGCTTATCACGCTGTGTCTGGATAATAAATAAGGCCATTTGCTGCTTAGTGCACTAAGCTGGAATTAGACTAATTTCTCCCATGAAAAAGATCATTCCTGGACACACTGTGACAAAATGACAAAATAAATCATAATTTTAAAAGTATGACTCAGACTGGATTTGCTGCATGCACAAATTGATTAATAAAGCTAATACACAAATTAAAAAAGCACCCTTCACCGTTGTAAAAAAAAAATATATATATATATATATAAATAAACATATATATAATATATATATAATATTACGGGGGGGGGCATAAAAAAAATGACACCTCAGGCGTATTTATGGCAAGATCTGTTCAATGGAACAAAGAGCCCAAAGCCAGACACAGTTAATGATGAACCTTTATTTCCTCTGTGAAACTGCTTAGTCCAAATATTCTTAAAAACTACACAATCAAACTTTCCTTAATTCTCCTGGCCTCATGAACTGGTTTGATCTATTTAATATGGTATATGACTGTGTAAAAATAAATCCAGATGGACTTAATATTTTTTTGGTCAAAACTACAAAGAAATGATTAAGAAATGTTGAAATTTTGATCATTCACTCTTCAAAAAAAAAAAACACTTCAGGGAGGTGTTAGTCTGAAAAACCCCTGGAAACCTCCCATTACAGTTGAGAGCTAGGGTGGATTCTCCTCCCCCAGGTCTAATTAGCCATTAAACACTCCACCAAGGCATTGGTCATCACACCCGAGTTAAACGGCTGGGGCTTAAGCATTTAGGTGTAATAGAGAGGGGTGGTAAAAATGTAAAGTCTAAGTGCAGAGCAGTAAAAAGAAGCAGTAGAAAATGTAGTAGTGTGTTGTAAAGGTTCACCCAAGAGTGATTTCCTGGGTGAATCCATTTGGATTGGTGAATCAATTAAGTTATACCCATTGACTCAAGGTGAAATTAGGAAGCTTTACTCCAGCGACGCTCGATGCCATGCCCAGGGCATAAAAGAAACCTCAGACCTCTAAACTCTTAAGGCCCCAGTCTGCAGCGCAGGACACGTGCCCTTGGTTCGCCAAAAAACACAACTCCAGTCGGGCTCCTTCAGAGTGATCGCAGCTCTACAGCCGTGTCTCTGACCAAATCCCAGGGAAGAAGAGGAATAGAGGATGACCGTTGTGGCAACATGACCAGGCCAATGTCTCCAGAAAGCTCTGCACATCTGGGAAGTCCTCTGCTCACACTGTCCCAAAGCCATCTCCAGTGAGAACATGAGTGGTTCATTTCATAACTCATGAGATTGTTGTCTAGTGAATTCCTGCAATAAACAATGGCTCCCTTTTAGGGTAGTTGTCAGAGAAATTCCCCCATGTTATTAAGCTGCATCCTCCCTCATGTATCGCTGTAATCCATTTCATCATATCAACATATAATTACTTTTTAATATTTGATATTATATTTAATAAAAGAGTTGTGTTGATAAAACCAATCCCTGGTTACTTATTTGTGTGCGAATTCTCAATCACAATAAAAAGAATTAATAATCATTCATTATATCTAATTCCACTATAAACATCTAGCATTTCAACCAAGTTACTTAAATGCAAAACTATTAAATGTACAATAATAAAATAATATATAATAATAATACATTTCTTTTAACAATGAAAATCAGAGTAGCACCTTCCACATTTAATTTAGTTTAGTTATTTGGTGTAGAAAACTCCTTCATTCACTTATTGTGTTCAGGGTTACGGTTGGTCCAGAGACTCCCTGGAATATGTTCTAGAATATTAAACCAGTTAAATATTAAGAAAATAATTGATTGTTTAACACCTTCGTAGATTTAGATTCAAAGAGAACTATAACGTGGATACCACCCGAAGAGGGTTATTCAGGGTTTTACATGCGACCGTGTCCAAGTACTGCAAGTGTGGATGTGGTTATAAGGAAACAGGACTCAAAGCTTCCAGTGTCCAGGTGCTTTATTAGCAACTGTCTCATACAAAGAGGAAACCTGAATCAAACAGAAAGAAAAGTAAAGACGGAAAAAAAAGCAACAACCTGAATTCACCCCTAGTTTCACCCTCATCACAATTAAGGGTTTGTCCTCCCTTTCTCTCCCTCTCTCTCTTATTATGAAAATACATGTAGATGCAATTATTCAGTGCATGGGATCCAGAGCTCCTACTCACATAAAGCAACCCAATCAATTTTTCTTTGGTCTGTTCAAGCCAGAAACATGGAAACAGGGATCAGATTTTTTGCTGCATCTTACGAAGAGTGCAGACATATTAGGATTGTCCTACCCCTTCATCTGAATCTGTCCAATCACAAAGCTGGACATTAACCTCGTCTTTACTGTCATCCCCAGGTGTTCCCCAGCCAGCCAGGAGAGAGTGCCTCTTGGGTCTCCTCTGGGGTCTTCTCCCAGTTGGCGGTATACCGCTAGTGGGAGGGCGTCCAGGACCGTTATCAGATGCCTGAACCGCCTCAACAAGCTCCTCTCAACGCAAAGGGGAAGCGACTGTTCTCCGAGTTACACTCTAATCACGCTTGTCATATTTTACAGTGTATTTTTACCAAGTAGAATATGAAATGCCTAAAGCATCTTAAAGAGTGTATACTATCATTCCTAATTGAATGGGGAAATAAATCTGATTTTCGAACAAGTCTGCCTATTCATTTGTGTGCATGCAAAAATATGAAGTGTATTCAGAATGATGGAAAACATCTTGAAGGAGATCCTGCACCTGCCCAGCACTTTTATGAATCCTGAGGCCAGATTTGTTCCCTTTATCTCCCAACAGCATACCAGAGACTTGGAGAGTATTTCCTGGGTTTTTTCCCACTTTTCATGTGTTTATTTCAAACGTTCAGGCTTGAGTTCAAACAACCAGAAAGTTATACTCAATATGTTTAGATTGCAGGTGAACCACGGACACCAGCCTGGGATTTCTCTCAGTCGTTACTGTCACCACAACTCTACATCCAGAAGAAAAACAGCAGGAAAAATTGGACACTGAGAAATGTGGTCTGCCTCTGCCCATATGAAATTAGCAGTAAAATTCATGCCCGTTAGTCCCAGCATGGTTTATTCTTATATTATTTAATTTGCAACTCCACCACCTGACCTGACAGAGCTACAGTAGTAAAAAGATGTAGTATGCTGCTTGTGGCCAATGGTGAATTCTTCAGTGTCCCGGTGAAACTCTCACGCACTCAGTGCTGCACAGTGGGGTGCTAAGAAGGAATGCTAAAACAAATTCCTATACAGGCACCAGAGGGGCCCCCAAATGAACCTAAGCCTCTTTCATCACAACTCCAATATCACTAGCAAGCCCCCATGAACGAAGCTTTACCAGCTCCATATGAGTTATCAGCTGCAAACCCCCCGAGACCTCAGAGAATATTGGACACAGACATTTCTAATCCTGTATGGACTTTTTTCTTTTATTGCTTTTAGTCAACTTATTGTATTTCTGCACCCTAAAGGCTTAGGGCAGTTTCCTCTTACACCAGGTTTTGGGCATAACCAACCAGTTCAGAAGTAGTTTATATGATACCTGTCAATGCAGATCATTTAAAATCTACATAACATTAGAATCAATATTTTAGTGGTTGTTTAGGTAGAAAATGATGTCATACAATAATATAGTGCAATAATGATGTTCCCAGTTATGTAAAACTTATATTGGGGACATTTGTACTGTTAAAATGAAATAATAACAATACTGGGCTAAAACTACATTTATTCATTTTACTGCATAACACTGTACAGAAAATTGCTACATTTTACTGTACATTTTGCTAATCCACTCTGTATCCAATTGCTAATCAATTTCTGTATTTTATAAATGTGTAATTGGCATCAGCAGACAAATAAAGAAAAAGGCTTCAATTTCTTAAATCCTTTCCAAACCCCTCGCCAAAATCAAGTAAAATCAAAGCACACAATTCATATGCTTAATTAATAATAATACCAAACCAGCAGCAGGGGCATGAGGGAAATCCAATTGTAAATGTTGATGTGCTTTGAGTGAAGTTATTTCAAGAATTAATTTATTCTCACAATCCAGGTATAGCAAAAGAAACATTAATAATAACCTATAAAAAATAATAAAATCCCAAGCCTCATAATACATCCAAATTTTGAGGTACTCAGTACTCAAAACAGAGAGATAAAGAAACGGCTAGACGCCATTAAAAAGGTCGATTTTAGCAGAGAGAAACATTGCACATAGAGATCATTTATGAGCAGTGGTCACCAACCCTTTTGCATATAAGAGCACATATCAATTATCTATCATACAGCACCTCAGCATATGCTCAGACCCATAATTTTAAATGTTAACTGTCTGTGAGGAGTGTGTTCTCCCTGTGTCCGCATGGGTTTCCTCCAGGTGCTCCAGTTTCCTACTATGACGTGTCCATAGGTGTGAGTGAATGTGTGTGTGTTGCCCTGTGAAGGACTGGCGCCCCCTCCAGGGTATGTTCCTGCCTTGCACCCAGTGATTCCAAGTAGGCTCCGGACCCACCGTGACCCTGAACTGGACAAGCGGTTACAGACAATGAATGAATAAATGGTAAATCTGTTTTCTTCAGGTGCATTGTACAATTTAACTTATTTGCATCAGCTTTCCAAAACTGTACTTGCTGAATCAAATGTGGGGGGGGGGAGAAAATAAAAGTCATAAATAATTTATCATCACAGTAATTACCTTATACTTCCCCTGATTTGGGGATTTAGACAGTGCATACCTCCTGCTTATATTTCTGTTGGGAGTATTTTCTGATATGCTTCTTTAAGCCTATCCAAATTTCATACTGGTTTTATTTAGGTGGCTGTACTTATAAAACTACACTATGGTAGCACATTTAAACAAGGTAGCACAACTCAACAGAACACCCAGGTTTAGTGTGACTCTCGCTTGTGCTGTAATTTGTAATACCCAGTAAATGTTTGTATAATATCTCCTGTTTTGAAACCAAAATCTTCAGAGTCGCTGCCATGTTGACTCAGACAGGGCAGAGACAGTAGAAAGCAACAATCCTATTGGTCAGGGATGCAAATTCGCCTGTCAAAATGTGCAGAAACAAACCCTGCTTAACTGACTACTGAACCACTGTGAATACAGAATGACACAGCTATAGTAACTTTATAGGCAAAACCTGAAGCAGCTGATATATCAAGACTGACTTGCATAGCCTAGGACATCGACCTGTCGATCGCTGGACTGAAGTGGGACAGTGCCTACATGAAACACTCATTACCATATGCCCATCAGGTGCACCAGGGATGCTAGTACCTGTGCATGTATGAATAGACTGTGTGTGTGTTTTCCAGATGGACAGAAATGGCAACCTAGCACTGAAAGAGATTTGTAATCACTTTACTTCTTTTTAATAGCAGCTGACCTCTAGCTGTGTGCACTTGGGGGAGGCTGGAACAGTGCTGAGGTGGCTGCTTTTGGTCCCCTCATGTGTGATTCACAGCTCCTGAAGAGGATGCACTCAACCAGCCATAATGTGCAGCTTGCTAAATCACCAGGAACTGCTGAAGTACACCTGGGATAGCTACGAGGTCTTCAGGTAAGAAGGTGAAGTGGGAATGGGCAAGTGAGTGACTGAAAAACAGTGTGTCACATCTGGCAATTAAGAGTGCTAGCAAGTAAGCTCTAGCGAGTGCTAGACCTAGCAAGTAATATTTCAGTACCTTATCCATGGCAAATGGCACCTATACTCAAGTTCAGAAATTAATTATTTTTAAAAGAGACCAGCCACACACAGCACGACCACTTGACACCATAGAAAATTAACAGGACTAGCTGCAGTTCTTTATGTTGCTAGACCAATTTAAATGTACTAAAATGTGTGTGCATATTTACTGAACACAGAGAGGGTTATTGGGACAGTATCTCCGGGAATTCACTAAGTCAGTCTAAGCACTGGATCGTTTCCATTTCCACTCTACCTGTAACATGAGTGCAGACATGTGACTGACAAAAATAGGCCTTCGGTCTGGGTGAATAAAGATACCACCTCACACTGGAGAGTTCAACTCATCATGGTCTTTCAGTAAATGTCAAAAAAATAAATAAATTTAAAAAGCCTCAGACACAGAAACACTGCCACAGGGTATTTGTGCAAAAGACATTATAAAAACGTCAAAAGCAGTGTAATGAAATATGCTGAAACTGGAAATGGAATGGATGGACTCCAAATTCAAGGGAAATGAAACAGAGCACGACAGTAAGCAACAGACAGGAAAAGAGATGGGGCGCCACACTATGAGTCAACAAATGTCCTGCCATGTCTTGGCAGCTTTCGTAGGTGGCACCAAGAGATGGAACCTGCAAAAGACACTTCCACCCCAAGGGCTCTTAATATAAAACAAGAAAGCATGTACATCTATATCTGTTTTTAACTGACAAATGATGACAGCACTAATACCTGTAACTTGCCCAATGTAACATCCAAGCTGCTTAATTATAGCCCATGATTTATCACTAAACAATTCACTGACTACAAAAAGGCAAAGGTAAAACAAGAATTTTTTTTAAATTACAAATATTGAACAATGTGAGGTTGGCTACGGATTTCAATATGTCTGCAGGGCTAAAGCAGTGGACTGCTGTTGTCTGCCTTGCTGGAGAATTAAGCTCTAACCAGCAGCTGGTGTGGGTGTCTGTAGCGGACTGGTCTAAGCTTGGGGCTAATGATGTGTGTTGCTGAGGATTACTGCTCCTATTTCCTTTGGCATCATCAGTTTTATTCTTGCATAGGTATTCTGTAAATGTACTTCAAAACTGCAAAAAGCGACCATCAAAAATAATAAATATTAAAAATATTTTATAACGAGAATAATAAAAATAATAATAAGAAGAAGAAGAAGAAGAAAAATCCTGACAATTACAATAGGGTCCATGCACTATGTGCTAGGACCCTAAAAAAATAGCCAAACTGCACAGTATGGATGGGCGGTATTCACATTTTTCATACCATCTCAAAAAATTATTCCGGCCTACGGTATTACCGTTGAGCAGTGGCGGATTCTGATCTTTCAAGGAGGGGAAGCTCAATTTCGGCCTACATCATAAAATGTGTCGGTTTATTTATACGCAAATTCTACCCTCCGTTCCTTTTCAAGAAAATGATCTGTGACCCTGTCGTACCAACAAGCCGTCTTTTCCAGGGACTTGACTAGTTGTCCTCTCAATGGCCAGCAGAGCTAGGCTGCTTAAACGGCCTTGGCCCATGTGAAGTGTGTCCGCCTGTGAGTGTTTTGTGACGGTGGAGGGGCTCAGCAGCACCCGCTGGACAGAAACTGCTATAGAAGTCAGTCTCCAAACACAAGCAGCTACAAAAAAACCCACCAGAATTAGAAGCTCGATTTGTCGCTAGTCATTTTTAACAAAGAAATTGCCGCTAAAAGGGTTAAGAAAGTCTCTGGTTCAACAGAATGAAAATGTAATGCTCTCACGGATCTTTACACAAAAGGATCGCTGATTTGCTCATTTCGCTGTCAATCAAAAAGGGATTCAGCCTCAGTCAGATCATCCAATCATCATGCAGAAGCTGAGCGTCCGAGCCAGCCGAGGCCAGTCCACTGCCCCATAGACCCCCAGAGACGCTGAGCGTCCAATGGGCGGGAGAAAGCCCAGCATTTATCCAATGACTCATCTCGTTTCGCTGCACTTTGGTGCTTCGCTATTGAACTCTGTGGACGCTGTTGAAAGCACTGTGAAGCTGCGGGAATGATTGAGAGGAAAGCCGCGTCTTTACCAGTGATAAGAAGCTGATTCTGAACAAAAGATGAGTGCGTTGTAGTGCATATTTATTCAATGACATGTACACACAACACTATTTATTTGATCACTTATTTTTTGACATTTTAGGGGAAGCTGAGCTTCCCTTGCAATCTTATAGCAATCGCCTCTGCGTTGAGAGTGGGTGCTCTGCCAGGCTACGCTGAGCCTTATATCTTTGAGCACAAAGTGCCGACAGTGCACACCGACACACGTGTTGATGATAAAAACACATTTCTGGGAGAGCTAATTTCAGCAAATGGTGCTGAAGAATCAGAAGAGTTAAATAAGGGGGAAAAAAAAATAATAAAAAAAATAAAAAAAACACAAAGGACACTTTTTAGAATCACAGCTTTCGCTAACATGAACTTGTGGTATAGCACCCCACAGCAGGTTTTTCAGCGAACTGAGGATCAGAACACACATATTTAGAGGATAAAGCCATATACCTGTGAGCACAAAGTCGAGTGAAGGACTTTCTGAGAATTTTGTCTGTTTACAGCTTTATTCCTCTCTTTTAGCCCAAACTCACCGCTAAACTTACAGCAGCGGTGGGCTACTGGGCTTGTGCTTTTCTCCACCCTGAACTGGATAAGCGGTTACAGATAATGAATGAATGAATTTTGAAACACCACACATCATAAATACTGCCCTCATTTTGAGATACTGTCCACATTTTTAAATACAGTGGTATAAAGTATTATCATTACATGCTTAACCCTACTGCACAGAGTACAAATGACAATACATATCTGCCATCGGAGGAAACTGGTCAATGTTAATTTCTGAAACTGAAATGCAAGTGAGAAAATCTAGCTCTTTATAGAGTAAAGTGCTAACATCAGTGCTAAAGTTAGCTAAGCAGTGTGAATCAAAACTATGAGTTACAATACTAAATCACAAACTTTGAATTTCATTAAGCATTTAATGGATGGTCATTGTAAACAGCATGGGAAATGTTCAGGTTAAAGACCAACAAGATGCCACACGATTATAAGGTCATAACGAGGTAAAGATTCTGTAATTTCAAAAAGCAAACTGAGAAATTTTAGAGAGGAATGGATCTCATAATAGTAGCTGAAATACTTTAATAGCCAAATTGGTAAATTAAATGGATCTGGTAATAAGATAATTCTTCTATAAAACAACCAATTTATAGAAACGTTTGCCTATTCTCTGACCATAAAACATAATGGAAAAGTTCTATGGTGAACAAGACAAACAAACTGTAGGCTTCTGTCCAAACCCGTAATGGTAATACCCGTAACCCGTAATAACCACATCTTGACATGGACTCTGTTTGACCTGTTGGAGTTAAACCCAGCTGTAGCCTGTTTATTTATTTACATTATGTCAGTATTCTAAATGTGGCTCACAGCTGGCTTATAAATAAAACTGTTTGGATTATCTGTTCAATTCGAATGGATTTTATAGATATTAACACTTTGTCCTGTACCTATGGCACATAACTCAGGGATGAAGAAAAGGTTTCAGGATAACAGTTCATCTAATAAAGTAATAACACAAACGTTAAAGCTCAAATATCTATGGAGCTAAATGAATGACAAGTATTTGAATCTTCATTCATTCATTATCTGTAAGCGCTTATCCAGGGTCACAGTGAGTCCAGAGCCTACCTGAAATCATTGGGCGCAAGGAGGGAATACACACACATACACTCGCAAATTCACTCACACCTACAGACACTTTTGAGTCACCAATCGTCCTACCAACGTGTGTTTTTGAACTGTGGGAGGAAACCGGAGGAAACCGACACGGACATGGGGAGAATATTTGAATCTTAATGTTCAATATTAATTAAAATTTTTATTATATTTGTCTGAATCTTTTATATTTGAATTATTTCTGTATGGCATTTGATAAACTTAAACGTTTGAGGTGGTGAAGAAATATTCAGATTTTAAAAAATGCGGACCCATAAATTCAAGTCGAAAAAATTCAGACTGCAAAAGTACGAATAGAGACCAGAGGTCAACCAGTGGGCAGAGATGGAATGCAGCATTAACCAATTGCAGCACAGTCTCACACCGTCCCATTTCTGCCCTGAACCCCGAGTACTTCTTTGAAGTGAGCAATTTAATGACAGTGTAAGCGTTAGCAAAAGGGGCGCAGCATTCATGTGATGAAGGGGTCAGAGAGTAGAACTGGGACACACTTAGCTTTGTCACGTCATGGCAATGACTACGGTTCTAACCCCGTTCACACTATACTTAGCCGAGTTCTGCTCAACATTACAGCGTTTTACTGGACGTTCAGACAGAATTGAGTTGAAAGTTGTTAAGTCCATAACCCAGAGACTGTTACTGCCTTTCTGATGAGTTTACCACAGCTTTTCAATTTAACCTTCAGAGAAAAACAGGCAAAATCTCCAAACTAAGTCACAACGAGCGAGTGGTTTGATCAATATAATGAGACTGTGAATCTCTATTACAAACTTTTCGTTTAATCAAAATTATTGTTTAATCAATCATATTTATTTGTATAGCACTTTTTACAACTGATGTTGTCACAAAGCAGTTTCACAGAATTCCGGTAAGACAAAGTTTTGACCAATCAGACCTTTACAGAAATATAAACATTTCTATGTAAACGCCATGTTCCTTCATCATCTATATATTATTCTGGTTAATTAAATGTAAAGGTGCTTGCATTTAATGACAGGTCAACATTAAAATTTAAACTTCTCAGCTGCTGCCATGCTCATGAGCTTTTTTTTTTGTGTAAAGGGATTGAGAGTCGTTCAGCAGTGTCGTCAGTTTGGTTTGGAACAGGCAGAATTTTATCATCATAAACTTTCCTGAACTGCATGATGTTTCTATTATATCATTACGGCAAGTTAAACAGAGCGTTTCCCTGAACTTCAGTATGTTTTTAAGAAAGACACGTATGGTGTCCAAATAGGTTCTAAAGTTCTGTGAACCATCAAACAGAATAAGCAATAAATGACATTATCAATCAATGAAGAAACCAAGAAAACCATAACCAATAAATGACACTTTGTAATTGAGAAAATTGTCATTAATATTGAGAGTTATAAAACAGGTTTGTAAACAGAATATTTTTGTATATAATTGTCTATTTTCATTTTATTTTCTTGAAGACAAACATTCAGGCAAATATCATTCAAATATTGAAAATTCAGATTCAAATATGTATGTCATTGATTTAGCTCCATAAATATATAAGTCCAGATGGATAACATACACAAGTCTCAAGACAATCTAGATGTGAGGAGCTTCAGTTTCTCAAGACAAACACATATTCGGCAATATATAGGACAAACCGTACACACTGGCACTCCAAGGTAATGATCACAATCATTTATTGAAGTGTACGCATAAGAGCTAAAATAACATGATCTGAACATAGTGCGACTGAGATCTAAAGGTCGTAGTTGGAAACTATGATGTGACAGAGAAAAGGATGGCTATTTTGCAGGTCACAGATAATTGGATTCAAGCAGCAAACAAATAAAACTCAGAGTCCTGACAGGCTGACAATGAGAGCAGGCAGCAGAAGGGCAAATTTGCACAAGAATTGAATGGTGGTTACTGAAGAGCATTCCACCAAAACGGGGACACAGCAGAGAAGAGAAATGTTTCCACACAGTCCTGATGACTCAATACCCTGCCCATTCAAAAATATTACATGGCGGCACAGAAGCCCTAAACATACACAACAACATAACACTCAGTCCAATAACATGCGAAGACATACGTATGTGTCTGTGAATTTAGCTGCATTTTTAAAAAGGAATCTGGAGCTCCTGTCCACCAGCAAACTGAAATAAAATAAAGTAGTTGTTTTTTGTGGGTTGTTTTTGTGGATAAAACCAGCTGTTCTGATTTAGTTCTGCTTCTTACGTAGAGTGTTGGCAGTTTAGAAATGTCCCACCTCATTGTCTGAGTAACTACATTCACATTGCTGGACCCACATTTATGTAAGAGAGTAAAGACAAGATTAAATGGAGCGACAAACAAGCACAGAGAAATACATATACTTATTAAAAACAAGAATTTAGGATGAAAAAATCCAAGCAAAAATGCTTAAAAGTCAGGGGACAATTGCTCAAAATACCTCAAGTTTTCCCCTTAAGTATGCTTAATTTCTCCTTAGCTGAGGGATTTACTTAAGTGTGTTGCACAGTATCCCATAAAAGATTTCCTTAAAGAAATGTGTTAAGGGATTTAATGCACAGATTTTACGGGAGTAAAACTTTGTTTCCGTGGAAACCATTATTTACATGCACTCGCCATGACACTCGTTATCGTATCTCTTGTACCAGCTCACAATCTTTTCAGAAAGAAAAAAAAGCAAGAAAACCAAATTGGTCAGAGGAGGAAAAGATAATATTTCTGGAGGAATACAATAAAAGTAGACGGCCGAGGGCATTTGAAACTCTGTGACTGATGCGGCACACTTTTGACAAAAAAAAATACCTCACCTATTACTGACTGGAAGGATCCCGTTGCATAAAATCGGAGTGCAATCATTAACTGCATTGCAGCAGGAAGAGCACAGCTGCGGAAAGTAGAGTGATACAACTCAACGATTAAACAAATCATGGATTGACTGCCGATCAAACCTATAATTTAAAATGAACTACTCATCATTAAGTGTATCCAGTGGGTTACCCCAGTCACAGAACACTCTCCTCAGGATACTTCCATTTATTGCCATAAACTTGGCCATGCTAAGGTTAAGAAAGTATCAGAGGTACATTAATTTTCTTTTTATGTTCATAACATTATGAAACTTTGCTTCTATTTAGACTTTATTAATTCACTGTCGTAACCACTTATCCAGAGTCACTGGACACAAGGCGGGAACATACCCTGGAGGGGGCGTCAGCCTGTCGAGCCCTCCCCTATAAACAATAGAGTAAACAACCCACCTACGAATGTGGGTTTTAGGGATATTCATGGAGAACATACCAAATTCTTCACATACTCACCCTGAGCAGGGCTCAAATTTGATAATATATTTTTTAATAGCATTAATCAATTAATGGTAAGTAACATGCACCACTCTACAACTCTGCTACTTTAAACTTAACTACTTTGAATATTATAGATATATTTTTTAATATCAGCAACATGAACACTCTTACAGTCTTTTGTATACAAATGTCTAGCAAACGTACTTGTGAGTTTTGTAATGCTGGTTATGAAAATTCTCAATGGATTCAATTTTGTGTACAATTTCATAGGTTATTATTTAGCTTAACTTCAATCATTGAAATGATAGATTTTGTTGTGTAATTTTAGCAGCAATTAAACTATCCACATTGTTGATTACTTCTGAATTGTAAAGTATTTATATACTTTAATATTACCCCTCTATAAATATTTTTTATATCTGAAACATGCATTCTGAAATTGATGCTGAAAGTAAAATTAAATAAAACAAAATTAGATTTTAAAATTTGTGGCACAATACAATAACTCCAGCCAGGAGCTGGACAAATTCCACATATAATGTATAATAACTGTTTAACTATGTCATTTTTAATCCAGAGGATTTTCCCTCCAGTCCTCAGGGATCCTCAGTCAATCCATATTTATGATGTTTACCAATTCATAACAAAACTGAGCCTTGCAATCTGCATTCTACAGCATTTGGTTGTCTGGCTGGTAAGCTTGGAACTGGAAACAAATAAAAATATGGATCATCCCAGAAGACCACATGGGCAAACATCTGGATTGATAATTACATGTTACACGGCAGCCTTACACTACTGGGTGAATTTAGCCAGCTTGTAGAGCAGAACGGTTTAAACCTGACTACTGAATAAAGTGTTAAAATGTTCCAATGAGTTATCACAAACCCTCAGTTTAAAAAAATCAGCAAAAAGACTGTACTCCCCTTTTCAAAAGAGGGCAGCTCAAACATGTAGCATCAGTATGTATCACATCAGACATCACAACATGTATCATCAGACTGATGCTCAGCTGGGACTATTTGCCAATGCAGGCACTTTCATTTCATGGAGAAATACAAGATTTAGCATTACTTTACTAAAAATATTAATGTTGTGTTCCTACATGGTACACCATTAGGTTATCAGTACAATGGTCAGACATCACTGGTCTTTTATGCATTATTTCAAGATATTGATTTAATTCTGCTATCAGCATACATCCCTACTTGCATACATGCCTTTTACAGAAACGATCCAGCACTCAATACCTTAAATTCTAATTCCATTTTGCAATCCTCATTCTCAAAATCTATTTTGAAACTTGAATAAAACACATGGCTTCTTTAAAAAAAGAAACAAAACAAATGGTTCTTCGCCTAAAACTTGAGATGGTGTGTCAAAGTGCACTAGCCTGAGGCTTATCTATCCTCATTAGCACAAAACTGTAGCACAGATTTCATTTCCACAGTTTACTGAACCACTCATTACAAGCTCCAATTACAGGGATCACCAAATATACACTTCTTTCCAAACAAACAACTTGCACAGACACTTTGCAGGCCACGGGAGAGGGCAAAAGATTATAATATTTGATTAAAATCAATTAACAGTTTGCACCACATGCAATACATGCAGCAATTATCTTTAGCCACCATCACCCAGCCTCTGACTGCAAACCGCACCTTATTCACCCCACTCTTTCACTAAGCTGCATTAGGAGCAGCGCTACTTCACAACCTTTTAAATCCCTCTATAAACATTTTCACACTGGCTGTTTCCTAATTTATAAACCTCCACAGGCACCGCATTATCATATCACAGAGCCTTGCACAAATCCCTCCCACCACCTACAAGCCTGATAAGAACCTGAAACATCCTCAGTGTGCATGCATGTGTGTGTGTTTGTCCAGTGCAGTACAGTAACTAACAATAAGAGTTGTCGAGTCATACTGACGGGCACTAGAGGCTGCCCCTTAAGGAGTATTCCAGCACGTTTAGCCCTAGAAACCTGCAACTGGTTCACACCTAGTACAGTTTCAAAACACACAATTCATACCACCACAGATTGCAGTCATACACACAGGCAGAAAAAAAAAATCAATTTTTGATTCAAAGCAAAGGTTTAACATGAAATATTATGGCAAGTTACAAAATGGCCCAGTGAATAAAAGAAATTATATAATATAATGAAGCAAAAGTAGCTAATGAGCATGCTAGTTAATTTTGTTTCATGAACAAAACATTTCTGTATATAGCCTTTTTATTTCACAAATATTTTTGCTATTGTTGTACTTGCTATAAGTGTCTTTGAGTATCATGAAATGCGCTGCAAATAAAATGTATTATTGTTATTATTATTATTAAATAATCAGAGTTGGCATCCTCACCAACCCATTTCTCACGATCTTGTTTTCAGTTCAAAAGGTTTTCCATGCAAATCTGGGCCCTGATATGATGTGAGGATGTGATTTGTTCAATCATTACTGAATTAGCCTTTGTGCAAGTTACTGACAAATAAAGGTAATACGACCTGCCAGTTTATAGCATGGCTCTGTGACAAAATATTTCCTGGGTTGTTTTCCCATTTTTCATCAAGAGGTAATATTCACTTAAGTTACTGACATAGCAGGGAGTGTAGATTTTAATCCTGTGGGCAAATCATATTGCTTTGATATGTTAATCGCTCGTTCATTAGCCAGTAATTGACTAAAACCTGCCCTCAGGTCAAATCTAGTCATAAACTCAAGCAAGAAGACTTCTGAACTGGACTCAAGACAGAGTGAGGTACATAACTCAGGTTCAATGAAATTCCAAAAAGTAAAGGTAATACAAAACGAGTGATTAAATCCCATATATATATATATATATATATATATATATATATATATATATATATATATATATATATATATGTTTACAAAACCATTACTAAAACTCTTTACATAAATGAAACTTCACTTTATTTGATGCGTGACGACTTCTATGAAGGCCTTTCGGTTCCCTCCCAGTCAACACTTCTGGATATTTTTACTTTCACGTCTGAAAGCTTAGTGCTATTTTTGTGCATTCATGGCTGAAACATTCACATGTCTAAAATACACAAATGTCATTAATGGCTTTTACTCCCTGTGCACAAACATTTATGAATGCATGATGCCTTACGTGTCATTTTGTTATTCTAGCATTTGTCGTTGAAAACACTGCAGTCAGTATGACAGCCAGAATAACATGACTAAGCCAGTAGGAGCCTTATTTAAAAAAAAAAAACCCACAGGCAATGTTACACAACAAGATCCTACAGTGGTTTTCTCCAATATACTATGTGCTTAAAGAGTAAGTGCACCCTGCAGGTTTCAGAGAACTTCACCTCCAGTTCAACTTTGAAAAATGGGAGAGATGAAATGTAGACAAAGCCATCCAAAACATCAGAGAAATACTCCCTCGCTCTAGACACATACACTTCTCATATTTATTAGCCTGGCCCAGGTGACTGTAGTTTGACTGAACTGCAGAATGTGACATGTCATCCTACTTTTGGACCATGTCAAGTCATCTATACCTACAGCAGAGCTGAACCGGAAAGGCCCTGCAGAGAACTGACCAAAATAACAATGGTTTTATTTTCATAATTTGGAAAAACCTGTTCATATTTTAAGCAGGGCTGATATATTTTATTATTACAGAGCAGTACATTACACAATGGCTCACAGATTGTAATTAATTCATATGAAAAGACAAGGCTTATGAGGAGCAGAGAACAACCAGCTATGGGTCAGGTTATATTCTGCAAAACCATATGTAAAACAAACAAAAGCCTCGACTCTAGAAGCCAGCGTTTGCTGAAGCAGCCGGAGCACTTTGTAAGCTTCATTCATGGTTTGTTATCGCACACATGCTGCCCCTGAAAATCTATGCAAGTTGTAAAGCAATTTTAAGTACAGTCCATTAATGCCATAGGCAGTGCAAAACCATAACAGCTAAGAGTGAGCATTACTCATTGAATACACACTGAGGGTCAATTTCTCTCCCTCTCTCAGAGCAGGGCTGCACAGGGCAGGGCGTGACGTCACCGCGCTGATCTACTTTACCCACGTTGGGATTTAGTTAAACACACGAACACTGGAGCATCGAAAAGAGCTCCACACAGGACACATTTGCACGATTAAAGCCATTAAACCATGATGGACATTTAAGCGGTGCTGCTTTGTAGATCCTGTTATTCCTACATCTATTTAAAACAACAGGGGTCCGTCTGAACAAGAAGCTGAACTTATTCCCCTCTCCTGAGCCAAGGAGACCTGGGGTCCAGTCTTTACCGTTTACTGACGTAAAAACTGACCAAACACCGCGATCTGCTTTATTTCTCAGGGATTTATTCGTACCAGCAGAGCCGAGTGTACAGTGGAGACGGATCACGGACTCAACGTAAAGCAATTTTCTCCTAAATTAAATGTTTGATAAATCGACCAATGAAGTCACTATTAATTACACCATCGACTTGATCTTCCCGTCCTTTATCTGACTGCTTTAAGAAACCTCAATACATTTAATACAACACTGAATAGCTTCATCTGAATTATATACGTGAGAAATCAAAGACAGCGTTGCATACCCGTGGGAAATCGCTGTTTTAACTCTGTTAACCTCCCTGGACCATTATGGCTGTTATTTTTTATTATTTTGAGCTTCCAGTTTTAAAAAGCAGATAATAGTGTTATATTACAATGACAGGAAAACTGTCCTCCTCTTAGTAAGCGAGCACTGGGTGTGTTGTTGAGTGAGAGCAAAGAAACAATGGCAAATCTAACGTTATTAAATAATCCAGGCTGGTTGTTAAAGCCCCAAGGCTGTCTTTACTCAGACTGGACTCAGCGCTGCAATCTGTCTCTTAAAAACCCCGTCTTAAAGTCCATCCATCTTTACCCACAGAAAAATGAATTGCCATTCGGTAAAATGTTATCCATTGAAGCATCCAGGTCACTCAAGCGTTAACGGCTAACGTTATCTCATCTGTGGGGTGTGTTAATATGAGTGACTCTGGCGTCTTTCTCGAATTTTGCGTTCCACCTTAAACGAGGAAACTACAACGGCTGCATTATTTAAGGTGGAACGGACCATTCGAATAAAACCAACTTAAGCTTCGTGATACGGGCAGAAAATAAAAGGGACCAGAGACGCCTGGCTCTGGACACTAAAACGCAGACAGGCAGGTTTCCGTTCGGTTCTCACCTGCTCCTCCGAGTGTAAGGCGCGGAGAGTAACGGCTCTTCGGGTAAATCTCAGAGTAAATCCGCGGCTCTGACTCGGAGTCTCGGTGATAAACTTTCTTCTTCTTCTCCGCTACCAGTCTCTACACCACCGCTGGGGTTTAACACTAAAACAAATCACAAACACTGTCCCGCAGCGGCTGTAGAGGAGCTGAAGACCCCTCTCCGGTTATATATGTCTGCCCTCAGTCTCTCTCGGTCTCACCGGGTCCGGTCAAGTGCTGATACTGATCTCCGCTCGTCTTAGAGCTCGGATAAACTTTATCCCCTTCTCCTCTCACTCTCCGCCATCTTCCCCGCGGGGCACGCCGGGTAATCCTCAGGAATCCCCACCAATGGCGCGAACCGAGGGGGCTCAGGTGGAAAATAAACCTGTGGAAAAAAACTGGATAAACTCGCACACTAAATATTTTCAAATCATCCACCTAACTAGCAAGCCTTTATACAGCCTCTGTTGTACTACTTAAGTGTGAACACTGGGAAGTCCCTCAGCTTCGTATCCTTATGGATGATTTAAAGTAACCATCCACCAGCTCCCATGTGTGTGTATACGGTGTGATGTTTTGTAAAATGCAATAAAAGAGTGATTTGGTAATTCTTCAAAATTAGTACAAATAAAGAAGATGTTTTCAATGTTCTGCCGAACAAATAAAAACAAATTTAGATTTTTGTGCCTGGACAAAAAATGTGACAGTGGTGTTATATGACCTTTCCTTTTAAATAGGTTTTTCCATCATTTGGTAACAGGATAATACTCGTGGTTCTGCAAGTGATCATTTTTGTACGTGTTACAAGACTTCAGCTGCTCAACAGCCATGGGTTCTTTCTTCTTTTCATGTACATTTTCAAAAGTTCTGGGCTGCTGGTGGGCAAGTCAAGCACATGCACTGTGTGTCTATGAAACCACGCTGTTGTAGCATGTGCTGAACATAGTCCTACAGTTCCTAAATTGTCACCAGGTTTTTAGGACAGCAGTAAAATATATTTACTCGTTACATGAGGGAATGAAATATGAAAACCTTTGTGTTAACAGAAAGCTTTCTTTAGGTGCCAGCATGTCAGTTTAGGGGAAAAATCTCAGGAGCAACTAACCATTTACCCATTGCCTCTGGCATTGAGACAGAACAAGACTTAATACTGAGAATGATAGGAAATGGACAGAGGTCTAAGCTAAGTGTATTAACTCAAATCCATCAGGAACATTTTCCAATAACAGTCTGCCTGAGAGTCCCAGGTTTAGCCAAGTAGTCAAAGCCCAAATTGCTGACATTCCTGCAAAGACATCACACACAGTTCCCAGCTTGAAGATCGAACAGGAGTCCATCCTAGCGAGCAATTTGGTTGTTTTGGACCCCAAAAATACTAACCCTATGGCTGAAGTGGTCATTTGTCCTGTTTTTTTTTTTTGTACTATTTAACATTGTAATAACTAGATTTTCATAAATGTATAAATATACAGCATTAATAAGGGCATTTCTTTGTTAACAACACAACAGATAAGTGATGATTTCTTTGTAGCCTGCCATGATGGCTGGATTAATAAAATATAGCCTTCCTGTTTGTGGCGGTGTTGACAGTTAATATAATGATACAAATAAATGAAGTGAATTGTGATGTTTATTCAATAATATTTATACAATAATATTCATTCATTCATTGTCTGAATGGACAATCACACAGAGTAGGGCTTGAACCCACAACCCCAGGACCCTGGAGCTGTGTGACAGCAGCACTACCTGTTGCGCCACTGTGCCACCCTTAGTAAAAAATATAATAACAGCAATTATAAAGTTACTAGATTAATTAATTAATTCATTATCTGTAACCGCTTTTGCAGTTCAGGGTCGCGGTGGGTCCACAGCCTACCTGGAATCATTGGGCGAAAGGCGGGAATACACCCTGGAGGGGGCGCCAGTCCTTCACAGGGCAACACAGACACACACACACACACACACACACATTCACTCACACCAACGGACACTTTTGAGTCGCCAATCCACCTACCAATGTGTGTTTTTGGACTGTGGGAGGAAACCGGAGCACCCGAAGGAAACCCAGGCAGACACGGGGAGAACACATCAACTCCTCACAGACAGTCACCCGGAGCGGGAATCGAACCCACAACCTCCACTTAGGCCACCTAAGTTACTACATGAGAAGATTAAATTGGGCTCAATTGTGCATTTTGTCAGTTTCTGCAACAGGCAAACAAAAGAAATTCTTTCTTTCCTTAATTTATCAACAAAGCACAATATTCCAAAGCACATTCAACAGGAATGATTTATTAAGGCCCCATAAATTCCTATCTGGGTCACTATCCTAAGAAGAACACTGATCTGTTCAAATAATTCCCTACTTTGACTCGTAATGATGAAAACAAGGGGGAGGAATGCCTGACCAGGTTTTTTCCACATGTTTAATTTGCTAAATTGAGACAGAAACTTAGGCAATGAAACCAGGGTTTGGTATTGCACCATGAACTACCAAAATAACTTTATAGCTGAAATTCTGATATCTGTGAAAATATACAGTATAAAATTCATAGAACTCATCTAGCAGCCGTGTCCAGCAAACATTGTCTTGAATCTTCATGCTTAAAGGAGGACTAAGCCTGCCGTCTTCCTTGGAAACAATTAATAACACATCGAATTAACCCTTAAAAATGAAATATGATTATTCCTTTATAGTAACTATGATATACTCCCTAGGAGAAATGTCTGGCTCTGAAGAGAATCAAAACAATTGTGACTGGAACTGCAATCATTCTGAGGCTCATGTTGATATATGACTCCATCCTGGGAGTGGCTAGTGGCTAGGGTTTTGACTTGCTCTTAAGTTAAAAAATGAAGGTATGAACAAAGCCATAGGCTTGGTGTGAAAAACCATTGTGGAATAAGTTAGTGTTAGGTGTGGTAGAGGCCCTGGTGAAGCATTGACTACAAAGCCTGCAAACAACAGAGCCTTAAACCTTTAAACATTCAGCACTATCATTAATAACAACCTAACATTGAATATGACAGTCATTACAACACTAGGAAAGACAACTGAAACAAATGTAGGTATAAATTTAATCTTCAATTATAAACAATAATGTGGAGAGCATGAGGGAATGGCAGTTTAATTCCCTTATATCTGGGTGTATTTAGTTCCATTTTAGTTTTAACCAGTGCTTGATTTGATATATATATATATATATATATCCTTGAGGTTATTTCAGTAAAGTGATTATACTTCTACTGCAGTATGGATTTATCCTACTCTGTTCTGCACTTAAAATTGGGCATATTGCCACCCCATGTTACTGGTAACCCAAGATCACCACTATTATTCTGAGAAACTTAATATATGGGGACAAAGTTTGGCTCCAGTGATCTGTGATTGAGACAGCAAAACCTCATGATGAGAAAAACTAGCACCAGATGGCAGTCAAGGGTTCCATTATGTCTCAATGCAGAGTGAACTTTTGCAGAACACAAATCCTGTAGTGTAACTGTATCATCACTGAACTTTTCTCAAAGAGCCTTGGCCAAAAGTCACCGAGAAACATTGCCTTGACTGTTAGTTTGAGGCTGCCCACGTTTCCAACACCACAAAGCTTTAATTGAAGAAGCAGTTTCAGGGGATAGAAAATGTCTGATTTGGTCTCAAAATAGAAAAAAAAGGCGTTAAAAGCAGCAATATACAGAAGTTCATTTCTTTCTTGATCTTATTTTAGAAGAGTTTTGAATTCCGTTCCCTTCATTCTTCATTTTTCAGACAGTCTGTATAAAGGGACTGTTAAGAATACCCTGAATCCTCTTCTATCCTATTCAGATATAGTAAGGTTATTGCTGTTCCACTTTTGGCTGTTCCCATGAGGGTTAGCCACAGCCAATCAACAGATCCACTCAATCAGCTTGGCACAGGTTGACTATTTCTGAAGCAAAGTTGCCATTCCACCCAGGCTTTGGAGTGACGATAGGCGCTCACTCAGCAGCAGCCACGTGAACGCACCTAACTCCACACAGTCACTGACCAAATGTGAGGACATAACCCCATACACATAAGCCACAAAGCTGGGCAGCAGTGACATCACAGTGCTTCAGTGCCTCCCTTTCAGGAATAGTAATTTAGTTGAGTACTTAAAACTCCAACATTTAAAAAGAGCAAAAGAGTTTCTCCAATGATTCTTCAGGTTAAAAAAGGCCAGTCTACTGACATCTAGTGGCCTGGCTCTATCTGAGATTCTGTAATAAACCTATATTAAACATAACCCCCCCCCCACACACACACACACCCAAACTGTTCCATAAAAGCTGCTCCATAAAGTGATTAACTTATTAATAATGCCATTTCTAATGCCATTTGTTTTCTTTCTTCTCTAGTGTAATAAAAATACATAATAAATAATCATTTTCATAAACACTACTTACTGTTTAATAGCCGTAAGAAACATTTGATTTCTCTGGTTCCCTCGGGTTTGTTTCCTTACTTCAGGTTAGGTGCTCTGAAAACAGTGTCAGAAAGTGGAATTGTAATGCTGCACTAGGCCTGTCATAAATGCAGACAGCTGACCTCAGAACAGCCGGTGGTGATCACGCGCCACCACAAAAGTCATGGTCTGCTGACCCCAGGCCTCCTGCTGGCTGCTGGCATGACGGCTTGCCTGCTGTGGAGAAAAACATTTGCATTTCATTCAAAGAACCCAACCTGCATCAGAAAGACTAGGTCAGCATGATTCATTCCTCACAACACCTGCTGACACGGCTGTGTAGAAGTCAAGGTAACTCTTTCAAAACCAGATACCAGGACCCAACCTGTCGTGAGGGGCACTGCTTTCGTGGACTAAAAATTTACATCAGAAAAGGAACTCTGAATTTTTTGAAAGTTCTACATTTATTATAATTCAGATATTCAACTCTTGAAGAGTTTGAACCCTTGAAGTTCAAAGTGAAATGGCATAAAATAGATTTCATTTATTTAAGCAATGGAAACATTGGAAACATGATCTGTATTAAGAAACAGGGTCAGGATGACAATTTCAGAAATGTAATATCCTCAATATATAATTATAAGATCTAAATTTAAATCTTCTTAATTTTTATAACAACCTTAGACAGTGATTTTTACCTTGAAAATCACAGCGATGTTCCACTGACATCTAATAAAGAGAAAAGGACCTCTGTCATTGCTCCTGAAGCACTACAGAAACTGCACTTTTTGTGGCAGGTCAGGTAACATATGAGAACTGCATAATGCTTTACAGCACAAGTCATGCACAACAACTATGAAATAAGTGAGGAAGGGAATAATTGAACGCAACCCAACAAGAATTAAACTGCTGCTAATGTCAACCAAGGCAATCTGTCTCCAGTTAGCAGCCTGTAACAGTGCCATTAGTGGCCACTAACATCAACCGAGGGACTGTGACAAGCAGCTGTTGGCTGGTCATATTGAGCAAGGGACTGTGGAAGGCAACTAATGGCTTGTAGTATCAATTGAGGTAACACCTATCCATTTTTGTGTGGTTGTTACAGTGAGCTCATTTAAAGAGCCCCTTTTAAACCCATTGTCCAGTGCTGCCCATTGCTTGGGTACTTAGAATCAACACTGTTATCTTTGCTGTTTTGTACACTGTATTTCTGTTTTCTGTTTGCCTTTTTAAAATCTTTGTTCTCTGTACCATGTGTGTGTGTATGTGTTGTTGTTTTTTTTTAGTATGTTTGTTTGTCTGTTTGTTTGGGGGGTGGGGATGTTGTTGTTTATTTCACAACTGTGCTGTAAATGTGAATTACACGCTGCAATTCTAAAGGGAATCCAGAAGCAAAAAACACCAAATATACAGTGTCCCTTTAAATGTAATGTTTATGTGGTGAATCTGAAAAAATTGGAGCAGTGTTTTCCTGAACCCCTGCATGTACCTCACAACTATGAATGAAGGTTAAGGCCAAAACCTGATGTCAAAGCAACTGTAAAACAATGCCTCAGGCACCATGCAGCAGTTTTCATATAAAAATGTTCTCTCACATAGCTCTTTACAGCACAAAAGTCTTCCAAAATGCCAGCTTCTTATCACCATCACTCAAAATATTCCTGAATTGGCAGGTTTCTCTAGATGAATATTTCACACAAAATGTCTTGATTTATATCTAATTAATGTAATATTCAGATATATGGTAATGTTTCCCCCATTGCCATTTATTACAGAACAGGGCTGAAAAAGTAAATCACACTATGCACCTGTAGGGGGAGCCCTGGAGCAGAACCAAAAACCAGGTCAAACACAAAATAGACCTAAAAACTTAAAGGAACACTGTTGTATTTTTACCTTAAAATTACAGCTTTAAATGACTGTAATGTTCCACGGAGCTGCAATAGAGAGAATAGAGCCTCTGCTGAAGCTACGCCAGCCCTCTTCTGGTTTACTGCACTAAGCAACTAATGAATCAAGGGGTGGAGGACTCTCGCAAGAAATGGGTAACGCTTAACGGAACATAGCTCACAGGTGGATGGTTGCCTAGCTACAAGAAGAATCTAGCTCGGTATACCTGGTATGGACATTATATGGCAGAGAGAGTAAAGAGAAAAAGGGAGAATGAGCAGCCGTACTGAGTTAATACTGGACTGAATTTACACAGTAGAGTGAGCTGAAACAGACATGAGGACACAAGTTGGTGCAGTAAGTATTTGTTGCACTTTTTTTATGTGTTGCGGTGCTAGTTAGTGTTAATTTTGTTGACGAAAGTTTTATAATATTTTTGAGAGTTAATGAGCACTGAGCCAGGGTTTGCAGCAGCTAACTTTACCTGGATTGCCTAATTATTTATAAATCATTTTGGTAATAAGTGCTTTTCACGAGCTACTATCTGGATTAAATAACTGAAGTTACACTTTGTGTCGGTGGAACCCAAGCTTGTTGAGGACATTTTTTGAGAGTTACTGATGAACAAGAGTGGTAGAGCCTGCTTACTTTAGCCGGATTAGCTCAGTTAGACATCACTTCTGGTAACAAGTGCTTTACTGTTGCTTGCTGTGGTTATAATGGTTAATATATGGCTAGTGTATCACCAAAGTTACACTTTATGGTTTTAATAACATGGTCCAGTGTGTATTATGAGTGATATATGGGTTTATCATGTAGTCAACATTATTTTATTCAATTACACGCATTCCCCCTGCTCAAAACCAGCCTGCACCCCAGATGCCGTTTGCTACTTTTGTAAACATCACTCGATGAGTGAGTGGGTAAAAGTGCGAGAGGTGTGTGTTTGTCTGTGAGAGAGAAACAGGGAGAGCGTGTGCGTGTCGTGTTTAAGTAAGTGAGCGAGTGTAGAGAGAGTTGTGTGTGAGACTTGATTTCACTGTAAATGTGAATTACACTCAGCAGCATGTGGGGGGGAGGGCTCAGGAGACAAAAAAAATCTTACATTCCTTTAAGAATTAGTTAAGAATTAAGAACTGAAAAAATCTACCTTTCTTTGCTGTCACACAAGCTGTTGTTTACTTTGAGCTGGGACTTGTGTTTCGTGTCTCTGAGTAAATCTAATGACTTCACCATTGTTTACAGTTGTAATTATTTGTTTCGTTATCACAGTGAGGGTAGTGTACAGAAAATATTACTGCTGGGCTTTGGTACTGAACTACAGGTACTAGAACTAGTATCGGTTCAAACTGGAATATTTTATTTTAAACATAATTATAATGCAATGTTATTTAAAGTGAAAGCTTCTGTTTCCAGGGCTTAAAATTACTGCAGTCCCTAAAATGCTTGTTTTGCCCATATAACAGTCAAGAGGATACTTTGAGCATGGGCTTTGTTCGTGTGAATAGAGAGAAGAGTTGTAACAAGAGCTCATTGAAACAGATAAGAGCTCCATGAGGGCTAGATCTCTTTTTGGTGATTCAGGAGTAAATATATAATTCAATGGTTAAACATAGTATTGTTACGACAAAAAGCAGTCCAAACTAATCAACCAGAATATGTATTTTTAAAAAAAAGCTCTTTCAATTTGCAGGTACCAGAGATTGGACATTATGAGTGTGTGTGTAATGATGTTGTGTGTGTGTGTAAACAGCCAGTGCACTCATAACAGCTACAGCTCTCCATTGCACACTCCACCAGCAGCTCTGGCCTATGGCAATGTTTGATTTTCGCGGCTGGAGCTTGTTCTGGACCACTGGAAAACCCATTCACAGCACAGTGGGGAAACCTGCTGCTCTTTCTCTGAGGCGAGGAAGAGGATGGTATAGAACTTCTGCCTTACTAATGTGAATCAGGGGGATGATGCAGCCAGACTTTACACCTCAGTGTAGTGATTGAGTGATAGAGTTCTTCAGTAACAACTGCCCTCACTTAATGTTGGTGTCTCCCTTTGGATGCCTTAAAAGGACATGTGCTGCTTGCGGATGGACAATATTATGTTGCTATCTGCTGACAATGCAGGTATATGGTCAAAGGTGACCAGATGGGTACAGAGCAGTTTAAAACCTTGTTCAAGTAAAAATACTGTTATTTGGGTAGGATAATGTTACAAGTATGAGTAAAAGTACCCATGAAAATATAAACTCCAGTAGAGAAACCAAAGAATCAGAATGTCTTGGCTGCTAGAACATAGCAGATAACACCACATCAAAATATAGTTGGATTCGCAACTTGGGCAGGGACACGACACTCCAACAATAAGAGCTTTCGAACAACACACCTAAACTCCTGCCATAAATATAAACATATCAGGTTAAAAACCTTCTGAGTTATTTATAGAACCGCAGATGAAATTCTCAGAGCATCCGAAAGTTGTATGGCTCTGTTCTTTACTTTTTTTATTGCACTTTTGGTTTTATTTTCGAATAAAAGCATATTTTGGTTTCAGGCAAGCTAAATTTTTAGCTTTTTTTTCTGCTCTCCTATATAATGTTCTTTTATTATGTTTAAGGGCTATTAATGAATCCATTGATAGTGGGTGCTTTTTACTGAGTAAGTTTTATAGACAGGCATTAATAAAGACAGGCTCATTAATAAAGAAATGCTCATTTCTCCAGGTTATTTGCACCCCACCTGCAATACCTACACGCCCCACACTTTGAGAAACACTGTGTTAAAGGAACACTATGTAATATCTTTACCTTAACATTACAGCTTCAACATCATTATGATGCTTCAGTGACCTGTAACAGGGAGAACAGAGCCTCTGTTATTGCATCTCTTGCCTCAGCACTGCAGAAACTGCATTATGTAATTTTAGGAGGAGAATAACAAACCACCCTCAAACTTCACCTTAATTTTAGTACTGTGCTGTAATAATTCGTTATGCTAGAGGGAGCCCTAAGAGAGAGAAAAAAACACATACCTCAGGTTCATAAACCTTATAATGTATAACATTCATGGTCGGTAACTGCTTATCCGGTTCAGGATGGCAGTGGGTCCAGAGCCTACACAGAATCACTGGGTGCAAGACCAGTCCTTCGCACACACTCACACATTCTCTCACACTTATGGACACTTTTGAGCATCCAATCCACCAACAGACATATTGTTGGACCGTGGGAGGAAACCCACGTTGATAATGGGAGAACACATCAAACCTACAACCCCAGGATCCTGGAGCAGTGTGATACCTGTGACTACCTGCCGCACCAATGTGCTGCCTATGTTACTTGATTAAAAAGGTTAAAATACTCAATATAATTGTTGCAAACTGTAAATATTAAACTTTAAATATACTCATGAATGTACGAAAAAACGGTACCTATGTACATGTACCTGAGGTAATGTAGTGAATTTCCTACCTCTGGATCTGACATTTTTGTGAATCTCTTCATTGTGAAGCCACTGACAATACCAGAACAAGCCACAAGGGGAGGATAACTACCAGTGCTTGTGAATGGCACACTTTATAATATCTATCCTCTTTCTTTTGGCTAATTACTTATGGATTTTCTCTAGTAAAACATGTAAAAAGGGCACTTCCAGGAAACATATGGTGTTGAAGGTGTTTAAATCTACTGACATTTAGAATCAACGATCAATTAAAACAGCAAACAAGTGACATTCCCAGCTAAGATTTCATACCCCCTTCCTCATCTTAATAGAAATGCCTGCAGTTAGACATGTAATGGGAGCTGATAGGTATGCAAAACAGCACAGCCTATCAGCAACCATCTCATTATGCTCCCCAGCTTCTAATGTCACTATTTTTTTTTTTATCTTTCTGCCGTATGCAAGTTCTAATTAAAATGCACCCATGTTTCTCAGTAAGCTGGCTTTGAATTAATTGCCTCGCCAATGGCCTGAGACATTCAAAATGCCAGCATGAGTAAGAAAAATAGAACACATGGAGCTGCACTGCTACAAGCACAGTGTCTTAAAGATCACATTTTATTCTCCAGAGCATTTGACTTTATATATGTGTATATAAAGTACATATATACACACACACACTATATTAACTCAACCACCCAAATCATTGAATTCAGGTCATCCAATCACTTCTATGGCCACAGGTGTATAAAAACAAGAACCTAGGCCTGCAGACTGCTTCTACAAACATTTGTGAAAGAATGGAGCTCTGTGAATTCTAGCATGGGACCATGATAGGGTGCCACCAATGCTAATTTCCTCACTACTAAATATTCCACAGTCAGTGGTATTAATAACAAAGTGAAAGTGACTGGTAACAATAGCAACTATGCCAAGAAGTGGCATGCCATGTAAAATGACAGAGTAGGGTCAGCGAATGCTGAGGCGCATAGTGTGCCAACTTTCTGCAGAGTCAATCCCTACAGACCTCCAAACTTCACGTGGCTGCCAGAGTAGCTCAAGAACAGTGCGTAGAGAGCTTCATTGAATGGATTTTCATTACAAAACAGCTGCACCCAAGCCTTACATCACCAAACAAGATGCAAAGGTCAGATGCAGTGGTGTAAAGCATGCCACTGTACTGACGAATCACACGTCTCTGTCTGGCAATCCGATTGACGAGTCTGGGTTTGGTACTTGTCTGAATGCATTGAGCCAAGTGTAAAGTGTGGGGTTTTCTAGTAGTTTTTCAGTCATATAAGAATTTTCTGACCTTTTTCTACACTCACTGTTCGTTGTCTCAGCTCCATTGACTGTACAGGAACATACAGAATTTGTACAAGTACACTTTGTAGTCCATCTGTTTCTCTATATATAGGGGGTTCTCGACTTACGACGCTGATCCGTTCCTACGTCGCGTCGTAAACCGATTTTCGGTGTAAGTCGGAACATATGTATATACTGTACGTAAATAACATACTGTAAGCTATCCTATCCTAACACCTATCCTCCTCGGTCCCGAGCCGCGTAACCGTGTATTCTTCCGCCGCTCACACCAAACACGTGTTCGCCAAGTTCACCAAGTTCGCGTTACGACATTTACGACACAAACCACTTAAGTCGAAACAAGGCTTTATACAGTAAACGGGAGATGTGTCATAACCACGAAACATCGTAACTCGGGACTGACGTAACCCGAGGACCTCCTGTATTTGTTTGCATTTTTTCATATTTTTAAATAAAACCTTATCATTAATATTAACAATTTTATTTTCTATATGCTTTACATGAAAGATCACAAATTAAATATGCTGTTCTTAATACACCATTGATTGCTGATTATTTAATAATTAGTAACTTAATACTTTAAACATTTGTCATAGTTCATAGTTTTATTCATTAAAACATGATTAGTTACTGATATCTTACATTTTTTGTGTGTGGAACATGTCATGTCCATATGTTAATGTAATAACTGTAGAATTACTGTAGTTATAGTATTATAATAACATAATAATATTATTATTTAGCAGATTAAGTTGTTAATTCAACATGAAATCATTTGGTTAATGATATCTAACTTCTTTTATATAGAAAGCCTTAATGTCAAGCTGAGGAAAGCACCAAATGTTTCATTAAGTGTCCTGTACTGAATGATTTATTACAACCACATGGTCAGTATGATTCCTAGTTTATATATAATCTATAATTTATAGTTATATCATTTATTTATATAACTACGTAATTTGGGCAGGACAGTCTGTATTCCCTATTGTGTCCTCATTGTTAGTTATCTATATAACGTTTACTACTTGCTCCTCAGCTATCACTGTTCTTGTAACCCGCTCTGGGGTAATTGTGAAGGCAGGGGTAATTTATGAAGGAGATATTCATTAGTCCCCATTACACAAGACTTTGCTTGTTATCAGAAGCTTCAGTAATCAGTGAGTGGCTCTGATTGGCCCTCATTTTGGATAATTGTAGCATTGCAGCTGTAAAGGCAGCTGGTCACATGCAGTAATGACACACAGGTCAATCTGAATCTGGCCTTTCAGTCCATTTTACAGCTAGTTATAGCACAACTCTGGACAAGACCAGGATAGGAGCAAGGTAATATCTGAACTCCACTCAATGGCCCCCACTCCGCCCTCAATCTACTTGACTCAGAACAATAGACGGAACACTGTCTCTGCATTATTCAAACAATGACAGCTATGGTAGGCATGTCCATTGGCAGTGGAGAAACAACTCCCCACTCTGGCAGCTGCTCGTCTTGTTCTGACCTCTGCTTCTCCACTGCCGCTCCCAGCGTTATTTTAAACCACCCCCAACACTGTTTCCTCATTCTCTTGCTCTCTCAGAGGCCCCGTCTCTGGTGATAAAACCACGTCAGGCCGTCCAGGTTGAGAGATGCACTGCCGATGTTTCAGTATATAGTTGTCGGCAGATGACAGCATAGGCATAAATGTAATCTTCTGGTAGTTCCTACATCAAAGGCTGAGAGCACCGCCTCAGACTTGAAATAGCGCCACATTTCACCACCTACAGCACTTGGACCCTGCACTTGCCACTGATCAGCCGAAGGCTCACAAAGGCCAGTCCCGTAAGTAGCACTCCCTCAGTGACATACACATGCCACCCAGGTGCCACAGCAAAAAAAGTGTCAATGAAATGTATTTGGTAAAATTCCACTGAACCATAAGTCAGTGAGAAAGCATAAAGGCCGTCTAGGACATCGTAGCAGGCCTACTGATTTCTGTATGCATTTTCTAGGTTATCATCATTTTTGTTGTATCTAAATTCTGAAAGTATTATAATTTTATTCATATTTTTGTTAAGTTTGGTTGGAAATATAGGCTTCTGTTTTCTCAGTTATATCTATGTAGATACAGTTCAGACTGCTTGCCCCTTTGATACAACACCAGTTGAACTGAGGGCCTAATATGATTAACCGCAAACATAATTAAGTAATAATTAATTAACTTACCGGGGGACTTTGACAATTGGTGGGACTAATCATATGACTCCTAACATCAAAATAAAAAATCAAAAAAATCAAATGAATGTTGGCACTATCATCCAAAGATCACAGGTTTGTCTCTGATGATGCCTCAGGCATCTGGGGTCAAGAGTCCCAGAGATCTCAATTGACCTCACACTATATAGGTTCAACTTTCCCTTATTTTTTCAAAGCTTGGTAATGGGGTGTCTTTAGTAACACAATGGAATTTTCTAGTTTTCTCAGCTTCAGAGTCGTGTGACAGGGGGAGACCTCGCTGAAATGTGAACTGGCAGAACCGGAAAGAAAACCAGGTAAAAAACATCCATATTAAAGCTGGAGTAGGCGATTTGTCTTAAAAAACTGACAACGTACAAAAAATATTCCAAATCTATATAGACCACAGGACTGTGAACACCCCAGCCAATCATTTCAGGCCATGGTGTTCCTTTGTTTTAGGGGAGAGGCTTTGGAAGGAAGGTAGAATATATGGGGTGGGACTTGTCATTTGGATTTTTTTCAACAGTTAGCTTACAAAATCACATACTCCAGTTTTAACAAATATTTCTGTAAATGTGTTTGTCCAACTTTGTTAAATTCTCAGCTGTAGCCCTTGGGAAGGTACGGGAAAGTACAGGAAGATAAAAATAAATCCCTGACTATGACTCAAAAAGAATGATGCTGCTTAAGCTGTTACAAATTTCTGATACAGAAAATGCTCATTTTTGACCTGTTGACACTTCAAAGTATGTTTCCTTATCAACAGATAATTTCTGTTGATCGCATACTGTGTTAAACAATAATCTAAAGTCAAAAATCACTAAGCCATCATGTAACATGAACCAGCACTGCAGCAGGCATCAGGGGTGTTTTGCATTTTAGAAATTGCTTTCAAATAAATCCCAGTACTGTCCACATAGATATGCAAAACAAAGCCTCTAAAAACCATGGGCAGATCATTTATCAAACCACTTCTAATGAGTAAATTAAGGCACACCCATTTTAGATATGGGGGTTCAGTTGCCCAACCAGCTTGTATAATCCCCAACAACACTAGAGTGGAATGTTTTTTCTGGTGTGATGGCATACTATTCTATATTTCTGGGATAAGCTACAGTAGTGTTTTTTGATCCAACTTAATAATTCCAACATCAGTACTTGACAGCTATTTCATAGCTGAATTTCACCAAATCTGGTTTAAAAATGTACCCAGAAGGAAAGAAGCCATTACTGCAGCAAAAAATCTTTTGTTCCTTATGTTGCAGAAGAAATGTTGAATGAGAGGTTGTCTCTAAACTTATGCCATATAGTGTAAGAACATGAAATCCACTGTGAAATACAAGATACAGGAATATACAATATCCTGGAAGATTGTGAGAATAGCTACACGAAGTGGACAAGATGCATGATGTTTATACATGAACAAAGATTTGATCAAAATGCATACTGGACTACCTCAGGGTCAAGAGCTGGATCCCAATGAATTCTAATAACAGTTACACTTGTTCCCTCAGTTTACTAAGTGTAACACACATTCAGTGTTCGCCTAAACTTCTTCTGGAGTCCAACTACACTTTTAGACAGTTAATTCCGTTATCAGGTGATCTAACACCTCTGAAGGTAATAATTGCATTGAGCAGACTGGGTCAATCAGGGTTGGAGCATGTCTGTAAGAGGTCATATCTCCAACTGCAAGGTGAGTGACCACTGCTAGATCTTTGAGGGGTAAAAAAAAAGTGGGAAATGATCATTTACGATTTCTCATAGATCTTGGAGAATCCATAAACGATTTTGGTCTTTACTCTGGTGTTCACAAAACTACTATTTAATTTACTTAAATAATCTTTTAGTTTGAAGCAAAGAAAATTAAAGCAGTGGTCACACTTGGCTTATTCATACAATGTTGCATGCAAACTTCCATTCACATACAATTCCACATGACTTCCAGTTTCATAGCAAGTTGACCCTAACCAGTAGCGCCACTGCTCTGTCTTTGTGACCCCTGATACACTCTGTACTGTCTCTGCCTTTTCTAGGCCAATATGGAAGATGTGCTGACTGTTGTGGTTTCGAAATTGGAGATATTATACATCCATTATTTATGGGATTACAAAAGAAAACACCAACGAGAGTCAAAGTAAAAAGAAAGCTGACAAAAATCTTTGAAAACAATTCCTTTTTTGCCACTGCTGCTACAATAGTCGTGCTCAACAGATCGTCTGAAAACAAATATGATCTCAACTGTAGCTTTTGGCAATTTTTCAAATGACTTGTGCAGGATGTCTGCATTTCATCATCATTATCAAATCTCTCTGGCCTGAAAGGTTTACATGTCATGGTTTATTCCATACTCTGCTCATTTGCAACCACAACTGAGCAAGTATTACCAAATGTATCCGGTTCCAGGTACCAGCTACCACTTTTCCCTAATGGAAAAACAGGAAAGGAGAGAATCAAGCAGAGCAGCTACCATATTCCTGGCCTTGGATGAATGAGGCATCATTGGGGATCATACCAATGGATCCCTCTCAGTGTCTTATTTTCACATCTAGCCATTGTGCAAGATTTTTGCTTTTACAGTTTGGATTTAAGACTGTTCACCTCATCTTATAGGCATTCATTGGCATAAAAGCTGAATTTATAACTTTTATTTATGTGTTTCAGTTTATTACAGTTTCCATTATATCTGCTCCATGTAATTACATTTAATACAAACCTGATATTTGCATATACTGTCCTATATGATGAATGAAGTTTTTACAAATACATTTTTCTAATGTATTTATCTTTAAATAGTAGCCCCAGCTCTTTTTTTGGCAGTGATTTGGGCTCAACTTGACATCGGCCTCCTTTGTTGTGACACTATTTCAGGGGCTCCTGTCTTCACATGGTGAATCCCCTTTCCTCGGCCCCTGCCCTTGGCCTGAACCTTTAGCGTCTGCATGATTGATACACTGTGTCTTATGAGATATCTTCACCCCCCCAACCACTTTCAGTAGCCACAGATCAGGTGTCCAGTTATTATAGGATCCCATCGTCTGATGGTGACGCTGGGTTCTTGGGATCTGGAGCAGAAGACTCATGGGTGTAGAGTAGTTAATGGGTGGTGTGAACACTTAAATGAAGGACAGGACACCTCGTGGTTGAGTTAACCTCAAAATCTTGCACTTTTCCAAAATAGCTTGGGGATATTTATACAGGGAGACATCAGAGGGAGGCCATATGAGCCGACTGACAAGACTTCAATGAAAGATGGCCTCCTTCTGAGGGATGAGGTAATAGTGAGGGGTTAGTGAGTCCCTCTGGATTCAGGGGCTTCTCCTTAAACCTTTAAGAAAGTATCTTTCAAAGTACACATCAGGTTATGGAGAGGATCATTTAAAGCAGACAAATAAAGCAGATATTTTATCAGAACATACAGTTCCATATTCTCTTACAGTCTTTAAATCATTCTCATTGCTATTCCTTACCAGACATAGATAACTAACAAAGAAACTCTATCTGGACGCTTGGCAAGTCTTGTATGTAGATATAGAAACAGATACATAGATTTACATGAGTGCTGACACACACACACAACGCAGTTTTCAAGAAACACTGACATGTTTCTCCTGAAAGTGTGTCAGGTCATTCAAAGGAGGTCCTGACATCATTTACTGACTCACCTCATGCCTCCAGGTCCCTCTTGGTTTACAACAGCAAGTGTGTATGTAATCAGAGACTTAATGCTGTGCCTTGCACTTTCCCCCATATTACAGTGAATGTCTCTCTTGGCTACCACCATAACTTCATAACAATCATTTATTTTCTCATGATCTCTGCATTTGTATCGCTTTCCATTACCTTCCTAGACTTCAGTAAAGGTTCTTTTGGCGTCTAGTCTCCGCAAACGCTCTCCCACATCTGCATTATCCGTTAATATCGGTGTGACGCTTGGAAGAGGATCACTCAACAGACAGGTGGTTTAGAGAGTACAGTTGCACTCGAGGGCTGTGTGAATACGCTCGCATATTGCAGTAAGCAACAAATCACCACATGGACATTAACTCTGTGGAGAGAGTCTTACTGTGACTTTAAAGAAGATAAACCTTTGGAACTATTGGTTTTTGGTGGTTCTGGATTTAGCCACAGGTAAGTTCTTTATGTGGCCTATTGCATTTTACCACGTACAAACATATGAGACAGGAACACTGAGCAAGCTCTTTACACAAGGCTTAAAGGAAGTGTCTATCCATATTGTGGACTGAGGCAATCTAACAACAGTATTACTGCAGAATATATTGTTTTTTTCTGATTCCTTGCGCATATTAACATGTTTGAATAGTATTAGAGAATAAAATACAAAGCTTTGTTGGAGCAGTTTGGTTTTATAAACTGTTAGCTCCTGAGTCTTTTACTCAGAGAAGTGTTTTTTTGCTAAATCTGACCCTGAGTAATTCCAGATTAATGTGTGGATTATCACCATTTGAATGGTCTGCTATTAAAGCACCAAGATCAGACAGCACCCTGTTTTATATATTTCCCCTAACGCTGCATATTATGGTCTGTATGGCACCTTTGGGGAATCCTTCCAAGTGCTTTTCGTTGTGAGTTGAAAAGGAGAAAGGAGATGGCACAGAGCTTTGATCAAGGAGATGAAAGTGCAGCATGACCAGTTCCACAGGCTCTGGTTGGACTGGGAGGCCGTATTTGATCATCTGAGAGAGCTGGTAGGAACTAAGGAAAAAGAGCTTTGCTGTCGGAAGCCTGAGAAAGTATTTCTCATGAAACTATACATATTGCCTGATTATATATATTAAGAGCAAAAAGCATTTTTTGGGGATATTCACTGTAAATACAAACATCATCTATGCATTTGAGTTGTAGATGCATTCTAATTGTTCTCCACATTGCATTCAAATTTGGAAAAAAAGATTTGCTTTTGTTCTATAGATTCAATGTATATGAGTAGTGTATAAAAGATGATAAGCACACAGAAAATCGATGTGTCATACAGGATGTAGAAGGCCAAAAAGTGAACAATGAAATGTGGTTTACGCAGTTCATACACAAAAGCAACACAAAAATACAGCCTACACTGTCCATGTAATTATTTAAAAAAATCAATACCAGTTAATATGTGGTTACAGGCCTGCTTTGCTGCAGCTTCCCTAGAGCCTTGTGAAGATCAATCTACTCATAAATTTTTAAAGAGGACACCTTAAACCACTTTTCCACAAGTTCCCTGGGGTCTTAATGAAACGTCTGCGACATGCTTTGGTCAATATACCACAAGGATCAAACAACACAGCAGTTTAATTGCCCAGTATAAACAGCCTTGTTTAGAATTACTGATTTCAATGCCTGATCCTTTAAAGGACAATGAATCAAAGCTCACTTCAATGCGAGAGCATGAGTGCGCAGTAAGGAGCCGAGGCTGGCCATTTTTGGCCTTTTTCACTTTGTTGTCTTTCTTTCAGTTCTCATTTTCACCATATTTAGTCAGTACTTATTCCCTTGTGTTTGTTTCGTTGTGTTTGGTGGTACTCAGATGAGAAGGTGCGATAAATCTAAAGTTTGGTACCCTATGAAAGAAGCAGTTCTAAATCAGAAAGGTTTGTGTTATCCTTTGATTTCTGACTTAGGCAGACCACAAAATCTAACTGTGTTGTTTTATTCACAGTTCGTGGATTGGTAGATTCCATATCCCCAATTTAATGTTAGTCCTAGGAGACTGAAAAGTGATTTTTTTCTTCATGACATGTCTTCTTAACATGTACCAAGATACTGTAGCCAAAAGATTGTTGTTTCTTCTTGTCTCAAATGCATTTTGCGCCTTTATCATTTTGATCCTTTACCAAAAGCCTGAAGTATTAAAAACTGTATAATCACACACAGTGATCAAGTATGTGTTAAGATTTTTCTTCGAGAAATAGTCAAAATCATGCTGAAGCTTAAAAGACAAGAAACAGCTACACAATTTGTCATAGGAACTGTATAATGCATGGACTTTCAATCAGCTTATAACTGACGGTTATTCGCAAAAATGTAGGACTTTTATTATACCTGCAGTAGTTCAGTGGTCCAGGAATACTAACAATAAACATGATACACTCAGAAAAGCAAATGAATCATAGTCATGTTCCTGCAATTTACTAGGACAGATTTAAGATTTAAGTAACAGAATATACTCTCCTGAAAAGGGACGAGGCTACATGCAGGAACTTTGCTGTGACTGCACTCAGCGACAAGAGTATTAATGGTACTTATGATGGATTAATAATTCATGATCACAAACAGCACAAAACAGCTAAAATGTACTGGAAAGTGTTAGATAACTTCAGAGAACACAGCCAAAAGCTGGTGGGCTGGATGAGTATTTCTGTGGAGATTTTACATTCTGTGTCCACAATTTGTAAATTAAATAGTTAAATTGATAACTAAACTATTCATATGTGGGTGTTTACCAACTTTCAGTGATATAGTGCATATTATCACCATTCAGACAAACCGTGCATCTCTAAAATGGTAAATATAAAGATGTAGTTTAATAGATTATTTAATATAAGTGGAAATTAATGTAACACAGTACTATTGGTTCACTCATCTAGAAATATTTACGCAATGTGGTCAAATTATATGGGAAAAAACTATGGAATGTTTTATGGTATTCACAGTAATGCCAAGGTCCATGCTGCGGAGACTGTGGATGCAAGTAGCTGAAATCAGTTTTATCTTGAGGGTTTCTGGGCACACTCTCCATGATCTGGTGAAGAACTCTGCAAGCTAAGAGGAACTCGGAATGGAACCGCTGCCCCTTCATGTTTTAAGAAGCCAGTAGGCGTGGCTCGGGCACCTGATAAGGATGCCCCCTGGATGCCTCCCACTGGAGGTTTACCAGGCATGGCCGACTGGGAGGAAGGCCTGGGGTAAACCCAGGAACTGTTGGAGGGATTATATCTCCCGTCTGGCATGGGAACTCATGGGAATCCCACAGGAGGAGCTAGGGGAAGCTGTAGGAGCCAGAGATGTCTGGGCCTCTCTGCTCACCCTGTTGCCACCGCTACCCTGAAATGGATAAAGCAAATAAGAAGATAAAGATCAAGATCAAAACTTAAAGCTATGCAGGCAAACAGTCTTCTCTTCTTAGAGACTGACTCTGGTTTCTCTACGAAAGGCCCTGACTTCCTCAGCTCGATTTGTAGCATTAAGTATTTTAATTCAAATAAAAAGTAGAGGTTTCTCTCCCAGTCGTGGTCATATATTTTATAATAGAGAATTGTGGCCTATAGCTCAGAGAAACTGCCTCATTGATTTTTTTAACCTCCATTATTATCAAGGCACTTTTATGACCTCATCTTACAGTAGGAATGAATAATGTAGCCTTGGCCTTCTCTGTACAGTGGTGTAGAAAATATCAGGTGTCAAACCCTCATGAAAAGTGCGATGAATGTAGACCGTTTCTCTGTGTATATACCTTCATTCTGTCTCCCTCTCTGTTTACTATTTACCTTCCAGACACAAAACACTAATTTATATTTGGCTGTATATTTGACATCTTTGAAAGGGTCTCTTACTTACACTTCAGTATCACAGCACAGGGCCAAAAAGAGGAAAAGTTTATCACGTCGCAAAAAAAAAAAAAAAAATGTTTGTGACTGTGGTTAATTAGCATTACCACTCTTTATTGTATTCATGGCCACAGTCTTTGCTATAAACTTTACTAAAGTCTACTTTTCCTGGACCACTATTAGCTGCAGAATGGTTGACTTCTGGCATTTAAACAATTGGAAGGTAGGGTCCAAAATCCTTATTACAGGACCTTAAGGAACTTTGGTGCTTCATATCACTGTCTTTGTTTACATGTAGTTTTCGATCTGTGAAATTGCGGTACAGGAAAATGTAGGGCAGAGTTCAAAAAATAATAATAATAAAATAAAATGGGAAAATAATGATCACAAAGCTATAGTTACAATTATAGTTGTGTAATTATTTAAGTGTTAATTAATAATTTAAGAAAATTGCCGGATTGGACGTATTCATAATTTGTAGTATTATTTCATTAATTGCTCATTTTAACAAAAAAAAAAAAAATCTAGACATTTATAAGATTGAGAAAGGTTTAGATGATTCAAAGAATCACAATTTTTTATTTAGTGTAACAGCATACTTTTGGGCACTTAAGGTGGAATGGATCTACTGGCGCAAAAAAGTTCTCTTTTTTTCACAAGAGTGCTCAAGGGGCTGTAGAATTTAATTGATCAGAGTTTGAGAATATATTTGCAATCTGTATTCAAAATATTTTAGGACCGATGTAAAGTACTATGGTTTATAAAAGAGTTTGACCAACCTGCAAACCAGAGCCAGGGTAGTTAACGTAGCACCAGGCTAATGGAGCTATATTTTAGTGGAGCTTTTATACATTTGTGAGTAGGGGATTTTGCTCCAGGACAGCAGAGTTTGACAAACGCATTCATTCCACTGTATCTTCAGACTACTTCCTTTTACAATAGTATTTGAAGCAAATACACAAACCTAAATGAAATGACAATGCAGTTAAACTGAGCTTTAGCTCTCCTGTCTGAGGCTATGGTGTATAGCCTGAGAGCCAGGCCATGCGCATGCGTGTTTCAACAGTTCTTGAATTTTGGTCAGTCAATCAGTCAGTCGGTAAGTGATATTGCCACTCCTATAGCCCTGCTCCTATTTTCTATCTTTTATGATACCAGTTCTGTTGTCATTTTACACTCATAGGATCTAAGAGAATCACTCTTGAATGTAAGCTGAATGTAGGACTAACACATTTACTAACATATAATCACTATAAATAGCATTCCAAAACTTTGCCATTTCAAACAAACAAAAAAACCACACAAATCAGTAGTAGAGATAGCTATAACAGATTCAATAAAAACCATCACAAAAGCCCAGGTGATCTGTCATCAAAACGCACCCAACAAACATTTGGCATTAGACACAGACCAAAATTAAGCAATCAACTGCATGTGGCAAGTGTAGACAATCACTTGGCTGCAATCTAGCACAGCTGAATTTGTAACGCCATGCCATAGCGACATTATAATAGCCATAGTTTCATAGCATGAGGTTGTTAGCTCAACTGTTGCGTTCCATGCGCCACATCACGCCACTGTTTGTGTTCTGAGAAGCTGGGAGCAGCTCGGTGTGAGGGGGTCAAGCCTGCTATGCTCATAAATCAAAACCATTGTGTATTGCTGCTTCTCATGAGAGACAAGGCTAAGGTTACAATGCTGACTGTTTCACCTGTCACTCAGCCTTAAAAAATTAGCCTTCAACTTCTTGAGAAGAGAGAGGCTACTAAAAGACTCACTAACATCTAACACATTCTTTTATTTCTGATGTCCTTTCTACATCCCGATTATAACGTCTCATTTCAATAAAGTAAATGTATTAATATTACATAATACAGAAATGCATAAGCAATGAAGCCTGTCTCTTCAAAGCTCCTTGCATGCTGAGAATTTGCATAGTCATATGAATATTCATCCCCTACACTACTGCATATTCATTCACTCTCAGTTTCAATTGTTGAATATAAAAGAGAATTCTAAAGAGGAGCACTACAGGGCTGGCTCATATGGCTTTACTTCTAGAGGCTGTTTTAGATTCAGGGCAAACTGCCCGAGAGAAGAGGCTTTTTGCAGTCATTGCGCCTAACAGCCTGCGAGCAAAGAGCTGAAGCTTATTCCTATCATCTCTGGTCCTTGGGGGGGTGGTGGGGGGTGGGCATCTCAAATGCCTACTGGCCAGTGTGTTCTTCCTGAGTCTCAGCTGCTAGGGGGTCAAGGCTGCCACTGGTGTGGAATGTTTGTTGTTCCCTGCTCCAAGCGTTCAGCACCATTTTCATCCTAACATAAACAGACAGGAGTTTTGGGCCAGGTGGCTGGGGAAGTATCCTCGTGCCACATATCTGGGGTCACTCAATACCACAGCTATCAAGGTCTCTGTCTGCTGACAGACCACCCCCCACTGCCCACACCCTGCATTGTGTTCAGATTATTAGCAGTTAGGGGAGAAGGCATTTCACAGCTGCACCATACATCTAAATGTGCCACCTCTCAGGCCCTGGACCTATTTCAAAGCCATCACTGCGCTTGGTCAAATTTAGCGAGCCACACCAAGAACCACCCACCACCTCCCCACCCCCTGCCCTGTAACAATGAGCCGATGGATTCAGTTACAACAAGCAGGCCATGTCCCATGGGCCCAAAGCACCACCCCATGCACACAGGAGGAAAGCCTCAGTGTATTCGCTGCAGAGCAACAGACTGAGAGCACCATCAGCACCCTTCTCTAAGTGACAGGAGCGGAGCATCTGAGCTATGGAACGCTAATTCTCGTTGAAGGCTTGTAGCACACGGGGGAAGAAGGGTGTTAATGACCCAAGTGAGATCTTCTTACAAAACAAAGATCTCAGACAAAATGAAACTGGGCTCAAGTGTTAGTAGCTCCTTCGCTTTATGAGGATTGGTCTCCTACGACACGCAGTTCCATCATTGTTCTCGTTGTGGTCATGGTTTTCTCTCTCTCTGCCCGGCATCTTCACCTGGACACTATTCAGCTGTTTTCCGTCTCTTAAAAGAGCTGTGACGTCCCCCGCATCAAGGAGGGCTTACCAAGGGATTGCAGCTCAGCGCCATGTCAGATGTCATTTGGGTTCAAAGGACTTGAGCCACTTGTACTTTTCTTTTCTATTCCACTTAATCGAGTGACGTAAGACCATCAGAAAGAGAAAGGAATGATTTCCCGCTCTGTGTGGATATAACTATCTCTTCAAATCAGTTTCGGGATTTAGTTCTGAATGCCAGAGGACCCTGAAAAGAATAAGTTCCATGGCATTTTGTAAACACGTTTTTTCTTTTTTGTGTGTGTGTGCTATTTCCAGGCTACGGTGGAGAAACCCATATCAGACTCCACAGAACTGTCATTTCCTGATGGTGGAAAATCACTGAGGACGTAAATCAGGAAATCCATCAAAATACCATCATAACACATCTGTAAACAAACAATAATCTCTCAAGCATCTACTTTGGCGGAATGACGTGGCTGTAACTGTGTCTAAGAACTGGGGAGAAGATCATGGACTTCTGGAGGAAGTGATCAAATTCTGTGCTGTGAAAGGAGAGTGAAACTTACCTCTGGGTCTTGCTTCTTGCTCATTTCTCTGAACTCTCTGAGCAAGTATAAGCCTGTAATTTCACATGATGAACCAGGTCATCTAACAAAGTGGGAACAGCTTTTTTGCCTATTTCCTTTTTTTTCAGTAACTGCTCATTGATATCAACACATCCTTTCAGACCAAAAGCGTTCAGAATTCTTCAGAAACAATACTGAATATATACTTCTTCCCAAACTGAAAGTTAAAGTTAAAGTGAATTGTTTATCTGTTCCCAAGAAGTCCCGCCCCCCCAAATCGTTATTAATTTCTTCTTGTTACTTATTCTTCCTTCCAGTGAATTCAGAGCAAAAAATAGCTCCTATGTTCGAGTCAGCAGGACTTCTCAACTGGGCTTAATTCATCACTGTCGCACTGAGTAATCTAACAAAGTGTGAGCAGCCGCTGGGTCACAACCTAGAGCAGAGGATCAAGGCTGGCTGAGAGGGTGTGAAGTGGGGCAGTCGCGTGCACCTCCTTGACCATGAGGGGTCCATGAAAGGAGGGGGGGGTATAGGAGAAGGGGTCAGCAGCACCTTCTTCTGGCTGTCTGCAGCTCAACACATCAAAATAACTCCTCAGAGAAAGCCCAACATCAGCAGCTCACGAGGAACTGGACACACTTTAAGAAAAGAGAGATCCACAACAGTGAAGTGACTGGATCAACAAAAAAAGCCAAGCACTGGAATCTGACTTCAGCAGTATCCATAGAGATGACACCGGAGACTCAGAACCAAGGGTAGGTGGATGCTCATGAGACACAAACTTTAATAAGTGTTTTGTAGAATTCAAAGCCTATATATTTGAACACAAACACAAAAATGAACTAACAACAAATGCTTTGGTGCTCATTTTTTGGGACAGAAAATGTAATGTATAAAAATTAACACTTTATCATAGTTTAATTTGTTTATTTATCTATTTATTAGCAGATTAGTGCTAATTATTTCCCCTTTTTATAGTAACAAATATTTTGAGGTTTTGTTAACTTAACCCCTTAAGTGCTAGGCTTATTAAAGTAATATGCCCCTTGTTGCTGTGTGTGTTGCAGTGATTTTATCACAGGTGATATTAGTGTTTTATAAACTATGCCTTTGTAAGCCTATAACACTTAATATTCAGTAACTTGCATAGATAATCTGATAACTACTGCAGAACTAAATAATGCACTTAGGAGACTGAGGAATTAAAGGGTGGATCCACACACAGACCCTTGGGTTTAGGGGTTAAATTATAAATCCTATGAGTATTCAAAAGCAGACTTGGCATCAAGGCTGTACATACTGATGTAATCTTACATGGGGCCCTGTATTGCTCAGACACGCTGCTTTGGTGTGTGTGATTGTGTGTGTGTGTGTGTGTGGCATGGGAGAGTTCAGCGGGCAGGAAATAGAGTTCATAAATACCACAGCTTCCTAATAAAAACTGTGACAGTCACTATAATCTACTTTCCCTGGAGTTCACAGTCTGTGCTCTCATTCATCTGTCAAGGGTATTCACGCAAGAGTGACAGATTGATGGAGCAGAGATGGAGAAAGAGGCAAATTATAGACATAATGTCTAGTAACAGAGTACAGAATCTATTGTTCTATGCTGAAAAGGTTCAGATGCCTATTCTTTTGGAATGGTTTTCCCTCTGTTTACACTTTTGGCCCCTTCTGAAAGTTTCAGTAGCCTTCAGTAATCAGCACTAAACACAAAGTCTCATAGGTTCAGTGTCAGATGTTGGTTATACATTCTGTTTTGAATAAACCCGAACACTTCAGGCAATATCGAGGCAGGCGATTAGATCTACTGAGTGTCAGCAAGTTCTGTTTGATTTATAAATACCCTCTCTTTTATTCTTTTCTCAGTAACAACTCCTTAACAATGACATATTATTTTAGTCTAATAGCATTGAATTGCTTTCTCACCGTGGAATAGTGGACTGAAACACAAAAGTAATGCTTTATGGTGACCATTTTGGTGCTCTACACTTGTCTTGCACAGCTGTTAGGAGACTGTTCACTTTCCTTTTGCAAGTGTCTACTCTACATCATGTAATTTCCTTCAAATAGCACAGTGCCTTCAATTTAAGAGCTACATTGACTGGAAATGAAATAAAGCTGTTATTTGACATTTACACTGTGTAACATCATGAAAGCAAAAAAGCCTTAGAGAACGCTTGTGACCAAAGTAACACAGTCAAGATTGACTGATTGTTGGTGGGTGAAAACCATTTGGGCTTGGTGGAAACAAGGAGTAAAATTGTCTTATGACTCACCATGTGCCATATGTCCAACACTGCAGCAATATGTTGCAAAGATCAGGATGCGGATGCTCCAACCTATCCAGACAAAACCAGCATCCTTTCTCAGTTGCTATAGTAACAGTTACCACTGTGGGCACACAACCAGTGTTCCAGGGAGCTTCTCATAACAAGATTACTGTTTTATCCACCTTTATGTTTGAGATGTGAGTACACTACTGCTGCAGTACAAAGAGGATGAGGTGTATTTACAAACCATACCAAATGCCACGGCTTTGAACAAGCTTTTATATCCTTAAGAAGCTTGTACTTTCAATTGCCGGGAATTTACATATGAACAGTGTAAGCATCAAAAGGTATGGGCTGTGCGCAATTGCTAGAGAGCTTTTAAAGTGCATTTGGTTTTGAAAGGCGCAGTTGCACGTCCAGCCTCTTTGGCTTTAACTGCCAGACACCCACATAGCTTCCTGTTCCAAGTCATGCCAGTCAGAATAAACTATGAAGAAGATACAGAGTACATCTTCATTTCAGAGGCAGAGATATCTAAAGACAACAAACTGTTGTCTTTTCAGTGCTGTTGTTATTATGAAGCTTAGGGCAGGTATGGACTAATACTAGACTAAACATAAAACAGAAGAAAAGGTAAAGTCTTTGTTCTTGACTTATCTGCCATCGGAGCATATCAACACTTTCCGAACAACTGTGAAGATGAGGCTGTTCTCTAATAATCTGTAAAAATATAACTGTTAACAAAACCATTCTCAGTGATTATTTAACACTCCGGACTTCAGGGGCTGAGCTGGCACAGAAAGCTTCCTGCATATGAAAGAGCTCAAAGAGACTCCCCATGGAGCTGATAACTGCAGACATGGTGATAAGAGTGAAAAAAAAAAGAAAAAGCAAAAAAAAAAAATAATAATAATAAAAGCATGGCAGTGCTGGGAACTGTATCAGGATTTGAATCTGTGCACAATACTCATTGCATGAAAGCTGGAGCCGTAGTGAATACTATCACCATGTTCATATCTAGAGACATCCTTATCTCTCCTTTATCCACCACCACACATTGTTCAAGAAAATGTGAAGCCCACAGACCAAAGAGACAGAGAGGCAGACCAACAGCAACTCCTCAGAATGAGTGAAATTGAGCCGTCATACAAGAAAAAAGCATTCAATACATTAAGTCATGGACTGCCTGATGTCACCTGTACCATTGTAAATCAAATGTAGCATTTATAACAGTACAAGTGTAGACCACGTTCTACACTGGTCAAAGAAGCAGTGCCTAATTTTTGTATTGACACTTATAGCATAAAAACATCATAATCAGCCTTCTGTAAGAGAGTGGGACATAAATGTGCTCTTAAAACGGCCAGGCTGAACAGCCTGAGTAATAGACGTGCTATTATCTCAATATAAACACGAGCGGAGTAATCAAAACAAATGAGCTTAGAGTACTTTTCCATTCATGTGGACTCAGACGGCTTTAATTCCCGCAGAGCAGAAGCCCGACACTATTCAGGAACGCACTTAAGCTGGATGGAATCAAGTGAACAAAAGACCTTGAACCATCTCAGTAACTGCTGGTATAGAGATTGATGTCCATTTTAGAACAGATGCACGGACTGACAGGTGCTTAATGGGGCAATACAATACAGTGCATTTAGGGAAGCACTTGGAAAATATATTTGTTGAGACTGAAGTTAATTGCACTAATTTTACAGATGAGAAATCTCCATACACATGCTACCACCCGATATATATATTCTTTTATTTCAGGTTTCAGGCTAGATTTCTAAGGATAGCAGGTAAAGAACAACTAAACAAAATCAAATGGTCCACAACTACAGTTCAGAGGATTCCTAAAAGCAGGGAAAAACTTATTAAACCACCAAAACATAGAAAACCTTTTATTACTGACAGTTAATCAGCTGAAAATTCTGATCTAAAAATAGAAATATCTATACACAGTAACATTATGGGTTAGAAAATATATGTTGTTGTCACAAGGCATTATTTAGAAAAGCAGAGAGCAGGCATCACAACCAACTTTTAAGACTGAACTTTTGAAGTAGAAAAACAATGTTGAAATTTAATTTAAAAAACTTAAAACCCCATAAACGTAGGGGAACTGTAAAAATCATAAAAGATTGGTATCTTAAATTATTAATTGATATCATATTTATCATTCTGTTATGATTTAAGCTTATAGCCCTGAAAGATGAATAACATGGACTTGGCGACCCGTTTGACAGCAAACTTAGTAAATAACAGTTGGCCTCTTATTTTTTAATGGCACTATGCATATGCAGCAAAATGGGTCTGTGTATCTAAATAAAAAATTGTTGAAGCACACTTGTCAAGACACTGTATAATGTGTGGTCTCTATGTACACATTTATTTGCACACGTGGAGTGGTTTGCTTGTGTGCCTTTGTGCAACGTCTTTCATCAGACAGAACTGTGGACATGCTGCTACCTGTTTCAAAGCACTGCACAGACTTGATATTGTAGAGATAATCTGCTTAAAAGCCATTCTCTCCTCACTGCCACTGGCAGTGGAGCCGTCAGAACATCAGGAGCTTTGTCTGTCACTACAGCAACAAGGAGAGACTCTTATTAGCACAAATTACTCCAACATTTCTTAGAAATTATGAAAATGCTGCTACCTGGGCATTCTTACAGGCTCATTAAATAACAGAAACTAATACGTTTAATGCGATATATGGTGAGGCCAATACACTGGTGTATTTAGTGTGTAATTTCCTGCAGTACTTATTATATTTCAAATTATATACATTGTGTAATAGGGGTGTCAAAATACACATAGGAATATTAATTTATTTTCAATACAATACGATTTGTGAACCGAATACATTAAGATTTTATTAAAAATAAAAACACACACACTGAGCCGTTTGTCAACCCACGTTAATGATTTGCAGACCAGAACAGGACATAGTTCTGAGTCATGCTGTAGTTTCGTGGGACATCTAGTGTCACGGTGTGTAATATGAATGCGGTGTTACTATGACAACACCAGAGAAGTGTTTAGAGCTACTGGGGAAACTACGCCATGCTATTGTTTTGATTAGCCTGTTGGACAATTAGCTGGATGTGAAATGACTAGCGGAGAGAGCAAGACTGGGCTGGAACAAGTGTTGCCAACCATCCCGTAAAAAATGTGAAATCCTCCTGTATTTGGACAAAAAATATGATGTGTATTTTTGAGGCTACACTTTTATGGTGATTGTTTAAAACAAATACAGTTCTTTCTCAGCTGGAGCGAAAGGCAGATACTCCACCATCCTTCTCATTGGTCGTCACATTTGTTTAGCCAATCAGCAGCCAATGGAGTCACAGTCCCTCCTACAGGGGGCTGTTTTGCTGCGGCACTGTGAGCAGCAGGTCAGTACTGAAACACTGGGAACTTAAAGCTCTGCTTTTAGATAGAACTTATGTTAGCACCATGTCCCCATTTTTTATATATTTTTATTTTTCTATGAAAATTGGTACCAGTCATCCTTTCCAAATATACTGTTGTGTTTTTATTGGCCTCTTTGACCTCTACATCAAAGAATAAAAGGGAAATTAAAATCATGTTCTTTCTCTATGTTGTATCATATAATGGAGCAAACACAGCAATATGTATTGTACTTTGATATTTGTGTATCATTGCACCCTTAGTATGTAGAAATGTGTGAACTACTGCATACAGTGAGTTCTCATCATAAAAACCTTCCCACTGTGTACATCTGTAAAAATATGTTTAAAAAGTGTTTAAATGAGAGCAGCTTATTAGGTTAATGCATTGTTACCATCTCAACCTAGAAGAACAGAGAAGAGAGACAACTCCTCTACACTCATTCTATACAAGTGGGTGGATGAATTTGAGTCTCCATCTACCATCTCCTCCTCCTCCAGTCAGTAACGCGTTTCGCCTCAGCACTCAAAGCTAGCCTCAAAGCTAATATGTTTATTACCATACTGTACACATTATTCATATGTATAAGATTAACAGCATTGTGTAATTGTAGATTTGATGTTTTATGTAACTGACACTGATTGCAGCAATTCTGAAAGTGGAATTTCCATGTAGCTTGATATAACGAATCCTGACTGTTCAACAGTCTGGTGTCTCCGTTTTTGCACGGATTCAAATTCAACGTGAGTCAGGTCCAGATTGCAGTCAGTGGCTTGTCACTCTCTTGCTGAAACAAGCAGGGATGTCCCTAAAAAGATGTCAATTGATGGCAGCATACGTTTCTCCAAAATGTGTATGCACTATACTGCACTGACAGTGACTACACTGATATATTATCCATGTCACTGCCACTAAAACATCCGATACCATGACTATTGCTGGCTTTTGGAATTTGACTTGCTAACAATCAGGATGGTCTTTTTTCTCTTTAGCTTTTAAAACATCATGTTCATTACTTCCTAAAACAGTCTGCAAGTCAACAGTTATTTCTCTTGGTCCATTCATCACAAAATGTGAAGGACACCTCCTGTGGTCAATCGATGTAGTAAACTAAAAACGAACAAAAAATGGACATTCCATCTTTTACTTTGGACTGCCACATTGTGTCAAGTCTTTCCAGTTTGGCCCTTTAACCCACTGACAGATTGCATCACATCTTTATGATGTTTTTTCAACATTTCATGACGTTTCATCATTTCTTTAAATCAAGAATTTACAGTGTTAAACAGCTTAAATTACAGAATGAATAGTTATGTTTAAACAATAAAACTGATGCATTTAAAAATGTAAACATACAGGTAGGGCGGAACGGTGGCGCAGCGGGTAGTGTTGCAGTCACACAGCTCCAGGGACCTGGAGGTTGTGTTTGAGTCCCGCTCCTGGTGACTGTCTGTGAGGAGTTTGGTGTGTTCTCCCTGTGTCCACATGGGTTTCCTCCCACGATCCAAAAACACACATTGGTAGGTGGTTTGGCGACTCAAAAGTGTCCATAGGTGTGAGTGTGTGAGTGAATGTGTGTGTTTGTTGCCCCGTGAAAAATTGGCTCCCCCTCCAGGGTGTGTTCCTGCCTTGCGCCCAATGATTCCGGGTGGGCTCCAGACCTGCTGCAGCCCTAAACCGGATAAGCTGTTGCAGACAATGAATGAATATACAGGTACTGATTTTGTTCAAATACAGGTCAAATGGATGTACAAAATTGTCAATCGGTCAAATTTTATTTATACAGTGCTTTTCACAACAGAAAGTCACCACAAAGCAGCTTTACAGAGGTCCAGGTGCATGCCTCCTATGAGCATGATAAAGATGACATTGGTAAAGAAAAACTCCCTCAGCACAACAGGAAGAAACCTTGAGAGCAACCAAGGCAGATAAGAGGAACCCATCCTCCTCTGGTCCACACCAGAGAGCACAACATTTAATAAAACAGCAGTATAAAGGAACTCAGTTTTTATTACTTTACCTACATTCACAACTTTTTGGAATTAGGCTTGTATATACTGTATGTTATTAGTTGACCATCAGAACTTTGTGAAGACTACTACAGCATGATTAGAATTACACACAGAAAAGACATGCTTTTAAATGGTTCCTTGTGTTGACTATATTCTACATATTCTGGATATTACCACTGCCTTCCACTGAAGAACCCACGTAGGTGTAGTGTGTTAGGGTGAGGAAATGGAGATGTGAATGCTGCTAAATGAGGTGTAGAAGAGAGCCTGTCTCTTTAAAAGCTGGTCCTTGGGCAGGTTGTGCTGTTGAGTGGGGAGGTGGATCCTTGCCTGTTTTTATTCTGCCTGATTTTTTCCAACAAGCATTTCTATCAACAAACCCTGCTTCTCCACCACTGCTCCTGAGCCACTGTGTCAGTCTACTGTGTGTATGTGTGAGTGTGTTTACTCCGAGAGTCACTCACTGTATAGTTAATATACATGTGTGTGTGTGTGTGTGTGTGTGAGGGAGAGAGTGAGAAGGAGAGAGTGAGTGAGTGTGGGGCACTTCAACACCTGAGGATTTCTGCATTCTACTGGTCAAGACCTCTCAGCACAGGTGTGCAACATCTGTTGTTACAGTGAGTGTTTATCTACTGAGCTTCCATTTTCTTGACTAGCAGCTTCTGCATTTTATATGTGTGATGTGCTGACATAACCTAAGTCAAGGTAAACAACAAGAACATAGAGTGTCCTATGAGTTCTATACTCTGTAGTTCTATACGCTGTAGATTTAGACATATCCGACATAATTATTTGCCACTAGCACTGGTTAGTGGTGTACTACCGTAATCATTATTCAGGGCCGCAGAAACATATTACAAATGTCAGTATGTCAGTTTAATTCATTTAAAAAATATTTTAAAAGTATGTGTCACACTAAAGTGCTGCAGTAGTTTTCATTTCTCCATTCCTGGGCAAACTGCAAAAAAACAAAGGAAAACTTTGTAAAGTTATGGGAAATAATGCATAATTTATAAGGTACTTTGTTTCACTCGTGTTGATATTTAGTTAAAAGTAAAAAAAAACGGTCATTGCAAGTTTTGGTGTATCACTAATTTCAAATATTAGGTGTGTATATATATATATATATATATATATATATATATATATATATATATATATATATATATATATATATATATATATATATATATATATATTTTATATTTTGGAAATTTTGCCTACTAGACCACTCCAATTTTAAATGTCACTAAAATACATATATTTATATATCAATGTAAAAGGAGAAATATTTGTCCATGTTCAAATAATATAATTGCCAGTTTCTATTTTCTAAAACATTCTAATGCAGTAAACCATAGGGAGAAAATTATTTTCTCTAAAACCATGGACCCAACAGGTTTGACACTTAATTAACACCCTCAGAACTGATCAGAACAAACGCTTAAACAATGCCAAACAGAATTTTCTGGCGTGAAGCATGTTAGTAGAGTCAGGAACATAGAACCAAGCAATGCTGATGAGAATACATGTTCCAAGCCATCCGTATACAGCCAAAGGTTTTTATTTCCCAGAGGAATGCAGAGATGGAGGCTGTCTGTGGAGAAAAATGGCTGATTGCTGTCAGACAGTTGCGAAAATAGGAAAAAACACCTCGCCAAGAATATCCCGACAGCCACTTCTACTCACACCTCGGCTGTTTCACAGTGACATCCTGACTCTGGCTATTGGTGTTAACTTTTGAGAATTTGACTTTGGGGTGTGTGTGTGTTCTGTCACATACAATCCCTAAACCACTGTTAGAGTGGTTAAAACTGATAGAACAGGTGCTATTAACAGAATCACTGAACTTGTGACACAACGTCAGAAATACAATAGGTGGAAATTATTCACGCATTACAAAGCTGCCAGTAGAGAGCAGGTTTGTGTGCACATTAGCGTGTATCTAGATTTAGTCCTATAATCAGAAAAATAAAAATGCTAAGAGGTTTTTAAAGAAATGTCACAGAAGAGCAACTTGCCTTCATTATCTTTCAGTAAAAGAAAGTGCAAATGTATTTTATTTTAAAGAGCCTCTACATACACTCCACAAAAGGTTCTTTAAGTACTGCCATTACGTTATATGTATATGTTAAGTTTATTTTTCCATTAAAATGATCTTTATATTCATGCATCTCCACATTTACACGTTTCTCTAAAGACCATCTAATGACAGGATCTTTAGGTAAAACAGTAGTGGCTTTTCTATGGCATCACACAAAGAAACATTAATGGCCACCTATATTTTGATTAGTGTAAGAGAACTCTTTTGGTGGTACTGAATGTATAAACATTAACAAGGTTCTTCACATTCACACAAATCATTTACAGACATATGCCTCTGAAAAAACATCTACATAATGGTTCATTGGGGAAATAAATGTAGTTCTAGGGAGTCAGGCTATGGACTCTTTCTTCAGCTTTTTTTAAAAAAAGATTGCAATGTTTTACAGCAGTTTATTCCAATTAAATGTTCATTTTTTTCCTTTAAACTTTCATAAAGTTCTCCACACTCTCTTTTCCTATTTAATCATTCTTTAAAGAAGTAGCCATTGAAAATAGTTGCTGGGAAACCGGAAGTAGTTTTTTTTGTGGCATTACTTTTAGTGCCACGCTGAGATTAAAGGGTGTTCTGGCATCAGCTGAGCTGTCTGCGCCTTTAAAGAATGAAGAAAGTGACTAATTCCAAAATGGTTACTCTCACTTCATTTTCATCACCCTACAAACGAGCACAGGCTAATTACACAAGGCTAAGTATAGCACCTAAGATAATCAATAGCTGAGTGACTGAGCTGTGAAGAAGATGAGAACAGATATATATAGCTTGTTTATTTTCACTAGCAGGTGTCTGTATGGGAGAGAGAGCAGAAAGTCTATCTGATAATTGACATGGCATCTCCAGCATCAAGGACAATAGACACCAGCTATGTACAGTTACGAGGAAAAGGCCTCCAGTTGTAGAAATTAAACAGCGTACAGGTTTTGGACACACTGCAAGAGACCAGGAGGAGCTCACTGACCAAAGTCTCATCAGCAGCATTAGGATAACAACAGAAAAAAAAAGCCTCAAACCAAAATGCAAATCAGAAATTGAAAACTGACTCTAATATACAACGGCAGCTTGTATATAAGGGGGCTAATCTTTTAAAACATACCTACTCCTGTCCTCTGTTTATGAGTTTATTAATAAGCTGTGACTTGGATGGCATCAAAACATGTATAAAAAATAAAGCAAGCAGCACAATGCTGTAGTCATGTCAAAAGAGAAACAAGGTGAGGAAGGAGTTGCGTGGTCTTGTTGTAAATGTCCACCATTAAAGATTCAAACACTTGTTTAAATTATTGAGAGACAGTCTGTTAGCTGTTCCATGGTCAGGTTTCTGCCTCTGTTTGATCTTCTGGGTATTGAGGAATCAGTCGGAATGAGCTCCTGACATTTCTTGTATCATGGCTTACGGGTGGAGATGCATTATAATTATTATAACCAGGAACTGGGAGAAATTGTGTTGACTCATTTATCACACAACTCCCACAAGAACATATAAGAAAAACAAAACTACTGTTTCAACTTGCCCAGATGACAAGTACAGTTAAGTGTACTGATTTTTATGTTGTTTGCATTTGATATCTATGGAACATTCTTTCCCCGGTTGTTTTTTCACTTGCCTGTATTAGCAAATATAGATATGTAATTTAGTTGTGTAACTATTAAACATTTCATTAGATATAAAAACAGTATGACCTGGACCCCTAGACATGTCACAGTCATTGATTTAGTAGCCATAAACCCAAGGGAGCACATCAAACTTGCTCTTTCTGGGTGGAGAATATGGCCCTTGCTCTCAGCCATCACTGTGCACAATACCAACCAATGCAGGTGTCTATTAGCTTATGTAACATAATTGGCTGTCGTCACTTTCCTCCAGAGGTGGTTGTTGTGTTACTGACAGTTCCAAAAGATGGTGCCACAGGCTTTGACTGTGCTGATTTTCAGTTTCTTGTTTTGGTAGAACGTTTCTGTAGGGGTAAGATTAATCCAGGAAGATGGATATTATGAGCTGAAGTCATCATACATCATCCCCAGCCTTGTGATTTGAAGGGACACCACAAAAATGGCAGGATGAACTTCACTCCAGCAGACAGTGGCTAAAAATTAGAAACATATGCATCACTATGAGGAACCTGCTGTGTGTGGACCACACATTGGAGAAAAACTGAAATGACTCTAAACTCATTTTTCACAAAGAAAAAAATGGATAACATGAAAATATTTCTCTCCATTATGTGAAGGCATTTATGTTCATTTTGATTAGGCCTTTTGAGTAGGCCAGTGACTAATTTTGTAGGGACTGCTAGGCCCAAGCATACCACTATCAGTGTTGTGTGGAAAGTGGACAAGCTATTGATTAAATTAGTTAATGCTGTAACAAATATAGGCACCGCCCTGACTGATATCTGATATCCAAGTTTCTGGAGCAGTGAAAGGGGCTTATATGCTATGTTCTTTATAATAATTTGATGTTTTCTTGTTGCATTTCAGATTGCCTCGCACCATGGTGCAGAAGGTGACTGTGACTTTACTTCTCTGGGCTAGCTGTGCTGTCCTCATCCCAAACTGTGCAGGCCAAGGTAAATATCTTCAGTTATCATGTGACAATAAAAACACATCTACTAAGCACCTGACTAGGAAAACACATCAACTAATGATGTGTGCTCCAAATGTATACTAATACTGAGATATAAAATATGCACCTTGTAAAATGGATGAAATGAAATATGTTATTGTGACAAAACCACAACATTGGGATTGGGTTGCATTCCCAAGTCACAATCCAAATGGTATCCATTTCTTTATCACAAACATCTCAAATAAAATCCAACGATGTGCTTGCTTAAAGTATTAATTGCCTCAGTCTGTTAATGAAAACTCTACTTTGACAGCTCTGATGTACAGCTTTCATGAGCAGTAGAATGTGATCCAGTATCTGACACTGGGAGGGGTGTCTGTGGGGTGGAGGGTATACCCTCATGGTGGATACATCTCATGAGAATTCAGCTGTGAAATTCCAGTCTGGGAAGAGAATGTTATTAATCTGTGCCTTGGTCATTAGGATGACTGGACAAGACATAATACATTATGACTGGAGGCATGTGCATCAGGGTGCAAGGGTCAAGCTAAGACGTCCCTAGCAAACTGCCTTTGAAAAGCTCTGACAGCTTTTGGATAATCTCGGCACCTTCTTGCATCTCCTGGGCTAAAGCTAGTGTGCAAAGTCCGAGCCAGGAGATAAGACCTGTTCCTGGCTAAATGTTTTTGTAGGGACCCAAACAGCTGAGCAGATGCTAGAATTGAATGAGCCTTAATTTCATTGGGATCTGCTGACAACTCCCTCAGGCCCAAGGTTCAGTTTCCAGCTCCTTCCTGGCCTGCTCCTGAAGCTTACATAGACAGGCTACTCTCATAGACTCTGCAGCATGTGGATCAGTAGCAAGCAAACTGCCTCTCCGGGGATCAAGATGAAGGAAACCAAACCTGCATGTTTCACTGGCACCAGGGTCCTGGCCACAGCCACAGGGGTGCAGGAGATCTAGGGTTGGATTTCATGGCTAGAGTAAATTTAGCTCTCTGTGGCTTGAACATGAAGCCTGACTGGATCTGCTGAGTGCAGTCCCCCAGAGGTGAGCGAGTAAGACTGCATCCCTTAGGACCCAGCAAGAGAGAGAGGAAATGAAGAGTGAAATACAGGCAGAGACAGCACCTATTTTTTTTTTATCAGTATAAAAGATGTCCAAACGCTCACTACATGGGACAGTATGTATAGGTTAGTGTAGGGAAATGGGTAACACTGCTGCCTTGCACAGAAGAGTATGGGATTTGATTCATAGTTTAGGCAGAAAAACCCTGCTATACCAGTAAATCCTTGGGTAAGACTCCTAACATCTGCATAAGCATCTACATCTTTAACTTGATTTGAAAAAATACAAGCTGCTCTGGATCAGACCATGTGCCTAATGCCATAAATGTTAATCTGAACACCTGAACAACCATTAATGACAACTGACGAAACAAAATTAATTTACCACTGATCAAATTTTGTAGGTTTAAATATTCCCAGTCCTACAGCAAAGGCACAACCTCTAGAAATAGGTAACAGAAGTAAAACTTAGTACCCTTCTGTGTCTTCTGGCAGTTTGTTGTTCCAGTTGGCTATAGTAGCACTATCTGTATAAGGCCACGTGTTCTGAGTCCCATTGTGGGACTGGGCCAGGATGGTATCCCTTCCTTGACTTCTCTGGCTTGTGAGGAGTCCTGCTGGAATGAAAGGCACACATGCTTGTGTCCAGTACTGGGTCATTGAGGGGAAAAAAGCTTTATCATTGCCTCATCTGTCAAACAACGTTATGAGATTTTGCAATTGAGACTAGAATGTTATGCTTAATTCAACACTGACATGGTACGGAATCATTGCCAATGATATTTCAGTAGTACATATAATGGAAAAAAGTAAAAGACAAATTGGCCAGCCATCTCCCATCTAAACATTCATTCATTATCTGTAAGCTCTTATCCAGTTCAGGGTCACGGTGGGTCCAGAGCCTACCTGGAATCATTGGGTGCAAGGCGGCAATTCAATTTGGACCTAATTAGACAGACCAAACAGCCCTAATTTCAACATTAAAATAAAGGCCATGAAGGACTGTCCAGATTTAGCCCAAAAAACAATGTTCATATGACATCCGTTGTTTGGATGCTTTTCAAAATTATCAGCTTTTTAGATGTGAAACACTTCATGGAAGTGTTATGTAAACTCATATACTCACTAACATACACACTCACTAATGTTTGCTCCAGGGGGCTATTTCTCACATCTATGGCATTTATAGAGCCTAGAGGTGAAATACACTGCTTCACATCAAAGACATCACAAGCCTGAGTTCAAACAAACCTACTGGGATTACTTTTTTTTCACATTTCCAAAATTCAGTCTTAGAAATTGGTCCCATAGATCAAGTTATCTTACTTGATCTGCTGCAAAGCACTGCAAAAGTGCAATGAATGTTCACTAGGGAGTCCTGCAATTTATAGCTTCATTTAAAGCCCATTCCATTAGAAATACAATGCAATTGTGTGTAGAACATGCAATTTTCTTACTGACATATTCAAAGGCATTTGAATTGATTTCAGCCAGTTATCACATGACAGCTGTAAATATAACTACATGAAGATAAAATAATTTGACATGGACGCAAACAGCAATGTATTTACTTTCTTTAAAGCTGCAATCAGCTTAAACCAATATTATTTAAAGTTTCTCTGTTTTTAATTGTTATTGTAAAAACTAAGGCTAAGACATCACACAAAAACTTTTCTCATCCAAGTCCATGGGGACACCACAAGGTTAGTGGATGTTAGGTTTGGACATTGGACACTGTGTCCACATATTAATTTATCAGTTCTGCAGACCCTTTACAGGTCAAATGCCAATATTTCCTGGCTTTCAGAAACTCTGAGATAAGCATTTTAAATATCAAAACACTCACAATCTTCCGATGACCATTAAGTCATAAAAAAGTAGCCATCCTGAGCACATGCTGTTTAGTTCTGTTATCGTACCTCCATTTACAACTAATCCACGGCTTTCCCAGCTGTCTGTATTCAGGAGATTACTCTTCCTATTGTTGCTCTGGATTGCTCCAACACTCTCAGATAACAGTTAGTACTTTTCAGCTGTTGCAGCGAAGGTGCAGGAAAGCCAGGCATGCATTGTTCAAGGTTCACTACGCTCCCACGAATACAGGTTTTACTGAGAGCCTGTTTAAATGGAAAATGCCTCCCATACCAGTCGTACTGAATGAGTGGGAGCTTACACACCAATGGAATGGCATTATGTCTCATACCAATTCCGATATTCATACAGAAATAGCCATGATATCCAAGAACTCGGTTAGAAATGAGATGGTGTTTCACCCATGCAGAAAACAAAGAGACCAACACATTACAAAAACATGACCTGACATGATCATAAAAATGTAGTTGAAAATAACAATGAATTGCGATTAAAAATTGTACATATCGTTTATTCATTCAATGCAACTATTGCCCTTTTCACACATAAATTCCAGAGAATTTCTAGAGGAACTCTGGAGTATCAGGTCACAGCAGCTCACAGCAGGAGATTTTCTCAGGGGCGCACTCGCAGTGAAAGATGAAACGCGTGCTTTATTCGTGTACAGAACGTGCAAGAGAAACTCCGGAATTTTTCCCACGCCATTCTCACATGCACTGACTCTGACTTTATCTGGAACATTTACTAGGGCTCGAGGAGGATAATGTCCAGGGAAGGTCTGGGACGAATGTTGCGAGTTGTCGCATTCACACATACAGCTCTTCTGGGTAAACACCGGAATATTTCTGAATTACCTTTCATGTGTGAAAAGGCTGTATGAAATATAAAAGGCTAAAAAAGATCAGATTAGGCAAATTAGCCTGTTTAGATTTGCTATCTTGCTTCCCATCAGTCAATAGCAAGTCAGATTATTTTTCCTTAAGCAAAACATTGGCAGCCACATTAAAAAAGTCAGCTAAAAATGTGCAAACAAGCAATTATGTAATACCTGTGATGGGCTGATTCACAAGGCAAATACTTCTTCTACCTACTGTAAACAGGAGTACACGCAAATCCATAATATTTTTAGACAATCAGTATAATCACTGCAAACACAGAATATATATATATATATATATATATATATATATATAAACATACAGTGCCCAAATAAAACTATGAATCTTAATCTATTACACACTCTGAAAATGTACAATAGATGGGCCAACAGAAAATGTTAAAATTAAAATCTCTTGCATTTATATTTCATTAAAAATTATAAACAGTTGTGGTTTTACTTGCAATGTTGCTGTTTTGTATTTAAATGGTTTTGGTTAGGACAGTGATGATAAAAAAGTTGCTGCCTTAAATATGACTATTCAGGAAAAGGTAAAATGTCTTACACTTATACGAAACATTATGCAACAACTCTCTGAACACCGGTGGGGAAGGGTTTTGGAAAACACTCTGGGGGTTGGATTTTGAATGATGGCGAATTCCAGCAGTGTTGAGACAAAGCTTGTACAGGTGGTAGCATGAGCACATTCCTGTGCTACCACAGCACACGCTCCCCTCGTGTCCAACCACACACACACACACACACACACACACACACACACACACACACACAATGCTCAAATAGACTCAACATGCACCCCACACCCACTGACATAGGATGTTTGTAAAAGACATAAAACAGCAAACCCACCAAACGTCATTCACTGGAAATGTGATTCATTTCTTATAATACAAATCCAGATCACAAATAGACTACTTGCATTTTCCATAACTACAAGGAAAACAAAGCAAACCATATTTTTGGAAGAGATATACATTTAGGAAAAATATTCCCCAGATAATATATATTTTTAGATCTAGATTTAATTTTCTTTCTAAAAATTAATCAGAAATGTTTGGTTCACTCAGGGTTGGACAATATGTAGCTAAAAGTGTGTGGACACCTGATCCTCCAACATTTGTTGTGAAAAGGGGGGTATTAACTGGTAGCTTGGCCCCTCTTCTGTAGCATCAGCTTATACCTTTCTGACAAGGGAGGATTTGATGGTATTCAAATATAAAAATATTTTTGAGATCAAAGTGACTAGTCCAACTCATCTAGAAAGTGTTAAATGGATTTTTTATTAGACCTAGTAATACAATAACTGTAATGTAAATTGAGAATATTTTTTCATTACTTAAAATTTTTGTACATCTCTGCTTTGAGCCTGTGAAACTGGCATTAAGAGTGAAAAAAACTGGACAGGTACTAATGCATTATCTTACATAGCCCACTGCTATGTCTTAAAGGAATACAATGAAAGAATAGGCTTTTGTCTCCTGAGCTCCCCCTACCTGCTGCTGAATGTAATTCACGTTTACAGGACTGTAGTGAAATCAAATCTCACACACACCTCTCTCCCTCACTCACTCAAACAAGAACAGCTCTCACTCTCTCTCTTTCTCACTCACTCAATGAGGGATGTTTACAAATGTAGCGAACGGCTCTGGGGCTCCAGCTGATTTGGAGCAGAGGGAATGTGTGTAATCAAATAAAATAATGTTGACTGCATGATAAAACCCATATATCACTCATAATACACACTGGACCATGTTATTAAAACTAATATGCTAAAAACCGAGCTAATCCAGCTAAAGTAAGCAGGCGCTAGCACTCGCCCTCTTTCATCAGTAACTCTCAAAAAGGACTATAACACTCACCTCAGCAAAGCTTGGGTTCCACCGACACAAAGTGTAACTTCAGTCATTTAATTCACATAGCAACTGGGGAAAAGCACTTATTACCAAAATCGATGTCTAACTTGAAAAAGTGAGCTAATCCGGGTATAGTTAGCAGCTGCAAACACTGCTCATTAACTCTCAAAAACATTATAACACTTTCGTCAACAAAATTATCACTAACTAGCAACGCAACACATGAAAAAAGGGCAACAAAAACTTACTGCACCAACTTGTGTCCTCATGTCTGTTTCAGCTCACTCTACTGTGTAAATTCAGTCCAGTATTTACTCAGTACGGCTGCACATTCTCTCTTTTTCTCTTCAAACTCTCTGCCATATAATGTCCGTACCAGGTATACCGAGCTAGATTCTTCTTGTAGCTAGGCAACCATCCACCTATGAGCTATGTTCCATTAAACGTTACCCATTTCTCGTGAGAGTCCTCGGCCCCATGATTCATTAGTTGCTTAGTGCAGTAAACCAGAAGAGGAACTGGTGTATCTGCCACAGAGGCTCTTTTCTCCCTATTACAGCTCAGTGGAACAATACAGTCGTTTAAAGCTGTAATGTTAAGGTAGAAATCTTACATAGTGTTCCTTTAAGGCTTTCAAACTGATTTCTGCCTGTGCAGAATAAAATTCAGAATAACGGATGCCTTTTAATGCGCCACTCAAGTGGACTAGTCTTTGGGTGAACTGTAATTATGAGCTTCCAACTGGGAAAACCACTCTGAGTTGTAATTACAGTTAAGTTGCAGGGAACTATGGCTGAATGTCTTCCTACTATGAGCAAGCTTAAAACTGTAAAATTTCCATTTTCAGAATTTATTATTAGATGAAATACCAAATATGAAATTGCTCTTAATTCATTGCTTTTACCTAGCAGGTGGATAATGACATGCAAGACGACTAACCATTTGCAAGTCAAAATTCAATGCCTGTGATTGATTTTTTTATTTTTAGCCAATCTAAATGAAATAATTCCAACTGTAGATGACAGGTGAAGTGATTATATGCAGAATCATATGCAGACATCATACATGCATGCATGGCATATCATTTCCTGTAAACATTACCACAATTACAAGAAGTTCAGACAGGGTCTGAATTTCAAATCCTGAATTTCCTAATTTATGAAAGTGGTATAAGTCAATAAACTATGACTTACACAATTTGTGCTTTTAATGTTGAACAGTTTCATTGCACTAAAAGGTGCAATGAAACTGTGCGGAGTGGGGAATTCAAATGAAATGAGGGAAAGAAGGAAAAAAAAGTGAAATGAGCAACATTGCAATTTATCAAAATTTTCAATCAGTGTGCTTGCATTTTTAATTTCTGTAATATTACAGCAGGCCTAGGAAAACACTTCTGTGCATTAACTATTTTTTATTATTACATATCTTAATCTTTTAAAGCTATTCTAAAACAAAACGATGAATAAATATTGTGTAAACACACCTCTTACTAAATGCACACATGCTCAGAACATATTCTGTATGACTGGGTATGTAATTAAACACAAGCGTTTATTATCTGATGAAAAATATATTTCATATTGGCCTCTGGCTGAAGTATATACATTTTCCATTCCTATCGAACGGTAACAGAACCATTGTTAAGAAAATGTTGGAGCCATCATCTTTTCTGAGTCAAACTTTTCCAAAGGAGTTTACTTAGGACAAATCTCCATGTTTTGTTTGTCCACAATCTGCTAAATACTTATACACACAAACAATGGGCCTCATTCATGAAACCTTCATAAAAACACAAGCAAACTGCACGGAATTTACAAGGAAATGGACATTTCTGAAAACATTCTGGCAGATTCATGAACACCGCATAAACACCAGATTATTTTTAGCAGAACGTGTGTATGTTAGTGAATACCAAATGTTCGCAAATTGGGAGGGCATGCACGTTTCTTTATATTTAACATACCATTACCATAATCTCCGCCCATGAATTTCAAATGACTGCCATATAAAAGATGCACTCAAAGTGGAATCGCAATTGTTCTGAGGAGATATTGACATTTTATTGAAGTGCAATAAAATCGGCACCTTTTATTTTCGTTCAATCTATACTTGTTAGGGGAACTTACAGTGAGGCATTAGACGGATTACGCTGCCTAAAGGCTGAGTTACACAGTACTGTGCAAACGTTTTTAGCACCTGAGAAAATCAGATTTAAGAATTTATCTGAGCAGAGTTTATTTGCTTAAAAAAAAAAAAACTAATATTAGAATTAGATACAAATCACATTAATCCAGTAAGTGTGATAATTTGCTTGAATGTATTGGTTTAACCCTTTCCACATTTCTCCTCATTACAGTCCAGTATTATTTCAGGTTTTTATCCAATACCTATTTTTCATGGTTTATTTTTTTATTTTTTAAATATTTAATTATATTAAATCAAGTTTGTTGTTGATTTAACAAATCCATATGATCAAGGAGAGCATCTGGAAACAAACTTTGTTCTTCACACTCGCTCACAAATAAGTTATTTCTAAGTTATTTAGAAGATACATTTGCTTTAAATGGTGATAATTTTAGGGGCCTAAGACATTTGCACAGTATTTCAAGTTCACTGCAGTTTGTCCTGCCCGGTTCTGCTAAGGAAAGCTGCATGGAATCTTAAGAGGTTTATTACACAAGCTTCTTTTATGATTTTGGGCCATTTGAATGTCTCTATAGTCTCTCATAGAGTGGTAAATGCCTGTGGATTCTTTCCAGAGTTAGAAGAGCTCCTTTGAATGTGTTCGTTATTAATGAAGCAAGTTATCAGAGGTGCACAACCGCGCACAGTGACATGACGTGGGCAAAACGCTCCAGTTTTCAAGGAGCCAAGCACAGACAGTGCCTGAACAGATTCGGGAACAGCACAGGATCTGTCGGGACTGCTCAAAGCTGGCTATAAAATGTGCCACAACAGAATGCATCTCTATAGATAACTAAACTGCTAGTCATCACTTTTCGCTAATAAACCATAAACCTGTATCGTCTCCAAAGAAAAGTGCTGTGCAGAGCTGTGTGTTAAATCCAACAGCAGCGCAACATGAGCCATTTAAATTAGAGACACTAAAAACTGTACTTCGTTCTGCTCACGTTTCATGAATGAGGCCAGATATGTTCAAATATATTCATACAACCCATCTAATTACTGAATGTGCACTCATTGCAGATACAGGTGTACAGTTGCACACTAACTGCTTTATAACAAACACAAAGACACAGCAAAAAGAATGAATCACCTAGATGCATGATTTGTCACTTTATGCCAAGCCTCAGATAGACAAGCATAAAGGCTCTTAGAACTGGAGCAGTGGAACTGCATACTTTAAAATGATACAGCACGATCCAGTACCTCTGGGATTAACTTGAGTGGTATTTATAATCTGGAACTAATCAACACACACAAATAATTAACCTCACTAATGGTCTTGTGTGGCAGAATGTAATCAAATCCTCATAGAAATGTACCAAAATCTAAATCTAAATTCTTGCCAGATAAGTAATGGAAAGTTCAGCAGCAAAAAGATGACAAATTCCCTATTAACACCCTTTTTTTCAGAAGGAATACTGGGTGCAGATTTCATGTATTCCAAGTTGAGGACAGAGGTGTGGTTATATAATTGTGTGGGATACGTTACCTTTACACACACAGTTACAATAAACACTGATGCCAAAAGCAATTGGAAGCTAATGAGTTGGTCTGCCAAGGGCTCTTCCAAAGTATCTCTCAATGGTAGCTTGTCAAAACAAATTAACCACCTGACCACAGCTGTCTGTGTGGAGCCTCATGACCAGCTGTTGGCTGACTGCAGACACTATGCAATGTGCCACACAAGCTGTTGAAAAGGAACACCATGCACACGAGTGCTGCTGGTCACATATTTTGAGGGGTCAGAGTTCATCACACTGGAATGTGTGGACTACATCACCAACACAATTACTAGACTACGGCACATCGGGAGGACTGCTCAATTGTTAAACTTATAGATCATTTTTTCGGAGATATTAAAATAAATAGTGTGTCAAAAAATAACAACTCTTACCCATAAAACAGAGATATTGCACAAAGCACAATTTCTCAGGTTAGCCAGATAACTCATGCCCAAAATTAAGATTGTCCAGTAAGAAGGGCTGAGGGACATTTGTTAACTGTGTACTGGATAACAAAGTAATCCAGCACTGCAAAATACCGCTGATGAAAGCAATGTATACAATAACATCATAAATTAAATCCTGATTAATTAGAGAGATTTTGTCATATTTACACATAAATGTCCTATGTCTAAACATGAATGCAAATGTGAATACAAGTATAAAATATGTGAAAAGTTTCACTCAACGTTGGCTTGTGTAAAGACATTTCCTTTAGTGACTGTATAGCAAACAAATCTGAAAGCATCATGTTGTGTTCTTCCACAGAAACATTTCCAACTCCTGCTGTGAACTGCTCATGTGAACTTGGCCATGGGAAGTGTGCTGAAGATGGCGAATGCAGGTCAGTGGACAACAAGCCAAGCCGTATTCAGTGCCATTAACAGTTTCATGAACAACTCATAAGATACAGTATACGCACAAAAGTATTGGGACACACCTCCTAATCATTGAATTGTGGTGATTCATTCAGCTCCATGAACCTCGATTGGATTATTGCAATTATACCACAGTTTGTTATCAATGTTTATTTTTAGGTTTTAAGAAAAAGAGGACCAAAACAAGAGCAAAGAGAAACCAGGCAATCCTAGTTTTGCCGGACCACCATTAGCAATATAGCCATTGTCACAGAGGTGTTTTTCTGGTATTTCAGAAACAGGAAAACCCAAAATACATACCCTTGTCTTTGGAAGATCTGGAGAACCTTTGGTGCTTCATATCAATGTCTTTGTTTACAATAATAACAAATAATAAACTATAAAAAAAAAAAAAAACTTCAGTTGCTGACAGTGTGTGTATGATCATGGTAAGGCCTGTTATTTTCTGTTCATACAAAGCTACAAAACTGAAGGAGTGTTGAGAAGACATTAAAGCAACTCGTTTACCAGAAAGCAACAAGAAAACATTTTAACATTTAACATTTCTAAAACCAAGCACCTTAACATTTTAACAACCAAGTAATCTATACTTGATAAAGGAACAGGGCATCGCTGGGAATTTGATATTTATGTAGCTACTGACTTACATTTCTATAAGGGTCTGAGTGATAAAACTGTGCCTCGTTTATTTTGAGTAAAACCTCGCTCTGATGTTCTGGCTTTAATAATCCCGAGATTCTGTCCGCTTTTGTGTAAAGTTGAACAAAAAGCTGTGCAGGTGTAATTTACTCTTTAGAAAGTCAGTAGCGGTGAGATGTGTCCGTGTATTCGTGTCGTTATAGGGACAGACAAGATAACTTTGTTTGTTAAATATATAGTAGAAAACAAAAGGCTGTGTCACAGAAACATTCTCCAAACATAAAGAAGAGACTATGATAAATATTACCTCAACAACGTTCAACACATTTGTGTTCGAGGCTCCAGTAAAACACTGAGCTCCTCACCACGGTGGATGGTGGACCTACAGCGCTGAAGCAACGAGTGTGTGTCCCAATTCAGCTCTCAATTCTTTGACCCCTTGAACACTTCAACCCTCACGCCTTCTGCTAACCTTTCTACAACTTCATCAAAGTGAACATTTTAATGAAGGATTTAGGGCTTATGGCAAGAAATTGGACGGGGGAAAGCCTGCAGACAGCAAAATCCTGTACATTTTTGGTGATTTAGAAATCCCTGCCAGATGCATTTTTTAGGTCCCAAAAAGAGTACTTGTCTGGGGAAAAGAGGGCATTTGATTACTGAACTGGTACGTAAAATATGGCTGAACTAACAACAGATGCTGTAGTGGCACCATATTAAGTTCTCTCTGTGAAATACAGCTGAATTAACAGTTCCTACTCATGCATGCGCATTTCAACCTTAGGTGTCAGTCAGTCAGTCAGCGTAAATGCCTCTTTTGGCTGGCCTGGTAAACGGTTTGGCCCAAAAAAATAAAATAAATAAATAAATAAATAAATAAAAGTAAAATAAAAATAAAAATAAAAATCAACCTTCTGCGAGGTTAAAATATTTCTATTCGGTTACACATTCCTTTTTGCCATTTTCAACAAACTTTAGCTGCCAAAGCTGCATTTTTCAGAGCTGCTCTCAGACTAAATCAGCAGTAGCGTGAGAGCCAGAGATAACTGGATAGTCAAAAAAAGGTCATGGTCAAGGTCGTTTTATTTATTACATTGCAATTTTTGTTTATTCCAAATCAGAAATTGGATAAATGGTCCACTGTTCTGTAAGTTCTGCCATCTTTGCTAGGTTACTTGTACTTTGTGGAGTAATACCAGAAGAGCTTCTGTCAGAGCGACATTATTGGGCAATATTGGCACTCCTGGAATGTCTCTCAGCCAATCACATTGCTGGATCAAAACTAACTGCGTTAAAATTGCATACGCCTGCCATAATTTCCATTTTCTCCTAGATTTATAACAAAATATTTGGCTTAAATAAGTTTATTCCCTCTGAAAAAGAAAAGAAATCCACGAGAGACCATGAGTGCAGGTATATTCAGAGTCTAATGAGATAATATAAGGAAAAAGTTCAGCATATGAAATGAGGAAATTATTACCAATGTAATAAACAAATACAACCATATGAGGATTATTTGGGCTGTAAATTTCCCTTCAGTAGTAAAGGATCAGATTAAAGGGAACACTATCAAACCAACTAATTATACTGTAGTGAGATGCAGAGCAAAACATGCCATTGGATAACAGCACTGACATTGCAACATGCAAAACTGTAGAGAGCATTTAGACTGCAAAGAACTCAAGCAGTTACTGTTTATAAGCCTATAATGAGGTTGGGGTACAATATGAGGTTGGAGTTGTAATCCACACGAGAAGGATATTTGGTCAGTAGGCGCCGACTGCAGTCATTAAGCTCAAGTGGAGAAATTAGCTGCTCTTAGTCCTGCCATTACTGGTTGCCTCATTACCACCAAATTGATGACCTTTTTCTTACTTTTTATTTTACACAGTTTTAACTCAATTGTAATTATTGCAAATCCCACCCACTTGTACATCCACAATGACACAATGGGGTGGGGGGGGGGGTAGCTGTCATAGTAAGAAGAAAACATTTGTTGTTGTTTTTTCCACATAATTTTAAAATAGCATTTGATGAATGAATGAATATAAAATGTAAAGATTCACTAATTATCAATCTATTCTATTACATTACTTTACATTAGTGGTTTTGAGATGAGAGTTTTGGGTCAGACAGTGACAACTAGCTTCTTTCCAAACTGCTGCCAATTTAACATCACTGGATATCTCCCAATGCATGAGGGAGAACAATATTTTCACAGCTTCTATGGTAGCCAACAGATGGCCACATTATATCACAATACACAACAACACACTTTTGTATCATTTTATAGATATGGCCTGTAGTAGCCAATACACCGACTTTAATTACAAAAAAATCGATTTAGTTCAGTGCAATGTGTGAAACAGTCATTGTAATTGATTGTACTCGTACCATTTAATAAGACACTAATAGCTCTATTTGACTCCTAAATTTTATAAAGCAACAGAAAAAGTGATCATCAGGATATACACAATTATGAAAATGTGTTCAAATATTGTGATGTACATATAATCCACAATAAATACCAACAAGCTGAGTTTGACATTGTTTGGCAGATGTGAGCCGGGATGGGGAGGGCCTTTCTGTGCTGACTGCGTGCGGATGCCAGGCTGTGTCCATGGCTCATGCCACCAGCCCTGGCAGTGCACCTGTGAGGATGGCTGGACAGGCCGTTTCTGCGACAAAGGTATTAGATTAATGTTACACTATATGGATTTTCAAGCTTCAAACTATACTTAGACTTAATGCACTTTATTCCTCTTTATTCTTTACACATCCAGATGTCCATGTGTGCGAAAGAGAGCGACCATGTCAGAATAATGGAACCTGTTTTTTAACGGAATCGGGAGAGTACAACTGCCTGTGTCCTGAAGGCTTTCATGGGAAGAACTGTGAGTTAAAGACAGGGCCGTGCCATAAAACCAAGTGAGTGTTATTACTTTTTTTGGAAATCATCCATACTCATTACCTTAACAAATCTGTCCGTTCATTATTTAGTTAGATATGGACCATTATCTGTCGAAGTGGCCAGCGCTTATTTCTAATCCCTCCAGGAATTTGCATTCACAAAATGATGCAAATTCAAGAAGTCTGCACACTTTCGGCTAGGGCTTCAAATACTGCACAATCATTAAATTATTTACTGATTATTTAATGTTACTGCTCTCTGGATGTTGTAATAATAAAATGACTGTAGAAAATAGAAAGGTAGGTTGAGTTTGCACAAATCTGTTTTGAATTAGATTCCCAAAAATCTTCAGATATATAATTATTTATGATAATTCAAGAGCCTGTGTGTTTCCTTAAATGCCTTTTCTTCATTCCTGCTCTATTGCTGCAACAACCCAGCAATAGATATGAGCATGCTCACTGGCACAAGCAGTGCAACAGCCTGGTCAATTCTGCAGCCTCTGGAGAGCAATCATGTAATTCAATGGGCTCATTACTGGCCCCGTAAGAGCTCGCTAATACTAACAGACTGCAGCCTGGCCCCTACTGTTCTCCCCAAGTGGACCAAAACTGATGAACTGAGTGGTTTCCAGGGAAACCACAGTCACAGGGAGGATGAGGTGTTGCAAACTACTGGAGGAACATATTTAATATTAGAATGGCATGTGATTCATGAGTAGTTACTAAACGCAAATGAATAACATCATGTTGATTTGCTAAAGAGATAAAAGCTCATTTGTGCTTGTCTTGTTTTACAAATGCAATCAGACTTCCTCTTCTGTGATTAAATGGGCCTGTTCGGTACTTGTTTTGATGTATCTCAGGTCCCCTTGTAAGAATGGAGGTCTCTGTGAGGATTTGGGTGGCTATGCACGAGAGCTCTCCTGCCGATGTCTGGTGGGTTTCACGGGATCTCGCTGTGAAACCAACATGGACGACTGTCTGATGCGTCCCTGTGCCAACGGTGCCACCTGTCAGGATGGAGTGAACCGCTTTTGGTGCTTGTGTCCCGCTGGTTTCACGGGTCGTTTCTGCACTGTCAACCTGGACGACTGCATCAGTCAGCCCTGCCTTAACGGAGGCCGTTGCATAGATCGTGTTAATGCCTTCCACTGCCAGTGTCCCCACGGTTACACTGGACGAACTTGTGAAGTTCCGCTGAGGGTCAAGGTGCCCCAAACGCAAGCTCCGCATAGGGACTTTGGCTTGGGAGAGGGAGGTGCTGCACTGAATGGGTTTACCTCGAATAAGCCGGATACTCCCACATTAGGAAACCGCTCAAAGGGGATTACAAGCAGTGGGGGAGAGGACCGTTTGTTGAAGATCTCTGTGAAGGAAGTGGTGACCCAGAATGCAGTGTCAGGACTCTCTGAAGAGCAGCTCATAACCGTGCTGGTACTGGGGGGTCTGACTCTGGCTGTTGTGGCACTTACAGCTGGGCTGGTGCTGCGAGGACACTGTCAGGCCTTCTGTGCCTGTAGCCAGTGCAGAACAGCAGCCTCACAACAACAGTCATTCCAGCAATGCTGCACGCAGCAGCACCACCTGGTTTCCACTCAGCAGGACTGCAAGATCAGCTTCCTCCATGCCCCAGCTCCTCCTCCTGAGCTGGAGAAGAAAAGACTAAACACAGAGGTCATATGAAGCCAGTCCTTCCACGTGAGTGCTAGGAAATAAGACAAAGGCTGCTTGATTTCTCTTACTGAAGATGAAGATCAAGATTAAGGTCAAGATCAGGATCAAGAAGAAAACTATCATTCGTACCATATACAAGCATATAGTATATGTGACAAAAAAGTGGGACATGATTCTGTTCCTGACCAAAATGGCCTGCTCTGTAGGCAGTCAATCACCAAGTGAAGGAGAAGATTGGAGGGTACTGGTCAACTTTTCAGATTACAAGCAATCCTTGAGTGACTACAAATAAGAAGCTCTCCTCAGAAACAAGGGAATAGCACTTGAGTGACCATCATTGACTCAGAGTTGCAATGAGTGGAGCACACAACAAGTGTATGGAAGCATAAGGACTCTGGGTACCTTTTTATGACAGGTTTATCCAAATGGACCCAGGACTACAATTAATCAAAATGTTGTACCATTTATACAAAAAACTTGTACAACCTTAGTATTAACAAAGATATTAATGTCAAGCTGTTAATTAATTTAATTTTTAATAACTGTATTTGACACAAAGTGATTGTGAAGAATTATACAGACAACCTTTTTATTTTGTCCAAAATATAGAATATTCTCTTTTGGAAAAAATTATGATGAAATATTGGGATGATTTATAAATGTACAAATGCAAATGTGGTTTTTGTACAAATAACGTAAGATGTATTTTCAGTGTCACTGTTAATGTGGCAACTTTTATTCAGTACTCTCTTAAGATAAAAGCACAGGAAAGCTTGTGAAAATGTCCACTGATGCAGTGATTAACAGTATTTAAATGTAAATCTAATTTATTTCTGTAATTTATTGGTATAATGTGTATATTGCTATATGTATTTTTGATACAGACTTGAGTGTTTTACAAATGTAAACTGAGGAATAATTTAATTTTCTTGTTTCAAAATGAAAGCAATACAGTGGCCCCAAAAGTATATGGAAACGTTAATGATGGGTTAGTATTATACAAACTGTTTAACAAAAACTATTTGTGTGGAGTGACACTGGAGAACAATTCCAACCAGACTGCATTATTAAGTGCTATAAAGTGCCCTTGGTTGAAAAGTCCAAGACTGCTGCAGTTTTTCTCAGAATAGTGTCATAAGCTTGTGTTTATTGGAGGGATCATGATCTTTGAAGTGTAAAACCAGAGGAGTCTGCTGTGTGTAAATCTGTAAAGAGACTGCTCATAGAGTAAAGAACTAATACAAGAGCCACATTTTGAAAGCATATTTAGCCAAAAAGAGAATTACAGTCTTGAGGTTTGTGAATAAAATAAATGCCATTTTTGTTTCATAGCACAATGAACATCATTCATGTCACTGCCAGAATACAACTTCATCCAAAAGGTAAATGTACAGAAAGAGTAAACAATATTCTTAATTTGTATTGGAAGTTAACGCAACATTATTTTCCAACTAAATTTCAGTAGGCCCATTTATTTAGGTTTAAAAGATTTATACAAGGGATGACATAAAAAAATTAATGAATGAAAAACAGGTTTAAGGTCGTTTGTGTAACAAAGGCAATATATTTTTAAGTGCTATTTTCAAATACTTTTTGGGGCCGTTGTACATCAGAAAATAAAGAAATAAAAATGCAAGATAATTGGTTACTTTTCATTACAAAAAAACACAATGCAAGCAAGTCTTTTATAGTCATAATATAATTGTCTTTGTTCTCATATTCCTCTGTGGTAAGAGACTGACAGAGGGACATGACTTACACATTTAAATAGAAACTTAAAATGAGCTTGAATGTAGTGTCTCAGCAATGTGACAAAGAAGAGGGCAACCTCAAAGCAGCAGTAGGCTTCATTTACATTCAACAGTTTCCTTAAAGAGATTCAGATCACAAGCAAATTGGGCATTTATCTCAAAGTATCAAAAGACTGACTGACATCAGACAAGTTCTGGCAGGAAAACAACAGGGATTCTGTATCAGCCATGCAATTACAGTCACACAGTTAAAGTTTATGTAAGAATATGACTAAAGCAGTTACTTTGGAATATTTTTTATTTCTTTTACTTTAGCAGGAATGCAAAGCCACCCAAAATCAAATGATTACCAAAAGCAGAAAGCCTACCCTTCCTGTGTATGTGGTTTGTCCCTATTACTGTTCCTTCTTGCCTCAGAATCTGCCTAATCATTACTTGCTAGGAATGAACTGGGGTCTCGTCCCACCCTGACACTAAATATCCCACACAGGAAGTGAGCACGGAGCCCAGGAATAAACTGAAACTGGAGTCCACATTAGCTGCTGATAGAACTACTAGTATCAGTCACTCACAGAGCATGACAGTATGGCACGCGCACACACACACACACACACACTGCACTGTCCCTGAGGATATCCTGCCTCATATTCAATTTATAATTTAATTTTGAAGTAATATATATATACACTCGGTAAATTATATAAGCTACACATAAGCGTACAAAATAAAACTGGTTTGTGTGTCCTCTGAAAGTAAAACATGTTGCCAAGTCGTCTTCCTTTCTATCTTTGCTTAATATACTGTAGCATACTATTTAAGCACTTCAGAATCATGTATTGTAAAAACCTAAAGAATGCCTAAGCAGGACTGTAACAACTAACAGACAACTAACATTAAAGATTTATTATAAAAAAAATAGTTGGTAATTATCTATCATCAATTAATTGTTATTTTGTTTATTCCATTTTACATAATCTGTATTTATACACACACATTTACTTCCACGCCATGAGGGAGCAGCAGACCAGGGCTAACTGTCACCCTCTGTGCTCCTAATGCTTCTTTCTCAACTGAGGACTACACCAGACACTAAAAGTGGCTACAAGTGGATGTGCCCTGATTAGTCCAACTTTTGTATTTTATTTACTGCCTAAGGGTCTCTTCTCTATATCAGTCAACATAGTTTTAAGAAAGAGAGCCAGCCTTTGCCCAGAACATGTAACCTGTTCACATTTTTGCTCTGTAAAGAAAACTCCTCTACAAAAGGAAGGAGTGGGTCAGTTGGCAAGTGCCAATTCGGCTGCGATTTCAATTATAAAAATGATATTTAGTTGCAGCCTTATGTCTTGTGTTTTTGATGCCTCTACGGAGAGTGCTTTCAAATTGCTTGTTAAAACTGTGATCTCTCCTGAGATTAACTGCCTTTATAACTTAAGTTTATCAAATGCTATTCATCAAAATATGTGTACTACAAATTGCTTCTGTATGGCCAGTGGGGTGACTCTGCGTGTGTGTGTGTGTGTGTGTTTGTGTGTGTGTATATCCATGTTTCTGCTAAATTATTTACTTTATATTTTATTAAAATATTTCATTCTTATTACAGACCATTCTTCAGGAAAGAGCATATTAAAGAATTTTGTGATAGTGGTCCAAGGTTTACTGAAATATTCCCTGAAAAAATAATACTGATGTAAATATAAGCTTTTACAAACGTGTTACTGATCTGTACCTTATTTTTAAAACAAATTCAAACTTTTCAATAAATCAGCAATTTGCCCATAATAGATTTTATTGTCTTTATAAAATACTTGGGATTATTTTAGAAATTTAAATTATTTAAATTTTTGGGAAATGGGAAAAAATATAAATGTAAAATATAAATAAAAAAAACACAAATGTCAAATGTTTTTATCACTACTTAATCTGAATACTAACCTAATTCACAGTGACTGCCGTAGATTACAGTTATAACAACACTTTAATATTAAAACCAATAATACAACATTTTAAAGTTATGCATTTTTATTTATTCATTTTCTGTAACCACTCTTTTCAGTTCAGAATCCTGGTGAATCCATAGCCTACCATGAATCACTGGGTGCAAGGCAGGAACACACCCCTGTGGGGGTGGCACTTCATCACAGGGCATTACACATTCACATCTATGGACACTTTGGAATAACCAATCTAACTACCACTTTGTGTTTTTGGACTGTGGGATGAGCACCTGGAGGAAACCCACACAGACACTGGGAAAGAACACAAACTCCTCAGACAGAAACCTGAGGCAAGGTTTGAACCCCTTGACCCTGGAGTTGTGTGAGAGCAATGCTATGTGTTGTGACACCATGCCACCTTAAGAAATTTTATCTAAACTTCTTAACTAGTTTTAATTCATTAAAAATGATTATCTAAATGTATTTTAATCTATCTTAGTGGATTTGATGAATAATATTAGCTGAATGCCTATTGAATTAGGTGCCTAGAACTGGACAATATTTAACACAATAAAATGTGAGTTTCAACGTTATTTTTTGGTGAGTTCACCAAAGTATTCCTCCAGGATACCTTCAATTTCCTCTTCAGCATAATCCCGTACCTTAAACACACAGCCTTCTGACCCATCATCAGCTCCTCGTATCATAGCAGAGAGCACTAAAGAAAATGGAGAAAATGATGTGATGTGAAGAATACATTAATATGTTCATGAATAAAGAAAGAGTTCTAAAGAACTAAAATGTTGCTAAATGTATTTTGTATTTTGCAACATTACTGTCTAGCAAAGTAATTAGTTAAAGCACCGTTTTACAGAAAAAAATCAAACAAACAATAGTTTTTGACTTAAAAACACCAAACTTTTCTTGAAAGCAATGGATTTTTGGCACAAAAATTCCTTTCATAAGGTTTATAAAATGTGTAGTGTTCTCCAGTGAAAAAGTTTGTTTTCTACAAATAGCCTAAATGAAAGGCAAAAGAGGCTTAAGTACTGAACTGAATAATATAGCATTTTGACTCACGCAGGTAAAATATACAGGTAATTAAATCACCTCTGCCAGAAGAGGGTCTGAATAAACACAGGATCCTCTTGTTCATGGCCACAGCCCGGCCCAGTTCGTATCCCACCCCCAAAGAAGGTTGTGTCACCTCAGCAACTATGACTTAAAAAGAAAACACAAAGAAAAAATCAGCATAGCAGCTTTCTCAGAACAGCCAGGAAAAGATTTCCTTCTGATCACACAGAAATAGTATTCCTCACTGTAAAATGTTTATTCTTTTCTTTCTAACCTGGAATAAGTGGGAGAGTTCATTATATGAGATTGAATGGTCACCAAGAAGGGGTGAGGAGTTTTATATAAAAACTGCACCTTTAGTGGCTTATGCTTAAGAGTGAGTTCTGAATTGCTGTTGGTGTCCTTCTGAGACATACTGTAGCTAGCTTATAATTGCATATACTACTGCTAGTTTTATTAGAGTTGATTTTGCACTGCTAACTTTGATAATTACCTGTTGGTGTTTTGTTGTAAATGTATTGCTTTGTTTATGTAAAACATTAAAAAAACACACACAATCTTACAAGGGGAATGTAACACTCATGACATTTGGTGAAATTCAAAGTCCCTCTACACAAAGCATGGGGTAAGTAATGATTGATACCAGAAGGGTGCTGGATCGATCTCCAGGAAGGGCAGGAGCATCCATGGCTGAAGTGTCCTTGAGTAAAACACTGAACCCCAAACGCTCCCTGGCTGCCAACCATTCAGGGTGTGTTTTCAAAGCCCCTAGTGCACTAGTGTGTGTGTTCACTGCCACAGATGGGTTAAATGTGGAAGACACATGGATAAATGGATCTTACTCACAAAGACACATACCAGAATCCATGCTTACATCTGGAAAAATCAGTGAAGTCAGCAACTAACACTTACATACAATGATGGTGAAATACTACATGTCAACAGGTGTCCAGAGAGTCTTTATAAAGACTCAATATAACTACTTAAAAGCATGTCGGTTGCTGACACTTTGCTTGCAAAACCTCTATACAAAGCATTGGCTGATAGAAGTTGTCAGTGCAGAGGACCAAAACATAAACCTAAGGTCACTGTGCTTAATGCCGCGTGTTAGACCAACAATGAATTATGGAGAAGTGGATGAACATTTCTCAAACTTGGGGACTTAGGACGTATAGTGTATTATTTACAACAGCTTCCTGTAGGCTAGTTGAGCTATGAAGGAAGATAGAGGTTAGTGTATTCAGCATATGTTCTACTATCAAACTCTCACCATCAGATATATTCAGCCACTCCATATCTCTGTCATGAATAGCCTTGTCTCCGTCCAGAACAGCATCCTCACCTGAATCAGGAGAACACAATGTTTAGCCATTGCTGGGATACACAACATGTTCCTGGTGAATTCAATTTCTGAGTAATATTTAAAAAAAACACTTGGTTGTGCCGATTAGAAATATATGTAAGATGGAATTCACCAGGTCCTATTAATTTTTATATAATGCTCCACTGCTCTTGCATTACTGTAAAGAAGGCGGTTTTTAATGATATAACTATAACCACAACATGTTTAGAATATAACATCAAGGCTTTATTTACCACAATGAACACCGCCTGGAGTTCTACCTCTAAACCAGCACTACCTATGCTTTAAAGGCAAAACCCAGCAACAAAACCAATTTCGGGGTTTATGGCTGATACTGGCGGAGTTTTTGTCGTGTGTACTGGCCGTGTTTCTTTTCTGGAGTCTGTGAGGAGTTCTGTACTGACTGTAGCTGCTAGTGATAGATACCTCTCTCAGAGAGTGCACTGTGGCTCACGTGTTCAGTCAACACTCTCCCAAAACACTGCAACTTCTTCACGATTCTCTGATAAACCTCCACGTCCTGCCGCCCTCCGCGGATACTGCCGCAAAAATAGATCTGCATTTCAAGAACTAAATCAATGACTTTCTTAATTGTTCCTAAACAGAAATATGTTTAACTTGCTCGGTTCCTGTGTGTGGCTCTGTGCTCTAGCGCCACCCCGCGGCTCAGTCGAGTTTAACAACAAATACGACCACATCCCGAAATAAAAACGCCTGACCAAATACAGCAAATTCCCAATTCTTGCACTTTCTTAAACACAGAAAAACAGACCGGACAGTGGCTGTTTTTCTCATTCTCTTTTTGGCGCCAAAAAACTCACGAACCCAGAGCAGAGTCTCTTCCCACCCTCCCGGCCATTCACTCAAAAACAAATCAGCAGATACGCAAAAACAGGTATTACACAAAGCGGGAATTCTTACCCCAATAACGTAAGCCCAAATCTGTACAGCAGGAAACTTCATTGGGTTTACGTTACAAGAAAACCTGCTTTGCGGAACAGCCCCCAGGTGTCGCCCGAGAGGGAGACCACAGTGAACTGGGCCGAGTGGAGCTACGCGGCTAAAAACGACAATTACATTTATAGTTATAGTTATAGTTATAAAAAGACACCCTGCCACTTTAGAAAGGAAATTGGCGCATTTTATTATAATGACAATGGTCCTTTTAGGATGGTTCTGTTTCTTTACAGTTTTGTCCTGGACTGAAAGCTCAGTGGTCACAGTGAAGAGAGATGTTAAGGAGTATGGCCATTTTAATTTAAGAAAATCTTTAGTAATTGCTATTCAACTGTCAAGTGCCCTTGCAAGACATTAACACCTCTCTTGACTCTAAAAGCAATTGCCCTAGCAACCATGAGAACGATAGGAAGAATCTAACCCATAGCAACCACCTACAACTAACATATCAACCACGAACAAAATGTTTCAAACTGAGAGTGACCACAGGGCTTAAAACACGCAATAATTCTGCATTTTCTCCTGGCTTCAACATAGACCCACACTTTAGAGTCTGGTGGTCTGTTACTGGAAACCCTTCCGAGTGGCGTTTCTCCTGAAAGGAATATCTCTGGCGTTTCCTGACGTAGGTATCACACAATTTCCGCTTCCTCGAGGAAGACCGAGTTAGTGACAGCTTCTGTTTTTCTGTTAACGGATAAAAGAAGAAACAGATCGGAAAAACGCACACAGCAGGGAGACGGAGAGTGTTTTACTGCTGGCCGAGTAACCGCTGGACAGGTAGGGTCAATGTCGTTAGTTTGTCACTGAAAATGGTGTCCGCAACGCGTTGTTTTGGATCTCTCTCTCTCTCTCTCTCTCTCTCTCTCTCTCTCATTACAGTAATTCAACCGGCAAGGTTTTAGGGGTACGTTAAGGGGGATTAGTGTTAAGCCAGTACGGTAACGTAAATGGTAGCTATGTGTAATGTAATGCCACCAATTAACAGACACGACATTGTTTGTGTTTTCGTGTTTGTGCTTGTGTGCTTTCTCGCGCGGGGCTATTACATTTACTTAGTGATACTGAATTACTTACTTGCTTACACACACAAACACACTTCGGCTGAGTGCGGTGCTGTTAAAAGCTGAACCGAGTTAAATCAGTGTGACAGTCCTATATGGCTCCCTCTTCACAGATCTGAACAACCGGTTCCTACACCTAAACACTGTAGAACATATCCTATAAGGAGACTTCTCGTTTTGGGAACTGTGTACACCAGGGGTGCCCAACTCCAGTCCTGGAGGGCTGGTATCCAGCAAAGTTTGGTGATTGCTCTGCTAAAACACACCCCTTAAACCTGGCAATTAATAGATGAGATGACTCAGGTGTGTGTGAGCAGAGGTATAACCAGTTTGCCCTCCAGGATTGGAGTTGGGCACCCCTGGTGTACAGAGTTCTGACACATAAGGTGTCAGAAACATGGAAACCACTGGAACACAGTCAGCTCACATCTCTGTGAACATCCCTGTGAGTTTGCACCATTGAAGTTGCAGTAGACAGTTTCAGATGCAAACACGTTATGGAAGGTTTGTCTGTCAGGTTTAGCAACGTGCTTTTCATCAGTGTTTCCTCTTTTTGTGTGTACAAACATAGGCCTGCAAATCTGAACTTGGAGTCTGTGGATGGAAGTGGGCAGGGCCCAAGACATGGGTCCAGAAAGAGTGTTACCGAGCTCAGAGGATGACCTGGTGCAAGACCGGACCTCAGACACAGCCGTGGCAGAGGAGTGGAGTGGCGAGGATATGGAGGAAGAGGATGGAGGAGCCGGGGACGAAGATGAAGACAATGGGGGATATTATTATCAGCCACTGAACCAGGACCCAGATGGCATGAACAGTTCAAACATGGAGCAAACCGATGAGGGAACACATGCAGAGCAGCTGCAGGACGTCCAGGACAGAATAGAGGTATGGGTTTTCACAGGGTTAAATATTGTTTTATACAGTAATACCATGTTTCAGTTTTTTCCATTAAAGGTATTATTTGTTATTATATGAAATTTGTTAATAATGTTATTTCAGATTGTGCTGAAACTTGTACCAGGATTTCTTTACCTTGGTAAGGAAAAGAAGTAGGATTTGCAATGTCTTCAGCACAAATGTACAATTTTTCTGTACTGTTATTGTACAGTACTTATTTGTAATCCTAATGGTTAATATTTATTTATTTGTGTATAAGTAGAAAAGCCTGTTTTTACCCCTTTACCCCTCACTAATAATTCAATATAAATGGATGAATAACCATTGCAAATTAAAAAAAAAAAAAAAAACATTGTTTAATTTAATGTATTATCTAATGTTCTGTGAAGCAGACGCAAAGGAATTGAATGTTACAGATGTACAGTTCCTAGTGCTGGGTGATATGAGCACAAATCAATATCATGATTAATTGTACATTTTACCACGATTATGAATAATGGACAATTATTTTGGTTTTGTATTTTTGACCCTCATAGTTCAGTGGTGAGGCTTGTACTGTAAATATGCTCTAGTATTAAAGCTGGGACATTTTTTCTAATGTTGCTGGCAGCTTGTTCCTCTCTTGCTTTTTGAGCACTGTTTGTTTGGTGTGATTGCTTTGGTCGCTGAAAATTTTTTCTCAGTGTTTACATTTGACTTGACTTTGTGATTTGAGTGCTGTGTTTTGACTACGATTAAGACGACACTGAGCAAACACTGTGGTTTTTTTTTTTTATTTCCTTTTGGTACTAGAGTTGCTTGGTCTGCCTCAGCGTTTAGGTTGCTTCCATGTGGCAGATAGGGGCAGAATCATGTGACTGTGTCTTCTGGCAGTTTGTTGTTCCAGTTGGCTATAGTAGCACTATCTGTATAAGGCCACGGGTTCTGAGTCCCATTGTGGGACTGGGCCAGGATGGTATCCCTTCCTTGACTTCTCTGGCTTGTGAGGAGTCCTGCTGGAATGAAAGGCACACATGCTTGTGTCCAGTACTGGGTCATTGAGGGGAAAAAAGCTTTATCATTGCCTCATCTGTCAAACAACGTTATGAGATTTTGCAATTGAGACTAGAATGTTATTCTTAATTCAACACTGACATGGTACGGAATCATTGCCAATGATATTTCAGTAGTACATATAACGGAAAAAAGTAAAAGACAAACTGGCCAGCCATCTCACCCATCTAAACATTCATTCATTATCTGTAAGCGCTTTTCCAGTTCAGGGTCACGGTGGGTCCAGAGCCTACCTGGAATCACTGGGTGCAAGGCGGCAATACACCCTGGAGGGGGCGCCAGTCATTCACAGTGAAACAGTCTCACACCTACAGACATTTCTGAGTCACCAATCCACCTATCAACGTGTGTTTTTGGACCGTGGGAAACCGGAGCACCCAGAGGAAACCCATGCAGACACTGGGAAAACACACCAAACTCCTCACAGACAGTCACCCAGAGCAGGACTTGAACCCACAACCTCCAGGTTCCTGGAGCTGTGTGACTGCGACACTACCTGCTGCACCACCGTGCCGCCCCTGAAATATTCAGATTTTGTAAAAATAATAACAATGGATTAGTAAAATAGATTTATCAAACAGCTTTTTTTTCTTGATTTCCATACTTGGACTCATTAGAACTGACAATCTACTTCTGAACTGAATGTTTCTGCAGGAACACCTTCATTGCTCCATGGTCCTACAGTTCTGAAAGTGACAAGCCTTGATTTAAAACTTTATGATTATGTGATTAACAATACCTAAAAGTTCAAATACTGGCAATCATAGTAAACCCTCGCCGATAGTTTACTGACATTCATTATCTATCCTGCAGGCTATGGGTTTGTTCCTTCCTCAGCCCCCACCTCCGGACAGCGATGAGGAGGAGGATCCCGAAGGAGCTGCTGCACGACGGAGTCATGCATCCATTCCCATGGATCCTGGTAAGCAGATTTTCTGAGGATTATACTAGAAGGGTTGTTGTATTTAAATGTTCACTCATTTGCCTTGCCATTGTTCACAGACCATGTCGAGCTTGTGAAGAGGACCATGGCAGAGGTGAATTTGCCAACGTTGGGGATCCCTGCCTGGGCACAGGAGATCTCCGATGACCAGTGGAAGGACATGGTCCAGAAAACACTTCAGTCCCGACAGAGCTCTGCGAGCCTCATACTGGAACACAAGTGAAACCACCCAAGGCCTACTTTGTTTCCTCCACCTAGAAGTTCACATTCATAAAACCTGGAGCCAGTAACAAGGCTGAGTAATAACATATGCAAATATTTCACTTTTTGATTTGTTGTTGGAAGAAAACTACACCCTACAGACAAAATTTAACTTCAGCATTCTACAGTCATATAGTAATAATGTACCATATTGCTGCATGAACGTTCCTGAGGTACCTCGGGATTAGTCAAGGTGAATAGCCAGTGGGCTATGTGTGCCCCCCACCCCCAACTTCACATTTAACAAGTGTTAATTTATTTATATCCCAGCCTTTTTTTCTGCATACAATCTATTGACTCATTTCAGTAATGTATGTTTCACGTGTAGTTGCCTTTAAAATACAAACTTTATCCCAAAATCGTTAACAGATCATTGTATCAAGTTTGTCAATCTGCTTATCTACTAATAGTGATTGTGAATTTGAATCTTTTGAAGCTTTGTGATCAGTTTGCGCTGTGTGTGTGCAGCATCCCACACGTTCAGAAACACTTTTTTTTTCCACTTTATTTTTGGTCTGTACATACATGAACATCTGTACAAAATATGACTTTCATACTATGTAATGCTCTACCTAAATAAAGTACAACATATGTACATATGACTTGGAAAGCAGCTTAAGATTAGTGTCAGACACAGAAAGGGCACTGGGAAGGAGAGGGAGGGGCAAGTGTGGAGAGACCCATACTTTCATAATTTCCCTCTACTGTGTTTGTTAGTAGGTGCCAGACAGCACATGCTTAATCCACAGGGCAAGGCTGATCAGCAATTGGGACACTGGAAAGATGTAGTTGTAGGTCAATGCTGTTGAAAGCCTTTTAACAAGACTAACAAGACCAGATCTTTTAAATCTTAATGCTCCCTGGAGACGATAACTCATGAAGGCTCCGCAGTTTGAACTGGTTTTGCCAATTACATTCAGAACTGTTCCGTTGAAGTCAGTGATTACAGTGTGAACACTGGTAAAGGACTGCACCACATTGTGTTAAGCTGACCTCAGATAAGCGTAGATGAAGCAAGTGTTGTGTTGTCTGGCTGCCTACTTAAGGAGTAAATATTCTCTTGGAATGATCAGAGCAGGTGATGCTTCACAACAGAAAGGAGCTGGTGGAAGCAACCGAAGCAACAAGAAGAGAAGAAATTACGTTTTTGTAAGAGGTAGAGGGAAAATCATAAAAGATGTGACAAGCAAGGGTGCAACCCTAAGCAATATACAATACAATATACAATACACAATTATTTGCAACAGTAACTGTAGGCTGTCTGTTTCCCCATATAACCAGCCTGGGAAAGTTAAGCAAGCATTTTTCTTCTGTATAGTCCTAGCGAGAGGATTGTATAGCGCTCAACCGTACACATTTCAAGTGCATGTTTCTTTTTTTCCTCTTTATCTTCTTTCTAAAAATATTGCTTAGGCATTTAAATGCATAATCTATTAAAAGTAATGGCAAGCAAGGTATGTGGATGAGAAGGTGAGTGAAAAGATCCCCTACACTTACTCTGCACTAACCCTTCCCATTCCACATCAAAGACTTGGTGTCAAACAATAGAAAAACAAAAGACAAAAGATCAGACTAAGAAATTAGAAGAATTTAACGGAGCTCTTATGATTTCTGGGGAAGCAGTTACAAATCAATTAACAAATAAAAAAAAAAATAGGTATTTAGCCACACACCAAATGGTGGAATCAAGTAGGGTGTAGCTGGTAGCTGTATGGCATGTTTTCTTAAAGACAGAAATTGAGACACAGCATTGCCCTTTGGCAGATTGATCATGAAACAAGGAATGATTTGCTGGTGTAAGTCAGAGGTCATCACTTTGATAAAGGAACCAATACTGTGATCTTCAGTGTGTAAACAGATCACTATTAAGGCAGGAAAAGGATTAAACCTCACATCCTGCAATGACAATATTTTTGAACCATTTTTGTGACCAAAACTCCCATTAAAGCTAGAGTATGTAATTATGTACAAACCAGAAAGTTTAAGCAAGTTTTTGTAAATAACCAAATGAAAAAAATATCACCCACTTACGATGAGCCCTTCTTCAATAACCACCCTCCCCCCACACCCCGAAAACACAAAAACACACTGCCTGAATGCATCTGGATGAGATGAGTGTTGAAAAGAGGAATGCAATGCATATTTCCCACCTTTTTTCTTTGTTGAGAAATGCAGACTGTTGAAGGTATTTGTGTAACTTTCTATGCCATTCCCGTCTAGCTTCCAGCAGTGTGTAAAGCCATGTGGAGGACCACATGCATGCGGGCAGGTCTTAAGTTAGGTAGGTATACAGTCAGGTAAGCCACAAAAAAAAAAAAAAAAAAAAAAAAGTTAACTTTTTTTTAGGTTTTTTTTTTTTTTGGACCTGTGACTGCCAGACATTTTTTCTTTTATCATAGTTTGTAATTTAATGTTTGCTATCAGGATGCGAATATTTTAAAAACTGAAAATTACTGTAAAATAAACGACCTACACTAAGTGCTAACCATTTAGGCTACATTTACACTGCAGATCCCAGTGGCCCAGAAGTTTCTGACCAAATCTGAGGTTTCAGGTTGTTGACAAATTTAAAAAAATATATTATTTGTGTCCTACACTAATCTGAACAAATCACACATAACAGGTTTTTCTTGGTCCACACAGTGTTAGAACCGTCTTATTTAATGCCAAATTTGAAGCATTTTTCAGTTACATAAGACGTGTAAAAATGAGTGTCACAACTGATTCTGTTCTGTCCTTGGTTAAATATTTTATTAAGAAAAGCCATAATTCTTACACAAATTAGTAAGTGTGACCATTATAGATACTCGTCCCTTAGTAAGAGTGAAATAAAGTGAAGGGTGCTTGTTTGTGCTTAGAATGATTAAATATACTGCAGTGGGATGAACCTTTTCACATGAAACCACCCAGTTTTTAAATAACTACAGTCAATGTTCGGCAGTCAGACATTTTTTAAACATTTAAATCCATTTATTTAATAAATTATTTTGTAATTAGACTACCTGTTAAAAGGTGAAGAGCTGTGTTCATGGACAAAGAATTTTGAGAAGCTGGAGAATACTTGTGCTGTCAACCAGCACCTGCCTACACTGTCCCCCCTGCAGAACAAGCCTCAAGATTTGGAGGTTCACACAGGAGTTTTTCTTGCCACTTTCACCTTGGCAGCACACATCTGTCATAAATATATAAATATCATTACTTGACAAAAATTGAATTGAACAATGCTTCACATGGTATTCTTCATTTTAATAACAGGAATAAAAAATGGTATGTTTGATTTTCATTGTAAAGTTCATACACAGGCCACTGAGAATTGTTTTTTTCAAAAAAAAAATTACAGAATATAAGCAATTTAGTTTTTTCTTTGTAAAAGAAAATGCAATTGAAAGGAAAGAAAGCACAAAAGGGCTATTTGTGAGCAAATAAATCTCATACTCCTTGAGGTAAACTTCTTCCCAATATTCATGCAACATAATCACACACACTGCTGTGAAAGACAGGAAGATACCTCACTGTCGTTATCATAATTTTTTAAACAGAGTACTGTTCCAAAGCCATTCTGCTTTGTAAAAGCAATTGTAAAACAGCATATTGCTTTTTACCAGCTTGATTTTCTGTGACAACAGCCTTCTAAGCACAACTTCTAGTTTAAGAAATATGAAAAAGTAATCATTTGGTGTTTAACTTTTTTGACAATGCAAATGAAAAATTACTTTTCTGTTTCTTGTATTTTACAATGAAAATCAAACAACCATCCCCTTTTTCCATTTCTTAAATTGAATGAATTAAAAAATATATACATAAATATATAAACACTCCCTCACTTTTGTTGTCCAGGTTTCCTTAGTAGCAGAAATTAAGAGGAAGTTTCAGTTGGACTCACAATTCACACGAGTTCTGGCTGTTCAAACTGAGACCCAGTGCTGCCAATCTCATTTCTCTACCACATATGAAAGTTCCCAAATCTGGACTGACCATATCAGAGTCCATGCATCACATATGAAGAAAAAAGAGCCACTTGTACTTGCTGTGTAAATGTAGCCTTAGACAGTAAGCCTTCTAGAATCAGATGCTTTACACTAGTTTATGTCCACTCCCGACCTGATAACAGGACTTTAAAATAATTTCAGATGTCACAGAGGGAAGCATGACGCATTGTCTTGAGGAACTACTGATGTCACTTGTTTGCAACCATATTTGTGATGAAAAAATTATGACAAGTATTATGACGAGCCTGTTTCCTTTGTTCTGTTGGAGGCCAAAGGCTCAAGTTACTTTTTCAAAGATCACAAAGACATCCATGTAATGCTTGTGGCACATTTTGTTTCTTTACATTCATATGCTCCACTCAGTCCTACAAGAGCAAGGCATGATCTACTCCCACCCACCTCCCCAAAAAAATAAAAAAAATAAATAACAGACCTGTATATACACAAGGGTCCATAAATCTTGCTCATGCAGAAAAATGTATGAATAGTCAATGCTGCCATTGAGTTCCTTGTTATCTTTGGATAACACAGTCCATTGTGTTAATTATGGACCCATCAAACCAGACAAGACTGAGTGAACACTGATTGACAGATGCAATGCAGAAAAGGCCATTAAAAAAAAAAAAAAGCAAAAGGCGCGAGAGTGAGAGAGATAGAGGTGACTAACAATTAAATACAGACAACAAAACTAGTGCAAATAAAATTAAAATTAAATGTGGGGAAAAAAGGAAAAAAACATGCTCTGATTAGGTGAAGACAATTAAAATGTTTAGTACAAATCAAACATTAAGTCTTGTGATCACCACTTGGGATTTTTCATACTAGAATGAGTGATTTTCAGTGACTGAATAGTGGAGGACACAGGACCTCGCCACCATTCTACGTGTTGGCCAGAATTCTGCAGAAGGGGCTCTCCAGAGGAGGTGAGAAAGGAAAGAGGAAGAGGCAAAGAGAGGAAAGAAGAGGAGTTTACAGCAGGCGACATTTCTGGACAAAGACAAGAGGGACAGATTAGGCATGGTGCAGAAGGGTGGAGATGGTGTTCCCCGGTCAGAGAGCTTCCTGATTAGAGGTCAGGTACTCCTCTGCCCGCTTGTGGGCTTCAAGAGCCTTTATAGTGTATACATCCTGTGGCAGCTCTGACTTCCGTCGCATCAGCACCTTGTCCTTCTTCAAGTCCTTCATCCCCTGTAAAGCATCAGACAGAGCTCAAAACAGGAAATGAAGAGAAGAAGAAAAAAGACACAACTCCTCAACCTGATGCATCTTTAGATCTAGCTTCTAGACAATAGTAAATTTACATCTAGGATTTGTAATGTAGTCTGGTGAGGTAAGATGTGATCTCGTCAGCAGAGAGACTTTGCCATAAATGTAACAGTTGTGTTGGGTAATGTACCTGTATTTTCATTTTAGTTTATTTTTACAGGATGTAAAGGCAAATAAAAATTCAGCCATAATTACTTACATTACATCCACGGCAAAACAACAGATTTGTTGCCTTTTGTAACTCTCCCTTTACAAAGCATTGAATTAGTTAAGAAATTTCACACTCAGCTGGCTTCTATTCCTACGTTTAGAAAAACAATCTACAATATATTTTCTGTACTCAATCATAAGTGTCCAGAGTGTGTCATCATTAAGTAAGCAGCCTAAGATGAAGCACTGGAATTTCTGAGAGCCTTAAGGAGTAAGAGTTGTGTTTGAAAACCCTTGCATATTTGCCTATTAATAGGGAATGAGGAATTCAAGCTGGCAAATAACATAAGCATTTCACTAGGGTTGATAGATGTTTTAGTGACAGGATGTACAAATGATTGTATGTTTTAAAATGGGCAATAAGAATTGTTTCAAAATGAGACCTGATTATGAATCTTAGCTCTAGCTTTAGCTTTCATCGTCGCCTATTTAAGGCAGAATAGTGTATTCAAGTCAGAATCAAAGTAACAGCCTCGTCTAATCAAAATACGTAAGATGGATTTAGACAACACAGGCTTGCAAATACAGGGAAAATGGTGGCCAAAATGGCTTTCTCTAGCATAAGCAGATGTTTTAGTGAAATGATGTACACATTTCTGTGTAAACAGGTGGATTATGGCACATTCCTTTTAGCTATTATTGTCCATATTCCTTAAACACGTCTCTTGCTTGTTCATGTAAGCTCAGTTTTCCTCGAACTGGCAAAATGGTAGAGAGCTTTTTGTCTGGGGAGGAGGCAGACAACTCTCTCCACTGAACTGAATCTGTTCTGTAGTTCCCATTTTAAACGTTTGGTGTCAGTATAACAGATTGTGACTTTAAGAGACCACATCTGGCCTCATGAGGTTATGGATAACAAGCAATTCCTATGAACACAACTAACTGTTATCTTTTACAAGTAAGACTTGACAGTTTCCAAACATTGTGTCCCAGAATGGGTCCCAAAACTGAACTTGACATTTTACGAGGCATTTGTACAATGAAATAAACAACATAAATGTATAAGGAGTTACTTGTTTTTACATTGTTACCTGTAATATTCCTGGGGATGACTTTTAGTTTTTTGCTATGTGGCAGAAATTAGAAATGGTAATGTTTTGAACGACACCTTGCATTACACCCAATTTTTAGAACACCATTATTATCTAACAATCAACTGTGTTTTGTGAATTAGGTAGATATCAAATGAAATTCAAGATCTAATGTATGTATATTTAAAAACCTCGATTCATACATATGATCATATATGCTCATATATGTATGCATTTACACAGATGTTCACATTATTTCTACTCGAAGTCCCATTCTCTCAGCTCCACTGACCATATAGGAGCACTTGGTCTCCAAGACTGCGCAGGATGGAAAAGATGGGTTAGGTGGTGGAGGGTGTGTAATGTGGAAGAAGGTCAGACGAATTCGGAGGAGCTAGATTACTGAGAGTTTTGTAGGTGAGAAGGATTTTGAACTGAATATGATATTCAACTGGGAGCCAGTGGAGGTTTTGGACCTGGTGAGGGTGAGGAGATGAGCAGCAGAGTTCTGGACCATCTGCAGTTTATGGAGTAGTGAGGAGCTAATGCCAGGAAGAAGTAAGTTACAATAATTGAGACAGCTGGAGATGAATGCATGGATGAGACTTTTAGTAGCGGACTGGGAAATAGATTAGTGGATTTCAGACCACAAGGGAGGGGGTCAAAGGAACATCAACAATTGATAGTGTGAGGTGACCGGTTTTATTGAAGGCAGATTTGGAACCAATGAGGATAAGATCAGTTTTGTTACTGTTAAGCATCAGTGAATTGTGTGTCATTCAATTCCTGATTTTTCAAAACTGAGTTCAAAACTGGAGTGGTGAGCTATTGATGGAAATGGTCCAGAGGTAAATCTGTGTGTCATTGCCATAACAGTGAAAATGGAGATTAAAATGACAAATAATCTAGGATCTAGGTCCAAAAAGTATGACAAACTTGTTTATTTTGTGCTGCAGTAACACTGGTGTGGTGCTGGTGTGTTACTGTTTGTTGTGATGTGTTTTTAAAACCTTCAGTGTCACAGCTATGCTAAGAATAGCCCACCAACCAAAAATAATCAGCCAACAGTGTCTTGTGGGCAGCAACATAAGCTACTGTATCTGACGTTACATCTACAAGGCAATTAATCAGCTCAATTAAAGGGCGCTGCTAAATGTGATTCCATTTTTTTATTACCCCTAAAGTCAAAGCAATGCAGCTGGGTATACCACAATTATGCTGGAGGAACTGTGGCTGCTTTGATGCAGGACAATTCCATATTTTCTGGGAATGCATTAAAATCCACTATTATTGGAATGAAGTTTGGGATCATATTATCAAAATCTTATCCCTAGATATTCCAAAGGGGTTCTTAATATTATACATGGGAAATTTGCCAGATTGGCTAGTTGGGGCAGATAGATACCTACTGCAGATCTTTTTAGTTGCTAGCAAAAAAGCAATCTCTAGAAAATGGCTACAAGCAGACCCCCACCATTGAACTGTGGAAGAATATTGTTAATGAGATTTATGAAATTGAATCCCTTACATTTGCTCTGAGATAAAAAAAAAGAAAAAAAAAGATCAAATTAAACTAAATGAGGAAAATGGCTGATTTACATTAATTCTTGACTACATTTAATGATGATTATAGAAGAATCCTATTCCAACCCCAGTCTCTTTTTATTTATATATATTTTACCTCATAACTCAGGTGATATTGAACACGAACAGATCAATTTACATGTTATGTTTGGATCAAGAAGTTTTTATATGTCTGTAATATTACAAGGTCCCTGGAAGCCTGATTTTTGAAGTTTGTAAGGTTGTAATATCAAATTGTGGAAATCAAAAATGTATAAATAAATAAATAAATAAACATACATACATATATATTTAACTTCAAAATGAAAAAAAAATAAATAAACAGAATATTTCTTGGTCTACATTTGGCTCTGGGCTAATATTTCAAACCAAATTAAAGTTTACTACCTGTGAAGCCTCCGATTCAACAGTCTTCTTAAGCAGCTGGATGTCTTCAGCAGTGGGGGTCTCTGTCTCCATAGAGTAGTGGGGCATCCCTGGGTTCTCATTATACATCATGCACTGGTTATACAAAACAAACACACATTTTTGATATACAACATACACACACTGCATTGTAACTGTGTAAACACAGAGAATGTTAAACCAGAGGTGGAGTAACACACAACATGAACATTAAATTGTAAATAAACTTAAGATGAGTGACAGACCTCTTCTTGAGCCAGACCTGGTCGCAAACTGGGATGGATCTTTGTAACCTGGTAAAATGAAAAAGGAGGTTTAGAAATCTATGTCTACTACTAAAACCACTTACAGATGAACACACATTTTGTAGTGTATAATTAAATTCCTGATTGTTTTAAATGTGTCCTTAGAGTAAACCCAAAACTCTGGAGAGGCACTCTGCAATAATTAGACTTTATCTAGAACACTGAATTTTGAGTATTAATTAAAGTAAGACAAGCTTAAATATTTCCATTTGATCTCCAACACCAGTCCACATGTTCCTTTTTGCAGGGTAATAAGGGTGTAACAAAATAATAATAATAAATAATCACTTCACTAGTTGAGCAACAACTGAATATATTACTCCCCCATTTTTTGCTAAATATGCAGTCAAAACCTGACAATATAAACAAGAGGCTGTAAATGTACCTGAGGGTTCTGTTTCGCAAGTTCCTCAATTTTGTGCCAGACCTCTTCCCGTTCCTTCAGTTTGTACTTCTCTCTGAAGAAAATAATAAAATTGGTTTCCTAACAGAAGTGTTTATTACTCTTAAAGTACCTTTTAGGTACTGCAAATTCAGGACAAATGCTACAGCAACAAAAAAATGTCGCTTACATTATCTGAATGAGATGTATACCTGTTGATATCAATGCTGCTATTGTGTCATATGTTAGTCTAAATCTTTTATCAGTCGTTCCTTTGCTCACTTACTTTTGCTTCTCAGCTTTGTACTGCTGAGTGCAATCATCAAATAGCTTCTGGTTCATCTCCATAAAGAGCTTCAGAGCATTGTAAATAAGTCCATGTATTGTCCTACAGGAAGGAAAGATAACGTAACAACAATAAGCTCTTTATATCAGCTTAACACATTCTACATCTAAATATTCTTTTTATTTGCTTGTATCCATCGTGATAAATTAATCCTGTAGTCTGAGTACAACTAATAACACAACAGATGACACAGGTGGCTTACTTGTTCCAATGACTCTTGGAGTTTTTATAAAGAGCAGGGAACATGATCGGCAAGATCTTTGCAGCATTGTCACTGATTAAGCTCATTATATATTCGTTGTTCCAGTAATACAGTGCCCTCTCAGCAACCTTAAGCCAAACAAGACATTTCAGTTCAGAAATGGTTAAAGAAATAAACTGGTGTGTCTGTTGTTCTAAAACAATATCATATAATCATCATCAAGACTGATAAATCATGTAATATATATTTATATATATATATCTCACTCTGCAGCCTCAGAATTTCCCCCTCAATTAAGGACTGAACTGGTCATGTGGTCATTTCCTACCTGAAAGTGTGGACTTGATACGCACTTGGCCAGCTGTCTAAACAAAGGCTCCATTACTTTGACAAATTCTGAAGGCTCAATGACATCCAGGATCTCTTCTAACTCATTCAAGAACATCACTTCTTTAGGACTGTGTGTCTTGGGCCAGAACTTCAAAAGACCCATTATTACCTAGAGCAGAGGCAGCAATTCAAACAATGTGTATCAGTCTTGAAAACTCATGATGATTGAAAAATGTGACAATTTCAGAAACCTAATCTAAGTAGCAGGTTTTGGCAACACTGTTGCTAAGAGATTATTAATGTGATCTGTAATCTCAAATTAATGACTAAAAATTAGGGCTGGGCGATATGACCAAAAAACTAAATATACCTAAAAAAATGGGGATTATACGATATGATATTATGAAAATCATAACAAAACATAAATGTCAAAGTTTTTTATTTTTAACACCAAAAACAACATGCTGTATCATCTAACCGTAATTCTCAAACTGTATATCCAAGAAACACGAGCCTTTAAATATTGAGTATCTGCTGCTACTGAGTCCCGATCTTAGATTTTCCTAGATAGTTATGTGGAATGCATCAATATATCCCCTAGGTTTAGGTTGAGCTGAAGTCACATTTACGCGCTTGCGTCAGAATATTGCGATATGTCAAAAGTCTTTTTGAATTAAAAAACATACTGATATTATCGTGCTCGATTACGTCACTCACCCCTACTAAATATAGAATAAAATAATAGAAAACTGCAGTGAACTTCAGTCTGGTTAAAAAAAAAAATAAAAAATTAACTACAATGTGTGTCCAATAGTTTTTCAGTGTTTGAGGATTTTTTATTTTTCTTGTTCATTTGGTTAATTGTCTGTTGTTGACCATACTGACTCTAAACTCAAAAATTCTGTACAAAATCAAAGCAGTTATAAAGTTTTAAAAGGCCATCCTTTCTGTTCTACTAATTTATGCAGTGAAACTGGACCCTAATATTTGCCACAAATGACATTTTAAGAAATCTACTAAGCAACTCTTAAGAAAGCAACTCTGAACTTAGTCGCTTACACAAGAAATCTACAGGTATAATCTTCTTTAATTCACTATCCTAAATATTCAAAACATGTAAAAACAAAAGCTTGCTTCATCAGTCATGAAATGTGGCTTTTCTCACAGAACACAGAATAACAGAATAATTGAAGACTGAATAACAACCTTGTACTGTTGCTGCACTCTTAGCATAAAAAGTATTAAAACTTTTCACAGAGAAAAAAAAAAGAAAAAAAAACACATAAAACTTACAAATACAACTGTGTGCTTATTTTTTGTTAATAAAATGACTTAAAAGTAAAAACACTTACCGGTTCAGTCAAACTGCTATCTTTCTCCAAAAACTGCACAACACAGTATGCCAGCTGCAGGAAAAGAAAATTAAATTACACCCAAAATTTGATTTCATTAAATCTATATTATAGGTGCTACTAAATCTAGTATAGTTAACTTGACTGACACCCTTACGGGGCACTTCATATTAGTTTTCATTGTGTGTATTATATGTTGTACAGTGTAGTGCTTTTCCGATGTGCATAGTGGGATTGAATTCTACAGTAGCCTATCTGCGAATCCTGAACTAAACAGATTAAATTTTCATACATAAAATGCTACCCTGCCGTTTCGAGCAGTTCAGATCTCACAATTTGTCGAAGAGAAACGTGTCAAAAAACTGAATTAATTATAAGATTTCTTTAATTTAAGTAGATTGTTATTGTAGTTCAAACTTTGACTGGTTTCTAAAAGGAACAATGTAATTTCTGATATATTTGGTCCTATTCCTACTGGAGGAGTGGACAGTAAACCAAATCTTAAGGAACATAATTTACACACAGAATTTTTTTTCCTCTATTAGAACATCTTGTAACAGTTAAATAGTGAAATAATAATTAAGTCAGATGTTTTACACAAAGGAATAACACAAATTACACAACATACCTAATTATACATACTAACCATCATACAGATTAACAACCAAGTTATTATACATGATATCTTATATATTCTACCCCCACCCCACAATTTGTGTCAAACTGGATCATTTAATTTGGGCTTTTCTTTATTTTTATTTCCTTAGTTTAGAGACACTCTGTATATAGTCTATTCATTTTGCTGCAGGCCAGAAGAGGATTTATATAGGATTTATATCAACTATAGGCATAAACAGAGAGCATTTGCCAAGTAATACCTGTGGGTGATAGACGCTCAGGGACTTCACTTTGTGTAACGGCAGCAGCACCCGTATCAGGAACATTTTGTGCTCCTCTTTCAGTGGCAGAGCAAAGCCATTAATTATACTGTGGGATGAACAGGATACACAGCTCTGATCATGTGACAAACTAGGTCCATTCAATTCAATACAGATGAGAGGACTTTTCTTTAGTCAGATTTGTCATGGCAACAGTGTCAGTAGGTGTGCTCACCTTCCTAAGATTTCTAAGAGCTCTGCAATACCATTGTGATGTTCCGTTTCATATATAAACCTGCAATTCGAAACCCATGATAATTATCAATAAAAAATGTAATTACTCCACTGTCATAGATGTTAACTTGGTCTACAAGAACCTACATATAATCGTTGTCCAATTAAAAACACATATCTCCATTTTTAAGAAGTTTTCACTTTTTTTTATGTGTTACATGTAAATGAACCTCTATCTGTTCATAGCAGCTAATATCAAAATGACAAATGAAATGTTTCTTTAACAAGCATCTCTCATTAGCTGCTAGACCTGTCCATCAAAACCGTGTATCTCCCCCCTCCTCCACTCTCCTGGTACTGTTTGAGTGTCTGTGCTAAAGTTAACAACTGTTTACATTTACTCACATGAAATATTAGAGCAGCATGGCTATAATTAATCACAATAAGGATTAAATATGCTGATTTCAAATAGGTATAGTAAGGATGGACTCTGCTTTTGCTAAAACGTATTCATAGCAGCAGTACTTTAAAAGAAGACGCTGTTAGCTATGATTACACAGCAGTGGACATGGCTCTTTGGAATTCACTAAAATAAATCCATGTTTGTCATTATTTGCTGTCTACAATATACAATAGTCCATTTTACATATAAAACTTTTGGACGTGTCCCAATAAAGATATTTTTACATTTTGGAGCTGTAATGGGTACAAATCGTGTTATCTGTGGTTTATTTTATACTGTTAACATCAGAGAAATACAGTCTTTTCCAGTTCCTGAAAAGGTAGCTTTTTGGACAGATGTATTGTTATTTGGACATCGACAATATGAAAATAAAATACATAAACATCTCAGAAGATTTACATCAAAAAGAAATGGTATAGAGGACTTACCTATAGAATATGTTATTAATCTGTCGGCGGATGTAGGCTCTAAGTCCCAGGAACTTGCCATAGATCCTATGCAGTATGGTCTTCAAGAAGTCCCGCTCTCTGGGATCTTCACTGTCAAACAGCTCCAAGAGCTACAAGAGCGAGTCATTAATTGAACCTGTGAACTTGAATACTACTGCTACTATTATTATTATTATTATTGTGTTCTTCTATATTGGCATTTTTTAAGAAATATTGATCTAAAATATACATTTTGTAATAATGCAATATAAAAATCTAACAACTGGCAGTTTAAATGATTCACTGGCATCACTTTTTCTGCAAGCAGACCAATTAGTGACAACATGCATCAACTGTAATAGTGTGGAAAAAGTACTTACAGACAATACAAACTTTTGGTCAATGTACTTTTTGGCAATATTAGGCTGGAAGTCAGGTGACTCTAAAAACCGTAAGAAGAATTCATACACCAGCTAAATAGAGATATGGAAAACAGAGAATAGAGGATTCAGTCAGAGATTAAGTGACATATTTCATTCATTCATTTTCTTTAGCTGTTTAGTCGTGTTCAGGGTTGTGGTAAGTCCAGAACCCACCCAGAACCACAGGGGGCAAAGTAAGAACACACTATGAATGGGATGCCAGTCCACCACAGGTCATCATGCACTCACAAAATTAAAACAGCCAATTCACCAGAGCACATGGAAGAGACTAGTTCTGTAACAGATCACAAAACTCATAGTTCGGATTAAATCACAGATTTTGAGTCACGGACTAGATTATTTTTCAGATCACAAAAAAAAAAGAAAAAAAAAAAAAAAAAAAAAAGAAATAAACTGGGGTAAACCTCACGCACCATCACACATAAATATGCATGTAGTGGCAAGCTAGGCTAACAGGGAACCATCTTAAGTGCAATTATATTCACCAACATTACAGTGAACATGCATCCCCATAAACAGTCCCAAATAATCCTGAACAGTTGGTGTCAGTTCCATATTAAAAGTTAACAGTAATGTCCATTGCTGTGCGGTTGACATATTGCAAGATTTCTCCTTTTTACCCTCAGCCTATGTCTATGAGACTCCACAACTAACACAAATAGAACTCTGCTCCCTGCTAACTCCAGAGTGATGTCGCTGTAGATGTGTGGTGATTCTGGGTAGTCGCTGGACCCACAGCGACTCTGAACTGGATAAGCAGTTACAGAAAATGAATGAATTCAGTTAGTCAAATAATCTAAATTCTGATTCAGGACAAGTATTTCTGTATATTTATAGTGCTTGGGCTAAAGCCCAAATGTATCTATCGTTGCATAGTGCAAATCAGCCATTTCTAAAATCTTCTCTCTTAATGCTGATGTTAATGACAGTTTTAATACTACAGAGCTTTGCCAATTTTTCAGACTGTGTGCATCAGCACTCTGCCACTCCAGTCTGTATCTTTATGTGGGATGCCACTTTGGGGTTGAGCTGCCAAAATTCCTAAACACTTCCACATTTCAGGAAAACCCCTCACGGTTGACTGTGGAATATCTAGGAAGGAAGATATAGACTTGCCACAGTGGCATCCTATTACAGTACCAAGCTTGACTTCAGTGACCTCTTTAGAATGACTGATTATTTTACAAATGTGTATAAAGGCAGGCTGCAGGGCTTGGTGCTTGATATTATACACCTGTGGCAAAGGGACATAATGAAACATGATTTCAGTGATTAGGTGGTATGCTCCAACACTTTTGTCCATAGTTAATCACCGCATTTAGCTTGACCCTTGCATTTACTGAGCCATGATAAACTTTATGTACTCAGAAACAAATACTTTGACACAAAGCATCACATTACCATTACATTCTGAACTGTACTGAAAGTCATGTTTCAGTGGTGAAAATATAAGCAGCAGCTATTTCACAAGTGGCTTCTAGGATCCTCTAGGTTCCACCGAGGCAGTAAAACCTAAGCATACAAAAAGCTTACTGATGCAACCAGGGTTTGCCCCGGATTCTAAAGATTCATCAAATTCCTGGTAGGCTTCTCTGAAGCCACCTGAAACTAACTTAAGAATTTTTACATTTATTAGGAGAACCTTTTATTTATTAGGAGAATATTTTATTTGCAGGTAGGGTTTTTGTTTTGTTTTTACTTATATCAAAGGGTCAATGCAAAGCACTTGGCTCTTCTGTCCTACCTACTCTCACAATATATAACACAGCCTGTGATACAAGTATACTACTTTTATAGATGATTTGATGTTTCTGTGCAAATTTATTTGGACAAGATCTTAATATATGTGCAAAGGTCTAGCTAGTTTCCATAGCACCATGTGCTGTCTTTTGTAGTAGTCTGGATATCACAAACACTTACCAATGCATCGAGCATTCTCATTGACTTTTACAGATTTCTTGTGGAATGTAAGCAGACTTGTCTAGGACTGGCACAGAGGGTCACACTAACCTGCAGATGGGGCCAAGCTGCCTCCAGGGTAGGCTCATCTTCCTCTGGGTCAAATTCTGCCCCAGTAGGATTGGAAGAAGGAGGCAAAGTCCGGAACAGGTTTACTGAAAACTGCAAGAAAACACAGGGATTTTTTTCCCCCTCTAGAGGATATATTGTCCTTTCAAATAAAAAAAATATATAAATATGCAAATTGACCAGGGCTATTCTGAAATTTAAAATTACATCTGTACGTACACTAATATTGCGACTTTTTACACTTTTCTTCCAATGGTCAGAACTCTCACTGTACAAACACTGAGTGATATGAGTGGATCAGACACAGCACTGCTGCTTAAGTTTTTAAACACTGCCTCCACACACTGTTCACTCTTTTAGACCCCCCCTTGTTGGTCCACATAGTAGATGTAAAGGTGGATGTCAGACAGGGTAGCCCATCTATTCCTGCAAAGTTTGTGTTGTTCATCTTGGAACAAACTGAAAGGGGGCAAACAAAATATGCAGAGCAAAAAAGATGGACTACAGTCTGATCCTGTATAATCAATGGAGGTGCAAGAATGACCAGCGAGTGTATAATTACAAAGGCTGTCGTAACATTATGGATGATCTCTGTATTTTATATATATATACATAACAGTATGTATGATTTTGTATATGAGCACCCCTCTATATATGTGAATGCATTCAGCACAACAGGCCTTAGCTAAGACACCTGTGCTTTCATTCAGCAATTTATAATTTACAGTTATGATTTGTGATGGCTAATTACCCAAAACTCCCTATTGATCAGATGTGAGCAGCAAGTCATGTGCCTATTGATCAATGGAGTGCAGTGCAGGGCATAGTCCAAAGAGGTACAATACAACTGGCTTAGGGGCGTTTCCCTTTCACATTGCTTCCCATTGCATTTCCTGAACCAGTTAGACAAAAGTAAAAAATTAATTATTGTCAACAGAGAGGATTTGTCCTCATGTGAAGCTCCCAGTGATTTATTGGGTGGGAATGGGTTGAGTGAAAATTCTTTTAGGTTTTTAGCCACATTACAGCTGCTGTAGACCCTCAAATATTAAGAGCATAAAATTCACATGAAATGCAAAAAATATTTATGCCTATTTTGACTACTTTGTGTTTAGGTTTGATATGACTTTGAGCTTAATCAAATCTATACAACAAGGCCAAAAGGTCCAGATGGCTGCATTTAAGCACAGTAGGTTTGCCCCTTAAATTGTAATAATTTTCCATCTTCAGCTGAAAAGGCTTCTGAAAAGCAACAAGATAAGACTAGAATAAATATTGAACTGCCTTTTGCAAGAGAGAATACTAAAAAGATGCCAAAGGCAACCAATATGACTCTGAACTGGTGTTTCTCCTTAATGGCCACATACACCACCTCCAATCTGTCCACGGAGTGCCACACAGTGTAGCTGCTGACCACGTTAACTACTACAGTTCTCCCTGGACTTTGCCTGTGTTATTTTGTACCCTATGACCCTGTACACACCTGGCATTAACAGGCATCCTGGGTGATCTGGCAGAGAGAGAGAGAGAGAGAGAGAGAGAGAGAGAGAGAGAGAGAGAGACTTGCCTCTTGTAACTTTATTTATGTTTCTCTCACAATTGCCTAATGTATTTCTGTTTCTGGGAGTGTGTTTATTATGTTTTTAAGACATTCTTTGTTTTTAGGACACTTTTTATTGCTGCGGGGTGAGATATGAAGGCAGAGGCTGGTGAGTTTATATTTAAGTGTGTGATTTGCAATGTCATGCAAAATTTGAGAATGAGCATGTGAATGCATGTGCTCTCTCACCATAATGACAGCCTCAGGATAGATAGACTCAGTAACTACATCGCGATTATGTGTGATGTACTCCACCATCTCATTGAGGCCAGCACGCTTCACCTCCTTGTATTTGAGATCACTAAGGGGATCTGTCACAAAGTCAAAGAGCACACAGCACTGGCGGAGTTTTTGAACAAACAGCTCCTCTCTGTCCATGGGTGAGGCATCTGCAAATCAGAAAACATTATTTTGTTTTGTAACGGACAAAAAAAAGTACGAAAACAGCAAAGCAAACGGCACTTTACTTACTTGACACTGTTGTATTGCATTCCAAAGGTAATATAAACAGCATTAACATAGTTAATGACTGTTTAGTGACTAATTAATTAGTACATTTTTACAGATGCATTTGTATGGCTCTGTACTTGTTACTGAAGTTCACCAAATTTTTATTTGAGTTCATTAGAATTAACAACGCTATACTATGTCCTATACCAGCAATCATGTAATTTTAAAACTCTCTAAAAACAGTTTTAATGAAGTCAAACCTGTTATACAATAATGTTGGCTTAAATCATGATGTTATTTTTGTTGTAAATGCTAAAAATAGAAAAACAAAAACAAATCTGACAAATTAACATTAGAAAATACTGACTTTTAACCCGTACTGTACTGAAAAAGCATTCTAACACTACTAACAATGTAATAACAGATCAGCTTAAGATCCTATTTTAACCAGAAATATTACACAAGCTACAGTTACAATTTTTTAAAGAAGAATGTAAAAGTGATGCTGATCAGCATTGTTCTTTACAATTACTGAAAAAAGGGTTTCTTAATATCTACTTATAAACACACATTTATTTACATATAAACACATTTATTTATATATAAAGACAATTAATTAATCTTGCAGAACCAGGTTGAAAGTTTTAAAAAGGCTTCTGAAACAATACACTAACTTATACTTTATTAGAAAGAAAAAAAAATGTCTATCTAATCAAAGGGATGTTACAGAGTAGACCGTTTTCACTAGTGATGGAGAAGTAAAGGGTAATCAGAAGGGGACAGAAAAATTGATCCAGTTTTGAGCTGTCACAGAATGACAGACTAAAATCTGGGCCACAGACGACAGCTTCAGCATATCTGCATTAAAGAGAATTGCACAGCAAAAGCTTTCTGAACTGAACATTGAAAATATATTTGTAATGATGATAAATATTAAAACTAATGCAAATTTACATGACAAATTATAACAAAACCTACTGAGATGTGATTTTGTTGACCTTACAAACTTTATACTTCTCCCTCCTATAGGTCTACCATTCACTCCAAGCAATGAACTAGCCTACAAACTTAGAATGAAAATATAGAGAAAGAAACAAAGGCCCTAAACATTGTCAAATTTCATCTAAACATTATTTCTGATTATTTCCTTTGCCTGGTCAAAGACATTCTTCTGACCTTCTGTAATTTAAGGTATTTGTTTTAGACATGAAACCTTAAGCAAAAGCTGCAGAAAATCAATAGCTATATTTACATGCACCCTGACAATCCGTTAAAAATCTGGCTAACTGCTAAATCAGAAAGGAATGTGTCCATGTATACACCTTAAACAAAATAGTCCAATTGATAGCATTCTGAATACAATTTATATCCAACTGAATGAGTTGGGTAATCCAGTAAATAATCGGTTAAAGAGAAAAATGACTGAATTAAACATCTGTACCTGAATGTCTTTTTTTTGTAATGGATGCCAAACTGGTTGGAGAAAATAAAGTACACGTTGCAAGAGCCTAACTATTACAAAGCAAAACTCACATCAGGAAAGGGGGCTCCAACAGCATATTCTGTGTGAGCAAATTAATCTTTGATTATATCACAAAATCATGAATGACTACAGTGTCATAAGGAAATTTTACTGCCACTCTAAATATGAATTTCTTCAGTACATCTCTTTTTCTCTCCTCCTGGCAGTAAGATTGGCATCCAGCTTGTGTCTTAGAATGCTGTAGGACATGAGGACTTCCTCTCCCACCTAAGTGCACGTGAAGCACATTTTGCTGCTTATGCTGTAATATTAAAAACATGCTATACATCCTTCTATCATTATTGTCCCTATGGGGTTAGGTTTGCCTTTTTAAAGTAATTAAAAACTCTGGTAACACAATGCAGCTCCTCTCACTATAAATAGATTCTAACTGGCTCATTGTCATGGTAAAGTTAGTGATCGACCGATATATCGGCCTGCTGACTAATCGGCCAATTTTTGGCATTTTTTATATAAATCGGCATCAGCCGATATATTAGCGCAAGAGGCCGATATTTACACAATGCACACAGGCAATGCTGTGCAATAAGCCTCTTATTTTGCCATTGGTTGGCAGCGCCTAAAAAAAAAAAAATAAAAAAAAAAAAAAAAAAAAAAAAAAAAAAAAAAAAAAAAAAAACATCACTCATCCTTATATCCGTCAGTATATCTCAAGTACTACAGGTCGAAAGTTAACAGTTAATGTACCAAATTAAAGCTTAAAGTAACTGATTTTCATTGATTTAATCATTTTATACATAATCCCACCCGATAAGTATTTTTGCTGTTATTGGAAATTGTTATGAAAAAATATTAGTGACAGTACAGATTTTAAGATTTTTCACAGCGCCATATTTGAGTAATATGTACATATCATACACCAATCGAACGGTCAGATTCTCAGGATCATGAAGATATACACTAAAATGTAGGACTAAGGAATTAAAGCCAAAAAATAAGATATTCCAAACTTCAGATTTCTTCCTCATCAATGACAAAACCGCTGCTTCTCGAAACCTGAAGAGCCCACAAGCAGCTCACACACAAAGTTAGCACAGCAGCGCTTACCTTAGATAGTCCCCTTCAAACTGAGACTAAATCTGAGTTTCTCAGTCAAACCGTTCGTGAGTAATCCTCATGATTGTGTCAAGAGTACTGGCCAAAACAAAAATCCAGAAAAAATAGTACACATTTTCAAAAAATAATAAAAATAATTATATATGTAGACCAATCAGTGGCAGAGTTATGGCGATGTGCACCCAAGGAGGAGGGACAAACACGCAGCAGAGCGCACATGTTTTCAGCGCCTAACAGACCCAGACACGGTGAGAGAGACTCAAATGGTTCTGTTTGACAGCCACAAGCTCCACAAACAATAATCAAGTCAATAAACATGTTTCAAAGCTTAGATATATTTTACTAGTTACATTTCCCCCACTGAGGACATTTAACTCGTCTTTTAACACGTCAGTCATTTAAAGCAACACTGTACTCGGTGGGAAACAAGTGTAAATATCTGAAATAAACTCAGTATTTTAGAATAAAACACACCATAACTAAGGTTTTTTTTTACTGTTTGGTGAGGGTAAATGGCCACTTGGTGAGGGACAGGAGACAAGTTTCTCATAGAAAGTAGAGAAAAACACTAAGATGGTCTAGACAAGATATATACACTGTATTTTTGCAGTAAAAGTAATCATTTTCCTTATGGAGAGCTTGGGGTCTAAAGACACACTTGGAAAGGCCATCTGTCCACTGTCTGCTCCAGCTTGAATAACTTTAAATCAGTAGGAGGTATCAACTCCAAATATGACCTGATAAAAGTAGACCCCTGGAGATACAAATTTAAAAATAAAAAAAGTAATGGGACTCATGAGTTTACAGTCACTAACATTTTTTTTTTCAAAAATAAGACAAGCGCCTACATTTTTTTGTGGTTTTCATAAGCTTTTGACCACTTCATATATATTTCAGGAGCTCTAAATGGTTTCTTTTACAAATTTGAAGGGTTTTCTGTAAAAATAAATCATGACAATATCTCTAGTTTATTCACTGCCTGAGGAATGGGAATATCGGCTTTACATATCGGCCATCGACCACGACTGCTGTCTAAAAATCAGCATCGGCAATCAAAAAAATCCATATCAGTCAATCACTAGGTAAAGTGTACACTAGGTGGTACAAACTGGCATAATTTTGGATAAGATTACTCATGAACACCTCACTATTAATCTATATCTTAATTATTAACCTTGCTTGCTAACCCGTGCATACACTGCCAAGAGCCACAGAGTGTATGTATGGGTTAACCAGAGCTTCACCGACATGGACTAATTCTGTGTAAAAAGCTTACAGAATGAATTGTAGCATTGCCACGCTTCGTTGCAAGTAGTCTGCTTTAGCATTTTGGCTCCATTCATACAAGGACTTTTATGTCAAAAAGCGTGAATATGACTGACACTGTTAGGGGTGTTTCTGGGAACATTACTGTTTTTAGCACTGAAAAGCTTGAATACAGGTGGAGTAGAGCTTTGCCTTTATCAATAGCATACATTTAGCCAAATAACCAAATCTCAAAATTACAAACAAAAAACCTACCCAACAAACAAATATAGTAAAAATGTCCCTATTTTGGTTACTTTTTTCACAGACTAAGAAGCTATCTCTCATTAATAAAAAGCCCTTTACTCACACTCAAGTGTTTAAATCCATTTAAACACAAAAAGACCGAATTTGAACAGAAATAATTTAATCAGAAATCACTGTACCTACATGTGCATTTTTGCTTTATCTGTTGAAGTGGTCCATTAATATGTTATGATCCTGGTTCTCAAGCTTTTTAGACAAAGTACCACACACACTGTCAAATCAAAACCTCCAGATACTGACGACACATCAAATCATAGAAACAAACATAACACAAAAACACATACAGACACCTTGTATGAAATAGGCATACAAATGCATTTCATTTTTGCATCAACATATAATGCATTTAATCAATTTTAGTGAAATTGCTGAACCTGTACAGTAGAAGGGCCTAGATCAGTGAGCTATAAACACAAATCTAGTTTAGCATCTATTTTTGTTTATGGTACTTGGTCTTTTCATCTCATGGGCAAGTGGTTTAACAAAGTTCTTCACCTATTTTTGTATGGCTTACCTGCACCGTATCATCAAGCTAGCACCGTAAAATGTTTCTTAAGATTTAGCAACTGGGGTGGCAATATTCTTTGTGTATGGGCACTGTTTAAAATGTTCAAGTTTATATTTGCCCACAATATTTTTTAAAGCAAAACAAAGTAACTTTATTTAAAAATTATTTCACAGAATTATGCTATGATGTTCATGCATTCATTCATTATCTGTAACCGCTTATCCAGTCCAGGGTCGCGGTGGGTCCAGAGCCTACCTGGAATCATTGGGCACAAGGCGGGAATACACCCTGGAGGGGGCTATGCTATGATGTTGCTATGTGTAATTTACATAAGCGATTGTTTAATTCATACATGAATACTCAGTTATACAATAATTCCATTTTCAGTGAATGAAGTATATTTTCAGATGTCAGATGAATGGGTGAGGAAGTACATTCCAGAAATTTTTGCAGAGATGACTAAAAGTCATTCACCTTTAAGGGAGATTGAGATAAAACACATGTGCTGTTTTTCTACATTGTGAATGGCATGACAATGTATTACAAGGCAAATTTGAATTTACAGGCAGACGTAAAACACGCACATGATTAGAAGCTGATGAATTTCATGTGAAGTCCATTTTCATGGACAATGACCTTTTTCAGTAAGACGAATAGGAAAATTACATGGTGAACTTAGGAAACACGAAAATTGGTTTCCTGAAGTGTATCTATCTGATGCCAAAATGTAGTACAATGCAACCCTGACTTTACACAACTGCTTCAAATGTCTGACTGAGAACTTCTCTTGTCTCAAATCTGCCAACCTACATTTTATTCAAATAGGTTTGTGACAGACACAGCTATTTAGTTCAGCATTAAAATATGAGACACCATTCACTGAGTAATAATTTTAGTGGTTTATATCAATCTGTTAACAAGAGTAAAACCAGATAAGGGGAGTTATTTCATTATTGTTTCTTCTGTTCTGAAACAGAATAGACCCAATCATAATTACCTATTTCATTTAATGCAACTGCATTGGTTATTTTCTCAGAACAGGTCTTCAATTAGCACAAGGTTTAATGAGGTAAATTTGTTAACTAATTTATACAAAGCAGGTGGCAGCTGATCAAACAATCTGGGCTGGATAATACAAAGACATGAATTATTTCAACACTTAATAAGGTGCAAACTGATAAGAAAATGACAAGTAATTTGGTTAAAATTCAGCAGCTCAAGATCCCACTTCAGCAGATCACTCAGCAATCAGAAGTATTAAGCTACAGGATCTGTGCCTCATATATATATATATATATATATATATATATATATATATATATATATATATATATATATATATACACACACACACACACACATATATACATATATATATATATATATATATATATATATATATATATATATATATATATTTCTTAAAAATGTAAGTCATAATAAAACGCCATCAAATTATGTTTTCTTTGAAATGCATTCTGTTGAAAAATAAATAATTTTTGTAATGTGATAGTGTGTGCTTTATAATATCTTTAGAAATGGCTTCTGATCAGATGTGTTTTGTGTGAGTATTTCTACCAAAAAAGCTTACTTAGGCTTAAAAGACTTTCTTAACACATTTAGTCCTAAGTCCACATACTCATTTTATTATATGAACCTATTTTAAGTATGAAACAGTTTAGGCGTTTCATACTTAAAACCACATGCAATTTGCAGTCAGTGAAGGCTCTGAGGTATGGGACAGATATAGCCAGTTTTCTTAGCAAACAATGGTAGACCCCAACACAAACCTAATGAAATGATTAGATGGCAAGCTAGTTTCAAAAATGCCTGAGAACGTTTCAAACATACCTACAACTAATATACACAGATGGGACATTTCTTGCCATTTAGTTGCTTGATACCAAGGATGGAGCTTTCAGTTCCCCAAATGGATTTTGCATTAGCCAAAAAGAGATATGGCTAAGAAATATACTACGTGGACAAAAGTACCATTGGGGCACCTATATATTGCACTTACCGGAGCATTTCTAACATCCTACCATAAATCCATAAGCATTCTACCCTTCCAACCCTGAAAAACATCCACAGAGGATTATCTTTCTTCCACCAAACTTTACAGATAATGTTGTCCTGGCATTCACCAAACTCAGGCTCATCCATCAAACTGCCAAATCCACAAAACATGTTTCCACTGATCCAAAGTCCGGTGGCTGCATGCTTTTCCCCCCTTCATTTGACGCATGGTCTTGTGCTAGGTGATACAAGGCTTGTATGCAGGTGCATGGCCATGGAAACACATGCCATGAAGTTTACGACACAGTTCCTGTGCTGATGTTAATGCCAGAGGAGATTCTGAACTCTAGAGTTACTGAGCCATCAGAACATTGGTGACTTTTATGAACTGTGCACATCAGCACTTCGGGGGACTGCTCGATAACTTTACAGGGTCAGCCATTTCAGTTGACTGTGTAATATCTAGAAAGAACAAAATTCACAAACTGACTAGGCTTGAGTAATAATGTAAATTTAGACACACAATTATCTTCTCCAAAATTACTGCGATAAACCATAACATCGTAGTAAATTTCATTAATTAAAGTTCCCCATTACAGGGCCTTTCACCTCTTTCAGTCAAGAGAGCATTTTATTGCAGGCTATGAAACTGATCTGCACACTAGCTGTGGTAACCACAGTTCATGCCACATATGAAAAACTTCTATATGAAATCAGCGTAGATTTTCAAATCAGTTTTGTGCGTCACACAGTACTGCAGCAGTAACATGTTGCATGAACACCAAATACAAGCTTGGGGTCTATTTTTAATTTATCTACTCATGTGCCAAAAAGGATTGAGGCCTCGTTTCATTTGAATATCTTCTGTTTAATTCCTGTTTCCTAAAACGCAATAATTCATTTGATTGTGTATTCCAATGTTTTGTAAAACACCAGGGTCAATTTCAATTAAATGAAATCAAACTAAACAAACAAATAAATACATTCACCTTTTCATAGTATACCTGGTGTAGTTATTTGCTGAACACGTGCCCACGCATACACACACACAGCGTGGCTTTGCTCGCTAACCTAGGGGCAGTGAGCACACATACCTGGAACAGTGGGCTGCCATCCCCTGGACACAACACTTGTGAGCAAAGGAGTGCCTTGCTCAAGGGCACCTCAGCCTTAGTTAAGGAGAGGGAGAAATGTTTCCTTGCCCCCACTCCCCACCCCCATCTCAATCAAAGATGAAGGTATTAAATTAAAAGGTTTTGATTATAGGTGCAAAAAATGATTTGTTTGTATTTGACTCAAAATCTTTTACTCAAAATATCTGCATTCAATATATAACAGAGAGTTTGTTACTATATCAGGACACTGCTCATCTCATGATGAGATAGCTGCCCATACCCAGCCCCACAGCACCACAAGGTCACTGTTGAACAGTAAGCAGGGAATCATGAGACCAAGGCTTCACCTCCAGGGCCAAATCAACTAATCAGCGCACTCGCTGCTCAGCTCAACAGATATTTGGAAGGGGTGATGGTAATACACAAATTACAAAATTAATAACTAAAGAAATGCTTCAAAAAGTACATTTACATCATAAAACTGGGACCTACATATTTCTTTAACTGCTACATTACAAATCCCCCAGAATCATGAAAACAAAACACATTCTAAACACATGACTAAAATCCAAAATAAACTGTGCCTTCAGATAGCACATGAAAAGCCACAAAACACACACACCCTTTCTTGCTATTACCCACTCTTGAAAAAAATTCCAAATTAATATTCACTGTGGGTTTACTTGCTACCCTGCAACCAAATAAATTTCTGCACTGAAAACTCTATGCTTTGCCTTTAGATTAATTCCTCAAAACATTGTAAACAAATTTAAACCAGAAGGTTTTCATAGCAGGGAGTTCAACAACGCTAAGAAAAACGTTAAGCTTTTTAAAATACAGAACATAAACTTATGTTTTGCACTCTCACAAATGCTTTGTTGCACTGCAATAATTTGTTTTACACTTGTAATAGAAAATGCTTTTTAATGTTAACTGAAATACATTCTTGTTTTCACTATTTTAGTCAGTGCTATTTTCTTTACACTCATTGTGTCTGTTTTACTTTGGTTTAACCTTGTTTTGCACTCTGACAAACATGGGTCCAGTGCTGTGATCGGAGAGAAACTGAAACAGAGGTTCCCTAAAATGCCAGCTATCTACGCAAGACCCATTTTTACAGACTTACAAAAAATAAAAATAAAAACTGACTGGGTTGTTTCATTTTACAATTTGTGGGTTGTTAGGTGCTCCAGATTCCCAAATATGTGCGCTAATGCACCAAAAAAAGGATTTTTTCGTAGTATGTCACCTTTAATCCAACTTCAGTTTCTCAATGTGTTGCTGTACAGTTTTGGGAACTTAAATTAATTGCATTAATGTCCGGCTGCAGTGGAGACAGCAGCAGCGGTGCTAACTCTCTTTCTAAATCAAATCACACTTCTCATATAAATAAATAAAATGACATTAAATAACAAAAGCACATAATGCTTTTTTCTTTTGTATCTTGTACCCCTTCACATGATAAATGCAAATATCTACATTTTCTACATTGGCCATCCAACACTATACCACAGAGAATGTCTCTAGGTCATACTTTGCACAAAAGCAGGAAATGGAGAACTCAAGGCTTCCTGTGTTTGTTTGCCATGTGGACTTCCAGAATTGGTGCCAGACAGCTAACAGCATGCACCGGTGAGACTGCATAACCACAGCTGAGGTTGCATCTGTTAAGTAGGACTCTCTGGATGCTGTGTGTGAGAAATAATTTTCCATTAACAATTCTTTATTCACCCTGAAAATCATGAATTTTCACATTGTCATGTGCCATAGCTTTAGACCCTGACAGCAAATCTTTTTCTCAGTAAACAATTCAGTTATATCACTTGGCATGTTCTGTTGAAATATTATGATTGATAATTATAGTATCATAGATATTATAGTTATTAAATCATAGTTATAATATCATGATATCATAGATCGCATAGTTTTCAGGGCAGAAATTTATTTGGTTGCAGGGTAGCAAGTAAACCCACACCATTTGATAATTCATCTAAGTACAAAGAATTCTGTTCAATGGTCATATGCAGTACAGACATGAACTGTTTTGAACCAGACATGGTCTGTGGTATATCTCACCATCTAATGTTGAAGGGGACAAGGTGTGTGTGTATAAATAAAACTTGTTCCAACCCTAATCATAACCTACAATTAGGATCAGGTTAGGTTATAATTATAACCTCTTCAACAAAAAAACTGTTTATCAGTGTGCAGAAACGCCAAATGCATTTCTAATTGAGAGCAGTAATATTATTATTTCCAACAAAAACCTAGAAACATACTTATGTTGCAGAGCTTTAAAATGGTTATATTGTAGACTTTGTGCCCCATCACTACAACCGACATTTCTCTTTAAACCACTCCGGACGATACGATATTATGAAAACCATAACAAAATATAAATGTCCAAGAATTAGTGTTTATTTTTAACACCAAATAGGACTAGGCTGCATTATCTAACTGTAATTATCAACTGTATGTTTAAGAAATAGTGATGGCCCAATCAGATTTTTGCCCCCAATTTGAGTCTTTTAATATTGAGTATCTGCCCATACTGAATTCTTATCTGAATTTCCTAGGTAGTACTGTTACACAGTGCATACTTCAAGTACACTCAGCCCTGTGTATCTGCTTGACACCGAATCTCGCATTAAGAAGCGAACTGCCTGCATTCAAGCTGCTTCTTTATATATATATATATATATATATATATATATATATATATATATATATATATATAAAACGAATAAACAAATGGTGTCTTCACAAACAGTTCATATAAATATTTTAATATTAGTTTTAATCTTATATGAAATTATCTAATGTGATTTTTATGCATTAAGAATTACTTTGATTCTAAAAGTCAGTCAGTTTTTTTGTCATCACAGATGTGTTGAGGGATTAAATGTAATGTAGTTGTAAATTAAATGTAGTTTCTTTAAGACATGGTGCTAAAATAAGATTTTATTAATTTAAGCATTGACCTGTTTCTCTCAGCGCCACAAAACCTACCCTGTAGGCAGGACAGTGACTTCACTGGCTACAGCACTAAATGATGGGCAGCTAAGTCTGGCTGCTGATTGGCTAAAAAAATTGATGACCAATGAGATCTGCCCCTCCTTCTGGCTGAGGGAGAGCAGCGTATCTTAAACAATTCATGGTTTTAATAGCACTATTATTTAGAAATAAATCTTCACCACTGGTTTAATTTTTGTCCTTTGTTGTATGTGTTGAGAACTGTTCCAGCGGCTTACACAAACAATGGAACAACGTGCATGCTCATGCATAGGTGGGTGCGCGCGAGAGAAAAACAGAGAGCCTAATGGGACATTTGTGCACTGTTTTAAATATGGAAACCTGCATATCCTCTGCATACTTGATATAATGAATATGGATTTTCTAAATCATGTAGAAAATATTATGGAATGTATGCATAATTGCGATATATCCCCCAGCTGTAGCTTGAGCTCAAGTCACGTTCACGCGCCTGTGTTAGAAGATTGTGCTTACGTCACAATATTGCGATATGGCAAAAGTATTGTCAAATAAAAAAAATAAAAAAAACATACCGGTATTATCGTGAACTATATTATAATCGCCCACCCCTACTGAGCACCGAATCAGACATAAAACCTCCGCAATCAAACAATTTAATTACAAAACCCAGTCAAAACCAAAGGCAGTTAAAGTCCATCATATTCACGGAACTATTTATTCTGGAAGAATTTAAATGCCAGGCAGCTTTTAGAACACTACAGTACTGAAAACTCAAAAATAAATATAAACCTTAGATGTCCCAGGTTTCTCGAATTATAAACCAAAACGAGAATGAATTAAATACACCACAATTAACTTTGTTAATTCATAATTACTGAAATGTTGTTTTAGGGAATGCCATAGGACACAATATGTCACTTGATGACAAATCATGTGTAGAAAATTACTTTTTACATCAAGGCAACAGCATAACCATTGTATTGTACAATGCATGTTATATTTATCCAATGTCTGTAAACTAAGGATGTTTTTGACACATCAGTATGAAAAGAGTTAAAGCTAATAAAACTACAATATTTTGCAAACACCAAATTCTACAAAAAACAATGGCATTGAGAGAAGAATTAATTCTTTTTTATTTTAAATTAAAAAAAAACCCACACCAGCAGCTTTGAATACAATGCTTATCAACATAAGTGTTTTGGCCTTTGAGTTAATGTCTTTAAGTTCTTATGCAATAAACAATTTGTGAATATCTGTGCCACAATGCTGTTACTGTACTACAAACACATCCATTCAATATTTTCTCAACAGCACAACAGAGAGTCCATGACAACTGTTTCTGTATGTCACTCAGCAGGGAGTCTAAATTATCCACGTGGAGTGTTATGATGAGCTTTCAGTGTCCTACTTATTGCAGACACTTGCACTACTGATCCAATTACTGCCAGCAAGTTGTCATGGGCTCCCTATCACTTTCTCTCTCTTTGCCTAGCTAGACATAGAAGGGAAGCAGTCACGCATCACAGTACAACATGACACCAAAATTAAAATGATAATGTTTGTCAAAAGTGTCTTGTTTTTTTAAAATCAAACAACAATTCCAAACAAATTCATAAAAAAAATAAAAAATACCTTTTAATACTTCAGGGTCATGATTTTCTTATATATCACAGAAAATAAATTAACCAGTTAACCTTTTATTACTATATACTTTTTATGTACAACACGTTACCAGAAAAAAACAGTGTATGTATGGTGTCATATCAATGTCAAAAGTAGAGGGTGCAAAAACACCAGGTGAAAAAAAAATATATAAACCTGCAAGTTTGAACATTTTGCATGTATAAATCTCCCTCTCACAAGCGCAAGTGTGAGGAATTGGGTGTGCACTAATCATAATCCTCTTTCAAACTGACTTTTTTCACCAATTCTTGAAGCGTTTTTACCCTCTCAATTTTAAAGTGTCCCCTTGTGCAACTACCTCACTTCTCTCTGGCTCTTTCTGCCCTAGAGAGGATTTTCAGAGTTTGCATTTTAAAATGGAAGGTTTTGGGGGGGAATCAGGACAATTTCTCTCAGTGAATGCTATTGGCTGATGTCACCTGGTTCTGTGACTGTCTGTTTCATACCCTACATGAATGGTATATGTACATGTACATGTACAGGGAGAGCAGGCAAAATAGAAATTAAACACCGAAGCAGTTGAATCCCAAACTAATTGATTCTTTGGCATCTGAAAATAGGGATTTGCTCTTGACAAATGATTCAGAGAGTTAAACCCCAGAGGTGACTCTAACGCCTTCCTAGAGTGAACATCATTTCCTTATGTATATCACATATCACTATGATCTGGACCCACTGTAAACAGTGAATTAAATGACCATATGAGGGAAAAGAGCTTGGCGTGTGAGGGAAACTTTAAAATCAAGGGTAAAATCCATTTGTGAATAAATAAAAAAACTAAAGACAGTTTGAGAGCAAGATTTATGATCAGTGTGCACTCAATTCCTGTCTTTATGCTTGCAAGAGGGATATTTACATACTCAAAATGCTAAAGCTTTAAGGTATATATTATCCATCTAATGTTTTCGAGCCCTCTACTTTTGACACTGACATTATGCCATATCAGTGTTTTCCTGACAATTTTGAGTTACAAATTAAAAAAGCTTAATGATCAGTTTACTAGACAATAATTAAGTTAAGACGAGTGGAACATCCATGCTGTCCATTATTACTGGCTAACTAGGATTCTTACTGATCCAGTTAAGATCTGTCTGATATATTAAAAAGTACTGTAGTAACAAATTTAAAAGGGGCAATAAGCAATTTTATTCTAGTTTCTAGCTAGTAAAAACTAAACTGTAATATTTGAAAACATTCATTAAAATGACATTTATTTTAGCAATGTTATGTATACAAGTATACATTATGTGCCCAGCCAGAGTGCTTGTTTGTGATATTGTGGTTTGCCCACTTGACTGCTGGAGGTCACATGTCTTGAATTTTGCCAAACACACTAGTACATCAGTTGGGAGTCAGTAAATGCAACTTCTGGTGGCTAGGAAAGTGAACTATTATAACAAAAACAGGCACTATGGTGAAACTGACTTATGCACCTTTCACATTCACAGTGGAGGGAAAAAAAAAAAAAAAACATCACTGTACCTTTGAGGGCTGGGAGTTTCTGTAGCTCACGGTTTTTGCTGAGGTTAAAGCGTGATGAACTCTGTCTGCGCTCCTTCTTCACAATCTGTGGACCACCTGAATACTTGATTTTGTTGAGTTGTGTTGGAGGTGGAGTGCTGTTGCTAGGACGCTTGCTGGCAGTCTGCTGTTGCTGTGCCTAAAAATAAATAATTAAAAAGTTCAGAAATATAGTTCTAAAATTACTTTAAAAATTGTATCCTCCAAGAAAGAGTTTTGCAATTTAATATGACCAACATAACAGCAAATGTTTACAAATGCTAAACCTATAAACTGTATCACTGAAGCTGATGTTGTCTAAAACATTAACTGACAGCATTCTGTAAATATTGGATTTGCAATAATATTGTTTCAAAATTCATTTGCATTGCTAGGGCTGTGGACAATGAGATTTTTAAATATAAAAAATATATTATGTTTGCTTTTTTTATGCATATGTTTTGACACACCGATTTTGAATTGTTTGGGCTAACCGATAATTAGCACCTTGGAGGTAGTAGTCAATACTGATATTAATAACCGATAATTTAATATTTTTGTAATTAAAGAAATTCACATTGGTTTAAAGCTAAACAAATTATTTTCATCCTAGGGTGTCATAGGACAAGCCTTTTCTTCAGTATTTGTATATTTCTGTACTTTTTAATTTGGTCTTTCAAGTATTTTAGTTCATTTAAATTTTCAAAGATTTACTGCTGGTTCCACATTGAACTGTTTCTAGAGGGGTGCAAATTAGTGCAGCACCAGGTTTATTTTGGAGAGCGAGGGAGAGGGCGGCATAAAGCAGCTCTGAGCAAGTGAGGGAGAGAGAGAGTGTTTGTAATCCTTTATCATTGTGTTTAAGACGCTTAATTAGTATATCTATTTTCATGTGTTTTATATAAGAAGAGCTCCTGCACTGTGGTAGTTGAGAGCATCTTTCTGTCGTTTGACCTGCTTTGTGTGTGCGGTTATTTATTTATTTTTTTACACTGCTATCTGTGTGTGTTTGTGTACTGCACGTCATTGATATTATAATTTAGTTTTCACCACGGAGAATTTAATCCCAGAAACTGTTCTCTGCAAAAACATCCACACACCAGACATAGTTGTGTATTTACAGGCGTCAGTGCATATGCACAAGCACGAAAAAAATGCGTCAAGTTATCAGTTGTAATATTCGCTAAAAATTTTAATATTGAACCAATAATAAAAACAAAACAAAAATCCACATATCTGTGAATAATATATCGGCTCTGTTAAAAAATGAGGACGCCACGTTAAGGAGTCATCACCAGGGGCCCAAGTTTTGAGAGGAAAAGATTTCCTAACAGTAGAAATTATCCATGCATGCAAAATAAATACTAATGACAAAATGAATGTTAAATAATGATTCTCACAAATTATCTAATAATTTAAAAAAAAACACAAGATGAATCGGCACATTTCAGAGGGAGAGGGAAAAAAACAACACTGAAGTACTATCAGAAAACTAATATATTTTCCAGCTCTGACTGTCTAAGATGAGTTGTCAAGTAAGCTGTTTTTAAATATGTGTGTAAAAAGTTCCATGGTAAATGTAAGCTTACATCTGTCAAACTCATGTAAGGACCTGCCTGTGGTATGGAACTGCTGGCCACAGTCGCTGGGTTTGCATGGCTGGGTTGGACTGAAAATAGACCTAATCAATAAGCTTCACCCTGTGCAATATCAACCTCTCTGCTCAGTTTGCTGTCACTAATACCAGCTACATTCCATCTTTAATAACACATCTGAGAACCCTGAAGTTACTGAAACATGCCACAATAGTGTAAACACATGTAAAAATACATTTCTACATACATTACAAATATAACACGAATGAAAAAACATGTCCAAATTCAGGTTACTGTGCTTTTCTGTTCCATTTATGAATATTTGACACAATAACAGTGAAAGATTGAATAGACTGATAGTGAAGTCTCTAAGAAAGATAAATTGAATTTTATAACCAAAATCTAATAGTAAAACACATAAGTATGACATAAATTCACTAAATTGACCAGGAATTAACTAAAAGATGATATTATCATAAATTATGTAAAAGGATATTGTAACAGTATATCATGGGGTTTGTCTGTAACACTGAAAAACTGTCATAAATGGCCTGCGAACAGCCATTGTATTGTAGTTTTCTTCAGAACATTGGTCTGCAAAACAATACTAAGCTGAGTGGGCACCAGTCCATTATGACATTATCTTATTTTATTAAGTCAGTTTTATCCACCCTGTTCATTGTTAACCAGCTTATTATAACAAATGCTGACATTTTAAACATTATTTTTAAATAGCCTTTGAATAAATTACTTCTGGTGGTCCTTGTTGTCTGAGCAAAACTAAATATCACACCTTAAATATTTTTAAGTATAAAGCAGTCATATTTCTGCGACAGAGCCCACCACAAACACAAGTGCAAGCTTTGTTTGTTGGCAATATAATAATTATATATTTGAGGTACAACACAACAGAAATCCATTAGTGACAACCTCAATCTGTTAAATCACATAGACTTCACATTTTAATATACTTTAGAACAGCAAATATTCTTCCGAGATCTATTAGTTCTAACTCATTTAAAAAAACCTAAGATGAGAAACCACATATGAGAAATATTTTACCCCATACAGATCTTGGTTAGTAGTTCATATAAAATGAAAAACAAATGCAAAATAAATCCTACACAGCCAAGCAAAATGTAAAAGATCACAAATGTTAAAAACAATTGTACTATATAGTAGATACAACATCAAATACAGATAGGTTTATATGTATGTCTATGTACACACACCCACATATATATATATATATATATATATATATATATATATATATATATATATATATATGCACACACACATGCGCATTTTCTACTTTAATATTAGGATGGAAATATATATTTCATTAGCAGGAAACTGAAGTCACAGCCTTCCTCTACAGGCTTTCAGCTAGAAAGCCTGTTCTCACTCAGATCAGCTGCTCCAGTTAGCCGCTCCCTTCCTGATTAAACATGCTGTTGTCTGGTTCATGCATAAGTACTCTAATGGTCCTCTGTGCGCTATATGAAGTTATAGATTCTGCAGGCAACCTGCTTGATCAGTATTAAGCAGTGTTTTTTTTTCTTCCCATTTCAAACCATAATGAAGCACTAATTAAAAAAGAAATCAAATGATGACAATGCACTGGTAAATCCATGTTTTACAACTGCCATCTAAATCTTGGTTCACAATGATTCTGATTTGTACATTTCTCTGTTATTCACAACATGCGTGTTTCTCAGAATAATAAATGAATATGTTAATCCATACTGCTCAACTATACCAGCACATAGCCTATATTTCTGCATATAATTAACAATAATCTGTGCTTTGAAAAGCAGTAATGTATTTTCTATTTAAGACATATAAACTGCATTTGAAATCTTCCATTTACCTCATCTGAATTTTCAGTTCCCGAGTCTTTCCCACTGCTGACATTACTGTTTTTGGTGCTGCTTTTTGCAGATTTCGGCAATTCCTGGAAAAACCAAACGCACATCACAGTTAACACATTGTTCAGCGAATGGCACAACTAGTGAAAGCAGTGAGATGACACATCACCCTCATCAGGTATTTCACACTGCGCACAGACCACACTAACTCTACCTGACCAGAGACCGAAAGAGGACCTGCATCGTGTAAACAGAATTAATGGACAACCGTCCGGTAATAACTGAGATGATTGAGATTACTGAGATTATTCCAGACAACACTGGCACCAAGTAAAGCTCTTCTGTGCTGCAACTGACGTCTACACACTCGTCATCTGTACATGAGCTTTACGGCTAGGAGCAAACTTCAAAATGAAGCTGTTAATCGCCGGGAAACGTAGCTTTGCCGCATGTATTATTTTACCCCCAGGAACGCAGCATTTCGAGCGATTAAACCTGCGACTATGTGTACTTCCATAGTAACTATCGATGCAGGAGTCTTATTAAAGTAAAAAACGTAAAGGGTCCCCACGAAACGGGGTGGGTTCTTACTCGATCTCGGCGTTCCACCTTAAATAGTGAGGCGCCCGACATTACTGCTGCACTTAAGGTGGACCCTGAGTCTGTTAGCTTTATGCACTGTCAGTGTCAACTGCATCAATGTGTCAGAGCTGCAACAATAAAGCTCTGAACGTGTCTGTGCTAAAACTCTGTTAAAGCAGGAGGACCCCGGTAACCGAGCCAGTCCCGTCGCTACATAAACCTGCACACAGAGAAACGTTTACATCAATAACAGCGTCACGACCCAGGTTTACAAAAATCTCATGCAAGACGGAATTAAAAACATTAACATTAAGTCATACGGAAAAATTGAATTAGAAGACTAACAAACTGTGTGGAAACGGCGATACCAGTGTATTATTCTGACGCTCCGTTTAACCGTTCAGTAACGGTCTCAGTACTCACTTGTATTAATGAGAGCCGCAGGTTAGCTAACGGCTAACACCGCTGCTGGCTTCAGCCTAGGCTAGCGACACAAGCTACCGAGGCCTTCTGTAGGTACATGTCAATAAAATCCATACCTCATTAGAGTCAAACTAAGCAGAGAAACCAAAAGCCCGTGTCGTTAACGCGATAAATACTTTACCTTTTCTTTCTTAGTTTTATTAGGCATTTTGCAAAGCTTCTTCCGTTGTTTTCACGGTGACTCCGTGACAGACTGCAGCTCTCAGCTCTCTCCCTACCTCTCCCAGTCTTACCCTACCTCTATCTCTCTCTCTCTCTCTCCCTCTCAGTCAGTCTCTCTCAAAATCTCACACTCCCTTTCCATTGGTCCGTGTAGTTAGACGCGCCTAGAGACAAGCAGCAGGATTTTACTATTGGGCCGTATGTGTGTGTGCGTGTGCACGCGCGTTTGTGTTTCCCGGCGGCGAGGGAGGGATATCAGTCCGCCGTTTCCAAAAGTGTGCAATAAATAATGCGTTTATTTTGACAATAAGTACTGCTAGAATTTTCACTAATTTGAAGCACTGTGAAATGCGAGTCTTAAAGTAATAATAATAATAATAATACATTTTATTCCATAGGCAGAGAAAGAAAGAAAGAAACAAAATAAATAATAAATAAACACGAGTAGACAACATTAAAACAGGTTAAAATAAGACAACGCAAAATTATATTATTACACCACATATTATTAAAATGAAAGCGGTATTGCTCTGTAATAAAACAATATACCAGCCCGCATGAACACAATATTCCACTGTCAAAATAACACATATACATACATACATACATACATATGTATATATATATATATACAAATGCAGAGCGCCCCCTGTGGTCCATGTCTGCTATTCGGAGGCACCTCCAAAGTGTGAGGTACAACGTAACATTAATCATAACCTCCCACTTTGAAGAAGAAGAAGAAGAGACAATACTTTATTGATCCCCTTAGGGAAATTGCTTCCCTTCATTTGACCCATCCCTGGCAGTGAAATAACAAACACACAATAATGCGCATACAAATTATAGGGGCAGTGAACACGCCTACTTATTGTGTATGTCCCTCCCACATGCTGGTATCCGGCTTTCAGAGATATATACTTGTCACATTCTGCAAATCAGTCAAACAATTTTACTGTCCCCGAAGCCGCCCACTCATGCCACGCTAATATGGGTGGCAAGCTAAGGAGTATTTTGGCAACGTTTTGGATTGTCTTGTTTCATTGTCCCTCTCATTTTTGAACATTTTCATAGTTTACCTATGGGTGAAGTTAGATGAAACAGAAGGGTGCAGTTACTTTTTAATTGCAATGTAAATTACATATTTCTTAAATGAGTGAAAAAAATATTTTGTTTCTGTTCATAAAATTAGAATTCAATGTATCTATTCACCAATATATAAGTAAAACTATTTCTCCTTTCCCACCTCTGCCACTGGTGGCATTGCTTGTTAAAGAATAATAAAAAAAAAGGCATAAAGAAGCTAGGACAAATGATGTGTTCTAAATTTACTTGTTTAACCTTCCCTATAAAGCATTTGCTGCATATTTAACCGATTAAGGGAACACAAAAAGACTTTTCTTCAGACACTTATTCTAGCATACATTGTACTCTACATTTTTTGATGCATTATATTTTATAGTGAACTATATAGGGAGTGAAATGTACTGTTGAGATTTCAAACAACACAACACTGACACACTATAAACTGCATTTCGGAAAGAACTAAGGTCCTTAAGGTATGAGCACATTTTTAAAAAGCATGGGACAAGATAGGTCTAATAAAAGTTAAGACAATTAACCACAATCCACAGTGTTCCAATGAAATTCCCCACATAATCTGATAAGAAAAATGTTTGAAAGTGGCCCTGCTAACGAACAGTTAGATTAGCTGCAACTACATAAAAGGCCACATTCTCAAGTGCTTTTATGAACTGAACGCAATCTATTCATGTGATTCAGATGACATTAGACGACAGTAAATTAATGCATACAAATGTGAAACTGATGGTATTTTGCACATCAAACATAGATTTTTTAGAACTTCCACCAGCAACAAAAACTCACTGACCATACATCTTGGTTTTTGGCATGGACATAGCAATAATCAACATATTGTCTCATCTCATCTCATTTGCTGGATCCTTTTCAGAGTCACAGTGACACACCAAGGCAAGCAAACAAACCCAAATGTCTCTGACCTGCAAAATAATATATATTCTATATAACCTAGCCAAGGCTTTCTGTGGTACCAAATAAGGGAGAAGCTTCAAATGTAGGTTTTACATTTTTTGCTAGCCTGTTTTGTGATTATAAAGTCAGGTGTATCCGTACCGAGCTCTTTCACCTGTAGTTTCTCTTCCAATATCTGTTTGAGAACCTTGGTGGAGATCTACAGGTGAAAGAGCTCGGCACGGATGCACCTGACTTTATAATCACAAAACAGGCTAGCAAAAAGCCTGTTCCCATGCTGTTGGGATCCTGTGCCTTTAAGTAGTCACCTTCATCATCACCAATAATGATCATGTGTTCATGCTTTACTACTTACTGCCTCTGCTTTTGGTGATAAACAAAAAGTGTCTTTTAGGCATCAGATTCAAAGATGCTGATTGGCAGATGTTGCTATATTTCAGAAAACACTGATGCCAAGGCAGCACGGTAATGTCAACAGGTAGCGTCGCTGTAACACAGCTCCAGTTTCCTGGGGTTGTTGGTTTGAGACCCGGTCTGAGTGAGGATTTTGTTGTGTTCTCCCTGTTGGCTTCCTCGGGGTTGCACATCAAACATAAAGATGACAAACAATTCCAGATGTTCTCCCACGGCCCAAAAAGACTTTGGTAAGTGGATTGGCTACTCAAAATTGTCCATAAGTATGAATGTGTGTTGCCCTGCGATGGACTGACGCCCCCTACATGGTGTGTTCCTGCCTTGTGCCCAATGATTCAGGGTAGGCTCTGGACCCACCACGACCCTGAACTGGATAAGCAGTTTCAGACAATGAATGAATAAATGGTTGTAGGCCTTCTCCATATACACTCAAAGAAAAAGTGGAATTTAGTCACCAGCTTCAATGCCCTCTCAATTATCTGTGAGAGGGTAAAGAGCTGGTCTGCTGTTTGATGGCTAGAATGGAATCCATTGTTCCTTCTGAATCAGAGGTTTGATAAATGGATGCATCCTCCTTTCCATTACTCTAGTATACACTTTCCCAGAATAGGCTTAGAACCTTGATGCCTTGATAATTGGTAAAAACAATAAAAAAAAATAAAAAAAAATAGGGAATACCACCCAAATTTGCCAATCCATGGACACTGTTCAAGATGTTTGTGCAATATTGCAAAGCCATTGAAGAGCCAATGAAGAGCTTCTGAAGTACCTAAGCATTCTCTGCCAAAGAAATGGAGCCTGACAATACCCTCAGTTGAGTTCAGAGTTTCACCATCCTTCCTGAGCACAGCTTGGACAGTGTCCTCCCTTCCCCTCCGTATCTTTCAGAATGTTTTGCAAAACCTCTTTGAGGCTGCCCAGAAATAATTCTCCATGGCCTCTTGAAACTTCTCCCAAGCATTAGACTTGGGTCCTGCCATTGCCAAATCTTCAACTTTACTTGCCTGCCAGTACCCATCTGCTGAATCAGGGGTTTTATTGTGCCAGTGAACCTTGAAAATTTTCATTTGTTCATTTGATGCCTGAGCTCTGGTGTCCACTATCAGGTTTTCTGGCTACTATCCTAACAGGCACCAAGTTTTTGACCACAAATACAGGTACTGGTCATAAAGTTAGAATATACTTATATGTGAAACTTGTATATTATATTCATTCATTACACACAGACTGATATATTTCAAGTGTTTTTGATCATTATAACTGACAACTAATGAAAACCACAAATTCAGTATCTCAGAAAATTAGAATATTGTGAAAAGGTTCGATATTGAAGACACCTGGTGCCACACCCTAATCAGCTAATTGACTCCATCCATTATCTGTAACCGCTTATCCAATTTAGGGTCGCGGGGGGTCCAGAGCCTACCTGGAATCATCGGGCGCAAGGCGGGAATACACCCTGGAGGGGACGCCAGTCCTTCACAGGGCAACACAGACACACACACATTCACTCACACACTCACACCTACGGACACTTTCGAGTCGCCAATCCACCTGCAACGTGTGTTTTTGGACTGTGGGAGGAAACCGGAGCACCCGGAGGAAACCCACGCAGACACGGGGAGAACAAACCAACTCCTCACAGACAGTCACCCGGAGCGGGAATCGAACCCACAACCTCCAGGTCCCTGGAGCTGTGTGACTGCGACACTACCTGCTGCGCCACCGTGCCGCCAAAACTCTAAATTTTGCATTTCCTTTGGAAATCAAGGTCCCAGAGTCTGGAGGAAGAGAGGAGAGGTACAGAATACACGTTGCTTGAGGTCCAGTGTAAAGTTATGGTTTGGGGTGCCATGTCATCTGCTGGTGATGGTCCACTGTGTTTTCTGAGGTCCAAGGTCAACACAGCCATCTACCAGGAAGTTTTAGAACACTTCATGCTTCCTGCTGCTGACCAACTTTATGGAGCTGCAGATTTCATTTTCCAACAGGACTTGGCATCTGCACACAGTGCCAAAGCTACCAGTGTCTGGTTAAAGGACCATGGTATCCCTGTTCCTAATTGGCCAGCAAACTCGCCTGACCTTAACCCCATAGAAAATCTATGGGGTATTGTGAAGAGGAAGATGCAATACGCCAGACCCAACAATGCAGAAGAGCTGAGGGACACTATCAGAGCAACCTGGGCTCTCATAACACCTGAGCACTGCCACAGACTGATCGACTCCATGCCACACCGCATTGCTGCAGTAATTCAGGCAAAAGGAGCCCCAACTAAGTATTGAGTGTTGTACATGCTCATACTTTTCAGTTGGCCAGCATTTCGAAAGATTCCCTTTTTTTTTTTTTTTTTTTGTATTGGTCTTAAGTAACATTCTTATTTTCTGAGATATTGGATTTGGGGTTTTCATTAGTTGTCAGTAATAATCATCAAATTAAAAGAAATTAACACTTGAAATATATCAGTCTTTGTGTAATGAATGAGTATAATATACAAATTTCACTTTTTTAATGGAATTACTGAAATAAATCAATTTTTCATGATATTCTAATTTTATGACCAGCACCTGTATGCTGCTGCTTCCACAATGGAGGTCTGGAACATGGGGTGGTTTGTTGTGCATTTTCATGTTGTTGTCTTTTTGTGACTAAACATTGAACCATGCAATCAATTCAGTATAGTTTTATCATTCCTCATTGCAAAATACAGGCTTAGCTGCAATTTTTATCAGCCACCAATTCAGTATTGGTTTATACCTCTTATAAAGGACACAGTAAAATTCTGTATCATCGAAAAAATCATCAAATGGTGATCAGTTGACAGCTCAGCCATTTTTTACTGGACTGTCCAACACATTATCTCAGGTTAAGTCATTCAGGTTTGTAATTGAACTGCTCTAAATTCTCTGGTACAAAGTACAATTATGAGTAACCTTACGCTCATAGTGTTTATCCAATAACATCTGACCACTTGGGTTGACATCAGGCTGGGCACCTGGGATGTTTCCAGAAAACACTCTCCCTGAATTGCTGTTGGGAAGTTCTTCCCTATGAGATTTCTTCTTTGAGCACTTAAGTTGCAATGAGGCAATCATCATTTATTTGGACAAACTGTAACTCTTTGGCCATCAGCCGGGACTTGTGAGCATTCCCACACATGCCGGGCGCCTTTCTCTGTGTGCAACACTTTAGTTGGAGAGAGAATGTCTTAGTTTCAGAGCCCTTGCATTGTGTACAGAAGAACCCAATTAGAGCTAGTATACATAGTCTCTCAAATTACAGCTCTACCCATGAGGTAAAGATCTAAGTGCCAAGAGCCAATTTTCAGTGGCAATTCCCATGCCATCAGATGCTCTTTGACCCCTGCCCTGTACTTGATGGGCATTACACTGCACCATTTATCTTGATCATACATATGTTGCTTTTTAAACATGAGCCCTGATGGGATACATAGCCTGCCAGGTGCTCATTACCAGATGTATTTGTCTAAGAATGTGGTTTTATTTGGATTGTGATTAGCTGGATCTTCACTTGAGACATGTTTGTCATGGAACAAGCCCTTTCTGCTATGACCCAAAAAATGACTAGTCACAATCCCCCATTCTGCTTTGGGACAGACCTCAATGTGGCAAGCCATACACATAAATGTATACTGTATACATATACTAAAGAATTAGAATCAGGGAACTAAATCTTTCATACCTTCTTGATGTTAACTCATACAATTCACTGTTTAAATATTGGTGTGTCAGGGTTAGCTAGTTTTCAAACTTGACCCCTTGAATTACTGTCTGTTGTTCATTCTTGGACAATGTTACAAAAGCATGCTCTTCCAAATGGGCCTAAAGACTCAGGACATGATTTGGAACAAGGCCTTTAACATGACCACCGTTTAGAAAGATGTGGGTTATGGTAATTAAGACTTAAAGTCATCTTCATTGTTGCACCTAATGATTCTGAGCAGCATCAAGACCCAGTTACCCTAATCATGTGCTCAAAAAGCAGAACAAATAAAATATAGCATACAGCTATATCTGGTCCATAAGAACACATTATTTTTAGCTTCCCTAATCCACAAGCGTGTGTTGTAGCATAACTGAAACTATTTGAACACATTTTGAATTTGGGTTCTACTTGCTATTAGCTTGTTTCATATTAAAGTAGCACCATCTAGAGGTACAAGGTAGCTCTACCCTTCTGCTGTTTCATGTCAATGGCCTGCTGGTGTATTTCAATACTAACGCAGCATGATGAAAACTAGAGTGACGTGATGTAAATGAAATTTTATTCTCCAAAACAAAAAACTCCATTTAAGAAATTATAATGTTGTAGTTTTCATAAACACATACACACACAAACATTTACAAAAAATTCAACCAATCAAACTTACCTTTTTTTGTCCAGAGCATTCCTCTTCCACAGTGGTCAGGTGGGTTCAGAAATGTGTTGTCATCTTACTGGATCATTTGAATGCTGTTATAAATTTAAATTATTTATGAGCTATTTATGAGCAATTACTCATAAGAAACAATGTAATATTTATATAATACAGAGGACAGTTATCTTGTACATAATTTTTAACTACTACAAGCAGTTAACACTACATGTTAATGATAACACTAATGGTCAATATAGCTAAGAACCTTATGTATTAAGAATTTATTATCAATTGAGATGAGACATGTGACTTAAATATTTGACACAGGTACTGGGACAAAAATAGTGTGTAAAACAGAAAACAAATGTGTTTGTTTTTTATGTACTCACATATTCACATGTAATCACATATTTCACTCAAATACACATACACTGAAAAAAATAAATACAGTAACTTATGCTGACTGCAGCAACAACTTAGATCAGTGTTGCCCAGTTTAATCCTTGGAGTAGTATATCACCATCAGTTCCAATATTTTTGACGACACAGACAACTAACATGTTTATCACTTAAAGCAAACACTAAATTATCAGGCCTGAAAACATGAGTTCAATTATATTAACCACAACAAGCTAGTGAATATACAGATATGATCAAAAATACACAAAAGCAAAGGTCACTGAAATTTATTTGAACTACTTTACACCAGCAACTACAAGATAATGATATTTCTATATTGAAACTGACAAGATACAGCACTTTCAGGATCATAATACCAGATTTTTTTTATAAGGAGTGGGCAAATAAAGAAAACAATAAACAATGATATCGGAAATGCTTTTGAAAATACAAAATGTTGATCTTGCTTCTGTTCTGACACGGGCTGTGAAGAAAGAAAAATCTTATGCTGAACTTGTACTTTGCTATTAAGATATTTTTGTCCATGTAGCATGACCTCCATACCATTTTTTTCTCTTCTGAGCTTGGATCTCTCAGGCTCCTGTATTAAAATATCTTTAATTTACTTAAATGGAAGAAACAGACAGAATGGATTTAGACTTAATCTGAAGCCAAACAAAAGTTTTACCTTTTTTTAAGGAACCATTTCAGCTGCAAACAAAGCAAGGAAAAGCATGTACTTCAAAACTATGTACATTAAAAAATACTGTGTGACATTGTACATGTATTAAGTATTCATTACTTGACGAGAAAATGTTCAATCTTTCAGTGGAATCTCCTTCCCAACACCCACTTCAGAATGAGTGTGAGTCCATCATTTCACTGACATTACCTGCCAAAAGGTTAAGAAAAGATGTGAAATATCTTGACTAAACAATGCAAATTAAATGTTTACAAATCAAAGTTACAGAAACAGGTTTTATGCACATCCCTAAACCTACTGTCTGAAGGTCCATTACAAAGAGTCAAAATTGAACTCAAATGTGTCCAAGTTCAGTTGCTCTGTGAAAGACCCTGGGGGAGGGGAGAATGAAACAGTCATAGCCTCCTCAGAGTCCAGAGGATTTTCTCCAACTTGGTCATCACCACCCTGGGTATCATTGGTTTCCATGATCTCAAGATTCTCCAAGACTGCTGGATCACAATCCAGACAGTTTGTCTCTTTCTTGTAATCATTTGTCTGCATACTCTCTCTCTTCTCTGCATTTTCTGGGACCTCTGTGTCCTTGGAATCTTTCTTCACCTCAAGCTCCTCGCTTAGAAATTCGTTACCATCCTCTGGTTCTTTGCCTACAGAAGCTTCATCCACCTGTATGTCCTCAGGAAAAGAACCTTTATCCACTGGTGGCTCATGGCACAAAGAGCCTTGATCATTTTGTGGTTCCTCACTTAATGAGCCTTTATCCACAGCTGCTGGTTCAATCTTTGTTTCTCCAGATAACCCTGTGACCTCAGCTATGTTTCCAGCCTTTGAAACCTTGTCCTCTGCTGAATCTTTAGTTTGAGAAGTCTTCTGATGTTCACTGTTCTCTTTAGAGTAGGATTTTGTCCCAGTTTTCTTGCCAGTGTTGGCAACGCTGGAGCTAGCCATATTGCTACTGTCGCTGTAGAAAATGTCAAACAAATCCTTTGCTTTTGCTGCAGCTAGGCTCTTTTTAGGCTTATCTAAATTTGAAAAAGAATCATTGAGGCTAATATGAAGTTGAGGAGGAGGCCTGACGACTACTTTTAAGTTCTGCTCCTCCTGAGGTACTCCAGGGACAGCTACATCAGACTCGAGACTGACTATACATTCAGAAGGAACAGGCATAGCTTCAGCCTGCTTTATTGTGGGTATTGGAGGTGGCATAAAAGCAAGTGCTGGAGGAGGCATGCAAGTAGTTGCTGGGGGTGGTATAAAAATAGGTGGTGGTGGCATGGACGTAGTTTGTGGTGGTGGAATAAAGATAGGAGGGGGTGGCAAAGTGGTTGTTGGAGGTGGCACAGAAGATAAGGAGCTTGATGTGGGTGGAGGATTTGAGGTGCAATCAGCTGGAGGTTTTAACTGAACATCCTGACCTCCAAATGCCTTGGAGATAATATCAGCCGGTAGCACAGCTTCTTTGGGTGCCTGATTTTTCGTCACGGGCCCAGAAGATTTGTCAACTGTGACAGGCGTTGGTCCAGCAGAGGGGAATGTGTTCACAGGAGCTGGTTTGTTCTGTAATCCAACATTATTCTTCCTCAAAAAATTGGAAGTAGGAGGTAAACTAGGGCGAACTTTGTTTTGGTTATAGGCTACCCATTCCTGGGAGGGGGGGATCACAGTCTTACCAGACAATTTAATGGCAATGCTCTTGGCAGCAGCCACAGACTTAGCAAATGCATCATGGTCCTCAGAGTCTTTACTGGCCTCCTGTGCTGCTACTGCAGCTGTTACACATTCTTCGTCTTCTTTTATGAACTGTGCTGCCATTCTTTCTGCTTCTTTCTCCAGCGCTGTCTTTTCAGGCTTTTTCCAGCTGAATTTTCCAAAGACTGGACGGCCAGCAGCCTCCTCATTCTTTTTGCGAAGTTTTGCAAGCATGGCTGGACTTGGACCACACATGACCTTAGGAGGCTCACTGGTTTTCTCAGGCTCAGTCTTGGTATCTTTTGCAGGCGTCTTAGAAGAACTGTCTTTACCCCGACTAGATTTATCTTTTGAATGCTGCAATTTATCGTCTTTTTTCTCATATTGGAATCTCTCCTCATCATCCTCTTCCCATTTCGATTTTGGCCACTTTATCCCCTCTTCCCCCCTGTATTTTGGTCGCCTGTCTTCCTCAGCCTCACGACTATATTTGTATTTCTTTTCATCTTCTCTGCCGTATCTGGACCTTTCATCTTCCTTCTTGTACCTATGCATGTCATCATCATCTCTGTATCTGTACCGACTCTCTTCCCTATACCTAGATCTCTCTTCTTCTGATCTGTACCTATCCTCCTCCTCTTTCTTTTGTCGATATCGATCTTCATCTTCTTTTTTATACTTGTTCCTCTCTTCTGCTTCCTTCATATATCTGGCCTTCTCCTCTTCTTTTTTATACTTAAGCTGGTCATCCTCCTCTTTCTTGAATTTTTGTTTGGCTTCCTCCTTCTTAAATTTCATATGTTCCTCCTCCTCCTTCCTGTATTTGGGTTTACTCTCCTCTTCTCTAATATGCTTTGCCTTGTGTTCCCCATCTTTGCTGTAGGTAGGCTTGACCTGCTCCTCATCCTTGCCTCTGGACCTTTTTCCCTCATCTTTGCTGAGTTTAGACCTTTTTTCTTCTTGACTGTCATCATCATCACGCTTCCGCTTGTGTTCAGCCTGCTTTCTTTCACTCTCCATGCCTGCCTGGCGATCCAGCTTCCTCCTTTGCTCATAGAGAGGATTCTCGTAAATTTGTTTCTATTGAGGAAAAACAAAAAAAGGCAGACATAATCCTGTAATCTCCTCGCAAACATGTAAATCACATTTTAGTAGAGCAGTATTTTAGCTCAGAATTGACAAATAGAGAAACACCAAATGTATACTATGTACGACATTCTAATTCAGTTCATTCTATGACACACAGCATTTATTAAAAAAAAAATTTATATATATTCATTCATTGTCTGTAACCACTTCAGTTCAGGGTCGCGGTGAATACAGGCTCGAATCCACAACCCCAGGACCCTGGAACTGTGACATTACACATTACATTTGTGCTGCCCGACACAAAGTCAATCATTTTATTTAAAAAAACAAAAAAACAAAACCTAAATATTAACATATTTAAAAAATGTTGCACATATACTGTGGTAATTTGTATAGGCTTAACTGGTCTTTTGTAGTAACAAGTAAGGATCCGGAGACTATCAGTAAAGATTCATGGTTCGCATTATTGCACAAAAAATATACTGGCTGTATCTGTGACATGTCTTGAATTACCTTGTACATCTCATTGTGTACATGGGTAGTGACGTGGGCCTCTGCACAAATAGGATCACCAAAAAACTCTTCACACAACTGGCAAAAAAATCCTCTCACTGGGAGTAAAAATTCTGAGCCTGAAGGAGGGGAGAAAAAAAAGAATAAAAAATTAAGGCACATTCATATTACAGGGGCAAATTTACATTTACTATATTAATGGACTGAAAGGAAGAACAAAGTAAGATAACTGATTTAAAACTGATCAAATTACTCAAATATCCTCTACTAAATTTTTTTTCTTAAATACAAAGTCTGAAAATGTTACCACATCAGGAGAACCTAAATACAGAGTATTGTATTGTATACAATCTGTGTGTACAAGAAACATATTTTAAGTAGTAGAGTTCATATAATTAAGATTCTACCTTTTGCTGGTTTGGAAACTGGTTCCCCTTTCGGGTGTTTCTTTTCACCTTCAGGCTTTGCTGCCCAAGGTCTTTCATAAGGATCAAGAGTCTTTAATGAAAAGAAAGAAAGAAAAAAAAAGTGGATGCATAATTTGACAAAGAATCTTAAATTAAAACCTGTAGCAGCAAGAATAGACTGTTGCATATATTTATTAACAGACGTGTACCTGTTAAATTAAAGGAGAAGGCACACATACCTTCTTATGTGTTTTGCTGTGCAAGTGTGTGAAAAAATCAAACATGGAACCACTAGTAACGTTGCAGTTTTTGCACCAGTGGTTTCCTGCATCATAGTAATCAAAATGCTCAGCTGATGCATCTGGAGTCTGGACAGTGGCTGCTGAGGCTGACGGCTTTGGAACCTAGATTAGTTTGGAAGGACACATTTTATATTAGCAAAAATAGATTAAATTACCTAAAAGCAGAGCCAAAATAAAGATATGGAGGTACCCTATCAAATGAAATACACCAAATATGCAAATTATGTAAAAATGAAATCCTGATTCCCAAGTACTGAAGTTCAACAAAGAAGTCTTACCTTTGTAATTTAGGCCATCTGTGCTCCAGCTGAGATGGAGTTACTCATGGGCTACCCTTATTTTACACACTTGGAATAGTGGAAATGTCTTTTTGAGCTCATGAAACATGATACCAGGCAAGGGTAAATCTGGGACCAGTTCACGTTTGGAAGGAGATAGTATTAAAAAGAATTCAACTTAATAGCTACAGGCTGAAGTTTGTTCAAATTCGATTTAAGTAATGGTACAGACTACACCATCAATTTATCTTAAATCAGAGTTGATGTGAAAATATACACTCTGCATACTAAGGTTCGTAGACACCCGTCCTAATTCAACCTAGCTTCTTAACAGTTTTATCTAACACTGCGCTTTTTGCCTAGCTAGAGCCACACCATCTCTCATTTAATGAGAAATTTATATTTGCTACCTTCAAGCAACGATTTAAATATTGGCACATTTTGGCTAAAAATGAAGGTGCATTGTGCTAAAAGTATTGCAGAATCGATTTATATATATATATATATATATATATATATTTCACTGATAATAGGTGATATTGGTCTGAATGATCCCTTTTGTCTCTGGTACACATCTATTTGTTTTCTGAAAACAAACTGAAATGTGGGCTATTCTGACAACAGCACACATTTTCTGTCTTTCATACCATCTGACATGAGCTTTCCAAATACAACGGATGTATGTGTTTCACTTTGTGTAACAGAGTTTAAGATTTGTCTTCCTGATGCAGCAGTAGACTGAGTATTGGCACATTTTTAAATAAGTAATGCTTGCACTGAAAATGTACAATTCAATTGGACAATTTCATAAAATTGTGGAGCAGTGCCACCTATTGTTTACTTCGAAACATCATCTCCACATAGCGAATCATTCTCCACATAGCAGTCCGTTTCTCTCATCCTCTTCTCCACAATAATCGCTGATTATTTTATATATCACTGATTCATTCCTCATTTTTGCTTGGTCAGGTATAAAAGGGAAAAATGTAAAGATGAATTCTTGTATAATGAGAACAAACAAGAGAGAGAGAGAGATAGAGAGAGAGAAAATCGCATAGGCTTCAATGGGGAAAAAGTTGTGAAACCCTGATAAATTAATTTTTATGTTTCATCTATGCCAGCTTTTAGGAGTGTGTTGCAGGTATCAAACTTAATGTTTTGACAGGACATGCAAATTTAAAGTCTTATTATTTTTGTCAGGTATATAAATGTTCAGGAGAATGATCAAAGATTATTGCATTTACTGCAGTTTATAGACTATCCCAATATTTCCTGAAATGGGTTTGTATATGGTATGATTCCCTGTACTTCTATCGTTACTGTCCAATATATACATTCTCTTTTTCTTCATGAATCATGATCAAGAATAGACATCTTGGCTCCCTGACCTCACTTAAAAGTGGTCTCAAGAAAACAACAGAAATATTGCTGGAAAACAATAGAATTTTAAGAACTTTTGAATCTGCATTTGCTGCATTATATCAGTCTTCAGATAGAAATGACCCCATTTCACATAAAACAGCACTGGCCAATGGTTGCACTTAAAAATTATGCCTAAAATTTTACAAAACAGCATAAATAGCATAAATGTTTTTATAATCCTGACCCCATGAGGCAGTCAGAGCTACTGTGTTAACTTGTTGCTGAAACCAAGTCTATTAATTTTAGAATCTATTATATCCAAGTCTGACTTATTAGTCTGAGGGACAGAACCATTTACTTTAAGGCAATTTATATATGTAAATTTAAACAGGAATAGGTATGGTTATTCAAATACAAAATATATTTCAGTATCAGTTTTTTTTCTTAATTTTGTATTTTTAAAACCTGCATAAAATATAAAATATACAAAAGCCACATATACAGGTCATGTTAGGTGTGATATAATGTGCAATGGCACAAGTAAATAAATATATAAAAATACCTTAAATAATAATTATTTTTTTAAATAAGTGGTGAGAGTTATAACTCTGCAAGGCAACATATAAGATAATCAAGTATATACCTTTGGAGTGAACACACATTTTTAGGTTTGTGTGTTTTTTCTTAATTACTTGTCATGATATTTAAAAAAAAGTACAGGTTTTATAATGTAGATATTCAAACTAATTCATAATAATAGTTAAATAAATTTACATATCTGAAATTATAAATTAATGAGAGTACCCTCAATGTATATAAACCTAATCAGCATTCATCTTCCATTCAATTAGAAAAACTAGAAAATTGTCTAATTATAAAATGATGCCTTTTGTCTTCCACTTATCTGGGGTACTTCTTGTGTATTTTAGATGGTGATAATACAACTGGGACACTTGTGTATTAAGTTATTGTGACTTAATATCATCAAAGTCTGCTGCTATAAAGTGCATAAATATTCTTCTCTGTGCAAGATTTGTGAAAATACTGTGAGGTTTACAATTTTAAAAAGTGCAATATCTGGCATTTTAAACATTCATATAGCAGCAAACAATGTAAAGGCATAGTGGAGTAAAGGAGTCTTAAGCAGAGAACATAGCCACACACTTTCTGTTCTTTTCATTGTTTTCATAGTAAATGACCTGTTAACGTTGCCCTGTGGGAACTTTTGCATGCCCCGAGTTTTGTTTTGCCCTCCCCATGAAACAAGAAATTGCCCTCACATGAAGCATCATACATGAAAGATGGCAGAGTGCAATACAAAACGTTCAGGACAATGTGACATTCCAAATAGTCATTCAATGAAAGAAAAGATAATAATCAAATAATAATACAACTAAATAAATATATCATCTCCCACATGTTCTTGTAACAATGTAACAATACCAGGCAAGCTTTACTGAGATGGAGAAAAACTTGAAAGCCTAAACCAGAGCTTGTGTTTTGTTACATTTTAAGTTTTGTTTTCACAATACAATTTAGTGAGAGTATTAAAAGGACTTTGTTGTTACAGGTTTGTTTACTTGCCAATTTCTAATCCACATATTTGATTCCACTTTAAATCACAGGACTGGCTGATTGTGCCATAATCACACTGGCCTGCACTAAACCTATGATGCATGATACTATATAACATATATATTTTATGTAGTGTGCTAGTCTGATTTGGGATAAAGCAAATGTAACAGTGGCAATCCAATTTGTTTAAATTTTAGCTTTTGTTTATGCTTACTATAGTAATATAACAAAAGGGGGGAAAAAAACAAATACAAGAATGTGTGTGTGGGATAGAGTTGTTATATGTAATTCTCCCTCCTCCGTTTTTACTTAAGGCAGCATGGTATGATTATGATAACAAATTTACTGTCTACTTACACATTTTTAGATGCTTTCTAGGCAAAGAGTAAATAATGTTATCACATCCATATCTTTCTTTTATACAGCCTCAACTTCCTGTGATTGGTCCAAACAATGTTTTCAAAAGGCAAATGAACCAAAGCTCTTTTGGTCCGGACTGTGGTCTGAGGCAACGTTTTTATATGTTATTTTGGATTTGGAAGTGTTGTGAAATTACCCTAAAAAACTGTCAAAAGCCACCAAAATTACTCTGAACTGGTGTTTCTTCACTTCAATGTGTAAGTAACTTGATGGCTAAATAATGTTCCCTATGTGTTTTCATTAGAGCTTGGCTGGAATCTGCATCATTTTTTTTTTTTTTTTGGAATATTATGAGATCCGTTGTGCTCAACTGGTGGGGGAGGCGTGGATAAATTTGTAGCATTTGGTTTGAGATTGTTCTGAGATGCTGGTTATCTATTGGAAGAGATTTATTTTTTATATATTTTTATACTTGTGTGTCAACAAGAGTAACTAAATAAAATAAGATCATTGCAATTATCAGAGTCTGATGATGTCCAGCAATCAAATGTTTAGGAAAAAATAAAACATCTTGAACTACGAAGCTCTTCCTATTCAATATTTTTGCTCAAACACTCTAATCACTGGTCTCTGTCCTTGGGGCCTGACAAACTATACAATAAACTTTGTCCTAAATGCCAATTGTACATATACTGCTTTTGTTCATGCCCTCCAAAAAGATGTATTACACCAGATTTCTCAAATGTAGCTCCAAGTACATCATATATTCATATAAACTCTGTTAGATGTTTAGATGTAGATGTCATTAAAAACAATATATATTATTTCTCTTTTAAATGTCTGTATTCACGAAAGAAAAACATCCAATCCCAAATGTAATAAATAGATAAATAAACAAACAAACCATATTCAATTATAGTTCTCTGTTCTTAAGTAAGTCATTGACACCTGGGTTAAAACAAACCCTTGGGTTGCAGTTTTTCAATAAACAATGAAAAACATGCATTCCTATTCCCTATTTGTGGGAACTGATTCTGATCATTTCACTTGCTTGTTTGGCAAATACTTACTTTGGTAAAACTCCTAAAACATTTCTATTCTAGAAAATGAAACATGCATTCCAAATCAGACTGAGAAACTGTCAGTACTGTCAATTAAGCAAAATATCGATAAGCCAATTAGCAGATAGTCGATAATTTTATATTTTTGTAATTAAAGCAAATTCACATTGGACAAAGCAAAACAAATTTTTTTATCATAGTTTGTAATAGGACAAGCCTTTTCTTCAGTATTTGTATATTTCTGTATTTAATTTGATCTTTTAAGTTTATTTGTTGAGGTTCATTTATATTTTTATTAACGCTTTACTGCTGGTTCAGCATGAATTGTTTCTAGAGGGGTGCGAATTAGTGCAGCACCAGGTTTGTTTTAGAGAGGGAGGGAGAGAGTGGAACAAAGTGTCTCAGAGCGAGTGAGAGCGAGGGTTTGTAATTGTTTATAATTTTTTAACCTGCTGTGTGTGTTTTTACACCACTATCTGTTTGTGTACTGTGTCACTGATAAATTAATGACTTTTAAATGAGTTTCTACCACTGAGAAATTTAATCCCAGAAACTGTTCTTTGCACAAATTGTGAAAAATGTCCACACGGCAGACATAGTTGTGTATTTACAGGTGTCAGTGCATATGCGCAAGCACAAAAAATGCGCCAAGTTATCGGTTGTAATATCGGCTAAAATTTCAATATTGGACTGATAACAATAAAAAAAAAAATCCACTTATCTGCAAATAATATATTGGCCGCTGATATATCGTGCATCACTATTAACAACATGTATTACTAATATTTCTAAACTTGGCACAAAAAGTAAGGAAATTTGTGTTTGGTAGATTTTTTCTTTGTTGTAAAAATGCTTCAATACTAAATATTATATGATGGGGAATCCTGTAAAGTTCCCTTTTAACTGGTGCCACATTTGTAAGAAACATGGCACCAACTAAAAGGGACATTTACCGGCTTTCCCACGGTATAAGATTTATTTCCAAGAAGCATTGTTACAATAAAGAAAATCTACCAAACACAAATGTCCTTAATTTTGTGCTAAGTTTATCACTAATAAATAATTTATTGTGTGACTTTCTTATGTTTTCATGAAGAAACATGAAGTTAACTGACAAATAATGGGGAGGACAGATTTTTTTTTTTAAACTAGGGCCCTTTCTCTGTGTGCCTGTCCTGTATCACCATAAGGAATTCTACCTTTATGACAGATGTATCTGAGGCAGCTTTAGATTCCTCTGGGCTTCTGGCTTTCTCCTTTGTCTTGCTCTGAGGTGGCGGTTTCTCATGGACACCAGAGCCCCTAAGGTTTCTGTGGTCCAGACCGAGGATGTTTGCAACCTTGACCAGTTCTTCATATTTTTTCTCTGCTGCCTCATGTTCGGTACGTAACTTGGAGATCTGGGCCATCACGTCTTCTTGAAGCTGACCAAGTTCTACAAGAACAGGGTCCTTGTGGCCATCTTTCTCCCTTCGCTTCTTTCTTAGGAGTTCCCCTAAAGCACACCAGAATTAAAAGGCAAGAAATGCTAGAAATGCTAAACACCTTCTCTTTAGCCATCCTGCTATATCAATTGATAAAAATTAATAAAAGCAACCACATACCTTGTTGCTTTCGCAATGTCTCAAGCTCCTTTATTAGGCTATCTTTCTTTTTTAGTCGAGCCTCCCTATCCTTCTTTAGCTTCTCAAGTTCTTCAATGACCTAGCATTAAAAAACTTGATTTAATTTTTACATAAATGTAAGCCTAACCATACATAAGCATTCTCAGTAGTTTCACTGACATCTTAAGCTAAAACATACAGGCGCAGCCTCCTTAAATTGCGAAGATTAACAAGGGCAAATGTCTAGTGCATGCAAATGTAAGTGCACAGAATGTCCATATGGATCACATGAACAAAGCATTATGAAAAACACAGCTCTATAAACTCTGAAGAGTGGTACAAAACCGTACTACTGCTTACTCCTACTACTTCTCAGTGATTCCATTTGGCAAGACATTTCAACAACTAATCACTTTACAAATGAATGAGGAAATAAGTTATTGCTTATTGCAGTATGATTAAATTAAGCTTATAACAAGAGATTTGCTGATTTATGAACAACACTATTTATGCATTCTGAATCACCAGATGTAGTGATATGAAAAATAACAATTCAACAACAACCCATGAATGTCATAGAGCTAGATTTTCATAGAGCTAGATTTTCATTAAGACTCGCTTCTAGTAGCTACCTTTTGCTTTTGGCTGGCTGTATTCTTTTCCTCAGTCACCCTCCTCTGATTGCCCATGCTGCAAACTCTCATGCTTTGCAATGGATCCAGCTTAGATTCTATGAAGCAAAATAAGTAGTACATTGACAACATATTATACAAAATATAATACCAAATGATATCTACAAAATGAAAATGAAAAACATTTTCACCTTTTTTATCTGTCTCTTGCTTTTCGTCTGAACCCGTATCAATTACTTTAAGGAAGGGTCGCTCTGAGGCAGAGGAGGTGAAGTTATCAATGGGACTTTGCGGTGGTACTGGCATACCTGGAGGTGGATACATGGGCCAACCTTGAGGCATATATGGCATGTAGTTCCCATATGGGTCAAAGCCAGGTGGATGGAAGTTGGGTGGCATAACCCCATGCGGGTGTTGGTGAGAATAAGGAGGCATCTGGTGAGGTGGGTGGACAGGATGCGCCGGGAATGGGTTTGCTCCAGGACCAACAATTTCAGAAGGCTTAGGACCTGTATTAGGCCAAAGGCTCTCCTCTGCTTTGGTGCCAGACCTGCCCACATTCTGAGTCTGACTAACTGACCGTGAAATCTGCTTTTCAGGAGGAACTGACCTCTTCCTGCTGTGACTTGGTGTGCGCTCATGGCTGCTGCTTCGACTCCTTCTGTGGCTATGGCTGCGGCTGCGACTACGACTGCTGCTTCTGCTTCGGCTACTGCTACTGTTACTGGTGCTGCTGTAACTCCTGCTGCGACTCCTGTGTTTTCTGTTAGGTTGGCGCCGTAAAGGGGGCTTCTTTTCAGGATTCTTACCATGGAGACGCTCTTTCGTCCTAGCAGCCATCTTACTGATCTCAGCCACACCCAGATCAAGCCCAATTGTCTTGAGCAAGTCCTGTATCTTCTCATATTCCTCTACCTCCTCCCTAACCTTAGTTTCACCGGGAGTAATACCAGGTGGGAAATCAGGTTCCTCTTTAAGGTTCTTCTCATTAGTGTGCTTGTCTCGATGCTTAATCTCTCTTTTTGAATGGCTTATCAAATCTTCGTCTGGGCAGCTATGAATGTAAGATGATGCTCCATATTCGTTCTTATGTACAATATGAGGCTGTGTTGCTCCCACATTTGTTTCATGATAAATTGCTACATCAGCTCTGGTCTCCTCATACACATCTAACAAGCTACTCTGTCCAGCTTTAGGCACCTCTTTTACTGAAAAACTCTCCTCTGCCTCTTCATCCCCATAAAGAAACTTCTCCTCATCTTCAATGTCGACAAAGTTTTTCTTTTTGTCTAGAGGTTGGGAAACTGCTTCTGCCATCATGCCGAGAAGTTGACCAAGGTCTGTGTTCTCCTGACTGCCCCTTGGGAGGTCATGTCCACTCTCTTTGGCAGGCTGAAGCCTACCGATGAGTTCTTCAATAGCATCAGAATTGGAACTTTGTGAAAGCACTGAAGCTAGTAAATCTGGGTCCATGTTTTTGGTTATTGCACTGAGTAACTGTTCTGCCTCTTGTGAAAGTCCGCTACTTTCAGGTCCTTGTGGAGAAGCAGCATTCTGAAACACATTAAGTACAATAGTTATGAGAGATGTTATAAACTGGCCTTTCTGTCTTTTTCATTAATTCTGAATTCATATTTTCCAGATACACTCCAAGTGTCTTTATATAATGAAAGCAATAATTTTGTTTTTACTTATAAATATTCCAATTTCTCTTTAAGCTTTAGAATGAAATGTGTTGTCATCACTCCCGGATATTTAATAATAAATATACATTGGAATTTATGTGATGCCAGTACCAGGAATTCAATAGAGGTTTTTGCAACAAATCTTCCCAATGTAAACTTTTTGGACTGTGAATTTAAGGTCACTGTACACAATTCTGAAGATGCAGCAGGTGATGCCGTAAAACACTGTCCCTAACAGGAACCACAGGCATTGGTGGTAGTGTTTAGCTTTGTAACATGTATTTGCTTGTTGTTGATTTTTTTGGGGACGGAACACAACTCTGCACACCAGATCAGTGTAGTTTTTAGTTCCTTGTTGCCCAGTGTGGCTCTTGCAGGAGTTTTCATCTGCCACAAATCCAAGGAGCATTTAAAAAAATGAGTGGGTATTTGGATAAAGACAAATGAGAACTACTGAAGCATGAATATTTTTCAAACACAGTTTGTGCTGCCTGTCTGCATTTCACTGTGTAATGATTGTCCCTCTGACCAATCATCGCTCTGCAAGGTCAACACATTACATTGACAGTCAAGTCGAGTTAAGTAGACACCATGCAGTATAAAGGCATGATTTCTTTGTTTGCCATCAGTCTTGTATTGCTAGGGAGAATCTGGTGCCTTTCACCACTTAACCTGGCCAAGAACTGCCTACTACTGCAGAGAAAGAAATCTGACTGACATGCAAAAGGACCAATCATTATTCTGTTATTTTGGCACGACGTGTAAGAGGCAGACAGCCAATCAGAATGCAACTGGCAGAATCCTGATAGTGAGGCCAGGTTAATGCACTGGACGCATCAGACTATCCGTCAACTTCTGGGTGGAATGCCTGTTGCTAAAACCAGTTTGCCATTTTCACAGCCAAGGCTGAGTTCAAACACCAGACGCTTCCAGTGTGCAAAATAGGTTAGCAAACTTGAAGAAACAATTACCAAAACAATATGGATATTCAAATGATTCAAGAAACAGTTATCAAAATCTGAATATTCAGTTTTACTAAATTCAATTTATAAAAGAAGCAGCACCTACCAGCATTAACATGGGAGAATCATTTTCAGAGGAGTCTACTCTCTTTTTAAGGATAGATTTAGTGGGCATTGACAGCATGTCCTCCAGTTCCTTACGTCGCCGGGCCATCTCGAGCTCACTGAAATCTTCCCTTCGTTTCCTACTTCCACTACTGCGACTACTTGTACCGCTACTACTGCTGCTGCCGCTGCGACTGCGACTTCTTCCTCTGCTCCTAGCTCGGCTTCTTACCCTGCTGCGGCTTCTGCTGTGGCTGCGGCGACGGCTCTTACTTCTTGCTCTGCTGCGACCCCTGCTTTGGCTCCTGCTCCTGCTGCGTGCTCTACTTTTACTCCGTGCTCTGCTCTTGCTGCGAGCTCGGCTTTTGCTCCGAGCTCTGCTTTTGCTCCGAGCTCTGCTCAGGGCCCTGCTGCGACTCCCAGCTCGACCTCGACTGCGACTCCTGCTGCGACTCCTTGGTCGGCTCTTGCTGCGAACTCTGTCCGGACTGCAGCTCCAGCCCCTGTTCCTGTCACGGCTATGATGGCGCCTTCTTGAGCTACGGTCATCAGGGCTATTAAAGTTCTGGTGTGGGGAGTAGTTTCTGTGACAGGAAATATGGATTCCTCAGAGTTTGATACATGGAAAAGATTTAATGGCTAGCAAGACACTATTAGTTAGCATAAAAATAATAATAGCCATCTATGGATTTCGTATCACATTCATTGCTGTTTCTTCTTTATTTTCAAGATTAGACAAGAAAAGGTAATAGCACAGGGAGCATATTTGAATTGGAAGCAAAAAAGGGTCTTTATTAAGCACAAATCTAATGTTAAATGGAAGTCCCTACATTCATCATGTCTGACAGGTCTACTGAAACTGCTGTTATAGAAAAGCGATGTGTCTAACATGTGACTGTACAAAGTGGAGGTCCAATCTGAAGAGATACAAGATGTGCAGAGAGAAGACAGGAACTATGCCAGGGCTACTGACCATATGATGAGGGAGAGTTGCGAAGGAGTGGTAGGGTAAAGTAGAGGTCGTATGTTGGTGATGACTTACGCGAAAATGTGTAACGAGAAAGCTGACAGGATGTTCAGGAAAAATAGATTTGTCAAGCTCTTTCACTGTATGGCTCACATCCTGGAATTAGCCTTCAATGATGCTATCAAAGGCTGCCATATGGCAAAACTTGTAAAAGCTTGTAGATATGCTCCTGGCGCTACAAAAAAATACTGTAAAAGCACCAATAATAGGGCAAAACTATTATGGTCAAAGGCATCAGGTGGGTTTTTCAACTCACCAGCAGAGAGAGTATACCAAAGACATACACAGCACCTAGAACTGGCAGGCTAAACAACAGTATATATCAGTAGATTAAACGGTTAGGTCAGTTGATTGTAATAAAGAGAGAGGAGAGAGTCCAAAGGAGTACACACTGAAGAGACACAGCTTTTCTTGTGTCTAAAACTACCTTTGCTCACAATTGTCAGCTTGGTAATGTTAAAAGACATGGAAACACCTCACACCTAGTTCGATTTAACAAATTCAGAGTTGAACTGTGTCAGTAGAAAAAAAAATTGTTCAGAGGAATGCAGCACACGCAAAAATGTACACAGCTCCATACAAAGTTCCAAAAGCTTCAACACAGGCCAATTCTCCCTCCGTTTTTAACGATAAAACCATGTGTGAACACTGTAGATATGATTGGCTTATTTTTTTTTTTTTTTACAAGCATTGCACAATACCAATTGAAAATAAGAAAGTGGATTCCAAAACACTGAGTGGTTGATAGGAATAAAATAGCCCCAAAGGAATGTGGACAATTTTCTTTTTCAAACATAATTTAGATATTTCCAATATTGTTCATGTTAATCCTGTAAACAAAAACATATGGAAGTACATCTCAGCTTTGATCAAACAATTAATGCTATAAAAGTATTTAAATGATATGACGGTAGTTCTATGGGACTGTTAACACAGTACCTCAATGTTGCAAGTACAGAATTTCTTGACTTACTAGCCTTTACATTAAATTAAAACCTGTCCAGCTGCCACACTACAGAAACCTTAGCTCCCCTGTCCCTGATTATGTCTTACTTATGTTCCATCCATCCATTATCTGTAACCGCTTATCCAATTTTAGGGTCGCGGGGGGTCCAGAGCCTACCTGGAATCATCGGGCGCAAGGCGGGAATACACCCTGGAGGGGACGCCAGTCCTTCACAGGGCAACACAGACACACACACATTCACTCACACCTACGGACACTTTTGAGTCGCCAATCCACCTGCAACGTGTGTTTTTGGACTGTGGGAGGAAACCGGAGCAACCGGAGGAAACCCACGCGGACATGGGGAGAACACACCAACTCCTCACAGCTAATAGCACAAAAAAGACTACTGAAACATGCTAACTAAATGACAGGACAGGATTGAATGAATAAATAAGCAAATAAATAATCATTACCTGGCATAGGGGTTCTCTGCAGCTCCTCTCTGTGTTAGCTCATTGCCCACAGTTATAATGAGGCTATGGTCAGCAGGGAGACCACCACGAGGGGGTGATGGAGTATATCTCTACAGAGAAATAAATTTATAAATAAATATTAATATTAACTAAAATAAAAAAGACAATGACTGAATGGCATCAATTTGTTGCAGCAACATGATACCCAGGTTTTTCTGTGTAACGCTGGATTGTCATGATATACCAATGCTTACCTGCATGTTTTAGGGCTAATCCCATTTCTCATTGTTTAACCCTACACTTTGTTTTGGAGTGTCATCTTGCCCATTGGAAAGGAGTTACAAGGTGTTGCAGGTAAAATCTTCCCCTGCAAAATGGGACAACCATTCAAGAACCTGACACTTCATCAGAACTACCAAGACATAAGCATATTAGATTACTTGTGCTTGTTATAAAGGAAAATAACACCATGAAACTACATTTAACAATGTTTATCATCCAAACCGGATTCCAAAAAAGTTGGGACACTAAACAAATTGTGAAAACTGAATGCAATGATGTGGAGATGGCAAATGTCAATATTTTATTCGTAATAGAACATAGATGACAGATCAAAAGTTTACTCTGAGTAAATGTAACATTTTAAAGGAAAAATATGTTGATTCAAAATTTCACAGTGTCAACAAATCCCAAAAAAGTTGGGACAAGTAGCAATAAGTGGCTGGAAAAAGTAAATTGAGCATATAACGAACAGCTGGAAGACCAATTAACACTAATTAGGTCAATTGATAACATGATTGGGAATAAAAAGAGCTTCTCAGAGTTTCAGTGTCTCTCTGAAACCAAGATGGTAAGAGGATCACCAATTCCACCATTGTTGCACAGAAAGATAGTGCAGCAATACCAGAATGGTGTTACCTAGCGTAAAATAGCAAAGACTTTTAAGTTATCATCATCAACCGTGCATAACATCAAAAGTTATGGAACAATTGCTGTGTGTACGGGTCAAGGCCGTAAAACTCTACTGGATGATCGTGATCTCCGAGCCCTTAAACGTCACTGCACCTCAAACAGGAATGCCACTGTCAAGGAAATAACAGAATAGGCTCAGGAATACTTCCAGAAAGCATTGTCAGTGAACACAATCCACCGTGTCATCCACCGTTGCCAGCTGAAACTCTACAGTGCAAAGAGGAAGCCATTTCTAAGCAAGCTCCACAAGCTCAGACGTTTGCACTGGGCCAAGGGTCTTTTAAAATGGAGTGTGGTAAAATGGAAGACTGTTCTGTGGTCAGATGAGTCACGATTTGAAGTTCTTTATGGAACACTGGGACGCCATGTCATCCGGACCAGAGAGGACAAGGATAACCCAAGTTGTTATCAACGCTCCGTTCAGAAGCCTGCATCACTGATGGTATGGGGTTGCATGAGTGCTTGTGGCATGGGCAGCTTGCATGTCTGGAAGGGCACCATTAATGCAGAGAACTATGTTCAGGTTCTAGAACAACATATGCTCCCATCTAGACATCATCTCTTTCAGGGAAGACCCTACATTTTTCAACAAGATAATGCCAGACGACATTCTGCAGCAATCACAACATCATGGCTACGCAGGAGAAGGATCCGGGTACTGAAATAGCCAGCCTGCAGTCCAGATCTTTCACCTATAGAGAACATTTGGCTCATCATAAAGAGGAAGGTGCGACAAAGAAGGCCCAAGACGATTGAACAGTTAGAGGCCTGTATTAAAAATGAAGAACAGGGGAGAGCATTCCTATTTCTAAACTTGGGAAACTGGTCTCCTCTGTCCCCAGATGTCTGTTGAGTGTTGTAAGAAGGGGGGATGCCACACAGTGGTAAAAAATGGCCTTGTCCCAACTTTTTGGGGATTTGTTGACGCCATGAAATTTTGAAACCACATTTTCCCCTTAAAATGATACATTCTCTCAGTTTAAACTTTTGATCTGTCATTTGTGTTCTATTCTGAATAAAATATTAGATGTTGGCACCTCCACATCATTGCATTCAGTTTTTATTCACAATTTGTTTAGGTGTCCCTACTTTTTTTGGAATCCGGTTTGTAGGTTGTAAAGGAGACAATACTGAGATTTACGGGGGTTATTTTTTCACTTATGCTGCCATCTTGCCTAGGTATTGTGCCTCTATAAAAATAAAAAAACCTGTGTCAATGCCTATATTGCCCTAACACTTCACCTTTATCCCAAAAAGAAATGAGAAACCCTACGCCTAGGCGAAGAGGAGTTGGTATAGGCAAGGGGTGAAATGGAATAGGGTTTTGTGTTTCCCCCACTCTGATAAAAGACGTCAAACCACTTACACAACTTTCATTAGTTAATTCATTCATTCATATCTATAAACGTTTATCCAGTTCAGTGTTGCGGTGGGTACGGAGCACACCCAGAATCACTGGCTGCAAGGTGGGAACACACCCTGGAGTGGCACCAGTCCTTCACAGATCCACTTACACAATATTATGAATGGAAATAGTACAGCTGAGAAAATATCACTTTTGCAAATATTTTGGCAACCCTGGTCAAATTACACATTTTTTCACATTCTAACTGAAGAGAAGCTGACACCAATCCTGCATGGAAGAATCTAAAATATAATTAATTTCTGCATAGAATTGCATTATTATTTTGTTGAACAAAACAAACTAGAAAAAATATGGTATGTGCTCATGCCTTGGCCCCCATAACCTCATTAAGTTCATCTTTGGGCAGACAGTCCAGCATTTTGATTTGTATACTTGTCCAATCTGGGATTAAACAGTTCTCCTTAACTCCATAATTTATATTTCTTATATGACATTTCAGGGAGTGTAAAGATTCCAAAATCTCAGCTGCTGGGATTAGCGAGTTATAAGTTTTTAATAATTCTCAAAATGCAGATAGTATTCATTTGTTTTCACTATGAAAATCAGCTAAATGCGTAATATTAAAGGTTTGACATAGATGCATGTGAAGGGCAGTGGTTACCCAGGACCAGAGCTGAGTAACACCTGTAATAATGTGCTGTTGCTCTTTACTAACTTTACTTGGGGGTATTCCACAAAAACAGGATTTCTTAGTCAGATAACTCAAGCTCAAAAATCAAGCTGAAGGAGATTCCTATTGGACAATACTCAACTTTGGGCTTAAGTTAACGGACTAACTGACAATTCCTGCTTTATGGAATGGTATATGCTCGATTCACATTCGTGGATATTGTGAACATGTTAGTTTTTAGGCAATGATTCCTGCTTTACATAATGTAAATACCAGTATTTAAAGGGCACTTTTATCGTTCATATATAAAATTCACAGAAACGGAATTATATCAACGAACCATCAAGGAATCCTAATTTCAAATGTTTCTCTTTTTTCCCCAGTCAAACTTAAAAAGTGCAACATAAGAAACCAGCTTAGTCTTTGTAAACACTTGCAGCGTTAACCTTAACGCCGAGGTTACTTTTATGTATCTATTGCACCATTTGCGGTGGAACGAATCGTGTTGTATTTGATCAGTTAAATTACTCATACAGCGTCCCAAACACTCTGAGAAATAAGTCTAATGTTGTGGTTGATGTAAATGCGCTTCTCCTACATGTGGGTAGTCGCTGGACGGAGGCCCTTCTCCTCTGTACTGCTCTCCGGGGTTGAGACCCCTCGCTCCAGGTGACGGGTATCTGCGGCGCGGCGGGGATCGGCGGTGCGGGACTCCGTTGCGGAACGGCGGGCGGGTGAAAGGCGGCGCGCCGCGGGGAGAGAAGCCGCGGGCAGGCGGTGGGTACGAGCCTCTGTGCGGCCTAGCGCCGCGGTACATAACGACAGTGTCTCGGCTGCCCGGTCTCTTCTAACAAACCAACCCTGCACCTAACACCTACAGCTGCAGCCGTGGAGCAGTTAGTTCATCCCACGACCTTTGGTTTTAGCTCAAATCTTTCCTGAAGACAAAGCAGGGACAGGTTAGTATTTACTCTTCTGTTTCTCTCTTCACCGCCATTCCGTACAGAAACAGGAAGTTACGAGCTCGCCGCCTCAGCCAATCAGTGCCGCGGAGGCTTTGGTTTCCGAGCCAGATCCCCAGATTCGGTTACAGTGATCGGTATTATTATTGATATTATCTGTGTTGTTATTATTTTAACCGATGTGTTGCGTTCGGGCCTGTGAGACTCGTTTTCAATGTTTACCAAAAGAAAAATTATGCAATTTTTAAAGTTTCAGACTCCGTGGCATTGGCTCCTTTTCAGTGAAACACTGTTTGTGTTTTATTGTCCTGGTGGCCACTTTTGATATTTTTCTATATCCTCCTGGGCCTACAGTGCTTTTGTCAGCTGGATAGCGCTAAACCCCGACTGGAACATCTGCGGCAGCGCTCTCCATTGAAGAGAATGAGATTAAGCTGCGGCGGGGCGAAGTGGGAATAAGCCCCTCCCACGAGTGCAGCAGTATCCAAGCGTCCGTTGTAGCACACGTTCAAGTCTTTACAAGTGCACCTCTAGTGGTTTATTTATGAAATGCAGTCACACTTTCCTGCTCACAGCAGAAAATGTTAATGCGAGTTTTTAGGTACTACGTGAATACATAACTTACTGTTGCTGATTTCAAGTCCAAGTCTGTCTATAGTTTGGTGCGAGGGACTCGTTTACTTGGCGTGCATATTATTGTCAATTGTCATGTGTTTTGAAGAACACTGATGTTTTGAAATGGGTGTTGTAGCTAGTTTAGTAATTTTATATTTTTATTAGCAGGGAACAGACAAAAGAGCAAAACTTATATTTGTTTATTCATTACAAAGTGTACAGGCCAGTTAAGAAAAAAAAGACCATGTCAATGCTAAGTCAAAACACAGCCTTCCTTGTGTAGTATTTATATAATTGTACTGGTCTGGCATTCTTGCACATTTGCACTCCTGCACTTCATGTAGTTTGTGTAGGTGAGTAGTTTTCTATAGCACCTTTATAAAGACATTAATTCATTTCACCCTGTACTGTACACAGCGAGGTCAGCACAGTAGTGGCAAACAGCTCCAGGGTCTTGGGCTTGTTTGAACCCCACCTCAGATCACTGTGTATGAGGAGTTTGGTGTGTTCTCCATGTACACAAGTTGGTAGATATATTGGCCATGCAAAATTGTCCATAGTGTGCAAAGCATGTCCCTGTCTTGCGCCCAGTGATTGCAGGTAGGCACCAGGCCCACCACGATCATGAACTTGTTTATGGAAAATGGAATGATTGAATGTAAACACTGAATATGTATTACAATAAAACCAACTGAACTTGAATTGTGCAGAATACATTTTGAGGGCTTTTTTTCTTCCCATTGAATATACATGTGATGGCACATAACATGATTCATAAATGATAATAAATGAACAAAGAATGAAATGAATGAATGAATGAAAAACAGGATAGTTATGAACTTTATAACATTTATGAACCATGGACCATGACCCACAGGTGTTCAAATGAGGCTCAGGAGTAATTTACAAACTGTGAGCATACTTATTTTGAATGACTCCCATGATCTAAAATAAGTGTATTACTTAAAACATCCAAGGCATATTTTAATGTGACCCAAATTCTCTTATTTAGGAAATAAACATGCTTAATGATTTTTGGGTTGATCCATTTTGGGTCCAATAGTCACCGCAGTGGGGTGTCTCACATAAACAACCCTTTAAAATTTCAACAGTATTATTTCATTTGAAAAATTACGTAATTCCTTACAAATTATTCTAATGTCTTTCAGTATATTTTAACTGCCTGTGAAATGTATTAATCATATCTTCCTTAGGGTATGCAGAGCTGATGTTGCTTTAACTTTTAAAGCTTATACAGAAATCTCTGCCATGTTACATAACACATGAATGATAAGCCTTTGTAAAAGTAACAATTATATTACTGAAAAATAAAGTCACATAAAACAAACATTTAATTAATTTCATTTTCGCATAGATTATACAAACAATCATGACACTCATATTAACAAAGTACACTGATTTATTCAGTATATGTCCTCCTGGCCCAAAAAAATATTTTAGTTAAACTACAGGGAAAGTGTCATTTTGATTTTCATGTCAGGGAAATGAACATTAACTACAGTTAAAAAAAATATATATATATATGTACATTTTAATAATTCATCCAAACATTCACAGTACAGACACAATTGGCAGGACATTGCACAGATGGAAGTCAATTTCCTAGAGAAACAATGCAATAGTTTCACTATATCTTCATGGTTTAGTAATTTCTTAGAAAACAAATTATAACTACAATTTTTGAATGCTTAATATGTACAGGTAATATAGTATGTTACACATTTTCTGTATAATCATTTACAAAAAACATCTTCAACTGAAAATCACAGTTGCTCCTTGGGACTGGCATACTTCTTGTAGTTCAGACTTTCTGCAGTCCATTTGAAGCTCCAAATTTACAGAAATGTCTTTCCTGAAGATACAGAAACAGGGCTCGCACTATCACCTGCAGAAGGAAAAGCTCAACTATTTTATATCCCGCCAAACCCTGTTAGTGATGTGACAATGGGAGATGAGGCATTTTTAATGGACTCAACATACATCATAGAACACAATGGTAAAGTTAAGGGTACAAAAGAAATCCCTGAAAAATATAAATACAAAAACATATAGGAAGAAAAAGCTTGCTTTAATTAGTACTTTTCACTGGCATAGGGACAAACACTCATATGTACAAAGATTACAACAGTTAGCAAATTGCAATAAGAATGTACAATACAAGAGAAGGCTACAGGAGCAAGCAAGAATTTAATCAGGTGTAAAATTATAAATCACAAGAAATGCTACGTTGTATTACTCTGAAGGCACAACAATAGGTTACTTGCATAACCCCAGTTCTCTGAATCAGGGGTGAGTTCTCTCACTACGGAAAAGTTCTCTCTAACCAACTGTAGTACTTGGTGCACTCCCTTTGTCAACTAGCTTACAGACCACAGAAGCAGGCAACCCTGGTTTCAAAAGAAAAGTGAAGATGTGGTGAGGGAGGTGAGAAGGGTAGAAGCCTCAGCTCCACTCTTCTTAGCAGTAGAATAAACTGTTCCAGGGAATTGATGAACACCTGAAATAAAAGGGCAACTAGGATGCAACTAGGATATTATAGACTGAGAAGAGCCTACATTGAGAACTGCATGTGCCAGAGGAGGCTCTGTAACCCTCAGCCGATGAAACTTAACAGATGTATGTGGTGAACACCAGCAAACTGTAGCACATCTATCCCCTACTGATTTTAATGCCATGCACATCAAACTACAACGCAAGTTGGATGCACAGATTCGTCCCACAATTTTCAGCAGCTCTCCTGCCCGTCTTGACAAGGTTGAATGTGGCAAGTCAGTTTGCTCAAACAAAATCTCCATACTCTTCAGGCTCATGAAAGAGATGGAGAGTGAGATTTTGTTGTTGTTACCCTCTTCTCAGTTTCATCCTTCAACACCAAGAGGGGAAGGAGGGGGATAGGAGACTCCTAGTCTATAATCACCACCCACTTAGAAGCCAGGATCCTTGTAGACCTGCAGGTGGGACGGAAGGGGTCTCTGATGCAGAGAGAAAAGGTTGGTGGTGTAGGAGACTGCAATGTAAATCCACCTCTCCAGAATTTGAAAGGGCAGTGCATCATGGGCATGAAGGACACCAATTCATAAGAAGGTGATGGTCATGTGTATTGACAAAAGCTGCACAAGTCACCAATCAGGAATTGGCAGAAATTCGAAGAGCCATAGAAGATCCAAGACATGTAAGGGACCACACAAGAACTATGCTTGTTGAGGTAAACAAGACAAAAATACCTACAGACAAAAAGTTTGTCTGTGAACTGTTAAGTGGAACAAATGAACGCATTGAAGAAGACCAGGTACAAATAGAAAAGGGCGGATGCTCTCATCACTGCTATGATTGGTCTGTCAGCTAGCTGACAGTCAGTGTGCAGCAAATACTTCAGTCACATGGGGGATGCTTCTCATAGTGAGATACCGAATGAAAGCCAAGTTTTCCGGATGTTTACATTTAAAATCCAGTTATGTAATAAGGAAGGGGGGGGGGGGAAGGAAAAATGCTCAATAAACACAGTTAATTTCTGTATTATTTTATTTTCACACTTTGTTACACAGGGTTTTTCACTAAACATAACAAATAAAATCCAATCTAAATCTTCTAAGTAACAAAATGATTTAGTAGATAGTTATAAAGAATACAGTTTTGGTTTTTACCAAGAAACATTCCATAGAATGTTTTTAGTGAGTCAATTAAACCATGCTGTGACATTCAAGAGTACACCTTTAGGTTGGTATCCAGCACTAACAATGTAAGAAAGATTCATCAGTGAATTGATAAGACATCTACACTATACAAGAACAAGAAACAGAAGCTAAGTAGCATTATGAAATAATTAAATTCAGAAGGAGTCTACAATTCAGAAGGCCCTTCCACATTTATCTCACTTTCCCACTTCTCAAGGAAGTCTTGCAAGTTCAAATTGAAAGTGTCAATTCCCTTACCAGAGAGGTGAACCCCATCTGGTCTGTAGAGCCCCGTGTCCAAACCAGGCATAATGTCCTCATGAGAGATTGAAGAACCACCAAGCTCTGTAAGAATTTTACAGACACTTTTGTTGATGGCCATACGTGTGTTGTCCACTGCCTCACTGTCATTCGAGTGTCTCCAGGACCTACGTGGCAGGATGTCTGACCAAACCAAGAGGCACTCAGGAAATATGCTCTTCATAGAAATCAGGTCTTTCTTCACTGATGCCAAGAAAGCCTCAGTAGTGGTCATGCCTATGTCATTTCCTCCCAGGTGTATGAGAATTACATCAGGTTTAGGCCAGTTGTCTTTCAGTTGGAGCAGTTGAGGCAGAAGCTGTTGCCAAGTCATGCCTTGCACACCTTTCCACCAAATTCGCACGCTGTTGGGGTCCATTCCAAGCTGCATCCCAAATTCAGGAGATGTGGCTCTCTTCTCAGCCCAGAACACCAGTGAGTGGCCACATATCCATACATTCTTTAGCTCTTTTTGCGTAACTTTCCCTGCAAAAATGTAACAATATATGGGGATCATTAACCTCAGTAGGCTTGACCAAGTGAGGAGCGAATATTCTTCCCCCTCTAATAGCGGGCTATATTTCATCCCTTGCAATGAAGAAATTTAAATCATTTTTAGTAGAATATAGCAGCGGACACAAACATTTTGTTAAGCTCATGCTATGTTTAAATGGAAAATATAGCCTAATACACCGATTAAATGCTATATTAAATGTTTATTTTAAACAGAGGATATCTAATGATGCTATTTCAGGCTAAGGCATCTTTACATAATTTTAACATACATGGTCCTTGGTTTCAAGAGATAATTTGGATAAAATTTATAACCAGAAAATAATAGATAGATACTTAATAGATAATTTAAATAAAAATAAGATAATATAAATAATAGATACTTAAAACCTGCACTTTACTTAAAAAAGCAGCTACCCATAAAAAGAAACTAGATCCAAGGGTTTTATTTAATTCCAGCAAATCTGTACTATAGTCTTCATAGGTCTGTTATATTTAAATGATCTATCTGGTTTAATAACAAAAAAGATTTTACACAAAATAATACAACTACAATGAAAGCTATATTTACAGATCCATCTGGAACAGGGGTTCTCAGTCATGGGGGCTCATTGGCCCACGCAAATGAAAAACGATCCCTTTGTGACACAACTTACAAGTTAATAGTATTTAACGAAGTATATCAGAAATTAAACTCTGTGCTTTCTTATTGTTAATGAATTTCAAGTTCTTACCTTTTTCACTTCTAGCCGGCAGTGGATCTGCTGGTGGTCTCTCCGACAATACTTCCCTGGTGATTCTGTGTGAATGCCCTTCTGTGTCTACCCTTAAGAAACTTTGCTTACGTTTTGTCTGAATCCTATGCATCAGATACACTGACTCTTCATAATCACCCTATTCACCTGGCTGTTAAGTGCAATTTCCTTGCTGCATGTAGAACCTAACTTACTTATCTTTAAAACAGATGCTTTATTATAAACCATTCTAGGTTTACTCAGAAGGTGAGTTAATTTGTTACAAGGTAATTAAAAAAGAGAAACAGCTGTTGTGTGCATTCTTTATCTAAACAAACATAAGAAAATACCTGTTCAATACTAGTTCAAGTGTTTCATTAAGACATCTGAAACAGATGAATTACCAGTAAAATCCCTATCATTAAAGTACGACAAAATCGACATGCTAGTAAAAATAAGTAAAACCTAGTTAAATAACTGGTTGGGTTGAGGTTAACAAGTCGCGACTACACTGAAACAACCTTCTGATTAGCACGTATCTAATATCATCCTGGTGTTTTATCTGCCTATGGAATGGACTCTGTTCCATCAGTAATACTAATCTATTACCTGGTGTTGGTTTCTGGCTTTGTCCACGTGTTCGCTGCGCTTCCATTTGCTGTTCTTTCTTCAGCCTCATCCTCTGATTAAACTGCTCCAGCTCCTCAGAACAAAATGTGCAAAGACAAGGGATCTCAAGGACATAACAGAATTAAAGAAACCACACAGAATATAATACAGAGATATAAGTGCTCATCTAGTCATATTTAAACAACCAAGAGGCACTGACTGAATTCCCTTCAATTAAAAAAAAAAAACAGGTGTTCAAGTAATTACCAGTTTCTCAACCTTGGGAGAAAAACATGACCTACCCTTTTTTTTTGTTTAGCTTTGATGTCTTCTTCCGTGATGGGTGCAGCTTGTTTTGATTCATCTTCCCCTTGACTGTCCTTAAGCAGAATTTCTTCCACTGGCTGTATACTAATAAGCGCAGGCTGCACATTAGCAAGTGTAGGTTTTACGTGAACAGGTTTGACATTATCCTGGTTTCGTACCATTTCTATTGTTTTCAGGCACCTGGCTGGGGTAGTGGGTTTGATTTTAGCCTGATTGGCGATATAACCAGGGCCTCCTGGCAGCATGGACATGTCAAATTGACCTGCCAATGGTGGAAACATAGGTGGGGGTGGAGGACAAAATGGAGGTGGCGTGGAGAAAGGAGGGGGGTTACGGAGCACTGGTGGTTGTGTATAAGCACCATAGACAGGCAGCAGACTCGGGGGTGGTACCTGCATTCCAGCAGGGTATTGCAGAGGACTTGGAGGAAGTAAAGCGTAGGGTGACACAGGTTCTTGTGAATTCCCTTTCTGGTCTTCATCAAAGTGATACGTAGACTCCCAAGAATTCTGTCTACTTTGAACATAGGGAACAGATGTTGGAGATTCTCTCTGAGTACATACAACACTGACAGTCTGAACTGATGTTGATGGGATTTCCATTGAGGGTTTGTAAGGATCACACGCAATGCTTGTTGATGGTACATATTTGTTTGAATCCGGTGTCACTTGTCTTGCCTCTGGACTGTTCTTAATAGTCCTTTTAATGTTGACTAAATCCTTCTCCTTCATTATTGCTGCTTCATTCCATTTGTCTCTGGACATAATAGAATCCAAATAGCTCATGTAAACCTCACGCTTAGATGATTTGGTAGGAGTTACAGAACGAACTCCCTCAGAGTCTGAGGAATCTGCCCTGCTACCTTTCCGATCATATCTACTCGCTGATTGCTCATCTTTTTGAGTAAATGAGTGAGAGGACGCACTTTGAGATTTGACCTTCTTGCCATACAACCGCTCCCTTGTCCTGTCAGCTAACTTACTTACTTCAGCTGTGTCTAGTTTAAGACCAATTGTTTGCAGCAGATTTTGAAGTTTTTCAAAGTTTTCTGACTTTTTGATATCTTCACTGCTATTCTCTAATCTCGGTTTTAATGGCGTATGCGCTCCACCTACCACATACCCTCCTTCACTTTGTCTATCATACTGCTCCCTGTTCTCTGTATATAACTCCTGAACATGGGGATTTTGATAGCCACCCACAGAACGTTTCAGGTGCTCAAAATCACTGTAGCGATCCCTGGGCAGTTCTGAGAACCGTTTTTGATCTTCTGAAAATTTACTCTGACTATTAGTAGCTTTTGTCACTTTATAAAGGAATTGATTCTCAGCATTTGTTTCCTTCCCATACTTCATTCCGACAATTTTAGAAAATCCACTTCCATCCTGCACAGCCCTTTCATGTGGCAAAAGATCATCATCACTGTGGTCTTCGAATTTGCCAAATATAGGATTCCTACGTTTTCTGCTTTCCATTAATTTAGCTTCATCATTTTCTGTTTCTTTGAATGGATCATACAATTCATCCTTTACAAGCCCTTTTCTATTTGTCTGAAGTTGTGGATTCTGCTGATTCCCCAAAGAAGCTGAATCTTTTCTGGCTTCTCGCAACAACGAGGACAGCAAATTTGAGTCAGCTTTGTTGAGGGCACTGAGAAAACGTTGCATTTGAGTAGAAAGATTACGTTTCTGCTCTGAATTTGAAGGCTGAGCTGAAGAGCAGCTGCTGCTGGGGGACTGCTCAAAAGTTGGATAAGAAGAGAGGGGATTCCGAGAATGTGATTCAGATGTTCTGTCTTCATACAAGCAGCTGTCTTTTTCCGCTACTTTGGCAGTACTTTTTTGGCAGTAAAACGAACCAGAATTTGACAACGGAGAAAATGATCGCGGACCATGTTGATTGGTAAAAGGTAAAGACTCGTTTCTGCATGAAGTGGAAGAAACGTCATTAATCAGTTTCTTAAAAATATCAACCGTATTTGATGGATTTGTGGATTTTTCATCCACTGGGGGACAGGACACTGAAGGTTTGGAGAAAGCTGGAAAATCATCTTGAGGGGGTTTACAAATTGAAAATAAATCATGACCATAATTACGTGGATTAACTGAAGACATATCACTCTGTAGAACAAAAAGAAAGATAAATCACAAAATTGCATCTCCTTTCCAAAACTTTTGTGTGCAAATAACATGCAAAAGAACATAAAAGTAATTTACTCATCTGTTTGCCAAGGACAAATAAATAAAAAATAAAAGCAAGTAAAATCTCCAGTAATTTATCACAGGAATAAATGCATATACTTGAAGGATGAAATACAGTTTTGTTATAGTATGAAGTAGCTAAAAATAACCACATTTTAATACATAAAATGATATTCTTAGAAAGGTCAGTGGCAGAGTTGGTCTGAATATATTAAAATTCATGGACACTTTACATTGCATTACAATGTAATACATTTATAATTCCTTTTAATTCAGTCTTCAGTTGATAATACTTAACTACTGTTCTAAATTACCTAATGTTATAAAAATAAACAGCGGTTAAATGAGGGAATTCTACAGTCTAATGTTGTTCTTCTGGCACTAATCAAAATTTAATGCATATAAATTACTATCAGTAAAGTGAGACAGACCTGATGGTTGTTAGCGGGAGGTTCTGACCGTTTCTTTAAAATAGACTTCTTTGGTTGAGGCTCAGGTTTTACGTCAAGCCGCCAGTTGTTCTTAACTGATGTTGAAATGTCCAAGCCATCGGAGCATGAAGCAAAATTATATTCCTTTTTTACTTCGGGCTCATCAGAAATGGCTTTAGCTTTTTGTTCCATAGCCACAATTGCTCTTTTACGTGCTATAGATTCACACAGGTCTTGTAACTGCTTCTTCTTCTTTGCTATTTCTTGATCTTCAGTCTCTGGCACAGAACTCTGCTTAGCCCATTCAGGCACTGAACAGCTATATGGGTTCGTAGTATTCTTCTTTGGATATTCTGCAGGTTCTGGACTTTTCTTACTTGCCTAAATAAAGTAACAAAGAAAATATTAGTAGGGTGCTGAATTGAAAAGCATGGACTAATGAACATGATTTAATTGTATGAGAAAACATGCCTGCAGTTTAGGATCAGGGGGCGGTTCCGAGTGTTTCTTCAAAATGGACTTTGCTGGTTTCATGTCAGGGATCCACGTGTTCTCTTGACATGTTTTGTGCTGATAATCAAATGTGGCAAACCCTTGTTGTCTGTCCATTTCAAGTACATCCTTAAATGATTTTGTGTTTTGCTCCATAGCAACGATGGCCCTTTTACGTGCTATCAATTCATTGAGCTCCAATAACTCTCTCCTTTTCCTTGCTAACTCATCCTCTACAACAGAAGAGCTAGCTGCAGATTTTCCTTCATTTTTATCAGGACTTCTGCTACGTCTCTTACTGCTGCGCTCCTTACTACTACGGTAGTCACCCTTGTAGTCTGGACTGCGGCTTCTCTTCTTAACACTTCGACTATTCCTTTCCCTGCTTCTACTGCGGCTACGACTATGTTTGTGTCTGTGTCCCCGATCTTTGCTACGACTTCGGCTCCGCCTGTATCTGCTGTGACTCCTCTCACGGCTGGAGCTCCTATGCCTCCTGTAGTGGCTGCTGCTCCTATCCCGACTGTGGCTCCTACTTCTGCGCCGGCTGTTATCTCTGCTTCTGCTATGGTCTCTATCACTGTTACCTTTGTCCTGTTTAGCTTTAATGTCTTGCTTTTGTGTTTTAGTTGGTTTATCAGCTTTGGAGGTCTCATCTTTTCCTTTCTCTGGTTGCCTAAAGCATAAACAAATCAATTAAAGACATCAGTCTTTGGATAGAATATATTTGATAACTCAACCTAAAAGGGCAGTGAGCCTCCAGAACCAGTGCAGTTTAGAATAGGATTACCAAATGTCTTATTTAGCTTATATGTCACTGGTATAAAAAAAAAAACCCAGATTTAAATACCTCAGTTTACAATAGCCTTGAAAACAGGCTGTAAATTGGCCACATGGAAAATACTGACTATAAATATAAAAATAAATAAATAATAATTTTAAAGTGTTAAAAACACTGCTTCCTATATCTTAATTTAACATTCAAACTGTGTGTTAGTCACTCACCTGGAAGTTACTGAACCATCATTTTTGACCTCATTCCTGATTTCTTCTTTTGTATCACTCAACAATTTGATTGCCGTTTTCTTCTGCAAAGTCCAAAACAATAAAAAAATAAGTTATCTCAGTAATCACAAGTGGCAGACAGTTTATGTAAATAAAAATAATATGGCACCTTCTCTTTGTCCCCAAAGGCTTCTAATTTTGGCACAGATGTGAACACACTCTCAGTCAGTCTTCTGATTCTTATAGCTCGTTTATCCCCTTCAGCACCATTCTTGAAATAAAAAAGGAATTTTATAAAAAACATACTCATTCTGTACATCAGTGTAGGGAAATCCTGGTACTCCTTACAGGAAACTTACCATAAACAATGTAAACTCAACCTTGTCTGACACAGTAAGCTTGGTAGCTTCCATGACCTCACTCATGTCAAAAAACAGCTCTGGGTCCTGCGGAGTCTTTATTAACCCAGAATTATCATCCAACTTCAAAATTACACCCTGGTACAGAAAATGGAACATAAAATGTACATAAAAGATGACGAGAAAGACTGCATCCAAATAGCCAGCTTTTATTTTTGTAAAAAAAAATAAATAATAATAATAATTATATATATATATATATATATATATATATATATATATATATATATATATATATATATATTCTTTTTTTAGTCTTTAAGGTGAAAGCAGCCTGTGCATAAGTCATTGAAAGAGGAGCAGGATCTCTGATGTGTCCTAGAAACACAATCAAAGTGCTTCTGTTTTAAGTTTTACTACATGTGGCTAGATTTGCTCACCAACTATGTCCAAAATAATACTTCATCATCATCATCATCTTTTCCACCTATCCATTTCAGGATCGTGACTGAACAATGCTTAATAACATCATTCTGCTTAACTGTTTAACTGAGCTACCACAAAAACAAAAAGTGAGACCATCATGCAATGCTCTATGAAACAATGCTCTTTTTATTATGAGATATTGTATGCTAGTGCTGTACATGTATAACAAACAGCATGTTCTTGTTGCTTCCCAACAAATGAAACTATATATAGAAGAGCAGTTTTTTACAGTAAGGACAGATTTGGACACCTGTGCAGTAGATGAAAATCTCTCTGCTGAAATCTACAAAATATAAAGCTCCATTCCGACCTGTATTAATTAACCAATAATAAAAACAAGACTCACTGTTTTGCGCTGCTCTGCAGAATCTGTAAGAAGGCTGTCTGGCTGGATCTCAATGTTCACAGCACGCTGTTCCTTGGTTTCCTTGTTGATGGAGAGGTTGAAAAGGACCTTGTCGCCAACCATCATGGTGGCTTGTGTGATTATATCACTTGACCTAAAGGGTAGGCTTTTCTGTGTCCCCGCCACTGAAGAGTCCAAAAGACCATGCGGATTTTCTGATTGCTCTTTTTGCTAAGATTTAAAAGAAACACACCGAGGAACTGAACAATGCTTGGAGTCGTAGAGTTTTGATAAGCATTGTTGGCACCAGTGTGCTTATATCCCTTTAAAACAATACGAGACAAAACACGACCGGTGTGCAACTGCCTTCAGAGTAATGACGAATAATTCTACATTGCCTTTAATCCCTGAAAAGTCAAAAGATTTCATCACGGCCAAACTACTAAGGGAAAACTAAATGGACAAAAAGACATCAAGTAAACTGGAGAGAAAGTCAATGTGCAAAAACTGAAAAACATATTTATCTTATTTTTTGTTATATTTGGGCAAAAGTACACACATAAATTAATACATATAAATAAAGTAAAAAAAAAACAAAAAACACTCACAATATATAGAATATGGCAATACCCTTAAATGCACATACACTACAAATCCAAAAGTATCTGGATGCCCATGAGCTTGGTTATTTCAACCACAGTTTATATAGCCATTGGTCTGTCAGATGAAGATTCCATTAGAACACTACCTGCCCATTCAGAGTGACAACTGGAAAGTTTGATGAAGGTTAAATAATGGTCTCCTTTCCACATAATTTTCCACACAAAGACTAATCTTTCTTTTTAAGGTTATCTGTGCAAAATATGGTACCTTATTTCCCTCCTTTTGGAAATTCTTTGGGATGACTTGTAAGATGGTTCCCTGATACTTCTCACTGCTCACCTCCTCGTTAACACTTATATCTTCAGAAACGACCCCTGAAGTCACTGGTTTCCACTACGAGGAAAAGGCAGTATAGTCACATTCACAGACCTCTAACACCAGTTTTAAAATTTTTTGCATTATTACGGTTAATCTTGGGAATGCTGGATACTTCAAAACCATTTAATGGTTCTGACTGTAACTGTAACTCTCAAACAAACCCCGTACAAGAATGTCTATGACAAACCTTGTCTTTGCCTGCAGAGGAGTCTGTATTTTTTGCCTCTGCAATTTTGTTTTTTGTCTGTGAATCAAACACCACTGAGCCCTTTGGAAGTTTCTTCAGTCTGATAGCCTTCACTTTGTCTTTTACCTATAGGAGGAATAATTTTCTACATTAAAAAATGAAAGCTGAATGATAATAATAATAAAAAGCCAATTGTTAATAGAAACGAGGTGACTCACAGTGATAGGTGTGAACTCCACCTCATCCATAACATTCAGTTCATCCTCTGAAAAATTCTCACCAATATCGGCGGGGACATTTTCATGTTTCTTTGACATTATAGAATAGGTATACGTATATTTGTTCATTATCACACCCTGTATATTGTGGGAAATTCGAACACACACAAAATCAAAACGAACCATGTGTTAGTACTGAAGCAATTTAAAACCCAAAATGTGGACCCACAATAAATGTTCTAATTATGGACTCAGTTAAACAAAAAAGGAATTCCACTGATATGCACATGAAATGCCCTATGTGTTGAATGCCTTTAAATGCTAAGCCATACACTGCTTAATGCCTGACATATTTATGTCAAAGCAGTACAAGTATGACATGTTTGCAACTAAATGAATTGGTTCGAATTTATTGTACAATTACCAACCTTACATAACAGCTCATTTTTGACACTCAATAAATTGGCTATATTTGCCATGCAGGAAATCACAGTCCCCGTTTCCCATCAAGGCATTATAAACTACTTTGTGTCACCTTTACACATCAAGCAGCTTTTAATGATTGTTTATATTTAACGCATTACACAGAAAACCCTGGAGTTTTCCCTAATAGGACAACAGGACTATTTTTTACATTTTGTGTTCTATCATCTGTCTTACCTTTTCTCTGATTTCCTTTGTGAGCAGAAATGTTTCTGGTATCTGTGGTGTGATGTTTGTGGCCCTAGTATCTTTTGTAATAATATCTGTGAGTAGCTGAAATTTCACTCTGTCAAATAACAGAAGGGTAGCTTTTGTGTCTGACTTTCCAAAAGGCAGTTTAACAGGGTCAGTAGAGAGAATGGTTCTGATACACCCAGGATGACTTTCCGGTACATATGTCTGAAGGAGAAAAGAAGCAGGTATTTTTAATCACTTCAGGAATACAGTGCCTTACGAAAGTATTCGGCCCCCTTGAACTTTTCAACCTTTTGCCACATTTCAGGCTTCAAACATAAAGATATAAAATTTTAATTTTTTCTGAAGAATCAACAAGTGGGACACAATCGTGAAGTGGAATGAAATTTATTGGTCCCCTTGCGTTAATACTTTGTAGTGCCACCTTTTGCTGCAATTAGAGCTGCAAGTCGCTTGGGGTGTGTTTCTATCAGTTTTGCACATCGAGAGACTGAAATGCTTGCCCATTCTTCCTTGTAAAACAGCTCGGGCTCAGTGAGGTTGGATGGAGAGCGTTTGTGAACAGCAGTCTTCAGCTCTTTCCACAGATTCTCGATTGGATTCAGGCCTGAACTTTGACTTGGCCATTCCAACACCTGGGTACGTTTATTTGGGAACCACTCCATTGTAGATTTGGCTTTATGTTTTGGATCATTGTCTTGTTGGAAGATAAATCTCTGTCCCAGTCTCAGGTCTCTTGCAGACTCCAACAGGTTTTCTTCCAGAATGGTCCTGTATATGGCCCCATCCATCTTCCCATCAATTTTGACCATCTTCCCTGTGCCTGTTGATGAAAAGCAGGCCCAAACCATGATGCTGCCACCACCATGTTTGACAGTGGGGATGGTGAGTTCAGGGTGATGAGCTGTGTTGCTTTTACGCCAAACATATCGTTTTGCATTGTGGCCAAACATTTCGATTTTGGTTTCATCGGAACAGAGCACCTTCTTCCACATGATTGGTGTGTCCCTGAGGTGGCTTGTGCCAAACTTCAAACGACACTTTTTATGGATATCTTTGAGAAATAGCTTTCTTCTTGCCACTCTTCCATAAAGGCCAGATTTGTGCAGTGTACGACTGATTGTTGTCCTATGGACAGACTTTCCCACCTCAGCTGTAGATCTCTGCAGTTCATCCAGAGTGATCATGAGCCTCTTTGCTTCATCTCTGATCAGTCTTCTCCTTGTTCGAGATGAAAGTTTAGAGGGACGGCCGGGTCTTGGTAGATTTGCAGTGGTCTGATACTCCTTCCATTTCAATATGATTGCTTGCACAGTGCTCCTTGGGATGTTTAAAGGGACCGAATAATATTGCACGTCCCACTTTTCAGTTTTTTATTTGTTACACATCCAATAAATTTCATTCCACTTCACGATGGTGTCCCACTTGTTGACTCGTCACAAAAAAATTAAAATTTTATATCTTTATGTTCGATGCCTGAAATGTGGCAAAAGTTTGAAAAGTTCAAGGGGGCCGAATATTTCGCAAGGCACTGTACCTCCAAATTGTAGTCATTAACATTTGTTTATTAAAATTCTTTAACAAAAAGTTGCAGTTTTTAAACAGAATCGCATTCACAATATTTTTATAATAACTATTAATTAATACAAAAATAATACTGACATTCACCTCTCCCAAATACAAACTGTTGCTTGTCCCAATTAACAAATATGTCAATACAATTACAGTAAAACCAATAATAAAATTCTTTGACTGCATGGCAGGAAGCCTTTGGACAGGAAGTAGAACATTTCACATTTGGAATTTAATAACATGCCATATCCCTACACGTGAAATACACTATGGTAGCACTATGGTAATCTTGTACTCACTTCTGGAAGAGGCGTGATGACCACACCTTCGTAGATTGTTTCTTCAACTTCATCTGTCCCTCCCGGGGCCACTTTCACATCAGCAGCACATTCTTTCCCCTACAATCATCAAAAAAAATTTTTTAATTGCTTAGAACGCATTTACAATTTTACTTTACTAATCTCAAATGGATAGAATGCACTTACCAGTTCTTTGATTGCTGTAAAATGTACTTTAACACCTGGGACTAAATGGGTCCGGCTTCCAAAATAAGCATCAAAAGAAAAAGAGAACTTTTTCAGATCCTCTCGTTCAATGAACCCATAGTTGTTCTAAACCGAAAAGGACAAAAAATAATAATAACAATAAGCAATTAATATGTAAATAACACAGAATCAATAAAATAATTTGACAAATGAGTAATTAACTATAACAAATCATTTTGTAGTGGTAATTAAAAATAAAAGTTTTAAGTTTTCCATTGTAAAATTAGTTTATTTATACAGCTCTACATCTAATAGCATATAGCAAATATTTTATGCTTTATCTGTTTTTGTTTTCTTTTATACATATCCTATTTATCCCCTCTTTTCCTCAAGTAGCCCTTACTGTCTGACAGGCTGCAATTGTAAATAAGAATTAATGACTTGCCTGGTTAAATGAAAGTTTAAAATAGAATATTTAAAAAATGATTGTCTTTTAAATTATAAATATAAAGTTGCTTACACCAATAAATGAAATTACTCCAAAGGAACGCCCTGGAGGAGGTCTGAAAGACAATACACAGAGATAAACCCAGTCACATTTAGTCACACACCAAAAACTTCAAGTCAATATTCAAGTAATAGAAGCCAAAGCAAATTACTTGACAGATTTTGATGCAGTCTTGAGTGCTGCTGTTATTGTCTTCGAAGCTTCAGTCTTAGTAATTTCACTCTTGGTTTGCTTGGATGCAGGCTGAGCACTGAGAGGTGGAGCCATAGTCTTGAAACAAACAAACAAATAAATAAAGGCTAGTTAATGCCAAGGAATTTCATCAATCCCATAGTACAGTGGCCAGGGTGGAATTCAATTCATCCCCTGTTCTTTGTTAACAGCTTGAAAGTCCTCAAAATGTAAGACTGACTTGATTATCTGTGGCTATGAAAAATGGAAACATATGGATTTATAATCCTAATTGGAGAGCAAACTAACTGAACTATAGTAAAACTAGAACTGGTCCAGTCAGGGTGAGTTTGATTTGTCTAATCAGCACTGAGTGGTAGATTGCTGATGGTAGCAGCTGGTGAATAAAAAGTCAACTTCAATTTAGAACTTCTTTGTATTGCATTCTTTTCATGAACAATTACATTATTGCCAGCTTATTACTCTTAATGTTCATTCACATTATATGAAATATGCATTGAACTTGCCAATGGCATCTGTGCAAGCTGCTTTTCTCACCTCTCACAGTATGCATGGCACTTGCTGGTCTGATTGGACAAGTTCTTGCTTTACAGTTTAATCAGATTAATGTGAAATTAAGATTTTAAAACCCCTGGGAACCCATTTTGAAACTTTGTGGGGTTTTTTTTATTAAGCAAAACTTGGGTGTTATGTGAAACCTTTAGCAAAGTTTAAATAGAAAAAAAAACACAAAACAAAAATATGATAAATCCTCCTCAAAAGTGACCAGTACTGCTCTCCTTCAATGTTGAACAGGCAGTCCTGAAAGTGGGTAATGCTTATGTCACCATTACCCTGAACAATCACAAGGCTACCAGAGCCATGCCTCCTCTCTGAGTTGATAGACAGGTGGGCTAAAGATTTGGAGTCATTAGTAAACAATACTGAACAAGCCTGAATTGATTACGTCCGCGTGTTTAATAGAGTATCAGCCTTCAGCGCGCAAAGCAGAGTAACAGTGGGAAAGGCAGACCCACTCTGTCTGTATACAGCCGAGATAGCAGCCACACTGGGCCAGCGTGTACAAGAAAGTAGCAGTGTGGATAAAAGCCACACTCGGTCAGCAGTATAGCAGAGTAGCAGCGGTAGAAAGCACCAATTTGGAGACACTCTAGAAGGTATCCAGTTCATACAATTATGTCAACATTAGTGCTGGGCGATATGAGCGCAAATAAATATCACAATGAATTTAAAATTTAACACAATTGCAATTAATTGAACATTTTACCACAATTACGATTAATGAACGATCATTTTGTTTTGGTATTTTTGACCCTCATAGTTCAGTGGTGAGGCTTGTACTGTAATGTTGCTGGTAGCTTGTTCCTCTCATTTTTTTCTTAGTGTTTACATTTGACTTATTTTTGCTCAGTGTCGTCTTAATTGTAGTGAAACACAGCACGTCCAAACAACAGACACTGTGTTTTTCTTTGGTACTAGTTGCTCGAGTCACTTGGTTAGCCTTGGGGATTAGGTTGCTTCCATGTGGCAGATAGGGGCAGAATCACAGGACTACAGCTTGCTAGCATGGTTTTAAAGGGACAGTACATAAACACACAGTGGGGACATAACAGAATAAAAATAATAAATTTAAACACACGTTTTTTATATTTTATGTGTCTTTGGTGTGGTTTACACAAAATTTGAAGTCACAAACAGTCATTTGTATTGGACCACGCCCACATCGTTCTCAGAGAGCTCTGAGGAGCATATTTTCGTCATTTTTAGGGAGAGATTTATCATATTTCTGTTTTGTTTTGTTATTTAAACTTTTCTTAGTGTTTCACATAACACCCAAATTTAGAACTATACAAAAACCACAACATTTAAAAATGGGGTTAAATCCACAGTTAAAATAAGATGAACATAAAAAAAGAAGCTATGTGTAGATTTATACATTAACAATATTTAATTTTCAATCAGCAATATTTTTCACACACATGAAAACCCTTTATAAATATGACTAATTTATAAACTGACCCTTATTTGATTACATACCACAGTTTCACTGCTAGCCATACCTGATCATTGTTATGGTAAAGGTAAATATTGCAGAAATACTGTGAAGTGTAATTCTCATTCTAGGGAAAGGAAAACTTGCTAAAGAAGATAATATTTACGTTTAATTAAAACATGAAGCTAGTAGATATTAGCATTTAGTTAGTGCAAGTAGCTCAGCTGACCAAAAAGTAGGACTTTATAGTTCTACATTTACAGACTGTAGCCTGTCTATTGCTGCACAGTTTGTGTTGTTTGTCCTATAGTCCTTCATTAGTGGTCACTAGACGCTGCCCACAGACAGTTGTTGGCTGGATATTTTTGGTTGGTGGACCACTCTCAGTCCAGCAGTGACAACGAGGGGTTAAAAACCTCCAGCAGCACTGCTGTGTCTTATCCACTTGTACCTGCACACCAACAGACCAAACCACATCAATAACTGCAGCACTGAGTATGATCCACCATGAAAATCATACCTGCTCTGTAGTGGTCCTCTGAGGGATTTGACCATTGGAAACCAGGGATAGACTAGGGATGGACTACAGTTTGCAAATGGTTTAACTGGCCACCTGCAGGAGTTGTTTGCATCTGCATTTAAAGTGTTATTTACTCCCTTTTCTGAGGACCAGATGCCTTTCTGTAACACTCAAATTTACATTGATTTCAGTGTATTGTTTAGGTTTCGTCTTAACCTGTGTAGGTTTTCCATCTACAGTGTACTGTTTCAGGTTTTTGACTTGAACAACATAAAATGTTTATTAACATTTAATTTTGCTTGTGTGCAAAATGTCACCACTGCAGAAAAAAAATACAAATATATACAGTTTTGTGTCTATACAAATTTAGAGTGTATTCTGCAATTAAAAAAATAATTAATTAAAACACCAGCGTTGTAACTTACAACTATATCCTGGACCATGGTTGCTCCTGGTACTCTTCCCATGTGATCCGGAGGGGGTATGAAAAAGCCTCCTCTCCCTCTGTGATCATCACCCTTAAATGGGGAGGGACAAAATGTTTGTATATAACAAAAAGATGTCACTTTTTTCATTCAGTACACATTGATTTTTACTGACTACATTAATTAAACAGGTTTAACCACTCCTGACAGTCATAGCTGGGTTATTATTACATAAACAAATACGCTATAAATTATTTATTAATCCTTTAACGTTTCCAATCCTATGTAAGAACCAAGCTAGCTTATACTAAGCATATACTAGAAGACTTTCAAAAGGCTCTGAAAGGACTTTAAAAAGTCTAGTCTAACACCCTTTAACATATGAAGAAAACAAGTTTTTAGTCACAGACTGTGATTTTACAACAGTGGAGGATTTTACAGGAGTCAAGACTAAAAATTGTTAATATATTAAACATTATTGATTTGATTAGAACATCAAGAAAATAAAACAGCTCTCCTGAGCTCTCGAATTTGTATTCATTCATTAATTTTCTGTAACGGCTTCATTCTGTTCTGGATCACAGTGGGTCTGTATACCACCCAGAAACAAGGCAAGAATATACACCTTAGACAGAACACCAGTCCATTAAAGGGAACTACACAATCACTGTGGACATTTTAAATAACCAATTCACCCAAAAACATGTCTTTTTTCTAGTGTAGGATGAAACTGAAACACCAGGGTTAAAAAAAACCCTATGAAGGAGAAGGAGAGAACACTCTGTGTCTCAGGTTTCCTCCCACTGTGGTTTGTCCATTCTAAAGCATCCATAGGTGTATGAATGACCATGAGAGTGCGTGACACCCTGTGGACTGGCACACTATCCAGGGTGTGTTTCTTAATCTGGACCCACTGCAACCCTGAACAAGTTAAAACAGTTACAGAAAATGAATGAATGAATGTCACATGCACTTTATTAAGACCCCAGAAAACTGTGTAAACCTGTGGGAAAATGGGTATATGACCACTTCTATTAAAAGTTAACCAAGGTACATAAACATCTACTGGATGTAGGAGTTGGTTGTTTTCATATTTTACAAGTACAGGGAAAACAAGATATTATATTAAGTAAAACACCTTGTGTTTTATCTCCCATAGATGCTATGTACTAACCTAGCTTGAGAATAAGTTTAGGGGCATTTTAGTAAAACTACTAGAGAAAATTATGAGATGCACTTAAAGGTAGAAATACACATTCTCAGCGATGAACTGCAAGAAATCAGCATGCTGCTTTCCTGCAGACTCTGGACTAACCTATTACAATGAAGACACTGAATACTTACAGGGTCTCCCATTGGTGGCATTGCATATTTTGGGTTCATAGCACCATAATTGTCCACTGGGCCATGCGCAGGTTCCATTGGGGGGTACAAAGGGGGTCCTTCCTCAAAAACCGGTGGGTGGAAGCCTGGTGGTCTGAAGGGTGGTGGTCCTCCCCTAAACTCTGGTGGGACAAAACCAGGTGGTCGGCCCTCGAATTCTGCCGGATGAAAATCAGGTCTGTCTTCATAAGGAGGAGGGTAAAAGCCAGGTCCAGGTTCAACTGGGGGTTGGCAATAAACAACAGTTCAAAGTGTTTACACAATATTTTGACACACATGCAATGCCAGAGTGACGCAACATCTTAAACTAACATCAGAACCTCTTTCACATGTCAAATTTCACTAAATCTGATTAAACAAGGACAAGCAACTCTTTATCAACATTACAACACTTTTGTTATATCAGCCCACCTCTGGGTCCACCATCGAACTCTGGTGGGAGATAGTCTGGTGGTCTGTCATCAAAGTCCGGATGGGGGAACCGTGGTCCATAATCAAACGGCGGAGGAGGGTATCCAGGCCCAGCCCCGAACTCCCCGCGTCTAAAGTCCTCCCTCATTAAGAAGTCGGGGGGTTCGTCCATGTAGGGGTCTTCCTCCATCATTGGAGGTCGGGGGAAATGCATGGGAAAATGCTGTCCGTGTATCCTGGGCCTGGGGGGTCCCATAGGACCGGGAAACCCACCTGGATGTGGGGGTCCTCCCCAGCATGCGTCGGGAGGCGGAGGTCCGCCTGGAGGAGGCATCATGAATGGTGGGGGTCCGTTTCCATTCGGAGGGGCACCTTTCCGTTTACGACCTTTAGACATACCCAATCTCGCGAGGGTCTGAGACCGAGAAGAAGCCCACTGCCCCGGGGGCTGAGGTAAACACACCAGAGAAGACGAGTGTTACCTAGGGGAAGCACAACTCTTATCTGCCTATTGAGAGGAAGGGCCTCCGAGGAGCATGTCCGTAAGCTTTAATCACCACTTCTGCTAAGGATGAGTATTTTCATTTGAAGGAGAACGAGCACCAAACGGTGGAAATCCCCGAATCATTTCAGCAATATAAATCCAAAATAAACCTCATTGCTAACAACACGCAGCCGTCCGCTCCATTGCAACACTAGGCCAGAGCGGAACGACGACCGCTCTACAAAATAAGAGCACGACTCTACGGCTCAAGCTTCACGGGAACCCTACTTCCGATATAGTGCACTGCATAAATAACCAAAATAAGGCTACTATACGCAAATAATACACTAAATATAAGACTAGATATTTAATAATTAATAACATAGAAATAGAATATCATAAAACACGTTTCAATAGCCCGATAAGAGACAAAACATGAATTCATTAACTTCACAGCGTACTACAAAGCTCAAAAAGTACTACGAGACACAAACTTTACCACTCCACTTAAGTATTTAATAAAGTGTAAACTCCTCATAACACAATGTGTGTGTGTGTGTGGCGCATTAAAGTAATAATCACAAATATATAATGAATAATTGTTGTAACAACTAATAATCAGACCAATCAAAATGAAGAAAAGCATTTTATTTAGTTAGCATTTTATGAAGTTGCACAACTTCATACTTAAGAGAGATAACATTGTATGAGCAGAACATTATACTAATATAAGGACATCTCAGCCTACAACAGATTTAAAGTGGGACACTGCAAGAAATTTGAAATCTCTCCATTTTTATACAAGTGAACATAAACATGTCCAAAAATGACCAGAGTTCTTTTCTTTTGAGGAAAAATAAAGTTACCAGCAAAGCAAAGTTTTGCTCAGCAAATAATGGGATTGTGTGCAAGCCTTTTAATTAAATCCTATTTATTGCCATAACATGTTCATGGAGCAGTGTTCCACATTCTCTGACTCTCTGAATTTTCTGAAGCATTTTGTTTTTCCTTGTAGCCCTTTATCACAGACACTCATGTATTCAGCTCCCTTCAAATATCTCTGAAAATATTTTGTATGTAATCAATCCTTCAAATGTTGACCCTAATTAGAAATACAGCATATGAAGGCATCCAAGTAAATTTACAAAGTAAATCAAGGCAAGTTTTTGTTTTAAAAGAATGAATATACACTGCTCCTTTAAAGTTAAAAAAAAGGCCTTTTGATGCTTGATTACACACATCCCTTCTTTTTCATTGCAAGTGAATAAAAAAGCAGCACATTATTAACAAAAGAAAACTACATTCCAAAAATATATGTAATTGTCTATGTTTCAGTATGTCCTCAACAAACAAAATCCTTCCTTGGACTTGGTCACCTCATCTGCAATGGAAGTCTGAGGAAAAATAAAATGACTAGCATAAACTTAAGTGGAATAACATTTTCCACATAATAAAGAACAAACAAAAGTGCAACAACAAATTGTTGGATATAAGGGCTAACAATAATAGCTAAGAGGCCAAGCAGTAGAACATATTAACCTGGAGGAAAAAAGGGTGAAAACCATTAAAAAAAAAGTAAGTGCTTTTTTTTTTTTTTCATAAATTCTTGAACACATATAATGTTGGTATTGTTTCCTTGCTTCTCCTAGACCAGTATTTCCAGTGTATACTTTGATGCTTTTCCTGCTCTTAAACATCCAATTCAACACCTGAAAAGTTGTTAAAGATGGAACACTCAGGGGGGCCTCCAGGACCTCAGCACAGAAACACTGGTTTAGACCTTCATTATCTTTCTTTACAATCAACAGCCATCAACCTTTATTTAGTCAAAAGGACTGAAATCCCTCTCTAGGTTCTCAGATTCATCATCATCTGAGAAGAAGTCATCCTCATCAGCATCTTCCTCGTCATAGTCCTCATGCCATTCAGGGACATACTCGTCATCATATTCATCATCCTCCTCTGCTTCATCACCCACATCCTCACCAGTGTAGTTGTTATTGTCAGACTCTCCAGTCTCAGAACCTCTATCTGACTTGGACCTGGAAACAAATAGAGTTTACTCTTCAAGATGGACCACATATCAGTCAAATAGTAAGGTAAAAATATGCATTTGGTTTGACAGAAAAATTCAGATTCTGCAGATAATATTACAGTACTCCTCTTCCTCCATTAAGAATTTAGAATATAGTGTTACACTGCGAGTGTGTGAGGGCTGATGTCAGTCTTGTTAATGTGTGATTAACTCACTCTTTGTTCGTGTCTGTGTTGTTAGCAAGGTTTGAGGCTTGTGCTGCCTCCTGATCTGGCCCAGTCTTGGACTGATATCCTACACGGAAGTCCTACCAATACAAAAAAAAAAATAATAATGATAATAAAATAAAATAATAAATTAAAATTCCCTTCTGTAGCTAAATCTCTATACAATGACTGGAAATAATGTACTTCAAACCACAAACAAAGAACAGAAAGATGCAAGAGGCACAGAAAAGGCTGCAAAGGCTGACAGCAGCCCATTAATAGCTCAGTCATTGTTATTCTTATATGTCGCGTCCAGGTTCATTATCAGTTTCATCAATCAATGCTGATTAAAAATACAACCATAATATAGAACTCTGTGGGATTTTTTTGTTTATTTTTTCTGATAAATAAAAATATTTAAATGGGAACATACCTGGGTAGAGTGCTGTAGGATAGCCACCAAGCGCTCCTGGATGCGGCGAATGAGCTCTAACCCGGTGTTGAGGTGCTCTGGCTTCAGCAGGCGGACACAAGATGCCAAGTCTGTGCACTGCAACAAGGTTTCTTCTAAAGAACCCAAATATCATTGTTGATTTAGTGAATCACACAAAAACAACCCACAAAATTTGTCATATTATCAAATCTAAATATTTTATCATTAATTTCTTCTAACCGAGCAAGATCTGGAGGGCATTGGTATGAAGATCCAGAGCTTCAGTCTGTTGTTCCATGATATCCATCTTCTCTGTGTCCTGATTGTAATAGCTGTACACACATGAGTAGGCCAACACCTGTATAACAATAAAGTATAAATTAGTAACAACTCACTTTTAGTGAACATCTCTAGTAGCACATGTGGCTCTATTGCTAAAAATCATTCCTCTGCACAACTAGGCTTTTGTATGTACAGAGTTAGCATGCTCCACTAAGAGTGCTCACCTGTCATGCAATGTTTACCTGAGTGGCCATTAAAAACATTTTGTATATACATGAATATGGACATGGATGGTGCTGAGTTAGCAGTCTCCCTCCAAGGTGTAAAACTATTAAACACACGAAGGGACATTTACAGAAAAGTAGGAACTGGCAGCAACTAAACCCAGGAGCAAACAGTGTGCTACAAAAAGTAAAGAGCTCACCTTGCGGGCTTGGGCAAGAATCTTGCAGGCATCAATTACAAACGTCAAAGATTTCATCTGCAAGGCTTCATTGATAGAAGACACCTTGTTTTCCAGATTGATGGCAAAATCCTGTAAATTGTGATCAACACAAAGTATTTAACTAGTACCACAATTCAAAATATTATTCTGAAACAATGCACTATTTTGGTGCCCTGCTCTTACTAACCTTGGCCTGATTGTGAAAAGTGCACCTCTCATTGTAGTCCTGGAATTTCTTTTCTTGCCTTGCAGCTTTGCTCACCTGTAATTACAGACAAGAATAAATTATACACAGTCCCATGCATCTTTTGCAAAACACGGATAACCATGCCAATTATTCAGAATAACTTTAAATAAATTAAAAACTCACCATGGCTGAACAGTTGTAGTAATCTTTATGAGTTGGCTTCCATGGCTTAAGACACCTCCAGCAAAATCCATGATTACATTTGGCACAGGTCATACTAAAAGGTCAAACACATGTCAGTTACATGCAAATAATTGTATGTAATGAGTGGAAATGTGCAACTGTAAACATGCTTAGTTACATTTAATAGCATTTTCCATGCATATGTCATTTTATTCACTGATACATCCTATTGGAGGTTGAACAATCTTTGGGACAAATCTTTATGTCTCTCTCTTTATATATCAATAATATATCCAAAAGTTTAAGACCCCACGGTGGACACAGACTTTTACTTGTGCTTGCAGAGTTTGTATAAACTCCATTCAAATGCATTTTAGTCAGAGAAGATGCTCTTCAGCATCACCACAGCAGCTTAAGAGCACATAATGCTGAGCCTCGAATAGAGAAGTTATAAAGCATCCCTAGTACTGGGCTGTGGATCAGTGAAAAATATTTGAATATCGGTTTTAATATTTTTTCCATTGCTGTGCTGCGATACAACAAAAATGTTCCTCATTCCTCATTCTCTTAGATGCCGAGTGTAGGTTACAATTCTAAGAAGATATAATTGATGTGATATTCAATTTACCAGTCCCTCAAAATAGGGGTTATTAGTTGAATTGGTGTATATTTCCTGGAATTGTGATACCTCAAGTTCAAGTATGGAACTGAAGAATATGGAAACTACAGAAATTGACATTCACTAACTGAGCCTACTGAAAAACCATATATATCAGCCACTTTTTAGTAGCACTGCTTGCTTGCCCTAGCACTGGAGATGAACAGTTTTTCAGTTAAATGGAAAAATGAAGCCTAGTAAACAGAATAAAATGGCACAAATGAATGAGAATGCTTGTCACTTGTAATAATTCCACCGTAAAGGTGATCTGTGACTTTATTTGGTTTTGCTCGATAACAAGTTGATTCTCTTATACTTTGTGTTAGGTCACTGTGAACTCTTTCAGAATAGTTTGTCTCTTCTCTGCCTGTGTTATCACTGGTGTATAACCTTGATGCTTGGGGGGAAAGATTGTTTATGGAACAATTGAGGGTGGTAACATTCTCTATAATTTGTGTATGCTCCTACTGACAGTGGGAGAAAGTGACTAAGCAGCAACCTAGTAACATCTCTGTAAACATTTCCATCTCTACTTTCAAATAAATCCAACTTCTTTTCTTCACACATTCAACTCAGTCTAATTATTTCTCAGCAACCTCAACGATTGCCTCAATACAACAGTATAAATTACAATGTTCTTGTGGAATCACAAAATATGTATGTGTGTGTTGGGGTGGACGCACTTGAAAAATATTCTCCTTTAAAAAAAGGGGGCACTGCAGAGAAATTTGGGAAACACTTCCTTTGGGACTGATTTTCAAAAAAGAGGGAATCAAACAATGACATTTCTGGCATACAAAGTTTAAAACATGCCAACATAATGTCATTAATAGTTGCAAGGTTCATATTTATGGAATTTAAATCATAGTATAAATGGTGTAACAGCTATTGGGTTTACTATGCCTGACTGGATTATATGGATAAGACTCATACCGTTTATATGCTAGAATAATATGTCATAATCATCAATTAAGATTATGATGATCATGGTCATATACTTGTATGACAGAAAACAACTAAGTATTTAATAACATTATAAAAGTATATTGTAATAATTATAATAATTCAGCACTAAATGAAGCCACCCATGTAGACTATAATTATGTACATAGCTCAAGATTATCAGGCAAAGGAGGTGGAGTATGTGTAATTTACTAAAAATCCCTAGACACCAGTCTTAAACAATGTGACACCTTCACTTGTTTTGAGGTTCTCTGCACCATTATTATAAATCCAGTCACAAAAAAGGACACATTTTTTATTATGAAACAATTACAGACCACCAGTGCCTTACTCAGAATTCCTTAAAGAATTCAGTGATTTCGCTGCATTTTGGGAGGGAAGGTGATCAACTAAAAAAGGCATTTACTTCTATCCTAGACTCTATTGGTATTACTCACTACTGTAGTCACACTTTAGACTTAGTTTTGACACTAGGTCTTAACATAGACAAAATTAATATCTTACCGCAATCCTCAGCAATCTCTGACCATTACCTAATGTCATATGAGCCATAATATATGTACGTCCCCTTGCTATTCTACAAAGTGTATAATAAAACCATCTACTGCCCTACAATTTATAGAAAACCTCCCGGAACTATCAACCCCAGTTCCCACTCCATCAGACCCAGTGGAGCTAGATGTACTAACTGACTACAAGAGGTCCTCGGGTTACGTCAATCCCGAGTTACGATGCGACGTAGGATGGGATCAACGTCGTAAGTCAATGACCCCCTGTACTTAGAAAATATCTGTCGATCTACTTTAGAAAATGTTTCACCACTTAAAAGAAAAATTATGAGACAGAAAAAGCTCGCCCCATTGTACGAAGATAAAACCCATACCTTAAAACAAACATCATGGAAACTAGAGCAGAAATGGAGATTAACCAAGCTGGAAGTGTTCCACTCTGCCTGGAAGAACAGCCTTATAGAATATAGAAATGCCCTCACTAAAGCATGCTCAGCATATCTGGCCTTGCTGATCTCCAATTAAAAAAAAAAAAAAATTCAGGCAGGTTCTGAACTAATTCCAGCAAATCTCACCAGTAAAGTCTTTATGGATATAAAACATAACGTAATTGTAAAAGAAAGACTTGAAACCTTTAACCCACTCCCACAGTTAGAACTAGAGAAGATTATCACCTCGGCAAACTGTACAACTTCCACACTTGATGCAATTTGCACAAAATTACTCAAAAAAGTACTACAAGCTATTATCAATCCTCTTTAAACTATAGTAAACTCATCCCTTAGCCTGGGCCATGTACCCAAAGCTTTTAAACTAGCACATGGTCTAATTCCAGGCCTATTTTTAATCTACCATTTATATCCAAGATCTTAGAAAAAGCAGTAGCCCAACAACAGTTCATATCTACATAAGAATCACGGATATGAAAAATTCAAAATAGCACTAGTCAAGATAACAAACGATCTTCTTCTTGCCTCTGATAAAGGCCACGTATCCCTGTTGGTGCTTCTTTCTGAGCCTATAGTAGCAATTACAGAGGCTCTATTCTCCCCATTACAGGTCAGGCAGCTGTGGCTTTATGGTCAGATGAAAATTGCAAATTCAATCCCCATGCCCAGCAGGAGCATCCAGGGCTGAAGTGCTCATGAGCAAGGCACCTAACCCCCAAATGCTCCCTGGGAAGCGAAGGATGGCTGCTCCAGCTTTGTGTGTTCACTGCACTGGGTTGTTTAAAAACATAGGTCAAATTTCACTGTACGATGTAAGATGTCTTTCCAATGAAAAGCCAAAAATACTGTAGGCCAGCGTTTAAGATTTGGGTGTGAAAACATACCAGAAATTTTAGAAAATTATTTACCTCTGCCATGACTGATTTCTGCTTTTTCAACTTTTCCATGATTATGTATTTTCTTAATTTCTGTCTTCTAGCAACACACTGTAACCTATTTATAAACTAAGTCCAGTTTTACACAAAAGAAAATGATGCATTAGTAATTCTCACAGAACTGTGCCAATATCAAGTGTAAAATCACACCATGCAAGTAGATTATTAATCTCTACTGAGACATTTGATTTGAAATAAAATGCTGGATGAACGTGTCCGCAAATATTTGCCCATGCTGATCATATGATTGTGTTTCTTGTATGCTTAAATGTATGCTTTTTTGTACACTCACTGTAGGCAGCCTTCATTTTTTTCAATCTGTGCCTGGCAGCTCGGGCAGCGCTTGGAGATGAGTTTGGCTAAATGTTTACTTTGAGCTTCCATACTCATTCCCTCATAGTACCCTCCATCATCCATCCATTGAGACATGTGACTACAGCTGGCTGGATAGTGAGCCTTGGAGAACAGAAAAGGAGACATAAACATGCGGAGACAGCAGTGTAAGGATCAGTCTGTGCTATATTTCCCACTAGTAACTTTCATTGTGACAGAACTTTGTGAAAATACAAGGCAATATTTTAAATCATATATGCATTTATAGGATCCTCCAAGTTTATATGTTTTCATACTTCAGGGAAGTTGCAGCTGAAGCAGGAGGACCAACAACATTTAGAACAGGTGCCCATGCTTCCAATGTTCTCTTTGCAGAGGATCTGATCACAACCTTGAGGATTTGTACACCAGGTCAGGTTAGAGCAGCATTCCACATAACCCCTCAGGAGAGCGTTCTCATACTGAAAGAAAAAAAAAAATGTTACTGACAGTTCAGTACAGTCTAGCCATGCTTTATATTTTTTTATAAATATAAAAAAGAGGAAGGGGGGAAAAGAAAAAAGCAAACAAAAACACCCACACACACAAAACTGATAGGACTCAGACCTTTGCGATCGTATCCTTGTCAGAAAGGATGCTGTAGAAGAAGCGTGAAGTGGGCTGAGCACGACAGTCCATGATGGGACAGTTGCAGTTCATCACAAGATTTTGCTCAATCCGAGCTGTCAGATACTCCTGCCAGCACGACTGAGAAAGAGAATAAATTTTTTTTTTTGTTAATGCAGAACATTCCTTCAGTCTAAAGTTAGCTAGATAAACACAGGCCAAAAAAATAAAAACAAAATAAAAATAAATAAATACATTTCTGGACACGAATACATACATACATAAACTCTCAATATATGACAGTCGACTCATTATTGTATACCCCATACTAACCACAAGACAACGGAGTCCTTTTCTTCTTGGTTCTTATTATAATTTAGTGCTGTTAAGGTGATTACTACTTCTAATGATACGAGCAACTTTCTTAGTTGCATACAGAGACTAATCTTTAGATTATAGCTAAAAATAACAGAAAGACCTATTCTTAGAATTTTGTCAGAGTAAATATTTAAACCACTACCCAAGACTACTAAATTTTTTTCCATTTGAAGAAATTTAAAAGCATGACATAGTCCTTACAACAAGAGTCCAGAACAACATTATTTAGACATTAGCAATTTCATTCTCAGCTCTATTGTAGGCTTCAGAAGCATATTCCAGATACATTTTGACACTGCAGGGTTCACAATAAATGCTTTAAAAATAATTAAATTAAATAAATAAATTAATTAAAAATTAATTTCATTCAGAAAATTCCAGGCCTTATTCAAAAGCCTTTTTTTTATTATCTCAGGATTTTCAACAGGTAAACTGACAGGTTTCCAGTGCATGAGCTGTATTATTACGTTCCAAATTTTCCAGATTGAAACTTGAGACAAAATTGAAAATATTACACAACTAAATCTGCAGCTTTTGTGGATGGAATCAACACTCTTTCAAATTGCAGTTTTGAAAAATTATTTACTGTATAGCCCTACAGCATGCACTAAACTGAGGTACGATGCTTACCTTGCAGCAGTAGTGCATGCAACAGAGCGTAGGTGCAGACTCGGTGTCCTCGGCTCGTGAGACAAGACACACTGGGCAGACGGTCACAGGGCTAGGAGGAGGCTGAGGGTTGCGAATCTTGAGGCCAGCAGCCAGTACCAGAGTGTCTGGGTCATCTGTGTAGCGCTGGATCAGCATGTCTACATTCCACTTACAGTGCACCAGCAGGTGCTCCGCACGGTCCAAATCCAGGCTGAGCGTGCTGGACACCTGCTGGACAGTGCGCTGCATTAGCTGCTTCACCTCCTCCTGGGTCATGGTGCGGCCCATGGAAAAGAGCACCGCCTCCAATACCCCATCCTCCGCATGCTGAGTGGCCATAATTTGACCTCCCAGGCTGCAGGGGAGACACACAAAGGCATTAAGAGGCTTGTTTGCTTAAGTACTCTTTCAATGTGAATTTTGTTCATATTTTAAAGAAGAGTAAGCATCATTCTGTTTAACCCGTCTCCTCTTTCATATGAGCAGACTATGTACGTTACCCTTACATGTCAAACTTTAAAAAAAAAAAAAAAAGCATTATTACTGTGCATATTAAATTTACTTGTAGTCAGACAAAAGATTCCATTAAAAATATTTAAAAAGTACCTATTTAAGCCAAATTTCCATAGTTTGAATGGATATGCTCTCACACTGACCATTAAAAAAATTAAATAAAGAGAAAAAATAAGCAACAAACATGTAAATTCCAGATTTAACTTTATTTCTTAAAATTAGTAAAACATATTGGTATGCCTGCCTGGGTTTTAACAGCTCGAAAAACTGTGTTTAATTTTGTAACAAATTGTCAAATCTCAAAACAATATTTGAAAAGGAAGGTTGATCGCATTACAGTGAACCACAGTATCTTGCTGCAATTACTCATAAGGGTATTCCTACACATGTACATGGGCCAAGCAGTCTACGTTTACCAGAGGCTTGCTATATTCCTCATGGTGAATGATCAAATAGCTTCAAAGAAGGAATTGAAAATACACTGTAAAATATGCATAAAGTGCATAAGATAAGTCATTCTTTGCTCCTGCTATTAGGAGTTTGTCAATAGTCTGAATTTAAGACATCTTGCTGCAAATGAATGCTCTGAGATTAACACCTATGCAACAGTAAACAAAATGCTTGACATAATATCTGTGTTGAGCACCAGGAAAGATTTGTTTCTCTTCAAACACGAGTCAGGATAATCAAAAGGCACCTTTGGCTTTATATCAGCTAAATTAAAGGGAGATATACAAGTTTTTTTTAGTTTTATTACGTTTGAAGTTTTTGCAAGAATTTATCTGTGTTTGGTCACTTCAACATGTATCGAATTTTAAATACATTCCCTCCAAAAGAATATAAACTTAGCACAAAAAGTAAGCCTTATTTTGCTGTTGCTATTAACACTTGTTTTGAGCTTCTAGTACCCCTAAGTGCTACCAATCAGGTGCCTGATTGGCAGCACCTGTGAGAATGGGCCCTGCTACGGTGGTCAGTTGGTATCTGCTCCAAGAATCAGGATGCCTCGATTGACAGATCTGGATAGGGCCAGTGCAATAGGACAACTTCAAGCTAGTGTTCCGCAAAACAACGTTGTGGGGCGAGCCTTAGTACCATCTCCAAATTGAAGGCCAAGTTCCATATAACAGGAGATGTCAGGCAGGCCGTGAAGTGGGCATCCCAAGAAAAGGACACCCCAAGAAGATCGTTTCCTCACCCTGTAGGCTGTCTGCTACAGATTTGCAGTCAAGGTTTGTAGGACAGTATGGTTGACGGCTCTCTGCCCAGACAATCCAGAACAGACTGCACACAGCCAATCTCCAGTGTCATCAGGCTGCCAGGAGGCCTGCCATGACTGTAAGTTTGCCCTGGTGTGGGCAACACGTGCACTGGAACCTGAACAGGAAAGTTATGTTCAGCGATAAGTCCAGACTCTGCCTACGGCAGATGGCTCATAGGGTCAAAGTGTGGAGAAGATACAGAGAACACTATGCTGATTGCTACACTGACAACCAAGTAACATCTTTTGGTGGAGGCAGTGTGATGGTGTGGAGCGGCATCTCCCTCACTGGAAAAACGAGGCAATCTCAATGCAGAGAGATATTAAGATGAAATTCTGCAACCAATGGGCTAATGACCAGCATGAGGGAGGTGCCAGGCTGTTGTGGCTGTGTATTGTTCTTCCACACGCTACTTAGGCTCCTGTTTGTTAAATTAATAAATTGTTAAATTGCCAATGTCTTGTTTCGTCAAACCTTCAATCATCCAGTCCACCAAACAAGTCAATGGTAGAATAAGCTGTTTGTCATTGGTAAAGAGGATTTGGCTAATTTTTCATGGGCGCAACCCACATACTCAGCTCTACTGCTCATCCCACAAATGCATGTTCCTTACAAATGTGGCACCATTTAAAAGAGAAAGTAAAAGGCTTTCCAACAGGACAAAGAAATAATCTACCAAACACAAATTTCCTTACTTTTTTGCTAAGTTTATATATAAAAGAAGTGGGTGGTGGTTGGAACCGTTTTAGTGGTGCTAACATGTCATCACCAGGAAATTTAAGCTAAACCACTATGGCCGGCTACATCAATGAAAAGAATTTAATATTTAAGATAAAGTGCACTTTGAAGGTTGACTGAAGTAAGAAAAGCAGCAAGCCTCTAAACTTGCTTAGAAATATGAAATTAATCATAAAACTTCAACTAAAAGGGCTGTTTCAGACACATGCACAGAGAAAATTTGAATTTTTCCTGGCACAAAACTTTTGCAAATTTAGGGTAAGGTCTGCTAGCTTTGAAAGAACTGCCCACACAAGATGGTCTTTTTCAACAAGAGAAAGAAAGGAGGAAAAAAAAAACCCTGATGTGGGATAGACAAAAAAAACACAAAGTAAACAAAAAATGGGCACAGCATGTATCCAGCCACAGATTTGCCACTGTCTTCCCCTTTCTCCTGCTCAAGGGGTCATTAAGGGTCATCAGCACACCTGGTGTCAGCCTTGCTGCTACTGGAGCCCTTCTTCAGGTCCAGCTTGCTGAAGAAGTGCGCTTGACCCTTCTGAGGCGTTGAGGGGTCCTCCACCAGAAACTCCACGATGTGGGGATTCTCCTCATTGCGACGAACATAACCCTTGTTGATGACATGCATGATGCAGGACAGCACATCAGTGGTGCTGCAGCTAAAGCGGACTGAGCTGGGAGAGCGAGCAGCCTCCTGCTTCTGACATGTGTCCAGCACCTAGAGCATGGAGGAAGACAGATTGAGAACAGGGAAGTAAGCCAAGCTGAATCTAATTGCAAACCCCATTTCCAAAATTGTTAGGACACATCCTAAATATTCAACAAAAACTGAAATCTCTAATTTTTTAATTCACATAAACATTTTTGTTTAACAGACAAAAAAGACAAGATGCCTATAAAATACTTTTAATTTTTTTTAATGAAATTATAAAGTATAGATGATTAAAGACCTAAATTACATAAAAGTTTCATGCATAAAACTTTCTGCATTAAATAGTTGACAATTATTAGCCAAATTTATGCATGAAATGTAAAAATAAAAAATTAGTAACAACCTATATTTATTTGCAAAATTGAGCTTTTGGTGAATTTATATATTTTTACCTTTATATCTTAATATTTATAGCGTTATTTTTGTGCCACAAATCATTTTGAGTCAGTTTCCCAATTCTGCATGTGCAGATATTTTGGGCAAGCAAGAACATTTTTTGAACTCATGCGCAGATATTTTGACTAATTACCCGCGGCTGTGAAAAGTTGCCTTGTTGTGGCTGTTCAGAAGCCAATTTCTTCAAACTACCATGCGTCACACTTAAAAATCTTGCTTGCTCAAAATATTATAATAAAAAACAAACGGCATATATATTCAGCCCTTTATAGTATAATGTTTCAAAACAGTGTGAAATTAATTTTCTGTAAACTTTTCAGTCATTTTGGCCCTGTGCCATGACTTTTGAAGTATGTTGTGGGCATCAGATTTTAAATTTGTTTATGTTTACAAAAAACGATCAGTGGTCAGTGAAAATATTGGAAATCTTTTCTTAGTACATTTCTCCATTAAATAAAGGCTCAAGAGAATAATAAATCACAGAATCATGTTTTTTTTTTTTTCCTTACTGCATTTTACAAAATGCGTCGATGCTCTTATAATGGGGTTTATATATGCCAAGGCTCTAATTATAGTCAAGTTCATTAGCTCCTGCTGTTAAGTATAAATGCTAAAATATTTAACAGCATAAAATCTATACTACAAGTTTAATTAATTAGACTTTACCTTGAACACCAGGTTGTCTATGTGCATTTCTTTCTCTTTTTTCATAATCTGCACAATGAGGCAGTACATATAGTTTCGTTTTCTCTCCAGTGTGCGGGCTGCATCCTCATCCACATTCAGGTAGGTCTGCTTAGGCAGCAAGTAGCAATAGCTTTGCTTCTCGGAGTTTTGTGCCAGTGATTTCTTATTCAACTTCAGGACCCCTAGAGAGTGAAGGTTATATTAGGTAAACACCTACATAAAGTTTGACAAATTTTGCAATATCTATAAAGTATGAAATATAGTAATAAACACAAAACAGCCAGCATTATAAGGACTCACCCTTCATGCCATCTTGGCAGCCCGAATGAGTCAAAATGCCCTTCTCAGAAGTTAGAGGTTTAAGAGCATGAGCCAGCAGAGCCGGAGATAAGCCAGTGGCCTGTTGCAGTGTCTCCAGATTTACCTCCTGAGAGAGGAAATAGTAGAGAAAAACAACATAGGGTAAGATAATTCTATAGCCTGGTAAATTATATAAAGTGTATGACTAAAATGTTGCATATTTTATCCATAAATTAATGATTATCAGGGGAAAAAAAAAAATCAAATTTATAGTAATTTCCACTTACACTGGATGCCTTCCAAAACTATGTCAAGTGCCTGAATTTTGTTTCTCTAATTTAGTGATAAATATATATGGCAGACATTGCAAACAAATGCTAGAAATCAGCATAGGTTTTCTTAATTTCTGTTTAAATCAGCCTGTATTTTAAATCACATTGAGACAGCTATGAATCTTTAATGAAGAACATATGCAGGTTAAACTGGGAGAGACGTTTTCAGTGATGTAATTATGATACAATTTCTAGTGTTTATTGGCAACATGTAGCAACTAAAATCTAAACTAACTGTAAACTAAAGAAGCAATTTAATGACAGTAAACATGTCTTGGCTGAACAACTACACTAGGCAGATGGATGTTTATTCCCAGAACTTAGTCATTAGAATTAGTAGAGAGTCTAAATTCTATGTAAAATTAGAAATCTGTGTGGATGTTCGTTGTGAGATTCCTGTACCTCTTTGTGATTGAACTGTAAAAGTATGTACATCTGTACAGTGGAGACAGAGAGTGTGCAGGAGCCATAGCGTAGTTCAGCATGACCCAGCCAGGTCCACTGCAGCCGACGTGGCTTACTGTTGCTTAGGCTGTACATGCACTGACCTGCCATTAGACAGATACATACATATACTGGATCTCCAAAAACATTACCAGAGAAGGAAAAACATACACTTAACGCACAAGATACAATTTTAACCAATGTCACGTAAAAAATGTCAACATACGTCCAGGTGTGTGTGTTAGAGAGAGAAATAAACTAACTCTTGGAGTAGAAGTCAGCAAACTCAGCAAGATAGCTGCAGAGCTGCTGGGGAAAATATTTTCTGGGATCTTCTAGGCAGCAAGGAGCAGAGATGGCCCAACATCTTGGTGACAAAACCAGCACCTTCACTTCGCTATCTTCTTCTGGCTCTGACAATTGATCTTCCATCATCTGATTATAGGGTCCACAAAGATATTCACACAAATTAGAATTAACTTCAGATATATTGGCCAGAAACCTACCTCTAAAACATTTAATAACAAAAAAAGATAGTTGTCGAAATCAAAATACATTGTTGTTCCTTTAATTATCTGGCTAAACTGCACAATTGCACAGAGGATAAGATGGTGTCGAACTACAATTTTGGGAAGCTATCTCTCACCTCTTCATCCATATCTTGCAGGCTCTTGTCTAGTTGCTGCAACCGGTATAGATGAAACTCCTGCTGCAGGTCCTCTGACTCACTCAGGTTACTCAGCATCTGCTGAGGGAAGCGGTTGGGGAAGCAAGTACTGATCTGCTCAATCACTGCACTTTCCAGCCACATCTTCCCTTGACCAAGCAGACGATCACCCAGGTAGTACCTACAGAGGGAGTAAATAACTAGTTAGATTCTAGAGTATCTTATGGTATATTTGGAAGAATTATAAGTTAGTTATGCAATCAGGATTATTCTTCTATTGTAATTTAATTATAACAATCAACCATTTAGTTTACAGGATGCAGCTACATTTTTCTTTCATTTCTGCCAGTTTCAGCTGTGAAGCTCCAAGGAAAATTCCTAATCTAACAAACAAATTAAAAAATATATTTTAATTAAAAATAACTTTAGGAAAGAGATTAGTTCAAAGATTTGAAAAATCACCTACCTCTCACCCTAAACTCCAAAATCTTTTCTCATACCTGTAAAAGTGCTCAAATGTGTTGGCCAACTCCAGTCCCGAGAGGAAAAGCATGGGCTCCAGAAACTGCTGTAACTGGTTCAGGGTTTCCATACTGCCAGAGTCTACTCCACTCTCCTGGATCATGTGATCTATGTACTGAGCAAACCTTTCACTCACCTAAAGGGAAAAACATAATGTCTCAGCACAAAGACTGGAACACTACATACTTTGAAGGAGGAGGAAAATTTGTGATCTGTTCCTAGGTATTGTCTCTGGAACAAACTTTGCTGCATTTAGTTTTGGTTTGATTCAAACCAACAAATGCTATGCCCCAAAATCTGAATCTGAAGATAACTCATTAGATGAGTGTTGACCTTCCCAACCTGGAAAAAGCTATGGAGAAATGTGTTAAATCAACTTTACAAACATCAGTGCACAAACTGCTTTGTCTGTTGAACATGCCCAAAATTTGTAGAGAAATAACAATAATTTATAACAGGTTTGAATTCATTATTCAAACAAAATGCAATTTTGTTTGTCTCTGTCCCAGAGGCAAAGGAATTTCACCAAGGTTCATTTTAATGAAACCAACCTGGTGTCGTAACTACGTATTTCATGCTCTACTTGTTTTTTTTGCAGCCAATGTAATGCATCAAATAAATTTTTGAAGAACAGTCTGACTTACATGCATGGCAGTAAGGATGGAGAGCTGTAGCAGTGCAGCTGAAAATCCCTGGCGCAGAGCCAGAACAAAGGCTGTCTGCTGTCCAAAAAGCTCTTCCATGGCATTCCTCAGACTTAGGTACATGTTCTTATAGCGTTCCACGAAATCTGGCAAGTTATATGTTAAATCCAGGAATTTCTTTACCTGCAAGGTACAAAAAGTAAACTTGTTTATTCACCACTTACTAACACATAAAACTCCAATTTCAAAGTAAAGGTTGCTTAAGTAGTACACCATAATGACTTACAGTTTAAAAAAAGAAAAAAAAAAAATTCATTGAGTTACCTGTCGCTGAACCACACCCTGCCAACACAATGCAATACCAGCAATGCTACTGGTATTCTTCACTTTGGGCTTTGCAGCAGAGGAAGGGGATGAGGAGGTCACTGCAGAAGCCTCCTTGTTCTTTCCTTCTTTTCCATCTGAAAAGCAAGGAGGACAATTCTATACTAACTGGATAAATAAAAGTGAATAAATATCATGCCAACTAAAATTCAAGCTGAACTGAAGAAAAGAATGCCTTTTGAATTTTGTCATGTAAATTGAATTTGGAAAAGAAAGGGAAAAAAAAAGCAACATCAACTAATTCACAATGTTTTGTTATGGCTGGCATTAAGCTGATGAATGAATTGCTAGAATAGCCGATGAGGAGTACAAAAAAAAAAATAAATAAATAAATAAATAAAGGTAAATAACATTTTTGCTCATCATCTAAACTGTTACTTACTCTTTATATCTTTGCTTCTGTTGATACCTTCTGAAAATAAGAAAAGTATTTTGAAAAACAATTAATCTTAATTGTCTTTGAACAAAATCTATTTGAAACAGGTAATTGAAAATGTCAAAAAAGTCACAAAACTGCACTGACTATCCTGTGTAAGCACTGTTCAGAAATTTAGAAGGATTAGTCCAGAACAGGGAATGGATTGTTCAAGCAAGCAAATTAATTTACTTACTGGATTTGACGGGAGGTTTGAGTTCTTCTGTATCCAGTCGGCTGGTGTCAACATGCACCAGTAAATGAGTGAGGCGGCGGACACGAGAGTTGAAAATAGCAGCCCTGGTCTTATAGCGCTTTGAGGATTCTGCATTTTCCAAATATTCACTGAGCAACCAGGCAAGAGGGCTCAAAACATGGGTGTCTGTTATAGGGAGGAGGAACAATTAGAGGGAAAAATTCCACCCAGTATTATGGAAGCATGAAAACAGCAATTATGCTTCTAAGTTTTTATGAATCATCTAGTGTGGGATTAATTGAATATTCAGAAGTCGGACTGAAGCAGGTTACCAGTGACAGTAATGCTTTGCACAATAGGATTGATTAAAGCCTCCCAGCAGGTTCTGCCTAGAGCCTCTGCCGCCTCTGCGTCAGGCAGGAAACGGTCTGCAAACATTTGTTCATGGCGCAGAGCACTGTTTAACCTGAAAATAGGAATACAGGGTACATTAAATAAAAGAGAACATCAAATCCAACATCACATACCTTCAACTGCACAACCTGAAACAGAAGTAGCAAAACATCACATGATGCACTTTTCAATTAAAATAATAACAAAATGTTAAATATATATTTGAAAGCAATGGCATGGTTGGGCACTGGCTGTAGGGTGGAGCCAATCCCTGTGTATGAATAGGTTGATTAGCATTGACTTTCACCTGGGTCTGCTTTCTTAGAGCCTAATATAATACCTCTTTGCACTTCAGTAGGTAGTCAGAGACAGACATAAATTAAAAGAGGAAGAAAACAAAGTCAATGAGCTGAAATGTTTATTTATTTGAGCAGAAAGCTCACTGAAAATCTGCTGATTATAAAATAAATGTATTTCTTTGTCACCGACTTATGCCTAGTGTGCTCACCTGCCAGCGGATGTAAGAAATGTTGGTAATTTTGTGCCCTAAGCCACAACAAGTCTTTGCAACCTTAGTGAAGACCTGAATTTCAGTTAAGAGTTTGAAGAGACATGCAAACATGAATGTGCAAACATGAAACTTGAACTGTGAATCTGTGTAAATACAGTCTTAACCAAAGCATTGCTTTAAATCTAAATTTATAGAAGTTTGTAATCTGTAACAAAGACAGCAGACTTACTTATTAAAGAGCTGCAACAGTTGACTCTTGTCACCCAGGATTTCCTGGCACCAGGTATGAGCCTTCGTTGTGTAGAAGAGGTACGTACGGCAGCAGAGCTGCTCCTTGAACACTGGCCAGAATGTAGGCTTCGGGCCCAGAACTTCAAACCCATGCACTCTTGTATCAATGCCACCCTGATGGGATGCAAAATTATTAAAAAAAATGTTTTGGCCATTTTATTTAGAAACCAAGTTTACAAAGTCATTTTTATATCATCCCACAAAACTTAAAGAATTTGAACAGAAAACCTTAAATTTAGAAAGAATACCAAATCTAATTATTTTTGTCTGACCTGTTGACACCTCTTGACTCTGATCTGTATAATGGACCAGAAACGAGTCATATTCTCCAGCAGAACAACACGACTAGCTGAGGGTGGCACATTTACCTGTTCAACACCAAATATGCATTGAGTAAAGATGAATATTGCATTAAATTATCATTGTTATTACAGAGGTTTGTGTATATGCTTCTTACAGTATTGAGTTCAGTGTTGATATTTGTAGGATCATCTCCTCCCAGCACCACTATTCGAGCAGGCATGTAACTTGAGTCCTCACTAGCCACAAGAACTGCCAGTTGCCTGGGAGGAAAACAACAAAGTACAAATTGTTACACAATGTGTGAGCATGTGTCTGATAAACAAAGATCTAAACAGCCTCATGAATATGGAATTTAATAATTACAATAATAAAAAATAAAATTATTTCATTAATTTAAAAATTAACCATAGATATGACATTGAAAAAACAAAAACAAAAAAATTATATGTAACGAAAAAAAACGAAAAACAAAACATACCTAATGACTACACCCTTGTGCATGTAGATATTGATAAAATGGGAACCTGTGCAACCATTAGATTCCCAGTATGTTTTTGGGTTCTTGTCTGTTAATTTATTTGCTCGATGATGATTGGAGGAGACTTCTACCTTCTCCCAGCATTTATCCTCTTTCAGTTCCACACTGGAGCCTGCGAAACACAAATTATCAACACAGAGGAGCTACATTATCTGATACATTATATTTCTGTTGTGTACATTAAAATAATTTGATGTATATCCTTGTATACAGACAAGTCTGTGTCAAGTCTTTCTAAAAGTCCAAGTCATAAAAAGTCCTTTACTTGTATCAGGCAAACATAATACTGGAACACCAACACAGACAGACACACAGACATGCACAAATACAAAAACAACAGACAAATGGAACTGAGGAAAAAAAATGACAGAATTTGATGGATTAATCTCTACAAAATGTCTAGCAAGTACAATGTACAATATTATTATTTCAAAGATAAAGAAGCCTCATATATATGTGAGCCCAGTTCAAGATCTTGAATCATCAAACACATGACACGTCACATAACTAGTAATTTAAAAAAAACCCTGCTCACAGTAAACATCCTTCTTCCTTTTCTCACATGACAAAAGTCAACAATGAGTGATTATGTGTAACACTGTGAGGTCTTATCCATGTATAAAACACAAAAATACATTTCTTTTTTTTTTTATTTTATTTTTACCATACATAATATTAAATATTTCATATTTTGTATAGGATTTCACTCATAGGATTGAAAATATGACAACCTACGCACAGTTTCACTGATATAAAATATGACCAGCTAAATAAAATCTGATTAATTCAAATCAAACTAAATTTGAACTAAACCCCTTCCAAAATTACTATTCACCTTAAAACAGGGCACAGTGCCAGCATCCAAACTTGGCTCAGATAACTTGCAAAAGATATAGTATAGATTCAGTAGGTGTGTTTGTGCAGAAACTATACACTGCTTCTTTTTATCAGATAAGACCAGTGCATTAAGCACGAACATAAAACCTATTTATAAATAAAATACATGTCACTTTTCTGCAAGCCACATTGTGATTAATAGGGTTTTAATTGTTAATTATTAATTACTGAAATTTGTACTGTAATTTGCTAACAGCTAGACAAATGGAAGACTTGGTAAAATATAAATTAATCTCTAGAGGTGTATTTAAAATTTGATAGGACTGACATTTATTCTTGTACTATTAGGCAAATTTTTTTTTCATGGTTCTTTTACCCAAACATTATGGCAAAAAGCAGGTAATACTTGGCACAACCCTGCAGAAAATGACTAGCAGGTTAGGTGACAAATTTCACAATGAATGATTTCAGTGGTCTGAATATATATATATATATATATATATATATATATATAAGTTTAGAAGTAGCAAAAAGCTATGAGAGAAAATCATTAGCTTTCAGGGAAAGTAAACCAAAAGTGTGTAAATGAAAATCTGCTCATATTTGGTTCTATCTTCTCACATACATTAACTCTAATGTATATTCCGTATATTATGAAGTCATACTGATAGCAAATCCCTTAGTTACATGAGAACAACATAACCTCAAGTCACTAACACAAGATCCCTATGTCTGATTATTATTGTTTATTCCAATTATAAGCAAAAAATATTCTTCTTTCAAACCTTGGCACAAGTTGCGCAAGAACACATCAAAGAAAGGGATGTTGATTGGTTGATGGTTTCGGCGATGTTCCTCAATCTGGCCTAAGACCATCTAAAAGAAAACAGGAGAGATATATATGTTTTACTCTGAGAAATATGCAATTGATTTAAGATCATATTTTAACCCATAAGTACTGCAAATGATTTGTGCATAAATATCTAAGGTATTATAAAATTTGCTTCTAGCGGGCATCAGACAAACCTGTATGCATCCAGCCAGCACACTAGTTGTCATCTTCTTGTAAAGGCTGGCATATTTTTCGCAGTCGTTAATCAGGTCCCGTAGCTCTGTGACCATTAGCAGGTTGGTGCTGTGCTTGTCCAAAGCTTTGACAAGTGCTTCCTTAGTGCCAAGGCGACACATAACTACAGCATAGTCTTTGTTCAGAGAGGCCAGACGATAGAGGAAACGAATACACTGTTGCACAGTCTAGTTGAAGTAAGAAGACAGAAAAAGAAAAATCATAACTGAACTTACAGTATAAGCTTGGGGGAAAATAACAGTATACAAGTGCATGTTTAAAGATGGCTACCTCTCTGTCATTAATACAAGCTGTCATTGAGGACAGGCAAGGTTCAATACTTTCATGCCAAGGCAGCAGATCCTCTTGATAGTTGTCTAAGAACTTGCTCAAGATCCTGTTCAAAACATTCATAAAATCATAACAATAATGAGCCTCATTTGTGATTCATTTTAACAAAAGAAAACTCCAAAACAGATTATCATACCATTACCTCATTCATTTTGTCAAATTCAATGTCACATTGTGACACTAAAGAACTAAGTACAACTTATGTAAACTATTAAATTTAATTTAGTTTTCCAGATAACAGGAAAAACTGACAAGGCTCATTAATAATACAACTATGTGTTATATATATATATATATATATATATATAAAATTTAATGTGTGTAACACATTAAACTACATTTGCAGATGACTGAGACTCACACTACATGATCTATACTGTGCCTGAGTATGTTTGCCCCACAAAATCCAGTTTGTGTAACTAACTAATATAAATGTTCTGCATGATCATTTCAGTTGTAGCATGGTAAGCCTCTAGTGTGATCACTCACTGTGCACAAGGAACTTGAATTTGATGTCACTGCTGTGACACTCACTGTTTATAAAAAAAAGCATCAAAGGGATAACTCTAAGTGTGCTTAAACCCTGAACATTAAACGTGATGTGAGCACAAGCCACAAAGCCTGAAAGTGGGGTGGGTGGCAATCATACTTGGGCACGGTACAAGGCAATCAGGTCAAATGTGAGTACTACCTCAAACCTTGCACTATGAAACACCTGCCTGAGAATGGGGAGCTGGAACGCACGCTCAACTCTGTGCTGGTCCATGAGGCGAACCAGGTCTTGAAAGGTGTCTCTGCTACGCATCACCTCATTCCTTTCCTCCTCAAGCTGAGAAATGTCATCACACAGTAGTTGCTCCAAAGTAACAATCACCTCTTTGGTGGTGCTCATCTCCTTCAGACCCACAACCAACATCTTCAACTCGGTGTCTTTGAAATCAAGCTCCTCCTTTGACTCTGGGCAATCCCAAAATTGGCATTGTTAATGGGCAGGGCTAGAAAGATTTTTCTCTTTATATAACACTTTATACAGAATACCTTAGTATTTCTGTGAGCATCTGATGGCATTTTCCACAAGAGCAGTGGTGAGATCAGGTACTGATATTGAGTGATTTGTTTTTAATCATAAAAAAAACTCCATCAAACCCCAAAGTTACTGAACGGAGTTCAAAGATTATAACCCCCGAGTTCACAATTCATACTGGGTGTTGTGATTTCATGCTAAAATGCATGTGCCCTGAAGTGTCCTATTTAATTTAATGTTTTGCTACAGAGATGCTGTGCACCAGCTGTGCATGCACAATATGTGTCCACAAAAGATATAGTTCATTGGCTGGTAGGACTATAACAGCAACTCTGAAAATCATCACTTACCTTTCTTTTCTAGTTTGTGAACATTAGAGATGTGGTTAAGGGCAATAATTGCCAACATTGTTTCAGAGCGCTGAGCAGAAAGGCACTTTTTAAGCACAGTTGTGACGTCACAGGCTACCAGTTGCTCCGCCAGGCTCTTGTGATTGGAGATTAGCATTATTATGATCAACAGACCATTCCGCACAGAAAGTCCACACCTGAGTTAATCACAGAACACAAGTTAGTAGATCTACTCAAGATATTTAAATCTAAAAGATATCTTTAAATCCATAACATATACATTCTTTCCATTTAAATTTTTTTCAAGAGAGAAAATATTAAGAAAATTATGCATGATAGGAAAAAAAAAAAAAATCAAACATCAATAATCTGTTTCCTAAACACTACAGCCCTTGCATTTTATATATATATATACTATTACTATTGTATAATATATATACATAATATATAATATAATAATAATAATAATAATATTATTTAATATATATATAAAATATATATAATATATATATTAATAATAATAATAATAATAATAATAATAATAATATATATAATATTACTATTACTAATACTATTATATACTAATACTATTGCATGCTTTTGATACTAATTGCTTTACATCTTTTATTAAATAATACATCAATAGTTTCAGTTCTTTTCCACTCCTAACACAATTATAAACTATGAAGTATCACCACAGAAATCTGATCAATATGGAATTACACTGCCATTTCAGCCAAGCCTAGTGTGCAACCAGCAGTTTGTGCAACCAGCAGACCTACCCAGGGGTATTAAGCATAAGATCTATAGCAGAGGGGATGGCACCAAGAAGCCCCTTGGAGCCCTCAGGTGTTGCTGAGCCAATGCTTGCAAAGATCTCCAGCATCATCTGTGTGCCAGACTCTGAGAGAGGCAAGCAACTTCCCACACTGCGCAGGTCATGCTTACTAGCACCTGTGATGACCTTCAGAGTCTGGAAAGAAGATTGATGATTTCCATCACTAAAAATCACTTTGTTTGACATTGCTCATTCATTAATCATGAAAGCTGGCACAAAAATAAAATCAAGCAAAACCAAAACTTTTTAAAAAGGCATTTGTACATCATTGTTAAGTGTAGACTTACCGCTAGTGCAATCTGCTGCACTCTTGTGCAGGTAGGATACTCTTGCATGCAAGACAAGATAGCTTTCACACCACCCTCTGTAGCAAAGGAAACTCGCCACTCATATTTGAGCATGAGACTCCGAGTCAAGAGTAGAGCAATGATTGCATTTTGCTTTGGCTGGCAGCCAATCATCTCTACCAGCATCTTTAAGACTTTGTCCCTGCATAATCAACAAGAGGTTCATGTCAGTGTTAAGCAAGAAGGGTGCTGGGCCTTTTTTTAAATGAAGATTTAGCATGCAATAGCTAATTTAGTTTCTTAAGCATTTCTTGTAACTGTCTCAAAATCCTCACTCTTAAGAGCAGCTTTGGAAGCGAGACTGGAAAACTTCTGCAATAATTTTAGTCTTTTAGAGCCTTTTAAGATCTTTTTTTAAAGACTCTACAAATTGAACAATTTGGAGCATGTTCAAAAGCAGACTACCCCAATGTGGGGGGGTTAGAATAATCAATTAATCAAGAATAAGCATATTTCTCTGCTTCCAAAACACCTGATTCAACAAGTTAACAAAGTGGCAACTTTAAAATAGAAAAAGCATTCAAATGTATAAGACAACAGCCTCCAAAAATATGTTTAATGAACAATGTCATAAAATGTTATAAAAATAGTATATAAAAATGTATAAAAGTGTGCCTTATATGCAGAGGTGTTATGGAGCCATTTCAAATGATTCTGAATAAAGATTTTAAATTCAAAACTGCACCTTGACTTCTGAGGCACACAGATCAATATAAAAACTTTAACACTATAAAGTGCATGAATACATTTCTAATATTGCATTTCTTTGCACATGGTTTAATCCAGTTAAAAAAAAAATTGTGATGGTTCAGTGTTGGCTGGAGTTTGCATTATTCTTATATCAACCATATTTGTGCTGTAACATACAGACATTTTTCAAAAACAAGTGTAAGGATGTCTACATAGAAATATACTGCAATTATCATTACATTTTCAAGGGTCAGCATCTATGCCCCCTTCTCTGAGGTTTATAAAAGCATGGATTATCTAATAATGATTTCCTACTACCTGTGCATATAAACCCCTGTAGGGTGACATAATTATTTAGTTTTTTTCTACTGCAGCAGTTGCCTCAGGTGTATTTTGACATCCAGAAACTATTCAATTCTCATTTGTGCACACTGAAATTGGTACTGCAAGTTTCATTGTGATATTGGACATTATGCATCAATGCCCCCTTATTTTTCTAGTCAATTGTCAAATGACTATGGGCAGATCCACATAGTAGTTCTCACCTAATGGTTTGTGCTGAGTCTGATCTAAGAGTGCTTCGCTCCTGCGGCCCCTCTTCTTCCAGGATTTTACAGATAAACTTCATGCCAGCCAGATGCTGTCCCGCATCAGAGCTACTTTTCATCATGATGTCCACAACTTCTCCTATCTTCTCCAAGGCTGTCTTCTTACCTTGCACCTTAGGGTTATTGAATACTACGGCAAAAAAAGACAAAAGTCACTTTCGGTTAATGTTTAACTTGAGTCAGATATTGAGAATATTTAACTTGAGACAAACTCATATTTATCTTTCAAACTGGATATTATTATAAGCACTGTAAAGTGTAAAGAGCATACTCTGTACATAACTACTCTTACACCTGCCTGAAGGGCTATGAGGCACAAGTAAATTATCAATCTGTTAACAATGTTTCAGAAAATTATAATATTAGACTCCAAAGAAGTGCTAGCTATCAAGGCAGCCTTTAGGAAATGCGGGACAGGGAAAAAATTAAAAACATCAGAAAACCATAAATACATGTATTGTGACAAAATATTTCATAAACTCTGAAACTTTCTAACAGTGCTATTTGTTAAGACACATCAGTGATATTCATGTCCCTTTCCAGTAGTTGATTAAACTCTGAACTTCATTAAAGTTCATGACAGATTTTCTGCTGAAGTTTGACTTTAAAATGCCACTTTACAATAAACAGTCTATTTACAATAGATTAAGTTCTTGAAAATCCCTTTTAAAAAAAAACATAACTCACCTTTCATTTTTTCCTCCAGGTCCTCAGGGTACTTGGTCTCATCTTCAGTTGGTAGCTCACTCTCTGTGTCACTGCTACAGCTGCCAGTATCTGCAGGGATGTCTTTCTTAGGTTTTTTACAAACAGAACCCATTGTGGAGGATGAGACTGAGGAGGCTGAAGCTGCAGGGGTGGTTAATGATGAAGATGAGGATGTGGCCTGTGTGCTGAGCCCAGAGGAGCTAAGGGAGTTGTCTGTGAGCATCTCCTCATCCTCCAGGCTGGCTCCACCACGGCGCAGGTAGTGCTTGGCAAAGGTGTGTGAGCAGAGCAGGTCACCTAGACAGGAGGCCTGTAAGGTCTGCTTCAGATAATGCAAAATCTTTCGCGCAACCTCACTCGATACAGGCAGCTGGATTAATGTGACTTCATCCAGCTCTGCAACCTGACAAAACAAGACAGAGCAGAGAGAAAGAGTTGAAACTAACATTGTCAAAAACAACTCATGCTACTTTCATTGTAAAATACTAGAACACATACATATGGAACTTATATTACGTAATAACTGGTAATGAATATATGGTTGTGAAAAACACCAATTTTGACTCCTTTAACTGGGTGCCATTTGTGACAGACTGACCCTACATTTACAAATATGCATGCAAAACCTTGAGGGTTTTAACTTATTAAATTAACCTGAAAAACATCAATTTGACCAACTTTATAAAAACACCTTTCACATACAACAGTAAAGGTAATAGATATATGAAGTGTGTGTTTGCCTGTTCATCAAAGTTCTGTCTTAGGATGTTGTTGACCTCCTGCTGCTGCTTTGGTTCAAGTTTCTTAACGAAGAAAAGCACCTCCCACCACTCAGCACGCGTAAGAGTGCCTTCATCATCATAAAGGCCGTCCATCAGATAAGGCAATGAATATAATCCACCAGGTGGCTTTGAGAAGAACGTCTGACTCACTGACACAGGAAAAGAGAACAGCATGAGAAGGGAGTTAGCATGAATTCATTACTTAGAGATTTTCTAATACTACTCGCATTATTAATGCGTGTCCTGCAGTCAAGTAAAGAATAATCAATAGCTCCCGTCCAAACATGGGTTCTGTTCTAACCAGTAGTGAGCTTGAGTGTCTCTGTGAGAGATGTCGCCTTTTCCTGAGTCTCTTTTTCAGTCTGCCCACTGCTTCCAGAACCCAAGATCTCTACCATGTGCCAGTGCACCCAGTAAGTCCTGGAGATAGAGTTCCAGTAAACCTAAAATACACAAAAATTTACAGTTAGAAAAACAGTTAAATAAAGCTTTAAATGAATGAACAAGCAACAGGTTTTTTAATTGCAAGAAACAGGATTTGTACATAATGTTTACCTGAACGGGCGGGGAGCCGTCATTACTGTACCGGAATTCTCCCTCATCACCTAAGCTGACCTCCTCATAGTCTTCTAGCATGCGCACTTGCATGCCACTCTTGAGGTTGTCCTGCACATACTCCACATAAGCAGAACGTGTGGCAAAGTCACCACGAGTTTTGAAGCCATTTCCTGTCTTCTTTTTCGGCGGAGTAACTGTTGCTATAGCTGTTGAAGCCACAATAGAAGGAGAAGCAGTAAAGCGTGGTTGAAAAATGGAGCGAACAGTACGTCTGTTTGCTTCTTCCTCCATATCTTCTGCCCCCTCTGTTGCTGTGGGCGAAGGAAGGGGAGGCTGGCGGTTGCGGTCCCAGCCCATCACGCGCACCAGCTCTGAGATGAGGTTAGCCATTGCCATGGTATACTCAAATTCGCGCTGCACTCGACACTGCTCCGACTGATGAGGAGATGTGGATGAGGAGGAGGAGGATGGCCCAGGGTCCTGACGCTCAGAGCTGGACTCCACACCGGCTGTGTTTAGCTTGTCCATGAGCGAGGTCACACACAAATAGCGCTTCACCAGTGAAAAAAGCAGCTTGCCTGGGATCTGCAGTAAAGAATGACAGTCCATGTAGATGCAATACATATAAGGTATTTCTTATTAAGTAACTGAGAATTGTAGTTATAAACTATCTGAAGTTAATTCATTTTGTGTAGTTTGAGCCAAATTAAAACATGTTCCTAGGGTAAACACTGAAGCAGAATAATGGTAAAAACATGAGGGCAAATTACAAAATGCTTCTTTATTCCACTTAAATTAAATACACATAATTTATATATACACACATGCGTCATATAATCTTTGCTGAAATTATATGACCAGGAGCATTAACAAAATTTGAGAATGAGTCACTGGAATTTATAAAGTCACATCAAGCCAAATTTATTTGAATTAAAATATTCTTCTTAGTTGAGTAGTCTTTTCTGGCCTGAAATCTATGCCCTTGACAGTGTTCAGATCATTATTTTTGATCTATGCAGGTCATTTATTTACATGTGAACACATAATAACATGTGTCCAGTTGGTTTTGGCCCCAATTGTATGTTATGTCCTGGTCTTGCAATTGAATGCCATGGGGAGTCAATTCCAAAAGAGCAGATGTCTAGCTAGGTCCTACATGTGTATCCCAGGCACCTCAACACCTGAGCAGCGCTGTCCTCATCTATCAATCCACAATTAAGGTGTCCTTGAGCAAGGCACCTAACCCCCATCGACTCCCAGCACACTGGGGATAGCTGTCCACCCTTCGGGGTGTGTGTGCTCACACTGCTAAAAACATACTTCCATGTATGTTGTACAAGAACAAATAAATGCAAGATAAAACTACACTAATTGTGGCAATTTTAATGTCCAGAGTAAGTCCTTAGATTTTAAAGCAGCAGTTTGTTTGCGAGAGAATTGTTAGAATCTCAGAAACTTAGCATTAGTCTGCTGCTCAGATGCGGTGTGGACATGAATCAATAAAAAAAAAAAAAAAAAACTGTATTTCAAGTGAGTAGAATAGAAGATACTGGGATGCTCATCTGGCCAGCCGAAAAGTCGCCAGTAGCCCACAGTGGTGATGTAGTACTAAGCAAAACTTCTGTTTATACCTTCCTTATACGTTTGGACTACAAAGTCAAAAGAACTGCATATGCCCAGAATGACATGTAATAAAAGGTATCCATGTTATTTTGGAATAAACAACAGCCCAGCTAACTAATAATGTGATTAATCACCATCCTAAATTTTTTACCTGGGGAAGATGTATACCCTCAAAAGAGATCCCATGCTCCTCTGAAGAGGTGGTCTCTGCAAACAGCTCAAGCAAAGTGTAGCGGTTGTCAAAGTCCATATGCTGCTCAATGCCATCCTGTTGGCTCAGAGACAGAAGCACATAGGCACGACTACCTGAAAACACATATAGAAAACAACATTAAGACAACAAACAGACCAAAATATTTTTTGGGTTGGCCTACTCCAAAGTAGTTCATTCAGACTGCAAAAAATTGTAAATGTCATTTAGAGCTGTGATGATTACTGCATAACCACAATATGCAGCGAGATACTGCAAACTATATAAAATTATTATTTTTTCAGACTCCAATTCCATACAATGCACGCACTGGAAAAGTTAAATCATAATATAATGTAATATTTATATGATTTATTATTTTTTTCTAAATTCAGGATTAACAAATGGCAAGAGCAAACATTTTTTAATTAATATTTGTTGTAAATGAAAGAAAGATATGTTCCATCTTTTTAGTGTTTGTTTTAGGTTTTGAACATACACTGGATTCTCTCCTGGCATTCAGCCAAAGAATTTCGGACAGTCCGATAATCTGTGTACAGTGTTTCTATGTTACAGAAGCACATATTCCACAACACCACCAGACTTTTCTGCCAATTCTCTTTTATCCATAGGCATCTGTTTGTCATTATTGTGACTCCTGTGTGTCGTTGTTAGTGATTTCAGAAATGCTGAAATCTAGCTCAAACTGAAAAGGCTGAAATCTCACTACCATTGCAACAATTTTTAAAATCTCACAAATTATATTTTGTATTTTTATTTATACATTTTTTCCCATCTCTTAATAGGGTAATTCCATCATATTAAGGCTTACTTGTGTTTCCAGCAGGGATTCACTTAATGCTTCAGCTTAAAATGTCACAAAACCCCATCTATACCAGGAACCATGGGCTTTGAAAACCTGCAGTAAGGTTAGACGACGTTTTCCCGTTGTGTATTTGCATGGTTTTTTAGTTTTTTGGACTGAACATGGTGCTACACCACTCCAGTACTCACAGATCAGCTTTCCACACTTTTGTAGCACGTTCATACTTTCCTGGAGATTTAACACCAGTTGACCCAAGGAGAGTTTGAACCTCTTAAAAACACCATGAGGTATGTTACGAGGTGCTGTTGTGAGTTGGATATAAACAAATGTAACCACTGCTGTAACTTGAGAGATTTTACAAGCAGCTAGTTTGTGCTGGAGCTCTGCATTTCGACGGTCTCTCTGGCCAATCAGTGTTCAACAAGGTTTACATGTCACATTTAGCACCTACTCAAATCCATTCATACCAGGTGCAAGCAAGGACTAAAATAGTACCTGGTTCCAGGACTAGGACTAGGTACCAGATCAGGCTTGTGGAAAAGCGAAAGAGCCAAGCCGATTCAAGTCACACAGGTTCCATGCATTGGAAAAGAAACATTATTGAGCCCTCTATAATCTATACACAGGCACAGACCTCAATAATTTTTCCCCCTACAAAAAGAACCCTGCTCCAGCAGGACACGTGGCATGGCAGATGAAACCCTGTGCCAGAGATTCTAGAATATATTTTTTTCATTGCCTCTTTCTCTGGGCCAGATAAGGATATGAGGCATCCACTAGGAGAGGCAGTGCCAGGTAATAATTCAATGGAACAATGAAACTTCCGATGAGGTGTTAAGACTGTTTTTGCTTACTGAAGACCTCATAAAAGGTCATGATAAGACGCAGGCATCTTATGTAATTCAATTGGAGCCCTGATAGAAGCACTCTGAGTCTCCACGGTACCTGGGCATAAGCAGGATAATTGACAGAGGTGTCCCTACTGCCGGATGGACTTGGAGAGCTAGTAAATTTGGGGGTTTGCAGCAAAGCGAATTCTAAAATGATGGGCAATTCAGGGACTTGGGCCAAAAATAATGAGTACCTCTCAGTATGTGGGCCCACTTTCATCACAACAGGCTTGGTTTGCTGAATTATGGCTCCTGAGCAAAGAAAGAGCCTGTCTATGGCTGGAACCAGTAGGGGTGTAGCAAGGGATATAATAGGCAAACCTAACTTTTGAGCCATAGATATGTTCACAAAGTCGCTTGTGGCACCAGGGTCAATGCATGCCTGAAGGATTCTCCCCACGAGATGGGCACAGTCAAAAACAATCCACTTGAATGAGGGCCAAGAAGCGGACCAACCCTAGAGTCAAACACTAGAATATGGAAGAGAATGAACAGCAGAACAGAGGGTGGAGTTTCAGCCTGAGGTGGGAAAGTGAGTGGTAGCACAGCTACATTCAATTCCTGCGCGCGTTTTAACAGCACACAGAGTCCATGTTGGCAGTGATGTAATGGGACAGCTGTGTGGAGACAAATACTGGCCACTCAGTTGTTAGTGAACCCAAAAGCTGATAAATACGGCTATGCAATCAGTCGGGCTTGAACCAGGACTGACTCAGTGAGAGGCAACAACTTATTTCACTGGGCTAATTGGGGGTGAGTTTGCTTATGATTGTAGGGTTATTTGATACTGAGTGGAGGACTCTCAAGAGAAATAAGTAACAAAAAAGTGTTTGTAACATGCAAAGTGGAGTACAATGGAATTAGCCAGTCAAAGAGCTAGTTAGCATCTGCTAATTTTAAATATTAGCTTTAGCTAACCGAGCTCCACAGTGCTGCGTCATTTAAGGTGGAATTGAAAATCAGAATAAAGTTGGAATAAAGGCTGTAACATGCGGATTCCGCCCCGGTCGTGGAACACAGGACCAGCTCTTTACCCTCGCTAGAATCCTGGAGGGTGTATGGGAGTTTGCTCAACCAGTCTACATGTGTTTTGTGGATCTGGAGAAGGCATTCGACCGTGTCCCTCGGGGTATTCTGTGGGGGGTACTCGGCTCTTTATTACGAGCCATCCAGTCCCTGTATAAACAGAGCAGGAGTCTGGTTCGTATGGCTGACAGTAAGTCCGACTGGTTTCCAGTCGGAGTTGGACTCCGTCAAGGCTGCCCGTTGTCACCGTTTCTCTTCATAATTTTTATGGACAGAATTTCTCGGCGTAGCCAAGTGGCGGAGGGTGTCTGGTTTGGTGGTCTGCTTTTTGCAGATGATGTGGTCTTGTTGGCTTCATCGGGCCGGGACCTCCAGCTCTTGCTGGGCCAGTTTGCAGCCGAGCGTGAAGCGGTAGGGATGAGGATCAGCACCTCCAAGTCCGAGTCCATGGTACCCAGTCAGAAAAGGGTGGAGTGCTCTCTCCAGGTTGGAAGTGAGATCCTGCCTCAAGTGGAGGAGTTTAAATACCTTGGGGTCTTGTTCACGAGTGAGGGAAAGATGGAGCGTGAGATTGACAGGCGGATCGGTGCAACGTCAGAAGTAATGCAGGCTCTGTACCAGTCCGTTGTGGTGAAGAGAGAGCTGAGCAGAAAAGCAAAGCTCTCGATTTACCATTCAATCTACGTCCCAACCCTCACCTATGGTCACGAGCTTTGGATATACCCCTGGAGGAGCTGGAGGCAGTGGCTGGGGAGAGGGAGGTCTGGGTTTCTTTGCTCCGACTGCTTCCCCTGCGACCCGGATAAGCGGTGGATAATGGATGGATGGATAAAGGCTGTAACAATGCGTTTGTGGCTCACCCGTTCTCCTACAGGTAATAATCGTTATTTGGGGACATGCATCCAGCTCTATGTATTGTAGTTTTTCATAGTTTTACCATTTAATCCCCACTTTACATGCCTGTGTTTACTTTCTGTGCTCTGTTCTCATTGGCTGTTGACAGGACTTGTTCAGAGCTGAGTTGGTGGGGAGTTTACACTACACAACTATGTCCAAAGTTGGGTCGAAAAAAAAAAAAAAAATCAAACATTTGATATGCACATTTATATAGTAAACTGAGACGCTGGTGCTGTCGTCCCGCCGCTTCTCGCGATCACTCAGGTTTGTTGACGGTGGAGCGGAGGGATGCCAGTGTTTCAGGATGCTCCCGTGTCTGTGTCTCCTCCTGGTTCTCTCCTTTTAGTTAAAGCTGTCATAGTCAGATCTGCCGGAGTCATTAGCCACACTCTGGAAATTTTCATATTTTCTACTTTATAAACACAAAACAGTTCAAAACTAATTCCATCCCTTTACATCTTTCCGAGTAAACAACTGCCCACCTGTCTGTCTGGACACTGATGGATGACTGTCGAGACCCTCCTCCACGCTTCAGACCAGCTGCCCACGCTCCAGCAACCACCAAGTGCCTTGAAGCTGTCCCTACACTGAAGTTCTCATGGACTACTAACTATCATCACCTGTAGATTGACCAGAGGAGGATGGGTCACCCCTTGTGAGCCTTGGTTCCTCCCAAGGTTTCTTCCTCAGCTGGGGGAGTTTTTCCTTGCCACTGTCGCCCCTGGCTTGCTCACTTGAGGGTTTTACATTTGTTTTTACATTTCATGTCAAATCTTTGTCTTACTGGAATTCTGTGAAGCTGCTTTGTGACAACATCAGTTGTGAAAAGCGCTATATAAATAAATTTGATTTGATTTGATTTGATATGCTGTGACTGGTATGAAATGCAATTCTGAGGCAAAAACAAGTAAAATTGGGTAATGTAACACAACCATGCAAAAGAACGCTGACTTTTTCAAGCAACCACAAAGAAGCACGCTGCAACACAGGTCAGCAGGAGTCCTTGGAAAGTGCATTTCACAGTCGTGACAAATATCCTCATGACAGTGTAAAAAGCTGTTCAGTCAGGCTTAGTAAGATTATGCCTTTCTACTTGTACTTGTTACTGCACTGTGGTTTTTTTTGTGCTCTTTGGGCTCTGAACTTTTTATGTGCAGTTCATAAAGAAGTAAATGTTGTTCATTCAAGCTTATTATATCTTATTAGAGATACAGAACACTGCTTTAACAAAATAAAATCTGTAAGTATGGTAATATAAATATCTGGATTTATAGGCACCTATCTAGTAGTTAAGATAGATAGAGTTGGTATGGGTGCTCTGTATTGGCAGATACTTGAACATGAAATATCGGTATCGAAAGGGAAAAAATGGTATCGGTGCATGCCTACTGATAACCTTAGTAAAATTAGTAAAATGAGTGTGAGAAGGAATAAACTTCCCTATGACATGAATAATTTGTTTTGCCCATTCACTGTCAGCATTTATTGGCTGCTTATATGCTGTCAGGAGAAGCAGCTGCTGCAACATGTGTTTTCTCCTTGCTCTGGTAAGTGACATGTTTGTATAGAGGTATCAGCACCAATGTTTGATACACGCATTGAACAAAGTTTACACGCAGTTACCGTTTGGTCCTCCATTCTTTGTTGTAACTGATTGAGAAACCAAAATATTCCCAAACAGGAGATAGATACAAGGAAGATTTTGGTTGTTCCAGCTCAGCCTTGCTGTCAAATAGCCATTTCAAATCCAGATTATTGTCCAACAGGCTAACCAAAACAATAGCATAGCATTGTTTCCTCAGTAGCTCTAAACACTGCTCCAGCGTCGTCCTAGTAACACAGCATTCCTATTACACACCGTCTCACTAGATGTCACATCACTGCAAATGGCTACAACTCAGTAGCGCGGGGTTCACAAACAGCTAGAGTTGGTTTATTTAGTGAATCGGCTCAATGATTCAAAACATTGCTTACAAGCATAGGCTGCACATGCCTCTAACCTTGTGTACACACAGCTGTGGGGAAACTCAAAAACGGCACACAGCTTGCATTAAACACGGGATTATACTTCAGAATGCATGTTTGTCATTGGACATAGCAGAAAGCCATGCACAAACACCTCAGCAGCCTTGATAAGAAACTGAACAAATTGCATGAAACGAATTGTGGGGGTGGGGGAAGGGGGGTGGACAACATTGTCAAGGCGGCCCTCCTAACTGCAGTGTAAGGCTGCCTCTTTATTTGAAATGATCTGAATAAATTAGCCTATTGCATAGGTGTATGTTTATACCTATTTACCGTATTTTCCGCACTATAAGGCGCACCGGATTATAAGGCGCACCTTCATTGAATGACCCATTTTAAAACTTTGTCCATATATAAGGCGCACCGGATTATAAGGCGCATACAATAGACGCTACAGTAGAGGCTGGGGGTTACGTTATGCATCAATTAGATGGAGCTGCGCTAAAGGGAATGTCAACAAAACAGTCAGATAGGTCAGTTCAACTTTATTAATAGATTACAACCCAGCGTAGTTTAAGGTAAAACATGTAGTGCAATGTTAATATACCCCACATAGTGGGGGGGGGGACTTTTCCTCGATTCAATAATAATAATAATCACAATATAGTAACACTCGAAATAGTGCAAAGCGATAACAATATATCAATAACTCAACGTTGCTCAAACGTTAAAATCACACAACGCACAAAATAAACACGTAAAGCTCACTTTACTAAGTTATTCCTCATCCACGAATCCCGTTCGTTAGTGATTCGTTAATGTTAAATTCTCTTGCTGCTGCTCTATTCCCGTGTTCTTCTGCGTGACTGATCGCCTTGAGTTTAAACTCTGCGTCATATGCGTGTCTCTTAATAGGAGCCATTTTGGGGTCTTTACATAAACAAATGGAAATGAAATATATATACCGGTATATATCCAGCATGCACCGCGCGCGGAAGAAAATGAAGTAGGCGGCTGCTTACCGTAGTTGCGAGACCTGTTGTGGCTCAATATTGGTCCATATATAAGGCGCACCGGATTATAAGGCGCACTGTCGGCTTTTGAGATAATTTGAGTTTTTTAGGTGCGCCTTATAGTGCGGAAAATACGGTACTTTGTTTTCTGCAGTGGAGCCTAGCCTACAAAATAAAAAAAATGTACAACTTTTTTATTTCTTGGTCTGTGTTTATTAAAAGTAAAGAGCATATATAACAATATAAATGAGTCCAATTAACGCCAGATCCTGTAAATGCACCACACACCCAATTAGCAATTCCATGGAATCACCAGTGTTTCCAGATTGCAGTCTTCAAACTCAAACTTCATAACTTCCATATTGTAAAAGATAGATACAAGATGAATGTGTCATATGAAAACTGGAACTAATTAATACAATGAGGGAACAGATTAAGTCTCTAAATAATATTTTTCCACCCTAATGGTGGATTTAATAATCGTTTTAATCAACGTAATAATCCATATCCTCAACTTAGTACTTCGTTACAGTTTTCATTTGAGACCTTTTTCATGATGAAATGGCTCTGTGTGTGTTAGGCACATTTCTGAAGATGCGCCTGTTCACTAATCTGCGGAGATTTTTCCAGTGTGTCAGTTTTTCATTTTCTGGGCAGAATAATCAAAATGTCCTCCTTCCTTGTGGATTTGAGTCATTTTAATATTGTGCATGTATACATGTGTCATGACATTGCCCATTACTTGCACAGGGATCTTAGTTTACACATAAACTCGTATGTGCAAGTTGTAGCAAATTTAGAGTGGGTTCCTACCTACAAAATCTGAAATAGCAAAGATAAGTAAATTACCTCTTCACCCCCCATGGAGGACAAATCAAGCAATATCCTCATCTCTTTGCAGCTCTCTGCCATGAGCACAAAGAGAGAGGAAGCCTAGTATGTCTGACCAAGCTTTGTTGTTTTAAGTTGTTTACTGGCACTACAGATCCATAAACACACCAGATCTGTTTGCAGCACACAAACAGACTGGGGAGGAAACATCTGAAATGTATAAAAAGTGTTTTTTAAATACAATCATATACGATGATTTTTTTGTCAGTTAACCATACTGCTATTTAAAAGATGTGCTTAAACAAACTACAAAATGTCAGCTCGTTCAAACTAACACTTTTCAGTGAGTTGAAAAATAATAAAATCAAATCCACTTCAGCAGGAGCATGGCAGTTCACAGAAAAACTGATTGTTTCAAAACCTCTGACACATTATTTAATACATAACTGTAACATACCTGCATCATGAGAGGCAAGGGCACGTAACATTTTTCCAGCGCTTCGACGAGTTTGCCGCTCCTTGTTGCACAGAAGTTCCATGAGCAGATCTAGTGCACCAGTCTCCTTGAAGACTCCTACCAGTGAGCCAATGCTAGCATAGGCGCTCAACACATGAATGGTGTGTGTGAGGCTAATAGCAAAATCACTGTTTTTGGCCATTTGCTTCCGTGCACGCTCAACTAGGTTCTTGACATCATCTTTCATGTCAGAGAGCTCCACTTCGTCAAACGTGACATCAGTAGGGAACTGGCCACTAGGCCGAACCTTCTCCTCCAGTGGACGCTTGCCCAATAATGTGGGGCAGTTGGCATACACATCCTCAGTTGACATCCACATCAAGATATTTTCAGTTTTACTCTCAGAAGAGGAGCTACCAGAACCACCCACACCAGAGCCACCACTACCTCCGCTGCCAGCCTCATTACTGCTACTGCTGGAGCTGGTGCCATCATCCACAGCCAGCAGGCTCCAGCGTATAAGGTATTCTGTCTGCCCATCATGGGTGCGCCTCTGACGAATCAGCTCCTCTGGATAAGCCTGTTGTTTTGGCCCCAACTGAACCAGCAGGTTCCCATTGCGGCGCTCGCCCACCATGATAGCTAAAGATTGAAAATAAAGACAGAACACATTTTTTATACACCTGATAATTATGATGACTGCATTAACAGTGACATAAACAAAGAAACAAAAATAGTTATGACTTTCTATGGTGCCAATGGTTATCTTTTTCAACTGTCAAGCTATGCAAATCAATGAAATGGTGTGCTGTAGGGGGATGGATCATGAAGAAAGACACAGCACCAACAGTAGAGGAGGCCTGGCTGAAACTGGCAGGTGATTAATTGGAAATGTGGAGGGTGGCAAAGAGTAATGCTGGAAAAATGTAGGGGGAGTCTTCCAAGACACTCACATACTAACTCTGGGTTTATGTTGCCTTGATCATATAAAAGTATCTGGATAGTCAACATTAGCAAAACTAGTGGCTGTTAGCAAATTTATAATCGCTGCATCTCTCAGCCAATCACAATCTCTAAAAGCAACATTACTTTTATATCATATTTTAGCACACTTGTTATATCTTATTTCAATTGTATTTTAATTTTATTAGTTTGATTAAGTTTTTCTTATGTTATTTTGTTTTCGTTTGAGCTTTATTTAGATTTTCATTCTAGTTTGATCTCCCCTAAGCACTTATTAATCTCTGATGTTCCTGACATTGTTTCCAGGTAAAGCACTTTGTTTTACACAATTGCCTTTGTGTATTTGCCTTGCCAAAATGTGACTTTCTCCAGAGTAAAACAACTTAAAACAAACAGCTGTGTGGTAAATTATATAAATTAACAGATGTTGGAATCGATTTACTGAGGAACCTATAATGCCTTAAGTGACATTTTGGTCATCTGGACAGTCACATTTTTTCATTTCATTCCTGAGGCTACTGGACATTCTTAACTTTATGTTAAATTATTAAAACACAGATTGAGAGGTAAGCAAGTATTTGTAAGCAGGCCCTATTAAGTTAGCTAATGACTAGATATTCACACTTAGCTTGAAAGACTTTATAATATGTAAATTCCTCGTAAGTATACAACATTGCTGACAAATTCTGTCATTAGTGATTTCAAAGGATTTTACCTGTTATTCTTCCATAGAATTTCTATATATGTATTGGAATAAGTTTTGCTCTTCAGGGCCTGGTGCACATCTCTACAGTGGCACATTTCACAGGAACTACATAATGTGCAAATTCACAAGTGTGTGGGATAGCTTTAGAGTGGTTCATCTGAAGGTTTCTATTCCTCTTCATTAGCCATTAAACTTTCAGCATTAACATCCAATGCATTATTATTTTCCTTCATTTATTAAATGCAATCATGTTTTCCATAATTCTTATCTAAAGGGCTTTAAACTGGTTCATATCAATGCTTTGTCGATTTTCAAATGCGCGTCTGCACTGATCATCTTGTAAAGCCAGCTTATGTTTGAATACCAAACTTTTGAGTGGAGTGAAAACGTTTATAGCAAAAACAAATATGAGGGAAATTCCTTGGAATTGAATAAAAACAAAAAATACTAATTCAAAGTTAATTTCAAGAAAAAAAAATCCTGAATGCCTTAAACAGGCTTCTGTCTTCACATATCTCTGAACAGTCCCAACCTTTATCTCCACATAAGCCTCAACTACTCACCTGCAGCTCAAACCCCCCACATGCAAACAGACAGGATTAATTCTGAAGTTTTATGACGTAAGAAACACTGGCTGTGCGAATTTACCTGCTGGAGACAGTTCCTTAAACATGATGTTGATTTATTTCACTCATGATAGGAGTCTTTAAATCATAAATAGCCAGCTAGCTTCATTTACCGGTGTTTAATTAGCTAACCAATTAATTACCTCGAAAGTAAAATGTCAGCGTATGTTTAAAGTCATGGCGAACAAGCCTAAAGTGTCAGACTAAAGCAGACTCTTGAGGTTTGACTTGAAGCAACGAAAAACGAGGAGAGCAAGTTGAAAGTTCTGCTATCAGACAGTAGCTTTTTTAAATCACTAGGAAATGCCTCCAGTCCGTTAACACGACGAAGGACAGCGGTCTCGTCCCAGCGTTGCGCTACTCTCTATAATTTAGTTTCGAGTGTCAGTGGGTGTCAAATCTCCCTGACAAGGTGCTGAAGTGCCCATTATAACGTAGCTTTCACTTCTACTATCCTACACCACCATTAAGGGAAACCACGAGAAACTTAGCCATACGTTAGCTTTCTTTCTCGAAAAGCCAGCGCTAACTCATTCTAATGCTGACTCACTTTCTAGTGGGATTCACCAGCCACTCCCCTCGCCTGCAGCCGCGTTTCTGAGACATAACTCATTATCCGATGTGGAAATTAGCTCTTTCCGAGTTTGGAAATATTCAACGGCGAGTAAGCTAACCTCACCCTGCTACTCCGAGTCTGGCGCCTCTACCTGAACCCTGACAGCGGCCGTTAGGCTGGTGTTTGCCCCCAGGCGCCCGTGTAGTGCGGAGTGTCTAAGGCAGTACGCGAAGGTATGGGCCCTGAGTCTTAGTCACATTTACAGAAAGTCAAACAGTGTGGCCATCTCACTGCTGCTCACACAGCCCCGCGGCCTCCTCCACAAACTTACATCAAAAATGATAAAACCCAGCGCTCAGAGGCAGGGGGTGTAATTACCTCCAGAGTTACGGGGCCTCTGTTGCTCCTTCGCGGCTCTCTCCCTCAGGCGATGGGCTTTCCTCCTGCGCGGTGAACTGTCGTTGCCCAGCCTGAATCTCGTGGTGTTTTTTATCCTCAGGTCGTCTGTTTCTTTTCCAACCACAATATTTTCAGCTGCGCCTCGATCCGCTCTGGAGACTTAAGGCTGTAATGTCCGGTCTCACAGCGGAAACTGGCAACATTCTCAAACCATAGAGATCCCGGAGAAAGAAAACGAAAGAGAAGAGTAAGCTTTCAGTGTGAGCCTCTGTCTGCTCCTAGCGGCCGAGAAGAGCTATCACAGTTAGGGTTATGCCCACTATTCTTCGTATTCATTCATATTCATCCCTCACCCTCCCCATCCTTATAATTACAATCAACCTCAAACTCATATTCACTTTCATTATCACGATCATATTCCCAATCACAATTATACTGACACTTTCAATTTCAATCACAGCCATGTTCGTTATCATCATCTCTATCACAGTCACCTCCATATAGTCACAATCAATCTTATTTACTACAATGCAGAGAAAAATTAATGTAGTAATAATTGTTTTTAAAATTATTGTAATAAATCTATAATATTATGCATTTACCATAATGAATAAAGCTTGGGTTATAATCTGCAAATGTTACTATAAGGTGCTATTACAATTTGTTGTCAGGATGCAGACAGTATCCTATTAAAATGAGATATGTTGTTTATTGTATTGCCATTAAACTATAACACATGTCTAAAACAATATTGGTTAAGTGTATTAAATAAATGAACAAGATTAAATAATATTTAATATTTCTGTGCACAAATTCATAGTAATTTACAGATAAGAATTGAAGAGTCTTTGTGTAAGATATTATAATAATATAGCCCAGTCATAAATTCATCCCTGGCAGAAAACAGTCTGGTTGTCCACCTGAGGGAATGGGTGGAAAAAGAGATGGCCAGGTGAAAGGTCAGCAATAATTTTCTCTGCATGCGGGCAATATAAAATACTATAAGCTGAGCCTCCTGCAAAAACCCAAGAGGGTCATAAATTCCATTTTATTTGTCCCATCAGGGAAATAAAATAACCACAAAATTTAAGTATTTATACTGTTATGGTCAAAAGGTTTCATAAACATACATCAGACTTGTACCTCATAACATTATTGAGCTTTTAATCATTTCTGCAATGTATACATTTTGTATGTATAATTTGGATCATCTATTTGCAAATTTTGTGTTTAAGAAAACAAGGAATTTGTGCAATAAAATTGGTACATATTTTTTGTAATAAAGATGTTATTTGTCATTCAGCCAAACAAAAAACCAGTAGCAGAAATCACTGAAATCCCAGTACTGCAACACCATGTTTCATTTAAAGCTTTAAGCATAGACATCAATGCCATTCAACAGATGCTTTTATCCCAAGTAACTTTCAAAATGCATTTTCATATACATGTAGTATGTATTACACAAGGGCATAGAATTAGCATGAACGGAGGTGACGTGTCCCCACCAATATCAAGCGATTACTGAATTGTCCTCACCAATAATTTGAAAAAATAAAAAAATAGAAAAATGATCTGTCAATGTCTCATTAACCTAGAGGTGCAGAAAGGGTTAAATCTCTACTCGAGTCCTACCTCCCTGTAACACATATGACCAGTGTGATTGGCTGTGGCTTTCCCTGCTGTCCCGTGAGTCTTTGTAGTTTGGTTGTGACCAGCGCCAAAACTGGAATGAAAACTTTCCAGTCATAAGTGAGTATTACTGTGCAAGGCTCAGGTGCATTGTGGGTGACATATGGGTGTCAAAAAGTGAGTGAGGTCAGCAGCAAAAAAGAAGGAGGTGGACATAACGAGCTGTTTTTCAAAGAAACATGTAAGTCACTTAAAGTCAAGTTCACTAATGAGATGAGTCCCTTATAATAACAGAAGCATAAAATCATCTGGAAAATTAATAAAATTGTTTGGAAATTAACTGCACAACAAACTGCCCATTGTCAGTTCTCTTACATTGTCGTTTTATCACACTGAAAAGAGATAAAAAAAAAAAAAAAAACAAGCCACCAACAACAACAGGCAAAAAAAACAAAAGGGTTTTTGGGGGAGGGGGTGAGTTTTAGAGTCATAGGTCCCCACCAATGATTAATATCAAGAGTGAATCTATGCCATTGGTATTAAACCTAGTACTAATAGATTTACAGTTAAGCTGAACTAAGATACAGCAATATATAGGAATCAAGGCTGTTGTCTAAAAGAGTAAATAACATGTAATACCAAACAATCAGAGCTGATACCTAGGAAAGATAAACACAATCTATGAGCAGTTTGTGTTCTGCGTGGGCTTATTCTGGGTGCCCCTGTTTTCTCCCACAGTCCAAAAACAAATGCTGGAAGGTAGATTGACCATGCAATTATGTCCATAACTGTGAGTGTGTCCCTTTTATGAGATGTGTTCTAAAATGTCTCTCTTTTAACATCTGATGTGTGTCCTATGTTATAGAGTGTATAGAATATATATGAATGGGTCTATGATCATTTAATTCTGTTTTATTTATATTTATTTACATTTACACAGCATTCCAAATTATTTGGAATTGGGGTTGCACTTCCCAGCTTCTAAGAGGAAAGTAGATGTTATTTCTGTAGATGTGTTTCATGTTCCATAGGTCTAGCTCTTATTTACCAGACAGCTGCACTTTAATGACTTGGAAGAATGTAATGTTTTCCTCACAGTGGACAAGCCCAACGAAGGTCATACTCTATCACTCCTTATTTGCTCCATTGTTCTCGCTCTAATTCTCAGTCTCTCTCTCCACTTGACGTACAGTAAATCCTCTACATAAAAACCTTCAACAAGTAAATGTCCACTTGTTTCAAATTTGTTTAAAGAAGAGTACTAACATGAGGCAATACTTTGTTACTGTCTTCTTTTAAGAAGAATAAAGAGCCACTGCCCACAACACTAGATTGTTTCTTCAAGTGGGTGTATAAACTTGTGTCTTGCCATGAATTTGTACAAGTGCCATCGACATCAGGTTACATTTTGCCCTCCATTTCTTGTGGAGGGCTGATGACCCATCTCCAACATATCCCACTACCTTCTTCACCACCTTCTCCTCCAATCAGTAACTCATTTCACCTTGCTACACAAAGCTAAAACAAACTCTTGGAATGGAGCTCATTAATATGTAGAAGACTAAATTTACTTACTGCCTGAGCAAAAAGTAATGGCTGGAGGAGCAGAGGAATGATCAGAGCTGATACCTATGAAAGATAAACACAATATGTGAGCAGTTTGTGTTCTCCCCATGTCCGCATGGGCTTATTCTGTGTGCCCCTGCTTTCTCCCACAGTCCATGGCCTGCCCATAGAAAGCACAATCATCTGCCACCCATGCATCTACTCCTTCCTTCAGCTTGCAACATGGGAATTAAAAAATTGCACAAAATGCCATGCTCCGAACAACAGCTCTTGAACATTTGAGAACAAGTGCATGAGCCAAGATGACAGATGGACCTGTAACCAAGCAGCCAAGACTACTCCAGTCTTGCCTGCACTGACTCATGTTCCAGATCACAAAACTCTTATCATTTGGCTAGGTTCACAGGGTAAATGAGTGAGGCCATAGAAGAAAGATTTATCCTGGCTTTCATGACAAGAGCAAGCTGTTGCTAGTTGCTAGTGTCCAGCAGGTTAGGTCGTTCAAAACACAAGATCCCCCATGTGAATCGGGTCCCTAAATTTGTATTCAATTTGTTTGAGCTGTGAGCTGCAAATATTACAGTGAACCTGTAATATTACATTGGCACAACATGCAGAAAACCATTTTGTATCATGGACTATGCTTTGAATACTTCCCCAAATGGATAAATAAATTTGCAAGCATTTTTGCTAGTGTGGGTTTTCTAATGAGTATCACTAGTCATCTCAGACCAGGGTTCCAAGAGAGCAAAATCAACCTTGTTCTCTCTGGCTAAGAAGAATGCATGAAAAAGAGCCCATCATGAATTAGAGGCATCAGTTGCCTGATTTGGTAGATCTGTACAGTTGTTGTTCTTCTCCAGTGCACTGAGTTATACAGTGGCTTTGCATTAGTGGCAAAAAGTTAGTATGTTTATATCTTCACTCAACTTGTGGCATTGTGAGTGACTGTGAGAGTCACTAGACTAGAATCTAGTCTAGTATGAGACTAGAATTGAAGAAAACTAATAAAAAGAGGACAACATTTATAAATAATTGAAAAATTGATAATTAAATGATCTATTTTGTCATTGTATTTTCATCAGTATATACAAAGTCATCCTAGGCCTTCCTTTGAGCTGTGCATGTGATGTCACAGTGTGATGACTACAAGTGTTAATAAATTTCATAATTTTTACTTGTGAGTTGTGTGTCTGAGTAATGAGTAGGTCTCCAATATGGCAGCTACACTGTACTGTGAAGTCAGCTACAACCCATGAATACACAGTCATCCTGGTCTTTCTTATGAGCTATCCATGTGATGTTAAGATAAAAGATGTATGGCAAGGGCCAACAAACCCCAAACAGAAATCCAAACTGAAAGTTCTGACATTTTAGCTATTTCTGGCTGTGTGACACACAACAGCAAACATACACCATGATTTGGCAATTTTTCTCTTGACTCGATTCTAATTCTTTCAATTTAATAATAGTAGTAATAGAAATTTTAATTAGCATTTATATAGACGTTTTCAAGAACCCTAAGAGCTTAAAAAAGACAGGACAAAGAACACCAAAAGAAAGACCAAATGCAGCAATACAGAGAAAAAGCAGTGTTGAGAAGTAGCCAGGAAAAGAGCAGTGCAGAACACAAGGGTTAAAAAGGTCTCCCTGAATCACTGTAGATACCAGCAGTGATAGCATGGCACTATCCTCTGAGCAGCGTTAATAGTAGATGGACTCACTTGATCGAAATTAGCAGCCGTGTTTACAGGCCACTAGCTATGGAGCTGCAATAAAATTCGCCTCCCTTGGTTGAAATTAGCATCAGCCATCAGCAGTGATTGCAAGCCACTAGCTGCCAAGCAGATATGATGACAACAGGCTGCCCTGTTCGATACCAGCAGCAGTGATAACAGGCCACTAGCTGTGAGCAGCAGGGATGAAGGTGAACTTTGTTGATTTTAGCAGCAGCTTGCAGCAGCATGCGACCAGATACTGAGCAGCTCCAGTATTAACATAAATCCTTGGTTAACATTAGCAGCAGTGATAGCAGGCTGAACAGCCACTGAACAGCAACCTGGACACCAGGCTCCCTCATTTCAACCAAAGAGTTGTAGTTGTATGAAAACCTTTGATTTGAGTGGGGCTTTGCCATTCCTGATTTTTTGAAAAGTACACTTAAGTGGGTTTAGCACAAGTGTGGGTTGGACTTGTGACATTGACACAGAGGGGCTAGAGAATATTAGCCATCACACTTAGCCTTATATTAAACATGAGCAGACAGCAGTGAGGAAGGCATGTGTAGGCATCGGGAGCTGCTCTGAGAAAGTCTGGTGCTGCATAGGCCCCATGTCCAGTTCCTATTCCTTCAGTGGTGGAGGTGGAGAAACCTGCAAAAGATCCAGGCACCTGCAGTAAACACTGGGGGGAAACCCAGCTGACTCCCACAATAAGGGTGCCTACACACTAGACAGTGTGGTAGACACATGCACATGCAGCGCTCGTCCATCTAGAAGGCATGTATTTGGCTGGAGCAGGGATGCGGTCTGTAGCTCGAAATCCAGCGGGAAAGGAGACATATTAAAACGGGAAGGAAATATGGACCGTCAAAAACCAGACATACCAGAATACTGTGCCAGGCTGTCGCACGACAAAGTGAACCTTTACATTTTGTTAACGTGGATTCGTCCTGCGTTTTGGCCTCCCGTCCACTCAAAGCCTGTGTCAACATTTTAGGTCACTGAAAACAGAGGTTTTCAAAAAAAGCTCTCAAGGTGGAGATTTTTTAAAACACCATTGTCAGTGGCCTTGTGTATGAAGGTAAACCAAGGTTTTTCTGAAATGCTGACTTCACACCGTGTGTCAGTCTCTGGCTGAAATGCAAAAACCTCCTCACTCCCTCTAGTTAAGTACATAAGTCATTTAACTACCATGTACATGCAGCAAGCACTAGATTTCAGATTCCCACATATGAATAAATCTATATTATTCTGCATTAGAAATATATAACACACTATTAAGTTCTAGATTCAGTAATTTCATGACTTGAGTAGTGAAGTACTAGGGAGTATGGAGTGATTTAGGGTTAAGTTCTCTGTGTCTGTTATGCGTCGTGGTGTTTTGACACCTCTCTTTAAGTGGTACTATGACCCCCTACTGGACTGGCACATTAATGCAGCCATTTTCGTATTCGTCTAAATGGGGAAAATCTTCATTTTTAAAAATAAACGAATCTGTGTGGATGGGGCCTCAGTTCCCGTTTACTTTTCATGCCGGTTATACCCACGCTGAATTAATTCTGTTCCAGCTGTATTTCTGGTGCTGAACACTGCAGAGCAATACTGCATTACTACGAGGAGGTAGAATCTGTCAGGATTCATCTGTAGTGTCTGCGTTTGTGTTATTTTGGTTCTATGTATTTTCCCTCGTGTTTCTTTTAGCCACGCCCCTCACCTGTGAACTGATTCTAATTGGGTGACCAGCTCACAGGTGATACTTGTTACCCAAGTCTTTACAAAGCCTGTCCTGAGTCTCTAATGTTGCTGATCATTGTAGTCATTGTTTCTGTCTATGTTTTTACTGCCTGTTTTCTTAGTGTTTGTTCTGTGCTTGGTTGTCTTTATTAAACGCTTTTGTGTCACCACTTCTGCACTTACTTCCACCTTCATGTTTTCCCATACCCAAGCGTGACAGAAACACATCTGCATTTGTCTCCACTATTTTCACTACAGTCTGTCAAACCCTCCTCTCTTATCCATCCAATTTTGGCGCTTAATCAGAAAGAAAAATGAAAGTTATTATTACAGTCTTTTTTTTTTTCATTTTTATTGTTTTGATCACTATGATTAATATTTTTTGTTTGTTTACTATTCCCTATATTTTCCAAGAATAGTACAGTAACTAATATTTGTATGTAAATAGAGGAACACATCACCCCCTTAACCATTGATTCTCGTCCTGCTTCTTAATTTTCGATATTCCTTGACATGAATGTAAAACACTAAGTTTGTTCTATGCAGTTCTAATGTGCATATTGGACATTTCTCAGATGACTCGCTCTTCTTTGAACATCAGTGATACCATGAAAGCAGTATGCAAGCTGAGGCAAGAATGGAGCAATCGGCCAGAGCACAGCTTCTAAGACGTGGCTGATGTGTGGGAAACACAATAAGGGTTTAATTGAAAGTAGGAAGGATTCAAGGGCCTAGAGAAATAATAAAGGCAGAGAGAAGATAAAGGAGGGAAGAGAGAGCTTTGGGATATTGCTATGGTGATAAAGGACCTGCCTATACTACCTACATTGTTATAAGGAATAGTGCTTTCTGCAGGCCATGCACACTGGTAGGAAAGGACACATCTTTTGTATAGGCTGCTTCATTTTAGATCATTATTATGCATTTTCATTGTAATTTAATTTTCTTCAAAATGAAGTGGACAGCACTGAAGGCAGAGTTGTATTTTAAGGCCTCTTCATATGTTTGAAAGGCCACAGAAATGTTTGATATTATGATACTTTTGTTGACAATTCACTAGATTACCTCTAACAGTGTCCTTTTTAAGAAGTCAGTCTGAGGTCATTTCAGTGTTCTCTCTGCTGACTGGGTTTACACACTGTTCTCCAAAGCTTCATCCATCTACTTAAGGCCTCCATAGAATGTTTATCAGCCCAAAGCTCAAAAGTGGCTCATGCCAGTATTAGGGTAAAAAGAGTTAGGCCTTTAAAGCAAATCCTCAATCAGAATGCAGCCAGTTCTGTCCTCTGTGAACTATATGTGAGGCAGTCACACATGACACATGGAACAGCTTGGACTCAAAGTGGATCATCCTTAGGCATATTTGTGTTCAGTTTTGTTCATTCAAGGCAAATGGAAGCTCGTTTCCACCAAAGAGAGAATAATTTACTTGTTTGTGGCATGTCAAAATATTGGGTTTCTCAAAGTAATGATGACTTTTCTTTAAATATTGCACTGCGATTGACTGAGGCCCTATTCCTGTTGTGTGGACAGGGAATCTGAATGGGCTCCTGATACACTGCAACACTAATTTGGATGAGTGGTTGCAGGAGTAGAATGAATAAATAACTATAACGACTAATATTGACTTAATATTTCAAATAGCTTTTCAAGATCTAGAGACTTCAATATATAAGATTTGTGAGTAAATATTTTCAGAAAATAGGTCACAGTTGAGAGATATCTACTACATAATCTATATTATTTATAAATACCTGTCATCATTATCGAAGATATATAATTATTCAGATACATTAACAAATTATTTAGAAATCATAAACCATGACCAAGAGCTACTAAGTCGGTACTAAGCTGTATAGTGTTTTTTTTCTGCTCCACCTGGTATGCTCTTGTCTGTCACCAGGTGGCAGTGTTACACCACTTGAACTTAGGCCACATCAAAACGACCAAAGTTTATAACGGTACACTTGTTAAGCTCTGACAGTGTCAGCTGATCAATTTTCAATAGTCTTTAACATCTGTGAGAGGTGTTATAACAGGTTCTCCTCGAGCCTGGAGGAAACTGAAAGGATTTTAAAGCAATTGATTGTGCGCCGCGCGCTCCCGTCTCCGCGGAGGAGCAGCGGGTTCCAGACTGCGCGGGATGCGCTGAAGCAGCAGTCGTGCTGGCCTGCCTCTCTCTCTCTCACACACACACACACACACACACACCCTGGAGCTCAGCAACCTGGACGGACCGTTGGCTGCGTCCGAAACCACACTCTACTGTACTACACACGCTGCACTCAGTAGTGCCCTCGTAATTGCGGTGTATTCTGTTCTGTTCTCCGTTCAGCAGTCTGTGCTGCTGCGCTGTTTTACACGCAGACCTCATCGACCGCAGTCAACATGAAATATCGCCTGCGCGAGGTGCGCGTGTCCGCCACTTGGACACATCTCTTCAGCAGCGCTCCCCGGTCCCCGACTTGTTAAAGACGCGAACAGCAGCCTGGACACCCCGGACCTGGTCAACATTCCTGTATAATTCGCGACACGAGGCGAGAAAACCCACAGCAGTTTGACCGCGAGAGCCGCTGCAGTTCATCGACTCGCGTTCAGCTGGAGAGGTAAGCGGCTCTCTCTACAGTCACATCACGAACTTGTAGCTACAGCAAACGAGCGACTGCAAAATGGTGACAGGGCAGACCTCGAAGACCCCCGTAGACCCTCAGGAGTGTTTATGACAGAAGAAAACTAACCGCTGCTTTTAACATTACACAGCCCTGATGGTGTTGTTTTGACAGCTGTCTGTGTTTACCACGGCCTCTGTACAGACACAGTGTAAATCTCAATCTAAACGGAGGCTTTTTTGAGTATTTGTAGACTGCAGAGCCACGGACAGCTCCTGGTGTGACCCTAAACATTTGGCACTTTAATTTGGCACGACAAAATTCATCAGTTGAACCACGGTAGAAATGAACCTGCCTCAATGTTTGATGTTTACTGCTGTATAGATTTCTAAGGCTATGTCAATTTAAGCTTGCAGCAGCTTCATTCTAATTCTAAACAGAGGGAAACACAAGTAGGCTAACAATAAACAATAAATAAAAAACAAAAACACTAAACAGTACTTCTGACAGACAGTGTACACAGAGGAACTATGACAAAGAATGGTGCATAGATATAGAGATGTGTGAACATTTGCAGAGAACATAGGAGCATAAAAGGTTCTCTACCAAACGTTGTTTCACTTGAAACACATCAAGCTGAGAAGGTTCTTTAAAGAACTCCACTCCAAAAAAGGCCCTGAAAATCTGGAAAAAATAAGACTGTCTTCAGACTGTCACAACTGAGAACTCCTTAAAGATACATCTAGTGTTTTTTTAGAAGAGGATATTGAAACATTACATTTTCCTAGAGAAAAAACAACCCCCAATATTCCTCATGGAACCTTCATTTGTAGAGTCCATATTAAATTAGTCATTTAAAGGACCTTTTAAGTATGTCCTCTACACAAGAAGTGTTCCGCTGCACATAGGGTAGCTTTAAATATATTGTTCCATGATGTGCCAATATGAATTCTGTTATTATCTGGAGCGACTGTAAAAGGTTAATTATTATAAATAGTTCTTAAAATAACCTGTTGCAATGTTTGTATATAACAACAAATTGGATTCTGCTGTAGTTCTTGCATATAGTTTTTAAAGAACCTTTACAAAAGGTCTTATGTAGCCCCTTAATACGCTCGTACAATATATATATATATATAAAGACCTGTTTTGAAATTGTTCTAGCACCAGTGGAATTGATATTTGTCCTAGAAAACGCTTTTTCTTTATAGAGGAATGCAAAGGATTCATATTAGTTCTGTTTCTAACCACTAGTGTTACTAAGGAAGTTTTGAGGAAACACTTTACAAAAGCCAGACTCGTAACTGTGTAACGACCCCTTAAAAAACTTAAACTTGATTCGATAAAAAAAAAAAAATCATTATTATTAATAATATTGCAGCATATATCACACATTCCAAAATTAAACACTCATCACACAGGCTATTACATTTCAAATGCCCCTTGAGGCTAGTGAAATAGCTGCAGACCTACTCAGATGACAATAAATAATAGTTTTACATTAGCACACAGCATACAACCAGCAGATCATATTGGAATATGGCAGTTCTTCTCCCTTGAATACATTTCACATAACAATAAGCCAGTCCAGAGACTCTGACAGTGTAAAATCCACACTGATGGAGATCAGACAGCAGCACATCTGACATAAGCCAGTGATTACACTAAGCACTGCAGGTGTAAGCTGCTCATCTTTTCAGCAGTGCTAAATTGTGCTCCCACACTTTCAAAAAGGCTTAGTGACAAATGCATTTCACATGTAATGGCCAATTCTTTTTGTTGGTTTCAACCAGGTGACAAGCTTCCAGCTTTCATTCAGACATTGTGTGACACTTAATGCGATATCTGTTAATTTGTAAAATATGTCATAAAACACTTTATTAGCATGCCTAAAGCATGCATCAGTGCCATACACCACAAGACTAAAATGATCTTTTCACACACTGAAAGAAACCACAAAGGTATTTTAAGTCCTTCAGTGGCAAATAACGCTGAAATCCTTCTAAATACTTTCAACAATCTTTAGCCTTTCCAGTTCTAAAGCATCTAATTGGTCACAGGGCACTGCACAAGTAGCAAAAACTGCTTTTGGTTCTCTTCTCAGTGCAGTGGAACAGAAAGACATACAACTGAGGGTCAGTGACATTGTAACTGAAGTTTTCCTGGACAAAGCCAGGATTTCCAGATGTGCTAAGGACTTAAACCCAAATCCAGTAGAGCCGTACACACTCACAGAAAATTTGAAATATTATGTGCTCTCCCTGTGACTGCATGGGTTGCCTCCTGGTGCTCCGCTTTCCTCCCACGGTCCAAAAACTCACGTTGGTAGGTGGGTTGACGACTCAGGGGTGTGTGTGCGTGTATGTGTGTGTGTGTGTGTGTGTGTGTGTGTGTGTGTCGCCCTGTGACTGACTGGTGCCACCCTCCGGGGTGTGTTCCTGCCTTGTACCCAATGATTCCTGGTAGGCTCCTGAACAGGAGAAGCGGTTACAGATAATGAATGAATGAATATATTATGTCACATGTTTTGAAGGATGTTTTTGAAAACTGGATTGCATTATATTTATGAGGGATATTAATAGATAACAAGGCCATCTTCTGAGCTAGCTGTTGATTTGGATATGTCTATCAGATGTGGGTGTACAGTTGTGTCATAACTAATAAGAGGAGCCCAACAAAGATTTTCAGAAGCCTTTTCATGGTGCACTACACCAAAAATAAGACTTATGTGCTGTATCGTCTTCAGCAATGGGTCATTGCTCATTTTGGACAAAGCATCTTCCTGCTGAACTTAGCAGAAAGTATGTGTAAACTCCTGGGAACTTGGCCATGTAGTTTTAGATAAGAGAGTAGTGCAGGCAGAGGCAGGAATCAATGGCTCAGGGAAGCATGACAGTGTGGGCTGCATTTACATAAATGGAAAACAATCCATATGTCTTTTAGGAGTTCTAAAAAACAGATCAAGGAAATATTGGGTAGCTTCTGATGACGCCAAGGCATTTGTAGTAGTGATCATGCATAAATGTTTTATAGCTGCACTATATGGCCACAAGGTTATGGACACCAGCTAATCTAGCATTTCTTTCTGATATGAAGGACACTAATTACTCTCCCCTTTACTTCAGTGGCAGATGAAACATTAGATGCTGAAACATTGTAGTTGGGGTGTGACTGCATTCAGCCAGATAAACAGTGAAATAAGGTAATGAAGTTGATTGATTAATCTCAAAAATCCCAAAAGCATTGAATGGGGCTACTTCATTCTAGAGAACCACCAACGCTGGTGGGATTTAGACCCCTCTAGCAGGCACCTGACATTCAACATGGTGATTTTTAGGATCATGTGCAGCTATTTCAACACTAATTCACTGAGGGATGTCTCCACCATTTTGCACAATTGGAGACATTAATTAATTTATAACCATATATATATATTTTAATCTGATTATTTAGCCAGCAACATGTGTGTAATACAGCATGTGAAAAACATATCATAAATGTGTAAGTGGACCATCATGTGATACACATGTGTGGTATTACAATATGGCAGTATTGAATTGCATCCTGATATGCCCTACAGATACATGCTAACCTTATGAAACACAAGATTATTAAGCAGACACAGTATATATATATACTGTAAGTTCAAAATAGCTAGATAGTTACACAACCATCTGTCATTAGGTTGTGTCTTCTTAATTGCAATCACTGCCAGTCATCAAGCTGTATCTGCTTAACTGATTAAAATATGTTAAAGTAGGGTGTTTTTTCCTCTTCATAACAGATGTAGTATAGTGCTTACACACTGCACATTACTCATCGCTGACAGTAAATTTGAAAGTCAGATATCTCTGCTTTCAGCATGTCATACAGACTCTACTATGCCTTTATAAGGATCTAGCTTTTTCAGAATAGGCGAGCTTGGAGTGGGAGAAGTATGTGGTAACACTGCACTCCTGCTGATGGTGTTGTTTTGTGCCGAGAAATGACACCTGGCTATAAAATAATTTTGTGGAAAAAAATCAAAACAAAATGTGGATAAATATTTAGAAATAAAACCTTGGATGTTGCGGTTTTTATAGATGACAATCACAGCATACTGCAATCTAGCTTTAATATTTTCATACTAAATTGTATATACATTGTAATAAGGGGAGAAATGTTTGACATTGAATCAAACAGAATGTGAATCAAATATGACTCCTTAGCAAAGCATTTAAAATAAGGTGCCACAAGGATCAATTTAATGATGCCACAGAAGAAAACACTTATGATTCCCTAAAGCAGGCATATTAAATTATGTTCTGTAGGCTCGAGTTGCTAAAATTGTCTGCCAGCAAAGGTTCAAACCTCAGGATGTTTTTTAACATTGCTTCTTTTGATTAATCGATTAATCGATTAATGGCAGGTTTCCTGAACATACACTATATTGCCAAAAGTATTCACTCATCTGCCTTCGCACGCATATGTATCTGAGTAACATCCCATTCTTAATCCATAAGATGTAATACGATGTTGGCCCACCCTTTGCATCTATAACAGCTTCACCTCTTCTGGAAAGGCTTTCCACAGGGTTTAGGAGTGTGTTTATGGGAATTGTGATTCTTCCAGAAGAGCATTTGTGAGGACAAACATTGATGATGGACGAGAAGGACTGGCTTGCAGTCTTCACACTAATTCATCCCAAAGGTGTTCTATCGGGTGGAAGTCAGGACTCTATTGGGTGGAAGTGCAGGCCAGTCAAGTTTTTCCACACCCAACTCACTCATCCATGTCTTTATGGATGTCATGTTGGAACAGGAAGGGGCCATCCCCAAACATTTCCCATGAAGTTGGGAGCATGAAATTGTACAAAATCTCTTGGTATGCTGAAGCATTAAGACTTCCTTTCACTGTAAGAGTTCCTTTCACCTGTGGCCATGAAAGTGATCAGACGTACTGAATTCAAAGATCTGGATCAGAAAGTGAATAGTTTTGGCAATATAGGGTATATGACACCCTTAAAACCAGCTGCAGGATGAATGAAAATAAACAGCTTCATTCAATCATCTTTAAAATAAAAGTATCTTTAAAAATAAGTTCTGAATTAACTTATTAACCTTATTTAGGAATTCATTGTCTGAATCCGCTTATTCAATTCAGGGTTGCGGTGGGTCCAGAGCCTACCCGGAATCACTGGGCGCAAGATGGGAACACATCCTGGAGGGGGCACCAGTCCTTCACAGGGTTACAAACACTCACAAAAACCTTTTGAGCCGCCAATCCACTTACCAACGTCTGTTTTTTGGATCGTGAGAGGAAACAAGAGCACCAGGCGGAAACCCATGTGGACACGCAGACTCCTTACAGGCATTCACCCAGAACAGGACTCGATCCCACAACCTCCAGATCCCTAGAGCTGTGTGACTACGACACTACCTGCTGCACCACTGTGCCACCCAGCAACATGTCTATACTGTGTAAAAAATTGGTAGTCAACAACAAAATTGATTTGCACAAATAAGTGACTGCATTAACTTGATTAACAGCATTATAATCTCCTACATTAGATGTCCAGAAAAAATAACCTGTCCTGGATCACAATAGAACCTTTACTTACTCCAACTCTGACACAAAGCCCACTAATGGGGATGATTGCCATTATAATCATACACAAGAAAAGATGTAAAATATCCTATGCCAATCTATTAGAGCTTCACCAGCAACAGCTTATTTGCATAAAAGTGACAGAGCCCTTTAAACGACTCTGAAAGGGACTGAAACTGGCAAGAATAGAGCGGGTGATCTCTCTTTATGTGAAAGTGATATTGTGCAAAGCCCATAGACCTATTCTAACTTGTTTAAAAAGTTGTATAATATGTCCCCTTTAAGAGCAACACTCTGTACAAGTTCTTGAAACTTTTCAATGTCTCTGGGCTTTGACACTCACTAAAATGGTTTACTACCGTGTCCATTTTTATCTCTCTCTTGTTGAGAGGTGTGAACTGCTTTTACTCTCCTTTCACTCCTCATTGCTCACTAGCAGATTAACACAGTCACAGCATTTCACAGACAGAGTCTACAGTGTACCAGGAACCATATAAACCCAAATCTCTGGATTTTTTTGGCAAAAAGATATTGTTGGCATGTCTACTTTACATATGTTATTGGCCTAAAATGAAGTTGACCCTAAATAGAAAATGAAAAGATAAACCGTGATTAGACCTCATAATATTATTGACATAACTCACATTACCTGCTCTGGTTTTCTTGTAGGAGGGAGCAGGATGATGCTTCGCCTTCATGTCTCATCAGCATCACACATGAGGGAAACCAGCAACAGGGCAGAGACCTTCCCAACTCACTGAAACCAAAATGGAATCAGGGCCCCAAAAGGAGGAGGAGAAGGATCCTCCTGCTCAACGGAAGCCATCTTCATCAGCAGAGGGTGGGGACTCGGGGCCTGAAAGCTGCAAACGCAATGGCCTGATCAACACTCGTGGTGTCATGGTGGAAACTAAGGAAGGTCTTGTGTCTGTGTACTCTGCCCCACAGTATCAGGGCCATGTCGTTGTTAACCTCTCACCCCAGCGGATGGGCCAGGACAGCAACGGGACACAGGTCAGTGGACGCCACCCGCAGGTACTCAACCCCAGTGCCCTTCCCCAGGCCATGGACCCCTTCTACAGGCCCAACCTCATCCTGTACCCGGAGGGTGTTCTGAGGGCATGGGGGGAGGGAGGGGAGTGCTGTGAGACCACATTTATTGAGGATATGGCTCCAGCCTCAGCTGGTGCCGCCGTCACCAAAGACGGAATCGTTTTCACCGACAGCAAGTTCCTGGATTTGTCTATGGATGATGCCAAAATTCAGACGCTCTCCTACGATGTGGATGACGACGATGAGTTTCAAGAGCTAGAGGTAAGATTAATAGCAGATGTACACAAGACAAGGCCAAGACAGGTAATTAAAAACTGGGATAGCACTGGTAGTTTTAAGCAGTGAAAGGTATGACAGTCCATTAGTTTTCACTAAGCTGTATCAAAATTGACATGCTAATAATGCCATATTAAGATAAATACTTTATTTTTTAAATATGCTGTTAAACCTTGGTCCTGTTTTGACTCACAAACCTTCATCCATGAGTTCACCTTGAAGCTTTGCTGCTTGTGTGCTATATGTTGCTATGATTTTCATATTGAGTTACTGAAGGTAGGTAATGTAAGTACTGTAATTATTGTAATGTAATGTAATTTATGTAATGTAACTACAAGCACTTAATTTTTTTAGGTTAAAAAAAGAATATAATACAAATGCAATTTACCAGGATTAATACACCACTGTACACCATCAATTGCAATTAATTATTTGAATTGTTTTCTATTAAATAAAAATAAATATCATAAAAATTAAAAACACAGTTTTTTAGATTATGTTCTCTACCCAACTAAAAAAAAAAATCCCAATGAGACACATTACAAGGGGGAAGACAGAAATAGCTGCTTTATGTGAAGGCATTAAAGGATAAAATTAATTCCAAATAATTTCATGCAACACTCACTCTATATAAAGGCAGCTGTTTTTTTACATGGTGTAGAAATGGTAAAGTCTTTAATAATGCCATATCTAGTAAATATAATTTATGTATGCACAAGTTTGTTTATTGCACAGGCTTTCAAATGGCATGTATTTTCTTTTGTTCATTCTACATGATTTTCTACCTTTTTTATTTATTATTTTTTGTAACAGAACAGAATGATGTTTTTTTTTCTACAAAGTGATTTGTAAGTCATTGTCTTTCATTTCACACCATCCAGTCTTAGGTTGGGTTTGCAGAGCACGTTTCTCTGGTTCTTTCCTCATGACTGATTCTGAGTGTGTGTGTGTGTGTGTTGGGGATGCTGGGTGTTAGAAGGGCTGTGAGTGGAGTGGCAGTCTGGTCGGTCAGTTTCCTGCTGCTGCCCGCCTGGCCAAGCCACCTGTTCAAATTCAACCATGCAGTTCTGCAGATCCCTGTGAGGTGACAGTAATGCTGATAGAGAAAAGAAACATGCAGATGTTCAGAGGAGCCTAATCTGTGATGCTTCCATTTAACTTAAATTAATAAAAGTAGTCTATGCAGTGTGTTTTGATTTCTAATTGTGGATGGTAACTAGTATGCTGTTACTGAGAAGCGTACATGGCAACTGTTTTTTAATGTTTAAGCTTTGCTGCGCATTTCCAGCTCTTAAACATGATTCATGAAGATGACATTCAACGGACTATTAACATTTTTTATGACCACTTCCACTTAACATTTAATTATTACCTTTGTTCACATGTCCGTGTGGTGTTGTTTAAATGCTAGAAGAGAAATTATGAGCAGAATAAGCATCAACACCATGGCTGAGCAGTTCTAATAGGAAATTGCAGTGTTACAAACATAGTCTTAACGGGTAGATTGAGGCCCAGTTTTCTGATGTTATAAATCTAAGGAATTAATCCTGTCACTATACAGATTAGATTTTTAGATCTGTAGAAAAGAGGTGGCTGGGTAAATGGAGATTCGGGCATACAAAATTCAAGTGAAAGTTCAGTTACATCTAACCAACCTTTAAGGCATTTGGGGATGCTTTTTTTTCCAAATATGTAATTTTCATGAACAAAATGTATTTATTAAAATTTTAAAACAAAGGAGGCTGCAAACTTTTCCAGTTCTCACACTCTAAATGAATCCAAACTCATTCAGTGAGAAAAGTGCTAAAACATTGTTTAATATTAAAATGTCTTACTTTGTTTATCTATTTCTTTTTTTTTTTTTAGAAATTACTTTTTGGTAGCTGGGCGGCACGGTGGCGCAGCAGGTAGTGTCGCAGTCACACAGCTCCAGGGGCCTGGAGGTTGTAGGTTCGATTCCCGCTCCGGGTGACTGTCTGTGAGTAGTTGGTGTGTTCTCCCCGTGTCCGTGTGGGTTTCCTCTGGGTGCTCCGGTTTCCTCCCACAGTCCAAAAACACACGTTGCAGGTGGATTGGCGACTCGAAAGTGTCCGTAGGTGTGAGTGAATGTGTGTGTGTCTGTGTTGCCCTGTGAAGGACTGGCGTCCCCTCCAGGGTGTATTCCTGCCTTGCGCCTGATGATTCCAGGTAGGCTCTGGACCCCCCGCGACCCTAAATTGGATAAGTGGTTACAGATAATGAATGGATGGATGGACTTTTTGGTAGCTCTCTATCCTTTCAGAGCCACAGTGTTGAGGTTTCTTCTCACAAAGGTGGAAAAAAACAGCTTTTTACTTATGTTCTTCTTATTTGCCTTTCCTTCTATTTAAGTGGATTTTCTTATTTAAATCACTTAGAAATATATCTTGAAAAAATATGAATAATCAAATTAACTTGAATAAAACAAATCAACAGTGGACTCTGACTTTTCCAAAGTAGGCTATGTCTTATAAATTCAAGTAACGTATTACTATGATGTCATTTTGAATTTTTTCTCAGCTTTGTGTTGTTCTAAAAATGAGTAAGAACATCTTCTTCAGTCTGTCTAGTTATGTACATGTTCCACAACTGTGATATTTCCATATTCAACAAATGCCATAGTTCAAAAGAGATGTTTATATATGTGTATACCAGCAGTGCCTGAACAGTGTCAGACCAATGTTCCTCATTTGCAATTGGCAAACCCTCCAATCTGCTGTTTTTTTCCTAGCTGATTTGAGTTTCAGTTTCATAATGTAAATAATGTGAGTCATAGTACACATGCACTTCATTTTAATGATGGTGCTACCCATTAGCTTACCCATTTCAGGGCATTTGGTTCAATTGGTGGGCTTTGTGTAAAACTAGTAAAAACTAGTAAACTATTAGTAAAACTATTAGCTAATTATTAATTGGAAAGTAATCATTGCTGCACCACATACAATGTTTTCTGTAAGTGTAAGAAAGACAGTTGACTAATTACACCATTTTTGGTGCAAATGTCTGTTTATAAGACTTGAACTTGTCCTGGCAATGTAGTAAGTAATTAGATGAGAAATGGCAATGTATTTTAACAACTAATTAGCTGCCAGTTATCTAGAATCAATATACAGTATTGGACAGTACACCACTGTATAGTTAATTTACTGTAATTCCCAAGCAAATCATTGTAAGTGTCATCAGTGCAGGGAGTCTCTGTTCACTCAGCAACGCCTCTCTACAAATTGTAGGTATAGCTCCAAACATAACACTGATTCCACCCCAGGCTGTACTTCACATTTAGTTCAAGGAAACAGTATTTGATTGTACGAATTGTATCATAATTTATTGCAAATTTACAGCAATGCTTTATGTTGTGCATCAGACCGATAGAAATGTCCAGGTGAAGGGGTGGACTGGGACAAAATAATCGGCCCTAGCATTTTGGACCAGACCGCCTCACCACATTCGATAACGCACACCTTTTCGGTCTTTTCAGTCTCTTGAATATGTATATCAACTGTGCAACTCTTTAAAACCATGTTGATGAGTGGTGGCTTTACAAATACACCTAGAATTATTGGATTATCTTGTGAAGAGACACACAGCTGCATTGGCATAACAAAGACAAGAGTTTATCATTTTAAAAAATGTGATATTCTTTCATTTCTGTACATTGTCCCTAACCGCCTACATAAAAACCACCTCAACACAATTTTCCAGGGTCAAGCCTACTACTCACCCCACAAACATTAATTGTATAATAATGAAATTAGAATGCTGCCCGCTGACTTATGGTTGTTGTCCAGTCAGTGTACACAATGTCTTATAAGAAGCCACCAGTGGTAGGGACGTTATTAGCTTATTTCACCTGCGTTTACAATACAAACTAACTTGGCCATAGAATATTATTCATTCATTCATTCATTCATTATCTATAACCACTTATCCAGTTCAGGGTCGCGGTTGGTCCAGTGCCTACCTGAAATCATTGGGCGCAAGGCGGGAATACACCCTGGAGGGGGAGCCAGTCCTTCACAGGGCAACACACACACTCACACACTCGGACACTTCTGAGTCACCAATCCACCTACCAACGTGTGTTTCTGGACTGTGGGAGAAAACCGGAGCACCCGGAGGAAACCCATGCGGATACAGGGAGAACACACCAAACTCTTCACAGACAGTCACCCGATTTGAGCCCACAACCTCCAGGTCCCTGGAGCTGTGTGACTGCGACACTACCTGTTGCGCCACTGTGCCACCCTTCATAGAATATTAACCAAAATGATTTTATTGATGTTTTATCATTTTTTCAGGTTTATCACAGGGTTGGGTTGCTTTAGCCTACTCATTACATTACAAGTGTTCTGAAAGCAGTCCAGCTTACCACAGGTTCTGCTATATGTCCCTGGTCACAGTGAGTGCCACTGTCAGAACTGCTGTCACCACCACCACCACTGTCATCAGCCACGGGAGCTTATGAAGGCCCTGCTGTAACATGTCTAATTTTGGCACATTTGGCAGCGTTTGCTTGAAGTTTCTTTTTTTTCTTGCCGTTTCTTCATGCCTCCTTTGCGTTTTCTCTCCATCTCTGAAGATTCTGTTACATTCATCCTACATTGCACTGCACAATGGCGCACAGAGGTGTTTCATGACATGATCGTGCCCTGTGTCAGTAAAGAAAATTACCAATGGGCCGCAGACCAGTGTGTTTCAAGGCTGTACAGATGTAAAAAAAAATTGTTATAGTTACTATAGTTTATAGTTTTTTTATATGATCTTTGATGAAAACTGAATATGACTGCGCTGTACTCTGTATTTAAGCTGAATGGCTCAGAGCATAATGTTCATACTTCCCCAAATCTCTGCTTTCATGGACAGATGAATTACATTTATAATGTAGTGAATAGAAATCTCATTATACTGTGCAGTAAAAACACCACACTGTAATTTACTCTAAAGCTGTCTGAATGTCTTTTATTTTTATAACATATTCTCTCATTATTTTCATGTACTAAGCTTAACAACCCTTGTGAACCTCCCTATGAATGAGCTGTACTGGGGCGCTGAGCACAGCTTTGTAAGAGGGACAGAGGGAAGTCCATTATCCCTCCCCACTGTGAAAGGCCATTGTAACCTTCTAATTATCTTGACTATTTAGGATGTGTTCTGACCTTTCAATAAAAATGTACTTTTGAAGTTCATTTTGGGATCAAATTAATTGAGCACTTGACTTGCCTATTATGCAGACCCACACTTCAATCTGTTGCAGCGTTACCTCTTTCCTCTCACGCCTTTCAATGACACGATGTTCAGAATATGATTTGACCGTTTGCTGGGCCATGTCATCTACCAAAGAATCCAATTTTAAGCAACAAGTACAGAGGCTACTTTAGGAAACACTGCTGGACATCAGTAATGAAATCATTCCAATTTTTATTTATGTTTTATTCATCAATTTTTATCCATGTCTAGACTGGACTTTTAGGTCACTCTGATTATGCAAAAGGAATAATAAACTGAGGGAGACCATAAACAACATCAGATTACTGTTTAAGGTCTACTTCATTTCTGCTGTGCTGGCAAACACCTCATTGCTACAGTTACAGGGGACATGTTATGGATATAATTGGTTCAGTGCTTCTGCACATTAATTCGGGTCTCTGGAGCCTCACAGCTCACAAACCGTGAAACAAGAAAATCTAGTCATTTTTTTGTGGACTATATACGTCTTAAAACATAGGCGCTGCTACTTACTTAGTGCACACAATTTATTATTCTCCCACTTTCTTATCAGAGTATCTCCAATCACAGCGCTTGACTTGCATTTATGTGAGAATGCAAAGATCAATTATTCATTCAATCATTGTCTGTAACTGCTTATCCAGTTCAGGGTTGCGGGGGGTCCAGAGCCTACCCGGAATCATTGGGCTCAAGGCAGGACCACACCCTGGAGAGAGTGCCAGTCCTTCACAGGTCAACATATGCACACACATATTCACTCACACACTCAAACCTATGGACACTTTTTTGAGTCGCCAATCCACCTACCAACGTGTGTTTTTGGACCGTGGGAGGAAACCGGAGCACTCGGAGGAAACCCACGCGGACACTGAGAGAACAGACCAAACTCCTCACTGATAGTCACCCGGAGCAGGACTCAAACCCACCACCTCCAGTTCCCTGGAGCTGTGTGACTGCGTAAAAATATGGTGAAAACGAGAACAGAGAATAAAGAGAACCTTGTGGAAAAAGTCTAAAACCAGATCTTCTCTCTTCTGGGTTTTCTCATTAAAATAAACTTTGTTGAACAGGCACTGGGGTGCACAGTGGCGCAGCAGGTAGTGTCGCAGTCACACAGCTCCAGGGACGTGGAGGTTGTGGGTTTGATTCCCGCTCCAGGTGACTGTCTGTGAGGAGTTTGGTGTGTTCTCCCTGTGTCCATGTGGGTTTCCTCTGGGTGCTCCGATTTCCTCCCACGGTCCAAAAACACACATTGGTAGGTGGATTGGCGACTCAGATGTTTCCGTAGGTTTGAATGTGGGAGTGTGTGTGTATTGTCCTGTGAAGGACAGGCGCCCCCTCCAGGGTGTATTCCCGCCTTGCGCCCAATGATTCCAGGTAGGCTCTGGACCCACTGCGACCCTGAACTGGATAAGTGGTTACAGATAATGAATGAATGAATGAACAGGCACTGAAACCAGTCTTTCTGGCCAGGGCTGTTAAGACAGAGAGAATAATGCTGTCCTTATTGTTCTCTGACCAAAGCAGGTCACATCAAGACCTCAGAACGGTGTTTACCTGTGAAAAGTGTTATAATATGTCCCCTTTAAGGAAAAAACTCAATGAAGAAGTCATTCGAGTAAAGTCAAGAAGAACCAGCCAGGTTTCCTAAATCATTTTTAGCAGCAGATTAGTTTTTCTGAGGTCTGTCAGTGGAATCTTAATAACATTCATCAAACTATCATTTACAAAACTCAATTCTACTTTTTGTATTAATTAATGTACAGCATGGTGGTGCAGCAGTTAGAGTTGTTGTCACACAGCTCCAGAGATCTGGTCTTAATCTCTGCCTCGGTTCACTGTGTGTGAGGAGTTTTATGTTTTTTCCTTGTGTTTGCGTGGGTTTCCTCCCAGAGTCCAAAAACATGTTAAACAATGAATTGGCTGTGCAAAATGTCCATATGTGTGAGTGCGCACTCTGTGATTCTGGGTAGGCTTCACTGTATTCACTGTGACCTTGAACAGAATGAAGCCATTACAGAAATTAAATGTATGAATGAATTAATGTATTTCTTGATTGCAGCCATTTCAAACTTTGCAAATGTCTTCTGATTTCTTGGTTACATTACTATGCAACACAGAGTGGGGAAAAAAAATCCTTGTGCCCACATTGGTCATCAAGAGAATGGTTCAAATCATCAATTCAAATCAAAATTGAATTATATAGCTCTTTTTACAACTGACGTTGTCACAAAGCAGCTTTACAGAATTAGTATCAGGACAGGTAGCAATGCAAATCAGAAAGCCCCATGCGAGAAAGACAAAGGCGACAGTGGCAAGGAAAAACTACCACGAGGCTGTAGGAAGAAACCTCGGGAGGAACCTAGACTCACAATGGAGACCCATCCTCCTCTGATCAAACTACAGATAGAAATGAACAGTATAATCAGTCAAATCTATCATTATACTATAGTGTACTTATTAGAGTTACAATAGTTGGAAGCATCAGTCTTAGTGTTGTTACCCAATTCCATTTCTACATCAGTGTGATTGAGAATGGTGGGTAATAGTGTGTGGTCAGAGACTGGCAGCAGTACATGGAGTACATGGAGCAGCTGGTCTGGTGTGGGCCGCAGAAGAATCCAGCAGACAATCTTCCACCGGTGGGCCACCATTTTCTTGGAAAACAGTAAAAAGAAAGAATTTGTTTAGTTGAGTGCAATAGAAAAGCAAATGTAAATACTTTCATTAGTGTAGTGACTCCAGCTGATTTGACTGTAACAGATTGACTGGAAGGAGGGAAACCAAAGGGAACAGACGTTAGATCACCCTGAAACGTCAACATGCATCCGCTTCACCATCATCAGACCAGAGTGATTGTGAGCACAGCGTCGTAGAGCACAGCACTGGAGTTTAGCATGATCCCTTATGTTTCTTCATTATACCAGGAGCATGTTTTTCTGTCATAGCTTTTTGTGCTTAAGTGGTGCTACACTATCTAAAGTTGATCAAAGTGTATTCTCTAAATAGTCAGTTAGTCTGTCTAGCTCCAGTGGGTCTGATGGACCATTGACTGAGGTCAATAAATCAGTGATGTTTTTAGTAAATTTAGGGGCTGTAGATTGGGTTAATGTGCGCTTTAGATAGTAATGTGGGTGTGTATATATTGTGTAATCAATACTTATTTCATATGAAATTAGGTAGTGATCTGAGATTGATGATGAGGTTTTTTTTATGGTAGTGCCCAGGGTCAAAACTAAGTCTTGTGTATGATTACAATAATGTATGGGGCCTGATACATTTTGGGTGAAACCAACAGAGTCTATGATTGACGTAAATGCCTTTTTTAGTGGACCCTCACTTTTCTCTAAATTAATGTAAGAGTCTCCTAAAAATTATTAATTTATCACAGGACACTGCTAAATCAAAATCACCAAAATTCTTTTAAATATTCTGAATAGGGCCCTGGTGGTCTGTAAATATTTATTAAGGAGAGTGTGTTCTTATCTGTAGCTAGGTTAGGTATATTAATGTATATCATTTCAAAGGAAGTGAAGTTGTAACCATGTTTTGGTTATTATCTAAATTATTTTTGTAAATTACACATAATCCACCTCCTTTGCCTGTTAATCTGGGGCTTTGTACATATTTATAGCTGTAGTAGTGGCTTGGTTAAGTGTTAAATATTCATAATTTCTGACCCAGGTTTCACTAAGGCATACTGTATAACATCAAATTTCTGATCCATTATAATTTCATTCATAATGACTGCTTTGGACTTAAGTGATCTTATATTGAGTAGGCTGAGCTTTAGGTCTGTGGGAATAATACTAGCTTCTATTTCTGATGGTTTAATAATGATTAGGTTATTAAGGAATACTGTCTGACGGTCTTGTTATTGTAAGATATGTTTATATTTTTAAGAGCAAGCATTTTGTGTACAACCCTTACTACGGACAGACAAATGGGCATTATCGGTAAGAGTATTGTTTAAAGTATCATTAAAACCACTTACCTACTCGATGTATGATCTTCTCGTCTGATTTGTGCAGATGGGTGGGATAAGTCAAGCCTGGCATAGAACATCCTTAATATTCCCAGAGAAAACTGCAGAACATAGGCGACTAGGGTGTAGCCCATCCCTGCAGTAGAGGGATGTGTAACAGAAGAGAAGAAAATGCACTATGAATTCTGCTTTGAATTTAAGGAAAGATATCTATTTGCCTTCTTTACAGTATTAAGAATTTTTTCCTAGGTCCCAACATCCAAACCAACAACCATTCTTGAACATCAGTTATTGAAAGTGTATACACTGGACTTTGTCTCTAGGGCAGCTGGAGTGGCATCTGCTCCCACAGAAATTTAACTGGCCACATTGTGTGTCCCATCTCTGAAGCTGGAGTTGGATTGACTGTTAGAATGCCTGTTTGAGATTTTAATTATCATGTTACTTTGTTAGGAAAAAGGATAAGATGGTTTTACTTGGACATATCTTATGTGTTTTATGAGGTTTTTATTTGTAGACGTCTGTGTTTTAAGTCCCTTTCTGATCATTGACTAAACCCATAAAATCTCATCCTTGTTCATCAAAATTACAAGGTTTAGATGTAGCTCTATCCATTTATCTTCATTCAATACGAACATGCAATAAGACTCTACTTCCACTCACCAAATTCACCTCCTGTCTACAGTTTAAGAGCCCCATCTTGCAATTTAACAGGATTGGTTCCTTAGGTTTAAAATGTCTACATTTGTTCATTTGAGACTATGTTAGGAACCTTGCGCCCAATGATTCCAGGTAGGCTCTGGACCCACCGCGACCCTGAACTGGATAAGCGGTTACAGATAATGAATGAATGTGGTTTAAAAGCTGAAAAGTTTAGCCAATGTGCTGACTGTTTGTGTCACTCATAAAATATCTTTCAGCATATTAGAATTTTAGAAGTTTAGAATATTAGCATATTAGAATATGTAGTTTAACTTTTACTGGAATGTGCGTTTAAATAACTCTGATTTAACTGCTATAACCAGCATGACATGGTCAGTAGGGCGGAAGGTTTCTATTATGCTGTTGTCCTGAATGAAAAGGATCCAGATCTGTCCATGTATACATTTTGCTTGCAAAACAAATGGGATAAATAGACATCTAGTTTGAAATACTATACTGTCATCAGTATGAACTCTTAAAACTTAAAAATGAAAGATTTGTTGACATTAAGAAATATTACACCTAAGAGTACAAGTAAGAACAATATGCAGTTGGGTATTGTATATCTTCCCTACAGTGTTTTTTACCCTTCATTTAAATGGTGGCTCATTTAGGAAAGGCGCTTTAATGCATCCTGGCCCTCAGAAAGTGGAAACTACTAATTTTAAGGCTATGAATGTAATTTGCTTATTTACTGTTTACAAACATATTTTTTCTCTCTTAAATGTGGAAAGAAATTTTCCCCTGTCCCAACAGGCTACCCTTTAAAATATTGTACAGACCATGCTGTATACAATGTACCAAGCTGTGTGATAGATGAATTGGCCTTCTACTGACCCCTGTCCATAATCATTCTAACGATGATTAAGATTCATTAAATATTCTGTTAGCCTGTTATAATTGACCGTTATCTGTTATCTCCTCATTTGGGCTACAGACTGGGTGACGCTGCTGTTCATGTACATAGCCCACACAGCTTTTCAGATACTCATCTACTGTAACAAGCTTAAGGGATTTATGCACAAGGGTAAAAGAAAAACAAAATGTAAATTAGATTTTGAATATGTAAATATGATTTGTTTGTCTTTGATTTCCTGTCTCACTGATACATGTTTCATTGTGTGCATGTATGAGTGTGTGTGTAAAATCCCTCATGCTGGTGCTGGGCTTTGCTCTCCCTTCCTCTGCAACACCTACACTGTTGCAGCAGAGTTTCCATAATACATTGTAGAGGGACAGAGTCTATTAAAAAAATGATTTATGTTGCCATGACACATGAGGCTCAAAATGATTGCCGGATACCATTGCAGGGTGTTGTGTAACTCAGAGAGAAAGAGAGAGAGAGAGCGCGCTGTTGTGCTGGTATGAGTGAATCAGACACAGCAGTGCTGCAGGAGTTTTTAAAAACTGTGTCCACTCTCTATCCACTGCACAGTTTGGGTTGGCTGGATATGTAGTGTTAGTGAGGTTTTTAAAATGGAGTTGATGAAATGCACAATAAGTGTAGAAAGATGAACGTTGCTTAGATTCTTAAAAAGTAGCTATGTCAAGGTCAATGGGGGGGGGGGGGGAGTTCACGCCCCTCGCTACCGTTGTATGCTTTTAGGTCCTTTACACCTTTATTTGCTACACAAAACATGGGAATTTCATTTTTAATTCATCCGAGAACTTAGACGTTTTGGCATAGCTGCTCGAGATGAGTGTAGGTACATGAACTTTGCCTGACGTAAACAAGGACTACTGACATGCAGACTGACCAATTAAATGTTTACAGAGAAGGTTATCGACCAGTAACGCTAGCGCTACAGTCAGACCATCCAATCAGAAGAGTTATAGGCTACTTCACCACGCCCCCTTCTCACTCAAGTGAGCCATATGGAGTAGGGGAGGGCGGGACTAGTTTGTGAACGCTTCTCGATATTCTATGTAAGCTCTAGCAAAACAAAATCCCGGATGTTTGTGAAATTAATTTTTTTAAGTCTAAAAAAGAGGACATGTCCAGGTAAAAGAGGACGTCTGATCACCCTAGTAAAATGTTAACAAACAATAAAAATCTTTTTTTTATACAGTATTCCGATTTTTATACAGTTTTCAGATTTCTAAACATATGTAGTTCCACCCCAAACAGGCTGAAGTCATGCTGTTCACTCTGTTATTCAATTCCACTGCTGTTCAACTCTTGTTCAAATGCAGCCTTTAGACAATAATTTTTCAGGATTTACACTTCACTAGTTTTACTTTTCATCTGAAGTCCATTCTGAGATTTAGCAGACTACACTACACTACACTGAACTTGGGGAGAACTGTGGATAAGCTGACAGAAAACTAACAAAAACAACAGCAAAGTGGAAAGATTCAGTTTCCCTCAGCAAAATACAACCGCAGAATGAGAGCAAGGCAGCAGTCAAATAGGAGTTGGAATTCGTAGGCACTGTTGCACTAACTAGATATTTTCAATGAAAATTCTGAACCCCTTTGAGTTTATTTTCATATACACAAGGATCATGTAAAATATGCACTCAGAATTATGTTACTGAATTAGGGAAAATAAAAAGCTTATTTTGTTCTCTCTCACAGTCAACTTCAGAAATACTGGCACCCTTCATGAAAAGGAGCTAAAAAGAACCACACTTGCAATGCAATGTATTTAAGCTTAAATGGGTAAGCTAATTTTTTTATTAAAAATGCAGATTCCCCTGGCAAGTATGACAGCATACAGTCTCATTCTGTAGTGTTTAAAATGTTTGAGAACTGTTTCATGCTGAATATTTTCAGCTGAAATAGATGCTTAGGTTTTCTCTTGTGAACTGCCCTGTTCAGCTGAGACCACACATTTTCAATTGGATACAAGACTGAAGATTGAGAGACATTGCAAACCCTTTTTGATGTGTGCTTTGAGTCACTGTATTGTTTTAAGCCCAGCCTCAGCCTTCCATTTGAGGAAAACAGAGTTCTGGCTGAAATATTTTGGTATTGAATGTCACTTCATTATGTCACTGACCACTAATAGCAAAACAGCCCCAAAGTATCAAAGAGCTACCACCATACTTTACTGTGGGCATGAGGTGCTGTATTTGTTTTTGTTTTTTTTCTTTTTCTCACCTGACCACAACACACAATTCCAGTTGTAATTTCAAAGTTAGCTGAACCTATGTGTGCTTTTAGGTCCTTTACACCTTTGTTTGCTACACAAAACATGGGAATTTCTTTTTTAATTAATCCAAGAATTAATGAATTAACATTTACGTTTCGGCATAGCTGCTCGAGATGAGGGTAGGTACATGAGCTTTGCCTGACATAAACAAGGACTACTGACGTGCAGACTGACCAATTAAATGTTTACAGAGAAGGTTATTGACCAATAACTGTAGCTCTACAGTCAGACCGTCCAATCGGAAGAGTTTAGTCTACTTCACCACGCCCCCTTCTCACTCAAGCGAACCAAACGGAGTAGGGGAGTGCGGGACTAGTTTGTGAACGAAACGCTTCTTTAAATTCTATGTAAGCTCTAGAAAAAGAAAATCCTGGACGTTTGTGAAATTCCGCCCGAACCTTTTTTTAAGTCTAAAAAAGAGGACATGTCCGGGTAAAAGAGGACATCTGGTCACCCTAGTAAAATGTTAACAAAGAATAAAAATCCACGTTCATAAGTGATATCTTGCAGGACATTAAATAAATGAGATGAAATTAATATACCAGCACATTTCTACAGATATGCATGTGTTTAAAGGAGAATCAGCATCAGTAAACAGTTATATTATTCTATATATATATATATATATATATATATATATATATATATATATATATATATATATATATGTTCATATTGATATTGGAATTATATCATGTTGACAGAAATTAAGAAATATGTTGTGATATCAATTTTGGCCATATCGTCCAGCTCTATATAGAAATCATATTTATTAATATGGGTGACAATGTTTATTATCTATGTATCTAAAAAATGCACTGTTTTTAAATGGTAAGAACTTTTTCTTCAGAGTTATACTGAGACACAAGTAATCACTGATTAACAACACAAAACATTTTTATTTATCACAAGGAAACTTTTGATATTTGATATAAATGTTTGATATATTTTTCCCCTGTAATAACTGATTACAGTAGTGTATTTACTTTTGCCTGCCTCAAAATTCCTTTTAATTCAATGAAGCTCTTATAGATAAAGTCGATTCCTGGTCCTGTTTATTGGATGCAGAATATCCAGTCCATCACACAAAGGAAGAAACAATGCAGTGTTTTCTGATTCACCTTGCCTTTAAGAGTCATTAATGTGCTGTATTTCACAACAAATAAAAAGACATTTGATCAATTTATCAAAATGTCAGCTACAGTTATTTCTTTTTTTCACCATCTGCGCAGCCTAAACATATCTAATCATCATTCAGATCTCCAATGCAATATGCAAATGTCTGATATTGCTTATGACAGATCTTTATGATGAGGGCTTTTAGAACAGTTGGTGACAGCCATACCCAAAGGTAGATTACGTACATGTTCAAAAATAGATTACCCTTCCTTTCATCCAGAACCATATTTTTCTATTAGTCTGGCAGCTCACTCTCATTTGAATACCCAATTGCACTATTGTTCTGAAGGAGCGATATTGCAAATTTGAATTTGATATACACATAAGGCAATAACACAGATAGCTCAGTGGCATGGTGGAATAAACAGTTCCTGGAGGATGCAACTTGAAGTGCTGCAGTCACAAATGCAATGCTTGCCAAGATAATAAAAATAAAACAAAACAAAACAAAAAATCTAAGGCCTCAGACTGATTGGGAAAGCTATGCTGTGTGTGTTTCAGCTTACAAAGCTAACTTAGACCGGAAGAGGTCATTTTTCGCAATACTGTAGATAGCTACTGTTTGACTCTTCCGGTCTTCAGAAGAGGACAGAATTCTAAATGGAGGGACTGTTCTTATTTGGCACTGAAGCCTTGTTCAGGTGGTCAAGCATTTTTTCACATTTTTGTGTTCTTTCTACAGAGTGAGTATTCAAGTGACTCTGAGAGTGAGGACAACTTCCTTATGATGCCACCGCGGGACCACCTGGGTCTGAGCGTCTTCTCAATGTTGTGTTGCTTCTGGCCCCTAGGAATTGCTGCCTTCTACCTGTCTCATGAGGTAAAAACACTCCAAGCCACTTGCCATTCGAAATTTAATTTAGCAGAAAGGATTTTCCATTCATAATCTAATTTGGAAGAAAGAATTTTTGTTGCTATATTGGAAATGATAATTCACTTCTAACTTGTCTTCTGCATCTTTAAATTATGAAGACAATGTTATGAAAACTTCAATCAACCCTCTCTGGCACTGCTTCTATGTCGTTTAACCATCTACGTGTTACAACATGAAATCCTCTTAATACATATTTTAAATGATTTCCTCAGTTTTAGCTCTTTAAAGTAGAGAAAGTAGCTCTTTTAAGTAGAGAAATTCTGTCTAAAGAGCAGAAACATCTGTCAATGTTGCATGAGTTTTTTGTTGGGTTTTTTGCAGGTTTTTGTTATTTTCACATTGAAAAGAACAATGTCAATTTAACTTATATTATTAATAAGTATGCATGGCACCAGAATATTATTGGTATTGGCATATAATTGATTAAAAGCTTGTATAGGACAAAGGATATTTGATGATGTATTTGTTGAATTACACATTTTTAATTTGTTTGGGGCAAATATGAACACCTTAGAAAATCCTGTGATATTCTGTAAATCCATGCAGATAAATGCATGCGTGATTGTGGCTTTTAGCAGTTTATTTGTCAGTGAGGCCTGCATTTACAGCGACAAGCCAAGTCCATCTCAGGATGAGTGTGTATGTGTGTGTGTGTGTGTGTGTGTGAGACAATAACTGCAGCCAAAAGTGCATCAGAGCATCATCACTGTCATGCTCCTAAATGCTGTAGGGAATGAGAGGCACAGGGAATTTCAGAGACACATTACAGTGTTCAATAAAGGCTACTGCATTCTGCTGAGCCAAGATGGGCATTTGGTTCTCGGGGCTGGACTCTCAAGTGCAGAAGAGTATTGCACAAACCCCACAAAAAAGAGAGGTTATCTGCCTCACAAGAATCCTGCACGGATGAGAGGGGGCTATGTCAGTGTTTTTCATCTGATATATTATGGTGCTAATTTTAAACAGATTTGAAAAATCCCATTTACACAATTTAACCTTTACTCCACAATTTTGACAAATTTGACAAAGACGTGTTCTTTCTTTTCAGAGGTTGGCGGAATTTAAAATTTTTTAAAATTATTTTAAAATTATTTAAAAATTATTTAAAATAAAACATAGTACATTACTGATATTTTCAGATCAAACTTTTAAACTTTAATTTTAGTTATATATTCATTCTTTAGGTTTAATTTCATTATTTTCTGTTGAAGCTGTATAAACAATGTTGTTGTTTTTGTGAAAATATTTGCTCCATAAAACAAAACTGAGGTCAATTTTTAAGAGGCACATTTATTTCAAATAACTTCTATATCATAAAGGAAAATGCGTTTAAATGTAACTGACCTTAATGTTGGCAGCAGAATGTTAATGAGCTCTGTTTAAAGTAGAAAGAACATCTTCACAATTTATGGTGGGGAAAAATCATATCAAACTCAAATAATAATAATTATAGCACCATTTAAAGTTGAACAGGTTGGGTGTTTTTTTTTTTTTTTTTTTGCATGTGATATCTTGCAGGACATTAAATAAATGAGATGAAATTAATATACCAGCACATTTCTACAGATATGCATGTGTTTAAAAGAGAATCAGCATCAGTAAACAGTTAGCTCTTTAATTTACTCCTCAGTCTTCATGAGCTCGTGTGGTGCCCAGTCTCACCTCCCAATCCTGATTTAACGTCATCTGGATTCAAGGGAGTGGAATCTGGATGGGGAAGTGAGATTGGGTTCTTCACCATGGCTCTGTCACTGCACCATTTTTCCACCAACACAAAACAAACCCATGTTACCCACGCGCAACGCACGCATATACACACACACACACACTCACAGCTTTCTGTCATTCTGATCATCACGACTCAACACCTACAGCTCTCTAATTCTCCATCTGAAAGGAAACCAACAAAAAAAAAGCTCTGAGTCTGACACTAACATCTAAGCCCACGCCAAAATCAATTCCCTAAAACCCCCTGCTACAAAGACTCCCAGCTGCTGAAAAAAATGCCATATGTCAGAATGAGAACAGAACTGGCCCCTGGAGTCATTTTTGTGAGGTTTTAGAAGGAACCACCTCCTTGGCTCTACATAGCAATGTCCCACGTTATTTAATGCTTTTAGAAAATCATGTTTCAGCCTGTATTATGGTGCCCTATTCAAGTATTCTATTCTAACCGGTAAGAACCACAACATTAAAATGTTTGTTAAAGGATAAATATAGAGAGGTAAACCTTTATCTGGACTGGTAGACCCTGGGACTTTTACAAGAATGAGAAGTCAAGAAAGCTATTTTATGGGCGCTTAACTATCCTTCTATCAATGTAGGACCTCAAACAGATTTCAGGATGAGTCACACACTGGGTCAGAGGGGTTTCAGCTTGATTTCAGTGTCTCAAGAGAGGCTTAAAATGTCACTTGGCTTATAATTGGTTTCTGCTACTTTTTTTAGTATTTAAATTAATTGTGTTCTTTGATGAATAACAAAGCAATTTGTAAAAAGCAAACCATAATGACAGATGGGTTATCAAACAGAATTTAAAGGGTGGCTTTTTACACAGCCTACCACATATGTTTAATATTCAGGTTGCATTACTTCATTGTGAAATATATCAGAATTAAATGAATAGATAACTAGTAAAAGTCTTTTGATAAATCCATGACATGGAAGCATTTATGTAAGAAAATGAGATCTTTCCACCACTATACCTTGATTGTGATAATTAAAGTCTTTCGACAATGTATGCGTTCTAATTAATGTATTCTAGGCACTGATGGGGTGATCCCTGATCATCACTGCCTATTTATACACTTTATGTACGCAAACTGCAAAACCTTAAATGCAATTTAAAATCACAATTAGATTAAAAACATCATAGTGGACCTTTATTGTAGTATGATATAGTTAGATTCCCATGTATTATGCATCCACTTCTGTCTCTTTGAATGAAGCCAGCCCAGTGTACAGTGATAGAAGTCTTGCAGCAGTTCTAAACAAACATTTTTCATTAGAGAATGGAATTGATCTAATCTTTGATTCAAAATATCTTCAAGTCACAGAGCTGCACTCAATTCTTCTAAATGCTCTTTAAAATAGTACTGTAACACCTCCACTGTAGTACCAGTCCATAGAAAACAATTTATTTAAGGCCAGTAACACTACAAATATCATCATGATGTGCATGGAAAAGCTGTTCCTTCAGTCCAAAACCCCAAGTTTTTCGGATATGGTGCCTCTCCTAATGTTTGTCTACTGCCCAGTGTGGCCCTGAGTGGAAAATATGTCTTTTTTGAGTTCCAGATCTAGTCTGTGCTGAATTTTTGAGTTCAGTAAAAACGATAGTTCTATAAGGGTTCTTTATTAGAGGAAATGGTTCTATATATAAGGGGGAAGGGGTTCTTCAAACTGATATATAGCACCTTTTAGAAAAGGGTTCTATATGGCACCAAAGAAGGTTCTTCTATTGTAACAGGCTTAACATCATAAAAGTTGAAGAACCCTTTTTGGTGAATCACCACTTCTTTTAAGAATACTCTATAAATATTTGGTAACTAAGGAGACCAACTGCTATACTTGAAAGTAAAATATTTTCCCATCTTTGCTTGTTATAGGATTTCAGCTGCTCAACAGCATGGTGTCTTTAATATAGTTGTTTTGTTTCATAATGCACCTACTGTTTTTAGTAGTTGACCTATTTAACAAGGTTTGGACATTTTTTTGCACCCCAACTCTTTTACTAAGGAGACATGTAATATATACAAAATGTGGATTGGCCCTGTCTTACTGAAATAAGCAAAGATATGCCTGAAAAAGACAAAGTTTGAATGGAAGTATGTTGTTCCAAACTTAAATATATCGTTCAGCATTAATAGTGAAAAATGCCATGCGAATTAATGAACCCCCACCATCATGAATGCTGGCATTGAAATGTGCTCTTATAACTAGCCGGATGGTCCCTCTCCTTTTTAAGCCGAGAGGATGCAGCTTCCATGATTTCCAAAAAGAATTTCATATTTTTATTTTTTACTATTTTAAGTTGAGAAACTTTATTTATGACTTTTTGAAATATCTGCTTGTGCAGTCTTCCATGGAGTGATGAACGCTCCCCATTTTAATTTCTGAGATGCTCATTTTAAAACCAATCATGTCACTGACTTGTTACCAGTTAACCTAATTTGTTAGGGGGTTGAAAATAGGTGTACTCATTCATTCATTCATGTCCTGTAACCACTTATCCAGTTCAGGGTCGCGGTGGGTCCAGAGCCTACCTGGAATCATTGGGCACAAAGCGGGAACACACCCTGGAGGGGGCTCCAGTCCTTCACAGGGCAACACACATTAACACATTCACTCACACCTATTGAGACACTTGAGTCACCAATCCACTTACCAACATGTGTTTCTGGACCTTGAGAGGAAACCGGAGCACCCGGAGGAAACCCACATAGACACAGGGAGAACACACCAAATTCCTCACACACAGTCACCCAGTCCCTGGAGCTGTGTGACAGCGAAACTTTCTTTTCAGTTGAATATAGGGTTTAAATGATTTGAATATCATTGTGTTCTGTTTATATTTACATTTTGCCAATGTTCCATATTTCCTAGAAATGAGGTTTGTATATCAAGGAAACAATGAGGCAAACTAGTACTCAGAAAAAAAAATGTATTTTATATTTTATTTAAGTGTTTTTAACTGATGTCTTAATTTTTTTTTCACATTCAGGAGTAAAAAGGTTTTACTCTTCCCAAGGGCTTTTCAAAACAATATGGGAATTCAAATGCCAAATGAAACAGATGGATATTTATTGCAGACAGTTTGTTCTTGCTTCTAATATGTTTTTCTCAGAATAGCTACAGGACCCCTCATTCTGTTTTCTCAGTGTGTCCTACTGCAGTCAAACAGCCTTAACATGAATATGAATATGAATAAAGTATCCTTCTACTTTAATAGCTATGATCTTTTATGAATATGTACGCTATCAGTCTAGATTTTCTACTGAACCTCAATCTTTCGGCCAAACAGTTAAAAAGATAAAAACTCTCCAGACATTTCATGTCATCCCACAAAACGTATTAGCTTATCTGACATTGTACATGTTAATATAAATGTCAGTCATGTCATCAAATATGTTTCAGTAATGTTAATCGGGTTCACATATTTACACATACACTGTCAGAAAAAAACTGTCATTGTTGAGGTTCCCTCAGTGATGCATAAGCGTACCTTATTCTATTATAATTGTAAAACTATAATATGTTAAACTTATGTTGATTTCATAAGGCCCATTTCATCCCCAGGACTATAATTATGTTCTTTTACACAGTTATATAACTAAATATTACAAATGTTCACATTTATGGAACACAGCTGGACTTTAAAACCTCTGTTGTACATTTAAAGTTGTACAGTTTACAGTTAGTGACAATAAATACCTCTACCATACAATTTTTTCTGAGTGTGTCAGGGTGCTTTTGTCCCAAGCAATTACTGAGTTCAGGAGAACAGGGCCTAGCAAATGTTTATTTTTTTTCTATGTCCTGAGACTGAACTGCAACAATCTGTTTTTGCTAAGCCTGTGTACATAATCTGATTCGTTGCTTTTAGAGCGTGCGCTAACACAAATGGGGTAAGCTCTTTATGTAATATTTTGGCTTGAGAGACAGTGAGAGTGGGCCTTATAAGGCGTAAGCCGTGAATAAATACCTTCCCTGGACAATAGGTGGACACATCCCACAGAGCAGTTCAGGACTTTACGTATACATGTATATTTATATATGGCCGTGGGAGTTTCTCATGCTCTTATTCAACAAGCCAAGCTTCAACTGGTTTATTTCAATGTTTCTGTATGCAAAGGATGTAGTGGCCACCATGCAGCATCGTTCTGTAAGAGGTTCTTTAAGCACTGCAGTGATATAATCTGATGCAAGCTCATGTTAAATGTTGGAGGTGCACTGAAGTGACAGCATGATGGCTCCTTGAAGTGCATTTTGCCCTTTTCAAAGCAAAATCGTGCTCATTTTCATTTATCTTTTCTCTGTATCTCCAGCTTCACCATTGCGCCATTGTTAATTAGCTTTGCTTTGATTTGATGTTAATTAGGCATGCATAAAATGAAGCAGTAATTACTAAGTACAGTTCCTCAGCTGGGCAGAACAATAGGATTGTTAATCATGTTTGCATAGCAAGTGTCCACATTAGCAGCAGGGGAAAGAAATCAACAGTTTTTCTTAATAAGACCCCAATTCAAGTGCTGCCATTGTGTCACTGCTGTTACATTTAATTGAATATTTGCTTAGAAAAAGTCTTTCTGTAGCCTTATCCCACAGTTCAAATTAAAGCCTCTAGTCCATCATCAGTGGACACAGGACGCTGGCAGACTATTCTCATTCCAGGAGTGTTACATTTGACAAAACTTGAACTGTGGAATAAGGATACAGAAATATATAGTGACATTCTCTCTCTCTCTCTCTCTCTCTCTCTCTCTCTCTCTCTCTCTCTCGCTCTCATATATAAAATGAATGAAAGTAATGTTTTTTCCATACAATTTTGGAGCTTATTTGTCCATTCATAGCTGGTGTTTCAGATTATGTCCAAAAAAATTGTTTTATTTTGACAGTGAAAATATGCAACTAAGGATAACCTTAAGCTTTGTACAGTCTGTAGATAAACACATACCAGGATTTTACAGCTTTTGCAGCTGTGAACTGCAAATGATCTGGATACATTTTCACTGTTTGTTTGCTTTTATTTATAGCAGTGCTGACCTATTACTTGACAGGCATGCAGAATGCACTGGGCTTACATATTTGGTATGAAATGTCACAAGCACTAAGTAAAACAACAAAATACAGTCACATTGAATGTAAGTGTGTGCTAATGTGAATGTTTTGGAGCTTTTATGAGATGAAAGCATTAAGCTTAGATTAACAGTATTTTGTTGCCTGGCCTCAATGTGTCCTGACACTGTCTGTAGCCATTATAACCTCTTTTTTGCAGGGTTTTCGTGGTGGAATGTGAGCAGAGAATGAACTGTGTTTACACAAACACTTGATTAGAGGAGACATATTCAGGGTCCACCAAACCACACTAATCACAAGAGGATCATGCTTTGGATTAGAACTAAGCAAAATGTCACCCCAGGGCCATGTCAATATCAACAGTCCCAAAGCAAGAAAAAACAAGCAATCCATAATATACAAAGAGAAATCCCATTACAGAGACCAACTTGCATTTTCTTTCTCCACAAGGATAAAAATAATTCCTTTTACATATCTGCAGAGCAGTTTTATCCCCCTTTAAGGAGATTTTGATGTTTAGCTTTCCGAACACTCCTAACTGTCAACTCTAAGCTCAAATATAAGATTCACTATATGACTTTTTCAATGTTCACTTCAAGACATGAAGCAGCTCAGTATATATCTTCTTAGAGAAATGTTCTGCGGTCCCCACTGGTCAGGGCAGGAGTCAATAAATCACTATAATGTTGAGGCCAGAATTTTGCATTTACATATGATTGGGTTTCGGTTATAAATCTTTTTCATAGCCTCGTCCCTGAAAGGCAGAAATGTTAGGCTATAAATTGATTTCTCTTCCCTGGTCAGAAGTGGAGGTTGCCTGTGAAAGAAATGCAGTCCTGGTCCCTGAGCGAATTAAGTGGCATTTCCAAAGAATCAGGGACATTTGAGCAATATGCTGGGAAAATAAATGGATCATGAAGCTAGAGATAACAACTTGCTAGCCTGGTTCAAGGGCTAAAATTTATGCCCTGGCAGAAAGCATTTCACAAATCTTTTTGACTGAGTTTGTACTGCAGACCTACAATGGAAAGACTAAAAGGAAGGCACCTCTGTGTGGCTTCCGGTGCGACCTGCTGGATTGTTTTCAAACGATGATAATATCACTAAGAGTTTTATTACATCACTTCCTCAGTAATGGAAAGGATGAGGTCTGCCCCTCCCCCACCATCCCTCATACAGATGCTATATTCCCCCAGATACAGAGTGAAAATAATGATATATATATGTGTTGAAAGCATTAAGCTGCACTGTATATGAACAAGGATTTAAAACCTTTGCCTGAGGACGAGACCAGCGTTAGCTTTAAACTACACTTGAAATGGCAGCATGCTTGTTCGTCTTTGGTAGATGTACCATAAACCTTTAGCATAAAGTCACATGTGTGTCGCTTACACTTTGCCAAGCAACAAACTAACGCTCTACAACCTTCATTGGCTGCAACTCTCCACTTCCCATCCTCTAAATATCTGCACACTCCAGTGAAGGTGAAATGGATTGCTGTTTCAGAATGAATTAATTACAAAGCTCACAATTAAAAATCATTCCCCCAACACACACACTCACACACACACAAATTATATCACCTTCATACTCTGTTAAGGTTTCACTAACAAATCAGCCAATATACTGCACAAACCGGATCTTGCCGATAAAAAAAAATTTTTAACAAGGAAAGACCAGCCATTTGCTATGTTTACATGCACACAATTGGCCACAGAGTCATTATCATGTCTTTATATTTAAAGGAACACTAAGTAAGATTTGTGGGTTTTGTTCCTGGTGCTCCCCCTAATATAATTCATTTTTACAGCATTATACTGAAATCAGTGCGGAGGAAGAGGGAGGGAGTTGTAAAGATAGAGGGCCTATTCTATCTATTACAGGCCAGTGAAGCATCACAGTGATTCTGAAGTTGTAATTTTAGAGTAAAATTATTACAGTGTTCATTTTTATAATCATATTAAGGAAAGTCATGGGTTAAATGCATCTTGCATAATTATTATTACTCTGCTGGAGATACAGGAGTATCAAAAGTAGCTACATTTTCATTCGGTAGCTATACATCATTAGACTAGTTTATTAGCATTTTACAGTGTGTATTCACTGAATTTATACCAAAACCTGCCCAATGCTTTGCTTGAAAATGAGCACAGTACTGCTATGCTGCCACATGTATGCTTTAATTGCTTTTACACATTTAACCAGTTCTGTTTGTGAGCACAGTATGTGGATGTCTCCACTCTGAGAGGATCCAGAGCATATTGCATATACTGCTGTATATGCTGTAGTGATATGCCTGCAGTTATCTCATGGGACCCAACAGGGAGAAGGAATGAATATTTCAGCAGCACTGCTGTCACTGGCCACTTTCGCACTAGCACGCATGGCAGAACTAAACTTTCTGGAAGGAGGGACAATTAGTGGAATAATTATCTTTATAAGGGTGGACCTGAGTGTCTTTTGCTTACTTTCCATCATTTTCTCCTCTTGCTTTCATTTTTCTAAGTGCGTTCTCTGTCAATGACTCACACCGCCTCTTCCTCACTCTGCAATATGCCCTCTGTGTGTTGCAGAGAAAATGGGGCTCCCTTGAGAGAGAAAAAGTGTGTGTTTTTCTGTGTGTGAAACGCAGAGAGATTGAGAGAAAATGTGTTTTAATCTCCTCTTTTAAGCAAATTAGAAATTCCCTGCTTTTGTAAAAGTGTTCTAAATTTCCCAGCATGCCATTTTTTTCTCCACACTTAATGACTACTTTAAGTTGAGAACTCCAGAAGAAATTACAGCAGCTCATAATGATGATACAACTCAGAAAATGTTAAATGGGATCACTGTGCCAATATTTACTCAGAGGTTGATTTAATCAAATGAACCATATTCACATTTTTCACATTGTCTAATTATGAAATCTGCACATGACATTTACAGAAGTTTTACAGGACTATTTTCCAGTCTATATATTTGGGACTGAATAGTTTATTTTTGTTAAAGGTAAATGATACAGTACTGTGCTGTATCGTTTAATATTCCTGTACTCATACATGTAAATGAGCTATGTTCTGATTGGCTGTCCTGTACTGTGTCTCATCAAAGTGTTCATATATGACAACACTGATAACATACTACATGAACCTCTCATATGTCAACAGTGTCTTTTCCTTGATTCCTTTTAATAAATGAAACCAGTAGAAAGGGGGGATTAGAAAAAAAACAACAACTCCACAGTATTTCCATTTATGAAACAGACAAAATAAATCTAATCCTTGTGTCCAATTTTTCCTCCCTGACCCAGAGACCATTCTGATTTGAGATTTCATGTTCTTGGCCTTGCAAACCCACAGTAATCAGCTTTTCACAGCCCTTATGATGCAGCTGGGTTGGCTTTTCCTAATATGATTGCCTGATAGATTAGAGCTGGAGTCTGATAATTAACATCATCAAGTCAAGCTTAGTGTGCGGCTGCCTGTTTGAAGGCTGTTTGCTTGATCTAAAGATTCAAGCCACAAGGCTACAAATGAACAGTCTGGCTTGTCTCTCAAAATGTTATGTAATATATAAAAGGAGAATTTTTTTGAGAGGTCAGGAAGGAATATCTGCAAATGAGGTAGAAAAGAAAAACAACACAAGAGCAGGGTGTTGAGAGATAAATTAGTTCATCAAAAGCAGGGGAAAAAAGGGAAGAAATGGTTAATCTCTGCAACATTTCCTGAACTTCAAAGGCTCTGGAGCCCATAGGAGGATACTGAATCATAGCACTCTAATTATTTATGCAACCACTCTCTAGCAGATCCCCCCTGTCAGTCAGATGCTGGAGAGAGGCCAATTAATAATTTCTACTCCCGGTTTTCTTTTTGCTCCCTTTCTCCCTCATCATTTTTTTCTCCTGTTTCCCCCTCATAATACTCTCTGCTTGTTTTATTCCTTCAGTCTGTTGTACCTCAGCATTCACTGATGCATTTCTCTTGCTTTCTCTCTTTTAGACCAACAAGGCAGTGACCAAGGGTGACTTTCACCAGGCCAGCTCCAGCTCCAGACGAGCTCTTTTCTTGGCTGTGCTGTCCATCACCATCGGAACTGGCATCTATGTGGGCGTGGCCGTTGCCCTTATTGCGTACCTCTCGAAGAACAACCACTTGTAGCCTTGCCTTGCCTCCCTGTCATTTCTCAGCTAACTGATTGTTCGAAGTGGATTTACTCTGAGTGCCACTCAGAGTAACACACTGAGCAATGATCCATGCACTCGAACCCAGCACTTTTATGAATCACATGAAATTATTGAGTGGATCCTCATTTGTAAACACAGTGATTATTTTGCTCAGTGTGAAATCATGACATTTCTTTTTTGGCACTCACTGTTTACCGTGGCAAAGAGTGCTCTGAGAAACTATAGGAATACTGACTTTAATATCTATTTAAAAGGCAAGGACATCAGGTCAGATGGCTCTGAGCAGTCACAAATACTGTGTAGTATTTCATGTGCCGACTTAACCCTCTGAACCATCAGTGTTGTTTTCTTTTTTCTTTTGGTGGTGAGATGTGAAAAACACAATCTATCTGAAGTGCCACAGTACTCTGAAGCCTTTTTAATAAGAGCTACAATATTATAAGGTCTAAGGGTCAGGGATTCCACACCACAAGAAGGGGCTGTTTTTCAATACGCTTATGAAATTTCAAGGGTAAAAATGGACGCAAAGCCATATTCATGGGCTGGAAGACTCTGGATGTGGACCTTCCTGATCTAGCAGTAAACTTCTCAGATGAGAGAGTGTGTGTATATTTATAATCTGTCCTTGGTGAGGTACCACTTGGCATCCCAAAAAAACCTCAGTAACCAAGCCCTATGCTTTCTATTTGCCAAACTATGATTCTGTACATGCTTCCACTGTAAATGTTATGGTGTTCCACCTTTTGGGAGATTTCAGCCAGTAATGGACTGCAACCTCTTGCCAATTAAATGTAGTCTTTTCATTCAAATCTAGTGCTGATTTATATGAAGGTCTGCTGATTCATATTTGCTTAATTTTGCTGAAGTCTCAGCTTATACCAAAAACATAATTACAGAAGTGTTACACCTCATGGTATGATATCAGTGTCCTAAATGCACCAGAAAAGAATACAGTCACAAACACCAAGGGCATATATACAGTGTATGTGGCATAGCATATGTTTTCACACACTTCACCATATGCCTAATAAAAATTAAATGTTATGTTATATTCAAAAGCATGTAAATGCTTTTTCTGTGGAAAGCAAAGGGTAGTAAAACTTGCTTTGTCACAGCTCTATTGTGATTGTTTTGCTCTAAAGAAAATCAGCACATTCACCTTTTCAAATAATAGAACCAATGGTTGTCTTCATGACACACCTAAAAATATTGTTGCCTTCACATCCTAGCATATGGTGATCGAAAGATAGAAAAACAGACATCAATTCCACGTGGTGCCAGAACAAATAATTATTAGCTAAAAACCAAGCAATACATAAATACAGCTTATAAAAGATTACTAGAACACACCAGAAAGCACATCTAAAACCAGGTCAACTCTGTCCACAAAAACATGACAAAACAGCTAGACAGTGCATATTAATGGCATCAAGCACATTTGCCTAGAGAGAAGTAGCACGACACCCTCTGACCCCTAGCACACACTTAGCTTGAAATGTGCCCCTTTTCTTGTAATTAACATAAACTATATTTTAATTGTTTTTATCCATTTATTATCTGTAACCGCTTATCCAATTCAGGGTCGCGATGGGTCCAGAGCCTACCTGGAATCATTGGGCGCAAGGCAGGAATACACCCTGGAGGGGGCGCCAGTCCTTCACAGGGCAACACACACACTCACACATTCACTCACACACTCACACCTACGGACACTTTTTGAGTCGCCAATCCACCTACCAATGTGTGTTTTTGGTCTGTGGGAGGGAACCGGAGCACCTGGAGGAAACCCACGCGGACACGGGGAGAACACACCAAACTCCTCACAGACAGTCACCCAGAGCGGGAATAGAACACACAACCTCCAGGTCCCTGGAGCTGTGTGACTGCGACACCGTGCCGCCCTAATTGTTTTTGTTTTTAATTATGAGCAAAAATTAATTGTGACATTCAGAAACCAGAATGATTATTAAATCAGAATAATCAAAATAGAGTATGCTTACCAGAATAATATAAAAAATTCTATTTAATTTGACATATTTATATCCATTAAAATTAATTCATTCATTGTCTTTAATTGATTATCCAGTTCAGGGTCGCGGTGGGTAAGGAGCCAGTCCTTTGCAGGCAACATATACTCACACATTCACTCTCACACACCTATGGATACTTTTGAGTCGCCAATCCACCTGCCAATGTGTTTTTCGACTGTGGGAGGAAACTGGAGCACCCGGAGGAAACCAGGCGTCCACAGGGAGATCACACAAAGATTGTCACAGAGAATCACACGGAGCAGGGCTTGAAACCACAACCTCAGGACCCTGGAAATGTGGGAGAGCCACACTACCTGTGGCTCCACGAATTATTATTTACATGTATGTCTAATAAGCCTCATGCATGAGACTTTTTTTTTTTTAGACAATGATCATTCAAATCAATGATGTTTTCTCCTGAGCCATTATAAGTCTGCACTGCTGACTTTTATATGGAAGTGGCCACAACTTGCAGCTTCTACTACTTAATATGTTTCATGCTCCATCAGAACTGTACTGAACCAAAACTATTTTGCATAAGTGTTGCATATTTATATGTCAGTATAATGCTCTTGTTTTGCTCATAAAAACAGCTGTCATCTGTCACAGGACCCATAATATAAGAAACACCTCAGAATAGAATTTACTTGAAAAAAAACTGATGCTTGGTCAGCATATTCATAAAATCACAGGTTATTTCCAGCTCATCGTAGTCATCAGTATCAACTCCACTGCACCAAGCTGAATGACTAATCACCTGCAAACACTCTGCATATTTTATAATGGCAGAAACATCTTCAAAGCCTGCCAGTGATATTAGCTGGCTCTGCTCTCAGCTGATTTTACATTTGGCCAGCGGAGACGAGTGAGATGCGGCCCACGATAGCTGCTTTGTCGGCCCCCTTAAGAGCTAACAGTATGGGTGAGGACCCTGTGGAGAAAGATCATAGGAGGCTAAGGTTGCTCTCTAATTAAGGAAACTGTCATTCCGGATGCTCATCTTGAGGTAATTAGCGAAGCTCGTAGCACTTCAGTGTGTGAGTGGAAGTGAAAGAATGTGAAAGAGAAAATAAGGACTCAGCACGGACTTGAATTACAATTATGAATCATTTCATCTTATTTTTTAATCACTCCAAGACTTCTGGAATAGTCTGTAATATCAAAGATCATTTGATTGGTCTGTTATCAGTGAATCTAGAGCAGAGGTGTCAAACTGGGCTCCACAGTCCATTCATGACTGTGGTCCCCTTGGGCAAGTCACCTAACCCCTAACTGCTCCGCTCTCTGGGTGCTGTGTTGGCTGCCAGCCATCTACTAATACCCCTAGTGCAATAGTGTGTGTGTTTACACGGTTGGTTTAGATTCCGATGTTTCTTCACCATTTGCTTCTCTCCAGTCTGTTTGCACACTGGAAACTGGTATAATGTGTTTATGAAGCCCCGATGTAAGGGGGGAAAAAATAATAAAAAGGCTTGGTCGAACATGCTCACGGCACAGAAATGGCAAAAAGCCTAAATGAAAATCATGAAAGGTGATAAGGATATTGCATTATTCCTGCTCCATAAGTGGGTAATATTGACTTATTTTTTGCTGTTTCAGGTTATTTAGATAGCTGTGCGCAATTCTGGAGAAAGCTAACTGTATGGAAGTAAACACAAAGGAACCTTGCTAGAAATCTATAACTCAAGTTTCAACGTGTTTCTGTGGTAAATCAAACAGTAAATAAAAATTTACAGACAAGTACAACTTCAGCCATGTACAAAGAATAGTTGTTTTTCTCCTCAAACACATCATTCCACCTTAAAAGATGCAGAGCTTCTGAACATAAACAAACCAGAGAGAACTGCAGTTTTCCACAGTACTAGATGTTGCCTTTAAAAGTATTTTTCACCTTTCACATTAACTGCTAGCTAAATGTTAGTTTACCCTTTGATGCTTGCCTTGCCAGATCCAGCAGTTATTTAAAATATGTCATGGCCCAGAATGAACCCAGTTTGAAACTTGAGCTTGATCTTGTTTCATGGTGCCCAGCTTGGTTCTTTAGCTTTTAAAAATCAAGAATCATGAAAAATTCTATATTTCCCTTAGTAAAAGAAGCACAGGTTGTGTGCAAGCATTGCAGACTTCAAATGCTGTTTCAGTTATTGAAACCAAATCTGAGGGGAGAAGCATGATCAAGCAAGAAGTGTTATTTATTATAGAACAGAAGATATTTCAGTTACAAGTGATGGCCAAATCGACATCTAAGGCCGTAGATTCCCTGCTACCTGGGAAGACTCAGCAAGTGATAACGGCTATAGAGCACCCCAATGTTCTGGAAGTGATCAAAAGATGAAATGTGCCAGAAGGTGAAGAATGATGCCTTTGTGCTCTTTAAAATTCTAAGAAGCTTCAGTGATCTGCAGGGAATACCAGGGCAGAAGCATAAAGTATACACTGCATTCTTATTCCCGAGAGAAAGATGAGTCACAGGGTCAATAAAACTCCGCGTACACGCATAAGCGTATCACCCCTGCTCACTCAAGCTGTACTGCTAACCATTGCTGTCAGTACTCTTCTATCATCCATTAGATAGCAAGTCAAAATAGTCTTAATAATCCCATGTCTTCCAGTCTTTGTTATAAAACTCCTTATTAAGTGCAATAAGAGATTGTCTACTATAATATATCTAAGGCAGGACCAAAACCTTGCCTTGAATGCAGATGATCAACTCCCAGAGAAATATTTAGAGTGCTGCATACAAGACATTCCACTCACCTCTACTGTGGTGACCAAAGTAGACAATTTTATTATATCTCTTGAAAGGGTTGGACAAATTAAATTGTCATTTGGCTGGCTGTTTGTGTAAGATCTTTATATTCCTGAGAGAGAAAAAAAAAATAGAGACTTGTTTATCCCCTTTCAAGACACAGACACAGCCATTTATCTTCCTCTCAAGAGCTCCCTTAACCCTACCCCACTCATCCTACTCTGCAAAAAGGGTTAAAATGGAGGCGAAGGGGACAGTGCAATTAGCTTAAAATGCTCAATTCGTTTTGTATATAATAGCTTAGCTCTCTGAAACATATTCCCAGTAGATGAAGAAATATCAGAGGAGTTTGTTTATGTGTACTGACTGATTATGGCTTATATCCCCTGTGAAATACTGTTAGATGATTAGTAGTAATAGTTCTAAAATTATATTAACTGGTGAGTAGTAGTCTAGTGGGAGGAGCATGGATTTGTCATCTGACTCAGCCTATCAGTGCTATCAGTATCCATCAAGCCTGCAAGTCATACCCATAACACACCCACTACAATATATGACCACAATCAAACAAACTCCAAGAAATGTGCTTAATAAAAATACATGCCTCCTTATGAATCAACACACTGATGGTAAGAAAAATCATAAAAGCTTATATTTTTACATTTTAGTAGCAATATTTAAACAAATTTAGCGTATTGAATGCAAAAAAACTACTAATTTCCACATTTGCGCTTTTCGTTACTGACAGAAATAAGTAATTTTCAAAATTATACTTTGTTTGCTTTTTGAAATTATACTTTGGGTGGGCATTTGGATAATTTAAGGAGGCCACAATAATAATGTTTCTTTTCCTAAAAAGGATGTAAACAATGGCATAGTTTAATTTTGAGAAAGATTGCAGCTAAAGCAATACAATAACAGCATATCATTTTTGTAGGAGGTTTGAGGTAATTGTCCATGGCCACCCATATCTCTCCCTCCTGTTCTCTCCTCCTGGACACTGGCAGGCTGGCAAAGTACAGACATCAATGCCACTGCTGGTTGGTAAAATGTGGTGCTTGCTTTCAGTATCGTTTAAAAAACACTGTTAAAAGTTAATCTCGTCACTTTCTGTAATGATCATGAGTTTTATGGTGTAAACAAGTCGCTTTAATACAGAACTTCAGGTTTGAAGTTTGGTATGAACAGAAAATAACAGGTCTTAATGATAATAAACTGTCAAGAAATGACAAGAATATTATTTTTTTATTTTTGCTTAGGACCAAATGTAAAATAAAAAGGATTCCAAGTAATTTTGGAGCACTTCTATTGTAAAGCAATTTCTACTGTGTTAATTTTACCCTAAGTAAGATTCTTGAGTTTATTTTAAGACTTTATAAATGAAGCATCTGCGCTGCACGACATGCTCACAGTCCAGGTCATTTGTTGTAGCTCTGCAGCATGTACAGTATAACTTCAAAATCATCTCCATTGTTCAGCTAAACGATTCAAAAGAGAAAATTGAAAGAGTGGGGCAAATCATCAGAGGTTGGGTACTGTTGCTGTGGGGTTTGGTCAAAGAATCAGCATGGCAGTCTTTACTCCAGGGTCATTAATTAGACATGAACACAAAAAGAGGGCTTCAAAAATCCCAGAGAGAAAGGGACCTATGGTTCAGCTTCCAGTGTAGCTTCATGTCTCATTTCTGCACTGCGGAAAAAAACACCTGAATCTTACAAACAACACACACTAATATCAATAGGGAATTCAGCAACAGACTGGGAATGTTTGGCATGCTACTCATTCTTTCTTACAAGGAATGGATGCACTCATATAATAAGATAGTCCTAGTAAACACTATTTTGAATGCAGTGTATGACACACAAGGATTATTTGAAGCTGCTATTTTTTTTACAAGCAAAGCTTCACATTGACAGCAGTCATTATTTTTTATTTACTGATTTCTTTATCTTTTGTCAGAGATCTGAGTGCATGCAGTTCCATGTTTGATTTTCAGTAAATCAAACTGTAGAGAATATCAAGCTACCACTTTCGAAGATGAACATGGGAATATCTTTAATTACTAATATGTTCAAGCCACGATTCCATAAAATTCATGAAACTTCGCATTTGGTATTCTCACAATTCTGAAGTATTCAAAAAAGGTTCAATGATGACTATGATTATGTTTGTCACACAACTTGCAAAAAGAGTATAACAAGAAGCCTGTGCTGGATTTAATTGCAAAATAACTACAATGTCCAATCTCCACAATGCTCACTATGACAGTTGTGCACTGCAATATCTCTGTAGTTATGTGTTTGTACTTCCCCTTGTGTTAAATTACACAGGATTTTTGCCTTGCTGTCTTATTATTCTCAATATTTTGCAGACATTGCAAGTGATGACAGTTTTAGCTGCTGTGTATTCATCAAAAGCTAGTTTAGTTTTTCTCTCACCCAAAATGTGCATAAACTAAACTAAAAAAAAAAAAAAAAATCTCTATTAAAATTACATGCTATATTAATTTTACAGCATAATATTTAAATGTTGTAGCAAGAGTGAAGCTATTTCTGCTTTTTAATTATCTCTTTAACTTTAATCATTGGGTGTCTCCGTGCTGTTCTTACATATTTCCATTATATTGTGACATGAAAAGAACTTGTCAAAATGAAAAAAAAAACCCAAAACAAAACAAAAAACATTATTAGCTAGTACAGGAATATACTTTGCAATTTGATCACATTTAATTGACTCTCTTATAGACAAATTAATAATATGGTCTGAGTGAATTTTGCTTCAGGGGCATTTCTAGACAGCTGGTAGAAGTAGGGTTCACACTGAATTAATGGAGATACATCCCAATCACTTTATTTAGCAGTAAGAGAGGCAGAAAAGTGTGCATGAAAAAAACAAAGTGGAAGCATGAATAATCCCATCCAGGAGAAGTTATCCAACCAGGCACAATTAACAGCTCTTTTCTGCAAGTGCTATATATTTTTTGCAAGTTATGGGTTTTTGTTTGCATTTATCACATGCTTGCAACATTTTACATAAGTTACTAACTTATCTACTGCCCTTAGAGAGCTGATATGATTTTGTGCTAAGCTACAAAAAATTGGCCCTCAACATAAGCGCTCACATTACTCTAGCTGCTCAGATATAAAACTAATGTATATCTATATGGTACTTTGGTATGCTAATCTTCACCTTTTGCAAACTCTGTAATGAGAATTGTTGTCATATAGCTTAACTATGGAAAGTATCTAAGGAAAAACACTGACACTTTGAGAAGTTAAAGTCATAGGGCTTATGATGCATAGGTTATCCCAAACAAAGTTACCTGAAGAGACTATGGAAACCATGGAATATATTAACTTTTATAAATAAAAGACTGTGGGTGGCACAGTGGCACAGCAGGTAGTGTCGTTGTTACACAGCTTTAGGATCCTGAGGTTGTGGGTTCGAGCCCTGCTCCAGGTGACTGTCTGTGAGGAATTTGGTGTGTTCACCCAGTGTCCATGTGTGTTTCCTCCGGGTGCTCTGGTTTCTGCTCACGGTCCAAAATCCTGGACTGGCGCTCGCTCCAGGGTGTCCTGCCTTGCGCCCAGTGATTCTGGGTAGGCTCTTGACCCTGAAATGGATACGTGGTTAAAGACAATGACTGACAGCTTTGTCTAAGACAGAATCAATTAAAAATGTTTTCTCCAGTTTTTCTTCTCATCACATTGTCTGGCTCAGGCTCAAAAGGGCACTGATGATGTAAGTAACCCTCACTAGTCCCCACACCTTTCAGAGCTGTCCAGTGAGCAGATGAAGCTAAGGCAAATATCAACCAAAACTCTGTGAAGATCACAGAGAAGACCCATCACATCAGAAGACCCAAATGCTCTTGACTGTCTGTCTCGTCCACTGAGGCGCAGCACCTATCAGATCTTGTCCTGAATGAAGAAGCTTCTTGATGCCCCAGGGCCTCTTGCAAGGGAAGTTCATGTCTGAATGTCTGCACCAATCACGACTCAGCAAATCTGAGAAACCCTAGGCCTGGACTCTCGGCATGCCAGTGACAAAGTGCTGGCAACACTACTTAGTGTTGGGTTAGTGTTCTGATTTGATTGACAGTGAAGTCTAATCATGTCCCGAGCACACAATACTGCCAATTAGCAGGAATGAGCTTGATGAAGTGAGTTATGCTTCTGCGATAGGTTCCCTAAAAATACACACATCTGTAGGGAACTTCTACCCTGGGTGCGACAAACCCACACATAGAACATCTGTTAAAGAGTTGGATTCATTATATCAACCAGTTCCATAAGGTTCCACTGAAAATATGACATTATGTAATGCCAACAGGAGGGGTTCAAACACTATTAAACCTCTTCCAGCAATGTGGGTATTGAAGAATGGTCAGGAGAGAAAAACAAAAACAGGCAGAGAGAGTTGAAAGGGAAGCAATGGTGGGTGGTTGGGGGATGCTCATTTAAAAAGAGGATAGAATAAATCAACCTTTAAAAGAACATTTAATGCAGTCAAATGGAAACAGCTCTCACCCAGCAACGGGCAGTTAATTACTATGCAAATTCTGAAGCACATCAGGACACGACGTCACCTAGGGCACGACAGGAGGCAAGTATGTTCCAATCAAATAATACTCTGTTAAAACCGTTGGCTGTTAGACACAGAGTGATCATAACCGCTCATTGTTTGACAAATGTGATATCAGGAATGCAAGAGACTGACCAAAGATAAATATACTAGCTTAAATTTCTTAATTTGTAACATTCACATTCAGTTTTGATCACTTGACATTTATAGCATGAGACCTGAAGCTAGCCCTAGTGATTGGAATCAATCAAATCTAGTGAGTAACCATGGATTCCAAGGGCAATGCAGCATATGTGCTAAAAGCAGAAACTGTTTATGCCTTTGTTTCCCACCCACACATAGATGCATGCAGCCAAATGCATGGCAGAACTGTTATGTAACTCAGGCCAACACTGAACCAAGAGCCTAAAACATCCACAGAGCACAACATCCTTACCTGTGGGGAAACTTCAAATAGCCATGCCATGCCATACAGATGCAGTACACCAAAAAACATTTTAGAAAGTATTAACTCAAGTACAGTGTAGGCTAAAGTAAGTAGACTGTTTTCTCCAAAAGCCTGCTTTCCTCACCATTAAATCCCATGAGTAAGCACAACATTGACATGCTGTGAATATCAAAGGGCAAAATAAAGTGAGAGGATTAACACTCACTTATGTGGACTTGGGAAAGATCAGTCCAGCTTTTATCGTTTAATACAGATACACGGAATGCACATTAATACTTACCCTTGAGGGAGCCAAAACACTACTGAGCCATGCTTTACTATACACTCTTAAACATAAAGTTGCCAAAAAGTCCTTTGGAACAATGCCATAGAAAATGGCTGTTTGAATTGAGGCCAAATCTGGCACAAGATTATTTAGTTTGACCTGCCAGAAAGTTGCCCTAATTTCTACATACTCTCATTCAGTGAAAGAACAGACTTTTTCGATATTGCATGTTCTTTTTCTTTGATATTGAAACGGTCACATCTAAACATCTATAGGCATATTATTATTAAAAATAATATATTTTAATAACAATGATGACCCTTAACTATACTAATTTTGAGAGTAATACTTTACAAATTAATCCTTACTTCAAACACACTGATAGGGGCAGAACACTTAAGCGATGTTTATTGTGATTGATTATATCTTTCTAAATAAATTACTGAAAATGATACATAGGGTTTCCCATGAAATCAATATGAAAATATGTGTTTGGGTTTCACTCAGAATAAAATAAAAAATATTTTACCTCTAGGTTGTAATGAATGAATTTCCATTAAAACTTCAGGAAAGTAATAAGTACATTTTTAGTAATACGTAATAAATAATGGTCAGCACTGGCTGTCAACAAATAGAGTGCAGATTTAAGAATACATATGTAGCTACCAGTCATGAACTAGTGACAGAAAGAGACAATGATCATAACAGTTGTTGGAATAAGAGAAGGAGACAAGAGGAAGATTAGGAAGTCACTGTAATGAAGAAAATCTTCCTGCAAATCTTTTCAAAATATTGCCAATTTATGAAAATTAATGGCTAAGAAGCTAGCAGGCCACTTTGTATTTTGGGCTCTCAGTTCCTCAAACTTTATACTTGGTCCACCAAGACAAGACAAAGTTTGTGCCATAGATGACCCACTTTTGTCTCTGTATAATTGAATGATTCATTAAAGATCTATTTTTTTTAAATAAGCTGCAAATCTATAAAACTATTTTTAAATTTAAAAGTCCTGTATCAATAAAAGTCTTTTCCAAGGAATATACAGACCATTACATGTAAGAGTACAGCAAAATGTCATGTCTATCTAAATCAAACGTTAACTACACTAACCATAGGCCTACTTAGGAATGACAGCAGCATTTTTTGTGTTACTCATGGGGATGTGTTTTTCAAAATGTATTGTCATCTTGGGACCATTTTGCACCTGAAATGAGTACAGCGTTGCTGACACACTCTCTCTAACACACACACATACACGCATTAATTAAACATAAGCCATGCTGATATATATCCCACCAATTGAAACAGCAAGGTGACCTTCAATCTGCTGACACTGAAATAGACATGCATGTGGAAAAAATCCAGTAGAGATTGAAGAGAATCTGGACAATGGGAGGGAAAAGCATAAAGGATAAATGGAAAAGTGAGAGAGCGAGAATATAAAAGAAAAAGAAAGAGGAGGGCTACTCAAGACATTTCTTTGGTGTTATTCTTACACTGTAATTCCTCAGAGAGAAGGTAAATACAGGCATTCTGCTATGACCTACATTTGGTGATATGAATGACATCTACACTTCATGGGAGCTTTTGTCTCAGATGAGTTTGCTGACTTAATAACTGCATTATTCTAACAAACTGATAGAAAACGTAAATAAAATATGGCTGATTGAAAAAACACATCTTAACACAACATTTTTGATCAATGTTGATACAAACCCCCCCGAAAATATTTATTTTCCAATAACCAAGAGTACCTGTTTGAATAGGTGGATTTTTAATTTTGTATTAAAGGGTCTATGAAAAAAAAACATGCACTTTGTAATTTGAAACACCTTCTGAAAAGACAGCAGTCTGCCTATAAAGATCATATTTATCTACCAGCAATAAGACAAGCAACTGTTTTCCTTCACAGTCTCTGAGAGAGGGCATGACACATTGTGGGGAGAGGAAACCACACCAGCATACACAATTTTAAAAAAGGATGTGATGTTTGATGATGGCTTTCGAGAGTTATCATGGTACATTCAAAGCTAGCAACAGTTATGGCCATTCTGTCCCTTTTAACTTGGCTAATTAATGAATGATCATGGGCAGGTATGATGACATGAGCGACATTGACAAGGGACAAGATCTTGTGTCTAGACAATTTAGCTCTAAACGACAAGGCCTGTAGGGGGCTCTTGTTAAAAATTAATCCTCAAGGCTCATTGATGTACAAGGGAAATGAAGGTAATCACATTTGGTCAGAAGGAGACCAACTAAACCACAGAAATGCTGACCACTGTCCACCCCTGAAATCACTTAAAATGGTCCTGTGAGCAGAACTGGTTATTGTAACAGTGGAAGACGTTTGACTGGTCTAATGATGGCTGATTTCTTTCACATCACTTGGAGAGGGGAGGTATGTGTGGTTTAAATGGGGAAGTGATAGCCCAGAATGCATTGTGTGAGAAAGGCAAGCGATGGAGATATGAAATGCTCTGGGCAATGATCTGCTGGGAAACCCTGGGTCCTGGCATTTATGTGGATGTCAGTTTAACACCTGCCACCTACCTAAACACAGTGGGACTGTGTTTTCACTGGCACATAGAGTACCAAAAGCATATTAGGCAGATGTCATAAGGTTTTAGCACATCAGCTTTATTAAAAAAGCAGTTCCTTATGCAAGGTATGTTTAATAAAGTTTTGGTGCAGAGGATGCCTGGCTCTACCTGTCTGTATAGTGTTCTACTTGGCACATATTAGAATGGTGTATTTATACAGAATTCATCTGATGCACAAATATCAGGTATGTTAGCAATTATATGCAAATATATTCAATAATATTTAATATAGCCTCACTGAACTCAAAATTTAAATCAAAATTGAGTATTGTACTTTTTGTTTTTGGTCCAAAAGCATTATATTTTTGTAAAAGTTAAATATTTAATGTGAAATAAATGTTTGATTAATATCATTTTTTATTATTTCTCTTAAACATATAAAATGGACCCATTTCTCAGCAAATTAATCATCACCTTTACACACAATAAATTGTGTGTGCTGTATTAGAGAATTTAGTACATGAATGGAAAATCAGTTTGTCAAGGAACTATTGTCAATTTCCTTTAAATAATCCATTGATTGAGTAGGCTGTACCACAAAGTTGTCTGATTGCAAGAAACAGGAAAAACAAAACAAAACAAATGAGATCCCTTTCCTTCATTTTCTTCATCCTCAAACCTTCAGATGTAGAATGAATGCAGATCTCAGACCTAGAAGATAATTCCTACATTTGGGGCTTGTTAGGTAGCAAGGAAGTCAGCAGGAGAGGATGATAAAAGGGTCAGAAAGGAAAGCCAGGCAGGGACTAAACAATAGATCAAGAGCAGGCAGCCCTGGCAAGAGAGGCTTGGGAAGAACAAAGCTGCTGGTTTGTTTTTTCTAGCTGGCAGAGCTGATGGATGACATTAGAAAGACATAATGTGCTTGGAGAAGCCCACCCTTTTCCTTAGAAACAACCTACTCTATGTTAATTAGCCGTCATCTCGCACACGATGTTAATCTCCAACCCCTTATAATGAAGACTTCATTACATCGGAGGAGGTTTGTGTAGAGAAGCTCCTCCTGAGCGAAAAGTGAATGCTAATCTGCTCCCTACTCACTTGCGAAAAGGATTCTCAATAGTGCCCAAAAGGTTTTATGACTTGCAAACAATAGCAGAACAGTTTTTGGTGAAAATGGTTTTAGAACCATTTTCAGTACTACAGTACTGAGAATAAATCAGAAACTAATCACAAGCAATTACTGAGAAAAGGAAATAGAGATGAAAATGAACATATTCTAATCAAAGAAGAATGCTACTCATGTTTTCAGAAAAAAAGGAGGGAGAGTACAAGTCGAGAGTCATGTGCAACTGTCAAAAAATGATAACATACCATACCATACACAGGTAGGAGGACCCCTTATCAAACTTTTGCTTAGGGCCCTAGGAATTAACCTTGAAGTTATGGAAAAACATCCCTGGCTATTTCTATGAAAAACCCTAAAATTATTTCTATAATTTTAAATCTCCATTAGGATGATAACACCCAATAATAATAAATTCAATAATTTAAACTGCAAAACACAATTTAATTTTTAAATTATTTTTTGACCTGGTTCCTTGAATTAACCGCATGGAAGAAACCCTCAAGAAACTCAATTTTAAAGTGTGTACTCTTCCTTAATTTTGTAAAACGCCTTGTATGTGGACATTTTTTGATGATCATTATCAAATGCAAATTCCAATAAGTGGCCAACCTGAGAAAAGATGATAAAATCATACGATTATTACTGAGTTTTTAAAAACCCAGCTGAGCCCCTATAATTCACCCTCAAGAGTGAAAAGGAATTAAAATGTGAAGAATTGATTTTAATATACCCTTATTATCTCATCAAGGCAATCACAAGTGTGTAATCAATGTGTTGTCAGAGACTCAGAGGTAGTTTCCCTCACACATTAGCACAGCAATGCCACTATCTGCTCTCTTCTTCAACACGTCAGCTTGTGGCATAAAAATATATACTGTTGAGCATTATAGCTTTTGTTACGTTTTTACTGCTTTATGAACCTCTATACAATGCATTTTAATTCTATTGTTAACAATTATAGCATTAATAAGGCAATGAGAGACTCAGAACATTTAATAAGACTGCTGACTGTTGGTGCATGAAACTAGGTCTATGTGGATGTTTGCAATCAGCTTTATAGCAAATGAACTGGCAGGGTTACCACTTTGTTGCTTGAAAATCACACAGTGCTGCTTTAATTGCCAGCAATGATTAAAATACAGTGGCACCACCATTACACATATTGCCAGAGTGTTAGAGAGCACAACATTCAGTGCTTTGGGTTAATGTGAGAATTTGACATGAAATGTGATGCTATAACGTTCCTTCCACTTTGCTCAAAGGCTGTTAATTATTAAGGCTGAAATAATAACATATTTGATGGATGGTGTGCACGGGCCGAGTCCTCCAGCAAATTAATTGAATTATTCCTTGACTTTTACATTTCCAGGAATAAAACCACTGCTTTATGGAAGATATTAAAACATTAAAATCTAATGAGTATTTGAAAATATGCAAACGTTTTGTAATGCTGCATGTGAGATGGTGAAGCCGGGGGGGAGGGGAGGGGCGGTAAGGGGGTTTGAGGGGGTGAGGCGGGGGGTTAACTGGCTTTTGCAGCAATACACATACAAGGACACTCTCCATGTGGGTTAGTAGAGACGCTTTAATGGCCTAACAACATCTTGAACATTCACTTTACTGTCTGGATACCTGAAAAGAGGATAACAGTACAACAGCTATAACTCTTGCCTTACCATCTGCACAATGAGCTACTGCTCAGAGCACATGTGCATGATAACAATATAATTAGTTATCAACATTTGTTACATTGTGGTAGTGTATAAGCTTTGTCATGGCTATAGAAATAATACGGTTATATGACTGAGTGAGCCTAAAAGAGATGAGTGTTCAACTCAGGTGTTCGAGAAGAGAGTGTGAGGAATGTATATTATACTGACACTATTTTCATGGGCACAGATGGCTTTGTATAATATGGACAAGAATGACATTCTTCCATCAGCTGCAGCAAATAACCTCTGTGGCAAGTGTAGTCATTTGCTTTTGAGCAATGTCGGGAGACTACAATTCAGTGTAGTTGAATATTACATTTATCAGTGTAATTTCACCTTGCTAAATTACAGAAACTAATATGAGACCAAGGTAATTACTTCGATAGGTTCTTCAGTAGAATGAACAGTTTAAATGCTACAAACAGAAGACATTAAAATGCATACATATAGCTGGTATAATCCCCACAGAAAAGAATTAAATGAAATGCGGTTGTCTGGAGCAGCCAGGACTCATCCAATATCATAACCTGACCTCACTCATGATCTCTTGACTGAATGCAATTAAATCCTAAAGTAATGTTCCAGTGTTGTCATTGCTTATCAATGGGGATGAGTATAAAAGCAATGTTGAATAAATGTATCTGCAAATTGTGCACTTAATGTAGTTAAATTCATTCTCAGCATCCTAAACAGCTGTCATAAAGGAAGTCTTAAAGAAAAGTTGAGGACTGGAAATTATATTGTGCCATAAAAATAACACAAAAAAGTGCACCATCAGTATATGAAAGATTGTATTGGTTTTTGTGTTTCTCAAATGTACTACAGTGATCACCCTCAGTATAATGCGTAGATCAATTAAGGTCTAATGTTAAGTCACGGGAGACAATATTAAGCAAATTTAATCAGTAAATAGCATTAAGAACATGTAGCTTATTTCACAATTCAGGATTTATGTGACTTAGTGTAATATAAATGAATCAAATGTGCTGTACAAAAATGTAAATCAAGCTTGAATGGATGTCTATTGTACAGAGGGCAGATTTTCTGCATTTATATTGTTCAGTTTTATGTATTCATTTTTTTATTTTATTTTTACTATATATCTATTTATTGAATTTTTGCCTGTGTTGTGGTGTACTGTGGTGAAACCAAAGAAAAATATTCGGCAGGACAATACATTTTTATTCTATTATATTCTATATTCTATTCTATAATTTGTTATAATAACATTTATTATTTTGTTTTCAAGGCATCACAAATCCATCCATTATCTGTAACCGCTTATCCAATTTTAGGGTCGCGGGGGGTCCAGAGCCTACCTGGAATCATCGGGCGCAAGGCGGGAATACACCCTGGAGGGGACGGCATCACAAATCAATTAATAAAAAAATAACATTTTTCTGAACCATAAGTCCTGGGAAGAATTCTAACAATATATATGACCTATTGTATTGAAGTGAAAAACACACAAAGACTAAAACAATACACATTCATGAATTCTGATGAGAAGGAAGTTCTCATCATATACAGTTGCAAATAATACACTACATGCTAATTTTACATCACAGTTGCCCTTTAAATATCATCCTAAAGCACCACTCTGTTATATCCACTTTTAAGTAGAGACCAAAGTAGAGACAAAAAGGACGCCCAACACTGCAGAATTAACTCTAGAACATCCATCCAGCATCACTAGTCGACAAACTGTTGCTAGGTTACCCTCCAAGCAGAACAGAGGGCCAACCTTTTTTAAAATGGCGAGAAATGTGCATCTGTATTTTAAAAGGGTTAAAGTTCACTATGCAGCTGTGGCAGCCTCGAAAAAGCAATGAATAGCTAATGTTCTCAGGGGGAGAGAGAGAGAGAGAGAGAGAGAGAGAGAGAGAGAGAGAGAGTTGGTGTGCAGATATTCTGTGTAGGCAGTGAGAAAATGCTGTACTCAAGTACACACATATGGGTGTTATTTTTAGCACTGTTTAGATTGCCGGTCACATACTATGTCGTCATGCAATGGTTGGCCATAACAGGTGAAATTACACTGCAGCGTCATATCCACAGCTCATGGACACATGCCATGGAGGACAAAGACTACCTCCCAGATTTACTTCTCACATCTTAAATTCTCCATTAACATATACATAACACAAACACTGTGAGTAATCATTCAAGTGAGTTGCTGTGTAGCATGTGCAAAGAAAAGATCAAAAGAAAAAACCTATGTTAGTTAATTTTTTCTTTAATGTTGTTAAATTTTAATGAGTGAAAGAATTAATAAGTGATAAATAACTGTAAAATACAAGCAAAATAAGCCAGTGGATCCAGATATATGTATGTACCTAAATTCCACATTCAACACATTCTACATGCGACAGTTCCTCCTGAATACTGATGAGCATCCTGAAGAAATGAATAGTGCTACCTTTAAAAATAGCACCCTTTTTTCAGCTGCATTTAAAAAAAAGCTTTCATGAAGGCTGTTCTCATTTATTCTCAGACCGTGCGATATTGCATAATCCAACGATCAAGTCAGGCTCACACTGAGTTGCCTGCTTTTGCAGGTTTATATTCTATCGGCATTGAATCAGCTATTCAAGTCCTTCATGAGTCAAGATTCAGACAGAGAGGAAAAAAACACTGCAGTGCTTGGGTATAGAAAATGTTTTTTTATTTTATTTTTTTTACATTTGTTACAGGGGAAAAATTAGATTTTCCCCATGATTCACTTTAAACAGCATATTTTACACTGAATATGAAGGCAACATTCAAGAATAAGAATTAAAAATATTCATATTTTTATAGAATTCAGATATTTGTTTGCGCGATGGAAACTGGTCTAATGTTTTTACAAAGCCCAACTCTCAGTAAATGAGTAAAAAACAAACAGTCTCTGTCCAGTATTCTAGGCTTCTGTCTGCTAATGGCAGATACGGCATCTGGAGGATTTCAGACAACAAACAGACTTCAGAACATTGAAAAACATGAACTAAAATGAGGATATTGCTCTATTGCTGCTACCAGTCTTATGCATTCATATTTTTTTGAACGCTGAACAGCTCACTGAGCTCACAATTACGGCATGCCGCGTTACATTTAAAACTACACACTGAGCTGCAGCATACATGGAAATTATTGATGTCATAGTAATGGAAGTACAGATTTCTCCATTCATTAAGATAAATCCATGTTGTGGTACTAAACTGCTGCATAAGTTAATGTTGTCTAAACAAAATGTTCATATACAGTATACTTTGTCACTGTCAGCATAATATATAATAATGATGTGTTTGAAGTGTTAATAACATATTCTGATATGAACATATTCATAATATTCGCATAATATGAAGTGTTTAAACATATTCTCAATCTCAAAATTGGTATACACCATTGTTAGTGAGTGTGGTATATGATAATACATGTTTTTTTGGGAGTAGCAATGATTTTGGACTGGTGATGGATGGGAGGATAGGAGTTAAATTGAAAAAGAATAGCAGCCTTTTATTTGAGTGAAAAAAAAATGAACATGAACCAGTTCATTTTTGGAACTGTGAACTACATTTTTATTTTTAATTTGAACTACGAACAGACACTAGTTCTTTTACAATTAGTATGAACCGTACTTTGAGCTAGTTCATTTTAAATGTGAAGAGACACACCACTGGCTGCTACATAGGTTGATAATATTGACTTATTTTTGCTTTTTCTGATCACTTAAGGTGGAAATGTGTCCAAATTCGGGAGATAGCCAACTGCATTACTGGAAGTGCTACAAAGTTAAATAACAAATGAGTTTTTGTGGTTATTCTAACACTGAGGTTTAACTTGTCTGTAAGTTTTTATTCTGGCACGTACAAACAACAGTCTTTTTTTTCCCTCAAAAATACTGTTCTACCTTAAAAGATGTAGAATTTCTGAACATAAACAAACCAGAGGGAACTGTGTTTCCCTACAATTGTAGACATTCCCTTAGACTTGTTTAGCATACTAAAGATTATCCACTAGAGAAATATTAAGCGCTAGTACTCAAATAGATTTTGATAAATTGCTATTATTGTCATTGTAGAATATACACTAGTGCTCTACACTAATGTGTGAGCATACACACACCCAATGTAATTGGCAGCCATCCAGAGTGCCCTGGGAACCTTTGAGGGTTAGGTGCCTTGCAGTGTTATAGATTTGCCGTATTATCCACCTTGAGCTGTGGTTGCTCTGGAATTCAGTCTGGCACTACTGGACTATCTGCACCATACTATAGCCCATAATGGAAAATATGTCCCACCAGGCCTCATTATCATCACAATGCAGCCTAAATTTAAACAGAGCATTATGCAGCATTCTCAGTGGCTAGGCCAGCTTGCTTACATTTGTGTATGTTAGATAACGAGTAAGCAAATGATGTCAGCGTAAACAGCTGAGAGAGTGAAGTGTAATCATATACAGTCTGTGAACTGGCAAAGGCTTTATTCAGATTATGTAAGCTTCTCACCATGGAGCAAAGCTTTTATCTGTGCCCCAACCACTGCTTTTACTGTGACTCTACATTTCATCTGTTTGCCTTTTGCTGTAAAAGAGCAGCAGTCAATCAATGTGTGTGGAACAGTGACACAATGGAAGAGGCCAATCACTGTCATGGAGGTATTACTCAGACAAGAAATAACACAGGGTGAGGTGAGTGGAGGAGAGAAGGGAAGAGATTTCATGGTCATGTGCATACCTTACTGAGGGCATCTGTCATGAATCAAGAATTGTCTGAGATTCTTCCCTCACTTACACGACTCTGTTAAGAAGACGAGAAATTCCTGTCACACTGATTGAGGAATAGATTACTGTCCTATCTGGTTCATCCAGCCCTTCTAATTTCATTCAGATGCCCATTGAGCACATGTCAGTAATGCAGCGGAAAATACTGAAAGGATGATTCACGGTATCTATTTTGCTCATTCAGGGAACGTCCCCATCGAGTCAAAATGTCATAGCCACTTTCAGATTTAAGATTGAACTAAAGATTGGATTCATTTCCCAGTCACTCTCTTTCAGATATATCCATCAGCAAATCAATTTTGCTATGCTGATAGCAAATCGGCAGAGGAGGTTCTTGGAGTTTAATGGTGGGTTGGGGAGGGAATATTATTAGACGCATTTGTGCACAGCGAAATGATTTCCATTCTGTATGTGCTCTGAGAACCATCTGTCCTAGCACATCTTATTTGTGCATCTCAATTTTTAGCTTAATAACCTAGCACAGGTTTAATCACAGGAGGCTAAAATTTAAAGCTTGGCATGTTTAAATGTCAGTCCTGATATAGCCTGCACTCGCTAGTTAAACATTAATAATGCAAAAGTGACTATATTAAATTAAACAACTCTAAACTTATAACCTTACAGCGCCTTCCTGGATATTAAATTTAAACAATTTATCTGTCCATAAGTCTGTAGACACCTGCTCAAGCAACATTATTCTAAAATCAGTGGTATTTTATAATAGAATTAGCTTTTCCATTACTAGAGTAACGTCCTCTTCTCTACTAAAATACTTTATTTTTGGAGCTGTGAGGGTTTGTTTGAATTCAATCACAAGAGCATTAATGTAGTGTGTTACTGATGTTGGATTATTGTCTGCGGGCTGTTTTAACACAGTTTTGCTACTCCACAGCCCTTGCTGTTTGGCTTTATACTTCTTGGAGACTTGGCTATTGGGCATGGTCTGGGCTTGATATCGATATCGATATTTTCTAGTTGCAATTAAATGCCATTGCTTACAATGGGTGCACATTAAAGTAGCGGAAATCACTAATTAGAAGCGATGACTGGATACTTTTGGACACACAGTGTACATGATACTGATCACCAGTGTGTAATGCGGAATGCAATCAACAAAAGCTGATAAAAGCAAAGATGAGGCCAGAGAACAAGACACACAAAAGGAATTAATCCTCAAGGACAAATGTGGCAAAAGGCAAAGAACACGTCATTAAAGACTGCTTTCTGAAAATGTGACACTCTACATGTCAGTGATTTTTTTAATTAGATGGATAACCACCATGTTAGGAGAAAGCAACACTAAAGCAAGAGCTTTCCTTAGATCTACATTCATGATGTTGTCTTTGTAGCTACTCTCCTGCAGGATGTTTTGTTTCCTGTCTAATACTTCGTAAACCCTCACCCAGGTCATTAAGGCCAAACCAATCACAGAATCACTAAAAGAGCTGACAAAATCAAGCCTTTCCACTTCAATTACTTCCTGCTCACAAAGCAGAGAGCCAAAAACTAAGCAAGCACTTGCAGGAAAAGTCAGGTTTTGCATGTCAGCTCAGTACTTCCCTGATCCAGCACTCAAATCCTACACAGCTCTGGCATGTCACGCAAACCACAGCAGTGAGAGAAACCGTATCACACTGATACATACACTCCTAAGGGTCTAAATGTCTTTGAAGTGATGCCATAGAATAATCACGTTTGATTTCATATAGAACCTTTTTAATAATATTTATTTTATAAACCATGTTTCTAAATGTGATTTTTTTAGACAAAAGAATCTCAGATTTTAAGCACCCCATATATGAGGTGAAGGTTCCTAGAATCATAACTAAGGAATATTTTTGGAAATGCAATTTAAACATGGCTTTCAGTCTTAAATGTGCCAAAGGTACTTTGGTTGATTCCAGAAAATAACAAAATTCAAAGAACCATTCAAATGTTTAATGTGTGAGAGTGAAAATCTTATTTAACCTTCATCAAACTGTTGACTGAATGTTATCAGAAAGTCTAAATGTAATGGCTCTCGGGAGAGCCCTTATATCTGTAAAACCTTTTGGCCCCTTTTCTAGTGTATACTGCAGAATGTAGGAAAATGTGAATTCAGTTGATTCGTTTGGTGATGTTCTCAGAGGTTTACTCGGAGTGAATGTGAGGTCCACAAGGCCCCAAAGGTACACTTGTGAAAATGCCAGGCTCTTGTTTCAGCATAATTTGATTTACCATGTGAGCATGGCACACAGTTGTAGAAAAGATGCTTTCCCAGAGGTCTTACAGTCAATTAATTGTTGATGCGGGGATGTGGATTATGGGGTTTAATTCTGTAGGCTCATTAAAAATGCTACTCACCAGGAATATAAATGCCAGATGGCCCAAAGGGAGTGATGAAATATTACACATGGACACCAGGTGAATTCACATTCATCTAGGATTGTACTAAAAAAACAAGTTAATAATCAGTGTTAATGGATTTATTAATTAAAATGGGGATTTTTAATATAGGCCACTAGATTTGAGGTATGAGATACAAATACAGTAAACACAAATCTAGATAACAGCATGCTTATTTAAAATGGGTCTCGTTGCACAATTGAAATTTTGCATCCATTTAATTCTCATAAACAGAAAATTCCACTATGCTGTTGTACAATATATTCACTAACGCATTTCTGATATGCCAAGTCCTTAACTCTGCCCTGCAGCTGCAATCCACTGGCTTTGGGTTAGCTCTCTATAGGCATGCCCTGGTCTTTATACCTTTGTGACCTTGAAAGAGAAGATACATTTTTAAAGCTTATCGCTCCACTGCTTCCTTCTCTTCTGTCCAGTCACATGGTCCTGTACATGGCCACTATCTGGCATTGAGGAGAGTTCAGTTATCATGTGGCTGTCACTGATGAAGCAATACATTTCTAAACACAACCTGCATATCCAACACACCTAATGATTTGTTTCATGATGTTGTGATGTCTTTTATGGTGCTGAGTGGGACAAAGGGTGGGTCTGCTTCAATGCCTTTATTTATTTATTTGCTGTTCAATTCACAGAAGACATACTACGTATAAGACCTGGGTAAATTGAAAGAACAGAGCATAAAGTGACACTCTTGAGCGACCCTTGTAACAACTCTTGTTCAACATAAAAGTCACTAATTAATCAGCTCAAATACAGATTTTCTAGAACAGTGGCTCTTGAGTGTGAAGCCACAGTTTACACAGGCTTCTCTCTAAAGAGACCAGTCTCTGTCTTCGTGACAGATGTATTTAACAAGACATACAAAATGCATTATTTGTTAATAGCTAATGGAATATTGGCCTCTTGCAATATCAATGTCACAGAAGACTGCAGCATACCTTCTAAATATTTTTTTAAATATAGATTTCATATAACTCAATGGGCATAAACAATGCAGGCTGATCTTTAACTATTATTTACTACTACATTTAAAAAAAAAGATAAGGCATCTGCTATATGGTATTTATATTCATATTGGGCCAATAGTAGCAAAAAAAATGCTGGATTAGATACTGAATTAATATCAGAAAAAGTCAAAAAATCTTGTAATAAATATAAACTTACACATAACTCACTCTATGAAATCTGATGCGGTTAGCAGTTTATTTCATCCTGTGCTGTAGTAGAAAGTCATTATAAAGGCCCAATAAATAATTATCGACATGGAATGATACTTCAACCGATAATAGGCTGACATATTTGGTACATAGCCTGTATGGTTGCTCAAGATTTACTGTTACTCCAAGTCTCAGCATCTCAGTGTGTGTGTGTGTAGGGCTCTGCAGCAGTGCTTTTTCAAATGCCTGGCAGGTCAGAAAGGGATTTGGATCTGAAACCAGAGGGCTGCCTTCTCTAATGCCAAAATGCTGCTTTTTCACTCCTGGACACTTTAAAGGGAAATCACTTGTTTAAACCATTAAACTGTAGAGCTTCACAATAACAGGTGTGTAGCTTTATGTAGCATGTCCTGGAAGTGTGTGGGCTTAATAACCGCTGTTGTTTTAAAAGTCGCAGGTTTCTATTCTGTAGAAACTCTTTTTCATTTTACACTCTCTTGGTATTCTGAATGTTGTGGCATGCAATATGATGATGTGAAAAACACAAATAGAATTATATGTAACTAATCAAATTATATTTTAAGCAATTTTATTAATCAGACATAATTCCAGTGTAAGAATTATGTCATGACTTTGTTGAGTTGTGTCATGCTCCTGTCATTTCAGCTGTTTGAAAAGCATATAAAATTTTAATGTTATAGCAATTAAACTAGCTAAATACATTAATATTAAATGGACAATTTATTCCTTCTATAATCTAGAGATTATAATAACAATAAGTGTTAAATAAGTGTTCATTTTTCATTTCAGTGCAGTAAAGAAAGCTGTCCTTTTATGTGGGTTAAATTGCTTATCACAGACAATCACTAACACACTGAATGTTTCTAGATAAAGCTTGTATAGTTCAGCTGACCAGTATGACTGGTAAGATAAAGCAGGCTGTATGACTGTCACCTGCCTCTGAATTAAGAGAAATCCCTGACAGCATTAGGGCCCAGGAGTAACTCTGCCAGGGTCAGCCTTAAAATAAAACAGAGCAAAAGCCCTCGAAGATGGGCTGCTGGGGCACAAGCCGGGAAACAACAGATGGAGAGAGATTTTGGTGGCAGGGGTTCAGCATGTGTGCTGACGAGCCTCATCCACTCATCTGTAGAGGAGACTATGGCTGCATGTTCTTCAACCACAGCACAGCAAAAAATAGCCCCTAATTCATCCTGAAGTGGAGAGGCTGAGGCTGAATCACGATTAGACAGCACACATGTAGGAGCAGCACACGCCTGGGGATTTGGTCCGACCGGACATAATTCCCACCTTTAGAGATGTGAAGGCACTTTTTGAAAAGTGTAAGCCAGGTTTACAAGCCAAGAGGAAGGCCATTTAAAATCCAGTGTCTATATTTGTCATGAAAAAAAATGCCTTCTATTCATATGTGTACAAAGCTGAGATCTGAAAGTCATCGAATATGATTAGATTAAGCTGCATGTTTTTTGTGGATAACTGTATTAGGTAGAAAGCAGTGGTTCTAAAGCAAAGCTTTAAAAATAAGTTGTCTATGTAAAAGAGAATTCGCCCACAGGCCATCAGTTAAATCTTTAAAAACTCATACGTGTGAGAATGATGGATTTAAACAATCTCTTAATTACTTAAAAGTGGCTGCAATGAAACTTCTTTGTATTAATTTAGTACATGAATCTACAAATAATGTTAGTCTCTAACTACACCTACAGCCCTCTGCACACATTGAAAACACCCTGTGATTTATGATGTAAGAAACCTTAGCTGTCTAATCCACACATTGGAGACTGCAGTTTAAACCAGAAATGCACATTCATAATTCAGACTGCTTATTTCACTCATATTTCCATAAACAACTCCACACAGACATGTTAACAAGGTTAAAAACTTTCCCTGGAGCCCTGGAGGGGGTCTATAAACTAGAGCAAATCCACTACATATGGACTTTCAAAATGTACAGGATGGGGTTTTCCTAGTCTGTAAAGATACTCACTGCTGTAGGAAATCGTGGGCTTGTTTACAACAGCTGGGTATTTTCTTCATTTTGGCTGGAGTGTTCCTTTAAGGAGTGAGGATGGACAGGGCGTAAATAGAGACATGAATACTCCAGTGTTATCTTTTTTTTACACAGAACATAACGAAGTAGCCTGCCATCTTCCACCCACTCTGGAAAGCGCGTTGGGGAAGCACTTCATTATGTTCATGTCTGAATGATTCCAGCCGTGTAAGGACAGAAAACGATGAATATTTGAGCAGATTTCACATGACGAGGGGCTGCTGGATCTAGATAACGCTCACAGCCGCCGGAGTCCTCTCAGTTTCCTCCTGACTCTTTAATAATGGATATTTCTCTATCCGAGATCTGACAGCACCAATTACCTTCCATAGAGAACAGCAAGTGCACCATGTTTCTCTCCGCTCACCGCAGCTCCGCAGCGCCGCCCTCGGGACACGCTTGGGACTGTAACAACAAACAGCCATATGAAACTGACGCTACGCAGAATGAGAGTAAACGTGTTTGATGGGAGTTAAATTAGAGGACTTTATACCCAATTAGTTCTTAATTTCAAGAACGACTACATCATTAAAAACCGAAACCCGACTTATTCTTGTCTATAGGCTTATCACTGTCTCAGACGCTACAGCTGTAGAATCAATGACGGTTATTTGTCCACTCCCTCCATTTCGCACGAGGTCAACGTTCAACAAAGCCATGACAGAAAGAACTACAGCACGCTTCATAAAATACACATACTGTATAAACTACAGAGAACGTTTACTGCCAAAACAGCGTTTAAAAAAGCTCTAGTGCCTGCTCTTTTAAGTGGTATTTCAGCCTGTTTTTTCTCATATCTCTCATTAGGTCACGCAGTGAGTGGAAACGCAGCGGTTTTAAAGCAGGATGTGGGGGAACCACTGGGGTCTAATGACTGCCTTCCAACTCTCAAAAGACTTTTCCACTATATTCTGTGTTCCGTTTGCTGTGACAGTTTCTACTTAAGTTTATACAGATTGTAACATATTTATGTAGACCAATATAATTGGACTGCATATTTAGATCATCCCTGATGTTTTCTAAGTGCTGTAGTCGCATTCAACACAAACAAATGCTGGATATTGGGACAAATATTTTAAAATGCTCACAACATGCCAAATTAAAATGACTGTTTGATTTTAACTACATTTGTTTTTGCTCCTGGGAGGCAGTCTTATTCTCACTATGACTGATCGGATAGAGCAATGAGGACGGCAGCAGTTCTGGAGGGTGGTTGAAGTGTTGCTGCACAGGAAGTTGATGAGCAAACCTAAGGTTGCAGAGACATGGACGTCAGTTATCATTTACTACTTGTCTTTCTACTAGCTGGCTTGTGCTCATTTGGTAAGAAATCCACTAATATATATATCTTTGTAAGATAACTTCCAATGTTCTGTATTTTTTATAAAGGGGTAAAATCTGCCATGGCCTTGTTTGTATATTTCTATTTCTATTTATTTTTTTGTCTCGCATTATGTTTATCAAAGTCAATGATCTTAAACAATTTACAGAAATTGTCTTTGATGTGTTTAACTACTGAATATTAATCATGTTGTTGTTCTCTTTTTATTATTGTTTGGTTTAGTGTGATGCACATTGTAGTTCTAAGATTACAGACTAGCCCATCTGCTCTGCATACATTTTTATCACCGTTTCATACTGCTCTTCAGTGGTCAGGACCCCCATAGCACAACCACAAACAGGCATTATATGGTTTTGTGTGTGTGTGAATGGATCAGACACTGCAGTGCTGCTGATGTATTTATACACAGTGCCTAGTTATTGCCCCCCACATGTAACTTGTTGGTCCATCTTGTTGATGTAAAGTCAGAGACAGTAGCTGATCTGTTGCTGCACAGTTTGTGTTGGTCATCCATTAATCCTCCATAGGACGCTGCCACAGGATGCTGTTGGCTGGATATTTTTGGTTGGTGGACTATTCTGAGTCCAGCAGTGACAATGAGGTCTTTAAAAATTGCAGTAGCACTGCTATGTCTGAACCAATCATACCAGTGCAACACACCACCACCATGCCAGTGTCAGGGCTGCATTGAGAATGAGGTATTGTCCAAATACTGCCATTTGGTGGTCCTGTGGGAGTCTTGACCATTGAATAAATTGGTGAAATGAGGCCAAAATGTTTGCATATCAGTAAAAATATTGCTGTCAGTATCTGTTTAATAACAAAGTGTATTTATAGAAGCAGAGCTGAGAAAACGGACAGTTTATGTAGAAACCAGGAGGCCATTGTAAGGTTTTGGCTGATTTATGTATTTATGATGTTGTCCTTCATTGTTAAATGTACATTACCATTACAGCTATAGTCATGTGAGTACATTAGGACACACCACAAAATATGGACATTTTAGCTTCATTTGAACGGTTTTGAGTGATGTACATTTCATTATGTGGTCATTATATTTTACATCTTTTCTTAATAAGTAATTCTTTCCGTTTCATTTGTTTAGTTATGTAAGTGCCATCTCTCAAAACTGTTCAAATGAAGCTCAAATGTCCAAATGTTTAAATATGTTCAAAAAGACAAAGATTTTTTAATGGGGCGTCCTAACTTTTTCATGTGACTGTATATCTTTTAAAAATGTAAATATATTCCAAATATTATAGTGTTAAACTGTAACTGTAGTTTAGATTAGTTAGATTAGTGGAGATCTTTGCATTTGTGTGATGACGCCTGTTTTATCTTTTCCAGAACAGTGGTCAGTTAATGCCTTTGTGAGGGGGCCAATTCCTGGTAAACCCCAAAATGTCAGCAAGAATGACACAGGAGTCAAAAAGGCTGTGCAAACTGCAACATACACTTTCAACAACCAGTCCAATGATGCCTATTTTTTCAAGTCCTCTTCTATTGATGATGCCCAAAAACAGGTACAGTACACCCTGCCATTGAATTAATTAATTTGTTCATTATCTGTAACCACTTACCCAGTTCAGGGTCTCGGTGTGTCCGGAGCCTACCCGGAATAATTGGCCGCAAGGCAGGAACACACCCTGGAGGGGGCGCCAGTCCTTCACAGTGCAACACACAAATCTACCTACCAACGTGTGATTTGAACCATGGGAGGAAACCCACGCGGACAACACACCTCCTCACAGGCAGTCACCCGGAGTGGGACTTGAACCGACAACCTCCAGGTCCCTGGAGCTGTGTTACTGTGACATTACGTACCGTGCCACCGTGCCGCCATTGTCATTGATTTAACAAGTAATCCAGGGTCTTATAGGATCTTAAAGGATATTATCTTAAAGGATAATTCTACATAATGTTCAGCTGTTGTGACGAAAATAAATTGACTGTTTTGATATCACAAATGGGTGACCTATCCTCCTCTGGTCAATCTACTGGTCATAATAGTTAGGAGTCCATGAAAACTTCAGTGTCGGGTGGGTAGATCCAAGGCAATTGGTGGTGGCTGGAGCGTCAATCAGTCATTCATCAATGTCCAGCCGGACAGGTGGGCGGACGTTTACTCAGAAAAAGGTAGAGGGATGGAGTTAGTTTTTTCTGTTTCGGTATATGTAAACATTTCCAGAGTGTGGCTAATGACTCCGGCAGAACCGACTATGACAGCTTTAACTAAATGAACAGAACCAGAAGGACACAGACGGGAACATCATGAAACACTAGCATCCCTCCGATCCACTGCGAACAAACCTGAGTGATCGCATGAAGCGGTGGGACGACAGCAGCGTCTAAGTTTACTATAATTCCGTGTCCATGGACCCCTGGATCTGCCGCCTTATCTATGGGGGAGCATTAACTACCAAAAGATGAACTAAACAAATGAGTTATTAGCCTAGATTTGAAGATTGTGACTGTGTCTGAGTCCCAAACGTTTTCTAGAAGATCATTCTAGAGTTGGGGGGCTTTTTAAGAAAAAGCTCTTCCCCCAGCTGAGGCCTTCTGAATTCTGGGAACTATCAGAAATCCAGTATTCTGTGATCTGAGTAAATGTGGAAGCTCATAATAGGTAATAGTATCTTGAAAGGTATTTAGGACCGAGCCCATGTAGAGCTTTATACGTTAATAACAGAATTTTGTAATCGATACAGAATTTAACAGGCAGCCAAAGAAGTGATGACAGAACTGGGCTGATATGTTCAAATTTTCTAGATTTGGTGAGGACCCTGGCTGCAGCATTTTGAACTAGTTGTTTACTTAAATTTCTGCTGGTGTATCCTGACAGTAGTGCTTTACAATAGTCAAGCCTTGAAGTAATAAAGGCATATACTAATGTTTCTGTGTCCTGCAGAGATAAGGCATTTCTAATCTTAGCGATGTTGCGAAGATGTAAAAAAGACGTCCTAGTGATACTGCCTATGTGTTGATCGAATGATAAATCCAGGTCACTTATGATGGCAACATTTTTTGCTGCTGAACCGGGTTTAACTGGAAAGACAGCAAGATTTAAAATTAAATCTGATAATTTTTTTCTGGCCACTTTTGGACCCAGAAGCAGAACCTCTGTTTTATTAATGTTTAGAAGGAGGAAGTTACGCAACATCCAGACTTTCACATCTTTTACACAGTCCTCTATTTTCTTTAATCTATGTTTGTAATCAGGCTAGGCTGATATATACAATTGATTGTCGTCTGTGTAACAGTGAAAGTCAATTTCATTGGTTTGTTATAGCTGTGCCTAGCGGTAACATGTATAATTTAAATAATAACGGTCCTAAAATAGTCTTACTTCAGAATAATTGGAAGATAGATCATTTACTTTTACAAACTGACAACATAAGTCATGATTAAGTAAGATTTGAACCATAATAAGGCTGTCCCTGTGATTCAAACCATATTATCTAAACTTTCTAGGTGAATATTGTGGTCTGTCTTATCGAAAGCTGCGCTGAGGTCAAGAAGCACCAACAGGGATACGTAGCCTTGATCAGAGGCAAGAAGAAGATCGTTTGTTATCTTGACTAGAGCTGTCTCAGAGCTATGATGGGGCCTGAATCCAGATTGGAATTTTTCATATCTGTGATTTTTATGTAGATATTAACTAAGTTGTTGGGCCTCAGCTCAACATATATTTTGGATATAAATGGTAGTTTAAAAATAGGCCTGTAATTAGACAATGTGCTAGCATCAAAATTTGGTTTCTTGATCAAGGTTTAGTAACTGCTAGTTTAAAAGTTTTGGGTACATGGCCCAGGCCAAGGGATGAGTTTACTAAAGTTAAACGAGGATTGATAATAGCTGGTAGTACTACTTTAAATAATTTTGTGGGAATTGGTGATAATCTTCTCTAGCTCTAACTAGAGGGAGTGGGTAAAAGGTTTCAAGTCTTTCTTTTACAATTATGTTATGTTTTATATCAGCCACATCAGATGACAGCCAGGTCGGATTTAATACTGTGGGTTGAGTTTGTTTGTCTAATATTTTCAATTTTATTTTTGTGATATAACATGGTGTATCATACAGAAGCATACTAACTAAAGTGTGATTGTTAGGAACCATGGTCTACAGTAAAAAATACAGTTTATTTGCTTTACAAAATGATCAATAAGCCTGAGGGTTTTTTTGTATGCAGTGATTATACTCAATTTGTGCTATATTAATTAGTTTTGCCTTAAAACACCACACTTTTTTTTAAATATGTTGAAGAACATATCTTCTAACCCATATCTTGTACATTAGACAGCTTATTCATGAACTCACATTATTTCATGCTAATAATATATACTGTGGGATGTTGTTATTCAAAAGGCACGTTTACATATAGTTAAACCACTGTTAAACTCTAGCTGATTGTTTGCATCTTAACCATTTGTAAATGCACATTATTTGAAAAAAATAATGTCATTTCCCTTTAATGGGGGAAAATGTTTAGTGCCAACACTGAAAGCTAAAAACTTATTCTGAAATCTTAAAGGTATTCTGGAGGACCTCCCTAGTTTCTTTGCCATTGTAACAGTGTGTTCAGTGGATTAATAATAGTACACACTGAGGTAGAGAGTTCAGTGTGGTTGGATATTAAGGGCAGGAAGCCCTTAAACTGTGTGACTGGGCCTTTTACTTGGTCTCTAAAGTCCATACTGACACTGACATACTGTGCAACAATGACTTATGGAAAGCAGGGTAAAATGGGCATAACAAAGTATGCAGAGAATCAGGAGGACTCCAGTCTGTAACTGTAGAACTACAAAGTGCTCCTGTGTTTGCACATATTCACTCATTTTGAATTTGAGGCCTGCAACACGTTCCAAAAGACTTGGGACAGGGTTCAACAAAATACTGGGAAAGTTAAGGAATGCTCTGAAAACACCTGTTTGGGACATTCCACAGGTGAACAGGTTGAATCGGAACATGTGAGTGTCATGATTGGATATAAAGGGAGCATCCCCAAAGGGCTCAGTCGTTCACAAGCAAGGAGGTTCACCACTTTGTGAACAACTGTGTGAGCAAATTGTCCAACAGTTTAAGAACAACGTTTCTCAACGTACAACTGCGAGGAATTTAGGGATTCCATCATAGACAGTCCAGAGTATAACAAAAGATTCAGAGAATCTGGAAAAATCTCTGCAAGTAAGCGGCAAGACCGAAAACCAACATTGAATTCTCATGACCTTCGAATCTCATGTGGCACTGCGTTAAAAACCATTCTGTAACAGACATTACCACATAGGCTCAGGAACACTTCAGAAACCCATTGTCAGTGAACACAGTTTGTTGCTCCATCTACAAGTACAAGTTAAAACTCTACTATGCAAAGCGAAAGCCATATATCAACAACACCCAGAAACGTCGCCAGCTTCTCTAGGCCCGAGCTCATCTGAGCTGGACTGACTCGACGAGCTGGAAAAGTGTCCTGTGGTCTGACAAGTCCACATTTCAAATAGTTTTTGGCGTCGCCAAAAAGGAAAAGGACTGTCCGGATTGTTATCAGTGCAAAGTTCAAAAGCCAGCATCTCTGAGGGTATGGGGGTGTGTTAGTGCCCATGACATGGGTAACTTGCACGTCTGTGAAGGCACCATTAATGCTGAAATGTACATACAGATTTTGGAGCAACATATGCTGCCATCCAAGCAACGTCTTTTTCAGGGACATCCCTGCTTATTTCAGCAAGACAATGCCAAGCCACATTCTGCACGTGTTACAACAGCGTGGCTTTGTAGTAAAACAGTGCAGGTACTAGACTGGCCTGCCTGCAGTCCAGGCCTGTCTCCCATTGAAAATGTGTGGTGCATTATGAAGCGCAAAATATGACAATGAAGACCCCGGACTGTTGAGCAACTGAAGTTGTACATTAAGCAAGAATGGTAAAGAATTCCACCTACAAAGCTTCAACAATTAGTGTTCTCAGTTCCCAAATGCTTATTGAGTGTGGTTAAAAGGAAAGGTGATGTAACATAGGGGTAAACATGGCCCTGGCCCAACTTTTTTGGAATGTGTTGCAGGCCTCAAATTCAAAATGAGTGAATATTTGCAAAAAAACAGTAAAGTTTCTCTGTTTGAACATTAAATATCTTGACTTTGTAGTGTATTCAATTGAATACATGTGGAAAAGGATTGGCAAATCATCATATTGTTTATTTCATGTTTTACACAACTTCCCAACTTCATTGGAATTGTAGCTCATCAAGCTGCCTAAAATAATCTGAAAAACAATTCCTGTGCATACAGGACAGATTAAACCCAATATAATATAATATAATAAAATAATAATAATATAATATAATAAAAATATTTGCTTAATAAACATATTCAAAATGACATGAAATGCTAGCCTATGAAAATGCCTAGATTCCAGGATGTTTTGAATTCAGTAATGGAATTCCTTTTTCTTTACCAGATGACAAATATCTGGACAGGTGGCAACACTGTCCAGACCCGGAACCAGGTTGTGTCAAAAATCAGTACTAAATATACCATACTGTTGACAATATGCAACTTCTGTTCTGTTACAGATTGTTAAAGGTATTATGTATCTGCTGAAGGTTGAGATATCTCGGACTGTGTGCCAGAAGAGAGAGAGTGATGTCGACCTTGCGAAGTGTGCCTTCCAGCCTCATGGTTTGTTGCAGCAGGTAAAGTGCATGTTTGGCTCTGCCTACCTAAGGGTTAACATCACGAGGAGAGGTAAAGATCTGACAAAGACATTTACTGCAATTCGTTTCATTTCATTTCAATTTTATTCAGTAGTGCATTCTTTATCCAAAACAAGATTTAATAAATCTCGAATGAATATAATCCTTTAATTATTTATATACTAGCAAAGGAAATAGCAAGATTCCTTTTTATCTTTCAGACATTCCTCTGTAACTTTGAAGTGTGGGCCATACCATGGAAGAATATCATGAAGACCACATTTTCCCTCTGCCTTCCTTCAAAAAAGCATTAAGTTCCATATTCAGCAAAATAAATATTAATGTGAAATGGCATGGTATTCTAATTCAATATTGAGCTGGCACAGACAATAAATAGCATAGTGGCATTTGAAAGAGATGCAGGTAAACTTTCTTGTTCAGTGACTAGCTATCATTTCCCTCAGATCCAGCTTAGCACAGCTTCAGAATATCTAGTTTGCATAAAATTGTGTAGTGTAAATTATTCACATTCCTGCAAGAGAAGGGCTTGTGATGTGCTGAGGCACGAATATAACACTATAATAGATTGGGGAGGGGGTCTCTTTCTGGTCCAGTAGCTGTTCAGAGAAGTTACTTTTATTAGAACTAATCCCAGAGCACTGGAATTTCTTTTTGAAACTGCTTTCATGGTGAGCCTGATCTCATGTAGTCCCTGGCTGTAGCAGTACACAGCAGGTGAGTAGAGGTGGGAAAAGTCTGCATTGATGCCCAAAACAGCATAATTATGCATAGTTATTTATTTTTTTTAATTGGGAAAAAAAATTCTGTTAACATTGTAGATATACTACAACTCCAATCAAAACCCCCTTTTGTCTTATATTTCATTGCCGACAGCATAAACCCAAGATATCTCATGTTTTGTTGGATCAGCGTAATTTCATTTGTTAATATACATCCATTCTAAAAAGTGCAATAGTATTGGATTGTAGTTGTTGCATTATTTGTTTAAAACGTCTCCACACATTTTCACTTGGGGAAAGGTCAGGACTTTAGGTAGGACACTCCAGTACCCAGAATCTCTTCTTCCACAGACATGATTTTGTAGTGTGTACAGCATGTGGTTTTGCATTGCTCAAAAATTTATGGACCTCCCTGGAAAAGATGCTATCTTGGTGGCAGCATATGAACTTATTGTACTTTTCTCCCTTATTGCTTCCATCACAGAAGTATAAATTATCATTGCCAAGGAAACCAACACAACCCCATTACATGACACACACTGGCTCTGGACCTGCTGCGGATAACAGCCTGGACAGCCCTTTTCGACCTTGTTCCAAAACTGTCCATTTCTTATATGTCTGAATAGAATACACATTTCAATTACAATTGAGTGACGCATTGTATATTTTACATATACATATTGTAGGGCTTGACATGTTTGCTAAAGGACTCCCTTGCCCATATGGTTATATCAGCTATTGATTAATGATGGTTCTTAATGCAGTGTTATCTGAGGGCTTGAAGACCACAGGTGTTCAATTTTGGCTTGCGTTAGCTTTTCATGGACTTTGCTTTTGTACGAAATCATTCTTACAATCACCCGTTGACATCACCTGTTTGAAAAGAAATTATTATTATTTTATTATTATTATTATTATTCATTACTAGCTCTAAATTGCCCCGGCCCTACTTTTCTGGGATGTGTTGCAGGCCTAAAATGCAGGAATGGATGTACATTTACAAATGAAACGTGACCAGACAGTAAAGGAAATATCTTGAATTCACACTGTCTGCGATGAAAAATGACAAAAGTAGTAAGAAATACACAAATGAAGTTAGAATTTTCCATAGATTTAATTAATACTTATTGCATAGGCTGTTGTGAAGACAAATAAGAGACCAAAATTATAATCCATAAAGGACTGTATTGTAAATGCATTTTGTCATCCTGAATTCTAATTTGTGGGGCCTAGATATTCCCACCTCTACTTGTGAGTGAAGTATTTGCCTGTTTTTATATGAATATTTTTTTACCCATGCTATGCTATACTTGCCATGAAATGTGCATGACAGAAGTACCACATATTAGACCCACAATATTATCGCTGCTTATCAATACCATTTCCAGTGCTAGAAAACGTCTTTGCTAATGAAAGCTCAGAGAGGCTTTTTTAAATCTTAACATGCGCTAAGATCATGCTTGGATTTCATTAAACACATGAAAAACCCAACCACAAGTGCTTCCTTGGTCTCTCGGTCAATTAAAACAGTTAAGGTTATTGGGTGGGTATCAGATGTCTGTTTATACCAATGATAAAAATGTCTAAATAGTATCCAAATAAAGCAGGACAGGAGACAACATTACTGGAGGTGCAAATAATCTTCGAAACTCTCAGTGAACCAGTGTAACAACAAAATATTTGCCGGACACAATGTGAAGTTAAAACTACAAAAATGTTCTTTAAACAAAAAAAAAAGCTTGTGGATAATAATCGTAGAAATAAAACTGTGAATGTTAGTGTTCCCAAGCAACATTATGGCACTGCCTGTAGAAGTCACAACTTCACAAGTCACCACCAGCTTTGATATTTCTGTCACTGTGTGCTGAAGAAACAGCAGTTCTATTTTAAGGGCTGGATGACAGTTCAGGGCAAATTAAACAATCACCTTCAGTCACAAGGAGGAAACAAATATAGAAATGCCAACTCTTAAATGAAGCAACCTAGCATGTTCTCCAGATGTGCTAATAATACACCACACAGCCTAAAAAAGAAACAATTAAATGTGAAGTCACATACACACAGGAGAGCAGAATCAAAGTTCAAGCAGAAGTTAGAAAGAAAAATGGAAACTGTGTCAAATGTAGGAACATTTTTGAAGGATCTGTGTTGTTCACTTAAGATGGGAATATATGGGAGAGGTTGCTGTGTGCTCCAGTTAATGTGCCAGAAGTGTTAATTGCTTCTTATCTGGAGGTGGTGTAAAAATGACACAGGAAAAGTGGCCCCAAGAAACGCCACTCTGTGACCATTCGGCCACTTGTTTAACTTAGCAGGAGCACTGTTTCACACTTTGCTCAGATCCAGCTTACACAGGTAAGGAGAGCGAAAGGAGCCCAAGTAGAGATGGCCATTGTGCTCATGAGCTTCACTGATATGGGCGGCCACCATGCCGTGTGGGTCGTGGAAACTCCGCACACAGGTTCCTCCATCCTTCAGCTCCACCACCAGACTATAGCGAGGCACAAACTTCATCAGCATGTCCTGGCTGAATAGCTGAAAGCACACAAACATGCCCAAGATGAGCAAAGCAAAGCATAGTACACCCCTGCCTAATGCAAATGTTAGAATTACCAACCAAAATTAAGGTGGATCACTGAGAATAAGTGGGCTGTAATTATTAAATTACCTGCTAGGGAAGAAGATATAGAGAGACATTTTTTAATTTTATAAATTATTTTTTGACCGAACTAAACAAACCAACAAAACTTTGCCCTACAAGAGTGAAAAAGGAACTTGCTTTCCACTGGAACCAAACCAAAGCATGTCATCATAAACTGATGTAAATGTAAGGAGCACAGCAGCAGTTTTGTCACAAATGCACTTTATTTTTAAGCCTAAAGATTGGGGCATGCTGTGTGACTGGATATTTATGGTTTGTTATTTTGGGTTCATCACAGCTTCAAAATAGAGTAATCATGAGACAATGTCAGACCAGAACTCAGATTTATACTGGTGTCTTATTCCTATTTTGGCATAGTTTTGACAACAGGCCTTGCGTGATCATTACCTAATTTCCTGAGTACAGTTTCCACATTAGTTAGCTTACTAAAACGTTTATGTTGAAACAAACAGATTGGGACATGCAAGCATCTACTGGAATTAGGCAATTGTGGTCAAACCACATCAATTAGAAAGGTTTAAGATATATACATTTATTAATTTGCAAAATATATTCCAATTAACTATTCATTGGAATTATACATAAGGAAAATATCTGCACATAATATTTCATCATATGCCAATAACATTTTTTTTTTATTGCCCACGCCTACTTCAACACACATCACAGTACGTACCTTAAATATAAGCTTCTTAATCCAGGGCCTTTGGGAAAGGAAGTCAAGCATGGAAAAACCCGGATTAGGCCTCACAGCTGACATGGCTACCCAGTAACCCCCTGAAGAACTGCGCCGGATGTTGTCAGGGAAACCAGGGAGATTTTCTATAAAAGTATCCATGCCTCCCTTATTGAGACCAGCCACATGAACCCTATATAAAGAATTGAAAGTGTTATCTGACTGTGGATGGTAATAATCACCAGACCACCACCCGCAAGCTTAGGGAGTTATATGAAGGTGTTTTTAATTGCGTTTTTGGGGGTTCATTGACATTTTGGTGGAAATTATGAACTCACTCAAATGTATGACTGTATTTTGTGAAGACAAGAACACAACCCACAGAACAAGAGAAAACTACCTGCCATAAGATTACTGTAATCATCCAGTGTGGAAACGATATCAATGAATTGTCTTAAGTCTTGTTTAGCTTATTAACCTAAAATTGTTGAGTGAAAAGAAATTTCTTAAAGGAATTACCTTATATAAAAGGTACTGTGGTAAAGTACTCAATTGAAGCCAGTTAACAAATTACATGATTTTAACAAATCTATTTCCTCATGTGACAAGACTAACAGTAATCTTTTCTTTTAATAAAGAGCTTTCATTAAAACATTTCCCCACATACTCTTTCCCTCACTCTTCACTGTGCCAGCACTCACTTCACTATTAGCACAAACATGTCATTCGTCGATCTACCCTTGCAGCTTAGTGAAGGATCCTGTTACCCAGGCAACAGCAAGCTTGCATCATTTATCCAGGTGAGGCTTGGGGGGAACTCACAGTGCCTCCAGCAGACGAGAGAAATATGACAGCAGAGAGGGGGAGCAGTGTATTTCCATATAGAACTTGCTTTTGAGAAATAATAGAGTAGAAGGGCTGATGGAAGAATTACAACTGATACCAGACTGACTATGGAACATATTAATAATACAAAACAAACAAACAAACAAAAAAAGAAAAATCAAGCAGGAAGTCAATGAGAAATGCCTTTCCATGTCAAGGTTATGTTCCAAAGCACAGCATTAAACAATAAAACAAGAAAATACTGCTTTTGCTGCTGAAAATGTCCAGCATTATAATCCAACTGCAAAACACAACCTTATTTATATTTAAAACTAATATTAAAAGGGAGTCTTTACCTCCGTATTCTTGCCATTGTAGTTTCAGCAACAAGAACAGACTCTTCATCAGAGAAGAGCTGTATTCCATTAGGGAAGCGCAAGTTCTCCATCATCACTGTAACCTCTTTGGTCTGAGTATCATACTCTAGGACTCTAAAACACCAATTCAGTAAAAAGAGTCATAGCTTTACACAAAATACCTCATTAAAAATTATACTAACATTATAACGATAATATTAATATGAAAATGTGAACCAGAGGTCTATTTTTTTTTAATAATATCACTATAAATAAAAACCGCATTTATAGCACTGCCATAAACCGACAGTGAAGCATATCTGGCAGTGTGTGCAGTAAGGTATTTTTTAAGGCCAATATACCGTCCATCTGCTGTGGCCTCCATGATGAGGTTCAGGTAGTCTCTGCGCTGCCATCTGCTGCTGGAGTCAGTGAAGTACACCTTCTTCCCGTCCTGAGTCACATCCAGGTCATTAACGAAGGACAAGCGCCGACCACCCACCAGCCTCCGCGTGCTGACCAGAAGAGTGGACTCACCTGAACACCAAACATGGGAAGGAACTGGCAATTTAACACATGTACTTCATATTTTCATAACCATGAAAAGACAATCTGGGATAAAAGTGACAAACAAATACAATGACTTAATCAAAGACAGTAAAATAAAAAAACTACAGAAAACAAACAAGATTGAAAGAAACCAAGAAAACAAGAATGTAAGAGTTATAGACAGAACAAATGAAGGAAGGAAGGAAGGAAGAAAGACAAAGAAAAGGATATATATATACAAACAAAGAAAGACAGAAACATTGAAAGAACAAAATATCAAGAAATAAAAAAAAAAAAAAGGTTAAAGAAAAGAAACAAAGAAAACAACTGAAAAAAAGAGTTCTAACCTGTGACCGGATTAACCTCAAACAGCCCCAAGTAGGCATCAGCTACAAACAAGGTGCCATTGGGACCGATTCTCATCCCAAGTGGCCGTCCACAAACGTGCTCCTCCTCTCGGGTCCCTTTACAAAAAGGGGGGGAAAAAAGATTATTACTTTGTTAAATTTTTGTTTGTGATTACTTCAAGAACAATCTCTCCATTCTGGCCTTATCACTAAAGAACTCACTTAAACGTACTAAAGTCAAATATTTATTCTGTTATAAAGGCTAGGATTATCAGTAGGATGTTTGTTCTTCTGAGAAAATTTCACAGTAGATATTGGAACATTTCTGAGAGGATTTAATTGCATTCAAAGTCCTAAAAATTACTAAGCGCAGGTACTTATGTTAGATCATAAGTAAAAACACTCCAACTCATTTCAAAGCACACTGTTCCACTGATTCACAGCATGGTGTTGGGCTCTGTACTCCTATAGCTCACAATCATCTTTGGGTAGGATGACTTTAGGCTCAAGTTGGGTTGCTTCAGAGAATAATACTGGTCTATGGTTTTCTATAGAGGTTATAGCTGTCTGCAGGCATCACAACGCCAGTGACAGTAAAATGGGTACACCTTAATTGTAGCCAAATTCACTCTTTAGATGAGGCGTCAACAAACATTTGGAGATTTAGAGTTTTAGTTCTTTGCTACTGGAAAAAACAGAATAGTTGGTTTACAAATCCATAAATACAGACTTTGTCTTAAATTATCCATACAATATTTGTGCCAATTTCAATACCCTTCATTTGGATGGACCTAGAAAACCATATGCTTTCAATAGCCATTTTTTGTGGATGATACATTGTCACTAAAATAATTGCAGTAAATTATATTACTGTAATTTACAGACCAATTTATACCACTGATATAATGATAACTTTATAGCATATTAATTATAATTAATATTTAATAATTAATATTTTATAATTAATATTAATTATAAAAACAAATCCACATAACAGCTCCAGAAAAGAAACCAGAAAAAAAAACAAAGAAAAGAACAGAGTGAGTGGCTAAAATACTTATGTAAACAAACATGGCAGAAAACACAATGGCCAACACAGACCTCAGCAAAATTTATTGTTGTAATATACATATATTGTCAGAAAAGTGGATAATATAATTATTTTGACAGGCCTAGAAATCAGATTCGGTTCACTGATTGGTATTTTACAATCATCACAGTATATCAAATGTTGAATAAAAGCCAAATCACTTTGAAGCTTGAGGTTCCTCAGATGTTATTGTTATTATGTGTTTACTGCTCACACTTGCATTATGCAAGGAATTGTGCCACCAGCACATCCCCAAAGACAAGTCCCAGTCTACTGACAGGTACTGCTGCATTATGGGAAATGGTACAGAAACCCAAACAGGGTTGAGAGAACTCTGGGTTTGATTTAATAACCATACCATGCTTTTACGGCATTGTCCAATGGGAATGGACAATGTGGGTATGCAGTGGGTATGCAGTGGAGGTTTCTGAAGATCTGGCACAGCTCTCGCTCTGTGGTTCCCAGCACACCAGCTTTTTACGTTGACCTTTTATGGTTTTATGGCAGGATCATTTTAGACTAAGTTATATATATTTAAATATTAATGTGACACATAGCTGCAAAAGAAGGTCTGGCTTAAAGAAGGATGGGTTGAGTATGTGGGGATTTGACTGCAAAATCAACATAGTACACCAATGAAGACATGATTATAATCGATAAATTGTCAAGAAAAGTTCTTTCTTTGAAATTCTGTCTCACATTTTCACAATCATCTCTCCTCAACTGCCCGTGGAAGGGGTCTGCATTACAAAAGAACCACTCACATTACAACACGTTCTTCTGCTTGTTGCATGCAGTTACATTCCCTTCTAGTCAGGTGTCCAAATCCAAAATCCCCAGATATTGCAGTTTTAATGATTAAATTTTGAATTTCATTTACAGTGCTCAGAAATAGATGTGATTATCATCAAGCTGTTAAAGTTATTATTCATAAATTCATACTCAATACATTGATTAAAAAACTATTATGACTTATCAACATGTAAAATCATACTGTTATTGTAGTTAAATATTATTCAATATTAATTTGATTTACCCCTTTTCCAGAAACGTTGGGACAATGCAGTTAGAATTACTTTAGAAAATCATTGTCACTTAACATAGTCTGCTTCTGCATCAAGAAATGAATCTGCAATTTTATTATGAAAACAGGTAGTCACATATTAGCTTAGAAATGCCAGCAGGTTCTATAGGGCTGAAGTCATGTGAGAATGACAGTGGAAATGTATTCTGTGTTCAGACAAATCCACAATTTAATTGTTTTGGGGAAATAAAAAAGACATCTATTTCCAGGAACTCAATGTCTTTTTCTGCAGGACAATGCCAGGCCTCATTCTGCACAAGTTACAATAGCATGGCTTTGTAGACAGAGACTGCGTGTGCTTGACTGGCCTGCCTGCACTCCAGATCTGTTTCTTATTGAAGTATGGTGCGTCATGAAGAGGAGAATCAGACAATGATAGACACAGAAGGTGCATAGACTGTCCCAGTTCAATTTGGCCTTCGAAGGACACTAAACTGCATCCTTTAAAGTATCCAGCCCCTGAATTGAAATGCACCTACTTGTGCAGTCTTCTGTACAGTAAGAATGGTCAAAATTCAACTTGCAAAACGGCAACATGAATATTTATGAAAAATTATCTTTAAAATTCCACGTGTTTGATTCAGATGCAGTTTGATTTTGAGATTACACCAGGATGATGCGACTTACCCACTGACTTGGATCAACTTACCCCTAACCAAGGACAAATGCATAGATGCATTCTCACTATTTAAATGTACAGGAAACATCCTGAAAGATCATTGTAATCCTGCCTTGTTTTTCTTTATCTTAAAAACTACATAAGTAGAAAAATTGCTCATCTCAGATTCAGATTCATCCCATATTACCCTGCTGTAGATCACGTTAGGCTCAGACAGAAACTTAAAAGTCTCAGCCTAATTAAAGCTGAAGCAGATGTATCCGAAGACTACTTCTGAACACTATATGAGAATGAAGAGGTATGTCTTAGCATTGTGTCATTTACAGGGACATTTATTAACAATGACAGCTCTACTGACAAAATTAAGCGGCTGTAAAGTCACAGTCAGTGAGGAACCAGATAAGTAGGTTTTTAATAGTCAGCTTACCACATGGGGGCTTGCCAAGTGTTGTCAAAACATTCATTTTCCTTCCATCAATTTTCACTATTTTTCCATCTGAAGTACCAGTGAATAGAACATCTGCAAAGACAAAAACAGCTTCTTAGGGGCAATCTTTAAAAGTTGCAACACTTGATCACTAGATTTTTTTATTAAAAATCATAAAGGGTAGATTTAAATTTTATCATTATACTATATAATCTATTCATTTAAAAAAAAAGCTAAGAGCCTGACATACAAAAAGCAGGCTACACAGCAAGATAACCTTTCATCCACTTGGCGATTACCATGCTAGACTAGCCACTCCTTGCATAATGTTAACACAAAGGGTAATATGTAGCAGCACATACTAACCTCCAATATTGGTGATAGACTCAGGTCCAATGAGCTGATCCTCGAATAGTCTTTCTGCTTGTCTCAGCTTTAAGTTAGGTTCAAAGCAACCAGTCATAGAGGGCGGCTCATAGAGACTAGTATGGTGAAAACAGAATTATAAATAAAAGAAAAAAAAAAAACATGAAAATAAGATGGGCGAAAATAGTTGGGTTCCTATGGGCCTATATTCCCACTGCAGGCTGGATTTATACTTAGAAAAAGTTGGCAGAGACAGGTTGCAGTGCTTAAAAGCAGCAACAGTGGCAGGAAGACAAATCATTATGCATTGACATAGAGTAAAATAATGAATTTTAATGAGGAGTCATGGCAGATTTATTGTGTTTTTTTTTTTTTTTGGTGCCAAGGGTACTTGAATATTCAGCAGTGGTGCTGAGTTTGACCCAGAAAATGCAACTTGGGATAAAGGCTCACCACCTGAGGGAACTAATGCATGAAGTCTTTTGGTATTACAGAAAATAAGGTACTCTCTGAACTAACTTAATCTAATAAAAGCAAAAAGAAGCAGTATGTTTGACAGATATTCAGATTCATCATGTAACAGGAATGCTCCTGCCTTGAATGTCTTTCGAAAATCAGGAAACTGCCAATGGAGGGTAATGAAATAGGGGAAGCATTGTGAAACACCATTGTTTGTCATTCAGAAAGGATCTATGAAATGCCAGTGTTAGGCAACAAATTCCTTTGCATAAAATTAAAAATCAAAAAAATCATAGCAAATTTAGTTAAATGATATTTATCGGTTTCCTGATGGATGTAAATTTGTTGATCTTTGACCTATTACTTCATATCTAAAATTGCTTTGTGACAACATCAATTGCCAAATGCAGTATACAAATACATTTTATTTGATCATGATATGTTTTGTCATGTTATGGCACAACATTTTTTCTGCATGTTTTTCTTTGGTTAATTCTAGGTCTATATACGCTGGTCACACATTCCACCGTTTGATGGTCAATAACTCGCATCCTTTATTTTACTGTTTCATGTTATTCACAGTTCACAAACGGCACACATTTCTAATAATGTGTTACAAATTGTGGTCAAGCTTTATACCTTTCTCTACACATAGGACTGTGCTAAAACATGCCCAACTTATTACTTTTACTAAAGTCATTATTCATATTTTGCTGCAATATATATTTTTTACTTCAGTGTGTTTATATTTGGTTCTGTCTCTCTCTACACCTTCTTCATTATCCCCTCACTCTCTCGCTGCAGCAAAAGAAAAAAAAAAATAGGTCATCAGTATCTGCAGCTGGAGCCATGTAATAAATATGCTTCCCTTATGTCCAGGTGTTTACTTCGGTTCACATGCTACTGGAGTGTAAAACTCCGTAACTCATTTCTCTGAGTCCACGTCAGCTCTGCTGTTTTTACCTGAATGCCTCAGGCTGTATGGGGGAGTCCAGAAGAAACACAACCACCAGCAGCAGGAACAACAGGAATCCAGCCAGGGTCACCAGTGTGACTCTGAACACCTTCCCACTGTATGTGCTGGAAGATCAGAAAACATTTAAGGATGTTTCGTTGCTTACAGCTTAGGTGTTTGGGTACTTTTCCTACTGTAAACCATGAAATATAGATATACACAATGTATATAATACTTGCAATAAATACCGTAAATAATATAATATATCATACAATATATCATGCACATATTATATACAGCCTATGGTCCAGGCACAGCTGCTGCATCTGGACAGTCAGAAGAGTGGACTACAATGCCCAGAAGCCTTACTCATATTCTCTCTCATGGGCGCACATGAACGTTTATTTCCATAAATCTAGACTTTTCCCTCTCTCTATGGTAAACAGCCCTATGTCTTATATCCCGCGGTTTTCTCACCTCGTGTCTTTGTACTGAGGCTCTTGAGACTCGTCAGTAATGATCTGAGGTTTGTTGAGTCTCCTCAGTCTCAGTCCCTCCGCCTCATTCATGTTGAAATACCTCACTCAGGTCACTTTATATCCCCCACGCTGCGAGAATACTGAGGTTATATTACATTACACTGAGCGAAAACCTCCGCTCCACTGTTTTTCTGCTGTCCTCTGCAGCCTTGTGGACACACTATAGACTGTCTCTGGGACACACACACACAGACAGAGAGAGTCCAAAACACTCCCACAAGATGACACGCGCTTTCAAAAGAAAAGTCCCATTCATAGCTTTACAACCGTCCAAATATTCAGGGTTCAAACACTCTAGTGCGTAGAATCCTATTGCTTTTGTTCAGATATTTCTTATTCTCCTAAACAAATGAATCTGCAGAAGAAACCGTAACAGCTACAGACAACAACAACAAAATTGGTGGGTAGTTGTAGTTTGTGTGCATCTCGGTGGACAACAAAAACGACACTGATTGGTCAGTGGGGGACGCTGTAATTTAGCTAAACGTGTTTTGCCTCATAACTCCTAAACGCTGGTATAGGTACAAAATTAAAATGTTACCTCGTTCCTTGCGTGCAGACAGACAACTTTGCCACTTGGACCATGTATGACCACCTGATTTAAAATTTGCTAATTTTCATTAAATGCAACCACTTTTGTGAACTAGTCCCTGGAGTTTGACCCAAAATCTAGATCTTGGTGTCAAAATGTTCACAGAAGTCTGAAGTTTAATCATTATCAAAAACACTTTGAAATATGTTAACATGTTGGCCACCATATGCAAATTAACTTCTCCCATCATTTGCATATTTTACTTAAACCCTTATAACTTTTGCATATTTTACTCAAGTAGAATGAAACCTTTGAGTTTTATTACAATTGAGATTCTGAGGTAGAATTTCAAAGATGACGCATGAAGTCCTATAGGGGGCGCTGTAATAGCTAGGTAGCCTTTTCTCAGCATCTGAATGTCTTCTTGCATGCTGCTTCTGTGGGTGATGCTATAAGTGGGAAATTATGAACATCACAATACTGCAAAATTTCAAGATTTCAGCAGCTGTTTGACAGGCTAAATTTTGGACAATCGTCATGAACTATGTACCTACAAAATTTCCTGTTGATAACCACTAGGGTGCGCAATTCATATTTTTAACATGAAAATATCCCAGATAGCAAAAACGATCCGGTAATAATTTATCACATGATCTGGAACGGATTCTGATAACAGATCCGGTCTTGAGTCCACTTGCACAAGGAACCTGATCCGATCTGGAACCGGATTCCAGACCTTGAACTGAGCTGGGCCGGACCTGACCCAGATCTTAATCGTTCCTGTGCTCCTCCGGTCCAGATGTGGTCCAGATCCATGGTCAGCCACCTCATCTGGATCAGATCCGGTCCAGCTCCGGCCCAGATTTGCAGACCGGCATTTCAGATCTGTTTCTCCTCTGGCCAAGATCCACATTCCAAATGACATTGAATTTAATTTAAATTTATATGTACTTAATTTACATTTTACATATTAAATATTTCACTATTTAGTTAAATAACAAATTAAGAAAAAATAGACTTTATTAGATTTTCAAAGATTAAATGACTAGGTTATAGTTTATCTGTGTTTAAGTACACCAGTTTCTCAGTTCTAACCCTGTAGTACCCTATTATAGTGTTTTCATTTTTCATTGTAATTCAGGGCTTGATTAGATTATTTGCACCAGGCATCATGTTTGTCAGAGAAAACACTAAAATATGCATAGGAGGGACCTAGTAACCACATAAATACCAAAATACTTCACAAAGATATATTACAGTGACTGGTGAATTGCACAATTTTGTTAAACATGAAACTTTAAATAATTATTTAATTATGAGTAACTTCTGTGACAACACCATTAAGCACAGGAAAAGTTGATTTAAATAAACACTTTAATACATTACAGCATTTAATGTGTAAAATAAAAACTTAGATAATTTAGTGGGTGGTCTTGACATCTGGTCACGTATTCAGGCACGAAATAGCTTCAGCAAAAACACCTAAAAAACAAAACAAAAAAGCCGATTAGTCACTAATTCATTTTTATCTAAATGTAACTCACTCAATTTTTAGGACCAATTTGCAAAATGTCTTTATTAAACTTGCAACACACACAAAATCTAAAACATATCCAATATAAGCATTATTTGTATGAAAAAATTTACCCCAAAACTTCATTATCCCCATAAAAAAGATTCTTAACTCTTTCATAGCATCAAAAACACCACTGCACATACACAAGAAATAACTTTTCTTATTAGAAAAGTTCAGTTAGGATACAGTTTAGCTGGTCAGTCACACTTACAACATTACAAAGTCACAATTGCAACATTGCCACCTACATTTACATTTGCAAAGGACTTATAATTTTAGATCTCCCTACAAATGCAGATATTCATATAATCTCGCTTTTCCAGAGTCGATAGGAAGAGTCTGGTACCTTTCACTTCTTAACATGGCCAAGAACCACCTACTACTTCAGGAATAGGAAATTGACTGACTTGCAAAAGGACCAATCACAAGTCTCTTCTTTTGGCATAATTCATGTTAGACAAGTAGCAGAGCAAGTACAAAACAATACATGGAACTGCATATACATGGCTGTAAAGAGAGCCATTTAGAATGCGACTGGCTCCTGACAGTGAGGATAGATTAACACACTGAAAGTATCAGACCCTACTTGTGTGCGGAGCGCCAGTTGGCAGAGACTAACACAGATGTAAAATTCATTTATACAATTTCTTGAAAATGTTAAATCATTATGATACCTATAAAATAAATTATAAAATGATCAAATAAAATGTTAAAATAAATTGCCTGCAAAAGTATTTTTGAATGATTTAAAAAACATATTACATTTAACATTCTGTAGAGTTCTAAGATCTCAGTAACTCTGTAAATTTTATTTTTATCATTTGAATGTTTAGGCTTCAAAGCCTGTTGGTATAAGTAAAAATGTGTTAATTATTTTAAGGTACTCAGTACCCTGGGGTCATATTAAAAAAAACATATTAATTCTGAAAACTTATTTATGTAGTTTAATGTAGAAAGGATCTCAGAAATGTATTCTCAATTTGGGGGGTGGTCACTAAATTAAGATATTTTACTAGAGAGTACAATGAAGTATCTAGAACTGGGACAGCCTACGTGTCAGGAGCAGGCACATTGTGATGTAAAAATGCTTTCTAATTAGACAGCTCACTAGGTTTTAGGACAGACCAGTGGTGTCAGAATGTGAATTTTGAGAAAATACAAAGACTATTAATACCCAGATTGTCTTGGGTTCCAGAGCACATTCTATTGTCTGATCCAATTACTCAGTTAAATATATGTATAAAAATAAATATATTGATGCAAAACCCATTAAAGTTTGTAAAAGAACTCTCTTCGTACTGTTTTGACACTGTATACATTCCCAACACTTTATACCAGAAACCTATTTTTAACTTCACTTTTCTGGTGTAGAGTTAGAGACTATAGCTCTTCTGTTGATACGTGATAGCCTGTGATCGCCAGAATCAGTTTCTGATCACACAGCTGCAACTGTCCAGATGTTCTTGATTGGAGGAACACTCTCAACCCAGCAGTGACACTGATGTATGTAAAAACCTCAATAACATCACCGTGACTGATACATTTCTAGCAGTACCATAAACACTACTCAACACTGTCAACACCACCTCCAACACTGTCTTGTAAGTGTCACTGCTGTACTGAGAATGGAGAATCCATGGTGGTTTATTTCCACTGTCTGATGTGGTAGAGTGACTGATCGTGCAGCAACAGATTCAGTGAGTAACTGGAACTCTACCACAAAGCCACAAAGTAGCTACAAGCTACATATACCCACTGAAATGACAACACCACCTGTAGTGCTTAGAATTTAAGGGAGGTCTTACATTAGCTCTCAACATTACCTGCAGAAAGAGAATGTCATAACATTATTTAAAATTAATTTAGCACAAAATAGGATAATTCTGAATTCTGTGACTACTGTGAAAGGAGTTTAACACTGATCAGCGTCAAAGCTATAAAACCCAGGTGTTTTTTTTTTTTATTTGATAACAGGCTAAAGAGCATTTTATTAAAGAGAATTTCTTCTTATTATGTACAACTTGCAGCAGTTCACTAATACATCTTTACTGCTTTTAATTACTTTTTACCTAAGTAAGTTCATACAGAGGTATTACTGTTGTTTCATATTAGCAATAAAGCTAGTTTTGGAAAGCCTCAATAGTTAACATTGTGTTAAAACATCTTGAAGGCATTAAAAATAAAGGCTCGCCATCTTTATTTGATGTGACTTGGTCGTTCTTAAGCAGTTCATATTGTTAAGGGGCGGTTATAAACACTTAAAAAAACCAGCAGATCAGTAGCTGACGGCTATGCGGATCTGCTGGAGGAAAAACGGATCCGGATCGAAGTCACCTGCCATATGAGATAGAATATCTCAGTATATTTAACATATTTAGATGGAATTTAGATTAAAATATACTCTGCAGAATGTCTCGCAACATTGCAATTACACGTGATGTCAAAAAGTGCATATTTTTTTCCTCATTGGTCAGTTATATGAAAACTGAGATTTTTGAACTAGTCAATGGACTTTCAAGCAATAGACAAATAATTGGTTTTGTTTCAATCTGCAGAGTTTTGAGGTAAATAATTATCCAAATACGTATGACTTTTGGACATGCTGTCGTTGCAAAATGCAGATAAATCCAAGTGGGTGGAGCTTTATACATTCTTTTAGCTGTAACTCAAACAAATTAAGCCCAACTGAAACCAACCTTGGTAGATATATATAAATATATGCATACCCTGAGGATACATGTCAAATATGAACAAAACCCACCTGTAATGGGCCCTACAATTGGTTAATAAATTGTTGCATGAGTTTTTGTGTGTTATAGCCCCACCTAGGGTTGCAGTTGCACCACAATTTAATCTTGTCATCTGATGCACATTTAGATCAAGCCTACAAATTTTTGTAATATTTGGGGAAAGCCTTCCTGAGTTACAGCTATATTTGTGTGCTTTGTTGAATACATGCTCCACCCATCATTGGGAGGGGCCTGGAAGGCACACAGTGATAAAAGTTCAACATTTTATTGATAATTATTAAAGTCCAGGTACTTAGAATTCTGCTAAAACCACATATGTCTATGTTTGGTAAGGATCCAGAAAGTAGTTTACATTCAAATATATGTGTGTATGCATTTTTAAGCTGAGTGACTATAATTAATTCTCTACCTACATCTAGCGGGTGAATTAAATATTTGGATGAAGCATATGAAGTTTTGTAGTATTTTGGGAAAGTGTCCCTGAGTTACAGCTTTATTTTTGTGCTTTATTGAATGCATGCTTCACTGGTCACTGGGAGTGGCCTGGAAAACACACAGTGATGGAAGTCTACATTTTTTTTAAATAATTACTAAAGTTCAAGTTCTTCTGAATTTGCTAATACCACCTTTGTCCATGTTACATAAAAATACAAAGCAGTTTGCATTCAAATATATGCGTATTTGCATTTCTAAGCTGAATGCCTATTATTAATGATGTAATGCGATAATAATAATTAGCCATCAGACACTTTTGACAAATACATGTACATTATAATAATAGTTAGGGTTCAAGCACCCTAGTGCGTAGAACCCTATTACTTTTGTTTGGATTTTTAGGGTTCAAGCACCCTAGTTATTATTATTACAGTTGACAGTTTTTGTGTAGTTTATGAAAGTTTGAAAATACTCCATTTTAAACTAATATCTGAGTTTTAACCAGATTTTCTCAAAACCGTTACTGAATAACGTGTGGAGTCTCAAATTAAAATAATTATACAATCTTTTTTGGCTGGAAAACCTAAATCAATCAGTGCAGTATTGTTGTAAATAATTGTTTTATAACTTTATTATGGATTTTCCAACTGTGATCAAATAAAACATTTTCCCCCAATGTCAACCTAAAACCGAATGTTACTTGCAAGTCACTTGTGGCATAATGTGAAAACTACTGCCCTCTTGTTCCATAGGTTCAGGGTTCAAACCCCGTGCTGGGTCACAAAAATAATGTGATCATGAATGCCTTGGCAACCTTGTACACAACATTGCTAAATCTGGATCAATAAATCACAAGTTTAAAAGAGAAAAGCTTAAGGCACGGTGTGGTGCACGCTGTTAGTGCTTGACCTTGGTTCAAATCCAGTGGCTGCTTAGTTTGGTATGTTTGATTGCATATTGATTCCAATTCAACTGGCGTAAAGAAACCACAAAAAATCCTTGTGCCACAAGTGGAGCAACCTGTTAGTGCGTTAGGCCGTTAAGCTGCCTTTGTAACTTAACCGCCTAGGTACAAATCCACTTGTTGGCCCAAATTGCTAAAGGTGTAATTGTGCTGCTTGAACCCTTGGGTTGCCGCTTGCAGCTATATTTGTTGTTGACATTCAACGCATTTTTTCCTGTTTAAAAATTCTCTCTCAGGACGAGGGATTTCAAAGTCTGCAACGCAAACACAGAAATTTAATTGACCATCTACCGCAACCAGAGTGATCAGTTTGAACAACTAAATTTATTACATCTTTCTATAATAATGTAGCGTGCTTAGTTTTCTATTCTGATTTGTACTGTTTCTTGTTTGTGCTCTGTGTCATGTGACCACAGACAGTCTTGTGTCTGCTTCCTGCTTGTTCCCAGGTCATGTGATACCCTTCCCTTGTGTTTATAGTGTCACATGTCTTAATCAGTTCCTAGGTGTTTCTTGTTTGTGTTGTCTGGATATAGTCCTTGTCATAGTCCATGTGTTCTAGTTTTTTGTCTTATATTACCCAGACAGCGAGCATATATCGGTCCACTGTCGTAAAAACATTGGCATACCACTGACTGTAGGCCATGGATGGTCCACCATGGAACCACTCAGATTACTGTCCTGTGTGCAGGATATAACTAATTTTTAATCTCCTCAAGCAGATTTTAAATTCACAGAGACTTTTATTCTGAAAAACAAACTAATACAAATATTACCAACAACTATGAGAGATATAATAATGAGTATAAGCCTGATATAAAATGATTATGCTGAAAATGCTGACACTGTGCTGGATTAAATTTATTTACTAATCTAATTTATAAAGATTAACAAAAAAAAACCTAATGAAGGAAAAAATAATCAATTGGGTTGTGAATGGAAAAGTACTAAAATGTTGCATTTTGTCTAAAATTCTGTTTAATCACCGGTGGTCTGCCCAGAAAAATCTGTGCAAAACACCATTGGACCTCCAACTTTGCCCTCAGTGGGCCAACTGTGGTCCGCCGTCTCCGCGTGCTCAAGGGTGTCCCATACTTCTCGTGTTACCAATAAAGTGTACTCATGAATGCCCTAGGTCAGGGGTGTCAAACCAAATCCACGGAGGGCCGTGTGGGTGCAGGTTTTCTTTCCAACCATGCAGAAGCCACACCTCATTCCACCTGTTTTTAATCATTGGATATACTCAATAGATCTTGACTTTCAGTAGTGTGGGGCTTTTGCGTGGTTGAAAAGAACACCTGCACCCACACGGCCCTCTGTGGATTTGGTTTGACACCCCTGCCCTAGGTGTTCCCCTTTACAATAGTCTGAATTGTGATGCTTTCAATTGTATCCAAAAAAAAAGCTTCAATGTGGTATTTAGAAAAAGACAGACCATTATAATTATTGATACAATTGCAATACAGCTGAGGTGGCTAAGATATAATGCCCATAAACAAACCAACAAACAAACAAACATAAATGGATGTTAAATATATTCATAACGAATACATGCTGCCACTTTGTATTTTTTTTAATTAGTAGTAAGGGAAAGAAGGAAGAAATTATTAGTAGTACTAATAGTAGTAGGGTATCAACCTAACTTTATCAACCTTAATAGGAGAAGTTTAAGCAGTAGTAATATTAGTAGGGGTTGGAGTAGTAATACTAATAGTTGTAGTAGCAGTAGTATGTCAGTAGTAATATTAGTAGGGGTTGGAGTAGTAATACTAATAGTTGTAGTAGCAGTAGTATGTCAGTAGTAATATTAGTAGGGGTTGGAGTAGTAATACTAATAGTTGTAGTAGCAGTAGTATGTCAGTAGTAATGGGGTATGAGTAGCAATAATAAAAATATATGTATTTATTTCTCTGTTTGTAAATTTTATTTTATTTTGAAATGAGCGAAGACGGACCGTCACTCTCGGAGTGTGGTATCTGAGTTCACAGCGCAGTAGTGTTTCTCGTGTTTTTGATAGTAAGAGATAAACCTCATCAATGGAGAACACAGAAAACAAACATGGAGCAGTATGGGTGGCGCTGAAGAGGCTCGACCTCAGTGGTTCGTTTACTACTTTATGTTTTTTTAATATTTAAATATTTTATCTGCATTTAATTTGATGAGAAGAAAAAGGACGCTCGAGCCCGAGCGCTCTGGTCACCATAGCAACGTCCAGACTCCTCCATACCCTTTATAAAAACGTTACACGTACTTCTTTTAATATAATTGTATGGTCATTTTAATGTTTTGTCTGACTTATAAAACAAAATTGAACAGCGCTACTAAATAAGCAGTTATTAATAAGCCGAAATGAGTGATAGCGTACCTACCTCAATTTCTATTCTTTGACTTTTCCTTAATTCTCCTCACTCTCCTGAGTGTTACACAAGTGGCCATTTGCTAAAGCAATCTTGGGATATGACACTGTTCTCTAAAATTCTTCCTTTATGTGAAAAAAAGGTTTTGGAGTCTGCTGGCAACACCTTTTACTTCCACTTTGGAGGGATTGGAGCGGCCAAGTTGGGTGGTGAGAGTAGGGAGTGTTGCTGCTGGCTTCTTTTCCAGAATTGGATCTAAGTTTAGGTGTCGTTAAAATGGCTGTCATTACTTGAAAATTAATCGTTTGATTGCTCCTTTAGAAGATATATTGTCCATATCCATATGTATTCCTTTGGTTTGAATAATACAAAATGAATTTAATTTACTTTTTTATATACTTCCTTATACTCAAACAAAGAGTAGTAATTTGCTAAATACTAACTGAAGTTATAACAATATTTTTGGAGTAGGACCATCCAAACACCTCCCCTCAGCCCTAAATATACACTGCAAAATCACGTCATTGTCCTATCGGACAAACTTGCTCCCACCTCCACCCTTTTACTTGTATTCCTCTTTCCTAAGGGAGGTGGTTTTGACTATACATACATTTCGAAGCCACCTTGAACTCCTGCCAAAAATATATATCAGTTCACTTCCCTATTTCAGCATTGAATGGCATGGTACGTACTAGCAAATTTAGTTAACAGTAGGTAACTTAATCATTAACTTACTTGAGTGAAATTTTAAATTCACTGGAAACTACAAATCTGACAATACCTTAATATTGTAATCCATATATTTGAGTGGATTAAATTAGTTAATTACACACCTCTATTTGTTTTGTAGATGAGAGAGTTTCAGCTCTAAGAGAGGTCCACATTCCCAGAGGAGCAGAAATGACCACCTTAAGACAGGTCGGAACACCATCATCATCCTCATCATCTTTTCTATCATCGTAATCTTTATAATTATTGTCATCGGGCAACAGGAGCACATAGATCGTCATCTTCTGACGTAATAAATTTACAAATTATGACCATGCTGTTCTTTTATGGTTTTGCTGTCCAAGAATTGGACAGAGTAAAATATATCTCAATTTCCTTACAGATCTTAGCTCATTCTTTCAGACTGGACGTTGCTCAAGTGACATTCAAGGTACTTTGAGAATCAAGACTGATCCCTTGCCAATATAACATTTTTTATATAGCTTCTTGATCATCCTGGTAATATATATTCGCTCTCCAATGAAAAACATGTATCTCCATTTTTGTTGATTTTTTACTACATCATTTGAACACAGCAGCTGTCCTTCACATTGTGACAACATTGCATGACTTATTGACCAGTAGAAACACTCCAAAAACACTTGGAATAAAATATGTTCCATTAGTTTAATGAAAATTAAGAAGGCTTATTCCGAGAAGTTTACTATTTTGAAGATACATGTTTTTCATTGGACAGCGACAATATATACATAAACTTTTTCTGAAAATGTATAAATGTATAAATGTCTGATACTAGATACGAAACAGCAGAGGCTTTTTAATCCCTTTGAACAGTTGTATACCGGTGAACAGCAAACGAATGTAAGTAAATTGGATACTTTTGGATTTGGAAATATTACCAAACTATAAAGAAATAAACACTTTTCTTTCTTATCTTTTACAAATTTGATGCATTACTGTGCATTTATTTGTATTGCATTACAGATAATGTTAACATTTTTATACAATAAAATGTTGCGTATGTTTCTATTCAGGCCTTATGTTTTGGAGGTGGCAAAATACTTTCAGCATGGTATGACTGGTATAGTATTATTGTTTTATGGATAAAGAAATTAAATTTTTTTATATAACTCTTAAATGTGTTTTCTGTCAGAAGCTTATTAAAATGTTTGACATATGAAATGTTTCTTTATTAAGTAAATGCGAGACCCAGAAGTACTACCATGACAGTCATTCATAGAAGCTTAAAGTCAAGACTGCAGGGTATTATGAGAAGGGTAAGGAAACAGACTGAATAAATAGTGTATATTTTTTATTTATTTAAAAGGGGTTCTGCTTGTACAGATTAGCCAAAAACATTGGATGTTGGGCAAAATGTAAATAAATGAGTAATGATCTGTAAATAATTTAAACCTAATTTTAACTGTAAATTGTTCAAACACATTTTATATGTTGAAAGGGAGTTTAGAGTCTGAATCTTTTAGAAGGAAATGTCAGGAGAGGTTCAAACTCCAGACATCTGCACAGGCAGGTAGAGCAACAGCTGAACAAAAGTGTTTCTTGGTGATTACACATTATTTCTATACTAACATCTTTAACATTTTGGCGAAATCAGACAAATCTCTTTATGTAGGGACAGGGCAAATAGCACCATCATCAAGCCTTCAGGTGACACTGCATTAAAAACACATTTCTCTAGTGGAAATCACTTCATGGGCTCAGAATCACTTGTATATGAAGGTTTTGGAGCAACACATACTGCCATTCAGACCATATTTTTTCAGGAAAGGCCTTATTTATTTCAGTAGTACCATGCCACACCATTTTCTGCATGTTCAAAAATGGCTAACAAGGTGCTAAATTGGCACCACCTGCAGTTTAGACCTGTGTCAGATTTTCAGTTAAAAACATTTGGCAAATTATGAAATGAAAAATAAGACAAAAGAGACCCAAAATTTGGAGCAGCAAAATATCAAGCAAAAGTGGGAAAACATTTTCGTTCCCAAACAGTTATAGAGTGTTGGTAAAATAAAAATTGTTGTAAACATGCAACTGCCACAACTTTTCAGTGATGTGTTGCTGGCATCATATTCAAAATGGGAATATTTTTCTTCGAACAATAACCTTTCTTAGTTTCAATATGTGCTATTTTGTCTTTAAATTATTTCAACACAGTTGCATTGTTTTTATTAAAACATTGCACAGCATCACCACATTTAGGAAAACAAGCTGTAAATGTGTTTCACAACAGGGCGTGTTCTTTGATGCATTCTGGTTTAACATGGCTATTGTCATTTCAGATGGAAAGACTAGAGGAACTGCTACCTCAAATCAAGCAAAAACAACATGAAAAGATGACAAAGGTGAAACAACAAATAACCTTTTTCAGTCATTTTTAATTAAATTTCTAAAGCAAATAACGTTCTTTTCTGATGGTTCCTTTTTGTAGGATATTGACTTATTAAACCAGAAGCTGATATTCCTTCACAAAAGAATGGAGGCAAGTGCTGATCCACTGTCCAAAAAATAAATGCACTCCCTCAGATGAATTAATACAGCTACAGTATGGTGTATATTTGCTGCCATATTGTTTAATTGGGTACACACATCTTGTATAATCTACATATAAAAGTATTGAGCAACAGAATGGAATGCACACGAGCGGCAACACATAAGCGCAAGGTCACTATAATGAAGGATGAATGTTGTATAGTGGGGTATACAGCTTTGAGCTGTGGAGTAGTGTAACTGTGCTCTCTGGTGTTGAAGTGAAATTTATAATCCAGGACAAATCATCCAACATTAGTACTCGACATCACTGGTATCTGAATGCAAACCAATTCTGACAACAACAGACTTGCAACAAATGGGGGACAAACTGCTTATTTCAGAAGAAAAAAAATGCTTATTGTAGTCAAATATGTACGCTGAAAAATTTGTAATTAGGAATAAAAATGTATCAGACTTTGATAGTAAAAACATTTATTAATGTAAACAAGCAGATTCAGAATGTTTTATGTCTTTTTCTGTCTTCAATAGATGGCGGAGTCATGCTGCTGGGAGGGAATGTTTAGGCGAGCACCACTCTGGTGAACATTCTAAACCATGGATTACAAAAGTCTTTCCTTCTTTACTACAACGAAAACACTTAATTATTTTGAATTCTCTGTGCATTTTCAGTTTTGAGCTTTGTAATATTATGAATTTTTTTAATAGTGTAGTAATATCATATTATCAAACCTAATGTTACTTCAGAAATTGTAGATTGAGATTTTTGTTTTTACCAAACGAAGTTATGTATTAGGTACCCTGAACATTTTTTGATAATTTGTTCATTTTTCTCTGAAACACACTATAAAGGGCAGCTATTATTTTTTAAAGAAAACATACAGGTTTGCATAAATGGTGGTATTATGGTTGTGCCTTGTGCATGTAAAAACACAAGAATGGGATTATATTAAAAGTGAATTAAGTATATAAGAATGTTGCATCATGTACCATACTATTCTTTTTAAGTGGAGTAGCCAAAAAACAACTTTTGACAAGTTTGTCTCCATATGTTTATTGTATCAGGAAAAGGTGTCATCCACTGTTTTTCTTGGAGAACCCACAAAGATGCTTTAAAAGTACCAAAATATATTTTCCAAAATACCTTATATAGAAACCTTATTGAACTACATGAATGTTGAGGCTGAAAACGAAGAATAGATGAGTGGCAGTCCCTTTGTACTTAGCCTTCCCACCTCATAGCTGCACTGCCTAAGGTAATTTTTTTGATATACCATGTTTAAATCGTTTATTCCCCCATTATATTGTCAGCATGGTAAGATTCACTCTGCAGCTAATGCATCACTTACTTACAACTTTGACTGCAGAGCTTGAGGACTTTTTAAAAGGAATGTTACAAATCAGATTGCATTAGATTATTCTATCCCTTCTTGTGACAGCTAAATGGCATCAAATGAACAAATGCGTGTTTCTACCTCTAAAATATTAAAGCAATTTCGCATTCATCGCATAATTTACAAAAAATGTATTTGAATACAATTACATATGGGTGCCAAGAGACAGTCACAAATACTTAAAATGGAAAAAAAAAAAAAAAAAAAACATACGTTTTTGGAAACACAATGTACTATATACAAGGGCATGTTACTAAAGTACATGAGGATTAGCAGATTTAATTCATTCATCTGATGCTACATCTCTGCTGAGATACAGCCACACCCATCCCAGTCGACATGGTGAAATACGCCTGCTAAACATTATTACAAAAAAAGACAAAAGTGGCTGGTTTACAGTTCAATTTTCCTGCACCTTCAAAAGACTTAAAACTAAAATCAAATTTTCCTGGGTGTCAATCCATAAAAAGGAAAAAAAAAAAAAAAAAAAAAAATCCAGTGAGGGTTCTTTTTCTGAGAAAATTTGTGTCGAATTTCTGTCTTCATCAAAAGAGTGTTAAAAGAACGTCATGTTCAATAGTGGCTTTATTCAGTTTTGGATTTTTTGTCATTACTGCCGTTCTCCTCAGACAGCTGTTTGTCTATTTTCCGTTTCTTGGTGTTCTCAGCCATGCTGCTGCTGCTGGCGTAAGGGGAGAAGGTGACGATAATGCAGGTCATGTTGTCACAGCCTGTACCATCCCCTGATGTGTCTGGTGCTAAGCAGTGGTCAAGCAGCTGTAACGAAGAAGTTTTGGTCAGAAATCTCAAAATCTTAAGCTGTATTTTAAAACTGTATAAAGCATCTATTCTTTCTTAAAACTAGAGGAATACTGTCAGTGTAATTAGTAGAGTAATACCACATAAAACATTTAAAGCAATTAGCATTATATTGTAGGTGAAAAGAAAAACATGGAACAAGTTTTCCTGCTGAACTAAATTAGGTATCCACACCAGTGTCAGCAGAAAGCAGTTTATTTTAAGATTTGCTTTCATTCCAAGTCCCCTCCCTTACAGGTTTTAAGGAAATGTTTAATATCATTCAAATGCTGTTAATTACTGAAGGACTAAAAATACCATAAATTGTATTAATATTGTGCCTACCTCTTCAATAATGGCAGATAGTGGTTTGGCTTCACAGCCCTCATGTTTCAGTCTCTCATTTACAAAGTCCACAACCTCCTGACTGCTCATGACATTCCTGTAAAAAACGGTCGTAAGCGGTAATGAAGACACTCAAATTCTGAAGTATCTAGCATTTAATTAATCAACAAATGTAAAGTGGATGTGGAATAATGGTCAAGGGCTCTTTTTAATGTTTTGAAGCCCTTCCAGTGAAAAGAAATGGTGTTACCAAAAGTGTGGCTGCTGTATCAGTATTCCAATTCCCCTTTCATTTTGAAATGATGTTTGACAAGTACATATGAAATGGATGTTTGGGCACCCATGTGGTGTCTCACTCAAAACAAAGAAAATACAAGCAAACAGCATCAGGAGCAACAGATTTTTTTCCAACAATATTTTAACAGACTTACCAGATGCCATCGCAGGCAACAACCATGAATTCATGCTCTTCATTTAGAGTTAGCACTTTGACATCTGGTAAAGCAGAAATCATCTGTTCCTCTGGTGGAAGAGCCTTATTTCTTTTATAGAAGTGGTCCCCTAAACACAATATCAAGATAAATATGGTATCCTCTTTTATACCTAAAAGTGTATAATAGAAAGAGGTTTATAATGTCAAAGAAGCTGCAGCGACTCCACTAACCGATTGCTCTGGAGAGATTGAGGCCACCATTCACTCGGCCGTCCATGGTCACCTTGCCTCCTGCATTTTTTATCCTGGCAAGCTCCAGTTCATCTTCTGGTTTGTGATCATAAGACATGTCCACAGCCTTGCCTCTCTCAGAGACCACACAGCGAGAGTCTCCAGCATTAGCTACTATCAGCTGCTTCCCACGGATAAGGGCCACAACAGCTGTAGTCCCACTATCTGAGCCCGGCTGAGAAATAGACAAAATATTTGTATTAAGAAACTTCAAAAGACCCAATCATAAAACAAAAAGCATCCATAATGAATTTCTAAAGATATTCATTACAGGATTTACTCCAAACAAAAAGATTATTTAAGGGAAGGAAAAGTTTCAAAAAGGTATAAAAGCACAAGAATCAGCAAAAACAGGTTTAGGCAGCATGTTTGTCTTCTGACACACCTGACTGGCCACATTCAGGGCTTAAGAACTAGTAAATAAATACCCCAAAAGAGGCAGAAAAATGCTTCTTTCATAATGCATTTCTCTTTCTAACCAAATGTTTAATCTTATTTATTTATGCCCGTACTTTATAAGTCAGGGATATATTTTTCCCCAGAATAGTGCTCACACGTTTATTCTGGTATCCTAAAGCCCTTATCACATATGTGATATTACTGCAGAAAGTGCTGCAAGTTTCCCCCTCGCAAAATATCAGTGAGAACCACTAGAACAATCCAAGCAACTTGGTTCACATCTACTATCCATGTAGTGAATAATCTATCCAATATCAGCTTAAACATGTTTTAATTCAAGTTTAAATTAAAACATTAGGATGTTTAACAAATATCCTCGAGAAGGGAGAAGACATTGTGTGATATTACTTTTTTGAACATTGAGTATGTGCTGATGCCAAAACAATAAAGTGTGAAGCTTTAAAAGAATTGTAAACTGTAGCAATACACCCAGCCAACCAACATGGGCTTGAGAGTTTGGAAGGTTTGACACTATCCAGAGCTATTTTAACAGCCTTTTCATCTTGTGAGCACAACTATTTTCAGGGTTTTTTTGCTGCTATTGCCTCTGCAAGTTTTCAGTTGAATTTGGAGCAGTAAGAATGAACTTGGAGTTCACATTAACACATTACAGTAAGTGTACCACTTAATTTGCTTCAATATTAGATTTGTTTTTAGAAATTGACTGTGACAATGAATGACCCAAAATTTAAGTACATCCAATACATTTAGAAAGTTAATAATCCCTGGATGACATTTATACATTGATCATATTTCTCCAACTGGAAAAGACCAAATGCTGAAGAAGAAAAAGACAAAAATATTAACCAACACAAGGCCACAGCAAAACGTAGCTACGTGAAATGTGTATTCCATGAAACTATTCAAAGGACACGGTTGGACAATCTCACCTCTTCTTTTCCGTCCATTCCTGGCAAGCACATTTCCTCCTCTTCCTCATCTGTGTCTTCTTCCTCCTCCTCATCTGTATCTTCCTCTTCATTTTCACTGCTTTCCTCACCATCCTCCTCACTGCAGTCCTATCAGATCATAAATACAACAATGGAAAGAGTGAGGAAGGAAACAAATACACAAACTAAATTCTGTGAATCACAATATTACTTTAAATGTAAATTTTCCATGGATATATATTAAAGACCCTGACATCTTCACATTCATTCTCCATCTCTCTCTCTCACACAGAGAGAAAACCATTTCTAAACGCACAGACATCAACACTTGCTCATACTGACCTCTTCATCACTGCCTTCCTCTTCATCCTCTCCATCCTCAGACTCATCACTATCCTCAAAAAACTTGGACTTGGCACTTCCTGGGGCAGATGCTGCAGAAGAACAAGATGGGCCAGCATCTCCTGTTGTTCCAGCCTTCTCTCCGTCAGAGGAAGAGTCACCTGCTACAGAACCACCCCCGCTGGAGGCTGCTGCTCTCCGGCAGGCCCTCATTTTGGAGCCTCCAACAGAAGCTCCTGCCACTTTTGCCTTTGCTTTTCCATTGCTGTCTGTATCAGGTACCTCACATTCGGTCTCGCCATTAATTCCCTTCTGAGCAAGAGGCTTCTCACCATCTTCAGGCTCTTTGGTGGAGTCCTGGCCAGGCTTTTTGCCAGATTTGTTCAGGTTCTGCCCATATCGAACAAGCAGCTCCTCGATTGTCATGGTGGCCTCTTCATGCAGAAGAGCAGCCTCCTCGTTATCCACTGATGGGAGAGAGGAAGATATTTGTGGAAAAGTGTACCCATTTCAGCAGGGTGGGAAGACAAAAGCACACTGCAATGCAGGTGCTTAGGAAACTAAAAAGATTAAATATACTACAATGATTTACTTTTGAAATGCCCATATTTTGTAGATGAGTGTAATATTTCTGTAATTTCACATCATGTATGTGATAAAACAAGTTGTGATCACTTTAAGCACTGGCCTTTAAAGACCACACTTTTTTTTTTTTTAAATGCACACAAATAAGCAATATAGGTTCTTAATAATGTAACCGTATAACAGTTTCTCTTGTTTTGCCCTCATAAAATATATAGCATGCTAAATGTATAAAACGTGTCTTCATTATCTTGATGTTCTTACTAAAATGAGCATGAATTTTACACACAGTCATCTTCATCTGCCACTTTCTCAGGCGATGCTTCCTCTTGAGGACGACCAGCGATCTGAACGAGCTCCTTTATGACTTCCTCTGTAGTGATTCGGCCATCTATAGCAAGAAAAGCGTCCTCTAGAGCCTGGAGAAAAACCAAACAGCATATGAATTTGTTGTCAGGGACATAGAGATTAGCTGATACACTCATGTCTGAACAGAGGTGGCTATGGTGCCTGACCAACTCATGTGAACAAGTTGGCTTATATGGCTCTGAAACATCTGTAAATGAAATATAAACCAAAACAAACTTTTATTTAGGAGCTATGAGCAATATCCTAGCTACTGCTTTTATGCATAAGAGTAAAAGCTGCTGCTTTAAAATATATAGATCATTTGTGTAACCAAAACATACAGCTGTGTCTATATCCTAAAACTTAACATTGTAAGGACTATATATAGTGTCTTTGAAAGAGTCAAAAGACTTTGGATACTGAAAGGCTTAAATGCACAGCCATAATACTACATTCTTGCACAAAACATGGCTTAGCTTACCTTTTGCAGTTTGCCATCTTTATATGCCTTCTGTTCCTTTATAATGTCAGGTAAATATTTGGAGCAGTACAGAGCAACTTCTTCACCTAGAAGGAAGAACAAATTCAGATTTCTGACACCTTTCAAACCAACCGTTTATTTAGACTGGAATCTGGTCCTGAACCTTTCATCTAATTCTGATTGTATGTGCTCGGGAATTAGTCCAAATCCAAAACTTAGACATGACATGCCCAGTGTACAACATTCTGTTGGCAGTGTTTATTTAGCCAAATGCTATACCTGATGTTTGGAATCAAGTTGCATAGCTGTTTTAGAAACGTTTAGAAGGACATATCTAGGCTTTCCACTTTAGGAAAAGAAGAGGCAGGACTTTCACGGTGGTAATTTAGGATTTCATTACCTCCATGGCCATCATACACAGCAAACATCGCGGTCTCATCATCCAGCTCCGGGATACAGTTGTGCGCATCCTGAAAAGAGCAGATGAAGTGTCAGGATTGAGTGAGGGGCACAGCACTGAAAGGCCACAGAACAAAGCAGTCAGCCATGTGGCGAGTTCAAAGTAACCACCCAAGTTAACTGGCGCGAAAACGAGTTCAAAGCCATTCAAACCTAGCTCAGTCACACACACCACTCGGGCCTGTGCTGCGAAGGAGCAGGACCAAGGGAAATTATCCATAAGTTATTCCGTTTTAATGGCAAAACGGCCGCCGAACTTCCATAATCAGGCGACAGCGTGCGTCGGGCAAAGCCGTGGTTTTATTTTTCAAACTTTTCGTTCCGCCTTAAAATGGGACGGGAGTCATACTTTAAAGTCATTCTAATTCTTTATTTTCACACGTTCCGTTATACCTTAAATGTTACAGCAAATGCGTTCTATGCTCAAAGTTACCATCTTCACCACTTACGTTTAAGCGAACAACAGAATGCACTAAAAAATGACGTATTTTAAACGGAACTGCTGCTCCATTTAAGGTGGACCGGACAATTGGAGTAAGAAGCTGGTGCACAGAAAGCTAACTTCAGTTGCTTAAATTCTGTACTTGGTTTGTTTTACCTCCATTGAAACGCGCCAGCCCTGCATGGCCGCGAAGCCGTAGCTGAGTTTTTTGTTCCCGCCGTCGGTTGATGTTTTCTCGGTGTTGGGCTGAGACAGATATGCCCCCATGGTCCAGCCAAGCTTTTGTGTTGGAGCTGAGAATAAACAACGCGTTACTGCTGCAGAAGAAGCCGGGATTAAGAGAGGGCTGTCTCAGGGCCGTTGTGTGTGACAGATAGCAGAGAAGCTCTGGAGCATTTCACGGGGCAGATTTAAAAAACAGAGCTAGCGCTGCTTTCCCGGTATTGTTACTTCTCTCCGGCTAACGGCTGCTGCAATCAGTGCTAACGCTAGAGACTAGGTGAATCAAGGCAGTGTACAACACTTCGCCAAAACACACACGTCACAGGCTCGGTTAAAACTGTGGCGCAGGTCTGAAACTCTCACACACACATAGTATAAAACGTAACACGTGCGAGGGGCATAATCATGAGCAGGAGCAGCCCGCCGGACCCATTTCACACTCACTGCTCCAGAGGAAGAGGAACCGAGAGAGCTGCGCATGAGCACTGGCTCCAATCGCGCTCACGCTTTTCCGGAGGACTGCGGCTGCGCACGCCCTGTGCAGGCGAGTAGGGGGCAGTGCGAGGACGTAGACTCTGCGGCTGTGGCTCTCTGTGTGTGGCTCACTTCTGCTGGGATATGACGTACATGTGTAAGCTAAGCAGTTCAGTCAGCTACAGCAGACTTTTCAGCAGTAATTTCTAACTCCAAAACCAAAAAATAAAAAACAGACAGTGACACATGTCTGTCGACATGCCTCCAAAAAACCCCACAGTTCACTTGTACTTCAGTGTAACATTATCCCTGCTGTATGTAAAATTATATATAGACAGAGTATAAACACCCAAAACAGTTCAGCACTGAAGTGAACTGGTTCAGTCTTGACTCATGGTTGACACTGTTGGATGATGGGTAATATTGGTGGCTGAGTTGACATCAGACATACACCGATCAACAATAACATTATGACCACCTCATTGTTCCTACATTCACAGTCTATTCTCTCAGATCTACTGAACATACATATCACAGTCCCTTCCCTCCCAGTCTTGAATGAAGAAAGTGTCAGGCTGTGCCTGAAACAGTGCCCCATTCACTACTTAATGCACTAGTTTGGGGTTCTCCTTTGCGGAAAATCAGTATACTTAAATTGTGCTGAAAAAGTTATGTACTTTTGTTATTTGAGAACCATTCATTTGATCTAGGGTTGGCACAGTGGTGCAGCAGGTAGTGTCACAGTCACACAGCTCCAGGATCCTGGGGTTGTGGGTTCAAGACTCTGAGTGACTGTCTGTGAGGACTTTGGTGTGTTCTCCCTGTGTCTGTGTGGGTTTCTTCAGAATGCTCTGGTTTCATCCCAAAAGCACACGCTGGTAGGTGGCCTGGCATCTCAAAAGTGTCCATAGGGGTGTGTGTGATTGTGTGTGTTGCCCTGTGAAGGAATGGTGCCCCACCCCTAGAGTGTGTTCCTGCCTTGCACCCTGTGATTCTGGGAAGGCTCCTGGCCCACCATGACCCTGAACTGAATAAGCAGTTAAAGACAATGAATTAATAAATAAATAAATAGTTCTAAATCACTACAAATATGAAATTACCCTGTCCATGTAAGCAGTGTTCAGAACACACTATAACCCTCACACATATGGAGAAGGCTATTTTTAATAAAATATTTTTATTCAGTACTTTGTGAAACAACATGTTCAGGCTCTTTTCATGTGTGCAGTTAGACTCAGAAGATATAGTGGACTGGTTTTTACTGACGGTTATAATGTGGTGAAATCTGCCATTGCACAATGAACAAACCCATATGATGTAGTGTCCAGAATTGTTCAGTATCCTCCTGAATTGCAGGGAAGACAAGAATACTGACTTGTTCAAACAAGCTTGCCCTGGGTTTTCAAATAGTAGAGTCAAACCAGACTGCAGACCCATCTATTTTCAGATAAATTTAATCAGCACAAAGCTTGAACTTATTAAAGGCATACAATTATGCTCATGTTTTATTTATTTTAAATTCAGGCAAGGTAGTGTGGGAGCACAATTGTGTATCTAGTCATCCGCAGATTGACACTGAAAAATCTTCAGAATTCTAGAATATTAGCCAGCTAAAGTTAAGGGCTAAAATGGTAAATGTTAATATAAACAAAACCAGTTCCCTACAGTGCATTGTATAGTATGTAATTTTGGGAATAGTGAGGATAGGGGGAATAGGGGGAAATTTCAAATGCAGCTACATTTTAAAACGTAAAGCTTATATCAAGTCACAGGTTGCAGAGTTAAAATAAATAAACAAATGTTTCGAAACAATTTCATATAATATTCAATTATTCCTTTTTTTCAGATATTTATTGCCACATTATATAATAAATGATTTATTAAATTTATTTATGCCCCGTGGACAGACCCTGACCAGGTTGAATCAGTTACAGAAAATGAATATTTTATTTTGTTTTGCCCCTAAAAATCTCCTTATGCAGTAGGGGGCGCTCAAACACAATTTCAATAAACACGTATGTAATTTACTTTAGGGTCACTAGAGGGCTTTGTAGCTGCATGAGTATATCCAGGCAACACACATGTATTGGTCTGCTAGGCATCTGGAGTTTTCTAAACAGTGCTTGCTCTTATTCTGAATTTAGGATAAAGTGATTGCCATCTAACTTCAATATTTTATCTTAGAAATATAACAGGTAGGACAAAATACACAACATGAACAAAACAAGCAAACAAACAAACAAAAAACAAAGATTACAGCAAAAATGAGAACTGAAAACGGACAGGCTCATTTTTGAAACATTTTTTAGAGAACATGGTAAAAGAGTCAGTGATCTGTTCAAAGTTACAGAGCAGGGTAGAAATCAACAACACTGACTTTAGTGTAGATCCCCCAAAGAGGGTCATCCCCCAGTGCAAGCTGAAAAATAGGAGTCCCTGCTGTGATTGACATTTCGAAAGGAGCACGTCCAGATGGAGAGGTGTGAGAAAGTCTCTCTCAGCAATAGAGCCTAAGGGGGCATGGGGGATGCTGTTCCCTCAACTGCTGAGTCACATGAGCCCCTTTTGTTTGGCTTCGAGCAGCTGATATGTACAAACACACACACACGGCTAGAGCGTGGGACCAGCATGGCACTCACCCACCTAAACAAACAATGAGTAAAATGAGCGCTCATGTATGAAATTAAAGACAGTGGCTGCAAACTGCTCATGAACAGTCAAGGTACTTGAAAAGTTCTTCGCATCCTCGTGTTTTATGTGCTGACAAATTGTGCAGGTTCCAAAAAAATATTTGTAAATGTCTACTGAATGTCTTTTATAATTAGTTACTAGTATTATTCATGGATGACTCCTAAACCTTCAGTCTGATGAGATAGACACCTAATTAGGCTTTCTCTGGGCTTACGTCTGCCCTTTTTTCACCAGGAGCTGGAATGAAACGTATTTGCTCAATTTAGGGAAAGGGATTAAGGGTGGGGGACCCTCTCCGTGTCCCACTCTCTCGCACTCTCCCCTTTTTTTTTGTACTTGATGTGAACAACTGATGACCCGGGAATGCATGATCCCCCCGGGGATTAGGGCTTGCAAGAGTCTATGGGTATGGGACACTGCCATCTGCCACTGGGCATATCATATCCTCGGGAGAAGGCCGCATCGTTTGTTGATTTAAATGGAGAACTTAACTTTCCCAGGACAGTATGACCCCCAGCACCGACACCTCTAAAGGAATACTGTCTGTGAAGAAGCAGGCCATGCAGAAGAATGAGGCGTATTTTAAGGCATCCCCATTCCTAACCCGATGATGGATCTCCCCCTCACAATATGGCAGTGCATCCATGGGCGGGGGGGACGAGTGGGAGAATGCTAATGCTGCTGGGAGATGGGAAGGCTCTGTCGTAACTGTGGTGGGAGCAGGATTGTTGGGGCTGCGCCATGTTTCAGCACCCATCCAAAGTCTGGATCATGACAAAAACAATATCATGCCAGATGTAGGCAAGGCACTGAAAGGGCTAATTAAGCCTTTTCACTGAATGATGAAAGTCTACATCTAATTACAAATCATGCATGACTAAAGAAGGATTAGATCACAGGCTGTCTCATGGGCCTAGAGCCGACGAGAGAGAAAACACAAAATCATGGAAAGACACTGTGGAGGTCCAAATATTGCTGACACATTGTAAGACAGCTGTTAGGAATCAACTGCATATTTCTTTGGGCAAACTGGTAAATTGTGGGATTACGTGATAATCACATTAAACCTGATTTGTGGTTACATCGTTCATGTTGATGCCGGCTTGCCCATAGTAGCTTTCACGGCTAAAATATAATCCAGATTTTAAAATCTCAGAGGTATGGCATGTTACTTTGTCAGACATTTTAGACATTTGATACATGATGTGCTGCTAGTCTTTGAGCAAAGATAAATTATTATTGGCCTTAAAATGACTGCAGTGAAGTTTTTTGTGAGTGTATCAGACACTCCACATGTCCACGGTTTTGTAGAATCATTGATCAGTATTATTAATAGGAATTTGTTCTCTTCTTTGATGTTAGAACAGGCTCAGGTTTTCTTGGAAGCTGTTATGGAATATTGCTCTGTGAACTGATTGCACTGATTATCACTTTTGGATCAAAAACATCACTCCAACTTATTTCAAATGTGTTGCATGGTGCTCCAACACTCTTAACAAATGTTCCAATGCTCCACATGCTAGGCGGCTTTATATATTTCTAACCAATACTTTTTTTGCATTGGGAATGTGGCTTCTTCAGAGCAACCCCTTTTTCCCCTTTTTTTTACATCATACTAATAGCTATTTGTTTAGATGTAATTCAAATCCATATATCCTTTCATCTTTACCCTTTTTTTCTCATCATTTGTCAATGTAAATTATTGAAAGTATTACAATACAGTATGTACCTGTATTGTACCTGAGCAAAGCAAGAAGAAGGAAAACATAAGCTATTTTTTTCACATGGTCATGTCTCTCAATCCACTCAAACTTCATGTATCCTGCAGCATATCATTACTGTCCGATTAAAAACATGTTTCTCCCAAAATAGTAACATTACAGGAGAAGGAAAAGCCTTCTTAACTTTCAATGGAGGTCAATGTAAAATTATTTTATTCTAAACGTCCTTCTAGAGCATTTCTATTGGTCCATTTCATGAAATTTTCACACAACACATGTTCATTCATTCATTGTCTGTAAACACTTGTCTGTAAAAACAAAATAACTACTAATTCATTCAGTCATTGTCTGTAACCGCTCCAGTTCAGGGTCGCTGTGGGTCTGGAGCAAGGCGGGAACACACCCTGGAAGGGGTCAGTACATATTTACTATCCAAAGTCTATACTTTTGCACAGAAACTACAAGGCAAATATTGCTAATAAGCACCGGAAGTCATCCAAATGTTTTCCGTACATGCGTTCATGAAACTTCTACCCATTAAGTCAAATTGCATCCTGCGTAACTGCATACATAAAGTTAATGAGAAAATAAAAGTAACTTAATGCAGCACTCAGAAAATAGGAAACATATTGTACTCGAAGAGTTGTTATCTGCCCCCTCCAAGGTGTGTTCCTGCCTTGCGCCCAGTGATTCTGTGTAAGCTCTGGACCCACCGTGACCCTGAACTAGAGCGGTTACAGACAATGAATGAATGAATTAGTAGTTATTTTGCTTTAATAAAATTATGAAAGGGACAATGCAAAAAGGCTAAGGGGGCCCGTGAGGACAATGTCATAGAAGAACCACTTTTGTTTTCCTTTCAAATCCTTCCCATAATTGATTCTTTGATAAATAATTTTTCTAAATGAGATTTCTAATTACGAAGGCATTTCATACAAGCAAGTTTCAAGAACCACCGCAATTTAAAGGTTCTAGACCAATTAGAGGTTTGACTATAGTTATGTCCAATTGTCTAACTGCTTTGGAAAACTTTCTTGTGTGTAACAGGCCTCTTGGTTGTGTTTGTTCTTGCCTAGTGTCAGTGTTTAGCTAACATGCCAAATGAGAGTTCTTCTCTCTTTGTGAAATGGCCAAAGGGTGCCATCACCATTTGTGTCAAGAAGAGTAAAGTTTATATGAAGCAGGATTCCCTCAACCATTTAGGACATTTAGAGCTTCAATAAATAAGTTTGTTTTCTCACCTCTGTAGTTTGCATAGCTGAGTGAACGGAGGCAGTTGTGGAAAGTGCCAAGAATTCAGTCCCCTCCATTTGCTTCAGTATCCATGTGTCTTTGCTGTTTTCACCATATCACATGTCCCCAACTGACTTTGCACAGAGCAGTTTGCAAGAATTCCATATATGATGCGTTAGAATAAACATTTTTGTACCATTTAAAATAAATTCATTGTTTGAAAATATTTGGCAACCATAATGTCAATAAAAATATTGAGAGGCTTAAATATTCCCTTAATTTAATAAAATGTTCCCTGGATTTAATAATATGTTCTCTAAAATTCATAAACCAGGACCCTGTCAGATTCATTCTTTATTTCATTTGATTAACTGGAGTTAACAATTAAGCAAACAAGCTTAATGAGTCTTCTGAGGGGGGATGGGAAAGCATGAAAACACACTAGAGAATTTATGAGCCTCAGTGAACACCATGTACTTTTATTTCCACCCCTGGTGTTATTTAGATGTTTTTGTTTTCCTCTATTCATGACGCCTAGAGAAAGTGAACTGGCCTGTATGAAGTTAACAAACAAAAGATGAAGGCTTTAAGATGGGGCTGAAACTGAAGCAAAATGGTTCTATCAAATTTGATTTCATTTGTTCAGCTGATTAGGCTTGCTTCCAAAACCTGCTGTTATTTCAAGGGAACACAAGCCAAAAAAAAAAAAAACAGTTTGTGAACCAGTGAAGCAGATCAATCCCAGACTACAGCAGGAGAGAACCACCTTCACAGTTGTACTTGTTTAGATGGCATAATTAGCACTCCATATCTACACTGTGAAATATGTGTTCATGCTTCATTGGTAACTCAGTTATTGGAATCACATACCTAACATTAAACTAATCAGTAGATACACCATAAATATACAATAAATGGTTCTTTGGAGTTATGTTATACAGCCTTAGAGTGTAAATATATTAAATGGGTAAACCTGACAGACTTTCAATAGTCTTATCAATAGATTATTCATTTTAAACATATAATTATAAATGTCACTGTGTAAGTGTGAACGTTTATCAAATAAAATTTTTTTGTAACAGTTGATTACTTTCTTGTCCTAAAAACATATATCCTAACCAAGGGTCAGGTAAGAAACAGTCCTTTGTAAGAAATGTGAGGCACATGTTCTTCAGATAATACCTTCCATGGGTTTTCACAAATGCTAGTTAATAGAAGGTGGTGTTTGATCATTGCAAGTGAAACATTAACAAAATCATTTTATGCCAAATTAGCAGTAAGAGTATTAACAATATTCATTAATAAATTCTCACCTTCGTTTGAGTGTCAAGGAACATGGGCATGTCAGATCTGATAGATTTCACCCAGTTCATGCTTTTGTACAAATTATGTGCTAATATTTGTAAAGTAGTGTCTCAGGACTGATTATGGGCTAATGATTCACTAACTAAGGTGATCCGTGGTTGTAAAATGGATTGAACAAACAATGTTTGTGTTTCAAGATCTTTTCCAGCTTTTGATCATCGTGAAGGCCTAAAGTGAGTCTTGCTTCCCAATGCAAATGGATTTGCACTTTCCAGCAATAATTAATGGCCGAATGGTCAACATGTGCTAAGAGCATTTGTGTGTGCTGGCCTCTCAGTGACTCAAGTGACTCTCACAAAACAATGTGAGAGTCCTCACCTCTACAATGTAAAATTAATGTGAAAAGGAAATGTTTTTGGCAGCTCAGCCTACTACTTTTGGCTGTGAACTAAGGTAAATGCCTATTAGGAAGATAGCGAACATTTATTCTCCAGACCATGCTTTTAAGACGAGAGGAAGGCTTTGAAAAATCTGAAAAACAAAACAACCTTCTCACTAAGCACATCTGCAAACACATCTATTTAAACATTTCTGCCTTAATGCACCTGAGGCACCTTGCCACACACTGCTCTGACAACTACACCCTTAGAGACCGTTAAACAAGAGTAACAAGTAGGTGCTAATTCTGATCAAACTCCTACAGAGCACTCTTTGATCTGCAATAACTCTACATCACACACACACTTCCCCTACTTGTCACGCTGAATCTGCAAAAAGCCACTTCCTATTTGTCATCCCAGTTTTGCCACTTAGCCTTATTAAAAACACACTGGAGGTAACAAAGCGGACACACTTATATGAAAGTACTCTGATTTACAAATTTGAATTTACTAGTTATGGATTCAGCTCCCTGCCCCAACATATCCAACCAACATGCCATAACCATGTGTTTGCACAAATCTCACTGAGTTTTCTCCCAGACTCGAAGTCTTTCACACAGAGGCCTCAAGGCGAGGGGAGACCTTTACAAGCTCACAAAACATCTCACTGCTTGTTGTCAACTGTGCTCCCTCACTTAAGTCAATGTACGGCTTTGTGTGCTGCTGCAGAACCTTCATACCCACCCATGGGTCATGAGAGAAAAATCATGTCAGTTCTGTTCTCAAGTGAATTATATATTTTTTAACCATATGTTCACATTATTCCAAAATGAGTATGATTTTACCCCAGAGTTAATGCTAAATGTAAATTTTATAATTAAGCATATCACTGTGATGCTTTTATTTCAACATGGAACATACATAGTGCAGATATTCTTTGCAAACTTCAAGTATTTAGGTTTTCCATGACTTGATCAGCCTTAGGATTAGACTTAGAAACAGGCATAAAATAACAACCCATGCCTAAAAAAAAACACAGGCCTCAATATAAACACTTAAATTTAATGTAAACACTTTAAGTTATGTGAAATGTCAAAAATAAATTCCCAGCACCTTAATTTTTTATGAAGATATAGGCATTCTGAAATCATTCATTCATTCATTCATAGACTGTAACCGCTTATCCAGTCCAGGGTCACGGTGGGTCCGGAGCCTACCCGGGATCACTGGGTGAATGCGGAAACACACCCTGGAGGGGGCATTCTGAAATCAGTGTTGGCAAAATATTTCAAAATAACCGAGTCACTGGGAATCTTTGAATAGGATTAGCATTTAGAATTAACATTCAAGTAGAGGAAGTGTGCTAGCATCTAGGAAAGTTCTAGTCTTTTATAAGCAGGGATGAGTTGAAATACTCCTGCATAATATCTTTAGGAGGTCTAGGACCAGAATATAACAAATAAATAAATAAATAAATAAATAAATTAATTAATTAATTACTGGGCGGCATGGTGGTGCAGCAGGTAGTGTCGCAGTCACACAGCTCCAGGGACATGGAGGTTGTGGGTTCGATTCCCGCTCCTGGTGACTGTCTGTGAGGAGTTGGTGTGTTCTCCCCGTGTCCGTGTGGGTTTCCTCCGGGTGCTCCAGTTTCCTCCCACAGTCCAAAAACACACGTTGGTAGGTGGATTGGTGACTCAAAAGTTTCCGTGAATGTGTGTGTGTGTCTGCGTTGCCCTGTGAAGGACTGGCGCCCCCTCCAGGGTGTATTCCCGCCTTGCGCCCAATGATTCCAGGTAGGCTCTGGACCCACTGCGACCCTGAACTGGATAAGCGGTTACAGATAATGAATGAATGAATAATTAATTAATAAAAGCCCAGCACATCTGCAACTGAAGAAGCTGTATAATGTAAGAATGGTAAACAATTCAAACTTTTAAAACCAAATCAATTGTGTTGTCATGTCCCAAGCTATTATGAGGTTTTAATCAAAGGAAACGTGATGGAATACTATGGCTAATGTGTTGCCTGTTTAAAATTGTTAGAATGTATCACAAGTATCAGTTTATACAGATATTAAACAAATTAGACGGTATGTGGGAAATGGTGTTTGCAGCATGTAAGAACTTCCGGCCATGACAAATTTATCCTATGGGATCGTTTTGGATGACATTCGCCCGAGCATGTGCCTTGCACCCCTCTTTGGATCAGGCCATGATATTTATCACCATCAGGTGGCGTATTGTTGTCAGTTGGTTCTTGGGGCCTCGTGTTTAACACAGCAGACACTCTCTTCCACTGAGTTGGGCCTCTATTCATGCACTCAACTTGCTGGAGTTTTTTACACATGCAAAAAGGCACATGAGCCATGAAAGGCTGTTTAGTGAACCCCTCTCTTGTGTCTTTACATGCCCCCACGCTCTCTATTATACGGCCCACGGCCACGGTGTAAAATTGAATTACCTGTTACAAAGCATGCTATACACTGCAATCAGGATGTCTTTCTTTTTCCCACAGAGCGGTGTGGGGAGGGGTGTCACGGGCAGAAAGCAGACACCAGCTTGTGGGAAAGAGATATAATTCAATCAGATCACAAAATGGGCAAGGCCGGTTTTGTTCACTCATGGGGTGCTGCGTGGAATCCAAAGTAGCTGATATGTCAGGAAAGAAAGGGGACAAAGCAGACGGGTGATAAGGGTGAAGCTCCTCTTGCTAGACCAAAAGCTGTTTGCTCATGTTTGGAGAAAAAAGAAAATTCATAGCTTCCATTATTCCTTTAAAATCCTTCACTGCTGTACATTGAGAAAGTCATCAGAGCAATGAGAAGCAAGACGTGCAAGTTGTCTTACTTATCTCAAGTATGTATTAACCTTGAGTCCAGGGTTATTGCATTCATTGTGCTTTGCTCTTTAAATGTGATTATGTAGTTACATAATTATTGTATGTTAAGTACTGCAATGAATTATATTTACATTTTAAGGGTGCACATCAGGACATGATTATTCTGTCAGTTTTCAATGGCAAGAAACAACAATAGACAGCAAAACATGAAACAAATGAAAATGGTTTTATTTTACATACATTACCTTTAAATTAAAATCAAAATAATATTACTGAGTGACTGAAAGCTTATGCACTTTCTCCACAATTTCTACGGTGAATGATAACTTGATTTTGGTGAGGAATAATAAACACCGTATTGCAGCTTTCATTTTTTATTGCTGTCATGTCAGAATGCTAAAGTGTAGCTAGGTTTCAAGAACACAGAAATAAAGCTGCCACAAAAGGTTCTTGGCAAAATGTCGGAGAATAGCCATTTCTGATCCCCTTGAGACAAATGTAATGAGTTTTCTTTAGAGGACAATTATTGTAAATGAGACACTTGTATGGTGGCACTTTTTATAATTAAAGAAACTCTAAGTAATGTAACCACTAAGTAATGACGGAGAAGCTGTATTTGATTTTATAACACACAATACGAATTGAAATGGGTTCTTCCATGGCTTCACTCAAAGAAGCCTTTTTGGGGCACTTATGATCGAAGATAACATCTGTATTTACCTCTTTAACTTTCAGTCAGTGTGTAAATGTGGCATTAGGGCCAGAGATAAGAGAGAGGAGATATGGTGTGACGAGGTGCTGTGAAATACACAAGACTCTGACCAGGGAAATGGCCTCTCCTGCTCGTATTCAAATCTCCTGCTCCCACTGTCTTATCAGTCTCAAACGTAGCTCATTATTAGTGTAACGTCCTGTGCCCAGATCCATCCTAAAGCTAGACAAGGCTGAGTTAGCTGATTATCACTGGAGGAATAGGTGGGACACTGGTGGCAGGATAGGGACTTTCTAAAAGCAGTCTTTAATCAAGTGGTTGGAGATAGGTGCCTACTGATGCTTCCTCTACCGACATCGTCTCAGACTGCTGCTGTCTGCCAGAGCAGCTCAGCCTCATTCCTCAGGGCTATTTATTGGGCCACCCTAAAAGCCACAAAATACTTTCCCAAGGAATTCTGGCAGACGTCTCTTCATCTAGTTTGCAAATAAGGGCAAAACAAAAAGTTGTTTTAACCTTAGAAATGTAGTGGCCTTAGTTTCCTTAAAAGCTACCTTCAAATATCTTATGTATAAGCTGACAGAAGATGATCATTGTCTTTATCCATGGAGGTTTATATTTTAATGCAACGTAGTGATATTAACACTATAGGGGAAAAATTAATATACTGTATTTTTGATGCTAACATATTGTGTGTGTGTGTGTGTGTGTATATATATATATATATATATATATATATATATATATATATATATATATATATATATATATATATATATATATATATATATATATATATATTAGCTGCTAGCATTCTGAGACTGAAAAGACAGTAGCAGGATGTAACAGTATGTCAGTAATTGCATGTGAACAAACTCCTCTGTCTACATTACCCAAGTCTCCCTCTTTCCCAAGCCATTGTAAAAGGCCATTTGCGTGTAGGAACTGACCAAGGTGAGAACTGAGCTTATTCACACCTCGCTGGCAGTGGGGGATTAGAACACATATCCCTACTTCACCTCAGGGGTTAAGACACATTAGGGTCCAGTCTCTTCTAAGCAGTGACAGAATTCACAGGGAGGAAGGAGGAGGTGGTGGTGGATTTTTACATACAGTGAGGATATTCACACACATTTGTTTTTGTTTTTAATATACTTCCAGTGTGTTTATCCCTTTCAAACTTACTTATGTGTCTTTTGACATTTTTGAATAAGAATGTGTGCATGTTTATGAATAAACAAAGATATGTTTCAAATTATAATCTGCATTATAGCATACAAATCAGTCAGGTCTCGACATAAATTCAGAAAGATTAGAAAAATAAAATACCCATACAAAAATAAATAAATAAATAAAACAAAAATATATAATTATTCAAGGAGGCCTGCCCAGTGTGAATAATTTGCAGATTTTGTGGACATATATAGTGAGGTTAAATTCATTAATGCTGCAAGAAATTAGAACACAAGTCCATCTGAACATTGTGGGCAAGCACAGAAATATTTCAAAAATACCAAATGAGACAACAGAAATAAGAAATAGAACAATACACAAAAAATCTCTCTCTTTGCCACTCACAAACCTTTGGGGAGAAAAGTGTGATACATATGACTCCAAGCACAGCATTACTACAATTAAGGACAGATGTGAGGCCTGGAGCTTGTTTCTACATCACCTTGAGAAGAAGAAACATTAATTGAACTTTAATTGAAAGAAATATAAATAGAGCGACGTAAATAATCACATCGTCCAAGAAACTGGATCATAAGACATTTTAAAATGACATTGACCAAAAAAATGGCCACTATAACACCATGATTTTCAGAAGATGAATATACATTATCTATTTTCTTGAGTCGCATTAAAAGGAGGATTTAGGAGGATTTTAAAATGAAGTCCCTTGCAACCTGTTTGACCAGGAAGACGCATCTCACTATATAAATAAACATATAAAGACTTAAATATATAAATAAATAGATATATATTATTAATAATGATAGATTTTAAATGTAGTTTATTACCTATTCCAACATATATTTGGTAATAAGCAAAAAACAAACAAACAAACAGAAACAGTAAAATAAAAATAGGATCAATTAAAGTTTAAGAATAAAAATAAAGAATAAAATTTAATAGGTAATTTTATAGATATACACAAAAATCTTCCCACAATGCTTGACACAGTCCATTATTCTGCTGTGTTTACTGGGCAAGCAGTCCAACATGCAGTAATAAGTCTAACATGATTCTAATAATTAAAGATGGCATTGCAGCACTGAAGCCGGCCATGCTCAGGCCAATCTGGCTGCAGTAGGTCTTTTTCCACCTGTGTGTTTAATTAGAGCTGCTATTAGAGCAGTTTGCCGAAGAACACACGTTGTCCCTGGGGAAGGTGAGTGGAGGCGGATGGTGACGGCCACTGTTTAACACAGTTCTGTGAAAGGGAAGCCTGGGGTAATTATCCAAGGGAACAGCACCTTGTCACTTACCTGCCTGCTGAGCAGGAATCCATTTTACTGCTCAATTACTCGCCTCATCAGCAGGATACACCTTGTGCTTGTTTTTCAGGAGGTCTCTGCTCTGTGGATGAAGAGAAGAGGACGTTATTTAAGTGCTGGGTATAGGGGGAGGTTTTGGGATGTGGTAGGAATTGAGTTTGTCCTAATAGACAGTAACACTTTGTAAAATATCAGGGTATCCTGACTCACAGCACGCGGAACTGCAGTGACTTCCTGAGTCAAACAGACACAACAGTTTCCATATGGCATGGTGGTCGAGTCTAATGTGAGCTGAGTGATATGTACTTTAAAACCTATTTTGAGATCCTCTTAAAATGTACTGAAATATTCTTTGAGATGGTGGCCTTGAAAGGCAAAGTGCGGATGTGTATGAGAAGAATGTGAACTTGAATGTAGAGTGTTTTGCCCAAACATAAGTATTTTCTTGACTTTCAAATGTGAAAGTTACTCACTCCATAAGTTCTAATAAATTCACACTCTTCGCACCAGGGCGTCTTTACATTGAAATAAGCTTGGCCGACCCTGAAAAGCATGTTGACTAGAAGGTATTTATGTGTATTTATGTCTCAGTGTTTATGTATGTTCCACAGATGTGAGAGTTACACATGCCATGGCCTGTAATGCATTCCGTACCAAGACAGACCCTGGCATTTGAACTCCACACTTCAATCTAGATGGTCAGTCCGTTGTTTGGAGAACATATTGTCCAATATTTCCATAAACACTCTGAAACCTTGACTTGTTGATACACTTTTCCACTTTGTGTCAGTCTCAACAAGCTTAGAGAAATCAGCAGCATTTTTGGATGTTGCTGACATATGGCTTCCACTGTGCAGTCTTAACATTTGTGGATGCTGCAACAAAGAGTGTTTATTCACAAAGGTATATCAAAGTATTCCTGACCCATGTGGTGATATCTGTCACAGAAGCATGCTGTTTTTTTATACAGTACTGTTTGAGAGATCAAAGGTCATAGACAATCAGTTGTGGTTTTCAGCCTTGCTCTGTTGATTTATCCAGATTTTCTGAATCTTCTGGTGACATTACACTCCACAATATGGTAAAACTGCTGTTTTTTTATATTTTGTCCAAAAGAAGCCAGGAAGTTTTTCAAATAAAATGCATAAAGTAAGTGTGGACGTGATACTTCTTTTTGAAGTGAAGACTGTGTAGACGCCTGTGTGCTTTCTGCGACTGTGGCAGAAGAGGTGTTTGTCTTTGACTTTTGCTGAGATCTAGCTGTTGTGCCATTAAAAATGAGTGACTGAAATTAGCATAACTGTGGACAGAATGACTAGCAGCTATCGCCGATCCCTGCACTCACACTTCACATTCTCACCTCTCGCTAGACTCTATGAGATCAAGGCAACACCTCTATAGAATCCAGAGCCATAGAGCCCAGCTATGTGAAACATGGATAATGCTAATGTGCCATCAAAGCTATTTATTGCTTCAGAGCGCAGGATCAAAGCAGGACCCCCTTCTCTCCAGAATAACAGCCAGGACTTCCTCTTGATTTATCGGCAGGGAGCCAAGAGAGCGTTACCTGAGTAAGGGACCCTTCCGGCTGTCTGTGCCCCAGAGACCGGCTGTGCACATCATGTAGAAACAGACATGGAACGTGACCCCTTTCATCCTCAGTCTTAACCTTTTGAGCCTTAAGGGCATGGATGTGCACTTACACTTCAGTTTATCTTTTTAATAAACACATAACTTGAAGAGTAAATAAATGGCAGTCCCAAAAAACTCAAAGCTGCTCTATAATACTCTATAATAAAACTTTCAGAAGGAGATTTATATTATCCAGTGCAATTTATTCATGTGGATATTTTGCACATATCTAAATCACATAATGTCAATGTGTCAGAGTAAGGGTTCAAGGGGTTAACCATGGCCTTCATGCATGTGATTGGCATAGCATCAGAGAAAGTGCACGGTTTCTCCAGGTGCCATCTGTGAGGAATTAGCGCCTTCGCAGTGACCCACTGACAAAGAGAGAGGTGGAAGGAATCAAAGTTTCCACAGGAGGTCATGGGACATGGGTGTGTGTGTGGAGAGGGGCATACAGAGGGTGGGAAAGTGGGCACAGCATGCTGGGGCAGGGAGGGGGTTGACCCATGCAGTGGAACGGCCTTAAAACGGACACGTAATTTGCAGTTATTGGACTCTGCCTGTGTGGCTGGAGCTTGGCCCGGGAGGGGGTGACTCCTGAGCCAACTACAAAGCCATATGCCACAGAAGACTCGTCTCACAGCTCTGACACACAGCAGCTTAAGATGTGCTAAATGATCACAGGACTTTGTGGACCTGCCACAGTTTCCAGCAGCTTCCAGATGTTCCTCACGTTGTGCATGTCCAAATCATGGGGGACAAAAGCATAACAAGAGCTAATGACTTGGAACAGCCCAACAACTCCTATTCTGAGCAGTATAAATCTGCCCCAGATGAAAGCGCCTGAATTTTATCAGTCTCTCCATGTTATTATGAGTAATTGGGAATTCAGAGGTGTAAACAGGGATCATGTTCCAAATATCTGGCAAATATTTCCATAAAAGTGTATGTTTTTTTGTTTTATTTCTTAAAAAGACAGTTATGTCAGGTCATGGAAACATCAAAAACTGTTAGGAGTTTTGCCAAATTGCATTGTCACCCACAAAAGCTAGTTTAAAAAGCACTATCAGGAGATTAATCTCTAAGAAAAATTAACAAAATAATGTACCTCAGTGAAAAAGATTGTGGGTGTCTGTGGGTTGAAAACATTCTCACACAATACACAATATTTATCACAATATTTAGTTTTTCTAAGGTTGAATAAGCTGGAACAATAATCCATGAGTCATTCCACAAACACTCAGTAGAAAGCCCTGACAATAATAGCTAGGCCTTCAACTTGGATTACAAAGGTAAAATCACTGCTACTATGACACTACTATGACAGGAATGTGTTTTTTTCTCCATTCCAAAATAAATATGGCTATATGATGCTCGTAAAAGACCATCCTTTTTACTAGAATCTTATAACAGATATGTACAGGGGTTGGACAATGAAACTGAAACACCTGGTTTTAGGCCACAGTAATTTATTAGTATGGTGTAGGGCCTCCTTTTGCGGCCAGTACAGCGTCAGTTCATCTTGGGAATGACATATACAAGTCCTGCACAGTGGTCAGAGGGATTTTAAGCCATTCTTCTTGCAGGATAGTGGCCAGGTCACTACGTGATTCTGGTGGAGGAAAACGTTTCCTGACTCGCTCCTCCAAAACACCCCAATCATATTTGGCTCAATCATATTTAGATCTGGTGACTGTGCAGGCCATGGGAGATGTTCAACTTCACTTTCATGTTCATCAAACCAATCTTTTACCAGTCCTGATGTGTGTATTGGTGCATTGTCATCCTGATACACAGCACCGCCTTCAGGATACAATGTTTGAACCATTGGATGCACATGGACTTACTGGTGCAATGTGCAATTAATGAAGATTGGCCACCAGGCTGGTCCAATTTAGCCATGAAATCTCCCACACTAAAATGACAGGTGTTTCATTTTCATTGTCTAAGCCCTGTAGTTAAGCTGTGTTTCACATTGTTAACTAAGCTGACATTATTGAATCAGTTCAGCTCCTGATGCTCTAACCAATTGCAGAGCTTTGTTGACTGCATGTCAAGCTTATTGGGCAACTTTGTGTTAGCGCTCATGTAACTTCATGTAAACTTTGTTTAGTTTTACAACCAAAATATAACAATGAAACAAGAGTATTACTAGAATACTTATAAATAAAACATAAAAAGTATTTTTATTTATTTACCAGAATTTCCTAATAATTCTCTGAATGTTTAAACAAGTGTCATGGTTGGATTGCAGGAGATGTGAGGGAGGAAGTATTTGAGGAGGTGGTAAAATTTACTAAAAATACACATACATTCACTAATAAGGGAAAGCTAGAGTCTCAAAGACATAAAGACTTTAACATACACACACTGAATAACAAATAAGACTGCAAATACAGAGCTTAAATAACCAGGCACAATAAGAAACACCTGTGAGCTCAGTCACATGACTGCCTGACAGCACACATGTGCCAAGCATGATTACAGAAAACAGGCAGGGGAAAAAAGAGCACTGGGATTCTAAAACACACACACACACACACACACACAAACAGAACCGTGCAGAAACAGTGACAGATCCTGACAAGCACTAAATATTTCTTACTGAAACTACGATCAAAAACATTGAACTGCATGGCAATTAATCCAAATAATTCATAAAAAGAAAATAAGTCAAAACAAAAATTTCTTGTGACAAAAAGTGAAAATTCTGAGACATAACACAAAAACAAGGATCTCAGGGGCCTCTTCTGTGACATGGTCAGCAGTGTCCCTACTGCTGAAGAAAAAGAGGACAATGTGACTTTTGTGCTGTGTGCCCTTTAGTAAAGAATTTAAGAAAAGCGTTCCTGAATCTGTAAACAATCTTATTTTATTTATAACACCAGGTCTTGGGACTGTGCCCAAGTTGTAATAAAGCAACCAAGCAATCAAGTATGAGCACACATGAGGTGGGTGTTGAAGAAAAGAGACGATAATAAGTAGGCTGTTTGGTTATTGACACAATTATGTCCACCTCCTTGCTTTTTTATAGCATTTTATCGTACGGATGGTTGTTTTTAGAATCTCATAGTGAGATATATTTGATTCATCAGCTGCAGACTCTCAAATGTGAGGGGAAAATAAAACTGGTTTGGATTTGCTGCTTAGTAGGGCGTAGTGGATGTGGGGAAGCAGTATTGGTGGGGGGGCAATGTGTTTGACCACTGCATGCAACATGTGAGGTTTCTCTCTCCTTCTTTTGTTTTCTGAGACGAGACTTTTGAGCTGTGACTGGACCCACAGGCTCCAGTAAATCACAACTGGGCTAAATTTAATTCGTAGCTTGTCTGGGGGACTCATGTTTGCTGCTTTGGCAGCGTTTAAATCATCTCTAGGCTGAGGGGAGTGGGATTTTTTCCTACAGGCAAATGCACCCATGAGACAACATAACCCCGAATTATTAAAGCAAAGCTACCGCACACTTCTACATTCCTTATGCTGTTGAGTAAATACAGATGTGTGTCAGTAGAACACACAGATGATTACTGAGTCATAAAATGATTCAAATTATTTTTAGCACTGAAACAAAGATTAATAATAAAACCCTACTGCCCCATAATGGTTTTAAATAAAAGTTTAACACTAAAGAGATATTCTGTGCTTTTTTCCAAATCAGACACTTTGCTTAATGTAATCACTTGAGTGTGACCACATTTGTTGTGGAACAGAGTGTAGACACAGGATATTAGATATGAAAACCTAAAGCTTACTTATGAAATGTGGTTTAATGTTGACAGTGTTTCACAAACAGTTCATTTTTCTGGCTATTATTTGGCCTCAGAACAAATGCCAGGCTTCACTCTGGTGATTGTTATTCTGAAAAACCAAATATGTGATCCATAACACAACAAAGGCCTTGAACATACTTTTCAGGAATAAAGCTCCACATTTTAGCAGGCATTACTGCTGAACACACACAGATGTGGCTGTGGATGCCAATCAACGCTATTGTTTCAGTCAATCATCCAGAAGAATACACAACAAGAATGAGGAGAAAACTTGGATATGTGCATGTGTGTGTGTGTGTGCATACATGCCCAATGCATGAAGAAAAGTTAGTGAATTCCTCAGCACTATGGGGGCATCAAATTCCACCAAGCAATCTTTTCTATTAACAGCTTGGTCTGAATTCCTCATAGGCTAACAAACACACATGAACTGTACCCATGTGGAACATAGCAGTCGAGCCACGATACACGATACATACATCACACCACCGGAGAACCCTAAGGGCTTTCAGAAGAAGCAGAAGATACCAGTGAAAATAAATAAAAAATAATGCTATGTTTTATTCAAACTCTGCAAATACTGCTGTAATTATCTTGTGTTTTTAGGTTTTGGATATAAAGTGCTAAATGGATGACTGAATAACCTAGTTTTACTTGTTCTTTAGCATATTTAAACACAGTAAAGCCAGCAGCAAGCTCTAAAAAAAGTTATAAATTAAAACAACATCTATATTTTACAAGCTTCAGAAATCTAGAATGGCTAAAAATATTAATGTGGATTATCCCTATCTGAGTGCTAACAACCCTGAATTGGATAAGTGGTTACAGATAATGAATGAATGAATGAATGAATGAATGAGTGCTAACAGAATGCTAGAATCGTGTAGGCAGTGGTGGAGAGTAGCGAAGTAAATGTAATTCGTTACTGTACTTAAGTTATTTTTTCGTGTGTCTGTTCTTTACTGAAGTATTTCCATTTTTAGCAACTTTTTAGTTTAACTACATTTCAAAGTCAAATATCTAACATTTTACGTTCCTTTTGGTTTATGTAAGAATAAAATCGTGACGTATCTCAACGTATCTCCCAGTTCCGCACCGCTCTCAGCACGGAACCGTTGCCAGGAGACGGACGTACATTCAGAGCGATAAAACAGGCAAGCCTCAAGTTTCTCTGCCTAAAACCAAGTAATAAGAAAGGCAGACTTTTTTTACTGTTGTGTGTATTTGAGACTGTAAGTAATCACTAGTTTCTGTTCTTAGAACCTTTATAAATTAACAAAATGATTTGTACCGTTTAGTCAAAGTCAGCAGTAAGTACTATTCTGTCTTATTACATGGTTTAGGGATCTTTACATGTCATTAATCACTCCAAACCGAGGGTGAGAATCAGTCAGAAAAACTAAAATCATGTTTAAGAAACAGATGGCTCAGGATTGAAAAATAGTTCGAACAATAGGCCTACTTTGCAATTATGAAGACAAAACAGAGAGCTTAAAGGAACTCTATGTAATATCTTTTTACTTTAAAATTACAGCTTCAAAATTATTATGATGATTCTCTGAGCTGTAATAGGAAGAATAGTCTCACTCAATGCTAATTTTGGCTCAGCACTGCAGAAACGGCAATTTTGGAGGAGGGTAGGCACATTTTTCTCCTCGTTTTTTTTTTTTTTTTTTTTTTTTTTAGAGATGTCTGTGTTTTTCCTTTGTTTAACCTTTTTATTCATTCTGTGATGTCCCCAAACCAATGTCTGAGGAAATCTCTGGTGGTGAATTTGCTGTTTTCTGCAGTCTCTGAAGTGTGAAGGAGTTCATATTTTTGGACTTCCTCTCAGTTCGTCTGACTGCTGCAGACCAATCACAGTCATTGTGGTCTGTGCGTGTAAGGCTACAGCGTAGGGTTCGGTTCAGTGTGTGCTCTAAGGTGTATGTTTGACGCAAAATCATAAATTGGGCTCAATACTCAGAAGACAGTGACCTCTGTTGGTTTGGAGGGGAACACCTTGGGTGTATGTGACAATTGATATATCATTCATTGTAATCTTTAGCCGTTTCTGTTGTGTTCATCAGTGTCAGAATAGTTAATGACATTCTATTAAAAAACGGGGAACCACGAGTGACACTAGAGTATTTTCACGTACAAGGCATTGTTTAAGCATGAATCTTGTTACAAAAATGATAATAGGACAGTAGAACCATAATAAATCATGGTAATATCACTTTCGATATTTAAGTACATTTGAAGGTAACTACTTTTGCACTTTAACTTAAGTGGAGATCTAAACTGAAGACTTTTACGTTTACTGGAGTAATATTTTACACTGAGTATCTATCCTTTAACTCAAGTACATAGTTTGTGTACTTTGTCCACCACTGCTTGTAGGACAGCACAAAGATATGTAGATAATCCCACCAAACCCCCCAAAAAATGACTATATGTCCTATTTTTTTAAGGAAATATGTACAGATTTTAACAGCTTCCCTTTAACATGTATGTGTACACCTTGTTAGTTTAGTGGACAGTATCTCTGCCTGACATGAGGATGACTGAGCTTCAATTCCCTGATGGGGAGACTTATATTTCTTTAAGGGGGCCATGTCACATTTCACATGTACCTGCAGCTACATAAACCATTGGTCAATATGCTTCTCGCCACAGCCTAAAATGCCTAAATGCAAATATAAATACAAGTCAGCTTGACTTTTTATTGTACTGATATATTTAATCAGATTTTTACATTGACATGAAAATAAATGATGTGTTATATAAAAGGTGGTAAAACGTTTTTTGCTTGGTTTTGTATTATTATAATTCAAGTCATGAGTTGAAATTAAAGGAGATGATTTAGCACTAAAGGCTATGATGACAATTGATTGGTCTTGGTAAATATTTTTGTATTATGTATTATGCATTCATTCACTCACACGTATACACACATACACACAAATACACCCTACCACAACACTACAACTTAGGCCTACTTTAAGCCCCCCAGCCACAACATTCTAACCATTATGTATGCCAGTGTGTTCATATTAAGGTAATTTCAACATATAGGGAAAAGTCCAAAGCCTCTAGTGAGTGTTCTATCATCATTGGAGACTGAAGCAGGCAGGAAGTGCCCACCCTTCCCTCACATCTGACTTCCACTTCCACTCTCCCTTCACCACCCCCAACCCCTCTTTCCAGTCACTGGCTGCCTTCCTGATGTAGATGGCTGCTTAAGTGCAGTGATTACTTCGCACATTATGTCAGCAAAAGCATTCCTTGGGCAACCCGTGTTTACTGCTCTGCTCCATGTCATTAAAGAAGTCAGACAAGTGAACCTACCACACTGCCGTCCGCAATTGCAAGACACCACCCGTTTCTATTTTAACTTAAGGCTGGCTTAAACTTTTACCAGACTCCTTCTATCCCACCATGTTGATTAGTATGATCCTTGACGTTGGTGTATCCACTAGGAGATGCAACAAGTTCTCTAAATCTGAGGAAGACAGATGTGAAACCCTATAGGCCAGGAATTAATATATTATACTACGTATATAGGCACTGCTCAGATTTACATCAACCTCTGATGTTTAGCAACTGTTGACATGTGTGAAGGGATCTGTTCTGTTCACTTAATGGAGGAAAACCACAACGAAAACCCAAGACCACTCCCTCAATTTATTTGATGTGTGTTGCTAAAAGTAGCACAGTTGCTAGGCACTTTGTATGAGTTGCAAAAGAAGGATGCTCTTTTTGCTTCTGAGTTGGGGTAAGCAAACGTATCTGCAAAAGGCTGCTGTTGTTCCAGATGATTATTCCAGAAAAGCAGGAGCATTTCCAGCAAGTGACAGAAGACTGAGGATGGATTAGACAAATGAGAAATCGTAGCACACTTGAGCTGGACTGCTTTATTGTACATAATCAAAACCAGCCATGTTGGAGACAAGAAAATAACACTACGTTCTCACAGTGTCACCTGACGCATGTATTAAACATAAATATTATTTTATGGCTAATAGGTAAAATATTACAAATACAGCCATTTTGAATAGATCTGAGCCACTCTACAATTTCAATTGAACTGTAATTAGATCTCTGCTGTTGTTCTGTAAATTTCTCCAACCTAGCAACAGTAGGTATAAAAGAATGTGTTTGTGGACTTAGCATGGGTAGGTCAGGATAGGTCAGGCTTGGTAGAACAGAAAACATTCAGCCCCACCAGCCCTTCATAGTACAACTATGACTCAATTGTTATGACCAGACAATTTGGCCGTAAATGGTGAGGCTTGTGGGGTGCTCCCGGTCAGCAGTGGTGATTACTGAAAACTATTCCATCTGGACCAACCCGACAGAAGGGCGACTGTGGCGCAAATCACAGAAATGTTTAATGATCGTTACTGTCGGAATGTGTCACAATACAGCGTACATTGCACCCAGGGCTGTGAAGCCACAGACTCGAATGCCGATGCTGACCACTGTCCACAGCCAAAATCACTTGCACCCTGAGCATTGGACTGGACCTTGGGGAAAAAGAAGAAAGTACACTGGTCCAATGGGTCCCATTTACTTTTACTTACCATGGACATATGACACCTACCTGGAAAAAAGTTGGTACAACTGTGATTCTCAGTGTTCCTCAGCATGGCCTGCATGTTTGACCTCAATATTTCTTGGGCCACCTACCTAAACAACATATTAGATATCCTAAGTGTTGGTTCATCTGGCTAAATTATATACACTAATAAATCACCAAATTAAAACCTATGACAGATGAAATGGGTTATATTGGTTATCTTGCAATCTCATTCTTATAAACATCAAGAATGATGATGAGAGTGACATTTAGGTCAGAGCATCTTCAAAATGGCCAGTCTTATGAAATGTTAAGGGCATGCAGGGATTGGCACCTACCAAATATGATCCAAAGGTCAACTGAATTTCCTTCTTTGGATTACTTCTTAAAGGTACAGACCACTGAATAAAACGAACACCCCACACACACAGATGCTCTGACCAAAACATTATGACTATAGCAATTTGGTTTTTATCAGAGCTGCTCAGAGTGTTATACTTGCCAATCAACTTTAAGAAGTGACTTTACTATTGACAAATGTCACAGTATAACAATAATCAATGTTGTTCACTTCATGTGTTACAGATTTTCATCTTGTGGCTGAATGGTGAATAATGTATATTGTACAGTAACACTGTATGAGACTGAACTACCGTTAAATCTCAACACCCAAGCTCATGCTTGGAGACTGACATATGGCTAACAGCTCCATCATGCCCTGGCTTCTTTATCTTTGTCTTGCTGCTTTGAATACAAGGTGGCTTAGATAGATCTGAGTTGAAAAGAAGCATTCAGGTTACAGGCGAAGTCTTTGGGATTCTATTTCCACAGACTTTGGCTTCTTTCTTGGTTCTTTTGTCTGGGCTCACTCCTTCTCTTTGTAGCCTGGGCTTAGTGGAGTTGTGGCTGTTATGAACAGAGACATCAGAGCCAGGTACAGTTGCTACTCCAGCATTGATGATGATAGCGCTCAGTATCTAGAACTTTGGGAAAAAACTGCAAGGACATGCTGTTTAATTGGTGCTTAATATTAAATCATTAAATTTAAAAAGACCACATTATATTGATTTAATTTCCTGTTAGAAGAGTCAATTAAAAGTCAATTATTAAATGATTAATTACTGTTGTTTTGGAGGATACGGAAACTACTACATGAAACTACGTTGTAGACTCAATCATTAAGTATAACATAAAATATGTATTATGACTTTCAGCAGTGTAACAGCATCATTTCTTTCAAAATATTTGCTTTGAAAATCTACAAAGGTGTACACATCTCCAATGTTCAGTCTTATAAGTTGGTTGCATTTATGCCCCTCATGATCTAATAACCCGGGACCCACTTGTGACATCTGGACAGCTTTGCATCCTTTCAGACCCAAAAATTTAGGGAAAAAAAAAGTTTTTCAAAAAAGTTCTGCCCTACTGTGGAAGGAAGGATGGAAATTCCTTGTATAGTTTCAGGTCTGAAGTAATAGCTGAACTTGATTTTCTTGGATCTTTATACTGGTATGGCATGGATGCTGGTGATCCTTTTTTGCTTTGTATGTTTTAATAATTTTCTATTGTCAAAAATGGACATGTAAACAACCTGATGAGCAAATGAGCCAGAAAATGTAAAAATATATGTAGTTTGACCCAATTATCCATTGAAATCACTTCAAGAAGTGTTGACTGAGACCAAACAGATAACATGAGTCAACAACCATAAACGGATGCAGCCTTCCTTTTACTAGCACAACGGTTGGATACTGGACAACACAGTCTATGTAGGGAAAAAAGGGAAGCTCCTGCGGGAAACGTTTCCAAGGTTGGTTCACTGAAAGGGCCAATCGTCGCCGTAGCAACAGGATCACTTCATCAGTTGAAGTGAACAGATGGCGGGTGTGCAACAGGCAGCATATGTTCCAATGAGCAGAGGCCATTCCTACAGATGGAGGGTGGGGAGGAGGCAGGCTCTGAAACATAACCTGACATTTCCTCCTCATTTGGAGCTACATTGTTACGAATCACAAAGAGAGATTAGCCCACACCAGTGAATAGCTGCACAGAATCTCTTTAAAGGCAAATTACTAACAGTCCCTTGCATTTCTCCACTGCCTCTGCTTAACCAGGCTGGGTGGATTGTGGCTGTATTTCATGCAGAGACTGGGAAAGAGGTGGTTCTCTTCCCTCACTCTGACTGATATACGGTTCCCCAAGGAGCAGGGACATCTTCTTGGAGGTGGGGCTTGGTTTTGAATCCTAGCATACCTCCACAAACAGCAACAGGTCACAGAACAGTTGGAATTTTTTAAAACTAGATTCAGTTTTGTTGGCAATTTGTTTTTAGAACATGCAGTAACTAATAACGTCATATTTGTGTAGAGTCCCAACAACACCCAAGCTACAATGGGAAGAAAAGTCATGGGGTAAACATTAAAACACACAAGACACAGAAGGAAACCTATAACTAAAACTTTTCCTGATGGTCTGTGCCGTTGGATAGTAAAGTTATAGTTAATACAAATAATTAGCATGTATAGGATTACACATGTAACTCATACACAGGGAAGATATATAATATATAACACATAACCAAGGTCCAGTTGTCAGGATTCACGGAGCGGACTGACGGAGGCGGACGCACTTGCTAAAACACGGTATTTTAATTATAATGAAAGAAATAACAAAACAACGACAGGAAACAGTAGTTACAACACAACACGAAATGAAACTAGACTAACACTTAGACAGACTAGACTGGGGAGCGAAACGACGATGAGAGAAACTACGGAGACAGACAGATAACATGACTGACATGACAAAAGAGAAAAGAGAATGTGAATGAAATGAACGACAAACAGGACGTGAAACAAGAGGGCTTAAATACTCACACAAACGAGACACACCTGGACAGATAACAAGGAGGACGGGCTAACAGATGACAGACGAGGAGGCGGGACAAAGGCGGAGACTAGAACATAAACAAAACATAGCCATGTGCAAATAAAGCACATGGCGGGGACAACAGACATGACAGGACGAAGGCGTGACACCAGTAAAATAAATCAGGTAAAGCAAAATTGCACAGAGAATCCAGACCCATCAACCTTGCTATAGCAATACATTTTTTAAAGACAAAATAAATAAATAAATAAATTGTATGCTGTTCTGTGTATAATATTTTCAGCTACATAGAAACACACCATTTCCTTGCTTTTGCATAAAAATCAACACCTCAAAACAATGCTAACTCTTTTCATATACTTTGTTAGGACAGCATTAAATGTGAATAGCTAAAGTCTATTTTTCATTCATTTTCTGCAACTGCTTCCAGAGCCCACCCACAATAACTGGCTGCTAGTGGGAACACACCACATTCAGGGGGCCAGTCATCACAGGGCATCACACACTCATACAGTCACTCATACTTATGGACACATTTGAATAACTAATCCACCTAAATACGTGTGCTTTTGGGCTGTAGGAGAGAGGAAACCAAACCAGACACGGGGTGAGCACAGCAAATTCCTCACAGACAGTGATCCTGAGTTGGGTATTGAACCCACAAGCCCAGGAGCTGGGAGCTGTGGGACAGCAACACTACTTGTGCCAATGTGCTGCTCCCCAAACCCACATCTACCTTTGAAAATAAAGCAAACAATCTAAAACATTCTAAACAAACAACTTTTTTACTTAAATGCTTGTAAATATATAAGAGCTTTTTATATACACCCAGCAAGAATACATGCTGGTTTACTGTGAGTGTGTATTTTCCTTTAACCTCAAACTGCTTGATTTGCAGTGACTCTTAAGTGGGAAGTTGCAAATACTAAGATCAAAAGAAGAAGAAGAAGAAAAAAGTGGTAGTCATGAGAGCAATATATTTAACACTTCACCCCCCCCCCACCACCCAACTTTCTGAAATCCTAACCAATGGTAATCATCACTTGGCTTTATCTACCCAGACTCCATAAGATTTTTTTTGGTGAAATACCAATGTTACAAGTTTAAATATAAAATGTATGATGATTATATCAAATAAAAGTAAATTACAAATTACAGATGTTTTTAAATTTGACAGAAGTCCTGACCCCAACTGATGTACAAACAAAGGCATATCATTTTGAATGGGTCCAAGAAGTTCTACTGGCATAACTCCATGGTAAGAGCTAAAAATGACCAAACAATACCATCATCCAATGCCATAACACCATGTGGACTGCCAGTCTGCAAATATCTCATCGAAGTTCTGAATAATGCTATAAAAAAGGAACAAGGCTTGTTGTTTTACTCACACTAGATCCACACCCATACACCACTAAGCTGAGCCTAAAAACTACAAAAAACATCACAATATTCCAGAGCTGAGATTTACAATATGAGCACCACTCATGGCACATGAAGTGGATGTAAAGCAGAAATATCTGTTTTCTACTTGTAATACTTAATTATTAGCATTTATTAAAACAATAGTAACCCTGTTACCCAAAAAAATCATAGCCATAAAAAGAGGAATGCCCTCAGCTGAAGCTGGCTGTGATCACCCATTAGAGAACTTCTGGGGGCAAAACAAAAATATATCACTGGTCAAGTGATGTGTTTCTTCTTACACAGAGTTTCTGACACATAACAACACAGAAGCAGCCAGCAGTGGAGCTATTTTGTTTCTCCTCCACTTGTCTATTTTTCTCTGTTGGTTTTTGAGTACTGTTGCTAGTCCACATGCAATTACGGCAGGGGCAGAACTGGGCCCAGTTCCTGACTTTTACAATCCTCTATTTATAGCTGCTACCGTAAATATCAGAGGCTCTATGTATTCACAGCAGCTCTTCATTTTTAGAGGCCTGCTTTTTCAGAGTTCTGTAAAACTGTGCAGTAATAATCCTCGCAATCACCATGACCTGCCTGAAATCAGAACAATGAACGCTACTGCATCTCTACCTGATGCTAATTATAAACAAGGGTTGTTTTTTATTCCTTTTTTGGAGTCAGGAAGCAATTACAGTTCTTCCGAGACAGTAACAGAGTAATTTTAAACTATGAAATGACTTTGTGTTTTGCTTCCAAGTCTTTGGAAGGGGGTTATTATTGGAAGGGGGTTATTATAGAAAACAGATCAGATTATCTATAATTACCATCATTACCACCATCATCAAGTAAACACTAAGTCTTCTATATCCTCACGTCCTATTCTGATATCATAACGCCATGTTGCTTTTCATTTTAAATACATCCTTTTCCGGTTTTTAAAGTGAAAATTTCACATTCATGTTTAAGAAGCAGCACACAATGGGATGTGTCATATCATTCAATCAATCACAGGCACAAGTAAAAGAGAAGTACAGATGATCATCGCATTTGTGACGTTATTTGATCTTTTACACATTCCACACATTGTACTGAATGAGCTCTGACATTTCTCTATTCCTTCTGCCCAAAATTTAACTGGCTTCTACCTTATATTAAACTAATACAACAGGTTTTTTTTTAAACATTACCCTAAATGTTGTTTGTTGCTTTGTTTCAGCTCATCTGTAAAGCATTTCACATTTGGTTTTACATTATATTATACATATATATTGGAATGACCATTACGGAGAAGAGAAACAAGAATGCCTCTCAAATATTCAGACTGTATCATTAAGGTGTAGTTTTTACTACCACTGGATTAAACTCAAGAATTAATAGATTTAAAATTGTTTGGTCAAGAAACATTTTACCTGGGACATTTTCTTTTTAATAACTTTTTAATTGTAATCTGCATATTTCATGTCTAAACTCCTCCCTCATCTTGCTGATGAAAGGGAACAAACAGCTACTCCCTATAGCATTTCTGTCACATGACACTTACTGAACGTATTCAAGAACACTTGATGGGGATATTTAGTCTTTTGGAATGGTCTTTTAAGCCCTATAGTTTTATAATGCCATGGAAAAACATGGGTACAAAACAATCAAAGTAAAGACAGAAACACGGATCTTAAAAATGTGCAACTCTACATAGTGTTTCATTTGTGGCTCCATCGGGCCTGCCATTCCCTCCCTCCCTCCCGCTCTCTGAAGGAAACAGAGATGACTGTGTGCCAAAGCCTGGGTTCCTGTGGCAAAGCCCACCCCACCCCAGCCCCTCAGCGCCTGCAGAACAAACGCTCTGAACCCCACCACGGCTACAGTGATGACTGCCTCTCACCACTGATGGGCCAGGACCAGATCCCCTCACGCCAACTCCAGCCTCAACCCACTGGGCTGTGACCACAGCGCCATGGGCACACAGTCTATATTTACCATTAGAGTGTGCGTGTGCGCGCACACACACACAAACCATAATTAAGTAGATAAAAAGAACAATGTGGTGTTGTGTTGCTAATTTTGACAGACACAAACTATAATTAAACTGATAAAAAAGACATTCTGTTGTTTGCATTGCTAATTTTGCCTCTTTGTTTCCAACAAGACACACACCAGCCTAAGCCAATCAAATTAAATTTAAAAAAGGATAAACCATAAATTTGCTTGAAGGGACATGTTTATAGACCCGGCAATGAGCACTAGTGTTGTGTTTTGGAGCCAGACACCTGACGCATGGTTTCTCCAACAGCAGTGAAACATAACTCCCACTAAACAAATCTGTGGTGAAAGTGCTAGTTTACAATGATATAAACCTGACTCTCAGATCTCTTACACACAGGCTTAACCCTGACCTGAGACTTATATTACAGTCTTTATCATCCATTCATTTTTTATAAGCATTATAAACCAATGTGTTTTTTTAATCCCATTTGGAATTCACATAAGCCCTTACTACTTAATGCATCAATATTATAACAGTTTAAAAAAAGTTCTTTAATGATCCCAGTGCCAAAGATTTAAAAATCTGCTCTTCTTTCTGTCATGAATAAATCCATCGCCTCCACTTCCTGCTATTCCTACATGGTTTACCCATGCCAAGGTCAAGGCATGTGTTTGTATAGCTCTGTTTTTCATTCCAGAGTGGGCTTCATTTTCTGTAGATGGGAGGAAGAGCTGTGGAACTTTCTCCATATCCTATTTCCTCTCTGGGCTGTTTAAGGAATCCCAGCAGAGCCACTGTTTCATGGCCTCATGGGCAAAGGGAAGAATGGCCCAGACTGCCTTTTCATCTGCTTAGTAAAATACTGCATGCTAACAATGACATTTTGGCTAAAGAGCTATGTGTAGAATGTCTGATTATGGCTCATCATAATAAATTGATATTTAAGAAATTTGTTGATTATCTATCCTAATTAACAGGTTGGTAATGTGTACACTTTGCATACAATCTCATTTTTTTAATTTAATAAAGCAGGTATATTTCACAAAGAGAGTTCTTAAAATATTTTAAAGGAAACAAGATTTTGTGCATGCATGGCTATGATGCTATTCTGAATGCTTATTCTAAATTAAGAAGAATAACAAAGAAGAATAAACATAAACTCAGGCATAAATCCATAAGTCAAATCAAACTTGAACAGACCAATCAAATTTGGTTTGGATATGTAATATAACCAAAAGATGTTTCTAAACAACACCTTATAGGTGTTATTCATAAAGTAAATTCATTCCTATATGAATAAATTGGTCGTTAATTGATGGGAGTGTTTACTAACATGTGTAGCTGAACAGGGAAAGGAAAAAAAAACCTAATCAAAAACAAATTTTATAAATGAAGTTTATGATAATCATAAACAGAAGTTTCAGTGTGTAAAATCGTATGGGTCTCCTAGCAATGCAAAAGCACTCTCCCATCTGTCAAGCCTTGTCAGCAAGCCTTGCTAATTCCAATAATCAACACTGCCATACACATTATCATGCACATTTTTCTAATTGGAAACGAGTCCCTCCCATCTGTCTAGTGTCTTCTCCAAGTAGGAAACCCTACATATAATAGTAGGATTTGTGTGTCATTGGATTTGCTCCAAACCACAAGGGTTGAAAGATAAGAGATCATCTGAGTCTAATTAGGGTTGGAGCTGAATATTCATCAAGGGTGGGTTTGGCACAGACCTCAGGAAGGTTCCATTTCTGTCAATGATTCATATCTTCTACACAATAGGGGAAAAAAAGCTCATAACACCCCAACAAAGGATACTGCTGAGGGCCATTTAGCATATCATAGAGGAAGAGAAAGTGAAGTGCAAGGAGGTGGGGTATATCTACCCAGTTAGGAAGCCTACTTCAATGGCCAACTTTCAAAAGTACTTTCAGTCCTATTGTTTGTGTGAGTCCAAAGCATGTACACCAGCAACGAGGGCTCTTATGCTTGAGTATTACATTACCCAGCTCTAATACAGTTTTTCAGCTTTGCCACATTTTCACAGCCATAAAATCAAGGAGGAAAATACTATCGCAATATTACCAAAGGGAAAAAGAAAGGCCCAATACAGCCACAATACAGACACATTTCTGATGAATGTAGATAACAGTGTGAATGCACACATTTACAGAGCAAGAACAAACTATAAACCACACAACAAAGTAAACATCTAAAAGGGGAGTTCATGTCCCATACAACAACTGTGCATCAAATCCACAGATGACAAATATTCATCTTGAATCCTGGTGGTTCAGTGGAAACCCTGCCTTTGGTTTTGATACTGAGGCCATCTGTAAAAGAGTAAGAAGGTAAGAGATTATCAAGATGATACCTTTGTCTAACAGGGGAAAAGCACTACATTCAACTTCCATATTTTACTTTCAATGCACAAAATATGGCAACCTCACCTTGGTGCCAGGGGATATCTTCTCCTGTTGGGATTTCTGGATCTTGGTCTGAGAACATTGCCTGTCAGATAGAAAATGAAAAGTGGAATTTAGAATTTTTCCTTTTTCAAAATGACTTATATTGACTATTATTTTAAAGTGTTGGGATTTTTGTTACTGTGCAAATGAAGAGGTTCCAACCTTACATTGTTTCACTTTACATACTGAAGGGATGCGATTATCCTTGTGATCAAATAATAATTTGCTTAAGAAAATATTACTTTGTCTTTTCCTTACGTATCTTCTATTTTCTTCATGTACATCACAAAGCTTATTTTTGCTTGAGGAAAGAATATGGTTAGGAACTGTGTACTTCCATCACTGGAGAACTAGGTTCTGATAGTGTTTACATTTTTAAAATTATATTTTTTAAATAGAGAATGTGCTTCTATAATTATCCTATTTCACTTCATCTCATATGGCAGCTGAAAAACTTTTGTGCGTGTTAAAGCAACACTAAGTATCAATTCTGCATTAAAGTTACAGAGTCAAAATCATTGTGACGCTCTACTGAGCTGTACTAGGGAGAATATAGCCTCTGTTGTTACTACTCTGGGCTCAACATGGCCGAAACTGCACTGTGTTACTTTTGGAGGAGGGTAGGAAACCAACCTTGATTGATTTCAATACTTTGTTGTAAAAGTGAATTACAATTGGAGGAGATCCAGGAGAAAAAAAACAAATCTTAGAGTATTCTGTAAGAATCTTTAAATCGAATGGTGTGTGGGTGTACTACCTCAATATTTTCAGCTCTCTTTAGATTGATTAAGATGTAAAGAGCAGCCAATCATAGACTCTTGCTAGAGAGATTCAAGACTTATATACTAATTATTTATCTATTTATTTTTTAACTTTGGAATTAGATTTAAATTTGGAATAAAGCACATTTCATTTAAGAAAGGGTTTTTTCATGCATTTCTAATTTCATTTTAATATCTTTAATATTTAATATAATAATTTTTTTTCAAAGTTTTAAAATTTGTAAGAGCTTCAAATCCACATATATTAAAGTGCTAGATTTATAATATTTTAAATGGCTATTTTACTGTAAATAAAATAAAGGAAGGACTTAGAGCTTTGCATAGGCCTGTATATTTTCCTATCTGTAGTAAAAATAAAAGCAAAACTGCAATTGTCGTTTTAATGTGCTATACTGTACCTTGCATCAAGGATGGAGTGCCTCTGGGCTGAGGCCTATAGTCATGGTCTGAGGTGCTAAAGAGTTGGGGTCCACTCTCTCTTTGAGGCTTGCCATTCAGGGGCCTCCCTGAGGAAATTACAGTATCATTTAAATTTGATTTTAATTATGGGGTGCAGTCCCTCAGAATAAGCATTTGCTATGGAGCAGAGAAATTGCGAATCACTGGAAACATAAACCATACAATTCTCTGAAGCCTGAACTCCACCACCACCTCCCCACAAGCCTGAGGCAATGATTACCAGCTCAAATGCAGACACAAATTAAAGCCAGACATTTTATACCTATATTTGAATATCATATTCCTAACAGTACATGTACCGGATCCGAGATTCAGAGTAATACCCTTTATAGCCAAGAAACAAAAGAACAATTAATATAAAAAAAAAAAACAGAAAACAAGATACAAAAATAATCACAGACCACATTCAGATCACTCTCCCACAATAATGTAGAGGATTTGTATTAATTTATAGAAATGTAGCTGGTATTGTATTTCCCCTGAAATGATTAGTATGCCAATAGATTTCATGTGCAGCAGATTTGACTTAATTTAAATGGCTCATTTTAGTAATTATAGCATATCAGGTAATGCTACTAAAGGACACCAAGGATATAAAAATAAATGATGAAACACAGTAGATATAGCTGTAACATGAACAAAAACAGAAGACTTGCCCCTGAGACACAACATGCCCTTCACTGTCTGTTCAACATCAATAGAAAAACCAGATGGAGACAATTTTACCATAAGGCCTCTTTTAATCTTGCCAAGGGACCACAGCATGCTGGATGCCAACTGAAAAGAAATGGGGCTCCGGGAGATTGTAACAGCCCCCATGTTATAATTTTGTTGTCTTGTTATGTTACCTAATATAGATCATCTCCTATAAAAAGAAACCCAGAATTATTCTTGTTATGACAAATCATGGTCTGTATCTAAAATTGTCTGAGAACAGCCTGGGGACTGTTTCACTTCCGTATACCAGATGGACTGTATTATGTAGCCTTGCAAATATTGTATTGTAAGAGACATCAGAACTGAACGTTTGTCAACAGCATACAGGGCTCTGTTATTTTTTTTTATTTTTTATTCAAAACATGCATGAGCATCAAGCTCTCTTAATATGAACAAAACATAATTCTATTCCAAGCAACTGAAGACCGCATTGTTGTGCTGTTACCTTAGCAGTGTACCTCAGTTACAAATTACTGGATGAAAATAAACTGCTGATAATAAAGTATTGTAGCGTAAAAAAACAGTTAACAATTTAATCTATACAAAGCCTAAATTCTTCCTCTAAATGTAGCATGTAACTTTTTGATTTCTCTTTGATATGCACAAGGGGAAATGAAATTATTTGGTGGATTGTCTGCACACACTCTCTCACCTTGGTGTGCTCTACGAGGCTGGCTGGGTATGGTGGAGCCTTGCATCCTGCAGACCTTCAGAACCAGCTCTTGAAGTGAGAGGAAAAGTGAAGTCCAAGCAGACTGGAACAAAATCAGCACACAGAATAAAACTGATAAAAGACAAGGGAAGTCTAGATTTGCTGGACTGCTATCAGCTACAAACATTTTGTCACAAAAGCATCACTGATATTTCAGTAAGGCCAAGGCAGTTATTCATATGGGTCCAAAACATACACCCTAATTATCAGTTTTTGAGAGTTATTTAGACTCGTCTGTAATGTTTCTGTAAACGTGTCATTCAGAAAAATGCCCCATCCCTTAAACTTCCATTTAGCATGCTTTAAAACAAATTTTGTAAATGTAATTTCACTTACATTGCCCTCCAGAAGCTCTTCTTTAGCACAACCAGAGTGAGCCTGCAGGTACTTGGAATGGAAGAGCAAGCCATCAAAGACTTTCCAAGGCATGAACTCATCCATTGGAAAAGGAAACCCGCAGGCACTGTTAGCCGCAATGAGATGAGTCAGGCCCCGAACAAATAGTGAGCCAAGCTGGACAGCCCTTGGGTCCACTTCAGGAACCTGTACGACCAGAATTAGTGTAGACACAGAAATACACCTATAAATAGATCTGCGGTTGAACTAATCAATTTTAAAAATTTGGAAGATGGTTTTTAAAGTGGTAATGTACCTCAAGAGCATTATTTCGACTGACAAAGCAAAGATTTGGAAATATTTAATCTTCGAAACTAGGGCTACATGAATGTAATCAAGAGATTTCTGATCTTCCCAGACATCCTGACAATATTTAAATCTCATTTTAAATAAATATCGCAGTTTTTATGACGACGATTTTTATGACGGCTAATACAAAATAATTTCTGCAAAAATTGTTCATGTATTCATGTTGTCCAAACAATCAGAACAATATTATTGTCCAGTTTGGATATAAATATATAAGAATTAGTTACAAAATGGGAACCATGTCAGGTGTAACCATTTCCATACCTTATAAATATAGCTGATATTTGCCAAGCACATTTTTTTCTGTGTAACATATAGAGGTGTAACCATGTTTGTTAGGAAATTTAACACATATTTAAAATTCTAAATATATTAAATTAAAGATATTAAGACTTTTTAAATACGCCCATAAAACTGCATTTGCATACAAATAACGTGACAGGATTTTTCACATTTAAGGAAGGCTTACGATGGCCACCTGATAAAACCGCTAAGTTTCTTCTGTATTTAACTCCCTTATGGCGAGAGAAAGGACCTTTGGGAGATAATCTGAAATATAAGTCAAGATAACAGGATGCTTAAGAGTGGGAGGGGGCAGATGTTCTCACTCAACCGTACGCTACTCACCTGGCTTCCTCCCCCCAGCTAGGGAAGATAAGAGAAGGACTGATTAGCTCCTGTGACACCAAAACGAAAGACTTGCCTACCACCTGCTCCGCTCTCAAACACAGCTTATACTAAAGCAAACAAAAGACAGGCCAGAGATAAAGCCAACGTGGCAGAGGCGGTCGCCGGCCAGGCCTCCATGTCATCATTTGAAAAATTATGCTCTTTGCACCTGGTAGCTGAAGTTTTGTTTTTCAAAGTCTAAGAATGCTTCACAGGGAAAAGAGAACCTTTTGTTCACATCTTGCACTTTGATAATAGTTTCTTGTTTTGTTTTATGTGAAGCTTAACCGAAAAAAAAATCTAATACATTCACTAGCTGGAGACCTGACAAAAAATATCTAGGCAATGATTACCAATAGCAGCCAGCTGTTAGGTAGAAAGCTAGCACTGCTTCACTCTTTAAGCAAAAGCAGCAGCTGTTCTTCCAGCATTTGACTCCAAAACAATGAGAGCTGCTCCAACCAGACAGATGCATGGAAAACTCCAGCAGGCCCTGGGGGCACAGTTTAACATGAAGGACAACAGTTAATCTTGTGTGCTGGCCAGGCACCTGTGTGATGACACCTCGGTCTCACATCTGTGCCACTTCACGTCTGTAAAAATCCACACAAAACAAAAACAATGAGGTCAAACACATGGGGAAGAAACAAAGTGTGGCCATTTCAGGCACTTAGTAAACCATATCTGTAAAAATTAAAAGAGGTTTCCTGGTGTGTCTAAGAGTGTGTGGCTACTGGTGTGCATGGCCATGTAGAGGCATCTTTATCACTAGCCTGCATTCACATTCCCTGAGTGTCACAAAGCAGCACAGGAGGAGAGAGATTAGAGGGGGGTATGAAGCAGCCCCTGGAGACTCTCCTGCCATCTGTCTGGCTCTTAAAACCAACCTCAAGCCCCCTCCCCTGCGATCCCCTTTTCACTTTTCAGGCAGATGTGACAGTGCTGCTTCTGATGGAGCAACAACAATGGCGCGTGCAACAGGTGCTCCTGCCTCCCCCGGCACATGGGAGGCAGGAGCGCTTTACACACTTTCATCTGGCCAGCGGCAGGCTGTCGCCACCGCGCCTTAAACACACACTCGTACACACGCGTGCTTTCTGAGTGGCCCAGCAATTCAACACCTGCTGCTCTGTGCACACTAAACACACAGTCCCTCAACAGAATCATTCACCAGCAACATAAACTACCACTCTCACATAACTCAGCAATCTTTAAAGCAGAAGTGGGAGGTTACTGCTTACATTTGCTCTAGTGCTCAACATTTTGATGGATATACTTCTTTAATATGTTCAAATGATATAATAAATTAATTATGTATATTAGAGAGTAAGCTAACTTTCATTTAGTTTTTTTTTTTTTTTGGTCATATTAGTTGCCAGTACCTTTTTTGTATTATTAGTTTGCTGCTTTGATATTTGTCACAACCCTGCCTTTACAATGTATCATTTTATTTTGGACCAAAATGATTCAAAAAGTGAGCAGCAGCACTAAACTGTTCAATACTTATGCTAATACATACTGATAACTTGAAAATGATCTGCAGTTGTTCCAGCTGTCACTCAACAGTTAAGAAGGTTTGAAGTTGCTACTTCTACTCTTCTCTGCTCAAGAGTATGGTATTAGACTCTACTCGACCTACCTCTACAAACAATCACAAGCACTGCTGACAATTTCACTACCAAGAAGCATACAAGAATGTGAAATATACCACTTTCCAAGTTAATATATACATGCCAATTTGTTTTTTTGTTGTTGTTTTTTTTTTGTCTTTCTAAACAGTCAACACGATCTTCCTAAACCTAATGTATAATGTGGGCATTAGTACATATCAGAAATACTAATACTGGCTTTGTTGTTATTTCGAAAAGAACACAAATTCCTCATTCCAATTAATAATACAGAAGTCATTCAAATGACCTAAACAAGTCTCTTGAATGTTTTTGTAACTGAACTTTTGATATAACTGATTGGGCATGTAGTAACACATGTACCAGTGATTGCAAAATCTGGGTTTATAATTTGGATTTAATATGAATATGAAGTGCGGAACGGTGGCGCAGCAGGTAGTGTCGCAGTCACACAGCTCCAGGGACCTGGAGGTTGTGGGTTCGATTCCCACTCTGGGTGACTGTCTGTGAGGAGTTGGTGTGTTTTCCCTGTGTCCGCGTGGGTTTCCTCCGGGTGCTCCAGTTTCCTTCCACAGTCCAAAAACACACGTTTGGTAGGTGGATTGGCGACTCAAAAAAAAAGTGTCTGTAGGTGTGTGAGTGAATGTATGTGTGTGTCTGTGTTGCCCTGTGAAGGACTGGCGCCCCCTCCAGGGTGTATTCCCGCCTTGCGCCCAATGATTCCAGGTAGGCTCTGGACCCACCGCGACCCTGAACTGGATAAGCGGTTACAGATAATGAATGAATGAATATGAAGTTCCATGGCGTCACTCATACGACCATTTTTTGCACCTTTAATTTTTTAAGAGTGTTAGCTGTACACTCTTGGACTCCTGGAGTCACTAGGATTCTTACTTGCAATCTCCCGACAACAAAACGGCTTTGCCACTCTGTTTATTATTAATTTAATCATAAATGCATGATTAGCATTTTTCATGTCTTGACAGAATATATAAACTGCTGGAAAAAAGCTTATAATAATTTGTAGCGCTAACGATATCATATTGTCACATTACCCCATGAATAATAAAACTCTCCTTGAAACATCTGGGTCACAAAAGAAAGCAACTGTTAAATACAGATTAAATGCAATTATAGTACATTATTTGTAATATGTAAATTCTATGTACTTTTCTACATGGTTTCTAATGATTGGAAAGAGAGGTGGGCCTGGGGAGACATGTAAATCAAGAAGTGGCTTCCTGTATATCTCCCATGAGGCTCTAATTTGTCTCTCTATCGTCCATTATCTTTGCTGTGGGGAGACTGTTCAATCCGAGCACTCCAAAACTACGGGCTGCCTTGGAGGCTGCGTCTGAAATAGCGTACATAGTAGGTTTAAATTAGGGTGGGAGCTGAAATAGCCCTGTGGTCACCAGCAGGGACGTCTCGGAGCCCGTCACCAGAGCATTGCTCTCAGGTTCAGACCACAATTAGAGCAGTTTTTGGGAGGAATGTCACAAGGCGACCAAAAATTATCCCCCCTCTTTCCTTTTTCCCTTATTTTCTCAACAGTGAGAGAATCCAATCCATTGCTCAAAACAACTTGCTGTTTTGGAGGAAAAAAAATTGGTGGCCTTAATATTTTGCAACTTCATGAACTGTTGGTTTGGCAGAGCAGCGAGGTATTTAACATGAGTTGCAGCACTGAGCAAAACAGCCTACAGTGTCCTTGAGAATACATGGTATAAATGTGCTTTAATCATTCACCAACACTTAAACAACTGCCAAGTTTCTGTTTATGGAGAGATTTCTGGTAAAAAACCAGGAAGTAAACATTGCTAGAGGGCACCTTTGAAAAGGATAATGGATTACATTTGTAAGATTCTGATGAAGACAGAAATGTAGATCAATTTTCTGAACAACTGAAAACTCCACTTTGCAACACTGGATGCTCCAAAAGAGAAACATTGTTCATGCTACTTACCCTGATTTGTTGCAGTTCTTTGTAGGTCTTATATCTGATGCAGACAGCTTGACTGAGATATGCATCTATGTCTTCTAGGGAAAGGTGTTTAGCCTAAAATAAGAACAAATAGTCCTGTTCTGTTTACAACCAATTAAATTTGAAATGAAAAACAAAAAAACTTAAGTGTACATAACAGAACATTAGAAACCTATACATAAAGCAATCCCAGTTCGGTCAAAACATAGGTCACACCTAAGGCCTGATAAGAATTACACACAACAAGCAAAGCTGATGTAGACATTAAACAGTGCATACAAGTTTACCACAGGTCATAATACTGGAATGTCAATTACAAAAGAGCAAAAACAAAAATAAATAAACAACATCAACCAGCCAGGTTACAAAGTATCAAGTCTTATTTTAGACTCACCTGAACTGCAATGTAAGCTACAAGACAAACCACAGCTACCCATGAGGTGTCGAGATGATTAAAGTCCTGAGAAAAGTTCTGTAGGTCAAAGAGAGCCAGGAAAGTGGACACACGGATACTTTTCACCTCTTTATCATTCCCAAACCACAGCACTGTCAGGTCAGGCGCTCTCTCTGTTACTTCATTGGTACCAAAAGAAAATAACAGAATGAAATCCAGTGAAATAACATTGGTATGAAATTGTGTGCTACTTAGGGAAGTGCTGGGTACAGCCTATCTTGGGCCAAAAACATAGCGGGGATTTGAATTAAACGAATGTCATTAAAATGTGCTTTTGGTCATCTGTGAATTTTCCCATCTTTAGTACAATCCCTGAGAATACACTAATGATTGTGTACCCGAATGTCTCAATCAGAGAGATAAACTTACATGATTTTATTACAATCTCCATACAACAGATAAAAAGGAAAAATACACTATTTTTAAATCAGTTTTTTAAAATGAACAAGTTATGGGCTTGTAAAAATTTTTTTTTACTCATTAAAGTTTGAAAGTAGTGAAAATATATCACTCCCTTGAATATCATTTAATTTTGTCCGCAAAACTGGTTAATACAACACAGTTAATCAGCTTTCTTTCACACTTAACAAAAACATTTAGATAAAATCCCAAAACAAACAAAATGCTGTCAAGAAGAAAGTACAATTTTTTAGATTTAGTTTTTTTAGATGGTTTCATTTAAAGATTTTAAGTATGGATTTAAACTATTACAATAAAACTATTACAGCATTTATGTTTATTTTATATTCATACATTACACAGTGTTTTCACAGGTAAAACGATATGCTATTATCTAGTTCATACCACAGTATCACAATCACAAAAACACAAAGATACATATTATTAGTATAAATAAACATATATTAAATCAGGAGTAATCAAAAACTTTAAAAATATAGGGCATGTGAAAGTATTCTTATCCCTAGCCTAAGTTTTGTGACGGCATTATTTCTGCAAAAACGACATGAAAATACTGTTTGAGAACAATGTTTAATGTTTTAATGAACATAAAATTAATAACATAAATCAATGTCACATGGTTGTATTTACTGAAGTTAAAAAGTTATGTATACAGAGATGATATCATGTACCTGGTATGTTTAGGGGCTTTGGAGCCACTTCATTTGGCCCCCTGAGAAGATTTCCTGGGAATACAAACCACTCCTTGATAGAAAAAGAATGATCATCTGAACCTATAGAAGAGATGCAGGGAAAAGACAACCTGTTGTTAAAATACAAGCAAAAACAATATATTGTTCCATAAACAAGCAAACATTCAAGTAGCATTGAGTACAGACATAACGACTGTTCTAGATGCAGAGTGAAACAGCAATTTACAATGTAAAGTGTCTTAAATAGTGCTATAAATACAGAAGTTTAAGTAAGATTTCATTAAACACTCTGTTTCTAAAGAATAATCGTATAATATATTGTTATATTCTGTCCCAGAAATGGGGCCATGAATATGAACAGCCACTACATTTTAAGTTAAAACAAAACATTAAAATATACCTAATAAAATGATAATATAGTATATATTATAAATATATTGGAAATATTGGCCAAATGTAGCACAAATGAGAAGAAATCCACCTGGCAGTGTTGGCAGAAGAATACTGTAGATATGTTCTCGAATAGGCTGGTATAAAATGGCCTGTGGTGGCAGCTCTTTCTCCTCCTCATCTTCCAGAGTATTGCTGAATTCCACCACCCCATCATGTATTACATTGTAGATCATAAAGCACTCAGCTCTAACATGCTTCTCTTTTGCTGCCTGCAGTAGTAAAAATGTAAACAATTTATACTTCATGCAGATATAAAAATTACATTAAACAATAATAGTTTCTATGTACCGTTTGTACCTGTAAGAGGTCTGCGTTGATGTATTTTCCCATCACACACACTGGCTTTATTTGAGGCAGGCTGCAGTCTAACCAGGGACATGTTTGTCCTGGTAGAAGATATGACTGAATTCCTTTCTCTACAAGCTCCTTGTCAGCATCAGATAAATGCATTAAGGAGATGCCATGTATTCTATCATTATCATGATGAAGACTATTAATGAATTCTGCCACAGCATGGACCTTATCACCCTGATGTCTCTTCCCATATGAGGTCAAGGCCTTTTTACGGAGGGATTGCAGCCGTTGTTCTGGCACTATATCATTACCCAGAATGCATGCCAGGAGAGGAAGGTCAGACTTCTGAAGTTTCAGTATTTGACAGAGCTTTTCTCTTGAGAAATGCACCGTGGTCATGTTTTCTAATCTAAGTTTTGTGACAGACAGGTATGGAACTGTGTCATAAATCACAAAGTCTGTATCCTGGCCAAGAATAGCCATACAATTGTTAGAGAGGGCATACTGGGCAATTTCATAGTCCCCTTCTCGAACAGAGCACCAAGTTTCTTGACCAAGAGACTTAAGGGCAAATCTGGAGAATGTTGCAAGTCCTGAGGGGAGACAAAACATGTCCCTACCTGGCTGCTGATGGTGGTTCTTAATGTAATGGAATAGTCTTGCTACATCCTGATTAACACTTAGACGTCTCTTCACCCATTCTGCCCTCTTCTGTTCCTCTACTGTCCCATCGAAGAAAAATACTAACTTTAAGCCAGCTGCGGTAAATGCACTGACAAATTCCTCCAGAAAATACATGTACTGTTGCCACTGTCCTCCATGAACCCAAGCATGACACTGATACCAGTACCTCAGACAAGCCAGTCCATCAACTACAACCGTGGCAGAGGAGTCAGGGTGGGCTCTAACATGAGCTGCTGCCATTTTCCGTAGATCCACAGGCAAGCAGGTATCTGGATAACAGGTCTCCATAAAGTACTGTAAACCTTTTACACCCATGTCTATCCATACATGTGAAGAATCTTTGAGAAGTTCCTTATTGGCTTTTTGCTTGTTGGGAAACTTGAAAGAAATAAATAGGAGAGAATTTTAGGAAATCATTTAAAAATATATAAAACATTCATATTTTCATTCAAAAATGACATTAAGCACAACTGATTAATTTTTAAAGAAGCATTTCTAAAAGGTTACAATATAAAATAATCCATCTGCATAATGAAAAGACAAATGCAAGGAAAATAAGTGAAAAAAAACATCTTCAAAACTCTACTTAGCAAACTGTACATTTTGAGCTTAAGGATGGTCTCTAACTTTTGCACAGTGTATTATATTGAGATTTTTCATGTTGTTGTTTTCCATCCTTTTTTTATATAAGAAAAGAAGGTTTAACAAAGAACAGAGGTATTCCTTCAGTAGTTTAATCAACGTCACTAAACAGATTAACAAAAACCTTTGGACACATTTCTGACAAGGACCATAGATTGACACCACTACATGGCAACCTCCTACAGAGTGCACTTTACTCCCAACACATTGCACTTTGCAACCCTCTACACCCTACATTGTGCACCATGTAATTTTACTTCATATACATTGTCCTTATGTTTCTTACACAGTTCAGTATTCCAATATTCAGCTCTCTACTCCCTGCATATGTCACTATGCAGTTAAAGTAATGACTCTGACACCAGAATGATAGATTATAGAGTCAACACACAGAGAGTGAAGAACTAGACATTTTAATTGACCACTCAGAGCAATATGTAGGGAGTAGAGAGCAACAACTAATAAGCTAATGCTAACGTTAACACGTGTTCAAATGAGCAAATAGTGCGTTTCAGTGTTCAATTAAAAGTATAAACATTGAAAAAACAGTCTGGTGCCGCCTACCAAACGACCGCTGCCTGAACAGTGAGTAAAAAACACGGCAGACAGTCAAAATATTAGACAGCGCTGAGAATCTCAAATGTTTACAATACTGAGCGGGCTTCCTCCTTCAGAGGAAGCAACCAATCAGAGGACAGCTATCAGTTAAAGGCGCAGCACCACACAGAAACGGATCAACACTTACACGGATCTTAAAAATATTTTATTACAGACATTAAACTTTTACTAAGACATGTCTACACTGCCTAGCTCCAAAATAAATAAACAGAAAGCTAATTTTATACACAGGAGTGTCAAATAGAATTGAACGTGTATGAACACTTTGTTTAAAAACTCCAGCAGCACTGCTGTGTCTGATCCACTCAGAGGAAAGGAAGAAAACACTAACATACCGCCACCACATCTGTGTCACTGCAGCGCTTAGAATGATTCACCAATCAAACCATAACTGCACTTTGGTGGTCCTAACCATTTAAGAACAGGGTGAAAGGCGGCTAACAATGTAGGCAGAACAACTAGTGGACTACAGTCTGTAATTGTAAAACTACAGTGTGCTTCTGTATGGTCAGTGGAGCTCAGAGAATTGACAATTAATTTAGAAACAAGGAGGTGGTCACAATGTCATGGCTGATTGGTGTACATTGATCAGCCTGAACATTTTTGACCTGTCATCCTCTCATAACCAAGGGACAGAAAGAACAGGAAACTCATCAAATATAAAATATTGTCATAAATTATCCAAAATCAAAACTCACAAGTTCCCATAGGATAATCAGATCTGATCTGATCATCTTCAGGCCATTCATAATTAAGAATGTAAAATAAAATAATTTGACTCTCTTATTCTATGTGTTTGTTCATTTATAGTCATTACAGTTATGGGAAAAGTTATTGTTTTTAATAAACCATTCCATAAACCATAAACCATGATGGAAAAAATGAAAATATGTCTTATATGCTCATGTGCTTCTTCAAGAATTGTTCAGTTGTTCAAGGACATTCACCTTCCTGTGGATTGCTTTGACAGTGTGCTCTGGGTCACTGTGATGTTAAAGGGTGAACCACATTCCTGTTTCAGTTTCCTGGCTATTGGTCTTCAAGAATTTTCCTGTCGCATGAATCTTCGCTTGTGACAAATACCATCAAAGCTGAGGAAAAACTCCTGCAACAGGATGAAATATTCCAGGAAAAGTGGATTTTGGAGAGTATATTTTGGTCTGATCTGATCACAGTATACACTTGTCAGGTGGTCACAAAACATAGATGTAATGTGGCTCACTTGTAATTTAATTTCCTCTTTACCAGCTTGCTAATAAGGGGTTATATAAAATTTTGCTTTTGTAATATTGTTAAGCAAATTATTATTTTTTTATTTAATTAACTATCAACTATCAGTGAACTACCTCTCTCTCTCTCTCTCTCTCTCTCTCTACTAAGCTTTCTCAAAGGAACAAAACCACCCTGGGGAAAGGGGCAGATGTTCTCTGAGGGACATCGGCACGCGACTGTTTTCAGCCCAAGAATTCAACCCCACACCCTCACACACATACATAAACACAGAGACGTACACGCGCGTGCACGCGCACACTGCACCCCTAAACTTTTCTTCCGTTATAATAGGCATGGCCAATGTGAAGAGATCATAGAGACTCATAGCAGCTGGCCAGAGTAATCTGACTTAAAATACAAAGACCTGCTCCCTCAGTCTTAACACCGGTGTTAATCTCGCAGCTCGGCTTTTACACAGAGTGAGAAAAACACAGGCACAGGGAGAAACAGATGGCGGTTAGTTCGTAGCTAGCTTCAGATGTTTTCCTCAGCTGCAGTGCGGAGCTACATCTTATCAATCATAGGATCCCGAGCCACGCGCCTGCGCTTTTGTCATTGTAATGGCGCGCGACTCTGCTGCGTCACTATGCTGAGTCCTCTCTCTCTCTCTCTCTCTCTCTCTCTCTCTCTCACACACACACACACACACACACACACACACACAAACAAATCTTTAGTGTGAATTGAGCGAACCCAGAATTTCACATCCTGTGACTAACATTTTGGATTAAATTTTCCAACTATTATTTTGCATTATATATATATATATATATATATATATATATATATATATAGTATATAATATATGTATATATACAATGAATATGTATGTGTATATTTGCAATAGGTAAAGCCATAGGTCTACCAGAAGTGGCACGATCTGGAGGTCTCAGCCCTGTGTTTATTACTGTACAGTGACAGTGCTGTTCCCACGGGCCGCTAAGTGCAGTAATCTAGATTCAGCTTCTCTAACCATATGGCCAGTGGCCGGCCATTATTTCACATGCTCTCGGTCTAATTTGGAGGAAGAGCGCGCGCCGCGGAAAGATGCTAGTGGAGACATGCAGTTGGAGATGTGAAAAAACGCCATTTGGTTGGGAGCAGATGGCTGGCTTGGGGGCCGTTCGCGTCTAAAGGCGTGTCGTGCCCTTCAGAGAGAATCCCCAAGGGCTCCCCCTCCCTCCCTCTGTATTCAAAATCAATGAAAATTAAAGCGCGAAGAAAAGATGAATAGTCAGACCTCGAGTCCCGGGCTTTGTTCGCTGCAGCTACTGGTGGGCAGGAGTTAAAGTACAACAGCCCCCTATAGAAACACTTAAGTTAAACAGTCTCTCCATAGTCCACCTCCAGAGAGGAGGAGGAGGACGAGAGGCGAGCTTTCTGCTTGATTTCACCAACACAGAATCGCGTGGCATAAATTACGGCTGAAAAGAATAAACGGAGTGGGCATAAATCCCGGAGATTTCACTCGGCCTTTCAGTTACGCTTTGCTGCGGTAATGGTGAAATGTGTGCTACGTCAGGGTGAACGATCGAGCGCTCGAGGCGAATGATGGAGCGCTCGAGGCGTTGCTCTGGTCAGCTGGAAGGTGCGAGCAGTCACCCCAAGAAAGAAAGAAAGAAAGGGAGACGGTAATTCTAAAAGAGTGATGAGGAGTTAAGGGCTGGCCCGGATTCACACCTGGGCTGTGTTATCAGCGCAGAGACGTTCCTGGCACTGTACTGAGGAGAAAAATGTACTCATTTGTTCATACAATACGTGTGTAGGTTTACTGAGGTTATGGTGCTTCTAAATACATTACTGAAGATAGGAATATTATACATTTACACATATATCTTAATTAATTAGGATTCATAAAACCTGAACAGAAAAATAAAGGCTTCTCACTCGCTCTTTGTGTGTGGAAACCTAACTGCGCTGCTCTGGAATCAACAGGCCCCTCCAGCAGATTGGTCGGTTGAAAAAAACCGTAACCGCATTCCTTCTGACTAAACTGCTCAGTCGTTTCAATTAACGTTAGAATGAAGACCACCCTCACACATGAACACAGTTTTGTGAGGTAGTGGTGACGGCTCTGTGTGCTGGAGAGACAGCAGTGTGCGGTATGAGGGCTGTTTGGAAGAGAAGTGTGCGGCTCTCGGTGCTGTAGAGACTGCAGTGTGCGCGGAGGGGAGCTCTTTCTCTCCCTACATTGTGCAGGGGAGCAGGTGCTGCCCACATTACCATACAGCTGAGAGCACAAAGAACAAACTTATTCTTCCCTCACACAATAACAAAGTGCCTTAATGACAGCCACGCGAACGACACACACCAGCTTGGGTTTACAGCGCAGACTATATGCGAGGAAAAGATGTAAATAGCCCATAAACCGGCGGAAAAGTTCACCATCATCGCGTCACCGAAACGCCTAGAGCTTTTATCTGATGAGGTGATTAAACGATGATTAAAAAAAAGCACAAGCAAGAGGGAACAATTGGGCAAAGATCAGTCGGCCATGACCTGATTCTCAAATCGAATATTCGTCCTCTGCTATTCCACACAGATTCTCTTCAAGACTCTCGGAGTATGCAACAGGTGTTTATGGACGTTCGTGCACGTGATTGAAAAACAAGTGTAGACTTTGAATACGTAAAACGTTCATATATTTAGTATAATATGTTGATAGGGTGAGGACCATAGATGTCATCAGAAGTTAGGTAAACTCAACCAAACGCAGTCCTGTACGACGAAACATCGTCATTTCTTACACCGTGGAGTCCCCACGTTTATTCAGATCTTACATATGAATGGGTAGCTGTGCACGCGCTTTATAAAGTTAGTTGTAAAGCAGGGGGCCTGTGTGTTAGTTGATCTACGTCATCTCTGTAGCACGATTCCTTCAGTGCGTGCGCGATGTGTGATGTAATGTGAGGGTTTAGGAGGCTTGGATGTGTAGGATTCTCCTAGATTTTTTTCCAATATGCAAATGAGACTCTCCTTTTTAGCAGTGGGGAAGGGTTGCACATTTTACAGCTCAGTGACCATTTGGCCATCTTTTTTAGGGGGTGGGGGAGCGGAGGTGGTGCGTGTGTGTGTGTGTGTTGTGAAGAGGGGGTTGAAACGTGTCCCTTTGTGACAACTCGAGCCAGATTGGGGGAGTAGCTCATTTGCATCTCATTTCCCTAGCAGGCGCAACTCTGTATATAACGGGCGGCAGGAGGACTGGGACATTAGACACCCGCATAGTCACTCTCTCTCTCTCACTCTCTCTCTCTCTCGCTCTCTCTCGCTCACTCACGCTCTCTCTTAACTATCCCTCGCTCTCTCTTTTCTCTCACATGGACCCAAGAGCGCAGGGGGAACAGAGTTGTGGATCCGTACAAACTCCGCGTTAAGGACAAGTTACGCAGCGGAGGAGCTGTGTATTTCTTTCACGTCACCTTCACGTGGGGAGCAAGAGTTAATGAGCAGGACGCACTGACCACTTGGAAGTAATCGCCTGAACTATTTTGGGGGATTTTATATCTTTTTTATTGGAAGAAAACAGAGGGAGAGGACTTACATGGCACGAGGAAGAAGATAAAGTGACGAAACAGAGAAGAGCAACAACTAAGAAACGCAATCAGGGCTCTTTGGAGTGTACATGACTTTTTGAGGAGCCAGAGCTGAAGATGTTCACCACCATGGGGCGACTTCTGATAGCTGCCACCCTCTGCGTCATGCTCAGCCAGGTAGAGAAAGTGTTTGTCTCCCCGTGGTCCGTGTTCACTGAGTGTCTCTGAGCAGGAGAACTGATCTAGGATCAGGTCCCTCTCTGAGTTGCCCTGACATTACTGACAGGAGCTGGTCCTAGATCAGTAGTAGGTGTCTACGAAGTTTTGCGAGTAGGAGCCAATAATAATGTCCACTAGTCAACGTGAACGTGCGTGACAATTACCATCACTGAGTAACAGGCTAACGTTTGTTTATGTCTGCTTTCTATTCCAGGGGTTCTGTTCTGGGGTGTTTGAGTTAAAGCTGCAGGAGTTTCTCAACAAGAAAGGAGTAACGGGAAACTCGAACTGCTGTAAGGGAGCTGCAGCGGCGGGGTTCCAGCAGTGCGAATGCAAAACGTTTTTCCGAATTTGTCTGAAACATTACCAAGCCAACGTGTCCCCGGAGCCCCCGTGCACATACGGCGGAGCTGTGACTCCCGTCCTCGGGTCTAACTCCTTCCAAGTTCCCGAGACTGCTACAGAAATCTTCACCAACCCTGTGCGCTTCCCATTCGGATTTACCTGGCCGGTGAGTAAATAACAACAAACCGGGAAACTCTTCTTAACACTACAAAATCAGTAACCTAAAATGGAGTGATACACACATGAACTACAAATTATATTTTGAAAGAGATTTTGTTGGCAACCAATATTTATAATGTATAGAACAATTTTTAAAAACAGTGCTCAATTGTGTACGAACATCAGCTTATATTTAGCCGTATTCATCCATGCAGGTTTAAACGCTCTGGCTAATTGGGAGCCTTTAGACAAATGCTGGCCGGGTGGGAAACTTCACATCCCCAGGGATGGTATATAATTGTCAGCGCAGCGTGAAATTCCGACAGCTTTCATTTTACTGCAGTAAGGACGTGTGAAAGTGGGGAAATAGAGCGTAATATCATCACACCTCGGTCCTTGCGCAGCTTCCGTTATATGCAAAACACCGCGAGTTCTTCAAATGTTAGCCTAAGTTTGCAGCAGCGTCGCTTGTGTTGTTCATACTGTTTTTCCTTCTTCACAGGGCACATTTTCCCTTATTATTGAAGCATTGCACACAGACTCATCGGAGGATCTATCAACAGGTAAGCGCCCAAGAACTCACGAGAAACCACTGCAGAACTCCTGACCGTTTTTTGATAACATTATAGTGAAGTAATCGTTAAAAGTTAACTTTCTCTTTTTAAGAAAATCCAGAGCGTCTGATCAGTCGTATGACCACCCAGAGGCACCTCACGGTTGGAGAAGAGTGGTCCCAGGATCTACAAGTGTCCGGGAGAACAGAGCTTAAGTATTCGTACAGATTTATGTGTGATGAACACTACTACGGCGAGGGCTGTTCGGTGTTCTGCCGCCCGCGGGACGACGCCTTCGGCCACTTCACTTGCGGAGAGCGCGGGGAGATCATCTGTAACTCCGGCTGGAAGGGACAGTACTGCACTGAACGTAAGAATCGGCAAGCGAAGTTTCAGCCAACTGTTTGTCTCAAAGGGTCTGTTTTCTGTCAGAAATAAGGAAGCCTGCTATAAACCATTAGTCTTTGCTTTTCTGTTTTAAAAGGATATATATATAAAATACAAATATGAATGTGGTATAGCTTAGCAACTCCTTTAAGGTACACAGTAGGACCTTAAGAACTTTGGTTTGTACCGCAGTGAAAGGAAATGTACCTGAATTTCTATTTCTGATAGTGTATAAAAGTTTTGAAATTCCTTCTGATGGTATTTTTCAAAACTTGCGGAAATGTTGTTGGAACACGCTTTGGAGTAATTAAAAAAAGAGGGACGTTGACCAAATAATGGCACGCGTGCCGTAGATTAAAAGTGAAGCCTGATTGGCTACTTGGCCGAGTGCTTGGCGTTGATTGGCTTAGAGCAGTGAGGTATTGTTGGGATCGGGCAGCTGCTGAGTGAGGGAGGACAATAGAGCAGCTGTCCTGCACTGGCACCATGAACACCAGCTGTCCACTCTTATCTCCACCGACTCGGAGACATTATGGGGAGGGGTCTGTATGAACAGAGTGAAAAAAAGGGACTTCTGACCCACAGTTAGGAGAAAAGAGGCTTTTGTTTGTCAATCTTTTGTATGAGTGCAACTGTGTTATGCAGGGTCTCTTTCCCAGGCTGCTGACAGAGGCATAGTTTTAGCAGGAATACACCAATGGTGCAGCTAGCCTACTGATGAACTTAATGAATCGATTTAAAATGTGTCTGAATAATAATAACAATTACAATGTTTCTCTTAACAGCAATCTGTCTCCCGGGTTGTGATGAGGAACATGGGTTCTGCGACAAACCTGGTGAATGCAAGTAAGTACAATGAACTATTTTTGATGCTGTCTCTTCCTCTGTGTCACAGACCTGTTGCATTGCATTAGGACATTTTATAATTTGGCCTGTGTTGTTCTTTAGATGCAGAGTTGGCTTCACTGGAAAGTACTGTGACGACTGTATCCGCTACCCTGGCTGCTTACATGGTACCTGCCAGCAACCATGGCAGTGCAATTGTCAAGAGGGCTGGGGTGGGCTGTTCTGTAACCAAGGTGAATGTCTGCCAATATTTTCAGCTTTGCTTTCATGCACCAAATGAATTATGTAAAAAATACACTATGTCTCTAAAAATATATAAAAAAAGACTAATGATTTGTTTTGTGTTTAGATCTTAACTACTGCACACACCACAAGCCATGCCAGAATGGAGCCACTTGCACTAACACTGGCCAAGGCAGCTACACTTGCTCCTGCAGGCCTGGCTTCACAGGAGCAAGCTGCGAGACTGAGGTTAATGAGTGCTCTGACAACCCATGCAGGAATGGAGGAAGCTGCACTGTAAGTATTATTCTGCTTCTGGGAGCATTTAGCGAGACACAGAAAGAGGAAGCATTTCATGTATAACAATTCTGTGTCTCTAAAAATGGATTTCATTTATTTCACAGGATCTTGAGAACACATACAACTGTGCCTGTCCTCCTGGCTTCTATGGAAGAAACTGCGAGCTGAGTGCTATGACTTGTGCTGATGGTCCTTGTTTTAACGGAGGACGTTGTGCTGACAATCCTGAAGGAGGATACTTCTGTCAGTGTCCCACAGGATATGCTGGCTTCAATTGTGAAAAGAAGATTGATCACTGTAGCTCAAACCCATGCTCAAATGGTAAATAAACATATATGGATTCAAATTTGGATATAGAATTACACTTTTAAAAGAAATGTACCTGTCAGTGGAGTAGTGTATTCAATGGCAACATTCTCAGTATTAGTTCATAGTTTTAAACATTCTCTGAAGTTTTCAGATTCTATGCAGCTTTCTCTTGGTAACACTGGACATCTCAATTCATTTACATAATGTCTTCTATTTCAATTCTTTTCCAGGTGCCCAGTGTCTAGATCTTGTGGATTCCTATCTCTGCCAGTGTCCAGAAGGTTTCACAGGAACACACTGTGATGACAACATTGACGAGTGTGCCAGCTACCCCTGTCAGAATGGAGGTACTTGCCAGGATGGTCTCGGAGACTACTCTTGCACGTGCCCACCTGGATACACAGGCAAAAACTGCAGCTCCCCAATGAACAAGTGCATTCACAACCCATGTCACAATGGGGGCACTTGTCACGAAAGGGACCACCGTTATGTTTGTGCATGCATTCCTGGATATGGAGGACGTAATTGCCAGTTCCTGCTCCCTGAGCACCCTCATGGACAGCCTGTAGTAGAGGGAGCTGATAAAAGGTACTCTGATGAGGATGAGGATGACAGCAGCTTTCCATGGATGGCCGTTTGTGCTGGGATTATTCTGGTGCTTTTGCTCCTCCTTGGCTCTGCTGTACTGATTGTGTACATCCGCATAAAACTGCAGCAGAGGAACCAGCTAACAGAGAACCATAACGAAAGCGAAACCATGAACAACCTGGCCAGCAACTGCAGTCGGGAGAAGGACTTGTCGGTCAGCATTATAGGCGCCACACAGGTGAAGAACATCAACAAGAAAGTGGACTACCAGAGCGACGCTGCTGGTGGAGAAAAGAATGGTTACAAATCTTGCTATTCATTAGTGGATTACAAACTTGTTCACGAACTGAAGCAGGAGGACTTGGGGAAAGAGGACTCAGAGAAAATTGAAGCAGCTGACCCTGAGGCCAGTGAAAAGCACAGGAAACATTTAAAAAGGTGAATAATATGGAACAATAGTCAAAGAAATCATGTTAGACAAGTCTATTACAAAACACTGGGTTTTTATTTCTGTGCTTAATATATATTTTTTAATCTTTGAATTACAGTGAGACATCAGAGAAATGTCCAGAGTCTTCATGCAAAGACACCAAGTATCAGTCCATCTTTGTAATATCAGATGAAAAGGATGAATGTATTATTGCAACTGAGGTAAGTTCATTTTTTTAAGCTTTAATACGTTTTCTCAGTTTTTCTGAACATACCTGTCACATGTCTATCATGGATCAGAAAACTCAACTTTCCTTTCTTTCCCTCACAGGTGTAATACCACAACAGAGCTGTAGCTCATCTTGCTCTACAGGAGGTTTTACTCCAGTAAATGCTGCTCAAACCAGAGGGAAGGTTTCCTTCATGTTGACTGCTGCTGTGGGAACTTATGTTGATGGTGATATTCAGAATGAGCTGGTTCTCAACTGAAGTAAGCACAGTGACTGCAGAAAAACGATGTTGGGCCATACTGGCTCGCGCTCTCAAAGTTTGTTTCCCAGGAATGTGCCAAACGGACTTGTTGCACTTCCTGTAGGGAGAGTTCGTTCTTCTTTTACCTCATTGCACTACGGAGGGTTGCTTTTTAAATAATGTATTTAAATTTTCACATTATGTGATACCTGTGTATGTGTATGCACTGACTGCAGTGTCCCTGTTTAAATTCTCTGATCCATTGTGTAGGTCAGGAGAGGAAAAATACCGCCATCACCATTGTTCAGTTCCTGATAGACTTTTTGTTGTTGTTGTTTTTGAAAAGCTTTTTATTTAAACGTTATTTGTGATTCATTTGTTTGTGGGTGGTTTTTTTTTTGTGAATTTACATTTGATATAATTTAATCTTTTCTTCATTTTGCAAATTTGTATATTGTATATAAGGCACTTCGGGTCATTGTGACTGTTTTCTTACAGTAATGTATTTAAATGTGTAAAAACCTATGGAATTGTTTTTTTATACGTGTTCCTCATGAAGAAAATCACCTTAATATTTTTCCAAATAAATCCTGTATAAAATATTACTAAATGAGTTATGCATTGTGGTCTAAGATGTATCTTTATTGTTGCACCAATTATTTTCAAAAGATTTAGTCTGTAGATTCAGGCTAACAGAAATGTTGAAATTAAAACAAGAAAAAGTTAATGTTAAAAAAGTTCTTATCTAATTATAAATTCAATTTTTAATGCTAATCGTAAAGAGCTTTTAAAAAAGTACGTTTTAATCAGTCTGAGAACAGTCTGTTCGGTGGGAAAAACTGAAACTTCAGAAACTGGAGAGATTCCCAGGATCAAACCATGTAACAGTGGATTTGACCATATGGTAAAGACTACAAATCTAAAAATCTATTAACTATAAATATATCTATAAGTATCATGTGAATGTCAATAAGAATAACACCATATCTTAATCAAGGTCAACAGAGATTATTGTGCTGCTTCTGCAGATTTATACAGTCAAGCTGTGAATAAAAGCTTATTTTCCTCTGTTAGTAAATCTAGATCATGGTGCAGTAATTAAACCATCCCTGACTGTGTTGAGATATGCTGAGGAGAAATAATGATCTGAACTTGATACAGCTTGGTACAGCTAAAAGCACACAGTGGCTTCAGTTGGGTGCAGTGAAAAGTATTTGCTGGTATTACACAACTGGTGGACAGTTGTTTTCACATACCATGCTAAGCTTTTAACTTAACTTTTTTTTCACTCACACAATGGCTTTTCGCTGAGTTGGAAAATATCAGGAGACAGGCCTGAAGCAGTTCTTTTGTTTCTTCATTCAGTACAGGCTTGTGGCACTGCTCAGTAACCAATGCTGTATATCTTCTGTTTGATCTTTTTCAGTTATGTGTCAGTAACTGAACAATAGTAATTGGCAGTATGTCTATCTCTGTGTGCAAACCTCTCTGAAACAATCAAATCATTTGATGGGGATTCATTGCAAGCTGTTTGGTTTGTTACCCTATTTACAGAAAACAAATACAATATTATAGGCACTGTGCCAAAATCTCACTAACCTTTGCTAAATTTAAGTAAAACTGGTAGTATGGAACATGTATTTGAGAACAAGTCAAAAGTAAAAAAAGGGTTTACATATATAACATATTTATACTTAACATATTTCACACTAAAGTTAATGCTGTTCACTCACTTATTGACCCTGGTAATGCTCCTTGTACAAATGAACAAAGTTTTGGGCAGTTTCAATTTAAATGAAACATGCTTTCATGAAAAACAAATGTGTGAATGTTTTTTGGAGAACAGCAGACAAAATCCATCTGAAGGTCAAAGTTAAAAATGGAGTAAAATGCACTTTCCAAGCCTCAAAAATCAGGTCATTAATAACTGAAAAAGCAAAACAAAGTTCATGATATTCTCACTGATACTGATTTTTTTAAACTGTGATTATTTTAGTGTCAAATCTTAAAGTAGGCATGCCAACTGAAAACACAGTTCATACAGTATATTTTATGTGAACCTTGATTAGTTAACTTCATTCAACTCATTATTATCATCATCTTTTCTGCTTAATCCATTTCAGCATCGCAGTGGCTTCATACAACTGCAAAAGGAAATTATATTTACATTTTAGTGATCATTAAAATATCAACCAAGATCTACAGTTAAAATTTCAAATGTAACAGCTAAATTTAACATTTTAGACATAAATGCATTATATTTTACAGTTAATTTTTAACAGCACCACCATAAATTACATAATTTCAGATTAATTGATCACTGCCAAGTTCAATGCATACAGAGTTTTATGTGTACAAAAATAATTTAAATAGTATTTACAGTGAAAATTGACTAGCAATTCACTCCACAAAACCTCTGATGTCCTGAGGTATCTTACACCAAAATGTTATAACAGCAGATTCCAAAAGTCCTGTAAGTTGCAATGTGGAGCCTCCATGGATTAGCCTTGTTTTTCCAGCACATCCCACAGATACTCAATCGAACTCTGATCTGTGGAATTTAGAGGTGAATGGGGTGTGCCAGGAACCCAATATTCCCGACAAAATTTTACATGGAGCATCTGGCCGCCTTGGCCTGCTTGCCTTCTTCCCATATTGCATCCTTTTATTATCAGTTTCCCAGGCAAGCGATGCACCATCGCCAGGACCATGACATACTGTGATTTCATCAGACCAGGCTGCCTTCTTCCATTGCTCTGTGGTCCAGTTTTGATGGTCATGTACCCAGCATAGGCACTTTTGGCAATGGACAAAGGTCAGCCTGGGCATTCTGACTTGTCTATGAATATGCAGCCCCATACACAACAAACTGCAATGCATTGTGCAATTCTATGGCATATGACCAAATGGAGTATCCGTCACTACTAGGGATCTTTGTTGTTTCTCTGCCATGAGCAGACAGAGAGGAAACCTACACTGGGAACCCTTCAAAGTAATCAACTGAATTGAGTGATTCTAAATTAAAATATATACAGTATAAAAATTTAAACTATTACATTATTTTCAACAATTTCTTCTTTTTGAGTTTGTGAAACTGTAAAATTTAATGTAGCAGAGTTCTGTTGATTTAGCAGAGGCCAGTGCAGCAGTTTTCAACCAATATGGCAGATGGTCTGGCGTTCACAGCTTTTAGTGAATTTGGAGATGTTAGTGTGTTTATGTCCATGCAAGGGGTGGTGATGCAACAGGTGCAATCATTGTCACATAGCTCCAGAGTCCTGGGGTTATGGGTTCGAGACCCACATCGGGTCACTGCTCTGAAGAGTTTGGTGTGTTCCCCCACAGTGCAAAAACACACGAGGTGGACTGGCCATGCAAGTCCATAGGTGTGAGTGTTACAGATAATGAATTAATTTATTGTTAAATTAGTTAATAAAACTTAATAGTATTTTTTGAGTTGTAGAAAGCATTAAATAAAGTTGTAGACACTTAAAGTAAGTGTGTATGCATACTTCTGACATTTGAGTTTATGAGCTTAAAGAAGTTATGGCAACAGATTGCCTTAATGTATTTGAGTTCTGCTAACGTATTCAGGTTTACAGTGTAGCAAATTTGATAGAGCCCCTTTGTTTTTTTAGACACCAGAGATTCTTTAAAAAATTTAGACTGGTTTCTAGCATGCAAACAGACTGGAGAGCTAGCAAATGGTGAGACAACATCTTCAGAATTATTTATAATCGTGAACGTCACCTTTGAATTAAGGCTGTGCCATTAATAGTCCAGTGTAATAGTACCATGTAATAACTTAACTAGGAGATAAGATTGATAATAACCATATTTGTCAAGTTCAGGGAGTAAGTAAAGCTGTTTTGAAATATACCATAATTTAAAAAAACACACACACAGAAATTGTAACTGACTATTAAATATGAGTCAAATTTTGTGGAACAGAAACCTGATGGATTAAACTCAGGCATCCTCAGAAAGAGTGAGAATGATTTTCACATGGATGCTATAGGGACGCACCTGGCTCTGAGCCTGCATTCATTGGGGTAGATACAACTATTATCAATATGTTTTCTGAAATTACCTCTACTTTTTACCAGAGTTAGTTGCCTATATGGTCTGGTGCTTTTTGGAAACAGGTAGTTCCTAAGCTTAGTGCTGGACATGTGTCGGTAAGATATTCTGACTTCTGGGGAGATTTATCTGAGGTCTGATTATAGTAGCCTTTCCCTTTGTTCATCTTGTCTCTTTTAAGATAGAAGTGTTGAGTGGTGTGTTGCTCAGCTTGCTGCTGCTCTGTACGTTGACTCTTACTTCTGCTTGGATTAGCTCCTATAAAGCTGTTTTCTGCTGCCAAGGCTTTCAATGGCAAATTAAATTTTGACAGATTGCAGAGAGAGAGGAACATGAGCGAAAGAAAAGAAATCTGGCTCCAGCAATGACCCACCCTTTGTCCAGGCATAGTGGTCACCTGTCAGGCTATACAATGCAGAGCCACCCCCCTTTCAACTGCTGCAACCTGGGCCCTTAGATCTCATTAGCTGCTGTATGGAAGCGATTCAGATTCAACAAACAGAACTGTTTCATCCAAATCTGAGGGTGAAACAGCAAAAGTGTTGTTACAAACCAGTCCAACGGTACACACTACTTCGTTATGCATTACAGGAGAAACGTTCACACCCATTTAGGGTTTCGGTTTAACGCAGGTGTGTGTGAATAAACATGGATTTGACAAAAACAGATGCATTCCATAAGAAATGCAACCTGATGGTGGTAAAATGTAAGGAAAATAAATCCTCAGGAATGCATCTGCCTCAAACATGTGGATCTCTCGTTTACCACACAGTGAGATTCCTAGCCTCAACATATGACTTAACCATAGACACATTTTTCAGCCAAATGGACCACAGTCTTATGCTAGAGCAATCAGAAGCCTTCCATCTCAACCAGTTTCAGGTTTGCATACTAAACAGTGTTTTTGTTTGTTGTACATGCGAGTTATACAACAACTCAACAGTAAAATAAACAGAAGTGACAAATAAGACACAGGTAGGAGAAAGGACAGTGTGTGACCTTCTACATTATGTCCCACAAGTGCCCCTTGACACTGCTCCTAGGAGAGACCACCCAGCCAGAAGGTGTCAGTGCACCTCAGGACCTGGAGATCATCAATCACTTTCTCAGTCTTGGAGCATGACCTCAAGACCCCTGTGCTGAAGGAAGTCCTGTTCCAAAATAAACCCACAGACACGAGAGGGTGGCCGTTTTCCCCTTTGTTTTCTAAACACTCGTAAGGGCTGACACTTGCCACTCTTGGGTAAAAGAAAAAAGTATAACAGCACCCTTCAGTGAGGCTACTGCACTCAAAGGTCTATCCAATTGTTTGTCCTCACTCCCTAGTCTCAGAAAACTGACAGTAAATGCTTTCTGTCTGCCCAATGCTGCTGCCATGTTGGACAAGTTTGGCATGCACATTAATACTTTTCTAGCAGGGATTAAAGCCACATGCCAAACTGGTTATAAAAAAAAACAAAAAAAAACCAGACAAAATATGAAAGGGTAAAAAGTGTTACCGGACAAGACCTTTTGGGTCAATGAAAAAAATAGATTTTGAGAAAAAATAATAGATTTTGAGAATAAAGTCAGAATAATTCTGAGATAAAGTTTAAAATATATTGGACACAATGTGTCCAGCATCTGTATCGCAACCAAGGCTCCAGCACCTTGTGAATTTGTACAATAAACAAAAGCCATATGCATCGGAGTAACTAGTCAGTTGTTGCAATGATGGGTTTAGTTGTCATGGTTCGTAGGATACAATAAATAATTCTGTTCACTGACTCTTCACTTGACTGCTTCTTTCACAACTATAACTGTAAATTGGTGCATAGACTGGGAGTCTAATGCTCTCTAAATATTTAGGTTAATTTCATAATCCAAAACAGTGTTTCTTAAAATATTCTGACTTTAATCTCACAATCTTTCTTACTTTGCTCTCACAATTAAATTAAAAAAAAAGAAAAAATAGAAGGGTGCAATAAATGAAATTTACGGTGAATTATGTAATTCAAAATGATTAAAAAAAAAATTATAAGGAATGCTATACTTGAGTCTGGAGCTTTTCCTGAACCATAAGTAAGGAGGAGTGCCTTTAAATTGTTAATTAATTCTTGGGAGAGAATTTGTGCATAAATCTTATAGTTTTAACTTGTTAAATTTTCATACCATTCTCAGTCTTTACATCATGAAATATTATAAAGAATTTCAAACTTTGGAGGAACTTGTTTTTGTACAGACAACAATGCATTATTCTTTAAGACAAATTTTTCATCCTACCATAAGCCAGGTTTCACTGATATGCTGATTTTGGTTTACTGTATGTTTTTGTACAAAACAACAGGGAAACAACAACCAAAAAAGGATTTATGCCATGTTTCTTCCCCCTGCTGCCCACTGGATCACACAGAGTTGTATCAGAGAGCCAGAAGTAGGCCTTTCATTTCTGCTCACACCAAACAGAGGGTAAATCATGACCACTTTGTTTAAATTCACAGACCACAGCTTTACTGCAATGGCTCTATTTTATGACACCAAGAATTAAGACATGACATGTCATTTTAAATTTACAAAAATGTTTAGCTTCAGCATAATAAAATAAACTTTCTTTTATAGTATCCATGTATTTATTTCTGGAACATAAGTCCTAATTCCTTGGTTATCACTACCAGCTATTTTGTAAGCGCAACAAAAATAATCAACCTATATTTGTGGTTATTCTATATTGTGTTGCAGTTATTGTCCAGTGGTTTTATTTATATACTGCACTCTGCCAGCATTCTCTCACAGAGGGCCTAAAGGTAGAGGAGAAGAGAACAGTGGGTAGTTTATTATTAACAGCTGTTGTGGCTTCACTACCAACCCCATGGTGGGCTATTCTCCTATGACATTTTGGACATCGTCAAAGTATCTCACTAGTGTACAACTCCTTTTAAATTTACAGGGCTCTTCTGCTTCATGAAGCACTCAGCAAAGGGTTGAAAATCTAAGCTCAATATTGGGAATAAACTCAAATTTGAGGTACACATAACAGGTTTATATTGCTCTCAATGGAATTATGCATCATTGCATTATACTATTAAATGAAAACAGCTTACAAGAGCTCATTTACATAGCTCCACATTTATTAATGAATTCATCACTCTGTAAAAACAAAGATCATATTTAAGCGCTGTTTACACATTCCAAACCTATTTACACAAAGCTCACTCCTTATTCTGTCTTAGAACAGCTCACACAACGTTTCTGTAAAGCAACTGGCTCTTTAATAGAAGACGATCACCTCTGACAGATAGAAGAGTGTGGCAGCATGTCTCTAAGCATGGCAATAACTTCCTCTGCATCGTGGGAACTGCCTGTGGCAGACAATGATTGAATTCACAATGGCGCATACAAAGGCCACCTTTGGGAGAAACCATATCCCACAGCATGCTGGGAAAGGGGAGCAATAGCAGCAGATGTTGTGAAGACCATAAGCAACAGATGCCCCCAAAGCAAGTATTCAACCGCTTTGGGCCGAGAGCACATCTCCAAGTCCAGCTTGAAAGAGTAGCAGAATGTGGAGAAGAATGGGAGCATGCCCAGATAATAGCTGAGAACTTGTTACTTAAAAAGAAAGGGAGCAGTAAATTATGAGGAGATTGATGTTTCTGTACTTACAACAGTGTCCTATTGTGGACATTCTCTGTGAACATATCACAGCAAAGAACTTTGTTGGGCTTCTGCTGTTGCCACAATTGAGTTAAACACATATTTGTTGTTGGGTGTTATATAGAAGCTTAACACCTATATATATATATATATATATATATATATATATATATATATATATATATATATATTCACACATGATGTATAAACAAAGATGAACAAAAAACAATCTGTTAAAAAGTTAAACAAAGAAAAAAGCATTCAGACATAACATGTTAAATTTGCAATAAATGTCTAGATATTTACATAAAAAATAGTTTCTTTTGCAAATTGAACATTGTATCATTATAAAATCATACTGTCAAAGTGTCACACATCAATATATCTAGATTTATAACAACAAAAGTAAACTGTTATCAAAGGTAAAATTAGAAAGACAAATCAGTTGTACTTTGCAGGAAGGAAAGTCACACAGAAAACAATATGCAATAAACTGCACAGCAATCATCTGTGCTCATCAATCCATGCAGACCCCTACACTGTTAAAAAATAAGCACAGAGATGTGTCTGAAATTTGCACAAAATCAGATAAGATTTGATAATATTTAAGCTTATCACATTTAAAAAAGAAAGGCTGCTCTCTTAGAATATTATACCCAAGGTACATATGAAGTGTGGGGGTGGGAGCATCATTATATGAGGCTGCTGCTATGTAAATTACACTGGTGCATGTCATCAAAAGAAATATGCAAGATTTAGTAGATGGACATTTTAACAATATAAAAACTACTAACACATAGCAAAAACAACTCAAGACTAGTCCCTAAAAGAGAAATTTCTCTAAAAGAGAAAGTTCTTGGTGTGGCCATAGCCAATCTCAGTGAAACAGAGGATTGGGAAACTGTGCATAAAACAAGGAGACACCCATAACCTTGGGGACATAAGGCCATGAAGCCAAAGTCAAAAGATATTATGTGTAATAATTTGACAGGCCCACAGGCCTTGGAGTATATTAAATAATATACAAAAATTTCCTGTTATGATACTTGAATAGCAGGCACTTTCCCACAAAGCAATTAAGAAATTTTCTTCAATAGAAGGGTACTGGTGCCATCTAATATTAAAGAAACACCAGCTACAATTCAATCAATATCAATTCATTAAAAAAAATGTCCTGGGTCATATTCAATTGGTTTCCGTGACTTTTCTGTACAAATAATTAGTCATGGATTGAACAGAAATAGTACAGGGAAATTCACACAACAATGACATCAATGAAGACCACATCAATCAGCCCACCATTTCACAAAATGTAAATATGTGGACACTACGCTCGTTTACATTTTCAAAGGCTCTCAATTTACTCTCGGATGGCTATGAGGTACCCAAGAATAGTGCACGCTTTAAAAAAAGAACACTGTAAATGAAGTTGTCACACAGTGATAAATGCAGTTTATTGTTTCTAGGTTGTATTATGGTGGCCTGTGTGAACTAAGCTCACCCAGGGCACTGCATGCAGCTGCTGGCCGTAATGCGAGTGGTCGGTGTGGGTCACGCCCTGAATATGAAGGACCATTGGTGACCTGTGAAGGTCATAGCACAGAGCATGCAGATCTAAGAGTCCCAAATCAGAGCTGCACCCAAAACGACCCAATTCTATATAAATAGGTTGCTTGTGTGAACATATCCATAGATGTAAAGCACATGGACTCTTCCATAAAAAAAGGGGAAAGCCGGATGTCTTGCAATTGGCCACAGAGAGGGGAGTGGGGCGTGGGCCTTTTAAGACGGCATCTAGTGTGATGTGTGGGAATGAGCGAGTGGACTGACGCCTGATTAATGACCACAAACACTGAAAGCACCATTCTCTTCACATGATAATCATTTTCAATGGCAGACGGGAAAAAGTTGAGCTTTGCTGCTATCACTACAATGAACGGCAATCCTTCAGTGCTGAGGACAAAAGAAGGAAGCTTATAGCCTTGTGCTGAGTTTGGGAGAAACAGGGGTGATGCTAGCTAGTCTTTTATGTTTATAAAATGTCGAGCTGCTGTGATCCTCTTTACACAAACCACGCTGAATGTATTTCTTGAAAGCTGTGGGAGCTTTCCTTTGTTTTAATTCCTTTGTGCTTATGAATAAATATTTGAGTTGCATAAAGCCATAATAAGAGAAGTGTAACAAAGAGTCTGAACACTCCTTAAACAAGTTAAATCAGGAGTGGTACCACTTTACAATAAAAATGACTGCAAAATGCCATTTATGTGTTGTAAAAAATCAAATAACAAAAATAATACATTAAAAAAATTATAGGATGAGTACACAAATTTGATAATGCTGACAATTATATTGCAGGATGGGGAAGTAGACAGACAGAGCAGGCTGAGATTTTATAGTATAGATGAAAACAGGTTCACTATATGACAACAGGTCCTTGTTGCTCTTTATGTTTTATATATAGTGTTTGTTTATGTGTTTATTGCGTTCATGACCTAACTAACAACCATTAACAATTTCAATGTAAAGCTTTTAGATACATTCATGTGGGTGTTTATGGCAGAGTGGTGCCACAAGGATTTACCGTGTTATAGAACAGGAGGCATGCATTCAGTAGAGCTCACAGTACATGAAGCTCTATCAAAGAGAACTGATCATGGTGATGGTGCATCATCTTAGTCTCTAGATAATTTGTCACCCATCCCCCTTAGTGCAGTGTTTGTGACCAGGGCCAGAAGCTGTGGGGACCTCTGGCTCTGGCTCCAGACTGCCCGCTCTACAGAGAAACCCACAGGTCCACAGGCTGCTTCGCCACTGCAGTAGACAGATGGTGAGCACCGCCCATTAATGGGATGACTAGCATTGCTCCATACTTGCCCTGGTAACTGCTGGCCTGTGCTGGCATTCTCATCCGCATCCCCCAGCAGACATGGCAGTCCCTAGCCCAGCACTTCTCCAGTATGTAAATAACCAGACAGAGAAGGCCTGCTTTAATCTGAATATGAATAGAATGAGAGGAGGTGGCCCAGAGGGAAAGAAAAAGAGAAAAAAAGGAGGGGGCCATGGCCCAACCCTCACCCCTCCCAACAGACTTCATTATGAAAACAAAACTCAGACGAGACGCAATCAAACCCATTAAAACAATGTCATCTTTTCAATTGTTTCTCATGGACATTTTGTCTTATACCCTAATGTTATTACAATCATAAATATCTCAGTGACCAAACTCTCTACAATACACCTGGGAGGTTATGACATATGATACACTAAAAACCTAAATTAAAGTTCAACGATAAAGAAGCTAACTGTTTCATTCTAGGTCTACATATCAATGGTGTACAAGCAATCCCACCAGCAAAAATGATAATTTATTGTAGCATGTGCTTCTGCAACATCAGCCCACCCATACCCAGAGAATAACAAGGTCTTAGAAAAAAATATATTCAATATGCACTAGTAGGAAAAATGTGAAATATTAATTAAAAGAATTTCAGCTTTCTGGCTTTTTTTTTATCACTATTAGACAGATAATGGGGTATTAAATGATAACATATATAATATAATGCTTAGGCTGTGCTGGAGCTTACTGAGCTGGTTAGATCACATTTATTTTTTGTCTGTAATCCTATAGAAATTAATATATAACACTTATTAGGTGAATTTTTGACCCACAAATTCAGTCCATCTGATGCTGTACATACATTCCATTGCAGTTCTAGGGCAGTACTCAGTGCTTATATTGAAAACACCTTTAATTTTCAAGAGGTCCGTATCTTATTCAAGAAACAATTATTATCCTTGATCATGAGTCAAGGCTACTCTAACTATGGAAGCATCAGTACCAGCATTAAAATGAAAATATCATATGCAAAATGGCAATGTAATTCAACATTTGAATTTAAATTTTCCACAAATATATTCAAGCCTGAGCTCAAAATTCTAATTCAATAATTGAATTTTAATTTGCAGTTTAGCTTTTATTGATATTCCATTTAAAACTAGATTTAAATTTTTCATTTGTATCATTATTGGAATGAAAACTTACTTCCCAATTTGAATGAACATGTTTCAGATCATGCAACAATGTTGTTCACTTAATATGCATTTGCACTCAACTGACAATTTATATGAAATGTGTTTTTCAAAAACACAATGCTAGAAAAATGGCAAAATCCAAATGTTAAAGAGGATACATCACTTCTCTGATTTGCAATAACATTATCACCCCTACTGCGCTCTGAGTCTCTGTCAATATCTCTGTGAAAAATGCAGTCTTTTCAAACATTGATAAATTCATTAAACATTCATCCCCCACCTGTTAATAATTCCATCAGTGCATGATCAATGGCTCAGCTTCATTTCTGTCTTCTATTCTCAATATACTGAGCCAGAGTCTTGAGTGGCAAGTACAAAGACTAAATGAACATTTTGCTGAAATGATTTAGAAAAATCACAAAACAGAGGAGCCATATATAGATCAAGCAGATTGGTAATGTAAGTGGGAGTCTTGCAGGCAAGAGCTTCTTTAAAAAAACAGTCAAACCTTGTACGGGATCCCCTAATCTAGAAGAAGCCAAGGTTCCAGTACAAGATTTGACTGTTTTTTAAAGAAGCTCTAGATTGGGTAAGATTGGATCTCTTTTCATACCACAGTGAGCATGCAGCATGTTGAGCTATCTGCAGCAGTGTCTTGGAAGACAGACACTGATGCACTGAATTACTGTAATCCAAGCAAGAGGCAGATATAAACATATGATTCATTTTTTCCAATGGTTTGATTTCATGGATGACTCTAAAATGAAAGAAGCTGCTACTAAATTTGATTTGTATTAAATTACAGCTTAATATATAGGTTAACTGCAAATTTTACGTACAGAATTAGCTTGCAACCAACGTATAGAGACCATTTCTGCAATGTGTCATACTGGGCTGATCAAATAACAGCATCTTATTTACTGAATGACAAACAAGTCCCAAGAGTCACTGTGCCTCCATAAAGGGTTTTCTTGCTAGGATTCCAGGAGTGATAACTCCACAAATTGTTCCTGTGGAACTGATATAAGAAGTTAACTATTTAAGTAAGTGTTGGGCACTAATGAAAAGATTAAATGTTGAAATAATTTCTATATTACAGCATCAGACATAATTTATAGTAAAAATATTGTTGATATTGCTTCACTATTTCTAGCTCATCCAAAATTCTGCTTTCAATGTTTGGGACCCACCAAGAAATCTGCTTATATCACCCCATACTTCACCAAGAACACTGGCAACTATATGTCTCACAAAATCAGGTCTAGCTGTACCCTGATTCAGGCTGCCCACCATGAGTGGCAGGTCATTCAGTGTTGAGTGTTGCTGCCTCTTCTCTCTGGAATTCAGTCCTGTACATTTCATCCTTCAAAGATCAGCTCAAAACTATATTTTTACAGAATATTTCCACTCTCTCACAATTACCACTCTTGATCCGACCCACCTCCCCTCCCCCCCTTGTAGTAAAGCAACTTTGGGTATGTGAAAAATGCTATAAAATATCATGTTATTGTCATTATAATTATTATATAAAAATTAAAAATGTATGTCATGCCACGTGTTTATTCACAGATCCCGAAAGATTTACATGTACAAAACAAGCATTCCTTTTCTTTTTCTTTTTTTTTCTAATTTCTCCAAAATATTATGAATGGCATTTTATAACATTCTGCTTAAAGTAAAAAGTCTGCAGAATTATTTTCTGTGACACTCTCTTCAAATCCTTCCTTGAATCTGAATCATATTCAATCCAAAGCACATTGGATCATGTTGGGTGATGGAACAACCTTAAAGGCAAACAGCAACACTTCCTCTTGAGGTAGAATAACAGAGAGTTGCTGATTAAGATGGCTATGCTGAAGAGGGACTACAGCCTACCAATATTGCTCCAGCAGGAAACTCTGCCTGCTTCCTCCCCTGAGTCCCAGAAAGAAGTCCAAACAGAGACAGATTTGTATTTGGCTTAAAAGAAAACTTTCAGTAGTGTCGTTTGACATTCTAACACAGTATTTGATTTTTCTTCCATTAGTCACTTGACCTGGCAGGTGGTTGCTCACAACTTGAACTGGGAAATTGGCTTTTGTTTCATATACACATATACTTAAATAAAATCAAAACTTGGTTGTGTGAAAAAAGCCAAGCAAAAGCATCAAAACAACTCTCCCTAGTCGTGGAGAGGGCTTTAAGGCATTAATCAATCTCTCTGCACTGACATTCTCCATGGGGCCAAAAACAAACAGAGCGCACTTGCTCTAAGACCCGTTACAAAGCAACAGTGTCAGAGCAGATCAGGCAGCCACGTTCCCCGATGCAAGCATTTGTTCGCCTGGACCTCTACTCGCTGTCAAGAGGGATGAACATTAAAGCACTCCCAGGTCTAACGAGTGCCACTGAAAGGCCTTTCTGCCTGCCTAATGGGCACCATGGCTGGAGCAAGCGTGCTGCACAGGGAGTGCTGCATGCCCGGATTTGTCGTTTATGAGATTTAATTTGTCCAAGAATGAGCTGGAGTCAGAGGTCAGTCGGTTGGAGAGCCGACCTGCTGACAGGTTGACCATTCACGGGGGGCTAATGAGAGCGCTCGGCCAAGTGAACGGAACAAAGGCAGACGGATTACATGGACTCATTTGTTGACTGGAATCAATAACACCGGTCACTCTGACTCACATTTCCTCCTATGTGCTTGCAGAGGACTCTATTCACTAATCGTCTCGCCCATGCTTTTTCAGCGCACGTCAGACACACTCGCTTTTTTTTGTCTTTCCCCTCTGCACGCATGGCAGCTCACACTGCAGCAGGTGTCATCGATTTTGTGTCTCTTTCCACTCGGCTTGCAGCATTGTCAGTAGCGAGGTGAAGCAGGGTTCCACGTCGTGTTTTTTGGGAGGCCTGGAATTTCCACTTGTCTTCTCACAATTTCAGCTTGGCTCATTTTCTTTGGCAGCTTACCATAAAGAGTGAGGTGCAACATTAATGAAAACTAATGAAAAGTATCTCCTTTTTTTGTTGATTTTTACTTTACTACATCATTTGAACACAGCAGCTGTTCTTCACTTTATGTGAACATTTCACAATGAAGTGACCAATAGAAATGCTCCAAAATTACTTTGAATAAAATCATTTTACACTGACTTCCACGGATAGTTAAGGTTTTTCCATCTCCTGTAAAGCTGCTATTTTGCATGCCTGCATGCATGTCACTATCTGAGTGTATTTGTGTGTGTGTGTGTGTATGTGTGTGTGTGCTCACTCGTTCCAGTGGAATGCCTCTGATTTTGTTCACGTTGATGAGGTCTGGGCAAAAGTTTTACTGAGGAAGTGCATCAAGACCTAGAGGAAGCCCTTGCCAGTATCCGCCCTCTATCTAGTGAACAGGGAAGGGGAAAAAGAAACGCTAATGTAAACAGAGCCATTGCCATAAAGCGTCTGATTGAGCATGACACAATGTAGAGAGTGTTTATTTTCCTCTCCTGTATGCTGATTGATTGTTATTTTCTTTAATGACATCATATTGTTTTTGTCTACTGAGTGCTCTCTGCATGAAAAAGCATCTTGGATATATAAGCATCTTAGAGGTACAGTGTGTGAATAAGTACAAATTTATCAGGGCCTTTCAGCTCCCTTTTGCTGGTACTGTACCATACAGTTGGCAGATCCCCCTTTGGACCACAGCAGGGAGGGCTCCAGCCATGTGAGCAGTGTATGCCAGAAGTGTCAGCAATGAAAAAAGAATAGCTCTGTCAGGTCCAGTTGTATAGGCATTTTTCATTTCACCCTCTGGAAAGAAGTAAGGTTTTAAAAACAAGAGAAAAAATGATCAACACTCTTGAAAGGCATTGTGTTTTCACAGTAGATTAGATTTGAAACACTGGACATTTATAAATACTTTAAAACATCGATCAGCTTAACAGTCCCTAAAGCTAACTAAAGTAACAAAAGCTAAAGTAAACTGTAAACAGTCATCAGACACTTTACAGACAATCAACATGACAGTGGATATTACACAATTTACTTTCATATATCACTTGAAATTCCTCTTAAGGTATTAGTTTTACCATAACCTTTATACATACATACAATGCAAAACATGCTAAGTTTAGCCTGTTTAGCTGCATAGCTCTGTCAGAGATTTTTCAGCAGTCCCTGATGTCCAATGTTGTAATTAGGAACAGCCTGATGTACTTTTAGTGCAGTTATTTATCAAGAGAGCAGGCAGAGAGATACAAGGCTGGAACAGCTGGCCTGTTGGGGTTAGGCTTTAGCCAAAGATGGACATTAGCCTGTGTGCTGCACTTGTTTATCAATAGTTATAGATGTAACCATGACTTTGTAGGAGGCATATATATACATGTGCTTTGAGAAATTCAGACTTGTATTAATATTTACACACACACACAGAATTTATTTATATATTTTTAAAATCTCTTTTCACTTCAGTTGATAAATATGAGTCTTGTTGCTGAACTGCCAAGTGGGACAGAAAAAGAGAGCTGCTCTCTTTTTCTGAGTCACTGACAGAGTGACTGAAAAAAACAAAACAGCAGGTAGCACTATATATAATTTTCAACCTAATTTCTAATTAACATTACTAATATAAAGCTAAAATCTATTATGGAACAGCAAGAACCTTATTTACAAAAAAAGCCATGGAGCTTATGATAATGTGTAAAATAACACACAAAAAAAGTCTTTGCATTTCAATACCCATTTGTAATTCTTCCTTTATCCTGTCATTAAAGCAGCCTTATGTAGCTATTTTAACGATTCCAGGTGAGGATACAGTCAATAGCGTAAACAATAACAAACTCTCGTTATAATTAATACTTCACTGAAGAGGTAAATAAATGAGTCTTCAGGAATTCACTCAAGACATTCTTTGTAGGCACACAATATAAAAATTTTGAAATTATATATTACACAGATCCACAGAAAACAAAGATTATCTTGTTTTATCTCATAGAGATGCAAAAAAAAAACTCATTTCTATTAAAAATTTGGATTTAGTTGGATCGAGGAATGTCATATGATCTCCCTTTATTCAGCATGGGTTTCCTCACATAGTCCAGGTAGATTGTTCGACTAGTGTGAGTGTGTGTGTGTGTGTGTGTGTGTGTGTGTGTGTGTGTGTAACTGATTGTGGTGCCCTGTGACCGACTAGCACCCTGTCTAGGGTGTGTTCCTGCCTTGCATGCAATGATTCCAGGTGCACTCACCATGTCCCTGAACATGATGAAGCAGTTACAGAAGATGAACAAATTAATTTCCTTAAAATGGCACCTGTCAAATATCGAGATATATTAGCCAACATATGAACAGTCTGTTCTTGATGTGTTGGGGAAAAAAACCTGAGCCATTTTGACAAGAGCCAAATTTTGATGACTTCATAGATAAGTGCATCTTCTAGGGTGTTCATGGTTTTCAGTGGTAAATATCGACCAAAAGTGCTCTAAATGTTAATGCTGGCTATAGAAGAGTGTCAGAACGAACATACAGTTCATCATATCTTTCTGCATATGGGGTTCAGCCAAACAGTTTCAGACACCATCTGAAACTGTAAAAATATATTGATATCACCCACCTATGGATCAGGTGTAGAGCAACATCCTAAAGCCTTTTCATGCTCATTAACGAGGTATCTCTACCATCCACTATCCTAGCCACTTCCTACAGAGTGATCATTGAGAGCATCCTGAGCAGCTGCATTCATCACTGCCTGGTATTGGAACTGCACCGCCTCAAATTGCAATTACCTGCAGCAGATGAGGACAGCTGAGAAGATCTTCTGTGTTGTGCTCCCTTCCATCACTAACATTTATATCAGACGCTGCATCTGCAAAGCAACCAGCATTGTGGATGATCACGCACACCCCTCACACACTCTTCACTCTCCTACTGTCTGAAAAACAAGGTACGTGCACTTTATTTCCTCTTACATTATGCCCAACATGTACTATCTGGTCTACTTCATTGCCTCCCATCCCTAAAATGTAAGGTTTATTGTTATTGTATTGCATTTTGTTGTGTTACATGTCATGCTTTGTTTCACATTGTTTGCACTCATGCTCTTTAGTCCTATGTGAGTTGCTTATGTAGCATTTTGGTACTGTAGAAGAAGTGTTACATTTCACTGCATACTATGCACATGGTCTTTAGTTTAAATGTAATGCCAGAAAGAGAGAATGCCTCAACCATTACGGACTGAGATACTTGGTTTGCTTCTCATTTACTGAGCCAGGGCTGTGTACGAACACCTGACAGTTTTCCAGAGTGAAAACAAACAGGAGAGCTAACAAATGGTGAAGAAATATTCTCTGAAATTAAACAAAAATGTATAGAATTAAAAACACCATTAACTCAATCCTTGATGCAATGATACTTTATAGCCAGGCCCCTTTTGTAGATGAGAATATTATCGTGACCCCCTTTCACCCTCCAACTCTGGGAACCACTGCTTTAAAGCATATGGTTGCCTAGGACTGATATTAGGAGTCATCATATGCACTCTTGTTCCAAGATAAAGAGGATGTGTATAGTGATACGGGTGGTGAGACAGCCCAGGTGAGGGGCACCGGAAAAGTTCCATTCTTTTCAAACCCCAATGTTGACAGGTATATTTTGACACATACCACCTACCTAAACGGTGCTGCAGACTAAATATACTCCTTCATGGGAACAGTATCTCTTAATGGCAGATGCCTCTTTCAGCAGGACAATGCAACATGCTACACTACAAAAACTGTTCTGGAATGATTTGCGTGTTTTGTTTTGCACCCCAAACTCCCCAGATCTTAGTCTGATCAAGTATTTGTAGAATGTACTAGAAAAACAAGTGCGACCCATGGAGGCCCCACCTCACAGGTTACAGGACTTAAAGAATCTGCTGCTGACATCTTGGTGTAAAATTCTACAGGACACCTTCAAGGGCCTTGTGAAGTGCATGCCTCAACAGGTCAGAACTGTTTTGGCAACACAAAGTAGTCTAAATGTTTTGACTGATCAATGTACACCCATCAGCCATAGCATTATGACCACCACCTTGTTTTGACACTCACTGTCCATTCTCTCTCAGCTCCAATGACCATACAGGAGCACTTACAGACTGCAGTCTATCTGTTGCTCTGCATTCATTGTCCCCATTCCGTGGCCAGGACCACAACAGAGCAGGTACAATTTGGCTGACGGATCATTCTCATTGCTGTGGTGACACCGATGTGGTGTGTTAGTCTGTGTTGCCTTGATATGACACAGCATTGCTGCTGGAGATTTTAAACATTGTCCACATTTTAGACACACCTACCTTGTTGGTTCACCTTGTAGACAGAAAGTCAGAGACCGTAGCTCATCTGGGGCTGCGAAGTGTTTGTTGATCGTCCTTCATCAGTGGTCAACAAGATGTTGTTGGCTGAATATTTTTATTGTTGGTGGGCTATTCCCAGTTCAACTGTAACAACTGTAAATAATACCTACTGTCTGGTGGTTCTGTGGGGGTCTTGACCATTACAGAACAGGGTGAAAGGAGGCTAAAAATTTAAGCAGTGCAACAGATGGACTACAGTCTGCAAATGAACTGCAAAGTGTTCAGTGTCAGTGGAGCTGAGATAATGGACAGTGAATTTTGAAACAAGGAGGTGGTAATACAATTATGTATTACTGTGCTGTAAATTGTCTTTACTTCCCACTACAACCCACAATAAAAATCAATCCTGTTCATAAGTGTAATGAAAATACATCCTAAACCCTACATCACAATTTCACACTTCAGAAAAACAGGGGTGATTAAGAATGAGGAAAATGTTATTGTAAATGAATGCGGACAGAATAAATATATAAAATTTACTGTTCAACTGTAATTCTTCTTCTTCTTCAATTGTAGAATTGTAAAGTGTCCTTCGATATGTGAAAGGCAACATATAAATGTAACTATATATTCATAGCATTTATGATATATATTTCATTTGTTTTGTCTGTATCCACATTTACAATAAATCTGATGCGTGGTCTGGACGTAGGAGGTTACTGTAAATGGAAGACAAAATAAGTTCTAGCTGAATTTGCAACAGAAAAGAGGAACTGCCCTTTGCAATTTTCTTCCAAGAAGCACCATGAAAGATCTCTGAAAAACCAATGTACAAACCCCATTTTCAGAAAAGGTTGGGACATTTTGTAAAATCCAATAAAAACAAGAATCATTCATGTATAAATTCTACTGAAATTGTATTTAACTGATAAACATACAACAAAACATTTTTCACTGGCTAATATTTATTTTGTAAACAATATATAAACAATTTTGGAATGTAATGTCTGCAAAACACTCCAATAAAGTTGGTATGGGGCAAAATAAGAGACAAAATGTTTTAAAAACATCTTCAGATCATAGCTTATCTCATTTGGTCACCCACCAACTTAAGAAAACCTCAAAAAGAACAACATCACTAAAAATTTAGGTCAATGAAACAGTGACAAAGTGAAAGACTCTGGAAATGTGCTGTGGCCAGATGAATCAAGATGTGCCTTGAAAAACTATTTTTGAACAAAACTAAGGCAAAATGAGACACTCAAATTAGAGAAATCAAATTCAGGTTAGTCAAATATATATATATATATATATATATTAATCATTGTACTTCAGTAACAAGTTTTTATTCTGTTCATGTTTAGTAGGGGTGCAAGTACTGTGGAGAGCACTATATACATATATATGGTTTTCTTTTGTTAAAATCAAAAACTTTTGTGGTAAGGAATATAACATGTATGTCCATTGTATGTCTACATTTGTTCATGTTTTAGCAATGTCTTAAGATCTCAATTTGTCAAGTGTTATTGTCACTTTCTGTTGATGTTAAACAAAGGAATAATCTTTTACATATGATGAACTAGTGTTGGAGACTGCGTGTGTAGAAACATACATGCATAACTTTGGCCTTGTCTTCAGTATGTGGTGGCAGAAAGAATTAGGAAAAAAACACTGAAAACTTACTTTGGGGTCCTGGGTGGCTTCTGAATTGTGCTACAAGACTTGACCCCTTTTTTCATGAATGGGTTGAAGCTGACAGACAGAACTGAAGAACAGGGAGATGGGGTGGTGTTGGAGTGTGAAAACAAAAGGAAGAGATGGAAAATTTATAGAACATCAGATTGAAGGGTGAGGGGCTTTCATGGTTCATCTCCTCCAAACTTCATTTCATTTTAATATAAACGATAACCCAGAGGTTTTGTGGTTTAAAAACAGCTTGTATACATGTAACATGGCAGTTCCAATTTACCTTCTCAATGCCATTCTTCACAGGACTAAATTATAATTGTACATGCAGCAAATACAACATCTCATCCATGGCATTTGTACCAAATCTGATGACTTAAATCTATCCCAGTGACACAACACACATGATCAAATGATGCTGGTAAATAAACTTTGTTCTATAAATACGTTCAAGGACACACTCTCCTTTTAATACAAATGTATTGGACAGACAGACAGACAGCATAGTTGGAAATGAATTATTTGACCACAGGAGAGTCTGTGTAAATTATTAGTCAGGAACAAGACAGTTTCCTTGGAATCTGTGCCCATTTCCTATTTGACAGAGCAAAGAATGAGCCCTTCCTTACTCTGGCCATTTCCCTCCCATATCCTGAGCCCACCCTTTCCATAGGAGTGTATTATCAACTTAACTGTTTCAGCGCCCAAAAGGAAACAATGAGGAAACAGCAGCTTACTCACAAGAGTCCAATTGTCTCTGTCCACCTCTGAATTCTGTCCACTCATCACTTTTAAATCTTTGCAAACAATTAACTGCTAGCCAGTGATTACAGATTAATGTTTCTGCTGCTGTTTATAAATTAGCTACCCGACTTGTAAATCATCAAAAGTGTTAACACAAAAAATGTGTCTTTTTGGTTGGTTTTTGTTTTGTTTATTTGTTTTTACATTTCAAGCAGACGGTTCTATGCACCTTCATAATGTTGACAACAAAACAAAAAAACTTTGTATGTAGAAGAGAAAATTTTGAACAAAGAACTCAACAAAATATCCCAATTAACATGGTTTCATTCCATTATCCAAGTTGAAAATACAAGGCAATGTGTGGAAAAAAAAAGTGTATAGCTGGCAAAGTGGGGCACACTGGGGAAAGGGCTTTTGGAGTGTGTCCCACACCCTGGTCAGTGTGAGAGAGCCTGGTCAGTGTGAGAGAGCCAGCTCAGTGGGTTTATAAAGTGGAAAGTTTAATGAAGTAGCAAGCGAGGGAATGGTGGGGACAGTTCTCTGTGCACAGATGGCCCTTTGTAACTCCTGACACCTGCCAGCTGCCCAGCCTTCAAAATGATGGCGCTGGGGGGAGTGAGGACACCCTCTCTTCTAAGCTGCCTACAGTGGCTAAGGTTGACCCCTTGACCCCTGGTGTCAGACAAGGCCAGCGAATGTTTTCTCTCATCCCAGTGGGTCTCCAACTCTTGTCTATGGTCCTTTACAATCCCTGCAGTGGCCTGGGAGTCTGCCTCTATTGGCCATCCTTTCTAATTCTGCTGGAGATTAGATGGCCAACACTCCTCTGTTCACCATGAACTTGTTTAAAGACAAAAATAATATTAAGCATAGCTAATAATTCAGACATTGTATAGAAATCTTTAGACAACTGTCATATGGCAACCAAAAACCTGCCAAAACAACAAACAACAAAAATCCATAAATTAATGAACAAATGTGACATAAAACCTTAAGTGGAAAAAAACCCAGGTTGTATTATATATATATATATATATATATATATATATATATATATATATATTCCTCCATAACTCTAATGAGGAAAAATAATCCTACATGCTGCCTTTTAATGGTAGAGAAAGCAGTGTGTCCCATCACTCTAGGCATGCTGTGGTGAACAAACACAGAATGGAGCTCGGGCACAGTTTAAGGTGGAAGAGAAAATGCAAATAAAAGGTCAAATTCAGGCTTGTTCAGCTGCCTTCACTATTTGAGTCAATGCAAAGTTTCACTTTGAAGTTGAGAAGTGATGCATTACCTTCTATTTCAGTGCTCTGCTCTCTAAGTCTGCAATCAACCTCTCAAACATAGTATATGTCCAGTTGTCCAGGGTCAAACGTGTTCACCGATAGGCATAACTAAACAAAAACTCATCTGAGATCCACCATCAACCTTCCTGCCACCAGTGCAAGGCAACTGTTACATACACTGCTTTCTCTATGAATAATCAATTGTGTGTTTAGTAGCATACCAGAGGAACAAATGTAAAAATAAATAAATGCATAAATATATGTTTATTATATTTATATATTTTATTTACAGAATCATGGTTACACGTATTTATTCATTCATTTTTTACTCTTCATTATTCTCATTTGAGGAACATTTTAAATAATTAGATTTAAGATGCAATTGTATTTCACACTGCACATAGTGATTGTGTAAGCACACATTTTATCCAGATTTCTTACAGAAACAACTGTAGTTTGTTGATCTAAGCATTATGAAACAAAGTTATCATGATAAACGACAAAATGTAGAATTATAATCATATAAAATGTAACCACATAGGCTATTGGTTAAACTGTTAGGCTGCTACTGTATTGCAGAAAGAAGTTCTTTAGTAACTTACACAGCAGAACATATTAAGGATTTTGATAATAGCTAATGAATTGAACTAGGGTAGTGGCATACATGAAACTGTGCTGCGGCCCACTAAGCTTTAACTTGGTTATCTTGATATAGAAAAATGTATCTCTACAAAACCCTAGAGATGAAAAAGTAAGGAGTTGAGTTTCCCCATGTCTCACATGGTATAAAGCATGATATGATAACTAAATCCTTTGTTTGACAGCATTCCCCATAGTTTTCTTGAGGTTTCTAAATGTTTCCAAAATTCATGTTACATTTGTTTGGTTTCTCCCAACACACCAAATCAAAAACGTGATATCTCTTGAAAACCGAGACACAATTTATCAAGACTACGTTTGACATGTATAAGCTATGTCTGCCAACTGAGGCTGAAGAAGATGGATTGCTCTTTCTTCAGAAAATTGGATAATTGGAGGGGTAAAGTAACTGCTCTGCCAATGGCCACTTTTTTTCTTCTTCAGAAAATGAGCTGAGGGAAGCATTTAGTTAAATAAAGTGATTTTGAAGTGTTGAATTGAACTGCATACAAAAAGGAAAAGGTAGAAAGTGCAATGTTAAAGGCAAGAACAGCTTCTAAAGCTAGGCAATTCAGTGTACATAAATTATAAGCATACTTCAGGACTTTGCAGTAAGTTGTCTTGCTGAAGAGCAACATGTTTTTTTCATAAACTGAACAAGGCAACAAAAACAACATCCTGAACTTAACTGAATCTGAAATTAGCGCAAGTTTTAACAATGTTTAAACAATATAATTGTTTAAATTAAATTGTGGCTGAAACTGGAGTACAAAATTCTAAGAAACTGACCTATAAGATAAGGCTAGTTGGTTGTAAGGGTTTGTCATTCAGGTGTGGGTTTTCACCTGCCTCCCAGGAACAACAAAACAAACCCCACAAAATTTTGCTTACCAAACCTTTGCAATGCAATTCTCTGAAGTACAATATGATAACAAGGTAGCTGTGTCATAAGCTGCTTTTCCACTGCAAGCTACTGGGTTGGCTCAGCATGGCTCTACACACTTTTCCTATTTTGTGTAGGGCGGCACGGTGGCACAGCCAGTAGTGTCGCAGTCACACAGCTCCAGGGTGTGTTCCTGCCTTGCGCCCAGTGATTCCGGATAGGCTCCAACAGCGACCCTGAACTGGATAAGCGGTTACCGACAATGAATAAATGAATCAATGCATTTTGTTTTCAAATGTACTAGTTCAACCTGTATTAATGTCACAGTCAACACAGTCAATTAATGTCATAGTTCAACAAGAATTCATTCATTCAACCGTTTATCCGGTTCAGGGTCGTAGTGGGTCCCTGAATCACTGGGTGCAAGGCAGGAATACACCTTGGAGGGGAGCCAGTCCTTTGCAGGCGACACACTCGTACATTCACACCTTTGTACACCTGAGCGGCCAATCCAGCTACCAATGCATTTTTTAGACCATGGAAGAAAACCGGAGCACCTGGAGGAATACTTTCTAAATTTAAAATATTTTAAATTACCAATTCTGAGATTCCAGCTCCACAGTTTGCCAGTCAATTTCAGGTAAGAAGATTTGTATTTATTTAAACAAACAAACAAATAAACAAAAACAAGTTAACAGATAAATCTTTTGTTAAGAATTGATTTTGGCTGAATGGAATTTTAAATAAAAATGTTACTAACTGGCCAGAGGAAACTTAATATCTGTGCTTTTAAATGTTACTTGATGATCAGGAAATTCTCTCATCTAAGTTATGAAACAAATACAGAACAAATTCACACTCTTTCTGATTACATCAACTAAGTCCTTACTGTTCTTTAGTCAGTGTATTTGAACAATGACTGAGGAAATACCACTAGTACTAGACTTCAAGTCCTGTGCCTGTTTTAGGTAAATTGATAGAATTGATTAAATATCTTCATCATTTAACATATCTTCTATTTCCACCTGAAGCAAATTTCAGTTATTTATCCATAATTATAATCATACGCAAGATAAGATGTAAAATATCCTATGCCAATCCATTACATCTTCACATAGAGCCCACCCACCCACCCTCTTCCTACTGGCAGCCACATAATTTCTATTGTTCCAATACTACAGCTACACCCTAAGGTTGCCGTGGCCGTTTATGATCCGATCAGCAACCAGCTACCCTTAACATCTACGGTTACTCATTGAGACCATCACATGAGTGCCAAAATCACCCACTGCATCACTAGCTCTTCACAGGGGTCATCAGGCAGGCACCTCCCCTCATCAGTGTTTCGTTGAATTAAGCCAACAGAAGATGAAATTTGGTATCCCAGACCCACATCCCCTTCAAGCTAGATTTACAGCCCTACCTTACCCTTAACCATCAACAACCATAAATCCATACTTGCCTCCCAGGTGACTAAGGCTGTACCTAGCCCCACTGGCAGCATACTCATCGTTAACGCATACTCAGTGCCACCAGTTCCATGTGAACTTTACATGCTACGTCACCAACAATCCCAATATCACCTCTATAGTGCATTTCCCCAAATAATCTGTGCTCTCCTTATCCACAACCACCGACCAGACCTTTCAGCTGTTTCTGATAACTCCTTCACAGCTGCCCCTAATTTTTGGCCCCTAATGCCGAACTGCACAAGCAGGGATGTGGCAGACTTGGTTACAAACCCCCTAACACCCATCTCTATCAGTCTAACATGTGCCTGCCACCCATGTTCCCTCACCTCAGCTGCCAAGTTCACTTACTTCAGTTTCTTCCTTTCAAATTCCTCGTCTACTGCATCCTCAAATGGAACTGTTAACTATCCATTTACTTTCAGGGTACAGTTAATGCAATGCACTCTGGGACCTGCATTTTTTACTTATATCCACCAGCATTTCCAATCTTGTGCTTCACCCCATCTACCAGTATTTATAAGCTGTGCACGCTCTCAAATATGTTCATCCTCACGCACAAACCTAATCACTTTATTACTACAACCACTCATTAATGTTTATGTTAAGTGTTTGCTGTCCAACAAACATGCTTCAGCATGCCAACCCCTGTACATAATCTACAACTAGAGTCCTCATCTACGCACTGTCCAAGATTTTGTGGAGTTGGAAGGACATCATAAGTTGCTCCAATCAAAAACGACTTGCCTCCATCACCCAAAAAAAATTGCCAAGTTATCTTCCGCTTCTCTAGATTTTCCCAGCAAAGCCACTGGCCTTGTTTTGCTTATGATACTGCTGTTGCACACTGTGCCTCCTCTTCCTAATCATAAATAAACCTGGTCATCATTTGCCTTCTCTCTGGTGATGTGGCCTTACTAAACGCCTGCTCTTCCACATTGCACTTGGCAAATCACAACCCTTAGCTCTGATGAGCTCCTGGCTACCTGCACTGCCACTCGTGGGTTCCACTTCCTTTCTGCTTTTGAGACTGGCACTTCTGCTTTAACCACTGCATCCTCACATCCTGACAAAATCATCTTGCGACTCACCTTTGCACATTTGAATTCCTCAACTAAACTTGTGAGTGGAAGCTCCAGTACCCTTCTCCCATACTATGCCACACTACTTAAACACTGTGGCACCCCTAGCCACTTCCTTTTAGCCTTGTTTATAACCCTTTCGATCCTCTCTACATCTTTGATCAAAATGTCATAAACTGTCAACGGCCATCTAATACGAGGCAGTAAGCCAAACTATAGACACCACAATTTCAACTTCCCTGGCAGACTATATGGATCTATAACAATGCTATTAATAGCCTTCACAAATTCAGCCATTATTCCCACAGCTTGGTCAATAGCGCTGCACTATACCATCTACTTAAACTCTTCACTGGTCTCTCCAGTACTGTAGGAATCATTTCTTCTTCCATCCAAAAATTTTCCTGTAAATGTTTTCCTTTGAAAATTGACAGACTTCTAGACTTGCTCAGTTTAACTTTCAGTCTAGCCAACCTTAGATTATCATTTAACTTACCCAGCAACCACTGTGTGCAAGGCACAGTAGTGGTCAAGGTCATCACGTCGTCCATGTAAGCCCTGACTGGGGGAAGCAGAGTACCAACATCACCTACGACCCACTTAGAGGCCCACTTAGACCTCCCTCGCCATCGTAAATGCTAATAGTGCAATCGTACATCCAGCCATTATACCTATTTGTAACCACTGCTATCATGTAACAAATTCTCCTGTACAAAAGCAAAATTGAATGTCCTCAGAATATGTTTCAACAATCCTAGTAATCTGGAAAAATTCAAAGGCTTTCCACATGAGTTTGTGGCACTGAGCCAAATGCATTCGCTAAATCTAGAAAAACGACATGTAGATCTCTACCCTCTTTCTTTGCTGTCTGAATCTGATAACAGATAATGTTATGTTCCAAACATCCTGCAAATCCAGAAACCTCTGATACGTCTTATACTGACATATCAATTAATGTTTGCTTTCAAATAAGCCACAAATCTCCATGCTATCACACTAAAGAAAATCTTACCCTCCACATTTGCCACTCTATTTCACATAGTGGTGGAATATCTTGTGGCAACTCTAGCTCCTTTGCTTTATCCTTATCAGTGTACACGTTATTGAAACACTCCTCTAATACCCTCTTTCCAACTTTTAAACTCCCAGATTTCTCCTTACCAAATATGGTCTTCACAAAATGAAAAGGATTCCTAAAGAAAGCTGCCCTAGCATGTTCCTTCTTTTTCCTGAAGTTCTCTGCTCTTCTCAACACTGCCTTAAGCTCTTCCTGTAGTACCTTAATGCCCTCTCTTTCTATACTATATCCACACACACTGATGTTAACAGTTTGCTCAGTAAAATCACAAATATAAAAAGTATTATAGTACAAGATTAATAGTGGTTAGCTAGCATTAATTTTTATCATGTGATTTACAATAAATGGTTGTACAGTCTTATTAAATAATCATCAAAATATAAGGGTTAATTCATTTCCTTTCCAGTTTAAATTGAAGCCAATCAAATCATGATGCAGTTAAAGCAAAGGCACTGGGCATCACTGCTCTGTAGAGCCACAATATATCATCACCAAAAGCTGTATATTCAGGACTTAATATCTGTCATGTTAACAAATCACACAGGTTAGGATTCAAAATCCAAATTTGTGAACCCACCAGAAAACTGACTAAAGTCAAAGCAGAACAGATGAATATTATTATGAATAACATATAACAGAAAAATAAGGAGTTTACCCAGAATACCAATAAAACAAAGCTCCCTATAAAAACTGAAAATGAGTTCATAAAATAGTCACAGAGACCACAGAGTAAATTGAACCCAATTCCCCAATAGTCCCAAAAGTATCCAAGACACAAATAATAGGCTAAATCCCATGTCCAAGATCTTTCCGAAGAGCTGATTTAAACCTATCATTCTGTGACTTACAAGTACATATTCATTTGCAATTTATTAGTGCGACTAAACATACCAGAGTTCTGAAACACTTCGGCAAATGCAAGAAATTAACTGTCACATCTGACTTGCACAAACAAACTTTAGAACAAGTCAGAAATGATCAAAGCAGCACTACAACAGTCCCCAAGGAGACAGAACCATCTACAGAACCTATTTTGTAAAGCTGAGCAGCACAACTCTTTCAGCAGCTACAAAGGAGAAGTGCCAGGGCACAGACAAATGCAGGAAAGCAGCTGCCACACCTGATCAACACAACCTGATTTCAGAAAAATCTCACATCAAAGGCTTTCATGGCTGTACCATGAAGCTTCCTGGGAAGAAATAAGTCTGTGGAAATGACAGACTACAGTTTGAGGAAGTCAGAATAATGGATGCTCAGGAGTTTCAGGATCATGAAACATAAACATGGTTCAGCTTTAACACACAAACACACAGTGTTATCAGCTTTTTTTTTTTTAAATTCCGGAATACGTGGTTGCTTTGAAAAGACGCATGGTATGATTCACATTCTTAATTATTTGTGTCTAAAAGCTAAGTTTTAGTTTTCTGTGATTTTTTTACCCCCACGTGCTCATTTTTAGATTGGGTTTAAGACATTCTTCAATATTTTTCCAAAGTCAAACAAAGACATGAAGAATACATCTCCTATTTTGGTTTTCAAACAAGAAGACATATAAGGCTATGTCCAGGGGGAAGTATTCGAGGCATCGTGGCAATGGGTATATATTACAGCAGACAATTTTTTGGCATGTTTTCAGTGAAACATTATGTTCACTGAGTTTTACTTACCCCTGAAAACCAATGACCTCTCTTCTTTGGGGGAAAAAAGGAAATTCTGTATGGAGTATATAAAACGATGGATGACAAATAATTGTCTCATACCAAGTGAAAACAAATGTGAGGTCATTTTATTTGGCCCTGGAGAATCCATTGACTCTCCTTTAATTTATGCCATTTATATTCACTTGTAAAATCCCAGGTAAAAACCAGGGTTGCAATTTTCTATGCTGACATAAGATTCGATAAGCAGGTGAGTTCTGTTCCTAAAAGCAGTTTGTTCCAGCTAAGAGAAATTGGCAACACGAAACCACTCCTTTTTAAAAGCATTCATGCTAGTTTTTTTTTTTAGATTACTTTAACTCGCTCCTTGTTGAAGTGAACCGGTCCTCTCTGAGACGTATACAGCTTGCTCAAAATGTGGTTGCTAGGATCCTGACGAACACTAAAAAGAGAGAACATATCACCCCTATCGTAGCTTCCCTCCACTGACTCCCCATAGAACTCAATTCACTTCAAGGTCTTTTTATTTGTTTTTAAAGCTCTAAATGTTCTGGCCCCCTCTTGTTCTCCCTCTCTTCCAACAGATTAACAAATCAAATGTTCTTAGATGTTCCAAGGTCCCGGCTAAAGCTGATGAACACACCTTCATTGTTGCTTCCCAAAGACTGTGGAACCACCTTCCCTTCAAATTTACCACTATTTAATCCCAACATAAAAGCTACTGTTAGTCTTAAACTTTTGAAGGTACTTAAAATGTCTGTGACATTTTTCTTTCCTTGTTGACATTCTGTTTAACTCTATCACACACTAATTATACATATGTTGCTTTCCAGTTCATTGCTTAACTTATTCCTATGTTGAATTTAATTCTCTGTTGCTGGTTTGATTTTATCTTCTGAATAAAATTTCCACTTTATTATGTTGTAAACAATTATATGCTATTCTATTGCTAGTTTTTTCCCTCTTCCTTCCATTCCTAATTATATTTGTATTATCCTTCTTCACTATAAAACACTTTGGGTAAATGCAGCTGATTTTAAACATGCTCTATAAGTAAACATTACTTTTTAATTGAACATAAACTGATATTCTTTAACAGGACAGCTATCAAAAGCTTTTATCATCAGATAGTCTTATTCCTTCCATTCAGTGTTTGGTACTAAACAATAACAAGAACAAATCAAATGGCATACATCTTGTCCGTTCCAGACAGTTTAAGATCATTAAAAGCCTGTTAAAATAAAACGCTAAATCACTGTTATATTCAGCAAGTGTTTTACACCAGAAAACCCCTGTTCATCCAAAGGGGCGCAAAGTGAAGTGTGTCTCAATTAATTTCTCCAACTCCTTACAACTCCATATTCAACAGCGTGCACACTGTGAGGAAGGCCTAGGGATCTACAGCAAGATTCGGAACAGGTAACACTGCAGATAAACATTTTAAAAAACTTTTTGGTAAAGGATATTCTTTGACAATTTAGAAGTTTGTCGCTATTTGCTTATATTATGGATTCACTTGTATGACTGCATCACGACCGGACCGGGAGCAGACACGCGGAAAGCGATAAAGATGTGTATTCAAGCACAAGTCCATAAGACTAATCAAATACAAGCAGGAGTCAGTAACAGCGAGCAGAAACAGAACTAGGGGTACGTACAGAAACCAAGAATCAAAAACAGGTAGAGTCCAAAACAAGAGAAGCATAAATACCAAAGGGGCAAGGCGATAGACGGAAATAGGAAAGCAAGCTAAAGGTCGGCAACAGAATCAATAACTCAGACAAAGATGGAACGCGTTATATATGGGAATGAACCCACGGCAACGCTCGGCGAGGAATGAGACTGTGAACAGTGAATATATAGGGAGTAAACAGGTGTGTTAGAATTCAGGTGAATTAGACCGGGTAGTGTCATGTGAGCATTCTGGCATATGGAGTCCAGAGATGAGAGTCCTTCCTGTAGAGCAGAATTAGGCAAGGCCGTATTGATAGGAGTAGTGGGCGTGACAGGCTGTTAAACGCCTCCTGCCCCTCTTAAATTTCCTTAAGTTGATTTTGGCTAGGGCGGCATGGTGGTGCAGCAGGTAGTGTCGCAGTCACACAGCTCCAGGGACCTGGAGGTTGTGGGTTTGATTCCCGCTCTGGGTGACTGTCTGTGAGGAGTTGGTGTGTTCTCCCCGTGTCCCCACCCCGTGTGGGTTTCCTCCGGGTGCTCCGGTTTCCTCCCACAGTCCAAAAACACACGTTGGTAGGTGGATTGGCAACTCAAAAAGTGTCCGTAGGTGTGAATGTGTATGTGTTGCCCTGTGAAGGACTGGCGCCCCCTCCCCCTCCCCTGGCGGGTGTATTCCCGCCTTGCGCCCAATGATTCCAGGTAGGCTCTGGACCCACCGCGACCCTGAATTGGATAAGTGGTTACAGATAATGAATGAATGAATGAATGATTTCGGCTAGCAAATACATAAATAAAAAATGATTTCCCAGACAGTGAGCATATATCGGCCCACTGGCATAAAAAGGCTGGCACACCACAGAGCACTACTGGTCCATCATCGGACCACTCAGATTACTGTCCTGTACAGGATATAACTAATTTTTTATCTCCTCACAGATTTTAAATCCACAGAGACTTTTATTTTGAAAAACAAACTAATACAAAAATTACCAACAACTACGAGAGAAATAATCTGTATAATAATCTGAGTATAAGCCTGATATAAAATGATTATGCTAAAAATGTTAACACTGTGCTGGATTAAAATTATTTACTAATCATATTTATAAAGAATAACAAAAAAAAAACTAATGAAGGAAATAAAATGTAAATTGGACTGTGAATGGAAAAGTGCTAATATGTGGCATTTTGTCTAAAAATCTGTTTAATCACCAGTGGTCTGCCCAGAAAATGCTGTGCAAAACACTAGTGGACCTCCAACTTTGCCCTCAGTGGGCCAACAGTCGTCCGCCATCTCCTTGCTATCAGGGTTCAGAAATATATGTAAAAAATAAAAAGAGTTTATGACTTACTTTTATTATGGGTACTCATTTCAAAACGTCCAAAACCCCAAAATTTGTCCTATAAAAAATCTAACTTCCAGGAATCTAGCACAAGAGTCTCCATTCAGGGTGAAGATTTACCTCTCTGGTCACTCTGTAGCCCTGTCCAAACTGCTCAGTCACAGTCATGTGCATGTGAGGACAGCAAGTCTGTTTGGTGTAACATTTTTCATTTTGTCAACAAATCTATGCCCCCTTACTGGAGCCTTCGTTGAGGTCCAAAAGGATGAGCATTATTACCTAAAGTTCATTATACAGGTATGGGTGACGACCAATCACAATGGACAGATTTGTTTCTGGCTGTCTGACCATCATAGAAGAAAAAGGTAAAACCTTGTCCCAAATGGAACCCTAAACACTACAGTGCTCCTCAAAGTCTACACTTTCGTGACATCAACAACAGACATATAAAACAAAAAACCTCAAAGTGTGCTCAATCTCATGAATTTGGGTAAGACATGCAATTGGCGACTCAAAAGTGTCCATAGGGAGTGTGAGTGAATGTGTGTGTCACCCTGTGAAGGACTGGCGTCCCCTCCAGGCTGTGTTCCTGCGTTGAACCCAGTGATTCCCGGGTAGGCTGCAGAGACACCGTGACCCTGAACTGGATAAGCGGTTACAGACAATGAATGAATGAATGTTCCACCTTAAATGACACAGAAGTTAACATGACACATACAAGTTATTTTCTCAATGTTATCATGAATAATGAATCGAGTACACATTTACTGAGATCCATCACGGACGATGAAACTGATGTTACTCACTATCTTCTCATTAGAACTTTCTGTTCCATTTTAAATTAAGTAGCACTTATGTAAACTCCTTCATTTCCAAAGAAAAGAAATGTGAATCATATATAATTAAGGTGAAATGGAGAATTCAAAGAAGAAATTAACAAGAGAAATTATATCTTTTAAAAAAGAAAAAAGGATCTCTTTGTAGCTCAATTTGTAGCATTGTAGGTCTTTGTTCATAGCAAACTAGAAAAAAACTTTGTATTGAATTTGTATAAATTCACAAAAAAAAAAAAAAAAAAAGATGCATGACAATGCTAGGGGTGCTGCGGTAAGTTAGTATTTACATCCATCATTTTGGCATATACTCATGCTGGCCCTCTTTAAACTGGATAACTCAATCTAGGCCAACACACTTTTAACAAAGTGCATGCTGTAACCTGATAGGTGTGATTACACTCTTCTTTTGTTTGTAGTGGAGTAAAAAAGTAAGATATTTGACTTTGAAATGTAGAGGAGTTCATGTAAAAAGTCCCCCAAAATAAAAATAATCCAGTAAAGTACAGAAACACAAGCTACTTAAGTACCGTAACAAATTACATATAGTCTGTAACTGTCCACCACTGGATGTCAGTTCCAAACATTGACGGTATATATAAACTGTACCCACTGTTTTCAATGGGGAAACCTGAGGTCAATTGTGTCACTTCCTGATCGGCTTCTTGTGGAATGAATACCAGGAAAGTGAGAGACTGCGCAGGCGCCCACATGACACAAATCTGTACCGTACTGTCTGTAGGAATTTTTCTGTTCTGTATAAAATGCATTCTGAAACACTATAATTATATGCAAGAATGTACGTTATATTTTAAATCATAAATTATGATTCTCCTCACATAATTCGGACATATTCAATATTTTAATAATAATAATAATAATAATATTCAATAATTTCCTCATACTCACTACATTATACATTTCTTATATCGCATTCTTAAGCCAGACATTGTCCTCTTTTACAAATAAATAGTGGGTATGATCATTTAAAACAAGCATTAATCGAAATATTCATTACAATTTTATTATTAAAAAGAAAAACTTCAGTGAAGTACCAGATGGAGTTGTACATTTGAATGTCACACAAGAAGTCATGAATGCAAGTCAATCAAAGAAATCATAAAATGAAAAGCAGCAGATGTCATATAATCAATGTTATTTCTTCATGAACAGCTGTTTTACAGGTGTGAAATATATATATATATATATATATATATATATATATATATATATATATATATATACACTTTTCACCGAGATCAAGAGAATACACTTTTCATTGTCACAAGCCTGTCAAAAAGTTTTGAGACGCGCTGTGCAAATCTCAGTGCTTCTTCATTATACTGAGCATTGTCTTCAAACATTACAGCACCGTGGTTTGGGTCACAGCTTTATCACATCATCTTTAGCATTGTGTGAAAGTCTCTGTAGAAGAGAACCTGGGTTGTGTTGTACTCACTTACTGTGGCATGCTTTGGAAGGTAAATCCAGGGGGCCTGTTTCCCAATCAGTTCATTCTGGCATGAGTATGCAAAGTTAAATAAAATCTTGTTAAAAAGTAAAAGTGTTGTTGTGTCTGCTGACTCTAATTTCAGAACAATGCCACTCAGTGCTGATGGGTCATGTGACATAAATATGGACCAAAGCCTACAGAGACATTGGATCTCATAGATCTCATGTCAGTTTATGTGACTGAAGTAACGCAAACACGATGGGTAAATATTTTTATATAAATCTTTTGGTATATTTTGTTCCTAAAATGACTGTTCCCTTAAATTTTATTCCAGTGACAAATTGTTCAATTCTGGGAAAGTACCAATTTGTGTTACATAAAGAGATGCTTACCAGGAACTGTCAGTTTCTCTATAGTAGTAGTTTGTTGCAGTAAGATGGTGTTGTTTTTGTTACTCAGACAGAAATTTACCTATTTTTTTCACTGCAGACTAACTTTTAATTTATAGTTTTCAGAGTTTTATTTAATGAGATCTTCTTCAATAACGTAATGTTACTGAGTTAAGAAATTAATACTGAATACCGTACAGCCCTCTGTTGTACCTTGTTTGTTTTATTTAAAATAAGAAATGAAAACATATAAAAGAAAAATCCTTGAGCCTGTGCAGATTGGAACTCAATTTCCATTAACTATTAACTATTTTTTTTTCTTTTTGAGCCAAAGAGGTACATGCTGTAACAAAGTGATAAATCACATTGTATTTTACTTAACATGTGCTCTACCACATGTTGACACTGGTTTTAGGCCATCTGGCAGAGAATTTAGAAACAAATAGGATGCTAACTAGGCCTCATGAAGATCTTATAACAATATTACATCTCACTTGGGCGTTTAAATACTGGCTACTTGATTCACACATTGAGTGCCAGCTAAAGGTCTGGCAGCTTTTATGCATGAACAGAGGAGGTATGGGTTAACACATTTAAAGGTAAAATCTAAAACCTAAACTTTGAAGCATTTATTTCACAGACCATGTCATTGTATACTTCCAAACATGAACACACAGAGAAAAGAAAAGGAAGTAAATAATCAACTACCCTCTCAGGACCTTTGAGTCAAAGATGAGGTTATAAGCTACAAAACAAATGACCAAAATAATGAGCATCTTTAAAGATCCTCAGGCTTAAAACGATGGGAACCAATTGTGACCTCAGTGAGTAATGGTTGTAGCTGTCAGGCTGTTGTTGCTGTGCTTAAAAAGAGGGAGCCTTTCCTCATAGGTGTCCAGAGCACTGCAGCGTGTTGCCTGAGACAGCTGGCCGGCTGCATCCCTTCCTGCAGATCCCATCATCTTTTCACTGTGGGCCAGAGTAAATGAGTTCTCCCAGAGGTCAAAGGTAGCGCTCCTCTTCCCAGGAGTTCACCCTGCCAGAAAAACACTGCCTTGAAACAGGAAGCCAGGGCATTGTCCATATGTTGTCTTCACTCACAGGGGTGCGGTGAGTTTTACAGCAGACCCACGAGGCTACTGGCAAAACCAGGAACTGTGAAGAACCTCTGCACATCCATTCAAAGAGGCTGAAACAAGGTAAAATATACTCATCTAGGTCTCTGGATTGTCACATTTAAAAACTGCTAAAGCCACACAGCCTGTTGAGCTCCACCCAGGGCCCCTACATTTGGTACACCAGCAAAGCCAGTGGAACCAAAAACAGCCAAGACTGGGAGCTTGGGGAAGCTAGTCATGCAGGAATGAGCATCTGTGCACACTTTTTCCTGATGTAGTGAAGCATCTGCAGGTCATTTCTTTGGACCACAAGCCAGCTGTATAGCTCACACAGTTCCATGGCCCAGCAGCAGGGGCCTAACTAACAAAGTGTGTATGCATCCGTAGAAGAACTGCAGCCAGCTGTTAGCTTAAGCTGTGCCTGTTTACGCTGTGATTCATTTACCTCAGTTTGGATATTGAAGCTGGGAATGACGTCTCAACTGGGCTGACCACATTCCAGTTAAACTTTCAGAAAACCCTATGCCCTAGGTTTTCTTTGTTGGCGCTTCTCAGTTAGCATTTTTAGCAATACCAGTTGATATCAGTGCATCAAGTTGATATTTTACACATCCAATCTCCAAACATGTCCACATATAGCACTTGGACAGTGCTGTGTAGAGATATTCATACGCAAACAGATGTAATACTAAACTGTATAGAACTACACTCTTGATATGGAGGTGGCCATCTTGGATTCTGAACTCTGGGTTAGTGAATCTCCCTGTGACTTTTTGAGTAGGAAATCTTATTTGCATTCCAGTTGAAATGTCCTACTTGGAACTTCAACAACCGAGTACCAGTGGAAGACATACAGTTCCAATGTTGATGGTGAGTGATACAGATGTAAAATTATAGTGTTATAGTGCTATTGTTAATGCAGGGTTTTTAATTATTAATTTGACCAAATTTGGCCACAATGCCCTCCCATAATTCACTGTTTTTACAGTCTATTGATATAGAAGTTTTGCCTAGCAATAATCACATCATTGCCATTTTTGAATTTAGAAGGTAGAATATATTGTATTTATGCTGAAATATAAACATCCTAATCATTGTCTCTCTCTCTCTCCCCCTCTCACAGATGCAGACAAACACACACACACACACACACACACACACTTCCTGTTTTGTCTCCTATCTTGCTAATTCCTCCAGATTTGAGATACGAGCTGCGCTGTAGCATTTTCTTTATTAAAGTTTTTTTAATAAAGCTTCAGTGTCTGTGGCTAAAGCTCTCTACTCAGGAAATTAAGAGACCAAAACTCAAAATCACCAAAAATACGCAGAGATATTATATATTTATAATATATAATATTAAAATGTTAATAAAATAGTATTTTAACAAACGGCCACTAATAATATATAAAATAAATATAAATGTGATTCCATTGAGTGGATTTTGCATTAATATTCTATTAAACATTTAAATATCCAATATTAATAAAAGCTTTAAACCTAAAAAGGACAATGTATTTAATTAAGATTCGTTTCAACAAATTGAGTGATTAATTCGTTATTTGTTTTTAACTGATCGATAACACTAATACTTTATTCATAAATTCATTGTCTGTAATCGCTTATCCAATTCAGGGTCGCGGTGGGTCCGGAGCCTATTCAGAATCACTGGGCGCAAGGTGGGAACACACCCTGCAGGGGGCGCCAGTCCCACCAGGATGAAGCACTATTTCATTTTATAATTCAACTCTCATAATTTTGTCATGTCCATGTTCGCACCAGCTACCCAAGTCTAAGACTATCACACAGGGATGGTGAGATCTAGTTTCCTCCAAATCATGTGAACAGTTCAGTGTTCTTGGAGGGTATCCATCATGCTGATTTATCTTAGGCTTTCAATTAAGCTTCCTTGACTAATCAAACTCCACAAAGAAATGAGCATATTACAGCAAATATTCGGATGATAAATTAAATGTAAATATGAAGGGGGCAGCCTTGGCCTAATGGTTAGAGGCAGGCTTGGTACCGGAAGGTTGCCGGTTCGATCCTCAGGACTGGCAGGAACATCCATGGCTGAAATGCCCTTGAGCAAGGCACTGACCTCCCAAACACTCCCTGGGTGCCAGGGGTGGCTACCTCCCACTCTGGGTGTGTGTTCACAACTCCTAGTGCATTAGTGTGTGTGTGTGTTCACTGCCACAGATGGGTTAAATGCGGAAGACACATTTCGTCGTATGTTGCACCTATATAAGTGATTATATTAAATAAAAAAGTAACAACAAAAACCTTCATTTATATCAGTCTCAGGTCATGTTGTCTAAAATTATACATTCCTAACATCCTCAGAGAGCTGAATGCTTCATGTGCATCAATGAAATACATAAAAATTTATTAAAATTTGGAACAGTGATAAAATGTATTTAAACACATAAAGCATGTTCCATTATAATGTTGTTAGTGAAGAGGCTGGGGAATTCTCATTGTGTTGCAGCAACAGGTGTGAGGCAGGTGCCTGAGCATAGAACCCACTGCTCAAATATGCATGAGCGCCATCATTGCCTAACTGCTGTCTGCTGCCACATTTTTAACAGCATGAAAACAGAACAGAGGGGTGTGGGGGAGGTGGGTACCTGGGTGTTGGCTGTTATACAATCCTTCACTTGACATGCGGGGAAAAGGGAAACCTTTCATTTCAACCTTGAAATGGGCTTTTATATTCCCTGAACTTTACTGTTTAATAAATTATCTACAATGGAGCAGGTCACATTGCGCTCCAGGGACAGATACTTCTGGAGATTTTGGAAGAAGTTGATGAAATAGTTAAATCCAACATATAAAAATATTTGTTAACAGATGAAAATAGATCATGGCACTGGTTCTAATTGAGTTGCAAAATATTAGATATTAAAACGTTGCTAGCTTAAAAAGAAGTGGGTCGTAATTAAATATTTTTATCCTCTGATTTTTTTTAAAAATTTCCTTGTCATTTTTGTCATTGTTACATAGAAATAATTATTTTATCTGAATATGGGTTTAGGCTACTTCACCTGCATCTTTAATTTATTTTTTTTTCAAAATCTTACATTTACTGAAGCTCATAAACATTTACAATTATGGACTGTGTTTTGTAGTAATAATAATAATAATAATAATAATAATAAACTCCTTTGTAACATCTAAGGCAAGTTAATGTGAGCCTAGAAAAAATATTTTGGAAATGTAGTATTCATTCAGAAATGTTAATAAAAACATTTTACAAGTGATCTAGGCTGAGATCTAAACAAAAACGAGAACCCTCATTCGACAAGTGCTGTGTCTCCATCTAGTGGAATTTCAGTAAAACAAAGCTTATAAACACAAAACATAAGAATTGACAGAAAACAAATAATTATATTTCAGGGTACCACCAATAAAGTACATGTGCTTTGAGTGTTTTCACATGTGCAAGCCTTTTGCTTTTTCCAAATACAGGCTTTCAAATGTAATCTGTAGATGAGCATCTCAGGTTACACAACACAGACTGACAGGTGCGTGTATGGAGGTCACCCTTGACTTGAACGAGACAAACACCACCTGCAGAATGGAAAGCTGTGGACGATAGAAAGGATGAATAAAAGCATAGCTGTCCTAAGGAGCACTCTTTTGTGGCAATTACAGACTGGCTATCAAGTGGTAACAACAAGCAGACTTATGTTACCTTCTGTATCCTGCAGGCTTGTTACATGGCGTCTGTTCTATGGAATTGTGAAAAGGCATCATTCATAATTTGCAGGAGAATAGAGCATTGACTAGAGGGTGTCTATAGTTTTAGTTGACAGAAAATGCAGTGTAAAAAAAAAAAAAGACAAATTTATGGTGGTATTTTGCACTTTATTTTACAAAGAATAGAAAAACATTAACATAATTTTCATTACGGTTAACACCTGTACAGAAAAAGCTACAGTGAACAATAAAATTATTGGTTGATTGCATGTCTAACCTTTAAAAAGTAAATTATACAATTAAAATAGAGATAATTAAAAAAAAGTGTCACACTAACAGCACCGCTGAATAAGCAAAATTATTACTTATACATTTATTTAGATTTTTTGGGTGTTTTTGCTGTTCCTTTTTTCTTAGGTGAGGAGGAATCTTTGTTGCAGCAATCACAAACCCAGAGGCCTGTAACAAAAAAACACAAATAGCTTTAAGCAACATACATAACGACATTCAACCTTAAGCCCGTACTTCTGTAGGAAAGCACTGACAGAAGACAACGATGGCTGACAGAATTGGGTTTACCAAGAGGAATGGAGTCCATGCCCACGCAGAATGTGTGGAAGCCACGGTCACACTTGTCACAGAACATCATCTCCTCCTCATGGTGGGGCTGCTCACACACGGTGCACGTCTTACATTCCATGCACTGCCAGGGGTAAGTCTTTATCAGAGCCACCAGCTCAGCACTCATATCCAAGCAGGATGGATGACCTGAACACAAAATCAGGCCTCTCTCAACAACAAAAAGCAGCATAAACAAGATTCAGTGCTAGAATGACCATTTACAATGGACTGTAACTTAGCTACTGCATAAAAGAACAAGCAAAGAAGAAATAACATCATGAAGGCCAGTCTACTCACAATGTCATCTATGACTGACCTTAAGTGTGCATCTATGTTGTCATGTTTAAAGCCTGTTATTATTGTCAGAGTATAAAGGCAGGTGCAGAGGAGTTTATGCTGCATTACTATATTACAAGAGTTAATAGGATCAAAATTAGTCCACCAGGTGGTGATAGTAGCATTACAATTCTCTTAACAACAAGCCATTTCATATGTATAGGTACATAGCGCCGTCTTCGAAAAAACATATGTAGATCAATATGCATTAACTATATGCAATTGTGCATTAACTGGTCAGAAAATATGCTCTAGCACCACTTTCAGGAGAACTTGTGAATAACACTGACATCACCAACTAATGTAGAGGTGATACATAACTGCCCTCTGCTGGACAACTCTAAGCATTGAATAATAAACTTCAGTTTAAACGTTTCTGAGATGTTCACTTACCGCTGTTTTGGCACTGGGAGCAGTGGATGAGTGTCTCTGGTTTTCCCTTCTTGTTGGACTCCTTACCCTTCTGGCATATGCCACATATAGCATTGGGAATGACCTTAGGCTGCAAGGGCAAAGCAATGCTATAAAAGCCATGGCAACCAAAGGTCATACAATACCCAGACAACTGTGTTCACAAATTAATTAATGCTCAAAATGCAGAGGAACCTTAGCAAGAAAAATATAAATCACCCTACTAATCAGAGGTTTCATTAAAGCACATTTCAGTCAGTTACCTATGAGTTTATAAGAGTTCATGCCTGCAGGAGAAAAGAAAGCTTTCTAGAACCTTGACAGTTAATTACAACTACAAGAACTTAAAACATATTACTTTTCAGGCAGCAATACACTCTCCACTCATTAGGTGGAATTCAGTGAATGAACAAGTTTATAACAAAATCATCTCACAGCATTGTTCTACACAAACTCTCATGGAGATCTGTTGTAGAACATCCACAAATAAACATTACTGTTTATATACCATGCTATAGGAGCATATGGCATGAAACACACTTTACCTGAAAACAGGTTGAATACTTTCATTCAGTGCTCACACCAATAAAAAAAACAATTGATATTCAATCTAATTTCATTAAAACCTTTTTATTCAAATTCTTAACTGTGATATTGGCTCTATATACTGACATGTCAAAGGGCTCTACTATAAAACTGCTTGAAATGGTAGTGATATCATTTTGATAAACAAAGAGTAAATGGAAAGTGGGGTACAAGCTATGGGTCAGACAAATTATGGTTAAGTCAATAAGATAATGTAAGCATTCATTTTATCACAGTAAGAGGAGTTCTAACTAAATCAACGCCCATACAATTGCATTTAAAAAAGGGGAACTAATATATATATATATATATATATATATATATATATTTTAGTGTGTGTGTGCGTGTGTGTGTTTATATGCAAATAACATTATAGTTACACTATAACAACACATTTAACAAGACAAGAAATTCTCAATATCCTCTATGGAAAATGGATCAACAGAAGCTGTACCTACTGTGTTTCAAACAAGCACATTGTAACATATATTTATGGTAATGAAGTGTTTTAATACATGCAAGACTAAACTGCAAACATTCACTAGCAATTCTTAAGACTTCAAAGATTACACTACAAAATCTCCTTGTGGCAAACTGCAGAACTGCTGTGGCATATTTAAAAAGGGCCAAAATCCAATGTTCCACAACATTTTGATTTTTATCAAACAGAAATAACTGGCTTTGAAAAAAAGATGAAATAACAAATACCCCCAATTGCGTCTGTGCAGCCTAAACCACAAGCTGTTTTGATGTTATTGTTACAGGGACATTTATTCAGTACTAACATTCTGGTAATAAACAGGTATGTGTAAAATGGGGTAAATATGATTTCCAAATAGAACAGTTTTTAAGTATAGTTCTTTATCCTATGGTTTCTTCCTAGAGGTAGACAAATAAAAAAAGGACCTAAAAAAGAGCACTCCTAAACAGTACAAATATGTTCCATCTGAATTTGGAACAAGGTTTCTACTTAAGAACTAAGCTTTTGAAATTATACACTGTACTCTTTCAATTTGTAGATATAAGCAGATTCATACTGTTAACCAACAAAGTAAAATGGATAATTATTGCAATATGCAAAGCATATTTGTGAGACACCTATGTTACTTTTGTAAAGCTGTAGTCTACTTTTTAAAAATAGTGTTCTTCTAGATAATGTTTGTAAAGGTATACCTTTTGTTGATCCAAAGTGCATAAACAACAAAAAAATAACACAAAGAATCTATCCATAAACAACTAAAACAGTCAAGCATGAACTGCCCAACTGCCCAAATGCTCAAAAAGTTAAAAATCGCTGGCAGTTTAATAACAATTGCATGCTAGAACAAGTTATTTTACTAAAGGTAAATTCCACCCAACACCATTTTACATCATTCCAAGATGTTTGTGGCCTACAGTCAAGGAAATAAAGTGCTTTCTACTACTGCAACGTCTTCCAAGGCAGAAGTTCAGTTACTGGACTTGTCTATCCAATCACAAAACAAAAAAAAAACAAAAACTTATTTCAAAACAAAGTAATAAAAGAAAAGCTTGAAAATGTATTCTGTTTTAAGATAAAAAAAAAATATGATTAAAAAAACCCCCAAAAAAACAAGCAACTAAAGCAAAGGTGGAAATACATTTCTTGGGTGGAATTCCCTTTTAAAAGTAAAAACCTATTCAAATACATAACTTTGTTTTCAATGGTTTAGCATTTTACATCTATAAATTAGCAGCCTAACATATCTGCACATTTGCCTTTTAGCTTATCTGACAGGCAGGCAGTCAAGAGGTATTTTTTTTATCTGTGTAATGTTCATATGGTAAAGATAAATTAAAAAACTGTGCAACTCAGCAATAAAGCCTTAAAGTAATGGCAGTGCCACGCAAAAACATTATTGCTCCAGAACGTTTGAAAACATGAACCTTCAAAAGGGTTGAGTAGCACTGGACAGTACCAGAATCAAAAAATAAAAACAAAGTTCCGCCGATGAGTGCAGTCCCAGCACAGAGCTGTAACCTTTAGAAGTGTGTGCACATACCATGTGTGTGTTGGCTGTGGAGGAGTACAATCAGGTCAGATGAAAAGAGGGTTTCTCTGGCAAAAGTGCTGGAAAAAACTGAGAGGGCAAAACAGGGGGAAAGGGGAAGAAAAAAAATATATCAGGGGCTTTTCTCTTCTACCTTGTACCCAGGGACAGATTTGTGTTGGAGGGGGCGAGGAATGGCGTCTTTGCGGTCCTTATTCTTGCCTTTAGATTGCAACCCACTGTCCTGGCTGTCTCCATCCGAGGTGTTTCCAGATGAGCTGTCCTACATGAGAAATGTGACAGCTGTCAGTTGAAAGTAAAATATGAATGATAATATTCAATATAAATTCAGATCGTAATAAGACAGCCTTCAGTTAGGTGTTGAAACCTTACAGAGGAGCCTTTGTTTTTTTTGCCATCTTCTCCCTTGCCGTCATCTGCATCATCTGAGTCCCCATCACTGTCTAGGGCAGGCAGCTCAGGGTCCAGTGGGGGCTCATAAAGGGCTGTGTTCAAAGGAAGGTAGCGCAGTTCATTTGGAGAGTACCTGCAACACAGCCAAAAAACACACTTAGAAGCTTATGATAATGTAAATCAACTCTGTCTCCTGAACGTGTCCAAACACATCACATTAGAAATTTAATGCACACAAAATCTTACTTAATCAGTTTTTAGAATTATTTGTTTAAAGTTTTAATCAATTAGTACAAATTATACAAAATATTAATTACTAATTTTAATATCTAAAAGATTGGCTGAACCAAGTTAAAATATGTCCATAAAAGTATTTAAAAAAATAGTGCACATGCATACCTTTTGTAATATTCCTGGAATTGGCCTGGGATGAGGGCAACAGGGTATGGCCCTGTCTTGGTCCTTTCTGGTGGGAGTACTTTGTATTTTCCTTGAGGTACCTGAATTATCTGCAAAAAATATGGGAAGGTTTTATGGGTAGCACACACACTTAGAAATCTAACATCCAGTTGTAAAAATAAATAAATAAATAATATAAAACTACAGCAACATTAGACTGATTTTGCATTGTGATACAAACTAATCAAAATGTGTTTCTACATATGGCTCATTTCCAAAAATTCAAAAAGCAATAAATGCATCTAATTAGGTCATTTATTTTTTATTTTTTTTTATTTAACTTCTGACCAACAGTGAAGCACATTCTCTAAGTTTGTGTCTAAATGAAACGAATATGTTAAGAGCTTCTCGGGTTATTACATGTGTTTGAAGATCAAAATAGGCTCTTCTTTCCTCCATGCGCTCTCTGTTGAAATTGCTGTTAAACTCAGCTGCCTTTTTAGCAGCTTTCTTGATATACTCTGGTACTTTGCTGGCATCAACCTTCTGAGGATTTTGCTGCTGCATATGCTGAAGTAAAAAATTAAATTAAAAATTAGCATACTATAACATACTATATTATGAATACATAATAATCATCAAAAAAAATAAAATTAAAACAGGTGACATGATTAAAATGACAATAACCAATAACAGAGGTTCTTACAGTGGTTTACCTAAAAAATAAAATGAGCACATTTTTTCAGTTGTTTTTTTCCTGAATAAATTATTAGTTTAATTTATTTAGGGCATAATTTTAGATTTTCAAAATCATACAGAAAGCGTGTTACTTACAGCGCTCATAGTGCTCACTGAATATTCTTTAGTTATCCTTTGCCGCTCCCGCTCTTGAAGGATAACTGAGTACTCTGCATGTTTAGCTGGGTACTCCTTAATCATCAAATCAATAACCTCATCACTACGCAAAGCAGTAAGTCCTTGAGGAGGGAAAGACAAGCATTTAACTGAAGGTAAATGATACATTTTTAAAATATACAAAGTATAAATAAAAATACATATACGTAATTATTTTGCTTAAAGGATGCTATACAAAAATACCTTTTTGATATTTATGCTAATCAAAGCTTACCTAAAGTACACTGTGTCTCTGTGATAACATTTTGTTCCCTCAAGTAAAGTTTCTCTTTGTGAGACAGATCTCTTCTTTCCAAATCTTGGAATAAAACACAAAAATGAGACATAATGCAATTTACTTCATTAATTTCTTAACAGATTTAAAATATCTGTATTATCTTCATTAATGGTGGTAGTACCAGGATATTTCCGCTTGAATGAGGTAACTCCTAAGTACTCGCTGACTTGCTCTTGTAACATATAATACTCCCCAGTATCATCTGGGGGCCATTTGTACTCTGTCAGGTTTTCAGCAGGGAAATATGTTGCTCTGTAACAGTAAACATGAATTTCACATAATTTAGGCTGTTCCATCATAACATCTTCTAAGTGATTAGATTCAGGGTAATGAGTTTAAAGATCCTACCCAGGCTCCTGTGTGCTTGTATCACAACTCCTGGAGCTGTCCCCTGAACCCATTCGGCGTCTCTTGGGTGCTTGGCTGCCATCACTGGAATTCTCTTCAATGTCATCCTTAAACATCATGACCACAATCAAATCAACACACTTGACAAAGACGTTCAAAGACAAGACCTTGTGAGCTGTTTCGCAAACAGGGATAAACCATAGTCCTGTCATATTCAAGGTACTTTATACAGTGTGTTATAAATAATATTTTAATAACAACTATATACAAATCATAACATACAGACACTTGAGGGAATTAGTTTAGTCTTTATATCCTCAGAAAGCATTAATATTTAAAAAAAAATGAGGCTGTAATGAGGATGAAGTCATCTTATAATGTATATCACCAAAGCCTGACACAGTCCTAAACCATTGTTTAACTGTAAGCATTGTTCAAATAAAATAAGCATATAAACTATAGCATGTCAACTTAATGAAACAAGCCAACATTTGACACAATACTAAAGTAAACCATAAATTATTCATCAATTTATCTATTAATAAAGCGGAATTTAGCATAGGATATAGAGAATTTACTATCGTGCCCAGTGGTTAACTTTTTCCCATTTTCCATCGTGAGACTTTCTACTGTAAACCTTCACACAAAAGAATCTTACCATTTCATCAATGAAAGGAAGCGAAAGAAAATATGCTTCAAGTAACCTGCTACAGGACAGCCCTTGTCAAATAATACCTTAAAAATGGAAGCGAAACCAAACTCTCCACCGTTTTACATCATCTGTCAGAGAGCCCGAAGAGCGCCTGTAAATACACAGTGCTCCTACACGGGGAGTGGAGCTGATCAAATACCGTTACAATGAGCGCTGAACAGTGGTGTGTGCGACGCTGTGTTTTGGTCAGGCAGTGTATCCCTCTGCCAAAGTGTTTTCTGTTTAAGGTCATTGTTTTAGGAACAGGTGAATACAACCACATAAATAATATTTAATTAAGTCAATATGTAGAAAATAAGTGGAAAAATACATTATATTAGACAATGTTATCACATATAATATCAGGGAGAGGGATTCTATCGTTAACCCTTCGGGAGTTTCACCGCTGCGGTTTTTTTTCCAGACTCCTCTCATTTAAAGAGGAGCTTCAGAAGTTTCGAAGTTGGTTGTATTTTCTGCTTTTCGCTTTAGTAACCCTGATTCATAATGCTCTACACTTTAATCCCTGGATCATTTCTTTCTGTTTCAGAGTAAATTGTACGGTTTATAGGCTGAGCTAACAGGGATAGTTAGCCTATCCTAGCTTGAGGAGCAAAATACAAACAGAGACGCGGGAACTCGCGCTCATCCTAGAACTCTCTTTTAACGATCGAAGTGTTTATTTACTAAAGGTTTAAAAGAAGACGGTGTGTATTCACCTTTAAAGACTGAGTTCCGGGAGTTGCAGGATTACTGTCGCACTGTCGCGGTGATAAAACAGCTGCCATTTTCTGATGATCACAATAATACCACCCAGAGTCCGACAGAGAACTACAAAACCCACGAAGAGTTCCGCCCTTGTCCCCAGAGTTTACCGTTGGAGCAAGGGGCTGGAGCAACTCTTCCTTCTCACTCTGCAGAGCGCTACACGCTTCAGCAAATAACGGCTTCTATACACACATTCTACATTATAAGCAATTTCTATTCCTCCACATGCTAAAGTCTTACGAGCTACCATAATTTGGGAGTGAAGGCCTACGTTCCCGACCTCCTCAGTGCACTATGTAGGGAGTAGAGAGTGAGTTGGGATCACACCAAATGTTAGGATCGCTGCGCTCATTATTTCAGTCATAATAAAAAATTAGTTGTATTTTAGCGTCAGTAACTAAAACATACATTTTAAATAATATATTCTATATTTCTTATAATTCAGATTTTTAAGAAAGCAGACCCCACGTAAAACTTAATGATAAACAGATAATAAGAATACAATGCAAAATGTTTTTCAAGTTATTTACTATAATACGTACTTATTTATATTGGATTTCTTTTTTCAAATATGAAATTAACGTGGGTGGTACGTTGTCACAACAGGTAGTGTCGTAGGGTCCTGGAGTTGTCGGTTCATGCCACACTGTGAGGGGTTTTGTGTGCTCTTCCTGTGACTGCATGGGTTTCCTCCCACAACCCAAAACTCGAGGTGTGCGAGTGTGTAGTGCTCTGTGATGGACTATAAATATCCAGCAGTTATATATTCTAGTGTACATGACCACAAGCTCTCTGGGTTGTTACTAGCCACATGACGGAATAATATAAACATAATTAAGTGATGAAAGCACCGTTTACAAACCTATGGGTAGCGATTTGTTAAACTGAGGGCACAGTTTACAAATCTGAGAATCTATAACTTGCGCTAATTTACTACAACCTGCTGGGACGGTCTGAACTGTGATGGTGGCTCTGTGATGTAATGAGCCTTTTTTCCCCCCAAAGGCCCTCGACAACTTGTTCAGATACATGGCACTGACATCAAGCACCAGTTGAAATTAGATCAAAACCTGACTGCCTGAACTTGGAAGCATAAATAGGGCCATCGATGAATCTTCCAGCAGGATAATGTAGCAAAAGCATATCTCAAAATCAAGACATATGGTTCACAGACAACATGATGATTTGCCAAACTCGTCCCAGTCCTCTGACTAAAACCTGAAAACTGTTTGGGAGCTTAAGTGTACCTTGGAATCTGAAGTGTGTAAAGAGATTCTGAATATGGCAAGCCCGAAATTCACACTGATACAAATCCTAACTCAGATTTACTAGTAAAAACTCTCATTTCAGATACCATTAATTTTATTAGTAACAATGTAAATCAACAGATATATAAAGCTATTCTGATTAAACACACACTGAACTCATGTGGGGAAGCACGGCAGGTAGTGTCGCACTCACACAGCTCCAGGGACCTGGAGGTTGTGGGTTCGAGTCCCACTCCGGGTGACTGTCTGTGAAAAGTTTGGTATGTTCTCCCCGTGTCCACGTAGGTTTCCTCCAGGTGCTCTAGTTTTCTCCCACGGTCCAAAAACATACAGTGGTAGGTGGATTGGCGACTCGAAAGTGTCTGTAGGGTGAATGTGTGTGTGTGTTGCCCTGTGAAGGACTGGCGCCCCCTCCAGGGTGTATTCCTGCCTTGCACTCAATGATTCTGGGTAGGCTCCGGACCCACCGCGACCCTGAACTGGTTACAGATAATGAATGATGATCTCATGTGGAGACTCCACACATGCTGGCTGAGGTGAGAGAGGCAACAATAAGGATGGAGGTAGAGAAGGATTTCTATCAAAAAACAGGCAGGATGAAGCCACAGTGAAAATCTGATTAAACATCAGTGTAGCTGTTGAGTGTTTTCTTACATGTGAAATAGACCTGAAGTAAATGAATAATGTTTAAACAAAATGCATTGGGTGCATCTTCTCATAGCTTGATCACTCTCTTTGTCATCTTTATCAAGCCTGTTACTGTGTTTAAGTAGCATGGCTTTAGGAGTGTGAAAGTAGGATGTGTGAGTTTTCACCAGTTGCTCCAGTTTCCTCCCACAGTCCAAAAACAAAGGTGAATCAATTATTAAGATGTATCCATAGGTGTGAGTGAATCTGTGAGTGTGTGGTGCCCTGCCTTGTGTTCAGTGATTCCAGGTAGGCTCCAGATAAGCAAATAGACAATGATTGAATGCATAAATGAAAAGCCAAATTAAAGATAACTTGAATTAGTCAGACTGTCAGTATGTATATGTGGACCTTCAGTTTAAATAGTCAGAATTAGTCAGAATTTAATTTTAAAAACCTGCATTACAGAGATTCTGTATTTGATATTGTATTGAGATATATGTATCAGTATGTTCCAGTGAGGAAAGTGTTTTACACTGGAGGCTGAACTGTTTATAAGAAATGTGTGTATTAATTGTTTGTTCTCTCTCTCTCTGTTTCTCTCTCTCTCTCTCTCTCTCTCTCTCTGTTTCTCTCTCTCTCTCTCTCTCTCTCTCTCTCTGCAGGAAGTCTGCTGAGTGGAGGTTGAACTCGGCTCTGAGAGAAAGTTGATTGGGGCTCTGTCGGCTGCTGGGTTTAGAAGAAAATGGACAGCCAAGGACGGAAAGTGGTGGTGTGTGATAACGGAACCGGGGTAAGTCTGCAAATCTTTAAATCCCACACATTCCTGTTGGGCCTGAAGGTTTAAATTGAGCTGTAGAAGAAAGTAAAAGACAAGGGGAGACTGAGAGGAAGTGGACGCTCTGCTGAGAGACTGCTGTCAGAGCGGCTAGCGTCAAGCTAAAGACAAACACACAGGGGAAAGATGTGTGCTCTTAAACATTGAGTGTGCCTTAATATGTTTATTACGCCGCGAAATATAGATATTGCGGAGCTGTGTCATTTCTTCTTGTGTGTCCGTCGTTTGTACGTTTCTTATTTTCCACATTATTAGAAAAACCCGGTCTGAGCTAACGCTAACGCTCACTTCCTCCACCCTTTACTGAGATCGTGGAAATAATGACTATTCGCGTTACTAAACTGGGTACACAAACACAGCTTTTTAAAGTGCTGCAAGAACTCAGAGGGAAGAAATAAAGCTGATAATTTGTTTTCTGACTCTTTAACTAAGCTAATTTTAACAGTTAGCGCTAACTAAAGGTACCAGTGCGATGGCTAATGTGTCAGCTAGGGGAAAGAAACCCCATTATTTATATAGAGGATTGGACACGGATTTTGTGTTTTATAATAGTGATATTATACCACACATCCGCAGAATGTAATAATATCTCACAGCCAGTCCATTAAACTCGAAAGACATCGTTTAATTTTGCACATCGACACCGACATCTTTACTTCCTTAGCCGCCTCCTTCAGTAGCAGCTATCGCCCCGTTCTAAGCTCCTCAGACAGTCACTCCGTCCACTGGGTTAATTAAAAATCTTTCAGTGTTCACTCTTAGGCAAACTATTACAGTGTTTTTGTGAGATACCCTAATTGTCAGACGTTTTTATTTATTTATTTTATTTGGATAATTAATTAATTTTTTTTAAACATGTCTGTTATATATAGCCATGGTCCATATATATATATATATATATATATATATATATATATATATATAATAATCCTCTGGTCATTGAATAAATGACCCCACTTCACAAGTTAATGGGATTGGTTCCTTGGGTTTATGACATAAGACTCTGAGTCTTAGATGCATTGAAATTTCAGAGTGAAAATTCCCAGCCATGGTCTTGAATGATTATTTTGCAATAGCTTTATTTTTAAATAAGCAAAAACAGTACAGAGAACACACTTCCACACTTTTGAATGTTCATTAACTCTTGGTATATGTTTGGTATATTTTTATATTATATTAAAATATGTGACACTTACAAAATATGTAATTTAACTTGAAAAAAAAACACTTTTGCTAAGATTATTTTGCCTAAACATTTAGACAGACCATAAAAAAATGATGAACATGTAGAACCTATAGTCTGATACTTTATTGATAAATTCATTCACTGGAAGTCTGTACAGTTTTAAGTCTTACATTTTGTGAAACCTTGACATTTTTTTCATGTTACCCATTGTTGACACTTAATATTATAATTGAATGGAAAAAAGGTTTCCATGTCATTATCCAGAGGTTATTTCTGCTTCTTTTTTGTGCAGTTTCATGAAAGTGGGACTTAACGTATACAATAACAGATGATTTATAAACACAAACATTTATTTTTAGTATTTGTATATCAATGACCATTTTGAAAAGCTATGTTGTCATATAAAGTGAAACAGAATGATATTAGTATTAATTTCCTTATACTTTGCAGGCCTGCTTCTTAATTTGTTCTCCTTGTAAAACATGGTTTGCTATTCTTTAGAGGAAGTGCAGTGTTAGACTGAAGGCAGTTATCAGCTGGTGAATCAGGAGGAAGTGAGATCAGCCTTAAAAGCCACAGAGTGCTGTAGAATATATATGCCCCATCTCAAATGACCATGTAAGGCAGCCCATTTTATCACTGACAAATCCAGAAGAATATTAAGGCTCAATTATCACTGCTATCTTTGATGTTGCTCAGAGAAGTTCTAAATGAATGAGCAGAACTCAGATCCAACAATCCATGCCACATGGTTAGATTCAGAGGTGGGGGATAAACAGTATCTCAGTACTTCAATACAATACTATACATTATAGTATGTGATACTAACTGGTATTAAGATCTGGTATTTTGGAACAAATGGAAGCCCTAGTAATGCCACATTTTAAAAGCAGTGATTTTGTTCAGTCTTTCACACTGGACACGCCACTAATGCTCTTTAATAGTGTCTTGTTCCTTTCTAGTAAGATATACCTAGGCAGTGGTATTAATTCAGCTTACTGTATTACTCATTCCCAGATGTTTTTTAAGATTCAGCTTGAAAATTAAGGTACTGTCAAAGCCAGTATAGGTTCATAATAGTTATCTACCAACCCAGTCTGCTTATGTAAATGGGCATGCTGACCTCTTTTTCCTATTGTTTTTGTTCCTTTCCCATTCCTTCCCTGCCCTTGTCTTCATGTGTAGTTTGTGAAGTGTGGCTATGCAGGTTCCAACTTTCCAGAGCACATCTTCCCTGCCCTGGTGGGCAGACCCATCATCCGCTCCACAGCTAAAGTTGGCAACATTGAGATTAAGGTGAGTTCCAGATGTTCCACACAACACCCTAGGCATTACCCTCACTTTGCTATTGTGCAGTTTTCAGTCCATTTATCTTTGTTATGATAAAGCTTAAGGATAGAAAGTCTAAATGTTAAAGATAAATTATATTACAGCAGCATGTCATACAGTATTTATAACAACAGATGTTTATTTTTTTGTGCTGATTTTAAAAATCTCTTGTTTGAGTGCATACATGAGTGTGTGATTGATGTAGGTATTGTATTTGGATGATTCAGTTTGCCCATTAGCCAGGGCTTTGTACAAATGTTAATTTAGTCATCCCTTTCACTATCCCGTACTTTGATTTTCTTCTTGACTCTTTTCTGTATACTCTTTCTCTCCTGTGTTCCTCGCATGTTGAGGTAGAATAACAAAAAGATGGTAAGTGCAGACCAATGTGTGCATTTGCTCCAATCGCCTGTCAAGGAAAGTGTGATGTGCCTTGCACTTTATGCAAAAAGGGGACCCTCAGATCTTTGATGTTTTTTTTCTAATTCTTTTGCATTTTTTTATTATTGTTAACTTCATCTCACCATGTAGTTTAACTCACATATACCATGTTTGTTTGTATTCTTTTTTTTTTCTCAGTGAGTGAGTGTTTCTAACATTTTTTTTCCCCTTGCAGTTCACTCAACCAAAAATATCCCCCTTCTTACAACAGTATTTCTGTCTGCATATTAACAAAAGTAAATCTTCCATAAAATTATGGCTGCAGCTTTAAGGCTGCAAAGTTGCAAATGTCTTTTACAGAACATGGCAGTGCTTCAAAGTCACACTAAACCTCATAGCCTAAGTTCCTTTTTTCTGTTCTGAAATAGGTTTAGCAGAAGTTGAGCTCAAGATGGAAGGATCTTTGTAAATGTCTGCATTTTATAACTGAATATTCTTCTGGTTTTTTTTATCTCTACTGTTGAGTGGTGAAGGCTTGACTAGTGCTGAAATTTCTTTTCTGTATGAGTTACAAATATGTATTCAGAATGTTAGGCAATGGAGGTTTATTCAGTAGCTTTGTATCTCTGTTAACTAGATAAATATTCCGACCACTGTGTTATTACACAATTCCTCAGCTAAGACTTAAATACTGTAAGTACAATATATTTTTTCATTGTAGCTTTAGTTCTGGCAGCTCAGATTTGACCACGCAGTACCCAGGAAGCTAGTCAGACAAATGAATTTAAAAAAGGGAGCTATTGAAAACACATGGTGTCCCGGGACTGGTGCTCCACGGTGCCTAAACAAGTGCAGGCTATGTGGTCCTGTACTTTTTAGAATAGATTCATAAAAATCACATTAAAGCAGGATCAGGGAACCCCACAATTGGTGGGTCAAATTTCTGCCCTGTTTGGTCCTTGCTTTCCTTCTCCTGATTCAAGGCAAGCAAAGAACTTTGGTTAGAACATATTGTCCAAAGCCATTACTACCCATTGCAGTAGGCTCTGTCATTAGAAATGATCAAGGCATCTTGTAAAGTGACTAGATGAAGCTTAATATAACGTTCAAACTCCAGGGACTTACTTAGATATTTAGTGTAATATATAACTGTTAAGTGAATGTTTCTCAGAATGGAAGCACTACTGTTGCAGTGAAGCTTTAAATTTTATAAATATTTTGTGGCAGGTTTTTGACTTTTTCTTTTCAGTGAGTGAACAAGGCTTGTATGTAAATGAGAACATACACGAGATGGGGTTTAGACATGAGAACAAATACTGTTTAATGTTACAATATGGTGGTGGAGTCTGATAACATTTATTTCAAACCTGGACATGAGGGCATTCACAAGTTAGCATAACTAACATGCTTATGAGACAGGCAAGGGGTTACCAAGCTTGAAAGTATGCTAAAAATAATAGGCATTAGTTCATGGTTTCACTTGAAGTATAAAAGAAGAGTTAAAAATAAGAGTAGAGAATGATCAGAATAATCTGTGGGTGGTTTGTGAAAATGACTAACAAAGTTCAGTGCATGAGAAGTTTGTGTTCTCTGCATGCTGTAATTGCCAATGTTGGTAAATGGCTTTGAGGAGGTGTCTTTTCTGTCTGTGTCCATCCATCCCATCTCAGTGGCTGCGCGCACTTTGCTCGTGCTCGCTCTGAGCCACTTAGGAACCTCTGCTGGTTCATAAGTCACCAAGAATGTGAATGATGGAAGATATCAGCAGGTTTGTAATGCAGAATCCCCAGTGCAATGTGCATCTTTCCTGGAAATGCTGGATATGCTAATCCATAGTGACATCTGTCACATGAACATCCTGTAAGTGCAGGATGAATTCTGGTGTGTGATTTTTCTTCTTTTATTAATTTAATTTTTCTTTTAGATTCTCAACACTGAGGTGATTATCAATTGTTGCCTCTCATTTGTGACTTTTTAGGACCTAATGGTAGGGGATGAGGCAAGTGAACTGCGCTCAATGCTGGAGGTAAACTACCCCATGGAGAACGGCATTGTCCGGAACTGGGATGACATGAAGCACCTATGGGACTATACCTTTGGCCCAGAGAAACTCAACATAGACTCACGTAACTGCAAGATTCTCCTCACAGAACCCCCAATGAACCCCACCAAAAATCGTGAGAAGATCATTGAGGTGTGTACTTTTTGGAGTCTTGTGGGATTTGGTGATGTGATGACATGGTATTATAAGTATTAATTACACACAGTGAACATTTTGTGACTTTTATTTTCTTTGTTAATTACCAAATGAAGCTTTTGTATTTCAAACAGTTTACTGCACTTGTTTAAATACTCCCAGTTTTGTTAATATCAGTGTACACATAAATGTAGGTACAACACTTTTAAATACATTTATTACTGATAATATTGGTAATTTTGATTAAAGGAAAATTAAACATTTTGTTCAGGCTGGAAAAATATTATGCAGAATTTAGCCAAGCATTATTCATTGTAGATATTCACCAATTAATGAATAACAAAACCATGAAAGATGTTCTCTCTGTTTCCAACCAGATTAGAGAACTGGCAAATATACTGTAATGTTTTTTCACCATTTTACTTGCATCAATATTTAGCATTTTTTCAGAATGGGTTTTATATATAAATAAAGATCAGGGTATGTAATGTAGTAAATTCTTATTTGTTTATTAAGTGTGTGTGGTTGGGGGGGTTTGCGTCCTGTTTCTGAATTGTATGGGCATTTTATGGGAACATTTGCTGGCATTTGGTACTCGTCTGTTCACAGAACCCTAAAAATTCTTATGATTAAATATTAGATTTTATTCTATTTTATTAGACTTTTTATGATTCATAGATCTCACAAGTTGTCAATGTGCATCCCTATTATATATTCTGAAATAGAGAGATAATTGTGACACATATATTCACATATATTTGTGAGTGTTGAGCTCCTCCAGTATTTTTCATCTAATATTCATGAACAAAAGTATGAAATGTTAATCATGTCTAAGCAAGGGTAGGACAGTATATTATGTCATACAGTCATACCATTTCCATACATGGCTCCGGTAGCCTGTATGGTTATTGTCTGAGGGAGCTTGCTATGATGCTATGGGAGTGAACATAGCCAGTTGAAATTAGCCCAAGGGGCTCTTGTAACTGACTGAGTGAGGTATTGTGTTGTTCAGCCGGAATAGCAAGTAATTTGGTGAAATTTGCTAGCAAGATTTTGCTAGCATTTTTGTTTCTTTCTGCTCTTCCTGACAGTGTGTGATGTAATCAAACTCTTGAGGACAGAATGTTTGCTGTAGGCAGTTTTGATTTTTCGTTGTTCATGATGGAATATTTCTTTCAAACTGGAACAGAATAAAGGGACACTATTTTTACCTTATAATTACTGCTTTAGAAACACTGTGATGTTTCGCTAACCTGTAAAAGGAGGACTAGAGCCTCTGTTGTTGCTGTTCAGAGTTCAGCACTGCTGAAACTGCGCTATGTAACATTTGGAAGAGAGTCTGTCTGTCTGTGTCTCTCTCTCTCTCTCCCTCTTTGTCTCTTACTCTCTCACACAAAGAACTCAAAACATATTTGTCCCAAATCTTTTGGGATTGTTTAGAGACAATCAAATTGTTATATCACCCAAGCTAATTATAGTACTGTAAGTCAACGTAAAAGACGGGGGCGGTTCTGTTAGGATGTTCTTGTCTTGTGGGTGCACCCATCACTTCAGTTCACTAGATAGGCATGGAGCAGACATTTGTAGTGTTATCAGTTTTGTATGCCATCATCATTAGTATTGGCTACATATTTCCAATACTGAGGTGTACATAATTCCGAACAAGTTACATGTAACTCGGAGGAAGTTGTGTGTCAGTATTACATGTTGAATAAATTGGTTAAGAGTTCCTGTAAACCGTTGGTCCTGCTACTTGCTTAAGTGTGAATGAGTGTGAAAATGTATGAACTCTTCTAAATCCAAAATTTGAAGGATTTCTCAATACAGAAAGCAGGATACGTAAGAGCTGCTTAGAATCTATGATGAATTTCATATGCATTATTTATACATTATAAGTATTTATACATTATTTTTAAAGCATATTTATATGTTTTGTGTTTGTATATAATGTATTCATTAATTAACTTTTTTTTCTTCTAGGTTATGTTTGAGACATACCAGTTCTCAGGAGTTTATATTGCCATTCAGGCTGTCCTCACATTGTATGCCCAAGGTATTTTAATAACATTTCAACATTTTGCTCTTGATGATACTTTTTGTGTCAGTTAGACATGTAAACACTTACCTTTATGTAAGCACCAATGCTTCTGTATTCCTCTTGATGTCATTTATTTTGCCATTGTTTAACTCTGTGTGTTGTGATGTCCAGGTCTTTTGACAGGAGTAGTGGTGGACTCTGGTGATGGTGTCACTCATATTTGCCCTGTGTATGAGGGCTTCTCTCTTCCTCATCTCACTCGCAGGCTGGACATAGCTGGCAGAGATATCACTCGATATCTTATAAAGGTACAGGTGTTTTGATATATATTCTTATTTTGTTCAGGTAACAGTCCTAATATTCATAGTTGATACATCAGTGATTTATAAGCTATGCAGTAATTCAGTTTGTGGAGTACCATGCTTTGTTTTAAATTTTATTTATTTATATTTACTCTTCACTAGTTGCTACTTCTTCGAGGTTATGCTTTCAACCATTCAGCAGATTTTGAGACTGTGCGTATGATGAAGGAAAAGCTGTGCTACGTGGGCTACAACATTGAGCAGGAACAGAAGCTCGCACTTGAGACCACTGTACTTGTGGAGTCCTACACGGTCAGTCTGCATATCTTCTCACAAAAGATTGGTTCAAATTTAAGGTCCGTAAAATTTCTGTAGAAATTTTAAGGTCCGTAAAAAACCACAAATGCTATGAATAAGGGAAAGTATGATAAGGAAATAATGCATTATTAAATTATGGAGTATGGAGCCCTTTAATGTCAGGAAGAAAACACAAAAATTAATGTGGTTAACTTCAGTGATGCCAGCATAAATATATATAAAAATATAACCAATTTACAAAAAAATTTAATATTTGTTTCTACTGGAGCCAAAAAGGCTACCTTCAATGTCAGCTTTACAGTCATTAGATGTCTACATTGATATTGCAAACCTTCCCAAACCCCAAAGTGCAAAATTCTATACCTGGGGAAAAAAATCCAGTGACATATACACATTTTGTTTTGTCTGGTGCATGGCTTTTTGCTACTGCTTTCTGATTGGCTGCTATTCAACAGGACAAGTGGCACGTGCTCAGAGGTGTAGGGTGGGGATAAGTTACTTAGAAATGGGACAGTTGCAGGCCAACTATTTCTTTCTTTCCTGTGACTGTGTAAAGTATAGGGGTAGAATTTTCCACAGGAGGTCTTGCTTTTCTTTCCAGCGTGTTTCCATAAGAGGGGAATGAGTGGGGGAAAAAAAAGAAAAAAAAAAGTTATGGTGAAACAAGGAGGCAGTGTGGAGTTGAAGGTACCTACTAGCATGTAACATCATTTCCTGCGTGGCCACAGTCCTTCCACAGCTGGACTGCTGGGTGTTTCCACCTCTGGATACCCCTCAATGGGCTCTTTATGAGCCCACACACCCCTCCGCCATTTTCTCATTATGCATCACCACCAGACTCTGGGATACCACTCAGACCCACCACTCTACTCCAGCTGACCAGTCATCAAAGAGAATTTGATTATTCTAGCAGGTCTCTGGACAGCGTGGGGTCAAACATCATATAAAATGTATGTGTGGAACAGAAAATGGCAGATGTGGTATTAAGGCAATAGTTTGTCCAGAAATTTAATTAACATATTTTCCCTTGTATCTGAGATATAGTCACTGAGCCAAGACATGTTTAATGTATATAGTCTAAGAGAGGATTATTGATTATGGTCAACAGTAGAATTTAAATTCTAATTCAGGTCTTTTTATCCCTTTAGCTCCCCGATGGTAGAGTGATAAAGGTTGGAGGGGAGAGGTTTGAGGCACCAGAGGCTCTGTTCCAGCCCCACTTAATTAACGTGGAAGGGGTTGGAGTGGCTGAGCTGCTTTTCAACACCATTCAGGCAGCAGACATAGACACCAGGTGATGGCAGATTTCACTTCGATTGTAACTCTCTTAACTGTCCAAAATGTGATACATCTTACTTTATTATGCTGTTGTGAAATACTACTATATTTGTAATGTTGTGACATTCTATTTTTGTTGGTTTGTCTTTGGTCCACAGCAGAAGAATTGCTATATAAGTGAAAATATTACGTTAAAATTTTTAGAGTTATCATGGAGTTACTACCAAAAACCATTTGCTCCATTGAAGAAGGGGGTAAAATGGTATTTTGCTAATTTGAAATTAATATGGAAGACATGGAAAAGTGCCCCCCCCACACTTTGCCTTACAGTTTAAGGGCCTAATACAGGCCATTTCTTTCATTACATGCCTATGTTCTTTTTAAATATATGGAAAATGTGTCCTTGTATTAGGATTTTTTATCAACATTTTTTTTCTCATTTGTTTCTTTTTCCCTCTCAGGGCTGAGTTTTATAAACACATTGTTCTCTCAGGAGGATCCACCATGTACCCTGGCCTGCCCTCTCGACTGGAGAGGGAACTCAAGCAACTGTATCTAGAACGTGTGCTTAAAGGCGATGTTGACAAGCTCTCAGTAAGTATGCTCAGTCCATAAGCATGTGTTGTAGCAGCTCCAACTTTACTGAGAAGTCTTGCTACAAGATTTTGGAGTGTGTCTTTGTGAATTTTTGCCCATTTATCAAATACATGTTGAACAAGGGGACCTGGCTTGCAATTTCCATTCTAATTCATCCCAAAGATTGTTTGATAGGGTTGAAGTCAAGGCTCTATGTGGGCCATTTAAGTTCTTACACACAAGACTCATCCAACCATGCTTTTATGGACCTTGCTTTGTGCACTGGAGCACGGTTGTGGTGGAACAGAAAACAACTTTATGTTCCCATAAACTTTGAAGCATACATTTGTCTTGCTATGCTAATGCCCTCACAGTTCATAGTGGAATATCTAGGAGGCAAAAAAAAAACTCCAAACTTTTCTGTTGCAACAGTGGAATCCTACGGTAAAACAGCCTAATACAGTGAGCTCTTTAGAATGACCCATTTTTTCATGTTTGGTTTTATACATCTGTGGCAACGATTGCCTAAAATCAGTGATCATGTTTTTTTTTTTTTTTTTTTTTATTACTGTTATGTTACAGATTTCCTTTATAGCAAATGCAAACAGCTTGGCACAGAAAGCTTCAATATGAATAATAAATTAACACATTTGAAAACAAATTGTCCTAAAGTTATGATCAGTAGATAATGAGAGTGGGCTTTGACTATTTATTTTAATTTTGAGGAACATTCTTATGCTATATAATGGTTCTGATGGGTGTTTTATGTCATCCCTTGACTTTTGTCCAGTTGTACCAGACTGGGCATTTCCTTTCATATTAAAGTGGTAAATCTGTCGAAATACCTTATATTGACCAGCAGGTGGAACTGAATGTCCTAGTGCTGCCTGACCCTGGCAGACTGTGTAAAATCCAGGGGTATAGCACAGACCCAGGTTATATTGCCTGACCATAGTCTGTCTTTAAAATCTGTCCAATGGGTGGATAAAGCATATTGGGGTGGTGTGATTTGTATGTTTGTCAATCACCTTAGCAATGTGTGTCTGTCTGTCCAAGTGCAATGGTCATGGAAAATTAAAAACTTTTTGAATTCTCTGTGGCTTCTTTGAGCTCCTTTTTAAGCCATCTCATTCCAATCCGTTTATAGTTTCAGTGACTGGACTCAAAGCCACACAGAATGAAATGTATGTATACAGATGTATCAATTTATTACCTAGCTGAGACATTGTCTTGTAGATGTAAGTATTCTAAACAGAAAGACAAAATCTAGACTGCCAGGGCATTTTATGCAAGTTCAAAATTATTTTAGACAAACTGTGGATCCTCCTCTCAATTTATTCTGTTTTTATGCAATTTGCATTTATTTGTGCACTGCATTTTCCTCACATCATGTCTATTTATCACCCTGCAGAAATTCAAGATCCGTATAGAGGATCCTCCACGGCGCAAGCACATGGTGTTCCTGGGTGGGGCTGTGCTGGCCGACATCATGAAAGACAAGGACAACTTCTGGCTCACCCGGGAGGAGTATCAGGAGAAGGGTGTGCGCGTGCTTGAGAAGCTTGGCGTCACAGTCAGATAAACTTCGATACAGTCTCCTAAGCCCTCCGTATCCTCTCCTCTGTCCCATATACAGGATATCCACAGCATCTGTCCATGTGTGTGTTGTTCTACCTCCCACCTCCTGCGTTCTGCTTCTCGTGCCACTAAATCATGAGATCACTTTAGGAAGGAGATGAGGGAAGGAGGGGGTGTATTGTATGAGGGATACTGGGGAGGGAAGTTTGGGAGTTCAGCATCCAATTTCTTGGGACTTCAGTTATTAATCCTGATACACCATTGGCAGAAAATGCTCACTAGAATGTCACCAGCTGTCTTTTCAACTTACATCAGTCATTGTTGTTTATGTTGCACAAAAGTATGTCCTCTGAGGTACTGCTCTGAAGATAGAACGTAACCTGTATCTAAAGAAACTTCTACAATATAACACCAAAGCTAATGATAAAACCATACAAAGCAAGGACCAACACAATCTCTTGCCTACATTAATTTAACTGATGTAAGTTGTAAAAGATCCTCATGACCTCTTTTAGCACTGTCAGCCTAACAAGGAATGATCCATATCCTCTTTGTGGTCTGCGTTAAAGCAGATACAAATTCAGACTAAATGAAAGACACAATTTTAATGACTCTTATTGGATTTCTCTACTGTGTACCAGTAATTGGTCTCTGAACAAGGGGATGCAGCTCTATTCCTCTATTTCTCTCACACACTCTGTCCACTCTCCTTATCCATGTGTCAAGTGCTTGTTCTTAATAAGTTCTTGTGCTCAGGGTTTTGGTGTGTTGGGCTAAAATGGTTTCTGTCTTTTTCTACCTTTCAGCTTAACATGATATTCCGATTGCTCTTTTTTCTGTACTTCAGCATTGAGTCAACAATCCCTTTAAAATGGGCATTGGTCAGTTCTTTCCAGCCCCCCGCTACTCCAGAAGGTGATCAGTTGTTATTGTTATTAGAGAAAGAGACGGGAGAGTTATTTTGCTTTTCTTCTTTTGAATGTTCACTTTTTCCAGTTATTATTTTTCCATTTGCAGTGCATTATTGACATTACATTAATTGTGTCTGGCATAGAATACACAAATGTGTAGTGATGTAAAGTAGATGGTTTGGTGTTCTGAAAATGACTCCCTTTTTTTATTCAGATTAAATGATGATTATATGGGACTCAGTTTGTAACTGAGGTTTAAGGTGTAAATAAAAGGGTTGCTGATGACCATATTGAACAAAAAAAGATGGGTGACAGACAAAAACATACCATGGGAACCCCCCCCCCCCCACACACACACACACACACACGCTTTTTTGTTGTTGTTTTTTTTTTTTTTTTGGTCCCTTTTGGAGTTTTGGAGCCTCATATATAATTAGGGGCACCTCATACTCTTTGTATGTTTCCATAAATGCTCATCCAGTGCCAAGGGCAGTTGATCTGACTGGATCTCCTAAGTTCTTTTTTATTATTATTATTATTATAATAGCATAACTGCCTAACGCTGATTTAAATAAAGAAACTTGATTTATAAACTGACTGGCTCTTATTTATATTGATTTTTAAATTAATGTGTGTGTGTATATATATATATATATATATATATTTAAATATATGCTTCAACTTGACCTAGTAGATAGTTTTGTATGCTTATTAAGGTTATATTATTTTGTTTATATTTGTAAAAATTAATGAAATGGAAATATCTGCTTCAGGTTTCTTGGGAAAGTATCTAATATGTATTTATAAATTATTAAAAAAACAAGACCACGTTTGACCAGTTGGTGGCATCCAAATAACATTCTCACCCAGAAACCAAACTGACTTCCATTCACAACTATATATTTACTCCAGTGCATTAAATAAAAAAAAACTCAACTCCATTTACCCTGTATTCAGCAATAGTTTGTTGTAGCTGTGTTTATTGGTCAAGAACACAAGAAAAATAGCAGTCTGCTTATGTATCTACTAACAATGATCTTGTGATTAATCATTAAGGGAAATCTCTTATTTAAAGTGATCAGTGAGGAATTTGGACAGATGCGAAAATGTCTTTTCTGGCCTGATCAAAGCTACCCTTATCCTCAGCTTTTTCTCACTGTCAGGAGAGAGACAGATAAAGAACTTGTGTTGTCCACCTTTGCTCCTGATTACACGTCTTGCAGGAAATGGCCCACTAAAGTACCACTTCATAAACCGTTTCGCTGTTGTGTAATAGATGTGATTACTACAGTGGTGTTACCAACACACCCATAATTCATCAAAACGTTATTTTATAGTGTGACAGTAAACTACATTATTTTCATAAATAATTAAAAATATACAATAGTTACTTTCTTTTAAAGAGGATTTCCAAATATGTGTTTCTATATGTTTAATGTTGAGATACAAAATTGTGGTGATATAAACCAGGAAGAGTCCGTGCACCTAGACCTGTCTTCTGATCTATTATATGGGATTAAGGAAATGTGAAATATAACAAATATGAAAAAATATATTTTCTTTAATATGACATTTGGGATCTATTGTGTCCCACACGTAAAATAAAAGCAAAAGTTACTTAATCATAAGCAAATTATATTTAACAAAAACAAGTGTGCATAACTGATATATTAATAAAGTAAATAAAATGAAATGCTTTATTGAAACAAGTAAAATGATTACTTTCATGTTTTTAAATGCTAAAAAATAAGAGCCAAATGTCACCTCAGTATGGGAATCACACACAAAATGGTAATAACCATGTAATAGAGATGCTAAATTGAAATACAGCCATGTGCAAACGTTTAAAATGTAAAGGTTTACCCCTGGTAAACTTTCTTCTACAGTAAACAAAGCGTATTTTTCATTAAATATATGTTTGTCATAATTTGTAGCATAATTTAATTTACAATGTAAAGCATACCGTTTTTATGTCCCTCTCTGGTCATTACTTAATTACTTCGAACTGTGTGCAGTACTGTTAATATGCAATTTGTCCTAACCCCTATGTTCACATATACCTCTTCATCTCACCAGCATCTTGATATACCTGTCAAATAAGTTTATTGGATTGGTTTCTTAGATTTGTGATGTCAGAAACTGTGGCTGTCTGAAACCACCCATTAGAGTCTGTGTTTGGAAACACTGCTGTTTCAGTGGGGAAATGCTCTTGTAACATAAACACCACAGAAAAATTTAACATTTGATTTTGACTGGAAAGTGTTTTAAAAATGTTTTTTTCCTGTATGTTAAATTTAGCAAGTAGACAGAAATTATGCATTGAAACGAGCAGCATGTTTCCTGTGATTTTTCACTCAGAAAAATAACAAAACAAGTTGATTTGACCAGAGAAGTTCAGACTTGTGTCTGTAACTGTATAATTTGTGGGCTAGTTGTGTAGTTAACGAAGCTGACGTCATCGTTTCCGCCCTGCCCCCCCACCCCCGTGTGTGTGTGCGTGTGTGTGTGTGTGTGTGTGTGTGTGTGCTGCTGCTGCTGCAGAATCCAACATGGAGTAAAGAGAGATGGGGCTCGGACGGGGCCCTCAGCAACATCAGCGCTTAGAGAAACACGCCTCACACACCACAACAAACCCGCGCTAGAGACGGAAAATCACAGGCAACTTTCCACACGGACGCTCGCGCCCACGCACACTACTCCGGGAGAATCGGCGAGTCTTGGTTAAAACTCGTTTTTTCGGGAAGGTTTTTCACCAGCAAACCGCTTCTGAGCTCTAGAGGGAAAGAAGAAAAGGAACGAAAAGACCGACAAGTCGGAGGGAAGAGGAGGAGGACGAGCCAAACGACGGAGAAGAGGAGAAGGCAGAGGGAGAAGGGCCGAGAGACGAGATGTGAAGAAGGGATTATTTTCGGCGAGAAAAATGACGAACGCAAAGAGAGCACCCGCGGTGGGATATTTTTCGAGGTGAAACGAGAAGATGATTGAAGAAACACGCCCAAACGAGTAAGCAGAGCTTCTCGGGATAATCTTTCTCTCTGTCTGTCTTTGTGCGAATTTTCTTCGCTCTTCGTGTGAACGTGACCACTTCATGTGCAGGAGAGAGAGAGAGAGAGAGAGAGAGAGAGAGAGAGTTGGGGGGGGGGGTACACTGGTGTTTTTGGAAGTCCTGGGTTTTAAGTGTTGACAGAGGGAGATGAAATAACCCAGATGACTCAGAATCTACTCCTCGTTCTTATTTAGATAAGAAAGTGAACATTTCACACAGAGAGACAGAGGGAGGGAGCGAGAGGGACAGAGAGGATCACTGTTGAAAACCTTCTTATGGAAATGTTAAAGAGTGTTCCGCGGCTCCTAAGGCCACTCCGAAGAGCTGAGGCACCTTTCTCTAAAGGCCTCCCACTTTCTTTGTAGATAACTGAGCCTGTTCAGCAGAGCTGAATGATCTTAGTTCATCCGCCATTTGTTTCCCCTCTCTGAATCGCACTCATTTGCATACAGAGCTTCATTCATAAAAACAAAACAGCGCGGCCCTGTGTAGACTCCGCGCCGCACTGCAGAGTGAGTCGAGTGTGAGAATGTGGAGTGTGTGTGAGAGAGAGGGGGAGTGAGAGACTTGGTCTCGACTGTGAGCTTTTTGTCAGAGGTTACTAAGCAGGCTGTTTTTGGCCTGTTTTGAGGAGGAGGCTAAATGCGCGGAGGGCCAGGAATTTACTCTTTAAATCCACTTCACTTTTATTTCACAGGATACAGCGACAGCCGGAGGACTCCCTCCTCCACTGTAAACACCCAGGGGCTAATAATCTGTCATGAAGCTCAAACGGCCTTCTCGTTCGCCAGCGTCTTCTTCGAAATTTCCTGTTCATCTTAAATTGTGCAGCGGTGAACGGGCACCAGAATGTAACTTCTGCACAGTTTGAAGTTGGACCGCGTGATAATGTCGCTCAGTTGTGTACCGCTCGTACGGCTAGCTATAGTTTTATATAGCTGCTGCATGTCTCGCTCTTTCAGACCCTTCAGAACTCACACACAGCTGTAATGGCGACTCATGAGGAGACCGCGGTCTCGGTGTTTTTTACAATTAAATGAAGAGTGGTCAGTTAATGGCCGTGAAGACGGCCAGTGTGACTGAGTGGAGCTCGAGCGCGCGCCACAGTGTCGCGTGACGCTGCCGTTCCATTCATAAAAGCGGGAACGCGCGGGCCGTTCCATTCAGCACGGCGCTCGCCCTCCGCTGAAACCATGGCGACGAGGAGCAGGTCGAAATCGACCTTTTTTCACCCCCTTCATTAAAAACAAAACAAAAGGCGACTTTAGCTTTAAAAATAACACAGTGTCTGCCTTAGCCCGTTTAACACAATAAATTCGATAATAAATACCACATTTCGACGGTGTATGTTTAGAACTGTAGCGGACCATAGGTTCCTGATGTTTGTGAGCCGCCATATCTGTCGGTGTTAAACGTCTCGGTTGTGGACAGCGCTGTCCACAGCTGTCTTAATAAACAAGCGCTCCTACCATTCGGTTTAACTATTTAATGTCTGATTTCACAATCCTAAGAAGAATTCCATATATTTTAAAAGCTAACTTTACTAAACGTGGTGTAAATATGTTATAGGCTTGAGTCGTAAAATTAGCTAATACACAAAATATAGTTCAATTGCATCCATGCTAATAATAATAAACATGAGAGACAAAGAAGTCCTAAATATTTATTGATATTTGTTAAATTAATACTTTACGTTAATTCTATAGTTTGGCTAAAGGGTTTCAAAAAGATGTAATCAATAAAGACTTCAATATCATTTGTAATTTTAAAATTGTAATAAAAATAGGACCTATTTTACATCATATGATATGTAGGAAATTTGGATAACAAATATGTGGCTTTCTGATAGTTCATAGATGTGAATCTGATATATAAAAATGTCATTTGTGTGGCATATATGGCACCCCAATCTGTGGAGTCATATGTATAAAAAAAGGTCACTTGGCTGTATACAAGTCTGCATGGAAGATTCCACATACAAAAGCCAGCTATGTCAATTGTATTGATCATTGCAGGGTTTACTGACTCACATATGTAAGAGAGCCTGTAATGGTACAGGAGACAACAACAAAAAATGACATTCATAAAAGGTCACTGCAGTCATTCCCAATCAGACACAGGAAGAATCAATTTCAGATCCTCAATTTCACTCAAGAGGGGCAGTCTCAACTTTGACTGTATGAAAACAGTCAGTGTCTCTCTGTGTCTGTACATATAATTTGAATGTCCATGTAGAACAGTGAAATTGTTGTAGATGCATTTTACAGCTATACAAGCTTTGTACAAGTAACATTGAAAAATACATTTACATCTTTGTTATAGTCTTTATTCATCAGCTGTCATTGTAAGCCAAATAGTAGTGAGGTGCCCAAAAAAAAAATATCTGTTTGTTTATTCGATTTTAGAAAGGATTTTGATGTCTTAGGCTTGTTATTTTCTTCCCATTTATTTACTAAGCATGTGAGTGTTTTAGGTATCTAACATGAGTCTTGTATACTGTCTCACAATAATTAAAAGTATTAGATAGTCAGCTGTGGAATTATAAACTCTGCACATTTTTTATCATTATGTCTTTCTCCCAGTGTCTAAGACCTGTAATGGCGACCATTTATTTTTCTGTAAGAGGATATACAGCTTTATGTAGGCCTGTAGCTTTATTGGCTCCCAGTTTAACAGTAATAGCTTTACCCAAATCAGCTTATGTTCTAAATGAGAACATAATGTGTTTTTTGTTAACTATTAAAGATGGCATTGCTCAGAGTAAGTTATTTTGCTTGCTATGCTCATTGTATGATGAAAAACGTTTTGAACAACGACACTAACTGTGAGGTGTAATGACAGATAGATATTCTTTGCTGTGGTTCAGTACAGACATTAGCCTGTCCCTCATTTTTTTTTTCATTTCATTGATAGTGACAAGCTAATGCAGAGAAAGGAAGGTCATATTTAGAAACCTCTGGAAAATTTCAGAATTCTTACTCTGTTTAGGGTCAAATGCAGTTAAAACTAATAAATATTAATTTAATGAAAATGAAATAGTGTTTTAAAATTAATCATAGAAATATGTAAGTATTACACAGAATTGATTTATGATAGTCTCTGTCAAACAGCTCCAGTGTCCTTCCAGCGTTGTGACTATCTGTGAGGAGTTTGGTGTGTTCTCCTCATGTCTGCTTGGTTTTTCTCCAGGTGCTCCCCTGGCTTTTCTCCCACGGTCCAACAATACACGGTGGTGGGTGTATTGGCCACTTTAAAGTGTGCATAGGTGTGAATGTGTGTCACCCTGTGAAGGACAGGTGCCCCCTCCAGGGTGTGTTCCAGTTTTGTGCCCAGTGATTCTGTGTAGGCTCTGGACCCACTGTGACTCTGAAATGAATAAGCACTTACAGACAATGAATGACCTAAGATCATTTTATCAGTTGTTCAGACAATTGTGAACAGGCATTATTTTATAAAGTTGCATTTCTTTTCAGACATGCTATGAATAACTCTGTTTTGTTTTGCACTCTGCCAAACTTTAGGTTATAGAGCTAATATTTGGATTATTGGTTAACTGACTTTTGATTGTACTGTATTTCTGTAAAAAAAAAAAAAAATCATTTGTTTACTGCTGAAGACAGCTTACATTGGATTCCTGCTAATTCACCCCTGTGCCAACACTGCAAAGTGTATGTGTTTTGGATCTTGACTTCCGTAGGCTGTGCACAGTGTGCTTTACCTACAGAGATTAGGATAATTTTTCCACCCACGTGGAAATGCAGAGAATGAATCACATTGTAAGACATGTTAGGGCATTTGTGATCTGACAGATGTCCATTTTTGAGCTTAATGGCCACTCTTCCTCATTAGTGGGCTGTCATGATCTTGCTTTCTTTATGTGTGTACATATCATCTGCATTCACTACAGCCCAGTGGAAATGACCAAATGCTTTTCCCCAACCAGCCAGACTGTTAATTTTTAATTTGATTGTTTCCTAGAACTTTATTGGTCAAGCCAAGTAGTAAAATGGGATGGTTTATTTGTGTAGGCCATTCTCCTGCTGTAAAACTGGCCTGTCCAAACAGGGCTCTCAGTCTTGTGGAGAATGACTGCCTTGTCACCCCCCTCCCTTGCCACTGTCCCTGCTGGGAGGGAGCACTGATAGTCCTTCAGTCATGTCTCAGACAGGAAACCATTATCTGCGCTTTATTGAACCTGTTGTTCCTTTTTCATTCACAAATGCCCTTCTTTTAAAGGGTTGCTGGAGCAAACGAGGCCCTTTTAATTTCAATGCTCTCATATGGTAATGTGTATGTGGCCTCTGGAAGCCAAGTCAGCTGTGCAGAGCCTCCTGCTCTGTCCACTTCTATAACTGGCCATTCAAAAATAAGTTGAGGGACAGCAAGGGCAGTTTTGTTAACACCTTCCAAAGACAATGGACAGGGATAGTATTTAAGCCACGAGAAATGCTGTAGTTTGTGTTGGCCAGCTAACACTGGCTGCGATGAATCTGTAATCTCTAAATAATAATGTTAAGTTTAAATATTAAATGCCTTAAAATGAGCAGTATTCAATAGCTGCTCTGATACCAATTTAATATTTTCTGTGTAGTAAAGGGAAAAACAGATTAGTTGTTTTCTTCGAGTGAGGAAATGTGATTGCTTTGTAGAAAGGAGAACTAGTACAATGTCACTCCATATGCCGAGTGTTGCATGTTACATTTTGTCGACACCCTTGCAATGACATAGTATTTTTTCTTTATAAGTGAAAAACCTTTGTTTTTTTAATATATTAATTAACACTGACTCAAACACACTAACATGGTTAAATGAAGTGTAATCAGTGTTTTACCAATGTGCTAAACTACAAGAAACCCACATACCAACATTTCTATGAATGACATGCCATTGTCAGTAAAGATTTTGGTTTATTGCTGATTTTGGGTTAAAGATGCTCAGAGTCTGATCTGTTCCCTGAAATATTCTGCACTCACATATTTATTTTGGAAACTACAATAAGGCTCTAAAAGTTATTATCCATCTGTAATGTGACGCAAAATGGAACATAACCCTTTAGAATGGAAGACAGTATCACTGGTGTAACATAGTTCTGAAACCAGGAAATAATGGCAGATAGACAGAGCTCTAAAGAAATACTGTAGATTGTTTTGTGTATGTGTGTGCGCTGCTGGATCAGCATTGTGAGTGGGCCAGGCGGGGTTAGCACAGCCTTATCTAAGGAAGTAACAGTCTGCCCTTATCGGGTTTGGTACAACTGTTCAACCCACCTGCCAAGAAGGGCGGAAGCCACTACGCCCGAAACATTTTTCCCCTTTGGCTGTGGTTTTAGTGTTTCTTTTCATGTGTGCGTACAGTGTGGTGATGATGGAGAGCGTTGAGTCAAATCAGCATCTGTCTGTGTCTAAAAGCAAAAAGTTCATAAGCCTAATTTAATGTTACACTGCAAGAATGGCACAACCAAGACAAGTCATACCATTAGGATGATGTAAATAAGATTTTTGGTTTGTGTCTGTTAATTTAGTAAAAGTATTTTTATGATTGTCACCTTTCTGTTTTGTGTCTTGAGAAATTAATGTCAGTGTATCAGAAGGCCATTCCAAACTATGGTTTTACAATTGTATAAAGGGTTAACAAAGTTATGATGACTAACCCTAACACTCAACAGACTTGTGAACTGTGGTCACTAACCCTGCTGATGCAGTGGGTTCAAACACAGTATAAAATTTACAGTCGCAGCAATGTATCAGCAGAATTACAGGCAAAAATTACACATACGCCTAGATTTTAGCCAGCTTTTCACAACTCCATACATTTCATTCCACTATGTATTTTGTTTTGGTTACATTAGGGTAGGCATCATCTTTACAATAAATCATTTCAAAGTAACAGTTAAGAGACTAATCTGTTTTATTATAGGTTTTATTAACTAGATCCGATTTTCAATGGTTCAGTTTACATATACAGTACTTTTGTATTTGGTTGTTAGGCCTATTACTTGCTTCACTTTAATTGAAATCTCCAGATGGCCTTGCACACGCACATACAGTACATTTCTGTAATTTTAGCTCAGTCCTTCTGACAGAGCTGTTGTAAGTCAGTGAAGTTTTTGCCTCCTTTTCTCAAAAATGATGTTTGAGTTCAGCAAGAAATTTTCTATTTGATTTAAGGTAGGAACACGTGACAGCCACTCCAGTTTCATTGGATCCTTTAAAACCAAAATCCATTAAGCGCTGGGAAATTGCACCTTCTTCGTGTTTGTGCTGTCCTCAGTTTTATTACGTTTGCATGCAGTTCTTTGTACAGTGGCTTGTTTTAGGTAACTTTAGTTGTTTAGAAATTGTTCTTAAGGAAGAATTGGGTTTGTGTTGGTCCACTTTTTTTTCTGAGGTCTTAGCTGAGTTGGTTAATTTTTCCATCGTATCAGTAACAGCAACCGCCACAAAAAAGGACTGGCTGTAAAGGCAGGCCCTTAAATAGGGGCAAAGGTGTATTAATTAACTCCTAAACAGAGGTACAAAAGTCATTAAATACACGTCTGAAATCTCATTGTGTTTGAAGAGACTTGGTCGACTTGGTGTATGTAAACATTGGACCAACTGAAAAGCTGATACAGTAAATTGCATATGAAATAAATCTCTGACCAGTAGATATAAAATGGCCTCCGATGTGTAGTAGAAATGGATGTGTAGTTTAAGAAAGTGCCTTTCTTAAATATGAAATTATTTTAAATGATTAATTAATAAAAAGCTGTTGTATATTATCATATTGAAAAGGAGCTTTAATAATTTAATAATTGAACATATTGCTTTCCTGAAGAATTGTTTTGTGTCTGCATTCCTCTAAAATGGAAACTTGTGCATTATTTTAGTGACATTGTTAAGTAACTTAGTGCCAATAACAACTGCAGTAATATCACTGAATATCAATAGTTTTCCTTTTTTGTATTTTATGTTATACTTGTCTTTATTTTTACACATGTCTTGATAAAAAAAGCAACAGAGTTTAAACAATAAATAAACTGAACTGCCTTCAAAATCTTACCTTGTGGACCATGCTACAAATTTCGGTTTCAAACATCAACATAATTCAAGGCATGGTTTACAAACTGTGTGAAATGAGTGGTTAGTCTGAAACCTGCACTAATCTATGACATATTTGAGGCCCCTACATTATGAATGCCTTAACACAGTGACGTCAAACACCCTGAAACCATTCTGAAAATGGATGTTGAAGAACGATGTATATGTGCACGGGGCTCTTGTGTTGTAGTTTTGCAATCCATTGTAGCCTATGTTGATTGCAGCAGCCAGTGCTTGCACCCTGAATAAAATGCAAGACTGAATCAGCCCCTCTGTGTAAGACCGGGCCTGTGTTTTGTGACCACAAATTATATGAGAGACTCTAAGCTGTTTCCTCTCTCTCTGTCTACAGTTTGCTAGTCACTTTTTGAAGAGTGTTAAGTTGCCAGTTAAGGTCTTGTGTAGTCTAATATAATTGCACTGGTTATAGGTGGTTCACTGATGACTTGTAATTACAAGCACTTGTAATGTGTTAAGGACAAAGTGTGTTTCAGGGTTTTTTGTCGATACTTGAAAATCTGAAAAATTATGATTCAGTTAGTTAAATTATGTGTCTTAACTTTATTCAAGATATATCCAGCAAGTGATGATCTGATAGGCAATTCAATGTGAAAAGGTATGAGTTAGTGAAGGTAGACTAAGAAGTTGAGAAAGCTGACAGGGTGTATGACATATGAGCATATTGGCATATCTCGATATGATAGGGATGTTCCATCATGGGAATTTTAGCTAAATATTTATATCTCATATTTTTCTGTTTCCAGTCACCAGTACTGATACATGAAAATATAGATTGGGTCTATGGGTCTGGATTAGCACTGTGAAGAAAAACTGCCTGTTGGCCCTTACTCAAAAGTCACAGTAAGGGGTGACTGAAACACTTGGATATTAAAGTTATTTCATGCAACCTAAAAGAAGACACTAGTTTTTTTTTTTCAAAATTAAACTTAATTGAACATTTATATATGTTGAATGAACTATTATAGAATAATACCACATATTTTTACCAAAAACTGATTGTTTAGTAAATGCTTTTGAGCTGCACACTTTGACCAAGCTGAGTTCTGTCATACTTCTTTCATATTTCTTTATAGTAAGGTGTATAAATTTCAGTCATCCCCATACCAGACATCAGAAAATACAACACAGGGTCACGGATCCTGAAAAAACATAGACGTGAAATCATGTCATCTCTTATACATCTGGTGAAATGGGCCCTTTAAACGGCACTAAAAATGTGCAGTTCTGTTCTTTATTAATTTGTGGACAAATTTAAGACAATGTGCTAAACGTCCAATCTTTATTGAATTGCATTTTGATTAAAATTCACATTTATTGTTCTTTTTGGGCCTGTCAAAATTTCAGCATATTTTTAATATTGTTATTATTTAAATATTATTTTACAATTGTCAGATCATTGTTTGTGGGATGGAAAAAGGACTGTTTACTGTGGTTGTTTTACATATGATTATCAGACTAAGAGCACTCAGCCCAAGAATAAATGTGATAAAATGGATCAAATGTGTACAGAAATGTAGACACAGTTTTTTACAGTACCCAGTGGTCACCTATATGCTTGGTGATGCCTGACCTATTTTAAGCAATTGTCTGCTAATTGTATACCAGTCTGAATGAAGTATCATTTGGCATTTGTAATATTTATGTTTAAAAATGTTTTTGAATGAAAAAGACATGCATTGGATTTATAAAGTGGACATGGTATACATTTTCTCTGTTGAAATCTTAAGTGTACTAGTCATTTAAACTTTAATTATACACACTACTTCATTAAAATAAATAATTGGAATTTGGCCCTGCACTTTTTCACACGAATAGAAAATAATTCAAGACTGCAATAACCAAATTTGTTTGTATAGAAATCTTGCTGGGCACTTAAATAGATAAAATCTAGTTTTAGCTTTCACTTTGAATGGACTGAGAACACGTTTCAGCAAAGTCATCCTGTGTGCAGATCCAGTGATTACAAGAACATTTTACTGGTTGTGTAACATAGCATAGAAACAATGGTCATGTGCTGAGTAGCTGTTCACTGGCATACAGCAAACGCTACAGCACGTTAGTGGCAGTAGCCTTCTAATGAGTCACCAGCTAAATGATTATTCATCTGAGGAATATGATCTTTGCACAGAAGTTCACCATCAACACTCACAGGTGTGAAAGGGGACACAGCAGAACAGGGTTGTGTCTCAATCCTCAAACTCTACATGTTTGCACTAAAGTGAGACAGAGTGAGAAGAAATGATTATCTTCTTGCTTAACCCATGTGATCACTGTCATGTTTTCCCATGCCTACTAAATATATGTGCTTCACTTTTGGTTAAATAGTGAAACCCACTAATAACTCTATTTAAATTTAAAACCTCTTGAAGCAGATGAGTGGTGATGTGTTATTTTGGCTGAAGGAGTGAATGATACACTTTGTAAATGTAAGTGTTTACATTCTGCAGAAAACTTTGTTTTGTTGCATCAAATGGGCCCTTTCATTTTAACCAGCACTTATTTATTTATGCACCCTTTTTCTGTAATCAACATGCTTGTTCGTCCATGGCCGTGTTCAAAGCTAGTCTTAAAGCTCATCTTTTCCAGCTGGCTTATGGCTGAGCCTGAACTGTGTTTCTATTTCTTTTTTATTTCTATTTCTGTGCATTTTATTGTTATTGACTGCTATTTTTATTTTTACTTTTTCCCATTTTACTTTTACTGCACAGTGTCCTTGGGTGTCTTGAAAGGCGTTATTATTATATTATAGATCAATAATTTGTGATTAATTGCTTATAGTTAACAACGTAGTGGCCCTATTTTTTCACTACTTATAGGTAGTCATGACCTTGGCTATCAAGAAAATCTCCTTTGTCCAGGCTGTCTCAAACCCTGTTTTTTTTTTTTTTTTTCGGATGTTTTGTTGTATATGTCTCCTGATTTTATGCTTGAGCACACAGATAAAGGCACATAAAAGGCTTTGCAGGTATCACATTTACAGTCTCCTGGGTCACGTGTGTGTGTGGAAGCTAAGAGCTCATGGACTGTGCAGGAATTCCAGTGTGGGTGTAGTACAGTACTGAGAGATATAGCTGCAATTCTTGTACTTCATATGGAGACAGAGTAAGACAGTCGTTATGTGTATCTTGAATACTACACACATTTACTTTAGCAGTGCTATTCTATAAGCTCTCCTTTTCTAAGCAGATGTTAGGAATATTCAAGATGTAGGTGTTTGTATAGGCTCCAGAAACCTTTTTTGGCGTGCATATAGAGTGTGTAGGTGGATTGTTTGATGTGGAGGTGCACAGTAACTACACTGTTTCATGCTAGGTTGATCTCCCTAGCTTTGCTCACATATCCACACATGCACCACCCTCCCACAGCATGTGTGGGTGTCGTTGGCTGTAGCTCTAGCTTAAGGTGTAGGTGTGTTGGAGCCAGTCTGTTTGGAGACCACATTCTCTTCCTCTGCACAAGAGACTGAGAGTGGAAGAAAGCGTGTGAGATAGAGAGAGAGAGAGAGAGAAAGGGAGAGCACAAGAGAGGAAAAGAGGGATAGAAAGCAAGAGAGGATTGGGCTGTAGGCCGGCGGCTGAAGGCAGAATGGCTGCCTGCCGATGACTCATCCTCCACCGCTCCATGTGTTTGTCAAGGAGACTGAATCATCCGTCGTTTGTAGGGATAGCTGAAGCTTCGCTGCGCACTCCATGCAGAGCCAGTGCCCATGGCCGAGCCCAGTCTCCGTCCTTCGCGCACTGGGGACAAACCAGCACCGCTGATACCCTGAGCAACGCCACTGGATGCACAGAGATGTGTGAGAGTAGCCGGTAAGCCCAAGATGTGGCTGGTTTATCCAGATTGTTCTGTGATCGAGTAGAAGTGGTTGGCATTTCATCTTCCTCCTCCTCCTCCTCAACTGCCTCTGTCTTTCTCCATTTCTGCCTCCTCCCCATTCTGCAGCATTTGCGGCTGCCAGTTGTGTTTTTTGAGGACAGGGAAGACTGTCTTAGTGGATGCTGTTTCAAATCACAAGGTTTTCGTGTGTGGGTATGCGGGGGCGTATGCACGTGTGGGTGATGGAGGATTGTGTCATGGTTTGTGACAGGCCAAAAAAGGCAGCACTGTAGGCACCGAAGACAGCCTAGTGCCAACAAGGACATAGGACACCAGGATTAGATGAAGCATGTGAGGTTATCTGCATTGAATATCAGTCCATGTACTTGTTTAATGGATCATGCATATTCCAACCTATAGTCTTCAGGCTGGGGATAAACCCCAATATTGGGGCATCCAGTTTCAATCTAGTGTACAGGTGCCCTGCACAATGTGCTGTTTTCTCTTCTGAAACACCTTGTTCAACTCCTCTATTAGCTGTTGTGTTCACTAAATGAGCAGGGAGATTCTTGTACCATAGTGGACTAAGGCCTTCTAAGAGCAGTGCTAGACATTCTTGTCCTGCAAGTATCAAAGCCAAAGGATCTCAACCATTAAATTGTCATGCATTTACTAACAATCTAACTTCTCCCCAGTCATAGAGAAAGTAAATGGAACTGTGGGGTCTATCAGACCTCAGTGCAAGCCTTACCTATCAGCACCCTGCTTTCATGGCCTCCCCACAAAGGACTGACCACACACAGTCCACTACACAGGTGGTCAGTGCAAGAAATAGAAAAAACATTTGCTGAATTCCTATGTAACCAACTACCACCTTCTGCCTAATCCACAAATGCAGCACACTCTTACTGTCTCTTACTGAGGCCAGCAGGACCAGAAGCACGCTAGGCTTTGGGGTTTCAGGTGTATGAACAAGGCATTCTGTGTGCTTTTCATTAAGTATGTAGGACAAAATCATATTAGCAACATTTTTTTAAATATGCTTAAAAATGGTCTGCATTATACAGATGTTATGATCGATCTGACTGTTTCACATACCTTTAATGATGTATTTGTTGTATGCTCTAAGAGCAGAACTTTTAAACAGCTCTGTGTTAAAAATTCTGTATTCTGTATTCTGTATATGTCTGTATTATATTTATTTTACCGTAGCTAAAGCGCTAAAATTAAATGATATATGCCGCCATAATGCTGTCAGGAATATTAAGATCCAATTTCCCAATGTTATCAATGTATTGATTGTGCATTGACACATCCTATGTGCTGAAAAATTACACTAGATATTGGTGTGGGCCTAAAAGTCTTTTTGTTCATGTTAGAGTAGGGATGTACAGATCAACATTTGAATATCAAAATGACATTATGTACAGTAAGTATGTCCCTTGTCACATTCTGAAAAGTAAGCAGTTCTTTGAACTCTTAATCAGATTTAAACAGGCACACCAAGATTCTGTGATTCTTGCTTGTGGTAATTTCTTAATTTTGGAAACAGAAACTGTAGACATAGTTTTAAAACAGTCTGATTTCCTCCAAGTATTCCTCCAGCTCTACAGTCATAATCTGTCATAATAAATAATAGGAAAGGTCTAGGAAATGGTTTGTATTTCTGATTCAGCTCATTGAGTTTTGACAAAAGATGATTGGATTTGTCCCTCCATGCCAACATGATGTGCTTCATTGTGGAAATCACCAAGACTTGGGGAGGAGGTGGCGACATATTATTTGGGACTGTGAGAACGGGCACAATTGTGCCTTGTATAGCTGCTATTGTCACTATTGTTACAGGGGTGTCCCCTGATCATAATCAAATAGACTAAACTATGAAGAGAAAATTCTGACCATTTCCATCCTGTGATCTGCTGAGTTCACTCCACTTCTCTCTTCTCCAATCCCCTGCTGGGTTGCACGTACACGGGGGATCCTGTAATACTCACTGTTGTTTTTCACTTCAGTTAAATGGCCCTTGTAGTATACCTGGTCGCTGAGGGTAAATCCAGCCAAAGAGCAAGTATATACACACGGGCAATCAGAAGGAACAAACATGTTGTCCCGCTGGACCTATTCCTGTGACTACTCTGAAAAGTCTTATACTTACTGTCAGTGGTCAGTGGTTAACAGTAACTTTTTATGTGAAGTGAACAGCTGGACTTGGTGATTTCCCATTAAAGGTATACTTGGCAAAATAGTGAAAGCCTTCCAGTAAATCTATGTGTAATGCCATACTGATCATATGGGAGTTTCTGTAACCTTTAGTTATTGTCTGTGTTTGTGTTTGCATGTGTGAGTGTGTGTGTAAGTGCATATATCTTTAATAGCAGTACTTCTCTAATGACTGATATAGCAACACATAGACATTACAAGAATGTTCTTTAAGGACACTTTTCAAGAGTGTATTATGGGTCTTCTGAATATTTAAATTTCAGTAAATTCAACACCTTACATTTGGCTAGGGATGCAGAGATACAAGAATTGTAGGACAATTCAACCTAAGATATAAGTTATATATGTATATATACAGTATTTTATAGCATACACAAGTCAGCCACATCATTAAGATGTCTGCTAGTTTATACACTCCATTTTATCAGTTCCACTGACCATACAGGTGTACTTTGTGGTTACACCCACAAAGTTACACCCACCCTGTATATGCATTGATATGGAGAGTGAGTGCAGAAACAAGGAGGTCATCTTAATAATATGACTGACTGATGCATATAGGATATTTTTCTCCTAAAGGGACAACAGAGTCATTTGGCTAGATTCAAGATTTTCATAGATCATAGTCATGGGTCCTCTTTATTTTTTGTATTCTTCAAAACTCTTAGCTGAATCAGTGTCACAAACTCCCCCACTGCCTTTCCAATATAGATTCAGAAAGCACCTGCTTGTAGAGCTTCACCTCTGGTGTAAGTCATTAGAATTCCCCATGAGGTTATCTGGGTAATTTCTGACCTTGTCATTGCTACTTTTTGAAGAAGGAATATTCTTTCCCTCTTGCCATCTTTGGAACTCTCAGAGAATTTCATTGTTAAAGTGTTTAGAATGCAGAACCCTTATACATATATAAAAAATATTTAAAATTCATCATTGATAAACTCATCATTAGACAAAACCCTACTGTCCTGTTATGAGGCAACGTTGCAATATATTTAAGTAATATATAAGCTGTTGATATACTGTATGCATATATGGGAAATGTACATCTAATATTTATACACTAAAGCTTGTCATTTGTTCTAGTGTGATGGGAAATACTACTTACCCACATATGGTAGACCACGGGTTTGATTAATACTCAGGAGAAAAGTTCTGTGATATGTGTCCTAATGTTAGCTAATAGCCCTGATATCAGGAGACACTGATTTAGGGTGTAGTGTCAAAAAACCTCAAATGAACTTCAATGAGATTTGGCCAGTCTTATGCCCAGTGCACTGGACTATGATTAAATGTTACTGTTAATTAGGGGTGGGCAATAATGCCCTAAAATTATATCACGATATTTCAGGTTAATTTGGAGATAACGATATTCTTGACGATATGAAAAAACACTGAAAAATTTATTTATTTATTTATAATATATTTTATTAATTTCCAGAACACACTTTATTATATATACACAAAGTATTATATATAACATTATGTTATATATATGCATGGTGGCGCAGCAGGTAGTGTCGCAGTCACACAGCTCCAGGGACCTGGAGGTTGTGGGTTCGATTCCCGCTCCGGGTGACTGTCTGTGAGGAGTTGGTGTCTGCGTGGGTTTCCTCCGGGTGCTCCAGTTTCCTCCCACAGTCCAAAAACACACGTTGGTAGGTGGATTGGCGACTCAAAAGTGTCCGTAGGTTTGAGTGTGTGTGTGTGTGTGTGTGTTGCCCTGTGAAGGACTGGCACCCCCTCCAGGGTGTATTCCCGCCTTGCGCCCAATGATTCTCTGGACCCACCGCGACCCTGAATTGGATAAGCAGTTACAGATAATGAATGAATGAATGAATATATAACATTATATTTTCATACAAATCAAACTATTTCAAACAATCAGAATGAAAAACAAATAAATGTGTAAGTGTTTGCTTATTTTGTAAACAACCGTAATTCACCAAGGTTCTGACATTGTTAAAAATATATATCGAATATTGATATTTTATTTCCAAGCCACCTTCACATGGCTGGAGTCAATTTCCACCATACCTGACGCTGTGCCTAAATGACTCACATAATAAATGTATGCTCTATTACGTGTAACTGCATGATGTCATTACGTAAACAAGTCAGAATATCAACATTATCATGATATTGATTTTTTTTTTTGTTTTTGTGAAAACATTTTGTGATATTACTGCGCAAAATACGATATTGCAGAGCCCTGCTGTTAATGCTGCAGAAGTTTCATATTCTGTATTGGTGCATTTTTGTGTGTCACCTCACTTTGTGTCAATCTTAAGGAGAACATTGCTTTGCTTTTTAATATGAATAGGAGGGGGATAACTGAATGAAATTTGGAAATGCTACTGGGTGATCCGGATGTGCATGCTGTGAACTGAAGCCTCCAACACACAGTGCTTTAGCAAGTTGTTGTGATGGTGTTTGAGATGTTGCTTGGCTTTGATGGCTGAGGTGTGACGCTGGCTCTAGGCCTGCTTCTGTGCACACGGTTCTGAGCACAGATGGGAGAGAGGACGCAGTGAGACACCTTACAGCCTGGGATAGCAACAAGCAGGGAGAGTCATGGCTTCAGACGCCTTCGTACATTCTGTTATTTCAGCGTGTGTGTGTGTGTGTGAGAGAGAGAGAGAGAGAGAGAGAAAGAGTGTGTGTTAGTTCTACTTTTTGTCCATTGAAGACATGTAACATTATAACCCTTATTTTTCACCCCAAATGCCAGATGGTAGGTGTCCTATAATGCTACATGGGAGGTGCAATACAAATTAAGATCAATTACTAGCATCACTGTAAGGAGAGTAATAATTCTGTTCTAAGGTCAGAATAGTATTCGTTTTTAATGAAATTGCAGGACTTTTAGGGATTATACATTGGTATTAATACATGCATGACATGAACTGACCATGACTTACATTCTTCTTACGTTCTTTCATTTATTGTCTGTAACTGCTTCTCCAATTCAGGGTTGCGGTGGGTCCGGAGCCTATCCGGAATCATTGGGTGCAGGGCAGGGACACACCCTGGAGGGGACACTACCTGCTGCCTCACCGTGCCGCCCACCATGACTTACAGCTCTTACTGTAAAAAAAATATATATATATAACAAAAGCTGCAAGTTTTTTTTTTATATCCTGCTTTCTCCACAGTTTAGTCACTGGCAATTCCAACTCCCCTATTCTCATGAAATGCCCTGAAACTGGGAAGCTGAGGGCAGGAACATGCTTCCTCAGAGACTTTGAGGCGAATGCTAACTTCCCAGATCTGCTATATTATGTAACAGATGCTCATTCTGTCTAGGCAAACTGTTTATATATCTTTAGATTTTAGGATTGGAGTTGTTTTTGTATAGATTTATTGACTGAAGCCTTTAAGTGACTTTGCCCAACATCTAGGACATAACTAAACGTGAATTTTTGTAACAGATTTACAAATTAAGTTTCAGTGTTACTTATTATGTACACTGATTAAGGGATGTGTGGTCATATCAACATCAGCAGAAAAATGTTGTTTTTTTTTGCAGATGCATAGATTCAGCTAATTTTTCAAACCAACAATTAATTATGTGTGTATTGTACTCACAAGGTCTGACAATGTTTGTAACCTGGAAAGAAAATGTGTAAAATGTCAACTAGGGCTGGCCTTGAATATTTATATTTGGATATTAGTTTCTTGGGTAGGTATTCGTTTTTAATTTTGAGATTCAGGATTTTTTTTTTGATAAATGTGGCTATTGATAAAGGCAGTTCTCCACTCCACCCATATTCGGGCTCTACACCGGTAAAATAATAATAAAAAAAAACTCAGCAGTCCACCCTACAAGGGAGGTTTGATCCACAGCAGTGAAAAAAAAGATTTAGAGAATAAAGTCAGAATTCTGAGAACAATCTCAGAATAATTAGCTGCACGATTAATAGGGCAGACACAACCGCAGTGAATCCGGTGTGTTGCTGAAGTCATACTATGAAACATACTATGGTACAGTTTAGTCGTCATGTTGTGTGGATTTATTTAATAATTCTGTTAATTTCACTGCTACTTTTACAACTTTCTCTATAGTGCACAGACTGTGAGTCTGTCTGTCTACATATTATAGTAAATAATAACAGTGTTTCTCTAAATATTCTGACTTTATTCTCGGAATTATACTGACCTTTTTTTCTCAGAATTATTTAAAGATTATTCTCAGAACATTGACTTTACTTTCTGAATCTTATTTATATTTTTTTCAATGCCGTTGCCCTAAAACTCTGTCATACCACACTTTTTCAGTTCTGGTTAACTCATGTACTCTGTGCCTTTAGCTGCACTGTGTACTTGTGAGTTAGAGAGAGAGAGTTAGTGGGAGCTGCAGCAGGATTTTAAAGCAGGCGTCAGACACAGATTTTCTGAACGACAAACATGTGTCATGGTGTTTTGAAGCCTCTCTTTAAGAGGTACTGTGGACTCCTATTGGATTGGCAAGATAATGGAGCTGTTTTTGTCTAGAGGGGACATTTTCAAAAAAGAGAAAAGAAAAAGGGATCCATGTGGACGGGCCTAAATCACACCCACTTCAGCTTTGGAAGGGGTTGTTAATTAGCTCATCATGTGCATCAGGTGTGGTGGGAGCACATGTGAAGGGCAAAAATAGATTTAATTGTAATAGGTTCTGTTTCTGTAACAGAATGCAGGTTTATACCATTACAATATAAAAAGATGTGATTTTTAGTATCCTTTTGATTTTGCTTTTTAGTGGAACATGTAGGATACCTACAAACTCTGGGACATCATTTATTGTTTGAACAATATATCTGTTGGGTCCTAATAACAGACAGGAACTCAGCGCCATCGCCTCATCCTCAGTGTAAACTCTGTGCTAAAATTCAGCTCTCAGTGACCCTCGCCATACACCCTAAACAGTAGGTGATGGCCTCAAAATAGATAAAGGGAGTGAATTTCAACATCACAGATGGCTATAATGACTCACAACCACCCCCCAACACACACATACACATGTATGTGACATTTTCTCTCTCCTGCCTGCATTAGCGACGAGTGCTCACAGCTCAGTTCTGCGTCTATTTCAGTAAGGATTTATTTATTAGCGTTCATCTCAAACTGTCGTTTTCACACATTATTCATTGAAATGTTATTTACAAGTAAATACTAATAGTTTTTCTAACTTTGACTCACCAGAGATATGCACTCAGTACTAGAGAGTTACACAGATATGCATTGTTCTGCTGAGTGCTTCCTATGTGCCCTTCAGCAAGGTATTTAGATCTCAGCTGCTCCAAATGAGCTTCAGCATGTAAGGGCCATAGCCAGGATGTGGTCATTGGCTTTAACCATAGCCCTTAGAAAAATGATTATTTTAAATGTCATATTTAAGTATTGCTGACAAATAATGAGTAAAATCAACACTCTAATTCTAAACAGACACAAAGAAATAAAAAAGGCAGAATTTATCAAACATTCGTTTTTATGCTGGCTATTTTTGCTGGTATGTTTACAGTATATGCTATAGGCAGGTTTCATGATTTAGGCTACAAACTGTTTGTTCCATGAATGGTTTAAGCTATTTTAAAGTTTAGCTCATTGGCTTCAGGAAAATGTATATATTTAAATATATATGTAATTGGCGCAATAGAATGGAATTTATTTTCTGCTTTTGTTCTACATATTAAACAGGTGTAGGGAATGAAGTGGTGTAGAATTGTGAATAGAAGTTCTTGATTGTTGCAGTACATCTACATACTTGAGATGAACAGATTATTAATTGATCTGTAATGATCCAGAGAAACTGAAATAGAGGTGCTGTTATTTAAACACATTTGCTTAGAGCAAAGTAGGAGAGTGACGAAAAACAAATGTTTTGTAATCAACATTTCTCATTTTAATAAACATTCAAATTATATGTAAATGTTTAGATTTTGGCAGCACAGTGGTGCAGCAGGTAGTGTCGCAGTCACACAGCTCCAGGGACCTGGAGGGTGTGGGTTCGAGTCCCGCTCCTGGTGACTATCTGTGAGGAGTTTGGTGTGTTCTCCATGTGTCCACGTGGGTTTCCTACAGGTGCTCCGCTTTCTTCCCACAGTCCAAAAACACACGTTGGTAGGTGGATTGGTGACTCAAAAGTGTCCGTAGGTGCGAGTGTGTGAGTGGATGTGTGTGTGTCTGTGTTGCCCTGTGAAGGACTGGCGCCCCCTCCAGGGTGTAATCTCGCTATGAATGAATGAATGAATGATATTGAACTTCTTTATATTAGTTCATGACAAGTGCTAGGTTGCAGTACTGAAAATGCACAGCACTAGGCTAAAATTTTGTGTTTTTAAAATTCAGCTGGACTGAGGACTCCTCAAACTCTCCACAATGCCTCTGCACACAAGGCTGCAGGACCACGAAACCTACTTCAGTTCTGAATGCCTGCACTCCTCCATTCGATTATGAGGAACACCTTGTTTTAGTGGGCTTGATTTGATTTTAATTACAGATTGATATCCGATGACTCTGGCATGTGGAGGCTCCCTGGTTTCACTCTCTCTCAGCACCAGTACATTAGACTGGTCTTCTCCCTCTGGACTTCCCCAATCATTAATTCTAATCCCACAGCCTTTATTATACATACACACATATCCTCTGTCTGTCTGTTTCTCTCTCTCTCTCTCTCTCTCTCTTTCCACAGGTATAGCCACAGTGTGTCCAGAATGGTCCAGCATGGCATAGGCTTTGAGTATATTAATTACCAATGTCATGAAATTGCAGAGCAGTCTTAAAACATGCTGAAGGATCAGACATGGCCTACTGCCAAGATTACAAAACTTGGGCCTTTTTTCAGTGTGTCCTCTCATCTGATCCCTCTCTTTCAGAGGCCAGTCTCTACATGTTGTACTGTCACTTTTCAGTGTGCCAACACTTATATTGATATCAGTGAACCCAAAGATACCCTAACCTTAACTGTGTGCATACACATTTGTTTGAGAAAGAGAGAAAGGCCTTTAATGCCTTCCTCTTGTGCTTGAAGTGTATTGATTTACTGGCTTCACCTCCTTATCCCTCTCTCTCTCTCTCTCTCTCTCTCTCTCTCTCTCTCTCTCTTTCCTTGCCTTTGCTTTCTCACTCTCTCGTTCTCATTCTCTCCTCCCTAGTTAATTATTGAACACACACAGACTCAGGTTACCATATAAGGCTGACTCCTGGCTTGCTAAGCATTACAGAGGAAGAATGGAAGAGAAGACTTGCTGAGCTGTTTGCATTGCCAAGTCAAGTGAATGTGAAAGTAAACTGTGCCCAAGCTTTTGACTAGTTCCTGATACTTTAAGAGGAGCATTTTGTGCATTTGAATTTATTTATTTATTTATTATTATTATTATATTTTAACCTTGATCCTTCTATGTTTATGTCTTCTGGGCATGAGTAACATAGCCTACCAAAACGTTTACTGTAGGAGTCACACATTGACATTGCCTGTGTTATGCTTGAGTTGCTGATGCTTAATTGCCTCATTGGAATGTGTGACGTAATGTATACTCTGTTTTGTTTTGTGCAAAGTCCTGGATGAATGGAAAACATGTGGAGTTTGCCCTGATATAATGTTTAAGAAGACAAATGTCCCAAACAATTTTCCTTTTCTCTCTCTCCCCTTATTCTCTCTTGCAGTGACAGTTATATTGTGCGCGTCAAAGCGGTGGTTATGACCCGGGATGACTCGAGTGGGGGTTGGCTAGCACAGGAGGGCGGGGGGCTCAGCAGAGTGGGAGTTTGCAAGGTGACGCCTGTGGAGTTGAGTGGTCACAGCGACTTCCTCATCCATGGAGAACGCCTCAAAGACAAGCAGGTAATACTGACAGGCCACCTGGACACCTGGTCTTTGTCCACTTCACATGGTTCTGCACAAATGCAACACACCACATGATACTGTTAACTGCTATTTACCTTTTAACATTGTTCACTGTAATGTAATTGTACTACATCTCAAAGCCAAAGGTAGGATGTCTGTAGCAATGGGAGCTTACTGGTCATTCCAATGAAACAGTCTAGTCCAGTGAAGCTAAAACAAAGCCAAAAACATCTGATCTCCAGATTCTACATTTACTATTTTGTGTTCTGTGTGGTATAGACGAAACAAACTGTGTTAACTGTGGGCAGTGAAGGATACATGTCTTACAGCCACCTATTTTCTCAACAGTGTCAGCTACATTTCCTTGCTGTTTTCTGATGATTGGAAAAGACTTCAGTGATGTTATGACCGAGAAATGCATCTGACCTCTGCTGCAGATTATTCTTTGGACTACCCTGTCCTGCATATTCTTGTTTTCTTTCTGCTTTTCTGAACACTTTATCGTAGATGTTAGTTTATTAACAAGTTAGAGAGCAGGAATTCTGCAAGACCAGCCCTGGAAACCGATGCTTTAAATGGTGCCAAAGCGTCTGGTTGCTTGTTTCTGACAGACAGTTGTTTTGACTGGCAGGTGATTCTGGAATGTTTTGTTCGGAAAGACTTGATCTACACCAAGGCCACGCCCACATTTCACCACTGGAAGGTTGACAACAAGAAGTGTGGTCTCACGTTCCAGAGTCCTGCCGATGCCCGCGCCTTTGACCGAGGGGTACGGAAAGCTTTGGAGGACATTACGGAAGGTAAGTGCAGCTAAAAGCACAGAGTATATGAATGCGTCCGAGGTTATGGTCTATTTCTGTGCTTTATCTTATGGCCCTAAAATGCAATTTTTCTTTTCCTGAGCACCATCAGTTTATTTGCAGGTCTAGACCAGACCTCTCAGAGGGGTGTGTCCTCAAAGCTACTGAGAATTTGTGATGTTTCATTTTCTGAAAAATGATGGAAGTCTCTTTCTCTCTCTCTCTCAATCTTACCATCTTTATTTTTGTGGTAGGGATGGACAGATATGCTTGCTAGGGATGCAAACATGAGGATTAAAACAGGATTGATGTGAAGAGAAAAGTTTTAATTGTCAAATTAATTGTAAATATTTGGGCGGGAAATAGCACACAAAAGTGGTCTAATGCATGTTGTTAGCTGTGGGGTAGTTGGGGGGGGGGGTAGTGGAGTTTTTGTGCTGATAGCTCACTTTTAGATGCTCATCTTAGGTGAGAAACTTAGAAAAATGGCTGGCACCAAGTTGTTTGATTAGAGAAGGGAGGGGGCCATTCCATCCACCCAGAGAGAGAGAAACATATTGTAGTCTCTGAGAACTCTTGGCCTCCTGAAGATAGAGCCAACACTTAGGCCACTGGACCCCTTGGTAGCCTGTGGGTTTTGAAAATATAATGGAAGTAATAAAGAGTTAATATTGGCAGATTCTAAAAGTTATCATATCAGCAACATCATTTCTAGATTACATTCGATAAACCTGAATGTGACACACTAGATTATCCGTTGAGTTGCAAGAGCAAAAATCAATGGCAGTGAGTCTTGCAGGTGATTCTAGAGAACCTGTAAAAGCCTCCTGTCTGTGCACAATGGTTTCATCACATAGTCAAAACAACATGACAGCAAAGAGATAGAGCAAAGCAGAATGTTTGTTTTTACAGCTGAGTTTAATTTGCAGTTTGAGTTATTTGATCACGCTCATTATATTCTGACCAACTCACTGGGAATATCATGCTAAGCATGAAGGTGTGCTTCCCTGTTTTTTTACAATTCAGGAGCTGCATATTGTAGTTAAAAGAAACGTTTAGCTCACACTTGGTGCTGTTTTGCTTTCATTGTTAAAAGTACATTTTCTTTTCCGCAAAGTACACTGCTGAGGCATGCCGCAGACTTATCTGAAGAATACATACAGGCCTGTGAGGGATCTAAAAGCGGCTAGCTGTATAACCAGCTTCAGAGACTATACACTAGTCTCATGTTGACAGTGTGAATGTGATACAGATCTTGGCGATTGACTCTGGAATGGCTGCTCGGAGTTGGGTTTCATCCTCTAGTCAGCAGCCACATGTGACCAGTTATGTGTGTTTCACTCTTGTTTGTCTCTCCTTCCCACTCCCCCTCTCTCTCTCCCTCTCTCTCTCTCTCTCAGCTTTTCATTCTTTTGTCTGTTTGCCCCTTTCTTTGTGCATGGTATCTCACTCTTCCTCTTACTTTCCGCTTCCCCAACCTGTAACAGACAGGATATGTGAGGTTCTGTCTGCTCATGTCTTCTTTGTGTATTTTATTTTAGGTTCCACAACTTCCTCTTCAACACTCCAGAATGAGGCAGAGCTGGGCGACGATGATGTATTCACAGTAAGCTCCTTTTTATCTCTCAGAGGAAACACTTGCCACTTTGCCACTTTGCCAGTTGCAGTTTGTGAGGACATTGTTTGTCCTTTGCATATCGAACATAATTCAGTAAAACCGTGAATGCAGATGGCATTTTGATTTATTTATATAAAGAGTCGTATTTTAGTTTGGGCCATAGGATGATGTTTATTGTTATTGTGAGAAATTATACCACATTACTTGCACATGCTTTTACCAGCCTATTTAGGAACCTACTCATTAGTACTGTGACACATTTCCTTTTCACAAAATGTTGGTTATTCAAAGCTGTTCAGATTTGCTGCTCAATCCTTCATCAGTTTGTTCAAACACACCATCTCTGGAGTTACCAGACTCCATAATTTCTCAGTCATCACAGATATTAGACAGGACTGTGTAAAATACATGAAAGTTCATATATCACAAGTGGTAGGTTTGTGTTAGTAGCTGTTTCAACAGAAACCTAAACACTGGAATTAACTGGCATCTTCTGAGCAGACTGAGCCATATTCAGGCATCATTACAGTAAGTTGGACATACAGTTAAATTAACAGACTCCAGTAATATTTAGACCAGAACATCTCAGTAGGTGGAATCCGGTCTGGACCTAAATGCAATTAATAATGGACCAATACAAAATCTTCTTTCAATTTTTCAAATTTGCTTAGCAAATTGAAACAGGGATAGTATCATGTCTTTATGCTAAAATGCTGCCTTCATATGCTTTGTACAAGAAAGTTTGACAGTGAAAACTGTTTGTTAAACAGTGAATGGACTGAAAGATGCATTTTCACATATGAACTTGATCTTATACTATGGAGAATCAGGTCCAGGCATTTTTCAGAGGTGCCCTGAAACATGTAAAGTACAGCCAGAGATTTTCTGAGTCAGACAAATTCTCACAAAGTGAAATGTTCAGCATGGTTTAGGCATGGAGCTGCGTATGTGTAGTGTGTGCAGGAGGCACAGCATGAATTCACTGAAATTTCTCCAGAAAGTTACCTGCTTCACAATAAGGGAAAAATAGTTCATGATTTTTAAGACAGTAATAAACCTTAAAGTAAATGTAATGTCATAAAAAATCATTAAGTAAAGATAATAAACATGAACTAGCGTTAAAGGAACACTGTGTTATATTTGGTATTTTAGTTCTACTTGTTCATTCTTCATTCATTCATTGTCTGTAACCGCTTATCCAGTTCAGGGTCTCAGTGGGTCCTCTGGGGGGAGGGAGAGGGTTGTTTCCTACCCTCCTGCAAAAGTTACATAGTGCAGTGTCTGCAGTGCTGAGCCTGGAGGAGCAACATCAGAGGCTCTATTCTCTGTATTATCACTCAGTGAAACATCACAGAGATTTTGAAGCTGTAATGTTAAGGTAAAAATATTACATAGCATTCCTTTAGGATTTTATACAACCCAAAAAGGAGCTAGTTCTTGTTTCTGTCATTAATTAATGATTTTTTACCTTTTATTGTCTAGTCATTTAACACTTCCTTAAGTACCATCGATTAATGTACTCTTATCGTAAAATGCTACCTCCAGAGTTTGTACTAGGGGGCTAGCAGAATAAAGTATATAATGTCTGTTACAAATGATCAGACATTTGCGTTCCACGTACAGCTCATCTGGGTAATGTCTACAACGTGTTAAGTAGCAGTCGTAATTGAACACTTCACCTCTGCAGAATGCCTATACCTCATTTGTTGTTTTTGTAGCTTTACTCCACTCTTTTTTTACACTCTTCACAGTTGTCTTCATATGTTTCAAACACATTAAAATGTCTTCTTTAGGTGAAATGGAGAGATTGAAAAGCCTTGACAGGCCTAAATGTCTTTAAACATATATCACACGATTTCCTTATCCCAGCTGTTTTTCCTGTGTTTTATTTTCTGTGTGTGTGTGTGTGTGTGTGTGTATGTGTGTGTGTCTGTGTGCGCGTAAAGCATCCCAGAGAAGGCCGGGTCCTTGTGATATTTTTACCCTGCAGAGGCTGCAGTCAGAGAGACGGCCCTTTGTTTCATTGGAGATGGTGGAAGTGATAACGGGATACAGGGCAGTTTTCCTGTAGCCTTCTGACGTCCTCCACTCTCTTTCTCTCTCTCCCTCTCTCGGTCTCTCTCTCTCTCCCTCCCTCTCTTTTCCGTTCTCTTTTTCGGTTCTAGTCACGGGAGACGAGGAGCAGCAGGCAGGGTCAGGAGGTGACTTCCTGCACCCCTCAGTAAAACTATCATTAGCAGCTGCTTCCTAGCTAACTGCCATCCTGATTTACTGCTGCCCAGGGCAGGGGGATGGGCAGGGTTGGTGAGGGGGTGGGGGGTGGGGGGTTATGTGTGCGTGGCTGTGTGTGTGTTGAGGGGGGAGGGGTGATGTGCAGGGGAAACCTCATGGCTCCTCTTCCCCTTGCTGTCTGTCTCACTTTCTGGCCAAAAAGCATCGCATGCTAATCCAGGCATCCTGAGATCCACAGGAAACTCAAGTCAGTGTCTTGTTTTTTTGTTTTTTTATTACTGAATTTATGTGCTCTTGAATCAGTCTTGATTCAAACAGTTAGTTTATATATATATATATATATATATATATATATATATATATATATATATATATATATATTCACTTGATTTTCAGTTTTGTATCACTTTTATTAAGTCACAGTTATTAAGTCCCAGTGTTGACATATCACATGCTTTTGCAGCACAAATAAGCCATGCAGAACCCCCATGTCGATCTGCAACCAGTGCAGTTGATGGAGGCCCAGGGCTGCCATTGATGACCTTTCCAAATATTGCTTGTGGGAGGCAAGTGGCCGTAGACAGCAGAATTGCTGTTCCGGATTTACAGCTTCAGAAGATTCTGCAGGAGGGGGGTGAGCTGTTGCTGCTGCTCTGCTGCTGCTGCTGCTACAGCTACAGCCTGGGTGTACATTCCTCCCAAATTATTCCTCCTGAACTAACCTATACTTAACCCTAGACTATTTTAGTCCATTCAGAACAGGGCAGAGGAGTCATTCAGAGACTGCTGCTGAACCACGTCCATTTAACTGGGTGTGTCACTTAAATATACTTACACACACACACACACACACACACACACACATAGAAATAGTAAGAAGACAGGCCTCATGCTAGAACAAGAATGGCCTCAAGAACTGGCCATGTACTATAGTTCCTGGAAAAGAAAAAGGTAAAAAAAACATTTCTTTTCCAGTTAAGAAGTAAATAAGAGTACCATTGCATTATGAAATACAGCTTTTAATTGAAAATGTGTCCCTTTCTTCTCTACAGTACCCTGTAACCTGTCCTAGGCTTAGCTTGGGCAGGGCTCTGCACACATGACTCTGAAGGATCTGTTTCATCAGCCATAGTATTGTGCTGTCATGCAGATGAGAGACAGAGAAAGAAAAAGAAGCTCAGCTCTAAATGAGTCACTATCAATGCATTCAGTGGTAGAGCAGGCCAATCCACCTCACATACTGTTTACAATCTTTACCTCCCTCCTTTAAATATGTGTGATAGTTCAGCCCTGTAGATTTAACACTCTACACTTACAGCCGGTACTCATAGATGTTTGTAGCATGGTGGATTAGACATTGTTTTGAGTGATCTTGTGTCATTAGATGCTGGCTGGGGGCATGTTTTGAACTGAAGACATGATAAAAATACTTCTTCATAAACAGTTCCTGATAATTTTGCAAACACCATTTTCTCCTTATTCCAAATACAGTTATGTAGCCAAGAAATGTTTGGTTCATGATTTTATTTATGTGTGAGGTTAGTATGTTGTAAATAATATATTCTATCATTTTCCTTTCTTTCATTTTTTTTCTGTTTTTCTTTTCTTTTTCTTGTTATATTTTTAGATTTGTTATTATCTTAGCTGGAACAGCAGAATGCATATTTCACTGTTCAGTGGTGCAGTGAGTTACTGCACATATAACACTAAGTTTAATGAATCTTGAATCTTAACTCTTCTAACCATATATGGATTTGTTTGGGCCCCTAATGGTGCCACTGTCTACAAATTGTCCCTATCACAGAGAATTATGTGTTCAGTCTCTGGTGATGCCACAGCCATCATTGATTGGGAAGCTTAGAGAGCACAATTGACCTTGGATTCTCCTGGTAGGTTGGATGACCCTCTCTCATTCAGTTTAGTGCCAGTTTCTGTTACCTGATGAAGCAGAATTGGCAGTTATTGTTATCCTATAAGTGTGTTAAGCTATCCAGTTACACTGGGAGCAGTTTGAGAAGAGTTTCACATGTTTCAGAAATATAGATAGAATGTCATCTTCCCATTGGTATCAATGTATACTGGAGGGAAGGCAAGCTAATATTTAACAGTGTTTAACATTGGAGTAAATTAAAATTCTACAGAAAGTAAAAACTAATTCTGCAAAACGTTTTGCAATTTTTGCAACTTCAGTAGTGCTTAAGAACCTGTAAATGTTGAATCAAATTGTGTGTGGGCCATATATTTGAGTTCCACGGCTGCACACACTGAGCGATTCAGGTTGAGCCGGTAAACACACTTGACTGTTTGAGAAAAAGGCTGTACCTCTCAGTCTGGCTGCCTGTCAACTGGGGAAAGAGGAGGGAGGGGGTGATTGACAACTTCCTGTGCTGCAGCAGAGCCCAAGTGAAGGAAAGGCCTCACTGTATATGAAGCTCATGGCCAGGGCCCTGGAGGACACGTAGAGGAAGTGGGATAGGAAGGACTAACAGTGCTGAGGAGAGGGAGAAAAAAGAGAGTAGGAAGGGGAAAAAAGGAAAACGAATAAGTGCTTCTTTATGTGTGTTCCTTCATTTCTTATATCTTGCTTGTTGGGTACATTTGGTCGTTTGTGTTTCGGGCGCCAGCTGCAGGACAGATCTCAGGGCCTATTTATGAACTTTTCTTGTGTTATTGCATATTATTGTCATGTGTATTGCTAGACTTATCATTGAACCCTTTGTAAGGGGTGTTATGTTAACAAGAAATGGGAATTTTCTCTCTCTCTCTCTCTCTCTCTCTCTCTCTCTCTCTCTCTCTCTCTGTCATTAGCATAAAATGATAAAGTACGATATCTACAAATGAGTGGGTGTGTGTACATATATATACATAGAGTACTGCAGAAGTATGCAGAGGTCTTAGTCACCTAAGATAAATATATATTTAAACTAATGCCTTCTCAGTAAGTGTGTTGCTTGTATAAAGTTATATATAATCACAGTAAATTCAAAAACTATAATAATAATAATAATAATATAAAACAAAAAATAAATATTAGATTTCTTTTCTATAAAGTAGTAGGTGTGAGTGATTTTGAAGAACAATGTTTTGTTCAGATTCTCCTTGATCGCATGAATTTGTTTAATCAACAGCACACATTATTTAAAATAATTATTTATTAAATGCTAAAACTAGGTATTGGATGATAGCCTCAAACAATACGGACTGCCACGAGGAGAGATTTGGAAAAAGTTAAACTGATACATTCACACAGAATATCACACACTGGAATAATGTTATTTCATTTTATTCTAATGTTGGGCATTATTTGTTGTTTGTTTGTATTTTTTAGCAAAAAAACACTTACTGCTCAGATAAATAGCTTTTTAAATCTCATAATCTCATAAAGCTTTAGCCACATAGCATAAAAAGGCATACGCTTTCATTTTATGCTATGTGGCTAAGGCTTTTCATAAGGTCTGCTTTTGCCACACTCAGTCCAACCCCCCCCTCATACACACACACACACACCTCCCCATGTCTTTTGGGGTCATGTAATGTCCCATGAAGTTTAACCCAGTTTGATGTGGTATTGTTCAGGCTGGTCTGATTTGGATTGGTCTGGTATGGTTTGGTGCCTGGGGGGTGACTGGGCCAGTCTAACTTAATAAAGGGGACCCATTTGTGAAATTGCCCAAAAGACTCCAGTTCCCCTTAAAAACGTCAATGCACTAGCTGCTCTCTCTCTCTCTCTCTCTCTCTCTCTCTCTCTCTCTCTCCCCCCCCACTCATTATCTCTGCCCTCCCCCAGTGTGCCACTGATTGTGAGTCATTAAGCAGGCTGTATTTGCTGGGCTTGCTATGAAGGTATGCCTTTGAATCAGAGTCAGGCCACATGTGCCTTTCAAGTCTCTCTTTATCTCTACCACACAACTAAGTTTAGAGCCCTTTGATAAGATGACTGATTTTAAGAGTGTTGGTGCTTTTTGTAAAATTTGCTGCGTTTGCTTGCTCTCTCTCTCTCTCTCTCTCTCTCCCCCCTCTATTTCCCTTCTTTTCATTCCCACTCAGTTCTCCTTACTATTCTCTCCCTCTTGGGCCAGCACACTTGGCCCCAGCGCTTTGGGCCTGCCGTGTAAACATTCAAAACGGGTCTGTGTTTTTAATTATCTCCAGCAGGCCTGGTCCAGCTTTCCTCCTAAACATATTTTTAAATCATGTTGGCTTGGGCTCTTGGCAGCACTGTGAGGGACGCCTGTATTATTTTTGGCTGACAGTTCTGAGGGTTTTGTATGAACACGAAGTGTAAGTGCCCGACCTGCCCGGGTCGCACCATGCTGGGGTTGGAGCCTGCAGAGAGTGAGCCTAGCTTGGGCCACTGTCCTGGGACTACTCTTCAGCCTGCCCTGCTGCTGCTCAGCCTCAACTCACACATGGGAAGCTGTAAAAGCTCAGTTTGACGGGCACTTTCTCCCCCATTTTGGGAGGTGCATTAATTGGTCTATGAAGTCGGTGACAGTGACATTGCAAATATTCTGACTTAGATTTTTGCTGATGTATTATTTGCTTTAATGCTAAACATTCTCTAGTCCTCTGCTATGTTCATAGGGATCTGTCGCATGTGGTAGGGGCATAATGGCTTCTGTTGTTTCTCTGCAATGTAAGAAATCACTTGTTGAACAGGTAGAACTTTGAATGATGGTGGCAAATAATCGAAAATTGGCAGGCATTTATTGGTTAGTGGAATCTCTGAGTGGATTTGAAATGGGCAACATTTACACGTCAATGAATGGCAGCTCATAAATATGTTCAGGGCTTTCGAAATCTTTGTGTCTAACAATTCTTTGATTAATCACATTTACTCAAATCACAGGCACATTCTGAAGATGCTGAAGCCTGTGTAATATTTCCATGTAAAGCACATCACTCTGCAAGCACTAAATCATTATTGAAATATAAAGTAAATGTGTGACATTTGAGCATGTTAAGGGTCTTTTCTTAGGTTTGAAGTATGTGTTGAGGCAGCTCTACTCGTTTGATCTACTCGTTGTAGGCTTTTGCCTAATGATGTGAACACTGAATGAAGGTCAAGTGTACACTGTCATACATTGCTAATTATATACAGAGCTATATGTGTCATTAAAATGTTAGATAAAACATGGGATGTAAATATGTATTCAGTTATATATTATATTAGAAAGAAATTGCATTTTCACTAGCGGTGTCAAACCTTTGGACCCCAGTCAATGTATTGTGTGTGTATGTGTGTCTAGCTGTACACTCCACCTGGCAGGTGGTGGCTTAAGAGGGAAGCAGTGCAGCCAAAAGGAAGCAGCACTTTCAGCCACTAATCACTGAAGCCATGTCCTATCCGGCCAGGCTGTCTGTCCGCTCAGCCCACCTCCACAGGGAGCTGGCTGTCTGCACGGCTCTTATGTTTTGTGTCTAGCAAGTGCGCCAAAGTTTTCATTGGAGTGCAGCCTGGGAGAGAAAGGCTGCGTTTTCTGCTCACATGAACGAGAGAGAGAGAGAGAGAGAGAGAGAGAGAGAGAATGAATGAAAGTGCCAGAAAGCACGGCCCATCTCCATTGACTCTCAGACAGGCTGAAACAGAACAGTTTTCAGGGTCGCTGCTCGACTCCTACCTGGCAGAGAAAATGGCTGGCACAGAGCTGTGAAAAAGACTTATTTCCCTTCTGCCTGATTATACATCAGAAAAAAGAGATAAAGCATAATAAAAACAGATTAACAGAATATTTTACAAAAGCCTCAATAACTATTATGTTTTTAACAGTAGATGCTGTTTCCACTCTTCGACTTCCATTTTCTTTGGAAGAGTTGCTTTCAGTTTACCAAAGAAACTTAGACAGTGACTATTATCACTGCCTAAGTTCACTCTTAGAAGTTGGCTGTGTGTTCTGACTCGTACCAGCTCTGGTAGGTTTAGGGTCATCTGAAAAGTGGCTGATGGACTATACAGTACCATACTGAAAACTCTAGTTCATTCATTCATTATCTGTAACCGCTTATCCAGTTCAGGGTCGTGGTAGTTCCGGAGCCTAACTGGAATCATTGGGCACAAAGCAGAAACACACGCAGTCCTTTGCAGGACGATACACACTCACACATTCACTCACACACTTACACCTATAGAGTCACCTATCCACTTACAAACATGTGTTTTTGGACCGTGGGAGGAAACCAGAGCACCCGGAGGAAACCCATGCAGACACAGGGAAAACACACCAAACTCCTCACAGACACTCACCCAGAGCAGGGTTCGAACACATGACCCCATGTCCCTGGAGCTGTGTGAGAGCGATACTACCTGCTGCACCGCCATGTGACCCAACTCTGTATGTTAATTATGTAGACAAATTCAGAGTAATGCCAGTGTCAATGCCAATACTGACCCAGGGTATTATTATGGTTTTATTGCTATTAGATGGACATAGAATACTAGAACAATTTTTGTAACTTGACCAATGAAACTTTACCAAAATATGCCTGTTTAGTAACTTTTTACTTTATGATACACATTTTTTAATTATCATTACTTGAATTAGTGTTAAAGGCACTTCTTTTATTTCTATAGGAACAGAATGGCCTATAGTGAGTTCATGCATTTTAACCAAGGAGTTACTCCATCGCTCTCTGCTGAATGATGATGTCATGGATGAGTGCTTTGGGTTTTCTGTGTGATGGCCAAGAAACTGGTTTCATTTAGAGGCTCTCTAATAACAGGGAAACTTCAGAGAGGTTTTTACAAATCCTGTAGCCTGGGGGCTTTTTTTTCAATTTCATACTGAAGTTTCACTACACTGATGTGTGTGTGTGTGTGTGTGTGTGTGTGTGTGTGTGTGTGTGTAGCTACAAATCAGTGCCAGTAGCCCATGAGATCATGGAAAGCTGCACTTACTCAGCAGAGCACCTGTTTGCTGAGTCTTTTTATCTTGTCTTGAACACTGGACCACACATCATACATCTTCACCTTCCTTTCCTTTTCTTTTCCTCTGACAGCAGATCTTTTGCTTTGATTGTAGACCCTTATATTATAGTTATGGATTTGATTGGGTTTGATTTTTCTTTCTCTTTTTTGTCACAGACCGCCACTGATAGCTCATCCAATTCCTCTCAGAAGAAGGAGCAGGTCATACAGCCTCTGGCCACCACCACATTCTATGAGCCACACCGCCATCACTGCATCCTGGGGCACTTTCACGAGCCATACAGGACATCAGAACGCTACTTTCTGGACCAGGTGTGTAACATATGACTCAGAGAACATATACAAACAACCCCAATTCCAATGAAGTTGTGTAAAACATAAAGAAAACAAAATACGATTGCAAATTCTTTTCAACCTATATTCAGTTGAATACACTACAAAGACAAGATATTTCATGTTCAAACAGATAAACTTTATTGTTATTCACTAATTTTGAATTTGAGGCCTGCAACACGTTCCAGAAACGTTGGGATAGAGGCATGTTTACAATCACCTTTCCTTTTAACAACACTCAAATTTTTCTTGTGACAATTGCAAGGTAATATTCTTACATAGCAGTTAAAACTGACAATTATGAACCGAACAGAATATCCAGGAGAGAAGCATATACAAAATTACAGTTATTTATATTACTATTATCATATATACACACAGTAACACAACACAAAGCACTTAAGAATTTTCTCATCAGTGCTTCATTAAGAAAGATAGATGACTTGATACGAAGGCATGCCTCTAGCACAAAAGAGGACAGCCCTGTGCTGATGGAAACAGAGAGTTTTCTTAATGGAAGCCAAAGACATGTGTAACACATGAAAGGGATCATTCAGAATATCATTTACAATTTTAATAGTCTGTCTGTGTTTATTTCAATATCCAGCTTATCAACAAAACACTATGTACCATGTTCTTTCATAACACAAGTAACTCCTGATGTTCACCCTCATTGCTTGTCGTTTCTTGTCCAGGCTGTGCCCAAGTTCCCGCGCCATGTCAGTTTCCTGGATGAGGAAGAGGAGATTGTGCGTATTAACCCTCGCGAGCGCGCCTGGCTGACAGGCTATGAGGACTACCGGCACGCGGCTGCTCGCGACCGTTTCATCCAGGCCGAGGATACGGACTCATACGTGCATTTTGCCAAGAGTGAGCCGCCGTCCAAACACGACTACAATTACCCATACACACCCAGCAACACAGACCCGGCCCACAAAAGCTTGAGAGGAGGCTCAGAGGGCACAGTGGTGGCCACACAGCCAGTTTCCTTCAAACCCAAGGGCAAGCGGCGGAAAGAGGATGGTGAGCGCTCACGCTGTGTCTACTGCCGGGACATGTTCAATCACGAAGAGAACCGGCGCGGCCAGTGCCATGACGCTCCTGACCCCATTCGGACCTGTGTTCACCGGGTCAGCTTCATGTGGTGCGCCGATAGTCTGCTCTACCATTGCATGTCGGACCCTGAGGGTGACTACTCAGACCCCTGCTCGTGTGACACGGGCGACGAGCGCTTCTGCCTGCGCTGGCTGGCCCTGCTGGGCCTCTCGCTACTGGCGCCGTGCCTCTGCTGCTACCCACCACTGCATGCCTGCCACCGCTGCGGAGTGGCCTGCGGCTGCTGCGGTGGCAAGCACAAGGCTGTAGGGTAGCCCCCCTGCCTACAACAAAACCCCAAAAATTATGTGTGAGACACGCAGGCATATGTATATGCTATGGATGGACATTCCAACCACTTTTGCTGTTTGAACATTCGGATTTTTAAATTAATAGTCAGGGACATTGGAGTTGGGGGTGCTGAAAATCTAAGCAACCTATATGTTTTATTTTTTTACACATGAAAAGTTGATGGTCCATTATTAAGTCCTCTTTCATTTCGATCAGATAAAAAAATGATCTGGCCTGGAACATCACTGACAGACTTCACAGGCCACTGGAGAATATAAACTATCAAAATAAGACATAAAATATAATTCCAAACTGCACTCTACACCTATGTACAAAATACTTTCTCTTATTTTCTCATAGTAAAACAAACCTAAGGTCTGGGTGCATCCTCTCAGCACCCTTACTTCCCATGTACCTGTGAATAGTTTTTGAATATTCTATTGAAAATACGCTTTATATTATTACAAATAAAAACAACACGTATTATATTAGTACTGAAAGAAACATGCCCATCCTTAGTACATACATCCTATGGGACATCGGTATGGAGGGAGCCGGAGGAGGAAACATATGTGTAGGGGCTTCTTGGGGCTTTTTCGATTCTTCTTTTAAATTCAGTCTAAGCCCTATTACAGATTGACTATAAGAAGAAAATATGGTGCATTAAACTGGCTTGAAAATTGGTTTCATGACACACACAAGTGTGTGTGTGTGTGTGTTTGTGTGTATGATTGTCTGTGAGAGTGGGTTTGTATGTGTGATTTTGTGTATGTCCCCTTCTTTTCTCTTCTGGTTAATTGTCTTCAATTTCTTGTGAAAGAAATGGCTCTTTTTCAGGTGGCCCTTTGGAGCCCACTTGTCATGCATTACTTATGCAGGTACTTTATATTTTTACACTGATTACTTGTTTTGAGAACTTGAATTGTTTGTAATGTTCTGTGTGCTTGGACTTGAGAATCAGTTCATTTCTGGGGTTTGTTCTAGGTTTTGCCATGGCCAGCAAAGTGAGGAGTCTCTAGATGGAAGAGTGTAATCTGTCTGATGCCCTCTAAACATACAGAACAATAACATTGAGATTAGCCTGAGACACTAAACCTGTAGTGAGGTTAACAGTGTGCTTGAGTGGTCTGTGTGTGTGCCTGTGTGTGTGTGTATGTGTGTGTGTGTGTGTGTGTGCGTGTGTGCGTGTGTGCATGTGTGTGAGCTCGCTGAAGCTTGCGTGTGCATTGTAAAGGAACAAGAACATTGTATCACAGCATAGTATTGTTATTGTATTTAAGCCAAATTTCCATAAGCTGCATTGTGAGTATATGTAAATACTGTATACTCATGTATATGTTTTAAATTGATTATATCCACAGCAACATTTGTTCTTCAGACAATGGACATTTTCCTTTCTGTTGTTGATAGATGAGGAGCTCTTTTGAATCTTCATGATTGATATCCAAAGATTTTTTTTTCTGTTATATTTATTTTCTCAGTCAATCGAATCACCAGCCAAAGGGAGTAGGAAATGAAGATGCATAATTTGGCCTTTGCTGTAGAAACCTGAGTCATATGAGAGAGGAGAAGGACCTCCAGCTGGAACCATGTATATTTCCGTCAAAATACATTTAGTGGGGAAAGCGCAAAATTAGTGTATGCTTTCCCTTCTCTAACAGGTGACATATAACACTTAAAGGAGTGGAAGACATTTTCTGTTTTCTCCTCAAATTATCAGAGCTGGTCCTGTTCTTTAGGAAACCAAAAAAAAATATATATATATATACATATATATTTGGTTTTTTTTTTTTTTAAAGAGAGCAAGAGAGAGAATCTGTTGGAAACTAAAATAAGAATTTTGCCTGTAAGGTGCTTAATAGAGGGCCGTTTGCCAAAACTGATCTCCAGTTTCTTCATCACTATAATATTACTCAAAGCCTTAATTTTGATGGGAATGAACAGACAGAAAGTCTCCAGTAAATGCTTCTGCGTGCAGCATGGAGTTCGTGAACACATAGTATTCACTCATAAGTCAAACGCATGTCCCTCTGCGTTTCTTTTAAATAATAAAGAGAAAGTGATGAATATTTTTCTAATTTATTATAAATGAAGACTCCCGTTAAGATGAGCCTTTTTTTAATCAAGAGAATGTGTTTAAAACATAGAAGGAGATAGTAGGGGAAAAACAGCATCGTACAATCGGTAAGGCAGCTGTGGTACGTGTGTGTAGTCTGTCTCTGACACTCGGACCCCTCTGCCCCATTAGTGACACTGCAGTCATCCAGTAAGCTTCCCTACCACTGGGCTAGGTTTATGTCAGGTTATGTCAATCACCCAACCATAAAATACTTCTTGGTTAGCTAGTAGAGTTATGTGCATGATTCCCTGTCCATGAATGTACAGTACATGGGTGTAACATCTGTGCTTAATACATAGTGTTCAGCCTGCACATTGGAACCCAAATCCACTTCAGAAATGTGCTGACAGAGATTTCTTTACAGCGCTGTTTTAAAGACATGGCCACAAATTTATACTACATAAAGCCAAACAACCTGCCCATCAAAAAATTTTAGTACAAATGTGATCCCGTTTTGTTTGATAATAGTATTAGCTCCACATAACTCAAACTGTTTTTTTCAGGAGCACAGTGTTAGTGTCTGTGACAGTGTGAATTAATTACAAAAAAAACTACATATCTTATCCCCTTGTAATGATCTCAGGACCAGGAGCGTCACTAGGCCTGTTTTAGGGCCCCCCTAAAAATATATGCTTCATTTAAATCATCAATTATTTTCTCATTATTCTTCATTTTGGTGCCGCCAGGTATCCAAACTCATGCTAAATTAATAGAAGGGCACAAAAACCTGGAGTAGGCTTTGGGCTGCACCTGAATGCTGCCATTGCCTCATCAGGTGCTGTTCTACCACAGCAAGTTACACTCATCCCCGAGGGAGAGAGATAAACTCCAGCAAAACTGTTAGAACATATTGTCACTGTCCAATTAAAAGCATGTATCTCCCAAAATAGCAACTTTACAGGAGAAGGGAAAAAGCTTTTTAACATTTAATGGAGGTAAATGTAAAATGGTCCATTCTTCATACAAATTTCCCACAGTGTGAAGGACAACTGTTTTCAAAAGTTGTAATAGACTAAAAATCCACAAAAATGGAGATACGTGTTTTTAATTGTGCAGCAAAGTGGAGATACGTGTTTTTAATTGTGCAGCAAAGTCAGGCTACTTGAATGTGTGATAGGCTTGAAAAAAATCTCATCTTCATGCTAGATTATCATTAGATTAGCACAGGATACTAACGTTACCTAGAAAGCAAATGAAACGTGGTTTCTGCATTCAACAATGCTAATGAGCATTATTAATTAGCCAGTGGTGAAGACCTGAAGTTAACAAAATGTTTTAAACACAGTTTGCAGAGTCATATATTAAAGATGGCAGTGTTTATGGCCGGTGTAAGTTGGCGACTTTTTAAGTCAATTATATGCCAGTTTTTACCATTTTCATCATTTATAAAAGCCAATTATATAAAGACAACTTTTACCCAAGACCCTCAATGCAAACGTACTGCCCGCATTCATAAACTGCTAGTGACGCCCCTGTTCAGCACTCATCAGCACATCGACTTTTCAGGGGTTTCAACTACCTTTACTGCCAAATCAATTTCAACGTGTATTTAACTGTACTGTGGACATGAAAACTGCTTTTTATTTAGATTATTGAAAACTGCTTATCTTACCAAGGAAGACACTTGAATCAGAACAGAAACATGAAGTTAAATACTGCAGAATGTGCAGTTTTTAAAATATCATTGTAACATTTGTCCTTCACATTTTGTGGAACTTTGACCATGAATGGGTCAGTGCAAATGCTCCTGATTTACACTGAAATCGTGTATAGGAATTTAAAGAGGTTTCTTTTTTCTCCTGTAAAATTAATGTTATGGAGGTACAAAGAGTTGTTCCAACCATGACAATAGGTATTAGTAAATATCTGTTTGATGTAAACACAACAATTTGCAGGTATTTTAAAAATTAACATTAAAACTATTACGATTATTTTTTATGTGGGACATTTCAGCACAAGACAGGATGTCCTCACATTTTGATGGGCAGTGTGTGCATGCTCTGCTGTGTTTGAGCACAGAAGATAAAGGGTCTCTGTTAGTGTGTGTCTGAGGTGATGGAGGAGATTTGCCCGCAGTACTTTGCAGAGGTGTCACCTGTCAATGCGCCATTCGTTCACCACACGTCCTTCCTGTCCCTGTCAGCTTCTGCAATAACGGCATCACCCTCTTCACCAAGAGCCCGGTTTACCTGTGCTTAGAAAACAACAAAAAAGTGGAAAGTTAACCAAAAGCATTCTGTCTGTATGTCTGTCTTGGTGCAGCATCTTGCTACTACACACATATTACCTGTTTAAAAAAGTGCCTGAAGCATATTGTTAATCTATCTCCTTGTATACTAAATACAAACAAACAAAAAAATTAAATAAACCCTACTGTATTGATTAGTTTTGTTTTTTACAATAAGAATTTTTACCTCTGTAAAAAGAAAAAAATCTATATCAAGTGTATGATGTACATTTTTATTTCTATTTTTTTTAATCGTTTCTAACATGTATGATCGATGTAGCTCTTGCTTTGAAGAAAGGATGGTAAGAAAGTACTTTGTAAATACTGGTAGATCATATCAGAACTACCAGAATTGTGGCCTGGCCAGTAAGTAGTTCTACATGTGTGTCCTAGCTCCCAATAAAATACAAAAAACTAAAAACAGGAGAAACCCAAGCGGGCCTGAGTTCATGCTGTGTCCTTAGAGTTGTTTGTAGATTTATTTACATGCAAACTGGCGATATGTCTTCATATAAACTGAATTTGGTGACATGTTGAAGAACATTAAAGGAGTAATTTGGTCCCAAAAAAAGTTGGAATAAAATTACATTTTAAAGAAATAATCCAACAGAGTTTCACCTTTAACCCAAATGTACTTTATCGGGCTGAAAATGTTTGGTGTCTAGTCCTGAATTTGATCATTACATTGGGCAAAATACTTAAGGCAGCTTATACCTCACTTGTTAGCATTATACAAACCACAAGCATAAGTCATAACTCGGAGTGTCATGTTAAATCATCTCAGTCTTGCTCATGTGGTTTCTGGCAATGTATGACATTCTGTTATCTGCACAAACTGACAGAAGCACAGACGAAATTCAGTGTTCAAGGCTGCTTCCTTCTGTCCATTGTCCCAGTACACAACTGAAAAAAACCCCGCCAAACACGACTGATCCACATGTAGGCTGGTCGGGTAGGACTACTCTTGGAGCAAAGGGGAAACTCTGTAACTTTAGTTATCCGCCAGATCATTCCTTTACCTCACTTTAACACCTTCAATAAAGTGTTAATCAATAAGTGGGTGGTGGGCATTGGGTGCTCTTGCCCTAAATGGGCCTCCTTACCTCAACCCAGCCATGTGAAAACCATAGAGGACGTTAAGCTGTTTCTTTCAGGATGTTTCTGGAAAAGCATATGGACGATCATGAGGGAAGGGGGAAAGTAACAAATGGGTGGGAGGGGGTTTGGGGGTCTGAATGGGGAGGAATGTCCCCAAAGGCTTGGCCTGCACTGCTGCTCAGTGACTGCAAATAGCATCAGACTCCACATGTGCAAACATTTAAGACGTATTTTCTCGTAATGAGGTCACTTTTTTCCTCCTTCTTCTCTTTCTTTAAAGGAAGGAAGCGATTCCTTACTTTTCTGAAAGCCTTTTTGCTTCCATCTCAGAAGAGTAAAGATATTTTTATACATTTGGGGGGCCATTTTCATTCAGCCGTTTACATGACACCTCTAAAATGGAGGCGCAAAAAAAGCATTTGTTAGAGCAGCGGTCTTCAAACTACGGCCCACTGCTTTAATTTGATCGGCCTCTGTAACTACATCAGCAAAGTATGCGGCCTGGCCAAGGGCATAGATTTGGGTAGAGACAGAATGGACATGTCTCTATACCAATCCAGCGACTACTGTCCCTCGCAATTGGGTGAAAATCACAATACAAAGGCCCCGTCGGTGTCTAGTCAATGTACTCCGTACAAACAGTTATAATTTCATTCTGTAGTCCGGGTCCCGCCTCCCGAACCCACTCCACTATCAGGATTGGCGTTTCTCCCTGACGTGTGAGAGGCTGTGGCTGAAAGGAGACAAAGTGCTGTAAACACGCCATTGATTGGGAGACGCCGTCCACATCGTGTCACGTATTAATTAAGGGACAGTGCCACCATCTACGAATAGTCCCAATATCTGCGCTTGTCAGCAAGAGGTTTTCCTGGTGCGCTCACACACGTGTACCGTAAAACTAAATTGCGATGCTACACAGTTACTTTACATTTTCGAAATAAACACCTTTAACTTTAAATCGTTTATGACATGGTATATAGTGTTTTCTTCTCTGGCTGCAGCCCTGCCCTCCGAAAGACTGAAAAGATTAATCAAAAGTTGTGAGGGCCCCTGTGTTTGAGCAAGTTTCCTGTTTGTATTTTTTTTATTTCCATGTACAATACTTTAAAGAAGCACATGTGAATGTGCCTTTTTACATTTTAAAGAACTACAGAAATTTCAAAATTTAAGGATCTACTTAGCTTTTGCTTTGAGTCCTGCAGCCAAAGCAAGAAACATGAGCCTGTCTTAGAACCTTATTTTTCCTGTTTATCAAAACCTTCAAATTACTCAAGCAGCTGATGAATGTTAAAAAAATGGTCAGACAGCCCAGTAACTCACCACGTTTTTTCCTTCTCTCTGACTACAATGCTTTGGAAAGACGCACATCAAGGCAAAGCTAAAGATGTTGCTTTGGCCCCAGATTTCCTGTCTAGTGGGTGTATGAGACAGCTGTCTGAGCTGCCTTCCTGTTTGCCTGTTTTGGCTGCTTCTCCACCTGTTGTTTACGTCCTGCAGCCGGTGCTGTGTTGATGGGAGGGGGGCGAGTGTCCTGCTGCACTGTCCGACTCCTTCAGGTCAGAGTTCACAGGCCATTGACTGAGCACATGGACCTCTTAACCTGCTGTGCTTCTCTCTGTTATGCAGAAGTTTCAACTTACAGCATCTGTGATATAGGCTCTAAAGCCCTTTATCTCTTTACTCAGTAACATCTTCAAAGCTGAGTTAATGGACTCCTAGAGTGAGACTCCAGTACCAGCTCTGTAGGTAAGTGCTTGAAGGAAACTTAGAAACTGCAGTCATTGGCAGCAATAAATACAAGAAGTCCACCACAACTAAATTTTTTAAAAAACTATGTAACTATTAACAATAAATGTAAACTGATCATTCTTATCATAATCCTTTGAGTTCCATTCTTATATTTCAATATATATTTTAATTAATGAAGGATATCGAAATATTTCTTGCATTTTTTAACCAGTTTGGCCAATTTATTATTATATTGATTATTATTATTATTATTATAAAATATTTATATTATCGAGATGAATGAGAATGTAGTAGTACAATTGCAGGTCCTCAGACTATAAAGGGTTAACTGTAAGACTTAATCCAGTGTTTTGATACTCTTTACACAATAGGTCCGATTCAGTGGGATGTGCTTGCTTAGACCTTCACCAGAGAACACACAGTGTCCCTGAAGGAACATCTGATGTCTGTGTTCTCCTCCGGTTGACCCCCATGCCTCCTCCTTCACGCTGCTGTTGCTTGTGTCCTGCTGCCCTGTGAGGGAACACTGTAGTACACAACACGTAGCAGGATGTTATTGCACAAAGATAACAGTCCCGGGCCCCCACATCCTCTGACTGGACAGGGAGGAGCCGCCACTTTCCCACAGTGGTCAGTCGAGGCCACCACACCCCCGCCTGTCTTATCAGCCCATCACTGTCCGCCTGCGGGTACGGTGGCACGCACTGGATGGATACACTTAGAGAGAGAGAGAGAGCAAGAGGGGCTCTGAGGCTTTGACTGTTGTCCCAGTCTGGCTGGATGTCCGTGACTGAACATGCCACACAAAACATCCTCTATTCAGCCCTCCGCCGTACAATGGGCGCTTTGGTTTCCCCCCAGAAGCCGCTTCCAGAAACTGGAACAACGTCCGGTTTGATCTGTGCTGCGTATTCCGTCACTGTGCGTGAAGCAGCAAAATTGAGCCGTTGACAAAGCTCCTGACGGCCGGGTTCATTTCATGTACACTTGTTTCTCTGGACTTAATTGCTCAGACCTGCTCCAGTTTGTTTGCAGTGGCCTCAGTTTGTAGTAAAAGAGGCTAAGATCCTCGCAGCTTAGCGTAGGTCGGCCCACAGGGAGAAGAGCTGGAATCTATGCACTCTTTAATTTAATAAATGCCTCCTCACCATGTATGCCAAGAACCACTCACTTTCTTTAATCTTTGTCTCTCAGCTCTATTGACTTGAAGCAATATTTCTGCTCTTTAACCTTTTAATCTTGGAGACTGTGGATCTCATAACCACAGCCTTTTCATTGTATTCAAATAATTCACAGTAGACACGGAACCTTGGGTCTCAAGATAAACCACTTCGAATTGCAACTTGTGACATGATTGTCCCAGCATTGGCCCAGTCATTAGCAGTTTATGGGTTTGATACCCAGTGATGCCACTGCCATCCCTGGTAGGGATCCTTTCTGGAAGGTGTCCCTTCTTCTCCCTGCCAATCAGCACAATGCTAGCAAGCAGAGGAATACTTGACATGAAAGAATAGGCAGGTAGTGGTCTTCTCCAAGTGAGTTAAGCTGTTGTATATAATGGGTTTTGGATTTGGACAAATAGAGGTAAGAATATTAAAATAAGAAACTGAACTTATTACTCTCTGTACAAAAGCAATGCAGTGGCTCTGGAAAAGGAGGCTCAGGACCGGAAGGTCTCAGTTTGATCCTGCTGGTTAATACAGTGATGTCTCCTCCCTCACCATCTCTGGCTGAGTTGCCTTTAAGCAAGGCACCTAACCCCCCACTGCCCTCATACACACCTGGACCTGCCTGCTGCTCCAGGTGTGTGTATGCTCACTGGCTCTAATTCACCATTGTGTGTGTGTGTTCACTGCCTTGGTTGCAGATGCATAGTTTTGATGTTGTGCAATGACAATAAAAGCATGCATACATTTTTAGATTCTCTACTTTTATTCAATCCAATGTGACTGAGTAGAAGACATGATAATTTATTATAATTTTGATATTGTTTTAAATCTTTTAGCTTGTTAAGCTATATCATTTATTGCCATTATATCAAGCTGGGGTCTCTCAAGGGGCCCAGTGAACTAAGCATTGGCTCTTATCGTTTGGATATCTCTGGTTCAAATCTCGATGATGATGCGGTATGTCCTAAAGAAGCACAAACAGGGAATCTCCCCGCTGATGTGATTGACTTGGCCAACTAGAATTCTCCTCCGGAACGTTGGACTGTCCAGTGACTTTGAATTAGCAGCAGAGCAAGAGGAGTATGTTCTTGTCTCAAAGGAAGTATGTGCTTGTCCTCACTCTCCCAGTGTTGGGGACATAATGTGTAATGGTGTAATTTGGCTTATGTGGTAGAACTGGAGATTATTTAATGAAAACTTGGAATGAGGGGGGGCTCAACCCAAAAAAATCAAATCGGTTGTATATGAAGTTTCTTACAGAATAGTGGTTAATGATTTATTATTTGGTTTTATTTCAATAGTAAAATAAACTCTCAATATGAACTAAACCTAATAATAAAGTTACAGTAGGACAATAATGAGCTTTGGAGTTAGTTTAGTTTATTTAATTCAAAATTGAAGCACAAATGCTGGTGCATGCTGCATTCAGCCAGTCTGGAGCCTAAAGAAATGAGAAGAGGAAGATGCAGTTGCTCTCCAGTTCTCTCTTCCCATGCTCTGCGCTTTCTCCCACACACGCCCTAAGACGGATGATATCATTTTTGGGCGCAAAAAAGCCTAATGTGGAAGCGGTGCTTCATCCCCTCCTCCAGCATATGTGTGTTCTATTCTGTCCTTCCAGTCCCACCAAAGCCCCACCATGTCTTCCAGCTCAAACCAGGAAATAATTATAAAAACAAAAATAATTGTCAGAGATCAAACCCGGAGCCTGTCAAAGGCCTGCTTTTGATTGGATTTAAGCTTTTGCGAATGGGGGGTAGAGGTTGGGGTGGATTTGACAGATCTTATTGGGGCCTAATTTAAACGGGCCCCGGCGTGTCTGCCTGCCTTCCTTTGTTTACATGGCTGAAATCTGAAACAAATGTGAACATGATACCCCTCTGTCCCCTGCACAGCTCCATACACTACCTCCCTGTTAGGACTTAGCCTGCGCCTGTGTGTGTGCACGTGCACACTCTCTCCCCCTCCTATTTGCAGCACTCTCCTCATCAAAAGCAACCAACAAACACATCACCACCAACAACTCCAAACACACTCTTCCTAAAGCTTTGCATAACATGCCACTGACTCTCTTTCACCCTGACCCTATTCCCCACTCTATATACAGAAAACAGTGCCTGGAAAGCTAAAACCATCTTGTACTGTCTAGACCCTCTCAGGGTGAAAAGCTATGTCCATGTGTCTTTTTAAAGGAGTGCCTATCTGGAAACAGATTAGCCATTCCTTTGGGGCCTCTTTTAACCTAAGCACCACCCTACAGCCTCCACGTTTGGTTTGTCCCTGAGTTATGTTCAGTTTTTAATGGCAAGCAAGGTTTGCTGGTAAGACATAGAATTAACCTAATTCCAGTTGTACAGAGTATAAACTGACTTCAGTGTCGTTCAAGGATCATTTATCATCAATATTATTATTTACCTGTTACTCCAAGCCAGCCTGAAATTATAATGGGCTATTTATGCTGTGCTAACTCATGTATTTCACCATACAATACAATAAAACTGGTGCAACAGGCATGGGTGTAACTTTGCTTTGAAAAAGTGCTGTGGACAGGAATGCAGACAGGGTGCTGCATTCAATTCAGCTGACCCTCAAATTTGTGTTCCCTTTAAGAAATCATGTCCTTGGGCACGTGTTCACCAAGAGATCAGACATGAAGACAGAAATGAAGAGGATCCAGGATCAAGAGTATCCTGAAAAGGAAGCGAAAATGAATTATGAAAAATGAATGAAGGAATACCATAAAATATATAAATGTATTCTATGTTTTGATCACATTGCTGAGCAGCAAAGGGCAAGCATATCAACCAGTAATATCATTTTTCAATTTCCCTTTATTTTACCGGAACTAAAATAATGCTCATTGGGTTCATTTAATTTTAGGTTTTGTGTTTCCGGTGGTTTTAAAAGGGAAATTAAAAATTAAAAGGGAAAATGTGGTCATAATGAATTCACATGGTATGGTTCTGATATTGTAAGAACATATAAACCACGGACATGTCATTTTTTAATTTCCCATTTGCAAGTCGTTTCTGTACCCCACCCCCTGCTCACCAGTCCCAGACCATTAACGTTTTAATATTAACTATATGTTTTTGAAGTAGCCAAAACAGGAATATTGTACATGTAACATTCCTGCACATTTAAATACCATCATAGAAATGGCAAAAAACCAAAACATTCCAAAACAAGTGGTTTGGGCAGCAGAAGTGGACGCTTGACTAAGTGCTGTGCAGAGTAGTTCTGAAGATAGTTACATTAGTAGCATTACTTTTATAAAACTTTGTAAGGTCAGTTAAATGTGCAGGATGGATAGCATGCTTGTAGTTTGTATGCAGCAATATTTATATTTTAATTCAGATATATTTGAGATATTTGAGTTTTATGATTTACAAAAGTTTGAAAGAGTATTTTTTTTCTTCAAAACAATCTTTATCACAGAGTTGAACCTATCAAATGCTGAGTATTGCAAAGTCCCTTGAGTGTCCAGTGTTCATACCAAAAGGTAAAAGTTGTGCTATGAAACTGATCATTTATACCTTCTAATACAGCTCAAATAACGCATTTAGCAATGATATATTTAATAATGAAAGCCTTCAACAAGAAAGAGAGCAACTGGAACTTGTAGTTTATCATGAACATTGTGCCTTCAACCCTAAATGAGGAGTAGAACGAGAAGGTGTTGTTGGACAACAGGAAGTGTACCATGCTAACTTAGTCTGGTTCACCTTCTGTGGCTCTGGTATGAAGACGGTCATGGTTGAGGGCCAGGCAGACATTGTGTGACAAGCTTCTGTAATACTCTTCCTCCTCATCTTCCTTGCCACTCTTCCGGAAACGGTCTCTTCCTCTGATGGTTCCACTCTACCATGCCACATTTACATTTCCTTATTCTTTGTCCATTTGCCTTTGATATTTTTCCCTCCTAAACTCCTTCTCTTTTTTCTTCTTTTTTTTCTTCCTGGGGCTTTCTCTGTTTATGCTCCAAAAATGACTTCCTTCCTTCCTTTACAAGCAGTCCCCTGGAGGCCTGGGGGAGGTGTGGTTGACAGTGTAGCATGTAATTACGCCCCCCGCCGCCCCTGCTCTAACTTCATCCACATTCGCTGCAGTCTGCATGCCACCTCCTTCTTTTCCTCCAGAAGTTACAAAAGGACTGCTTTCTTGACTGCTTGTCTAAACTGTAGATCTAAAACTGGCACTGAATTGGATCTAAGACGGATGTAAGCTTGGTAGTATTTTCTGTTCTATTATTGGCTTCTACAAATATGTTTTACATTTTGGTGTTGAAGTTTAAGGATCACAAAAACTATTGACTATGATACATTTTGCGAATGTGAGAATTCATATTTAATTTCCACACAGTTTCAGGCTTATATTTTTCCACATATAACATGAGGAGAATAAACAAAGTTTAAGGCCCCTCTGAAGCCTGTTTAAAAAACTATTTTACAAATGTATTCTCTCCCCTTTCAGTAATTATTGCAGTATGACGTTGTAAAGCGACGGGTTCTAGTCAACTCTTCGCACGGTGTCAGGAATATTTCGGGGCTTCAGCGACCAAACTACCCTCCCCTCACCTGCTTTATTTATGCTCTGTTTATCAAAGCGCACTTCAATGAGGACTCTAACGAACAACACTACTGAAACAGCATGAATTTTAATACTGCACGATACCATGAGTGTTTTAGTGACGCCTTTATCATTCTTTGCGCCACTTTTCCAAAATGGAGTTTCCACAAATACAATCCCGTATATATATCGCCATCTAGCGGATGAATGAGTATATGACAAAAAACAGCCGTTACGGTGTCATTTCATTTGTATCACACACACAAAAGTGTCAACAAATTAGGCTATATATGTTTATCAGCTGTTTAGATAAAGACTGGTAAACAGGAATTATGCAGTACAACAATAAAATACATTTATGTGAAAATTGAAAAAAAATGTATTAAAATATTTCACAACTGTAATAAAAGCACAATAAGTGAGAAGTGAAAAAAACACAAATACAAAAATAGAGACCAATAAAAAACAAATCACTATTAATTTTATTTGTATTCATGTTCATGTTCTTGTTTTAGACCCATAAAACCTAATATCTATTCATCAATATTATAGGCTATTTCCATGCAAATAAATGCTTTCAGAGTGTCTTAGATGTAACTCTACATCTTTGGCTTTATTTACTAAACAGATATCAATGAATATGCAATTAAACTTCTCCTCTGTCTTCTCCCACACCTCTATCAGTTACTTGCAGCTCAAAAATCCTCACCCCTCACACTGACAGGATTGATTCCTTTGGGTTATTATGTGCAAAACCCTGGCTGTGTGAATTCACCCATTTAAGACTCTCTTCAGTACAGTGCAAAAGTTGAAATGTTCAGCCATAGTGTTGTTTATTTATTTATTTAATCTAATGTTGTTCTATGAGGTTGTCTAATATATATAACACAGTTTTAGGTGAATTTTGAGCTATTGATTATAAGCTGTTTAAAGCCACATAGCGAGATATGAGAAACTACAGTATCTCAGACAGGATAATGTTTAAAGAAGAGATGAGAATTGAGAACAAGGGGTTAAATAAAAGGAGCATGTGGAGAATGAGAGCTGGAATAGCTGCGAGGCCGAGGCTGTTATATGAGGACTGGGGGCAGGCCGTGTGTCTGATGTATAATTACACTCAGCTCTGCCCTCGGGTTACACAGAGTGGGCGGAAATATGTAGTTTGACTGGTCCCATGGTAACAGCTGGGTCAGGGAGGACACATTTTTGTTTAGGCCTTTTGACTGCACCAAAAGAAAGCTGCTTTGAGTGTGGAGTAGCCAGAAGTCCTAGCGTGTTCTCACATGGACGAGGACTTCATTATACAAGAGTAATGGCTTGAACAGTAACAGTAACCTTTAAAACTAACTTGAACCTTCCCAGTTTCTCCCGCACACACACACTGCTCTTTCTTCCTCAAAGAGCAGGAGAACACAGCATTATTCGGCACAAAAAAAATTATCTTGGCAAAAGAAATGCTCCTAAACCTATTCAGTCAGTTTACAATTTCTCATTTTGAGAATGTGGTAAAGACATTGTAAGATTATTATATACATGTCCATAGATATTTATTACTTTATTTGAACTGGTCTTATTTCACTGACAGAAAGGTTTGTTTTTTTTCAAGAAGAATTGTTTCTTTATGCACTTAAAATTCAGAATGGTCCTTTTTTCCTTTGGCCTAGAGAGCCAAAGATTAATTCCATAAATCTCAAAGGCTACTAAGCTGCAGTATTCCATAGTGCATCTATCTATTTCAGATGAGTGATAGAAGGTCATGGGCATTTTGGCCTTTTCCTGCTTTATTTTCCTCCAGATTCCTTAAATCTTTTGCTGATTATGCACCATATAGGGTGACATTTTGTAACATTTTTCAACATTTTACGGTTCCCTCTCTGTTTATTTGGAACATGTCAGTGATCACCTCTCAACTAGCTTATAACTACACTAATGTTTAGAAGTTAAAACATGAATACAGGCCAAAGTGTCTTTAAATCAATGCTTTCAGATTTGCCCTAACTGTCCTGTTTGTACCAAATGTGTGTAAACGCTGGTTTGTTTACCTTATAAGATTCTTACAATCTCACAGAAACAATGCACTAGATTTCACCAAAGTTTTCAAAATGTCAATTTTTTATTTTGCGCCGCACCATGCTTATTTGTGCCTTTTGATGTCAAAGTCAAAGTCAACTTTATTGTCATTTCCTCTGACCTCAGATATGTTCAGAAGATAATGTTTTGTTTTGTTTTGTGAGGGGCCCGTAGCTTCCTCCATCACTCAAACATACTTGCAGGACAAAAGGGAATGCTTATAAAATGTGTCCATTTGTATCAATGTAGATAAAGACCCCATCTATTGCTATCAGTGAGCTGAAATGAACAAGTTCAAAGGTCACTTAAACAACTGAAAGAGCATGGGGTGAACGAGGTGATTCTGGGCCTTATCTTTGTTTATGGAGACTGTATTTCAGTGACAAGGCAAACAAATCCTTGAGAAAGCAAGATCCTGACTAAAGACTATTCAGGAAAATACTGGTAAACGTATAGAGTGCCAATAGATAAGGGATGTTTGATCTCTGAAATTATCACCAGAGCTCAGTCAGAATAGCATCAAATGGATGGATCACTGAAATCTGTTAAGATCTTTGCAAATTTGAATACAAAGCATATCTGTTGATTCCAAAAGTAAACATAAAGCAGAAAAAGGAAGGGCTGATCAAGTAGGTGTTTTAAGAAAGAGCAGAATGCATGAGGACTGCAACAGAGATGTCACCTTGACTGTGCTGAAATGTATGTGACAATTACAAGGTGCCACTCTCAGCCATGGGAGGTTCCATTGAAATGCGCATAAATTGGCCCAGATGCTCTGGGCTGTTGTTTATGGACTTGGCGGGGAGTAGTGGGGGTGGCGTGGAAATTCAATTTGGTCCTCAGTGCATGCGATTCATGTACTGGAAAAGGATGACTGCAGGATCAAGGCAAAGGGAGCCTTGACCTTGTTTACAGTTGACAGCCACTAACCGCATAAGGGCCTAGTAGAGTTTAATATACTGTGGTAGGCCTCTCGTACACAGTGTAGGCTGTATATAAAAACACTCTATGGGTGACTGCTATTCAGTAACGTAATTTGGACAGTGTAAACATTCAGGTTTATAGGTTTGTACTTTTCCTGTTTAATTGTTAAACTTTTGTGAAAATTCCCAAAATTTGTTGACACCTGCCCATTCACAATTTCTTCTGAAATCAAGGGAAATACTAGGAGTCCGTCCACTCTATGGTATTGTAAAGGCTTCCATCTGGATGTAATCAAGTCCTCACTGCAATGTTCTGATTTTGGAGGATTAGTCTGAGATCACAAATACTGCTCAGCTCAAGGTTTTCAATGGTATTCAGTCAGTTTTACTTCTCTACTGCTCCATTGTCCAGTGCTGGGGGGACTTTTATTAAAATGACACTTTAGGATCATGTTTAGTCCATCCCATTTTATCTCTAGTTCTATAAAGATTGACTGGCCTGAATTATGCTAGTGTTGTCAGTAAGATACTACAGATAAAATTTATATTTTTTACTGACATCACAAAAATGTTTTGCATTTGTATGAGTGGATCAGACACAGCAGTGCTGCTGGAGTTTTTAAACAGACACTCACTGTCTGCTCTGTTACAATGAGAATCAGAATCAACCATTATTGGCCACGTACGCTCACATATGCAAGGAATTCGGTTTAGGTTACAGTAACTTAAATAGAAAAGAATTCTATGACATTAGGGTTGGACGGTATGGCGATAATACAGTATACCACGGTATTTAAAAATGTGGACGGTATCTTAAAATGAGGGCTGTATACATGACGTGTGTGTGGTGTGTCAAATTTCGGTTCTGTGTTTTTAAAGTCGGCTAAAATGTTCATGTGCATTTAAGAGAGCCACATGGAGGGGGCGCTGTGGGAGCTCAATGACTTCTGATGGCACGATCTGAAAAGCACAAGCCCAGTAGCCCACCACAGTTGTAAATTTAGCGGTGAGTTTGGGTTAAAAGAGAACGGAATTAAGCTGTAAACAGATAAAATTCTCAGAAAGTCCTTCACTCGACTTTGTACTCACAGGTATATGGCTTTATCCTCTAAATATGTGTATTTTGAGCCTCAATTTGCAGAAAAATCTGCTGTGATGTGCTAAACCACAAGTTCCTGTTAGCGCCAGCTGTGCTTCTAAACACTGTACACCGTCTTATTTCACTTATTTTCAAACTTTTCTGTTCCTTCAGCACCAGTTGTTGAAATTTGCTCTCCCAGAAACGGGTTTTTATCGTCAACACGTGTCGGTGTGCACTGTCGGGCTGTGTTTAGCTAAATTCACTCAACTTAGGGCTCAAAGATAAAAGGATCAGCGCGGCCTGACAGAGCACCCCGTCCCCAACGGTAATAACGTATGCTGAAATATTTTGAGACGGTATTATGGTATGAAAAATGTGGATACCGCCCATCCCAACATCACATGCTATAACATACTCACACACAATCATATCTGTAAACATTACCTTGTGTATATTTTATATTAAAGTGCTGGGTGCAGCTGTTTTGTGCCGTAGTGGCAAAGTGACAAGGGCAGGTGAGAGAAGATCCTGAAGGTACATTAGTAGGAGAGTTTAAATACAGAGGATGTTTAGTTTGTATTATACAGCAAGAATTTTAAAGTGCAGAAGAAAGAGAGATGAGAAGATAGTGTTTTGTGTAAGTGTAATGTCAACTGTTCAGAAGTGTGATGGCATGTGGGAAGAAGCTTCTCTGTAGCCTGGTTGCCCTGATCCTCGTGTGGCTAAAGCGCCAATCGGACTGGAGGTGCTGAAATAGGTAGTGTCTCAGGTGTGATGGATGAGAGGTGATTCTCTGCACGCTTCCTGGATCTAGAGCTACACAGATCCAGCAGTGTTGGCAGCTTAACACCAACATCATCTTCGCAGACCTGATGATGCGCTGCAGTCTGTGAATGTCCTTCTTGGTGGCTGAGCTGCCCCACACTGTGATGGACGTGGTGATAACAGACTGTATGATGGCTGTGTAAAACTGCACCATCCCCTCCTGGGGCAGGTTGAACTTCCTCAGCTGATGCAGGAAGTACATCTTCTGCTGAACTCATATGCCGATGGAGCTGATGTTGTTGTCCTACTTCAGGTCCCTAGTGATTGTTGCGTCCAGGACATGTGTACAGTCATCACAGATCTGTCAAGGATGGTGAGTGCTGGCATGGTTGAGGGTCTTCTCCTGAAGTCCACCAACTTCTCCACTGTTTTAGTTGTGTTCAGCTCAAGATTGTTGTGGCTGCTCACTTCTGTCAGCAACTTCAGAATTTTCAGGTACAGTCATTGCTATACATGGAGAAGAGCAGTGAGGAGAGTACACAAACCTGTGGAGCACCTGTACTGGTGATCTGAGTTCCAGAGGTGAACTATCCCAACCTCATTGCTGCTATGTGCCAGTAAGAAAGCTGGTGATTCATTGGCAGGTGGGGGCTGGCACTCTGAGCTGGGTCAGTTCGCTGTGTATTCTTCCTGGGATAATGGTATTGAAGTCCAAGAACAGAATCCTTGTTCTTGGGTAATCATGAAGATGGAGTCCCATGTTCACTGCATAATATACAAACTGCAGTGGGTCTACCAGTGGGTTTATGATGTCCTTCAGATGAGCAAGGACCAGTCTCTCAAAGGATTCAAATTCTCTGAATGACTACGGGTCTGTAGTCATTCAGTCCTGTGATGGTTGACTTCATGGGAATGGGTATTATAGTTGAGCGTTTGAAGCAGGATGGGTACAACATAGCTCCAGTGATGTGTTGAACATCTTAGTCAAGACTGTTGCTTGCTGTTCTGCACAGGCCCTCAGACATGAGGGTGAGAGTCCATCAGGGCCTGGTGCCTTCCTCACGTTTTGTCTCTTGAAGAGTTGTTGCACGTCTTCCACACAGATCTTCAAGGCAGGTTGAACTGGTGTCTGGGTGGATGGCTGAGCATTAGGAGGGTGTGAACTGCTGCTGAATTGTGCTGGGCTTTTCGAAATTACAGTAGAAAGATGTTAAGTTCATCAGCCACCTTACAATGCTCCATTTGACTGTGGGGGTGATCTAGAGACACCTACCTTGTTGGTTCACCTTGTAGATGAAAAACCAGATACAGTAGCTCACCTGTTGCTGCAGTTTGTGTTGGTCGTTTTCTAGTCCTTCAGCAGTGGACACCAGACACTGTCGGCTGGATATTTTTGGCTTGTACCAACACAACACACACTAATACACAACTTCCATGTTAGTGTCATTGCAGCACTGAGAACGATCCATCAACCAAATCATACCTACTTGGTGGTGGTCCTGTGGGGGTCCTGCACATTGATGCACCAGGTGAAAGAAGTCAAATTAAGTATGCAGGGCAACTGATGGACTGTAATTGCAGAACTTCGAAGTGTCCCTGTATGGTCACGGAGCTGAGCATATGGACAGTGAATGTAGAAGAAACAAGGAGGTGGTCATAATGTTATGGCTGGTGAGTGTGTAGGTATAGTTACGATTTGACACAAGGTGGCGCCACTCAATCATCCATGCATGAGTGTGTGTGTGTGTGTGTGTGGTTTGTATTCAGCATCTGCGTCTCTTCCTGCTAACGTCTGCAAACAGACCCCATTCAGTTGCTACACTAACACACTCAAACAGAGCTTTTCTGTGGCTTCCTGTGGCGGTGTGAACCCACCTCGGAGCTGCTGTGGAGCCGCAATGTGGGCTGCTATGGGGGACGTAATCACTGTGGTAAACACACACACACACACACACACACACACACACACAGACCCAAACTAGACCTTAATCAGGATGTAATCAAAGCCCCCTGCCTCCAACATACCACCACTGAGCCCAGTCAGCCCACTCAGCCAGGTGATTAATGATCCGCTGTCTGATAGAGGCGTCAACACACCTTCAAGTCTGGCCTCCCATAGGAAAAAGAAATTTAAAAAAGGGAGATATCCTTTATACCTCTGTAGAGCACAAGAATATCTCATGACTCATCTTGAGTTTGGTTCAAATCTCATTAAAGTCTCACATGATGCTCAGATTTGTGAAGAAGGACTTAAATTCTCTGCTTTGTCTTATGTCTCCTCTTTGCCTAATGTCACTGTGATAACTGCTGTAGTTAGTTCATGCTGTGTCCAAAAACTACTCAGTACCTTCTTTAAATACAACTCATTCTATCCATAAGAGGGAGACAAAGACTAGTGCATTATAAGTTCTCAGTTATTTTCCATTTAGTCACCAATTCCAGGCAGGTAGCTAAGACAAATATACATGTGTTTTATTTTAGTATTTAAATAATATTAGAAAGTTTGAGAAAGGTTAAGCATCATAAATATTATATCAGTTTATGTTGAAATCACAATTTTATTTTAAATGTAATTGCTCCCTCACAACCCAGCATGCAGTACACAAATATTATCTGGGGTGCCATCCAGACTGAGCTATAGGGTTATAAATGTCTTGCTAGCATTAGCCTAATTCTCTACTGTCAAAAAAATTGTAAAAATAAACTGCAGTTTTCGCCCTGTGAAGGACTGGTGCCCCCTCCAGGGCGTGTTCCCGTCTTTGCCCAGTGATTCAGGGTGGGCTCTGGACCCGCCATGACCCTGAACTGGATACGCGGTTACAGACAATGAATGAATGAACAGCAGTTCTATTTCCAATCAAAACCAAATAGACACCTACATTTTTTTTTATTCGTGCAGACACAGAAAAGAAACCAAAGTGGCTGCCTAATAGTTGATTTGCTAACTTTTATCATTTAGCTGACTGTCTTCCTCATCTGATATAGTATTTCTGTTATATGAATAATCCCCACTACATCAGTATTTGATGACTGATTTTTAAAGTAAATTCATGCGATAAGCAGACTATAAGTTACCATTCTAGACACACTGGCTAAAGCTAGAGAAATAAATGCAACATACAGTCAATACAATATTATCAAGATCTATTATTTCAAGATATCTGATATAATTATGCATTCAGCACAGCTATGACAAAATTTATAAAGAATTTTCATCACATTTTTCCCTATTTCAGACAGCAAAAGAAAAAAATCCTGGAGAAGTATCTTGGTTACAGACTAGGTTTAATTTTATCAGTCTTTACTGTGTCTATATGTGTTCTTAAAACATGCACAGCTAATCCCTGCAGCTACTTAATTGTTCTCAAGGAGCGATGACCTTTCAATTCATCACACACTAGCTTATTGATCTGAGCGCAATGAAGCGGTCTCTTGTTAGCTTGCTTATCAATAAGCCTTTCATCATGAGAAAGAGTATTATCACTGTTTCCCCTGTTCAACAACACAGCGGCTTAATTTTGCTTTGCTTGAATGATCGGGGTAATTTGGGCTTTGTGGATTCTTGCAAGTCTATTTTAGAGTTTGAAGCCTAAGGTGAATTCCCTTACTAAACTTTGTGAACCCTAATTCCAAAAATCTAAAATATGGGCTAATGCCCTTTCAATTATTTGTTTAAATATATTTTTATCTTTTTAGCAATGTTGGTCAAGTCTTTAAATACATGCCAGTGCACATATGAAAAAGCTAGCTATCTTGTAGAAACCCTTGCTGGAATGTTTCTGTAAGGATCTGAAATCATTCAGACACAGAAGCATTAGTGAGTTCAGGTACCAATACTGGGTGATTAGTTCTTATTCACAAATATTGTATGGTGATCTATAAATCCAGACAACACAGTTAAACTGCTTCAGAACCAACTGATAGGGTGTTTTGCCCATCTAGTCAATGCCTGGCCTTGAGCATGCTGACCTTAAGCTTGTTTAAAGCTGTTCCAGAGCTCCATTTTCTGTAGGATTACAGTTAAATGTCTGTGCCCATAAAGGGTGTAAATTCAGAAGCTGAATATACAGAATATAAGAGTTGTCCAATCTCTTTGGCCATATAGTGTAACTTGGTTAATGGACACAGCTTATGTGGGGAGGAAAGGCTGCCGTATTCATACACACTGACTGCTGTATGAAGATTTATAGCAAATAATAATTTAAACACTTAACTCTACTTTTACTGACAAAATATTAATTGACAACAAAACCAGCTTGAACCCAAAGAAGCTCTGATTACCATCTGGCATCTTCAGTTGCAGCTGAGACTACGTACTAAACTAATCTGATGCACAAAAAAGAGACAAGGTGTTATTAAAACGAGACATACCATGGACATTAGATTTTCTTTCTTTCTTTTTGAAAATGGAAATCTCTGTGCACTTTGACTGTATTTAATCATGCTTATGTAAATGAAGCTGACAACTGACTGTAAAACTGAAATAGAAGGCAGTAATAAATGACAATATGAATTAGAACAGGTCCAAATGAATGGCTAATATATGATATATTACAGAATATCAACTCTACTAAATTAATGAGCCAGAATAAATATACTTAAATACAGAGAACCATATTTAGCATATTGTAGGCCAGGATCTGCTGGATATTTGTCTGTTCCTACATGTCTCTGGATGGTCAACAGAGGGATGGGAAAAGTCTCTCTCCAGTGCTGGCAGCTGATCAGCACCTCAGGATAATTGCTGAAGTAAGAAAGCTCTCTGTACGGATGCATCACAGCTTTCAGAAAGTTAACAAATCCATGTCTGCAATGCCATCAGAATTAATCCCAAAACATTGGACCATTGTAAAAAGAAGTCACTCGAGACGATGTGCTTTAAAATCCTATTTAAAGGGGAGTTTGGAAGGATTAAAGGGTGTTTCTCTCGTTTTTATCTAGTGTTTGAGCACTTGATCACAGAGGCGTGCCCTAATCCGAACATCAATGCAGCCCCATCAGCGCAGTGGCTTGGAGCCGGCGGGTGAAAAGGGCCTCTAGCTTGTTTAGGGTGGCTTGTGCCGCAGCTATTAAAGCCACAGGGCTGCTCGCTTTGATGGTTCATGCCCAATGTCTAATCTGATAAAATTCACCCTCCCCCTTGTGCTCTGGAGTGTTTTTCAACATTGCATCAATAAGAGCTTCATAAGGAGGCCCCTCTGATTTTGTTTTTGAAAATGATAGCTCAGGTTGGTCAGAGTCTAAAAAGGAACATATAGTTTATTTTGTTTATTTAAATTTATCAGTGATGATTCATCAGTCAAAGCAGATATTGGATCAGAAATTGTGATTAGGCAATATGTATGTCACATGATTAATGAAGTACCACTTCAGATTTGATCCACCTTGCAAAGTGTCTGGATAACGGAGGCAAAACTGTCTAGATTAGGGATGAATGATATAGTGATAGCAAAAAAGAATTCACATCACATTATTGTGGAGGAGCTGTGGGCCTGGTGGTCAATTAAGAAGATATGAGGGCATGGGCATGCAGAAGAGTTCCAATCTTGTCCATGCCCTTAGAGCTAAAAGCCTCCTATCTATGTTGTTTATCGATATTTATAGTTGGTGTTGAGTAGTTTGCTTTTGTGGTGAGTTCAGTTTAGTTTTTGTGTTGTTTTATGTTCAAAGTCCGAGGTTTGGGGACTTAGGTGCCTCATACTCAATCAGAAATAATGAAACTAAAATTTCTGAAATTAAATTTGTACTAGGTCAGCACTCTTTAAAGGTGTAATGAATAATTTTCTCCAGTGGTTCTTCTTCTGCTTAAGATGTCTAATCTAATCTGTTTTTGAAACTAGCACCTAGTGTCCTGGAAATATCAGAAATCCTGTACAAAACATATTTTTTAAATGGCTTCGCCTTATGTGGGAGCGATTCTGCGGAGCATTACCTGGTGCACTCAGTGACCACAATACAATTTTTGATTCTTCAACACTTTCCAAAATATTGTTTGTTACTTTGCTACCTGGTGGTAAAAGATGTCTCCTTTAAAGTGAACTTCTACAATTTTGGCTAAGCGCAGTTCTCTGTTGTTGTTTACATTTATGTGGAACAGTATGTTTGAGGGGTTTGGAGAGTTATCAAATCGTGAGGAAAAAAAAGGGTTTTTTGATTACAATCATGAACTATGCCTTTAAGTACTAAAGTTAATATTCACAATAGAATGCTTACAAACACAATTTGTTTTTCATATAATATGAGAACTATAACTACTGTCATTTCACCTCTTGTTTAGATGCTGTATTAAGGACTTTTCAACAAACCTGGGCTGTGTGTGTTGTGTGAGGATAGGCAGTGAGAATCAGCATATAGAAAATAAATCTCAACAATGACACACAGTGTCTTTAGTGTGAATTTCTGAATGGCACCCCCTTGTGCTGTACATTCAGCAGTTCCTGAATATGAGTGAGTATGTGCTAGTTCCCCTTGTGAAGCAGTTCCTAAATGTTACTGAGTATGTATGAGTCACAAGCTAGTTCCATGGGTTGCTTTGCATCAAAAAAAAAAAAAAACCTGAATCCACGAGTTTATCCAATTGCTTCAGGAAAATGGGGAATCACAGGCAGAAACTTTGGGTTTGTTTTTTCAACAGCTTGCACTCAACATGGCAGGCGTGAGAATCTGCGTTTGACAAAAAGCAGACCCTGCTAATCTGTCCCTGTGGGAGAGGAGTAGGTGTTTCTAGTGGTCTTCTGTGGTTTGAACTTTGAGGATCAGATCTAGCTTGGGGTTAACAGAGTAAAGAATGAATCTGTGATGGCTGTATAATCTCTGCACATATGGGTCTTTGATGATAAAATATATATAAACATTTGCAAACGTACGCAAAGGTTTGAATGGCCCAGGTCAAATGACCAAGTGTTCAGTTTTAAGGCAAAATAAGTACAGATCTTCTACAGAAAATACACTTCTGCACATTTTAATGCATAATTACTGTTCATTTGATACATATCTGTGTTAAAATTTGAATAATTTAAACAAATATTGTGCTCCAAAATCTGCAAAAGAATGCCATATTTAAGGATGTCCTCTGTACATGATTTGGTCACTTGTTTTGACTTAGATCATCAACAGAACTTGAACTTGACCAGGAGCGTTTAAACATTTGCATACAACTGTGAACAGAAAATATGCTTCTGCTTGCGCATATGAACCTGTGATTGTGACAGTGTACTTTACTGCAAGGCAAGGCTTTCTTTTGATAGGTGGGACCAGGAATGTTTTGCTTTAATTGCACGAGTAGTCATCACTTTAGATCTGCTCCCTGAATCTTATGACACTATGTGCAGAAAGTGGCCTGCATAAAAGGAAATTTAACATATATTTATCAGAGCAACAGGAATGACGGGAATGGTTTAATGTCCTTAAAATATTGCTTAAAGACACTTTTACATCTAATATATCTTTTAAATCTAATTAAGACATACATTTAGGGCATGTAGTGGGTGGCACGATGGTGCAGCAGGTAGTGTCGCAGTCACACAGCTCCAGGGACCGATTCCCGCTCCGGGTGAGTGTCTGTGAGGAGTTTGGTGTGTTCTCCCCGTGTCCATGTGGGTTTCCTCCGGGTGCTCTGGTTTCCTCCCACAGTCCAAAAACACACATTGGTAGGTGGATTGGTGACTCAAAAGTGTCCGTGTGTGTGTGTGTGTGTGTGTGTGTGTGTGTCTGTGTGTCTGTGTTGCCCTGTGAAGGACTGGCGCTCCCTCCAGGGTGCATTCCCGCCTTGTGCCCAATGATTCCAGGTGGACTCTGGACCCACCGTGACCCTGAACTGGATAAGCGGTTACAGATAATGAATGAATGAATGAATTTAGGGCATGTAGAAGAGAAGTGTATTTAGAATGTAACAAAATGCCATGAAAACATATGTTTTTATGGCAACTTATATGTTTATCTAATATAATTTGTTACAATCAGCCTAACATGTAAAACCTCTGATAGCACCATGCATGTTCACTGATATTTGAATAAGAAATACATGTTAAATTCCCATTTAAAATCCGATCTAATTAATCATTAAGAAATGTTTAATGATTCTTGGTATGGTGGTTTTAAACTAGGAAAAAACTCTGCTAAATTGGTGTGCGGATCGTGATTGGTTCACTATGGCGACCCCGGATGGGAGCAGCTGAAAAACGAAGAAAAAGTGTGGTTTTTAGTGTAGATCCATGTAGCAAAAAAAGTGTATTTAATTTTATGCTTTACATTGGTAGATTAATATCTATGATTTAATTCAGTATTGCAATATAAATAAGCTAGAGAGCAATAAGCTCACAGCAGATAGGTAACTCAGCTGTAGATCAACCCCTTGTGTCCATGTAGACAGTGTTGTGCAGGGGCTTGGCTGCAGAGACCAGGGGCTGTCTTTTGAGTTCATTACCAGGGTGGGTTTGACTGGTGGGGTCTGGTGGGGCCACAGAGGTAACAGCGCCATGGCGACTGGCCAGGTCAGGGAAAGGGTCAGCCTTGTTTAGTCTGAGCACTCCTTTAGAGGAGAGGAGACTCCAGCTTTCCGCTTTCAAATGGCCTGCCTTTACATAAATGGCTGCTGATATGCAGAATCATGGGAAATCTGGGACTCTGACTTATACATCAGAACTGTTCACTTAAAAACTGGGGCCTGCCTCTACCCTCCACCACCCCTTACCCAAGAATTGCCTGTATGGGAATTTTACTTATTTGTTATTCCAGATTCAGACTGCCGTGCCTGTACTTAAACACTGACCTTTGATGGTCTACTGGGGACTGGGCAGGATCACACGCAAAAACAGAGTACCATTCTGGAACAGACATTTCTCAAAGATGAATATACAGGCTGGAATCAATAAGTAAACATATTATATATTACTCCTCTAGTGGTGTACATTACTTTCTAACATTCTTTTTTGTGTGTTTTACTTTATAATTTGACCTGGGTGGTGTGTGTCTTTCTACAATAATGAAGAACTAGATTCTACTCCGTATGTCTACTCCTTAGTCATACTAATGGACACTGTTAATTAGTTTAGTAATTTATGCATCCAGCTATTAAAATACCTGTTGGTCAGATTTTAAGACGGCGCCAAACACTGACATTTAAAACGGCAGCTGGAACAATAGGAGTACACAAGATAAAAACACACAGGTTCAGTAAGTGTGTTTACCTGAGTCCTACAAAGTCCACAATAATGTCATACCTTTCTGTGATGTTAGTGTATCTATGCAGTAAGTAGGCTGTTTATTAAGTATTGCTAGCTACCTAACATTAGCTTGTCTAGTTACAACAATGTATGTAGCTAGTTACAAATAATGTATAATATCACTGTTACCTTTTGACCTTTTGTCATCTTTTGCATTAGTTCTGTACAGAACCAATGATGTTGGCAATAATAGCCGTTGTGCCATTTTTCTTAATTGTGTTTGTGTGTTACAGTATGAAGAGAGAGAAATAAGCCAAAATAAAATTGCGAGCAGAAATGGGGTGAGTGAGAAATTGCAAATTAAAATAATATCAAAACATCATATTTGGTAATTACTAATACATTTACAATACAATCAGGCATTCATTTATTCATTGTCTGTAACCGCTTATCCAGGTCAGGGCTGGGTGGGTCCAGAGCTTACCTGGAATCAATGGGCTCAAGGCAGGTAAGGCGCCAGTCCTTCATATGGTGACACATACGCACACATTCATTCACACCTATTGACACTTTTGACACGCCAGTCCACCTACCAATGTGTGTTTTTGGACTGAGGGAGGAAACTGGAGCACCCAGTGGAAACCCATACAGACACAGGGAGAACACACCAAACTCCTCACAGTCCCTGGAGCTGTGTGACTGTGACACTACCTGCTGCACCACCGTGCTGCCCCAAGAGTGAAAACAGTAAAACATTTTTTAGGATTTTATAAAATAGAGAGAAGAAAGTGAAAAATGACTAATTTGTAATTCATTGTTCAACAATAGACTGGTGAAGTTATATGACTGTATTATCGGCAAGGGTTCACCACTGTGTAGGACTGCAAGGGCAAATACTGCAACATTTTTCATCCATTCATTCATTGTCAGTAACTACTTATCCAGTTCAGGGTCGCAGTGGGTCCAGAACCTACCCAGAATCATTGGGCACAAGGCGGGAACCCTGGAGGGAGTGCCACTCCTTCGCAGGGCAACACACTCACAAAGTCACTCACACACTCACACCTATGGACATTTTTGAGTCGCCAATCTACTTAACAACGTGTGTTTTTTCAAAGCGTGAAAGGAACCAGAGCACCTGGAGGAAACCCACGCAGACACAGGGAGAACTCACCAAACCTACAACCCCAGGACTCTGGAGCTGTGTCACTGTGCCACCCAAATAGTGCAACAAATTAGAAATAAAATAGTGAAGATTTCATCCTCCACAGCCCATAATATCATTATAAAATTCAGAGAAATTTATTTATGCAAGGGATAAGGCTGGAAACCTCCTTAGTTGGCTGAGATCTTTGGGCCCTTGGGGAGCACTGCATTAAAAATTATTCTGTAGTGGAAATCACTGCATGGGCCCAGAAGCACTTCCCAAAGCCATTGTTTGTCACTGCATCCACAAAAGCACAAATACAAAAAAAAAAAACATTTATATACCAGATTCAGAAATTACACACAAGCACAGGCACAAGTACATTTAAGATGGACTGAGGTGAAGTGGAAAAGTGTCCAGTAAATCAAAATTTAAAGTGGAAATGTGAACAATAGAATTTTATTTCAATATGGAGAAAGTCCTGTTTTATTTTGTTTGAATGTAATGAGGATATTCAGTGAAAGTTCTGTTCCCAAAGAGCTCTGAACATGCAGGGTCTACTTGCCTGGTCTCAAGAAGGATTTTCAAGTCCATATAATGCTAATACTAAGACAGATGTAGACTAATGGTTAGAGGAGCAGACTTGGTACTGGAATGTCACCCACTGAAGTACCCTTGAGCAAGGCACATAACACCCAAAATGTCCCCCGGCGTCGAGGATAGCTGCCTGCTATTTCTGTGTGAGTGTGTGTTCACTGCACCCAATCAGTAGTATGAGTGTGTTCACTGCCACAGATGGGTTAAATGCAGAGGTAATTTTTTGTTGGACGGTTGTACAATAATCATAAATAGTCATTGTCACTGTCACAAGGCTGAGACTCCCAAACTTACCTGTAAATTACAAGAATTTCATAACTGTAATTGAAGTGTTTCAAAATTATTTGAACCTTTTTAACATGTCTGGATATAAATAATGTTGTAAACAATATCTGAATATAAAAATAATATAGCCTTGGTGGGTTATGTATATGTAAAACCCACTCCCAAGAACAAATATAAAACTCATTCATTCATTATCTGTAACCGCTTATCCAGTTCAGGGTCGCAGTGGGTCCACAGCCTGCCTGGAATCATTGGGCGCAAGGAAGGAATACACCCTAAAGGGGGCACCAGTCCTTCACAGTGCAACACAGACACACACACATTCACACCTACGGACACTTTGGAGTTGCCAATCCACCTACCAATGTGTGTTTTTTGGACTGTGGGAGGAAACCGGAACCCCCGGAGGAAACCCACGCGTATACGGGGAGAACACACCAACTCCTCACAGACAGTCACCTGGAGCGGGAATCGAACCCACAACCTCCAGGCCCTTGTAGCTGTGTGACACTACCTGCTGCGCCACCGTGCCGCCCCAAATATAAAACTGGATTAATAAAATGAAAGTATTAATTCAAGAAGTAATAAAACTGGTCCTTAGTACATTTTTGGAATTAATTCGGTAATTATACGGCACCCTAAACTTCACAATCATAAAGTTTTTTTCACACACTGCAAGATATATTTTCATGGCCTTGCTGTATTTTATGTATCTAATTTGTTTGGAAGATGTAGCTTTTGGACAAGAAACTGATTTGAAGTGGTGTTTTGTGGCTGTCTGTTATTTCTGAGACTGAACTTTAATGGGACTCGGAGCCAAGGTGTTTGTGTGTGTTTCTCAGGTGAAATGAAACTCAGTCCACTGAGCAAACAGCTCCACGAGACAAATAACCATCCTTCAGTGGAGGTGATATATATGAAAAAGGGAAGGCGCTAAACTCGATAAGAGTAAATTCTAGACCAACTTCTTTTTATGTGAGATTTAGCTTTAATGGAAATTCTTTCCTTTCTCATTTTCCTCATGTTTTTAATTTCTCACATTTTGGCTACAAAACTGTTGAAATTGGATGATAAAATACCTTTGCTTTAGCAGCCTGTCAGACTCTGATAATGTGTGAAAAGGTAATTTGGACAGGGTTTCCTCCAAGTCTCTGCTTGCCTCACAGCTCCAGCCTTCTCTCTCCTCTGCAATATATAGCAGAGAATGTCTCTGGCTCTGCCTAATTGTGAACAGTGGCTGGACATGGTGTACAGATGATGAAAAAAATTGAATAGCTTGTCTTTATTTATTTTTATTTATTGTCTTGTTGAAAATGAAGCAAATTTGCCTGTTTTGTGCCACAAACCTGAACATTCTCCAGATGCGGTAGTAGCCTGATTCCCCACCAATGCTTCTAAAAAAGCAGCTCAAATCGAGCAATTCACTCTTTCCCTGGGGGTATCCAATCCTCTATCTGTGACCGAAAGTCAAATGTAATTGTAATGGTGGTTAAAGCAAAATGTCACGAGGTCATTAGAATAACAGAGACCTCAGATACATTTAGTCCAAGTGTCAGCAAGATGTTCCGCTATCAGTGACGGAGCTCTCTATCCAATTTTCCTGCGCTCTGCTTGGCGGATCCCCAGCAGCGAGGAGTTCAGGGAGAAAAGCTAGGCCTCAGGATAATTGGTTATGATTTCAAGCAGTGCGACCCAGATTGCGTTGCAGTCCTAATGTGTAAGTACTTCTCACCCCTTTTCACAATAAACACAGGCAAAGGAGATTCTTTTTCACACAAGATAAATGCGCTCTCGTTGCCAGCTGGATTGGTGATAGTCATGAAATGAAATCTGGCCCTCTGCTCGTTTTTTGTGTGCCTCAATCACTCCCTTGGCTATAGAGGATAGTGAAAGTTAAGATCCTACTTTCAAAGCCACATGGCTTTGATTGAATTCTGATAACTGTTGGTGTATATTCCAAGCCATTTATAGATTTGGATTTGGCACAATGCAAAGAAAGAAATCAATAAATATGCTTTATTTCAGATAATAACTAAGATTCTAGATGGCTACTGCTGTCTGTAAAGCTTAAGTTTTGTTTTGGATTATTTGGATACCTGGTGACTCACTTTATACACTGCATTCTTTGCCACTGTAGCTCAGCAACTGCAAATTCTCTACCTTTTCCACACTTCCTGTTTATATCATCAGCTGATGTGATGAACCAATAGCATTTAATCACTCTATCAGGACAATGGAGTGCTTACCAGGGTGTAGCTAAGTGTAAATTGCATAATTGATTTGTTCACATTAAAAACACCTGTTGGTAAACAAGAGCATGATTATGTCTGATGGAAAGGGGAAATTCATGGTGTAATTATACACGCATCTATGATGTTAAAAGGTAACTTGATATTCCCCTGTAGAGCTCGGCCTGATTAACTCTGGCCTGTTTAAAATTCAAGCTACAAATTAAGGAGGAACAGAGATCCTGTTATTTTTTTCCACCCCGAGCTCCTGGAAAGTGAATACATAAAACATCCTGTTCCCTGGTGTCAGCACAATTAGTTGCTAAATAAAATGCCACTCTGTTGTATGCGTCGTTTTAATTACACCAACCGGGTGAATTAGTGCCCCATTTAAGTAAAATAAACAGCCATGTTTGCTAAAGCCAAATTTCCCCTGAGAAGTATGCAAAGAGGGCAAATTAGCACATTCAAAATATCAAATTTAAAATATCAGCACAGTATCCAAGGAAGTAGGCGAGAGAACATCATCAACCTCTTGAGTAGAACCCTATCACATACTTGCCCAGTGGACATACAGGACAACAACAGACCAGTACCTTCAAAGCATGAATTGTTTATCCGTTAGAAAATCTGGACACAGATGAAGTTCATCAAGTAAGGCCTTGGGGGACAAAGTTTGAGGAAAAAGGTTGGAGAGACAGAAGTACAAAACCCGGATGTAGCAGATTCTCCTATTTTTCTATCATAAGTTTGTTCTTGTATTAGACCCATCATTTCATGCTTCTGAACTTTTAAACAGGGTCCATCTACGGCACTGCAGTCTAATCAGCTTTTTCCCCAAAGAGGCTACCTTTCTTAACCAAATGTACCAGCGAAATCCTTCACATCAAAAAACAAAAGGATGTGTAGTGCATCAGGGAAAAAAATGTGATGCTCTTAGATCCTGAAGTGACTTCTTTCTATTCTTCCTTATTCATTCTTGGCCAGCTATTTTTGTTCTCTTCTCCTCCAGAATAGCTTAGACCCCCCCCCACACACACACACCATCCCCAGCTTTACCAAGCAGCTCTCCTCAGTGAGGCCGAATCCATGTCACGCAGATTTTCTTCTTATGGACAGCCGCTCACATTATATTCACGCATGACGATAGTTTATGCTCCACTCTGTTTATTGGCATAGCACATACTAATGAGATTTCCCCATGGCAGGGATGCTACCTCCTGGCTCGTCCTACCAGCCCCACTTTGGTTCAACCAGGACCACCCTCCCCACAAGGCGTAGTGAGTATTATATATTATATCATATATTGTATCATATATTATATATGATTTTGTTTTTATATATGAAACAGTAATATCTATCAATGAAATACATAATACATATTAAGGTGTAAGTTATGTATACAACGATACAAGGTGAATTATATAAACTCCATTAATCCAGTTTATTGTTTCAGTCACTTGGAGCCATTGAGGAATCATTATTATCAGTAAGATGAATGAATGAGAAATATGTATACATTGTTAGCTGTACAGTATGGTTACAGCATTTTAACCTTTAATTCACACACTTCAATTCCTCTGTTTTTTACGCACACTTTTTAAAAATATTTTTTATTGTAGTTACCAAATAATTTGTAGTTACTAGACTGTAAGTTTTAAAAATAATCACTGAACCATAAGTCTAAATTTTGAGAGATTAATGAAGGATAAAAATTAATGTTTGGCTCCCAATCCACATAACCATGCCATCTGTATGAGGAAATAATATTTTTGTGATTTATCGATTCACTCTGCATTGTACTGCATGGTTTGAATGGCATACTCCAGTTTAAACAAATTCTTCTGCTTCATCCCTGTGATATTTCATCATAAGGAGTGCTTCAGAAGGGGAGGTTTATATTCTGCATCTGCCATTTGGCTCTTGGCTGACACTCTTGCATTTTATGTTCTGCGTCTGCCTGCAGAACTGTATAGTTAAAGAGACTTTCTTCTTGTATGCGTTCCTCTGGCAGCATGGCCCACGCTCTCTGTCACAGACGCTCATGATATCATACAGCGCCTGGCATGGCTTATTGGCCCGTGTCATTTCCTGTCCGTGTCATGCTGTCTGGAAGGGCCTTGGACGGCATGTCAAAACATATCTGTCTTCCTGCGGTGCGATCACGATGACACGGCAGTTTGCCGGAGGAGACGAGCGGCTTAAAGAGCCGTTTGCCACAGTGACGCGCAGCCGCTGGAGGTCTTGACCCCCCAGTTGCACAGAGGGGCCTTTAGGCAGAGGGCTGTCATAGCCTTGCATTGCTGTGGTGGTTGTTCTATGGTGGTAACTGCAGGGGGAGTGCATGCCTGTGATGCAAGTTGGTCCCTATGCGGAAGAATCATTACCAGTTTTGAATCCGAGTCACATGAATCATTTTTGTAATATAATAATTTTGAAAAAATAATCAATTAATCAAAGCACTATGTCAACACATGTATTTGGTCACTGCATTTGGGTTTTGATGTCATTAATTGCATTCTGGGAAGCATGTAATATATATTCTTCATATGCAAACCCCATTTCAAAAAAACATTCAATAAAATGCCATAAAAAACAAGAATCGGTGATACAATGGGGCAGCACGGTGGCGCAGAAGTGTCCATAGGTGTGAGAGAATTTGTGTGTGTCACCCTGTGAAGTTCTGGCGCAACCTCCAGGATGTGTTCCTGCCTTGCGCCCAATGATTCCGGGTAGGCTCCGGACCCAGAGCGATCCTGAACTGGATAAGCAGTTACAAACAATTAATGAATGAATGAATGTTCCACAATGTAAAACATTCCCCTATAAGCAGGTGAATTGGTTACATGTTCATGATTGGGTATAAAATTGCCATCCACTAAAACCTAAAGTTTTTGCAACAAAGATGGGCCATGGCTCACCACTTTGGCTCCCATACATTGGGAGAGGTTTTTCAGTCAGTTCAGAAAGAACATTTCTCAGTGCAAGACTGTAAAATATTTAGGTCTTTCACCATGTAATGTACATAGAATTGTGAAAATATTAAGAAAATCCAGAGAAATCTGTCTGTAATACAAGCCCAGACACAACTGTTAAATGTGTATGACATTAAAGCCCTCACACAGCATTTCATGGGATTCCATTATGTTATTTTGTTAATAGAGCCACACTGGCCTCAGGAGTAAAACTGTTGTCAACAACTACATCAAGAAATGCAACCTGAAACTTTATTATGGTTGGGAAAAGAAAGACATACCTCAATGCTATGCAGAAACAGAGCAGAGTTTTCTGGAACCAAGGTCCCCTCAAATGACTCCATGTATAAAATTGTTTTCAGGAAAAATTGATGTCAAGTTCTCAATGCCAAAGACAAAAAACAAAAAACAAAAAAAACATGTTGACTGCAAATGCCAGCATCTGTCATAGTATGTGCTTCAACAGAGTGGCTTCTTAGACACAGAGTGTATGTGTTTGACTGGCTTGCCAACAGTCCAGACCTGACTTCTATTGAAAATGTATAGTGCACTATGAAAAGTAGTATCAGTGGTGACCATGGAAATATTCCATTTGCAGATCTTCACAACAATCTGTATCCTCAGACATCAAATGATTAAAAGTGTAATTGAGGGAAATGTGATATAGAAATTGTTGTAAACTGTTTATATTTACAAGTGATCTTAGTCAGTAAAAATGGTGGGAAACCTGCTATTTTAAAATGAGAATAACTATTTGCCTGCATTAAGATAAGTTCCAAACATTTGCACTTTGCACTTTGTAGAATATATTTGCTTTCAGCTGTGCAGATTCTTACTGGGCTCTGTAAGATGTGTGGTGTTTATTCTGTAATCTTATTGTCCTATGCTCACAAGACCAGAGGCCTCTTACTCAGTGAAGTAAACACATTTGCTTCTCATATGTTGATAACTCTGATACATGGTCCTGTATAATGTGTTGTCGGTCATAACAAAGTGAGTAGTCCTCTGGCTGAATTATTACATGGATGCATATCATAGAGAACACATGCAAGTTAAGTGCAAGTTGTTGTCAGAAACCTACAGGCTTGAAGGCTGCGCATTATGGATTTACTGATACATATTTGATTATGTTCTTGGGAATGTTTTTTTTTTCTCTCACTCTCTCTCTGGTATGTAATTGAATGGTATGTCACCCTACTGTTGAAAAACAGGTCGTACCCCTCCACCTTCAGTGCAGTTTTTCCACAGTGGCTATTTATTGCCCTGTCTGTCATGAAACAATGTACATGAACATGTTTCACTGCATTTTTTCTTTGTGTGACAGCCACCAAAGTGTTTTTGACTAAATTCCTTGGCACCTGGAATATATTTTCTAATATTAATATATTCATATATTGAATTATCAATATGGCATACCTGGTGTTCAAGCAAACAGAATTATGTGTAGAATATTTAGAATGGTCCAGAAGTATCTGAGCCAACCAAAATGTGTGTATGTACATTTAAGGAGGATCTTAATTCACCTCACTGTTCTTTATGGTGCCTTAATATTGACTCAAAGTAACTAGCCCTCTGCTTTTCATGAATTAAAGTAGACGTTCAATAATGTATCCCACCTGTGTGCTGCAAAACTGGCTACATATTTTCCAAGAATTTGTTAGTTTTAACAAAACTATAGAGCAGCTTGTAAATGCTTTCATATATTTGCCTGCATGGCTGCAGTTCTCTTAACCATTAATAGTATTTATGTTAACTTGCATGGCAACAGACTTTGGAGCCGTTTCTCATTATTTACTTGCAATTTAAAGCATTAGAAATGATCTGGGATTGGGGGCATTTTCCTCATATACCTTAAATGACCACTGGAGGGCAGTGTCACCCTTATAGTAAAGCCAAATGCATGTGCAGAGGAAATGAAAGCGTGGTGGCCAGGCTGGACTGTGCTGGGATCAGGGTCTTCTTTACTTCTTTACGGTCAGCTGACTCAGTGAGGCCACTCACATGCCACTGTGGAGGACTGCGTTGAGAGCCGTTCTTAAATCAGTGCTGATAACAAATATTCAGGCATTTTACAGAAATGACACTGAACAATCAAACTAATATTTTATCTGTATTCTGCTCTTTATTTATTTCATTGATGTTAAAGAGTATAGCTTACTAAGTATGTTTCTCAGTGAATTTCTCATTGAAAACATTTTCTGTTGATCTAAGAATTCTTAGCCCTTTCCATTGCAATGGAAAATCAATGTAACATTGTGCATTTTATAGGAGATATTGATTTGTCTTTATTGGCTCTTGATTTATATATATTTAATGCATATTCCCAGCCACTACAGAGACATCTATGGAAGCCGAGACCATGGAAAGGAGCGGCAAATAAAGAGATCTGAGGAGAGAGGGGAATCACAGAAGTGTTTGATTCCAATTCAGACCTAACAATGTAATAAAAAGCTGCATGGTTAAGCCTGATGAATTAATAAAGGGGAAGCAGATGGGTCCCTGGAGCAGTGTGTGTGTGTGCGTGTTTGTGTGTGTGGTTTTTTGTGAATGTGCGTGTGTGTGGGTGCATGCCTCACTGAGGCCTCATACAAAGGAATGCTACAGTTGCTGAGATGAGATAATGGTAAGGTGTATACTAAGGGGCAATACTGCATGAATAAAATATGAATGCTTAGGAGTCATTATCATGCTTCAAGCCAGAATGTGTGTCACACTGTTCTCGCTCAGTCTGAATATCCTGATAAATAACGCTGCAATGATTGCACTGTAATAGCTAACTCATCTACCTAACTAAGTAAATGCCTCATTTAGCTGTTGTTTATTGACTGGTATTCATCAAGGATCACTATCATATTGAACTGCTTTGACTGAATAAATAAAATGAATGGTTTGCTTAAATCAACACTCTCTACCCTCAAATATTATATATTTACATTGTTTATTTTTTCAGACATTTTATGTAATTGCTGTCTAAAAAAAACATGTATCTCTATATTCACTATATTTTATATTCATATTTTTTTAAGCTCACATTAATTGAACAGAGCAGCTGTCCTTGTGTGAAGATTTCATGATAAATGGACTTGCAGAAATGCTCGGAAAAAATGAATTGGAATTCATTCTTTTTACACTGACTTCCACTGAAAGGTGGTCAACAAAATTAGCTAAAAATGAAAAATTCCTTTAAAAAGCCTTAATTAGCCTCAAAACTAATGCCTTAAAGAGTATGTGATTTTATAACTGTGCTTGTAAATGTATTTTTCTTTATAAATTACATATCAAATTGTATATTTATCTCATAAAATCATGGCGGGTGGCTTCTCCAGCTCTCACCTCAGATGCTGTAATCATACCTGCGGCATCATTCAGTGCTGCTCATATCCACTCTTAATATCCTCTGGCCACCCAATGTGGGATAGCATGCCAGCAAAGAAGCACTGGTGGCACCCAGCCGGTGATTTACGAGTGGCAGCGAGGTCAAGGTTAGAATGTAATCTCCGGGCTGACAGTGAGCAATAAGCAGCCAGCAGCGTGTGAGAGCCATCGGCGGTGCGGGAGCCCGTTTTCCCAGAGCACACGCTGGGGGACTTTCAACCTCGTTAGAGTGTGTTGGGAATTCAGGCCGCGACGTCCTCCCCAATCTCACATCAGCAAAGAACCCTGCTGCTGCAGCTTCGCATTCTTTCATATTCATGCACTTGGATGGAATGTAGTGAGCAGACTCAGGCAGAGGGCCGTGATGACAAATTAATACCTCATAAACACAACGAACTATCCATATTTTATTGGTGACAGTGTGAGCGTTTAACTTTGTCACAACGCATCAGGTTTAAAAAGGCCCTCTGTTTGTTGGTTATTTTTTTGTGCCATTCTTAAATAATTGAAAGTCCGTCTCCAAACGACTTGAGTAGGCGCTGGCTGCCTCGCTGTGTCTGATGTGTGCTGGGTGCCATTAAGATTGGGGCTTGTGTGATTTCTCACCAGGCGCTGCTATGACACAGGCGCGCGGGGGGGAGAAGCACATCAGTGCTGTTTGTCTTACTAATGTGCATGCAGCGACTGGACTCCCAGCTTTTCCCTGCCCTGCCAACAACATGGGAACGGGCAGCATGTTTGGAGGGGATGTTTATTTATTCATTTCCCTCTGGCTCTGTGGTTTCAAGAGACATAGCAACACTTGGCCAGGCCCTTCTCCCCTGCCCCAGTCACTCCATGCTTAGAGGGGCCCTGCCAAAACCTTCAGATCACAACTTCTCTACCACACACACACACATGTGCAGGGCCTCCTCATATTAATGGCACACCACTCATTTCAGATAATCAGCTCAGGCTGTTAGGGCATGTTTTCCATTTTGACTGTATTCGTAGCCACTTTTGAGTTTACAAAATGTCTTACTCTGGCTTTGTCATGAGTCAATTTTGAAAGGGCCTATTGTAATTTAGATTGTGTCACTCATGACTCCTAACTGGTGTAGTCTGGTACATATATGTGAGGTGGAGTAGAATGTGAAGTGGAGTGAGTTTTGATTGTGACCATATTTTAAGACAGTGTAAGTGAATGCGAATTGATGTAGCGTTTCACAGCAGAGGTGTTCCCAGCTGGTCTCTGGTGGCGATTTGTGTAGTGGTCTCGCAGGTCAGAGGAAGGGTCACCTGAGAGAAGTCTGCATCATTGCGTCTGTAAAGCTGCCAGGTCTCTGTGATGCGATCCTATTCACACCTCTCTCTCCATTCACAAGCCAAACGAGCATTCTACCAGCAAGGTCGTCCTCACAGGACACACATCATCACTGCAACACACAGACACAATTTACAAACCTGCCCTGCACCCAGGCTTTTACTTAGGCCTATATTTAGACTTTAGTCACATCAAAGTGCTGTCTGTTAGCAACTGGAATGCAGGTTCTCAGGACACATCCCATCAGGTTTACGATATATACCTCTTTAAATCAGTTATTGATATGACTTTACCTAAAGCTATATAGTGCAGAACGTCCTGGTTCTGGTCTTAGAATAAGTGTGCTGTGCATTATTCAGTGCTTTCCTTGCTCTTAACACAACCATTTTATCACTTCTGATAAAAGCAATACAAGCCCAGAGTCATTTTGTTTGGGAATGCTTTTCATATGTAATCATGTAATGACACATTGTAATTTGTAGTGAGCTACATTAAGTTTATATATATATATATATATATATATATATATATATATATATATATATACTCAGTTGTTCACAAGCTGGGGCGGTACGGTGGCGCAGCAGGTAGGGACCTGGAGGTTGTGGGTTTGAGTCCCGCTCCAAGTGGCTGTCTGTGAGGAGTTGGTGTGTTCTCCCCCTGTCTGCGTGGGTTTCCTCCCACAGTCCAAAAACACACGTTGGTAGGTGGATTGGCGACTCAAAATTGTCCGTAGGTGTGAGTGTGTGAGTGAATGTGTGTGTGTGTGTGTGTGTCTGTGTTGCCCTGTGAAGGACTGGCGCCCCCTCCAGGGTGTATTACCGCCTATTACCGTGTTCGCGTGGGTTTCCTCCGGGTGCTCCGGTTTCCTCCCACGGTCCAAAAACACACGCTGGTAGGTGGATTGGCGACTCCAAAGTGTCCGTAGATGTGAGTGAATGTGTGTGTGTCTGTGTTGCCCTGTACTCCAGGGTGTGTTCCTGCCTTGCACCCTGAACTGGATAAGCGGTTACAGATAATGAATGAATGTGTGTTTTGCCTGAAATATTGAAAAGGGAAGTGGTGGAGAGACATTTTCTGGTGTTAGTTTGTTTGTAAAGCTCCATATAGCTGAGCACAGCCTCCTTAAACTTCACATGCTTTACATGCGTTACATTGAATGAATAAGTAATTGTAACTCTTAAAATCAGCAAAATGTTCTTGGTCTTTTTTATTCTTTGGTGGTAGATCATCTAGTATTTATTTTTAAGTAAAATGTACAAGAAAAACACTGATGTTGGTATTATATATTATGAAAGCAACTTTGTGCTCCTTTTATTCATTTCTGCATTTATTAGCCCTGTCCTCCATATTTTCTGTAGAACTTAATCACATAAAAACCACATGTAAACAAAGACATTGATATGAAACACCAAAGCTTCTCCAGATCTTCCAGTGAAAAGGGTATGTATTTTGGGCTTTCCTGTTTTTGAAATGCCAAATACAATATTTCATGCTTAAAGGCAATGCTCATGATTTTTATTAAAAACAAACAACTTTTTTGATCAAACTGAAAGAATGTTTCCTCACCGTTTGCTAGATCTCAAGTTTGTTCACGTGCTGGAAGTAATGTGTCAGTAATTGGTTAAAAAAATCCAGGCCCAATGCTCAAATATTAAAAAGTATAAAAAAATGAGCATTGCTCTATTTCTGCACCATAGGTTGGTAATGTTGTCTTATTTTGGTTGTTTCAGATTACTTAAGGTGGAGTTGACACCAAACCTGGGAGACTGTTAACTGCAAGAAAGTAAATACAGACAGAATACCCTACAAAGCTAAATAACTTGAGTAACACATACAATTCTGTGGTAATTCAAACAATGAATAAAAACTAACAGACAAGTTAAACTTCAGCCATGTACAGGCAACAGTTAGTTTTTCCCCTCAAACCTATGCCTTAAAATATTCAGAGCTTCTGAACTTAGACAAATGAAAAAAAACATCGATTGCCCAGAATTGACAACCTATGTTTTAAAGGCGACAATCACAATTGTAATCTAAAAACACTTTTAAAAAAATTCAATAATGGCAATACCATATTCTGTGGTATTGAAAAAGGTGGACAATATCTCAAAATGAGGGCGGTATTAGTGGTATTTGTGTGTAAGTGTGAGGGGTCAAATTTCTGTTCTGTGTTCCAAAAAGTCAATTCAGGTGCATTTAAGACAGATACAGGGAGGGGGCGCTTTGGGAGCTCACTGACTTTTATCACACTCTGAAAACAGAGAAACATATGAGGCTTTATACCTTTATCCTCCAAATGTGTGTGTTTTGAGCCTCGGTTCACTGGAAAATCATCTGCTGTGGTGTGCTAAACTACAAGTGCCAGTTAATCAGCCACCTGTGCGTCTTAGCAATGCAGAAGTGTCCTATTTAGCCTATTTATTAACCTTTCTGTTCCTCCAGCACCAGTCACTGATATGTGCTCTTTTTTATCATCAACATGTGTCAGTGTGAACTGTCAGGCTGTGCTGAACTAAACTGCACAGCGCAAACACTCAGAAAACCCTTTAGTTGACTTTGTGCTAACAGATATCAGGCTCATCGCAGCCCAAGAGTAATACCATATACCCTGATAATATTTTGAGACAGTATTGATGGTATGAAAACTGTGGATACTGCCCATCCCTAATTGACATATTTTTGCTGTTTCAAATCACTTAGGGTGGAAATGTCTGAAAATTCAGGAGACGGCTAACTGCATTACTGAAAGTACTACAAAACTAAACAACTCGAGTTACAAATGAGTTTCTGTGAATAAAAGTCAAACAGTGAATAAAACTTACAAGTTAAATTTAAGCCATGTACAAACAACAGTCATTTTTTACCCTCAAACACACTGTTCCACCTTAAAATACTTCTGAATGTAAACAACCAGAGGGAACTACGTTTCCCCACAATCTTAGACGTTCCCTTTTAAGTGTGTGAATGTTGTGTTTACAGTCAGTACCTTATACAAATGTTCCTGCCTGTTGTAATGGTGTAGCAGTGATAAATAACTAATATAAAATAGCAACAAATGACAGCATACCTTGTTTCAGTGAACCATGAAGGAAAGAACATGAGTAAGTGTACAAATAAGTTTACAGCATTTTTGTGTAATTTATAAATGTAGTTCAAAATTTATTCAACATTCTTCTGCTCTTTTGTCATTTTACTGTAACTGTTGTGTAGTATTAAAAATGAACATTGTCATTTCAGTCAATAAAAAAAACTTGAAAATGTCAGGTGAGAAGACTTTATTAATTACCACATTTTTAAATTCATAAATTAAATAAAATTATATGTAAAAATGCTGAAATGCTGTAAAACATATTTTTACATCTATTAATATCTAGCTAACCCATGTGTTTTTGTTTGTTTGTGTTATTTGGCAATAGTTTTTACTTATAGAGTTCAATAGAGTTTACTAACAGAGTTTACAAGCTCTTTGTTAGTTGGACTAGGAGTGAAAAACTATGGACCAGTTTCCCAGATTTAGGTTGCTAACATTATGATAAAAAAACTTTCCAATAGTGATTCACCAATGTAATTTAGTCTAGTCTAGACTTAATCCTCATCTGGGAATCGGGTCATAAAATGCTGCAGAGTAGAGTTATGACCTGGATTGGGATGCATCTAATGTGTGCCCCTGTGCAATAAGTTATGGAGAGAGTTGTGTTCCTATCAGTCTGTTCTGTGTGTATGTAGGGGGTGCTTATGTGCCTTCTTTTAGATGTCTCGTCGGACTGTATGAATATTTCATCACTGCAGACGTAACCCACTTACCTGTAGGGCTCTTTCTGTTTAAGCAGAACAGAAATATCCCAAGTCTTTTATGATGTATATTTTAACAACTTCACTGAGTTTCTATGGGTGGCTGAGTGGGGGGTGGGGTGGAGGGACAAGTGTGGGGTGTGTGGTGCGTGGGTGAGTTTGTGTTTTAGGCATATTGAAATGTACCCGGAAAAGCTCCCAGCTGTCAACTTGCCCAGTGCTTATTTGGCTACTTAACAATGCATAAATCATTTGTTTTATTTGGCTTTGAGAAAAGATTGCTAAAAGTCTACAGAAAGTGTCTTGGAGATAATTAATCACACTTGTTTTTGATTAAGAATTGAAAAATTCACTGTTTCAAAAAACAAAAAGTAATAATATTAATAAACCATAGCCTTTAAAGATTCCCAAACAATTTAGTGCGAAAAGGTCGCATGGCAGCTTATAAATAGAAACAACAAGCAAAAATGCGTACATTAATGTGTCCATCAGTTTCTGCTTCTTACAGTGAGTGAATAAGGCAAATTGTTGCATTATATATCTGCTTTTAACTTGTTTCTGTTTTAATTAAATGCTTATGTAATTGTTACAAACCTAAAACAGACCATAATATACAGTTCTCTCTCCCTCTCTCTCTCTCTCTCTCTCTCTCTCTCTCTCTCTCTCTCTCTCAGAGAGGCTCAAAATTGCATGACCTGGCTCTTGTAATTAGCCCTTGGAGTGAGACCATTGATTCACAAAGATGAGGAGAAAAGGCAAATATAAAAAGCATCTGTAGCCCTTTACTCTCCTACAATGCTCAGAACCACTAAAGATCAATAGAGGGATCAATGCCTCTAGCTTTGGGATGTCAGATGCAATGTGTCATTGTGTGAGTTTGGGCTATAGGAGGTTGATTGGAGGTCAGTTTGCTGATTCATCAAAGCTCTTACATCTGACACCAATAGACCCCCAAAAACTGGGAGATCTACAGTACTGTGCAAAAATCAGAGATAGCCTTTTGTTTATTCAGTTTGAAGTCAGTGACCAATTCCTAGACATTGTCAGTAACAGCTTCATGACAGCGCCTCATCCTTTCAGACCCACTGGCTTGTGTTCTCAAAGTGTAAGATTGGACCAAATTACCTGGATTTTGATGTCCTCCTGTTTCTCAAAGACGGCAGGGTTAAATACTCTTTATCAGATTGTCAAAGATTTGGTGGCCCCAATCTTATGCAAGTGGATTATGTCTACTGTGAGAAATATCTCCTGGAAAGAAACTTACTTGGTCATTTTGACTGAAAAGTAAGCAAATAAATGTTGGTTTCTTTGTTTGCTTCTTTTTTCACACTCTGAGTTTAATGCTTTGTATATTATTGGAGTAAATATAATTTAAAATCTATCATGTTTTTTGTAGTGCACAAAAATATCCATAAAATTCCCGATTTATGTTTGTTGTTTGTAGTGGATGTGTTAACTAATTTACATTTAGTAAATAATGATAATTCACAGTGCATGTGACGTGGACCACAGAGCTGTATGCAATGCAAAAATATGAATATGTTCTTTCTGAATAACACCAACTTGACACATGCATGCTGTTTATAAGTGTAATTTAATGCTATTGCACATTACATTGTGGCAAGTAGATGGCTGCCATTTCATAATCATGAACTTGTGGTGAAAATTCAGAAACCGCCTTGGCATCTTGACTCTGTGATTTGTTTCTGGATAGAAAGGCTACTCTGTCAACACTTAGTAGTGTTATACCCTTCAGCTCAGCTCTAGCGGTCAAGAGGTTTTCCTTTAGCCACCTCTACATAAAATCACAGAAATCCCTCTGAATTCACTGTTATGCTCTCAAATATCTGCTATTATCCAATGTATTGTTAATACTTTCCCTGGACAGGGCCTTTTTTTAGGAAATAAAAAATGTGTACGGCTGGGATTTTGCTGCCTGCAGGGTTTCCCCGTCCCATTTCTTGACATAAGCCCAAAATCCTTCATTGAAATGTTCACTTTGATGAAGTTGTAGAAAGGTTAGCAGAAGGCGCGAGGGTTGAAGTGTTCAAGGGGTCAGAGTGTTGAGAGCTGCATTGGGACACACACTCGTCGCTTCAGCGCTGCAGGTCCACCACCCACCGCGGTGAGGAGCTCAGTGTCTTACTGGAGCCTTGAACACAAATGTGTTGAACGTTAAGGTAATACGTTGAGGTAATATTTATCCTAGTCTCTTCTTTATGTTTGGAGAATATTTCTGTGACTCAGCCTTTTGTTTTCTACTGTATATTTAACAAACAAAGTCATCTTGTCTGTCCCTATAATGACACAAATACACGGACACATCTCACCGCTACTGACTTTCTGACGAGTAAATTACACCTGCACAGCTTTTTGTTTAACTTTATATGAAAACGGACAGAATCTCAGGATTATTAAAGCCAGAACACCAGAGTGAGGTGTTACTCAATATAAACGAGGCTGTGAATTTGTTACAGCACTGTTTTATCACTCAGACCTGAATAAATATCTAGTTCCCAGTGGTGCACTGTTCCTTTATCAAGTGTAGATCACCTGGTTGATAAAATGTTAAGGTGCTTGGTTTTAGAAATGTTAAATGTAAAAATGTTTTCTTGTTGTTTTCTGGTAAATTAGTTACTTTAATGTAATCTCAACACTGTGCTTCAGTCTTGTAACTTTGTATGAACAGAAAATAACAGGCTTTCCATGATCATACACATACTGTCAGCAACTAACAAGATAAACTGTTTTTATAGTTTGTTATTATTATTTAATTTGAATTGAAAGGAATATTATTTGGGGCGGCACGGTGGCGCAGCAGGTAGTGTCACACAGCTCCAGGGGCCTGGAGGTTGTGGGCTCAATTCCCGCTCCGGGTGACTGTCTGTGAGGAGTTGGTGTGTTCTCCCCGTGTCCGCGTGGGTTTCCTCCGGGTGCTCCGGTTTCCTCCCACAGTCCAAAAACACACGTTGCAGGTGGATTGGCGACTCGAAAGTGTCCGTAGGTGTGAATGTGTGTGTGTCTGTGTTGCCCTGTGAAGGACTGGCGTCCCCTCCAGGGTGTATTCCCGCCTTGCGCCCGATGATTCCAGGTAGGCTCTGGACCCCCCGCGACCCTAAATTGGATAAGCGGTTACAGATAATGGATGGATGGAATATTATTTGTCCATAAAGGCATATGTTTGTCTGCTCCAAGTGTCCTCTTCTTTGAAAACCAAAATATGGTCACCCTAATTGATGAATATTAACTAACATTAAAATTGGAACTGCTGGTTTTCTTCTTTAGTTAAAGTTATTCTTTAGCCTAGTCTGCACCATCTGTAATTGCCCCACTTCTCCTTTTCTGTTATATCGCTGCTGGGGCTTCATTTCTTGGGGGTTATCCCATGCCATGCTGTGGTCTCATAGGGTTTGGCTTAATGTAGTATTCCAATTTGCTGGCTTATTTTTCTGTGATACATATAACAATATTCCCTGTGTTTATTGTAAATAAGGATCTGTTACCCATACACCTTCAGTACATATTTTTGCTGCAGAAAATAAAGAATACAAGGATGTAGTCACAGACAAACAAACGAAACGCAGTGATTTTTGGTGCTAAAAGAGTTCTATCTGTTTGAACAGATGGCAGACTTTCTTGTGTTTTCTTTTTTATTTCAGGATCAAGTCCTTATTTTTCTTTAAAATGTTATACTAGACAGGTGCACAGAGAAAATTAATCACCTGGTTATTTAAGTGAAGCAACTAGAACAGTGTTTTTGCTTGCAATATGTTTTTTGTTTGATTAATACCTTTTGTTTTTTTGAGATGTTTGTTAAAAGTAATGCTAGAAAAATGTTTGTTTTATTTCCTTTAGACATTAAAGAGAGTAATTTTCTCAAAGAGAGAATTTTTCTTTATTCAAATTTTGTTTCATTAGAATACTACCAGAAAACTGAAACATAAACAGAATCACATTGTGAGCAGAGTGTATTTGAACAGGGTTGTGACACTATTGCATTGTACTGTATACACAAGGTATATATCTTATGAATTTCCCTTCCTTTTGGGTGTGATGGAAACAGTGTGGTTTAGCCCTGCTTTCCTGTATTTAAAGCACTCATTTTGTTGTGGTGGGTTCCGGCTGATTGCCAGTTTGCTCCCTCTCTCACCTGTGTGGCCCTCAGACATCTGCTCTGGGCGCCAGGCTTGCCATGATTCTGCCTGTCCCAAGGCAACCAATGAGAGGCTGAGAAAGTGGCACCATGCAGTGTTCGCAACTGTCATGGAGCCCAAACTGAAATGTGTGTCTTTCCTTGGCATGTTTGGAGCTGCTGCTCTGAACAGATATGTGTCATATATGTCAAGAAAATGCACAAACCTTATTTCCAGAAAAGAGGGGTGGATCCTGTGTGAAGCTCTAATGGATCTGCATACTATATTTTACATCTTATTCAGTGTTTAATTACAATGACACACTGGAATATTAAAACATTCTCCAATAAGCAGATGAATTGGTAACAGATGAGGCTATCAGGAATGGGTAAAATAAGAAGCTTCCACCAAAGGTTTACACTTTTGCAAGCAAATTACATGGATTTATAAACAGAATGTGTGTGCTTGACTGATCAGCCTGCAGTCCGGATCTCCCACGGCACATCATGAAGAGAGTGTGTTGAACAGCTAAAGCATTATGCCAGAATTCCATTTGCATAATCTATAGCGATTGGTATCCTCAGTTTCCAAATAGTTCAAGAGTGTAACCCGGTGTTAAACATACCTCGGTTTTTGGAGTGTGGTGCAGGTGTCAAATTCTAAGTGTTTATATTTACAAAACACAAGTTGTACAGTGAAAACATTGGGTTCTTTTTTGTTTGTGCTTTTGTCAGTTGCATAAATATTCAAGAGAATTAGCAAATCACAAATTCTTGTATTTTTGTTGTAGTTTATAACATGTCCCACGTTTTCTGGATATGGGGTTTGCAGTTAGTTAAAATGCTTGCAAATCATCAGATTGTAATTTTGATCACTAAAGAAATCGTTTTTCAACTTAAAAACAATAGTTGAAACTAGTAACCTAGTGGTGTGCAAAATAGAAATCGCTAAATCAATCTCCTCCAGCTTTGTCATTATTAGCCATGTTAATATTTTAAGTAGGTTATTCTTTTAATCCCCCCCATATATGTCACCTTAAAGTTGTGAACACCTAAGGGCATATATTTTACACATCAGTAATGCTTTAATCTCATTCTGATTTAAACAAAACAGGAAGTGATTCCTGTCTTTTTAATATGATAGTAATAGTCTAGTGCACAGAATGTTCTGATATCAATTTGTTGCATTTATTTGTTTAAAAGAATAATTTGGCCACAAAGAGCAAATGTTGCAAGTACTTAATGCCAATAAAAGCCACAAAATGGCATAATGCTAATTGTTGACCACTAGTTGAAATGACCAAAGGCTTTGGGCTCTGCCATAGGAGGTCCAGTTGAGTTTGTGTGTGTGTGTGTTGTGGCTATAACGCAGACACCCGAGGCTGTGTAGCTGGTGGCTGGGTGAGGGCAGCGCATGCTGGGCTCAGGGGAACACTCCACTGCCCACTCTCCTCTCACTTCCCCTGGAGCTGCATGCTGAGGCATTAATTACACCTGAACTGACAACAGGGTCATTGAGCTTAGCCGCCCAATCTTGCGTCCACTGCAGCCACCAGCCACACGCAGGTTCAGTGAACTGACTTCAGCATGGCCCTTCAACATGTCTCCATTATTCTGATGCAGATTTACGGGCATTTTCACAAACAAGTCCCGCTCTATGGTTCTTCCTGATATACTGTTCACCAATAGGCCATTTTGACATTGATATTGACATCTTACATATTTATCATTATAAGTAGCATATGTTGCAGTGACCATCTTCATCGAGGAAGCCATTGTAAATCCAATGGAAGCCTGCTCCACAAATTTTAAAATAGAATGCAGACCCTTATTCTAGGTCCCTGATCATATTTAGCATGATTAAGCTTATATAATTTCAAAGGCTAAGTTCTCATTTTCTCTAAAATTTCTTTTGAACCTTTTGGGCAAAAAGAAATAATATTAACAAATAATTTCATGTTTTCATCTTGTTCCCCGTTTAACCCCACATGCCACTGGATGATTTGTCTCAGGTAGCTCAGAGCCTCTCCCTAATAACATGTTTCATTAGAAAACAGTACATTCATTCAATCATTGTCTGTAACATCCTATCCAATTCAGGGTCATGGTGGGTCCTACCCGGAATCACTGGACACAAGGCAGGAACACACCCTGGAGAAGGTGCCAGTCCTTCACAAGGCGACAAACACTCACATATTCACTCACACCTATGGACACTTTTGAGTCACCAATCCACCTACCAACATGTGTTTTTGGACCGTGGGAGGAAACCAAAGCACCCAGAGGAAACCCAAGTGGACACAGGGAGAACATACCAAACTCCTCACAGACCGTCACCCGGAGCGGGACTTGAACCCACAACTTCAGATACATAGAGCTGTATAACAGCGACACTACCGCCTACTGTGCCGCCTAAAACAGTACATGGTGTGGTAAAAGAAATTATAATAGTTGATCTACTTGACGTTAAAGCCACTGTCCATGCAATTTTCTACTTTTATTCTAACAAATGTACAGGGTGGGCCATTTATATGGATACATCTTAATAAAATGGCAATGGTTGGTGATATTAACTTCCTGTTTGTGGCACATTAGTATATGGGAGGGGGGAAACTTTTCAAGATAGGTGGTGACCATGGTGACCATTTTGAAGTCAGCCATTTTGGATCCAACTTTTGTTGTTTCAATGGGAAGAGGGTCATGTGACACATCAAACTTATTGGGAATTTCACAAGAAAAACAATGACATACTTGGTTTTAACGTAACTTTATTCTTTCATGAGTGATTTACAAGTTTCTGACCACTTATAAACTGTGTTCAAAGTGCTGCCCATTGTGTTGGATTGTCAATGCAACCCTCTTCTCCCACTCTTCACACACTGATAGTAACACCGCAGGAGAAATGCTAGCACAGGCTTCCAGTATCCGTAGTTTCAGGTGATCCCCCCTTCCATATACTAATGTGCCACAAACAGGAAGTTAATATCACCAACCATTCACATTTTATTAAGGTGTATCCATATAAATGGCACACCCTGTACATTTCCACCAAAGTACTTTGGTTGTTGAATTGGTTCCGTTTCTGATTCTTGGTACCTTTGTGCTTTAAAAAGGACCGGCCTGCGTTGTCACCAGTTTAGATGGATCCAAGGTTACATCATCAGTATTGTGGGTTCAAAGGTCTAGTGTCACTGAGGCTGAATTCAGAGCTGTAGATAAATGGACAGAGTCATGACATGTTAATTGTAATTCTTTGTTCCACTGCCCAATAACACATTAGTTCTTCCTGGAGTTTCTTAAGCTCAGCATGCCCTCAGACAACATCATGGTATACACTGAAGAACTAGCTTCTCTGTGGTTCCAGCTGAAGTTTTCATGAAGCAACTTATGATGGTGGGAATGCCACGAATGGTTCCAAATTTGGTTTGGGAATTCTGGTTCCACATTGGTGGAAAAGAGCTAGGATATCTGGGAGGAGGATGTAGGGTTTTGTATTTTGAGAGACTTTTTTTTCTATACTTTTATTGGATTATAGCCGGGCTGAACTAAACTTGGCTTATGTGATGGCAAACCTGTGTTATATTTAGCAATACGTTTATATCACTGCCGCAAACAAGACACTGCCTTACAATACATTCAGCCACATATCCCTCATTGGGATTGCAGGAGATTCTCAGGAGGACAGTTGTCATGACACATTTCACACATCTCCTCAGCGATAAAACACAAGCACCCAGACAACATTATAATTACTAAAAGACATTTTTCAAATACCTACTGTAGATTTCACTGCATTCTGTACAATAATATACTGAATATAACATTAAAATATATACTGAATATTTATAATAATATTTATTTTTATATTCTTAAACATCAGCATTGTGTATTTAATATGTAAGAAAAACCCTGGTTTTATTTTTTGCATTTCTGTGTCACAGACTGTCAGACACAAGTCAGTGTGCTTTCCAAATCAGGCGTGCTCCTAATGATTTACTAGCTAGCTTAGAAAAGTCACTATGCATAACTCAAAACTCCATAGCACACAGAACATGCATACCTCGTAGTCCTTAGATTTATACACAGTTATACTTAAACCAGATCTGTTATTTATATTAGTTAAAATGATCATTTTATGCTGTTTAATTTGAGGATTAAATACCAAATTTAAAATATCAGGTAGGCATAAGTCAATTAAGTATTTGAATTCTTGATTGTGACTTACCTGTTTTAACTGAGTACTGTGTACCCCTAAGATTGAGAAATGCATCAGACTGTAATTGTTCTCCTTTCTTTTTTGGGAGTTTTGCATGGAAAATGGAACAAGGAAAAAAAAGGAAGCCAAATGGAAAAGATGAGGGTAGAGGGAGAAAAATACAAAAGTATAAAATTTTAATCAAAAAATAAAACTATGTCATTCCCATAAAACATCTAAGATGGGCTTTGTGGGGCTGGTAGTGGGTAATGTACCTGAGGCAGTGGGAAGTGTTAACATGAAAAACACATCAGAGGACTGGGGCATGTGGCTTGCCTACTCCTCGCACCGTAATTAGTCTGGAGGAGCACGCTCCGATTACCCAGCACTACAACACACACACACACAGCATCTAAGCACAGTGTTCCTCATATACCCACACGTCTCCAATTTCTTTCTTGCTTACTCAGCTCAGTGTTATCTTTTGTATAGTTTAATGTTAATCTTTGTAAATCTCAGTTATATGATGATGGAAAACATAATCTGGTCAATTAATCATGATAAATGGTAATTGCTCTTCTTAAATCATGAAATTACTTAATTTATTCTCTTTTTTCAGTTTCTTTACTCTATTTTACAGTGGCTTAAATACAATAAATAAGGAAAACAAAGCAGATCAGAAATACCCACAAAACTGACTCGGCTGTTTTATTTCACATTCTGTGGGTTTGTAGACTTCATATCCCCATATTACGTTCTAATGCACTAAAAATGTGTGTGTGTGTTTTTTTGTTGTTGTTGTTTTATACCCCTCTAATATGTCTGCTTTAATTCAGCAAACTACAAAAAGTTATATTGTGTTTGCTTCCATGTATTTGCATTATTTACATATTTACTAACTTCTGTACGAATGTTTTTGATCCCTCTGTTATTAATGTTCTCATGTGTTTTAATGCTGTCATGTTCTCGTCTATTGGTTGCTTTCTAAAGTGACATGTTTTGACACATTGGGTGACCATACTACTGGAACATACTTGCCATTTGTTCAGCTTCATTTAAAAGCAACATTCATTATATAATCCACATTTGTTTTGTAAGTCAGAAGATGTTTCTTCACCATTTCCATTCTGAAAACCAATGTAATACATTTCCGAAACCCTAGTGTCAGTAAATACCTCTAAACAAGGGGTCTCAGTCTGATATCCTAGGCTTGCACTTTCCCTTTGTTCACGGCAGAGAAACGGCATCAAACATTGAAGAGCAAGAATCAAGATGAGGATATTGCTCTATTCCAACTCCATAGGTGGGTAATATTGATTTGGGGAGACAGCTAACTGCATGGAAGTAAACACAGGCAAATGAGTTACTAATATGTTTCAGTATTGAAAAAAAAATGTAAAGTCAAGTTAATCTTCAGCCATGTTTTTATTCCTTAAACCTACCATTCCATTTTAAAAGATGTGGAGCTTCTGAATGTAAATAAACCAGAGAGAACAGCGTTTCCCCAGGGTCAAAGACACTGCCTTTAAAATGTAGGTTCACTTTGTAGTTCTGCAAGTAGTCCCTCTATTGCTCTACATACTTTTTTAACCACTTTTCACCCTGTTCCATTAGTGGCCATGACCACCAAACTGGCAGGTATTATTTGAGTGATGGATCATTCTCAGCTCTGCAGTGACACTTATGTTTTAGTGGTGTGTTTGTGTGTGTTGGCCTTGTGCAAGTGGATCAGACAAAGCAGTGCTGCTGGAGCTTTTAACCTTTTAAACTACTCAGTGTCACTGCTGGACTGAGAATAGTGCAACTACCAAAAATATTCCACCCACAGCATCCTGTGGGCAGAGTCCCATGACCAGTGATTAAGGACTACAGTCTACACAGTCTTAGTTACACTCTCTGACTTTGCATCTAAAATTTGACCAGCAAGGTTGGTGTGTCTAAGACTGGACAATGAGTTGACACAGTGTTTAAAAATTCCAGCAACACTTCTGTGTCTTGTATCAGCAAACACTAACACACCACCACCAACATGTCAGTGTCAGTGTAAGAATAATTTACCCCCCTGATAATACATGATCTTATGTGATTACAGTCTGTTACTGTGGAACTGGTGAAATAAACAATGCACACAGAAACAAGGTAATATTATGGCTGATTGGTGTTGTCTGATAAATGCATGTATATTGACTAAATGCTAGCACATTCCCCTTGGGAGACAACTTTGTTTTGGCAATCTTTCTGTGGGATATTTACTTGCAGCTTAAAATATTTTGCAGTTGCTTTTTGTCATTGTGTAGAAAAAGAAGCTCACAAAAACTCCCCTTAATGTCAAAATATTGACACTTGTGTTTTTAAAGCTTAGACAGATGATGTGTGCAAGTGACGTAAACTAGATATGAATGCAAGTGGTGCACCAGGTTTTTGGAGGTTGAAGGAGAGCTTTTGACCTTGTGGCATGCTTCTGGTCACTGAAGGGCTTCCGACATGCTCTAGCGCTCTGCGGCTTTTGATGAAGAGCACATCTCCCCCCGCCCCTCATCCTCTCCTCTGGGAGAAAGGGTGTTAGATGTTATTTTTTCTTTGCATTTTTCGTTTACTGCAAAGTGGTTTAGCTGTTGGGGGTAAAAACATCAGTCAAATATCTTTATTATTTATTATCATTTATATTTCTTTCTTCCATTACAACTAAAGCAGTTGTTTAAGTATCAAGGAAATCACACATGATGAGTGCAGGCATAGAAACATCTAACAGGAATGCCCTGAATCTATCACCATTATAGGGAGAGTGTGTAAACACTTTGTATTCAAATCTCCCACTCTCTCTTCCCATCTCTCTCTCCCCCCATATCTCTCTCTCTCTCTCTCTCTCTCTCTCTCTCTCTCTCTTTCTCTGTCTCAGATTTTTAAATGGAGCAGCTAAACTTGTTCTGAAACCCATTCGCTCTCATTTATATCCAAGAGCCATTGGGCCTAATCACATATAATCTCCCGACCCATTCACTAACAACATTAGTTTAAAGGCTTGTCGAGTGAGGTCGCAGCAGCAATTTGAGTATAACCAAATCTAAAGATCCAGCCTCCTTTTAATGCCATTATACCCTAGTGAACCTTTGAAATGATTTCAGGGGCCAGGTCTGTGGGGTCTTCCAGTGTTTTGCCTAAAGCAAGTTATCAGCTTCCCCCTTTGAAAGGCAGGTCATTCAGGTCTTGTTTAGAGGCCTGATAAGGAGAGGCACAGGGGAACCCCCCCATCCAAATGCCAGAACGCCAGGTTCACCATCAGTTAAAGGGACAGATTCTATCAAAGGCTTTGTGGGGTCGGGGGGGGGGGGGGGGGGGGGTTGGGGGGGTATGATCCTGTGGGCTTTGAGCATGGTCATTGGAATGCAGCCATAAGTATTGCCTTGTACATAACCCAGGACCATTGTGTGCTGGGCTTCCAATTAAACACGTTGCGAGTGCTAATGCGACTCTAATGCAAATCCTCATTTCTTTGGCTGAACATTGAAAGCTCACTCTCTGATCCCTAAATGAGTTTGTCTGTGATAAACCAGCGCCCAGCTTGGCGTTATGTGATCTCACGCTGGGGATAGGACTCAATGAGGTTGTGTAGTTATGTGAAATCCATTAAACAGCAGAGAACTTCAAGGCCTGTAGGTTTAATGCAGGGCAGGGGCGGCTTTATTGGTAATTTTATTTTTGTTGTGTGCAATTACCTTTACACACATTCGTTTTACAAATTATTTTTTCTGCTTTAGCCACTGAGGGCTACCTGCTTACCCTCTAAAGGTGTTAGTTATTACAGCGCTGGTTTATTACAAATGGAAGCGCTTTCACTGCAAATTGCTCCACAATGATAAAGGGTATATAGCAGTCTTAATGGAAGGCCATCCTCTCAACAAGGTTTTACAGGTAGAAATTAGACTTTACGTACAATAACAAATCACTTCATCATTGGACCTTAATGCCTCATTGAGGTCGACTTTCCTGTGAACTTTGACCTGTTTTTTCTATCCATTATTTTTATTTTTTTTTACTTGACTCTCCGGCTACAGCCATTATCTCCAGTTCCACTGGCGGGCATGATTATGTCTTATTGTGAGAGGCAGTAATTTGATTGGTGGAGAATTAGAGCTGCTCCTCGCGGGTCATTTTAGCTCACTTCCTCTATAGTTCTGGGCTTGATTAAAAATTGATCCACAGCCGTAATGTGAATATATTATTGAGACTATCTGTCACCCCTGACAGGTAATTGGGAGTACACAACTTCGTTCTCAGAGAAATGTTCCACCTTGGCTTGTCTGGAATGGTATCGAGTGAAGGAGTGGGTCTTTTGCTTCGAGAGGCTTATGCTGCTGCTGCTGCTGCTTTTCAGGCAGTATTATGATGAGTGGACAGATAAGGAGTAATTTTGCTCTTACGTCCATGTCACAGATTTGAAAGTGTGTATTTTTCTGCTATGTACATTGCTTTGTATTTTGGGTCATAAATGTGTCTAAATGGATTTCTTTGTATAACCACTTATTCTTTATAGAAAGTAGTGTGAAGTTTTGGGACTGGAGTCGTGGGAGTAGTGGATCTGGAATCATTGGGAGCAAGCCAGGAATACACCCTGGACAGGGTGACAGTGGGATTTGTAATTGCACTGAGCAAGATTTAAACACCCTTTCAGAGCAGATGAATCTGATGAGTAGTCAATGTGGAGTATTTACAGAGGGGTCAGTCAAGGTTGTGAAGAGGATGTGAAATTATTATATATTGTCATTCTTATCAGAATTAATAATGGTTTTTAAGTTTTAAACTATTAAAATGCAAATAAATGACACTGTCTATAGGAAAAAAGAAAAACAAAAAACCTGTATATACACAACAGTACCTTTTTATTCATTCTGTATGTAACTGTTATCCAATCCAGGGTTGTAGTGGGTTCGGAGCCTACCTGGAATCTCTGGGCGCAAGTCAAGAACATACCCTGGAGGGGGCGCTAGTCCTTCACAGGGCGAGTACATTTTTAGCTCAAGGTAAAAGCATTCTTAACTTTGAATACAGTTAATGTAACTACATTGCCATGTGAAACTGTATTCCGTGTTTGAGTGTATTGTTTTGTTTATTTATTTTGACATACTGAAACAATGTAGAGAGCAAATACATGGAAAATTAAAAATCAGAAAAATCAGATTGTCAGAAGACTTACTTTGAGGTGTAGTGATATGGAAATAATCAATCAGGTTTATTGAGCAACAGATACAACACTAGCTATAAGAGCAGACGGTCAGTTAGATGGTAGGTATTTAGATGGTTTGCCATCATCAGCAAGGAACAACTTAGCTAGGGAATTTACAGTGTTGTACCAAGCTAAAAATGTCAAATAATGTATGTAAATATGTTTGCTTTGTAAGTAACTTTACAGATTCAGCTCCAATTGCTGATAAGAGTGGAGTAGGGAGTATATATAACCACCTAATCAGTTAATTCAGGTGTTTTATTACGTCCTATTTCCAACAGTGTATAAAATCAAGTATCTAGCTATGAAGTCTGCTTTTACAAACATTTGTGTATAAATGGGTCATTCTGAAGAGCTCACTGCATTCCAGCATGGTGCTGTAATGGGATGCCACCATTGCGACAAGTCAGTTTGTGAAATTTCTTTATTTCGAAATATTCACGATCAACTGAGTGGTGTTACTAAAAGTGTTTAGGAACCACAGCAACTGAGCCATGATGTGGTAGTCCACTTAACTTTAAAGAGCAGTTTCTCAGAGTGACAAAAGTGTATAAAAGTCTGTAACACTTCCAACACAATAACTGCATGATTCCAAACTTCCTCTGGTGTTAACATCAGCACAAAAACTTTGCACTGGGAGCGTCCTGACATGGATTTTTAGAGTCAAACAGCTGTATGCAAAGCTTACATCACCAAGCACAATGACAAATGTCATGTGGAGTGGTGTAAAACATGCCGCCACTGGACTCTGAAGCAGTGGAAAAATGTTCTGTGGAATAATGAATCTGGTTCTCTATCTGAAGGTCTGATGGCTGACTCTGGGCTTGATTACTGCCATGAGAACGTTACCTGCCTGACTGCATTATGCCATCTGTAAAGTTTGGTGGAAGTAGGATAAAGTTATTGTTTTTTTTTTCAAGAGTTGCCCTAGGCCGTTTAGTTCCATGAAGGGAAGCGAGTCATTTTGGACAACTGTATTCTTACAAATTTGTTCAAACAGTGTGGGCAGAGCCCTTTTCTCTTCCAGCTAAACCATGCCCCAGTGCACAAAGCAAGATCAAATAAAGGCATGATTTGGTGAATCAGGTGTGGAAGAACTTGGCTGGCCTGCATAAAGCCCTGACTTCAAACTTATGAAACACCACTGGAAGAACTAGAACAGAGATTGTGAGCCAAGCCCTCTCATCCAATATCAGTGACTGACCTCACAAATAGGCAAAAATACCTACAGACACACTCCAAAATCTTGTAGACAGTGTTCACAAAAGAACGGGATCTTTTATAGCTGCAAGGAGGGCACCATGACGTATTAATGCCTGTGGATTTAGAAAGACATGTCATAAAAACTCCTGTAGGTGTAAAGTGTAGGTGATCACTTGAAATTGTCTGGGAATAGTGACTAGCTATGTTTTTTTTTTTAAAAAAAAAAACACAGGACAATAATAAAACAAACAAATAAAAAACAGCTTTAGCAATCAAACCAGCTCATTTACTATATGTGTAAATCAACTGTACTATGCTGTAACATGGTTAAAAGGTATTTTAGTGGTGTATCTTTTAGATCTATGTTTAAACTGGCAACATTCTTGTAATATTCTGATGACTTTTTAAAAATTACCTAGCAATGTGGGTGATGGTTTCACGGTTTGACTTTTGCTACATGTTAAGAATGATGTTATATGTAAAATATTCTATTGACCCTCGCTCTTAAATATTGTACTTAATTGCATGCAGAATTTTTTTTTGTACCAAACGTGAATGCATTCCCCACAGGAATTCAGAGTGGTTGAACAAATTTGAAAGGTAGCAGAGATCCCTTGATACTGCCTTGATTGTTACTATAACATAAAATGCTATGGATTTTCTTCAGTGACATGCTGAGGCTATATCATCTCCCATGCTGCAGATTGTATATTGGTAAAACAGCATTAAAGCTGTGCAAATGTGATTGGACAAGTTATCCTTGTTGAGGGTAGGAAAACCATCAACACCACAGGATACACAGATGCAGAGGAGGTGATATCTGCCAAGCCAGTAATGTTTTCCTTTTCATGTTGGGTTTAGAATATTGCCATTTTCATGCCTTTTTATGGCCCCTTTTTGAGTGTAGGAGTAGGAAAGATCATTTACACATCGTACCCCCTCACCATCCTTTGGTGGGAATATGTTTATGACTTTGTCGTTTGCCCTGTGAGACTCTATAATACTACAGGAAAGACATTAGATGATAAGTAAAGGTTGCGTCCCTCACATTTTTACACATTCTGAGTAGGTCTATTTTTAATAGGGATATTAATTAGCGACGCTACGTGGTTTCCATTCAGATACAACCACTCACTGTGAAATGGTGGCCTATGAGGGGAGACAGTGTTAACAACTAAATGTAATTTTACGGCTAAGTAACTTGTGCCCTGCTTCTTTCACTCTCAAGCAACAGTGGTTTCTTCACAAAAGAGCATTTCCTTCGGAGTAGAAATTACCGGTAGAGATTAATAGCAGCATTAGGCGGTAATGATGCTACGCTGAGTGAAATATTTATTAAAGATCCCTCTGCTAGCAATTAGCATGGCTGCATAATCGCTCAGCGGAAGGAATTGGGATGATGGCGGGCCCTTGCCAACCGCCATCTTTCAGCTGCCTTCACACCATGACAAAAGAGCTGAGACTTAGGGCCGTCCGAGCATCCCATCTTAATTATAATAATCCCATGAAAGTAAGAGAGTGTTTTGTGTGTAATTATGGCTGGGAAGGAAGGCTGCCTTGCTGATTTTTTCATGAGAGAATTGAGAATATCATGAAGCGCTAACATCCCTCACAATTTTCACATTGCATTGTAAGCTCAGCGGCTTTTGGTTTTCAGATGAACTCTTCTCACTTTAGAACAAAATACAAATTAGAGAGATCTCTAGTGGCTGGGACTTTCCTTAAGGCACATATCAAGCTTAACTTGTGCTGTGGTTTAATGACACGCAGGCTGTGGGAATGTTTTACCAACTTCTGTTTACATGCTTAGCCTGCTGTCAGGCTCTGGCAATGCGTGTGGGTTCGGGTAATCAAAATGTGCATTTATTGCACTGATCATCAAGCCACTGGTTCATCAGATGAGCCTCTAGACCATGTAGGAGATTAATCACTTCGCTGACTAGTGTTTAGCCATGCTTTTCTATCCACCTGAGCCATAGACAGAGACAATGCATCTCGCAAAGTGAAGACTGTCAGGACATGACAGTATCAAGCCTAATGTGATAGTAGTTCACTCTCTGACAAACAAAAGGCACCAGGGAGACAGATCAATTTGCAATATTCTGTTCAGCACCCAGGCAACAAAGCCAGGACATGAAAGTGGAACATTAAGAGACTCTATGAACTCGCCAATCAATAAACATCAGTGGCAGAAAAAAAAGGGAGCCCGTTTCTCATTTCTTACTCAGTAGCCTAGGGCCTTTGTGCAGGGGCCTGGCTGGCCTGATGAGCAGGCCTGTGCTTTTGCTGTCATATTTCTCTTTCACCTGTTTGGTGTCATTTATCAGTGCCCACAGATCAAGGTGGACCCTGTGATGTGCACTGGGCCAATAAACGTTGAGGGAGGGAGACAGAGGGGAGGTAGCAATAAAGAGCATAAACCAGAGCATAAAGCGGATTATGTTTCTTTAAATCTGTATTTTAAGCATCTGTTGAGTTACTTCTCACTATATATGTTTTGAGTGCAAATAATTTTGATTGTTTTTATGATTTGATTTTGCTGTTGATTATTTCTGTCATACCTCACTGTTCTAAGTTTAATGAGAACTATTGTTATTTATTCCTCATTCAAGAAGAGTTAAGCTATTCTGCCCAGTTAAGTCAAGTAAGTTTGTGTTGATTATATATTTTGGTTTTGCATATTCTGTTATGGAATAGTTATATTATAATCACCTACTGGTAATGTGTTTCAGAGCTTTAATCAAGCGTAAGTGTTATAGCTGAAAATGAAGGTTTTCTGTCAGCTCATTAGACAGAATGGGTTATGGAGTTTTTCTCTTGAGTGAAATTGTGTGTGTGTGTGTGTGTGTGTGTGTGTGTACACGCATGTGGAGGGTTTAGGAGACAGCCTGTGGAGAAGAGCAGCCCCACTCAGCACTACCGTTTAACTCCTCTCAGTTATTATGGGACTTTGGGCCCCACTCTCAGAGGGAAATGTAGCAGTCTCTCTTCTACCCACCCCCCTCCACAACCCCCATCCACCCTCAGCGGTCTCATTCATGCTGGGCCCTATGAAATCCAATAGAAGTGCTTTTATCCCCCGAAGATACAGTACAAATCATCATTGGTTTTATCTCAGTTGGAAATGTCGATTTTCTAAATGAGCTTAGTTTTTCCAGCTGCCCATCAAGATCATTTTTGCTAACGCACACCCACCAAACCCCGCTCTGTCCCCTGCTCCAGCTCAGCCCTCCCTGTGCCACCCTACAACTCTGCAGCTTTTTCTTACCACTTGGGTTTAAGGCCCTTCATCCCAGCCTTTGTTCTTGCAAGAGGGGGCAAACAGCAGGACTGATCCTACATTGCATCTCTGGTATTATTCCAGTCCTTCCTTGTCAATAGTGTTGAGATGGGGAATGCATTGACTGGGGAAGCCAAGGGTGCGAGAGTGAAATTGGCTGGGGCTTTCTATTTTTTTTTCTTTCTTTCTTTACTGTGTGTATCCCTGCGACTGGCTTTTGGTGTGCAGTGGAATGTTCTTAATCTGCCCAGCATCGACATGCAAATTAGCAGAGCTGCTCCACATCAGCATTAACTAGTCAGAGGCATCAAAAGCCTGGGAACAAGGTCCGCCAAGTCTTAGATCTTGATTTGGGCTTGCATCAAGTTGTAAAGTATATCAGAGTGGAGTGAAATACAATAAACAAGCATGTAATAAAATAGCTTTACCTTTTATGACATTCTGCATTGATTCTGTATGCTTTACACTACTGTAGTGTACTGAAAAAAATCACAATCACAATGAACACTAGTGCATGGCTTTTTGGAAATAGTGGTAAATAGGTTTACTTTGGAACCCTCTTACATGTTGGGTCACTGTAAATTTGCATGGCGTTGCTGAAGACCAATTGTATTGATGGCAGTAGCTCTGAAACGGGCCGTGCTGATTGATGTAGCTGTGTGGGCGCAGGGACAAAAGCTTTGGCCTCACGCCTGAGGCACAGTGTGGTGTACTCATTGTTAAATTAATGTGCTTTCATTTTTTGTTTTAGTCTGTGTGCGTTGGAATGAACAGTGTAATTTGATGGAATCCCCTGATTGTTTCATTAAAGGTCTCTCTCATATTGAGTCACAGAGGAATATATACTCCACCTTGAACATTGTTATTTACAGGCAGTAAGTGTTGTAACCCCACTGGAGTGGCACAAGGTGTAATTACCTTGTTCCGCTATCCCCTTCAGTCATACTTTCCAGACCCTCCTTTGATGAACATGAGCTGTAGCTCAAGAGCTTCCTCATTGTGTTTGAATCTAATTCTCTCCGTCTTGTCTGCGGCTCAGACATCCTTTCAGCTCCTCTCAAGTGCCATTATGTCACCAGGTCAGAAGAGCCCCTTCCGATACAGTTACTGTTGTTTGTATGGATCAAGCATTGGAATCAAGGAGGCTTTTTCCCCCATGTGTCGTGGACTTCACCTTTAGGCTAGGGCTAACATTACAGTAGAGGAAGACAACACACCTGGCATTGACGCTGCCTTTCTTCACTGTCAAAAGAACTCCCTGAGGGTGACCCTGCTCTGACCGCACAGATTACCATCTGGGTCTGAGTTCATGACTGAATCAGAGCCGATGAAGAGTGTTCCTGAGCACCGTCAGAGCGTGAAGTTCACTTCTGGCTGCCCAAAGTGGATAGAATTGCCAATGTCTGTGAAGAGTGCTATAGAGTTGACTGAAAATAACACTGATGTAAGGTTCCATTTGGAAAGTTGACAAACACTGATATATAAAAATATAAAAACATGTTGTATGGAAAACATATTGTTGCTGTCTAAAGAAAAATATTTATCTCCATTTTTGTCTCCAATTTGTATTTCCATAATAAGTTCACTCTTTTCATTTGAGCAGAGCCGCTGTTGTTCACAATATGTAAAAATATCATGATGTATGGACCAATAGAAATGCACCCATAAATAATTTTTTTTTGCATTGTCTCCCACTGAAAGTTAAGAAGATATTTTTCCTTTTCCTGTGAAGTTATTATTTTAGGTATACATGATTTTGTTTGGACAGCGATGATATATAAAATAATTCTGTGCACTGTAAATTATCAAGTATTTTTAGGTTAATTTACAGAGACATGTACCTATATATACCTTTAGAATGAAGTTACTGAGATGTAAACAAAGGTATACAAATACATTTAGAGTAGTACAGAAACAGGACCACATTAGAAATACCTTGACAATGGTGGTACTATAACCAAGGGTCACAATGTTGCAACATCAATATAAATATATATGTAAAAAAAATTAAATATTCCCACAGGTTTCTTTTTTCTACATTTACTTTGAGTAGAATTTTGCATTTAAAATCATTTTATAATGTGACATATTATCTCTGGCGTAGGAAATCACATTTATAACCATTTGTGTAACTATCTGTGAGCTCCATCATTTATTCCGAGCCTTCCCCCTGGCTGTGACTGGACCACTTTTTTTTTTTTTTACTTCAAGAATGTCAGGCTGAATGTCTGGCATTTGTAAAGTAGACATCAAATCTTCATAAGAAATGACTATAAGTAATAATTATATATATTTTTATCACATTATAACTTAAATTAACACATCAACGGATGATTTATTCAGTTTTCCAAAGCATTTCTGAAATATTGAATAATGTGATGTTCTAAATTTCCACGTTTTTGAAGCCAATTTATCACCTGGACTAAATAAACAATAAAACAAATAAACAATACAATAATTATTTGTAATAGCATGTGATCTAAAACTTTTGGACAGTAGTGTAATTAGGGATAAGGTGCTGGGGATTGTTTTTGTGTTGTCCTTTGCGCGCACAAAGTTCCTCGTGGACACGTTTTTCAAACTGTATTATATGTTTTGATTGCCATAGGACTTCAGTAATATTTTGTAAGCCCCTGTTCTTAGAGGCTCAGATTTGGAGGTAGAGAACATAGGTTTAAAAATGCAAGAGCATAAGAGGCTGCTTCACAAATTAAAAAGTAATTAATGTCTACCTTTAATGTGTAGGGCTGGGCCATATCTTAATGCTGCATGCAGGTACAGTAGCCTGAAAGTCTCTCTCTCTCTCTCTCTCTCTCTCACTCACTCACTCACCTTCCCATCAGAGTGGGGTTGCAAGCTCTAAACTCCACATCCCAACTATCCATTGCATTAAAGCAATTAGACCCCACCAGCCTAAATAATAAACTTAGAAAACCACTCCCATGCTGTTGAATTTTTCATGACTAATTCAGGTACTCAGGGAGTGCTGCTTTACTTCTCTGGAGGTTTGCTCTGAAATGCAGGTATTTTTCCACAGGAGCCTTTTACATGTCATTAAGTAAAAGCAGTCCTGATCCTGCATCCCATTTCTGTGATTTAATAATGAGCTATACCTGCCTACTTGCAAATGTTTCTTTTGCATATCAAAGTACAGGAGTGCTTGGGTCCACTAAGTGTTGTAAAGCCAAAGCCCCCCCCCCCCTTCTTCCCCTAAACCTGACTTATATTTTTGCATTTTTCCAGGAAAGCTTACATGGATGTAAAAAAACTGAAAGAAATGTGCTGCAATTAGCAAAAGAAGATGCTCCGTTAAATTGAATTTAATGGCAACACAGCAAACTTACTGAGCGAGAACTAATCTCCAGCTCACGAGCATTACAGTTAATGGTCCTGAAAGAAAATGATGGCCTCTCAAAGCAAAACCAATTAACACAGTTGGGGAATATCTATTGTGTGGATTTCAGTTTCGATAAGCATGTCATCTTTAACAAATCGCAGAAATTTTCATCAAGTCTGTGGCTTTTGCTTTGAAAATACACATGTGAAATGATTTTTACCTCATGAGGTTTTTCTTAAATGAAGATATCCCATGTTAACTTTCACTTCAACACTAGAGAAATTGCAGTTCTCGTTTTGCCCTCTCACTTGCTGATTATTCATTCTCCTCTGCTACTGTGATGCTGTGTGCTGTTCTGAGGTCGGACGATAGAAGGGGAAGGCAGCAGTGTAGCGGCCGTCCATATATCACTGTAATTAAAGGCCAGCCTAATGATGCAGGCTTCCTCCAGCATGATTTCTGCCTGATCACAGGGCTGCTTCATTAGGAGCACTCAGCCTAACGAGGTGGAGCCGCAATAAAGTAATTCTCGGCCTGCTGCAGTGAAAAAGAGCTCCCCGGGCCGAGGGAGGCCTGAAAATATAATCATAATTGGAAATGCTTGACTAAAGTTATTGCAGAGCTGCTGAAGGGTGCAATGTTTTTGCATTTGGAACGATTCTTTAAGCTTTCTCCCTCTTTATCCAGCCCCAACTGCCAAATCCCCTGAACTGATCTTGCCTAGGGAGATAGGAGCAGTTGGGGGTAATTAAGCTGATATTGGGGGTGCAGTGATGAAATGATGTAGCCATGTGAATAGCTCTGCATATAGAGCATATGTTGAAGTTTAAACTGAGGTGATCTCATCCTCAATCTGCATTACAATTTATTTAATGGGTCAGTGTAAGGGGCTTTATGCCACTGCAGATTCAGGGAAAATATTCGGCATTTTTGAGCAAATAATGCTGTTAGCATGACTGGTAGTGCATGATTAAATATGTATGAAAGCTTTAGTTTTTTTTCCTTACATGACCTTATAATATTATGACCACCTCTTTGTTTTTACATTCACTGTCCATTCTCTCAGCTCTACGGACCATACACTTTGTAATTCTACAGTTACAGTTATCTGTTGCTCTGCATACTCAGTTTGCACCCTTTCACCCGGTACTTCAGTGGTTAGGAACTGTTGTTGCACCGTTTGTGTCCATCCTCTAGCCCTTCATCAGTGGTCACTCCGCAGGATGCTGTTGGTTGCATATTTTTGGTTGGTAGACTATTGTCAGTTTAGCAGTGACACTGAGGTGTTTAAACACTTCAGCTGCACTGCTATCTTTGATCCAATTGAACCTGCACAACACACACTAACACACAATCAGTGTCACTGCAGCTCTGATAATGGTCCACCACCCAAAACATACCTGTCCTATAGGGGCCCTGTGGTAATTTCAGTCAGACATTTATTTACGTTTTTCAACATTTTGACCATTACTGTTGAAGAATATACCCATAATTCTGAGTTTAAACAAAGACTGCGCATGTGATGAAGAACATGACATAGCCCTGTTAAAGGGCAGGCTGGAAAAAAACGAGTGGTTTTGCTAATTAGAACGTGCAGCTTTGCAGAGTGAGCTGGTAAAAATGGCACAGTTTTTCATTGGTTCTTTGAAAATGTTAGCTGTGATTAGTTACACAATTCAGCATTAACCTGTAAATTAAAATTCCTTGGTGCAATTTGATGGGTGATTTAATTTGGTCCCTCATTCTCATTCTCATTCTCTCTCTCTCTCTCTCTCTCTCTCTCTCTCATTCTCTCTCTCTCTCTCTCTCTCTCTCTCTCTCTCTCTCTCTCTCTCTCCCAGCTCGCTGCAGGCTAATCCCATTATGAATTCTTTATATAGCTTTTTCCCTTAATGATCAGCAGTCTGTGCTCCAGTGCTGATTACTATTGTACACTTAGCACTACATAAAACAGGGGATTAATATGCCCCAGAAGAATTGTTGCTATGGATCCCTCAGTTGCCTTCCAAGAGATGTTTCTGCAGCTTCAATTGTCCATAAATTACTCTCCCCAGTGAATTAGCTTGCAGACTGTGAGGAAAGGAACAAGCCGAGGAGAGCACTCTCGCTCCGGCCTAGACGAAAGCGATCCACTCAATTATTCATGATCAGGCCCTTTTTTCAGATAATGTAAGATGCTGTATTACATTTAGCCTCTCTCTCTATCGTTCTCAGCCTGGTGGGAGGTAGGAGCAAGGAAGCAGAGAGAGGAAGGTGTGAAAGGGTTTGGAAAGTGGTTGGTGTTCACTTGAGAGAGTCTTCCTTTGGTGGCCTGACAGTTTTGCATATGTATTTGTGTCTTTTGCTTCTTTATGTAGGGACTTAATTAAGGCATAAGAGTTTAAACCAGAAACATATACAGAGCTCAAAGAGAAAGGTGATAGTAAATAATAGTAAAGCAGCATGATTCACGTTTTGCTGCTTAAGAGAGCAGTGTGCAGCTCATCACAAACTGTATTTTAAGCTCATGCACGTTAATAAAGATGCAGACATCAGCCTTTGGCAGAAGATCTGTATGAGTATACAGGTGTCTTTACTAGTGCCAGTTCTTCTTTGGTCAATCCTCCAACACCTCCCACTGCCTCCGCCAATGTTAATTGCCATTGTTAGGCTTGCTCTGTGCTAGGTTCTTTTATGTCTTTTCCATGTCATTAGTCTACCATGCTGGACTGTCATCTTCCTATACCCTTCTCGATCCACCTGGTTCCTTCAGCATGAAAGACTAGCTACATTAAGTCTTGATTGCATGCCAGATAAGCAGATGTGGGCTCAACACCTGGCTAGATATTTTGCCACATGCCTGGTAGAACACAGAAGAGACTGTTAAAGTAGCATTTACATGCTGAATATTTAGAGACCCATGGTCAAATGACACAAAAAAGAATTTACAATTTTTAAAAAAACAATGCAGTTAAAACAAGACTTTCTTATATTTTCTTTAACCTTTATTAAATTAACAGACATGCAAAGAAATGACTTGCAAACCAATTTAAAATATATATTAATTCGTTCAACCATTGTCTGTAACCGCTTATCCAGTTCAGGGTTGTGGTGGGGCTGGAGTCTACCTGGAACCATTGGGCACAAGGCAGGAACACACCCTGGAGGGGGCGCCAGTCCTTCACAGGGCAACACACACATTCACTTACACACTCATATATATATATAATCAAGTAATAATCAAGTTACATTGTTGTAAAATATACCACATAAAAAAAAAAAATAAAAATTTTCAAAAAACATGTGCATTTGTTACAGATGGGGATACCCTGATGTAAAAATAGGTATAAAATAGGAATCCAGCAAAGCCTCTGTATTTGTAAGTAAAGATGTTTCATGGCTCACTACTTTGTGGGATAATTGCCAGACATAAAAAGGAACATTTCCCAATGTAGGATTGCAAAGAATGTAGGTCTTTCACCATCTACTGTACATAATATTGTAAAAAGAATTAGGAAACTAAGATTTAGGAACTAGAAACTAGGGGGCAGCCTTGGCCTAATGGTTAAAGACCGGGCTTAAAGAAGTCTCCAACAATCCTAAAATGTCATCACAGGACCTACAAGTGGTTCTTGCTATGGTTGATGTCAAGGTACGTGCATCTACCATCAGGAAATGACAGCACAAGGAGGAAACCCTTGCTGTCAAGTTTGACAGAAAGCACTCAGACAAAGACCAGGACTTCTGGAACAATGTGCTTTGGACAGATGAATCCAAAGCTGAATTATTTGGGCACAGTAACAGAAGACGACCAGCACAGCATTTGAGCAAAAGAACCCTATACGAACCGTGAAGCGGGGAGGTAGAAATGTCATGGTATTCTTTGCTGCAGCAGGGGGCTGGCAAGCTCTCCATCATAGAATCTACTATGAATTCTTCATGGTATCAGAGGGTGCTAGGGGAAAATGTGAGACTATCTTTCCAAAAGCTGAAGCTGAAGTGGACGTGGACCATGCAACATGACCATGAGCCAAAACATTCCAGTAAATTCACAAGGAATGTCTCAAAAGTAAGAAATGGAGAGTTCTGGAATGGCCAAATCAGAGCCCGGTTCTTAATCCTACTGAGATGCTGTGGGGTGATCTGTGCATTTGAGAAACACCTCAAACACCACACAGCTGAAAGAATTCTGCATGGAGAAGTGGGAAAAACCACCTCCCAGTCGATGTCAGAGACTGGTAGATGGTTACAGGAAACATCTAACTGAGGTTATTTCAGCCCAATTTACATTTTTGTTCATTAAATTTTATAACGTATGTTTATAAATAATTTCTTCAGTTTTATTTGTTTAGTTATATAAGCTCCTAACTTTGTATAGGTTTCGGTTACTAAACTGCTCACTGGTAGATGACTTTTTTGTCTTTGAATGCTAACCCTTTTGATGCGTCAAACTTCATGAGGAAAAAATCCAGATGTTTGAATATTATGAAAGGTGCAATGCAGCAGGGCAGACAGTTTGTCTTGATCCAGAGTGGATGCAGTCCCAGCCTCTGCTGTCCAAGCGCACCCACACATGTGGAGCACAGCGGCAATGCCTCATTGCCTCCTCAGCATGGCTTCCACAGTCTGGTGGCTTTGGCTGCCACCCTCATGTGTGGCTTTCTGTGCCCAGGCCAGCCTGTGGCTCCCAGGTCTGGAAGTGTTCTAGGGCCTCCCCTGCCTCCTCTGGCAACAGCTGGAGCAGCGCTGCGGGCCTCTACTGGCTGCAGGCAATGAATCACCTGCAATTAATATTTATCTCCTGCCTGCTGCAGAGCGGCCTCCAGGTGAGGTATCTCCTTCCACCCCTGTAAATATGTGATGGGATGCTTTTAAAGGATTCTGATTGCACTGCAGGAAGAGGGATGGGTGATGGAAGCCTGAGCGCTCAGCAAGCACTCCTGAAGCTTTTTTTGGGTCTGTAGAGCTTATGCACATGCGCTCACACACACGCACACACATTTTATACTTTGTCATATATTTATGTTATCATATGTTTAGCTGAGACTATTTCAGAATGGGGATCTCTGTCCAGAATGTTCATTGTAGACAGGATTAGACTGTTTTCCTAATTGCTGTTGGCTTTTCAGCACTTCCTGTGCTTGTGCTGTGTTGATGACCTTCACATTCTCACAGTCAGCTGTTACAGGTGGCATATTTCGTACAAGGAAATTTATGCACAGTCTATAAAGAGGAAATATATGACTTAAATGAAGCTTACTAAATTCTTGATATGTCTGTAATATTGATGTGATTATAAGAATTTACACTGGGAAGCATACCACTACTTAAATGAACACTAGTACGAGTCAGTGAAAGACAATGATTTTGAAGCTGTAATTTTAAGGTAAAATATCATGTAATGTTCCTTTAATTACAGAAAATGTATGTTACTGTGCCCTTTTATCATTAAAATTACACGTGTCTAAAGTCCAAAGGTGTTTAACAAAGTCAGGACAAATTTCTCGTAGAACAGTAACATTTTATTTTGGCCCTCCTTCAAATCAGTAAAATGGTGTCCTGTAATGTACCAGAACTTACCCACACTCACACAAACAGCATGTCTTCTTCTCTCTTCACATTTCTTGATCTTGACGGTGCACCTGCAGCTATGCACTCAGATCTCACCCTTGGCACTGGGATCAAAGTTGCAATGCAGGACTTTTGAAATTGGGCCTAGATCATAGAAGCCATTTTTGGAGCCACCCACCTCTCCATTTATATTCAATGCTAAAAGAACAGCTCCTCCCTGCAGGAGTGCAGTATGAAGCCAGCTGGGTAATGGAGTTTTCAGATGGGTCACTCACGTTGACTCCTATAGGCTTTTAGGGCCCGTCTGTGATGCGGTGATTAGTACCCCAGCCTCCCTTTGCTATCTGGCTGACATGATCTACAGCTCCCAGTTGGTTTGGTCTCATTCGCATGCGCGTACTGTGATCTCAAGCTATTCGAGTGTACATAAAATCCTTCTTTATGGTTCGTCGTAAAAGCTGAAAAAGCAGCAATGGATTTTATCCTGTTCCTTAAAAATGGACGCTCTTATCTCTGGTGTTTAACCCTGTGTGCCCCCTCTTTATGTATTTCTTCCATTTAAAAGTATGATCCTCTGTGTCTACAAGGGTGAGCCAATGTTATCTACGGCAGGCGCTGAATGAGAATTTATGTGAAAGACTTGTATCCTATTGGCTTTCCTCCTGTTTTGGTGTGGTGCGGTCAATTGGTGCTGAGTGTGTAAACTTGCTGACAATACTTGGGCTTCATGGGAGTGCATGGCAATTGCCATGGGGACAGTCTTTTATTTTTTGGATGATTTCCTGCCTGTAGCATAGAGGGTCGCCTCAGGGAGTTTCCCAAGAGCCCATTTCTCACCACAAAGGGAGGAAAGCTAAGTGACTGCCTTTGTGTCCCACACAAATGGGGGCTACCAAGGGGACCAGCAGTCCCCTCTGAGGCATCATTGTCTCTCTTACAAGTCATAGCAAATATTAATATTCATATTTTTACAGGCCCGGAGAAGCCACTCTAACTCTTTCCATTCCGTTTACTTCCCACTGAATCTATTATGCAAGAGGGTAAGGGTTTTTTTATTTTCATAATATGTGAATGAAAGAGATGTTCTCCATATGAAAGGTTGCTGTGTCACACCCCTAAAGAGACTGCGGAGATAAAAAAAAAAGATAATTACATCTCTCTCCAGTGTAATTCTTTGATTATGCCGTCCTATTATCTTGGAGAAAGCAGATATGCGCCAACATTGTGTGCAGCAAATCTCTTAGGACTCTGAAAGGAAAAGTACTTTTTATCGGGTCAATATTATATATTTCAGATGAACTGTTTTCTGTATTTAAACTGCTCCATCGAAGAGGTGCTGGATGAAATCCCATTGTCTCTCCACTGCTGATGTTCATTGCCAGAGCTGTCATTAATGGCCTAATAAAACCGATAGCTTCCTAGAATGCATAATGTAAAGTGAAGAGCTTAAAAAAACATGGCTGCTCTTTTATTTCAGCCATTTAAGTTTTGGCTAGGGGGCTCTGCTCACTGTACTGAAAATCAGTGCCTCCTTTCCTAATAAGAGGTAACACTTAAAACCACGTGGTGAAAGCCATGACCAAGCTAAACAGCTAACTGAGAGGATCATTTACACATGAAGACAGCTCCTGTCATGCTGCGGATATCAGAAACAACAGTGACAGGTAATTCTTATTTCATTACATGTAACTGTAAGCATATAAAAATATATTGGGCTGCTGGAATATGGCATGAATAATTTTTATTCTTCTCACCACTGAAGTCAGCCTGCTAACCTAGCACTAGCCATGTTTAGGTTCTGATATCTCCAGCGCATTGTATCAAAGAGGATATTTTTTACCCTGATGTCCAGTCCACAGGCATATTACCACACCCTACAGTATATACTGTACCTAATTAGCACTTCTTTTCCCATCTATACTGACCAGCTTGAGAGGTTTGTTGAGCGGGATAATGAAAAATTGATTAGCTTAGTGACAGATGCATGTACTGTTCATTTCAGTTGATGCAATGCACGATGTCCAACACCCTTGACACCTCAATTAGCACTGCTGCAGTAGAGTGGATCTAAACAAAGACCTGACCCTTAAGATAAATAGGTCTGTAGTGCCATTGATCTAATTACAAAGGAGCCTTGCTCCACTGGAAACACAGGAAACCCTGACCCTCATTGTAACATAAACTCAATGTTATTGCACTGATTAAGACACTTTGTTTTAATACATTGTCCATAGCCTTATTTATGTCTTTTCAGGAGTATTTGCTGACATTGAAATGCTTGACATATGGATCTGATATGCAAAAAAAATCGGTTTAAGCACTAAATACATTTAACCCAACAGAAAGGTTTTTTTTTATATATGTTGAGGTCTTTATGTTTTCTGTTCCTTATGTTAGCGTATGTTGTTCTTAGAACAGACACAGTATTGGTCAGTGCTGAGAATCATACCCTGGTATGTTATCTGGTTGGTGGTAGAAGATGCAAAATTATTTAACATGGGATACATTCATGTGAGGTATTCATACAAATTATAACAACACAATAAAATGGCCAGTGACAGCAGGTCTTGGAACTAATAGACATACTTTCCCAGATAAGCAAAATAGTAATATTTATTAACTTAGTATTGTTATTATTTTTTTGTAGTTGTTGCAAACAAGGATCTTAAGTAAAGACCTCAAAGCAAGCAGACATAACAAGAATTTGTCTGGCTTACCAAAGGTTGTTATCTGTACTCAGCCACTGACCACTATTCCTATAACTCTTTATCACTGAGGCCCCCACAGTTCCATTACCTCGGACAAGTCAAGGACATTAACGTGATGCCGACCTGAATTATGGGTCATCTGTCACAGGGTCTTGTGGTGAAGTCCTGTGATGGTGAGAGATGAAGGTCCTTGCTCTGTCCAATGAGGCGTCCAGAGAGATGCCCGAGACAAACGACCCGTGAGTGGAGACACACCTTTCATTATTTGACAGCTAGGGCTGACCTAAAGGATCGCCCACCCTCCTCCCCATCATCCTTTTCCTTCTGGTCCAGTCTAATCCATAGCCGTGCCTGAGAGTCGAACCAGCCCTGGGGGGTTGCTTGACCAAGGACGACCCCTCCATCATGTCTTAATGAACATAATCAGAGGGAGCCCTGACCATGGGTCAGAACATTCTGTACCATTTCCATGATTCACACCCTGATGAGTCCCATTACAATGAGCAAGACAGTTATTAGTTAGACCATGAATCAGACTTTTTATTTATTTATTTATTTATTTTTTGCACATCTCTACAATGAGTCAGCCTTAAAAGACTATTGGACTACGACGGTCTCTGAGACAGAATAAATGAGAATGAGAAAACCCAAGCTCTTCAAGTGATAAGGAACCAGTTCTTGATACAAACTGACAGACATGAACCTAAGAAAATGGAAAGAGAACCAAGGAAATATGCTACATTGAAAACCAATAGACAAATGGGCATATCTGCCTAACCACTCATGTGTGATTTTGATGATTTATTTACATATTCCAGGTATCATTTTTCATCCTGTCAGTAAGAGCATGTGGCATGAAAATATTCCACAGCGTGGGTCGGGGTTTTGGCTCAGGCCATGGGGAAACCTGATTGCGCAGGAAGAGGCATTAACAAATGCGCTTATTTTGAGAACAGCACTCTTCTATGTCCCAAAGGTTTGGCAGGAACGTGCACTGTCACTGGTTTCCATTAGAACTCTGCATCTCTGGAGGAGACTTGGCACCTTCTGCATGATACACAGTCGGATGGCCAGATGTTAGCGGCTGGAGCCTACGCATAAGCCCGGCGCTGAAGGGGGATTAGGCGAATCATTCCAAATATTTTGATGTAGGGTCCTTACTTTCTGACTCGCGATACTAATTATGTGGTCATTCCAAAGAGTTCAAGTTGTCCTTTCCTTCTAATAACCTCAGATTCACGTTCATGCAATCTCCATGCAAATGGAGACCATTTTATTTCTCTTTATCTTCTCCTTTTTTCCCTCCGTTTTCCTTTCTCCGTTTTTTTCTGGCGTGCCGTTGTCGGCGTCCTGCTCCAGGCAGGGAAAGTAGGCCAAAATTACTTTTGCTTGGTTATCCCCAATGAAGCGTGGCTGGGAGATTCTCATTGCAGGAACACACAGCCTGCATGAGCATCGAGTCCAAGAGGTGGGCAGATGGAGAGCCAGTTTTGGGCCAGCAGGTATTTTTTTGATTTCTGCTTTGCCTTTCTTAGAATCTTCCTGCGTTTTCTGGACCTGAAGTAATGTTGGCATCGCAAGGATGAGGAGTCAGATGAAGTGGATCTAAGGCCAGAAAATGTTCTGGCTTTGTACATGTAAACAACATTTTCTAAATCGCTAAGATAACGGGAGGCGTCAGTGCCTGATACACTTCCTATGTTCCTATGTGAGCTGGATGATAGTTCACCTTCACTAATGTACAAACCAGGAGTTTGCCTTTTAGTCTTGATCTTGAATCAGGAGTGGTCTTTATGCTGTTGTAATGCAGGCTTTGATATGGTATACAATGGCTTCTTTGTTTCAGTGATTTTAGCGTGCTTGAATCGACACATGGTTTGTAATATTATATCCGTTTCTTATGAAAGCCATATCATGTCCAGCGGTTTGACTCTGGCCCAGCTATCGCTGTCCCTCTTGGGCGTATCGTTTATTAAAACACAGCCAGCCGGCCTTTTTTTTCTCCTATGGGGACAAAAAGCATGAGCTTTCTCTTACCATTTTCTGAGTGAATGAGTAGGCCTCGATCCAAAGGGGTGGGGGGGGTGGGGGCTTTGCTCTAAGCAGGGAAAGACTCTGAAGGATACTCCACTGATTGCTTTGGTCTTAATTGTTCTCTTAATTAGGCTACAGCAGTGTTTGCAGCTGGAGGGGTAATAGTGTTTGTGTGTGCGTGTGTGTGTGTGTGTGCGTGTGTGTGTGTGTGCGTGCGCCGCTGTGCATTGTTTTTCTGTAAGCTTTCACCATGTGGTGTGGAGAGATGAGTGTTGAGAGCCGTCTGCAGAGACATGGACATTACTCCTTTCTCTCGGTCTAATACTTCTTTCTCCCTGTCTCTGTCTGTCTTTCTGCCTTGCACTCTTTCTTTCTCTCTCTCTCTCTCTCTCTCTCTCTCTCTCTCTCTCTCTCTCTCCTCTTTCTCTCTGCTCCTCTGCCAGCATTCCTCCCCCTCTCCTACTGCACGTCCCTTGTGCTGTTCTTTTTTTGTTCCTCTCTCTCTTGCTATCTCTCCATCTCCCTCCGTCTGTCTCTCAGCACGCCTGCCCCCGCCCCGTTTCTCTCTTTTCTTCTTCTCTCTGTGATCTGGATCCAGAAAGACCCTCTGGTCATCTCATTGTATCATCTCCTTTTTATGAAGACTTTTTAAGAATTGTTATGCTCCAAGAAGTCACTTCTACCAATAAAAAGAACATTTTTGCAAAGATAAAACTTAATTGCATCTGTAAATCATAACTCTCTGAAGGCATTCTGGTGGAGCTCATTTCTGTTCACTGGTCTCTTTTGTAGCCTCGGGTTTTGGATTCGCAGATCTAAGAAATATTTGCATGACTCAACACCTGTGTTTGTGTGTGTGTGTCTGTTTGAGAGTAGACTGCCTCTCGGTGAAGTGTTCAAGGCTGGGAACGATGCCTGTGTGGCTCCTTTAGGCCCTGTCTGGGCAGCTGGCCCTCATTAGTGCCTGCTCCTGCTCCGATCTTTTCCCTGCGTACGAACAGGTTAAGCCATAGGAGGAAACATTATCTAGCTGCCCCCCTTGTCCCTCTATACCACCAAATAATCATTAAAGCAGGGGAGCTGAGATTTCACCACAATTCATCATGAGTTCCAGACATGCAGACATTCTCGCTTACAACATATGCTCTAAATGTAAGGAAACAGTCAAAAGAAAATTCAAATGTATCCATTTGGCCAAGAGTGAAGGTGTAAGTATAATGTGCTGTGCAGTAGTCAGAGGCCATTTAATGTCCACTCAGCCACTAGTACAAGGTATTCATATTTCAGTGTTAGAAAATATAAATATAAACAGAAATATATCATTGATACCAAGTGAAAAATATGTATCTTCAAAATAGTAATTTTACAGGAGAAGGAAAAAACCTTCTTTACTTCCAATGGAAGTCAGTGTAATGAGTTATATAAGGATATAAAGCATTGTATTAACATATTCATTTATTTTTTCTGTTCTTGGGCATAATACTGTATCAGAAAATACAGGTGAGTTTTGGATTAGATGATTAAATGTTGGTGATTTTTGATGTTATCCATCATGAAAATAGTATTAATACTTAATTTCTTTAATTTAATTTTTTTAAAGATTTTTTATATAAATATAAATGCCATTCTTAATACTACACAACAGTTATCAAAAAAAGTGGAAAAATGTTTAACTTTTGAATTACAATGATATGATATACAAAAAAAGCTTCAAAGTGTATATTTATACACAAACATATACAGGTGCATCTCAGTAAATTAGAATATCATCAAACGTTTACTTATTTCAATAATTGAATTCAAAAAGTGAAACTTTGCCATTGTTAAATTATATAGAATCATTACAAACAGTGATCTATTTCTTTTAATGCTGATGGTTATGGCTTACAGCCAATGAAAACCAAAGGTCATTATCTCAGAAAATTAGAATAATCAACACAAAAAACCTGCAAACATTTCCAAAACCTTTAAAATGGTCCCTTAGTTGGGTTCAGTAGGCTACACAATCATGGGGAACACTACTGACTGGACAGATGTCCAGAAGGCAGTCATTGACAGCCTCCACAAGTAGGGTAAGCCAAAGAAGGTCATTGCTAAAGAAGCTGGCGGTTCACATAGTGCAGTATTCAAGCATATCGATTGAAAGCTGAGTGGAAGGAAAAAGTGTGGTAGAAAATGCCCAAGTAACAAGGATAACCACAGCCTCGAAAGGACTGTCAAGAAAAATCCATTCAAAAATTTGTTGGGAGTAGACTGCTGCTGGAGGCAGTGCTTCAAGAGCCATTTATTTTGTGGATTTATTTTTCCAGCAGGACTTGGCACCTCTCCACACTACCAAAAGTACCAATACCTGGTTTGGTAGCCGCAGTATCACTCTGTTTGATTGGCCAGCAAACTCGCCTGACCTAAACCCCATAGAGAATGTACAGGGTATTGAAGATGAGAGACACCAGACCCAACAATGCAGATGAGCTGAAGACCACTATCAAAGCAACCTGGGCTTCCATAACAACTCGGCAGTGCCACAGGCTGATCACTTCCATGCCACGATGCAGTAATTCATACAAAAGGAGCCTCGACCAAGTATTGAGTGCATATACTGTACATACTTTTAAATTAAATTAGTCTTATATTATATTCTGCCCCCTCCAGGGTGTATTCCCGCCTTGCGCCCAATGATTCCAGGTAGGCTCTGGACCCCCCGCGACCCTAAATTGGATAAGCGGTTACAGATAATGGATGGATGGATGGATTATATTATATTCTAATTTTCTGAGATAATGACTTTTGAGTTTTCATCGGCTATATACCATAATCACCGACATTAAAAGAAATAAACACTTGAAATACATCACTCTGTTTGTAGTGAATCTATGAGTTTCACTTTTTGAGTTGAAATACTGAAATAAATTAACTTTTTGATGACAGTGCCTGTCTCCCCATTTTTGTGGATTTTTAGTTCAGTACATCATTTGAACACAGCTTCACACTGTGAAAATTTCATATTGTCTGCAACTGCTCATCCAGTGTAGGGTCGTGGTGGGTCCGGAGCCTACCTGGAATCATTGGGAGCAAGGTGGGAATGCACCCTGGAGGGGGCGCCATTCCTTCACAGGGTGACACACACTCACACATTCACTCACACACTCAAACCTATGGACACTTTTGAGTCGCCAATTCACCTACCAACGTGTGTTTTTGGACCGTAGGAGGAAACCGGAGCACCCAGAGGTAACCCACACGGACACAGGGAGAACACTTTGAAATACAAATTATATATTACACAAAAAGGCTTTAAACACTTATTTGAACCCCTGATAGTTTTTCACTGTTTTATTTACCCAGCCTTCCCTCCCTTCCAGTTTTAAACAAAGAGTTACTGCCATGATCCTAACCAAAGGTGTTCTCAAATGTATCATTGATACACTGGGATACCTGTTTTCTGTTGTTGTCTTTTTTTTTTCTTAGGTATAATGCAGTAATGTCCACATCTCCATTAGGCTTGATACAGACAATTCAAGATGCAGGAGAAGCATGCTGAAGCAATTTGGATTGCTTTACATTGTGCTAATGCACATCTCATGCTCTCTGAGTCTGCTGAGCTCACCCAGCTGACCTGTAATGCAAACCAGCAGAGGAGAGAGAGGCAAAAATAAGGGATGAGACAGGGAGAGGGAAGGGGGTGGGTTCCTTCAGCATTAGTGATGCATTCAAAATTTTATGATTAATTACCCATTGTCTCTCTTAACCTGACTTGGATCTGAATAAGCTCCTTCAAGAAGGTGAATGTTAGCATGGTGTTATTTAATCAAGGCCACTCAAGTGGGGTGGAAAACACCTGTTCCCGGGTGCAGGTGAATGGTTCAGAGAGCAGAGTGGAATGGGATATGTCCCCTCAGCAATGGCATGTAATTGCCCTTATCCACATATTCCCCTGTCCTTCTCTTTGTTGCTCCTGTTCTATCCCCATTGCCTGTTCTGCTGTTTGAGGGGTCGAGGGATTATACCCACAAATCAGCCTTCAAGATGGCTGCAATTAAGTAGCGCCTACCTGCACGTCTTCCGTCCGTCTCATCTGTTACTCTTTATTGTGAGCAGCCCACTCCTTGTTCCTCGCTAAAGGAAGCAGTGTGCATGTGTAATGCAGTTATGCTCCTACTGATGCATGAAGCTCTGTGTCTGCTTCTTGTCAAGACCTTGCCACTAAAGTCAATTTGCTCAGGCTCAACAGAATTTAATATTTCTCTAATCAGATCAACAAGGATGTTACGTAGGCCAGCTCTATTGATGGGAGGAAATAATTAAACTTGGCTCAGAATAATTTCACCCGCAGTGCATTACAGTAAACTCCATAAAATCCCAGCCAGTACCGCCCACTTCTTAAAGCCTCCATCGGCAGGTTTTTATTGTTGCGAGATAAGATTGAGATCTGGGGTGTGGGTGGCAGAGGAAGAGGAAGATGGAGACTTTTGAAAAGGGAAACGAAGATGGAAGGAAAAGATGCCATTAAAGCTTGTCTGTTTAGCTTCCTCTCTTTCAGCACATGGCAGAGATGACCCGTTTGCAAAGCCCCATATTAGACAAGATGGACATCAGAAGTTAAACTGCAGGTCAGTGAGGTGCAGGTACGCATAATGGCTGTCAGAGCACAAGGGGAAATTAATTGACCAGTCTCTCAACGCACAGATGTAGCAAAAAGCAGAATATGCCCCACTGGCCATTGTTTGTGGTGCGAAGACAAACACAAAGCTTTGAGGTGAGGAATTATTTGAAATGGAGGATCGAATGGCTGAGGCTGTATTACCTCTTCATCTAGGCACTGTATAACATTGTTAACTGTGACGTTCTCAAATGAATCCAGACTTGCGGCACGGTAATGAGGCCTTATTGAATCTCTGTGTGGGGGAGATTAAACCCACCTGGGTCACTGCTACAGGATTCCAAAGTTCTCTTGGACAGCCCTGCTACTGCATCCTTTATTCAGCATGGAATGGCTGATGTCAACACCACCCCTCTTTCTCGCTACATTACCTTCAAGGTCACAGAACACAGCATGGAGCACACACTTCAGATAACAGACCGAATCATGTTTACATTAGCAGCAGTTTGAAAAGAGGTGGTGGCTGGCTTCATAAGTCTTGGTGAGAGCATATTTTGGCCCTCAATCTCCCAGATTAGTGGTACTTTGTGTAACAGGGTGGACCTGGAGATGACTAAATTGTAGAGAAAATTCAGCAATATATATATATATATATATATATATATATATATATATATATATATAAATGAATACATTTTCCAGAACAAGCCAAAAAGTTTGCCTGTAGTCTATTTCACTTTTTGAAGTGACCTCACAGCTATCAAGCTTAACCTCTGGGAAGGTCCACATTGGAGATGCTGAGGTGTGCTGCTACTGGAACACAATACACCTTGATCATGTCTCTGAATGAAAGCTGAATTTATCAACTTGCGAATGAGCAGTCCCATCCCTGTCTGTAATTATTTAGACTCCATTTTTAGTTAATTATTGTCATTAGCATTATGTGTTCTAAGTGAACGCATAATTTTGCAGGGAAGAAGAAAAAAAAATCTCAGATGAGCGTTTAAGATGAACGAAACGTTTGGTTTTTGGGAAACTGATAGAAAACAGCCGGGAAACAGCTGAAAAGGGAGCAATTATTTTAATGATCTTACAAACGCAGATGTTGTAAATTAGATTTAGGTTGCTCCTCGCCTACTGGTGGCAGTGAGGAAGCTGTTAGCGGTAGCGTGTGGAGCTGCAAACATTTCTGCCAAGAGCAGGAGAACTTGTGTTCCTCACAGCTTCACATGTGAAACAGTGGGGGACACAAATTATTGAAGAGCTGTGAACTTGAATGCGGTTGAAAGTTTTCAACCCTGTTTAATGGTGCTTTAGCCATTTTTAGAACCTTCAGTTAAAGTGATTGCTGAAAGCCAGAGGTGGACAAACCATGTATCACTACTTGAGTAGAAGTACAGATACTCAAGGTAAAATATTACTCCAGTAAAAGTCCTTGCTGTAGATCTAAAATTACAAATGTATTTACCTTGTGTTTAATAAAACTCCAACTGACTCTCATCCTCGGTGAGTGATTTGTGATTTATCTACAGATAAATAGTAGATACTGCTGACTTAAATACAGCCAAATACTAAATGGTACAAATCATTTTGTTCATGCATAATTAAGAAGTAAAATTTATTACTTACAGTCTCAAATTTGTTTACTTGATAGAAACAAAGTCTGAGTTTGGTATTATTGATTTTAGGTGGAGAAATATTTTTTCACTTGTTTTAGCACGGCGACTGTGTTCGTCTCCTAGCAACAGTGCCGCTGTGTGTCACGCGGAGAGCTATATGGAGTGGGGAGATTTATTCAGAAAAGTAACGGCAGATTTTCATAATGTAGTGGAGTAAAAAGTAAGATATTTATCTTTGAAATGTAGTGGAGTAAATGTTAAAAGTCGCTCAAAATGGAAATACTTCAGTAAAGTACAGAAAAAACAAAAAGTACTTAAGTACAGTAATGGATTAACTATATTAACTTCGTTGTTGTCCACCACTGCTGAAAGCTGATGTCTATTACTAGACTGAATAATTGTTCTGGAAAGGATGTAGTATTTTTAACTCCACAGGTAAAGTGGGCAGCTTGGCTGAGGTATAGAAGCCAGTCGCAGCTTGCAGTTGGCACTGGTTCCGGTTACACATACAAGTTCAAATTGCTTATGAGCTGTATATAATGTCCTGATGTCTCATGAGTATGTGTTTTATAAAATCTTGCCACCATCTCAACCACTAATCTTGTATATTTTTTATCTATTCTGCTATCTTCTGTATAGAAGCATTGTGAAAATGTGATAATACATTGTAAAACTGCATTGTGGAGTATGGAGTATTGTTGAGTATGCTTTTTATTTTTCTATTTTTTTTTTTAACAATTTCAAGGTTAAAACAATAAAGAACAAACTCTTCAGATGTTGCTAGTATTCTGAATCAAATCAAATCTTGATTGTGCTGCTTACTATGCATTGTCTTTTCATGGACAATGAATAATAGTTTAAAAAAATTAAAACCAATGTCAGGAAGCTTGTGTATGATAAAGACTAGAGCTGCATGGTTCAGGATGACAGTTATATTTAACAGCATCAGTCATGTGATATTTGAGCAGTGTCCCATGTGCTGGTCAAAATCCTTAACCACTATACACTATACACTATACAGCTATATACTTTAGAGACACATAGCCAAAAAGTTCAAATTTCTTAACTAGTGAACCATAAAACACTTTAATTCTGATTAATTTTATCACTCTCTAGCATTGCCAAGCTGAATAATATTTTAAACAGCAAATCTGTGTCACCACTAGGCAGTTTCTCTTATTGTGATGTATGATTTTATGAGCTTTATACATACAAGTAATATCCATGCTGTATTATTTAATAATGTATATGTAAAATGTATATGTAAAAATGGAGACAGACCTAAATATTTGTTTGTAAGTTTTTGTCTGTGATAGGGTACAGTGGAACATTACTAGGAGCCTTTCAGTAATTTTTTTTTTTAGAACTTTTGCACGTTAGTGAAGTGAGATTCAACAACTCAGTATTTACCTTAGTGAGCAATGACTGTTGAATTTGAAGAACATTATTACTTGTTGAGCCATTTAGAAACTGAATGTTCATCTTCATCTTTAACACGTGTCTCCAGTGATCTGATCACTTGGGATTGCCAAAATATATAGCTGTTTTGGGTATTTTTAATTCATTTTAAGTGACCATTCGTGATCACATTTCAACTTGGTATACATCATTTTAACTGAAGGAAGTGCTGCTCAAATACCTAACCCTTCTGCTGCTAATCCTAGCACATGTTCCAGTATGGGCTTTTACAAATGTATAAATTGCCTGGTCTGTTGGGCCAACTTATGAATGAATGAGAGAGGAGACACTGAAATAAACTATGAGAAGCAGCTGAGTTGGTCTGTGCTCTTAAAGCCACAAGGCCCCACTGAATGCTATGGGTGAACATCAGAAATTTCAGGTTGGTGCGCAATCATGCTGTTAGGCTAGGGAAATACTAGAAATGCGATGCTGTTGATACAGGCAGTACTTTGTTCCTGTCAAGGACGCATCATGGAGCATTACTGTTCACACTACAGACACGATGAGGACCGAAGTATGCCAGACGACCTAAGAAGATGGTTCATGTGATTGGATTCCAATGCATTCACACTAAACGGCTGGTATAAACAGGGCCTAAAATACATTTAATTCATAAGTTGTCACCTTTTCAGGATCTAGCTGTTTATTTTTGCATATTGCACTTCATATTTATAATGTTATATAAACTTAATAATGAACAGGACATACAGTATATGATAATTTCTCTAATTAGTTATAATCTTATAGCAGTCTACTTCACATTGTTATTGTGCAGCAAATTTGCAGCTCAGGACAATCAAGACTTCTGGTTTGAGTTACAGAACAGCAAATTACTTCTGCAATACACAGTTGTTAAGGAGCTAATTGTACCACTAAAGGCTTCAGTGAAGTGGTTTTCTCTTTGGAGGGGCTGCACTTTCCCCAATAAAACCACTGGGTGCAAGTAAACTGTGGAAAATATAAACACCTTACAAACATTACCATGGTACATTGGCTAAGCAAGTGGGTAAAGTGCTTTGGCATAAACATTTCTGCATTGGTGGTTGTTTCAGTGAGGGTTTTTAAAGGAACATAAAACAGTGACTGGGATGAGAGAGAGAAAGAGAACGCGAGACAAAGAAAGTGAAGGAGAGGGGAGACGAGAGATGCAGCCAGGTGCTCTTTTCTCTTCTTCGGGGCAGTGCAGCGTGAGGAAAAGCTTGTTAAAATCCTAATAGTGGCTATCAAAGGGTATTGATTATCCTTCCTGGCCTGTTTGGGTGACAAAGTGAGCATTAAGGCTGGACCCCAGTGTGGGCAGTGTTGTCCTCCAGGGTGGCCTGCTTCCTGATGGCTGACCGCTGAGTGGTGAGAAGCCTGCCTGCAGCAGCTCTACCATTCACCCTCCTGCCACCAGATAATCCACTTTACAGGCTCACATCAAACAGCCTGCCTCAGGGCCTGAGGAGCAAACTGCAGCCTCTTCATACCGCACAAAACAAACACATAGAGCATGATCTCTCTCCCTGTTCTTCGCCATACATGAATGCATGTTTGCAGCACATATCTCATATCTGCACTGACCCTGAGTGTCTGATTATAAGTGAATTTGCTTTTCACCATAATGTTTTTTCATTTATTTACAGACCACATATTTGGAAGCAATAATAAATTTGTAAAGAAATGCACATTGGTAATGGGCACTAACTTGTTAGCTGCATAAGTTTACTAACTTAATCCTGTTCACACAGACTCTGATACATATGGATGAAAACAATGTATATGTCAAGTTTTGAAAACGAACACACATACAGAATATTAATAGCATCTATTGTTCCTTTACTCTCACCACCCCTCAATTTTCCTGGTGGCTGTGGAGATCAAATCAGTGGCCATCCAGTCCCAGGCCAGCTTCTCTAACCAGTAGGCCACGGCTGGCAATTTCTTTTTCCTCGTCCTGCTTCTTCCCACGATTTCAGAGTGTTTAGACAAAACACATGTCTGGCTTTGTGTGAAGGTTCCAGCATGTTAAAAATCACATCTGTTGTTTTTCATGTGAAAAAAAAAAAAGGACTTTGTGTGAATCAGCCTCTCTGCAGACCACAAAAACTGACTTATTTCATTCAAGATTGTGGGTTGGTGGAAGCTGCAGATCCCCAAATTAATGTGCTAATGCATTGAAAATGTAATTCTTTTGTAACATATAGTTTTATGTAGTAAATACTAGTACATTTCCACCTTCAATCTGATCACTACATTTTCTGGCCACTATGTGTACACCTTCCCATCCAGCATTTCTTAGGAATTCAAGGGCATTAATAAGGGGTTTTGACCCCTTTGCTAGAGTCCTCACCTAGGAAGGTTTACACTTGATCTTGGAACATTTCTCCAAGGATTTGCTTGCACTGAGCCACAAGAACATTTAGACTAAGTTGTGAAGTTCAAACAACACTCCAACTCATCCCAAGTCGTTTGAGCTCCATCACTCCAGAGAACATAGTTCTACCGCCTCAGAGTCAGTGCTGGACAGAGTCAAGTTGACCTTAGCTCATGTGCAGCTGATGCAGAGTGTCCCATTTCATTCTATGTTTTCTGTGTAGATTAATCAAACATTGGCATGGTAGATATGAACGAAGTGTGAAACGTATGTTCACTTTCACTAGGCTGGTTATTTACAGTGGTAATGTGGCTGGTTTTACTTAGACTAGTTTTATATTAGTAAATTGACTCTCACTGTTTTTTCAGGATGAGGTTAGTCATGTGAGAAATATGAGTTGGCTGTTGACTATTGTATGTATGGCTTTTTTATATCTAAGACTTCCTCATTGTGCATAATAAATAGGACATGAGCAACAGAGGTCTCAGGAGGAAAAGGAAGAAACAGAAAGCAAATACTGAAAAAAAGACAAGTATTCCAAGCATGGCCGATACAGTACATGAAGAAACTGAATAGCAGATGAAGTTGCTCCCTGTTTAAGTGCATTTTACTCCAAGTCGTTTTTTTATTTCAGTGAATGCTAAGGAAAAGCAATAAAGCATGATAAGGCTGGGAATGGGTTATAAAAAGCAAGCTATACATAAAGTATGATAACAACCAAATTAATGGATGTCTTCATCATATATTCATGATATAAACCTCTGGTTTTGGGCACACTACATGGAAATCTAGATTCAATTTTATTTATTTATTAATTTGCTGGATAGCTCTACACACTAATTGCACACTGGCGTATTTTGCTGTTCCCAAACATATTTCTATGCTATAAAAGGATTGATAAAATCTGATTTGAAATATGAAATTTTGTTAATGTTCATGTTTTGTGCAGAGTTTTAAACACACCTCATAAAGTTCCATGATCCTGTTAATTTCTTAAATCATATTAATCATTTTTACCTCAGAAATTCTGTTTATTTTCAAATTTTAACCGTTTGAAACAGTACCCGTTTATGTATTTGGTTCTTTTAACAAAAACAATTCACTTAGTGGCCAAAAATTTGCATACAGCTATTTTGTGTTTTATATGCTATCATTGAATGACGGTTCAGCCATTCTCTAGACTTTGAGAATTAAAATGTATTAGTTTTCAGTATATTATTTCAAGTTCATAAAATATGTTTATGTATGTGTGTGAATGGGCGGCATGGTGGCGCAGCAGGTAGTGTCACAGTCACACAGCTCCAGGGGCCTGAAGGTTGTGGGTTGGATTCCCGCTCCAGGTGACTGGTGAGGAGTTGGTGTGTTCTCCCCGTGTCCGTGTGGGTTTCCTCCGGGTGCTCTAGTTTCCTCCCACAGTCCAAAAAACACATGTTGGTAGGTGGATTGGCGACTCAAAAGTGTCCGTAGGTGTGAGTGAATGTTTGTGTGTCTGTGTTGCCCTGTGAAGGACTTGCGCCCCCTCCAGGGTGTATTCCCGTAGAGGTAGGCTCTGGACCCACCGTGACCCTGAATTGGATAAGCGGTTACAGATAATGAATGAATGCATGTGTGTGAATGATCAGTGTTTGGAGATCTTAGTTTTTAGGAGGTAGATGGGATAGCTAGCTTTATTTAACCCTGCTGAAGTGCTCCCAAAGCCCCATATACAGGCTAAACATTTTATATGAAATACTCTACAACTTATGTAGTGTATCATTTATAACCTGTATATCACTGTTGTCCAAAGAAAAACATGTATCTCCATTTGTTGATTTTACATAATTTAAACATCTGTCATTTACATTGTGTGAAAGTTTCATGATGAATGGATCAATAGAAATGCTCCAAAATTATTTGGACTTTGACTGAAAATGAAGAAGGTTTTGTCTATAGTTACTATTTTGGAGATACATGTTTTTCTGAAAAGCAATGATGTGTGGTATATAATCTGTTCACTGGCATAACAGTTTTGGACAGTTAATATTCTTCTTTGAATGTGTTGTGCTGTCTAATCACCTTGTGTTGGCAGCTGTTAGGAAAGACACATGGCTGTCATCCATCCAATGCCAGAATGCTAAGATGTAACATAGCCTCCTCTTCTCTCTCACACTGTTGAAGTCAATGCAAAACAAATTATTTTGATAATTGATTTTTTTTGATAACTTTCAGAATAAATTCAAGTTAACAGTATCAACAACAAATAGAATGTTTGAACAGAGCAATGATGGTCAGTTTACAATTAGAGCTTTACACTAAAGATGCAGTGGGGAGGAGCAGCTATGCTTCTCTGTTAGGAACCAGCTGATATCCTGAATGTTTGTGCACAATCAGTGTGTGCATTAGAACTCTCATTGTGCCAGAGGCCAAGTGGTCAATGTTCGAGGGTCTTACCCTTCTTGTGCCAGCTGGAGCACAATCGGTTGAAGGAGCATGTGTGCCCCCAGCACAGGACACCAACATGTCCATTTCACAACCCACCATACTGCCCAACCTCCAACTTCCCCAGGTCAACCTTATTTACATTTAAACCTTAGGCTGTGGCCTATCTCTTTTTCTTACCATCTCTTCCTCTCTAATTATTTAATTACAATTACTAACCCTAACCCATTTAACCTTCTCTTAATCATTTCATCTATTTTTTTGTTTCTTCATTCTTTTAGCTATTCTCTTATTTTCTTTCTTTCTCTTTCCTTCTCTCTCCTCTTACTTGTCCTCTCTCTCCCTCTCTCTCTCTCTCTCTCTCTCTCTCTCTCTCTCCCTCTCTCTCTCTCTCTCCGTTTCCTCTTTCCTCTTTCTCACCTTTGGACACATTTGTTTCTCTCTCTCTCTCTCTCTCTCTCTCTCTCTCTCTCTCTCTCTCTCCTCTCTCTCTCTCTCTCTCTCTCTCTCTCTCTCTCTCTAGCTCAGAGAGAGCCACAGCACTAACACACAGTCAGAGTACAGATACAGGCATTTACCTTGTCAAATGCAATCTCGGTCACAACACAAATTACGTCCAATGATTGTCAAACGTGTTACATCTTCAAGGTTAAAGATGCAATGTGGTAGAACTGAGCATGGCATATTTGTGTGGACCTGGCCTTGATTATGGAGGTGTTTTGAAACTGGGACGTGCAAATTCTTGGTGACATGTGAAATGTTTAGGTGAATTAATCCACAGCAGTGGCGTCTCTGGAGAGATGTGCCGGTAGCGTGACACTGCGGATGCTCTGGGCTGTTTGGAAGATCTGCAATTTATTCATGATTATAACCACAGCTCGGCAGGCTGGGTCAGAAACACACCAGGCATTACACTCGGCACATCCAGCACTCATTAGCATTCCATAGAATTTCTCTGTTTTAACTCTTAGAGACACAGCCGTCATAATTGTTAATGTAATTGTTACTCACTCCTGGCTCATTCAAAGAAGCAGTGAGATTCTAAACTTCCAACAAACAAGCAAAGAGATTCTATATTTGTGTTCGAGTAGAGGTATTTTCATGAAATGAATTTGAGAAAATATTTGGTTGTGAGTCTTTGTCTTTTTTGTTTACAGACAGAAAAAAAACTTTTACTTTTTGACATGTGTTTGTCATTTATTGAATAAAAAAAAAACAACTGACTCAGCTGTCAGTACAAATATAAATCAAATATAAATGTAGCTAACTAGCCTTAGGTTTTAAACGGTTCTTGGCTTGAATGTATAGAACTGTTTTAGCAGCTTTATTTTGGAGTTCCTTTAAACTTTATAACAGCTTTAAAATGTTTTTTCCCACTTGGTTCTTGAGAGAGCCATACATCGACAGGATTTTTTGGTAACAAAGTGTTTCTTTAGTAAAAATGATACAAAGAACCATTTTGGCATCTTTATTTTAAAAACTGTAATTATTTAGGGAATTGAATGATATAATTACATGTAAATGCCTACATTTATCCTCTAGCTAAACGATTAATACAATGCAGTTATGCACTGTTTTCTGCATGCTTTCAACCCTCATATGTAATATAATTTCCCAACTGACAGTTTTGCACATCAGAGATTAGCACCCCTATACCATACACCACAGCTGACCCATTCCTTGCATAACAGCTATGAATTGTTCCTCAGTATTTATAAAACATGAGTGGAATGGCTGGATATACTGCATGTTAATCGCTGGATTCTGGCTTCAAGTTTCTTCTAAAAGAGCAGTCTTAAGAGCGAGGGAACCCCCAGCCCCCACAATCCTTTGCCCTAGCAAAGTAAGGCTGCCTTCAGGCCCATTTCTACAATGTTTTATATATGATATGAGCCATTACAGCCCGTTGAGACTTAGTTATTAATGATATGCACTGCTCTTAGGGTGTTACTTTTTAGCAAACAGTCATTAAAGATTCAGCATTTGTTTATGTATGTCTACTTTGACCACGTTATTAAGCTTAAAGGGCAAGTTTGCTTTGAATGTCCATTTCTTTGATTTTACAAAAATATGAAAAATAACCCAGTGCCCTGCAGATGGCAATTTTAGCAGCAGGACAGTGTTAGTCTGCCTCAGTGAACTTTGCTAGCTAAGGTCATGCTTGTGTTGTGAAGGTTCAGGCTGTTAAACCATCTTTTTCTTGAGCTTATGAGCAAGCTGCTGAAAAACATTTAGCGTGAGTGATGTTAGCGTTCAGTGCACTCCTGACAAGGCCTGAGCCCATAAATTATTTAATGGTGGCTCTACTTTTGTAAAATTATTTAAAGTATCATAATTGCAGCTCAGCTTCCCGAGCCTCATCTTGGCGTAGAGATTTCTACTGGGAGCGATCACAATCAGGGACTGGTGTAACGTTACAGGCTGTGTATAAAAATATCTCCTTAATGACAGGCAAATTGGTAAAAAGTGTTGACCTGAATCTAGACCAAACAAAAGACAATATTTTTGTAGCAGAGGGAGAGAAGCTGACAAATTGCCTCCACATTGCCTGCTGTTACAGGCCTGAGTGGAAAATGTAAACACGGACGAACACACGGGAATAATAGAGAAGCCTTCTCCCACAGTCTCTAACTTCTGATGCATTTGTAATTTTCACACTCCCTTTCTCACTCTCTTTGTATGTCACTGTTGTACGTGCAGTCAGTAGTATAATTGCATTTCAGTCTGAGGAGAAAGCTGCATCTTTTCTCAGGCCATTCTTCGGATTATTAAAATCTGCAGCAAACAGCAAAGTAACCTCTAGATGGCAATCTTAGTAACATGGCCTACTGTTAATAATATTATGCAACTGGGGATGGCACAAGGTCAAAACAAATATTCAGATCTGGAGTACCAGCAAATACTGATAAGATAAGCAAGATTTTTGTAATTATAGCGTTTAACTAAAAAAACAAGGCTTTGCATATACAATAAAATCCTTACAAAGCTTTGTTGAATACAACAAGCTATTTACATATATTTAATACAAGCAGCTAAACTCGCTGTTGTTTCACTGTTATGAAATGTATTTATTGGTACAGGTAGACAGTGCCCTATGATGCAGTCCGTATGATATTTGAGTTCACCGTGTCTGACTTTGTCTGCAGTCTACTCAGTATGTAGCCTATAGGGCACAAACATATTTGCAGCAGAACAGTGTGCAATGCTTGCTGTTGAAAAGCCTTTTTTTAAGATAGAAAAGTAGCAATGAATCAGCAGATGCCAAAAACAAACCAGTTTTGAATGGGGGATTAATTTGTTCTCAGCTGGACTAAGGAAAGTCCCTCAGTATCTGAAGATTCACTCGATCAACAGTGCTACTAATCTGCACCTGCAAAAACTTGTGAACAGCCTACATAAAGACAGCAGGCAGACATGAGCTTGCCAAGCACAACATCAAATTCTCTTCGCCTTCTGTTTCATATCACTAACACTATGATAACATTCGTGATGAGGGTGCATCCTGCATTTCAGATGAATTTACACTAAATTGTCTGTAGCAATCAGACACATGACATATTCTTTCTATCTGTCATAATATTATTTGACAGTTAAACCTAAACTAAAGCATACAAACTGAATGTGTTGATGTCTACAGGGTTGGGTTTCTGAATCTGTTGTTTTTAAACAATACAGGCCATGAACCTTAGACCACATATGGAAATCACTTCATATTTTAAAGTTTTCTCCATAATAAAAAACAAATGCTTATTTTATGACTAATGTGGCAAATTCAGGTCCAGAAAATAGAAATTCATCCCAGAATTTTGTTTCAACTGCCCTTACTCCTCTGAGGCTACCTTGAGCTAGTTAGGGAAGGCAGGTGGTTGGAATGAAATCTTTGATATAATTTATTTTTTACTTCTGCCATCTCTGCTTATAACTTAATTCCTATGCCACATTATATTTCTGTTTTGAAAGACGTTAGTATTTAACAGAGTTTGATGGTTGGGAACTAAATTAATAACCTGAGTTTAGACTGCATTAGGGACGACAACAAATTTGTCCAGCTTGATTCATCAAAGTGTCATAAAGCAGAACACTAGATTTTCATTTATATATCACTAGCATACCCATTTGTTCAACTTATTAATAATTTTTATATTAAACATCCTCTTACTTATGCAAGTCAATAGGGGGAACCATTTTAAACATGTCATATAAATAAAACCATCTGTCCAGACATGTGCAAGCGAAACCCTAATAAATAAATATACAAACTCTAAAACAGCAGCACGGTGGCGCAGCAGGTAGTGTCGAAGTCACACAGCTCCAGGAACCTGGAGGTTGTGGGTTCGATTCCCGCTCCAGGTGACTGTCTGTGAGGAGTTGGTGTGTTCTCTCCGTATCCGCGTGGGTTTCCTCCGGTTTCCTCCCACAGTCCAAAAAGCACATTGGTAGGTGGATTGGCGACTCCAAAGTGTCCGTAGGTGTGAGTCTGTGTTGCCCTGTGAAGGACTGGTTGAATAAGTATATTCTGTGCTGAGTTCATTTGGATTGTGAGGATTCCCATCATTTTTACTGATATTTTCATTTTTCTCACTGTTAAATCAACTATTGATTGTTTATCCACAAATAAAGTTTTTTCTGGTGGTTAAGCTTATATACACTCCACATAGATGTGAGTTTGACTGCACATATGTTTCAAGTATAAAAATAATGAATATTCACGTTTCATGTGAAATTTGCATGCATTTTTATGAAACTATTACATTTTTGAAAGGCTTGGGAAGAAGGATCTCTGCTTGAATTTTAGCCAACTCAGGGAATAGTCAAACACAGAATAAAACCATTATATTCAGTTACATTCGAAGTCACATGGAATCAATATCCAAACATATCTGTGATAATATCTGGGATAATAAGCATATAAATTATTCATTAGCATATGCAGTTTTTTCTCTGGAAAGATTGTCAGAATTGAAACTTTCAGTATTTTCTGCTTTCATTTTAATGAAAGAAGTATTTTACACTAGAAACAAATACAATACTACATTTGGATAATCCATGGAACATTTTTTGTAGATTCTTCCCTTGCTAAACATTAAACTATTGTCTATTAACATATCCTAAAATGTCCCCCTAAGTGTAATATAACACTGACTTTAACTATCACTTACAACCCACATCTGAACAACATCTAAACCTAATCCTAATCACTGCTGAGAATCTGCTATTACAGAAAATGTTACTAACTGGAGCATTATCAGATCAAGACATGCCCTTAAACCTTAAACATCAAGAGACCCATATATGTGTTCACACTTTTCCTGTACTTTCACATTTCGCAAGAGGTAACAAATATTTTATACTAGTTCCTAGTTATAGGTTTTTAGACGAATAACCTGACAGAAGTCTGAACTAGTGTTTTTGTAGCATCTTGAGAAACTGGACTGTTGGTATAGACTATAAAAAGGAATGTATGAGCCTAGGATACGTGTTCATGTTATGATACCCTGTGCTTCTAGCCCTAGCTATTATTGTTCATGCCTGTTAGCATGTTGAGTGGGTAATTGTGAGTTGAGTGAAATTAAGCTCATATTGTGGTTTAGAGAAAGATAACTGTAATTAATATAATCATTTCTCTTCATTTATTTAACAGGAGAAGCAAGCAAAAATGGCCTTTCTTTCACTGGCATAAGGTTTGTAAATATTACTAACATTATTCTGTATAATGAGCATATTTTTGTTAACAATAAAATACATATCGGTAATAAAACTAAACAAATTCTAGAGAATAAATATACAAATAACAGCAACAGGTTCAGGTTTTCATTCCTCATCTGAATAGTGTAAGGATAAATCATTACACCGTTACAGAACAAAAGCCTTTAATATTGGCCACTTAGAAATAGGTGAACAAAGTATACTTACAATCAGAACTACTATACTATATTATACTTAGAACACACGTAATGCTTATTTGACTATATTAAAACACAAAAACAAGCAATATTACAAAGTGGATAATGGAATAATAATGTCATATATTTTTTGACACATATAATATTATTGCCAATTGCAGTGGAAAAAAATTTCTTTCCAATTTTCACCGAAGGTATTAGTCTGATTTGCATGCGCTCAAATATAGTTGCAAAATGTCTCAATATTTAAAAATATAATAATTACAAACATACTAGGACTGTTAATAACTGTTATGATATCTCTGTGACATTACTCAAAATGTTAATAATATTTATATATGTAAATAAACATTGCATTTGTAACATAGAGACAGGGAATGTCAATATTTCTTTCTTCGTGTCATTAATGACAATAAATCAAATAGTAATTTGATATTTGCTTAAATTAATAATAATGTTTCTATTTTATTCAAGTGATTTCATTCCAAGTTACTTTTTTTTTATCATGAAAATGTCACATAGTGTATGGCAAATGCTGTGTTAGCAAAGATGAACAATAAAGATAAAAAGGGTGATGCAAGGACAGTAGCAGTATAATAGCTGCTTGTCTAAACACTATTTCGCACTGCCAGAGAGTTCTTTTTCTTTGCCAACCGCAAGTCTACTTTAGTTTGTAATGACAATGAAATATCACAACAATATCACAATATAACTACAGTACTGTGTTTTTTTTTGGTCATTTAATTTCTAAATAGTGAGCCTGTGCAACCTGCAATCAAGCACTTACAATGAAAGTTTGTGACCTGACCTGTTAATTCAAAAATTAACTAATTTACTTAATATATTTGAAATATATATTGGTTTCTGAAATCTTCATAACTGGTAAAAAACTAGAACATTTCTTATTTGTTTCATGTCTATGAGTAACTTTACACTATTAATTCCAGATCACCTGCTTCTCTCTGTGCTTTTTTTAATAGCCTGTCTCTTTTTTCTGGTTGTCTCTTTCTTTGTCCTCTTTTTAATCTCGTGGAAATAGGTGTTTAAAGCCTGTAGTAGGTATGATAGGCCACTAATCAGTAAATCAATTACTCTGTGACCCAGAAATAGCACAGAGGAGTCATTAGCACAGATCTATCCTCCCACTTCTCCTCCCCCTACCCCTCCCCGTTAAGCTTAAACTGTAGAAGTGTGCTCCTTAGGGGCTGCTGGACTGAGAGGCCTATTATAGCCCACTACTCAATCCAGCAATGAGACATAATTATTCACTCACACTGCCATTAAAATAGAATCTAGAACTTCATAAGAACATCTTCATTATTATGTTACACATCTCGTGCATGAACAAAGCAACCGGAAGCTCAAAGTGCCTTAACGTTAAGGATATTAACACTTATTCCTGCATCAGAGAATTTACATGATATGATATTAAAATAGCCAATGTATCTGTGTTTTATACATTTATATAATTTTACATATTAAAATTTTGTTTGAATTTTCAAAGGCTTAATTTTAGGATTAATTTTACTTGTGGACATGTGGTAAAGAATATTATCCGGAGAGGAGAGCCTCAGTAGTTTTAATCACGCCCAATAGACAATTTGAGTAAGTTTTTTTTTTTGAGTATGCTTTCCTGTTTCAAAGATTCCTAAGCCTTTTACCTTCTGTACCTTCTTTACCTTCTTTTTCACTTGTTTTCTTGAGATTGGAATGATGAAATATATGAGGTTATATGAGTATGAGGTTAAGATCAGCTGCTGAAAGGCGCACCACAAAACAGCCTAAAGAATCACTCAGTGGAGAGACATTTCTGGTAGCTTTAGGTAGGTTTTGTGCACAAAACCAGCCTACAGATGTGGTATGAATGTGTGTCTTACTCATTAAGTTACCAACAAATGCTTAATATTACTAGTTATAATAAATGTATTAAGGATTAGTAAAGTGTTTGCCATCTCCTTGTCCATTGTCTATTTTGAAGGACAAGAAGATAAGCTCACTAAGGGTTGAATATTTTTGAGTGATGGGCTATTCTCAGAACAGTAGTGAGAGTCTAAAAACTCTAGTAGCAATGCTAGGGCAATGCATGAATCAAATAGCCACTCCCATCTCTGTTATTTTCACCAAGACGTCTTATACAATGTGAATCCACCATAAACATTACCAGCATCCTTTGGTAAAATGATATTACCCCAGCTCCCCACCTAAAACTAATATAGGGGAGTACTGATGAGAATAACTCGTTTTGGGCATTTTGGTTTGTTGTTGTAGTGACTCAATCCATGGTTACCTTCGCAGGTCTAAATAATTCAGCCTAAAGCATGCGTGACAGCTCTGTCTTACACACGCCCAGTCACAACATTGGCCCCGGCTCAACTCTCTGGCTTAAGTCTGCAAATATAAGGATGCGTCGACTTGTCTGTTCCCTTTTTGTTCTCTTCTCTCCTTCTCTCTGTCTTGATCTCTGTTTTTGCCCCCCCCCCTCGACCCACCCTCTCCCTCTCTCTCTCTCTCTCTCTCTCTTGCTCTCCAGTCTTTAACACTCATTATCTGCCGTGGTTTTACAAAAAGCATCCTTAATGTTGAGTTGTTCTTTCTTGTTTAAGTAAGTGAAATACAATGTGTTGCACAGTGCTGGGTGGTACTCAGTAGTTTGAAGGTATTGTGTTAGCCTCTTGTGCTGGTCTGTGTTATAAATTAATCTAAACTATTTGATATGACCTTCAACCTGTAAACAAAACTAGTCCCTGCTAATGTTTGACTTATTGTTCACCCCCTGTTTAACTCAGAAACGCACAGGAGGAGACTTTATTTAAAGCATTTCGAATTTTTTTTTGCCATGGAGAGCCTTCTTAAGGATACAATATAAATATGCAGTATTTACTTTAATGCAATGATCCCACAGTAAAAACACATTCCACTACTTCAGAGCAGCGATTTTGAACAGTGAAGAGTGATTGGCCACCCCATTGTTGCTCGCCTGAAGCAAATCTGTTTTTGAAGGGACGGAAATCCGCCTTTGCACAATGCAAGTCACCACACTGTCAGCCGAGGTGTGAACTACACATTGTCCACAGGATAATTTAATTGGAAAAGCAAGACATTCTGGTGTGTGTGTTTGTGTGTATGTGGCTATGTGGCTATGTGTGTGTGTGTGTTAGTTTATGTTCAAGATCCTGCTTTACTGGCTGTTCTCCTGGGTGGTGGATTTACCAAAATATGGCTATTTTGTGACAGTTGGCGGGAGCTGGATTCTCAAAGGCCCCATTGTGAAGTCTGAGGGAGTGAGAGAGATGTGCTCTGATTAGTCTCTAGGTAATGCTGTTTTCAGACAGTTCTTGTAAACTCTTAAATTGTGACTTACTGATTTTGCATTCAAATGGCTGACAAAGTTGTAAATACAAGTGGAAAACCCACATTTAATAAAACAAGTGTAGTCCAAACTGGTAGATTTGCAATAATGGTAAGTTTATCAATGACACATTTCAATGATAAATATATATCAAATGATTGAGTCCTTAGGCCTTTGTAATCAAACAGAACTAATCAGTAAGCAACCAACTCTTCCAAATGGCTCACCTCAATACTGTTCCAATACTGTGTGTTACATCATTGGAGAAAGTTATATTTAGTTAAACATTCCAACAAACCCTTTAGAGGATATACAAATACATTGTGATTTTGTGTGAAATTAGCTTCACAGATTCCAGACATTGTAAAGAGGGCTAGTTTTTATAAGTGTATTTTTTTAGTTTTTCAAAATAATATTAAATAAATCAGATTTATTGCTGATGGAATAGAACAAAAGAATGTATGCAATAACAATAATTGTACTGCACCAAAAGTCAGGACTTTACTCTGTTCATCTAAAGAAAATAAACTCATGTGTAGGGGCATCATATACATTTTTGCAAGTCTTAAAATCGAAAGATTTAAAATTTAAAGATTTATTAAAATTTTTTTTAAATGTATTTATTTATTTTTTTAATGCGCTTGTATATAACAAAAGACCCATGTAGGATCCAAACCCTTCAGGTTCTGAAGCGTACGTTTCAGGTTCAGGTACGTTCTTCAGCCCCAGAAGGTTTATACTGCTTTTAAAATAAAAGATTATTTTTTTAAATTGTTATTTCTTTTAGGATATACTATTTCACAGGCTAAAACATACCTCATTTTGTGATAGAGAGTGTACTCTTGCATGACTTTATTTGGAATGACAATGTAAAAATTATTCTTTCAGCACTTGTGTAAGGCAAGGCAAGTTTATTTGTACAGTACCTTTCATACACTGCAGTCATCTTAAGTGCTTTACAAATGAGGAAATACTAAAACAACAAGTGTGGGACAAAAGAAATAAAAATATAAAATATGACTAAAAAGAATAGAAATAAACCTGATTAAAAATGATTCAGTCATAAGAAAATAAAGGCATACCATTCCTGAGATATAGCACCTCAAAAAGGCACAGATAGTTACGTTTAAAAAAACATTCCAGAATTAATAAATAGACATTGTATTTGAGTCTAGATTTTTCCAGCACCACTGAAGAAGGGCACCTGTAAGCCTTGAATCGATTCCTGGGACACCCAGTGCTAACAAAATTTAGATCTTCCAAGAGTTGATAAAGCTAGGAGAACATTTACTTGAGTTATTTCCAGTACCCTGAGTGTGAAAGAGCACTGAAAGTTACCACTTTCACCCAAGGAATTGCAGTTGTAATCGAATAATATCTTTCTTCAAAGTAATACCAACCTCAAACTTGTTAATCAATTCTTGGGATATGTTTTTAAAATCCTACATGGAGTTGTTACACTTATGTAGATGAGTCATTTCCAGCACCTGAAGTGAGGAAACACTCTAAAATTTACCTCTATCACCTGTAGAATAGCAGCCATAACTGAATAATATCTTTCCTGGAACTACTAAGCTGTAAATAAGGTCTTGCGATATCTGTGTGAGCAAATGGTTTAACTTCCAAAGAGTTGATAAAGCTTAGGAGAATATTTGTGTGTCATAAGAATGAAAAATGAAGACATGAAATTATAACTTACTAAAGATAAAAAGCAGTATGAATTTGGTAAAGCATAAAAGACTATTTAAAATAATTAAAACAAACAAGTAAGAAAAACAGTGAGTTAGAATATAAATTATAATTTTAAAGAAATAAATCTAAGCTATGGTGCAATATGTATATCCAATGTTTTTGGGCATTTTATCATCTACCAAGTATACTATATGGAAAAGTTTTTTTAGCATCTTCATCTGTCGATGATACTGTATCTGTCTTCAACATGAGGGGTCAGCCAGTGTCCCCAGCCCTGACACAGCATGCCAGGCATTCTTTTAGAGGTGAGGAAAGGCCAGTCCTGTAAAGAAACCCACTGTTACTTTATTCAGTACCTGCATGCTTTCAGTCTGAAGGACGCAACAAGAACTCTGAGCTCACATTCCTCTGCCACGGGTGCTCTAGATAAAAGAAGTTGGATTAAGATACACACACACAGAATTGCACGTAACTAAGAAGTTACACTGCATGTCTTAAGTTTGTAAATGCCTCTTCTTAAGAGGTAAATCCACTACTATGAGCTGCATCCATAGTGGACATGCTTATATAGAGCATGCTGCATAAATTCTATAAAAATACACTGACCAATAGAATGGGACACTGCAGCAGCCTATTATGGGCAGGATAGGTGTGAAGCCCCCTGGGTTTGGGCTATGAAGTAGAAGAGCAAGTATGATATGGTAGGTGGATCATTCTCAGTGCTGCAGTGACACTGACACAATGGCGGTGTGATAGTGTGTGTTGTGCTGGTATGAGTGGATCAGACACAGCAATGCTCCTTGAGTTTTTAAACCCCTCAGTGCCAACACACACTATGCAGCAACAGATGAGCTACGATCTCTGACTCTACATCTACAAGGTGGACCAATGAGGTTGGTGTGCCTAATAGAATGGACAGTGCGTTTAAAAACTCTGCTGTGTCTGGTCCACTTATACTAGCGTAATACACACCACCACCATGTCAGTGTCACTGCTCCACCAGACAAATCATACCTGGTCTGTGGTGGTCCTGTGGGGGTGGGTCCAGAACAGGTTGAATGTGGGCAAGCAAAGTATGCAGGGCAACAGATGGAATACAGTCTGTAATTGTAGAACTACAAAGTGCTCCTGTATGGTCAGTGAAGCTGGGAGAAGGGACAGTGAATGTAGAAACAAGGTGGTTCTCATAATGTTATGGTTGATCAATGTGTATGAGTACATTCATTCATTCATTCATTATCTGTAACCGCTTATCCAACTCAGGGTCGCGGTGGGTCCAGAGCCTACCTGGAATCATTGGGCGCAAGGCAGGATTCCTTCACAGGGCAACACAGACACACACACACACACACACACACACACACATTCACACATACGGACACTTTTGAGTCACCAATCCACGTGTGTTTTTTTTGGTGGGAGGAAACCGTAGCACCCGGAGGAAACCCACACGGACACGGGGAGAACACACCAACTCCTCACAGACAGTCACCCAGAGTGGGAATCGAACCCACAACCTCCAGGTCCCTGGAGCTGTGTGACACTACGTGCTGCCCTATATTTGTTATAATATATAATATATATGTATATATATATAGTATATAGTTTAAAGATTGCCTCTTTGTTTGAAAGTTTGGTTGGAATAAATCGTCATTTATTTAAATTTGCATTTACAGTATAACAAATGGATCATTGAATTTATTAAAAGGTTAAGAAATATAAAATACATTCTTCCTTTCCAATAGAATGTTGTTGTTTAAAAGATTGGAGTCTTTATTTATGACAGTTATTAAGCCGTACACATGTAGATGCTGCCACACGTTCACAGGCAGACAGGGTGCTGAGCAAGCACTTGCTTGCTTGAAAACAAGCTTACCTTCCGTTGACGATATATTTGGAAAATTCCCATGGCAATTAAACCAAGCAGACTCAAAGAACCCACACCCTGCTCCTGTATTTAGGCTCCTGTAGTTTGTCCTGATTAAACAAAGATCAAAACTAAACCTTTGATATACAAACAGGGCTGTACTGGATCAATTAGCAGACAGAGCGGAGACACTGTTTAACTCTTTCTACTGTAGACCTTCAACAGTTCCTGACTCTAATAACTGCCCAACTTAAAAAATGAGTTTCATAGTGAATACCAAATAATGCAGAGCAATCACTCAGTAACACATTTTAGGATTTTTTAATAAATACCATATAGACTGGGACACACAGAATGTGATAAGATTCTGAATAAGAAATATTTGGGAATGGTCAAGTTTGTGTAGCCTCAGAAAGATTATTACTTTCAAATACAAAATTTCAGAATTTAGAAAAATTGGAGTTTTTTTTAATTTTATATTATTTTATTTTTATTCAGTTTATGATTTTGTTGTGCCTTATGGCAAATTTGATCCATAGTAAAGCTTTAGTAACACAAACATTTAAAACATAGACATTAAAAACAAAATGGAAAGATACCTACTACCAGTTAAAATGTTGAAAACAGTACAGAAGGTGCTGAATTAAAGTACACATACAGAGTAGTATAAAAATACGTTTGTTAAGGACATTTATTGCACATATTGTAAAAGATTATTTAAGTCTGTTACACCTTGATCCTGTACCTTCTACTAGATGGAGGCAGAGGTACAGACTATATCACATTTAGTGTGCGATGTCCTTAAGCCTGTTGTTCCTGGGGTTACTACTATTAAACTAATACATACATATCTAGCTACAAGCATGAAGAACATAATTGTATGCCTGCATACAGACCCTTAGAGTTTAAGGGGTCAACTATTATAAATCAGTGTTTGTAATCTGATTAAAGGATTATGTGGAGAGTAGTATGATCTGTGGTGTTATAAGATTGGTCATGACTGTGTGAACAGCAGAATCAGTCTTGTAATCTGACTGAGTTTAATGGCAGCCTGCAGGCCCACAGCAGTACCTCAGTGACAGTGTTGTCACAGCAACCCATGAGCCTCGCTGGTGGCGTCCCTCCAAGCCTGGACAAAGCTGGGGGTCCGGGAGCGGGCGTGCGTCCGGCTGGCCTTGGGGGCCTGCGCAAAAGCCTCCGGCTCTGGTGAATTCCTCAAAGCGCTCAGCCACCTCTAAGAGGAGGAAATGTCTTTCATCTCCTTTTCAAGGTGGAAGCCTTCACTGCTCTGCAGCCGGCATGTTCACAGCCCTGCCGTTCACACATGCCAGAGGACATCAGCATGTCAGTGCGTAGAGCAGCTTAGCGGCCCCAGGCATGGGACAAGTCCCAGCCAGGGTCTTACATACTACTGAGTAAAGGAAAACCTGGCCTAAAAATGCTAATGTGAATCCGTGGTATTGATTGGGGACCCAAGTCTTTGTTCATTGGGACTGATTGTGATCATTTTCATTGTATATCCTCAGTACAGCTTATTTATTCAGCCCGTTTCATTATGTAACATGTTTTTTTTAGATTGCAATTGCTGGTCATATTTTTAGAAAACCTGGGGCCCTCCACCAGTTTCAAATTTTTAGACTCATCTATTATTACATAAATATGTGATACCAGGCTGTATCTTTCATGATAAGTTCTGTTATTCTCTGTGTCATGTTCCTAAATTTGACCCTACAACATGATCCTGTTTTGTTGACTTGGAAGCTTTTAGTGGTGGAGCCCTGGCTAAAATAAATAAAGAGAGAGAGAGAGAGAGAGAGAGAGAGAGAGAAAGAGAGAGAGAGAGAGAGAGAGAGAGAGAGAGAGAGAGAGATTCTTCTGACCCATTTCCCTCATTAAAGGGGTGAGCTTGCATTGGCCCAAACAGTAAATGTTCTGTATTAATGAAAGCTAGCATGCTAAAATGTAAAAATAAGGAATGTAATTCAGAGCATGAGTCATTTTGTATTATAACAGTGTTTCTGCTGTCATAACCCGACTAAGTTAGCCTTAGCCCAGAAAGGTAAAAAGAACCTTATTAGTTCCAGAAGCAGCCCCTATCCCTGAGGTAGAAAGAGCAGACACCTTTCCTACTTCGGATGCAGTGGAGCATATGAGACAAGGTGATCTCCCCAATGTAGGTGGTTAAAACCAAGATAAAAGATGTTTCAACTCCCAAGAAACAATTTGTTGAACAGTCATACCAGGACTAGTAGCTAACATCAGTTTGTGAGTACTCCTGCTAGCCCCTGCATGCTTTCATTTATAATAATTAGCAAAGCTAACATTTTTGAGGTGAGTAGTCATCTAAAGAGATTATTAGGTTTGTCAAATATTGATTTTTTTTTACCATTCTACTAAGATATTTATTGTTGTTGATTACCCAAATGACTTTAAGTTAGTGCATGCAGAATGTGAACAGAGTGTGATATTGATTTACTTGTACTAATACTAAAATCTCAATAATACAAAAGCCGCAATGAATCCAGATTAAATGACTATTCAAAAACTACAGGCCATGTCATAAAGCAAAGGCAGTGGGTGGATGGGAGCTAGGATAAGAAGCCAGAAAACAGGGACTTAATAATCACTCCCTCCAGTCCTGCATCTCTCCCTCCCCTAAAGAAATAAAAAAAAACTACAGTGTTTAATAGCTCCAAAAGCTCCGGTGTGTTCCAGCACTAATCAATGAGCTCCACCATCAGGGAGCCAGCTCCACACACTCTGCTGCCAAGGCAGTCCTGTACGGCTACCCGAGATCACCATGGTGAGCGCTCCCATTAGAATAGCTGTTTTCCCAGTGTTAAATGTTTGGCTTTGGACACATACAGCCATTATATAAATCTCTTTTCAGAACGCTGGCCTTTTTTTCAAACAAGGCCTTCCTCTTTTGGAAGGGGAGAAGAGAAATTCCGGGCCCATAGTTTGGATCTGCTAAAGCACTAAGAAAGAGAATAATAATAAAAAAAAAATCAGGAAACAAGTGACATCTTTATTATATGATTGGTCGACATATTTCTGTATATTTCGTGAAATTTTCTGGTATATCCATGTAATTAGTGTTTGGTTCATTTTCTGTGATTCTACTCAGTGTTTTACAGTGAATCATGTCATATTTGTGGCTTTGGTTGTTTGACTAAACATTGGACAGCCCATTCACAAGGTTGATTCATGTTTTTCATGGTTGAGGATGAATCCATACTGGCTCATGAAGCTGTAATTTTAAATATTGTGTTGTCAAATGTCATGTTTGCTGTTTTCTGTGACTGTATCAGCATTATTGAAGGCCAAGCAACCTAAGCAACTTGTGTAAGACTTTTCTTCTTCATTACAAATGTTCTAAAAAATCTACACAATAACACTGAACTGAAGACTGAATGTAGAACTACATTTAAAATATGTCTCTTTCTCTGTGTAAAGTGTTCAATAAATTAGCCATTTAGTGAATGAAGAGGCAACTTTCTGTCCCTTCTACCCTCCCAAAACTGGAAAGAGGAAGGAAGCACAAGGGCTTCTTCCACTCCTGTACTCATTGATAAAATGTTTCTTCTTCTCCTTTAATAATTCAGACGGTTTTCATTGGAGAACTCCCAATGGCACCCAGTGAGATTTGCATCCTGATTTATTTGTCATATATCCTTTATATCTCTAAATTCTTTATACATCTCCAGTGGCATCATGCATCTTTCATGACTCTCCTCAGCCGTGTTCCGCGGCCGGATCCAAACACATTTTACACGTCTCTGCGCTGCTCTACCTCACTTATTTCACCTTGAGTTTGCGGGAGGGATGAAAAATGCAAAAGGCACTGTTAATTTCTTTTCCTCGCCTGTTCTGGAACACTCAGGGTCGATTCCATTACACGTCTCTGTCCTCCTGCAAAGCACTGCAGAAGAACAGAGGCATGAAGTTATCCTCCCAGGGAGATAAAGGGAAGCGGAAGAACTGTAAATAATAAAAAAAAAAAAAACGGGTGCCGGCCCAAAATTTCTCTAAGTGGTAATTGTGAATTTTACAAAAGGGGTCAGGCGAGAAAAAGGCATTGGCACATAAGAATGCGACGGCTGGGGGAGGGGGCAAAATTGTTTTGCGGTTCTCGGTTTTTCACTTATATTTTTTCTGAAAAGACTTTTCTTCCAGTTAAATTTGGGATAGTGACAGACAATGAGAAGGAATCCTCTCGGATAAGGTTGTTACATGGTGAATGCTACCACGCTTTGAACTGGCGTCACAGAGAATGAACCCGTAAGCGCTGGCTGGGAGGGATTGAGATAAACACGTTTGTAATGGTATATATTTAATATCCAACTATGGCCAAGGTCCTTTTTTTCCCACTCTTACTTTATCTTCATGCATGAGCGTGTGTGTGCGGGGAGGGGAGGGGAGGGGGAAAAGCAGTGTTCCCAACTGACTTGCGATTATTCCAATATCTAGACCCCCCCACCCCACTGCACCCCCCTCCTTGTTTTGTTGACATGCCGTCAGTCTCTAAAACGTTCCAGTGATTTTAATTTCCCTGACATAGGCACAAGCAAAGGCAGTGCATATGTGCCGCAATGTGCCCGAGATGCAGCTTTTCTTCAGATTTGATCAGGGGTTCGCTGAGACAGATTGTGGTGCCGGAATGTGCCATTGAGCCTTACAAAGCCCATCTGTTTGGGCGACCCAGCGGAGGGGGGAGAAGGAGGAGGGCGGGCAGGATGATGGAGTGCCTATTAAAAAATAAAGCAGGCTGTGGCGGTGCACCTCGCCGGCCTGTTGTTCGGGATTGGAGACGGGGCCACGCCATCACTCGCTCGCTTTCTCCTCCTCTTTCACCTTTTCTCTTGTTCTTATTTCATCTAGCCCCCTCTCTGGAGTGAATTCAGGTTAAAAGCTATATCAGGTAAAGTGGAACACTATGGCTCATTGGTACTGTGCTTTGTGCTTTGAAAGCTAATGTTGGTGATGTCACTGTTTATGAGATGATTTGGAATATTAAATTGTTACTATATGTGGGCGGAATATGAATAAATGTTACTTACATATTTCTAAACTTCAATTAAATGGGATACTTTTGATTGATACAGTATTATCTTTTGTTAGTGTTTTAAAACTCAAATGCCTTACAGGAAGTTGTATGAAACTGGTACCCGAAGGTTGCTGGTTCAATCCCCAGGATACGTCCATGGATGAAGTGAACCCCAAACACTCCCCGGGCGTCGGGGAGGACTGTCTGCCGCTCTGAGTGTGTGTTCACAGCCCCTAGTGCACTAGTGTGTGTGTGTGCCCCAGATGGGTTAAATGCGGAAGACACATTTCCTTAAACATTGTACAATGACAAATAATTACACCTTACACTACATATGACATTTAAAAAATTGCATTCTAATATTTTAAGGTTGTAATTATGTTAAATGCTTTTCCATTAAAATATGTAGGCAGTGCATGATATGTTATAGCAATAGTGTGAGGTGTAAAGTTTTAAAATTTACTCATGAGTACTATATTTTAAAAATAAATGAATGTAACTTCTGTTGCGTTTGTATGGTTAAGTGAATGGAAAAAAGGTCCCACTTTACCTTACTTCACCCTCTCTCTTTCTTTTTTCACCCTTTTTTAGTGTTCTTCCCCCTTTTTTCCTCCATGGTGTGATTTCACAAATGCTGACATATTTCTTCCCTTTTCACCGGAGCCCCTTCACACAGGCAGTGATGGTGGAGGAAGCATATTGCAGGTTTAAAGGAGAGTGCGTCTGTGTGCGTGAGTTTATGAGTTGCTTTGGAGTTTTTTACCACTCACACGTTGTGCTCAGCACATGCGAATTGGCGCCTGCGCGCTCCTGATGCTAATTCCACCTCTTCTCCAGCAAGGCTTTCAGCTCTATGACAGCTTGATAACTAGACTCGGCCGAGGTGTCTCTGCTACGTTTCCCATTTGCCGTCTAATTCACACATCAGAAAACATATACTCGGAAAAGTGAGGCTGTAACAGAGTAAAGACATCAGCAGTGTGTGGGTTCACTAGGAGTGTACACTGGGGGGAGCGAGAGCTAGAGAGCAAGAGCAATTGAGAGAGAGAGAGAGAGAGAGAGAGAGGTGTGGAAAAAAGAGTGAGTGGGTGAAATAGGTGGAAGTGAACACGGCTCATTTCAGAAGAGGGGGAGAGAGAGAGAGAGAGAGAGAGAGAGAGAGAGAGAGAGAGAGAGAGAGAGAGAGAGAGAGAGAGAGAGAGAGAGAGATGCAAAGGCGATGAGAGTTATTCTGTCACGGAATAACATGGAGGACAGGAGCAGGCCTTGACTGGAAAGTCGTGTTGGGTTATTTTTAATTCATGTACTACCACCTGGTTAATGGGGTTTTTGGATCTGCCCACTCTTCCAGGCTGAAACATGGCTTGTTTCAAACGATCGGCTCCCTACCGAAAGCATTAAAATAATTCATGCCTGCTGCATTACCAGCCTCCAATCATATAATGTAGAAATGTTCAAACAGGCAAATGTCAGAAAACATTAGATTGTATTGATAGCAACCAAAACATGTGATGTACATTACTGAAAAAAACAAGACATAAAAACAAAGAGACCACACTTCATGGCTGTCTGACTTTTATGGATTTTTTTTCAGTGTTCTGACTTTTACACCATCTTTTTGTTGTAGGCCTCTTTTTAAAATTTCATTTTCCATTGGCACAGTTAATCTCTTTATATTGTTGTTAAAAACATGAGCTTTTGAATGATTCTTATTACTTGGCAAAGTAACTTCAAATGTTCAGAATGGCTGTAGGGTGTAACTTTCACAGATTAATTATTTTAACCAGGGATATTAGCAGATTATTACAGCATGAATGTGATACACTGCTAATGTGTTGCTATTTTTAATGCTTATAAAATGAGTCTTTAAAGGTTATTTTATAAAGGCAAATGTTTTATTTAGAAAAACATTTAGAAGCATTTCAATGGCTAAGCAGTTCTCCAGATTAATGTTTTGTGTTTTGAAGATGATTCTATGCAGCACTTTTGACAATAGTTAAAGAAATGCTACAGAGAACACTTTGGTGATGTAGAAAACCTTTTTAAACAGAGTGCTATATAGAAACTTATATAACACTTTAATCTGAAGCCCTGTATTTACTTTGCAAAAAAAAAAAAAAGTATTTCACAAGTAAAATTGTTCTATATATAACTTAAAGTGTACTTTGATTGCTCATACTGTTATTAGTAGTCCAGGCTAGAGCCCAGAAGCCTGTGGCTGTAGGATCTGTGATTGTTGCTTGTTTGAAATACAGCTTTTAAAAGGCTTTTGAAGAGGTCAAGAATTGGACAAAAGCAAAGCAAAGTGGGAAGCTACAGCCCAAAAGAATCTTCATTGTCAGAATCTATGAGCTGTATGAGCAAAGCCAAAAGTTTTAGGGTCACACAGGCATATATTTGTAATGCTTATTGCTTGGAACATGCGACCACTTTTGGTTTCACTGGACATCAGAAAGGAAAATATAAATTTCCTACATTTTTATAGTTATTGGAATTATGTAATAAAACAATTTTGGGAATAGGGCCACGCCCAAAGCCTTGCCCTCAGCCCTATATACCCTCCAAAATCACGTCACATCTGCGTTGGACAAACTCACTCCCATCTCCACCGTTTTCTTGTGTTTACCTTTCCAACGGAGGGTGACTTCACACACATTTTAAAGCTGCCCTGAACTCCTGCCCAGAAAATTATATTTGAGTTTGCCTCCCTGTTACAGCCTTCATGGGCCTAGTCTGTACTAGCAAAATATCATGTTACTGGATTATGGAAAGTAATCCATTGATATGGCTAAAATTTTTATCATTAGCTACACAAAAGAATATAATTGATCACTATCAAGTTTTTAAATGGATTTATCACCCTAATATTAACATAATATTAATATTAAAAATGAATCCTAATCAATTTATTTATTTATTTATTTATTTATTTATTTATCTATTTTTTTCTTTGGTATATTAACTGGGAAACAAGAAAGAGCACCTTAGGTAAACAAGTTTCTAAAAGCCTCTGGCTTGATTACTGTGATGTTGCCTGTCTTGCAGTTGAGCTTCTTTGGGGATGGGTTCTGTGCTCAGCTAATAGTTTGCTTGCTGAACAAATCACTTTGATGCCACTTTGATTGATCCTATCAAATTAGACTTTGGTGCGAGCACATTAAACAAAAGAGCAGACTTTATCTTTAATATATCTGTGGTGTGGTCTGCATCAAATTGAAATAAATCAAACGTCACATTAATAGGTGCTGTCTGACATCAGTTGGCGCGCCACGGCCAAGATCAGAGATGCCAGGGAATCTAATCATCGGGAGCAAATTAAAAAGATTTTAATACAGATAGTGCTCATAGGCACACTGCTCGCTAACCACTAGCTCTGTTCCTCACTATCTGTCTCTCTGACTGTGAGCTTTGACAGGACTGTGTTGCAGTACATTATTCCTGGATGAATGTGGTGTTTGTAGTGGGGGCGGGGGGCTACCAATCGATAGGCTTAACTAAGATGTAGCGTTATCTTGATCAAGACTGAAAATGAGAGCAATATCTGGGCCTGTGTGATAAAGTTATCAGCCCAAGCAATTAAAAAGCAATCTAGGCTTGATCAGCATTCATCGCAAACTTAAGCTTTAATGAGAACAACAAGAAAATGCAAGGGGAAAAATGCACTCAATCCAGTGATCTTAAATATAAGGGAAGACACTCATGCTTTTTTAAGAATAAGGGCCTTCTTATGAAACAGTCACATACAGATGCATGCTTGGATCCTTAGAAGTGTGGAGTCCAAAAAAGCCTGGCTCTTTTTTAACAAGCACTTGCCATCAGATTTGTTTGTTGAAGGGAGTAAAAGTGGTTACAGAGATTAAACACACCGACACATGCATGTTTTCAGAATCCCCTCTACCTCCCCCACTTTTTTTCTGATAAGCAGCTCATGGTGTTGTTTATTCAAACATAAAAAAGTACGCTTTCAACTTCTGCAGTCATATGGAAGACGAGTTCGATGCAATATTGGAACAAAAGTCAACAAAGTTGATATGGGTATTTACCAATAAAAGGCTGAGTTTTAGTGCTGAATGGATATAAGAGGATTAGGAGACTTTAGTCGCTGCGCTGACAGGGTTGAAGGCACTTGGCTTTGGGTCTAATTGTCATTGTTCCTGTTTCACAAGCTGAAATCCCTCCATTTGTTTCTTGAAGCAGGTCAACAGTCAGACAAATGCGCTAAAAGGTGCACTTTGGTAACCACACAGATTGCTCTGGGAAAGGCTTTATTTAGCGCACTGTGCTTTTCAAATACCATTGTTTGAATCTTCTGGTTTGCATCATTTGGAACCTTTTGTATTGCGGTTGTTTGAATGTAGCAATATCGCAACCTTTTGATTATCACTAGAAATTTCCCCACCCTGAATATTTCTCAGCTGAAACCAGACCTGGTACAAATGTAAGACATGTAACAATGTTAATTAGGACATAAAAAGGTCACTGTATTACATTACAGTTTCAGAAATCTGTAATCAAGTTATAGATCATTCATGAAAAAAAGGCTTCCTTGTGGAATAACATTAAAATCACTCTTAGGTCTTTACACACTGAGTTTGATTTAATTGTACAAATAATTCAGACATCAGTAAATGAAATAAAATGTTCATAACTGATATCTTACTCCAAATGCTATTTCTGAATCTCACATTGTTCAATCTGTTCAACTTTTGTGGATTATCACAGGCAACTCCGTCAACTGGTCTCTGTTGATTCTGTGATTGATTGGCTGTGTTCCAGAAACTTGTAGTTTTTGACAAACATCAAAATTATCAGTCATCTGCTTTATCATGAATGCAGCTCCTGAATGAGTTGGTGGAAAACAACCTTTGAGATTTTTCTTGAGGAACAAAGAATATCTTTGTAATTTTGGGACATTCTGCCTTTTGTTTTTCCCATGTCTTCTGTTTTAGAACATTTGGAATGTTCTCCTTGCTCTCACTGATATCGAATATATTGCCATTCACTGCTGTAGACATTTCTTGTCTTATGCACAAACTGTTCTAGAATAGTGTTCCTTATCTACAGTTTTCTACAATATTCTCCTTTGAGCACACTGATCATTTGTAAATCCTCTGCAAACATCTGCAAGCAGAATACAAGATATAAAAAATAGGTAGTTCAGATTCTGATGTTTGTGTGATATGCATTGAAACCCACTCAAATGTAAACAGCAGTGACTGCATACAGTAGATTTACAGAAGCGATAGGCCAATCAAAGCCAGGCATTTTACCATGTTAAAGGGGTATTTTAGGCACTTTACAAACTACTGTTTTTTCTTAAGATACAACCACTCTCAGACTTGTTGTTCATGAGTAATCCATAGTCTTATGTTGTTTTTTGATTCGCAGGCCTGTGGTGAATTTTACACTTGTGTGCATTCAGCTATGATGTGTGTGCTCCTGTTAGCAGCAGCCGCAGTAACTGGTGGAGGAGGAGGCGTAGGGAGGGTGAGGTGGAGGGGTGGGTAGGAGGAGGAGGAGATGGCAGATTGTTCACCTGAAGGCAAATGCAGACAGAGGAAGCCGTGGGTTCAGCAGGGAGCCTGAGCTCGGCTCGCCACACATCCAGGAAGCGTGTCTCCTGTGTTATTCATTATTCATCCGGCCCCTCACAATTAGCTCCCGTAATGCTCGCGCCTCAAGATCCGCTGCCCCATAAAAGAATACACAAATGGTTCTGTATTTCTTTATTTATTTATTTATCTCCAAGTTAAATGTGCTCAAGTGTTTATTCATTCAGTCACTTATGGGCGTGTTTTTCAGCACTCTGTAGTGCGAGCAAACTACTGAATATATTGTACTGATCTGTGATATACTTCAGTAGGCTGTGTGAATCTACCATTGATGCTTTTCAAAGTCTACAGATGTCAGGTGGTCAAGTGGCAGTTGTTCAGCAATACATGCAAACAAGGTAAACAGTTAAAAAGAGCAGTTTCTGTTATACAACAATTGAAATAAACCAGAAAGGTGAAAATAAAATTATTTCATGATTGAAATCTTTAAAATCATACCTTCTAACTAAACAAGGTGGCTTTAAATATATTCAGCTCATTGCAAAGCTTTTGTTCATAAACTCTAGCATCACTGCTGTATCTGATCCACTCGTACCAGCACAACACAAGCTAACACACCACCACAATGTCAGTGTCACTGCAGGGCTGATAATGATCCTCCACTCAAATCATACCAGCTCTGTGGTGGTCCTGTGGCAGTCCTGACCCTTAAAGATCACGGTGAAAGGGTATGCAGAACAACAGATGGACTACTGTCTGTAATTGTAGAACTACAAAGTGCACCCATATGGTAGGTGGACAGGATAAAATGGGCACTGAGTGTAGATACAAGAAGGTGGTTTTAATTTCATTTGGTTACATAAATGCAATTATGTCATTGTGAGTATCTGAAAAAAAATCCTCACATAAACAATAATTTTATGCTCATGTGGAAATGATTAAATCAGTGTACTGCATTCCTTTTACAGTGAACATTTCCTCTTGGTTACAGATGGAAATTCTTTTTAAAAATCCCCTAAAAATGTGTTTTAAAAAGCCACATATGTTCTTATTGTCATGTTCGCCTTTGAAACTCTCGTTGCTTTTGAAGTTAGAGATCAATGATTATCTGATAAATAAAATAAAGAAAAGCATTATCATTTGCAACATAGCATTGAAAACTCACAATCTATTTTTAGGAAGCCATTTAATGAGGACTACATTAAACTGTATTCATAACTACATTGCATTACCAAAACATTACTATCAGCTCTTAAATAAGCTGATACTCACTCAGCTGGATTCAGGTTCTTTTTTTGCGGGGGTGATAAAGAAACAAACAAACCAAACCAACATGCAGATTCTCTGTGACTGGGATGACGGACCAAAAATACCAAGCAAAAAGCTTTTATAAAGCTTTCATTTCAGATGAATTTAGGCACAAGGACAATAATTTATAATCATACACACACATTAAAATTTGGATGTGTAACAAACCCTATGGAAAGTACCACAGTTAACAATAAGACAGACAAGACGGTGTAAGATGTGTCAATATGTGCTAAATGATATAAACAGCCACATACATAAAACAGTGGATCAGACACAGCATTGTTGCTGGAGTATTTAAACCCCTCAGATCCCACCAACCAAAAATATACAGCGTACATTGACCACCAATGAAGGACTAGAGAACAATCAACACAAATCATGTAGCAGCTTTTTCATGATGCTAAAACAGAAGTAGTCCCACAAACATGTAAGTGTGACTCTTTAAATGGCAACAGTGAAATCCCTTCCCATGTTGAACAAAAAATAAATAAATAACAGAAAATGACAACAGATCATTACATCAGACAACAGATAATATTTCTTCATTCACTTAGTCATTTGTACATTTTCAAAGGCTATATGTTCATCTAATGTTTACATCTGCAGAGGAATGTCCCAAGCATTGGAGTCTCTTTGAACCCTGTGATTTCCTTGGAAATCCTTGTGGCTCCCCACAGGCCCCTGACAGTTAGAAACCCTGAGACCCCTGGTCCCTGGCTTCAATCCATCAGTAATCAGTAATCCATCAATGCCATTGAAACCATTCAAAAATGGCATTGCTCCAAAAGCATTTATTTTATTTTATTTTATTTTAAGCAGAGTATATGTAATGATAATAAATATAAGTGTAACATGTAAATGACTACAATTGAGTTCTTTTAATATGTAAAAAATAATCCTGTCTATTAAATAATTCAAATATTTCAACAGTGCAAACTGAAAGTATCAGTGGTGTACAGTCTCTTTCTTTTCATCTATGGATATCTCTGCATTCTTCATTTATGACATAATCCTCCATTTTCGCCAGCACTCATAAAATCCCCATATTAGTAATAGCTGATGAAATTACTATGACAACTTGACTTTTCAAATACTTTTTGAGGACAAAATGACAGATTGCTCAGTAAGGCAATATATTCTTTTTCCTCAGCCTGTATAAACATGAAATGTAAGTGTATTTTTACTCACCACATGCCCACAAGAAACAAAACCTAAACTGCTTTCATATTTCCCTCCTTTATGTGCAAATCCTACAGATACAGCCATGACATAATTCCTCACAAATGGGCACTCTTGCTGTCTTCAAAGAACAAGGATCCTTACTCTGGGAGCCCTTATTTTATGGCCTCATGACTTCTGTACACCCCCCGCCCCCACCACCACTACTACCACAAATATGTTTTTCCCCTTTAAATCAATATTGTACTTTCTCTGAGAACTTTCTCTGCCTTTGGGGTCTCGAGCCGCAAGGCAGTTCATTTTTCTTCCTGGATGGATACAGAACATTGTAGTTATTCTCTTGTCTCGCGCTTCCTGTTTCTCTCTTTCTTTTTTTTTTCTTCCCAGTCTTATCAAAGCATCGTTTTATCTTAATAAACTTTAATTTGATGAAATAGCAATTTGGTTCCCATATCTGTGATCTTCTTTGATATCCAGGATGTCTGGCAGCTATATAGATTTCTTAGATATAAAGTGAATGTTAATGTAAAATATCCTGCTCTGAGAGCCATCTATTTCCATTCAATTTCAGGATGAAGGCAGATGTGTTGTTTATGTCAGATTTTGAGCCTGTTCTATTGCAGTTTCAGGGATTCAGTCAGTGAATGGGATTTTAAATGGTGTACTGGAGCATGTCCAGTCAACTATTCATCCTTCATGATCATCTTCCCTCATTCCTACCACTTTTTCCATTTTGCCTGTGTGCTTATATCAATGGAAAAGTAGCCCTCCATACTCCTGCATCCATCTCATTTTGACAAATTTGACACGAGAGCCGAAACAGGCTGCTAGTCTTTAATCTGTTTCTAATCCTATTTAGAATGGAGTAGGTGAACTATGAAGACATGTCATTCCATGATGCTCTGTGGTGTTTGCAATCAATTTATGAAGGCCCTACAATGCTAATGAAATGAAAATGAAACCTAAAATTATTCCATATGGACATTTTAGTACAGCAAGTTAACAGCTTTACTTGATTAGCGCAGTCTCAAGGTGTGAGGTTTATGAAAGCGGCTGCTCTTTAAGATGTACCTTGTTAACTGTCGCCTACAGGCTCGGCTTATGCAGGTGATTTGTGAGGGCTTTAATTGGGGTAGGTGTGGGTTTATTAGCCTTAGCTGCCCTGATGGTGTTGACTTGGATGTGGTGCTGCAGTTGCCAAAGGCTGCTGGCCCCACCCCCTCCTCCTACATCAATCCAACACACTCTTCAGGCTGCAAGGGCCTGCCAGCTGCTGCAAGGGAAGGCCCCTGAATCTGGGTTAAACAGAGGCCATATGTAATGAAGGCCAGAGCCAAGGCTTATGACTAGCTTCAGAACGCTCTATTCGATTTAGATATAACCAAATAAAAAGCAGGGGCATCAGCCAGCTAATCAAGACGTCCAATGTTTTCACTCACAAGTCTGTTTGTGTATTCAAATAATTTAGAATTTGATGCCTGAAACACATTAACAAAAATAAGTTGGGAGTGTGAAAAAATTAGATTGAAAATTATAAAGATAATTGATGTAACACTGTTTTGAAGCATTATGCTATAAGCATAGAATGGAACAAAATTAAATTAGCAAAATTTAACAGTTGGTATCTACATTTCCCAAAAAATTAATCAACTTAAATCTAAAAAGTTAAATGAATCTACTTAAAAGGAAAGGTGATGTAACCCATTATGTGCCAATGGTATTGTTGTCTGTTTCAGGCAACAAACTGTAAATATGTTTATACTTACAAAATACATTCAGGTTTTTCAATGAAAACATTAGAAATGGTATCTTTGTGCCTTTGTCAGTTAAAATATTGTTCTAGAGCAGTGGTCGCCAACCAGTCAATTGCGATCAACAGGTTGATCTCCAAGACTATGCAAGTCAAATGTGATATATCATGGCTGCTTCAGTTATCATGTTTAAGTTACTATATCTGTTATCTGTGTCATTCTGCATCTGTAGTGGTTTACCAGCTAGTTAGGCAGGGACATATAAATCTGCGGTTACACAGGGTTTGTGTCCCCAAATTTCCAGTTTTCAGTTTCAAAACAGGAAATATTATACATATATTTCAGGTGGATTACAAATTACAACCCAAGCAAGAGTCACACTATACTCCAGTGTTGTGTCGAGAGGTGCTACCTTGTCGAAATGCACTACCATAGTGTACTTTTTATTACAGATGCCTAAATAAAAGATAAAGTAAAAATAGAAAAATAAAATAAAAAAGAAAGGTTTTAAAAAAGATAGGATAAGATTGGATAGGCTAAAAGAAGTATATCAAAATGTGCTCCCAACAGAACTATAAGCAGGAGATATGCACAGGTCTAAATACCTGTATCTGTGAAAGGATAAATAAAAAATAGTTTATAAATGTTTTTTTTGCACAGTTGATTTAGCACGTACAGTTTTGGAGTGCCAAAGCAAATAACAGTCAGCTAATTGTATAATGCACCAGAGGAAAACAGACTTACCATGAAAAACACAATTCAAATCTATAGGTGTTGAATTAGAAGCTGCTATAGGATAGGTATCGATAGGTAACTTGTCAGAACACCTTTTTAGCACTTATAGACAGTGTACAGCCTCAGGCACTGAGTACAACCACAGCTAACACTCAGCTGTACATTAATGATGTAAGTAAACTGTTTCATTTTATGATATTGGAGGCTGTTTGGGTATACACAACTTTGTTATGTTAAGTAGCCTAAGCCTGGCATTTATGGTGGTAGATCTTTCATTTGTTTAGATTTCAAAAGGTGATCTAATACATAAAAAGATTGGTGACCACCGTTGTAGAGAATTACCAGATCACAGATTGTTTTTATAGCATGTTACAAAATATCCCAGGTTTTCTGGAAATTTTTTTGGTAAAACATTATTGAAATTATTATATTGATTTAGTAGAATATTTTATGGATAAACCCTACCTGTACTGTTGCAATTTAAATACAATATATTGTGTGGTTTTAAGGAAAGTATTGCTAATTTAGCCCTGTTAGTTAATCTAGCTAAAGTTTAAGTAAATTACAGTTCACGTTCTTTTAAAACATAGTCATACTTCATCTGTACATGTGTAGTACAGTGTAGCCGGCTAGGATAATTGCTATTCATAGTACAGATTACTCTAGCGGTTTGAGACTGTTTTGCCTCTTTCCTTTAAACTTGCCCGTTATTATTGCATGTTGTGTTTCAGTTCTGAATTTCAGACTGTATTTTTGTTTTCAGTAATCAAAGATGAAAAGCTCTATTTAAACCAAAACTGAAACTTGAGTTTGTTATGGGATGCTTGGGTGTGTTATGGCAAACAATTTATAGAAAACACTAAAATGTAAATGTGATAAATACATGAAAAATGTGACTGTATTGTTAATGTACAATGTACAACAACAAATAATTGCTCCGTATTTAACCAATTCATGGCAGTAAGGCACAAACACACACACACACACACACACACACACACACACAAGTATTGGACAGTGGGGCTCCGGTCCAGGGTTAGAAACCTAATTGCTGAAGAGTGAATGTATTATAATAGATTGACTGGCCATTAGCAGGTCTGAGGGGCACCAGCAGCTGTAGGAGCTACAGAGTGGCTGTGGTGGCCCTCAGCAAATGAGATTCATTGAAGTTAAATGTTCATATTCAGAAGTGGCCGTCAAGACAGTAGGCCAGTGTCCTGTCATATTATAACCTGAGAGTGATGGACGGAGCCGCAGGGATGATTGCTGTATGCGTGAGAATGTGCATGTATGTACATTCAGCCATCAGGGAATGCCAGCTCTTTGTATATTCATTCAGGTGCAGACCAGTGGAGGATAATTTTAGAGGTCCTCTACCAGAAACCTGAGTTCATGCTTTGATGGACCTGCATATGTTTACAAACTTCTGTCGATTACTGCTTTTTTTTGGTCAGTTCTATGTTTCATTATGGTAATCCATTCTAACAATTAACTTTATACAATGTCACTCTCTGTATCCTTTCATGTGAATGTTGGTGCTTCAGAAACTCTGAAAAACAATAGCAAACCACTGTTTCAACAGGAAAAATAAGTCACAGGGAAGGAGACACAAACAGGAAAACAACCCGTTTCAATGGAGACAAATCTTTATGAAGATGAATAAACAATCAGAACACAGTCCTTTCTTTTCAGCTGAAACAAAAGAAATGTTCATTGCCCACTGCTGAGTGGTACAACTTTGATTGTGCTGAGGGACAGCTGTGTGTCTATGGAGACAGACTGATTGTCTGGCCATACCTTGACTGCGCATATGGAGGATAAAGGCCTATTATCCTCAGTCACCTTCATCTGTGTCAAACGCATAATGGAGACTTTCACAAAAGCGAGAAAGAAGAACTTACCATGTGTTTCAGAGACAATGCTGTCAGTGCCAGAATGACAGGAAGTAATGAAAATAAATTAGTGACACTTTCTTTCATTGTTCTCCAAGTTCTTGATATTAGCCAGGTGTGTACTGCAAACTCCAGAGTTCTAGGTAATTACACTGGGTAGCATGATGTTAAGTTTTGAGACTTTTAATTAAAGTACACTTACATGCCAAAGAGGTTCTAGACATTAACTGAGTGAGGTGTACAGTCTGTATTGATATGCTGTATGATATTCATTCATTCATTATCTGTAACCGCTTATCCAGTTCAGGGAGCCTACCAGGAATCATTGGGCACAAGGCAGGAATACACCTGTCCTTCACAGGGCAACACCCACACGGTCACTCACACCTATGGACACTTCTGAGTCGCCAATCCACCTACCAGTGTGTGCAGCTGGAGGAAACCCACACGGACACAGGGAGAACACACCAAACTCTTCACAGACAGTCACCCGGAGCGGGACTTGAACCCACAACCTCCAGGTCCCTGGAGCTGCGTGACGGCGACACTACCTGCTGCGCCACCTCAATGTTATGTCACTTTAAAGCTAAGAAAGTAAAACAGAAACACCCCCTATTTTACACATTACCATATTAGTGTTTTTTTCTGACACCTTTTTTCTTTGCTGTATATGATTTTATGGCAACTACCATTTATTTTATCCCCCACAAAATAACCCTCTAGAACCTGTTGTCTATTTTAGTATGATATATCATTAAATACATTTAATGCATTAGCATATTATTATTATTATTGAGCTGTTTTCTGTGCTTTTTACATTAAGTGCTGAGACTTCAGGATTTATCCGTCTTCCATCTCTCATCTACAATCACAACATCTGACCTGTCTGAGTCGCTCTGATCAAAACGCAAAGTGTGAAAGCGCAAAGACAAGGTTAAATGAAGTGAAACAACATGGTCATCATGTAAAAATAAGATAAATAAAATAAATAAATAAATATAAATAAATAAAGTTTCTGCTCATTTACTCCTCACTGCTGTGTGTTGGAGTCAGTGTGAACAGTGGCTTGTTAACGTTTAAAGGAACAGGAACTCAAACCTGTTACTCTGAAAACGGCTGTTGAAACAGGGTGAAAATGGTGCTGTGCTGTTTAATCCTTGTGTTATTTGGACCTACACATGTTACAAACTTTTAATCAAGACTCAATGAAATGGTGTTAACTTGTGGAAAATGTATCCCCAATATACATTTATAAACGTATGTCCCCTGCAATATTAGGTTTCATCACACTAGGAAACACTTCCTAGGACATCCAAGACTGCACTGAGACTTATCGTGTTACTCAAAATAATTCCCTGGCTGGTACTTGGACATCACACTTAGATTAATACCTACTAGCTAAGGAACAGAAAAAAAGAAAATATTAGCCAATATTCATGAAGAGGATATTGTTCATTAGGTTTTCCCCATTTTTGGAAATTTTTACAGGCATTATTATATGATTTGTGTGTCTTCTCTTGAAAAATCCATCAAGTCAACAAACTACCTTTTATGCCAGCAGGCTTCTCCCACTTCACTAAAAATGTGTTTTTTGGCTGATTTTGACAAGGCACCATTGGATTTCTGTTTTTGACTTTGTGCCCTTCAAGTGAGAGGTGGATTCAGCAGTATTGTCCTTTTCTTTGCTGCCTACATCATGCTGCTGGTATTGGTGAGTGTATGTGAGGAAAGGTAGCCTGTCTTCGGCACTAACACAGATGCGCTAACATCTGTGCATTGCAGCTCTCGCATGCGCCCCGCTCCCTCCTATCTCAGCACGACCCTCTGACGGCCAGCAAGAAGAGAGAGAACAATCTGGAACTTCTGTTGCATCCCTCACCCCCTGGGAGCCTGCGCTTATCTATTATAAATCTGCTGAGATTACACTCCCTTTTTCCCCCTCCTTACATCCTCTAGTTTTTTTTCTACTCTCAGTTCCTTATAAGGTCATCCTAAAGTTGGACCTGAATGTTCTCTGGAGAGGTAGAATCAGTTGCTAATTTCCTGATATTAATGTGTTAAATGGTAGTGTGTGTTTTTCTTTAGGTAAGCTGGGATTTCCACAGCAGGGGCTACTGGGACTTCACTGGTATACATATAGCACCGTTGGATAATAATCCAACATATGCATTAATAGGGCAAGCTGAAGTGAGACCTGAAAATTCTCCTTGAGACAGTTGCTGTTGTATATTAAGCCTGCCATTATCCTATTTTCCACAGTAGGTGGTTCCTGGTGCTTGACAGGTATGAATGTAGCATTGTTTGTTGATACAGGATAAGTGCTAGCATAGTTATTTGTTGCATTAAGCTGACATTAACCTGTTTTCCACAGCAGGGGATACTGGGGCTTGATAGGTATTGATATAAAACTATTGGATGAAACTCAAATATACTACAAGTGGGACCTAATTGTTCCCTGGAGATGTAAAGTCAGTTTTTTTGTTTTGTTTTTTAAAGGCACAAAATGCACTGAATACTTTTTTGTTAACCTGCCATTGGACTATTATTCACAGCAGGGGTCTTGGAGCTTTATAGCTAAAGCTATAATGCTATTAGTTACTACTTATTCTTAAATATTCTTGATTTGTTAACTTGAAGTGGTGCGGAAGTATTCCCTGCAGATGCAGAATCAGAAGCTACTGTCCTGAAATTAACAGGCTATATGCTAGTGTGGATATTTCTCATCTTATCCTGCCATTGATTGTGTTCAACAGAACAAGCTACTGGGGCTAGACATGTACATGCCTATCATTGATGAATGAACAGTGATACGGATATTGGAAGCCTGTGCTAGCATTTCTCCTGCGGTTTTGCTATCAGTGTGTGAAGAGTGGGAGAATTGACAATCCAACACATTGGGCAGCACTTTGAACACATTATATAAGTGGTCATAAATTTGTAAATAACTCATGAAAGAATAAAGTTACGTTAAAACCAACCATTGTTTTTCTTGTGAAATTCCCAATAGGTTTGATGTGTCACATGACCCTCTTCCCATTGAAAAAACAAAAGTTAGATCCAAAATGGCCAACTTCAAAATGGCCGCCACGGTCACCATCCATCTTGAAAAGTTTCCCCCCTCCCATAAACTGATGTGCCACAAACGTTAATATCACCGACCATTCCCATTTTATTAAGGTGTATCCATATAAATGGCCTACCCTACTGTCAAATATATTAAATAGGCTGACTTTCCTCAGATATGTAGAATCAGAGGCTCTTTTTCATGATTTTAACACACTAAATGCTAGTGTGATCATTTGTCCTGTAAAGTTTCCATTAGCCTGTTTTAAACGTTAGGGGCTACTGGGGATTGACTGATGGACCTGATGACATATCACTGTTGGTGTGTACTATTAGATATACTTACTAGGTCAACCTGAAAAGGAAGCTAAATATTCCCTGGAGATACACAATCCGTTTACACAATTACTTTCATGTTAATAATGCGCTAAAATGCTAGTGCAGAGATTTCCTACGCTAGCCTACCATTAGCCTATTTTCCTCACAAGCGGACTGAAATATACAGGTGCAGGTGTAGCATGGATGGTGGGTACTATTCCCTCATTGCCAATTGTGCTGTTAGAAAAAGAGGACAATGTAAAAGTCAGATGAAATTTTGGCATGGTACAAATTTATCCAAGCCCTGATTGATTGGCTCTGCTGTTGTAAAGAGGCTACTGTTGTCCTCTGTGCACAGTGCCCAAGGTCGTAAAGTTCTCTGTGGAGGGTTTGATGGCAGTGTACCTGCCCCAGCTCTCGGTGAGCTAGCGTGTAGTTCCCGAGCCCCTCCGGCAGCAGCAGCTGTGCCCACGTCCTTCAGCTGAGGGCTAATGATGAAGCTGACGGAGGTGATTATTATCAGCTCGCTGTCTCCAGCTCTCAGCACGGGCCTAACGGGCCAGCCACAGCCAGGCTACGTTAATAAAGTGCAAAACTGATAATGACTTTAGGATTGGATAATTAGACAAATGTGTGTAATTGGGGATTTCTGTTGTTAGTGGTCGAGGAGCAGGAAGACTCCCTGCCAGCACTGCAAGGCTGTTTATGTGTGTGTGAATATCACATTCACATACTACATATGTCAATTTCCCAGAATTATAGCTAGCAGTAGTGCCTGTTTGCGCTTTCTTTTCTGTTTTCTTTTTATTTATTATTCATTGTACAGTCCTGTTGCAAGAATGTAAATAGTGTTTAAATTAATTTTATATACGCATAATGTGTGTACAGAATTAATGGTATTCTTGCAAAAAATGACAAAATTAGAAACGGCTCATTGGTTCATTTGTTTACATGTCATCTAGCACTTCTACTGACCATCAAATGTTCACACAGAATGAATAAGTTTGAATAAGTTTAGGTGCCCTGTGTTAATTACATGTTTTGTTGATTATCTAATAAACATAAGTATACATTTCTTACAAAGTAGAAACTGTTGTACATTTTATTGTCCATATACTATATAGATGCAAAATTTAATTAGGGATGCACCAATGTGGAAATTCTGGGCTGATGCCTATATTTGACATGTACACATCTGCCGATTACTATACTGATTACACATTTATAAAATAAGATCCCTCACATTGGCATTATAGTCAAATGTAACGTTTATTTGAATAATATTTAGCTTCCAACAAACTGTATGCAAACAGTTATCTTGTTATCTTGACAGAGTTACCCCAGCCTCCTGAGTCTCTGGTTATTTCTCAATATGCGTTTTTGTCTCTATTTGTGTTCTTGTGGACTTAGGAAATGTCATCAGTCGCAGCCCAGGTACTGTTCCATTTAAAAGTCAGCATCTAGCCAAGAACAGTCCAAATACCTGGATGTGTTCTTGTTCCACCCTTATTATAGAGGATGCACTATAATATGACTTCCGTAGACTTGGGAAAGTCAGATATCCCAGAATGCCCGCATTCCAACTGCAGAATGACTGTACAATGTCTTCCTATCCCCTTGTACTTGTAAGTCAAACTCACCAAGTTTGTACTACCAAGTATGACAGCCCGAACTTGACATGCTTTGTGCTGAGAAACAACCTCTCTCTCTTTTCTCCTGTTCTGTTTTCCTCCATGTTTTCCTTGTATTCCTTCCTCCACATATGGTCTGTTTGTTTTGCTCATGCTTGTCTTTGTCTCTGCTCTTTATGTGACCGGTGCCATGCCCAGTCCTGTCATATGACCAGTTCCAGGTGTTCCTTATTGTCTGAAGTTTAAATACACTGGGTCTCATTGTTTAGTTGTGTATTGTCCTGTGGTGTCTTTAATGGTGTTTTTATTCTTAGCTTTATCTCAGTATGTTTTAGGCTCCTATGTTTACTTCACTGGTCTCTCTATACTTTCTTATGCCTGCTGATCTCTTTGGTCCTTCTTCATATCATTGCATTTATGTTATGTATTGTTTGTGTAGTTCTATATTTTTTTCCCCAAGTGGATGTGTGTAAATAAGATCACTGCTCATCTCAGAAAGCAGTTCCTTGTTCCTCTTCTCTCCTTGCACACCATGACACATCTGAGGAAAATTTAGTTAATTGACTGGTCCTTACACAGACTGTTCATTGCTTTAAATACTTTTATTTAATTAACAGGATAGGTAACATAATAGATCTACTCAAACTAGTGAATGAAAGTTAATTTAAAGCATAGGATTATATACTGATACTAGTAGCCCTTTATTGTTGATTAGCTACACTGCCCTAGTAATACATGCAATAAGAGTGCTTTAGCACTGCCTTTGCTTTCTGCACACTTTCAGAAATGGACGAATCGGAGCCAATATTTCTACACATTCATCAGTCTTTTAGTTCTAGAACATGAATATCACCCAGTCTTTTTCAGGCATAAAAAAATACATCAACAATTCATACAAATCAAAGCATTGACCCTACACCGGTAACATAGAAAAAAGTAATTTTAAAAACTGCCTACAATTTACACTGAGTGCCATGCTTAAGTTTGTTCTCTGAAGAAGACCTGTTAACAAACTTTTTGCTAATAACATTAATAAAAGGTTTTACCAGGGGAGTGTACATTTTGGCATGCAACTGCAGTGGATGCTCCTTTACTCAAATGACATAGATAAAGCCCAGTAAAAAATGGACATGCATGATTTTGATATGACATTGTCAGTGTATTTTTCCAGTGCTGGATATGGTAGGAGAACGCATTTAAAGAAGTCTGAAAAGCCCTCTGGATCCTTACTGAAGCTGACAGCCTGAGTAAAAGTTTGAGTCTCTGAATGTAACTATAAGGTTTCATGTGTAGAGAGAAGCACTGAAGCTGCAGTGTAATCGAGTCTTCCTAATCTTCTTTTACGCTTAATCACAGTAGAGCTGACAAAAGCTTCAAATCATTTCTGCTTCAATTACAAAACCTGACAAAATGCTTAGAGGACAGGTCTATATTCAAAGACTTCAGTAACAATTTAGCAGCACCATTAAGACATCATTTTGTAATACATCCACACTGCACTAACAATTAACTAAATGATGAATTGCCTGAAAGATGAAAGCAATGAGAATGTAGTAGTTTCTATCCTCCCGAATATGACACGCTTTAATTTTTGGATTATTTCCCTGACGCAGGCATTCTGACAGCCTGCCCTGCTGCTTTTAAAATGCTTTTTAATCCGTTGGAAAATTACTCTCGAGCTAACGAGTTCTCCTCAAACCAACTCCAGACATCATTAAGGGTCGGCTCTAGCCCGGGGCTGTGCATGAACCTTTTCTTCAAACTGTACACTTTATCCATAATTCAGCCATCTTCCTTAAATTATTCAAGCAAATAGTGGAGGAAAATAATGGAGTTCACTGAATCTTACTTACACATAAAACCATTTTAATGGTGATTTGAATTTGCAAGGTTCTTTTTCCTCTCTCTCTTTCTCTCTCTCTCTGTATATGGTGTGTGTGTGTGTGTGTGTGTGTGTGTGTGTGTGTGTGTGTGTGTGTGTGTGTGTGTGTATGGCAGAAAAGGATAAGTAGTGCATGCCCTTTCCTGCCCTGACCCCGGCCTACCTGCCTGCCAGTACCCATAAACACATTATCAAAGAGCCAATGTAGTAAATAAATGATCACTGAAATAAGAAACCTGGCCCACCAGTAAGTGTGTGTGTGTGTGTGAGAGAGAGAGAGAGAGAGAGAGAGAGAGAAAGAGAGAGAGAGAGAGAAAATGAGATTAAGTCCTAAAGTACAGCATTAATTATTATGTCAAAGCTGGTCACTTAATATATTGCCTAAATTTGTATTAATTTGCAAGTGATTCTATTCTCTTCATTTATATTCTTGGCTTCAAACATTTTTGGGTTTTAATGACATCTCTCAGTCCTGACAGTGATGTTAGTTTTAAACATCCTTTCGACCAATCCGTATCAGGTTGCAGAGTACTGTGACTGTGACTGTGACTGTGCTTGCACAATAGCAGGTTAATTGTTACAAAGCACATGTGGAGTCTCACTTCATCCTCTCTATTCAATTTACTAGAATCTGCTCTACTGTGCATGAAACACAGGGGTAGACACTAACACTATGTGGTGGCTTCTATAGAACTGATACTGGAAAGAATGGATAATATTCATGTTAATAAAATAAATGATAAATTATATTAAGTGTCTAACACACCTTGTTTTGATTTTAAATATTTTCTTACAATTACATCAAACAAATGCTACTTTTATTTACACATTAAAAAACATAGTAGAAGGCAATAATGCAAACAGCAGTAACAGTAATCTGTCTATAAACATTCAGCTATATACCAGTTTTGTAGGTGAATTTTAACCCTGGAAAATTATGAATATTGGCCAATATTATATGAGATATTGATGCTGTGGTGTTTTCTTCTTGAACAAAATGTTATTGCTAGCTAAGGCCCACAGTAATTACTTGAATTGTGTAGTTTGATGAAGAACAGTGATGCTATAATTAGGTCTGATCCAAGCTTAAAGGGAACGTTTATGATTGTGGGCAATCAAACCATTCTCGATTATTGTTTACATTTCAAAGTTAAGCGTCTTAAGGTGGATTGGTGTTTTTGAGGAGAAAAAAAAAAAGACTGTTTGTACGTGTGTATGGTTTACCTTATACGTTGTTATTCATTGTTTGAATTACTACAGAAACTCAAGTTTTTTTAGTTTTTAGCACTTTCGGTAATGCATTGGCTTTCTCCTGAATTTGAAGTGATCCGAAACAGCAAAAATAAGTCTATATTACCCACCAGTGGAGCAGGAATACAGCAATATCCTCATTTCAGTTCATGCTTTTCTCTGTTCTCTCTGTTGTCTAAAAAGCAGTGCCGATGGCATGTGCAGAGTGAGAGAAAGACTACATACAGGACCAAGTCTTTTCACTCATTTACAGACACTGCAGAGAACACTGGAGAGCTAGCAAATGGCAAGGAAACATCTGAATTTTATAAAAAGTGTTTTTTCATTACAATCCTGAACTTCACATTTAAGTCTATATTCAACAATACAGTAAATTATAACTAGGAAACAAGAAAAATTGGTACAAAATACAAGATATTAGAAACACCATATTAAGTCATTAGGTAATGACTTAAAAGAAGCATAGATGATTGTGGAGGACTAATGTTGTCACACCTCGTGTCTGTTTTCATTCAGTAACTCCACATCGTTTAAGGTGGAATGGCATGTTTGAGTTAGAAGCCGACCTTAGTTTGTTCCTGGTTGATTTTTAACTTCTCTGTAAGTTATCTTACTACAAAACAGAAAAGGAATCATTCTTATATAACTGGAGAATAAACTAAGAATGCAACATTACCCTTATCTTTCATCTGTGCTGTCGGAACAGCGAGTAATTCTGCCGTAAGAGTAAACGTTCAGGAAAGTACCTTATGGTATCTCATGTGGTCTTGTGGTGTAAGAGTGAATTAGAATATACACTGCTTTGTGACAGTAGCTCATGTGGTGCTAGACTGGGTGACTATACATCGTATTTTTTCCTCTTTTTGGGATGTGAAATAGGTGTCTGTCTAGGATTTCTAAACTGTGTAAAATGTCTGCAATTTTGAATTTCTTGTCATGATTTGCTTCTACAGTCGACACACATTGTGTGTGGATTTACCCAGCTTTAAACACATCTGTTTAAATCCCTCCTTCTCATCACTACTATTGGTCTACTACCTGCATCAATATCAATGAACGGTCAGACTGCTTCCCAACACAGCTGATTGGTCTCAGCTTAAATATGCTTAAAGATAAATTTAAATAGACACAAAACAAAGTTTGACTTTACCTGACTTTTTATTTTATTTGGGTAGTATTTTCTACACTGATCAGAAAACTTCCTTCAACTCAGGCTTACTTGAAGTCCCCCAGCCACAACCGGTTTCCCCAGTGTCCTCTTCTTAAAAACCTAAATAGGTTCACCCTGTGTTACAGTGGAGGAAAGTATACACAGCTCTGTTATGAGAGGCCATGTGGTGTTGTGTCGGTGTGTAGCAGAGTATACACTGCTCTGTGGCAGTAGCTCATGGTGTGTTAGAGTGGAGGAGTGTTTACACTGCTCTCTGACGATAGCTCATGTGAAGTTAGAGTGGAGGAGAGCCTGCGGTTGTGGCAGGCTGAAGGTGGCTGCAGACAGTGTGAGTAATATTTCTCAGTAGGACAGAGACAGCTCGTGTCTGGCTGAGGCAGCGTCTAACTAATGGCCATCTGTGTGCGGCAATAATGAAAAATCTCGCTCGTGTATAGCCACGCCAGCTCGTTAAGGGGCCTCAGCACAGAGCAAAATAAAACAGATGATGGGCTCCGACGTGTGAGAGCCATCCCGCTAATCTCTCCCTAAAGGATGTGCTGCAGCTCATCCGGAGATAACTGAAAAAAACCTCACCCCTCTGAATTATTTGCTGTGACTTATGTAGGACCTGTCAAAAGTTTGGGGATGCCTAGGATTTTAAATGTATTAAAAACAAATAAGCATGTTTACTCAGAACACCAAAATACGGTGGCCCTCTGAGTCATATCACAAAAACATTTATAAAACAAACAAAAACTGAGTACACATCAGCATTAAGGGAGAACAGAATAGGAAAGACAAATGCAGGAATCCAACAGCATTAACAGAAGAGTGCATTTCAGAAAAAAAGTGTTTGTTTTTGTGTTGCATTCACCCTTTATTCTGTTGTTTTCAGCTTTTGTATGCTTTGTAAATGTTGTTGTGGTATGACTCAGTAGACCACTGTATGAAGCCTAACCAGGTTTACTTAATGTACACCAGTATAACACATGACATTAGGTGGGTTTCTATTCAGAACGTTCACATATGTTTTGCATAATAAAGAAAAAAATGAAAATGAAATCGAAATTAGTATATCCAATGCACTTTTGTGAATAAACTTCAGATGACGTAGAACCCCTTGATCAAGGACGGCAAATGAGGATGAGGGAGTAAGTCGTTTTATCAAAAACACACTTTATATCAAAAAGCTAGATTTAATATTTTTTTGTTGGGCATCTGTGTCATTTCTGTGTGTCTTTTCATGCACATTTTCATAATTCGCAAAAACTCAGTGGATGGTAAACTGCCTAGTACACATTTCAGTCCCCTGTTGTGATGTTGGCACTTATCAGTTACAAGCTAAAGGAGCAATTTGTAGGTTATTTACTGTATTTAGTCATAAAATGTCCAGGGTGTGTGTGATCATAGACTATGGAAACAGTCAAAGCTAAAACACTGCTGCCTCTCACAGCATTGCTAATGCAGTATATTCTTCTTGAGAAGTGCCCAGTCCGGAGAAGAACCAATAGATCCCTCATAGAGGATGCACTGTTACAATCCACTGTGTTGCCAGATCTACAAACAGAGTCTCGTAGCCATGAAATGACTAAGTGAACATAGCAAATGTTATATTTTACCGGTCCCTGAAAGACCCATTGCCCTTCTAAAAATCTCCATGACCAGAGAAAGAATAAAATGAGAGGAAATATTGGATTTAAAAGTTTGAAAATTGGAGGCAGTTTAGATGCAGCAACACTACAGAACAGAGCCAGAGCTGGCTAATTTATACCTGAACAGGTAACAGCATTTCTGAAAAAATCTACAAGTAAAGACGCCTATACATAACTTAAAAGGAGTAAACGCCATAGGCTGTGTGTTTTATATAAAGAAAGTGAGGCATAGTGACATTTGAACATGGTCAGGACTGTTATGTGTATTTTATACGAAGTAGGTAAATAACAACATGATTGAAAACTGTAAATACCATTGTTTATTTGTTTTAAATAAATTTTGGCACACTCTTCTTAGCTATTACGGCCCAAGTCCTTAAACTCATTTCTTGCTTTTATAGTTCAGTTTTCCTCAAAAAGGCAACCTGTTTGAGCTTCATGTCTGGGGAGGAGGGGGAGGAGGCAGACAGCTCTCTCCACTGTTTTGAAACTGTATTATAATTCCGATATTAAACTGTTGTTGTCATTATAACAGATCGCTTCTTTAAGTGAACCACCTGAAAAAAAGATTTAAGTGCGTGTTTAACAAAACCAGAAATCTTTCAAATCATTAGTTAGGCAAGCACATAACTGTTTAATTTTAAAGGAAAACTTTAAGCTGTTTCATGATGAAGGAAAATCTTAGAGAGTGATTTTGACATGCTTCATTGTAACAAGGAAACACAGTGTCATTGATCTGAAGCACTGAATAATGCCCCTTGTGGAGAATATTGTGTAACTTACAAAAAGATTCAGGGATATTATTAGCATTTATGTATAAATTGCACTAATTTCATTGTTTATGCTTTTATTATTTTACATGATTATTATGTTTGTTGTTGGTACATTATTTACCCTTTTATAATTTTAGTTAGTAGTCAGAGCCTACCTAGAATCATTGGGCGTAAGGCAGGAATACATCCTGGAGGGGGTGGCAGTCCTTCACAGGGCAACACAGACACACACACATTCACTCACACACTCACACCTATGGACACTTTTGAGTCACCAATCCACCTACCAACGTGTGTTTTTGGACCGTGGGAGGAAACTGGAGCACCCGGAGGAAACCCACATGGACACGGGGAGAACACACCAACTCCTCACAGACAGTCACAGACAGTCCGGAGCGGGAATCAAACCCACAATCTCCAGGTCCCTGGAGCTGTGTGACTGCGACACTACCTGCTGCACCACTGTGCCGCCCGGCAAATATAAACATGTTCTGAAAATTATGTCTGTATTATGTTGTACAAAATTATTGGCAATATAAGGCTAGGCAAATAATGGAATGTTAAATATGGGGAGGGAAATTATGTATTATATAGAAAAGATTGTGCTCAGCACAATCAAAAAATTAAAAATGTCAATGACAAGGTTCCTCAGTCAGCGATTGCAAGGAATTCAGGTATTTCACCCTCTAAAGGGCATAATGTTGTCAGAAGATTCAGGGAATCATGGGAATCTGTGCATGAAAGGCAGGGTTGAAAACCTCAGCTGAATGCCTGTGACTTTCGAGCCCCACAGTTGGCACTGCATTAAAAACCTGCATACTTCTGTGATGGAAATCAGCACATGAACTGGGGAATACTCTGACAATCCACTGTCTCTCTCTCTCTCTATATATATACTGTTTTTGCTGGATCTGAAAAATGCAAGTTAAGACTGTACTATGCACAGTGGAAGCCATGTGTCTGCAATGTCCAGACCTGTGGTGCATTATGAAGTGAAAAAAGGGACAGGGAATGGCCCTGTGTAGTCACAAATCTGATTACGGGAAGAAAATTTCACTGTTAAAACTGGGATTCCTACAGAGTAGTGTTTTCATTCATTCATTCATTCATTATCTGTAACCGCCTATCCAGTATAGGGTCATGGTGAGTCCAGAGCCTACCTGGAATCATTGGGCGCAAGGCAGGAATACACCCTGGAGGGGGCGTTAGTCCTTCACAGGGCAACACAAACACTCACACATTCACTTACACCTACGGACACTTTTGAGTCGCCAATCCACCTACCAACCTGTGTTTTTGGACTGTGGCAGAAAACTGGAGCACCCAGAGGAAACCCACGCAGACACGGGGAGAACACACCAACAGAGGAGTGGGAATGGAACCCACAACCTCCAGGAGCTGTGTGACTGCGACACTACCTGCTGCGCCACTGTGCCGTCCAGAGAGTAGTGTAAGTGTATTTATTTGTATTTATTCTCCCTGTTCTGACCGAAAAGTAAAAGTGAAAAAGATATAGTTGTTCCAAGCTTTTTATCTTGTATGTGTTTGTAATGTTCTTTAATACTAAAGCTCCAAGACAGAAACATACATTATGGCCAGCAGGCACGTGCACAGACATTTTTGGGGGCAGGTGCTCAAGGAGAAAATAAAGCGTACCCATCGCCAAAATTATTCATAAAATAATAATAAAAAAGAAACACAGTGGGATATTTAACTTTTATTAATTATTGTTAACACAATCAATAATCAATAGAAGATATGTATGGATGCTTGTAATATGAAAAGGCAAGCATTTTCAGTGAGTGTGATGCACACACGCGCTTTTTTTTAGAGGAAACGTCGGGCCACGTAATGTTTTCAGCGGTACTATAATGTTAAGTGCTGTGGTTAATTTAGCACCAAACAATGTCAGGGGTTGCACAAAACACTGTCATTACCTGTCTGTATGATGATGTGTGTCAGAGGAGAAGTGTGTAGCAGTGGTTTGGCCTGGCACTCAGCACTGCATGAGTGCTAACCAGAGGAGGAGGAGGGAGGGGGAGGAGCAAGGCAGGAGCTTGAGCGCGCGGCATCAGATCGGGGCAGAATTCTCACAAGAACTCAAATAACTGTCCGTCAGAAATCAAAACACTTTTTCAGGGGGTCGATGACAGGGAGGGTATTTTTAAATTTTGATGATTGAAGAAAAAAAAGTTGGGCTCCAGCAGAAAGGGCACTTTTTTATCCAGGGCAAAAGGGCAGGTACTTGAGCACCACTAGGGGTCTATCTGTGCACGTGCCTGATGGCCAGTATCCTACAGTTGGGGGTACTTTTGGCTGTTCATTGACTGTTTTTGTTTCCATATGGAATGTAGATTTTAAAATGCTGTGCTGCACTGCCTGTCTCTTGCTCTGCTGCCTCTACTGTGTTTGTCATGCTCTGAGCTCTATTGTAATGTCTCACACATGACTCCAGCTGCAGAGGAGCTGTCCATCCCACAGGCGGAGGGCAAATCAGAGCTCTCTCACCCCTCCTGTCCCACTGCATGGGTGAGGGGCTGAGGGGGGGGGGGGGGGGTTGAGGGGGGCAGTATAGCTAAGCGCAGCCCCTGAACGCCATGACTAATTTGACACATATCTCAGAGCCTCCTCTCTGACTGTCTGCCACCATCAACACTTCCTGACTCGCCTGCCTGCCATGGACACTGTCCCTCTGAGGCTTGCAGCCTCTCTCTCTCTCTCTCTCTCTCTCTCTCTCTCTCTCTCTCTCTCTCTCTCTCTCTCTCTCCCTTCACTAATGGACTAGAAAGTCTCCAGCCATGCCCCAGTCACTTTTTTTTGTGGCAGGACAGCAATCCGGGTTTCATTTGAATGTAGCATGTGTTGGTGTGTTTTGATGAAACACAATCACTCGCTCCCTCTCTTTCAGTCTACTTTGCTTTCTCTGAGATGCTTTGTTCCTGTTTATTTCAAGTCTTTTCCTTACACAGGTAAATTCATACACAGTGGTAGCTTGGCTTCTTTGTTACTGTAGTTGCTGTGCCCACTAACATTCTGTCCCAGTTCTTTTATACTTCTCAGAACAAGAGTAACAATAAAGCGTCTATCCTCACATCTATCCTCTTACTGTAATCAAAATAAATCAGCCTTGGCTTATACCCACTTCTTTAATGCCTGTAACTTCGCCCACCTGCAGTGTTCATTCATTCATTCATTATCTGTAACCACTTATCCAGTTCAGGGTCGCGGTGGGTCCAGAGCCTACCTGGAATCATTAGGCACAAGGCGGGAGCACACCCTGCAGGTGTCTTCCAGGTCCTTGTCAGGGCAACACACACATTCACATACAGACACTTTTGAGTCACCAATCCATCTACCAACGTGTGTTTTTGGACTGTGGGAGGAAACCAGAGCACCCGGAGGATACCCACTCGGACACGGGGAGAACACGCCAACTCCTCACAGACAGTCACCCAGAGCAGGAATCGAACGCACAACCTCCAGGCCCCTGGAGCTGTGTGACCATGACACTACCTGCTGCACCACCGTGCCACCCCACCTGCAGTGTTGTTGGATGCTAATGATTACATGACTGCATGCTGCCGTAGAATAAGGAAAAATATGAAAACACATAATTAACTGCATCACTAAGTAAACGAAACAGGAGATGAGTTTGTGTGTGTGAGAGAGAGCGAGAGAACGAGGAAGGGTAAGAGAGCGAGTTAGTTATGATACATACTGTATGTCAGCATACATAAAATGTAATCTACCTTCTGACCTCAGTAGTAACAGTGCTGTTTTTGCCTCCCACAGGGTGAGAGTTGCCTTCCTGATGCAGTTAAGCAAGCAGCATGACAAAGACCCCTCGTCCTACCTCTTGCTCTTTAGCTATCGTCAATTCTGAGAAGAGATGCGGCAAAGACCAAAGGAAGACCTTTACAACCCGAGCATTACTCCACAGATCCGTAAAACATTACTAAAACACTTGAAGGTTGACATTATCTTTTAACGACAGAATGTCGGATCATACCCTGCTGAAATCTCCATTCATCTCACTCTGCTCGGTAGCAGAACCGGCCTTGTCGTCTTTAATGAGATGCTGTGTGAAATGTTAATTACACACCGGGCCAGGCGCTCGAGTCACTTCCTCCAACGATCCCATTTTCATTCTTGTAATAACAATTACTCCAAGTAAAAGCAGGTTTGAGAGTAATGAAGCCCCACAGAGAGCTTTTCCCTAACACATATAACTGAAAGAAAGAAAGCTTAGCTATATTATCCTAACAACACCTACATTTACACAGGTTATTGCTACCTGAAATATAAATTCGTCAAAACACGTTTTTCACTGGAGCTAATTATCCAAACTGGAGAAAATGATCCAAATCTGTATCCCTCTAATCTTCTTGCTGGGCTCTAAGGTGGCTTCATCTTTCAAATACATCGGGTGTATTTCCTCTCATTTGTACTCTCTGGTCATGGAGATGTTTTGCAGGAAGCCACTCTGGAATGGGCCTCCTCAAATAAGAATATCCTGGCTGAAGTATTGCTCTCATGGATGCTAGTGCTTTAACTTGGAATGTTTCCTTAATCTCTGAAGACACACCCTGCTCATTTTATTATTTAGTACAGTAAATATATAACGGAGTGTTGCCAAACAGCTGGGAAACAAGGTTAATCTGCCTATTTGTCCATTTTAAGCTTTTGCATTAATCAAATGTAATTTTCCTTCTAAAGGAGCGTCACAGTGACAGAGCAGGTTGTGCCACTGCCACACAGCTTCAGGATTTCAGGACCAAGGTGCAATATCCGCCTTGGGTCACTGTTTGTTGTGTGTTCTCCCTGTGTCAGAGTGGGTCTCCTCCCGCAGTCCAAAGAACACGTTTAGGTAGGGTGTCTTGATGTTTGAAATTGTTCATAGGTGTGATTGACTGGATGAAGAGGGAATTTCTGCAATGGACTGGTGCCCTGTCCAGGGTGTGTTCCTGCCCTGCTCTCAGTGATTTTTTTTTCAGGATTAAGCGGTTGCAGAGCCTGAAAGAATAAATGAATGATTGCCTGAATTTCATGACACACTTATTAGAATTTCATATATATTTATATAAAACGCAATCACATTAACAGTTCTGAAGTTTTGTGCACAGTACCTCGAACTAACTGAGACTTTGCTAAACCTTCTTTCCCTTCTTTTCCTTATGAATATTAATAAATGACAGTGTGATAATCAGAGAGTAGAGAGAGCTTCCTGGAAACAACAGTACAGTGGGCCTTTTTTTTTAACCGTCAAGGCGTTTCGCATGTGTATTTATATCAGACGTAGATTGACAGGTAATTAAGAACATTTCTGCAGTTTGGATATGTCTAAATGCAGAGCTGTGCTATGAGTCTGGCCCCGTGTGCGTTAGACAGTGTGTAGCACAGGGCTCAGTGCTGCCTCTGTTATGAATAACAGTAATTGTTCGATCGCTCGCGCTGCTTTGTGCCGCTGCCAGCTGGCACCTGCTCTCCCCCTGTGTGTCACATGACACTACAGCTGTGTCCACATGTTCTCCCGGTCAGCCACATCGGCCCGGATAATGCATGCTTTTGATCAGGCCCTCTGACTTTTTCCAAATGATCTCATCATATTACCACAGATTGCTACCTATTACCGAGCGATACTTATTTAGCAATTTAGCTGCGAAAATTGCCCAGCTCTGAGGCTAATTTTCAGCAGTGACATTTTGCCCACAGTGCTGCTGAATGGACAGCGGATGAGCTGGAGAGTAATTAATACTAAATGAAGCCCTTGCATAGTTTTGTGTGTGTGTAGTTAAGAATGTGTGTGTGCGTGTGTTTGTTTGGGTCTCATTGACCCAGAGTTTAACAGAAGAGGACACCGCAGTGAGTTCAGCAGACACATGAAGCATAGGGCTCAGTGCGCTGCTTGGGAGAAAGAGAGGTGATTGTTATGTCTCGCATGTGTCTTACTCACACAGCTCATGCCCTTACAACATACTTAAAAAACCTTCCCTCACACACATGATGGTATTGTTCTGACTGCTTATTGCAGGCTAAAACAGTACATTTTTGTGCTTAAAATGACTTTGTCTAACATCAAATCAGCGATCTCCCCAGATATATCTAGGTGGTTTTGATATATTTAAGTAAAGAAAGAAAAGGCAAAGGAACATAAGAAAAAACTGGTGTTTTTTTATGTGATGGAATTCCTAATAATTATGCACATCTTTTATAAAACCACCCTTTTACTGTCAGACCACAACTCACAACTTGTTTTTGTTGTTTATTTTGATAAATGACGAAAAATGAAAATATTGTACCTCATAGTGGAATTGTATATAAAGACTGGTGTCTAATTCTGCACTGTTCTGTAGGTAAAGTACCTAAAAGCAAAGAAATAAGTTATGATGTGCCATCTTCCTGACATTGCATGACGGAGCTGAGAGAAAAGAGCGAGGGATGCTCAGTCTAACATTGCTCTTATTCTCACTGACATGAGGTAGCACTTTTTCCCTTTGCCAAACTCAATTACACCGTTGAATGAATGATCTGAAAGTATGATTGATGTTGTTGTATGCCTTGCACCGCTCCCCCTCTTGTTTTTGTTCCCCGTTTTAGGCCACGTTGCCCCTGCTGAATGGGTCTTGATGGCTAGATCCCGCAGACAATGAAGCCCTCGATCCCGGCCAAGGAAAAGAAGCCATCTTTCTTTTCTCCACTCTATCGTTTTCCCTCAGAGGTGTTTATACTCTGACAAGACCCAAAAACCCAGAGTGCAAACAGCGCAACGCTCAAGGAGTTATGAACTGATCTGCATTATGGACTGACTTCAGGATTTATGGAAGAGGAAGTCGGCAAGAGGTAGTAAAAATGAAATCATGACATTTAAATATGCTTCCTATTAAACGTATGAAAACAGGAGCTCTGCTTGCCAGAAATAACTCAGCGTGGCCCACTGTCCAAGTCAAAAATGTGCTCCATCGATTAGGCCAATGGATATTTCACAATATATCTCTCAGGCTGGTGGAAAATTTTGTGGCACTGTTATATATATTCCAAATAATATCTATTACGAGGGATGAAAGCTATGAAATGTCTGCCGTGTAAGAAGTCCAGGAGAAAAAAAATGTATTTAATATATATATATATATATATATATATATATATATATATATATATATATATATATATATATATATATATATATATATATAAATAAAAAACAATGGCCACAGTTGCAAGCTGCTGCCACTGAACTGGGGGAAAGGAAAAGTCAGGGAGAGATGCCATTATTAGATATAACTCCACATTAGTGAAAGAAAAGCAAGGGAATGATTGCTTAATGATGGCAGTCTTACAGGCCCCAGCTGTGGTTAGGGCCAGAAGGATTGGCCTTTGATGAGCTAAAGCCAGACCACTTATTGGCCAGGGCTTGGCGGCAGAGGCCAGCCACCAAAACATATATGCATAATGGAAAAATAATGGAATTTATAATAATTTGTTTAGCCGGGGAGAGAAACAGAGGGAATTAGAGCAGCTCCACGCTGCTGCCTGCAGACTACATGCACCTCTGCCATAACAAGATTAGAATTTAAACTATGGGGCGAGAGAGTCTTTTCTCTCCGGCTAGATGAAATATTAAAATAGGCCATGCCTCAGCACTGGTGCTCTCTTCTCCCTCCCTCTCTCCCTCTCTCTCTCTCTCTCTCTCTCTGACATATGCCTGCCAATCAAAGTGACTGACACAGAACATGACCAGATCAAAACATGCCACTTGAGCGGTTTGTTTTGCGTTGTGTGGTGTTAAATTTTTGGGCCGCTGGGGCAATGCCATCAGATTAAAGTTTTTGGGGGTCATTTTAAAGGCAGGGTGCAATTGAGCTGATGTTTTTGGCCAACACAATAAGCGCTCTGTAAAATGCACTCTGTAAGTAATGAGACACAAATTGTGGAAAGTTTGTCAATAATCTGAAACACAAAAGTTTAGTTCAGACACAAAAATTCAAATCAATCAAATTTTATTTATATAGCGCTTTTTAACACCAGAAAGTTGTCACAAAGCAACTTTACAGAGATCCAGGTCCAAGCCTCCTATGAGCAAGCCAGGTGCAACATTGGCAATGAAAAACTCCCTCAGCGCATGAGGAAGAGACCTTGGAAGGAACCAAGACTCATACAGAGAACCCATCCTCCTCGGGCTGACACCGGAGACACAACAGAGAACAGAAAGAAGTAAAAGTGAACTGATGACAGATGATGATGGATTATATTGTTATATTGTTAAATATATTCTTCATGTGAATACAGCACTTACACAACTTCCAGTACAATAATTATAATGTATTTATAAGCACCTATCATAATTCCAAGGAAATATATTTACAGTAATATTAATAATAATAATATAAATGTAAATATATATAAAGTTACTATTTGTCATCAATGGTTCCAACTTTAAACTCATGTTTTTAAATTTTTATACTGCTGATTATAGTCTTTTTCTCTTGCTAAAGCTGATACAGCTTTTGATTTTCTTGTAGAAAAGAAGCTCTAAAGGGGCACTATAGCTTCCCAGTATGCTATTGCAATTGCTGATTTGATGCTTATTGTGCTTCTGCTAGCACTCTCCCATATATTCTGCTGAAGATACTGAAGGTACTGCTTTAAAAGCCGTTTAAAAGCTGTAATTGTATGAGAGGGCTGCCTTTGCAGATAACATCTAGCACATGAACAGCAGTATATTAGCCTGCTCCACTATAAATGATGTGAGGGGTCAAACTTGGTAAAAGCATTACAAGAATTAAAAGCAAACATGAAGAGAATAGATTTTAACATGTTAACGTAATCATTAAAGAAACACTATGTAATATTTTTACTCTAAAAGTTACAGATACAAAAAATTGTGATGCTTCACTGACATGTAATAAGTGGAAAAGAGACTCTGACGTTGCTACGCCGCACTCAGCACTGCAGAAACTGCACTATGTAATTTTGGAGGAGGGTGGGAAGCCACCCTCAGTCACTCCCCTCCACTATGATTTCAGTACAGTGCTGTAAAACTGAATTACACTAGGGATTTTAGTGAATGTCCAACCTTCCATTTATTAAAGGACATGTCTGAAGGCTGAGCTACTGCATTTAACTGTAGACTCCAAAATGTCAACAAAATTCTGCAGAGCTACAACAATGTATGTATTTAGTTCTGAACAATTTGTCCAGTACTCCATCTCATATATATATATATATAGTCAGTTTGTCTACTAGCATGTACTCACTTTTCTATTAGTATGCACAGTCTATCAACACCCACTGGTGTTACTCTCTTTAAAAAGCATAAAACAATGTTGGTCCCAGATGTCAATACTCATGATTAAATGAATGTGTTTTGTCATGAATAATCCACGACAGGCTGGTTTGGCTGGGTGAGCCTTTGTGTGTATGTGTGTGTGTGTGTGTGTGTGCTTCATGGGTAGAGGGGTTAAAAGGTTGTCAGTGCCTCCTCTTGGGCTTAGGGGCTGACAGTGAACATGTGTTTCCTCCCTGTGATCTGCTCGGCTGTAGCCTAGGCGCTGTGTGGCTCACTCGAGGGGCAGTCACGAGGCATTCAAATCTAGAGAGTCCTGAATGATGCAGGAGGTGTGTGTGTGCGTGTGTGTGTGTGTGTGTGTGTGCGCGTGCATCTAGAGGCTGGAGCCCAGCAATTCCTTTAACTAACTCAACTCCCTCAGTCTCTCTGTGCTTCTGTATGAGACGACTTATTGATCAAGGTGTACTTAACACCTGTTTTTACATTGTCTTAAATCATGGACTCTCTGTGGTAGGATCTGAGAGCCCTTTACAAAGATGCTCACATACTAGCGCTTGCCCATTTTCTCTGCTTTCAACAAATAATCTTCCAGAATTGACTGTTCACTTGCTGCATAATATATCCCACCCCTTGACTGATGCCATTGTAATGAGATCATGTTATTCACTTCACTTGTCTGTGTTTGTAATGTTGTGGCTGATCGGTGTATGTTCTGTATTATTGAGAACATACGAACCTAGGGTCAGCCAAACGTGGCGTAATGTTAAGAAATGTTTACTAAACATATACAGCTGAATTGAGATGATCAGTGTACACTCCTGGGCAATGACTGGCTTGTGGTTGTTGTTGATGATTCTTCTTTTTTTTAAGTTGTATTGTATTGAGTATTAAAGTAGGGTCAGGGACTGCAGAACTTAGTTGTATTGGTTCCTTTGTGTTGTCTCCTTTATTTGAGCTCATCTTATTTTAAATTACAAAGATTTTGTGTCATATTTAATGTTTCTAAGCTTTGAAATTTGAAATTATTCTGTGTGTGATTACCTTAAATACGTAACTGTACTGTTTATTTATTTGCAGATCAGACTTGAAATGTAGTATGTTGTGTTTTAAGAGGTGTTAGGGACTACATAGTCTGACTAATTTGTATTAACCACCAGAGGGAGCCAGGATGGAAGCTTGGGGCCAGGCTGATGGAGGAATGAAACTCTGCTCTCTTTGGACGAAAAGGGCAGCTAGTGACCGCACACCAGTGCATTGTTCCATTGATAATATTTGCTCAGAGAAGTCATAAAAGTGAGCTTGTGTGACCTGTAATTAATAAGCTAAATTCAGTTTGCACTAGAAAATGAGAGCATATTTCTTATTTTCATACTGTGCTGCTACATTTCTGATTGCTTCATGATGATTTATGCATGTTAAAATGAAAGTTTAAGTGCCTTTGCCTGAGGTCAAGCATTTTCTGAGGCAAAAACTCATGAGTGATAATAATCCAAGTTCAATCAAGAGTGCTGCTGGCTTTCAAAAACAACAACGATTTGCTTTATTTCCTTTTTCCTAATCTCACTTCTTGTTTGCTGGCTGGTGCCGCTCCTAAATATTTGCCATCAAACCATCAAAGGCAGTCATCAGTGCAGATAAACAGGCCACTTGCATTGGCAGTCATGTTGAATTTCCCCATACGGCACTCCAAAGCAGGCACGAAGGAAGCAAAGACTGCCTCTCACTCATTTTTTTTTTTCATCTGATTCTAATTTTGATCTAAATTGTAGCCTGATGTCATGCCACAGCTTCTTGTTCATGTGTAATCGCTGAGGAATCTGTGCTGGCTTTGCCAGAAAGCTGTTTAGCAGGTGCATGACAGAGTGCACCAATAGAGATGTTCCTCTATCAGCAATATCAGACATGGTGCATATACACACACGCACACACACAAACCTGAAATGGAAGCCTTCCAGCTGCCAGCTCTTGCTCCATTCTCCCAGTGCACCCTGGGACGTGTGCCACCCTCAGCTCGGACATCACATCTGTTGACGATACATTTAATTTCGCTCAATTGGGGTTCATTAAAGCAGAATGACCAGAGAGTCTGAATGACCACCGCTTTATCTGCTGTGCCAAGAACTCATTGGACGTGTAAGTGTTTGCTTCTTGCGAGTCACCTTTAGGCTCTGCGGTGCATAATCCCCAGCTCTTGCTCATCAGAGGTTAGATCAGCTCTGCTTGGCTTGAGGGAGTGGTGCAGAACGCTGGTCGAATCCGATGGCCGGTAATCCCCTATTCAGGATGGGGCGCACTGGGAACTAATGAATAGCCTTTAATGGAAGCTCTATGTATGCATTTCACCCTTGCGGGGAGGGGATTAACACTAGTGTCATATTCCAAAACGAAGCCAATGGACTACTATGTGGATTCCACAACCTTATGCAGGCTCTGCCTTTTTCTGTGTATTTAGAGGTGACTGATTATTTGAGCCTAAAAAGAGAAAAAATTCAGTTGTTTGTGTTGGATCTTTTATTTTATTTATTTATTTATTTCTTTATTTACATTTTTAAATACAATTGTTTATTCAAATATCAAGTACTGTGCAAATGATAGAACGTCATTGATTGCAGTCTCCAGTTATTAACTACAAGCAGAACATATATGTTGTTGCTGTCCAAACAAGTCATGTATCTCTAAAATAGTAAATTCTATTTTTTTACAATGTAAAAAGTAATTTGGGAGCATTTCTATTGGTCCATTCATCATGAAATTTTCACACAGTGTGAAGGACAGCTGCTCTGTTCAGGTGATGCAGTAAAGTAAAGAGATTTACATTTACATGTCAGACTTAACATGTAAACACTATTTTATCTCTCAGTATTTATTCTGTGTCTGTTCTCTGCCTTTGTTATAACCACTGTTAGTTTCTGAGACTTGCTTTTGGTTCTGATATTTATATCCCATCTCTACAGTTCAGTCTTAGAAGTTGATTGCTGTTTCAGCATGATGCTGGGCTCTGAAGTGGCCCAGGAATTTCTTTTGAGAACACCAGTGGATCCTTGCTTTGATTTGTAGTTTTCTTCTCTATATGTCTGTCTCCTTTTCTTGGTAATAGTTTCCTACAAATAGAATTACACGTCCTTTCAGACCCACATCATTGAGCTGTCTTCTCACAGTGGAAGAGCAGACAGTTACACTTGTGGGATCCCATTAATGTCTGTGTGGAGCGGATGGGAGATGGCAAAATAGAGCGAGAGAACAAGAGGGGCCAAAAAAGAAAGAGCGACATGCAGAGATAATGAAAGCGAGATGATTCTTTCAGACGCTGCTCTTTTTTTTCTCCTTCCCCCCCAACCCCTTCTGTTGCTCCGTTCTGTTTGGCGCCAAACAGTCAAAATGTGGTGTATCGTTTCCTGCAGGGCGATGACGTCCGTGGAGAGGGGAGAGAAAAAGAACAACAGCGAAAGAAAATAGTGCAGGAAAAAAGATGCTCGCCAAAGGGAGGCTTAGTGGTGTCAAACTCAGGAAACAGAGTTTTCAGATTTGAAGGGTTAGTCTGAATGATCGTAGAGGAAGGACCAGAGTTGCCACGGTGTGTGTGAGGCCGGGAATTGGCAGCTGCTGTGGTGGGGGGAGAGACTGGGCAGGCTCTGGTTTTCGGCCCCTGGGAAGCGCCATGCTGCCAAAGTGCCCTGGCAGAGGCCTACGATCCACAGGAACAGAAGAGCCTCTTTGTGCTCACCTAGCCAGCAGAAACCTAGCCTGTCTTCTCTTCTGTCCTCTCTTCTTCTCTCCTCTCCTCTCTGCTTCTCTCAGCATAGTTCCCTGTACATCACACTGCCTGAAATCTAGCTATAGAGGCATGCTAACATGGGTTCACTCTGTTTTTCTACCTGTACAATACACTCACTGCTGGAACTCTAGCAGTTAGATCATGGTCTGCTTAGCTTTGCTCACTGTACATTGCAATGCCTTAACTGTACTACTAGCAACATGTTACTGCATTGGTTTCCTCAGGTTAGCACTCTAAATAAAGCTCTGCTAGAAATCCACCCTTAGTGACATACCAGCACACACCACCAGTGGTGCTTCCCATCTGCAAGGTGCCTACACATCTTGACTAGACTCTACTCTGCTTTTTTTTATTTTACATTAGAAAAATTTGGTTTCTGTTACCTGGAACCGGGTACGTTTTAAGTACCTGCTCGCTCATGGTTCCTAGAGCACTGATTGGCCAAAGAGACTTGTCAATCACAATAAAAATGTAGATCTCCAGCATAAACTTGCCATTTATAAAATCTTCAAGCTACAATAGAGATCACATTTATATTTATACGACTTACAAAAACACAGTGGTCTTTGGAAGAGGTTTGAAAATCCAGCGAGAGCCAGAAGTTGCAACAAGGAACAAAAAGTTGTGTTTGGTCCCTAAAAACAAAAACAACATGTGAATATGCGATGAGTAAACAACAATTAATGTTCCCACCACAATTGTTGTGCATTACATTCCTGTTAGAGACAGTGTTTTGGCACATCACCAGCTAATTTTGTAGGGCGTCTATGGTAGTGGAAAATGAATTAGGTACCATAAAGTGAGTAGAACGGGGTAGATTTGAATAATGTAGGTACCAAGTTGTGGTAAAGTACACTATACTGACTGAAGTCCACAAGCAGCATGTTAGCATGGGGTTCTTCATGACTCCAGTCCTGTGGGCCCACTGCTTTGGACTCCTTCCTATGTCCCAAGGGACCTCATTCAACTCATGAAAAACTTGATAATTAACTAATGAGCGGGATTAAATATTTTACCACTGAAAACACATTAAACTGGAGCTTAGAACTAACCAGCTAGTCCAGCTAGCATTGTACATTTCTAAACCATTGGACAGTCCACATTTTTGCTCAAACATTCCAAGGTTCCAGTAACCCCATACCAACTAGTTTTGTCACTGGCTCTGTCAAGATGTGTTAGGATCTGGGATAGAGCAACAACCTGGACTGGCTAGTACGTCCCAGGGGTTGAGAAACATTGCTCTAAACACATCAGAGGCAGATCCCTGCCGAGAGACATACACTGAATGTCCTCTAGAGATGGTCTCCATTTACCGATATGAGACTCAATGTGTCTAACATGTGCATCCCTCTACTTATCTAGCCTAGTGGATTTAGATCTTCCTGTTTGATACTTGCCCGCGAAAATAAATGCATGCTCCTGCCTTGATGTGTTCCTCACATTGCTTCTCTGTACCTGTGCATGCATGTACATATGTGTGTCTGTGTGAGCGTGTGTGTGTGTGTGTTCCCGTGCGTCTGGTAGAGCCTCCAAGGCAGGAGACGTCTGCCTGTGTCTCTCTCTGGGCGGACGGCGCAGGAGTCAGCTGTCTCCCAGCGCTTCTCAGCTCATTAAATGAAATCCCATGGCCCGCGCGGAGGAATTTAAATTAGAGCTTGCGTTTGATGTCCCGAGCTGCCCCCCACCACCACCACCTTACCACCACCCCCTCTTCCTGGCCCGCCAAATGCACCGCGGCCTGCCTCAATGCTGGATGGCAAAACCTTGTTTGAGGCACTGACGGGTGAAGGTCTCAAGGACCGACCTTGGGGAACTTAAGTGAAACTGTATATGTGTAAATCCACTGCAAATCCTCAGCACCCACCCCCCCGCTTTCTTCCTCTTTACAGCTCTGCTCCCTCCAGAAAGTGGATCACAGCACTGTTTACAAGACCTCATGATTCATTTGGGATAAAGGGGCTTGACAAGGCAGGGCCCGGGTCACTGTTTGAAAAGTTGGTAACCTGAGCTTGAGAGGGCAAAAAAAAAAAAAAAAAAAAATGAGCCACCTCAGAGTGCTTTAATGAGGACATGAGGTAACCGGTATGAAATAATTGGCTTTTATTCCCGTTATTTACCTCCTCCTTGACTAGGCTGAGAGAGAGAGGGTGTGGAAAAAGATGGGTGGTCGGCTGAAGTGCTTTTTCCGGTGTTACTTCCAAAGGATGACAGAAAAGAAATAAATAAGGTGAAAATGGCCAAAACTAACATCTCTCCAAACCAAATGTACTCATATTCTTGTAAACATTTTTTGAACAAGTCATAAGCTGCATTTTCAGAGCATGATTTTGTCCTCCTACACGCAGATATGTACATATTTTCATGGAGGCCAGCACAGACTTGTGGAGCAATTTGGCCAAAACATTATATTCCTAACATAGTAGTGCTGTTTAAATAATCGTCTCTGCACAATCCCTACAATTATTTATGCACCACATTCCTTCTGGGAAACACTTTGCTTTTAGTCCTTCCCAACACAGAAACAAGGCATTTTTCAGCGGTTAGATTATTTCCCCAAATCTGCATCACTGACCCTCTGAAGACGTAATCAAAAGCATCATAATTCCCTAGAACAGGTTTGCGCACGGAAATACATCCGTTTGTTTCCAATTATATCTCCGATAGCTAAATCAATCCAAGATTTAACGTTCATCTGGGGAAATTACCTAATTAAGTCCACTTGGCACTTGAGTATGTGTCGGTTTAAGTCCAAAGGGAGGACGGAATGGGATTCTCTCTCTCTCTCTCTCTCTCTCTCTCTCTCTCTCTCTCTCTCTCTATCTCTTGTCTGTACCAAGACCCAGCCAAAGGAGCGAGTGCATCTTAAATGAGCATCTTAACTCAGCTGAAGCCCCCTATACACTTCATCCTCCTCCTTTCTCCGCCACTTTTCGGTCTCTGTATCGGGTTTTGTCAGGGATTTGCTTTCCGAATCCCTCAAATCAACAGTGGATAGATGCCCATTGTGTTTAATCAAAGCACTTCCTCCCCATAATCCCTCAATTTGAACAGGAAGAAAGGGGACGTGAAGGGGAAGGCTATGGATGAAGCCCATGAAGGCCCACATTATACAGTCTCTTTTCCAATTCGCCAGCAGCTTCTGCCAAGGGCCGCTCTTCTTCTTGTTTGTTGATGTTTTATTTATCTGCTTTTTGTGTTGTTGTTAGCATACCTGACATGTTCAATTATGAGTGTGTGTCAGCTCGCTCTGTCGCCTCCTTTTACAGTCAAGGAGAATAATTGACTTGTCACCTGCAGAAACCTGCTTATAGGTTTAAGCCTGCGAGATGCTGTCTGCAGAGGTGCTTGGCAATGTATGTGCATGCCACTGGGTTTCTGCATCAGTCAGGTGAAAGCTGTAAAACGCTGGAGCGACCCTGCCATAATCCTGTTCAGCTGGAGAATCGGGCTAATCCTCAGGGACTCACCCTGTTTGCACTTTCTTCCATAAGCTTTTAGAGGAGAAGACCCTCTCGAACCTGCACTTTATCTCTTGTTTTACTGTTCTCCATACAACACTGACCAGCACCGGTTAGAACACTCAGGACTGGAAGTAGGTCTTGTTCTTTCTGCCATCTCATGACTTCACTATTACAGTCACTCATGTCTTGTCTTAATCTAAGTCGGTGCACTGTCACAGACTCAACTGTAAAAACCCAGAGTCAGGTCCAAAGCAAAATATGTCTGTGTCTGTGGCCAGGCGAAAGGGGAGGAGAGAGGAGCTGAGTGGTTTAAGTTCACACGACATGGACTCTTGGTGGATCATTCATCCTTTACTCTGCACCACAAGCCTGGGCTTGGCTCCAACCAGATTTAGTCCCTCAGCCAAGGCCTTTTCCACTGGCCCACAGTCCTCCTGAGGGATAGGTATCCAAGCCTTCCCTGCTACGCAATTTCCCAAAGCCTTTCTAGTCGAGTGGGTGGGCCTCCTTCTGGGCCCTGGCTTCTGCACATACAGGGGCTGAGACCCCTCTTTCGTCTGCTGGAGGTGAAATTAAATACTGTTGTTGGAGACAGAAGTGCATGACTGAAGTCTAGCGAGCAATGATGAAAGGTCCATCTCATTCTCCTTTTCTATCTAAGCCACTATGGATGAGAATTTGTTCAACTGCAATCAGATCATTTAAAATATAGTTCTTGTTGTTGTTGGTTTGTTTTGGGTTTTTTTTTTCTGGGCAGAGTTAGAGTTTAAGTCAGTAAAAAATGATATGCAACATTTTTCACGTAAACCCACACATTAAGAATTATAGGTTATGGCACAGGTGACCCATTTTCCTTCAGCGGACTGATGGAGCCAGCTGTAACTTTTGTAAAAGTGTACACAGATGCTTTGTGTTTGTGGTCACTGACTGCAGTGTTGCCATTGTTGTTGCATTACATCCTACTGACTGAATTACACGATAAAGTGTATAAACTAGGTTTTGTCATTCATCATCTACTGGGCTGCCTTGAAATATTTGAAAAAACTTAGAATTTGAGTGAAAGACACAAATGATGTTTTTATCAATATCCAGTTAAAGTAACACAAGGTTGTATTTTTACCTCAAAATTACGGCTTCAAAATCAAAAAAGCTTCAAAAATGTGATGCTTTACTGCCCTGTAATAGAGAGAAAAGGGCCTCTATCATTGCTACTCCAGGCTCAGCAATGCAGAAAATGCACTGGGTAGCTTTTGGATGAGGGTAGGAAATCACCACCAACTGCTCATTTTCACTGTCTATTTTGGTATATATTTGGTCTGTATATATATACAGTATGTTCACTGTTTTTTTACTGTTTTATCAAACCATTTCACTGCTAGTTTGTCAAAAACAAGCAAAATTAGAAATATTATTCTTATTAATTTTTAAAAAAGTTTTCTCTTATAATCAGTTTGTCTTATTTTACATTATGGACAGCATGTGCACACTGAAGATGCTACTGCCAAACAGTATGCTCTGCCTGTTAGTGAGTTGATTTCATGGTGTAGGCTTTGTAAATTGACATTGATGATCAAAGTAAACAATGTGACCATTCGTGCAGGCCTCTGAAACAAGTCTTTTGAGCTGAGAATGCCAACTGTAATTAATGGAGTTAAGAACTGAGTCCCGAGAGCTTCATTAAGGGGCTGTAGAAACTCCAGCAGCAGCTGCTCTGCCTTTCCTCTCTTCTGGGTTCTTCTCAGCCCCCTCAAGATATCTGGCACTTCTAACACAACGGCTAGTCCTCCAGTCTGTTTCATCATCTAAAACAAACCATGTCAATTCATTGGCACTAAAATGTGCTTGTGATGAGACATTCAAAGAGTTTGTAAAGTATTACTTTAGGTGTTTAGTGGCCATTACACAGTCATCCAAATGGCCAAGGTAATGTAAACACTCTCCCCATACTTTGTCTTTGCGGTTGTGTCAGAGACAAATGTCATCCTTCCTGGGGAATATACATGATTGGCGGTAATTCGACAGTGGTCGTTTGGGAGGGAACAGGATTTGATGAGTACTGTCAGAGCTGCTAGGAGTGGGGTGTCCTTCTAGGAGACAGGAAGCTGGAAGTGGTTTTTGGGGCTGCTGAGTGTAGGAGGGTATGTTGTGGCAAGGCCTGAAATTTTGTTACACTGTAATTTAGAGATTCAGACTCGGAGGCATAGATTACAGTGTTGGCAGAAAATATTTTTCGTGATAAAGTGATAGAGTAGATGGAGAAAGGCTGATTAACTGAATTTCTGGTTACCTTCCAAAACTGTCTTAAACACAGCCCTGATCTTCTCCTTGCCATTACTGCACTCTGCAAGAACTGTTGACATTCATAAGTGAAGTTTGCAACACAGCTAATTAAACTAAACAGGCCATGATTTGGTTTTCATTTAGGGCGATGTCAATCTGTTAAAGACTGTAGAGGTTTTGAAACTAAAAGAGTTACTTGGCTGACCCCATAATATTTTGTGGCTGTCTATAGAAAAACATGCAACTCCAAAATAGTAACTTTACAGGAGAAGGAATAAAACATAGTTAACTTTTGATGGAAGTGAATGTAAAAAGACTTTATTCCAAGTGATTTTGGAGCATTTCTATTGGTTCATTCATTATGAAAGTTTCACACAATTTCAAACTGCTGTGTTCACATGATTTAGTGAACTAAAAAGTTACCAAAACTGAGATGCATGTTTTTCTATGGACAGTGACAATTTATAGCAAAAATAAAAAATAAAAAATAGTACAGAAACTGCTCTGTGTGTACTTTTTCCGTTAGTGATTTTCAGTTACTTGAATTAACCATTGCTGCATTTCTTTGCATTTCTCTAAAACTCCAGAGAGCTTCTTTATCCCCAGCATTATTCACACAGAGCACCTCTTAACCAGGACCGGCCTCTTGTGAGAGATTCTGTCAGTTTTGCCGTTTTCCACCAGCAATGGGATCAGCTCTAAATACTCTCCTCCTTCCAAGAGTGTGCATGGCTTCTCCCCCCCCCCCCCCCCCCCCCCCCCCCCGCCACCTCTCTTTTTCACCCCTCATTCCTCCTCCTCCTCCCTCTCTTCTCAGTGGGGCCTGCAAATGGCCCAATCCCTTTCTCAGCCATTGGTTCCTAACCCAGATCAAATGTTAGGGTTTAAAAAGCTAAAGTTTGATGTGGATGAGCAACTGCCTATAAAACACTTTAATCCCTAATGCTGTAATGTATTTAATTTCACACTCTCTGATGGTGTTGCCCCCTCTCAGGATTACCGAGGCTGGACTGTGCGTGTGTGTGTGTGAGAGAGAGAGAGAAGAGGGGGAGGGCGCTGAAGTCTTTCGGATGCAAAGGCAGAGAGTCAGAGAGCTGTTTGGGATCTCTCTGCAGAGCTGGAAACATGCAGTAAAAGAAGAAATGATGCTTGTATGCAGATTGGAAGTGGAGGGGTTTTAGAGGCCAGAAGAATGCAAGCGGTATCTGCATTGTCATAGTCCTCTCGCCTGAGAGACCTAGGCAAATCCCATTGAGCGCGTGTGAATATGGAGCTTCATAAAGTTGAGGACCAATATAGTTGTGCCGTTATTAGATGAGGCTGTACTCAGGCGGATGGGATATTGGATGCAATAATTCCCTGCTAGAAGCGCACACATAGCCCCTTTTATATTGTCCTCTAATATCCAATTTACGGGCACAAGGACTTCAGCCAGCCAAGCTGACTATAGTTAAAATGCAAAGTCTTCAGCATGAGATGGAATTAAGGCCAACTTCCCTTTTGCTATGTTGACCAAAAGTTTGAGGTTTTAGGAAATATGTATCTGCACCCCCTCCTCCTCCCCATGCCGTCCCCCAACCACTGATTCCAATAATCCATGAAATGGACTCAATGGCCAGCAACAAATAATTGAATTTGAAATAAAAACTAACCCTTTTTGTTAGCTTTATAGAGTGCTTAAAGTGGAGTTTGAACCTTTTCTGGAGAACCCATGCACGGATTGATATTAAAATGTTTCAGTGTTAAGGAAATCATAAACAGCTGTAGCCATAACTTGTTTTGTTTCACACTGGAGAATCTGATTACTCAGATTAGGATAATTACTTAAAGGGGAAACAGCGATTGTGCTTTTTATAACCGAATGAGGCATGTTTCACTGTTTACATAAACTCTTAAGCTGCATTGTGTTCAACTTCTCTTGTTACCCTGATCCTTTCCTCTGAATGTTTTTTTTACATACATGCACCCCTCCCCAACACACACACACACACAAACCCCATGCTTTCCACTCTTCTTAGTCTCCCATGAACCAAGATACAATCACTGCCGCCGGATGTATTTACTCATAACAAGGGGTTAGGCCTAGCCCCCCTAAATAAGAATATATGGTGATTTATACGCTAAGCACTAGGGATTGTGTTGCCCTGGTGGTTTAAGCATTTTACACTTTGCTAAATTCACCCGAGGCTCACTGCCACAGCAGCTGCTAAAACCCTTAACTCAGCCCTGCTGCTCTTGCCCTATTAAAAAAAGAGAAATACACGCACTATCCGCAGTAACTTCAGAAGAAGGGATGACCAGCCATGTTTTGTAACTTAATACTTTCCACTTTTTTCCTCTGGAGAATGCATATATATTTTTTTTAACATTTACTCCATAATTATAGCATCACTAGCATATCCCACAGAGGATGATAGACAGTGCAGCATTGCAGACAGTCTACACAAGGCAGCAGTAAGCTCTGTACTTTTGAAAAGTACACTGAAGTCCAGTTTCCATCCACTATCATCGGCAATGATTCTTCATTTGGTCTTGAAATGGAGACGGTTTGCAATCAATGTGTTTATTATATATTTTAGTTAGCTGAAAGGTCAGCGAGAGAGTGTGGAAGTCATAAACAGCCTTCATCTCATTATTTGAGCATTGCTCTTTCCTAGGCCATCATGCAGCCGGGCAAATGGAATGATATATTGTGCCTGGTCAATGGCCGATCCATAATGACCGTGTTGTCAGGCTTTCACTTTAGAATAATTTATATACACTCTAATCAATAACTAATCTTGGGTATAGTCAGATGAGATGAAATAAAGTGGTAAATGATGAGATGTGGAGTTATGGACTGGCACAAGTCTTACATTTCCTGGACAGAATATTACTTTATAATGCCAAATGTTCTGCAGACAGAAAGCTGCGGGAAGAATCATTTTCAGCATTCTTCAGCTCGTCTCAAACCCATCTGTAATTGAAATGCTTCTACCTGGCACCAAGGGCAATCCTAGCTCAAGATGGTGGATGTTTGTGCTGTTTTGATTCTCAGCAGTAAAGGGAGCAGGTCTACTAATGTAGTTCTTTCACCTTTTAAATGCAGCAGATCATTAGTGGCCCCTGGATTTATTTTCACTCATTTATTATTTCCTTCTGTTTGGTTTTAATATAAAATATACTATGTTTTCTGTTATTGTAAATGAATATTTTGATATTTTTTATATAATTGTCTTTATCTATTCTTTTCAAATATCATGACATTTTAGTAGATAAATTAGTGCTTGATGGCCTTGGAACACAAAAGTTATGTGTTATGTTTGTGACAAAGTATTTTCTCTGAAAAGTTTCTGAATCCTTGAACATTACGTTATCAATGGACTTTACATATTGGTATAAATCAGAAACGGTGATTGATGCTGCTAAACAATTACAGAAAACCTTCATTGGTGTAGTGTAATAACAAAATCTTGGGAATTGGACCACCCCTGAACTCCCTTCAACCCTATATATACCCTCCAAACACACAGAATTTCCGCAATGGCCAAACTCGCTTCTACCTATGCCCCATCTCCACCCTATTGCTCTCTTGTTTTTACTATTCCAATGAGGAGGCTCCTCACACATTCCTAATATATTCATATATATGTATATATAGATGAGTTAGCCTCATGTTTCTTTCATGGTAGCAAAATGTTATATTATGTGACAATATGTGAATATATAGTCTGTATTCTAATTTTTAAAACGTACTGCCTCATGTGCACAAACACAGGGAAAAAAATCATAACATAGACTAAAGCTATCAAAATAAGGATGTATAAAGGGTACATTTATAATTTTATGTTTGCTCCATGAGTCAAAATTGAAACAGGACTGAGTCAGTATGAGTTTCAAGCCAGGAACATGGAGTCCTTTACAGTTAAATATTACTTTATTTAGGGTTGTATTCCAACGAATGTTAAAGCATAAAAGTCTAAATTTACAGATGTAGGTAACGGATATAGGATATATTCAAATGTAGTGTGAACAAACCTGAAAAACAAATCATAACAGCCTACAGCAGTGAAAAGTAAAGTTTCATAAAGAGTCCATTTATAATTGTATGTTGCTCCATGAATCAAAATCAAAACATTGGCAAGAATCTCCTCTCCATAATATTTATTACACAAAATCTCCATTATGCCATTACTAAATCAAGTAAATGACCTTTACTCAGTGGACACTGGTAGACAGTCTGTCTGCTTCTTAGATAAAGACCACATAAATAATCTAATCTAATTGTGATATGTCTAGGATCCAAGTATAGCGAAACACCTGTGCATTTAAAGCTTAAACCAGAATGTACTCTCTGATATTTCAAATTAAATCATGCAGTGCCTTCTCTTCGACATGTTTGTGTTAGGTTAGCAGACATTGTTGTTGTTGCAGCAGGGAATAGATCTACCATATGAAAATAATGAAATATATTGAAATATGCTCCATATGTCAGAAACAAAACAGAATATTTGTAATATAATTTCTGTAGTTTTTAATTTGGACCCTCTTTGCCCCCCTGACCTATACCTGCCCTTCTTAAAAGCACAGCAAAAGATAAGTAAAAGGATGAGGGGCAAAAAAAAGAAAGAGTGAAAGGAGGAGGAGGAGAGCAGTGGAGAGGGCACTGTTAATTCTTCCATATCTAAGCCTCTTTGCTGAGACTCCCTTTGTCTTCAAAGTCCAAGTCATTAAAGACTAATCCTATCACTCTACCTAATCTGAAGTCGTGGTGCCTGAGTCCAGATTCCCTAAAACGGCCTTTGTTGATCCCGAATAGACACGGCTAAGTTTTGGTCAAGAGAGTCCGAAAGAGAGCCTCTCATCCTTTCTTCACCCCCTCTGCTCCCCATTCTCCATCGAGCTGAACCCTTTCCAAACCTATAATGAAGTGCTATTAATTAATCTTTTCCTTCCTGCCATATTGGCCCCAGTCTGCTCTTTACCATTTAACCGCCACGTGTTGTCCAAACTCCTGCTTCCAGTTTAGCGTTGTTGCTTCGTCATCATTAAGACATGTTCAGCTTTAATCACAGCACATGCTTGAAGACGACTTCTCTTGCCGTGAGAGCTTTGAAGGATGGGGCTATTAAGGAGCATTGCTCAATGGGCCTTGCTATTTTAATTCAGAGAGCAGGGAGAAGCATGTTTCAGGGCTTATTGGCAGGACCTGTGATGGAAGATGGACGTGTCATCTATGGTAATGTGGGCTACTTCTTGCCAGGGGTATATTTCAACTGAATGACAAGTCTATGAGATCTAGATCTAAAACCAGCATAAACTTTCATAAAGACATAGAAGACTTCATCTCAGAGATACACAGGCTGTCAACCAGTGTAAAGTGAGTGAATATCCTTTACTTGACTTAGAAACAATATGATGAAGATGAAAGATATTTTGTGATATATATAATACAATGGAGAGGTCCTCAATAATGTGTTTAATAATGAAGAAAAAACTCCTCAAATGTGTCATTTTTATATATATCTTCACTGTCCAAAGCAAAACATATATCTCCAAAATAGTAACTTTACAGAAGAAGGAACAAACCTTAACTTCAAATGGAAGTCAATGTAAAGAGTTTTAGTTCCTAGTAATTCTGGAGAATTCATATTGATCCATTTATCATAGAATTTTCACACAATCTGCAAATGATGCAGTAATTGTGTTGATGTTTGTATTTGGATGGTGACGATAAACACTTTAATACCCCAGTTTTTGCAAACACTGTAAGAGTGAGGACAAGCGCGTGATAACCACTGCCTTCTTACTGCTGCTAATGCAACACCACCCCACATCCCAAAATGTCAGAGGAGAGCACCCACTGTCTTGGTCTATAACAACATTGTGTCGTGCAATGATGGGAGGAAGTGGGCTATAACACTAACCCACCCAGACAGTGAAGCCAGTTGGACTCTCCTAGGACTCTCTACCTCAAATGGCAGAGGATCTTCCAATGATGCAGCCAGTGCTTAGACCGCTGAGACACTCGAGTCCCAGAGATAGTCTATTGTACACGCTGGCACACTTACCCATGCTGAATGCTTATGTTTTTAACAGCTGGATAATGAGTATATTATTTTTCATGGATTTTAGGAGCATCAAAATTAAAATGGCATCATCCATATTTGTTTAATCTGTATATTATCTCTGTCCGATTAAAAACATGTATCTCCAAACCTGTCGATTTTTGTTTACTATAAAATTTGAACACTATAGCTGTCCTTCAATTGCAAAATTGCAAAATGATCCAATTAAAAAAAGCTCAGAAATGCTCCAAAATGACTTGGAATAAAACCTTTTACATCCACTTCCATTGAAAGTTAAGAAGGATTTTTCCTTCTCCTGTAAAGTTACTATTTTGGGAGATACGTGTCTTTGATTATACAGCGATGAAATGCAAATATACAATAACAGTGTTTATACATAAAATTATTTGAAACATGAAAAGTCATTATTTTTAAATCACACAATTCGGGAAGGCAAGAATTTTGAGCAGTTTGCTGGTGGTCTTTAAAGAAATACTTGGTAAGATTTGGTGTTTTTGCTCCTGGGCTCCACCTACAGCTGCAGGGTGTAATTCACTTTTCCAGCACTATCCTGAAATCACGAGGGCGTGGCTTCATACCCGCCTCATAGTAAACATAGTTACAATGTGCAGATTCTGCAGTGCTGATTCCGGGTTACCAACAAAAGAGGCTCTGTTCCCCAGGTTACTTGTGAATGAAGCATCTCAATTATTTTGAAGCTGTAATTTTAAGGTAAAATATACTACCTAGTGTTCTTTTAATATTACAAGAAATTTAGTAAAGAAACTTGTTTATATTTAGCAAAGAACTCAAGCCAGTTTAAAACTTGAGGAAAGTTGCTTAAGAAGTGGAGAAGACGTAATTTGTGTCTTAATTCTTTTCATTTCTTTGTAATTTTAGTAAAAAATGTAAGATTTTCTAAGGAATATCTTGTGGATCCAGTCTGTTGGTTGATATCATCCGTATAAGGTGTTCTCTCCAGTTTAAGCTCCTGTAAACATGCAGTGAGGTAATGCCATTCTTGTTTTTAAACACTATAATCACAAGATTTATTTATGCATTTTAAACCTACTCAACATGCTCACATGTATGCTTGCTCAGACTTGATCACATCTTTCACATGCTCCCACCTACACCTATCCCCTAATATAAAAGCAGGTCTATGAGATTTTGCTTTCATGTTTGTTGGGAAACCAAATGAAAAACATGTGCAGTTCAAGTGCAATTACTGTGCAGTAAATTGGTAGGACAACAAGGCCGTAGCTTAACCGTGCCATAAATGCAGGTAAGAGTCTTTATTGAGTGATCTCGGGTTGCAGGGTTGTCGGTTTGGAGATCAGGACACAGAGTCCCTCTGAGCCTCAGAGTCACAGAGCCACTCCGGGCATTACGCCAGCACCCAGGGGTCAGGGGTCAATCTCTAAAATGTTTATTCTCTGTCCTGCCACGTCAACCCCCCTGGACTAACTTGGGTCTGAACCCCGAATCTTAAAACGACTCCAAATGTGTATTATTGTTGTCTCAGGCTTGAACTCTGAGGGAGCGCTGGAGCGTGTTTATGAAACACTGTCTCTGATGGTCAAGATCAACCGTGGCTGCCCCTGCAGTTTGCCGAGCAGTTACGGCTCGACCACTTTGCCTGAAATTACCGAGAATGTGGGCAGAAATGAGGGGTCATTATTCGATTTTAGATGATTATAAACTGCCATAGCAAATGACGTTCTGGCTTTTCTTTTATATAAATAGGGCTGCGGCTAGCAGGTCATAGCCTTTCCCTTCAGAAATATAGGTATGTGCATGTGATGGGACCTTAACAATATTTGCGCATCTGCTCGGGATGGTTACATTTATTGGATTTAAAATAACTTTCCCTCATCAGTCGCAAATATGTCTCAATACAGACACCGTGAAGGAAAATCTGTATGGCAAAATCTGGGAATTCTTTAAACAGTATGCTAAAGTAATATTCTGTTTCTCATGCTAACGTATAGGGCCATATCTGTGGCGTAAAGTGTAAATAGAGCCTAACGTCACTGAGGCACAGCAGAGGGTGTAAAAGTGTGACAGCCTGTTATCTTTTAAACAGCAAGTCCTAAATCAAGGGAAGCCCCGCTCTCGTAATGTAAATCAGTGTTGGGAACTAAGCAAGCGACTCAAGCAGCCCGAGACAGAGGGGCTCTTTGTTACAGGGTGCAGATTAATATCTTAAGCGTGTACCATTGTTCAGAGTTATGTCACCAGTGGCCGCAATGATATCTTAAATTAATGAAGTGATGAAAGCGTTGAAGGAGAAGGCCTGTGATTTACAGGATGGCTTTTAGCTGATGCGCACAGCCGTACCCCCCCCACAACCGATAAATCTACTGCTGGGAGCCAGGGCCAAATGAACAGAGGCGCATGGGTTTACAGTTCAATTAGCCGAGCGCAAGGACACCAGTGCATTGTGCTTCTCGAGACCAGGTGTTAGCATGAAAGGAAGGAATACAAGAGGAAAGAAAAAGGAACGAGCTTCACTGACGGCGGCACACCTGAAGTCATTAGTCTGTTTGAATAGTGGATATTGGAATACAATTTGTTGGCACCACTTTAAAATAAGACTACATTTATAAAGGTCTATAAATGATTTAAAATCTGTTTATTAATAATTAGGTCATAAACACTTTAAAGGTCATGAATAATCATTTTTAACACAAAGATAGAAAAGGACAACAGTGACCTTTTTTTTCTAGTACCAAAGATGTCAGATTTAATTATCATTAATATCTAAATAGTCATTCTATCTGTGGTTTATTGATTAAACTTTGTGGTTAAATTGTTACATTTGTTAACAAATATGGGACGAGGTTGGCAGGCTTAATGCAGGCTGATGGAGAAGACGAAGTAAGGTGAGTATCCGGCAAGATCCGAGGTCTAAGAGTGTAGATGGATGGGTTCACTATTTGGCAAATAACAGGTCACTTTTACACTTTCTATCTATGTGTTATTAATAATTGTTAATTTGATTATAAACCTTGGTTTATATGGGTGTAGTCTTATTCTTACCAAATAATTGATGAACCTAGGTGGAGGAATTTATGATCAGTGTATTTTAGAATGCGTTCTGAACACGTGCGCTGGGTGCGGCTGGTGTATGAGCAACCCTGAGTAGAAGAAGATAAAAATCTGGGCCACGATAGGGACACAAACCAGAGTGCATTAAGTGAAGCTGATAATCCTGAAGTTTCATGCTGGTCTTGTTTATTACTGCTGAGAGACAATGGAAGATCCCCATAAAACCTGACCTTCAGATGCCCTTAGCCTTTCCTGACTCTGCGGAGAAGATAGATAGAGGCAGTGCTGGGTAAGCGATGCCTCTCCACTGAGAAGTCAGTAATTAAATTGAGTCATACATGGGCCGGTGCCCTGCTCCTGAACTGGTGCTGGTTCCAGCCCCACTCAGAAGTGATCCACTGTGCTATCTAGATGTACTTACACAATGGCATATGACATGGTGCTTCAAATATTGAATGGCCAGCTGCTTTGAATCGCTAGGAGAGATGTGTATTGGAAACTATGGCCTTTGTTTGTTATTTCAACCCAACTATCAAAAGGATCTCGGCCTCTTTGCCCAGAGTGTGGGTTTTTTTTTTTTTTTTTTTTTTTTTGGGAGGGTGTCATGGCATTACCATGTCTTTGTTATCACCTGATCTGATGGCCTTTTCATTGCATTGTTAGCTTTTAACTGATTTAACAGGCTTCAACTAGTGCCTTTGGTGTTCAACCCTCTAATGGTCTTAGTGTAAAGTACTGCTTCAGCACCATGCTATAGCCTCCAGCCGCCAGAACCATTTGTCTCATGAAGTGAGCCTGCTTTCCCGTAGATTGGAGGGTGTAAATTCCATTTCTCTTAAGATTTATTTGTTGTCTAAAAACTTTGTTATTGTTACTGTAGGATTTTTGTGTAGTGACAAGAAATTGGAATTAAACAGATACTAGGCTTCAAACTTAGCCCTCATAGTAAAAAAGGCCAAAGTGATTTAATACTGTGATTTGACAGTGTAGTGCCTTATGCATTTGTGTGAAATCAACTACATTTAACAACACTTTTAATGATTTTCAAAGAATGTACCACAATTACTGTAGTGGATATGATTAGAGAGAGAGAGAGAGAGAGAGAGAGAGAGAGAGAGAGAGAGAGAGTAGTCAAATCTAAATGTGTCCCACTGACCTTCTTCTTTGATAGAAGCCCCTCTCTCCTCTTTTATTTTTTTTTTTTTTTTTGGTTTAAGTTTCCTTTAGGGACTCAATGAGACCCTCAGCGTCAGATCCCATTCAGGCCATTGTTAATCGTGAGGGACCGTAATCAAAGTGTGGAGTGTTTGGGTCAGGAGTCCTGTGATTGTGGCCTACCCCAGGGCAGCAGCACAGCCCCCAGGGGACGTCGACCATGCAGCCCCCCACACCACTGCACTGCTGCCCCCACTATTCAGTCGCACTTCTATGGGTATGACTGATGTCCTCATAGATGTCCAGCTTTTGAAGGTAAAGGTGTTTGGGGTTTTTTGGGGATATAAATATTTTTCTGAGGCATTTGTTTATGACGTGAATCACCTCATTGAACTGGCTTGTAACTCACTGACATTCAGTCAGTCACTCACTCACTTTCATACACATTTGGGAACTGCTCCACCTATAAGTGCTATTCAGTGCTTTAGAACCATGGGCTACAGTGGTTCTGCCCTTTAAAATACGATTAATTCCACTAAAGGGCATAAATGAAGACTGTATAGCTCTGCTCATGTTAAGAATATATTTAACTCACTTCAGTGTGAATCCGCTCTGGCAGGTGTTTTGAAGCATCCTCTCTCGTGTACTTCACTCCTGGGAAAAGTGAGCAAGATGGCATCTCCAAAGATGTTTGCAGGTCAGAGAGAGAAAAAGAAGATATGTAGGAAGAAGCTAAAGCCTGAACGCAGCCTATGTGTCCTTGCATAAGTAATTTGATTATCTGATGTATATTCTAGTATTCATTTAAATAAATATTGGAGACATCTCACTTTCTTGTGGAATCTGAGTTAGTGACATCAGCGTCAGTTTCAGTAAAGTAAGGAAATATTTTTAAAAAGGTACATATTAACATTTATTGATATTTTAGGAATATTCAGAACACTTGAGTTTGTGTTTATCTGTGTCTTATTGAAAATAAAATAAGGTTTTGCCTGAACATTTTACATTTACACACACACACACACACATATGTGTGTGTCGTCCCCATTTTAGTGTTTACCATCAGGTTATAAAATAATTTGCGGAATATGTGACATTCACCTGCTTTAGCTTAAGTATCTGCAGATGAAGGAAATTTTCTATTTTTTATTCAAAACATTTTGAAAACCTAGACGTCCCCAAACTATTGACAGGCACTACATGTATATGACAGCTCCCCTGTTGTTCTCATAGAGGTGGCAGGGGGATCGTTTGGACTGAGTATCCTTTTTAACTCACACCTCCTGGTAAATTAAGCCACATTCTCATTGCTTTATTAACCCTCCCTCTGAGTGTTTATTTGGGGGCGTTAGAATGGCACTCCCAGCTTTTGGTGACAGAAGCAGAGCATTCAGCCCCCGCCAGGTCATTTGCTCCACGAGCAGGTGTCAGTGGAGCTGACGTTTGTTTTGGAACCAACCTCTACTTTTATAATGCAGGACCATGACTCACAAGGCCTACCGTAGGAGGGGCCAGTGACCTGTTTGTTGCATTAAAAATGAAGTTTGACTTGACATTTTCACTTGTGCGTCTTTTAACTTTAGCAGAGGTGAGTGTAGCCTAAACTCACACTCCAGTAAAAGTACTGTTATTTAACCGAACTGTTACTTCGGTTAAATAAAGTACCTAGAAGCACCCAAATTTATTATTATTATTATTATTATTATTATTAAGTAAATAAATACTCAACATTATTATTTAAAAATCAGTAAATTACGTTTTTAAATTGTAAAGTCATCCTAGTAAGACGACTTTAGTTAAATACTTAAATAGAAAGTCACAAAATAGTCCTTAAAAGCGACATTCACACTTTTATATAATTCAGATGTTGCCTCACCATTTGCTAGCACTGCAGTCTGTGTGTGCGCTGGAAACTGTTCTAATGTGTTTACAAAGCCCTAATGGGTAAATAAAAACATGTCTCAGTCCAACAGCTCGGCTGTTTATTTTTTTCACTCTCATACAATACTCATGGCAGGGAAAAGGCATCTGTCTCTGAACATTCAAAAGATGACCTGAGATGAGGATATAGCTTTATTCCTGCTCCATAGGTGGGTAATATTTAATTAGTTTTGCTGTTTTGGATCACTTAAGGTGGAAAAGTTTCCAAATTCAGGAGACGGCCAACTGCATGAATGTAAACGTTTTGAAAGTGCTAAAAAACTAAAGTTACTCGAGTTACTGTAGTTTCTGTGCTAAATAAAAAGTTACAGACAAGTTAAACTTCAGCCATGCACAAACAAGGGTTGGTTTTCTCCTCCAACATACCATTCCTCCTTAAACGTCACAGAGCTTCTGAATGTAAACAAACCTTAGAAAACTGCATTTCCCCACAATCGTAGACGTCCCCTTTAAAAGCAAAGGCTATAAATCTTAAGCCTATGTTTTGGCAGATGCAGAAATAGACCATCCTGTAAACCACTTATAAAATATAACCTTTAAGTTTGTGTTAATTCAACACAATGAAGTGTGGCCCTTAGCTGAGGTAAAATGATCCCTCGTGTATTTATCTTAAAATATAAATATTTACAGTGTTTTATGCAATGGGCTCTGCAGAGGGTAGACCTGTGACTTTGATGGACAGGGGGCGTGGTCAGGCAGCAGTCGATGGTGTTCGAGATGTGTTGGCTGGGATCTTTAATGAGTCGCTTCTTGTGTCCTTGTGAGGAAATGTGGGGTCTTCACACATCCAGCGCAAAAGGGTTCTTTTGCTTCTTCGTTCTCGTGCTCACTTCTGCTCTCTCTTTCTCTCTCACTCTCTTCCTTTCCCTCCGCCTTCTCTTCTTCTCTGCCACTCTCTAAGGTGCTGATCAATTCACAGCCTCCTTGGGAGGTGTGAGACTCGTCCCTGCACTTTGTGATTGGCCTAGGCGTCGCTAGCCCTCTGTGGTGCTGTCAGAGACGCCCCCCCCTTACACACCCAACCACCCACCCACCTCTTTTCTCTCTCTCTGTTATCCAGGGCAATGCTCTCTTCTTTTCACCTCTTCCCAGTCTGCACTTTTGCACACCACATATGCAGCCAGGTCGTATGAACTCACACTAATCCAACATATTCTCTCATTCTCTCTCTCACTCCCTCTTTCTCTCTGTCTCCTCTCTGTCTTTTTACTCTCTTGTGGCTGTGATCCCATTAGCACACCTGAAATAATACCTCAAGTGACAAATGTTTTGGCGCTTATACCTGATAGACAGAGAGAGAGACAAGGCATACAAGGCACCCAGAGATTTAACTATTTTCAACTCGCAATTACATTACAAGCACTGTAAACCTTCAATTTAGTAGTGCGCTCAGTGTTGCTATGCAAAAATGGTAGTTATGGCCATGGAAAGAAAGAGAAAGAATGGAAGTATTTGTTGATTTGTTTGTGTGTTTATTTTATTCATCGTTTAAACACATTTTGTATACATTGACTTTTTGAACTTTTGAACTGTTTTTCTAAGATGTGTAGATTTAAACTGTGAACTGGGACTACAGCAGACTGTGCTGTACAGTGTGTATTGTGACATACAGCATTTAAAAATAATTCTAGAAGAAAGAGAACATACGTAGCATTGAACATGAATAATTAAAACACAGAAAAAACAATCACAATAAATATAAATTCAATACATTTCATGAACACAAAATATACACATACAGTAACAAAAGCATTTCTCACACAGTGGTGTTGGAGGGCATACAAATTGCAACATGCATAAAGGAAAATCCACCGTTTAATTAAGGCTTTGATATGTGTACAGTTACTGAGACTGAACACGGTAAGAAAGACACTCCTGTCTAAGCTGTATTTTTATTTGATCTTCATACAGATTATTTTTTTCCTACTAAAGAAATTGGTTAACTGTAAAAAATCGTAATAATAATCTTATTACAAATGGTGAGTCAGATATACCTTGGGATGATAGAAAATACTTCAAAGCAGGGTTCAATATAGTTCACATGTACAAGCAAATTTTATCACTATTTATTTTAACAGGTGGTAGTGAACTGATGACTGAAAAAGGAATATGATCTGGAAAGTCTTGGTAAGAAAAATGTTCCTGCTGTGTTTGGAATTCATCTGTTACTCTGTAATCTATTTCAATTATAATTCTTGGATTAATATTAATGCTGTATTTATAACTAATGTGTCCAGTGTTTTAAAAGTCGTTTTTAATATATATATTTGCTTTACTCTTTGTGTATTTTTAAGCTGCAGTTCCGTTCGTGTCCAGTAGGAGGCTGCACTGATCCAGCGCTTCGCTTCTCTTCTTTTCTCCTCTCCCTCTCTCTCTCTCTCTCTCTTACTTTCTTTCTTGTTTACTCTCCTCTGCAAATGTAATCGCTTTTTATTAAAACTGTTATTTCTTGTGCAATCCCGACTTCGTTTCATTTCGTATTCTGTAAAAATTAATATTAACAAAACAAAAAAGCCCACTAATGATTCGTTATTTTTAGCCTTATGACAGTTAATGTCACCCGCAGGTAGTGAAAACACTGACAGGCGACGTACCGCTTTCATTCAAGTTTGATTTGGAAGGTTTTAAGGGTTCGCCTAGTTGCGCCCAGTTTATTCATATTTAGGTTTAGACATTCTATTGAAGTCATAGTTAACTTTAAACATTATTGTTCTCCACTCATTCATACTCTATTTACTGACTAAACTAAATTAAAACGATTTACAAATATTTACGATTAAATGTAGGTGTCTTAAATGTCAGTTAACATTGCGGTTTGTTTTATCCTTTTAGAGAATACAGTAAACGGCCTTTTAAGAAGGTGGACTCCACATTATAAAGTCTCCGTCATTTCAGCAGTAGATAACTTCGCCAAGACGGCGCACAGTCGAGTGCAGATATTAAACTTGACAAAACCTTGGTGAAGGTGCTCAGTAAATGTGTACGTTTAGTTTTACCACTTTTCCACAGGTCCCTCCTGAACTCTCCACGCTGACCTCCGTTTGACTCGTGAAGCACAAAGGCTTTAAACTCTCTCAGAGCTGCTGGAAATATAAAACCAGACTTCTATCCATACAATACAAAAATAAATTAAATGAAGCCTCTTAATAAAGCTGCAGAGATTTACGAAGCAGAACTGCATGTGTCTTGTTAATACGCAAAGGAACAACATCATCTGAATTCTCCCTCGGGCTGTTTAAACTAATAAACGGCGTAGCTCATTAGCACTTCGCTTCATAAATGTATCTGTTTGGGGGAAAAGGATAAAAAAAATAGACAGAAATGTACGTTTGGGGGGCAGCACGTTACAAGTCAACTAACTGACCAGACTTAGCTGTAGCCCAAGCGCCCAAACACAAACACACAACCTCCGTCTGTGGTAAATTTATCACCTGCAGTTTTAGCACACTCGGAGTTTTTGCAGCTCGTATTGTCACTGCTCACTCAGTCCTAAACTTCCTCGAAACACCAATTCAAGTTAAATGACGGTATTTAGTCAGTGAGGCGTGCGGCAATCTGCTGACCCTCAGTAAAAAGAAAAGTTAGAGTGAAAGTCCTGGCCTCCATTGTGCTCCTCAGACTCCTTTTAGAGACACGCTAATTGAAGCAGCTTAATTACTGTATAATGCTATTTCGGGGCCGGGTGAGAGCGGCGGAGGGTTCGGCTAACGCGGTTTTAATGGTACACTTAAGAGTGGACACCGCCTTATATTTCGCACCGGTAAAAAAAACAGTCAAATATCAGGGAAATTAAGACCTTAAATACTGTGTAATTTAGGGAAACTACAGGTTAAAACTTGGGCATGTCACATTTGTAAAAGCTCACTAAGCGGCTGTCTAATAATTCAGACATGCTCAGAAATCTCCAAGCAAAGCAAAAATAAATAAATACATACATAAAAATAACAGTTAAAAATATATAGTGGGCATTTACTCACACCCGCACAAACGGAGTCCGGTTGGTACTGAATTGTGTTGACGAAAGCTCTCGGGCTCTTGAACTCTGCCCGTGTCCCGCCGAGGCTCCAGCGGCTGTGCTCCGGCAGTCCTCCGTCACAAACTATCCCCGACCGCTGGGATTCGCCTCCCCGCCGGAGCGCTGAAGTACGGAGGCGGCGGGCTGCACGTCTCTCCGCTCTGAACCTGCTCGCTCTGAGCTGCTCCACAAGCCGCGGCTGATCGATGACAGATTTGCTCCTACAGCTCGTATATGCACTCCCACATAACAAGCACAGCACAGGACTGTCAACTCTCAGCACTCTGTCTTCTAATTCACATAGTTGAGCATTTTACATGGAAAAATACACACACATACACACGTTTATATATATTTATTATTTTTATACACGCGAGAACCAAAAACAATCAGCAGCATACGGGTACTGTAATAATACATAGAGTTTAGATTTAAACCCGTGTCAATGAACAGCGGAGAGGCATCGCCTGTGTTAGTTTCATCGCTCCTGTGTTTGCCACAGAACATTATTTGCTTTTAAACAGACTACTCGAGGACACTTAATTCTACGCTTTTATAACAACCATGACATTCTGTGGATGTAATTAAACTATATACACTTTTTAATTTGTGAGGACTACTATTTTAATAATAATTATTTTTACTAACAATTACTTTTTTTTCAAATTGCAAATAACTATTGAATAGACAGATTTATTATGTTTATATAAATCGTGATCAGCTGGTGTGTGTGTGTGTGAGAGAGAGAGTTAGAGAGAGTAGAAGAGCGAGAGAAAGAAATAAATAGCGAGAGATGGAGGAATTTGATCAAGAAAACACGAAGACTATGCGTTTCCCTGAGTTTGTTATGTTCCTTTTTTCTCTTTTATATAGATTTGGCCTCACAGTCCCGATCACTTACTGATAGATCATTTCGGGGACCAATAGAGGAGCGCTGTCTCCCTCTCTCTCTCATTGGTCGCTTTACCAAACTGCGAGATCCTCTACTGGTTGGATGAGCCCATTCTCAGGCGGAGGGGGGTTTTTCATTAGAGCTTGAGAGCAAGCAGCCCTGTCTGTTTTACCTTCTGTTGCAACACCATGCAGCTTGACCAATGTTAAATAGGCCGACAATGCTGCTTATCCAAATATAACCATCTAAACATGAATGAATGCCTTTCATTTCTGCTTGCTCTAATTAACACGTCCACCCAGGTCACGTGATTGTAGCAAAGGCCTAAACTTGTAAATAATGGCTATGACTGAAACTAACATATGCTAAAACTATGTTTTTAATGGAATTTAGTTAAGTATTTACATTTAAAACTGGGAACAAATAATCTTTATAGCATGTTAGATTGATTTGAGCTCGTTTTTTAATCATTGTTTGCTAATATTGGGTTTCAGTGTTGAACTAGCGCAGGTCAGAAGTTATATGCGATATTGTTGCCTGAATGTTAGATGTCTGACAATCATTAACTGTTATCAGTTGAATAAATTTAAACTCATGTAGTGTTCTACAGATAACTCTTTGTGTTTTTTGCTCTGCTGTTTAAAGGAACACTACGTAATATTTTCACATTAAAATTACAGCTTCAAATTCGTTGAGATAATTCACTGATTTGTATTAAGCAGAAAAGAGACTCTGCCGTTGCTACTATGGGTTCAGCACTGTAGAACCTGCACTATGTAACTTTTGGAGGATGGTAGGAGGCCATGCCCCTCCCCACTGATTTCAGCACAGTGCTGTAAAAATTAATTACACTAGGAGGAGCCCAAGGAGCAAAACTCCCATGTAGTCATGGGCTCATAGTTATTGAATGAGAAACTTCTGAAATATATTTAACGTCAATTAATCTGAACTAGATGTACACAGCAGTTCTGAAAATGAACGAGTCTCTTGGTTGAGTATTATTATCCTCTTTGAGGCTATTATCGAAGCCCTGTTCATTTATGTTGGGTTTCAGTGTAACGATAGCATCACCAATCTGAAGTTAGTCGGTGTCTGCAGCCTCCGTGTTGTTGTCTCTATTTTATATTTCAGGAAATGCCGAAGCGCTCTTGGTTGAGTAAACGTGTCTAAGTCGGTGTGGTGGTCTCAGATAACCCCGTGTGTGTGTGTACGGTGTTAAACGTAGTGGACGGTGGTCTCGCGCCCACCCCCCTCTCTCTGAGGGAGACTTGCTGCGGCCCGCTGCGTTGTGTAAGACGCGACCTGTTATGGCCACCACTACTTCCGGGTTTCAGCAGTGCGCTTCAGAGCCTTCAACACACACACACACATTGACACACATATACACACACACACGCACGCACACTCGCTCGGTCGCTCACTCACTCACTCGCGCGCAGGCTGCACGCTCGCAGCATCGATCGTGGCTCCTTTAAGAAAAACTAAGCCAGAATTATCACCCCACCTCCTGCTCTCGAGCTCATTTAGACGCCTTTTTTCTTCTCTCTTTTTTGCATAAAGAAGAAAAGAGAGGGGGGAGAGAGAGAGGGAGAGAGAGAGAGAGAGATCAACTCGAGAGAGAGAGAGAAAGAGAGAGAGCGAGGGAGGGAGGCGGTGAGCGCGTCGTGCTCGTGAGCATTTGAGCGGTTCTCGCGCGGCGTGTGCGAACCGGCGGAGGCGCAGCAGCGGAGGATCATCATTCATTCAGCACTTTGACAAGCTTCGCCTTTTTGACTGACAGTCGGAGTAGAGAGAGGGAGAGTGTGAGAGAAACAGAGAGAGAAAAGAAAGCCATGGGACTCGCTAGTTTTCTTTGAGGCTCCGTTACCACATCGCGCCGGTTTGGGAGAAAGAGAGAAGGAGACGAGGAGCTATTCGCCGAAGTTGAGCGGCAAGGACTGGTTTCATCGCGCTTTTGGATTTTCCCTTCTTCTCCTTTCCTCCTCCTCCTACCTCCTCCTTCGTCGTCTTCGTCTTCTCCGTGTTGTTTTCGAAGCGAGCAACCTCGCGCGTTTGGAATTGGCGTGTCCCGTGCTTTTCTCCACGCTGGCCTCTTAGGGAATATATCTCGCCTTGATCGAGTGTGAGGGAGCGTGGAGGGCGATGGCGCAGAGGGTACGTACAGCCGCTCTCTCTTTCTCGCTCTCACACACATACACACGCACACACACTTAAGAAAAGTTCTCCAAACTCGGAGACTGAAACGTGGCCGATGACAGTCGTACTCGGCCAGAACTTTCCTCGCGTTAGCGTTTGCTTTCCAGCTTTTGCTTTCTGTAGTTTATACACACACACGCACACACACACACACACACACACACACACACTCACACTGGTCTCGCTTTAACGTGCAGTGAACCCTTGAATAAGTTGGCCTTAAATTGTCCTTTTACCTAAACTGAGCTGCGTAAAATCGCTTTAGAACTTTAGGGATATACTTCGGCAGTTAGTTTTTGACAGTTGTAACACTGAAACGAACGGCTTTAAATGTATACCTGAGACGTTCAACCCAGGACAAAAACTTGAAATATCCCGTGCAAGCGGCCACAAGATTAAAATCAGGACACTAAAATATTTGCAAACATCGGTATGAAAAAAAATAAATCACTGGAAAGACCTGTGAAACCTGCTGATTCTCCCCTATATGTTTCTTCACGGGGCCAGGGTTTGGAGGTTTTACTGAGGCTGTAGTTTTATATTAAGTTTCATAAAAAAAACACATTTCATTAGAACACAATAAAAGAATTAGAAGAACTAATGAAGAGCGAAGGTAGTGACAGAGAACTGTTTTGCATCTGAATGTCACTGAACTCTCAGCACTGAACTGGGATCCTGGTTTATTTTTTATTTATTTTTATTTGTTTACTTTTTTATTGCAGATTTTAAACGCACATGTTTTATGATAGTTCTGCTGCACGTTTAGAATCAAAGAGTTAAGTATTAAAAAGCAGAGCCCTTCCACTCTGCGCCAGGTTGAAACGTGGTGCTGGGTCAGCAGCTTGCTGTCTGTCTGCTTGCACTTCTCCTAGTTCAGGCTGTGGATGTGTTCAGCCCCATTCGGCCCACTTTCTCTGCTTTTAGCCTGTCACTCTCAGCTAACAGCATAAATAATTAACGCTAGACTTGCTCATAAAGTCGCTAAATTCAACAGGCCTCAAATCCACTTGAAATATATTTTTATTTTTGTAGTTTTGGGTTGATAGTATTTTTAATGGTATACACGGTATTTCAACTGAATCATAGGCATCTATTTCTTTGGCAAGTTTTTAAATTGTATTTATATATTTCGCATTACAAAATATAATTACATTTATATTTTGTTTTACATTTGGCACAATAAGTGGGCTACAGTTCACTGCAATAATGGTAGTAACACTGATTAGTTTTGATATAAACACAGTGCTACAGGCCGGTTGTGAGCGTACGTGTTTGAGTATTTACGTCATAAATTAAACTAAATTGTAATATTCCGTAGAAACACATTAAGCGCTACATTGTCATCAGCTCCGGCTCCAAACTCCAGACTTTCAAACGCACACTATTAGTAAACTCTTTACTACACCGTGAAACGGCCGTGGGAAGTAAATATGTAGTCAGTGAGTTAAATGTGTTGGGATTTTTCTTCCCAAAACATGGTCTTGGTGATATTTTTCGAATTCAGTTTTGACGGGAATATTTCACCTGAAACCGCGTACATTTTACTATCGTTCTCTGCCTTTTTAACACTTGTGCTGATACAGTGCGAGTCTTACCGAGATGTATTTGGAAAACTGAGGATCACTCGTGTGCTTTAAGAGTTGTGTCGCCTGATGTCACGTTAATGTCTTTTTTTCTGTTTTAATCGCTTGTGTTAATAATCCTCAAGGCACAGTGATGTGTGTTTTTCTTTTTAAAACTAATTGTTTTTATTATTATTATTATTTTCCTTTTGCTTTTTTGTGTTGACTCAAAATTACTATGGTGTTTAATTTTTCCAAACGTTTGTGTTAAAGTTATTTTATTTATTGAGCCTCGTGTCTGGCTCAAAAATAGTGTTTTGTCATCTTAAACTGTTGTGTTGATGCACTTTTATTTATTTATTTTTACACTGTTATGGCGTGGCCGGTGAAGTCTTACTGGTGTCTTTTAGCCTTCTAAAGCTGCGTGCTGATCTTTTTAAACTGTTATTTGGATGCTCTTTTAAGTCTAATTAATGTCCTTTGATCTGTTTTAAACGGTTGTGTATTCTTTTTCATGGCAATAACAGTTGAGCTGAATTTAATAACGGCTCTGTGTGTGTGTTTGTGTTGTACTGTGTACAGTATGAAGACCTGCCCCACTATGGTATGGATGGGGTAGGGATGCCCACCACAATGTACGGGGACCCACACGGCGCGCGTTCGATGCAGGCGGTGCACCTGAACCACGGCGCACAGCTCCACGCGCACCAGTACGCGCACGCGGCTCATGCAAACGCCATGGCGCCGACCATGAGCAGCTCCGTAAACGACGCTCTCAAGAGGGACAAGGACGCCATTTACGGGTACAACACTCATGTATATATACATAAACACACAGTTACCAACTCAGACGAAAATACCTCCTCTCCACCGGTCAACTCACAGGGTTTTGTTATTTTACATTTCATAAAAAATATACATATAACATCTGCACGTTATTATAATAACGGGTTCTTTGCTGAATTAAAAAAATGCTGGAAATAAATGAAATATAATACAAGGAAAACGGTTGCTGGGGCAAAAGTTGGGTCACGTTTTATATCTTACCGTGTCCAGTGTTTTAAACACGGCGTATAAACAGGAGTTGTGCGACGAAATTGGCAGAAACGTGTCATATTAAGTTTGTTACATTCTCACATAGAATATCATCCTAAACAAGAGTGTTTTTTTTGCATGCAACCAGCCTGAATATCTCCCTCTCTCTCTCTTTCACACACACACACACACACACAGCCACGAAGTTCAGTCGCACACACACACAGCACCAGTCCGCCCTTGTTTTGTGTCCCGAGGCTGAAACGAGCCCGCTGATGCTTCCTCACTAAACATCTTAACCTCCCCATTGATGTCTAAGTACGCTGGCTGTATATTTATTCTGCTCGTTTTGGTTGTATCCAGCTCCTTTTTACCTCGCCGCTCAGTTTTTGAAACTTGTTGCTTGTTTTGTCTGTCTCTGTTGTGTCGGTTTTAGGCCTCGTTTGTTTTGTCTCTTGTTCTGAATTACGCGCTGTGACTTACTGAGTGGAGGGAACCTTAAATATATTTTCAGCTCCTGTTTTTAAATCAGAGCTTGTTTGTTTACTTCAGGATTATTTCAGCTGAAGTTAACCAGTATAGTTGTGAACGGGCCAGGCTTTATAGTGCTGCTACGGTATTCTGCATTCACTTGGGCGCGACACTGATTGTGTGAACGTAAACATCTCATGTGAAATGTACATAGTCAAACTAATTAGTGAAACTTGTAAATCATTTTAGGCTCTAATTTTCTTTATTTATTTTTGACAGAATGGTGTTAATTAAGACCGAATTCAACACTACATACACACATAATAGGATAATACCATGATAATATTTATTTTAATGCTAATTACACATTTATAAGGCTGTAGAGAAAGGCCTGGATGTTGTCTATGCTCTCGACCTTGTGGTTCTGGTTTTTTCTGTCTGTGGTTGGCTCTTGAACAGGTAACTTAACTTTGTGCGCTGTTTGACTTTTGACGTTATACTACGTTAGTTAACAGTTAAGTTTTGTTCGCTAAAGCAGCGGGATGTATTAAAGCTTACAGTCACGGTTAATGACCATCATCTGCAATGTGCAGAGCTGTGTGTGTGTGTGTGTGTGTGTGTTTGCTTCGCAGTGAATGTATGTTGACTGTTGTGTAGGGTTGTTTTAGTGAGTTCAACATGAGAGAATTAACCCTTCACACACAGTAAACTAGGTGTAACTTATATGAACACTGTACTTGATTTATTTATTTATTTATTTATCTTATCCCGGGTGACATTTTGATTGTATTACTGTTTTATTTGTGTTGTTCCAGGCACCCACTGTTTCCACTGCTAGCACTGATTTTTGAGAAATGTGAATTAGCGACGTGCACCCCCAGAGAGCCGGGCGTAGCGGGAGGAGACGTGTGCTCCTCTGAGTCCTTCAATGAAGACATAGCAGTGTTTGCAAAACAGGTCAGCCACCAGAAGAAAAGCTGCATTACCTGCATTCTGCCTAATTACGCCATATTCTCGCTACATTAGCGATTTTGCAACCCGTAGCTCGTATATCACTTTTTCTGCTTAATGATGAACCGTGATTTGTTTTAGGCTCCGTTTTACGCCACTGCAACTCATACATTTTTATTTCACTTCAGATCAGAGCAGAAAAGCCATTATTTTCATCAAATCCCGAGCTGGATAATTTGGTAAGTGCAAACATGTTGTATATATATAAAGTTGTATTTTCATGTCATTTCAAAGTCCCTGAGACTGAAATCTCAATTTTCCCAAATTTCCTCATAAACTTTTATGTTTTATAATTTCATAAATGAAAAGCTTGTTTGAAGTACTCTATGTTAGTGTCATCATTTTGAGCACCAACCTTTGTTAGGCTTCAGCACAACTTCTGTTTAAGATTTTCTCAGGGTTTAAGATGAACAGTATTGTTAAACACATTGTTTACTTAATTTGCTGTAAACTGCACTTGAGAGAAATAAGGTGTCATTCGTTATTTTCCTGTCGTTTGACATGTTGCTTTTCTTATATCTCATGTCCATGTATTGTTGTTATTTATTTATTTATTTATTTATTTATTTTTCAGATGATTCAAGCCATTCAAGTTTTACGTTTTCATCTTTTGGAACTGGAGAAGGTAACGCAAACTTGTAGTTTTTGTTCTATTCGAATTTTTCAAAAGACCTTTGGGCTTTATTTGCATAAATATATATACTCTCCTGTCTCCCCTTGCAATTAGTGTCAGAATCATTCGTGTTGCCCGTTTTTCTTGTGAGTTTAATTACAACGCAGGCGACTACAACCGACAGCCCTCTTTTCAACAGCAGCCCAATCTGAGGCTCTGTTATCACGTGGTGTTAACATTGTCATTAAAACTCAGACAGAAAAACCACACAAGTGTTCTAGTTTTAGACCTGGGCCAAAAGGAGAGTCCGTTCACTGGACTCTCAGCTCGAGACGCCTTCCTCCGAGATCGACACAGACGTAGCAAAAGTACGAACACATCTGCGTGAATAACTGGATGAAATATGAAGTGAAATTAACTCTTCTGCAGAAAACTTCTACAGAAAATGTCTGTACAATTCAACTGATAATACATATTTAGTGTGTTAGTGTTAGTTTATATTTTATTTAATTTATTTAGGAAAATGTAATAAAATGTGGTAACATTGTCATATTATACATATTGTCTCTGTATATCTTTAGATTATTTAAAATATTTATGTTAATCCAATAGAATTACTAAATGTTGTATTTATTTTTGATCCCTGCAGATGATGTGTTAACTTATTTAACTATGGGGTGTTCAAACTACTGCACCCGACCGTGTAGTACACACTAAAACTTCAGCTAGTTTATTGACGATTCCTTTGTTTAGTACGGGCCTGTAGCTGACCCAGAGTGAGGCTCGAGTGAAAGAACTAGTGAAGCTGGAGAAGTGTACGCTGGGGCTGTAGGCCGTGAATGTGTGTGTGGATTTAACACGGCTGCAGATGACGGTGTAGCTCGTGACTCCGCCCGTCATTTTCAATTGTGGGCGACCTCTCTATATTGTCACTGCATAAAGTTATCCACCGTTTTTCTCCTCACGTCAAAACACCCCCCCCCCCCCACACACAAACACATTTCTTGTTATTTTTGTGTTTATTTATTCACTCAGTTTCTTATTTACTTTCTTATTCTTCTGTGGATACTGTAGGTACACGAACTCTGCGACAATTTCTGCCACCGCTACATCAGCTGTTTGAAAGGCAAGATGCCCATCGACCTGGTCATCGACGAGAGAGAAGGAGGTTCCAAATCAGACAGCGAGGAGATCAGCAGATCCTCAGGGCCGCTCGACCAGGTACGCGCTTCCCTCTCACCCCCCCCCCCCCTCCTCCTCCTGGACCCTGACACTTATTTCCATACGATTAAAGGCCTTCAGCTTCCGCGGGAATGAAAATGTTTTTTTGGAATAATGTAGCCATTAGCGCTTCATTAAGGGGCTGATCCCGGATTCGACCCGAGGAGATTAAGCCTGCGTGAGCGCTGCCATAAACTTGACCTGCTTCGTGTCCATTTTAATTTAGTCCTATCCCATCGCGCTTTTCTCTCATATTCCCTTGTCTTTCTTTCTTTTTGTTTAACGGCATTCACATCTATTATCTATTATCGCATAACATAGTGGTGTGTGTGTGTGAGAGAGAGACGGAGTCTCCAGAGAACGTTAGTGCCATTCAGTACCGAGGTGCGCCGAGGTGTTTTGGATTTGCAGCCGCCATTCGCGCTCCATTAGCCGGCTTGTCGCAGACGTGAGCTCGCGGCTCTTCTTTGGGAGGCGTTTACAAACTGGGAGACTGCTTTGCTTTAATAAATGTAGTCACGTGGCCTCGGTTCGCGGGGCCCGGCACGTAATTACATACAGTGTTACCGTTACTGAAACTTCTTCACACATGACTCGGGCTGGCCTCTCGTTTACGCGCGCAAAAAACCCGCAGTTACGGTAATAAACGTGGCCCAGGAGAGAGGCCCTAGATAAGGGAAGGTAAATGTCCATAAGGCGCCGGATTCACGGCCTTCCCTAACGTTACACGTAATGAAGCGATTAGACTGAATGATTCAAATCCATGAACTCCCATATGGCCGAGTGCTCGGATAAAAACCCTGACCAGTCGTAGCTCCTCGGACGAGCCCGCCGGTCCCGAGCTTCTTTATGTGAGAGAAAGCCCTGTTGAACTGTGCCATTCATTACCGGGGATGAAACGACCTCTGGCTGCAGCTCCATCTCAGCTCTATTAGTGATTATGTTAATGAGCACATTCGCACACATAATACTTCATGTAATTCAAAGGGAGAATTAAATAAGCTAATACCAATTGTGCTTTTGACTGTTTCTGTTGAACAAAAATGTGTAGGGAGGAAGGTGGGGGGTGGTAGGGGGGGCCTGATTGTCAAGAGTCTTGAGCTGATAAGTGTTTGAGAGATGATGAATTTCAGTGATAGAAATAGCTGAGGCCTATATGAAGCCCCATGGGCATCTAGGTATATAACTTGATAAGAGCAATTTACACTGTGCTTGGGGCCACGGATTTGGATCTTTAATTGACTTTAGGATGAAGACATGTCCTATATTCTCTTCTATGATAGTTCTTCACTAAATATCAAGGCTGGTATTGTGTTTACATTTTTTCCTTTTTTTAATGAAATACCCAATTCCCCAAAGTTAAAGACTAATTTCCCCACTTAGGCCTGTGTGAGTTATTGACATGTCTTTTAACATGTGGTATTACTGTAGTGCCCACATGCCAATAGGATGTGAAGGCACTTTGGGTTGACAGCTGGCACTGCACAAGCATGAACTCCAGCGATGAGTCGAATGTAGTTCTGTTTTTTTTTTTTTTCTTTTACCCTACATGTTTTTGTGCAACTTCAGTCCACGTTTGTTAGCCACGGACATCCTTAACAAATTTGCATTGTGTGCATTATCTTGTTCCATATGTATTTTTAATATATGCCCTCGGGCATAAAGTTGAATTGGACTGGAAAAAAAAAATAGTCTTTGTGCAAATTCTCCACAAATGTTAACAAGAGGGAGAAGGGCGGCTGGCTCATTTATTCATAAACCAATTTATTCCAGCGAGAAGACTCTAGCAGAAGGGAGCGAGAGAGAGAGAGAGAGGGGGAAAATGTTTCAGGAATATACATAGAATTTATTAAACTCTTTGGTCCGGCTCTTGGCTGGCTTTTTTCGTTTTCTGTGCACCCAAGCATTGTATCAATAATGTCTTCAGCTCCGGCTCGCCATTGTTTTGTACGCCCCGTGAGTAGTGAAAGACTGGTGAAAGAAGACAGGCGCCTCCCAACAAAAAGGAGAAAGAACAGAGCCGAGCTCAGAGGTGAAGAAGTCAGATCCTCTCTTCTTGTGAATGCTGCTGAGCCAGTTTTGGAATTTACGTTCTGCACTTCAGACCCCACTGATAAAGGCACGGGCCCCCTCAGGTGCTGTGTGAGCGGAGGGTCTGCTTAGAAAAAAAGAAAAACAGAAAAAAACTCCTGAAGCCCCTTTCTCTCTTAGGCATCCAAGCAAGCTTAACTTAACTTGTTTATGCTTACTTCTAATGCAGGGCTTATTTCTTGGGGAAACTAGACCTAAATGATGTCAGTGATTACTTGACCATGGTATGAACCCTTACAACATACGGTAGCTTGTTCTGCTCTTATCTGTGTTGTCATACCATGAAGTGTTGTTTTTTGCGTCAGTCTTCGAATGGTGGCTCTTGGTAATGTGTTTACAGTGCAGGCCATTTGCTCAGTTCTGATGCTTACTCTGGGAAGGTTAAGTAAAGACTGTGAAGACATTTGCATGGGTTGCAGCGTTTGCACAGTTGCCTTTAATTGCACGGAGCACAAGGAGCAGTGCCGCCATTTGCTAATGAACTCAAAGCTTTCAAAACAGACTCCAGAGTGTGGCAATAGGTCCTTACAACTTCAGCACCTGATCCATTGCTCTCTGGGCTGTTCCAGGAAAGCCGAAGAAGGTTTTGAATGTTTTGAAATGGTGAGCCTTGTTTATGTCAGGGGTTTGCTTCATGTGAAAAAGTTCAGTTTAGTTTCAGAATGTTCCTCAGGCCAGAAATACTTTAACATTCTCATCTACATATTTCTAGTGAATCTTGTAGTGCGGTTGGACGAACACACGGTGAGGTGCCGTGCCTTGTTGCTTTTATGGATGTTGTACAATGCTTGAACCATTACAGTGATTGTGAATAATCATAGGCTTTGTGGCAGAAATTAGAGGTTGCGATCCCTCTCTCTTTCTGTGGACAAATGTAGGTCGCTGTCGAGGATTCAACAAGTGATACAAAGAGATACCCACGTGACTTTGTGTGTGTGTGTGTGTCAGTATGTGTGCCTCCTCTGGAAATTAATATGGGAATTTCAATGAGTCACATATATGTACACACACACACCCACACACACACTCACACATATATTCTTGTCAAACATTTACATATTTAGTGCAATCAATCTTTTTTCTTGTACAACCTAAGCCTCCTGTATATAGTTATGTAGATGTTTTAGAGAAAGGAAGCTTTCGGATTCCTCAAGCAACGCCTGCTTGTGTAGGGACGTGAAAGCTATTGTAATTAAGCAAGACGTGTGATTATCCTCTGGTGCCATTAAGAGTGACTCTACTTGTTCTAAAACTAGATATCACCCACAGGCCATGCAGAGATATTTTTCTCTCTCCAGAGACCGAAACCAACCAGATTTCTTCAGCAATTATCAAGTTTTCCCCCTTTTTGTCCCCTCCCTCTCCCTCTCCCCTTCTTTCTCTCTTTTGCATTGTGAGATTTGGGGAAGGAGTAGGTGTACGGGGGAGGGGATTGTTCTAGCCCTCTCTCTCTCTCTCTCTCTCTCTCTCTCTCTCTCTCTCTCTCTTTTTTTTCAGTGGCTGTGCATACCATTATCAAAATCCTTTTATTTCCAAAGGTCTTCTAATATTTCAGCATGTGGCGAGTTAGCGCCAGGCCCGCACTAGCAGTCACATGCTCCTGCTATCAGCTCACAAGATCCTGCTCTTATCACCATGCAGGAATAAACAAATAAACAAACAAGCAAGCATCTAGCACGGATTTGCTTTCTTGGTCGCCGTCCATTCAGCGTATGTGTGAATCCCAAGCCTCAGAAGGGACTCAAAGGGGAGCCAGTGTTTCTCAGTTTGCTCAAGCACCCTTGCAAATCTCTTTTGGTGCTTTATTTTGAGGAGCGAAAAAAAATCTTCATTAGTGAAGTCTGTTGTATTGTGTTGCAAAGACTGGATAGAAGAAAAAAAAATACTCTAGTGCTCTGCAGCTTAATCTGCTAAGAATGCATCGCAATGTAAACACATGCATTTTTGCATTTTTTTGAACCCTATGAAGTCACATGTAAATATACAAGCAAGAGAGCATCCAGTATTTTCTTTATTGTAATAAATGAATCAGGATCCCGAGCATTCTTTGCTTGAGTGGTGGTATAAATGCGGGGTGCACTGTGAGAAAAGGCAGCCCTGCTGTCTAAGTCCCAACACAATGAAAATGCAATGAATTGGAATGCCTCACCGATCATAGCGGAATCAGAATTTCCAGCAAGGAAAATCTTTTCATGGCGAATTAAGTGGCGGAGGAAGAAAATGGTAATGAAAAAAAAAAAAAAGAAAGAAAGAGGCAGGCACAGATGACAAACACTGCTCCCTTGGCTATGCGCTGCAGATTTAAGAACTTTAGCTAAAGCTACGCAGAATAGAATGTGGAAAATTGAATTTACTAAACAATTAAGCATTGAATTAATCTACATCCAGGAGAGAGAGAGAGAAAGAGAGAAAAGGAAGGAGTGTTGAGAGGGAGGGGAATGAAAGAAGCCAGACTAAATCCTATCCAGCTCATTGGAAGGGCAGTGGATGTATCAAAGGTGTTGTTCTTTGCAGTAGCTGTACATTCTTGGCAACTATTGGAAATGATTTTGTGGACGCACAAACATACAGCGCACTGTACCTACAGCACTTGCCGCGTTTGTCCTGTGTGGCCTGCTGCAGAGCGCCGTACGTTTTGCTGCTCTGTGATCTGGGCGTTTTCTATTAATTAGCTGTTAGATCAGTGGTGGCCAGGAGTGGCGACCAGTTATAAATAGACTGGAGTGTACCCTGGAGATGTCACTCACCCTCAGCTAAGCCCCTCCCCCCGTTCCCAGGGGCCCCCATGGCAAACCTCCCGCAAGCCCCACTGCTCTTTTGTTCAATTACAGTTAATGCAATAGTTTGCCATTTTCTCCTTCTAATTATATTTTCAAGTGGGATTTGTTGCGCATAAAAAAAAAACATCCTTTTACATGGTGAGGCGCTGGGGTTTCGGAGCCTGGCATTCTCCATCCCCAGGGTGCTGTACCATTCTTTTCCACAAAGCTCTGAATAAACAAGTTCCCTGCATTTTTTTTCCCCATCTCCCCTCCTCTCATTCTCTTTCTCTCTCTCTCTCTCTCTCTCTCTCTCTCTCTCTCTCTCTCTCACTCTCTCTCTCTTTTGAAAAGCCGGAGTTGTAGAAGTGGGCAATTTCTGCTTTAACAGTTTGCTCTCGTAGCATATGTTCTAAATTACCTCTTACAGCATACTTTTGGTATGCTGCAGAATACACCATTTTTTCTTTTGACTTTTTTTTTTCTGTACAGCATTTTCTCTCCGTGCTAATACATGGTGAGCCTGGCATGAGCATCGACTTTATTGGAGATGGAGGAGTAGTATTTACATTGCGAATTTTGCAGGGAGTCAGAGTGTAGGGGGGAAAATGAAGTGATCAGAGCTGTTCTGTAGTTTCTTTTAGCACGTTTGTGGAAACGCTCTTTTAATCTAAACGTGTTTCTCACGTTTTTCAATTTCGTAATATGACGAAACAAACCCATTAGCATCATTAGCAGCATGACATCTGTTGAGTTACAGTTCAGTCAGTTATATTTGCAACATCTCTATCATGTCTATGAATCTAGGCATGCACTTTCATTAGACGTTCACGCTATACGTAACATCACTGTACGTTTTGAACTCACCATCGTGCAGTCATCGGCCTCCTGGACATTACAACATGTGTTTGCACAACATAGTAGTGTTTTTATTGGTAGCATAAGGTTCGTAGACAATTCGCCCTACGTCCCACAGAAGATATCTTCTCTGTGTCCGTTTCCTCTGAGCTTGTTTTCATCCTAAACCCATGTTGCTCCTAGTCGAAGCTGCCGGTGATAAGAGGCAACATCTGTTGTGTGTTGTATGGGGCGAGGAAGCCCTGCATGGGGCTGAGGGCTCGCAGGCCCCCAACTCTCCATTGTCCAGGCCTCTTGCTCTTTATCCTGGTGTCTCTTCCATTTGCCACATCGCATCCGCCCAACAGCTGACACTCCTCACCCATTATACACCTAAGCGGAATTGTCAATAAGATTTCTTCATCTTTTCTTTTTTTCCCCTCCCTGCTATTCTGTCTTACAAGGACAGCAGAGGCTCTTATTTGATTCGGTTCAGATTCAGAAGGCCTTGACAGACACACACACATACACACACACACACACACATACACACACACACACACTGCTTGAGATATAAGAGAAGTGACTGGCTAGCTGTTTTCTCGCTCACAGTTGCTCTGTAGGTCAGTGTGTTTGGAGGTGCAGCTTAAGCCAAGGAGAGACCACTGAGTCAGCTGCACTGCTTCCCTTCTTCATTTGGCTTTGCCTTGTTTTTTCCATTTGCGATTATGGATCTCCTGCCTTTGGTAAATGTTGTTCATCGTTTTTAGTTTAACTCTTTTTTTTTGTGTGTAAGGATCATAGGATTGAAATGCTTACTTATATATTTATTTATTTATTTATTTAAGGTTTAGTTAGTTGTGTTATTTGTGTGTGTATGTGTGTGTGTGTGTGTGTGTGTGTGTGTGTGTTTTTGTGCGTGTAGTGATAGTGGTCATTTGGATCGGTGTGTAGAATTATTATTATGTTTGTCCAAAGGATTTTCTTATGAATTCAACAGAGAGATCATACTTTTATGAGACACAAATAATTTTTCAGATGTGATATGATGGGCAATCGCTCATTACAAAGGAACGTAACCTGAGAATTATACACACACACACACACACACTTTATGTTAAAGACAAGTTAGGATTGTGAAATCAGATTCGGAAAACTGCTGTGGGTACATTATTTATTATAATGGGATGAAAGGAAACTACATAGATGAGGCTTGTGTTAGGAATTTGAGTTTTTAGGGTCTTAGCGACGGTTGTATTGAGTGGTGCTGGGTTTTAGGCAGGGCATGGGAAGAGTTTTCCTTTCCAAAAAACAGCTAAATGAAGAACATCTGATAGTGCTGGCTGTCTTTGTGATGTGGGAGTGCAGCTCTTATCTATGCGCTGAGTCCCAGTGGAACTGATGCCTAACTGTACGCTCTTCTCTCTCTCTCTCTCTCTCTCTCTCTCTCTCTCTCTCTCTCTCTCTCTCTCTCACACACACTGTGTGCAGACTTCATGGAACAGAGACCATGATGACACAGCGTCCACGCGCTCCGGGGGCACACCGGGACCCTCCAGTGGTGGACACACATCACACAGTGGTGACAACAGCAGCGAACAAGGTAAGATTCTCCAAAAAGTCTCTGTGCCGTTGAATGTGAATGTACATACTGTACATATGCTTAAACACACACACACAAACATTACACAAACACCACAACAACTACAGCTCTATAGCTTTTCCCTTGTTCTGGTGCTGAAACAGGACCTGAGCTTTTTGACAGAGAGCTGAAGCAGATGTGGCAGAGAAAAGCAGGGTCACTTCGTGTTGTAGGGGGCTTGGTCTGGGCCTATCAGCTGGTTGTGATAAGTGTGCATGTGCTAATGAGGCTTCTTCCAGGCCTTGAGTCATGGGGCGGACGGACAAGACATCCGACGGCACTGCTGGCGATGACAGTACGAGCGAAGAGCTCCTCAATTACAGGCTTTTTATGTACTCCCTGTTTTTATTCCAGTTGGAGCCTTTGGAGTTGCTCTGTCCAGGCAGCGACAATATGAAAAGCAGTTAGAGCCACAGCAGATCTCTTTGCCTTTCGGTTCGCCAGTTTTTGGTTTGCAGTTTGAATTTGAAGCTGAGGGAGAGCTGGATTTCCTTTTATGCATCAGTGTAACACACAATGTATGTAAGTGGCATGCAAAATTATGGTGATTTAATTAGCGGTGGTTGGAAAACTTAGGGTTAAATCCCTTAAAAATGTAAAAGGCGGTATATCAGTCCATATTTCGTTGCCTTTTATCCCCACATATTAGTTGCAATGTAGCCATTACCAACTAAAATAGTATTTACTGTAGAATTAGTTTAGATCTCTAAATGAAAAATGAATAAATAGGTAGTAAACACCCCACTGTGGTCCGTGTGGGTGAGAGGGGTCTGGGGTCTGAGTAAGGAGCAGAGAGGCTGGTTTCAAACCAACTGTAGGCAAAAAAGCAACTTCATTTATTATTGAAGCGTCTGTCCGAAGGCCTGAGCAGCCGGCAGGCAGAGTAGGACGGGAAGCAGAAAGGGCCACATTAGGTTCCAGATGACTGAGCAGCGATTTCTATACCAGCCTTGGCTTGGGCTTTTCTTTTCTTCTTCTTTTTTTTCCCCTCCTCCTCCACCCCTGGCTGGAGAAGGAGGGCGATAAGAGGAGAGTGGCGGTCAGATGGCCGATGACTAATGGTCCGGGCGGCACACCATGCTCTGATTGGGCCGCTTAATGAGCACATTTTGTGCGGACTTGGAGCTCCCGCTCTCCGCTGACCTTTGCTCTTTATTGACCAAACTGACACTTCATTTTTCACATACTTCCAATTATAGCTGGGCCTTTAATGTCACCCCGCTGTCTCCAACATGCTCCAATCCCTCCACCTACATTACTTTTGTGGCTGTGTGTTTGTTTGGTTATTTTCTAGATGGGGGTTGGTGAGGGGCTCGACCAGAGCCAGATATAACACCATTGTGTATATGGGTTTTGGCAGCTTTTCATGTTAATTTAAAGGAAGCATTGCTCAAGCAGTGTGGCACTGCGTATGTGTCTCTTAGAGCTCTTGTGTGGGGGGCATTATGCTAATGTGGGTTAATTACTGATTGTGGAAAGCAGTTGTATTAAACGTATTAGCATGTTCTGTAAGGAGTCACTTCATAATCCCAATAAGCGCATTATTATCCTTTTGGCTGAAACACTCAGGCTCACTCTTTCTCCCTGTCCCAAATGGCCTCTCTTTCCCTCCCTCTCTCCCGCCCTCTTTCCCCACTCTCTCTCTCTGTCTCTCTCTCACATAGATTGTTTCCTCACTGACCTTTTCTGACTCTCCCTGCTCTCCTGCATCCATTCACTGCACACGTCAGTGAGTTTCTCTTCTCTCTGTGCCTGTGTGCACCTAATAAACATCTTCATGTCCACCTTCCAAAGCAGCAGAGGCTAAAGAAGCCCTTGAACCAGTTCTCCAGCATTCCAAAGTTACACATGCCGATACATATGTCAAATATTTAGCTGAACAGGATCAGCAGAGTGCTTCAGAAACAACTTGACATAACCAAGAGGATATTAATATGGTTATTCATGGTCCATATTTAAATAAAGTTGCCGTTAGGAGTTATTGGGAGTGATGTATTAGGTGTACAAATATGTTTTAATGTGGTTTTGTGTTTTGTGTTAGTGTTTAAAAAGAAAAACACTAAAATTGAAGTATTAATGAGCTAACATAGAAATCACCATCTTTAAATAGTGTAAACAAAACCTCACACATATCTTTGGATACCGTATTATCTCCAAAAACAGAACAAAGCAATACACATGCTTTTGCAGCTCTTGTTTTTTGAAGGAACTCATATTGAATGCAGTGATGGATAAATTCTTCTTGCTTGCCTTTTTTTCAGGTATTTAATTTATAGGAAATATATGTTGAATAAAATTACGGTTGTCATTTTTATTATTGCGCAACAGTTGCCTTAATATGCCAAAAGAGCTGAATTTAAAATTAGAATTCTAAATTTCGTAACTGTAACTAGGGCTGGGTAATTAATAGAATTTGCCATTCAGACCTCATGTACTGCCCCATAAACCACATTTTAATAGCATTTTTACAGTACAAGCTTTGTCAATGAACTACAAGGGCAAATAACAAAAACAAATGTATTATTCATTAGGTAATATTTTCAATTAATCATGATATTGAATTGCGGTCATACTGCAGAGCACTAACTTTACACAATAAATGTTTTAAAACATATTTGTACACCTTATAACACAACGTTGGCTTATTTATGGTGCTTACAAAATAAAATGTTAATGTTGAAAACATATGAATATAATATTCTTCTAATTAAAGAACACCACATCCAATCAAAGAGTCACTTTTAACATTTTAAAGGTGATGTTAATAATTGTAGTCAAAGAACACTTTTTTATAAAATTCAGAAAATGTTTCTGCTGTGTCTGTGAAGCCCTAGTGTCTGTAAATGAGTAAATAAACAAACTGTCTCAGTCCAGTATGCTAGGCTCTCTCTCTCTCTCTCTCTCTCTCTCTCTCTCTCTCTCTCTCTCTCTCTCTATCTATCTATCTATCTATCTATCTATCTCTGCTAATCAGAGGCATCTGGAGTGTTTTAGGCAACAGAAAGGACTCTAAACATTGAAATGCATGAACTGAGATGTGGATATTACTCTATTCCTGCTCTGTAATCGGTAATATCGACTTATTTTAGCTGTTTCGAATCACTTAAGGTTGCGAGACAGCTAACTGCATTACAGAAAGTGCTACAAAACTAAACAACTCAAGTTACAAATGAGTTTGAGTGGTAATTCAAACTTCAGCCGCGTACAAACAACAGTCGTTTTGTTTCCCCTCAGACACACCATTCCACCTTAAAAGACACTTGGCTTCGGAATGTAAACAACCAGAGAGAACTGCAATTGCCCACAATCGTAGATGATCCCTTTAAGTGTAGCCATAAAATATTGATGTGGTAACTAGTCATACTGTGCGTTTAAACATGTTGTTGGCATAGAGAGAGAGATACTTATTGATCCTGAATGACTACTTATTATTACATATCATTATGTGTTTATGGCATAATTACCACTCCATAGTTCCAGGATCCTAGTACTTGCTCTGTCCACATGGAGAAGAAACAGGGAGAGGGAGAGAGAGAGAGAGAGATGCATCTTTTTACATACCTAGTATTTTTATTATTTATTATTATTTTTTTTATTTCTTGGTTTCATGCCTCTACTAGCAAGGGTCCCTTCTATTTAAAGGAGTCCAGTCGAGACCCCAACCACTCCTTCTTTAATTAGAGTCTGTCTATTAGTGCAGACGGCTCTTCATAGCGCATACATGTCCGCCTTTGTTTGACTGCTGCCCTCTCAGGGGACTTGTTGTGGTATTGTATCTGGGATCCCACTTATTTTAGTGAGCGTTTGAGAGCCTTAGAGGGCAAAAGAAAACAAATCATTATTACGGGCCTCCTATTTCCCGACCATAGAGCAGCAAGGGTTCTCAGCAAGGCCAGCGCCCGCCCAGATTAAAAAGAACACCCTTGGGCCGCAGTGAGGAGAGGAGGGATAAGAATTTTAACCCTACTTGGAAGGTCCAGGTCTCATAGTAAGGACATACACACACTCATACACCCTCAGACAGAGCATGCTGAGTGTTTTGAAAAGCTTAGGGTTTCCTCTGCCTCTTCAGAGAGCAGGGCCAAGGTGATGACTACAGGAGTCTGATACGTATCAGCGATTACCAGGACCGATTTGTAGAAGGCCCCCCCAACTAAGCGTGCCAAGGCAAATAGTTCCTGGGAGGCTCTTGTTATTGTCTGCATAAATTTACATGCGGAGCTGCAGACTTAAACTAGAGAGAGAGAAGCTCACATGATCTAGGAAAACCAACTTCAGCTGCAGTGATTATGGATGAACTTAGCAGCTGTTTCGTCATGACTGAGGTACTGTAAATACTTGGTCAAAAGAGCAGAAGATTCAGACTCAGATTCAAGTACTAGGAGACATTAACTTTCTCCATCTGTTGGAGAGGCGTTCTGTTTTATACCTTGTGTGACACTTGTTTATGAACAGAGAAAAGTGCTAGAGCCACATGCATCCGATCATTATTTTGCCAGTTTGATTCCCAGCAAGCAAGTGCTGTTGTCGACCGCTCCTATCGACTCACTGGCCAGTTTGCCACGAGCCCCGGTGAAGGTCAGTCTGCGTGAGAGTCCTGATTGGCCCTGAGCCACCTCCCCTGCTCAGGGATTGGCCTAATTTTGGAGCTGTCCAGTGGAAGCGGTCCTGAGCAGGATGTCAATCAGTAGCACTGCTCTGCAAGTCCCACCCTCCACACCCTCGCTGTGCGTTCTCGTCAAAGTCACTCGTTAATTAAAACGATTGTCCAGCAGAGCGGAAGGGTCCAGCCTCTCTGGTTTGCTCGCCATCTTCCATCTCCTCCCTCTGGGTCTGGGTTACTTCTCAAGCCCTGGGTCACAGCTTCCTGCAGTCATTGAAAATCTAATTTTCTGCTTACACTAAATGCAGTTGATCAGCCATGTATTTAGTGTCTAAAGTTTACTTTTGTCTTCTGTATTAGGGCTGTGCTCTTGAAGCTAATTCTATAAATAAGCTTTTTTTTTTACCACTGTATAAAATTGTTACTCATTTTCAAATGCACCAAAAGTGACCAAGTTCTTTCATGCTCTGGGTTTTATATATCATCACTGTCCAAAGAAAAACATGTATCTCAAAAATAGTAAGTATACAGGAGATGGAAAAAAATGTAACTTTCAATGGACGTCAGATTTTATTCCCTGTAATTTAGGAGCATTATTATTGGTCCATTCATCAAAAAAAATGTGCATCTGCTATGTTCAAATGGTGTAGTAGATGTAGATTTTTGCCTGTTTAGCATCCGCCTCGATCTTTCTGTATCACTTCTACTCTTTCCCACTCTAATTGTATGTGCAAGCCCGCTGCTTCAGAGTGCCATGGCTTCTCTGAAGGCTCACCATTTTCATTCAAAGAAGGTGGCCGGGGTCATTCCTGTCTGCCTGCCATGCTTTCCGTGGTGCATGCAGATGCGTGTTGTGCTGGGAGCTGAAGCTGGACGAACTTCCTTCTCTGCATGAGCCGGCTGCACTGCCACAGCACAGTAATCTAGTTAAATCAGGGCCTAATGGCTGATAAAAGGTGTGTGGTTTTTGATAGGGCTGGGATCTGAGACAGGCAGCAGACAATCTGAGCAGCTCCTGCTGCTTCGACCTCACGCGTGGATATCAAACACATACATACACAATCCCAGAGCAGAAAAGAAAGCTATTAGAAAAAAAGAGAGAGAGGAGAGATTTAGATGCAATTGTGACTAAGCACAAGGAGGCTGCATGGAATGAACACATGCACTGCACAAACAAGAACATCAAGGAGTGTTTCTGTCAAGTGGAGTGCACTCTTCTGGTTTCAGATCTTCTAACGGTTTCATGATTTTCGCACATTCAATACAAAGAGCTAAACTTAGCTTTGAAAGCTCATGGAAGGATGATGCTAGGTGATGTCAGAAGCCAGCAACGCCACAGTTATTTGTTTATTGGTTTTCTTGGTGACACTGTGTGCAGAGAGATCTCCAGCAAAAGTGCTCGGTTACCTGGAGGATCGGTGCTGTGTCCAATCTCGACCTCCCACTCACCTGTTAAACTGCCAACAGACTTTACAGCCCCTGCAAAATCTAGGTAGCAATGCATCATCTGACAAGCAGTCGCTTGCTTCTGCTGAAAGTTATTGCTGCCAATGGCTTTATGGCCCTTGTTGCTGATAAGGCCAAGAGCAGTCCCTGTGCTTTCATGCAGAAAAAGGGGAAACACGGCTGGTTCCCACAGAACAGGACAGTTTGACTTTGGGATTAGGCTTAGGGCCCTCTGCTGTGTGGGAATTAAAAAGGGAAAGTGAGAGAAGGCAAGCAAACAAAGTCCCCCCCCTCACCACACCACTATATATCAATCCTCTACCCAGTCATTCTGTTTAACTCCAGTCATTTTCTCTTTTATAGGACTGCTTGAGCACCTTGTCTCATGGCAGATAATGATCATAAAGCTTCAATGATACACTGTCAGTGTGGTGTTTGCTCTGAGATTTAGCTGTGGCTTTAGGACTGCCTCCTCCTCTTTTAACCCACAGTATGGCCATATGAACCCTGGAAATGCAAAGGCCATTGAGTCAGCATAGAGACCTCCTTTCCTATTTTTACTCGCTATCCTTACAGGCAAAGTTCATCATTTTAATGATGATGTTTTAATGAATTAAATATTAAAACTAAAATTTTTAAACTTTTTATAAAATATTTTCCCACTATTACTAGCCATTGCTCTGTTTGCATGGTGGAAAATGGTCTGATGTTTATACGCAGCCCTGGCTCAGTGAATGGGAAACAAATGAAGTGTCACAGTCCAAACTAGCACAGGGGCCTCTCCCCAGGTTGTCCATTCAGGCATGAGCACTTTTGGATGGTGGAGAGACCAAACTTTGAAAAGCATGAACATAGATGAGGATTTTGCTCTATTTCTGCTCCATAGGTGGGTAACACTGCCTTATTTTTGCTGTTAGAGTTATATTACTTAAGGTGGAACTGACGAGACCACTAACTCCATAAAAGTAAACAAAGACAGAAAGTGCTACAACACAAATGAGTTTTGGTTGCAATTCCTACAGTGAATAAAAACCTACAGAAAAGTTCAACTTCAGCTATGAACAAGCTATAATCGGTTTTTACTCAAACACACCATTCCACCTTAAATGATACAGAGCTTCTGAATGTACACAAACAAGAGAGGGGTTTTTGCTTTGCAGTGAGAACAGCCGTTCTTGGGAATCGCCTACGTTGCCTTTAATACCTTTCATTTCTACTGTTTTTTTTTTTCTGATTCCACCATTTACCGTCTCTTAATGCTTAAACGTTCTGGCATGTCTGCTGTGAGAGGATTTCTGCTCCATGGAAGACAAAACTCATTTGCCATGGGATGTTCAGCTTGAGAGGGGAAGCAAACGTTATATTTAGCCCACATGCTATAATTGTGGTGTGTTAATGATGTAGACACTTTGTATCTCCCTCAGTGTTTACAGGAAGTCCTGTTCCAAAACTCTAAACCGAGCGCTTCTTCTTTAGCCAAGACCAAATTGCTGGTGTTTGCAAAATGCTGCCTCCACAGACGCCCACTTTGCTCATCTGGTGGTCCTTCAGGCCTCAATCACAAAGCTGTAAAGAGACATTCCTGTAAACAAACTGAGCCTTACACAACTGTCATCAGAATGATTCTAAAATCAGTTGAGTTTATGCATGGATTTTTGGAATAAACAAACGAATTTGATTCTTTTTTACTGAAAGAAAAAAACAAAACAAAAAAACAAAATGGAGAATCATGGTATAGAATCGGTATTAGGAAGAAGCAGATATGGGGCACTAGGTTTGTGTGTGTGTGTCTGGGATTTGCTCCAGCTAACCAGGAAAGCCCTTGGTCATTGCCTTCAGCTCCTCTTTCACCTCTTTGGTGATCTCTGCACTTGGCTTTTGTAGGAATCTGACAGAAATCAGGGCATCTCATCACTGACGTGTCACAGCGTATTAGGTCTGGCTACAGAAAGTCCTGAGTGAACATTACTCAGCAAGGCCCATGAGGACAGGCGGGCATGGTAGACCTCCTTTACATGTTACTCAGCTCTCCAGGAAAAAAAAAATAAAGCTGACATCACCAGGACAGAAACGCTATCACTCTTTCTATAGGCTGACAGCAAAAAAAAGAGCAGACGGCAGAGAAAGACGGTAAACTGAGGGAGGACCTGGGAGTGACAGTTAACCAACAAGCTCTAACACTTTCTTCATTACTCAGACGTTCTTGTTTGGCAGCGTGGCACGTGGTTTATTTAGAGCTTTGATAAGAGATTAGCCAGGTCCTCCTGTGCCAAGGAGAGATGGCGCTTAGCTGAGCTCATTCTCTTAAAAACATTGGCCTCATCAACCTTTATGAGAGGTACAGGCCTGGTGCGAGGCCGAAGGAACATCTGAGAGGTTGTTTCCAAATAAAACGAGATTAAAACGTATTAGTCTTTCAGCAGCCGTTGCAGGGAAAAACATTAACCCAGCAAGATAATCCTACAGTGATCTGTGTACGAACACTCTCTCTCCCTCTCTCTGCCCCCTCTCTGAGGAGTCGGCCAGCAGGCTTTTTTTATTAGCAGTATCAGAGTGGTTGGAGTCCAGCTTTAAGCCACAAACTGTATTGTGCTAATTTTAACCTCCAAAGAGGATGAGGATGAATAGCCTGCTGCTTGTTTGCCATATGCTGCCCTGCCGATAATGCTGCGCGAGGAATATTTTCCTGCTGATAGCCTTGTGCGTGAGGTCCTGAGCTTGTTAGAAAGACCATATGAACATTTAATGAAAGATAAGGCAAGGATAGTGTATGATAAATGTCCAAATTGTTCTCACTGATAGTAGAGCACTCACTCATTTGACTGGGCTTTGTCTCTAGCCCTCCATGGGTTTGGTCATCCCTGCAGCACCTTCTTAGTACCTGCTATGAACTTACTGAAAAACTCATGTGTAAGTTAGTTTAACTGTGGAATCATGAAGTTAAGTGTAACTGTGAGAGTCAGGAACTGGGATGTTTTTGAACAAATGTAGCAGTTTATAATTTTTTTATTTATTTTAATTAATTATTTTTAAAGTGGAGAGAGTAGCCTTTCGCAGATAGAGCACCAGTGGGATGGCAGTAATGTTTTTTTTTTTTTTTTTTGACAGAGAAGTCATACATTGTTAACAACTAGGCAAAAGCTTGACCCAGGTCTGACCCTTCCTGCTAAACAACTCCACCTCCAGAGCTCCAGGCCAGTCTTTTGACATGGATACCTGTTGAGGGGATTTAGAAGGAAGAGATAAAGGCCTCTTCAAGTCTTTTATTTTTTTTCTTAAGATTTTAGGGAGTGAAAAAAAGATAACAAACAAACAAAAGTGTGTGTGGTTGTGGGGAGGGGGAGTATGTGGAAGGGGTATGTTTACTTTAATGTGCGCTAGAGAGAGAGAGAGAGAGAGAGAGAGAGAGAGAGAGAGAGAGAGAGAGAGAGTCAGTGCTTTTAGCTGGCTTTGTTTACGAAACATACACTCTGAGTTGTAACCCGATCATTGCCCAGCGCTGGAAGCTTGAATGAGTCAAAGAAAAGCAGGAATGGGAGAGATTCCCAGGTTGATAACCTAAGAAATGTAAAGGTTGTGACCAGTGGAGACACAAGGGTCCCTGGAGCTTTCTCTGCTCTTTGTGCCAAGTCTGTGTGTGTGTGTGTGTGTGTGGAGGGGTGGAGGTGTGTATTGTAACGGTATCACTAGTGTCCAGCCAGACCATGCCGAGCTGTGGTCAGGAAGCAGGCACTTGGGCTGCCTCTGTTTCCTCCTCTTTCAGACCAGAGCTTATCTTCTCAGCTCACCCCCAGCTGATAGAACTACAATTCCCTCACATCCCCTCTCTGCTCCACATCCTTTGACTACAGCAAGTGCGCTCTGATACGAGGTGGGGGATGTGCCTTCATTAAAATTAATGTGGCATGCACAGAGCCAAAGTTTACACTTCTTGACTGAAAAGCAGTCAATCAAAGCAGAAGACAAAACTCATTTTATATAATAATAATAACAATAAAAATAAAGAGATCTTAATAGCCATTTTTCCTGTTATCGCTTAACCAATTTTAACTTTTTTAAATTTATTTTACTATCCCTTCACCCCCACACAACCATCCACATAACAGGGGCTGATTAGATGTAATTCCTCCTTACAGTGGGCCCTCCATGTTAACTCCATTCATTTCAGTGCACAATTTCAAGTGCAGCCAAGTAGCCTATTATTAGCAGCAACAACGTTCCTGTATTATCAACTGTACTCCAGCCCAGTGGAGAGCGATACGCTGCAAAAGGGGAAAATCCCTGCCTATTAGAGCACTTATCTTGGCCAGTGTCATTTAGATAGCCACCATGTGGAAAATTATCTGCCAGAAGCCAATAATAAAGGCTGCTTCAACCAACCACAGGGCCTCTCCGTTCTGTTTCATTCCTTGCCAAAAAAAAAGAGTGATGGAACGATGCAGAGAAAGACTTTTGTTTCTGAACGATAGTCTTTGGCCTGCTTCTGATATTGCAAAACTGAGAGGGGGCTAAGCTGAAGTCTGAAAAATGTATTGCAGACAATTCATTCATCATACATATTCAACATCCCTTTTTCAGAGCAAGGAGGTTTACATTGCCTTATGGAACCATATGGGTATTCTTTAAGATTCCACACTCTAGAAAGCAGGGTGTTGCAGAGCAGGGTTTAGTTTGATTCAGGATAGGTTTTTGAAATATTGTTGTTGTTGTTTCTTTTTTTATTGCTTTGTTTTCTTTAAATGTTCTGCTCTTGGCAAAACGGCCTGGACTGATATCAAATAAAACTGGTCTAGAGAAGGTGTCAAAATCTGTCTAAGACAGAGGGAGTGGATAGAGGGTGTATGAGCAGTGTATGTGTGTGCGTGCACGTCTCAGTGGAACCCAAGGACTCTTAAAGCGTTCCCGTTTGAACCTCTGCGGCCTGCCTTTTCTCCCGCCTTATATCTTCAGATTAAAAAAAAAATTACAAAGGGGAAAAAATCAATAGTTACACAGTAAAAGTGCTCAACATGAAAGGGTAAACTCACAGCCCGGCTCTGCCATTCGACCATTCCCCCCTCCTCTTGACACAGGGAGTGAAAGAGGAAAGAAAGGAGAGAGAGGAGGAGGAGCTGGAGCTGGAGCTGGATGGAGAGAGAGAGAGGGACAGAGAGAGAGAGAGAGAAAGAGGGGTGTTGGTGGGAGGGGGACCCCGGCAGAGTTAATGCTGTGTTTGTGCCCCAAGGCCCCGGTGCGTTTTCCAACGTGTCGGGGGCTCCACTGGAAGTGACCCTTACACAGACACGGACGACAGAAAACCGTAACATTTGCAATGACATTTTTGCCATCACCTATGGGTATGTCAGGCGCCTGATCCCAGAGACCTGGGAATATGCATGAAGGGCTCATAGCTCAGCCACTGTGGGTAATGAGCGAGGGAGCGGCGCTTAATGTGAGATACATTACACACACTTTTTGGATCAGGTACCAGCATCACGAAGGAAAGAAGAGAAGGACAGGAAATTCTCAACACATTAGAGATTTTACTTTAGGAAAATATTGACCATGTTATTAGAGATTTCTTAATTGTCTTAACAACCCATAACAGATTAGTGTACTTTTTTATCATTTTAAAAGGGGAATAAAAGAACCTATTATCATTTATCTATTTTACACAATTATTTTTGCAGATATATCACAGTATCCCAGCTGTTAAGATTTTCAAATACAGGCTTTTAACAAGGTCTTAAAGGAACACTAGGTAAGATTTGGTCTTTATTTGGTCTGGGCTCCCCTTACAGTTACAGAGTGTAATTCACATTCTGTAATTTTGCTTCAAAAGTTACATAGTGCTGTTTATGCGGTGCTGAACCTGGAGTAGCAGCTGACCTTATTACAGATCAGTGAAGCATCACAATGATTTTGAAGGTAAAAATACTACTTAGTGTTCCTTTAATGGCAGAACAAACACCACAAAAGGGACAAGTCGGTCAAAACACAATGTCACCTGTCACCGGGAATAGTACAAATAAGCACAAAAGTGTACATTTTTACTAGTGTTGTATTAATATGGGTAACGTAGACCAGGCTGATATTTGTTATACGTCATGTACTTGCAGGCAATACAGGTTCCAATACATACAAGTTAAAAAATGAACTTGGAGCTACGTTCAGCTGGATGGGCATTATAGAAATACATTGTTACACGTGCAGTAGTTTTAAATCATCTTCAGCACAGACTAGAAGATCTTCTAATATCAAGTACTGGACATGTTTTCAAAAAGCAAGATATTTCATGACAAATGGACATTGACTGAGAACCCGACATGGTCCAAATGAGTGAGGAATCGGTACTAGTTTTGTGTTGAGCTGTCCAACACTAATTTACGTGGAAAAGCCCAGTGACAGATAAGTTACTGACAAGCAGTTAGTGGCCGACTTGTTTGAGCACACTGCTGAAAAATGCATGCTGAGGCCCTTGGAGTGCAGCAGCCTCCTTTGAAACTGTGAGTGTCTCTTGTTGGAAATTCTGCCGCAGGAATTCCTGCATGTTCTGAATATTTTGAGGTGGGAGGTGCTTGTGACCCATGCAAAAGCCCCCCACATACACACCCCCTAGCCCATTCTAACCATGTGAATGGCCTGAATACAATAAGCACTGCTTTACCCCCCACCCACCACCACCTCTTTCTCTCTCTCTATTTGTCTATGACTCTTTATCTCTTCTTTTGCTTTCTCTTTCTGCGGTCCTGTGTGTGTTTGAGAGAAAGACAGGAGTGTGTGAATGTGTGTTTGCCTAAAAGGGGAAGATAGTGGCCTTTAAGGTTTCAGCTTGGGGCTGGAGAATCCGGAGCTTGGTCACATGAGTGTGTGCAGTGTATGTTTGAGTTAATGTTGTAGTCAAAGCCATTAGAGATAAAACCATGTCAAGACCAAAACCTATAACAAGCTGATTCAGGGCCAGGGCCAGGTCTAGCCAAGTTTAAACATGTGCTGCTTCTCTAGGTCATCTTATACTTTGGGTCAGTTTTTATGGGTTTGTGCCCACAGATGAACACTTCTCACAGCAGTAGGTGTGCATTAAAGGTCAGTGGAAGGCAGGTATTAGCAAACTTTGGAGTATGTGGTGTTTGTACAGTGTTTAAACTATTGCCCAGCAGTGTGTCTGAGTTTTGCCAGTAGAACACTGTAAGAGTTGAATACATACAAATGAACATGATGTTTATAACCAAGAACACAGGTTTGTTTCCTGACTTCTTGGTGCACTTGTTTTGTTTAGTTGTAAATGGTGGGCTTCCTCGAAAGGAGGATTGGACATGGTTATGCTAATACATTAACACTGACGGAAAAAGTACTACCAGTTATTTATTTGTTGTTGTAGCAGTTATTTCGGCATGACTAATATAAATGGCTATATTGAGCAACCACATCTAGTATAATGCATGTTTTGTTAGACCCTTCTTGAGTCTTACAACACCTGTGTGTGTGTGTGTGTGTGTGTATATGTGCTAGTAGTAGTGTGTAAAGGAGAATCGCAGGCCAGAGGTGAGCCAAAAATCGTCCATGGACTAAATGTGGTTTCAAGAAGAAAAAAAAGAAGATAGCTTGGCTAAGTCCACCAGAGCATGGCCTATAAAATTTAGTCAAAACACTTCTTAAAATGATTTGAAAGGGCAAGCAGCTGTGCTCTGTGCTATGACAGATTGACTTATAACTCCTGGCTTGCAGACTGACAATGGTAACTAGAATTTGCTCAGTGAAAATCTTCTTTGTGAGAGAAATGACACATGTGTAATCTTATTTAAATGGTGTCTTAGGTGAATGCGAATGCGCTTGATGGATGGGAAGTGCCATTTCGCTCATTTGTAAATCGGCAGAAAAACGACTGACGCCTTTGAGCTGTCTTGAGCCTGCAAAGGGACAGGTAGTGCCAATTAAAGTGGCCTTAAAGTGGCCTTTTTAAGTAATCGGATCATAACAGATTACCCTAGATTCCTCTGATAATGTCAGGAAATGCCCTGAGAGAGAGAGAGAGAGAGAGAGAGAGAGAGAGAGAGAGCCTAGCATACTGGACTCTGAGGCAGTTTGAGAGAGACTTAAACAGAGACAGTGAAAGAATTGAGGGAAACAAAGAGAGATGCAGTACAATATATATATATATATATATATATATATATATATATATATATATATAGAGAGAGAGAGAGAGAGAGAGAGAGAGAGCACATAAAGAAGACAAGGCGAGATTGAGAATAGTGGGGTGAGCCTTTCACTGGAGTTGGCTGACAAAGGCGGGTTGAGGGGGAAGTGTTAACCTGATTTGTGTGGCAGGCAGGGAGAGCGACGTCAGCTGTGTGAATGTGCGTATTTGTGTGTGTGTGTGTGTGTGTGTGTGTGTGAGAGACAGAGAGAGAGAGAGAGAGAGAGAGAGAGAGAGAGAGAGATAAAGAGAGAGAGAGAGAGAGAGAGAGAGGGGATCATAAAAAATTCTCTCCTTGGTTAGCCGCGGGGCATCCTCCTCAGCCTCTGGCCTGCTCCAGTCATTGGCCTGCTCCCTAATTGCCACATAGACTCCACCACACATGGGCAGATGAGATGACATTTTTCCCCTCACTGTCACTGGGCGAGTCTCCGCCCCCCCCCCCCCCCCCCCCCTCAACGCTAGTTGCTAAGACGCTGTCATAATCCATTAGCAGTTGGCCAAAGTTAGCCTGTGGCATTTCCTCATAGCATCAGCGAAAAGGCGAATAAATCTGCCACTGGAGCCTGCTGCCGGTCTAATGAGGCTATGAGCTTGTTTATGGACCCGCATCATTTTTATGATTATTTCCACCTTTTCGGACTCACCGCCCGTCCTTGTGCCTTCTTCTAGCTTTGGGAGGTGGAAGAGGAAGCTTCAACAGCAGCAGCCACTGACACATTTGTGAGAGTGTGTGTAGGGGTGGGGGGGTGGGGTTGTGGGGTACATGGCCTACAGCCGCTGTATGTGTGGCTCACGCCTTGATGTTCAAGAAAGGAGAGAGAAAATTAGCCCCAGACCTGGCCGAGGTGAATCAGCATCAAATTGCAGTGAAAATGGAAATGCCAATAAAATTGACAGCCCTGGCTTTGTTTCTTTCTTTTTTTCCCTTTCCCTCACTTTCTGCCTTGAAGGCCTTGGCCCACAGAGGTCGGGCTTAAGTAAAAATATTGGGGGAAAGAGGTTAAACAATTCATAATACAGAAGGGGGCGGAGAAGAGGAGGAGGAGGAGGAGGAGGAAGAAGACTCTAGAGAACATAAACACAGCACAGTGTCTGTCTCACCTTCTCACTCCATCCTCCTTTTCTCTAAATCTCTATCTCTTCTTTTTTCCTTTCTCCTCTGTCTGTCTCTCTACACCCCTCTCTTCTTTTCCAGACTTTATCCAGATAACCGGCCCTTGCTTCTGTTTTACTTAGTCACATGGGGCAAGCCCTGGGTTTATTATTTTAAGCTTTGCTGAACACGAACCGGTCTTTACACCGGATTGAGAGCATTTGCTTCCAATGAAAATCTTGTCTTAGATTACAGAGCAGCGGCTCAGATTCTCTTCCCAGACGAGAGCAAGGAAGTCCTATTTGCCTAAAACCAGTAGGGAGGACAAACTGCAGCTTAGGCCAGACTGTTTTTGCCGTTGCTTAATGATGTAATCGAAGCTTGTGTGTTTCTCTGTGTGTGTGTGTGTGTGTCTGTGATAGCTTATGTTCTTTTCTCTGTGGGGGTGGGTCTTGAAGCTCTGGTGACTCTCAGGAAGCAGCTGAGGGGGGAATAGTGCCCTTGTGTAAAAAAAGGCAGCACCATTGTATCTACATAAGTCTCCACTTAAGCAACCCCAGCCTCTCTCTCTCTCTCTCTCTCTCTCTCTCTCTCTCTCTCTCTCTCTCTCTCTCTCTCTCTCTCTCTCTCCTGCAGTCAGGGCAGCCGAAGAGGGGCTGGCTTGGCGGTTTTTAGAAGGAGCCAAGAAAGGCCTGCGCTCTCCTAATGGCGTATATAATTCAGATGCCCGCAAGGCATGCTTTCAGGAATTCTTTTGCCCGAGGTAATGGGGAGCAAAGGCTGTTTTAGGCCCTTGATTATTCCGCAGATGCGCAAAGCTGGAAAGAAAGCTATCTCCAGCCGCATTACCGCGGACATTTCCATTAATTATCAATGAGCCGGTCCGGGCTGGTGCTTAGCAGCGCCAGCAGGAAAAGGGTTAACCCAGTGCTGTCACCTGTCGAACAGCTTCAGCAGGAAAGAGCTGGTGCGTTAGGGAGCGCTTTCTGCGTAATTAATAAATAACTGATTCCGGTTCCGTGCCTGCTTTCGTAAGCTCCGTCTTCACAAAAGCGAGCTCAGCTACTGAAATCTGCCGCTCTCTAAGGTTGTTTACCTCCCTCATGTTTCTTTTATGATGTATTATTTATTATTTAAAATGGTGGAATCCTCGGATTCGCATCCACGCCCCCCCTCCATTTTTGAATAATGATAATAACAATTATGAAAAGTCGCCTCAGCAGTGGAGAGAGGGGAAGATCTTCCTCTTTTCCTGCCACATAGAAGACATACAATAATTGTGCTTCTGAATAAAAGCACGGCGAGCGCACAAGCTCCATATTCATCAGACGGCGAGCGATGTAGAGCTCTGAAGCAGCCTCTCTAGGCCCGTGTCCTGTTTAACTGGCCTTAATGGAGGCCTTATCGAGAACCCACAGGTTGCTGTCAGCACCAATGCTGCATTGTTATTAAAATGCTGGGCTTTGAAAAGGCTGTGCAGGCAGCTACATTTCTCTCTCTTGCTTTTGTACTGGCGTGTAAGTCTCCCTCACCTGAAAAATAAATGAATAAATAAATAAATGAATGGATGAAGCACTGGGGTAAATTTTTCCCCAGGATGATAAAGACTAAATCTCTCTGTCTGGGCCGATTCCTCTCTAACTGCCAGCGTCTTATGGCAGCAAAGAAATGCTGCGACCTTACAAGCCCTTTGTGTGCTCACTGTTCTTTCTGTCCTTTTCTCTCTCTCAGTCTCTCTCCCTCTCTCTGTCTGAGCTGTGATTCTCGTGAGCCTTGTGTGGGGATGTGGGGTTATTTATAAAAGTATTAAAAATGAATGTGTTCGGAGGTGCAGCCTCGAAGTCCTACTGATGTGAAATTGGTGCTTGTCTGCCCCATTTTACAGAGGAAAAGAACACCCCTGTGTTTGTGACTGGCAGCTGAGGGGGAAAAAATGGCTCCTTTGACACTGTGTGTGTGTGTTTTGACAGGTGACGGACTGGACAACAGCGTGGCGTCCCCCAGTACTGGCGACGACGATGACCCAGACAAGGAGAAGAAGAGGAATAAAAAACGAGGCATTTTCCCCAAAGTAGCAACCAACATCATGCGAGCATGGCTCTTCCAGCACTTGACGGTGAGTAGACTGCAATTCTCTGTCTGGGTCTTTGCTTGGTCCACTACAATTCTCTTATCTCCCCCATCTTGCTTCAGCATGCTTGGCTTGGTTTTGAAGTTAAGAAGAAAAATGGCCTCCAGCTAGAGATAGCAAAGATGAACATCATTAAAAAAACCCTCAGTTTTCTCACAGAGTATGACTTAATGGAAAGTGTTGCTTTCCAAGATGGGAGTTTTCATGTGTGTGTTTTTGTGTTTGTGTGTGCATGTGTAGAGAGTATGAGGGCACACATGACAGTGTAATACACATGATTAGTCATGATGTCTGGGGCGGATGGTTAGATGGATCTGTACATTGGGTTTTGAACTGTTGCTAGCTGCATATTTCTTATTGGAGGGTTATAGAGTTGGAGCATGAAAGCCTACATTTAAATGCTTGTCTTAAAGGCAACCTCAGCATTTCTGGAGAACTACTGTTCTCACAGGAATACAAAGCTTGGTGCATAAGAAACTCAAGTAAAGGACTGTAGCTTGTACGTGGCTGAAGTTTAATTTATCTGTAAGTTTTTATTCACTGTTTGAGTTCCCACAGAACCTCATTAGCAACTCGAGGAATTTCGTTTTGTAGCACCTTCGCTCTGTGTTTACATTTATGCAGTTAGCGGGCTCCCGAATTTGGCATCTACCTTAATTAATCTGAAAGAGCAAAAATTAGTTACCCAGTAATGGAGCAGGACTTCTCTTTTTATGCTTTTCAACATTTGGAGGTCTGTACACAATCCAAACGCAGATGCTGTTGCTTGTGGCTGAGCCAGCGAAGCAGGGAGCAAAATCCTGAGCCATTTTGCACTGAGAACCCTAGTTTTTTCCCCCGTTTACAGAGTCAGGGCTGTGTACAATCACATGAGATTTTTCCAGCACACAAACCATCAGAGAGCTAAAAAAATGGTGAGGAAACATATTCTGAATTTAAAAATGGCTCATTTAAAACTTTGAAACTTAAATTTCTTTTAATAAAATAAGAAATATTGTATCAAACAATACTCACTATTTAATATATAAGGAAATGTATTGAGCTACTATAAGTTAATAACTGTTAGGTAGTGTGGAGTGGTCCACATGGCCAGATACTTTGATAGGAGTTTGTGTGTTTATGCTTGTGCATGTATTTGTGTGTGTGTATGCATGTGTGTTTGTGTGGCAGCCATTGTTGGTGTTTTAGCCTCAGTGGTTAGCTGTCTGTGGTTGTCCGCACCTGCAATAGAGAAGTGTTAGGAAAGCGCGCTTCATTGATGTGGTCTCTTCTTCCCCTCACTTTGATAAACTTCAGTTCCTCTATTTCAGTCACCACAAGTTAATCTGAGTGTTATGAGAAAGGTACTTATCATCAACATCAACACCACTGACTCAACACACCAATCACGGCCCTAGCAGCCAATATTACACAACTCTCAGCATCTTCCCTCCCCTTTTTTCTATATTAAAAACTAAACAAATGACTTCATCATTGCCAGACAGGTCCCCTTATTAAAACCAACGTTCTTTGTTTTGAAGGTGTTGAAAAGCAATGTGTTTCCAACCAAACTGGAAGTCAAAAGGGGATCCATTTGATCATTTCCAAAAAAGCACCCACATGTTCACCTCCATTCTCACATCTGTGCCACAGAAACTACCTCAGGGGCTTAAGAACCTTCATCTGCCCCTTCTCCCCCCCTCCTCCCATTTACCCTCGCACACAAAAACACACATGCACCCTCCCCCCCCATAGCCGTCACCTTTAGAGGCCCCAAGAGAAAGGTGTGTGAAAAGAATGCCATTTGCTAGTTCACACGCAGTGCACTTAGTCACACACATACACATTAGGGCTGTAAGTGATTGGTAAGAGTCTACTGTCCAGTTTGTCCTGGTTTCCCTGGCACTGAGAACCGTGCTGAGTTATTGAACTCGCCTAGTGTCTTTGTGTGCTCTCTGGCTGGTTTGGCAAAGGGGCAGTGCAGCTAAATGCAGAGCTGCTGGCAGGGATGCTGTGTTTCTGCCAACAGCAGCCCCCTCAGCCACAGGAGGCCTACAGAGCACCCAGCCCAGAGAGAAAGAGAAAGAGAAAGAGTAGGAACAGTGGAGGGAGGAAAAAAAACGGAAAGAGGACCCAGTAAGCTGGAACAGCTTCGCCTGCCAAAAGGGTGACTGTGCAGAGAGAGCGAGGGGGCGGTAGGTTGGACTGAAGCAGAAAGGAGAACCAACAGCACTGTAAACAGACCTGCATGGCACATTTCAGCTCACACACAAGCAAAAAAAAAAAAAAATATATATATATATATATATATCTTTTCTCACTGAAAGCTCAGCGATTGTGTGGCCAGCTTCACAACAAGCTGCATGTGTGCTATGTATGGTTGACTGAGCCAGCGGACAATGCAGTCCACTTGCCTTCTGTCCTTGTCTTCTTCCAGTGAGGGGGATATTAGCAGTCTCAACAGGAGATGAGAGAGAGAGAGAGAGAGTGAGCAAATGCTCCTATGCAAGCTGAAGTTGAGCATCTAATTCCACTGACTCTGACTCAGAGTGTGAAAGGGTCTGGTTCTTGGAGATAAAGCCAGTGGCAATTAGCAGGCCTTACAAACAATGCAGCCCTATGAGGTAGAGCCCAATTTATGGACATACTGAGCAGAGAGATCAGGAAGCCAGAAGAGACATCCTCAAGCCGGTACTGTAGATATCCAGTGTACTGACACCCCCCATTTCCACAGCAATGAGAAGGCATTCTCTGTTTTACACGAGTCTAGCAGTGAAGCTGTTGTTTGGAGCCGGAAACGTGAGGTGGGTGGTTGGACAAGATTATTCTGCCAGGCTGTGGAGCTGATGATTCAGAGAAAGATGAAAGGAAAAGACAAAAGAAAGAGAAAAGCCATGGAGAAAGAATACTGGGCACTGATAGAAAGGTTCACCTCTGGGTAAGGGATCAGATTCAAACATGTTGTTCAATAAAAGAAAAAAAAAACATACATACCTTTTACCGCAAATATAATCAGTGAGCCAAGAGACTGACACCGAGGAGCAAGAAATATGTCACATATCTTATCTATGTTTATTTCTATGAATAACCGTTTAAAAGATTTTTTTTCTTTTAAAGGTGGAACAGTGTGTTTGAGTAAGAAACCCACTGTAGCCTGTTTGTGGTTGAAGTATAACTTATTTTTGAATTACCACAGAATCTCATTTGTAACTCAAACTGTTAAGTTTTTGTTAGCAGTTAGCTCTCCCATATTTGGAATCAGTCTCACAAGAAGTAATATGTAACGTCAATATTACCTACCTATGGAACAGAAATAGAGTGACATCTCCTCTCCCAAACCTTTCCATGTTCATAGGCCTCTCCACAATCCAAAAGCCTCCAGATGCCATTCCTTATGGCTGAGCTAGTAAAGCAGAGAGAGAAATCCTGAGCCATTTCGGACTGAGCCCTATTTACCGAGCTAGGACTGTGCTCCAACAACCTGAGCTTTTTCCATTGCACAAACAGATTAGAGAGCTAGCAAGCGGTGTGGAAGCATTCTCGGAATTTCTATAAAGTATTTTGGGTCAATGTGCAGCTGTACTTTGATTATTGGTGGGTTATAAAGAGAGCTAAAACAAACTTCAGGCACCTATTACATGGCTGTTTTCTTTGTCTACAATTTTCTACATTTAATATTTTCCACTAAACTGCCACTTTAATCATTACGGTTTTCAGTCAGAACTTTTAAGGAAAGCAGTATCGATTCAAGAAAAAACCAAACAAAACCATCTAATCTAATTTCTGTTCTGTTTTGAGTGTTTTATTACACCGTAAAGTCCAAGTGTGAACACATTCCAGTAAACTTTGCGGCTAAGAAAGCAAAACAAAAAGCTTTAAAACTCCTCCACTGCTGTTTTGTCCATTCTCCAATTTTTTTTCCCCTTCTGTTTATCGATCGTGCCAGACGTCCTGGGGAGAAAAGCCAGCCACTCGGTCGTGCCTTCCTCTTCCTGTACCTCCTCCTCCTGCTCCTCCTACATTGCTTCTTGGTTCCCACTTCTTTTTGCAAACTATACTTTCTGTTTGATTTAACCCGAAACGAGCAGCAAATGGGAGCTGCCGGCTCAAAATCCCAGAGCGCCTGCGGTTTTGCACTCAGCCTCCCCAATGAAAAGGCAATTTGCGAAATTATGTGATAGAGTAATTAGATGGAAGTCAGGCTTCAGATGGTTGCCACGCAGGCGCAGCAAAAAGCTGGCTCCGAACACAGGCCGAGTAAGGCTGGCACTCTGAGCTTCCACTTATTTGTACACAGAGCTGGCGAACAGGAGGGAGCCTCTATCACAGCTCGTAAAAAAGCCAAACCGCAGCGCAACACACATGCTCCTCTCCTCCCAATGTTTTAACACTTGCTCATGGTAGAAATGAAGCTGGAAAAAAATAATCCGTCCCTGTTAATGCAATTAGGTCCTAATTTAGCACCCTGTGAACACACATGAAACAATACTGGTGGAGGTAGGGTCTTTATTCTCTGGCCTAAAGCACATTAGCCAAAAGAAAAAAAAACCTTAACAGCACTATGTTTTTGACCAGAACCAGGTGTGAAAAGTGCTATAATTCATCTCTGCAGTGGCTGAACCAAAGCTTTGTGGAGGGCCTTGGGCTCATGGCTGGACAGGGTTTGCACCCTGCCTGGTGATGATTTCCTACGTTTTCTGGGCAGAATTACAGATGTTCAGCATATGACCTCCCTGAGAATTAAGCCTTGGAAAGTACAGTAGGGTTTTTGAAAAGGCCTGCCTTAAAACAACATTAGCAGAGAGTCGGTTGGGCACAGAGGTGTAAAATTTCCTACCTCCAGTCCTTCTTCATTTTCTCTTAAGTGTCCTGTAAAAAATGATTATGTATATGTATGTATGTATGAATGTATGGTACTTTGCAGAATTTGTTTGTTGCTATAAGTAACCAAGAGTGTGATTTTTTTGTAAAGTAAAAGATTGACAATTAATTAAACCACTGCTCTGGAAACTAAAACTACCTACTCCTGCCTGCCTCCATACAATATAGTTGCCTCAAATATTCTCCTGCTAATGTCCCAGGCATCAAGGCTCCTGACTGGCTCCACTATGTCAGGAAGACTGCAGCCCCCATAAACAGAGTTCAGGCATGGGAGCAGTTAGCCAAAGACTCCTCCAAGTGGCCTTGTCCAAAAAACAAAAAGAAACTACCCCAGCCATTAAGGGTCAGGGATCAACCAGGCCTCAGATGCCATTAGTCACTGGTTGTTTATTGCTGGAGCCCAAAGATGTCAGCGCTCTGGTCACCCATGGCAACCCCGGCACGCCATACGGCCTCTGGCCCGGTGGGGAGTGTTTTCTCTCTCACTCACACTTCTCTCTCTCTCTCTCTCTTACCCCTGTGTCCCATGTCCTCAGAAAAAAGAATGCAAAAAAAAAAGAAAGAAAAGTTCTAAAATTGGAGTTGTGTGCATGTGTTTTTTTTATGCATTTGTTTATAAGAAGAGCAATAAGTCTAATTTGATAAATATTTGTAAATTGAATTTACCAGCCTAAGGTCTCCGTTTATTTCTTAATTTTATCTAAGCATCCAGTCAGTACTGGAGGCGCCACCAAATTAAAAGCTTTAAGGGATTTCACAGACAGGAAGGAATGGATTGACAATGTGCCTTCTTCATTCTGTGTTTTATGATTTCTTTCCCCTGCTCACCACCTCACTTCTGCGTGACTTTTTTTTACGGCCTGTGTTTTTAGTGTTTGTTGCAGCTGACTGAGCCTCTTTTGCCTCCTTTCTTATTTTATTATTTTCGTGGAAACAATGACTTGATGCTTGTTATAAAAGTTAAAGTCAAAGTAGAAGCAACTTCTTTGCAGCTAGGGCAGCCCACTGAGGATGAGTGCCCCCACCTCCCATACCTTGTAATGAAAACATCATCAATTACCCCACTGACAGGCCCCTGGGATGTGGGGCAGGCAATTCTTTTGGGCTGTCCTTTGTGGATGGATACCCCTTCCTCCTCCCAACCCCCCCGGAGAGAAAGAGAGAGCGGGAAAACTGTGCGTATCCATCACTGGCAAGCCTTCCAGGCTGACAAGCTGAAGGCATTGGTGTGTCTTTTGAAGAATGGGCTGAATTGGCAGGCCCCGCATGGGCCAGAGGCAGCCGACGGACGCCTCTCTGTCACCAGTGACGAGGGCTTTTCTCTGGCCATCTGTGCCATGATTGATGAGCGGGATACTGCCGAGGCTCGTCTCTGCAGTGGCCCAAACGTCAGCTGCACCTAAACATTAAACACAATCAGGCCGATGATCAAAACGGGATTGCTGCGTTGACCCCTCTCGATGTTTGTCTTTGCCTTGTAGCCTTTCCCATGTATTTCCCTCTCCTTCTCAACCTACTTTGTCTTGAGCATCCCTAAAGGACAGTTAGGTTTGAATTCACATAACCTCTGAACCACTGGAGAACAGCTGGCCCAGACAAAAGTGTGGTGTCTGAAGCTGTTCCTTAACCGACCTGTCTCTGCAGTCCTCAAAACCTGACAACTTTATAATGTAGAAAGGGTCGGTCACCATTACTGCCAAGAAACAGCGAGAGGCTAGTTTTCCTCCACTCTATTTCTCATGACTGTCCAGGTGGCCTTCACTCTATTCCAGCCTTTCAGCTTGTTAATGTTCTCCGTTGGGCCTGCTATTGGGTTTCATTATCGGAGACGTGTGAAAAGTCAGTGGGGCCGAGAGGGCGGCGAGTGGCTTTAGCATGTAAGATCGGAGTAACCTCACTTGGCTTGTTCCGAGCATACCGAACAGGCCAGGTCGAGCGCTGGAGACTGCTCTGGCTCACCCCGTGCTGGTCAGTTCTGGTTTCTTTGCAGAATGCAATGAAAGGCCCAGTCAGCATGTGCTCCCCAGGGGTGACTGAGAGGCCAGGTGTGGAGTTCCCCCTCAACTCACCAGAGCCAGCACAACACACCCCGCTGAGATGGTGTGTAGCCATCCTGGATCCTGCCAATCTTAATGTGTTATATGAGAGGTGTGCTCCAGACCAACAAACCCAACTCTGGTCCTGCATAGTTTGATGATTTTCTTAAAAGTCTTACTTGTTTTTATATTTTCACTGAAAAAAAATTGGTATTAAGTGTACAAATATGTTTTAAAGTGTTTAATGTGTAGGGTATAATTGTAATTCATAACTGAAACATTCTCCAGCTCATTTGTTATTTTATGGCAAGTGTTGTGAAGTATTAAATATGACAGTTACACATAAAATTAAAAGTAGTTTGAAAATATTAAGCGAAAAAAATTTATTTCTCTCTGCATTCATTATGAGTTCATTCAAAGAAAAAGTGCTGCAAAAGCAAGTGTGTGGATTTGTTTTGTTCATGGCGATAAAGTTGTTTTCAAAAACACATGAGAACTTTGGTTCTGTTGATTTAAAAACAGTGATTTCAAAGTTAGCAATTGTGAATGTAGGGTATTAAAGTGTTTTTTTTATTAATAGAATGACAATGGTTGTTTTAATACAATACAAAAGTTATCATAAAATGACGAGTGGGAGAATGTTTGAGTTTTGAATTGCAATTATACTTTACACAAAAAGGTTTTAAAAATTATTTGTACACTTAATAAGAAGAAGAAAAAAGAACAAGAAAAATAAGAAAAAGATTCATTTGTATTGTGTTTTCTCAAACTCTGAAGTGAAACTCTGCAGCAAACTCACACAAACCAGCACAGTTCTCCAACTGGCTGAGACCATGCTGTACTGTTCCCCAGTCAGACATTGCTGGTCTGTCCCCAGCTCACAGCTATCAACTCCTCTGCTCCTGTGAGAAAGTCCCTGGCTTGTGGCTGGTCAGCTCCGCTGCCATAGTGAGAAAATCTCCAGCTAAAGCCAAGTCAAACTACAGTAGCATGTTGGAAAATATCTGCGGGTCCTGGAAAAACTCCTAAGCCAGCAGGAAAATTCAATAAAAAATGATGCACGAATACACCACAACAAATACAAAAAAAAAAAAAAAACATACAGAAACCTGCTATCTACACATATTCTTTCTTACACCATGCACACACACACCGTACACACACACTCTCACACAAGCCTCTCCCTCATTCCTCCAATAAATTATTCTGGAATTTGGTAACTACCAGGATTATGTAAGGTCTGTGGTTGTGAGGAAAGAAAATCTGGACCCACCATTGAGTTTAAGAGGTGAACTAGGAGGTTTATTAGGCATGTTTGAGAAGTGAAAACAAACAATGGAGTGAAGAGTTGTCATTGAAACTGGTTTAAGGGGCATTGGTAATCACAGATTATGGCAGGTTATTTATGGAGCCTCATTTAAGGGGTAAATAAGGACACGATGCATCAGGAAAAAGCATAAAAAGAAGGGGTTGAGACAAAAAAATAAAATAAAACCCAAACATTCTTTATAAATCCTGGTCCTATACATTAACATTTGATAGAACTTACATGTGAGGCAAATAAAATCAAAGAATACAGTCATATTACATGCAGCTGTACTGTTATTTCTACATTTGATGTATCTGGGGTTGTTTCCAAGACAGGGATTAAGTCTAGTCCTGGACTATATCCCCCTTTCAGTGGGAAATCACAATACAAAATGCTGTGTAGTCCAGGACTAGGCTTAATCCCTCTCTTGGAAACCAGCCCTGTGGGTTGAGTAACTACATGACTATGTTGGGAAACCTCTGCTTTAGAGATAGACGTCACTATTTTGGCACGTAAGAGCTGCTTGTTTTAAGCTTATTCATGTATTCAGGGCAGTGTCCAGTAGATGGTATGATCACAGACAGACTCACTTCACATAGGCCCTTTCGCATGGTCTGAACAGCAGCCTAGAGTGCTATGGGGATCTTTCCGCCTGTAGTCAGCAGTTCAATACCTTTTACTTACAGCAGCTGCAGCTCATTCCCCCACAGAGCACCGCTCCAGCAGCTTGCCCCAGATACACTCAGATCTCGCTATGTATGTGCGCCTGCGTCTGCTGGATTAAATGGCGGCAGAGATGCGGTAATCAGTTCGCACATTTGCTGAACTAATTCATCAATTCAGTTCCTCCTTCTTGTAATCGCACTCATGCATGCTGCTGTGAACTCATTGTGCTTTCCATCTACAAACAAGCAGCACTTCAGGAGGAGCCACTGCCATCTATCCCCCCTCTCTCTTTCTCACCAAAAAAACATTGGTGGTGTAATTGGCAGAATTGGCAGTTTGTCAAAAAATTAATAAATAAATAACAAATAAAGCTTGTGCACTCACTTCAGGCGATATCAGGCACACCCAGACCAGTGCTATCCAGCCTCCGAACAAGTGGTCAGCTGAAGTCAGTGCCGAGAATTTTATAGGTTGGTCGTTAGCCATGCTATCTTGGCTGAGAGATAAATTAAATGATTTTATGCCATCGTCTGTAAGTGCATAAATTGTTTAATGGACCCAGCATGGCCTGAGCGTCGGAGCCGAGACCCCTTTTAAAACCGCCTGTGCCTTTGCAGACATTGATTTCTCAAGGAAGAGAACAATGAAGGGAAGCATTCTAAGATACTTTACACTGTCAGATTTGCTACATTGCTCCTAGCTTTGCCAAAGAGCTGGAACACATCAAGGCTTTTGGGAAGGGTTCTCTCTTTAACGGAACATATTGGATCTTTTTGAAGTACTGCAAATGACACAATAAGGGAGATATATATACAGCATAACTGCATGGGGCTCAGGATGAGAACACCTGCTGATCCATGTCATCTCCATAGAGCTGTAGGCAGTGGCAGAAGGATTCGTCCATGCCATGTGCGTCCATCTGATTAAGTCCACACACAGGCTAAATTTTAACAAGGGTTAAAATACTAGCAGGCGATACTCTTTTGTGTGTATGAGAGAGAAAGAGATGACGGTCAGACGGCTCTTTTTTTAATTCTTCCCTTCAATGTTATTGGCAGAGTGTTTTAGCAGCAGTGGAAGAGGAAGAGCACAGAGGCAAGGCGATGCTCACTTGTTTGTTACAACAGATTAAGTCATCGATTTGTAAAAGCTGTGCACTGATGGGGAAGGTCTTCTCTCCAGTTTCTAGAGAGGTAGACAGGGAGAAGGAAAGAGATGGTGGTGGGGGATGGAAATATAGGCAGGGAAAGCACCAGAAAAAGAGAAAGAGCAATATAACATAAAAGAAACACTGCTGTTTTCAGGTACTGCCTCCCCACCCTGGTTGTGGGTTTTTTTTTTCCATTTAACCTTAAAGTGGATGGGCATATGGCTGCAATGCCTTTAACTATTTTTAACTTCAGCTTTGACCAGGCTTCCCCTCCCCTGCAGGCTCTCCTGTGAGCATTAATTAAAATGGCGAGGGCAAAAGGATAATTATGATAATAACATAATATCATGTGGGTTATTAGGATTTGCCCCCCCCCCACCCCCCACACTCCCTCCAAAAAAAGAAAGATGCTTTCTTTTTTTGGGTATCTCATTTCAGAGGCATTAGCTAAAGATTAATTTCCTTGAAAGTAAAGCACTGGAATAGACTCCCTGGTCAAGGTGCAATACGGTAACCCAATTCTGTTACCATTTAACGCACCATGAGTTCCTGCACCTCAGCGGTCCTCCCCTGCTCTCTACTCCAAGCCTGATTTTGGCAGAGAGAGACCAGCTTCTGTGCACCCGACCATGCCTTAATAGACCTTTGTAGTGCTGCTTTGCATTTCTTTGTTGGTCCTCTTGACAATAACCAAAACTACAATTTGTTTTTCCTCACCATGAGAGAATGCAGGTCTGAATTTTGCATATTCAGATAGAGGGCTCTGTGGCGGCGCTACCCCCCCCCCCTCCCGACACTTTTTCTTTCCAGAGCCATAAGACTGACCATAGTTGGGCGGCTGCACTCCACCTTTTAGCCCTACCTGTTTTCACTGGGTGTGGATCTCCTGCGACCCTCACATTAGCATCCGGCAGCCCACCTCCAGTTGCGGTTTGGGCTGCCTGAACTGCTTCTGAATGTAACCCCCTTCTCAAATAGCCTGTAATTACGAGCTTAAAGAGGTTTAGTGGTCCAGTAAACTACATAATCACCCCTGAATTAGCCCAGGCTCATCAGCCGCAGTCCAGCAACCTCTCAGTTGGTGTTTGCAGCATGGCACCCCCCCCCCCTTCACCCACCTCTTATTAGCCCGTGACTGTGAGCAGCAGGTGTGGAGCAACACGCATCCCCCTTAAACACAGGCTTTGTGCCCCACCACTGAGATGTAATGACACTAAAAAAAATAAAAAAAATAAATAAATAACCATGAGGCAGGCCCTCATGGTTAGTTTAGTCTGATCTCATGTCAGTGCCAAATTTCAGCACACATCCCTTATAACCAGCGTGGGGATTCACAGAGCAAGCACCTTGCAAAATATACGTCTGCTCAGCGATATGTAAAAGCATTCAAATGTTCCCTACCGCCTCCAAATGAGGTGGTCTTTAGCTCTCCTGCTGATATAATCCTTTGTTATTTTTTACCTGTAATATTTTGCATTTTGTATGGGCCCTTATTGCACGTCTGTATTTGATGTTGTAGCATTTTCCCCCTGGTTCATCCAGTCCCACATGGTTTAATCTGGAACAATTCAACACTGAAAGACTGTAGTCTACCTGTTTCTGACGTGTTAGTTTGTGTTGTGCTGATATGAGTGGATCAGACACAGCAGTGTTGTTAGAGTTTTTAAATCCCTCAGGGTCACTATTGGACTGAGAAAAACAAAAATATGTAAATTACCATTGGTTTAATTATGAACACAGTTTCCCAGCAAGTGAAGTCAAATTCTAGTGGAGAGCTTTTGATTTAAGTTGGGGAGGGAATATATGCACTAGATTTTGACTGTACTGCACTATATGCTACACCCCGCCCCCCACCTCCACAACTGCTCTTAAACCAACAAAAGATGTTTTTTAACACAAAGGAACTAATTGAAGCTCTGAAGTCTAGAGTTGACACATCTCCCTCTTTTAATCTTCAGAACAGATTAAATGACAAAAAAAAAGGCTTCCATGGGTGAAATTTCTACAGCTTTTTCTGGTTGTAGAACAAGGCTTTCTAAAAACAGTGGCTGTGAATTATTCATGTGCCGGCTTTGTGTTGATTTAGCTGGTTGTGAACCTAGTGTCGCTCTCCTATGAAAGATAGTCTTCAACATTCCCGCTTGATATGAGCCAGCCAGGCAGCGCGCACCGCCCCACCAGGGCATCTTAAACCCTAGCCTCCAGTTGTTTTCTGAATGTAAGATATCCAACCCCCCCTGCTCACCGCGCGCACACACACACATACACACACTTTTGTTGTTTTCCATTCGTACCAGGATCTTAGGAAGAAATTGGGTTAAAAAAGCTTTGTGCTGTTATTTTCTTTCTTCTTACTTTCCTCTCTCTTTCTCTCTCTCTCTCCCCTCCTCTCTCTCACCTCCCCCTCTTCAAAGCCTGTTTTGTTGCTTTCTAACGAGGGCCAGGACTGTGCATTTATGCCACCTACACAAAAAGGAATTTGCGGTGGCTTTGGTCTCGGAGGGATATCTCGAAATACTTGTTTCTAACTCAGTATCACTTCTCTGATGGTGGAAGACTTGACGGTAGAGTAAAGACACCATGCAACACCATCTCCAGGAGATGCAGTGATGATGGAGTATGCAGATGTTGCAGGTAAGCTCCACTCCTCCTGGCCAGGGTGTTGTAGGTGGTGCTATCGGCAGCTCCGGCTGAGTTGCTTGTGCAGGGACAGTAAACTTCAGCCCTAATCCTGTTTATTCAGGAGCCCACACCACAGGCAGGAGGGAGCCTGTGCTTTTTCCTGGAGAGGGACCGCCTCCAAGATGGTCTGTTGATATGATACTCTGAGGACACCCTGGCCAAAAAGGCCCGCGGATCCTGCCTCGGGCATTCCTGAGGGGCAGCTCGGTTTCCATGGGGATTAGGCCCATGGAATATAGAGGTGAGCCAGCAGCAGGAGATCCAGCTGAAGCGAACCCATTGCACAGACTTTTTTTTTTTTATCCGTGACCTTGGCTGTCTACAAAGTGCCTGACTGGAAACAGTTCGACATTACATACTATGCAGTTTGTTGACACCACAGATGATTAATGGAGATGACGGAACTCCATCTCAAGCAACACCCAACAGATTGGAGACTGGATTCATAAGCAGGCGGATATCAGCTTATTTTCTTCTGAGCCATTTTCACATATGAACGCTGGAAAAAGTCTGGAAATGTTGTCCTTTTACACACCAAATATTCAGCGTCAGACATGTCCTTACAGCTGGAAATGTTCCGGGGCATTAGGCATGGGACAGCGCATGTGTAGTGGAGACTATGAGGAATAGCATGATACTCCGGAACACTAGCGGCTCTGTTCACAAATGCACTCACTCAGATGTCAGCCGGAGTTTAGAAGGCTGGCACAGTGATGTCCTGTTTAATGTCTATTAAAAATCATATAGGCATTTGTGTTCACACACAACTATCCTACATATAGTCTGAAAAATTTCTTGGTTACCATGTATGTGTTAAAGGACCTCTGGGTAAGAGATGTGGTTGTAGACACTTGCCTCTTTTCTTCATGAACAGTGATGTCAGTGTACATTCAATTTTACTAAAGTTAATTTTGTGTGGAAAGCCTTTTTAATCCAAATCATAGAAGATACAGAAAAGAGTTCCCTTAAATAGAAAAATGATAATAACACTAATGCGTTTAATGAAGCCTGAAGTCAAGCACTGGGAAAGGGGGGCTGGGTGCGTTCACCGATTGTAATTAACTGGTTAAATGGGACACAAAAGAGATGTCCACCATTGACTCTAAAGAGGATGTCTTCATTCTACTAGACTCAGGCAAATCAGAGTGTTGAAATACTCAACCTTGACAGTGGAGGAGAATTCAGGGATAAAAGAAACTTCCGAAATCAGTCCCTGGGACAGAACTGGAGGATTCTGTTTGCCTGTTTTCTAGCACACACATCTCTACCCAACTATGTCTGTTTAGATGCAAAACAAAGAGTTATCTGTGATTGTTTCCCTGATCCTGTCATCTCTTAAATGTGGTCAGTATTTAGCATTCTAGTAGTTGGCTTCCCATTGCTCCACTTCATATCTGACCTATATTCAGAACTGTACTTTATTGTGCAGCACAGAATTGTGGGTAGGGGGGCCTGGGAGCAGACTGGGGTTACAGGGGAGCAGGATTTATATCTGAGTTCTGTGGGGAGCTGTAGAAGGGGAGGTGGTTGGTTTCTTATCTCTCTGATAGAGCCTGGACTCTCCACTCCGCCCTAGCATGCCCTGGATGAAGAGGCCGGAAAAGAGGAAACTGAATTTGAGAGTGCTTTCGGTGCTCTACTACTTTCTCTCTCTCTCTCTCTCTCTCTCTCTCTCTCTCTCTCTCTCTCTCTCTCTCTCTCTCTCTCTATCTATCTCTCTCTCTGTCTCTCTCTCTCACACACACACACACATACACTTCCTCTTCTTCTCTCTCTCTCTTTCACACACACACAGAGAGAGAGATAAGATTCATGACAGTACAAAAACGCGCAGGGAGGACATGGCTTTGCTGGCATGTGTGGCTGCAGACCGGCTGGAAACTCTGATGAAAGCAGTAGTATATTTGGACAAGACATATCATTTAGATAGTCGAAGGAAAAGTAGGGAGGATGCGTTGAAATTTTCCATCTGTTTTTTGGCGGCTATTATTGCATTCTCACAAAAAACAACAGCAAGGCCTGAGAAAACACTTCTCACTCAGCTGTGCTTGCCAAGAGGATTAAAAATACCCAGCTTTTCTCAAGATGTAATAATAAAACAATATATTTATTTATTTAATTAATTATTTTTTTTTTGTCTCTGTTTAACCAGAAGTTAAATCACGCTGCTTTTGACAACTAGCCATAAACTAGCCACAAAACTCTTTCTGAACAAATGCACCCATACTCCAGGAATGCTTTGATATAATATAATATGTCAGTGGGCATGAAATCGAATGTGCGTAGGGAGCTGGGTGGTGGAGGACTCTGAGGGTGCAATAAGTGGAGAGGGAAATCTAGAGGTGTTAGCCGCAAGTACTGCCTGTTTGTAACACAAGTGTGGAATCACTAAGGGATAAAAAGGGTAATCAGGGCCTAATGAGCAGTGTTATTGTGTCATGCAGTGCAGTCCCTCCCCTCCTTTAGACCTCCCAACTGGCTGAGGCTTCTAGCTCAAGTACTATGTCCCTGTAGGTGTGGTCACCTGGCAGTCATTGTGCCAACAAAGGTGAGGCACTCAGGATGTCAATGAAAGCTGTTTTATGTGACCTGTTAAGCTCTCATGAAGAGTAGGGAAAACTGTCACAGTGTGAGATATTTATGACCGTGCCAAACCATGCAGACGCTATTTGCGGATGAAGCTGATGCTTGATCAGCTTAAGAAGTGTTGATATAAAGGCCGGGGCTTAGTTAATCTCGTAGCTTCCTTTAGGATTTACCCCCCCCCCCCCCCCTCCAGCATAGAGCCGTGTTATGTGACATTAACTGACATCCATTGTTTTCCCTCCTAAAACCCTAAAATCCCACTCCTTCTTCCAGTCAGTATCTCCTGAAGTCACCCGTGTGTTCTCTTATAATGCGACTGACCCAGATTCTCCCACACACCTTTCACTGGACCACACTGCAACTGACTCATAGGATGTAGCTTCAGAGTTGGTGGCTTTACTAAAGACATAAGCACAAGCTAAGCATCCTAAAAAAAACTCTATAACTTCAGTTTCAGTTCAGCACCAATTAAGTGTTGCCAGTTCTGATCATAACAACCTGATCACAGTGTCTCCCCTGAAGAAGGAGTGTCATCTCTCAGTCTGAGATATGGGCTGTCTGTGGTAATGGCGCCAGATCAGCTCCGGAGCAGGAGCCTGTGTGGGCCAGCCAGCTGTAGAACAGGCTGCATTTGTGCTGTCATTTAGCCCCTGGCGTGGCCTTCCCCAAGCTCGGTCACGAGGCCCCTCACTCCCACCGCTGTCCCCTGCCTGCAGTACAGTTCTGCCCCCACAGACAATGGTGCTGACCCACCCGCAGACCACAGCTCTTTAATGGCACACAAATTTCTTCCCTCTTGAGTCGGACTAAACAAAGTCTCAGCTTCAACCTGGACATCAGATAAAAATTCACAACCTTTGTGATACACCACAAGGTTATGTTGGTGTCAGAGAGTGGATATCCTCCTTTTGGAGCATTAGAGATCAGATGACTGGATGACTACTGTGTTTTTTTTCCACATTCTCTGCCCAGGCCAGAGTTTAAGACAGAGCTCAGTATTGTGATCTGATAGAATTAGGCAGGTCCCCGGATAAAAAAAAAAAAAAAAAAAAAAAGACACTCCAAAAAGTGGCTGGGGGCCATGCTGCAATTATAACTTTCTGCATGAAATTAGCCACAGTTTGTTCCAATTACCTACAACCAGATCACATGGAAATGACAGAGAGCAATAAAAATACAGCGCCCTTTCTCTTGGATTCTCAGTAAACAAATACAGATCAACATGGCATGCCATAAAAGGCATTCCAACTAAATATATTCACAAGCTGCGGTGCCAGAATGTTTCTATATGTTTTCATTTCTTCATCAGAGCACTTAATTATCAGCTTCAGCCCTTCAAGCTCCTTTACATGGGTGACTTTTGTTCTCTAGAACCTTCTATAATGCAGTGAGTCTATCATTATTATATCCCTGCGTTTTTTTAATTATTATTATTATTTTTGTCAGTATAATCAGTTTATCACGTGTCATAAGTTTAATTTTAATTGAGCAGTGGGATAATTAAGAACAGCACAGTGTGGTTAGTGTGCTCTGTTTGGCCAGTGGTGCGCTGTGGTCTTTGTTGTGCTTGGGGTCTTCTTGTCTGAGCTGATGACTGCACATCTTCTGCCTGGTTCTAAGCTCTCACTGTGGGTTAATCCATGGCAAGCTCGGGCCCTGTGTAATGGTTTTAGAAGAAGTGGATCTGCCAGCACAGCATGGGGCTGCCCACTGACCCGCTCATAGGGTAGAGGTCTCCGAGCCCACTTCTCTCATTGTGTCAGTGGAGCAGAATGGGAGGGGGGGGAAGCAGTGGGGCACATGAATGCAGTGAGGGTCATCCCTGTGCCCTGCTTTCGGTAGGTCAATGGTTCTTAAATCCTGGTCCTGGAGATCCCCCAGCCCTGTAGATTTGATCATTTTCTCTACTGTAATACACCTATTAGTTGTAATATGCAAATGAGTTGATTAGTTAAAGCGCCTATATCAAAGGAAGGATAGAGGTACTACAGTGGTGGTGCTGTAAATGTGACTGGAGTCTCTCTCTCTCTCTCTCTCTCTCCCTCTCCCTTTCCTCTATTTCAACTGCTGTACAAGACTCTCTGGCTCTCAGTCTCAGAGTCTTCCCTTATTCATGACCTGCACCTTGTTTAGCCTTGCAGCCACCAGGATCCATAACAACTGCTGCCACACTTTAATATAAATCATCTCAAACTCTTACCACCTCAAGCCTGTCTTCATTTCCCAGCACAACCCACGCTCATTCGGACTTCCGTCCACTTTGTTGATGTTACTAAGAGATTGTTTCCATCCAGTGAGGAGAGCTCAGTGCTGTATGTCGGTGTGCACAGATAGACATGTAATGCACTGATAACGAAGTGAGATTTGAGAGTGGCTGGTCTGTATTTCAGGGCAAAAATGGCATCCCTCCTCCATCACGTATTCACGGCAGCACAGCTGGGGGGAGGCGGCTGGAATAAATTGGAGCAGGCTTGTACGGCACAGCACTCTAATTAATGTTTCTGTTTCTCCACTTCACTTAACTTTATAATTGGCTTGCCTTTTTCGCTGCCATTAATTACACGATTTCATATTCCATTAATGACTCTAAGAAAGAGACACACCTCGCTTTTTCGCACTAATTAACAACTGCTTTGCCACTTTTGCTTCTCAAATGTGTGAGCGGTGCCTCCCTCCTGCATCTCAGCCTCTTGCCAGCAAACACATTCATCATTAATTGATTTATTTACGATATTTTCCGCTTTTGTGTTTCCCTTTTTTTCCGCAGCACCCCTACCCATCAGAAGAACAGAAAAAACAACTGGCACAAGACACTGGCCTTACCATACTACAAGTGAACAACTGGTAAGTCAATTGTACCTTTTGTGTTTACATACAATCAATAGCTTTGCCTGTGGCAAGTAGCTTCTAATGATTTGAATGAATACACTGCTAAACCCCCTTTGCCACACACACACACACACACACAGACATGCACCAAAAAAAAAAAAAAAAAAACACTGTCGCCTGACCTCCCCTCCCTTTCCTCGGCCACTTACCGCCTCATCTGCCTCCAAATCAATCCGCCCAAAGTGCCTCTAGGATTTTTCCAGCCACAGTATGTATCTCATAGGAATTCCCATGAGAGAAATGAGTCTTATGCGCCTCTTTAAATCATCATTTGCAAACTTAAGCTCTGTCCGAAGAGGCATACTTTTACTCTAACTAGTTTGCCAAAGCAGTACTCCACAAACATCAAAGACCAACACCATAATATCCATCAGATAATAGACAAAACCATTGCTGTACATGTGTAGCCTGTGAGCATTACAGCCTTCTTCACTCTTCGTGCTATCACATGACGTGCGGAGCGCTTGGTTTTTTCTTTTTTTTTTTGCTAACTAGCTCCTTTGATTTTCCTGGTTCCCACTGCTGCAGTGCCGTAAAGTTTGGGGTGAGCTTTTGCCCTCGGTTCGCATGTTAGCCTAGACTGCTATCAGCACGTACTTACCGTTATTAGCCGTGTCTAATGAATGGCCTGAGAGAGACGGGGGTAGACCATTGAAACCGAGTCCAGGCAGTGCTTTTGATGTCAGCCTTGTAAAAACCTATGCCACACATTTATTTTCCACGAGGTTGCCAGGGACCAACATGAAAGTCTCTGCCCCAGCCTGTGTGAATACTTTCAGTCTTGATTTTATAAGTGTCAGAGATTAATATTGCGGAGGTTCTGATTACATGCCCTAATTCGTTTTGCTGAACAAATTGGGCCTTGATGTAGGCTGTGCCTACATGGAACAAACCCTCTCGTGCTGTGGACACCAGAGCTTTGGCCGGAGAGATGGGAGATGTATTAACGGCCATTACTCCAAATGTAATTTCTGACAACATAATCCCTGCCATTGTTCAATTTGGTTCCTTGGAGAAAATGGGCCGTTCACAATATATTTGCCTTTGGAGGATTAATTTACACAAGTACTCTATCGGCAGGGCGCAGTTGGAACAACACAAGGGAGAATTGTTGGGGTTATCAATTTCTGTGACCTCACAGCTACCCATGGGAGATCGATTCTTTCGGCCACATTAGGCACCAGAGCAGGCAGGACGCACGGGCAGTCACATGACCACGCGCCCCGTTTTAACCCTATCCCTATGCCGCTGCGCCTTTGAGGAAAGGTTTGGCTGACGGTAAAACAATAGCGGATCAAACCAAGTGTGTGTGCCTTTCCACGCGTGTGTGTGAATGATGAGTCGGGGGTGGTTAATCTAAGGGGTATTAGCTACTAAACCCTGCATGCTGAGCTCTTTCTGCCCCCTCACATATTGTGTTCCACGCCGTGTATGTGTGTGTCTGCATGCGTGCATCCAAGGGAACGTGGATAGTGTCCGACGAGGGAGGGAGGGAGAGAGAGAGAGGTAGTGAGAGACACATCATGGGTTAGCACAGCAGATCTGTTGCTTCATAGGCCTGCTGTGCTCCGTTGGACGTTCACCATTGGGTGTCTCCATGGCAACCCTTGGCGATGTTACCTCCTGACCCACTGATTTTAAGAGGCAATATCCTGAGCTGTGATTCTATTTATCAGGCAAGTCAAAACACAGGGCCAACACGGCTTGGAGGAGCAGAAAACAGAGTGATGAAATTCATCAAATAGAGCAAGCAATGGCAGCCTCTCCAGATAAAACCAATGATACCTCTCCTGCACAAACACGTGCATTTTATTGACTTATCTTTCAGTGTGCACAATTTGGAAACGTAAGTCACGTAATACATATTAATAAGTCTATGTCAGTCGACTATAATACAAAACGCATTTTCGCCTGCCGAGTCATTCAGGTTGTTTCTCTGTTAAATCATAAATTGAAGACTAATTCTAAAGAACACGGAGATAAAGAAGGGGTCATCTGGGAAATGACGATCATTCTTATAAACCCATGCTCCTGCCGACTTGTTAACACACATGTAGGCCTTTATTATTGATGAGAGCCCCGCAATTTGGTGGGCTGGAGATTAAATAAAAATGCTAAAGGGCACGTGGGGTGCAGATCGCTCATGAATTATTGGCACGAAACACAGCGTGAGGGAACGCATCCAATCTGGATTTTCATATTCAAAGAAAAGGAAAAGAATCTGCACTCACAAGCATTGTTAAAGCACCATGAAAGAATTGGGTTGTTTTGTGCTATAGGTGTTTGAAATCTGAAAAAAAAAAAGAAAAAAAAAAAAAAAAAAAAAAAAAAAAATATATATATATATATATATATATATATATATATAATAAACATATACATAAGAACACATGGGTAGACAGTTTTAGTCACACCCATGTGCACACTCTTATGCTTATATGAGCACAGAACCATCCACACACACTCATGGAGAGCACGCATGAGCGCACGTTGCTGAAGACGCTCCAACAGTGAGCGGAGAATGTGGATTGACTACGAGATCTATTTTCAGCAACTGCGATGAGGTTGATTTACTGAGATGCACTGTTTCGATATGGAAGGTACAGACTGCAGCCACTACAGTAACTCTTTCAGCGGAGGAAAACAAAGCTGAGAGAGAGAAGAGGGAGTGAGCAATGGAGAGAGGGAGGTTTAGTCTCTGATGATAAGAGAGCGAGTGTTTGCTCTCAGAATGCTCCATAAAGAGCGCTGATGTGAAATCAATGGGCGGGTCATCGGGTTTCGCCGTGTCCAGTCCTCCCTTCCTGGCGGAATTTAATAATGCCCTTAAAGATGGTGTTTAAACCTCAGGGATGGATTGTTTTGTCAATAAGGCGGCTTTTATGAAAGTCTTAAAAGCATGGAGAGAAGTGTGGCGGGGCTACTTTAGAGAAACAGTGTCCACACAAACCCCGGATCCGATTTCTCGGCCTGAGAGTGAGAGAGAGAGAGAGAGAGAGAGAGAGAGAGAGGGAGGGAGAGAGAGAGAGAGAGAGAGAGAGAGAGAGAGAGAGAGAGAACTTGAGAAGGCACAACAGAGAGCAAAATAAAAAGGAGCAAAGGAAAAAGAGAGAGGGAAATCAAGAATTAACAGTGCATGTGAGAGAGGGGAGGAGGTAAAAACCAGAAAAAAAATGAAAGAGTGAAACAGAAAGTTGACATCAAACTGAAACACACTCATTAATCGTACATCTTTAGAATGATATGTTTTTAAACATTATTTTCATGTGACATACATATGGCATATATGAAGAGATAGAGAGAGAAAGAGAGGGAGGGAGAGGGAGAGGATGACTGGCATGCTTCAACTCTTTGACAGCCAGGCCCGCCCATTCTAAAGCAGTTGAAACTTGTTCTGAGTGAGCTGTGGCTGATTGCTTCATGCTCCGAGTGTGTATTCTTTGGCAGGCTTAGAGAGAGTGTGACCTCTGACCCACTGGGTATCTCAAAGAGGTGATACACTACTTTGTGGCTTTAGCTAGAGCCAGAGTGAATGTGTGTGTAGATTTTACTTCAGCAGGTGTTCCAAACACTGATTCTGCATATATTAATATTTACCCTGAACACACACACACACACACACACACACACCTGATGAAGTTTGGTTCCAGTGTTTTAGAGAAAACACAGAAATTCTTAGGATGTATTGTGCAAGGACCAAATATGCATTTTATTTATTTAAAGTATTTTGCTACATGTTTATCGGTAATTCATAGACAAACATAGGCTCATTTCTCAAAATGTAAGCAGTTCAGAGAGATTTGATGTGTATTTTAGAGAAACCCAGCTATTCTTCACAATGAGGCTGATAGTGCTATAGTTTTTATATGCCTTGTTTATATGATGGTGATGATCAGAAATAGTTTGTTCAGGTACTATTTTGCCTTCCAACCCCCTCCACCTCTGCTCTGAATGGAAAATATTAGCTCAAAAATGATCTTTAATTCACTTTTGTATTTGCATCTGAATAATTGAATTATACATCAATAAAAAAAATGGTGGAATTTCCCTTTTAACATATTTTACTCACTACGCTTCTGAGAGGGAGGGGTGTGTCTGTGTATAAATGTGTGTGTGAATGTGTAAATGTGTGTCTGTGCATGCACATTTGACAGAGGTCCACAAGAACATACACAGGTCTCTCTTTCTCTCTGTGAATGTGTGTGTAAGTGTGTGTGTGTGTGTGTGTGTGTGTGTTAGGCGCGCTGCAGCCTGTGCCCTGCAGCAGCTTTCACACAGCGGCGCTGTCAAGGTGCTTTAGCATGAATCTCTGTGGCCTTTCGACGAAATACCATCTCACCCCGGGGTCACCCTACCCAACAAAAGCCATATTTACTGTGGCTCCACACAGACAAACTGGCCCACACTGCTCCTCCTGAACACCGTCAAACACCCCCCCCCCCCACACACACACACCCCTAACAGCCCAAAAAGCTGCTGGAAACTTCAGTCAGCACAGATTGATGAGCGCGGGTATTATTATTGTTTGTCTTCTGCGCAGTTGAGTTCAGTCAGTTCTGGAGTGTTTGCTAACAATGCCATACTGGAATTTCAGCACTTGCTCAGACCTGATCTCTATCTGCGTTATGTCAACATCAGACAAGTTGGAGTGGTTCTGTGCATATGTGTGTGTGTGTGTGTGTGTGTGTGTGCGTTTGTTCATGTGATTGAGTTTGTGTGTGTGCATGCATCTGTTTCAGAGTCTGTGTATGAGCGCCTTGTTTTTTTTTTTAATGTGTCCTGAAATCAGCGAACAACATGTTTCAGGATTTTTTGTTTATTTGTTTTTTTTTTGTTTGTTTGTTTTTGTTTTTGTTTTTTTTTTTGTTTTTTTTTGATGGGGGAAAGAAATGGGTCACAGAGGTTAGAGTTATGTTTAGGTTCATTTTAATTTTACATACAGAGACTTGTTTATAAAGGATACATGTTGTTGTCAGAAGTTTCTGTGCCTTCAAAAATGTTAAGAAAATGAAGAAAAGCAAGAACATCCTTAACTTTACGTTTTTTTTTCAGGTGTAAATAAAGTAAAAATGCATAGAATTAAATAATGGTAACTCTGGATAGTGACAGAATAAGGCAGGTCTCATTAAATTAACGAGGAAACAAAAACATCTCTGTCTTATTAAACAATAATAATAACAATAATATAAATAATAATAATAAAGATAATAGTAATAATAAAAAAAAACATTATTGTGGAGGTGGATTGTAGTCAGGCAGAAGAGGTCTACACGTATAAATAGACATTTCCTGAGCTACTGAGTTTGCCTTCTGTCTCCAAAATATAAAACAAAACAGCAACAAGAATCTGCTACATCTTGACTATTTCTGTGTAAACTCTGTGTTTCCCAGAAGTGCTTTAACAGAGTGTTCTGCTCTTCAGAGCTGATGGAAACATATTTCTGTTTTTTTTTGTTTTTTTTTTGAGAATTTTTAATTATTTACTTGGATCCCATTCAACAGCTGCATGGATACCTGGCTAATGTTAGGGTTATGATTATTGCAAAAGTTAGATATAGAACCAGGATCAAGTTCAATAGATCCCGTTTTTACTTCAATATAAGTTGAATGCAAGGTAAGCAGTGTGCTAACCGTATACTGATCACTATATATATGTATACATGACTCATATGTCCCAAGTATGTTTTATACGAGACAGAAATGACTCATGCTGTCATTATAAAAACAACCCTGTCTGTGTGTTCCTGTAGTACTGTACTGTATGATCATGAATGAATCTGTTTGTGTGGGCTGTGTCTGTTCACATATGTTACTGCTGAGGAGGTTTGCTTGTTTATGCAGCAATACTTTACTATGTGCGATGCTATTGTTTGTGTGTGTGTTTCTGCATGTTGTTGAATGGGGATGCAGTCAGAATTGTTCTTTTGTTACAGGAAGACTGTTTCTGAGCTTGGGGATGTATTGTATGTGCATGGGCGACTCTGTGGCAGTAACTTGTGGGAGGATATGTATGTGTGCGTGTGTAAGTATGTGTGTGTGTGTGCGAGTGCGCGTGTGCATTTGTGCAGAGTCTGTGAACCATACAAGGGTACAACCCTCCCACCCCACACACCCCCCCTCACTCTGTCTTACATCACATTGAGCCCCAGGCACAGCCTACATTTTTCTGCATTTCTCTCCTTCTCTTTTTATCCCCTCTTTTGTGGAAGAATCTACACATGAAAAACGAGGGTGGATATGCAGGGCTGCATTTGAAAACGGCAGCTACGTTTGGACTTCTGTTCCTCTGACTGGACTTCACATTAGCCACTGAATCCTTATTTCATTTTCATTAGGGGTTGGTATCACAGTAATTGCGTGGCTGTTGTAAACGTGACTTAAAGGAAGACTCAGTGCAGGTCTTTTCAGGTCTCCCTCCTTTAGTCAGATTTTCCTTCTCCAAACCTATAACTGAAACTAAGATTTATAAAATCTTTAGCTATAAAAATTAATTTCCTCAATTAATTATCTCTGCATTTTGTGATAACAGTAGAATCAATGCAATAATGCAGGCTTTTTTTCTGCTGAGACGTTTTATTCTGTTGGAATTGAGTTGGGCATGGCTATTTTTGACTTACATGATGTCAGGTCTACCAAAGAACCAATGAGAGTTACCAGAGTTTATGTTTGAACAACACTGATTAGGTTATAGCCCTTTTTCAACCAGTTCTTATCCAGTCGAGCACAACATTTTGAACTGTTAGGCACATTTCCATCAACATAAACAGGTTCTGTTTGCTCTCAGCTGGAACTCAAGCATAGTAGGTCTGTTATCCTGAACCGTGGTGACAAATGTTGTCATGTAAAGCCAAAGAGACTGAAGGGTTATAGTGAAAGGGTAATTTGCCAGTGGACCAGTTATATCTGTTCTCTTATTTGAAAACAAAAAAGCAAATCGTGAGGAAATAAAAACAGGAAAATGCTCCGTCTGTGTGTTTTCAGGGGCTGTGGTCGGCACGACTCTGATCTGAACCCAGTGTAAACAGTGAATAAACCATGACCCTTTTCTGACTCTATCCCTTGATCTATTTCTCTGGCACTGTCCTGATTAAAACAGACAACAGGTCTGTGATGATTAGCAGCCTTGGTTCCCATCAAAACTGGGGCAAACAATCCTAAATAGAACAAGTTCACGATCTAGAGTTTGTTTGTTGGAAAAGGGCTCCTAGATACCTGTGTCATATTTAGTTAGATTTTTGGTGGTATTGCTCAATACCTCTACAGATGGCGGATTGTTTGCATTGCCATGGCGATGCTGGTATTGATCATTGTGCAATCAGACACACCCTCACAGTTCTGAGGGGGCAGCAGTTAATGTTAATTCCTTGGCCTCTCTTTAGGATTAAACTACATTATAATATTCATACATATATGACAAGCTTTAAGAGAATGAAAGAATACTGCAAGGGGGGGCTAACATTTAGAATGTAAAGAAAAATAGATGTTAACCCATGTCTAACCGGTTATTCTACATACATAACTTTCAGACCGTCCTGCTGGGTTTTGCAGTCATTGCTGTCGTTGGTTAATCTTCAGTGTCAGTGAGGAAGAGGTACCTTTAATGCATGAATGTATGAGTTGGAAAGGGAGGTGTGAGTGGACTGCCAGGCGGGGCCTTGTGTGCCTGGTGTGAGAGGCAGAGATGGCGGTGCCAGGACGGGTGCTAAAGAACCTGGTGGAGACCACCGCAGCGTCAAGTTTGCACAGAGGCATAAAACACTCTGCCATGCAGTCATTTCCTCTCCTTCACACTCGCCTCTAATGGGCTTTGTGCTGCCACACACACACACAACTCTGCCAGTCATAGTCCTGTGTGTGTGTGTGTGTGTGTGTGTGTGTGTGTGTGTGAGTGAAGAGAGAAGGAGTGGCCCCTGGCCTGAACCATGGCCTGGGGCATTGGGCTGCATCAAATAATAATAATAATAAAAAAAAAACCTCAGAGACAGAAGCAAGACAGAGGAGGTAGAGTTGAAAATATCCCTAAGTTGTTTTATCCCTGATTTGTGCTACCTCTCTCTCTCTCTCTCTCTCTCTCTCTCGGATGGGTGGAGAGGCAGGGGAGAGTTAGCAGACCACGTACGGCCAAGAATGACCTCATAGTTTTGCAGGACCTCCTCTTTCTTTCTTTCTTTCTTTCTATCTTTCTTTCTTTCTTTCTTTCTTACTTTCTTTCTTTCTTTCTTCATGTCTCCTGATCCCTCTTTCTATTTTCTCTCTCTCTTTTATTGGTGTGAATCTATAACATTAACAATACGTACAATAACAAATGACAAATATAATATATATTTATATATAATTCTCTCTCTCTCTCTCTCTCTCTCTCTCTCTCTCTCTCTCTCTCTCTCTCTCTCTCTCTCCTCTACCCTGTAGGCCGTGTGTTTATAAAGTGTGTCCCAGGGGCCCCAGGCATTGGCCCCAGCACTGTAAAAACCAGCTTTAGTGGCAGCTTCACAGCTCTGTTAATGGAAAGGCTTTAACTGTGTTTGGTGAGAGGAGTTGAGCTGGTGCTGGTAGTGGTGGAGAATTTGGGGGAGGTGGGGTAGGTCGGGGGTGATGAAGTAACAGCAGCCCACTGAAACAGCAGAGATTAGGCCGGGCTCCTTCTACATCTGCACTGTTTTCTTTGGACAGAGTTAGAGTTGCCTCAGAGTGGAGCCAGGTAATCCCTGTAATGTTTGTGGGAATTAGGGCCCACCCCCCCACCCCCCCACCCCAGGCACAGGGGAGCCAAAATCCCACTTTCATGGGCAAGCAGCAGAGGCGAGAGATGGACTGTCTGGCTCTCGACTCAGTGAAAGGTGGCTGGGTGCAGTTAGAGGCCAGTGCAATTGGAGCTAATGAAATGCTAATGGAGTGAGAACAATTTCTGTATGATTTACTGCGTAGCTGCATTCTTCATGGAACATTCACACAATTTAGAGGATTTTTTAAATGATTATTATTTTAAAGAGATATTTCTGGAGACACAAAATAATATCGTACTCCACCCTTGCTTCTGTTCTGAGAAATACCCCTAGGTGTTTCTGTAATCTTTTCAAAGGGAAAAAAATCTTAAAACTGTGCCTCTGAAAGGGTGTGTAGCCGTCAAGAAACTGATTCAGAGAAAAGGATATAGCACTAGCTACACCAGAGCCCACTTCAGCATGGTTGAGTACATCTGGGATTACTTGGATTCTGAGAAGCAGAAAGTGCAACCCACTTCTTAGACTGAACTTTGGAGGGTATGGACAAACAATTTTTAAAGAGAAGATGATGAGAGAAACGTAACTCAACAATAAGACAGTAGTTTAAGGAACACTAGCTAACATTTGGTACTTTTGCTCCTGGCCTCCCTCTACTTTTGCAGAGTGCCAATCACATTTACAGCACTGTCCTGAAAACGGGTGGGAGTAGTTTCCAACCCACCTCGTAATGTTACACAGTGTAGTTTCCGCAGTGCTGAGGCCAGAGTAGCAACCACAGAGGCTCTTTTCTCCCTATTACAGGTCAATGAAACATCACAGTGATTTTGAAGCTGCATTTCTAAGGTAATAATATTACGTTGCGTTCCTTTAATACTTTCATAATACTGTACATAATTTCAAACATGTAATAACTGCAGTATCTGTGAAATAAATATACTTCAAATTCAGTTTTACTTAAGTTGGACTGTGCTACACGAAGTGTGCTGCAGCTTCTGCTTGCTTTCTGAGGTGTATTTGTTATAAATGCTGTCAAGCCTGTTTAAGGCTGCTGCTATAAGTCCATGTGTTGACAAAAGTGTATGTGTGTATGCATGTGTTTCTGTATGTGTGCCGAGAGGGCAAGTGTAGGCGAGAGAGAGAGAGAGAGAGAGAGAGAGAGAGAGAGAGAGAGAGAGAGAGAGAGAGAGAGAGAGAGAGAGAGAGAGAGAGAGAGAGAGAGAAGGGTGGCAGGAGTGTAAATGGAATTTGTGCAGCAAACAGCTGGACGGGTTTATTTAAACACAAGCAGGGCTGAGAGACTGACCCCGGTTTGACTCAGGGAGGGGGGAGGGGGAAGCCATGGAGCTTTTTTTTTTCTTTTTGTTTTTTTTTTTTTATTATGACTTTGAGCCGGATTAGAATAGAAGGAGTGATGCTCTTATTTCTCCGTTCGGCCTGCAGGCATGTCAACATGTGACTGAAGACTACAGTAACTAATTACTTAAGTAAATGGATCTGTGCTTGAGACATGGATGATAAAGTTGGCTTCACCAGAAGGGTGTGATGTAGGGGGAGGTGTATGGGTAGTGTACAATTGTGCCTATGCTTGAACTGCCAATGATCTTGCAGCACTGCTCCCTAATTAGAAAGTCCTCACCCTTGTATCAATGAGGGATCAATCTGGTGATAATTACATTACAAATTCAAGCTCTATCTCCTGTTCGTTTGGTTGGGCTGGATATTGTTGTGATGACCAATGTACAGCCGATTCATCATTCCCCTTCTTCTCCAGCATAACTGATGTGCCCTTGTGTGGAATTTTAATATACATGGAAATGTAGCTGAGTAGGTTGAAATGTGATTTCATGAGTGAATTTAGTAGTCTGTAGTCATGCATACTCACACTGCACTCAGGTTAGGTTTTGAGAGAGAGAGAGAGAGAGAGAGAGAGAGAGAGAGAGAGAGAGAGAGAGAGAGAGAGAGAGAGAGAGAGAGCACAGCGAGGCAAATAAAGAAGGCTTGCTGAGGAAAATGGCCTACTTCATATGCATTTAGATAGACACGCCGCAATGTAACCTTTTGTATCTCCAATCTGGATCTTTCCAGCAACGGTTATTAAATTATCCCCTAATTGGTCACGCAACAAAGGCAGCTGATGAAAAAGACAATTTCTTGCTTTTAATTGGCCATTTCACGTGCCGTTTGGGCTACACCTGGGCGTTTGTAATGAGAATGGGATATTATGAGGGCCCCGGCAGACGAGACAGCAATCAGTTCCACTCTCTCTGTGAAAGAGTAAAGGGAGCGAACGGAAAAGTATGAACAAACACACACTTTTGGAGAAGCAGGAGTTGAGCTGCAGGGGGAGGGAGAAAAGGCTGGGCTTCTTTCGTGCCTCATTTGACTCATAAGTGGCTTTAATTCAGTCATTTTTCTAAGCTCTGTCTTTTTCTTCCTCCCCCTTCACCCTCTACTCTTTTCACCCGACTTCAGAGGTGCCACCGGTGGCGTTTTGCTCCAAAATAGGCCCCCATTGTCCGTAGCCTGGGCTGAATAGCGGCCTTCATTGTGTGCCGATGGGAAGTTGAAACTGAACAGGCCGTAAACGCGGGACTATGGCGCTGTGGGGTCGCGCGGAGGTGAACTTTTTACTCCTAATGGGGTAATGGCGGGCGGCTTTAGCGCACTGGCTGTCTCTCCCTCAGCCCCCTTTTTTTAACCGTTTGCCTAGCGTATAGAGCAGAGCATGACCGCTCTTTTTCTTCACAACTTCTACAGACCACCCCCTCCCCAACTTCCCTCCTTTCCCTTACCCGCCCTCGTTCCCTTGTGCTCTCTCTCTCTCTCTCTCTCTCGGTCTCTCCCCCCCCCCCCTCCTCTCCCTACTTGGTATTGTGTAGCACTTGTCCTTTGTTCCAGTCTTCTGGTGCATCTGGCCTTAGATATGGTGAAGGTTTGGAGATGAGCGTTAGATATCTTTTAAAAAATGTAAATGAAAGAAAAATGAACAGCAGAAGTTATTTCCTCATAGAGAACGAGCAAGAGAGCGAGGAGGGAGAAGAGAAAAAGATAGAGAGGGAGGGAGGCAGAAGCAAGTAAAATGCAAACGGCAGAGGTCAGCAGATAGACAGTGGTGACCCGCCTCTGACCCCAGAGCCAGAGATTGAGGCAGAGAGGAGAAGGCAATAAAAGGAATGCCTAGGCCACGACTCCCCCTGCTCTGCGCTGCTGCTGCTGACGATAAAACTCCAGACATTCCCTCATTTGATGGTGCACTGCCATGTTGCTACATTCCTCCCCTGCACACTTTTTCATAGGACAGTGTTTGATGTCAGTGAGTGATACTGGTGATAACTGTAACTAACTAAATAAATTAATTAATTAAAAAAGGGGAGGATTCTAAAGATGTCCAAGCTCCTCGCTGGCGAAAAAGCATTCTTTATAGTACCATAAAAGTGCTCTTTCATCTGGTACTACTTCATCTTCATGAATATTTTTTTATTGTTCTTTCCATTATTGTCATTTTTATAGTTACTGTTGAAGACGTCTTAATTATAAAATTACATTAAAAATTACATAAAAGTTACTAATATTAAAAAGAACAATATCCTATACTTAAACAGTGCGTACTATAAAACCCTTCAAAAACCTGTTTAATGCAAATACTGCATAGCAGACCCCGACTTTTTTTTTTTGTTTTTGGTCTTTAAATCTGTATCTTTTTGCTCTTCTATAAATTCTACATCTTTGCTCTTCTTATCCTCTCTTTATCTTTATCTCCTCTTTCTCTTTCTCCACCCCTTGCCATGCTGAAAAGAGTGGCCTGGCTATTGTTTCCTTAAAAGTCTACTAATTCCCGCTCAAAGGATGAAATGGAAGTGTCCAACTGTGGCAACAGCAGGGGGACATAAATCAAGTAGAAACCCCAGAGCTTGCTCTCCTGGAGGTCACTGGGGTCAGGGGGTCAACCCAGAAGGTTTAAGCTGAGCAGGCAGCAGTGGTGCTGGGTACTGGAGTGGCAAGATTGGGGAGTAGTCACTGGGTGCAAGAATTGTACTTTGTTTTGTTTTGCTTTGTTTCTGTGTTGTTTGGTTTAATTTTTTTTTTACTATTATTATTTTTTTAAAAATGCTACACTTGGCAAGAATACAGGGAAGAAAAGGCAAAACCATTCCAAAACTCTTCAGTTAATCTACATTCATGATTTGTTTTCTCTGTTGAGAAGTGGGTGGAAAAAAAAGAATCTGCCTTATGTTTGCTCTTTAATGATGTGTCATTCTTCTGCCAGAATATTTCTCACATACACTCACACACTGTGACACATGCCAACTAGGCCTGAACGCACGAACCATTCCACTGTAAAGTAGTGACAGCAAGTGGAAGAAAAAAAAACATGACATGTCTCTGAAACTTGCAGAGAGAGAGAGAGAGGGGAAAAAAAGTGCCATTTGGTGGATTAGCTGTATTTGCTTTTCAGAGGTGGCGTATGTTGAAGCTGTGCAAGTTTGTACAAGCCGCTTAGCTTTGTGAGTTCAGTATACATTTCTCTGTTGGTGGTGATTTCACCGTGACACTCCCTTCTCTCCTACCCGAGGACTTAAAGGAAAATGAAAATAATCCCTTGTTCTTTAGGTTCCCTGATTAGCAGCCCGGGCTGGTCTGAACAGTTTTAGGTTGGGCTTTCCACAATATGTTTGAGAGTGTCAAAAGCACAAGCTACATTTGCAGACCCCCTGCGGGCTTGGCATGTACTAGCCTTACTGTTTTTGAAGGACTCTAAACAAACTAACTGTATTATTTTGTTTCTGTATTTCTGTTCTAGGTTCATTAATGCAAGAAGGAGAATAGTGCAGCCAATGATCGACCAGTCCAACCGAGCAGGCAAGTCCCCTAGAGTAACAGTGTTCAAGTCACGCAGGCGAAAGCCTTCCCCCAGCCATGCACTAGGAGGCTCGCCGGCCGGTAAATACACTGCCCAGCCTGGATGTTAGGAGTGATTGACCACTAAAATCTATCCAATTAACCCAAGGCACTAATCACAGTGACTCACAGTCACTGTATTACGCCCTTAGAAGAAAAAGAAACTAGTATATATGATCAATTTAAAGGAACACTATATAAGATTTGGTATTGTTGCTCCTGGGCTCCCACTACAGTTGTAGAGTGTAATTCACTTTTACAACACTGTTCTCAAGTCAGGAGGGAGGAGGGAGTGTATTCCGGCCCACTTTCAGAAGTTATTTAGTGCGTGTTCTGCAGTGCTGGGCCTGGAGAAGCAACATCAGAAGCTCTATTCTCCCTATTACAGGCCGGTGAACGATCACAGTGCTTCTGAAGCTGTAATCGTACGGCAAAAATACTACATAGTGTTCCTTTAACTTTTGAAATCATAACTATGGCTGAGAATTACTTAAATGTTCTAATGTTCTAAAATACAGCTACTTCTGTTGAAACTGAAAATAAGATTTGTTCATAAAAGAGTAGGGTATAGTACATAGTTTTTCTGAATTAGGTTTGTTTTGTTTTTTGCGCTTAACCGATCCCCTGGTGGATGGCTTGTTGTGAACTGCTTTTAAAGTTTATTACCTGTGATGGGGTTCAGAGGGCAGGGTTGCAGTGGGGGACTCAGAAAAGTTCAAAGGCAGTCACACAAAGCTCAGCTGTTGTTTTCGATTGAATAAGTGCCTTATGCAGTGCCCTAAAAATAAAATATACCTGTGGTAAGTACAGTCATATTTATTCAGGAAAGACGTATACAGGGTTTTTAACCATGCAAAACAATACTGATCTAAATGAATGTGTATTCCAGTGCTCTGGAAAGCTACACAGATGATCAAAAGTCATCTGTTATATTTCTGTTGGAATTACTTCCATGTTTAGTTCTAATCTTAGTTTGATCTGAAACGTATGAAGCGTAATTGCTTAAGACAGTGAGACAGCTAAGAAGCATTAGTTTGTGCGTCCGTTACCAGATGATGTTAAGCAATGGACACTTAATTAAAAGCACTAATTGACCAGTGTCCTGTGCCCTCCCCCGTTTTCCTGCAGTAAGTCAAGGAGCTCCCTACAACCCAGATGGTCAGCCCATGGGAGGCTTTGTGATGGACGGCCAGCAGCACATGGGAATCAGACCACCTGGTAAGACTTTGGCGTGTCTCCTTCTCCTCTGCCATCTCCCACCTTCGCACCCCCTCCTCTTGCCTCACTACCACCAATCTCTCCAGTCTAGCCAGGAGAGGCCAGCCTCTGATAGTAGCACAGGTGTAGCCCCTCACATAACACCCCTTTCCCATTCTCCTTCCCCCTTTCTAAGCCCTGTCAGTCTGAGGCTACCTTCTCGAGTGTCTCTTCCCTTTTTCTCAGAATTCCTACCCCTCCATGTTCCTAAGCCCCTTCTACTCCCTCCTATGTTCCTGGTCATCATCTCTGTATCTAACTCTCCTTTTCCTTCCCCCCACTGGTCACTCCACCTCCTCTCTTAAGCCATGGGATTTGCCCAAAGCCAGACTACTTTCCAACCCAGCCACTGATCTTATTGTTTACTTTAGAGTGCAAATTCTTTGTCTCTTCTTTGCTGTTTAGTCTTGTATTTCCTCAACTTCTCTTCGTAACTATGGGAATTGTACTTCTGATACCTGTCCTGCTTTCCTGTCTGAATTTCTCACCTTCTGGCATTCTTCTTCGATTGTTTTCTCTCCTTCCAGGGCCTATGAGTGGGATGGGCATGAATATGGGCATGGAGGGACAGTGGCACTACATGTAACCTTCTAGTTAACCAATCGCAAAGCAATGGGGGAAGTAAGTACACAACAGGGTCTCTAAATCTTTTTTTTGACATCTATACTCTCTGTGCCTCACTGTGGAAACACACACAGTACTTCATTTTGCATTGGTGCTTAATGTGTATCACTTTAACAGTGCTAGCGTTTCTGCTGGTGCAATTAAAAAGTCAGCCTTCCAGTCTGATAGGAGTCTTTGATCAAGCCTATGTGTATGTGTCTGCGCAGAACTGTAGCCTTTCCGGCCTTTCACTCTTGCTCAATTTATTGGCCACGACTAAACAGTGTATAGAATCACACTGGATGGAAAAATGGGTGAAAGGAGAGAGAGAGAGAGAGAGTGAAAGAGGGAGGGAGACTGATTCAAGCAGTGGCGAGTTGAGGGTAGAGGGATTGAGGTTGAGGTTTTGGACGAAGGCGGGGGTGGAGGTGGGGGGTTGGTGGGACGTCACCATAGCAACAGACTGATTGGCAAAATGTAAGCAGGCTGCAGCAGTGCAGTGAGAGGAAAGTGCATGTCCCCAACGTGTCATAAATCTGCCTCTCTGCAGCTGATGCATGAGTTCCATTAATACACTAACCTGTATGGCAGCACACTGACACACACTTGTGAGCCCCTCAGCCAAACCCTGCTGCCAGATCCATGGAAGTCATTCACTGATGTTATTAGCATGGGCCATTTTTAAAGGTGGAGGTGTTTTCATCGATCCTGACTTGGTCTACCGTTTTCCTCTCTGCCTGTCCTAATAGGATTACCTATGGCAAAGGGAGGGGAAGTGAAAGAGTGCAAAATGGAGGTGTGCACAGCAGGGTACGCAGCTTAGCCCAGCCTAATTGACTATATCCAAATTAAATATGCCATCACAAGCACTGTGACAAATGGATTTGACTTATTCAGTATGCGAAAATAGAGACCATTAATGCAGCCATGCACAGAATGCTTCTGTTGTCCAAAATATTCCTGCTTCTTACACTCCACTGTTCTGAACCAAGAGAAACATTATGGTAATACAGCCCTTGCTATTTAAAGGCTCCTATCCATCTCTGCTTGTTGTCATTTTGAGTGTATGTGCATGAGGCTCTCTCTCTCTGTGTGTGTGTGTGTGTGTGTGTGTGTGTCTAAATATGAAGAGTGTTTCCTCGTGTCCAAACGCCAGCGTTCCAGCAGCTGCCATAGTTCCCAAAAGACTGGCGAGCAACCTGCTTTAAACAGCCTCAATTTGCTTGCTGAATTCTGTAATTGGGCCGCGTGTGGAATCGTAGATGAGATGGGTTGAGGGGAGAGATGGGTTGAGAGAGAGAGAGAGAGAGAGAGAGAGAGAGAGAGAGAGAGAGAGAGAAAGAAACTGAATATGGGAATAGAAAGTGAAGCAGAGTGTGACAGAAATATGTCGCAGTGGTTGGGAATGCCTGGTCTTTATGGCTTCATCACTAAAATTTCCAGGCTTGTCTAATTTAAATATTGTTACTTTAGTTTCTAGGTCAATTAAATGTAAGTGATGTGTTTTATACTTCATGACCAATTAAATTAATAGGTTATTACAAAAAAAACGTTATCTTATTTGATTAAGAGACCAAGGGTTCATTATTTTTTATAAGCAATTTTCATTAGTTGGCGAGATTTTCCTTAAGGCAAGATTAGGCACTTATTTGCCAGGGAGTCCCAAGACCTGAAATTAAGGTGTTCCTAGCAGTCACACTGCAACATTACTTAAAACCAAAGCCAATTAAATCTACTTAGTGAGAGCGTTATGCCTTCTACTCCTGATTATAGAGCTTATGGGTCTTGGAAACAATGCACCTGTCAGTGCAGATCCAATCTGGCTACTCAAGCAGAAGAGTGGGAGTCTTTGATAACTGAAGGAACTGCTGTTTTATGTCCATTCCCCCTAACGCTGCTCTTTGTGGTCCTTCAACCAAATTAGCCAAGGGTGGCCCATATTTGGAAATTATATTTTCAAGACAATGGTGATCAGAGGAAGCATTAATTATGGGCACGTAGACAAAAAATGTTGAATTCCCCTTCCCCCTTCCTGAGTCCAGATGCCGCTGGTATGCTTTGGTGAGCTCGCCTGGTAACCCTAACTCTGCTGGAGGTCTTTTGTCTGCGATTTCATTCCTTCCAATTATTAAGCAGAAGTTTGTTAACCTTCCACAGGGTCAAGATTCCCTCCACTCACCCTCCACCGGCCTGAAATTTTACTTTTCTTGCATTGTCTGTGCAAATATCCGTTTATTCAGTCCCGTGGCACTTCGGAAAATGTACCAGTGAAGGACTCAATATATTGATTGGCTTATTAAGAGTAAAAAATGCAATTTGCCACCATGCCCTTTTCCTTGACCCAAGCTGTTGCTTTATTTGCGGTAGACTGGATGTTTTCCATCCCTGTGATATTCACCAAACACTCTTTAAAGATTGGAATCAAATTCAATTGATGACCCCAAATAAGCTCAGGTCATCCTTGTAAGGACCAAATAGCTCTGCTCAGCACATGTTTACAGATGAGGGCAAATACGCGGCCATCCAAAAGCTGTTAAGTGAGCAGCGTTGAGTTACCCTTAGCGCTCTATTATATGGGCTGTGGGTTCTGCATGGCTGCCATAGGGCCAGTAGCTTTCATGCAAGTGGCACACTCATGCACACCAAGGTGAGGCCTCTCGAGTGGCACCATTGTTGATTTTCACCTTTCGTCTTTAATTTGAGCACAATGGCTCTGTTTCTCAGTGGCAGTTTCAGCATGAGCTGCAGACCTTTGCCTATTGTGTTTAAAGAGAGATAAGTGGAGTCTGTGCAGGGCATAAAGGGGTGGCTTATTTTACTCCATTTGTCATTGTTATAAACTCCTCTGGCTTGGCCTCTAAAGACTTGGCTCATGCATCAGTGAAACAGAAATGTGTTAATGTGTGTTCCTGTGAAGTCCAGTCTAACTTGAATCCTGAGGTGTATTTATAATTTATTAGTATGTTATTAGTTTGTTTGAGTGGGATGCTATCACCTCATCTCTGAATAATTTAGCATATATTGATAGAAAGATATTATAAAAAACTACACTCATTGCACTCGATTCAAATTATTTTAGCAGAAAACAACTTTTTTTTTCAGTCAAACTCTAATATTCACTATATATTCCATATGTTTACACTAATTGTGTGGATTTGATCTGAATATAAATTAACAGATCAGGATGAACAATCAGATCAGGGTATGCACTATCCTTCACACTGACCTTAGTGAAGGGCAATCTTCTGGTTGACTGGGCTTGTGTGATTGTGGCTGAGGCCAGGCCGGCTAGATACTGCACTGAGGATGGCTCACTGGTAAAGGGAGCAGCAGCAGAGTGCTGTGCTAAAACCACAAAGCCAGTCCCTGGAGACAGACCCACACCCATTGCATGAACCCTCTCATTCCACTGCCTCTTTTTTTTTTTGAGAAAGAGGACAGCCTTCATTACTATTTGCCACACTGAGACACAGCTAAAAAAATAATAATAAAAAATCATATGTGAACACTATAACCTGTCACTACTCTCAATTCTGTAAAATCTGAACGCAGAACTAATTTATTGCACAACCAAAAAATTATTATGTAAATACAACTTAAGATATACTTCTCACTTTTGAAGGATATATATATTATATAACTTTATAACTGTAAAACTAATATGTAAGGAACACTAGGTAAGATATGGAATTTTTGCTCCTGGGCTCCCCCTACAGTTCCAGAATGTAGTTATTCTACATCACTATCATGAAATCGCAGGGGAGGGAGGTGGGTTGCTTTCCTACCCTCCTCCAAAAGTTACGTAGTGCAGTTTCTGTAGTTCTAAGCCCAGCTGAACAATGACAGAGGCTCTGTTCTCCCTATTATACGTCACTGAGGCATCACAATGATTCTGAATCTGTCATTTTTAAAGTAAAATTACTATCTAGTGTTCCTTTAAATCAGCACTATACTCAAGTTCTAGGTCTTACCACATAGTGTGTTAACACTAGGTGTCACACAAAACAAGGTATGATTGGTGTTATTTTTGCAATGGGTGTAGTTTTGAGTGCATGTGTAGCATTGATGTTTCACAGTGCCTTATTTGAGTCTTTGAAACTGAGCTTGCCAAACTGATCCCTCTGTGCTTCCTGTAGGACTGCAGGGCATGCCAGGGGACTTCCTGTCTCACAGCAGCCCAGCGGCCATGGGCATGGGCCAGCCAGCCTACGGTGGTCCCCAACTCCCCCACCACTCTGGCCAGCTGCAACCTGGGCCTCCCATGCGTTCCTACATTCCTGGACACCCCCAGCACTCAGCGATGTTGATGCATGGAGGACCACCCCATCCTGCCATGCCCATGTCAGCCTCCAGCCCCCCCATGCTTCCCCCCGGAGACCCCACCATGGGCGGACAAGTCATGGACATCCATGCCCAGTAGTTTGCTCCAAATGGATCCTTGAAACAGCCGCGCTTGAGACTGGGAACTGCGATTGGTTTGTTTCTGGTGCTCACACAGAAATTATTACATGCTGACTTGCTGCAGAAACTGAGGAGCTCTTCATTCTTCAGCATGGACAGGGTTTAAGAAAGGAGCCAGCGTCTGCAGACTATGGGACACTTACCGAGGATGTGCCCTTCGCAAAGAGTCAAACCAAGAGAAAGAGAAAGATTGAAATTATTACTATATCAGCTCCTATGGGGGAGGGAGGAAAAGAATCTGTATACTGTTGTAAAATTACATTTGGACTCATATGAGAACTGGGAATTAAGTATTGTAAATGCTATCGTATTGTTCTGCATATTATGTTGTTTCTAATAGATTTTTTAAAAAAGGATATGAACATTTTTTCTTTCCACACTATGTGTGTGCCATCTCCATAGACTTTTGACCTCTTCCCTAATTCACCTTGCGTTCAGAAAGAAAAAAAAACATATGTGAATAAATCAATAATTGGTTGAAGCGTTTACTTACTAGAGTATTTTCTTTTTCTTCTGCTAAGACAGGGTTGATAATTAAGACACTTGGGGATATGACATATAACATATATATTTACTGACCAGGGCACTGGTATACTGTGTATAAAATGTTTTAATTTAAATCTTGGTTTGTTTATGTACAATATATCTAAGTTGTACAGAGGTGAGGCCTAATTAAGTATAATTAGATAGACGTCTAATTAATAAAAAAACAACCATTTAATTAGATTTTTAAAAATATATATTTTAAATAATCTTCAATCTGGCTAACGGTGCTTTCTTACTTCAGATTATGTCATTTGGTTCTGCTTCTTTAACTACATGTCACTCCACTCATTAACAGTAATAGACCCGTATGTAGAAGTATATTTCTGTAAACTTTGTTATTTGCTCCTTTTCGCTGAGGACTGAGGAAAACATTTTGCTTACGGAGTGCATGACCAGTATGCAAGGTAAGTAAAACTGGTCTCTGCCACAGCAGGCCTACACACAGCTTTAAAATGACCCCCAAGTGGCTCGGTGTGAGCGGTTGAGGCTGCGTGCAAGAACGATGGTGTCGTATCCCGGATGTTGGAGCCTACATCTGACAGCGTTGAGTTCCTCGATGTAAAAAAAAATACTTTAAAATAAAGAACGCGCTTTTAACAAGTTGAACGTTGAGGTCCTGTAAGCAAAGGAGTTAAATGTCCTCGGATGAGCTGGTGTAAACCAAACTCCAATGACATATCAACGAGCTGCTGTTCACCACCAGCTCCAGAGCTAACGGCTAACAGCCCGGATTCTGTGTGTTATGGCTTTCTGCTCTTTGTTTCTGAATGTTTCATTGTGTGTGTGTGCGCAGTGGAGGTTTTAATCACTGTATGTTGTGTGTGTGTGTGTGTGTGTGTGTGTATGTGTGTGAATTCCTGAGACTCTCTCAGCGCGCTGCTCCGGAGACGGAGCTGGAGATAAATCCCATGTTTGACTGCCATCTTTAGGGGATCTGGAAAACTGTCCTTCAGGGAACCGCGGTAAACGCTCAGGGAAAAACAGCGCAATTTAATTCAGAAATCTTCACGAAAGAAAAAAAAAGGGTCAGTTCTTGTAAATCCAGAATTTAGCGACAGTTATATTAATTGCTTTAGATGGAAGATTAGATGTCCATACGCGTGATAATTAAACCAGGCAGAGTTTCTGGTTAATACAATTTTGAAGAAAGTGTATTGTATGTTATGTATTTGTGCCTGCATTTTATTAATTCGGCAAAGGGTCCGATGTTTTTTTTACTTCGTACGCTGAAGAAAATAAAAGCCGTATTATTCTGCCTTATTTAGTCCCAGTAAACTCGAATAACTTTTTTCACACACAATTTACAGTGTGTGTTTTTATCGACGTTGCTGTCAACATATTAACGGATCTTTATGCAGTGAAAATGTTGTTTCAGTTATTGTTTCATTCGTAAATCTAATCGCGACGGCGACGCCCCTGACTTTCCCAAAGAAAGCAGCGCCTTTGAACTCAAACTGAACCAAGAGAGCGAGAGATATTTGGAGTCTGTTTTATTTTAAGCTCGGTTTGTGTTTGAGCAGCTGTTATCCGATCCTTTTTGGTTCATCTCTAAAAGCTCCACAGAGAGATAGATTAGAAAAGTAATGTCTCTCTCTGTTTTAACACAGAGTCTGACCAAACTAAAAGAGTTTAAAGAGAAAGTACAGTGAAGCATATTAACAAACCGTTTATTAATGATCACTAAAACATTTGGATTGCTACTAATAATTATTATAAGAACGATAATTAACACCGTGATTTATTAATTTATTTTTACTCTTTTTTATTATCACATTTCTATTGTTGCAATTAATGTATAATAGTAATACTACTATAGTGTGATATTATTATTATTATTATTATTATTATTATTATTATTATTATTATTATTATTTTGGCAGTACGAATAGTAAGTAGAAATATTGCGTTTTAATCTTATACTGCAAATATCCAACTAGCAGGAAACGTTACCACAACATTGGCTAACGTTAACTAGAGGATTATATGATATTTAAAATATTTTAATCTGATTTGAACTAATCTTAATCGCTAATTTTAAAAAAATCGAATGTTTTGTAAAGATTTACCGTTTCAAATTATATATGAAATAATGTTCCCGAAAGGTTAAATATTGACTAAGAAATAATGTTGTAACTGCAACATTCAAAGGATGTTTGGAGAATTTCAATGACGCAGATTATGTTACAAGAAAAAACATCCCAACGCATCGCTCAAAGTATATTTTATGGATATAAATAAATATTCCTAGTTTATACTTTACAAATCCCAGTAACTGACAAACCAGTATGAATGTTTTTTTTCTGTTTAACTTTATTTTAACTTTATTTTTGAAAGTACGAGGCCAACTCACAAATCACATTTGAAATACATGAGATGGTGATGATGGAGGTGTGTGATGAAATTTATGACTGTTCTAGGTGAAATACAACACAGGCTTAGAGCACATTTATACCGTTTGTACTTTATTTTATGTTCAGTTCATGTGGAAAAATGCAACAGCACTGAATTACTTATGATTTGACACAGAAGTATTGCACAGCGCTGCATGAAGTAATGTGTTCATCTTCACACCCTGTCCACACTGTTCTTGCAGCACGTGAGCTGAGCCCGGGTCAGTTAATCCTAATTTAACCACATCAGTCCTCAAATAGAAAGGATCCCTAAAGTGGACCATGTGGAAAATCTGTCCAACACCCTCAGAAAAAAGGTACGATGGTACATTATTGTCACTGAAGCTACAAGCAGTGTACCTTTAAAGATACGTTTAAAGATACGTTAAATTCTCTTCTTCAGAAGGACAGGTGAATATTTATAATCTTCCATCATAGAACTGTGTAAATTAAAAGAGCACAATAAAGGACCTGGAGATGAAATGGGGCGTTGAAATAAACACAATTATAAAATCTAAAATTATTATAGGATAAGGTACTATTATGTTCCCTAATTAAAGCTACTGAATGTATCCCTGAGGGTATCACCACAGTGACAGCAAAAGGTACCACCACAGTAACAGGTTTCCTGGAATGAAGAAAATGGGTGTCAGTGAGAACCTGCACTTTTTCTTTACCTGCAGAACAGCGCTGTAATATTGTCTGCTGAAGCATTTTCATGATGCAGTAAAATGGTGCAGTCCATACAGCCGTAATCTTGTTAGTAACCTGAATGAATATTACAGCTATGGACATCACTGTCCGTTGACAGCTTATTTCGAAAGGAGAGCAATCACTGACGGGTTACATTTTTCTGTGATCATTTTGTTTGGTATGGTTTCTTGTTTGCTGATTGGGGTCTTCTGTGAGCCCCAGGCTTTGTGGCTGTGTGTGTGTGTGTGTGTGTGTGTGTGTGAGAGAGAGAGAGAGAGAGAGAGAGAGAGAGAGAGTGTACCCACCATCCCCTGCGCCTCCATTTATCACTGTCACCACACAAATGATGCCCCTCGCAGCTCCTTATTGATGTTTGTAATTGCATTAGCTCATAAGGGAGGTGATCAATGAGAGCAGACTGCTGGGCCAGAACTCACAATATCCACCAGCACAGCACACTCTCTCACACTGGATTTTACTGCAAACCTAATGAAGCTTTAATCTGCAGCACTCAGAGAACGTGTGAGCAAAGTTAGTGGAGAAATGAAGGAAATTGGTTGTTCTGTGGCGGTAGAGTGGAATGTTTTTTCTGGATATTTAACGTAGAAGGGAGATACATTGATGGTGTTTTAATTCCCAAGCCTTGAAATGTCACCAGAGTCGTCCAGGATGGTTGGTTTAAATTCGAAATGCTCACTGTAGACACTTTCCTGGACCAGCGGTCATGACCACAAATTATTTCCAGAAAAAAGAAATATGGGTGCTTCTTGCCCAGAGTCGTCCATACATGTAAGCACATATAATATCACGCGAGTGATATGTGGTCACGTGACGGGTTATGCCCTGAAACGGTACGTAGTCACAGCTTTTATGGTGACAACAGTAACATGTGAGGTGTCTGAATCGTGATATTCACATGTGAAATCATTTGTGTGTGTGTGTGTGTGTGTGTGAGGGGCTGGGGGGCACCTCTCTAATATATAAGTCTACATTTGTAAAAAGAGAATATCCCAGAATGCTGTACGGTACCTATTTGTTTAAGCGCTACAGCACCTCACTACGCTCGCGATTTAATGAGTCCGTTATTCTGCTAAAAAGATCAACAAAACCACCTGACCTCTCTCTCTCTCTCTCTCTCTCTCTCTCTCTCTCTCTCTCTCTCTCTCTCTCTCTCTCTCTCTCTCTCTGAAGGTCATGCTGTTGGAGGAGCCTCAGATATCAGCTGCTCTCTCTTCACCTGCAGAGATCTTTCCACTGCTCGTGTTGGGTTTATCTTTAATGAGAGAGAGACTCAGATACATGTCTCATCTCCAGCTCTTTTTCTGCTCTAAATCATTTGGTTTGAGTAGATAGGTAGACAGCTATTGCCTAATACAGCTATTTAAGGACCTTACTAGCTAAATACAGCAGGATATCAACAACAACAACAACAACAACAACAATAATAATAATAATATATTCCAATATAGTACATAATATATTTTTGACAAATGAAAATACGTAGCAATGGAGAGTTAATACATCAACACATTTTTAAAATAAATTCTCGTGGCTGTTTACAGTATGATCGTGTTGCGTGAGTTAATTTGGCTGGAGCGTTTACAACGAATAAATTATGAGCGTGTTAATAATAATCATCGCGCGCTGACTGCATCTGTCACGCGCTTTAACTTTCACGCGGGTTCCAAAAAATCCGTGCAAAAAACCTAGCGCTCAGATTGAATTCACAACGAGTGAATAAACAGAAGGAGTTTAACTCTGATTTCGGAACTGAACCTCTGATCAGCTCAGTGTGTGTGTGTGTGTGTGTGTGTGTGACAGTAGGGGGAAGGTCGTGACTCTTTAAGGTAAATATGTGAGCTGCAAGCTGAGACAAGACACAGTCACAAATTCCACTGGCAGAGCAGAAGAGTGATAAACCTCTGACCTCCTCATTTATTTATTCCTACACCAAAGCGCGCTGACATTACAACTCTGCCTCCTATTCACACATACATACGTGCGTATAATAAACTAATTCTTTTATAAATAAACCGGAAACACACACACACACACATATATAAATACATATACTTGAGTTGTGTGCAAAACAATAGTTTATGTGAAATTAAGTACGTTTTTCTTGAAGATTGTTAATAATTACTGGTTATTTGTTTTATTTAAAACCTTGTGTAAGGAGGAACAGAAAAGGAGAATTGGCCTAAACTGGTGGCACGTTTACTAAATGACTCCAAAATCAGATCAGTGCGAAAATAAACAAAACACGTGGTTGGTCCAGAGATGGTCAGCTGGTATCTAAAGCGTGCTGGAGCTTTATCATCTTGTGTCTCTCTCAGTCCAGAACGACACTTTCTCTGATGTGGTAGCAGCGGTATTTAACTCACATTAGAGCAGGTTCTGTGGTTATTTGTGCTTTATATTCAGCCTGTTTACTGACTGCGTGTCGTCTTTGTTAAAGACAATAAAAATCACGGAATGTGATTGTGTGCAAATGAACTTAACTGCTATCAGCTGTGTGTGTGTGTGTGTGTGTGTGTTGATCAGGGGGCTCTGTAAAGCTGAAGGTGCAGATGAAGCAGCTGTTTATTCTCGCAGCGGGAGCTGCTTTAAATGTGCACAGTGTGTGTGTGTGTGTGTGTGTGTGTGTAGACAGGGTTAGAGATGGCAAAGAGATGAGGAGAAGAGTTCTCACTTCTTCAAAAGCGTCTTCGCTTCTACACTTCAGCCAAAACATTTGTTATTAAACGACGAGCCTATCTCTTCCTTGTTGTTTTTGTTTTGTGTGTGTGTGTGTGTGTGTGTGTGTGTGTGTTATCGTAAGGTCTAGGCGCGTTATCGGCTCAAGAGCACTGAATAGTTTTCGAAGTTATTTTCACAGTACACTAGTCTTCAGACTGGAGCTGAGGCTGAGTCGGTGTCTCGCGGTTTTTATGCTCTCCGTCAGCGGGAGTAATTATCACCTTTCTGTTTTAGTGACGCATCGCAGGGGAGGTTTTCGTGGAGGGTCTGGGGTGTGGGGGTGAGGGCAATACGCGTGTTATAGCACTGAAAGTTGCTGAAATCTGTTGCGCCGGAAAGTTTGTTTAAATCTGTATCGTATCTGTTCAAAAGGCAGCAGCTCAGTATTTAAACATTTCACTGTCAACGAACAACCCCCACTTTGTATCATTTCCAGAATAAATGGCTGTTGAGTAGGATAGAATTTATTTATTTATCCCCAACATGTTTGTGATATTAGATATCAGACACAAAGAAGAAAAATGTCAATGTTTTAAAGAAGTGGAAATGGGATTCCCCTCGAAGACCTGCACTTTACAGACGGGGAAAAAACAGCAAGATATACTTCAATCAAATCAGTTGTTTATTTCTCTCGTCTACTCTGAGGAAATGACTAAGCCCAGTGGGTCTGAAAGAACATGGATCTGTCAAGAACCTGTTATTGTGAACAGAAACCAGACAAAAATAAATAAATAAATAAATAAAAACAATCTGCAAACCAAGCACAGAACAGGATGTGTATGGTATTACTAGCATTGCATAAAGCAGAAGCCACACCCAACTCCTAAGAGGAAAGATGGAAAGCTGTAGTAAAATCAAAGGATACATTAACTTAGTTACACTTAAGGCTACTCTTCCTTTAAATCTGTTTTATTATTTGAACAGAGGCTTGAATAACTTTCAATATATATATATATATATATATATATATATATATATATATATATATATATATATATATATATATATTAACTGTAGATTAAATAAATGGCTGTTTTAAACAGCACTGTATTTGAGTTGCAGTAAATAGATTTAGAAATATCTGAAGAAAGTGTGACAGGTAAAGGTGTCAGATGAGCTCCTGTTGTGGTGTCATGTTGTAATATGTTGGCACATGGACAGCAACCTGTAAAGAATACAACTTCCAAGCAGCACACATTCCATTTGAGAAAAACAAAACGACAGATTCTGCAGTTAGTGTAGGGTAACCTTCTATGAAGAAACGTGAAGATATGTCTCAATCAGGGACACAGTCATAGTTGGACAAGATAAAAACACTCATCATCTGAGTCTTAATCCTCAGCAGACGTGCTTTCTACTGTAGAATTTATGAACCATAGACAGTTTAAAGGAAGCTATGTAATTCATCAGAACGGCTGGCTGATTGACTACAGGGGAACATTCTGAGCAGGAAGATCAAATTTGGAAACGTACTCAGGATGATAGAGCTGTTTTCGCATTGAAGTAGAACATTTGGAAGCCCACCAAGCACCTATCATTTAGAAGCAAGAATTAAAAACTGGAAAGTCCTCTTGTCTCCCTCCAGCTCCCTCAGAAGAGACGATGCTATATTACGAGTAATTTGACAGTACAGAGCAGAAGACAAAATTTTAGCATTCAGGCCTGAAGTGGACCTCAAGGGAGACTACTGTATTAAATAATGAAGAATTGTCTTCAGAAACTGTACTCAGATCCATTTTTTTAAAATCGGTGTGTCATTCTTGACTGTACTAATTCAGCCTTAAAGGTTTCTCAAGGACTTTTGATGGCTCTAGAGAACAAAACAATATTTAGTACAGAGTGGAGGTCCTTCAAATTAATAAAGAGAACCAAAAGTGGTTCTTTCTCAGAGAGGGTGTTCAAATATTAAGCGGCTCATGGCATCCCTCATAAATTGCATTCTTAAGAAGCCTTCTGGATGATACGTTACAATTTTTCTTTTCAATTGATGGTGGCAGCAATAGCGTAAAAAACTGTATGTTGCAAAACACAGTGTTAATGATGTTAGCTAAACAGTAATAAACACACATGTGCAAATTAATTTACTGATTGACATTCTGTCAAAAACCAATCAGCACAAAAGTGACATTGACAACTGCCAGTTTCAAAAGAGACATGTTCATCAAGAGCCACAAGTCAAGAAGAGTCTGTAATAAATTAACCATACCTTATGTGGACATTACAAGAAATATTCAGGAGAAGTAGAGAAACTGCTCTCTTGTTGTAGGCAGTAGGTGTCGGTGGATCAAGTAGTTGCTCTTCATATAGCAGAAAGGAGTTAGATTTCTGCCTTTAGAACAACCACCATGCCTCAGTAAACAGTTGTTGGTTAAGGATCCCAACACTACTTTGGCCAGTCTCTGTAGCCTTATTTCAAAAATGTCTCTTTGGCTAAAAGAATCTGGTAAATGGTCAAAAATAGTAAAAGGATACTACAGAAGTTGAACTCTACCTGGGACTTACAGCAACTTTAAAAAAATCCAAATCAGTAATCCAATATGCATTACTTGCTCTGTAACCATGTGTTTTTTCATCGCAAACATTGAATTTTTAATATTATTTATGGATAATATTTTGGTAAAAGTGGCCAGCCCTCAGATACTGATTCAGTCGGAACTGGCTGTTTTTTTTACCAAACGTTCAGACACCACAGTCCTATAGCATTTCTCCAACAAACCACTTTTGGAACCTTCATTTTTAATCCTGATTTTGAAGCCTGTCAAATCCTTTCCTCAACACAAGTCCAAGATCTCTAAAAGCATTTTTCCCAAGTGTGAAAAGATTCAAAACAGGACACCCCAATATTTAAAGCGATTCAGAGATGTGCCACCTTTGTCCTTGCGCCCCTCTAACTGTTTATCTTTGAGATAAATCCCCAGCCCACTTAGATATAAAGGAAACAAATCCATCTGATAAGCCATTCAAACAGCCCTTTTCCACTTCAGCCCCGACATGGCTGCACGTTTCACATGAAAAGCTTTTAGCAAAGCCGGGGTCCGGCTGAGGAGGGCCATTGTTAGGCCCCTGTGATGGATTAAGTTGGAGAATGTTAGTGTTAGCCACTATAACACCTTTGAATTTATTAGAGTTTGTGTAAGCAGGGTCACCAGCGCTAAATTGGATGTCAATGACCGAAACACAATTTCAAGGTAAATAATAAGCACTTAAATTTGTGAGTAACTTGAGTGGACCTCAGAGGGGGCACTGGGACTCAGAAGTGGGGGAGAGGGTGCACAGTTAGGACTCTAGGAATATATATATATTCCGTATAGAACCTGGCCTTTGGAATATGAAGCCCAAGGAAGATGATCAGAATCCTAACTGTCCTAACTGTTTCAGTCATTGACAAAAGTATATATATATATATAAAGCCACTTGAGTCTAAGTATATACCCACACTATTAACAATATCTTGATTCTAAAATAGCTTATAGTTATAGTTAAAATAGTTTATTTTAATTTGGATATTAAATTAACTTATTGTATTTTACATGACATATACCCCCATTTTAATGAATGACGTTAACATTTCACAGATGATGATGTGATTTCAATAATTATTCCCTATGTATACTCTATGTAACCTTCAGAACAGACCAAAGCTCACATTTCATAATTTACCTGAACATTTTCCTAAAAACCTATTTCAAATTACAGATTTATTACAGATTTCTGGGGAAAGCTTTTCAGTTCTGAGTAGTTTTTAGCACAGTAATGAAAGTGATACTCTAAATACTTATATATAGTAACAATACCATATAATTCCTTTAACAAATATAGCTTTGTGACTAATAAAGTTATTTCATTGGTTACGCTAGAGATGCACAGTAAAGGCCTTGTCTAATCTCTCTCTCTCTCTCTCTCTCTCTCTCTCTCTCTCTGGGAAAGAGACTGTGCTGCTCCTGGGACAGTGGACCTTGATTTTTTTCCTCTTACGGCAGGCGTTCGGTTTACAGATGAATTGTAGCCGAGTGCTAAACTGCGTCCGAGCTGCCGTCAATGTTTATGTCTACCAATCAACTGCAATGTGCTTATGTTATATGGTATTATGGACACAGCAACCTTAAAACATGCCAGACCTTTTCACAGGCCTAGATTTATGACATGTTGAATTTCAGGGGTTGAAAAAAGAAAACAGTGTGGAGACGTATGTGTGAAAGAGAGAGCGTTTGTGTTTCTTTAAAAGAATACCATTACTGTTTATCGCTTATTTGCTCGGCTTTGGGTCACGCTACAGCCCAACAATAGACGTATTCCCATATAGACCAAATCCTAAACTGCAAGGGAGTGAGTAATATATTGTACACAGTCCTGTGTAGCTCTTAAAGTAATCATCTCTTCTGTTTATTGTATTTAAATGTATAATCTGGTAATTTTACATTACACTGTCCATAGGCTTCTTCAAATTTGGACTGGAGCAAAGAAGTTAATAAGTAATAAAAATTATAAACAGCAAACTTCAGGCCTAAATCAATACTCACTTGCCTCATCTTCCATACAGTTTTAAGTATCTTAAAATCTCAGACAGACTGGTGTGTTTTCTGGTACTGTATGATATACTGTTATCTGTAAACATGGACAAAGGTTCAGGAATAAAGATGGCTGCCACTATTGTTTTCCGCTATATGACTTCCTTTTGTCCAGCTGTTTTGTGAACAGTACAGTCATGCAGTAGAATTTCGGGAAGGTCAGTGATGGTTTAGCTATGATGGTCTGAGAGAACTGTGTGATGTTCTAGGTATGCAGTCTGAATTATGCTTCTTTATAGCAACTTTAGCCTTGTAGCTCAAACTAAAGAAATGACAATTATGTGATGTTATTTTGAGAAGACTTTTGAATTGTTATTGGGTTCCCAACACTTTCTACCAATGCGAACTGATATACCATAATGTTGCAGTAAATATAGTAATACAATGTGTTTTTAGGGACAGAAAAAAATGGAGTTGTAGGGTTTAAAAATATATACGACAGTAGCTATTTATTTACATAATCTTCTGCATTTAAACAAACCGGGTTTCATTTTATTCTGTAATGAAACACGGAGATGTTCAGTGTTCTTAAATTACTGATGATACCCATAGTATACTCCTATATTGTGGAGGATAGTATCGCCAACCTCTACGTTCACAGTTATAGATCTCCTGTGTTTGAATGAGGCTCTTGCATTATAGCCCTTGCTATGGCTGCATTCTAACAGCTGAGGCCTGTGACATGTAGCATAACACTGAGAACTCAATCCCGGGTCTTGAGTGGAGCAGAGAGGAGAGGGGGGAAGAGCTGGAGCTCAGTCCGGAGGATTAGAGGGAAAAACAAGCCTTGGCCAAGAAAACAAAGCTGTTGGATCTGTCCCTTTGATAATGCCGTTGTAAAGGATGACCAGTAAAGCCCCTCAATTCAGCCATGTCTTTAATGGAAGCCCGAGAGGCTGGGAGGGGAGAAAGCAAGCGTGCTTTGAGATTAAAGATTTTCTTCTAATTGTTTCTTCTTTTTCCGCCTTCAACGCAGGGCACGTTAAGGCGCTTTGTTCAGAAACAGCGAAGCAACTTGAACCGCATTGTGCTCCGGTTGCATGTGAACAGACAGCAAACAGACACTCGATCTTGACAGACAGCACAACTTGACATCAATTTGTCCCCAGGGGGAGAAGATCTGGAGTACTCTGGGATTGGCTTAAGCCTCAAGTCCCCTCCTTTCACTCACACATACACACACAATTACACACACACAAAGCCCACTTCCCCCTTCCATTCAAAACTATGTGATAAATTCATAGTCAGGGAGCCGTGTGGTTTGTCGTAACTTATGTCTTCTACCGAGTGACTCCTCAGAGAGAGAGCGAGGACTTAAGACATCAGGCCTGATGGCAGATCCTTTGCACATGGATTACACAATCGCACCATTTTATCTTGGACTTGGAACAAGTTGGCTTTACCATTTTCTCAACACATGGAATAGCGATTGCGTAGGGCCCTCTTCGTCATGAAGATGGAGATTCTTGGACTCCTAACCACATGGGAGAGGTTAGACGGCCAGCAGAAACAGGGAGTTACCCGTCCCCCACAAAAAAACCCTAACTCACGGTGAAAAAGGGAGGCGAGGGGTGAGGGGATGTGGAGGAGTGTATCTGAAAGAGGCCCAGTCAAACATTCCCCCTTCCCTCTCTTCCTTTCCTCCACAAGGTTAAAAAAAAAATCCCCTCCAAACCTGAAGGGGGTGACTCAGAGGACACGGCGTCTTGTAAAACACATGCACTTAATATTAGAGCCATAAAACTTGTTAAATTAAAAGCTATTTTGGAAAATAGAAAGGGAAATATTTATGTGTCTGGCCCATGATAGAGTCCGTTTTATTCCCCAGCCAGGGGGGGCGACAGGGGCACAGGTAACAACTGTCAACAAGTGAGAAACCCTGCCGTACCTGGTGTGCAGTGCATTCTCATGTGTGGCACACTTTCTTTTAGCTCGCCTGCACCATTAACACAGAAGAGAAGGGACAAAGGAAAAAAATAGTAAATTAAAGCGTTTTTAAGGATGAGGTGAGAACCCTACCCCTCCTGCTCCGGCACCTCTACAAAGACTCAGGCCCTTAGGAGAGGGAGAAAAACAAAGCAAAATATGAAGGACTCCCAATGATTGAAAAGCTGCAAAAAGCAATTATGATTGTGAAAATACACAGGCCCCTGGTTTTAGCTCTGGCAGGCTTCATAAATCGTGGTGGGTGCTCTGTTTACCCAACGCAGGACCAGGCCTGAGCCTTTACTGACCGTCGCACCAGAGAAACCTCCTGCACCAACTCCACACTAACATCCGAGACTCAACTACACAAACAAATCACAGCATTCACGAAATAGTCATTAAAACTATAGTGTGTTTGTTTTTATTATTGTTTGGTAATTCATAAGAAGTATTTAATATTTGTTAATAACCCCACAAAACGAATTTGAAAATACTTATGGAAAGTTTGGCCTAAACTTTATTTATAAAATGCATATGAGCGTTATACAATCTTGCAAATGTTAGAATTCCGTGAATTGTATTTGTTATTGTTTTAGTAATTTTGTCTTATGCTCTACAGGAAACACAGCAAACAAACGCAAATGGTATTTGTTCTAAACAGAAACTAGGAAACTTGATTTATATGGTATTCTTAATTATTTGGAGGAATAAAATGATAATATTTTAATATTTTTTTATTAATTGTGTTATTTGATCAGCGGTGTCAAAATCTATAATCTCATATACTTATGAGTCTGATTAAGGATTAAATTAAAGGATTACATTTCTGTCACACAACAATAAAAAACAAACCTGGTACATTTTGCACTCAATGTAAGATCCTCACTTTGTACTCATTCTCTTTCACTGTGGTTACAACTTGTTGCATACTGTACTTTTTAATTTATTTTATGATGGATATATCGCCTCACTCTGGCATGTTTAAGGGTCATTTGATGCTGATAGTATATTTGAGAGGTTAATAACACATTTTGGAGTTCAGGTGCTATTCATTAGCTTCAGTTGTGTTCTCACATCATCATGTGGGGTGTGTAATTTCTGATAAGTGACTATGAGCAGCAGTGAGTGTTTGATGCTGCTGAATGCATCTCATGGTTCGCACAGGCAAAAATCTTTAATGTAAACCAGCAAGTAAGTGAAAGAAGTCCGTGAGTTGGGAAGATTTATGGTCCATTTGATCTCAGACTGGAAAGGTGCTTTAAGGCCCACAAAGGTTTTGGTGTGTGTGCGTGTGTGTGTGTGTGTGTGTGTCTGTGAATGCACCACTGAAACGACGACAAAGAAACCCCGTTATTATTAAAAATAATAAAAACACAGACCTGCACACACACACACATGTATACACATGCACACACACGTACACACACGTGTGTGGACTGAGACACATGCACAGACATGCATTTACCCAAAACACAGGGCCAAAATGCACTTAAAATTTATGGCTTTAACATTCCTTCAGGGTCAAGCTATTTATCAAATCCTCCACATTCTGGTTTCAATTACCAGGCCTATTGTGGAGAGCAGCTATTTTAGCAGGTTCATTTGGCTCGGTAGGGGAGGCGAAGGCCCTCGTTTTAACGCTCCGTCTCTGATGGCCGCTCGCTGTCAGGCTGCTAGTGTCCAGGCTGTGGCTGAAGGGAACGGACAGTGGCCTCTATCAGAAAGGAGGAGGGGGTGTTTTTTCCCCTTTATCAGAGCACTGGGCGACGGGGCCTACGACTGTGGTAGAGAGGCAATAAATCCTGCTTTTATTGCTGAAGAATTCCACTCTCTCCGCAGGCCTGACAGCGCCCCGCGTTCTCCGAGCCTTTTGGACAATTTCGACACCATGTCCATCTGGTGCTGATTAAGATCCCGACTGGCGAGTGAGGGAGAGAGAGAGCAAGAGCGAGAGATATAGGGGTGTGCAGGTCAGGAATGGGGAAAAAGACAAGGCAAGGTGAGAGGGCTGAGGAAGAGCAGAGATGGGAGATACTTCCACATTTTCAATCTAATCTCTCTCTGCTGCCTTTAATTAATGTACGCTCAGATTCTTAGAAAACTGGTTTCCCTGTATTTTGGGAAAAAAAGCCTTGTTTACTCAGAACTTAACAGAACTGATAGAAGCAGCAGCCCACTGTCTTCTTTAGTAACTGTGTTTGATATTCTGAGGTAATTTAATATATACAACAGGTAGAGATTACACTGACAAATGTTAAGAGTATTCCTTTAAACACTTAAAGGGCTCATATTATGGAAAACTGTATGTTTCTCACATGTTTATAATATGGCTGATGTACTATGTAAACACTGTTATAGAAATAATGACCCTTCACTGCCCAGTTTATACAAACCGTATATGGACAATAAGCTAAAGCAAGAAAAAAAACACTTATAAAAACCCATTTTAAAAACACAATACTACACTACAGTATTTCACAGCTGATTAGCTGTGTGCATTCATGAAGCTAAAAGGTTAAATGATTGTAAGAGATCAAGAGAAGTTGGTGCATAAATTCACCAAAAAAATTTAAGGGCACTTTAGGGGAAAATGGCAGAAAAATAAATTGTATGGCACAGCCTCTTTAAAACAATCTTACTATAAATGAATCTAAAAAAGAATGTAATTATGAAAACAAGGAACTTGAAGTCGTAAGCTGCGGGCAGGCCAGATTTGAAGGGGTTAAAAGGAAAGACCAATTCGAAAGCCAAGAAAAGAGAGGCCCCTGATGGCTGGCCGACACGAGCGTCGTTACGGCCATGCGGCATCATTAGGCCGATGACCCAGCCATGGCCAAAAGATATTATTTGGAGAGAGAAGCCATCTTGTCCTGCATTTGGGCTTTATTATCCTCTCGGCTGGCACCTGCTCTCACACCGGGCTTTGCCAGCACTGTCTCTAAAGCTCTGCTCCTCTTCTCTTCTCTTCTCTTCTCTTCATCCCTCCCCCAGAACCTACTGCCACTGATGAGTTTCAGAGCAGGGGTCAACCAAGGGCATGCAAGCCTCATTTGGAAATCTGTGGGAGCTTTGAGATATCATAACCCAGCTTTCCTGAGAGAAACAGCTCATCTGCAGCACCTGGAGCAGCCCATATCCACAGATAGGACAGGTAAACATTGTTGCTCTGTTACCCCCACCCAGAGATCAGCCCACGCCTCTATCACTAAACAGCTTCTATAAATTTCAAGGTCCTACATGCTACAAAATGTAAATTAAATGTCTTTATGGATTATATGGTAGATTTATTATTCATTTAAAACAAAACAAGTGTCATGTAAATAAATCATACCCAAAAGACAATATAAATATAAGAACTGTTCCAAATACAAAATTCAAGTCCATGTTCAATGTTAGTTGTCTTAAAATTTTGAGTTGGGTGAATGTCTAATTATAAGCTGTTAGCTAATTAAAAGGTCCCTGGACAACTTTGTTACTAACTTAAATGTTTCTAATATGAGTGTAATGACACTTTTCAGCACATCCATCATCTATCAGCGTGGTCTAATAACAAAGCAGTTTGAAATAAAACAATAAACCATCAGTAAATATATGAATAACTAAGATGTCATTGTGATTACTTTCTTCAGTGATGTTCACAAAGAAGTGAATGTATTACTTGTAAAAATGTTGAAAAAATAATGAATATGTCAGAATTTAATGCATAGACGTGTAGGGTTAGTTCCATAAATAAACTTTAATTATATCACTTTTCAGATCACTTTATTTCATTCTGTGATTAAACAAAGTGCATAAAAACGTTAATAATAAAAATAATGGATTATATTTTATGACCATATATTTTTGCAGTACATATTATTTGCATGATAGACAGTCAATATCTGTGTGAGGAAGAAGAGAGAGAGAGAGAGAGAGAGAGAGAGAGAGAGGGAGGGAATGAGAGAGAGAGAGAGAGAGAGTGTGTGGAGTGAGGGCACTAAACATAGAGGGGGGCCTGAGCAGAAGGTGTATACATATGTGTGTGTGTGTGTGTGTGTTTTACCCTGTGCCTCATCAGAAGATGAAACTCACCTACTCAGTTCTCTCCTGCCTCATGGTGTGGCTCCCCTGTAAAATGGTGTTATTAATAAGAAGCACATGTCCACACAGAGCTCTTCATGAACACTCAGGAATCGTAACTGAGAAGTGTGAAAAGAACATATCTGCGTAGAGGTTTAACATAAGTTTGGAATGTACTTTAAATGTACTTTACATTTATTCCATAACAACTAACGCATGCTTTTCTTTTAAGCAGATTTATCTGGACAAGTGGGTTTTCTGCTTGTAAAAATAACATGAAGTATCCAAAAAAGTAAGAAATAAAATAAAAAATGGGGTGAAAACAAAAACATGAAATGTGAAAAATTGGGAAATCATTAACAAAATAAAAAAATGTAATCAAAACACATAAGTGACATGTTGTGAGCTGTAGCACTGACACATAAAATCAACACTTATTATATTAAACGTGTTTGTGTTTGTCGACTTATGAGTGCATTGCATAGAAAAACAGTGCTTTTTTTTTATACAATTTTAATATTTTTTAGACTTACACTTAAAATTTTGCACATTCATGTAAAACTGTTATAGGCAACTCTGCTTATAGGAGCCACTGTTGTATTACATCTTCTTATTCTTCTTATTATTATTATTATAATCGTTGTTATTTCAGAATAATTCCCAAATTTCTCCTTCACTTTTTTTTGCTTGCGATTATTAGATTATGTCTGGTCACGGAAGAAACCTCCAGAATCCAGTATCTTCCCACAGACCCCCAGTCTGATCTCCTTGTAACATTCCACACCTACAGCCTTTAAATAACATCCATTTCTCCTTATTATTTCAGCAGACTGTAATAGGAATTTCTACTTAGTGTGCCTTTAAAGGTTAATGCCTCACAGGTAAAATCAATTACCTTTTATCTCCCAAATCTAGAAGTGCATGGCATATAAAGTGGAAGGCACAATAATAATTTTACAAATCATTTCACCGCCTAGAGACCAAATAATATGCGCCAGCATTTATTTTTCTGCACGGTACGGGGCTCAGGAGGATGCACATAACTCGGCAGAATAACAATATCATTAAAACGCAGGCTGGAGAGATAAATCATTATTGCCGTTAATGTCTGCTAACCTATTCAAATGGGCCTCTCCTTCCTAATGTCCACCCATCTGTGGGGCTTTGTCTTATATTCAAATCACCATAATCAACTTTGCTGTGTGCTACATCTGGAAATGATAATTAATGGCATTGTTTAAAATCTGATCTACTTTTTTTTGCATGCACGCATGATAAATGACCATAGGAGTAATTGTATTATTTGAATAAAAAATGAAAGCAGAAAGTGATATTATTATAGGACAGAGCTGGGGCACAGGCTGTTTCTCTTTGGTGCATATTCCCACTCTGTTTATGGTCATCTTAAGCCTGCTTTGAAATGTTTGAAATGCATGTGTAAATAAGAGCCACGAGAGATACAAGGATTTAATGCAATAGGCTAAAAATAGAGCGTGATCATAGCCGTCACAGCCATCCAAGATTCAAGCAAAGGCTTTCAGGCAAACCATCATTATTACAGCGCTGTTAATTGCCTGCCAGTTTAGACATGAGAGTCATATCCCATAATCTGCTAATTGCATTTACATTCAGTTGTAGCCTGAGGTTTATTTCTAACCTAAAAGCCCACCATATACTATTTGGTTTAAAAAAAAAATTAATTGAATGCCTGTCACCGGTTTTGCAGTGGGTTACATTTGGGATTAACAATGAATTACAGTGTCCTTTAAGTTCAGATAAAAGAGGGAGCTGTACTTAACAAACTAACAAATCAATAGAAAACATTGAAATGGGCTGGGTCCAGATCAATAAGGTTATATTAAATGCATTCTCCTTTGGAATACAGTAATTGTAGCTGCCCAGAGCACTTAACAGATCAAGCAGTGACTCTGTTTTCCTCTCTAACTTGCTATAAAGAGACATGGTTAGACCATTGTACTGTTTCTCAAATAGGGGATTGTATAAGCAAATGATAATTAAGCACAGGGATGCAGTGGGTTAAACCAGTAAATGAAGTGTGTCCATGAATGTGTGAATGATCAGGGGCTGGAAGTGTGCTTTGAGACATGGAGAGAACTCAAATTATCAAGACAACGTAATGTACTAATATAGTTGTGTTTTCTCAGTAGCAGCTTTTGTATCCCTTCTCATTATGATCCATGTGTTTAAACATATTAGGTTTTTATTTTTGTGCCCAACATTCGGCAGCCAATAAATTATAATCATTTTAAAAGATGCAATTCGACCAACATTATGTCTACAGCCTTTAGGAAATAGCTTGGTCCAGTATGGCTTACAGCCTAATCACGAGGCAGAGGTGAATAATGTTCTCTTAGAACTCATTCAGAAGAACTCCGGCTTTTACTTCAGCCTGAATATCAAACTATTCACTGCAGCCACAACTTCAACAAGTGTAATAGTGTCTAAATGTCCCCTTTTAAAAGAAATTGATATTTTATTTTTATTGGCAGTCCAGTGTTCAGTGAGCATGCAAATCTAAACTTGTTAAACAGAAGAACCTTAGTAAGGATGAATAGAAAAGTAGCTTTTGAGGAAATTCTAAAATCCTAATGCATCATGTTGCCACCCCCCACCCCTCACTCATGATATGATCCCACAGTGATGACACTGATTATGATTTCCTGCCTTTAAGAAATAGATCTGCTGCCTGTGCAGCCAAAGCAACCTGTTAATGCCACAGACCTGAAATAAGAAGTCTGTGGATGGAAACATTACCAGGCTCTGGTCGGAGTTCTGCTTCCTAAAGCTTGGGCAGATTACTGAAACTGCAGAGTTTTTTGACAAGGCCGCCAATTTTTGTGTGGGGTATATTTAAGGAAAAACAACCTGAAAGATTTGAAAGCCAATTGAAACTCCAAACTCCAGTGGCTGAATATGTGGAAGTTGAGGGCAAGCCACAATTTCAGAGTCAAGGCCTGGCTTATAGCAGCCAGTGGGATGTGTGAACGAATTCATTTATTTTGATAATATCTCTCTCTCTCTCTCTCTCTCTCTCTCTCTCTCTCTCTTCTCTCATTTCAGTTTTTTTTTTTTGGTGCTGTCTTTGTCAAAATGAATGACACCAGTTTGGTGGAGGGGCTGGGATGTGGCGGCTTGCATTGACAGGCGAATTATCAGGGGCCCAGTGCTCCTTATTATCAGCGGAGAAGTCATCAGAGGGATGGTGCCGGGCCCTCTCCGCTGTCACTATCTGTCAGTGGGACGAGGTCTGCAGCAAGGGCCAGCTGACAGGTAATTTCAACAATAACAATTACTCCCATTAGTGGTGTCATAAACAATTCACCCAAGGCAGAGCAATAACAAAGCTTTATAATCCACCACCATATAAATAAATGCCAGCAGGTAACAAGTAATTTAGAAGAGGAACAAGCCCCAATCTAATGCATGTTTCAGCTGCAACATGCTAAATGAGGGCAGGCTGGGGAGGGCACATGAGATCAGCAAACATACCAACCTGGCCATAACCAAATAAAACTGAACTCCTAAACACACACACACACACACACACACACACACACATACAACACGTGGAATAAAAAAATATATATGCAAATTTGAAAAGATATGAAAATGGCAAAAATATTTTTATATAAAGATTTTAAAATGAATTTCACATATTTTTTTTCAGTACACTATGCCAGATATAAAAAGCTATAAAGTTAAAAACCTGGATTAAAATCACAAAAAGAAGATTACCAGATCAAAACCCATAAACGTCAACTCATAAAACACAATGAGTGCTTGACAAATGAAATAACACTTAGCTAAATGTATGCTAAATGCTATATTAACGAAAATGTTCTTACAGAATTAGGGTTTGTATAATCTATATCACGTTTCACAAATAACAATAGTTTAAACGACCTTCGGGTGTTAACCTGAACATTTAAATATATACAGTTTAAAATGACGCCTTGTCCAAAAGAATAATTCATTACAGCTGGCCGTCCATCACTGAAAAAACATTCTAAAGGATCTTTGAACGTTCACGGTTTTATAGAAGGACTGCAGTTAGTACAACACCAATGCAGCATCATTTCTAAAGCACGTATACTTTTTTAGAGACGATTTAAATAATCCTCAGGCAGTTTTTTCCAGCTCCTTGACGACATCATACCTCTATAGAAGCTTGAGGTGAATCAGATTCTCCAGTGTTGGCTGAGGAATTCATCTACTAACGCTTATGTAAGTAAAGTCGAAATTTAGAGAATTTAAAATAACCTTCAGGCAAATTTGTTCGACATAACTTATCAATTCAAATAAAAACATAACTATAAATAGTCTAATAAAACCATCCGTACATTTACTTAATTGTAGTATGCTTAATTGTAATCAGCCATGGGTATCGAGAGCACTTCATTATTTAGAAACAGATATTTCTATGTTCTTCTATATCAGTTTGGTCATGTCGCTCGTGTGTGTGTGTGTGTGTGTGCGTGTGTGTGTGTGTGTGTGTGCGCGCGTGTGTGTTACACGGTCAGAGACTGTGCTGTGTGCCCTGCAGCAGCAGCAGCAGAAAGTGAAAATCTCTAATGAGGAGAAGCGAGCTGCAATTAACACCGAGTCCCAGTGCACGCGCTCAGGTGCTGTCACACACAAACACACACACACACACACACGGGCACGCGCTCGAGACGGAGAGAAAGTGTGTTCTTTTGCCTGAGTGGAGATATCTCTGTAGAATGAATGAAAAGGCTCTTTTTTAAAATCCCGGCTCACTGTTTTTGTCTGAAAAGGCTGTTATTAACCGCAGTCAACAGAACGTCCTCATTTTTACCTCCAATATCAGATAATCGACCGGTCAAAACTAATCGTTTAAATCAAACAAAGCTCAAAAGTGCGTATTTGAATGAAAGTGAAAACAAAACAAAACCCCCTCCGTGATATATATATATATATTAGTTCGCATGTTTAGAACAAAACTAAAATACAATTTTGCTCTGGTATAAATACATAAATGTTTATTAAAATACATAAAATCTCATTACAAATTTCCCATAAAAATCTATTTAATGTAGAAATAAATTTCTGAGAGGAAATTGAGCCCATTTCTATCCCGCAATAGGCCATTGTTTTATTTCAGTTTGTAGCTTATTGTCCGAACCCATGTCTCTATATTAACACGTATTTGCTTTTAATCAGGTGTGGAATTTTTAACAACTACTCAAAACTGCTCAAATAAATGCTACAACAACTCTCTAACATATACATAAAAAATCTGTTAAATTAGGCGGTTATATATATTTATAAATTAGTACACACAATTATCAGCAGTTAGATTCCATGTGTTCACAATTATTATTATTATTATTATTATTATTACATCAAACGATCATTTTCACACTTTGTTCATATGTTGATAAGATAAGAGGGTGAATAAAATGAAATATCTAAATAGTAACGTATCTTCCTATACATATATGCTATAGCTTAAATAAAAAGAGGTTAAACACATTAATACGTTTTAACTCCTCGCTTAACTAAAACTCTTCTGGTTGTAAGAGAACAAAAGCTGTTCGGCTCGTTTTCTCCTGCTCTGAAGGAGAATTTGCTTTTGTAAGCCTGTGCGGTGGGCGGGGCCTATCAGCTTATCTCCCGTCAATCACCTGCCAGCCCCCGCCCACAGCAATCCACGCTCCCTTTCTTTGGTTGCGCATCTTATTTGCATAAATTAAAGTTGAACTCAAGGCTCAGCATGGCCTCCGCTAAACATCCCTCAGCAACGTTACCTGCCGAGGAGCAAAACTGGAGAAAAAGAGAAGCAAGGAGGAGACAGGAGACGAGAAATGGATACAAAACACAATCAGTACTCTCTCTGAAGCTGAACATAAGGAGGAAAGGAAAAAGAGTCGATAGAAAAAGACGTGTGTACATGTTTATGTCGTGTTTTTGTTTTGTTTGTATTTTCAGGTCTCCTCTGGACCCGGGCGCCATTTTGTAGTTAAGCAGCCTCCTGTGGTGATGGATACCTCGAAGGTCAGGAGTCAGAGTTGAGCTGCAGGTCAGACTTCAACACAACACGGGCGTCCAGCCACATACTGGATACTTATCTCTAAGTGGGCAGTGCTGCCCAAGAGCCATGTCTGGGATTTCTAAAAGTGGAAATCCGTGTTTCGAATATATTTGTTTACATCATTTATTAAAAGTATATAAAGTGGTCTAATGTGAAATGCTTCATTCTGGAAAATATTACTAAGACAGGATTGTTCATAGTGGTCCAGAGCACTGAAGGATTCTAAAGACACATTCAGAGAAAACTGTAACATTGAATAATTACAAATACCTCATTTCATACCAGAGACTTTTTTTTTACACTGCCTCAGTGTTAAGATTGTGTTTTCTGAAAAATATCTTACTGGCAAAGATGTACAAACACTCTCAGACAAAAGGCACAGTAAATGAACATTATTGGCCACTAAAGGTACAAACAATGTAAATGTTCCTTTAAAGGTATAAGAGTGGTCCAGTTGTTTTCCTTAAAGGTACATTAAATGTTCTTGTCCAGAAGGAGAGGTAAATATTTGTAAGTTTTCATTACTGTGTGAAATAAAAGAACATAAGAGACCTGGAGATGAAAATGTGTTTATAAAAGTTATAATAGAAAAAGGTACAATTATATTCCCTAAATAAAGGTAGATATTATGTATTTGGGCATTGTAAAGCATACAAGTATATGAAGAATTTACCTCTATTTTTCCATTATCACATTTACATGTAAAACTCAGAAGACACATTTAGGTTCACAGTTCATTCTTGTTAATAAATAAAATGAGCTTCTTTGTGATGTAGTCATCACAGACCCTAGGTCCTTTCCTGACCAATGTAAAGAAAGCAGTATGTCACTGTAAAAAGTCAGATGGTGTTGTTTCACTACAACCTACCAGTTCCTATCAATCCACAATGAATCACTTATTTCACCTTTTAAAATCAAAAGAATTTAAAAATATTTTGAGTAAAAAAAAAAAACTTGGAACTCCTCTTTATCTACTTCAGGTTAGTTATGAGCCAGTGAAACAGAAGAAGGAGGGGGTGGAATGGCAAGTAGGTGTTAAAAATTTCCATAGCCCTGACCTCCACAGCACCATTACATATACTCTTTCTCGCTCACCCCCCTCGCATATACACAGGAGCACAAAAAAATCAGTCCTGAACCCTCAGCTTCACATCAAACAATAAACAGTCCATTAAATCTCAAGGCAAGGATAAATGCTGATATTGGTTGGAGTGGTGGAATGAGGCGGGGGGGTTTATTTAAAGCGTGACGACCCCTGGCCAAAACCTGGTTCAGTGGAGAGATGAATAAAAATTTTAATGGCTCATAAAACACAGCGATTCCTCTCAGCGTAGTTTTTTCTCTTTCTTTTTTTCCCTGACTGCATTATTCCTGGCGGTGGCGGCGACGCCTCTTTTTGTCTGCAGAGTGAAAAGCCGTTCACCGAGGCCTCTGCTGGAACTCCATCAGGACCAGAGAGAGGAGAGAAAGGGGAGAACTGTGAATGCAGCTGCATGATGGGTAAGCAGAGAGAGTCATACACACACACACACACACACACACTGTAAAAAAAAAAAAAACTTTCTCTCACTCTCTGCCTTTCAGATGCAAAGTGCATAGTCACCAGCACAGCATGAATGAAAGTGGGGGGTTTGAAGAGAGAGAGAGGAAAAAAAGTGCAGCATTGTCTCTTGATTAAAAACCCTCTCAGCCATATTCTTGTTTGCTCCACCCCATGACATGCGCCATTTGCTCCAATGAAAATGGCCCTGGTGTTGATTCACTCACCAGTCGAGCTGGCCTCAGGGCTAGATAAATAAACAGGCATCTGTTGTTTTATTTAATGCTCGCTCCATCTCATCTACTTCTCTCTGCTGTGGTTGTGCTCCACCAGAGGTGTTCCCTCCCCTCAGCAGAACATCACAGCGCTCCATCACTGAGTGAGAGAGAAAGGTGTAAGCTGGCATTAAGCTGGATCTCTCCACAGGATTGCTTTGTTCCAGATTGTGTGTTTTAGGGGATTATTAAGCCACAGGGTCACAGAGAAGCTAATGTCCAAGCCCACTGCCACTGCTTACATTTGTGAAGCTTTGGTTGGGGTACACAATGAGATTATATACTTTTGTACCAATTAGTTGGCTCATTTGGTCATAGTCAACATCATGGTTTTTCATTAAAGTAGAAAATACAGAACAGTGTGGATATTTAAAATAAACGTTCTCTTAGGAAATATTCCCCTAATTAACCGCCTAAAAGAAAAAGATTGCATATTAGTCTATGCACAGAATTATCAATATAATAACAGAACAAACATTTCCTCATTAATTATTACTCACAATGACATTATATATTCTGTTACAAATGAGTTGTTTCTGTAAAGTGGATTTTCAGTCCTCTTAGCTAATTAAATAATGCACAACAGTATAGTTTAAATTAGGCATTTGCCTTACAAAATATTTCCATTATTATCACAGTCATAAAAAAATTGTAGCTCTCCCTTTGATTAAATATTTTGTCATGAAATGTACACAGTGTAAAGGGCTGTTATTGTGTTCAAAACATTTACAAAATAAAAATAAACGATATATATAAGCATATATATGCTTGACACACAATAATAGATAACACATTGCTATAAGTATGCAGTTATTAGTATATTAATACAGAAAAGTCATATTATTATTATCTTAAATGAGATAAAACAATTACTTTTGTTTAAAAATGAGTTAGTTACGTTTTGCTATAGGCAATGCACTTAGTTGCATTAGTTTTAAATTTCACTTAAGCCCATTGGGTTTAGTGTGAGCCGAACATATTCAGCGTATGTACAGTATAATTTGTGTATAATATTATTATAGAATAAATATAATCATATGTTTCTGGACTAACATAGTGATATTATACTGTTCTCTTGACTGTGGTTTGTCTCTTCAATGCAATGGATGCACACAATCTACTACACATTAAGGATTTTATGTCTTTTGTTTTAAAAGAGCTGCTATGATACCAAACGGTTTTACTTCTGTATCGATGCTGGTTCAGCTTTTCACCGTGGCCCTGTTTTTTATGAATGCACTTTGTAACTAGAGAATATATGTGTAGTGTATGTGTGTATGTTTGTGTGTGGAGCCCTGCTCTTGAACCATGGGTGCCGTGCTCAGGTCATGAGACTGTAAATATACAGGCAGAGACCCGAACCCATAAATCTCGCTGAGCAGAGCCTGCTGTCCTTATACACTGCCATTACAACGCAACACATACACACACACTCTCTCACTCTCTCTCCCACTCTTTCTCCTTCTCTCAAAAAGATCAGACCTCAGTACTATATCTCAGACCACAGCCCATGGCCGAAGCTTCATTCAAACACTGTTTTACTTGTCCTCTCTTCACATAGAAATCAGTCATGTCTGGAAGGACACATGAGACGGCGGGTGACGGCCTCTCTTTGCTTTCTGTGGATTTTCAGATAAAACAAGGCCAATATTGAGTTACGTTGCTTTTCCTGCATAGTGCACCACCAGGCCTCCTATTCCTCCTTTTTGTGAGGTGTGAAGTTTATTGTGCTGCAGACACAAGTCACATTTTTCTCCATTCGCAGTGAAATTTCGAAGTTGCTTCCAGGCAGCCTTTTGTCCTTTTTAACATATTTATCTGTCAAGTAAAAACCCGAACATCTTCAATTATTCCCTGTGTTTTCTCAAGGGCACATGTGCTAGAATGAATGGATGGAAAAAAAAACGTTTTGTCATAATTAATAATGTGCTTGCCGAGGCTTTGGCAGCCTCTGCTTCTTAGACATGTTTTGACAATTCTAGCCTGATTGCAGGCTGTACTTTGTACATTTGCCAAAATCTATCATTACAGAAACACAGGTAATACTCACAATAAACAAATGTAATTAACTTTTTATGCTTTAATTTGGTAAAACAATAGATTTTTTTCCTCAGATTTTAAGTTATGAATCCACATATTGGAATAATTGTTTTTATATTTAATTGTATTTCTTTTCTTCTCTCTTCACTTTTTGACAAATTGTTTAATTTATTTTTTGTTCATTTGATTTCCCCAAAATGTTTGTAAATGTTTTTTTATTTGATTTTTTTTAAGGATATTCACTTTAGACTCAATAGTATGCACATCCAGTGTTTTACAAAGCGTATTTCTCTGTTTTTGCAAACGATAACAGGACCCCTTATATATATATGTAATTAAAACCATAGATTTCTATTCTAGGTAGTCAAAAATGAATAGCTTGAGTGATTAATGTTACACCAAATGAAAAAGAGTAATATATAATCTTCTACACAGTGCCGTTATTTTTATATAAAAATATTTATATTTCAATATTTGGTTTGTTTTTCTTTTATCATGAAAGTAACACCTGTGTTGTTGTTCTATCAGTGCTTTAGATGCTATTTGAGTGTTTATAGTGCATGGCTGCATTATCTCATATTCTCCCCGAGCATGTCCATGATTCCTCGGGGGGCACAAAAACACAGATCTGACATCTCTACAGAGAGCTTCTGCTGCAGGGAATAATTCAGGACCCCTGCTGCCCCCTACAGAAGCACAGCCACTAGATCACTAACTGATACACTTTCATTTACACTGCCCTGCTTCATATAAGACTGTGTACCTCATCTTTGTACATAGATATAAAGCAAAAAAAAAATAAATAAATAAAAATTATGATAGCATACAGTCAGTAGAACCTGAACCGCAGGCATGTAAATAAGCAGCCCTCTATGTGACACAGTACCTCTGTGGTCATTTAAAGATAAAAAAAGATCTATAAACACCCATCTATTTAAAAGCTGGGGTGACTCTAATGTGCTCATTAGAATTCATTGTATTCACACAATTAGCAAGGTCACCGGTTTGTACTGGGAAAAAAGAAGAGGCGGAAAAGGAGAGTGACAGTCGAAAAGTAATTGCTTAGACTGTGCCATGCTTAAGACCTTGAATCTGTACCTTAAGCTTAAATCACCTTATCAGCTGAGTGAAGTCTATTTAGGAGAAGAGGAGACAAGTTACAACTAATTTGTGTAGTTAGAGGCAAAATAAATTACTGATCCTTCTCAAAGAGGCTGTTCTATTCCATTCACATAGATTTGTTTGAGTTTATTTATTTACATTGATCTCAGACTGGATTTTTCCCCCCATTTTGGAAATCAGTATATTGTGTAGGTTGCCTTAATTGTCTTCCCAACTAACTGCAAGAACTGTGTTGAATTTATGCATTTCATTCATGCACAAGGAATAAATCATTCATTTTACTCATGTAAATGCAAACCCACATTATTTCACTGTGTTCCCATGAGGCATTTTTGTGTATTTGAATACTGTACATGATATTATGTTGTTATTCCAATTATGTTATTATATTGCGGTTTACTATATCTACTAAGAAATGCAGATTTTTTTAACATTTTATTTAAATTAGACAATAGACAACATGTTTATAATTATTTGCTATTCTTAGCCACCACATTGGTATTTCTAATAATTACTATATGACTATACATACTGACCAGTTGTATCTCTGACCACTGCATTAAAGGGCAGTTAGCAGACAGTGCCAATGATTTTGGTGCCCTTTGAAATTTTAGTAAATTACACAGGGATTAACATGTAATTGTAGATTTAAATTTCCTCTTTTTCTTTTATCAGGGCCTGACACTGCATTCAGAATTCAAGTCTGCTCCTGTCCGGGAGACAGAAGGTATGCATCGCTGGGGCTGCAGTCATTGTCTGTTCAGGGAAATAAAACAGCACAGAGAAGATCACTTTCCCCAACACACATCCTCTGCCACTGAACCCAGTCACATAAACACTGAGGCGCTCTCGCCGTGGCCCTGTGTAAGAAGGGTCTGCAGTCTGCTGTTGCTGAACACATTTCAAAGTGCTACAGCCTTACCATTACTGTGTTACATGAAGTCTTTACACATATAGCCTCACCAATGGGGTCATTTTCAATTTGTACTAATTATAGTTTATATTTCAGCTTATGTTTAGTTTAACTACATGCTGACCAAAATAAACATGAGTAGGGCCATCTCTTATATGAGGAATGTGAATAAAATACAATAAGAATTTCAGTAATAATCACAAAGCAAAGTAGTCACTGGTAATGGTATATTTTTATTTTTTTAAACACCCTGCTGTGTTTAGCCTAAAATAGTTCACCGAAAAATTCAATGTACCCAGTTTAATTAATTAAATATCAAGTACATTCATTCTCAAAATCTCACACTTGTCTCGATATATATATATATATAGTGTGTGTGTGTGTGAAGGCCTGAATGTTGCTTCCATATTAATAGTATACAGTGTGATTTGAAAAACTACAAATTAGTGATTTTGCTGAATTCTCACTTTTATTTTGTAATATAGGTTTTGAAATTAGATATGAAGTATTACTGCTATCAGTTTTGTTGAGCTGGACTTCCCTTCAAATAAATTGTGTTAAGTGCTTTTTTTTTTCCGTGTGACAGAGCTGGGAGGCTATTTCTCAGGGTAAGACCCTGTGCATGTCGTCTTCTCCAAAAGCTGGAGGAGGAGCTGCTTCCGTAGAGGAAAGACCCAGCAACGGTCACAGCACACCACAGCCTCGCTGTATGACAGCCCATACATCCGCAACTGACAACACACACGCAGGCACACACATACATACAGTCAGCCTCGAGATTCGCCCTCAGCACCACCTACCACCGAGCCACATGAAGCCATGATGGATGCTGTCAATAGTGTAAGTCAAGCGAAGATCGATTCATTAAAAAAAGCCCTGCATCTGTGCCGTATATCGGATCTCGTTTTGAAATAGCTAGGTTTGATATTCCGTAGGAGTCTAGTCAAGTTGGGGATTGCTTAGGGTGAGAGATACACAGGGAATGAAAACTGAAAGCATGTATAACGCATATGATGTTTTGTCAGGCCATACAAGCTTCCAGTGCTGAAGTAATTAATCACAGCCTTTTTAATAATTAATTTTAATTATTTGATGTAATAAAATAGTTTAAACATACAAAAATAACTAATACAGAAATCATAAATATGAATTACTTATAAAGCAAAAATCATAAATATAAATTAACGTAAAATTAGGATTTTCACCACAGGCAAAAAGAGATATTCAAAATATTTGTTTAACTATAGTCATCAAAACTAGCCCAAATTTCCAAAATGTTAATGATTCTATAATAGATGAAAACCACTTCACCAATTAAGAATTATGCAGTTAATACAGTGCTAACAGGGCCTTTGCTTTCCCTAGTTCTTATCCATTGTTTTTCTTCACCTAGGTGGATGATGGCACTTAAAAGAAAGATATAGAAATAAAAATACATGTATATAATGTACATAATGCATAATTAATTCAATATTTTCAATATATATAAGTCAATATATTACTCAAACCACCAGTGAAGCTACATGGCTTTTGAGTTTGTATATGATGATGATAAAATGTGGCTTCTTTTGGTACTGTTTAGCTATGGTAGAGTTAGCATTAATTTCTCCTGAAATACATTATAATATAGCATTTTAGAAGCATCAGGCATATCTAGTTTATATCACCACTGCTGCAAATATTTTTTACTCTGCAAGTTTGTCTAGAATGGAGTATATTATGTGCAAACACACTTAATTACATTGTTTTACATCTTTATAACTGAATAACACATTGTGAATATAATTACCTTAGCTAGCGCAAAACATTTTAACTAAAGGTGAAATCTTAATGGTTTAAACCAACTGAAACCAAACAGAAAGAGACAAATCACTGCTAAGAACACACTGCCAAAATGACTTCAATTGGTTTAATACAATGAGTAGTACAGAGACAAGAATAATTCAGAAAAAAAAGTAAAACATCAAAACACTTTCACACCCCCTCATTAGCAAGTGTGGGTCCAGCCCGGGTGGTTTAGGCAGTGGAGTGAAGAACAGGGTTTAGTGGAGTGGATCGGCACCCTGTGTGCCTTTGCAGCTCTGCAGATGCACAGCAAAAGCCATTACAAGTGACCTTTGACCCCGCTGCCACCCTGGGGTGAAATGGCGAGTCTGGTCTCGCTCTCCTCATTCAGGAGAGAAAAAAAAAGGAGGGAGGAGAAGAGGAGTTAGCTAGTGACCCATCCTTCAGACGTATCCCAAACTTGCAGACCCTCATGGCTCCAGGGCTCTCCTGTGGCTATGCAGATGAGAGAGAGGAGCCTTTAAAAAAAAAATGAATTTTAATCACTCCGGGAATCTCCAATTACCGAGCTGCTTCCCGCCGTGAATCTGTCTACTCAGGACATGTTCCAGAAATGACAGAGGAGCTTCAGTGAAGCCTCAGCACCCACTCACTCACTCACTCTCTCTCTCTCTCTCACACACACACACACACACACACACACACACACATACATAAACCAATCAGACAGCAGAGCTGCAGCCAGAGCTACAGCAGAGTGCTCTTAAACTGCTAAAGCTTCCCTCTGTTCACTCTCCACTGAACTACACGCTGCCCCAGTTCTCACCAGGTCAGTGTGTCAGTTTGACACTCTGCATAGAGTTCTCATTAATTATGATCAGACTTGTTTGGCCGATGAGGATGACCCTCTGTGGGTAACTAAGTTGCGGCCCATTGATGGCCAGTGGGATGCATCATGTGCAAGATCTCTCTTCTCCAAGGAGCTTCATTTGCATACAAGACAAGCTAAGCAGCAGTGCATTTCTCTGAGGAAAAAACCCTAGATATTTATTGCTAGATAAAAAATATGTATGTCGGATTGTAATGTCTAGGATTAGGCATATAACATAGACAGAAAAAGCATTTTCCATGCCTAGCAACACACTAACTGGAAATTATATAATGATTAAAAAAATTCAAGCATACTACATTTAAATTGAATACTCAGTAATTAAATTTATAAAAAATAAGTACAAACAGACTGTTCCTGTGGCAAACTGTTGTATTTTACAGTAAGCTATGTTTATTAAGACAAGGGTCAATGTTTTAGTGTCTGAAATACATTCATGAAGAATTCATAGTTTTGTATATTTTGAAGTCTCTCCAAATGTTATGTTTTAAAATGAAATATTTTATATGAGTTTGAATCTAGCACATGCAAAATATTAAATAAAAAATATTGTTAATCCTTAATAAATTAACATCAATGCCCTAAGAAAACCACCACAAGCGCATGAAAGGAACAGTAATTTCCTACATATTCTGATTTATGAGCTGGACTTTATCAGCTGTTAAATTCTGTTCACTGTTACCAGTCTTCATCAAGAATGGAAAGTGCCAAAGCATGCAGAGCACAGACACAAATCCTTCTTCAAAAACCCTTGCCAACAAAAAGTAGAAATTCCTTTCTCACATGCAGCTTTGATATTGGCATGGCAGACCTGAGCTAATATTCAAATGTAAATATTAAACAAGGCGAAACAGAGCCCCACGCAAAGGCCTTTTGTTCAGAGGCACTGAGAAAGCAGTCACCCTGAAACAATGAGTGGAATTAGCATGCGGCAGCCCTGGAGCGCTGGGCCGGCTCGCAGTGACGGATGCTCCCCTCCTGCTGCGAGGGTCACCGCCGAAGATCCGTCTCAGACACTGGCAGCATGTCAGCCCCACAGAGTCTGTCCTGCAGAGTCCAGGCCATTCAGCCGGCCCCTGGCCACGGGGAGCGCCCATTAGCATGAAAAGAAGCCATCTTGGAGGAGAAAGAGAAAGGAGAGGAGGACATGATTAATTTGAAGACTACCTGGCATGTGAATGAAGGAGAGCTGCCTCCTGAGAAAGGATGTGGGAGGACGGTGGATAATTACCCAGCAGCCTCTAGGAGTGGGTGATGGAGCAGGTCACCACCTACATGGTTATCATCCTCTAATCTCACAGCCTCTGGCTGATTGACCACCAGATATCGACCCATAGATATGATGTCTGATAGAGGATGGAAAATATTTCTGAATTTGGAGTAAGTGGAAAAAACTGAGAAACACCTCAGACACATCTGGAATAGGAGAACCCTCTTCCTCCTGGGGAATGTCACACAAAGGCTCAATCTGAATTGTACTTAATGTGATCTTTTTTAAAATAGTAACGATTATACTGTATTACAGTATAATTATGGAAGTCATGGCTGTTCCATCTTAAACTTCTTAGTAATTCCGAAAATATCCCAAGGACATATGAGGTAATGCCTTAATGATGCCAAAAGGCTGTGTGGTGGCAGAAGCAGTGAAAAGCACACACAGGCGCGCACACATGCTTCCACCCACCAAGATAACCAGCCTAAACAAAGATGACAAGTTGAGATTAATGAATGTCCTGTGGAGAAACTACAATTTAATTGTCAGTCTTCAAGATGGCTGAACTTTACCAGCATGTTCATAAGGGGTTCCCAGGGTTTTAAGTGCTTCTAATTGAATATACCCACTAAAAAATTATAATAGCATTTCTGAAAACATTCAGAAAAATAGTGCTTGTCTGTAGTGTGTGGTTTCCATAACGACGAAAGGGACATTATACATATAAATCTAATAAGCCAAAGATTAAATGGGTTCCATTAGTTAAGCGCAGAAAGCAAAAGAAAAAGCAGTGGCCAGGGATGTTTGATAAAATATATTTGAGTGAAAATGTGAAACTTGGTGAGAAAATGGGAGTGAGAAAGAAAGTGCAGAGCTTTAAATAAGCTTGCTATCATGACTTCGCTCCTCTCACAAAGACAGAGAGTTCCAGACCTACACAAACACGACTGCCGTGTGAAGAAGGCTTTGCTTTTCTTTTCACATGTCCCACACATCTGTAGAGTCTCATGTTTAGTGGAGCGGAGTGTGTGTTTGGAGGGCAGAGTGTACAAATAACAAATGTGAAATACGACACGGAGGGGAAAAGGTCGGCGAAATAGCCTTCATCATATCGATTGTGGTAATCACGGTTTGTTATTGTGGCCGTGAGGGCTGCTGGAGTGCTGAAAATTTGTCCATTGAGCTGTCTTGATGTCCTTAGACAAACACTGAACTTACCATATATCTCTCAACTGTTATCAACAATTCAGTGAATTAAAAGCACAAGGGCATGAAAGGTTAGAGTCTTGCACATTTCAGTCATTTTCTGGCTCGTTCGCCCATTTCCCCCCACTGGCCAGAGAGCAACAGCTTTCTCGCCAGCTCTCCGGAGTTTTAATTGAAGTCCAACCCAAGCTAAGCTGACAGCACCCTTGCACTTTTGGCTTGGAGCAAGAACCCCTTTTGGCACTTTGCGGCCCTGCTAACGTTGGCTCAGTGGGAAAGAATGTCAGACACACTGTAAATACACATACATGCACATGCAGGAGAACCACACTACAAAACCACCCAACACATCTTAAGCTGATAAAACCATTACTCAAGGTAGTCCAGCTGAATTCTGAGAAATGTGGCCATTTCATAACCAAATCTACAAGTTGGAATCTGAGAATAAGTAAAGATGTCTTATATTCACAGTGTGCAGTAAAGCTTGGGCGAAGACTCAATTACTCATCTTAACTGGTTCATTATATAGCATAGCACCTACAGTGTGGAAACAGCAGCCATGGTTTTCTTTTTTTTTTTTTTAATGGCACCAGAGAACAACGGCTACAGTGTTTATAGCAGAGCTGCTTTAATAAGCCTGCCATAACTCACTCAGTGGCCTCCTGGCTGTGGAGCCATCATCACCACTTTGAAGTGGAGGTTCAGGATGGAGTAGCACAAATGAGCTGGACGCAGGTAACTCCATCTGCAGATCAGAAGTAAACAGAAGCCCTATGAATGCCCTGCCAAGCCCCATGCCCTTATTTGGCTATTAGTGGAGAGCAGACTAATACCACGCTACTGCATATAAGACCTGGCAGTGTCAGTGAGGGAAGCAGAGTGTGTGACTGTCTGAAAGTGTGTGGTCATATCCAACAAGCTGCCCACTGCTGGTCAGACTGTTGTCAGCTCCTGCACTAGGCTCCTGAAAGATTAAGACCACTAACAAGAACTCATTTAATCATTAAGCAAGAATGAATCTTACATTTTACAGTTTATCTATAATATTAAATAAAAGTCACTTCAATTTTACAAGTTACAGTTATCACCAGGAAAAAGCAAAACTATAATAGTTACATTTTTAATTAAAAAAATGTTTTTGATCAATTGCCATTCTATGACCCATTTGTGTTCATAAGTAGGACTGGGTTAAATATAAATGACAGATATTATGAACAGTTTTAGTTTATTATACTTATTCATTTAAAATCCAAACTTGAAACAACCATAAGGATATACTTGAACTTGTTGATATAGGATGTAAAATTAATGCATATTTTTATTAATGACACAACTTTGTAATCAATAATGTAACTGTGTGATTACATGGTAAAAATGACAAGAACATTATAATACAAATTCACATTTTAAGTGTCCTGAGAAAACCTTTTTTTAAGGGCTAAAGCATTCACTAGGCTGCATTTTCATTGGACCTCATTTAAATTAACCATAACAAATATATATATATATATATATATATATATATATATATATATATATTTTTTTTCTTAAATGATCCATTTAAAAACATTTTAATAAATTTGACATTTCATTTTGTTTCAAAAACACACTGTATCTATACTTCTGCTGGTTTCATATGTAACACAGTGTCCTGTGCTGAAATGAAAAGTATGACAAACGGTCGCCAGGCAAGAACATGATTCACACAGTGAAAGGAAGACTTAACAACAAAGTAACACTGTTGCTTTGGTGTGCTTTGTGGGGAGTTAAAGCGCAATTAAAGTTCCAAACAACGGCAAACAGGAAATGAGAGATTGAGTTAGCATGTGATTAGTGGTTGCGTTGGCACTGTGGTACTGACACATTGAGAAATGTGCTATAGTGAGGGCAGGTGAAGACAGCTCTGGCAGGCAAAAGCAATGCCATTGTATGGAGAGCGGCACCGTCCGTGACAATATTGACGTTTCTGCGCTTCCATCGACCTGCTGTGACACGCAGAGCAGCACAATTACCCATTCATTTATTCCAGCAGCAAGTGCACAAGGTGCATGTTAACATGCATAGCTAAAACACAGATTTAAGGTGTTTTGTGCACTTTTTTCGCTGAGAGGCTGTCTTTACCCAAGCTGTATTAAGAGCATACTTGCTAATGATTTATGGGTGCGTATGGGGAGGTGTGTGTGTGTGTGTGTGTGATGAAAGAGTGCTGGATGAAGTATGTGTGCACTTTCCCCTGCTGTGCTGTGAAGCAGGTCGCTAAAAACAGGAAGTTGGTGTGTCCTCACCGCTAACAAAACATGCGGCAGGTCTGAATGCAGTTAACGTACCCACCACCCAATCACTGTACATTAAGTACAGACCACTAAGGTTGTGTCATCATAGTGTAGTGTGTGTGATGGCCATATTAGGAATACTGGGACCAGGCTGGATATATCCATAAGTAAAATGAATGGAAAATTTTTGCACAGAATTTTAAGGTTGTTTGGGGTTAAAATTTACACACAGATGTACATAGTGTTCTCTTACATACTGAACTGAAGTAACACAGACGTAATTGTACCGTTTAACATAAACACTAATAATAATAATAATTAAGTTACACTTACATAGCACCTTTTACACACCTAAGGACACTTTACAATGGAGCAATTCAAAACAAAACAAAACACTCCCATAACATCCTACTCATGTAGCTAATGTAGCAGACTTTTCTATTTCTCCTTAATGCCCTCATTCTTCAGAAAAAATGAGCAAACATCAAAATGTATCAGGGTTGGAACATTTTTTTTAACTCTGTGTGATAGTGGCAAGTGTTTTTGTTTGTGTTTCAGAGAAATCCAGCTCAGACCCAGAGTTCCTAATATGGTCATGAGACTGCAGAATGGTCACACAGCTTCAGTGGTCTATAGACCATGTCTGCAAGTCACAAACCATTTATCTCCTCTTGGAATTATTCCTGTAAATCTGTCATTATTATCGATAATGAGTGTGATCCTACATCAGTATTCCTCACTCTGTTCTCTACACATACAGGCCCAAATACATGCAGCAGGTCCCAGGCTCCTACTCCAGGTGCATGAAATATAGTAAGACTAAAAGAAATAAAAGGCACCTTATTATGGCCTTGGTGGTGAGAATAAAATGGACATTAATTAGTGGAGACAGAGCAATTAGGCTGTGTGTGGAGATGGAGATGGGCAGTAGACCTCCTGCTGCTTCACCGAAGCCCTGCACTGTCAGATCACACTCAATGAGCCTGATGGATGGCTCTCATTTCCATAATATTGATATTGTGCGCACAGACATTAATGAGCAAGATAGCTCAGAGAGAGCAAGCGCACATGCACACACACACACACACACACACACACACACACACCACGGGGATTAAATGTGTCAACAATCTGAGCATTTGATTTATTCGAATTAAAATATGATTGTAAAAATTTGTCTTCAATAAAATATATATAAGAAAGAGTAACTTTGAAATGTATAGAATATATAAAGATTAATATATTTATATTATTTGTGCAGACTCAAAGCTCATTTATTTTCCCTACAACTTACACAGTTTGATTAGTAGTTTTATAAATTAATATCATATTTGATTAGAATATATATTTTAATGAAGCAGTAATAATTAATGTGCTCCAGTTTCCTCAACCTTGTTGGTAAGTAGTTTGGCGACTCAAAAGTGTCCATAGGTGTGAGCATGTGAGTGGATGTGTGTGTTGTCCTGTGAAGGACTGGCGCCCCCTCCAGGTGTGTTCCTGCCCTGCGCCCAAAGATTCCGGGTAGGCTCTAGACCCACCGCGACCATGAACTGGATAAATGGTTACAGATAATGAATGAATGAATGAATAAAGTAATAATTAATTATAATCCATAATATTATGCTGTGCTGAAGAAATAATGCTCACATTTGGGAATGCTACAGTCAACGTTCCTTGTGTGATTCCCAACCAACTTTACAACACATCCGAGGCATTAATGCTAACTTAGCCTAGCCACTAGATAAAATTAAACTACCCTTCAGACCACTAAAGCTACATGTGAAAAGATTAAAAAGTTTATTTCAAAAGTGTCATACTAAGTTTTCCCAGAATTTGGAGTGGGTAATTTCTCACATAAAGCCCCAGTCTATAGTTTCAGGATTTCTAATGAGCAGCGGTTAATTGGAGATGAATAAAACATGGTAGCGCTATCAGTAGCAGTGTGTTGGGATCAGGTGGCCGTCAGGGGATCCACACACACACACAGTGAGTTGCACATCAAGGTTATTCCAAAGTGCTCAGATTACTCTGAACTAGACAGGGATATAACCCACAGGAAGTCAGAAGCCATTAATGAGAAAACGATGGCTTTACACAGAAGAACGCAGTGCTGTAACAAAACAGGAAGCTGACTGAATGACCATACTGAATATCCAGTCAGAGAAGCATGGATTAACCTCAGACTATCTTCAGTTCGGCTTAAAAAACAAACATCAGAACAGTTTAGTAGGAATAATAAATGTATCCAGTCCTAAAGTAAAGACCTCTGGCTTTAAAAACATGTATTGAAATCCAAATCAATTTAACGTCTTAAACCTGAGACTTGCATACATTAATATACTAAAGTACTCATTGACAGCAGTTTGTAATGTTCTCTTTCCTGTCCAGAAATGACATTTCAGATCTCATTCTAGACCTGGACAGTCACAGTAATAGCGTTTTCCCACTGCAAAGTACCCACTCAGCTTGGCTTTTTTACTTTTCCACTAGGCAAATCTGGTAACGGGTGCTCTTTCTAGTCTTTGCTTGTTCGCAGTTACAAGCAAGTGAAGTAGGGACTAAGTGTGATGTTGCAGAGCTCTGATTGGCCAAAGAGACTTGCGTACATGTCAAACTGCAGACATCCAGCACAAACTAGCTGCTTGTGAAATCTCCAAGCCACAGTAGAGATCACATTGGTTTTTATCTGACTTGTAAAATTACGCCGTGGTGTTTTGAAGAGGTTTAAACACTCCTTGGATTGGTGGCCGATGAAAAACTCCAACAAGAGCTGGATATAACAACAACGAACAGAAAAATCCACTGCTCTGTATAATCTCGTGTGCGGAGCTGTGTTCAATCACAAAAAACAACATACAAGATATGTAAACAGGGCTTAACGTTACTACTGACATTGCTGTAGATTCAAAAGGCCTTTGCGATGTCACAGGCTACATTTTGGGGTGGGTGGCTTTATAGTGGAGAATCAACCAGGTACCAACATGTATAGTCGAGTAGAGCATGTACTTTGCACTGGAAAAGCTGCATAAGTGGTTTGGGGATGTAAAGGGTACAAGATGTCCTGCATCAACTGCATTCTCATAAAGCTCTTGGATTTATTATTTACATGAGATTTAAATTTTTTGTTGGGAGGAGGTGGGGGAGGAGGGTGTGCTGTGTGCTCTGTGCTACATTCAGAGAAACTCTGGAGACCACCACAGGCAAGGCAGATACAAGCTGCAGGAATGGGGTCATGTTTTTAGATTATGCACATAATGTAAAGGAGGGGAAACTGCAAACTGACTCACAACTGGTACAACATTATTCATAAGACATATTCATTTTTTACACGCCAGCTGAATTGTCCTTTGAGATGAAATTCAAATAAGATTTGAAGAAATTGGGACAGAGTGCTCATTATCTCCAGCAGGGGACTTTAATTTCAAAGAAAGAAAAGCATGAGTGTTGTATTTTAGAAGATAAACAAACAAAATAAAGATCATGTGAGAGGCTATTAATTATCTAGCATGCAGAAAATTAACAATAAATTTGAATTATTAAAGGCATAATGACACTAAAGGCGTTGCCTAACGAATCTGTTACTTTTGCTGATTTAAACCAACTCATGCTCCGAGCGAATTTCATGCTCATTAACCTGCATGCCTGAGAAAGGTTACAATAGAAAAAAAAATTACCAAATAAAGCAACACAATTAAAACATATTGAGGTATGCCAACAAATGTGTGTAATTAGGTTTGGAACATGAAGCAACACTAAACTATTTCCTCAGAAGCTCAAAGCACATAAAAGTGTGTAATATAAGAATACAGCATTTGAGCCGTTCCACAATAATTAAACTATAACTCACCAAAACCCTAGTCTTAAAGCCAGAGGCACATATGGGAGCTCCTGATGAGGAGGTGAGTTGATAAATTGTTTTTTTCTTCTCACATTGCTGTTGTTTCATCACCTGACAGAGTGTGGGTTCGCTGGCGCTATGAAAATACAGCTATTGTAATTAAAAAGGTGCCATGGTTCAGCTCTCACTCTCTTTCTCTGTCTCTCTCTGGGCTGTGACACTAAATTGATTGGGGGTGGCCTCCACCCACTCAGGTCTCTGCCTCAGAGATATCACCAAGCACAGCTCCAACCACATGTCACAGGCAAAGTGAAAAGTTTATCACCTTGGAAACACATCTGTAAGCACAGAGTGTAGTGTGTGAAGCATCCAGAACGTGTTAAAATATGTGTATAAAAATGGTAAATAAACGTGTCTCCTTTGTTCATCTATTACTGCCAGAATGTCGACTGGCCCACTTATTTATACTGATGATCTTAGAGGAAAAAAGATCAAGGAAGAATAAAGTGCTTAACCAATATCACTGCTGTCATAAGAAAATACTATCTCTGTAGCTTCTTGAATTAATAATCTGTGCCCTGTACATACAAAAAGTACTTACTTTTGAGGGTAAATTAGTCTCAAATAATGCAAGACGATGATAAAACATAAAAAATAAAACATTGCTACAGTCTCAGAAGATAGGTACACTACAGGTACATTATTAAAGTCCAGTTGTGTTCACTAAAGGTACTTTACATTGTAATGTAAAATAAGATATAATTCCTGGGGATGAATTGGAGCATATAAAATCTATATTAGTATCTATATTCATCTATATTAATAAATTCTATATTATTATAGAATATAGTACCATTTTGTTCTCTAAATAAAAGTACTGGATATGTGCCTTTCAGGGTACCACTACAGTGCTGTAGGTAAATGATTGTATAGTCGAACAGCTGAAGTGGGTAATAGCTAAAAACTTTTACTTGAGAACATGTGCTAAAAATATTGATGGATTTGTACTTTCCTGAGTATTTTCAGCTCATATTATAATACTATACCCACCTATACTTGTATTCAGTAACCTACTTCTACTCAGTCACATTTAATGACTTGTGTTTCCTTATGATCTTTTGGTGTAGTGTTTTGTGATTGGCTAACACCTCAGAATATAATTTTATTTAAAATAAATGTGTCAACAAAAAAAAAAGCAAAAGAAAACCTTATACACCTCAGATTCCACCACAGTTCTATGAGTTACTCAGCACTTAAGTAGTTCTTGAACTACTTCTTTTGGTCCTCTACTCTCTTTTTGCGAGGGTCTTTTTGCTGGGTCATTCACTTAATACCAGTGACAATAGATTTACCGTATTAAAGTAGTATACTCTGTCCAGCTACTACTGTTATACTACTACTCAAGTGTTTTTTGGGGGAAGTTGGGGGCATTTAAATATATTTGTGTTATTATTATAATTTGAATTATTATTATATCAAGCAGGAGTTTAATGTGTTCTCTCAGTGTCCATGTGGGTTTCCTCCGGGTGCTCAGGTTTCCTCACACGGTCCAAAAACACATGTTGATAGGTGGATTGGTGACTCAAAAATAGTGTCCGTAGGTGTTTGTGTGAGTGAATGTGTGAGTGTGTGATGCCCTGTGAAGGACTGGTGCCCCCTCCAGGGTGTGCTCCCACCTTGCGCCCAATGGTTCCGGGTAGGCTCCGAACCCACCACGACCCTGAACTGGATAAGCTGTTACAGACAATGAATTAATTATACTAAGCAACAACACTTGGGTGACTATTGATTTAAGCTGCTATACCCACCTCTGGGTTTGTTTTGAGATGATCCTTCACCAGCGTACAGCCTGTGTTCCTCAACAGAGGCTCACTCTATGCTCCGAAGAAATGAAGCCAATTTTGAATGTGAAAATTTAGCTCACGTCCAAACTGGATAAATAGTGCGAAATTAAGCAGCGAGGCTGAGCACCATAAAACAAGTGTTCAGGCTTTGAGGCTGCCAGCTGAAAGCAAGGCTGCTGAACAGGCCTAGAGAGCGGAGAGGCTGAAACCTAAGCCTGGGCCTTGCCTTTGATGTTCGTCTGGGTCCAGAGGTTCCCACTGTTGTACATCTGTGTCTACCTCGCTGAGTGTTGGCTTACTCCCCTGGCGCTCGCCCCAGTCTGCATGGCACTGGCCCAAAGCTCTGCACAGAGCCGCTCCTCTCCTTATTTCAGCCCTCACTGGCTACACAAAAACTCACAGCACAAGAGTCACCCACCAGCCCCTCTACCCAAGACCATTTGCCCTTTGTAATTTATTACGTTTAGATTAAATCTGCAGAAACTCAATATTTTAATTGAATGTTTAGAGCCGACCCCCTCAGAGTAATAAATTTCCTCTGGCACCCTGCATCTCACTATCATGTTTCTCCTCTAATTACATTTACATAAATGATGTTCTGTGGAATTATCACGTTGCCTGTGTCGGGACTTATGTAAAGACAGGACAGTTGTGGAATGATTTTGTGACATGCTGCAAAATGTGATTTTCAAAAGTGTGATCTTCACAGATTTGCTGCTGTGTCAATAATGATAAAAAAATGTAAAAAGTTTTCAGGAGAATGCAAAAGTTTTCTTAAATTTTAGAGCTGATTAAAAAAAACGAGGAACAGTGAAAGTAAGCGTTAAAGGGTTGTATTCCAGTTCATTATGGAGCATTACTATTGCCCCATCCTAATGAATATTCCACATAGCTGCTGCATTCAAATCACACATGAAAAATCAATGCAGAAAAACCCATTTTGGATTTTTTTGGACAGTGATGACATTTAGATTCATACTGTGATTAATTCCACCAAGCGAGATTATATCAGTCACCATTTATTTCTAAATGCACCCAGCACTCAGATCAATACCTGGGCCTGGACAAATCAGATTGCAGCAGCCCAGGTAGGGCTGAATGAACTTGGGCAGTCAAGAAATAAGTCAATATACTTGCCATTATCTTAAATCATAGAGAAATAAATTTGGCATTTCTAAAACTGCCAGAGAAAGGCGATGGAAATACAGCAGCGTTTACCGTTTTGTGGTTTTGCCCTTCAGAGTGGACACGGTTGTCCATCAATCAGCACTTGTATCAGAGACTCTCTCTCTCTTTCTCTCGGAGTGTGAGCTACTGCAGGTGAACTCTCTCCAGGCGGTGACTTTACACTGCTCTAAAAATAGTGGTCATTAAGGCTGGTGTGATTGAATCAGTGTGGGGTTTTATGGCGTGGAGTCGTGTGGGTCAGGGTCGGAGCCCTAGTTATTATAAGGGCGACGCAATTAGAGTGGTGTTAATTTGCTCCAGCAATTCATCCTGCATTTAAACATCAGTGTCTAATCCCCCGTCTCTGTGGCATGTATAATTACCGCTGGCTTTCTGAAGCTGTCTGATCACAGTGAGCTCCACAAGTCAACATGCCACTCAACCTCTGGTGAAGCCATGTCAAACTATAAGTAATGGGGCTGGCGTAAGACGATCCGCTGTAACATTAATACCACTTGTGCCGTATGTACACACTACTTCAAAGATCTCAAGTGGATGTCAGCCATTGATGGCGGTTGGATGGCAGGACAATGTGTGCTTCAGGAAGAGTGGACCTCGAGGGCTGCCCCTCATGTCCAGAGGGACGCAGGATCTTTTGAGTACGTTCCCTGAGCTGCTCTTCTCTCTCTCTTTTTCTCTGTTACTCTCCATTTACCAAAGGCTATCAGCGAGGAGACTCTGCGTCTATGGAGAGTTCAGGACAATGGGCACGGGAGAATACCTTCTGAAATTTTACAGTAAATGTCTGTCTTTATTTCACTACATGACTCTGCTCATCACAAGGACATTTTATTGTAATGTGCCTTTGATTATAAAGCAGTGTGAGCCAGTGTACAGTAAAGCAGTAATAACTCTAAGTAACCTCTCAAATGTTTGGATTCAGTGAGTGAAATGGCTTTAATAAAAAAATACATAATAGATCATTTAATGTCATAACTCATTTGACGTGTTATATTTCTGAAGTGAAAATTAGTTAATATATTATCTACAAATAATCCACTCCCACACATTTAATGAAAAAATTAATGGTGTTTAATAGATCGTCACTGTCCAAAGAAACACATGTAACTCCAGAATAGTAACTTAACAGGAGAAGGAAAAAACCTCCTTAACTTTCAGTGAAAGTCAGTTTAAAAAGGAGATTTTATTCCAAGTAATTTTGAAACATTTCTGTAGAACATTCATCATAAAATGTTCACATGTGGGCTGTGCAGTAGAGATGGTATACGTGTGTGTTCCTCTATGTTTCAATACAGCTTGATACAAGACTTATATGACCACAGCACAAATTTCTCTTGACACATCTGAGGTGAGCTCAGGCGCAGAGAACTTATGAGGTTCATGGCTTTTTCCTCATTGAATTGGGCTTGAGGTTGCATTTCTTGATGCAGCAGGGGACTTTGTTTGATTACAAGACTTAAACTTTGGTGGATTCTCCTTTTATATGCAGCTGCTTATAGGGGAATACCAGAAATACCAGCACTACATTATGTTCTGATTATTGCCACCTTTGGTAAAGAAATAATATTGTGTTTCTTATTATACATCATATCATAATAATTGAAAAAAAAATGGATAAAGCCAAAACACACAAATGCAGGGCACCTCTTTATGTAAGGAAACTCCTCAAATGAATTTGCCTGTCTTTTTGTAAGTATTTTGGCTCCCAACAGGAAAAGCAGGCCGTATTTTAGTGCTTGAAGATGTTTGGAGACGAGTAGTCTGCTTAAGGTCTCAGTGCTCCGAGATCCTATTAAGAAGTGCCTTGTAAGAGCTTTCCTCCCCCTGCTCTCAGGAAATGTCTGCTGTAATGTCTTTCCCTCACTGTTTTGGAATGCTGCTAGGCTCCCATGCTGGGAAAATAAGTGAGAAAGAGAAAAATGATTAAATCATTTTTTTCCTGCTGCTGGTGGTCGGGAGAAGTGGGGGATTTTTTTTTTTTTGGGGGGGGGGTGTCTTAGAACAACATTGGTTACATAGTCAAAGGGCGATTGAGCACTAGAATTACACACTGCCTCACTTAGTTTCAGGCAGCTTAGTGTAGCGTGGTCCACATGAGCTGCAGCTAAAATATGATGGTGCTGGAGTGCTTCTTATGGTGATTGAGCACTACTCCCTACAGCTAGTGGCAAATACAGGTTATGGGGAATGGTGGGGGAATTTGCAGCTCTCCAACTCTGCTGGAGATGATAAACTTCCCTTGGACTCCATAGGCCCAGCCTGGAATCTCCTCTCTTTCCAAAGAGGGCAGAGGGAAAACCGATATCATAATTAGCGATCTGAAGGAAGGCTGCTGATGTGCAATCGGAGTCCAATCTCCTGCTATTGTCATAATTAAGGGCACAGTGCAGAGCCCCGGGGTGCACTACCCTCCCCTGAATAGGACAGGATCAGGTGTCAGAGCCTTGCACCAGACACTCAGACAGGGGCAGGTAGCCCATCAACAAACTGCTTTATGACGTCCAGACAGAGGGAGCACGGCTATTGTGGATGCAGGCAGCTGACGCTCGGGGCTCCCTTCTGTTTTCTTCCCCTCCGTCCCCCAGATCTTTGAAATGCCGATCGCCCGGGACCATACAAAAGATAAACTGCTCTTTCAGAGAAGCCACAGAGAAAGAGCAGAAACAAAACACTTTGATTATCTGTCTCATCTGATCCGATTACCACAGTGTTTATACTCCTTTCACTTTAATGCCAGTGTTGTTTTGTGTGTTTGGAGGGAGGGAGGCCTGTGCAGAGGCCTCTGCTCATCCTGCAGAACAAGTGAAAACAAGTTCAGCATAAACACAGACAATAACAGATAACATGCTTTTAGAGAATGTCATGTTTGTTCTCTTTCAAACGAGTGATTTCTGCCACTTTAAGCACTGCTTGTGACACTGGCCCTCATCTCTTAACACACAACATGTTTAATCTCCATAGAAAAGTATTGACCAACAGCATGTGATGCACTCAAGCAGCTGCACATGAGACTAAGTCCTCCATACCCCAATGCTGAGCTTTGTCTACAGTGGTAAAAGCCCCTGAAGCACCGGGCTATGGAGCAGTGGAACTCTGGATTGACAGAGCACCATCAATTACATTTGGGGTGAGCTGATGCAGTGTAAACCAAAACTAATCTAACTATATATATATATAATTACAATTATATAATATAATAATTACAATTAAAATTTAAGTCAACATGAATCAGAAACAATAATGCATTTTCCTATCCTGGCATAATATTTCTGACTGAAATATTATCTAAGATAATTAACTTTTTATTTAGGTTGCTCAGCTTTTTTCTCCCAAAGACAAACTATGTTCATAGCTGTGGTTGCCAGAATTTCACCGTAAAATATACGGTCACGTTTTTGGCAATCATTAATTTTACATTTAAGAACTGTTTTGTTTACAGTACTTTTCTGTTAAAAACAGCTATACACTGTAAATAAAAAACAAAAACACAATCACCCCAGTGCAGCCCAAAATCAAAAAGTCTCAAAGATAGAAAAAAACAAAGAAACTCTGAAAATCACAGAAAATATGGAGAAACAAGGCATGCTGGGAGCTCCCTGATGAGTCTCAGCTCCTCCCAGTACCTGGACACTTGTACCGCCCCTAATGGTTTGTGCGTTTAACAGTGAAATAATGTATTTTTTACAGTAAAGATGTGTAAAAAGTTTATATTTTGGCTGCTAAAAGTATTTATGGTATTTCACTGTTGCAGAAACTGTTTTCAACCTTTTTAGAGTTTACAGTCATTTACTGTTATGGTTTTACAAATTTCAACCGTAAAATTCATAGGCATTTTTTACAGTGTTGCATTTGATATGATGATTATATACATAATGAATTGTGCTTAATATGGGACCAAAACAAACATGAAAAAAGGCCAACACATTTAACCTCAAAATTTATAACTAAGGATAAACAAATTATGAATTTTTATATGACCATTAAAGAATGCAAATTTCATATTGCCTAGAGTTTAAAAGATTAACCATTAGATGTTTTTCATTTTGTATGACATCAAAACATTATTTAAAGCCAGTCTGCTGTGAAAATCAAGCTGTTTCTAAACATGTCTCTGTGGTGTGTTTTATATACTAAAATATTCAGAGCATTTCAGCTTTGATTCTACAGTGTCACAAAAACGAGTGGGCGGATTTAGACAGCCAGGGTTTCTGACATCACAAACCTAAGGAACCAATCCTGTTAGCATGTAGGGCTCAAGCTCAATGAAAAGGGGTAGTACATGTTTAAGGTATTAAGGGTTTCTTTTCTTGGAACAAAATTTTAAATATGTTTTGGACAGTCACAATATACTAAAATAGTCCAGCATTGAGCGGCCTGTTATGAGATGTGTCCACTGGGCACTAAGGTCTGGTCTGAATGTGAGTGTGAGACAGAGTATGTGTGTATGCGCAAGAACAGTGTGTGGTAAAGTGGGCCGCCAAATCCATGGATAAACCATAGTGAGAAGACCTCAGCAAAACCCCAAACATAGAAAGAAACAAACACACACACACACACACACACACACACACGTGTGGCCAGCTTTCTCTCTCGCTGCCTCACTTGGCTCAGCCCAAACCTCTGCTGTCATGGCCTATTAAAAGCAGTTTACATGTGCGTGTCCAATGTGATGAATATGTATGTGACCTCCTTCTCTGGCGGCTGCCCACTCGGCACGGGGCCCTGAGGCTCCTAACAGCCCCCTCTCACTGAACACAGCGGTCAGGAGCGCACCACTTTAACACTGTTGTCAAACTGCCCCCCCACATGCCTTCTCTGACCTTTCACTGCCCAGATTTAACTCTGCAGCTCTGTGGAGAGGAAGATCCGACAGCTGCAGACTGGGCATTCACCTACTGATGCGCTGTCAACAAATCAGGGTTGTCCCGGTTACTCGATTAATCCACACTGATTACTTGACACTCTGAATGATGATAACACAAATGCTTTCTTTTACAGTTTAAAAAACAGCCTGATGGATGGACACACACACACACACACACACACACACACACACTCCTGTGCACAAGTAATGTACCCTTCATTTATTTAATTTCCAATACATTTATTGTACCATTAAGTACAAGATGTTCATTTCATTTTTATATTTTTCCACACCCTCAAAGTTCACTCTTAGAAATAGTTAGCATTTTCTGTTTTTCATTCATTCCAAACACATTCAGTGCTGAGAGTTTATTAAAAATGTATTTGGTCCATTTCCCTTTTTCTCAGTAACAACTTTTTGACCATTGCACTCATATCATTCAGACCCTTAGCACCGAGCTCCCTTACAATGGAAGCATGGACAGAAACAGTCAGATCATTTCAGAGCTTAAATGGGAATGTTCTCTCTGGTTTGTTTACATTCAGAAGGACCATGTATTTTAATGTGGAATGATATTTTTGAGGGAAATAAAATTGCTATTGTTTGTACATGGATGAAGTTTAACTTGTCTTTAGTCACTGTTTGAAATACCACAGAATATCAGTTGTTTAGTTTTGTTGTACTTTTGATCTGTTTACATTCATGCAGTTAGCTGTCCCCTGAATTTTGAGATTTTTCCACTTTAAGTAATCTGAAATAGCACAAATAAGTTAAAATTACTCACCTATGGTGCAGGAATAGAGCAATATCCTCATTTTGGTTCATGCTTTTCAACATTTTAAACATCGATCTGTTGTTTAATAAATTGATATATTTTCACTGGTGTTAGCAGAGAGCGAGAGAGATCCTAGCATACTGGACCGTTTGTTTTTTAGGCATTTACTGACACTGTGGCTTCATAAACACATTAGACCATTTACAGCATGCAAACAAATCTGAGAGTTAGCAAATGGTGAGGAATTATCATCTGAATTTAATAAAAAGTGTTTTATGATTGCAGTCATGAACAACACCTTTAATGTTCTTACTGAAAGCTTCCTAATCATTTCTTTTCTTTTTTTATTTTTTTATTTTTTTTGATTTTTAGGAAAATAATGTCTCTGAAATTTCCGGCAAAAGGTTGTAATTATGGCTGATTGTTAACACATTCTATCATACCAGCACTAACACAATATACAGCTTTACAAGTTTATGCAGTGAACGAGGTTTAATCGCACCGGGGTGGCTCACAGAGTTATGCTAAATAATCCTAGCTAGATGGAGGAATAAACACAGTGAGGTTTAATCATGTAAAAATTTACAAGTAAAATTTCGCTAGCCACTTTTCCCCACTCTTCATATTAGTGCACAACATCACCAAAGGACCTTTGAGCTGTGGGCGTTCATGTTGAAGAAGAGTGGGGTATTTCTTTTAAGAAGTTCTTGTCCTACTTTCATTTCTCAGGTCATTTCTCTGGTAGTTTACTAGACAGATGTAGAAAAGAAACTTGTCATGTTATCATTTTCATACATTATCATCATTTTCAAATATAGACAACTTTTTCCAGTGCTAGTTGTTTAAATCCAGGTAAGTCAATTTGTATGGCCTTTACTTTTTATTCTTAATCATCGAAATAATCAGTACATTACCCAGTTAGTAATAGAATGACAGTCCTGCATCAAATTATCACACATTGTGCTTCAACACCTCTGAGGCTTTGAATCTGTAATATGAAGATCCTTGTGTGATGAATATCATCAAACCTTGTATCTTCAAAATGAAAACTTAATATGCATGCTTACATGAGATTATTTCCAAATAATTCTGGACCTTTTGTATTAGTCTATTTATTGTGAATTTTTCACACAGTGTATGCAGGGGTGGCAAATAATATATAAAACATGTCTACAACAAGACATGTCAGCCCAATAACCTTTCATTAATCTAAAATCAATCTCATGTCTTTTTCAAACATAAATCCCACACAAAGTAGAAAATCCATCATATCAACAGAATTATTTCCAGTGGAAAAAATAGTATAATATTACAACAATACATTACTATCTACTTGCTTTTGAATTCTCAAGGTTAAAAAACAAGCCACCAAATAAGAGAGAGTTCCTGTTCCTTGGGTCTGATATTGTATTGTGACATGGTTCTTTGCTGTGACGTGCTACACTATTATTACATGAGAGCATAATGAAACTGGGGGATGCATTAGAGAGCATGGAGTAACACCTCCTTCACAATGTGCTTGCACTTTTAATTGGAATCCTTAATAACAATTGGATCTTTAAAGGCTAATTAAAACAATAGCCAAGGTTAGCATGACTATGGTAATTAGCGAGGAGAGAGAGAGCTGGAGTTAATGATCTGCGGGCTAATGTTGGCACGTACTGTGTCAGAGTGCATGTGTGTGTGTGTGTGCGGATCCTTTTCTGTGTTATAGTGTTGTTGTATATTGTGTGACTGCACTAGCAACACCCAGCCACGTGAAGGAGAAGCAAGCAGGCTCATTTACACCCAGAGCTACCTGAGCAGATCAGGGGGAGGTCATCAACCCTACCATCTGTCTCTCTCTGAGAGAGAGAGAGAGAGAGAGAGAGAGAGAGAGAGAGAGAGAGAGAGAGAGAGAAACAGTGCACTGCTACTTCTTGACTCAGTCCCATCAGATAAGCTGATTTCACAGACACCTAAAACAGCCTCTTAAGTTCAGGCTGTAGCATTTAGAGGAAAGCAAAGGGGGAAAAACACAACACAACACAAACACATTTTCATATCTTATAACATTCTCTTATAATGCCCTTTTTGTATGGCTCCGTGGGCATGGAGTAATATGTCGTTTTGTCTGTTCCACTGAGGAAGACGAGAGCACCTTGATTGTAATAATAGCTTCCTTACACTATGTGCTACAAACACACTGCACAAAGGCCTTGCGATCGCTCTGGGCTGTATTACAGCTGTAGCCGTGCTGTCCCGCCAAGCACGAACAAAGGCACAGATCTGGGAGAAGAGGTAAGAGGCAAGTCCCATGCCGTGCTTAAAACAGCCACTGACAAAGTACACTACACAAACTGAAGAAAGGAAATCTTCTAGACACAGTGTTGGGGGATTAGGGCACACAAAGTAATGTGCAGCATGAATGTGATTGCTTCTAGCTGTAGCAAAGTGTTAAGAAATAGTAATGTAACCAAGTAGTAAGGTGCCTCAGTTTAAATTCTTCATACAGCAGTTTAGGTTATGGTCTGGGAATTTGAGTTGCTCCTGTCTCTAAGACAATAATATAAATGGCACATGTCCCATAGTGAATACTACAAGCACAGTGCAGAAATCTGTACGAACAGTAATAATAATGCTAATATGAAACTGATGTTGAAAAATGGAGCAGCAGGTAGTGTCGCAGTCACACAGCTCCAGGGACCTGGAGGTTGTGGGTTCAAGTCCTGCTCCGGGTCACTGTCTGTGAGGAGTTTGGTGTATTCTCCCTGTGTCCATGTGGGTTTCCTCCAGGTGCTCCGGTTTCCTCCCACAGTCCAAATCGCAGTCACACAGTGGTAGGTGGATTGGTGACTCAGAAGTGTCCATAGATGTGAGTGAATGTAACCATGTAACCAGATGTGTGTGTGTGTGTGTGTGTGTGTGTGTGTATCGCCCTGTGGGGTACTGGCACTCACTCCATGATGTGTTCCTTCCTTGCGCCCAGTTATTCCGGTTGGGCTCCAGACCCACCGCGAATCTGAACTGGATAAGCAGTTACAGACAATGAATGAATGAATGATGAAAAAAGGAAAACCTCAACCTCATCACAACCGGACCTCCGAAAATTTCCTCATTTCCTCATTCCTCAGTTACAGCACAGAACAATTATAGCACATACACAAATAACAGGACAATTCCAGCACAGAAACTTCTTTGTACTTAGCTTCTATTTATTTTTTTTTATTTTATTGTGCTGATCTACCTCTTATGTAACTGCTGTACTTCGCACTTAAAGGCAATCTTTATGATGTGAATCAAAAAACACTTTTAGAAAATTCAGGTTCAGATTTCCTCAACATTGTCACTGTGCAGTTAAAAACATGTATCTCACAAAATAGTAAATTAACAGGAGAATGAAAAAACCTTCTTAACTTTCAATGGAAAATTTGATTTCAAAAATTTTTTGGAGCATTTCTATTGGTCCATCCATCATGAAATTTTCACACAATGTGTTTTTGTGCTTGAAACCAGTCTAATGTGTTTATGATGCACCAGCGTCTGTAAATTGGTAAAATAAAATCTATTCCTGCTTCATAAATGGGTAACACTGACTTGATGGAACAGACTCTAAATTCGAGAGACTACGTTTATGCTAACTGCATGAAAGTAAACACAGGCTGAAAGTACAAAAAAACTAAACAACTCGAGTTACAAATGAGTTTCGGTGGAAATTTTAGAGTAAATAAAAACCTACAGACAAGTTCAATTTCAGCCAAATAGTCAACTTCAATGTACAAACAACTTTTTTCAAAAAACCATTCCACCTAAAATGTCCTAGAGTTTCTGAATGTAAGCAAATATGAAAAGTGTATCCCCACAATTGTAGATGTTGTATTTAATGGTTTTAATCTCAAACACTCTATAAAATTCTGAGAAAGTTTCCTCACCATTTACTAGCTCTAGGGTCAGTTGGTGTTCTGGAAAAATGTCTGATGTTTGTACACAAACCTAGCTCCTTAAACGTGGAAAAAAAATAAAAACAAAAACTCTCAACCTTAAATGGCTCAGACTTTAATTAATTTATTAATTTTTGGTCTATATTGCCTTTAACATACCTTTAAATATTCCAGTGTGCATGCATGTGTTCATTTCACAAGTGTGTGTAAAATGTCTATTGTCTGCTAACTCTGCACAGTGAGCTGCTGTGTAACCAAAGACAAATATTATGTCTGTGCAAACATGCATGGCCACTAAAAGCCTGATTATTTTCTGATTCTAAAAACAAAAACAGAGCAGATTTTCATAATTTGGTCAAGTATCTATACCTTCTCAGAGACAGGCACAGTTATAGAATTTAAAAATGAAGTCTACTGTGAATTGCTGTCAGGCCAGGATTTCTTCGGTGTTCTTCAGTTGCAGGTTTACCCAAGCAAGGCTCTTCCCTCCAAGATTTGGGAATTTCAGTGTACCTACCCCAACACAGTTTTTTTCCCTTTCTTTTTATTATATGAGCATATTCACAGCGTATAATTAGCTTAAAATCTTCTGTTTATAGAATCAGAGTGGGTGACAGGACACATTGATTGCATGGTTAAAAAACTACAACTCCCTGAGTGACCTATTGTGCTTGGGCTCAATACGCTGGTGGTATTGTTCTTTTCTCTCTGAGATATATTGATCCCTGATTCATTAGAGCTCAGCATAGCCATGCTGTCCTCGATATTTTCCCAAAGTCTGAACACAGAGGAAATGGGAAAGGGGGAATTATGGTTGTCGTCTATGAATGTCCTGAAGCAGGCCTTTCCCAAGCCGTGAGGGACAATGCGCTTTCTGTGTGGGTCCGGGACTTGGAGAGAGAGAGCACTTTGTGTGCCGTGGCACTGGGAGAGAAAACATGGCGGCCAGACTGCAGCGTGGGGAGGGGTGAATCATGAGCCCGGCATGTCAGACTTATCTCTGAGTGAATATATACACAAACAAATTGGGTGTAGTTCCACTCAGGATGTGAAGGGTTCAAACGGGCAAGGCCAAGCTCCAGCTCTTGTACCCTCTGCCTGTCATAAAGCAGTTGTCCAACACTTACTCCTTCACTGCGCTACGTCATCTGCGATTAGCGGAGCAACACGCTAAAGGCTAGAGGCTAAATTCCTCTGGACAAGATTTGTTTTCTTTCCCATTGATCAGCCATAGCTGACGACTGATTCACAGCAAAGGCAAAATACTCCAGATATTTTCTTTACAGTTTAGCCATGACGACCGGGCGAGGGGAGTGAGAGCAAAGTTAAGCAGAAAACGGCGAGGACAAGTCCAAACAGACAACTCAAACATTTATGGAAGCATGCTGGGTACATGCATACTGCTAGTGCTGCAGCTATGGGAAAAGACTGGAGTTTGTTTGTGAAGACATATGAAGTGCATCTCCAGTTTGTGACTCATCACAAAGGGCGATAAGAGAGGACAGAGTCCACAGTGTCCATGGTGACCCAAGCAAGCTCCCCGATTGGTCAACAACTGTCCAGCTTGGCAGAACACACTGCCATTCATCCTGGTTTAATAACGCAGCACTGGTGGTAATTGCCCTCTCTCAAAGCGCTCTATTATTCATGCAGATATCTAATATCTGTGGGTGGGAGGGGACCTGGGCACAGACAGAATCTGCACATGTTGATCCATATGATTGATTTTTCACCCCCTCCCTCCAAACTCAATTTTTCATACTCAATGAACGACTTGTAGATTGCATCAGTCGATACAGATACATCTCAATTAGGCTGCGTACACCGTCTCTGAAGCAGAGAAGAGGACGCCTGCTCAGCCGCTCACTGAATTAACGCCCACTCCGGTCAAAACCATAATCAAAAAATAAAGAACGAAGGAGGACATTAGTGTTTAACCATGTTAAATTAGCTGCAACATTCATCATGGACTAGTAGAGCTAGCTCTGTTCCTGTTCGCCAACCCTTTGAAGTTGCTGTTGTAACAGCGATAGTGGTTATTTTATACTGATCTCTCCTTCTTAGCTGAAACAGTGATATTTTGTTAAAACTTATAAGGTCAATTTGTGTATAAGGGAATTTACTTGTTATTGTGGCAGCACTATTCTCCCTGGTCTGTGGGAAAATATGGGAGACAGTGGACACAGAAGAGAAGATACATGGTGTCCCTAGAATGAGACATTTATATGTTTATTGTTGTTGTTGGTGGTGGTGCTGTGTTTAATTTATCTCTTAGTGTGTTGTGTTTGTGCAGTTTAATGAGGCTGTTTGGGAAATCCACTCCTCAAGCTCTGTCCATTTTGTTCATTCCCTGGCTGTTTTGTGGAGGTGGTGATCCACTGGGTGGGCTTTAGTCTTTGTAAAGACTCCATGGAGCCAGTTTCCTTTCTTTGAGTGGGCAAAATAAAGCTCCCTGTGAGATTTAAAATCATGCCAAGTTTTTATTATGATTTCAGTTTGAAGTTTTACTGTGTAGTGATTAATTTTGCCATGTGTTTGTTATTGTTGGACATTAAAATGTATGGGTAAAGAATGCACATTGAAAATAAATGCAACAAATTACGTAACACTACATTTTGTAAACAAATGTAAGAATTGTAATTGTAAATGTAATTTTAAAAATGTACTGTTTTAACTTTAAAGCCAATATTGTGGATTAGGTCCAACACATCATTGATTCAGCCCCTTAGTCACTTAGATCAATCTCACATCATCTCAGTGCCTAAAACCAAAGGTGACCAAGCTTTCTCTGTTGTCGTCCCCAGGCTCTGGAATAATCTTCCATCTCACATTAAGTCTGGCCCGCTGACAAGTTTCAATCAAATTTAATGACCAACATTTTCTCTTACTTTTCTTTCAGCATATAAGGTTGCCTCATGTTTTTTGTCCAGTCTCTTCTTAGTTTACTTTCAGCATCGTCATACTGTGTTTAAACCTGTTTGATTTATATATTTTTTTTCAGTTATTGTGTTTTATTTTTCTCTTTGTCTTGATTGAACTTGTACACTTTTTCTTTACTTTCTACCTCTTACACTTTTACTTTCTGTTTTTACTGTTAACTTACATGCCTTAACTGGGAAGTCCTTTGGGGTCATGAACTGTTGTTTTAAATGTGTTGTACAAAAAATATACTTGACTTATCCACTTAATTAATAGAAATATTACTGATGCTATAAATATTACTTACAAAACAGTTGATTAGCCCCTACCTTTGTAACAGGTTTACATTTATGAATCATTTTATGTAAGAGTTTTGTCCAAAAGGCCATACACATAAAACTCATCCAAAGTTTTGTTCAGTTTTGCACAATTTAGAGAAAGCAGATCACTTTCTCATCTGTTTGACACAGTAAATGCAGATTCAGACCTGATTATACTATACTATGATTGTCTAAGCCATGAATGGATGGTGAAATTTTAGTATAAAATATAGCAAACTAAGGGCGACTCAGTATCGCAGCAGGTAGTGTCACAGTGACACAGCTCCAGGGACCTGGAGGTTGTGGGTTCAAGTCCCGCTCCGGGTGACTGTGAGGAGTTTGTTGTGTTTTCCCTGTGTTTGAGTGGGTTTCCTCTGGGTGCTCCGGTTTCCTCCCAAAGTCCAGAAACTCACACGTTGGTAGGGGGATTGGTTACTCATAAGTGTCTATTGGTTTGAGTGTGTGTGTGTCACCCTTTGAAGGTCTGGTGCCCCCTCCAGGGTGTGTTCTTGCCTTGCAACCAATGATTCCGGGATTCCGGCCCTGAACTGGATAAGCTGTTACAAACTGTATGAATGAAAATAGCAAACTAAACCAATTAATGTAAACTAGTGAGCAGCAGGGTGATTTTACTTACCCCTCAACCTTTTTATTATTATTAGCAATATTTTCTTCTTAGTTCAATATACTAAAGACTCACTGCTTTTATAGCCATTTTTTTATAGCCACTTACTAGACAGAGAGAGAGAGAGAGAGAGAGAGAGAGAGAGAGAAAGGTAATTCACAAATATGGCATGGCTCAGTACAGTCTCTCAGTCTCTAGCTCCAATTGTCCCTCTCTCCTACCTCTAGAGAGATGATGTCCTTCTGTTCAGAGGTCAGTGAGGGCAAGGTCTGAGGGCAAGGAACTCAACATTGTTTTTGTGAAGAGGAGAAAGGAGCTCGGCTTTGTGGAATTGTGCAAATGATACACACACTTGCATTTAGCTAGGCTCAGGAATGCTGTCGCTAAGTCTATTTTCGAGTAAAGCCCTTCTAGAAGAGTAGAGCCTGTTACCACAGCAAAATTATATACCCTTCATTTCAGAAGAAATGAAAGAGCAGCATATGCTCACAAATATTTGGCCTTGTAGTGTATATAAATGACCACCTGCCCATATGAGCACATACCAGATACAGCCCCATGGCCTTTGGAAGAGGCTAGAGAGATGTAGCGATGGAGGGAGAAGAGACAAAAACAGGCATGAGCACTGTCCATGGCTTCCCCTGCAGCCAAAATGTAAAAGAAGCAACGGTTAAATAAAAGAGGAATGTGTCATCTTTTACGAGAGGCGTGAAGCGAGTAAAACCACGCTGCTACATAAAACGCATGTAGTGTATATTGGATTACAGTAAGTTCAGCTGCTGTTTGCTATAAATCTTGGCTGATGGCCGAGTTAAAGGCAAGGATGAAAGAACTGATCTGATTATTCTGACTGATCTGCAAAAGGCAGAGTTATTTTGCCTGTGGACAAATCTGTGTAAGGAGCTGGTCGTTTATCACAAAGGAATCCAGCCATGCACTCACACCACTGTCTGCAGCCAGTAAAACACTACAGTGACACCCAAAGAAACAACAGCAGCTGGAATACAACTGGAAACTGGAAATGGAAATTACGACAAACAAGCACAAATTATCACCTCATACAAATGTGTATAAATCTGCTTGATTGGGGCAGTTAGGCTACATATAAAATCCTATTTAAAAGTACTGGTGCCCCAGGTCAGTTGACATTTACCTAGAAACACTATGTAATCTTTGGTATTTTTGCTTCGGGGCTTCCCCCACTGTTAAAGAGCATAATTCACCTTTACTGCACTGCCCTGAAATCAAAAAAGGAGGTGGAGAAGGTTGTTTTTCCTACCTTCCTCCCAAAGTTACATATTGCTGTTCTGCAGTGCTGAGCCCAGAGTAGCAAGGACAGAGGCTTTGTTCTCCTTATTAATGCTCAGTAGAGCATCAAGGTGATTATAAAGCTATAATTTTAAAGTAAAAATACTACTGCCCATACTCCAGCCACTACCATTTGTCTTGGATCTACCCACCAGACACTGAGGTTTTCCTGGACTCCTAACTATTATGACCAGTAGATTGACCAGAGGAGGATAGGTCACCCATTGTGAGCCTTGGTTCCTCCAAAGGTTTGAGGGAGTTTTTCCTTGCCACTGTCACCCTTCGTTTGCTCTCATGGGGACTTTTACATTCTTTACATTTTTACATTTCATGTTAAAACTTTGTCTTTACTGGAATTCTGTGAATCTGCTTTGTGATATCATCAGTTGTAAAAAGCACTATACAAATCAATTTGATGATGATTTGATTAGATACCCAGTGTTCCTTTAAACCAGTTGTTGGCAAAGTGGGCGGCAAGGCAAATTAACTTGCACGTTTAAGCACTGCTAGCAAAAGATGGACACATTTGTGAGCGCTAGACATGCAGCAGATGATGAGTTTCTCAAGCCACATCTTCCAAAGGGAAAACAAGAAATTATGATGAGGCACATCTCAAAGCAAGCTCACACCAGTCACTGAAGAGAATAGAGGATTAAATGCGTCCTTTCTGCAGAGCAAATGTGCAGGTTTTAGGATTTTTATAAAAAATTATAATGAAAAATGTTTGTTTCTTTCTATAAGTAGGTACACTTTTGTGAAAATGTATGGGCAGGGGGCATGAAAATATTCTCATCTACAAAAGGGGGGCACGGCAGAAAAGGTTTGGGAGCCACTGCTTTAAACAATATTCCACATAAGAAACCCACATTCACACACACTGCTGCCAAGCTGGGAGGATGAGAGCTAACATGTGCTTCCTGTGGGATATGTGAAACCAACTAATGTTTCTTTTCAAACTGCAGGTAACACAATACCACTGGACAGCGCACCGGTATTGGAGGAGAAAACTGACTGCCCAGATCTGGCATGCCAGCTAACAGATGACTAGCATCATGCTGAGGGGAGAAGGAGGGAGGAGGGCCAGCCTACCCACCCATAAAGAGCAAAGCCCACTGTGCTCTCCTGGAACATCTGCCCTGGCAGAGGAATCATTTAGGATACAAACCAGGACATTTCTCGATAACAGCAACAGAGCTCTGACTTTGTGCTGCAGAGTCCACTGCACCTTAACTCTTTACTCTGTTTAAAATAATTAACCTGCTCCCTGTTAGGTGTAAAAGTCAGCTCTGTCTTGTAAGCGCTGGCATCGTTGCTAAGTTGCATGTATTTTGCGGAGTGATACCTGAAGAACTTTGGTTAGAGTGCCATTATCGTGTAATATTGGCACTCCTGGGACGTTTCTCAGCCAATCACATGGCAGGGTCGGAACTAACTGTGGTATAATATTAATTAAGTTATTTACATTTTTAATCCCCAATTGTTCTTAAACTGCCACTAATACAAAATCACTGAACAGAGATTTCAGTGGACATTGGAGGACAATGCAATACCGCACAAATCAGCTGACTGAGTGAGGCTAGTCGTGGTCTCTAGAGCCCCTTCCACACATGAGTAGCCCACTTCACCCAGAAGAACTGTATTTGTGAACACAAATGTCTGTAACATTGTACCAGACATTACCTAGATTTTATCATGCTGGCTCCCCTACTACAAATTCCTGGTAGTGTCCAGGTGAGTGCACATCTGAATAGAGCTTGTAATGTTCTGGAGCATAGGTGCTGCTCCATACCTAAAGCACTAGGAACATTTCCAGCTGCGAGACTGCTTCTGACACAGAATATCTCCTACTGTTCGGTACAAGTGAATGTCCAACTCCAGGAATTGTCTGGACCTAATTCTCTAGGCTTTTTCCAGAGTTCATATATGAGAATGGCTGAAGCATCACTGCGGATAGAACCAGCGACCGCCTGATGACAGTGCGTTACCAGTTGGGGGCTTCAGCGCATTTAAAAATAATTGAGTTTATTTGCTGAAATTATTTATTATTATTATTTATTAATTTGTGGCCTGAACAAAAGATGCCTAAAAAAGTAGTGATAATGTCTTTGTGTAATATTACCTCTGCCTTAAACTGACAGTCAAGTTTTTAAACACCTTAACGCAATAGCTTTGTTAAGAATGGTCCAAAATATCCAGAATGGGTTTGTGGTACTGACCACCTATGAATAGATGGCTAGAGGATGTCTAAACCAAGCTTTAACGACACCTACAAAGTGTCTCTAATAAAGGTAGCTCAAATCTCATTAGGAAATATCAGATTTTTTTGCCAATTACAGTGTGAGCACAGCTTACAGAGAACCTAAAGGAAGACAGTGGAACATCTCTCTCTCTCTGGCTGAGCATTGTTGATTGTGGAGCTTAATCAGTTCGGACCAGGTGGTGCTCAGACACCATCCAATATTCACTGCTCATTATCGTTCTCTACTGCAGCCCCTTCCCATTGCCTCTGACATTCAACTCATAACCCCACCCCCCTTTCATTTCACACCATATCCATCCCCTTTTACCCCCTCTCTTTCGTGCCCTCTCCTTCGCTCTCTTTTTTTTCATGGGTGAGAGGAACACTAGGTCTCCTTAGTGATTTATAAACATACACATAATAAATGGGAGCCTGTAGTTTAAGCAGTGATGAAGCATGGGGAGCCGAAGCTGCTGTGTGATTTAAAGAGCTGACATTTACAGCGCACTGGCCTATTATTCAGAGTGACTGTCTGTGTACAGACACTGTTTTACTACAGGCTGTGCAGAGGTGAGCTCAGGCCTGGTCTGGATTCAGAGACATCTCATGGCCTTTCGGCCTCCAGGATGGACCACTGTGACCATGGCACTGACGCAGTAACAATGCACAAGATCAACCTGCTGTTCTCAGTTCCCATCACCAAGCTCTTAAGTTCAAGTGCACACAATATTCCATTTAAGGTGTCTTGCTTCTTTGGATTAGCAGTTTAGCTTTGAGGCTAATAGAGCTAACAAAGTCAATAAAAACTTATAATTATATATTACACAAAATCACTTTAAAAATGATTTGCAAGACTTAATTAATTAATAGGTTTTCTAAACATAAAACAGTAAGAATTGAATGTGGTTAAAATTGTGGTTCTATATTTCAAGGGAAAAATATAATAAAATAAAATAAATTTAAAAAGTGATTTTTATATTCTGTAACTTATAAAGAACATAATTATACAAGTTTCACTGTTCATTGCAATGCCTTTTAAATGGTTAATGCCCTGTGTGTAATTATAAAGCACCTATAATTCACATTAAAGATTTTTACACATTATAAATATTTAAAATTCCATCACTGAGTGCTTCAAGTAAAGTTATTCCTCATTCATTTTTATTTATAATAAATAATAATGTAAACCATCAATCACTTTACTTGAAGCACCCAGTGATGGCATTTTAAATATTTATAATCTATTTATAATTGTTAATACATATAGGCACAGGCCATTATCCACTTAAAAAACTTTATAATGCATAGTGACACTTGTATAAATTAAAATATATTTACTTATAAGTCATTATAAAAGGCTTATGAGGCATCATTAGAGTTTATAAGCATTATTACCAAGTTACAAAGAGTTATAACCACATTTACAAAGACTCTTCTATCCAGCATCCCTGTGAAATCTTTTAAGAGGTCACAGTATGTACAGAATGCTGCTGTTAGGATCCTTACGTACACTAGGAAAACAGACCATATCTCCCTTATCCTTCAGAGTTGTCATTGGCTCCCTATATCTTACCCCTGTTCAGTTTAAACTGCTTCTTATCACATTCAAAGCTTTGCACAACCCCAGCCCTAATTACCTGTCTGAGCCCCTTCGCCTCTACCCATCTCATTTCCTCTGCTCAATAAATCTAAGCTTTCAGCAGGTCCTTAGGTTAAAACTGACCACTATAGGGCTGGATTCTGTAGCACTGTAGCGCCTAGATTGTGAATCCAATACCAAAGTCTGTTCAAGATGCCTCCTCGTTATCCTCATTTAAATCTCTGCAGAAGACTCATGTGTTTTCACTGAGACATTGCTATCAGTGCTCCAGTGCTGAAATGTAATATGTAGTATAATGTTTTATGTATCTGGTGTGGTGGTTCTGTGACCTGAAAAGTGACCTTGAGCATGGGAAAGCTGGTAGATAAATAAAAGTCATGAGTTGCTGATGCAATTATCCCCCCAGCTTTTATTATAAGCATTTCATGAATGTACCTTTAAACTGCTTCATTGAGCAGTAAGCCTGCAGTATAAAGGGTTAAATAAATGTTGAAGCAGTTCCAGAGGGTAACATGTTTGTGTGTGTATTTTGTGCCTCACCTTTTCCAATTCTGGTTTTTAAAGCTAATCTTTAGGCAAAGGAATAGAGCTTTGTATTTTACTAATTCACCATGACTTGATCTATGCGCCCTTTAAAAGACACTCTAGGAGCTATCAATCATACACACACACACACACTCCTCAAGGCTCCTAACTGAGTCTGTCCACAGAGTGTCACACTGTCCTTGTATTCAGCCCACACCACTGTCTGAAATTCATCAAGCGCATTTGCACTGACCCAGGCCAGTGTCCAGTAGACGTCCTGGCTGGAAATCTTCTCACGTTTCCTTTCGATTGGTACGGAACCCAAACCCTCCGCTCAGTGCTCAGCATGGCGGCGCCATGCTCCGGACACACAGAAATCAATACAGCTCACGGAGAGAACCCTCATTTAGCCTTGCTCTCCAAACTCAAATCTCATTCCAGCCTGGGATAAATCCTTTAATTCTCCATTTTGGGGTTTTCTTCCCCATTCCAGCTACATGCTAAAGGGGCTTTGCTGCACCAACTTTGGAGCTGGATGTACCATTCTGTCGGCGTTTTCTGGACAGGAGCAGTCTCTGGAACTGCATTACAGCCTCACGTAACTTAATTCAGGCAGCTGAGTAAGGCAATAATTGAATCGTGTATCCCCGAGATGGATCCTCGAGAGCGGGCCACGGCAATGGGCTCTACCCGCTATCTGGCTTAACTCAGTGGAGATTAGAGGCTAACGATACTGCACCACAGCCATGGAGGCTGATTGCTGCTCTGTCTCTCAGGGCTAATAGTGCAAGCCCATGGCCACCAGCGAAGGCCTTACTGCTGATCAAAGCTAGACACACATTCACATCTCAACGGTATCTTGAACCGCAACTCTAAGTTCATCAAGTCCCACTCTATTCACCAGGAGTTTTTAGATGCTTGTCTGGCTTTGGGCTCTAATCCACTAGCTTCTGGAGTCATGCCATATAAGTAGAAGAGGAAAAGCTCTTTTAATTACTGCAGATGAGGCCAAACAAGTAGGACCATGTGTGACTTGGCTCATTAATGTGAGCATTAACGTGAACATATTGTGATGTCATTGGAGGTGGAGAAACGAGACTGTGCCCTTACTGCAACTAGCAACCTTTATAACGTGCTCTTACAAGGAGCAAGTGTACAAGCAGCAATTCGGGCTTGGCATAAGGCAGAACTAGTGGGGGCTTTAATTTTCCTGCCACCACAAACTCTGGAGTGTGAATAATGCTCCACCAGTGGAAACTGTCACACAACACAACACAAAGACCCCTTAAATAACCCTAAAACAACCCCAAACTAACCAAAGGTCTGTCCGCTTAGCACGCTGGGAGCTCCCCTATGAGCTCCCCAGGCCCTCCCACACTCAGCATCACCACAGATGTAACATCAACGCCCCAGGATAGAAAAAAATACCCTTCTAATGGAATTCTATAGATGCACAAGATGGCCCCTGGACTGCAGAGGACGCAAGTGGACAAACCTCAGCATGACAAATATGAACAGTAACAGAGACTTTTTCCACTTGACCTGACTCTATCCTCTACACTTTAGACCTCAAGGATCTATTCTGCAGCACAACTCTATCTTAGATCTCCACCAGATTAAAATGAAATCAATTCTTTCATTCATTGTTTGTAACCTCTTATCCAGTTTGGGGTCGCATTGGGTCCAAATCAACACAACTTTAAAATTTACAATTAATATAGAATATGGAGCAATTATATTACAATTATATGGTACTGAATATGTATCCTTGAGGGTACCACCACAGTGACAGTTTTTCTGATACAGTCAATCAACCCACCAACAAGGGTTTATGGACTGGGGGATGAAACTGGGGCATCCTGAGGAAACCCACACAGACACAGACAAAATACACCTAATCACAGACAGTCACCTGAGGCAAAGATGAAGCCCATGACCCCAGGAACCTGCAGTTGTTTGGCAGCAACACTTGTGCTGCCATTGTGCCACCTGAGAAGAAATATGCTCATCTTTAAAACAGACCTGAAATCACAACACACATAATAAACCTAACAATACCCTCCATACTGAACCAGGCACATAGCCACAAGCAATCACAGAATTACCCAGTATAATAGAAGAAGGACATTTATTACGATGACTGGACAAAAGGTATTCCTTTGTTCCTGAGTGCTGACAGAGAGTAAAACATCTACCTCTACATGTATCACTCTGTTTTACAGATGTATTCTATTAAATGAATGAATAAACAAATACATACCTATTTATATTACACAAGGACTTTCAACAGGTTATCTATAACACCAGCAGCTACCTTGGGATTTAGGAGGCTTTAATCTTTATACCGGTAAATGTACATGTTACGGAGTAGCTGGCCTGCGCTAACGTAAACCTACGCAACGCAATAAACAAGTGTTCAGGAAAATGTCTATGTGTTGCTTGGCTGCAGTCCAGCCTCAGTCCAGATGTGCAACTATTTATGTGGGCAAACCCAAATAAATATTATATAAACAAAGAAATCCTAATCAGTTGTGGCTCATTACTGATAACTAATAAAAGGTGGTTGTAGAACTCAAGATCATGCTGTTACTGAATATCAGCACTGCTGTGATTGCATTGTTATTACACTCTGGACCTCATTACACACTCCACCTCATCTTTAAATGTGTGAAATATAGTAAAATCAATCAAATTCAAGCCCCTGCTATGATTGATAAGTTTAAAACTAAAATATTGCTTAAGTAAGTATTTTAATTTAATTAAGTATTTTTTAAGCAATTGTCTTTTATTAATATTTGGACTATAGTGTTTTGTTTACACTTTTGTCCAATATTAATACAAGACAATTGCTTAAAAAATGTATATAATTATATCAGAACAAAGATAAATAGGCCATAAACATAGTTCAATCCCTATGTGGCGGTTTGCTTCAGCACAGAGGCAGATTAGGTTTAAGTTTGCTGTATTGTTTTTTTTTTTCCTCAGCTCTCTAATTGAACTCAATCATGTCATACTCATAGGGCACAAATGCCTGTGGTTAGGAGACATATTGTTTATACTGAATCCTGGTGCAGTATTAGTTGTGTTTATGTGTGTTCAGTATTAAGCAGAAGTGTTTCTATAATGACGGCCTGTCAGCCTGATGCTATAACATTCCGGAGCATTTGTGGCCTACCCACTTTTTCACCGGCCTGCCCGAAACACATTTTTGTGCTAAGCTAGTTCAGGTTAAGAAATATATCACTAACTTGCTTATATTTGACGTATAACCTGCAGCGTCTTTTCCCAGAGCTGTGCGCTGGCTGGCAATATTCCCACCCAGAAATAAATGACATCCAAACAAGAAGTGGCACATAAATTAAAGTGACAGCCTGATTGATGAATCAGCGGGTAGGGGAAGAGATGTTTGCAGCTTCTCTCTCTCTCTCTCTCTCTCTCTCTCTCTCTCTCTCTCTCACTCACTCACTCACTCACTCCCTCTTTTGGATGGGTTGTGGGTGGGGCTTGCACTGCACTCACTGAGCAGAGAGCTATCAATCCCAGGCTTCCCGGCTTGGTGAAGTACGCCCCAGAGAAGAGTGGCTCTGGGCTCCTGCCCATCCACTAAATGAGCTGCATGCAATATTAAAAGATGCAAAACGAGCCGGGGACAATACCGCACAAGCTAAAGCCCACTGGCAACTGACCCATCCACTACCAAGGGAAATAAACAGCGATCACACGCATCCGCTTTTGTTCGACATATTACTGCATTCGTTTCTGTCCACGGCAGTAATTCTCTGCTCTCAAACATCTCTCATTTCACAGCCCTCTCTTTGAAACTGCATGCCTGTGAGACTGGGTACACTATGAATTTTTCAGTATCTATGAATTTTACTGCACTTTCATTCACCGCAATAATAACAACAGCGGTTTTAAGCTGGGAATATTTCACTCACAAGATGTTAACATTGCTAATAATGAATGAATGATAAAAGATTCAGCTCACAATTGCATTGAGAAGGCTTAGAAATACTATGTAAGGAGAGGCTTTTTTGTCTCCTGAGCTCCCCCTACCCGATGCTGAGTGTTATTCACATATACAGTACTGTCGTGAAATCAAGTCTCACACTCACCCCCTTCTATCCTCTCTCTCTCTCTCTCTCTTGCTCTCTCTCTCTCTCTCTCTTGCTCTCTCTCTCTCTCTCTCTTGCTCTCTCTCTCTCTCTCTCTCTCTCTCTCTCACACACACACACGCAGACACACACATACAGACTGAACTGAGGAATATTCACATCGGTCACAAACGGCTCTCTGGGCTTCTGCTGATAAACACACTCGTACATTATCTCAATATTTACCCTGGGTAAATAAAATGATAAAAATAATAAAACCGACAGAAAATCACTTATTACCAGAAACAAAGTTCAACAATAAAAGTGAGCTAATCCGGCTAAAGTTAGCAGACCCTACCACTGGCCCTCATTCATCAGTGAAGGTCTATTAACACAAAGTACGATTTTTAGCATTTTAGAATTTTAACATCAAACCCAACATGATTTTTTTTTGTCTCAACATGCTGCAAGTGGAAGAAAAAATAGATTATTTGAGTGAAGAGATGATGCATTTATCATTTTATTATAAGTTCTGCAACTAAATGACCACAAAAACCATCCAATAAGCTGCAACTAAAGGAACAATCTGTAGTATTTTTACAGCTTCAAAATTATTGTGATGCTTTACTGACATCTAATGGGGAAAATAGAGCCTCTATCTTTGCTACTTTAGGCTCAGCACTGCAGAAACTGCACTATGTAACATCTAGAAACCGGTAGGAAAGTGGGTGTTGGGGGGCAGCAACAAACATGCCAAATATTTGTGTTTTTGTCTGTCCTTCCACTGTGAGAAGACAAATCAATGCACTGGGTCTGAAAGGTGAAGTTTTCAAGAAGCCAAGAAAAAAGGAAAAAAATTGCTAATCAAATGAAAGGAACTGACTGATGGAATTCATCTGACTGATGGGAAATCCACCTTCAGTCCATAACCAGAATGTGTTTGGGAAAACTGGGAATCAATGCCTAAGACTGAAGTCTGGAGACATGGAAAAACATTCCTGCAGATTTCTTTGAAAAACTAAATGAAGTAAAGTGATAATGTGAGACAAGGATGGACAAAGTAAATATTTTTTTCTGCTTTTTTTTTTTTTTTCAATGAAAATAACTGAAAAGCTGCTCTCTGACATATGCCCAGTATTATTTATATATAATAAATATTGAAAATGTCATCAGGTCCTGATAATTTATAAAAACACACATACAGTTTTTGTGTGCTGGAGTACTCCAGTTGTTCAGGTGTTTGTTTGGCTCCTGTTCTAATGAAAGGAGGAGTGTAGATGAGATCAGAGTCACCTTTGCGAGTACAGCCTGGCTTTTACTGCGTCTCTGAGGCACAGAGATGAGGGCAGTGATGTTGGGCCAATCACCAGCACAGACACTTTTTACTGCCCATTCCAACAGATGAACAGCATCAATCTTTACCCCCTTCACCGGGGACTGCCACACCGCTATCACTGCTAGCAGAGCACTGGAATCTCAGCTAGGACATAAATATAAAACACACACTCGCAAAACCATGAGCACACACACACACACACACACACACACATAGTGTACCAAATGAAATGGAGCAAAAGCTTTTTTCAGCTGCATTTTTAAGATAACACAATGCATGTTTTTTTCTTCAGGGAGTACCACAGTGTTACAGGCAATCAACATCTAGACACTCTCCTCATTAATCCAGATCACACAGACACTGAACCTATGCACCCTTTTCTCACTTTTTATTTACAAACTCTCAATATCAAAAGCTGTGGGTGTGTGTTTGCATGCTGGGTGAAGGATATTTTAAAGGCTAAACTCAATACTCAGATACTGTTGTTTTCTACTGTTTTTGTCTGAAGACAAAAACATTAAGCCTATTTCATAACAGCCATAAAATGCAATGCACTTCTAATTCTAGCAGTCTCCTAAAAGATTATTCCTAGTGTTTATACAATGTGCACAAAATATAGTTAGCCCTTTGTGGATGTACACATGAATTTGACATATATGTATATCTGCCTTAAGCCTGCTCATAACACTAATCGTCACCAGGACCCTACACCTAACTAATAGAAGCCAATTTCACTGGATTTTCTCCTGTGAAATGTTCTCTCACAACTGTTTACAGTCCTGTAGAGAGATATTTCTTCAGGTACGTAACAGATAGTTGTGTGGATTTATAATTTGATGAAATGACTATAAATGTCTAAGTAATAAATGTTTAAGTAGTGTTTATACTAATTTTTGGAGTCCCTTTGGTTGAATTAAGCATTGTATATTAAATAACATTAACTGAATATATTTCAGAAGAAATTTGAGAGACTTAACAAACCAGTAGAACATAATATTTCCATCTGTGTAGAAAAAAGGTTTAGCTGTGCTGTCCGTTAATTTCCAGGCATGTCTTTTATTGCTCCCCAGCAGCTCAACACAATCACAACCTGGGAGCAAAATAAGGTAGAAAAAATGTCTTGCACAAGCAAAACATGTTAGAACACTCCAAAATGTACTTCTGTATATAGCACAGGCTAATATCCACCGCATTTATGAAGATTCCACTGACTTCTAACAGCTGCTGTTTAACACCTGACATATAGACATAATTATTCAGTTTTCTGCAAACTCCAGTTTTCATCTGCCACCTATCTTGCTCTGAAAATGATGTAGGACTCAGGCAGGATTTTATAAATAACAACCTATATTTGCTTGCAAAGACTGAGCTTTAATGAATGTTAACTTTATAATCGTGACCCTGAACTAGTTAAGTGGTTTCAGACAATAATTGAATGAATGAATGAATCATTCAATCAATTGAATGAAGTTGCTCAGTGACAACATTATTTTAAAATTATTTATTTATTTATTTTAAATCAGTTTCCTCTTTCTATTGCATTTTAGAAATTGGCCCAACTTTTCTGAAAATGGGCTTTGTAAATATTAATTCCTAAAGGGACCCCCCCCCACACACACACCCAGTTTGGACCCCAAAATGGAGCATTTAATCACAGTAAAATGCCTAAGAAAATAGATCACATGCTTTCATAAACTTTATGTCAGTTCAGTCAACTGGGTAAACAATGATCTTTAAGTTGTATCTGTTGAGATAACGTAAGTTATTGCTACATTAGTGAATGAAACCATGAATGTAGTGCATAGTTCCCCTTGGAGGCATGCACTAGAGAAGTGCATTAGATTAGACACAGGCACTGAACGAGCTCAGGCAGAGACTCAGGACCTCTCTAGTTGTTTAAACAGTGCTAACGTTCAAACAGAATATTTTGATCCTGCTGAATCATTGAGAGGCACTGCTGGCTTGACCCGAGTCTTTGGCGTCTACAGGGACAAGCTCCCCAGCTCCGGCTCTCATTTGTGTACACGTTGTGCATTAAAAACAAGCGTGAGAGGACTTGGGCCTGGAATACGCAAATAAAAAATGTTTTGCATTATATATTCAGCAAGTCAGTGACAAATTGAGAGAGGGAGTTTTCATAAATCAAAAGCTGTGTTCTGCTGCCTAAAGAGGAATTGCCTGGCGAGCAGACATGATTTAAGAGCGTGTTCAGGCTACAGCTGAACTACTCCACTATTCCACCCCCTGGGAAAGTACTCCATCTGAACAACGCCTCCACCTTCTCCCTCCCCACATTCTGCCTCACCCAGGAGAACATAATGCACCTACAACTAACTCCTACAGTGGAACAGACGCTGCTTACTGAGGATTAGCAAGCCAGGTATATGGGAGTCCTTTTTCCACATTCACAACATATTCTTTAGTTCTTCAGTGTGTGTGCACCTTAATTTGTATATCTGCAGCTCCTACCATACCACAAACTGAAATAATACAGCCCTGTCAGTTTTTTTGTGGTCTGCATAGGCCAGAAAACAAGTTTGGATATTGTGCTGCTTCTAAAATCAAGTGCAGGGACTTTTGAACTGTCTGGTCTCATCGTCTGAATGTCTGTGATCACAGAGCTTGACCCATGTTTATTAGAGAGCACATAGAAGAGAATAAACAGAGAAAAACAAACACAACCAGATCGGAGAAATAAAGGTACAATGCCAAAACAGCAAAAACGAGAATGGAGAAGAAAGGCAACCATGCGAATACATAATGTCTGCTCCTTGCTCCTCAGTTCTGTACGCTTGGATTGTAGAAAACAGTGGTTCATTATCTTTTAAAGGAAGAAGCACTCAATCCAGTCATTGTGAACAGGGCTATTTAGACAGGAGGAGAATAGCACTGTAGGGCTTAATCCTTGTGATATTTTGACCAAAGCATGTCAGACATTTCATCCAAGTACTGTGTTAACTTGTAGAAAAGGGGTATAATATGTCCCCTTGAAATATGTCCCCACCAACCCGCATACATAAATACATAAGCAAGTGGTGTATATTTGATGCTGACTGTGGCTCTTCAGATATATGTTTTACATAGTGTCAGAGCATTGACTCCTACCCTTGCGGACAGCTGTCCAGGATCAGGACAGAAGCTGGACATTCCCACCGATCCCTGGCCTGATCTCAGGTCTTCTAGCCATAAATCACCCCTTCCCAAAGCCTCTGTGTTTACTCTGTGATTAAAAAGCACGAGGTAGTGCTGTCTGCCAAAGCCCAACTAGAAGTTAATTAGCACAGCTACCGTCAAGGCCTGTTAATGGGTAACTCCATACTTCACAGTGCTGTGCATGTGAAAGCTTTCAGCTTCCCCTTTTGCCTGTATATAACAAAATCACACTCACATATACACTACATTCAACCTCATTTAAGTACACAGATGCACAAATATAAACATTACATAGTTGTATTACATACATTAGTTACATAGAGGATGTGTATTTTTTTTTAAAGGTGGGAAAATATGAGGCCCAGTTTGTTGGCTATTTAAAATGGGATAAACCTATATGCAGGTCGGCATGGTGAGAACTCACCAAACTCCTCACAGACAATCACCTGGAGCTGGACTTGTACCCACAACCTCCAGGTTCCTGGAGCTGTGAGCTGGTGCACCACCGTGCCACTCCATGAGGTGTTTCACAATTAAAAATGAAAACAGGGACTTTAACTATCATAGGTGATGCTGTTAGCAGATACCAGGTCAACAAATATCTACTTTATGTTTGTCATAGTAACTAATAATCTATTTAATTATAATTATTACTAAAGATGACTTAGCTTTAAGCTATGGTGTGGTCTAGTTGACCATTTTAAGGAACTTAAGGAGTTTAAGGTGGAAAAAAAATCATGTATTTGACCCACATTTGACAGCAGAAACATTATGAAATTAGTTCATTCATAATCTCTTACTGTTTAATCCTGATCAGTTCCTCACTGGTTCTGGAGCCTACACAGAACGATTGGACAAAATGCAGGAAACATGGGAACACAAGGAAAACACACCAAAATCTGATGTAAAAAAAAAATCCATACCAAACATTATTTATTTATGGGTTTATTCATTCATTCATTGTCTGTAACCGCTTATCCAGTTCTGGATCGCGGTGGGACTGGAGCCTACCCAGAATCACTGGGCGCAAGGCAGAAACACACCCTGGAGGGGGTGCCAGTCCTTCACAGGGCGACACACACACACACACACGCACATTCACTCACACACTCACACCTATTCCTAGTACAGTTAGTATTATTTTTTCATCAAATTCAGACAATAAAATAAATCATCTGTTCCCTGAAAATTTAGATTCACGATTCTCCACAGAATTTCTCTGGTTTCAAGAAACTACAAGCACAAATGATTACTATAAAATTACAAAATCCTTTTGTTTTTGCTTGCGATAAGTGTGTGTTCAAGGGTTAAACAGAGCTCAATTACCTGGGGATATTTTGAGGCAGAGTAATGTTAATTGTGCATTAATGACACTCCACACTGACAAAGGCACGCTGCCTGGATAAAAATATAACTGCGTGGGACTCAGTGGCCTTCAGACAGTGGAGACCCTCACTACCCTCAGGCACAGGTTTCTCTCGCACTTTTCCTCATGTATTTAGAAAGCAGGTTGAGGATGCAGGGCTTGGGAACCTTGTGTGAACCTGCACGTGTTGCTGTGTGTGTTCTCCCTATCAGTCCAACGCCTAAAGGTAATCAGGTTATACTCAGCAACATTAATCACCCTCATAGGAAAAACTCAAAGGGAGCTGTGTGTGGGGGTAGTCCATCAGTTACTCTGCATACTTTGTTTGACTACTTTTACCCTCTTCTTCAGTGTTCAGGACCCCCACAGGATCAACACAGAACAAATAAGATTTGGCTGGTTGATTATCCTCAGCTATACATCATTCATATTATTGTGATGGAGGCTCTCCAGGTTCCAGGCTCTCTGTTCAGTGTAGTTGCCATATTCTTGCTATGTTCTGTCATTATTTCTGTGGTTCACTAGTAAATGACACTTTAGGCACATACATTGTAAACAAAATAATTATGGCACTGGGAATAGCATTTATCACTGGACTTTACCATTTGAGTTGTTAGAAAGAGAGCACTAATGCTGCAGAGTCATAGCCCCAATGCAGCTGGGCAGCTGGGCTCTAGCCTGTGTGCTGCAGATAGGTGGAAAAGTCAAACTAGGTAAATGGAGTAATGGCTTTAAGTGTGCTGTTACTCATTTTATGAATGTGTTCGTTTTAACATTACAATGTAACTTTTACTGATGCATTTATTTTGATAGTAAGCAAGACTTACTAAAAAATCTGTTGGTATCTATACCATGTTCTAGGAAACAATATGAAGTCTACACTGTAGCACAGAACTCTCCTTACTGAAATGTAGCCTTGACTTATGTTATGGTGCTTGCATCCCTGTACAATCACTGTGGCGACAAAAAGAAAAAAAAAATCCTTCCACCTATCTTCAATTTTTCAGCAACTGCTGCTGCCGTGACCGATTCTGCCACTGCTCAGCGACAGCTTATGACAAATAGTGATGAGAAAGCCATTGGGCTGGGGGCTGGAGGTGTGTGGGTAGGAGGGGATTGCATTGTGCACAGGGCCAAATGAATCTCCCAGATAAATAATTGAGCGCTGAGGCTTCGTTGTCTCTGGGCGACTCTGGCTTCATGCCTACTCCCCGTCTCGCTAACTACCCAGCTGAAAATCAAATATTTTGTTTTTGGCCGCAGCTCTAATATCAGCGATTTTTACTGTCTTAATGGCGTTTTTATTGACTAGGGTCTTAATGGGAGCGGCACAGATTTTGATGCTGCTCATTCAGAGTAGATGTGAGTAATGGATGGCTTGGGCCTGGCCATAAAATGATTCCCATTCTTTTCAGGAGAGGAAGATTAGAGGAAAAAAGGAGGATAGAGAAGCGGTAATATGTAAGAAGCTCAGGTGAAGAAGCAGAGAAAGGGAGTCAGTGTTCAGGATAAACTAATGTAAATGACTGATACGTACACAGACCAAACATGATTGCCTATATTCAAGAAATCTCAGAATTACACCCTTCTAATATGCTAAAGCTAAAACATCATAAACACTATAAAAATGTTGCTAAGTATTTGCTGCTCCAACCAACCCCCCAAACCCCTCTGCTGGTCATCAAGCAGCAAAAACCACAACAAAGAAGGAGGAGGGGGTGGTGAGGGGCATTGCTGAAATGACCTTGGCTGTGACATCATGTGCCGGCTGAAAGAAATGAAGCCATTAGACTGAGGCAGCAGTGAGTCATAAATCAAGCCATTTCCAATAAGCTGCCTTAATGGTCATCCATCATAGAGGCAAGGCGAGGCGAGGCGAGGGCCTGGCCATCCCGAGCAGTGAGAAGCAAGCCCCGGCAGGCCCAAGCTGGCCACAGACATAAACAATAATAATCCCCAGCTGATGGCTCGGGCCTGCAGGAAATTTAGGAACACGCTCCATGCCTTTTGTTTTGTCAGAGGTGATATTTACAGAGGAGGAAGAAATGGATTCTCATTATCAACAAGCAAGCACACGCTCCGGTCTAACGGCACAGTGGCAGGGGCTAAGGACGTCAGGAGGAGACGCTCAGACGGAGGATTTGATTTGCTCGGACGCTGATAAAGGATGAAGACAGGAGCTGATTACATTACTTGCTTTGCGCCTCAAATGGAAATACTGTGCTGCATTTGACAACTGCACATTATTCACATGCGCACTAATTTAGCTCTAACACACAACAGGCGAGTGTGATATCAAAGCACAACAATGGGGTGTGTTGCTGACAACAGTGGAAATCATTAGCCTGTGGAGAAAGACAGGGGTCCCATCTGACCCCTCTCTCACTGTTTTTTCTAAAGTAAATTTCACAGCTACTAACAGAACACAACTACTGTTTAATTCATAAAGCCAACGCACTGATAAAAAAATAAAATTAAAACATGGTCTGTAAAAATGTAACAGTGTATTTTTTATTTTCTTCCAGATTCATTTAAAAAAAAATAATTGAAAATCACACACTAAAATAATAATAATAATAATAATAATAATAATAATAATAATGGTATCCACAAATATACGCTGCAAGTTTCAGGGGGAAACTTGTTTAAAAAAATGGGGGAAAAAAAATTAGAATTCATGGGTTTCACTACATATATTTGAAGTCATTTTTTGCACTGCAGACATTTTGTATCTTGGCACTAGGGGTAGGCGATATGGCCCTAATATAATATCACGATATTTAAGGGTATTTAGGCGATAATGATATTCTTGGAGAAAAACACTGAAAAATACTTTAATTAATTTCAAGAACACACGATTGCAACATTTTTTATATTACTCAAGTGAAATATATTATATATTAATAATATTAAGTAGATTAATTTATTTAAAAGTTATTTAACATTCAAACATTCAGAACAAAGTAGCATATAAACCTATCACACAACCAAAGTGCAGGAAATTGAATATGTGCATATAAACAGGCAAACGCAAACAATTATACAAAAAGTAACCTTAACGCTTCACAGTAAACAACAAAACAAATACAGAACAGTTGCCCTGCTGAGTGTAGTTTATCTGTTAAGGGTTAGAGTTCACTGGCTGCTGAATTCTTCTAACGGCATTTTTAATTTTCCTCGTCCTCAACCAGGTGCTTCTGCTTGAGGTGGTGAAACAGATTAGTTGTGCTTCCCCTTCTGTTTTTATAGGCTTCTTTCACTTCTTACATAACACCATGGTTTATTGTACATCTGATATTTTGTAACTGAACCACCTCCAGATTACTGACGTCACTCCCTTTATTTGGGGCTAAATTCCTTCACCTCAGAGCCACTTTTCACCGTATTTCACTGTGTCTAAATGACTCATGTAAAGAACTAATGCCATATTATGTGTAACTGCATGATGTCATTAAGTAAACAAGTCACTATTATCATGATATTGATTTTTTTTTTTGTATTGTTTTAAAAATTATGAAAATATTATCACAAATATAAATATGGCACAGCCCATACTTGGGACCCCAGTTTACAGGCTAAGAGAGTGGCAAGCCCAGATGCTTTTTTTTTTCTTGCTTAAAAAATGCTTTCTCATAACAGGAGATAACAGGAGACTGTTATTTCTTATAACAGCAGCACTGTGGCAACCACTACACCAACCTTCTGCTGACAGCATTGCTGCTAAGCATTATGTTTACAACCTGCAATTATGCTCAGAAATATTCACTTTCTCCTCTCACCCTCAATCTTTTCTTATATCTGTCTATTCTTCCCAGTTTTAAATTTAACAACATTAACCAAGAGCTTAAATCTCATCTCATTTTTCTAATTTCTTTGCAATGTGAGCAGGTCATGTGGCTTAGAGATGAACAATGCAGTCAAAATTGCTTTGGAACAATGATACATGTGAAGACTTAGAATTGCTAACAACACTAGTATCGATAACTCTGATTGGTTCTTTGGCAGACTTATTGTCCCTCCCAACTAAAATCCAGCTGAATTTTTCTTTATTTATTTTTTTAAACCCTCAAAAGACAAAACCTGAGATATTCTCTGCACCAAGCAAATTTCAGTGTGTGTGTGTGTGTGTGTGTGTGTGTGTGAGAGAGAGAGAGAGAGAGAGAGTTTGTGTGAGAGAGGGAATGCCTTTGCCAACAAGCTCCTGCTCTACCACACATCTCCATGTTTGAGTGTGTGCCCCTCTGAGCACGTGTGGAAGACAACATTAGTGCAGTGGCCTCAGTTTTGTCCGGTGTGGCTAATCCTCATTGAGTCGGGTCCTAATCCCCTGCTACTGAGCATTCTCCCACTGCTTCCCCTGGCCCAGGCTGCCAAGGCACCGGCCACTTGTCCTGTTATTCACTTCCTCTCTGGGGAGCTCCACTCCCTCTCTGAGCTGTTATATGGCCCATATGTTGTTGTTGTTGTTGTCATCAGTTGGTGTTGTTTTCCTTCTCTCTCGCTCTCTTTCTCTGTCTCACTCTCTCAAATCCTGGCACAATTTGACATGCGGATCCATGACAGTGTCTCGGCTGGCGTCCAGGACTTGTGGCAGAGGTGTGGGTGATTTCCTTTAGCCAGGGGGAGCGGCGAGGAGAAGCCAGCCATGACAGCCCTTCACACAGCCTGCGCAGAATGGGCAGCCACCCAGACACACACACACACACACACACACACACAGAGCCCATCTGAGCTCAAGCAGCCAGGCATATTAGATTGGGTTACACTTGACATACGCAACTGGGAACTAGGGAGTTTGCAAATACGGCACGCTGAAGAAGTGGTGCAAGATGCCCGTGTCATCACACTTACACAAACAAACAAAAGCAGGCACTGAGTAAGCGAGTGAGAGAGGGAGGGAGAGAGAGAGGATCTGTAAACACTGTCCCTAGCTTTATGCATAAATAAACTCTTTCCCTATCGTCATGTAAGACGGCACAAACAGCTATCAGTCCATCATATCAATACATTATTCAGCACATGCCTCTGATTGGCTCTGCATAATGTACAAACATGCCTCTGATTGGCTCTGCATAATGTAAGAATTCAGCTTAGTAAATCAGAATTCTTCTGAAGGCATTTTAAAGATAGACCTTGTAAACTCAGTCAAATATTAGGAAAAATAATTATGAATATTATTTTAGATAACAGAAAGTCTCCTTTTGGGTCATTTTATATCAAAGTTTGTTGAAGATACTAATTATAGATAATTATAGATACCATTAGTACTGTCAGTGACATACCAGGGACGTCTAGAATGACAAAAATGATACGAACACATTGTTTCCATCCACTGAATATCACAATGTTATTGTTTTATTTTCTTATGTTTGTATCTAACACATTAGGCCTTCAGTTCAGCTCCTGAAGTCCTGAATAATGCGAGAGCTTCAGTTACTGTGTTTGTGCACATACAACAAGTGAAATCATCTGAAAGGTTAACCTTCGAAGGGCATTTAATCTTTTGATTCCACCCACCCTTAAGGGAATACTAGGTAAGGATTAAATGAAAATAAATGTAGTACTACACTTTTGCAGTGTTTAAGTATGTGACAGAAACACTAGAGTAGTATGGAAAAAAAAAAACTAAAAAAAGTACATCATTAAGTCTCCTCTGATGGCCTTGAAAGCCCTGATGTTCCCTTTCTGCCTTTTGTATCTTGGCACTAATGGTTGGATAAGAATATGTCTACTTTGCAAAGCAATTTGCTGCTGAAATTCCACCCCTGCAGCTTTTCAAAGACTTTGGTTTCGTCGTGCTCAGTCCTTCTTATCTCAGCTTTGCCACTGGAGGCTTACTGAAATAAGCAAATATAAACAGCATTTACATACAGTACTTTCACTATCTCTGCTTTAAGAGAGATCTAACCCCGGGTGACCGACCCCTAAAGGTCAGCCCACCATTCATTCGCCTGGTTTCTTTTCACTCATCACAACTAAGAGGTAAATCACAGCAAGTGTGCTTGAGTAAACCACTCACTCACTCCAGTCGTATAATGAAGGATGAGGAAAGAATTGTTCTATGCTCTCCATGTTCCATTAAAGATGCTAAGAAGCAAAAGAGGATGCAAAAAGCATGTTTGAGCGTGTGTGACTGCATTGTATGAGTGTGATGCTCATTTCCATCATTTAATGTGTGAGATTACATAATTACACTTTCAACAAAGCAGTGCAGCTGTGATAATTTCTGCTTAATTACATTAGCTAGCACATTTCTTACATTTAAATAATTCTCTCAAATAACATATCTTATCTCTGGAGATACAGATGGCAATGATTCAATTACAAGGAGGGGGAGAACAGAAAAAAAAATACAGCCATGAATAATGTGGCATGCTGCTTCCCCCTTCAGAGCTTTTAGCACCAACCTCTTCGCCCCAGATTTCACTCCCATTTCACCCCCTCCTTCCTTCCACCATCAAAGTTCCCTTTTGTCTCTACGGATTGCACAAAAGATGGTTACATGTTTTCTTTTATCGTTCCAAAAAAAAAAAGACCCACCTCCACTAGTCCTTTCCTTCTTTTTTAACAGTGTCTGTGCAGGCAAACAGCTTTTGCAAATTGTTCTCTATCTTTCCCTCTATTTTTGATTCCATTGTTTCAGCCAAATTCAGATAAAAGCACTGTTTACGGAGTCTGAAAATTAACGCATCTTGCAAAAGGAACCATTCAGCCTCTGGGACGGGAGATGGCCGCAGTAAATCAATAAAGGAGATGTAATCTGCGGTGTCCGGAAAAACAGGGCCAGAATGTGGGGTATAATGCCGCTGGTGCTCCATTGTCATTCAGACATGAGCTGCATCAGAAAAGAGAGGCATGCATGCACCTGATAAGGCCCAGAACCCAGAGTGAGTCATTACTCAAGTCAAGCAGCCTTCATTTCACCCATTTCACACAAGCGCCCAGGCCACTCGACACCACAGAGAGAGAGAGAGAGAGAGAGAGAGAGAGAGAGAGAGAGAGAGAGAGAGAGAGAGCATAAAGTGATAGATCTGCAATTTGCTTCCTTATCTCATCTGGCAAGATGTTTTCCAATACAAAAGCCTGACCTTCAATGAATAAACACCTTGGTTTCCCATACACAAGGCACACTTGAGGCAGCATGTAAATATGGCCTTGCTTTTATTCCAATAGCACACTCTAGTTATCTCTACCATTATTCTTATGGGTCACGATACCAAGGACGGACTAATATGGACGTGTATGTTTTTTAAAAGTACCCAGCTTTTTATGCTTTACCCAAAACAGGAGTAAATATAGACAAATTTCTTCTCAATCTAAATGTAGACAATCAGCTAAGTGTCTAAAGTTCACTGACTAAGATTTGTGGAGCGGTTGTGGGGTGGCCAATGTAGTTGTAATGAAGGCAATTAGCACTGTGCAAACTGCAGTCCTAAGTAAGTCACCTTACACTTGACTCAAACCACAGCAAGCTGTTAAGTAACTCCATTCAGACCAGTGTAAGTGCTATCTAAGGCTGTATGACTGATGCTATGAAAATAAGGCAAAAGTACAGATCAAGATCAGGCTTAAAGATAACTGATACTGCTGTTTTTAGTTATGCACCATATACTTTGTCAGCATTATAGGTGAGGTGCATGCGGGAGTCGTGACTCTGAGCTTCTGGAGTGCTGGCTGTTTATCTTTTATTTGTTGTTATTTGTTCATCATCATCATATCAAGGTTCATTGTTGACAGTTTCTGAGAAAAGGTGATAAATTTGATGGTGTAATGAAGTACTGTTGTGTAGTTCTTATTGTGTTTCTATTAGTGTTGTCAAAATGAAAACATTCATGCATATTTACACAAGTGGGCATTTAATGCTTTACATTTTTAATGGTAATTCATCATTTTGTCAAACTTGGACACACATTCTTCCTATAATTAATTCTTTTTACAGTACGTAGTGAGGCATTAATGGTTTTATCTAGATTTGTAAACACAGCATCACTACTGTTCGAGTTCAGAAGGTAGATTACATTTTATTTATGTTGAAATATGTAATAAATATTATAACTAACTTTCCCATGCACACACATTAACATACACTGAAAGAGTATGTCATTTAATTCCTCCACGATGAGCCATGAGCTGCGATCTACGTTTAAATTACTCCAGTAAAGCTACTGTGTTCTATGTTAAAGCTATTCCTGAAGCTTTTCCTCAGCAAATTAAGATTCTAATAGAAAAATCATCAAAACTTCACTGAGCTATTATATTAAAGTAAAAAGAACAGTTTCTGGTCACTAGTTTGTCAAGCATATCACACTAAACATTTATCTTCCTCCCAAAAATACAAGGAATGTTGTGGTTGCATTTTTTTAATGGATAGACAAGACTTAAATATTAACACTGTGTTGATTTTACATAGATTTTTACAATTAAAAACTTTTTACAATTACAATTTCTAAAAAAGTTAAAATTACATATTAATTATTAAAAGCTTCAGTCTTAAGAAGGGACAATGAGATTAATCATGTTGAGGAAGGCCTTTATAAATTCCCTATGCTGCATGTCTAAAAATGTGTGTAGACACCTAATAATTAGTGAGATCAGCTACTTTTAGATGGACCACATGTAGACACAGATGACCAAAACCATCGGAAAAGCAACAAAACAGAAGCTCTGAAGCAGCTGCACATGTGACTAAATTCAACATTCTCAATGCCAAGTGTCAGCTAGAAGGGTACGAATAACTCCATTGAGCTTTTGAGCAGTTTAAATGTCTTCTCTGGAGTGATGGAGCACTGTGGAATATTTTCGGAATGAGCTGACATGGCATTTGTGATTTAAAACAAATGATTCCGACATCAGTACCTGACCACAAGAATGTTCTCCTTGCTGTTCAAAATCTAAAAAATGTATGCTGTTGCTGAGGCAAAAGGGGACAAACTGCCTATTAAGGTTCTTATATAAAAACTAGTCCTTTTTTCTATTTGTAAAAATGTAGAACATCAGTATTAAGGGCACCATCATTCATCGTGTACCTTAAATTCAATCTGTCCCGTGTGTTCCCTCTGTACATAAAGCTAATCCAGTGGAAGCAGCAGATCTCACTCCTATCTCCTGAGCTGCTCTCCACCAGGCCTTTGATTTCTTCATTCATATGCTAAAAACTGCGTCAGACCCTTTGGCCAAACACACTCTGTGATGGATGTTAACACGTGTAATCCTCTCTGTTAATGTAAGCACGCTCTCACAGCCTGTTTCTCGACGCCTACTCTCCCAAAGGGATTAGCCCCCCGGACTCCAGGCTTCATGGGTAATAGCGCAGAGATGCTCCTTACTCTCAATCAGCCAGAACCTCCCCCTCCCCCACTCTTCATCCTGAAGACTGACAGAGGTCTTCCTATAGAGAATTCACGGCTCAATGCTTAAACCATGTGCCAGTTGAGCCTCAAATACATTTTATTTTGCCAATTAGAAATGTACCCATATTTCATTCAGCCAGCAAGTGTGTGTGTATATATATATATATATATATATATATATATATATATATATATAATTGGTTGTCTTTTACATGATTAGTTTTCTTTTATGTTGGTATTTTTCAGTTTGTTCAGCCATTAAAAAATAAAATTAGAAAAAAACATAAAACCAGCACTGAATATTCCCTCTCATTGAATAATTTGTAATGTGTGTGTGTGTGTGTGTGTGTTTAAGTGAATGAGTTACAAGCCAGTTTCCTAAGATTCTTTTGCATTTAAGATGCAGTAAACAAGGCACTAGAATGTAATGGAAGCTGTAATAAATGTAAAAGGTAGATACATACTTGTCACCATACTAAATTTGTCTTTTTTGTGGGGGGTGGGTGCTGCACAGGCACTGCTCCACATTTAGAATACACAGCATACCCCGCTGTATGCACTGCATGTGTTGAAAGGACCACTCCATGACACCCTCTGGACCTGATACTCTGAAATCTGAAAGAGGCTTAGGTCAGTTAGATTTGTTTGATAGTACCATACAGCATGGTCTGAGCTAATGGAACATTAGAGTGATTGTGTGTTTTTCTGGAGACTGTACAGTGAAACAACAGCGGATCAGTAAAATGGTCTGGTGAGGATTTGTTTTAGCGGCCAAGAGCAGCTCTGTTGAGTGGTACAGTAGAGCAGAGAGGGCCGCAGATGCCAAGCGTCTGTCTAACATACATTCTCTTTTCAAGCCAAAACAACTGTGGACCACAAATGATGCAATTGCCCGGGCGGGGTGTGGGACTTGAAACAATCTAAAAGCCATTAGCTTAAAGGACAGTTGGAGAAGTCTTTAAAGCACTGTCACACCAGTCTTTAGCCAATTGGAACCTTCTGCCATGCTGATGAGCCACACATATTTCTTACAGTGCAAAAAAACAAGTCCGACATATGACATAGATTATATTCAAATGGTAGTAATAAACGTTTCTCAACAACTCCCACCAAAAAAACACGCATGGCTGGGCAAGATGACTCGGAGAGCAAGTGGCAGAACGTGCACTTTACAACAAGTTCATAACGATTAATCTCCTCTCCTCAAAGGATCTGCCCAAACTGGCATTTTGTGCAGTTTATGTGCCAGTAATGAAATTTTAATAGGAGTCATTTACACACATTAAAGTAGGCACAGTGGAAATCTACTGGGTCACAGGCAACACAATATTCCAAAGCCAGGATGCTGTTACATTGCATCAGTCTGGGAAATCCAACAAATGTGTTAATTTGCAGAGTTCCTTTCATGTCATGCCAAAGTGCATCACAAGATGAAAGCCTGCATATCATTTATTACATAAAAAGAAAAAAACGTGCTCTTCTAAAACTCTGATTACATCATGTCTGCCACAATTCTGTTCTAAGTTTTAGCTCCTCTCTCAACAGAGTGAATCTGCTCTAATGCCTCCCTGGCTTTTAACGTTCATACGTCCTTTAATTCTGACTGAGACCATGGGAGACTTGTCTTTTGACATTTAGGTACTGCAGATTTTGGTGAATTTAGAAGGTATTTCTCTTTTGTCTGTTTTATTCCTTTCATAATTCCAGATGGCTCATTTTTGGTGAAAATCCAGACTTGAAAAGTCCTGTAAACCTTATTTATCACAGCATGATGCCTTTCACAAGCGTTAATGATATTTCACAGATAGAACTAAATAGATAAATGTGAAGCATGAGTAATCCCTCTGTATTTTCTGTTTAATGCTCTTAGCCCGTATTTGCTCTCTGGAAAAGGAGAACTAGCTGAAACTTGACAACAGCTACAAGTGGCCCTGGTGTTAAAGATCAAGAGTCTTAGAAAACAAACCAGTTGTGATGTCTCCAGCATAGGTGTGTGTTATAGATCTCTGAGCTACTCTATACATCTATATTGTTTCCTGTTTGTGGCCTTAAAGTCTTGGATGATCAAGAATCTGTTTACTGTCCTGTGTTCTTCTCTGGGGCTAGAAACAAGTGCCATTAGTCATATCCAGTATTATGGAGGTGTCCAGGTTGGTACTTAGTGTGGTCTTTTAACAAGGACTAAAACAAATGCACATAAATACAATACTGGATTGGGACTTTCTGAAGAATTTTCAAACCTAAATACATGTACTGTTATTTTAGAATATTATGTTACTTTTCCACTGCATGGTACCTTCAGTCCTCGATTCTGCTCTTCTCACTTTTACCTGGTCCATTTTCCAATACCACTCCCCACCCGAAATGTGTCTGCTGATGCTAAAACCGACCATCTGTAATGGGAAGAGCAAGCTTTGGGAACCATGTCATGTATTGACATGTTGTTTTTGTTTTTGGGACTGAGCACAGCTTAACGTGCATAAGTTCAGACAAATCTGTAGAGAATTTTGTTCCTTGTTGCACCATCCAACTCTTGCTGGATTCTTTCATTGGCCACAAACCCAAGGAGATGATGGTGTAATTTTACCAGCTGCTGTCTTTAGTTGGATCAAAACAAATATGTTCTCTCCTGTAGCTTGGAGATTTTAAAAAACAGCTAGTTTATGCTGGAGGTCTGCATTCCATGGTGAATGACAAGTCTTTCTAGCCAACCAGCGCTCTGCAAGGTTTAAACGTCACTGCTTTGTCCCTACTCAGCCCACTTTGAACCATGAGCAAGCAGGGTATGAATTTTGCTTAATAGAAAAGCAAAAGAGCTGAGGAGAACCGAGGACTTTGCCGTGGAAAAGCATCATTAGTGAGGACAGTAATAATATATTAGTCAGCTACATGCACTATTAGAATATACTTATTCCCTATTTTACCTTATTTATTTGTTTCCATTTTTTTACATCACATTTCTGACAAGATCTGTTCTGGTTTACAATCTGTGAAACCACTTTGGAGCTTTAATATTTAAAGTTTAGGCCAAGAGCGCATCAAATAGAGAAGAACAAAGTCATGCAAATTTCAGTCACCCTGCTGACAGATGCTGGATGTGCAAAGAAGTTCTACTGCTGTTTTATATGCTATCAGACATTCTCCCAATGTGTTATTTATGAAATATAATCATGCAGATTATGGCCTAAGTGCATGGAAAAATTCAAAATGCACTTCTATACCTCACACACATGCTTTTGATGAAAAGGGAAAGAGTAGAAGAGATCTTACACCTGTGTGTGATTCCATATTCTGCTTGATTTACTAAAGTGTGTCCAATTCATTGCGGGCTTCTGAGAATCAGGTATATATTTGTATTGGGGTTGGTGAGAGACCCCCACTTTTAGGAGAATAAACACGGTACCTGTGCTCTTCTATACCTCTGGCTCTAAGGGCGTAAGACGTGGTTTTTGCTTGACTACTCTTCCTTTTACGTGAGCCATGATTTAACCCTTTCTGACGGTCATTTAAATGTGAGTGTATTCTTTTACACTTAAGCCTGTGAGGAGGAATGTGACGGGACAGCGTTTCTCATTACAGCGTTTGACAAACAGTGTCTGAGGAGCAGTGGTGTGTAAATGAATTATTTAGGAGGAGCGGCTGAAGCTGATAGAGAGTGTGTGTGTGTGTGTGTGTGTGTGTGTGTGTGCAGGGTTTTAGTGCAGAGTGAGAGACTCCACTGAGACACATCACTGGGGCTAAGCCGTAATGTAAACCCACTTTTATAAGGCCATGGGAAGAGGCGGGCTACAGCTGTGAGCTTTATTTAGTAAAACAGACAGTATGTAAAGACCCAGCATGTGGATCTTGGATAGAATCATATGTGTTTTCTTAAGCTCTTTTAAGAACCTGGGACATTAATGGGTGACTTTTACCGGTAATGCTCACAGTTTTGCGTCATTCACACACACAGCAAATAAACTTTGTTTTTCCGGGATGTGCACATTAATCTCTAGCATGAAATTTGAGGAACAAAAGAGTGACATCAGCATGAAGAGTCAACAGCTCCTACATAAACACATTTGGATTGGCTGACCATGCTCCACCAGCTTCAGTTCTTTAGAGCATTGTGCAAGATTCATTTGGCAAAACAAAACAAAACAAAAATTCAACATATAAAATGAATTTGCACATGTTGAGCTATGCTGATTGTAGTCTTTAGTGCTTCCTGGAAAGGTATGAACTTTTCTTCTCAGTGTAATTTTTGGGTTATTACAATGTGCAGTTTAAATATCTGATCAAAACCCTCCTATAACACTGCTCATACAGCTGGAGACAATAAAATACTCACTCAGGGGCTCTACAAACAATCTTTTCTCCATTTGGAGGCCAGTTTTGACATACTTAGACAAACTCAAATATTTACCTGATGTTATTTAATTCATATGTAGTTGTGGTCTGTTTACACTTCACATTTACATTTTAGTGGAATCAATTTTTTTCCTCACAAAGTAGGGGGGATGGGAAATTGTTAGAATTTTTTTTTTTAATTGTGCTATTGTTGAAATGCTCCATGGCATGTACTATGCTACATTAAAAAAATTAATAAAAAATAAATTCAACATCAAGTTGAAAAATGTATCTCTCAAAATAGTAACTTAACAGGAGAAGTGAAAGTGTTAAAAGGTTTTATTCCAAGTTTTTTTTTGAGCATTTCTATTGGTTCATTCATCATGAATCTGAAGGACAACTGCTGTGTTCAAATGATATAGTAAACTAAAAATTGACAAAAAATGGTGATGCATGTTTTTAATTGGACATCATTCAGAATTAACATTTTGTTTAAGGATCAGAAAATACCCAGGTAAATTCCACACTGGCATTCATTCATTCATTCATTTTCTGTTACTGTTTAATCCTGCTCAATGCCATGGTGAGTCCTAATCCTACCTCCATATTAGTATTTTCACACCTATATCCTGAAACGTTGCTGGGTATATTTATCTACCAGTGTTGCTCCTTTGTGCTTTGTGCACACACACACAATCCCTAAATGTTAATTTACTTGGAATCACACATCCATACTTAGCAGGAAATTCCCGGTAAGCAGGTGTTGACATTATCAGCATAAAATCAACAGTTTCATTTCCGAATCCTGTACAAAAATAAACTCCTGTGAATTCAACTTTACACTGAATCCCTTCCTATTAAATACCAGCAAAAAATCAGGGAAACAATGCAGGTATTAAACGGGCTGTAGAGAAAAGTCCATCAGTTCCGCAGCAGTGGTGGAGGGGGAGAGGGAAGTAAATACAGAGCCACTAAAGCTTATAAGCAAAGGCATCACGCACTGATTGCATCAGTTCTGCTTCCCTGAAAAGGAAATTACGCTGTGCACATTACAGCCGACTGTTTAAATGGTAGGAATTGAGCAATGTAGAGAAAATCCCACTGATTAGCTCCGCGCTGTCTAGGCCAATACTGTTAAGTCATTAATCATAGCGCTCTAAGCTAGACATTGTGTAAAGCTTTGCCGCAACTGTACCGTAGTAACTGTCCGTTGTAATCAGGCTTATAGAACAAACGCACCTCAGTCTCTCCGATTCTTTCAGCATTAGATTACAAGATCCACACTCATGATAATTATTTCACTGTTACACATGTGAATTTCCATCCCTGATTTGTTAAACACTGTGGTGCAATCAATCTGCACGAGGGACGCCAAAACCTCAGTCTGTTAAAAACAGCTAAGTTGTTTTAAAGGGTTTTTAGACTTCTAGACAGTTCAAGTTCCATTTGCTTTAATTGTGGGATCTTAGCAATTTGGCCTCAAGAAAACAAACATTTGCTTTACCTACTATCAGTAATCCATGAAAATCTCTCCACTGACAGCTCAAAATGTGTTTAAAAGCCATTACATCATGAATAAAGTTAGTTTGGAGATCTTGGAGCTAGACGTTTTGTTCATTCACATCAAAAGCTGTACTTAGGGCAAGTAGGAGAACCAACAGAGCTTGAGTATACTTTGAAAGATTTGTACTTTATTGTAAGCTTCTTCCTCCCTTGCATGCATTTGCTGTTGCATAAAAAACACATTAACATTTGTTAGATCAGTTAATGATTTCTGATGAATTAGTTCTATATCACAAACGCTACTCTGTCTCATCCCAAGGTTATTGGATAGAGCCCCATCACTCCCTGGAAACACAGTTTCACTCTTCCACAGTCTCCACACTGAAGATAGGGCTGTAGAACCCTTCTATTTGACAGTTGACATTGGAAAGTGGCTTTGTGATCTGATCAGTGACCTCACTTTTTTTTTTCTTTTTCCTCTCCTGCTTGGGGTCACCACAGTGGACCATCACAGTCTGCACATTTACATCGGATGCCCCTCCTGACACAACCCTCCCACAACAACATCTGGGCTTGGGACCGGGCAATACATGTATAAATGTATATATACATCCCCAATCACGCTCACAGACTCACACTAGTAGGCAGTTTCACACAGCCAATCGACATACCAATGCATGTTTATAGACTGTAGGAGGAAACCCATAAAGAAACTGAGAACACACTAAACCCCTCACAGACAGTGAACCCAGGACCCCAGGAACCTCGAGATGTGTGACAGTGACACTACCTGGAGCACCAAAGAAGCTAAATTCTGCTTTTTACTATTGTCTGACCAATTGTGTCATCAGAGTAACATTAAATGTAGACTCTAACTCTAAGTGGTTCCCAAAGTATTTTCTGCAGGCCCCACCCCCGCTTCTGTAGCCCCTACACACACCCAGACACACATATATCTCTTTAACTTCTTATTGAACAAAACAAAATAATGTGATAAAACACTTTTATTGTGGAATTATTACAAGTGACATGCATCATGTACCTCACTGATTTTTTCTTGCTGCATCCCCTCCTAAAGAGGGACTTTGGGAACCACTGCTCTAAGTTATATGTATACATATGTACTACAGTATTTTGGAACATAGACTTTTGTTTATGCATTATATAAATCCTGTTATTAAAGGAAAATGAAGCATTTCAAAACAGAAACAGATTTTTTTCTGCATTCATGTAAAAAAACTTTAACAGGAGACGAAACCTGTGCACCTCTCCGTAGCAGCTCTATTCATCATTGTTTGTTTGCTTTTATCGGCTGAGGGCTTGGCACAGCATGGCTCTGGGTCTATTTATAACTAGCGAGGTACAGGGCACTGTGGTGGCATCTGCGTACCCAGACATACCTCTCCTGTGGTCTGCTGGTGTCTCTCTGGCTCAGGTGGTGGGACTGACACACACAGCTTGGAGGGGAGCAGCTGAACCAGTGCCAGCTATAACCCACAAGGAGCCTAACTCCAGTATGAAAGAGCAGAGGCACCAGCAGAACTGAGGCTACCTGGACTAACAGCATCTTAATGCGGGTTTAGATTATTTTCACAACAATGGAACCACAAAGAAAGAATGGACGGGAAAGATTTTGACTGTGTAAAATGACATTATCAGGTTTATGTAATCTAACATGTACCCTCTGATTTCAGCACACGAGATCACAGACTACCCTAGAATTTGATCAATTTTTCAGCTGCAGCATCTCATGCAGTGTGACACAAAATAATCTTTATCATACAGTATATAGTACTTTATTATAGAGACTCTTTCTTATTTAAAAGGAGGAGAAACTGGCACTGTCAATAGTTGCTGAAATTTGTTTACATCTTCATAAGTAATGGAGGTCTGCTCTTCTTCTACTGGTTTTGGCTTATAGAAGAAAAATCTACACCAGACCCTTTTACTGTATTGTCTCCAGACCACCACACAATCAATCAGTCGTATGTGTGTTCCATTAACTCACGCTGTGCTGTATGGTAGTAATAAACAAATCTGCCAAAATTCTGGTATAAGTAAAAAGAAAAAGAAAATCAAAATAGACTTGTCAAGTAGATGGGAAAAGACTCACTCTACACCACAGCCAAAAACATCCTGCTTTAATTGAATAAACTCTGCTATATAGTATAGTTTACTATACACACTACTGTACCTTTTTATACAAGCTGTGTGCACAACAGAACATATGAGTCTACCATTAGGTCACATTTAAGTACATTCATTCACAAATTATGACATTTTAGAACATATTAACACCCTTGACACTGACCAGACAGGACAACAAGACAACACAAGACAATAAATAGATCCACTTTAAATGTGATAGAGGGTGATAAAGCAACATAATAAGAAAAAAAAATTAATAAAAAAAAATACACAAACAAAATTGGACAATATAATTGCTGCCATATTCAACAATGTTGAAATTTCAAATGTTGTATTCATCATTTAATTTCTCTCTATCATCAATGTCACCCCTAACCCTCCTCACACTATTACTGAGCTAGCTTCTACTCCATGCATCCAGACTGCCATTTAATATTCAGTGGCCGCATTCTGTGCTGTGAAAATGAACCACGGTCCAAACAACTGTCCAGCGCTTATGGCTCTCCTGTTTCATTAATTTCACTTTTGCTTTAATTGATCCTTATTTCCCATGATTATGATTGTAATTAAACACCAGAAACTAATTCCAACTCTGTACCATCTGCCTGGGCAGCCAGGCACCAGCAGGGCATATGGATTCTGGGATCCTGGGCATATACTGGCAACGATCAGCAGGCATACATTCGACACATTCATTTCATATCTAGAAACACAAGGTTGTCTACGATGACAAGACCCGATGATGGTAAACATGTATATGTAAAAGAAATTAGACAGGGGGTAACTGACGTATTATTAAAGAAAGATAAAAGAGTCAGATATATTGAAATACATAGATTAAGTATAAACAAGATTTTTGCAGCATCAGTAGATTATAAATTTTCAAGTATGTTGTTGCATCAGAAATTGACATTGTGAACAAAAAAACATGTGAATTAATACAACAGACAAACTGATTACATTTATCATGACTATGATTAAACAAAACAGGGAAAAGATCTTACAGATCCAAACTACACTCAGAATATTCATTCATTCATTATCTGTAACCGCTTATACAGTTCAGGGTCACTGTGGGTCCATAACCTACCTGGAATCATGGGGCGCAAGGCAGGAAAACACCCTGGAGGGGGCGCCAGTCCTTCACAGGGCAAAACACACACAGTTACGCATTCACTCACACCTATGTACACTTTTGAGTCACCAATCCACCTACCAACGTGTGTTTTTGGACCATGGGAGGAAACTGGAGCACCCGGAGGAAACCCATGTGGACACGGGGAGAACACACCAAACTCCTCACAGACAGTCACCCGGAGCGGGACTTGAACCCACAACCTCCAGGTCCCTGAAGCTGTGTGACTGCGACACTAAGTGCTGCACCACTGTGCCGCCCATATTTATATTTATATTTTTATTTATTTTGTTCTTTGTATTTGTATTTTGCAATTTCCTTTTCTTTTCTTTTTCAAAGAAATCTGCAAGAATCTATTTTCACAGACAAGATCGGTCTTAGAAGTTGTTGGTAATTTATGCATCTCACAAATAAAAAACACATATCCTAAACACATTTAATGATAGTCTGGACCCTGGAGTCTGGAGACCGATTTGCATATTTGCTTCTTTTTATATCTGCTTCCTTTCATTGGTAATGGCTGCTGGCCAGCTACATGTCCTTTCTGATCCACAGTGTTGAGATGTCTTCTCACAACGGATGGACACACAGAAACAGCACTGGAATTTTTCAGATCTGATATAAGAGTGAATCTGGATTTTTGCCTGTCCCTCAAAGAGGGAAGGTCTAAGTAGTCTTCATATTTCACGCACGGCTGTTGGGAAATTAATTTTAGAATTCATTGTCTCTGTTAATTCTACATCTAATCTTTTAAAAATATCTTTTAAAAACAAATAACTTAGACTAGAAATTCACTGAATGAAGGATGATCTTAGACCTCTGTGCAGTGCTGTAAGGCCTGAGATTTGTTCGAGCTGAAAACTATTAACTCTTTCAGCAAAAAAAATATATAATGCAAGGTACTTCTATGTGAAAGCAGTTTGGAACAATTTAACTAACATTCTGCAGGTTTTCTGAATTGGGACAAGACAGAAGTGAATTAGCTTTATGATTCCGGTGTAGAGAAATGACTGTCATCCCTCAGAAACACACAAAGAATTTTATAAACCCTAAAGTATGAAAAAAAAATACATAAAAGATATATGTCTAAAAACACAAACTCAGGGCCTTAGGTTCTATTTTGGTCTCTTTATGGTCTCTCTGTTGTCAAGCCAAGAGGAAAATACCTGGAAAAGTTTTGGGTAAATTAGTGAAAAAAAGCCTCTTCGCAGTAAGGAGGCATATATATCAAATAACGGATTTTGAAAAACCTTGTGCTTTTCACAAATGACCTTCTGTAATCTTCATCTAGAGCATCAGAAATCAGAAACTTCTCTTGAGAAATTTGAACAAGACCCAGTGATTGAGAATACATTTCCAGTGTTTTCACTGACTTTGTGCAATTAAGACTGTACCATCTCTAATAGGACAGCACTCTTAAGGCAGTTTCATGCCTACTACGGACCCAGAAGCACAATTGTGCACACGACCAAAGTGACGAAATTGTAGAGGAAATGGTCAGTCATGAAGGCCACGCACGATGGCATGTACCACTCCAAAAAATGAAGCATGTCTTCACAGTGATGCAAACACACCTTAAACATTCATTGGGAAAACGTGATGTAGAAGTAAGAGAATGGAGGTTTGGGCCAAAAATAGCTTGCTTTCTCAGAATGTGATTGAGCAAAATAAGCACGGTGAGTGTAATAGACATACGCTGGCCATAATTAATATCAAAACGTTTTAAAACTTTACTTAATCAGCTTCTGTGTCATTTAAGCACAGGAAGACAAGAGGCAGGAGACTCTGGGGAGTCAATGAAGTCACCAGGGACCGTGATGCAAGAGATACAAACTTGCTTGAACTTGCACTGTGCCTCTGTGCCTTCGCAGAAGGTATGAACCAGCTTGTAATGTGCACATGCATTTGTTACAATGTTTTGAGACCAGAGAGAGTGATAAAAAAGGAACTAGGCCCTATTATAGATAGGCCTGTCGGCTCAGAATGCATGTCCATTAGCCTTTGTGACCTGCAAAACATAATTTTATTTTTTCCTTGAAGTTTTTGAATCATACTCTCTAATGCCAAGCTATGCCTTTGCCAAATTTTCCTCTTCTTTGTGTTTCCTCTAAGTGAGGGATTATTTGATTACCCCGGCTCTGCTTAATGACCCAGCAATATGAAGTTAAGCCTATTTGGAGCTAAAAGGAGAAATCCCCAAAGAAGACTTGATTATAAGGCAGAAACAGCGCCATCAACTTTTGACCTCTGTAAATTCAATAAGCTGAGTTAGTCATCCGAGGAGCTGAGACCTGGCCTAGGTGAGCCTTATTGAAGTCCCTACTTACTCTGGCAAACATTACTAACATATGGCCACGAGGGCAATTCCAGCAAACATCTGAATACCATAGGTTTTTTTCCCCTCCTCATTTAAAAAGCTTCAGCCACAAAAACATGCATGTGATGTCAAGGGCATAAATATTCCTGTGCTTGTGAGATGAAAATGAAAGACGTTCAGAACCTCTACTTTACATTTTGATTTTCAGGGATTATGTACCCCGCCATCAGATTTATATCCATTTCAATTTTTATTGTTCTCGCTCCATACACCTCAAATCGAGTTACGAACTTAATCAATCGGTGCTCTGTCGCTGTGACTGGTTTATGATTGGCCGAGGTCAGGGATTTTATTGACCCGATAACCCTTGATGAAAATGGACGGCAGCTCAGGAGCAGGAGAAGCCAGACCGCTGGCTGGAAAGGCTACACTCCATCGCCCCTCTCAGTTCACATGCACCAGTTATACGCCTCATAAATGGAAGGGACATGAACTCATTTCTTCCACAGATCCTCAGACTCTCCCCTAGCTGATCACACCCACAGAGAGCTGTCCATAAAGTCCACTCTGGGCAGAGTGGCATCCTGCAGGCAGAAGAAAAACAAGGAGAGGGTGATGGATGTTGTAGAGGGGAAGTTGTTAGCTCTCAGAGGCCTCTTTCTTCTCTTTACATCTGGGAGCATTGTTGCTCTTTTGGAGGAGAGGGAGCAGCCATGTCCTCTAATGATATAAACCCCACATACAGACAAGGCTGGGAGTACTGGACCTTGAAAAAGCTACAAAAACGACTTTGATAATGAGCTGATCAAACATGGTTAACTGAACTAACTGCACCATTGAAGGGAAAACAAGTTTTCTTCCATATCTTGACTGCTATTAAATTCAATCAAGGGAGAGTCAAAGGGTGCTGTCACACAAACTGCGCCACAGTCCCGACCAAAGGATCCACGTTTGGTCAGACCAACAGAGGAGGTCTCTGTCCAGACCAAAGTGAACCAAGGTCTGGTTCATGTGCTATTTTGGATAGTTTGGACATTCATTGGATACTTTGGAACACTTTTGGATAGTTTGGAGATTCAGGCCAATTACAGGAAGTTGAGGCAGTGTAAATAAAAAAGATGAACACGACCAGGTGATCTACTCACTTTTAATCTACTCAATCTAAAAAAGAGCAGAAACATTTAAAAAGCCTTACTTTAACAGTATACATATAACTTGAACTACACCATGCTCCTTCAGTGAATATTATTTGATATAAAATGTATCTCAGTGATTCATAAAATATAACCACTTTCCAGTCCCTCGTAGGGACTGTCCCGGTTCTTATGATAGATGTGCTAATGTAGTAAATGTTAGTGAAAGCTATGATTTAAAAAACTGCAATTCCCAATGCATCACTTCTGCTTTATCCCAAATTGCACACTACATAGGGTATATGTTGTGCAGTATTATTACAAAAGCACTAAGTAGTTTACAAGATAAAGTGCGGGTGTGATTTTGGATGAAGCATTAAATCAGCCAGCACAAGTTTACCCATTTAAAGAAACACCAGGTAATATTTTTACCTTACAACAGCATTTACCAAGCATTTAGAGTCTGAGACTTTGACCCGGATTCAATCCTCAATCCCAGATGGGTTAGACCTGAATTGACACCCTTAGTCGACCCCAAGTTCCTAGGATGTACAAGCGAATACTTTAATGCAACAGTTTTTCCTCTCCCTGCAGTCTGAAACCCTCTGGGCCAGTGTGTTCCTCTGTCATGTAATGAAGAAAACTGCTTTAAACTGAACTTGATTAGCAGTGGTGCTCTCATTTTTTCCTTTGCTGCGACAAGGGGGAAGAGAGTAAAGTACAATATGATTTTTTTCCCCACTTACTTCAGTTAAAGATACTCACTCACTGAAGCTTTCCAGCTCAGTTTGATGCAACATCTTATGCAACTGTCTAAATTACTTCAGCCATTGCTGGCCTCACCCATGCTGGTTTTCAGTACATTTTCAGTCTACCTTTGATCAGTGAGCGATCCTCTTGGCAGACTGTGTTGATGCTGAGACCCAAGCAACTGCTGACCATCGATGAGGAGGTAACTCCTCTGAAAATAACCTACCTCACTTTCATCTACCAGATCTGACATCCAGCCCTACATTCAGGATGGAATTGAAAGCAGATGGTGCGGTCCTGCATCAGCCGTCCTGTCAGATTGTCATGGAGCATTAAGCATGGCTTTACATTGAGGCAGTGGGCCTGGACAGGGATGTGGAGGAGGACAGTCATGAGGAAGCCACTCCTGCCAAGACATCAATCCTCCTGATTGTCCCGCTGGAACTGGCCCTGGGGAACACCCAGACCATGGCTATGCATGGATTTAGCTTCCTACTGCTATAGTCATATGCAGAAGTTTGAATTCCCCTGGTCAAATAACATGATTTGTTGATTAAGTGATAATGCAAATAGAATGTCTACAAGAATTAATATTCTCTCACAGTGGTGGTTCTCTCAAAAAGATATGCAATCATTACATTTACTTCAGGAATGTAATTTCACCATATTTTGCTGGAACTCTATTTTTAAGTTGCTCTGGCTATGTTTATATTCAACCTGGTAGTCCATTAATAATCCAACTAATTCAGAACAGAATATATCTGTGTATTCACCTCAAACAAAACAGACATAGGTGATTGAGGCAGGTCCGATTAGTTTCTGTCCCACTGAAAAGGAATGAGCAATCCTGTAAATAGAAGGATAATAGCCATAAAAATTTCCAAGGTCCAAAATGGCAGGAGCCATGATCTTTTTTTGAGATAAAAAAAACAAACAAAAAAAAAATCTGCAGGATGGATGGCCAAAGAGCATGAAATTAAAAACTGTTTAAACAAGTATTTAAGCAAATGAACCAATGGGTTTAATGGGTTTAAACATAGAGCATATTGTTACTGCCCAAATATTTTTTCTCCAGAATAATAACTTTACAGGGCAAGGAAAAAACACTTTATCTTTCAATGGAAGTCATTGCAATATGTCTATATTTTATTAATTTTTCAAATAATGTAAAATAAAGGACAGCTGCTGTGTTAAAATGATGTAGTAAACAAAACAAAATGACAAAAATTGAAGATGATTTTCTTTGGACAACGGTGATATTATAAACAGGTATATTACAAACCTAAGACACAGATATCATTTTGGAAAAAAAAAAAAAAAAAACAGAAACCAAGCAAATGTAAGTAACATCTTGCTGCTCATCTCACTCGAGGAATGATGCATCAATTCCCAAAGAGTTGGTTCTTTGACTTCTTCTGATGCTTTATTTATAACTCTGTCTCTGTTAAGAAGATATTTTTTACAAAAGCTGCTTAAAAATAAATGAAGTCAAGGATTCAGTTCAATTCTAGTGTGTTTTGACATCCTTGTGATCTTGTTAAACGACATGCCCAAGGTACATTCCAATATTTAAAAACATAATCTCTGAGAATTTTTAAAATAACCAGATGCTGGCCCTTGATAATGAGGATGTGTCTGTTTGTGCCCACCCTTCACCACGGCATGTTTAGTTTGTTCTTGTAAGGTGATTTCTTAAGTACATTCTTCTGTAGAACAAAAGTCTATTCTTTGGGTTCTTGCTACTGAGATACAGGCTCTGACTGGAATAAAGTCTGATACTCATCATCATGGAGAAATCTACACTACACAAGTGGTGCTCTATGCAGCCGTGACATTTTGGATCTGATTACTTGTGTGGATGCAAACTGAGAAACAGATTTTTGAAAAAGTATTTAAGTATAAAATGCAAATAAATGTTTTCTCCTCCTTCTGCTGCTCCCATCAGGGGTCGCCACAGTGGATCAACCAATTCACATTATCGATTTGGCACAGTTTAAAACTGATGCCCTTCCTGACATAATAAAATTCAAATAAAATTATAAAATGCAAAAATATATTTTCTCCAGCATGTTTGCAAATGTAGTGGACAATATTTTTTTTTTTTTCCTGGCAATAACCATGTCCATTTTTGGTGGTCATTCTAAACAGAGTGCCATACGGTCATTCCAAGTCTGCTGCAGCCAAAGTTGTAGAACTTCATAGAGATTATGGAAAGAGGTGACAAGTTTGATAGGCATCTCTGGGGAAAGACTTGAGCCCCATGCCACCGACAGCACTGTCAAAACCATCAGGGTTGGATCTGCCTTCCAAAACCCCACTAGAATATGGAGGAATCCCAGAGCTCTGAAGCCTGGTTGCCTCTGTGCTTTACCTATTCCTGCACTCTCCATACATCCATAGCCTCACTGTGAATGGCGTCATGGCTGCATGCTTTCTGGGACAGCCGGCTCATTCAGGGTCGAGGGGTCATTGAGAGAGGAGGTCTGGAATGCTCAGGACGATGCGATGTGTGCTTTTCCAAGGCCGGCCGGCTGACAGCCAGAGGTCCGATGATGGAAAGAGAGAGAGAGAGAGACCAGTACTCTTCCAGTGCCCTCCTCTAGACCCGACCCCTGCCCCAGTCTTCCCAAAAGGATCCATGGAGGTCAGGCTAAGTGAACCAGGAGACGTTCCCATGAAGCATAGACACTCAGGTCTTGAGTAAAAACAAGGATTCAAATGACAGACTATTCAGGTCTGTATGGAATCTGTCAAGTGGTACAAAGGAAGCAATCAAACTTCTGTTTAAAGTCAATCAAATGCTGGAAAGATAGGAAGAATAAGTCATTTCTAGCACCAAAAAGTAGCAAGTATTCATAAAAGTATTATTTTTACATTGTGCAACTCACAATGAGAAACAAATTGCTTTGTAGTCACTGAAACAACTATTGTATGCTATATAAAGAAGGTCTCCTACATGGGAATGGCCATATTTAAAATATATTAAGTACAGAATCTCTGTTTAATAATACAAATTTGGGAATATGTCTTTAACTCACTTTTTAACACACATTTTTGGTGTTTGGTGAAATATTCATATTTATAAAAAGAAATGCTGCTTACAAATAAAGTTTGTTCTGGTGTCAACACGTGTGGCTGATTAGATTTTTACCAAGCCCCTTGTTAGACAGTGAAAATTGTAACTTTTATCTAACACATTAAAGAAAATAGCCCTTCATCAGAGCTACAGATTCTGATGATGTTTGTTTGACAAAATGCATTGGTTGAAAGTAACAACCTGCTTTATTTTCTCCAGTCAATACATGCTGCTTGTGACTTCCTCTACAAAAGACAAATAAATAAACAAATAAAACAAACTGTATACACTCTTAAAAAAACAATGGCATCAGAGAAGTCCAAGGAGTGATGTTAGAAAACAACCTTTCATTTAATGGTACTTTAAGGTTTAGTATTTAAATTAGTGCTTAGGGACAGTGTCAGGTTTTGCATCAGCTCAACTCGAGCAAAATGATCTAAAATGTATAGTTCTACACATTTAAAGGTGTATTCTACATTTGGAATTACTCCTGAGTAATAGTATTCATATTCAGACATTTTAATATGCATTTTGGTTATTCATTTAGTAAAGAATTATTAAACATTTTTTGTAATAATTTTTTTATGAAAAGTTTTCCAAATAGTAAATTTACTTTTTAAATTAAGTGCATACAAAAAGAGGTTTTCCATAATTAATGCATTAAACCAATGTAAACTGAGGTGATTTTTACAAACACAAATATTTTGAAGACATTTTGGTAAATTTCATTTTTCCTTGTTTAATATTTTATAAATAATACAGCACAATCTGACAATAGTTAACTGGCAGCTGTTATGATTTTTCATTATTTTTTTCCCATCATATTTGAATGATCTGTAATTTTAAAACTATAATGTCCAAATGTATTATATTCTTATCTGACACATGCCAGGACAACCCTAAAAAAAGTGTGAAAAGAGGATGGTTGGTACCTGTCAGACACTGAAGCTACACTGGCAGTTGACTGGCTGTATTTGAAGGCACATGAAAATTGTGTGTGTGTGTGTGTGGGGGGGGGGGGGGGGGTCATATTTTATCCCTCTCCAAGTAATTTATTAATAATTTATTTAGTATATGCCAATATGACAACACTGTTTAACACTGTACATTTAGGAAAGTGCAAAACCTTATAGACAGTGCAGAACTTAAATTTACTTTACTCAGAAATATTAATGAAATATTTCATTGTTAGAACAGATATACATTACAATAAATAATGGGAAATAAACTTTCCTAAATTTTAGAAGATAAGGAGATCTTCATCTGAGAAGAAATTTACAAATAGACACACCCGTACTGGGACTAATAAAATCATTGTAATCTGAACTGGTAAAATTCTTGCTGATGTATTACATTTTACGTTTAACATATGAAAAATGTGTCTATAGTAAAGAACCATCTACTAAAAGGTTCTTTAGAAAAGCATATACGGTTCCACTTCAGCACTGCTTAAAAAACTCTTTATATTTGTGATAATGGGGAGTTTCTTTTAAGATCAGGAGTGCAGCAGGACCCCCAGTGTGCAGCAATTTTCAGTTTAATCATTAATGTGATTCAGTATATGCTAGGTATGATAACACTCATCTCTAAGTGTTAACACTAAATTGTCCCCTGACGCTCTGGTGCCTGATCCCTCGGCTCAGGGATCTTTCATCACACTCATCCACAGAATCATAATGCAGGAGGTGGAAAAGGAGATGAGAAGTTTGACTTCACTCGGTCATATTTCCTCCGCAGACGTCATTATCCCACTAATAACTGCCCGTCATTAACATGTCATTAACACCTAAGTTAAGTCTTAAATTTAAACCTTTTAATGAGACCATCATTCAATATTATATTAGATTTGTTATCATTAGCGATGGCTTCAGTGCCTTTCGTCGTCCCCTCAGGTCGAGGTGGCTCAAGCATCGCTTTGCATAATATACAGTCGTATGCAAAAGTTTGGGAGCTCCTGTCAAGTGACATGCTTTGTTGGATTTCTCAATGGAAATAAGCATATGTCCTTCACTGACAACACCTTTTTGCTATTTTAACCAACAAATGCTGTTAATTTGCTGTCTTTAACATACACACTTAAAGACAAAAGTGAAAAGGGGTCTTTAAGCGTTGTCATAGAAGAACCACTTTCAGTTCCATTAAAACACATTTAATAACATTTAAATAAGTAAGTTCTTCACTCTCACACATATCTTAAAAAACATGGTTCTTTATGAAACCAAAATTGGTTCTTCTATTTCATCGATCAAAGAACCCTTGTAGCACATTTGTTTTTAAGAGTGTACTAGGGAAATTTTTCTTTTTGCAAATGTTTTATTTATTCCTAGTATGTTAAAGAAATAACATAGCTAATGTGAGACTGACTAATCTGTGGTAAATTTGGATTTAAAATGAAATTAGAAAATGTACAGATGATGTCATTTTGCACACAAAAGCAGATGAAAAAATAGGAAAAAAAGAATAGCTTCTTTCTAGGGCCAAGTCTTGTGCTGAAAGACAAAACCCATGAGCAGGCCCAAAGATGAAGGCCCATGAGCATCCATCTGCAGCTCACAGCAATATGCCCTGCACTCTACTGCTACGCAGGACCACAACCTCTTCCACACAACAACCTTTAACAACACTGAGACGACCCAGAAAGATACGGGGTCCAGCAGTCGATGGGCCGTGGGATGACCGAGTAGCTGAGGATGTCAAACTGACACCGTTACAGATGGTAAAAAAAGCCCTGAAAAAACACTGAAATGCCCTGCACTGAATTAAAACGGTTGAGTATACTGCATCTTAAAATTTTAGGCTCTGTAATAACCACATATAAATATCCATGGATGGGTTGCAGCTGAAGTCACCATGTACAATAGCTGCCATTTTGGAGACCTACTCATCACTCAAACACACAATACCTAAAAAAAAAAACCCTGTGGAAAAAAAACTGACATTTAAATTTTTTTAGTCTGCATTTAAATGTTATAAGATATATAAATATGAATTCATGACCTATTTATCCGTGTCACGTTTATGAACAGAACTCTGTTCCTCTGTGTCAGTCAGTAGACAGGAGCCCAGATACTGCACACAAACAGCAATTAGACGCTAATTCGACAGGGAAATGTGAACCTTGTAGCTCACTACCAACAATGTGAGTGCAGAAATCGTTATTTTATGACATACTGCACCCTATGGAGGGTGTAGGGAGACATTTGGGATTTGGCCTGCACTTTGCTGCAGCATGTAAAAACATCTCTCACTGATCACTCACACTTTCAGACAAGGAGAACTACTTTATTAAATTTAAGCCAAACCAGAGAAATAATTTAGGCAGACAGTCACAAGAAAATATTATCCTCCAAAAATCTGTTCCACTCCTTCTAAACGGGAAAAGAATGAGACAAAAGATGCTTACTTACACACTACAACAAAACACAAGCAAAATAACACTATTACTGAAACTTTTATATGATCTGTGTGTCACAAGAGCAGAGAAATACAGTGAAGTCTAATGCACTAACAGGTTTTCTTTAGACCCTATGACGAAAATGCTATATGCTATACTGTTGGATCATTTATGCCCCTGACACAAAGAGGTGGTGGGCTTTTTTGCTTGAGTGTTGTAAGACTCTCTCCAGCTCAGGGAAAGGAGCTGTGTATGAGATAAATTTATCCATACAATATGTTTTTTTTTCCTTGTTAAACACAGTTGCGAGCCAAGTGTAAAGAACAGATTTTGTATGTAGACATTCTCCTTGATGTTATGTACTTTTCAAAATCACCAGCACACTTGATTTTACCAAAGTAACCAAAATATTTACCAAATGATGTACTGAAATATACATTATTTTAAATATAAAAAATCTTAGGTACCATATAGGACTGTATAGGAAATATACAGGTTTGTTTGTTTGTATTTTTTTATTTCAGAAACACATCACGTGTTCCATTAAATAAGTAGGTTGAGGGCTACTGACACTTTTTTACATTAGTGTTTATTAGAAATATCATTAATGTCACTGCCATTTGGAAATATATTTTTCTTAAATTAGTTCAAATTAACACTAAACATGGGATTCAGAATGCAAACTCAAATCAAATCCACACCCTCAGCCCCATCACTCTAACACTGAGCACACTGAAGACACGTGGAAGCCATATCTCCAAAAGTATCAATCTGAAAAGGAATAAACTACACTGCAGTCACACTGGATCAATTCTACTGTTCTGTTCATCATGAATTTTTGACTTATTCAGACAATGGCTCTGACGGTGAAACAATCCATTACATTAATGCTTTCCACATGAATGATGCCCTAACTTTGCTGCTGTTTACAGTAAGCAAATGAATGGCACAAAATACGAGCTTGTGCATCCAAATCTGGGTCTGATTGATTAATCGAGGTTTGCATGCGCCACTGCTGTTTGATTAGCGTCCGAGTGGGAGTTAGGCCTGAAACAGAGGAGATGTTTCTGGAGGCAAGAGCGCTGTCATTTTTCTTCTTCCCTCTGATGCGAAAAACAGGTAAGGGTGCACCCCTCCTACCCCCACCCCCTGCTCTGACGGCCCAGTGATGGATGATATCTCAGTGCTCAGAAACACATTGTTTTCTTTAGCACAGCAGGGTATTCTATTTGCAGGGCTTCCCTGTGAAATATTATGCATATCTATCACTGGCTTGATGCCACTGGTATGCAGGTCCAAAAGGGAGGCATTTGTAAGGGATGGCTGCTTTGCTTTACACTCAGCAGCAGCACACAAACCAACACAGGCAGAGTAGCTCCAGCAGCTGATCTCAAATGCTCCCTCGCACATAGTCGAGAGTTTCAGAGTCAGGGAAAAGTTGTGGGCAGACGGAGGCCATTTGCTCAATAGCCATAAAGGCCACACACACACACACATGCACACACCAGAACAACACAGCAGAGAGATTCATGTTTGCTGACAAAAGTAGTTCCAGGTCACAGTAGGCAGAGCAGTGCTGGAAACAATGAAGCCCTGCATTAGTCCTGAACACACTCACACCCATCTCTCATGATCTGCTCTGTGAAGAGGCTCAGCTGCTGAATAGAAACAAGCATGGTTTACTTATAATAGCTGCAAACTTATAAGAACTATTCATAGAAAAACTACAATATAAACAGAATATACAATTTTATACAAGTTGGGCTGTGTGATATTGGAAAAAACTGATATTGAAATGTATTTATTTTGCGATATATATATTGCAAAAATAAAATACAAAGCCTTTTTATAAAGATGACCTGCAAAGCTCTCTTTGGAATTAATCACTCTGGAATGATTGGGGGAATTTTGCTGGATGTGCATCTACACACACACACACAAAAAAATACAACAACAACAAAAATACTTTTAACTCTCACTTATAAACCATATATTTTGTGGAAATCGTTCTGTAACAAAGACTTGTGGATTAGTCATGGAAAATGAGAACCATACAAGGTTTCTTTTGTAACAAACAGCATATCCACATTTTAAATATGATTATATTTATATTCAGCATTTCAAATATTATATAAGTTACATACTGTAGCAGTGGGACAAAAAGTTGATGACTCAAAATGAATGGACCAACAGATATGGTCCAACTACTATTCTAAATGCTCCAAATCTATTTACATGTACGTATATTTAAAAATCTGAACGTTTTCCATCTCCTATAAAGTTACTTTTTTGGAGATGTGAGTGTCTTTTACACAAATGTTAATTGTATTATAGTATATTAAAATTCATTCAATATACGGTCTCTGGCAGGGATAGAATATATGAAATTAATTAGAAAACTCAACAGTTCATGTCATAATCACAGCTCATTCATGATTTTTTTCTCTCTATTTGACATACTCTGTGCTGTGATAATGAAATGAACTTTTTAGTTTTCTAATTTCTTTTTATTAAGCCATACTTAATCACTTAAATATCACAAAAGTGTGGACCTCTGGTTGTATGCTTTGCTGATTTTTTACTGAACAAATCTGAACAAATAAATAGAACGGAGCCCCAATATTCAGTCAAACAAAGTCCGTATCGAAATGTGTTCACTGTAGAGGATCTGTTCACTTATTTCCAGTTAGAAAATCAAGATGATGTGTCATCAGGGAAAATAACTTAAAGGGGACATATCAGAATTTAAAAATAATGATAATAAATAAAACATTCAGATTCGACAAATGGCCAAACCAATTCTAAACTGTCATGTCTAAGGTCTGTCTTGGTCTGAAATATGGCACAACAGCAGCTTCTGTGTGTGTGTGTGTGTGTGTGTGTGTGTTTGGAGTCAGTTTACCGGAGCTGAGGCTCTCTCTCTGGCCCTGAAGCTCAGTGAAAGAAAGCCTTGTAGGGATGGTAGGAATCCATGGAAAAGCTAGAGTGAAGCATCAACACAAGATGGCTGCCATAAAATTGCATGTGACTCAAAGGTGACCCTGGTCTTGCAAAGGATTTGGATATTTGCAATATTTTCACTTCAGAACAAATTAGCTTCTATTATGAGCGTTTAAGTGAAATCGTTGCACAGAGACATAAAGGTGGGCCTGGGCATTCACGCGGATAATCAGGGTGAGTGCAAATGTTATGAGAAGGTTTGTTTATTTGTTTTGTTACGCAGGAAAAAAACTGCCATTGCGGAGGGCCGACGAGGTAGCTTTCCATTGCCATGGCATCATGGCCACCGTTGTGTGAGGGGTGTGCTTCTAAATCCTCCTTTTATGATCTAAAATCGGGGAGTAAATAAGACAGTGGTGCTCGTTTGCTGTTGATGACAGCTCTTAAACCATAAGCACTTTGTGGCTACCTTGTGCTAAGTCAAATGATCTGTTTTGGAAGGGCTGCTCCATGCCATTTCCTTGCTTTTATCCATCTCTGGAGAAGCAAAGTACATATGCGCCAGTTTAGATATGTTTTGCATGTCTGTCTCGTGGGGACGAAGGTATTTCAAAACAGCATTGACAGGTCTGCGCTGATGTACCTGTAGCGCATGCTGAAATAAATTGAAAATGATCTGTAATGCAAACAGGAGCCAGCCAGAACAGAGCTTTCTGTTGACTGTGGCTTTTTAGACAGTGCACACACTTCCCTCAGGAATTACACTGTGGAGAGACAAGCCTAGCAAACAAAACACCATCAACAGTGCACTATTCACAACAGACAAACAATGCAATAATATTTAAAGGATACACTGAATTATATTTACTTTACACACGTACATTTCCTGTTATATAAAGAGCAGCTATGCCTTGTCACTTTCATTTCTAGTCAAAGCAATTGTGAAGATGAGTCAGCTTCATTTTAGGAGATATTCCTAAGGAGAGCATATACAAGATAATCCACTTCCCTAGAAGGAAGTCAAAAGACAATAATCACCAGATTTTCCAAAAGTGGTTACTCTAACAACAATACCTCACAACCAAAATCTCTCACCATCAGATAAACAATTCTCACAGAGAAACATCTCAAAAAAACCATAAAGGATCTTTGGAAGGGATGTATATCAGAGCTGTCTGAAAAATTATAAAAAGAAATAGATATAAAAAAGAAGAAGAAAATGTGCAACTCAAACAAACAAACAACAATGAATTTGTTCCGATTACTCGAGTCAACAAAGCAGAAAATGCAACCAATTTCTAAGACTGAACTGTGAAGAATTATCAAAAAATCCTTGAACTTTCTCTTGCACTTTTTTGTCTCCTGAAAAGAATGAAAGCTATAAAAAGGCAAAATGTGGACTTGTTATTTATTTGATCATTTTCTTGCACTTAAACATCCTTTAATTCCATAAATGCACCTTCATTTCATGGACACTACTGTAAATCTAAACTTGGGTAAGCTGTGTTTTGATTTATTTTAATTATTTAAAACCAAAGCATGACTTTCAGTGTACAGTGGCCTGTGCAATGTAGAACTTAAAAAAAAAAAAAAAAAAAAAAAAAAAAAAAAAAAAAAAAAAAAAAAAAAAAAAAAAGGACAGACAGGAGCCGTTAAATGAGTCATTTCAGTTTACAGCTTGTGTGATAAAAAAATCAGGCAGTTCCAACAACTGCTTAAGCAGAAGTCCCAAGTCAAGCGATTGTTTTGCGATTGATACTGTAGCAGGCTGTCTGAACGACTTGGCTCTGATGACTGTCTGTCTGTGTGTGTGTGTGTGTGTGTGTGTGCACGCGCTATGGGGTTGTGGGCCTGGTGTTCCTGTGTGAACAGCAGACGAGGGAACTGAACTTCTGACCCCTCTCTCAGGCAGAGGCCCATCACAGACCTGATCCACTCCAGCCTCTCACACACACACGCACACACACTTCTGAACATTTACTATAAACACAACGCAATTCAAAAGTTTCACAGTATATACAAAGAAAGGCTGAAAGACAAAGAACATTGTCAGAATCACTACACTGCCTTCCCTGAATTTAATGCAATATTTATTCCAGCTTCTTATTAACTTTTTTATTCCATTCCTTTTATTTTATTCCTCTCATTAAAAGCCAGGTTTCTTGCATTGTATTTTAGTTTATATATAATATTAAATCTAATAATATGGAATGTATTATTCTAGTGTGCATTTGTTTTTTTGTTTTTTTCCTTTCTCAATTCAAGCTCCCATTTGTATGAACATCATTTATAAAAATCATTAGATCACCACCCAGAACTCATTCTGATTTCCATCTTGTTTTAATAGCTTGCTTATTTTCTTGAAACTATGTAAAATTAATAGGCTAAAATAGCACATTTTCATATACATTTTTATAAATAAATCAGTGAACCAAACAAGACAAAATCTGCATTAAAAAAGTTTTCTTTCATGAAAATGTTCATTTATAATTTAATGATACAAATATAAATGAATATAAAAAATAAACAGATATTTTTGGATAGTTATTATATTTCTTAAAATTAACAATTTCTCTTGCAACTTTGTAAAATTGTATAGGAATCTGTTATATATCAAATTATTTAAACTACACCAAAAAAGATTCAGATTTAACATAATGGAATCTATAATATAAAATGAATATTTTTATATATTTGAAAGGAGAATGTAAACACTTTGTGAAATTTAATAGAGGGCAGTAAATGAGGGCAGGGCTGAATGCATGGGGCAGGGGGCTGTTATCATTATGATTGTGGGATATTTTCAGATTGTTGAGAGAGGCCGTCTGTGTCAGTTTCTCTGACTGGGCCACTTTATCTCCTCACACAAACACAAACCCACATCCACCACCCCTCCACACACACTAACACTCTCTCCTGTGTGTGTGTGTGTGTGTGTGTGTGTGTGTGTGTGGTGGACTGTGTATAGAGAGACTTGATGCAAGAGTGTGAGCGCCCCCTACTGGCTCATTGAAACCTTTGTGCCCCTGTGACCCTGCAATCTGCCAAAGGCCACCCCAGAGCAAAGCCCACTGCATTTTAGAGAGAGAGAGAGAATGAAGAATGCTCGTTGGAATGGATAACCTCAACAAGGATCATTCCAATACAGACTGTGGGAAGAGAGCGGAGATAAAAGGGGAGGAGTAAAATACACATTTCTGCAGATATGAATATGGCTGTGTGTTTTCATACCTTTTCAGGGCAAAACACTGACTGATAAACCAGTAAAAAAAAAAGAAGGTTAATGATACAATACAAACTCTGCATTGACCATCAGGATAAAGAGCTCTTTAAAAATATACTAACATTAAAGTTCCTTTCAATGGAACTATAATGTTATGTAAATGAGCTATGATTTATACTAATATCACCAAGCTCCTTCTATTTAAGGTTTGCATTGCCACATTCATGTAACGTATGGAAAACTGTGCAAACATCTGCTAAAAAAACATGTACACAACAGCTAATCACACGCCGAAAAACAATAACAAAAGTGTTATTTTAAATCTATATTTAATATTTAGAGAAAACTTTTTCAAATTTAGAGAAACCTTGACACGTGCTGGGTCCTTTTTTTTTGGGGGGGGGGGGGGTCTATTTCATTTCCTCTGTGCATTGTCATCTCACAGTAGGACACAACAGCTGTGGATTGTTAGTGAAGTTTATATATTATCTTATATTAAAATACACTTTTCATATATATATATGGGCATCTGTTACATCCCCTTTCCTCTTAAATATTTGTAATGTATATATTAACTTTTTTATTTCATCTGCTGTTGTTTGCATTATTTCAACATTATTTGTTTTGTTTTTTTCTTTTGCATTCATGAGGTGCCACAGTTCTAAACTGCAGGCAGGTCAGTCAAACACAAGCAGTCTGGGCTATGCAGCCATACTTCTGTAGCATCTGCAGGAGGAGGCCTGGCATTGTCTTGCCGAAATAACCATGGACATCCTGGGAAAAGATCTAGGAAAAGACCTTGATGGTGGCATGTGAGTCTCTCTAACATCCAAATATGTGTCTCCTCATCAACTGTACTTTTATATATATGTACATTACATATCATCGCTCTCCAAAGTAAAACATATTTACTACATAATTTGAATACAGAATATTGCTGTGTTTGGGTGTTCACCTGAAGGTTGTATATACTACATGGTTAAGTACGACTTAAATTTGTTGGGGTGCTCAGCTGAAGGTCCACCCACTATAAAACATGTCCCCAAAAAGTGATATATCATGAAAGAACACCTAAATGCTTTTTGAATAATAACAAATCTGATCATAATATCTGAGTTTTATCTACAGAAAACATACCTAACTTTCCTGGAAATAATTTTGTATTGTGTGTGCATATACATATATAGACCACATTAGATTATGTCATCTCTGATCAAACCATAACCCTATGTCCTGACAAGGCCCTAAAAACGTGTGTGTGTGTGTGTGTGTGTGTGTGTGTGTGTGTGTGTATAGGGTTTGATCAGAGAGGACATGGGACATGTCTCTCGCCTGCCGATGATCCTCCGACCCCCAGATGGAGAGCCGGGCTGCTCTGTTGTTTCATTATCACTGAAGTTCACATTCACTCGAGCCACCATCATTATCCATCAGCCTTAATGAGGCAATCCCAATGCTGTAAAGGTCAGGCAATTATTGTGTGAGATTTTCCACAAGAGGCGCCTGAGATAGGAAGAATGAGGGAAAGAAAAAAAAAACGTACACACACTTTCTTTGACACACACACACACAGGGAGGAAGGATTGGGAGGCATGAGACCCATAGTACACAGTACACACAGATACCCACACAGACATTTAGGAGCTCGTAATGCCACTTCTCCAGGCTCTCCAATTCAATTAGCTCTAACGAAGAGTGGGCTGCCATTAAACGACCCCCCATTCTACCTGCTAAAGCAATAGGAGGAGAACAGAAACAATACCCCTTACACCTCCATTCACACTGCCATGTCGTCTCACACATCGTCTCTAACTGGAGAAAACGCAGTTTGTAGCTCATCAGCAGCGGCCCCTATCACATCAAACCATGCGATCATGTTTCCTTTACCTGTTTTTAATAGTCGGGGGTACTATAGTCATACTTACTAGCAGGTCCCCTCTGTATCAGTACCACATTAAAATAGTACAAGTATGGCTGTGAAACAAAGGGCCAGCTCTAAAATTAGAGCTCAGCTCAAAATTACATAACCGTTTTTAAATTTGTGGGAATAAGGAATAAGTCCAGTTAGTAAAACATCAAATAAGACAAGGACCTTGTGTAGACAGTCTACCTCTGTGTATGATGCCCCTTATATCATCAGTATCAATTTGTACATTGTTGGCCAAGGCAGGCATCTATTTGCTAAGATATATAACTAAACATTTAGTGCTCTCCTCCAAGCATGTTGGATAATGTTGTGTCATGCAGAAGTTTGAATAAGGAACCAATGCCTGACTTCCTATGTCACAGAGGAAGCAGCTTTGTAGTGCTTGTGTAGCTTTGTAGGCAAAACTAGAGTTCACAGTAACTAAAATTTTCTGCTGGAATTTTGTGTAAATACAAAACAAACCAAAACATTTCTAATATGCAGCTAGCAAACTGTTGTGCTCCAATTAAAAACATGTATCTCCATTTTTGTTGATATTTCATTTACTACATCATTTGAACAAAGCATCTGTCCTTCAATTGTGTGAAAAATTCATTATGAATGGACCAAGAGAAATGCTCCAAAATTACTAAGAAAAAACATTTTTACATTAACTTCCATTTAAAGTTAAGAAGGTTTCCTTCTCCTTTAAAATGACTATTTTGGGAGATACATATTTTTAATTGGACAGCGACAAAATACAAACCAAATTACACTACACAGACCACAATGCAAAGAACACAGATGTTCTTTGCTAATACACACATTCAGACTATTTATGTTCTGTATTAATTTTATCCAGATTAGTGCTGTGCATCTGTAGACCCATAATCATTGGGCATGCCCTGGACAGGGTGCCAGTCTATCACAGGGCATCACACACTGACCCTGTCAGTCACACACTCACACATGCAGCCGTGGATAATTTCACAGAGCCAATATGTTTATAAATTGTGGAGGAAACTCAGACAGACACAGAGAGAACACCTCACAGGCAGTCACCCAGGGAGAGGATCAAATGTAGGACTCCAGGACTACATGTTCATTTACACACAATGTTTGGTGTATTTGCTTGGGTTATTTTGTTTTTGATACCCCCCACTCTCAAAAGAGACGGGAATGACCATGCTTAAAAATTGCACAGGCCTTAAAAAAAAACAGGCCCATCTGTCTTTACCACAGAACACTTCATAGTACGTCAGTGCCTGTGATAGTAACATTATTTGATTAATTTTATCTGAGATCTTTTATTTCATTTATCAAACATTAAACTTAAAATAATATTGAATAATTTGAATAATGTCAGATGACTAATGTTTAATCATGTTTTCTTTTTACAATCATATATTTACTTTCTGGATTTGTCCAGATCACCAGGAAGAATTCAATTTCATATAATAAATACTCTATAGTAAAGAGCACACATGAAATTGCATTCAGTTAAAAAATATATATATAAATAAAATCAAAGGATAATGGCAGCATGTGGGTGAGAAAACAGAAATCAGGAGAAGAGTGAGATAGGGGTTGGCGTGGGGGAGTAGAGGGTCCATCCATCCATTGTGGATGGCATTTACACAGCCAGTGGCAACACGGGGACAGCTTTATGCCAAGCACAGAGCCACAGAGCAGCTTCCACTGCTTTAACTGCTGGATTAATGGGGTGGCAATGGGAGGGGGGGCAATAAATTGATAATATAACTGCTGAACATACTTGCCAGGACAATTAAGATAATACAACTGGAAAAAGAGGGCCTATGAATCCCAGCATAAAAGAGGGATGTGGCCATTACCCGGACGGGTGCGCCCTTGTGGGAAGAGTGAGGCAGGAGATGAGAGAATGAATGCCTCCTCCTTAAAAATAAACAATACAAAACATAAACAGCTACACTGATTTCTACCGTCCTAAACAAGACCAAAAGAATGGTTTGAGCTAAACTGCATTAAGCCTTATGCATCTTTAAATTTTTTCACAAAGGTTTATTTTCACTAGGAAAACCAGCCAAGTATGATATTTAATCAGGGGCATTCAAAACTCTAGCACCTAAACACAGCTAAGTAACTGTACACTGCATGCTGCACTTTTTATTCATTTGTAACATATCTATGTATGTACTGGCAAAAAAAAAAAACAAAGTAAGAAAGAACAGAATAAAATACATTTTCTGTAACTGCTTCAACTTGATTAGTGTAGAGGTGTGTCAGGAGCCTAGCCTGAATTATTGGGTAAAAGGTAAAAGCAGGAACATACCTTGGACAGTTCATTGGCACAAATGTATTTGAAATATATTTTTAAATATTCATTAAAATCTCTCATATAACTTCACACACTTTTTTAAGGTGTGCATTACTAAAGTCTTGTATTATTACACTACATTTCTGGATTTATTGACCTTAAATCAATGTTATTGTTGCACAGTGTAATTAACAGCCACTAGCCCAAACAAGTGGTTGTTTTATTTGAACCAATATGGCCGATCTTTCTTTCTGCTTCACCCACAATGGCCAATGAGCACATTTTCCAATGATGGCTGCCATTCTCTTTAATGCAGTCTTGGGGTTTGCAGTAAAACACTGCGACTGGATCCTTCAATCAGTGCTGCCAGGGCTGACGGATAATTAATCCTGTGCCCCTGCTGAAATAATGGAAGCCGTTTTATAGCTTCATTATACAATTTATTTATATTAGACCCAAAATAAGAATTGTGGGCTGTCTCTTAATCACGTTAAGTGCTGCTGTAAGCATGCTGGGGAAGGCCCATTTCAAAGCACACTCAAGAGTCTCTTTTTTTTTTTTACATCTTCAAAAGGCATCTCCATCCATAATAAGCAGATTCCTCACCAGTCCCCATTTGTGGAACAGCAGCAAGCAAGCAACAAAACGAGACAAAAAAAGAGGGCATAATAAGAGAGTGAAAAATGACATAGAGTGGTTGTAATTAAGATTAAAGGACTCTCTGTGATAGTTAATGAAGATACATCCCCATATTTCTCTGACACAATGCTAATTAGTGGCTACGATTCCATTAATCGTTCATGAATTATTAAGCTCCATTAGCTAATAAAGCTTGAGCAAAGGAAAAAAACATAATAATTATTGGGAATTGCTGGGGCATCGTGGAACAGGTAAAAACAGGCACTCTTTGTTTTATTAGATGGAGCTAAATGAAGGAACAGAGCATTGGGTTCATTAATCCAGTTGTGCACTAATGTGGCAGAGATTGATTGGCCATGGGCGCCGTATTGAACAGAAAGCTCAATAAAAATGTATGAATGCATATCTATGCTATAATGCCGAAACTGAGAGGTAAAAATAGCACAATAATAAGAGCATTTAAGAAGAATAGCCCACTATGCACTATGCAATACATTCCGCATTTTCAATAATTTTAATATGACACTTCTGATAAGAACTGGCAGTTGTCTGCATCATTTTCAGTGGAATGCTGGGATCTTCCACTTAATCTCAGATGCTGAAAAAGCCCAACTTGTATCTAATAGCTGTTTGAAGTGGAAATTAAACAGTGGAACAGTGTCTTTTACGTTAACACATTACTGTACGCTTTAGGCCAGATAGTGGATACCACTCAAAGTACTTGATGATATTATTACATCATTTTTTGTGTTTTTAGGGCTTTCAAAATCACTTAAATGCAAGCCATTCATAACAACAGATACTTGCATTCATAAGATTCTGCTAGTGTGGCTTTAAACTGATAAGATTGTGAGAAAATGCATTTCTCTCTGGTTTGTTTACATTCAGAAGTAATGCATCTTTGTGGCATGGTATGTTTGATGAAGAAAATGACTGTACATGGCTGAAGTTTAACATGTCTCAGTTTTTACTGACTGTTTGAATTACCTCAGAAACTCCTTCGTAACTCAAGTTGTTTTTAGTTTTGTTACACTTTTGCTTTGTTTACTCCCAAATGTGGTATCAGTTGCACTCTAATTAATCAGAAATAGCAAAAATAAGTAAATATTACCCACCTATGGTTTAGGAATAGCGCAATATCCTCAACCCTGTTCATGCTTTTGAATGTTTTGAGGTCTTTTTACTGTCTAAAAAACACCAGTGGCTTTTTCTGTGCCATAATCAGAGAGAGAGAAAGCCTAGCATGCCGGATTGAGACACATTGGAATGTATCAGACTGTAGCATGTATGAGGCTAAAGGTTAATTTGTGCGTAAATTCACTGTTTTAATTACCACAGAAACACGTTTGTAACTCACATTTACTATCATGCAGTTTGCAGTCTCCTGTTCCATCCTAAGTAAACTGTAACAGCAAAAGTGGATCAACATCTCCCATCCATGGAGCAGAAACAAAGGAACAGCCTCAACACATTTTATGCTTTTCAACGTTATGAGGTCTCTCCACAGCCCAAACCCATCCAGATGCCGTCTCTCATGGCTTAGCCAGCGATACACAGAGAAAAAGCCTGAGTCATTTCGGGCAGAGACCCCGGAGCTTTTTCCAATGCAAAAACTGACCAGAGAGCTTGCAAATGGTGAGGAAAATTCTCTGAATTTTATAAAGTGTTTTTTAAAATTATTATTAAAATAGCATACATCAACTTTAATCTTTTTCCACAAAATACCCACATAAGCTAATAGCTCCCTCTTCGGCCATGAAAAACACAGCTTTACAATGACCTGTGGATATCGTGGTGATCATTCAAAGTGCAAACTAATTAGAAAGTCTATATCCTGGAGAGCATAAATACGAATCAATTAACTTTTTAATTAAAAAATCTGTTTTAATCAAGTAATCATGACAGCCATAGCCGTATGCAGTTTATATTCAGTCACCTGAGTTAAAAGGAGCCCACCTTCATCTAAAGTGACAGAAATTAACAGCCCAAACATAGTGGATCCAATAATACCATCACGTCAACTTCTGGGCTGTTTAAAGTGTTAGCCAAAAAAAAAGAGTTAAAGTGGTTCAAACAACCATCAACACGGATGAGGTGCATTTCTCCAATGCATTCTTCACGTCCTGCTAGCCGAACCCCAGTGGGAATTACTCTGCAGATTAAGGAATTAATCATTAATGCTTGGGCAGTAATGATCCTGAAAGTTGGCATTATTGGTAAATTATAATGGATGATGCCTCGTAAAAGTCTCTAACCCCCCCCCCCCCCCCCCCCCCAGGTCCGAATCTGTGCCGCTCGTCCAAATTAAAGCAGAGAGCCTCCGAGTCAGCGAGTAAGCAGTGCCCGAACAAGCAGGCGATTGATTTTTCTTATTTTCATCTGTCAGCCTTGCTCCGAAGAATGAGTTTTAATTCAGGAATGCGTTATTAGGCTCAGAATGCTGCTTTACTCATGCCGGAAAATGAGATGGGGAGAAACAGAGAGAGAGAGAGAGAGAGAGAGAGAAAGAGAAAGTGAGCCCTGAAAGGCATGAAGCCCTGCGTGGGCTGAATGGCATCTGTCAGAGGATGATAAATGACCCCCTCTGCCCTTCAATTCCCACCGTTGTCAGTCAGGGTGGGGTCATTAATCTTCATCGCTGCCTTGTCAGGTCAGTGGAAGACTGGGAAAAGAACAAGAGAGAGCAGGACCGAAGTGGAAAAGGGGGGTGGGGGATTGGACCCCCTTCCAAACGATGCTCCTGCTGCAACTTCATTGTCTGCTAAAACTCCATTTGCATAATTTATTATGATTCGCCAGCACAGCCTGCTGGTGGCCCCTCCCTTCCTGCCCCACCCTTTTTTGGGCGTGTGGGAGGTGTTGTGCAGACAGATGGAGAATGGGCCTAGACCCTCAAGCCCTGGCCAATCAGAGCATACCTATGTACCTCCCTGCCCAATCACAGCCCTGCTGTTTCAATCACAGAGCAATAAAGGGACATCCATCATTCAATTAGGCATCTGTCGTAGACTTAGAGGAAAAAAGTGAAGGGGGAGGGGCAAAAACTTCTGAGGCGAGAATGCCAGGTCATGAGACGAAAGCGAGTAGGCAGCTGGAGAGCAAAGGAAGGCAGAAAACAATATCCTGAGAGTTAATTGCAATGCCACGGGTAATGACAGTGGCATGACTGATGCAAAACAGTAATGTAATGAGAACACAGCTAGGACACGCACATATTGGCTGATATCTACGACTGGAGTAAGGGAAAGTCCAGAACGAAGGATTTGCATTAACTAGGAGACAAAAGGAAGCAAGCAAACAAGCTAATAGGCACGTATGACAATTAATGCATGACCCCACCGAGATTGGAGCTTGCCTTCTTGTGCAAATATAGAACCATTCATTTTCTGACTGACATGAATGGAATTATTAACACTTCTCAGATTCCAAAGTGGATAGAAAACATGGCACTTCGCTTCATCAGGCACATTCACACTATGACCTTACACTATAAATAGACTTCACCATTACCTTTCTCATTCTCGGCTCCCATCAAGCCTCTGCTATTGCACGCCTAATAGTAGGGCAAGACTGTCAGGGAGAATTTGTGGCTTTCCTTTGTTCATGTTCCTCTGACAATGTGCCAGGTAGCAGATCCAGAGTTGAATGAGTTAACTGTGGAGAAGAACTGAGAAGCCACAAAGTGCCTAATGAAGAGAGCAGTGTAAAGAAATTGAGGGAGAAAACCAACTGAGTGGAGTAAAGACAGAATAAATAATTGATGACCCCAGTGTCTAATACAGACTGCCCCTCAGTAATATCCTCCTGTAGCTTCATTAAATGCTGAATAAAAGGTGCTCTTCAACAATGATACTTGGTAGAGAAGTCAAATGTTAGTGTCAGCGTGCCTCAGTCTCTCTCTCTCGTGACAGGTGCTATCCAAAGCCCAAAGGTTGGGGGCTCAAACCCCCATAACCCCTCTGAATTCCCCAGCCTCACATTCACCTCCCCAGCCAGGAGACTGAGACCTTGTAAATAATATATCAAGATAAATGATAATTGCTATGTTTTTCATTCCCGACATTTAATGAGTCCCATAAATTAAAAATGAATGCTGCTAACGGTGTTTGTCGGAATACATCCGACGTAAACACAGCCAGACACAGGCACAAAAAAGTTTAGACAGGGAATAAAATCCCTCTTCCGTTTGACACATGACGGCTGCTCTCCTGGGCGGTGCCGCATCACTTCCCTTATATATGAGAGATTAATATGATATTAGATCTAATATTTTCAGATATATAAACACTACAGCTACTATCCTTTTCATAATATTTTGACGCAGAGAGAAACTGCTCTCGCAGCTTGTTGTTCATTAGCTATTATGTGCACAGCAGTCTAAAACCTCTTTTAAGTAAAGGTACATTTAATTTAAAATAATAATGAGTCAGACCAAATTTATTGGTGCATTTATTAAATCAAATAAAGCAACCTGAATTAAGTAAAACTGTGTCCGTAAAAAAAAATTGGGTACCAATATCCTTATATATCCTTATATATATATATAGGAATATATATATATATATATATATATATATATATATATATATATATATATAGGAATATATATATATATATATATATATATATATATATATATATATATATATATATATATATATATATTCCTATATATTAGGTGTGCTATTAAAATTTTAAACATTTTTGTGTAATGTAAACATTTTTCAAAATTCAAACATTCTCCAACTCTGTCATCATTTTTATGGTAATTGTTGCATAGTATTAACCACTTATTCAATTCAGGGTCGCGGTGTGTCCGGAGCCTACCCAGAATCACTGGGCACAAGGAGGAAACACATCCTGGAGGGGGCACTAGTCCCCACTAGTAAAGTTAGGCGCTGTTTACTCGTCATGCACTGGTTTTAAAGTTGGTCCATGTTTACAAACATCCACAGCAGTATGTATGCAATGCCTTTCTGTGATATTACTAGCTGTTGCAAAACAAGATTATTTCCCATTCCTTGTTATCTGATTTCTTAAGTGCATGTACATGCATTAATTGGGTTACTCACACAATCTGATTTTGTGCAGTTATGGGTTTATTAAGTGCATGTAAAAACACTCAATGTGAAGCTGCGTTAGAAGTAAATCCAATAATTCTGGAATAAGTTGAAGTGGCGAAGTTGTGAATCAGAATTAATCATCCAACATCGGTATGTAACCTCACTAATGTTAAGGTTAATCCTGTTTTTTTAAAACTACACCTATTTTTGAGTATTATGCCTATTGGAATTGAGTTACAAGGTGTAGTGTTGTGGCAACCCTTCAAGAACTTGATACGTTATCAGAATACACAGCAGTGCTCAGAGTCTAAAGATATATCAATATGTCATTGAGGGCAAGGCAGGAATACACCCTGGAGGGGGCGCCAGTCCTTCACAGGGCAACACAGACACACATACATTCACTTACACCTACGGACACTTTTGAGTCGCCAATCCACCTACCAACATATGTTTTTGGACTGTGGGAGGAAACCGGAGCACCCAGCGGAAACCCAGGCGGACACAGGGAGTACACACCAAACTTCTCACAGACAGTCATCTGGAGCAGGACTCAAACCCACAACCTCCAGGTCCCTGGAGGTGTGTGACTGTGACACTACCTGCTGCGCATTGGCAAATTAAGAGACATTGACAAATTAGCTTTCAATTTGTGGCTTTCATTGGTCACTTGTGCTGATATTTTGCCACTGATTCACAAGGCATTCATAGCATCAATTTCCCAGCCAGAACTGAGACACCACTACACCTAGGCAAAATGGAGGGCTAGGGCCAAGTGTTAAGGCCAAGGGGTTAAATGGGATTCACACTTATTGTGGCTGAATGGCCTCAAATACTCACAAATTTTCTGATATATATTATAAACCCTTACTAGAAGAGAAGACACACTTACTGTAGCAAAGAGGACAAACTCCTAATTGTAGGCAGTACTGCACAGTAAAAATTTTCTTTACAACTTGAAACTACAAATAAGGGCACAACAACAGTAGATTAGCTAGCCTTCCCATATCAGTTCCTTGAAAGCAGGATTCATAGCCTCAGACTTTACAGCTCTAGGCTGTATGTGTGAGCGAGAGCTGGAGAACAGCTTTGTGAGCTCTGTCGCCGTCCGTGTCCCTGTCAGACTTCAAACAGGCCCTTGGACAGGGCTGGCACGCAGGACCCCCCGAGACCACTGATTGAATTCTGGCGAGCAAGACCCAACATCTGCTTCAAACAAAAGACATCTGCATATTTCAGATTTGTTTTTCATAAATTAAAAGGCGCAAGCTGCCAGAACCTGAACGCTAGAGAGAGAGTGTGTGTGTGTGTTCTGCCGCATAATTAGATAAAGTTTACAGGCTTTGAAAGTTGGAAATTAGCATGAGGCGGCGGTGTTCGAAGGGAAGGGGGGGGGTGTGGTTCACCTGGGAGAGGTGGTCCCAGGACAGGAACTGTTTCTGCCTCTGTCAGCTCACTGTCATACAGCAGCAAAGATCCGCTCTGCCTGACTAATCCACATTAACACAACTAGAACAGTGTTTTGTTGTAATTTTACAACTGTAGTTCTGTTTTGTTCCACCTTCCCAGTTTTCCTATCATACTAGCACAATGAAAAAAGCCTCACCTTATTGTAATAAAAGTATTTTTTGAAGGGAGTTTCTGACACACTTTGTTTACATTACCAGGCTGACGTGACTCAAAACTGATCTTTTCAGGGCTGTGTGAATAAGATTTTAGTTACTTTCATATGCAGTCCTAGATCAGATACAAATCCCAACATGAATGGCTTGATCAGATGTCATGCTTCTTGTTGCCTGTACAGTAGTGATGTCACCTCAGCAAGCATCGGCAACACTGCCAAACATCACTGGAGCACAGGCTCGGGCTGTCTCAAATAATGCCATAATCCCTACATAGTGCACTTAATATAAAGCTAATACTACTACACTCAGACAGGGCATTAATTCAACTGAAAGATGTGAAGCTTACATCAAATTATAAACAATTTTGCAATCTGACATACTATTTGAGTCCAATAACCCTTAGTATATGACCTACAGTGTTTGCCACAAATGGTGCAGGGAGACATTTCAAACTCTTCCTGCAGCAGTAAAAGCTGGCTAGCTTTTTTTCATCTGGTTAATAGACAAGTGGATATAAACCTTTTTTTCACTAACTACAGTGAATTTTTAAACATATGCATGTGGTGTTTTTTACGCACTAGAAAATGTGTGTGAAATAAGCAGTTAATTCCATGGCTGAGCATTTCAAATTTGAAACTGCAGCGAATACAGACAGCCAGGGTTTCTTACATCATAAACCAACAGAAGCAAACTTGTTAACATGTGAGGTGGGGCCATCAGAGAAGTAAGTGGAGATAGAAGCAGGGAATGATTGCATATGTAAAGGTTTGCACATACTGAATAAAGCTGAAGGTGTACAGTTATTTCTAAACCACATTACATGCAATAAGGGATTTTTTAAAAATATATATAAATACATTTTAATTGTACCATTTCTATTAAAAAATAAGACATTTTAAGATTTTAACTGATGACCAGACAGTCACGACACTATGTTTACTACTCAATAAGAATTCTCGTTATTTACTGTTAGTTGCTGATGCCTCTGTGAGAAAAGAAAACTAGTTGTGCGTGATGAACTTGAATAACTGTGACAGTAATGAGCAACTCTTGTTTTATTTTATAAAAAAAATAAAGGAGGGACAAAAAGTCTGAAGGCTTGAAATGTTTCCTGGTTTCTTAATGAAATATCTGTGACATGCTTTGGTCAAAATACCACAAGGATCAAACAGCATAGCACCGCTTCCCGCTGCCTAAACAGTTTTTGTTTCAGTGCCTGTTCTTTTAAATAAGAATGAGCTAGAGCTCAGTTCAGCACAAAAGCCTAAAAGGTGAGGAGCAGAAACTCTGGTTTTAGCCATTTACAATTGGTTCTCTTCTCCGTTTGCTCATCTTTGCACTCTCAAACAAACCCAGGTCCAGTGGACAGACTCAGACGTGGAGGCAGGTCACTGGGTTGTTTTATTGCAGTTTGTTGACTGGTAAGCTGTAGATTCCCAACTGAAGGTGCCCATGCACTGAAAAGGGCATTTTTCTTAATAATATGTCCCATTTAAAATGTATGAATCTTGTGTTCTGTAACTGCCAGAGGCTCCTCAAAGACTGAAATGTGAATCCAAAGAACGGTAATGTACCAGAAATAATGAAATGCTTGAGAAAAACACTCCATGTTGGCATCTGCTATTCCTCTGTCAATTCCTAGAAGCACTTCACTGGATTCCTCCAGCCCCCACCACTGCTTCCTCCAGTCCCTGCACACTCCAGATAGTCTCTTGTAATGCCTTTATGAGGTCAGATAGCGGGCTGTTGCTCTTGTAAAAACTGCTTCAATTATTCAGTGAAGTCAAGTTCTGGTTTATTTCCCACTTGTTCAAGCTCAGCTTGCATGGGAATATGAGGAGGAGGGAAGTATGTTGGGAGGAGGAAAGAGAGGGACATTGTCGGCTGTGTCCCTCATAGATCCAGCCTGTCAGAGGAGTGTTTGTGCGTACTGATTCCACCTCTAATTATGCGAGATATAAATAACTCAGCAGCTGCTCTGAGGAGGAAGAACACAAAGGCAGAACGTGAAGAAATGTGAGATGTTCATATAAAAAAACATAATACTTAAATAAGCCAGTGAATTATTTCAGACCTTTTTCCATGTTTTCAACTGAAATGCCACTTAAATTAAATGCTTAAGGGACACAAATTTAACTTAAAGCTGTAAATTTAAATGAAATATGTCAGTGTCAAAACTGTTCTAAGACAGTTTTTATAAAGATTTTATGCAACCCACAAACAAAACGGAATAAATTAAGGACATAATGAACTAATTTATTAAGAGGTTTTATGCAACTTAACATAAGATTAGAACAATGATTAGGGTCAGGTTTAAAATTTAAATTAAATTTAAAAATTACATTAAGATTTAAAACATGATAAAAGTTAAAATTACAACTAGAACAATTACTAAAGTTAGGATTATTATCAATTTATTATCATTATAATTGGAACCAAAGTGTGCAAATGACAGACTGTCCAAAATGGCTCCCTATTCACTATTCCCTATATTATTCACTATAGTGTACAATTATAGGGAACTGAATTTCAGGCACAAATTCATGCAGATTTCTACCAAGCAATGGTAAGGATTATGGGTAATCTGCTATATGCTATTGTGAATGAGTTGTACGCTACTTTTTGCAGTGCATTGTGGGATTGTTTGAGTGCACTGAAAATAGTCTACTATGTTTTCCGACACTGTTACAAAATGGCGGAACCCCAACAGTGCACAATATAGTGAATAGGGCACAGTTTTGGACACCACAAATTTCTCTCTTTTTCCTTCCCTCAACTCTCTGGCCCCTGATTTACACATGTCTAGGGTGACCAGACATCCTCTTTTACCCTGACATGTCCTATTTTTTAGACTTAAAAAACTGTCCGGGCGGAATTTCACAAACGTCTGGGATTTTGTTTTTCTATCGCTTACATAGAGTTTCGAGAAGCGTGTCGTTCACATACTAGGCCCTCCCTTACTTTGGTTCGCGTTACACGTCAGTAGTCCTTGTTTACATCAGGCAAAGCTCATGTACCTACCCACCCCCAACCCCCGTAGACATGTGGTGTGTCCTCTTTTTCACCATCTCAGATCAGGTCACCCTACACATGTCCAGTAAACCATAAATATACATCCTTCACCAGGTGTTTCACTTTAGAACAATATTTGTTTTAAAAGGTAATCAAGGAACCAGCTTGAGTGAAAGGAGTTATGTGGTAACATCAGCTGGTGTGGCTCATTCCCTGTTCACATTAGCATGGGACAAATCGTTTACGCCGCTCCAAGTTTGGGTCTTGTGGGTGTATTCCAGGATGTGAGGAGGCCTGTGAAGGTCAAGCTTCACTTTTGACCAGAGACACAAAACGATATCTGTTACTTTATTCCACAGTTCATTTTTTTACAATTGGACCCATATAAAATTATCCTTTCAAAGATGCCTCATATAAAACAGAAAAAGAAGAAACAGCAGTTATGAGCCTCTCTCCCATGTTTAAAACCACACCGTTGGGAATTCAGACAAAAAAGGTAGGAAAAAAAATTCAGAAAGCAGGAGCTGGGGACTTCGGACCACCGAATCTCATGGTCAAGGAATTTGCTGGAGCCAATACTTTAAATATCACTTTACAGCATCATAACTCATTGGCTTAAAGTAGACAAAATCTCAACTCACTTGGTCGCTTGACGCTCTGTCGCCTGGTAGTGTGAACGCACTTACAAGGCTTGGTTCAGATCTCCGCCTCCAGAGTCAAAGTTATTGCTTGTTCCCTGGTGAAGTAACAAGTGGGGTCCAAACAGTGGTAAGGGTTTAGTGAGCCTCTGTGGCTCTAGCCACACAAATTTAGGGTTGTGATTAGGGACTGAGTGAGTTTAAAGACTCTGTTTACAAGTTCAAGTGCAATAGCTGCATTTCACCAGTTAAACTGTATCATATTAGATATTACTCATGAAGCATACAATACCAACCCTTTTTTACAATAAGAAATATTTATTGCAAGGTTCTTCGGGGACTCAAAATCGGGTTTGTTTCTTTGTTCCAACTTGAATTTTAAGAGTTGGAAAAACAACGTCCGGTCTGGAGATAAATGTTGGTCCATTATAAAAGTGACTCACATTTCTGCACACAGTGCAGTTCACTGAGCTGCTGCTCAAAAAGAGGCTCTGGATCCAGCCACTGGATCTGCTCCAGTCCCAAACTAATCCCAGTTAATTGCCAACAATGCATTAACAAGGCCTCGTCTCCCCTTTGTCCTCCACAGTCCTCGTTCACAAGTGCAGTGAGAATAGAAAATGCAGTTTTCTAATTGAAACAGCGCTGTGGTGTGTTTCTAAGGGAGCCCTACAGGAGCACTGAATACATGTAGTAAACTACTGTAAATATGCCTAAATTGTAGACTGATTATGCAGACCGTGTGGGACTATTATAATTATCTCAAATGTGGCAACATAGCAGTGCTGCCTATAATCTATGGTAATTTGGAGTTCCTGAGCCTGAGCGATGCATGTAACATCTTTAAGATGAAAACAAAAGATGCATCCTTGGAGACAGATGTACAGCAGTCATATTGCACTTGTATTTGTATTCAAAATACAAGCAAGCTCTTGGCATTAAACAAAGCGTTAACCATCCATATGGGCATATTAGCATGTCTTAATCCTACTTAATATTGTGGCTAATTATCTTTCTATATGTCTGACACATACAAAGAGACTATACACATACTCTAATACATATATTCAGTTTATTTACACTTATTAAAGCTGTGATTTTCCATCACTAACAAAAATTCTGAGCGCCAAGCCATTGGAACTTACCACAGCTAAAACAAGTAACTCATGGAAACCATTCAAGGAAATCATGAATGTTCTATGTTTCTCTATAAGCCATTCTAATTACTCAGAGTGCACTAAATTAGAGACTTCCTTGACATTAATTACAAGTGAAAAACAGGTTTCGCTCCAATTAGAACCATAAATTACAGCCACCACTTCCAGCCCCATTCTGCATTTGTCAAACATGTCGTTTTAAAGGGTGAGATGGTTTTATACTGTGCATATTCTCTCTACTTCAAAGGCAATGATGAGATTTTACTGTTTCCAGTAAAACAGCGGGTTTATTGAAGAATATTTTCAATCATGGCATAATTGCCTCTGTCTCTACTGAAGACTCAAAACTAAGGATATGAAACTAAATAAATAAATGAATAAATAAAAATACAGCAATACATTAATTAAACACACGTTAATGCAGTACTGCCATCAGTACAAGCAAAATTTACAAAGAATGCACAAAATGACATAAACATTTTAGATTAACAAAACTCAAAACCAGTCAGTGTGTGTTTTTTCTTTTATTTCCAGTCAGAATGGACAACAAAATATTACCTCTGACAAAAATTTTTAAAATATAAAACAGAATTGATGAGTATTTAAGCAGTACGGTGGCACAGCAGGTAGTGTCACACTCACACAGCTCCAGGGACCTGGAGGTTGTGGGTTCAAGTCCCACTCCGGGTGACTGTGAGGAGTTTGGTGTGTTTGGCGCTCCGGTTTCCTCCCACAGTCCAAAAACATATGTTGGTAGGTGGATTGGCGACTCAAAGGTGCCCGAATGTATGTGTGTGTTGCCCTGTGAAGGTCTGGCGCCCCCTCCAGGGTGTGTTCCTGCCTTGCGCCCAATGATTCCAGGTAGGCTCCAGAACCACCACGACCCTGAACTGGATCAGCGTTTACAGATAATGAATGAATGAATTTTCAGTATTTTATTACACAATTCATCTTTCAAAAAAACTGTGATTTTTTTTTCTCCTTGTCTATTTTTTCAATAATGATTTCTTGATAGTTACACACCCTCTCAGACCCATTGTCCTTAATTCTTTCAGTGTAAGAATGGACAACAACACATGCCATTATTTTTTAAATCCAGGAATTTCTGATTTTTCACTTGCTTTTCTTTGAATTTACACTACTTTATGGATTGTCTCATATCTAATTTATGTCTTCACAAAAATCTATTATTATTAATAAAGATTAATAACTTGTACTTGAAATTGTTTCTAAATAGAAATTTAACAGAAAATGGTGTCTGATGTCTGCATTGTATTATACACAAATGCATGTGCATGTGTATACTGTTTATGATTTTTAGAGTGTGTGTGTGTGTGTGTGTGTGTGTGTCAGTCACAGAGGGATGGTACTCTGTTCAGGGATTGGCTGATGACAGGATGCAAGAGTTGGAATTTAGTCCCTGCCGTTGTTGGAGAATTCAGCGAGGGTGTTTGCCATATGCTCATCATTTCCAAGGGAAAAGAAACCAGAGGATAAAAGTGAAAGCAGCTACAAACCCCTTCAATATGTTCAAAGCCCATAAGAAAATTACTGTATACAAGTGTTCAACGGAGGCCAATTTTAGATCAAAGGCATTTTGGCAGAAGGGAAAGTTGCAGATGATAAAGAGAGTGAGTGAAAGTATGAAACGCAAAGGAAGTTCCAGGAGGACTCTAGGCTGCACTGTTTGGCTCAGAATGGAAGGAGTTCAGTATGAAAGGGGGAAAAAGTGGAAAAGGAAAACGATGACAAATATCCCCTCACAGTAATAAAGAAAATGGGAACCTGATCTGGATGGTCAGCCACAAATAATTCCCCTCATTCTGGATTCAGGTTTCATCCACTTTATCAAGGCTCACCGAAACAGAGTGTCACAAAGAAAGCGTGAGGCAAGACCATTTTTCTTTTCCTTTTTTCTCTCATTGACTTTGAACAGACATTTCTACCACACTGGCACATGGAGGAGGCGATTGCCCAGTGGGCAGATGCCACAGTGTGGGTTTTTTAGCATGGGACATGTGCTCTCACCTTGACTGCCATACAGCCGGTCAGGCTAGAGGGAGGTCCTCTAGTTCTGCCCCTGCCCTGCACCATCTGGCCCCCGAGATGAACAGACCTGACCAAAAGCACACAGAGAGAGCAGCAGACCCCTAGCCCACCTACAGCAAAAAACACACACACGCACAAAAGAGACACAAAGTTAGCCAATACCCAAAGAGAGTGGGGCACACTGAGACAGGCTGCTTGACACTAATCTAATGAAAAATATCTCTCATTTGACTAACAAGTAATTAAAGTCTATGTGCGGCAATTAGCATCATGAAAACTGCACACCTAGAACCTCACCATCTACCCTCAAATTTTGGAAATGTACTCACCTCAAATTGAGTAGCAACTCAACCTTAAACCAACTTGATCATCATGTGAAAACCAATCAACTTGGTTTTCACATGGCGTATACAATGTGAATGGAAGGTTACATGTTTTTATTACTTACTGGCTTCTTTTACAATTCCTGTAGACCCAGGAAAGAATTTTAAGAATTAAAAAAAAAACTTTTGACACCGGACATGTTTTGGCTACTTTTTGGCTAAACACTAATTTATGTCTGTCTGTAGGCAGTGAGACATGGCTGAGTTTATTCACTAATAATTAGATATGTTTCCCTTAAATGGCATGCATTTTATATTTTTGATGGAGGCCAATAACGAAGAGAAATGAAGGGCAGATAAAACAGCTGTGCTCTTCCCCTTTAATCAGAGGCTCTAGATTTCTGGATTTTTTTCTCATGGTTATGATTTTCAGCGGTTGACATTCCTCCTTGAATAGCGCTAGTGGCAACATCTCCCAAATGTAAGTCTTTTGCTACAAGCGGGCCACATCAAAGAGGCAAACAGTGTTTTCCTCCCATGAAGCCTTTTCCTTCCTAATGCCAAAAAAAGGAGCAAATTACAATTGCTTAACAAAGAGTGGCGAGCAAATTAATCTCAATGTCCCACCCATGGCCTGCATATTCATATAAATATAACATGACTTGTCACTGCTTTTGAAATTTATTGGTTTTCCGCCTTTGCAAATTAAGAGTTCCAATTTATGAATATTTTAGCACATGTGCACTCTGCGGGACATTTATCACCAGCGTTGCTATTATAAACAGAATAAATGAGCAGTCAAGCTGCCACGCAGCCGGACGTTCCTGTGGGCTGATTAATGAGAGAGAGAGAGAGAGAGAGAGAGAGAGAGAGAGAGAAGGCAGATTCTCCTCAAGGGAGGAGTGTGGGAGTCACTCCTCTGCGGCTGAGCTGAGGGAGGATGGTGGAGGAGGTGCAGGAAGAGCTCCACATCCCCTTCCATCACTCCTCTCCTCATTAGCACACACTTTCACAGTCAACACCAGCACACTGCTCCAGCAGAAGACTGGGGAAATGCCCATGTTAACAGAAGAGTTCACACAGGCACTAAATGAATACAATTCAAGCTGACTAAACCAACCTCTGACATTCGACTCTGTTGATCTCGACTTGTGCTGTAGTCAATCAGCCCAGAAAATGTACTGCTTCAGTGGACAAAAATAGACTAAACTCTAGACCATGAATCCAGGCATGTTTTATTTATTTATTTTATTTAATTTATTATTATTATTATTATTATTATTATTGACAACTATGCAGCCAGGTCATTACATCAACACTAGGTCCACAAATGAGTACGTCTGGTGTATAAATTACCTAATCAAAGGCTATTATATTAAAGATCAGTTATGCCTATATACTTTTTATCTTTAATAAAGTTATTTTGTTCTTTGTACAATTATTAGGTGTTAATTAAAAATTCCAAAAGCCATTTGTCATTTTATGACAACTGTTACGTACTATAAAGAAATGTAATTTTATTTTAAAAAAATAAGTAATTGAAAAAAAAGGGTCAAAAAGATTTTGAGTTTGTAAAACAATACTCACAAATGTAACTGACTTTGTAACTGCGTTTGAGCAACTACATACATGTAGCACTAAAATTCACAAATGTATTGGAATGCACAAATTTAAAACAACAACTACAATAATAATAATTTAAATTCACAAATGTGTAAAAAAGATTTGCATTCACTGGAAAGGACCAAGGTTCCAAGAATCAGGAATGGAACCGGTTCAACAACTGGAGTTCTTTTGGTGGAAAAGCACTGTGGTTGACAGCAACAAATCAATGTTCTGATTGGTTAAACAAACCTCACGATCTGATTGGTGCAGCTAAAGCTTTCCTATTGGTCCATCAATTGGCCGTCAAAACAGGGTCTTAAAACCGCAAAAAGACAGATTCGCACATGCAGCAGAGAAGGAGAATGTGTGGATTTTTTTCACATCATTCAAAAACTCTCACTGTCACATTTGGAAACTTAAAAAGGTTTGCTCTTGCACAATTTAAGCCGTTTGAGAAGGTACTGATTCACACATTCACGACACTTGATTTACAAATGCAAATCTTATTTTCATATTTGTGAATTTAAATTATTATTATTGCAGTTGGCCCCCTCCAGTGGGTAATCCCGCCTTGCGCCCAATGATTCCAGGTAGGCTCTGGACCCCCCGCACCCTGAATTGGATAAGCGGTTACCGATAATGAATGAATAAATGAATGAATTATTTCAATTGTTTTAAATTTGTGCATTCCAATACATTTGTGGATTTTAGTTTTACGTGTACGTAGTTGCTCAAACACAGTTACAAAGTTCGTTACATTTGTGAGTATTGTTTTACAAACTCGAAATCTTTTTGACCCTTTTTTGAGTCCATACCCTAGTGCCCGATGCAATCCTCTAGGTGGACGGTCGTTCGTGGTCGAGAGTACGCTGTGCATGTTTGGCTGCCATTTCTCACCAGTGTGTGGATTGAATGTTGATTGTAAAGCGTCCTTGGGTTTCTAGCAAGGCGTTATATAAGTGTAACCATAAATTAAATTAATACTAATACAGCATCGGTTATATTTATTCATATGTGAGAATATGAAATCTAGTCAAATCTAGTTATCTGTATGTACACTGTAGTTTAATAACTTATGTATTTCCAGAGACATCTGCTGTCAGCTTTTCCGAAAATATCCATTTTCCTTCGTCAACACAAGTACAGTGACAAGAACGTTTTCAAAAATCTCCACCTTTGAGATTTAGTGACCTAATGTTTAGTGACATAAAAATGATGCTTTTGTGTGGACAGGAGGGCAAAACGCAGGCAAAATTATTTTTACAAATAAACAGATTCATGTGGATGGGGCCAAATGTATGTGTATCGATTTATTCTGTACTCGGGGATAATATTGTGTCCAAAATTACAGGTGAGTTTTGGTTTAGATTATATTATTATTTATTTTTTTTTTTTTTTTAACATAAAATTACCTGTCACCATCAAATAATTATGGTCATTTTTAAAACTAAATTTTGAATTACAATTTTACTTTGCACAAAAGCCCTTTAAAACTTATTTGTACACCTAACATTTATGGGTGTCTACCTTAAAACGTATAAAGTACCTCCTACAGAGGCAGAAACCACATAAGTTGTTGGTTCAAGGTATGGCAAAAAGCCAATAAAACCTAATGGCATACTGTATGGAATACCCCTCTGTATGTTCATTGAGGCCAAGTAATTGTCCATCATAACCTGGATGCACACATTTACTATCTGACTCACAGCCATCACATTGACTCAGGGTGTGATACTTATTTCAAACACTCCCATCCAAAACAACTTGGCCCAGAAATTGAGATCATTTAGTTACAATCTGGCATAAAGTCGCACGTTGGACAGCTTCCCAATCCCTGAGTCTCACCACATGCTAAGTGTCATCCACTAGGCTTTGCATGTCCCAGAACATTGGTGGGGGGGACACAAACTGAAGAGGAAGAGAAGCCCTCTTAGGTGATCATTGTATCTGTGCCTGTGTGCACCCACCTGAGTGCTTAGCAGGGTACACGCACATCAAGCACAAAAAGAGAAAGATACTGTTTTTAATCAAAAACTCAACTAGACGGATTGCAATTTTCAGGTCAAAAGTCCTGCAATTTTACAGACCACCTTCAGTGAAAATCAAGCTTTTTAACTTGTTAACATGTGCCTGTAATTTTTTTTTTGGATGCTAGAAAACTTATCAAACATGAAATCAAGCTTTGAAACTGCAGTGTTCCAAACACAGTTTTGTGATAAACTTAAGGCAAATCTATCTAAACCAATTCATATATATATATATATATATATATATATATTCCACCTTGGAGGGGGTTTAATCAATAATTACATGACTATAGACATTTAAAAGAGACCAAGAAAACACAGCACAAATATACAGTGCTTTGGTGAGGTTAAGTAAATCCTCGAGAAATAAATTACAAGAGTGATCTAAACCAACTGTCAGTTGTTAACTTACTTGCTTTTTTAGCTGCACTGACCATTTTAATCAAGGGTTCACATGTTGCAAAAGCCCTTGTCTTTTTAACAAGTAGAGCCACACACACAGTATATGAGCTCCTCTTAAAGAAACAGTGCACAGTGTTTTTTTTTTTTTTTTTTTTGCTCTTAAAATTATTAACAAGTTAAATTTAACAAGCCTACTGTAAACACATTAAACACCCTTACATACATTAAGTGTAGGGTGGCATTCAGTGTGTACAATACCAACAGTTCTACTGTATGAGCTGAACACTTAAAGGCGATGCTCAAGACTGTAAAACAAAAAAAAAAAAAAAAAAAACAATCCTCACAATTTCTTAGCTCTCCAGTCTGTGCTCTAAACAAGTAACAAGTCTAATATGTATACAAAGCCCTAGTGGTGTCTGTCCAGTTTGCTAGGCTTTCTCTCTCTGCTCACGAGATAAGGCATCTGTTTTGTTTTGTTTTTTAGACAAAAGAGAGGACTCTAAATATTCAAAAACATGAACCAGGATGAAGATATTTTTCTATTTCTGCTCCATAGGTCGGTAATATTGACATATTTTAGTTGTTTTGGATTACTTCAAGTGGAAATATCTCCAAATTCAGGAGACGCTAACCCTAAAAATCAAAACAACTCAAGTTATGAATGAGTTTCCGTGGTAACTCAAACAGTGAATAAAAACGTACAGACAATTTAAACTATAGCCACATTCAAAGAACAGTTGTTTTTCTTCTCAAACACATGGTTGCGCACAAGATGAGGAGTGTACAGACCAGACAGAAATATGTTTCCCCACAATCAGAGATGACCCTTAAAGTTTTATTTCTGCATAATAAAATTTTAATTAACAATTTAGATTGCTACTGTATACTCTAAGCATATCATATCAAGAAAAAGCACATTATAAGTACATGCTTTTCAAATTCAAACTAAATCCAGGCCAACACTTTAACTTTTAGAGTCATGCTAAAGCAGCTGTGTGAGAAAACATTTTGTTTTCTCCAGCAGCACAAACAGGAGCAAGATAACTGATCAATCCGCTACAGCACCTCTCTCTGACAGACCAGTGGTGTTGTGCTGGTTATTTTAGATAAATAATCAGACTAAAATAAAATATTTTTTTCTTTTTTACCACATATAGGCATTTAATTTTTGTTGCAAAAATCTGTCCTCCAAGATGTCAAATTTGGAAGGGGTTGTTAATCAGCTTGTTAGATGCATCAGGTTTGTTTGTAGCAAAGGAATCTGTAAAAACTTCAGGGTAGTGGAAGATCAGGGCCAGGTGTTAGAACCACTGGTACAAACAGATATGAAACTGAGAGAAAAAAAAAAAGTTAACGCAAGCTCACACATTTAAGACTTGTATCTGTTGAAAATCCGAACTCAACCCTAATGTCTACCGCTTCTATCCATGGGACTGAAAGAATGCCCTGGATATACTCTAATTTGTTTTTGGAGATTACAACAAAAATTGAAATAGTCTCTAGTCTGGACTTGCCTGCCATTTTAGTAAACACTACCAGCTGCTACAACAATTAGCTACTGTACGTACTTTAACTTTACAGACTGCAAGCCAAAAAGTTTGTAAGCACTCTTCCCTGATCCCCCAATTAGCTTCTTAATAGGGTCTCAAAAACCAAGGCAGAACAAATAAATAAAAAGGCAGCAGGCCTGGATTGCTGGAGCTCCAGAAAGTGGTGCACACTTCCTAAGTGGCCTTTGGGTTTTTGCCACTCCACTGTGGAAGAGAAGCAAAAGAATGCACCAAGGAGAGAAAAAAAGCAGGAGGGGGGAGGGTACAGGCGTCTCTGAATTCTCATATTCAAATTGAAAGTGACAAATCTATGCTCTTTATTCCCCCGTCCAACTATCATTTCTGTGAAATGCTAACATTTGGTGTGACAGTGGGTGTTACGGTGACTTTTACATGAGCAGCACTTTGGGCCTCAAGGCCTCCCCATGGCACAGGGTGATATGACACGATGGCACACTTGACCGGTCGATGGAAATATTTCTGTTTTATCCCAGTGCAGACCTGATTTTACTGCCTGCTGTTAATTAGTAGCACGTCTATGTCACTGTTGTTATGTCCTATTTTGTAGCATTTGTTTGTGCATAAAATCTTGCTAAAAATATTGTGAATTAAAGTACGACCACTTCTTATAGCTGTATGTGCCATAACGAGGGTGTTTTATGTTTCATGACAAAAGAAATCTATTGGAGCCTCCATTAAAAAAAAAATTAATTAAGTAAATTTGGAAAAGATGGTCATGGTGTGTCCCCATACAACAGGGGCCTTCTTGTTATTAAGCTAGGTATACTACAATGAGCACTAAATCTAATACTGAAATGGATTTAAAAGACTTTAAATTTTCTCCTAACCCTCAGTGTTTACATCTTTGAATAGTGACCTAATTTTAATCTAATTCATATCCCAATGTTTATTTTCATGACTACTTACTTATTACAATAGTTTCTTTGATGCATTTCATTGCCTGTTTGCTACAGACTATTGTATGACAGACTATTTATGTTTAAAAAACAAGCATATCATGAGCAAAATAAGCAGTCAATGCTATGGCTGAGTATCTGTTTTGACACTGAGATTTGAGAATCCCAGAATTCAATCAGTCAGGATATTGTGTCATAGATATATACATTCAGAGAAAACGGGTTACATCTAGCCACTTTTAAGGCATTAGTAGATATGGGTTTTTTTGTTTGTTTGTTTTTTCTTTGACATAACTTTTAAATCTGTAATTTTGATAAAGCGAAAATGGTTTAAGCTGATGGAGTGGTACTTTAAGTAGTATCTGAATCTCCATTATGCAAGTGTGCTAGCGATACATACAGTTGATTTAATGTAAATAAAGTGGCTATTCCAGTATCTGCGAAGATAAATGTATGATTATAAGCTTCTACACTTTAGCTATCGAGACATAGGTCGCACATTCGCTTTTCTGCTGTTAGCAACTAACTTAATTTAACCACGTACCGTTAAAGTTAGTAAACTTACCTCAGAACAAATGAGTTCATTGTGCTTTAAAATTGATTTTATTTCCACGGTTTCCCACACTTCTCTACACCTTTATATTTACGTTTAAAAACATGAGTTAAACAAAGTCCTTGAATAAAGCACCTAATCTCGAAAGCTTTGCGTTACGACGGAAATTCACTCCACAAAGATGCAGGACACTGAAATCCCAGTAGTGATTGGACAGTGTGTATCTGGACCAGGCCTAGTTAGGTGAGATGTGATTTGTTAGATTTAATTACAAATATTCATTTAGATATCTTAAAAATACCTTTTATTCTTTGACATAAGAATAAGTAACACATTAATGCAGTATGATAAGAATTTTTTATTTTACATTTGAAAAAAAAAAAAAAAAAAAAAAAAAAAAAAAAAAAATATATATATATATATATATATATATATATATTAATAGGTAAAAACAAATATAAGTATCAAAAACCTATGTAAATTACAATACATTTATGTGTTCACTGTCTACCACTGCTTCACAGGGCATTCAATTTTCATTTTTTTCCCCTAACTATTTAGCCCTGCCCATGTAATGCAGAGCAGCCCTTGGCTCCTATCCCATGTCTGTCTGTGATACAGTAGTTGTACAGAAAATCAGAAGTCTTTTACAGCAGGTAGAGTTCAGTGTGTGTGTGTGTGTGTGTGTGTGTGTGTGATGTATGAATGCTGACAGTGAAGTCTGCTCCTCACATACATAAAGACACACCAGTTCAGCAGGGGTTCACAGCAGTACACTGTTATTGCTTGTTCTGTTAACAGAGAGAGAGAGAGCTTTAATGAAATCGCCTAAAAAAGGGAAACAAGCTAAAGTTTAATATGTTTTTACAGAAAGGTTTGTTTTTAAAAGAAAGAAAATCTACTGCTGTTTTAAAGCTGAATTAGGAAAGCCAGGCTCTGTAAGCACTTGTGAAGAGAAATCATTAGGCCTACTCTGAGTTGTATGAAGGCCAAGCAGAGAGCATTATGAGTAAGTGTACTGTTTCACTGGCATGTTGTGCCGGGGGACAAACTCAGTGTCTGAATCTTGTCCAGCAGACATTAGTAATGCTCTTCTGAGGTCATCCAAAACACAAGAGATGAATGGCCAGGAAACCTCCAGCGACATGTTGTCTAAAGTCTGTTTCTGTTCATAGATGGATAACCAGAGTTAGGATTTTATAATAAGATTCAGCACAAATGTTTTATTGTTAATGTTAAGTGTCAAGTAGAGCGCAGCATGGATCAGTACTTGCAAAAACTGTGTTTATGAGAAAACAAATATTTTGTATAAACTTTAGAATTCATATGTGAATTCTATATACTCGGGCTGGTTTTCATATTATCACTGTTCTGTATTAATCCTGTCATATCACCATAGCTACAGCATTCTTAGTTAGCTTTGTAGTAACTGCCAACAACGCTGTCTGTCGCTGGGTTCTCTTGCCTGACCCATGGAAGCTTTTTTCGCAGGACAAATTTCCCCGTTCTTTACCATGACCCTACTAACCTTTTGTATTTTTATTTGTTCCCTTTGTCTGGCTTTCTTTCTCCTGTCTCTCTCTCATGCTTTGAGATGTCCTGCTGCTCTCCAGGTTTTGCCCTGATCCAGCCCGTGTCCTGTACAAGATCCTGGCCTTGTCTCATCTACACTATCATGCTTGGCCATGCTGTTTTATGTCAGATTAACTCTACACCTAACTTTAACTCACACTGAGTCCCTGATCACCTCCTCCTTCATCAGACTCATACATCACTAATATCATCATCCTCACCATTTTCATTTCTGCTTCTCCATCATCACTAATATACTACATTTATATTACTATAACCCCTTCATCGGTCATTTCACTTATACTTCTGTTCTCTGTTGTGTCTCCGGTGTCGACCCGAGGAGGATGGGTTCCCCGTATGAGTCTTGGTTCCTTCCAAGGTTTCTTCCTCGTGTGCTGAGGGAGTTTTTCCTTGCCACTGTTGCCCCTGGCTTGCTCATAGGAGGCTTGGACCCGGATCTCTGTAAAGCTGCTTTGTGACGACTTTTTGTTGTGAAAAGCGCTATATAAATAAAATTTGATTGATTTGATTGATATATATAATAAATAATTGTGCCCAATTATTCTGGGTATGCTCCAGACCCGCCACAACCCTGAACTGGATAGCGGTTACATACAATGATTGAATGAATGAATGTTACAAAATCAGATTAAACCAAATTCTTAAAAAGCCATGGAAAAAAGTTTCTGATATTTGTTTTTTGGTGTATTGTCACATCTTTTTCACCACCCTCTTGGGGCCTTATTTGCAGGCCTTTTGCTTCAATAAATTCTATAAGTGATCAAATAAATTTCATTTTTAATATAGTAATCTCCATTACCCAACCAACACACCCATGTGGGTAAGTTTTGTCCACAGGTTAAATTTTTAGATCCACAGATGCCCTGCAGGGTGAATTATGGGCCCACAATAAGTTAAACACAGTACCCAACAGGGGCTGGGCACAACTACTATGGACACACATGGGCTCATAAGTAACTGTTACTGTTACTGAGCGGCCAGGATTGGGTCCAAGAAATAGCCCATTTACCAATCCATCCAGAGCCCATAACCATCTTGAACCTAGCTAGCCCATGTTCAACAGATGCAGGTCCCACTCAGGTGTAATGGATTGGTGCTTTGGAGTCAACATCATGTTTTTTGCTAACTGTATTTCGAGGAGAGCACAGTGATGAGACAATGAAGGGAGCACAGTTTTCCCTGTGTTGCATTTTCCTCCTACAATCTGTAAACACATGATGGAATGTGAAAATGTCCACAAATGTGAGTGAGTGAGCACGGATGTAGCAGGAGGATGGACAAATCAATGAACATATTTGTTTAACTTTACCTGGCACTGCGCAAACTTATCACTTCCTGGCTTTGTACAGTTATGCCAGTTATTTTTTGGTCTGACTTTGTCTGCACCATCAACATGTCATGATGACCTATGCTGTTGTAGCCTCATAAGTACAAGTGCAGCATCCAGATCCAGAGCCATTTCAGTTGCTCTTCACTGGCTGAGCGAGCTGAGAGACAGCTTGATGAAGACAGAGCCTAATCCTCATTAGCTAGAAGTGCTAAACTTTGTTTGCTTCAAACTAAAGCTTTACCATTTGTTTTTCATACTTAAATGTAAATCAGCATTCTGTTAAATATACTATATGTACAGTAATAATGTAATTGAATTAGTTAATAGTTATAGATTTATTATGATTTTAATTATATTTCATGTTATATAATTTACTTATTATTTCATGTCGTGAAATGGGGCAAGATCTACCATATCTCAGGTGGGTTGCAGGTGGCATTTGTTGGTATTGAAGGCTTTTTTAACTACCCCACCCCAACACCAACTGCAACTGGCTACACTTGCTGACCACCAAGGTGGACCAAGCCTAATGAACAATTATTTGTTTAATCTACTTTTACATGTTTAAGCTGAAAAAAAAGTTATTGTACTGAAATTGAAAACTTATTGTATTGAACATCTTAGTGTACGTTACAATTTTGTGACAACTACAACTAGTCATTTTAAAATATGACACTTAAACATGTATAGAAAAACTTTTAATGGTGTCTTCTCCTGTTCAGATAACAGCTTTACATTTCAAATGTTTAGACACTTGAGCAGTGCTGAACCCTACTGTATTTGTAATGGGCTTAAGACATTTAAAACTGGAAAAAGCCAAACTGGAATATCTCGCGAGATAACGCGATCATTTGTGTGCGCCACGAGCCAATCAGAAACGAGCAGCAGAGCGACGCGACAGAAACATGGCGGCTTTGTGAGAGGGTCTTCATGCCATAACAAAGCCGCATTAGTCAATAAATTAAAAATATCAGTTTAAATACATTGACATCAGAGAGTGCAGTTTTTAATAGGCGCACTGTACAATGTCGCTGCGAGGCGTTTAAGCATGACAGACAGAAGAAACGTCGCAATTCGTTCTTCAGTAGAAAGCAGAGAGACGAAGATTTCAGAACTCCCACAGAACAGAGTTAAAACCCAGAGGACACAGGCCAGGTCTCCCAAACTCCGCTCCACCTGTCAGCCCCCAAAAGGTACGAGGTTACACAACTCTTCATCTTCGCTGTGGCACGGTGTAAATATTGATCCGAAAATAACCACATTACACTGATGTTTGTCTATAACGTTAAATGAAATGCACATTTCAATAGTCATTGTCTATTTTATCAACTTCAAAATCATACAGGACCACTTTGTACTTCTGCTGTTGCAAACCATATTTCACCTGCATACGTTGGTAGCCCCCTTTCAATGTTTTTGTTCTTCACAATGTCTAGAACCACCACATAGCAGGTATGATTTGGGTGGTGGATTATTCTCAGTGCTGAAGTGACAATAACATGGTGGTGGTGGTGTTTGTGTTGCATTTCTAAAAGTGTAACAGATACAGCAGTGCTGCTCAAGTGTCTATATGCTGTGTCCATTCACTATCCACTTGTTGGACACACCACGTTGGTCTACCTTGAAGATGTAAAGTTAGAGAAATTAGCTCATCTGCAGTGGTGCAGTGTTTGTGTTGGTCATCCTCTTCCTTCATCAGTAGACGGAGTACCCTGTGAGACAATTCTCAGTTCAGCAGTGATGCTAAAAGATAAAAAAAAAAAAATCCAGTAGAACTGCTGTCTTATTCACTTTTACCAGCAAAACACATGCTTACACCACCACGCCCACCCCATTACTGTCAGTGCCTAGTTTAAAATGTCCAAAACAAACTAAAAAAAAAAAAAAATTTAGTGATCTTGTTTAATGTAAAAATAAATAAATAAAAAACAGATAAAGCTAAATGGAGTTTGTTTCACCCACAACAAACTATATTTGTACATCATAAACCTAATACATAAGGACAGAAATTGTAATGGGTGCTTCCATGATTGTGGTGCAATTTTTGTTCAACTGATATTGCATTTAGAATATGTTTATTAAATAATGGTGAATGACTTTGTTATTTAAAAGCTGTGCTCTTAGACAATAGCATTTTTGTCAATATATGAATCATGCTTGAAACATATTTTTTCATGTGTTCTATTTAGTTATGGAAAATGTTCATGCTCACTAAGTCCTGCTAACTAAACACATTAAGTACTTTAAAATTATCCACATTTTCTGATTATCGTGGGAAAATCAGTACATAACGATATGTTTTAAACTTTAACTTTTACTCACCAGTACATACAATCCATATGTGGAGGATGACATACCTGCTTTGATTTCGTTTTAGGGATGAGACAAGGATAGACACTTTTTAAATATATACTTATGCAGCTTACTGCATTTTATCTCTTCTTCAGTTTTAGGAGTTATTCAGCCTCGAACTAGTAAATAGCAACGAATCAAAATTGTTGTAGATTACAGGCCTGGAGCTCAGTGCCGTCCATAAAACAAAACAAACAAATATGTGAAACTTTTGTTGTGTGGTTAGATTTGGAAACACCAAAACGTCAACGGAGGAACAGATTTAACGTCTGCAGCACTGGAGATTCACCAAGTGAAGCTGAAAAAAGTGAAGACATAATCTGGGATCCTTGTTCACCACCTCCCGTTTCAAATGGCAAGTGTATTAGATTCAAACAACATAAGTCCACACTAACATTTTATAAAAATATACGTTTTGTAAGAATTTTCACAAAATAATATATGCATAATGACAATGGTCTTTTACCTTCTTTGTAGGAAAAGGAGCAGAAGGAAGTGTTCAAGTTTTTGAGATATCCGATATTGTCAACAGAATTGCACCGAAAGTAAGTAATAACTCTGCAATAATACCTGCTATTTATACTGTTTGCAGCATTATAATAAGACTGTGTCATTTAATGTTGAAGGATGAGAGGCCTGCGGACAGAGATTTGGTGCTTCAGTGGATTGGAGACAGTGCTGTTCCCTGCACTCCAGAGATACAGCAACCCAGAGTCCGGAGGGTCTCAGCACGGTCAGTGTACTGTTATCACTATTATAGAATAAGTATTGCTAACCTTTCTCTACACTAATTTTATCAGGTTCATCTGCCACATTGATGCAGTTTGTATGTTTACAGTTAGTGATTCTAGTCCATCTGTTGTTGCAAAAGTCCTATATGAGTCCTGTCAATCAGTTGAAAAGGTACCACCATAGGACCACAACAGACCAGATGGTTTTGAGTGGTGGATGGTTTCTCAGCACAGAAGTGACATTGTCAGGATAGTGATATGTTATTGTGTCAAGCTGTCACTGACACAGCATGGTTAGTAGGATTATTAATCATTTCAATGTTATTGCTGGAATAGATATACTAACATAAACATGTATATGATAAATTGTGCAACAGATGAGCTAGATGAGCTCGAGTCACTATAAACCCACAATGTGTGTAAATTTTGTGGGTCTACCTGACAATAGCCAGGGAGTGTGTATGCAAGGTCATTTTACCTAGTACTGGCAACTCTCTCTATATGTATTTAAACCTGATCTTCTCCATTTTTATTTCTCTGTCTAGTCGACAAATCAGTGATGTAGAGGACCTCATGAAACTTGCTAAGCAGTTTGACATCAACATGACCCGTCAGGATGAAGAGAGGCAACTGGAGAATATAAACACAAAGGGACTACCCAAGCCCTGCAAATCTACTGCCGATCACAATACAGTGTTAGGGGGCATTAACTCTTCAGCTGGAAATCAAGTTTCATTTCCGTTCAAGCCTAAAGTATTAAGTCATGAAGAAGAGCTGCATGCTCTTTTTGATGGGCCCACCCAGAGCATGAGCGGGAGACTGAGCCCTCCATCAGCGAATGGATCACAGGAGAGTAGGACTGAACCAGCAGCTGTCAGTGTAGAGAGGCCAGACGTAGCACATAGCAAGAAGTTCCCTGACCATGCTGCTCAAGTACCAAAATCAGACTTTGATGACGACTGGGAGAATGATGATCTGCTCAATGACTCTTTTGTGTTGGAGATGACTCAGAACCCTGAAATTCTGGACCCGGTTCTAAGGAAAAGTGCTCCCCAGACATTATCTGATACATCCAGGAAATGTGAACTTAAAAATATTGCAAGTAAAGACTGTTGCACTCCACTACAAAGTCACTTATCACAAGCTCAGAAAACAAGCTCAAGCACTTTTAGACCAAAACGGAATACTTCTGTTACCACTGGAACTGTTCCACACGTGCCCAAAACAAGCCGTTGTGAGGTAAAACCAGAGAAGGGTGAAAAACACCAAGCACAGACACAAAAACCTCCTGATAAAGGGCAGCAGGTGGTTAAAAATATGGACTTACAATGTACAGAGATGAAGATTAAAGGCAGCGCAGGTGCCGAAATTTCTGATAGTTTGGACTCTGTCTGGGACAATGGCGATGATGACGATCTGCTTTATCAGGTCTGCGATGATGTAGAGCGGCTCTCCGCCAGTCAGGAACTGCAACAACAGAACAGTCCTAGAAATATATGCAAAAGCTCCTCACCTACAGCTCCTTCATCAGTTGATGCTGTTCATTTTTCAAATCTCAGTGGCAGTACTGTCCCATCAGGCCAGTTCAGAGATCAGAAGCCACCTGCACGAGTTTTTGGTCGCTCACATTCAATACCAGGTGCTTCGAACACTTATGGAAACCAGCAAACTTCACAAACAGGTCACATTGCACAGCGTATTAGGCAATACAGATTCACACAGATTAAGAATGTCCCTGGAACTGTGTTCCAGCCCCAGTGGAAAGCCAGTTTTGAAGGGCCATCTGCAGGAAGTTCCTCTGACTCCCAACATTCCACATTCAAAAGACATCAGTCTGACCCTATGCCTCTGGGCAACAAAGGTAAGCTTTTAACCATCAGCACCAATTTCATTATAGATTACCCCTAACTGTGAATTAGTGTAATAAGGAAGTGTGCTTAACCCATTAGCCGTTTCTCATGAGTTACACTCAGTCTGATGAGTGGATGTTTGTTCATGCACTTGCCCAATGATGCGGAGCAAGTTTTAGTTCTGATTTTAATATTTTCTGTATTCAATCCTTTAAAAAAAAACACCCTGTTGAATTCCTTGTTTAGAAATTAGTCAGAAATAGTCTTCTATTAATGTTTGACAAAAGTGTAGAACATAGATTACATATTAATATTTAAATACCTAGATGCTTTAGTTTATGTAATTTGTGCCATTGTATAATAACAATCTGGCAATTGATCTTTTTTTTCAGACTTTTTTTTTCTGACAATGACAGCTCGTAAAATTATTCAGTGTTTTTCCAAGAAGTTCAAACTCTCCTTAGATTGGTGGCCGACGAAAAACATGTGCTGCATGGGATTTCCAAAGCCCACGTTTGCCATTTAAGATAGTGTTTTGCAACATCACAAGCTATTCTTAAATATGATTTTAATATAAGGAAGCTTTATACTTATACTAAGTATATAGCTTTAAACCCAACTAAGTACCAAGCAAGTACAGCCATGTACAGTCTAGTAGAGTAGGTACCATACAGTTGAAAAGCACCATAATTTATTAAAGTACATATAACATCATATTATGCTGACCCCTAAATGACAGTGTTGTCCTTTGCAGTGTTTGTCACAGCTCATCCTGTTGTTAAGTGCACTGCTGCTGAGATCGAGAGGAAGAAGCAGGAAGCTATTGCCAGGAGAAGATTACGGCTGCAAGCTACTCAAAGACCCAAAGCTCAGATATAGAGTACCATAGAGGCATCAAACATCTGTTACCAGAAGGATTGGGATAGGCCCTCTGAACTGCACACCTGATAGAATATCAGATTTTTTTGCCTGCAAGAAAACATTTTTTAAATTTATATAACCAGGTTGTTAGACATTATGTCCTTTATCAAAATCTCAAAACACTAATTAGCCTTGAAGCTACAAATTATATCAGAGGGGACCAGTTCAGTTTTCGTTTCAGACCTTTCTTAAGAATAATGAAAGTACAGGACATTATTTGGAATCAAGTGAATTTTTTTTCCAACTGCCATTGCCTTTAGAAGGCAGACCTATTTCTATTGCAGCAACATTGTTTTTGTCCTGCACTAAGTGCCAATTCAAATTTATGTAACTCATGGTGACGTAAATGTTTTCCACCACTTACTTTTACCACCTCCTGCTTTCATGTTTAACACCACTTGTGCAAGTGTACCATAAAGGTCCCTTGTGCAAATCTGTAATCTTTTATTTAGCCTAAAGATAAAGAACGGATGTGATTTGCACAAAAGCTGATTCAAGCTTGATCTAGGCTGCTTGTGTTTAACCAGGTCTCAATTAGTGAAAATGAGGATTTTACCTGAATAAAGTCAATCCAGACAGTGTGCATTCTGCAGACTCAGGAAGGTAATCACAGAAAAGTCTTCTCTGTTTACAGGAAAAAAGTTTTGTGTTAAAAATGCAAATTAGCAAGATCTGTGATCTTTGTCTTCTTTTGTATGTCTATAGTTCGCTTTTGTGAAATATTCTATTCAAAAAGAGCTTAAATAAGTATAAAAATTATGAAGATGGTTCTTGTTTTTTTTTTAAAAGGTCTAAAAAAATAAATAAATCCCAAACTCACACCAGTGGGCTCTTGTCATTGTGAGAACCAAAAATGTAAAACTGAACATTATTATACACCCCTGTGGAAAAGTTAGAGACCACTAAATGTATTTCATTTCCAGTTGAAACATCCAGTAAATACAAGTTATTTATTTTTCAGAAAGTGTTTGAATATATTAGTTTAGCCAAACGTACATAATGAATGCATAGAACAAGTAAATTCAATGGAAATTGCTCAAAAATGTTGCCTTAAACAGTGGCTTTTATTTAACTCCATGGAAATGCTTATCCATGGCATTGACTGCTTATTTGGCACATGATACTACATCCAGTGTATAAACAACACCACAAAGATGTTGACAAGTGTGAACCCGTGTGTGTTTGTGTTTTAAATTAGTAAATGAGAAGCCTAACAAAGATGCAAAACCTGATAGACCACTAAAACTGGAAAAAAAAAAACACAGCATTCATCTTTGACACTGGAGAGAATCAAGCTGCTTACAAATGAAGGAAATGAAAACGTGGCCTCTGATCTTTGCACAGTACCTCGTGTGGTGAACCCTAATGCACTGTCATTGGTTTCTGTAAATTGTGAAAATGGTTTTTGTTTTCACTTTTAATGAGAAAACTCTCTCAGGATCCTGAACACCTGGTGCATTATACATGCCACAATGTTAGTCATTGTTTGCCCAGGGGAATGTCTGTATATCACTCAGATCTGGGCCTTGCCATTCTCAGGTGTAACTCACACAGGTGTGTGTGTGTGTTTTGTGCTCCATGAGTCAAGATATCCTTACGCAGTGCTCTCTCCCTCTTCCTGCTCAATTACTGTAAATCAAATGGCACAGTAATTTGGCATGGGGATGAAGGCTTTTTTATTACTGTGATTATGGTTATGATGATGACTACAATTTATTCCAAGCAGATGATGAAAATGCTGGGCCCAACAGGTGTTGAGTTGCCACAATATAGAAGTTGGTGAAGGATTTTCAGTAATGTGGCGTTATCAAGCTGCCGGTGGACAGTGTAATGGGTGCTTAAGCTCCCCCCACCCCCTCCTTCTTTTTTGCCTGAGAACTAGAGAGCAATTACCGATTATTGCAATGGACCTGTGCCATACAAAGTCAGCTTTGTGGAGCAGGAGTGATCATCTGCAGCAGCAGCAGCATACCCTGGTATCAAGCTGGTGTAATTATTGCAAATTACCACATGCTGCTGCCAGAGCTCATTTACGATTCTCCATTCGTGTTGGAATGTTTCAGATGCAGGAGAAAGGTCTAACTGACATAGTGCTGGAGAAGAGAACCTCATCTGGAATATGGTATTCATTAGAAAACTGCAATATTATTTGGGCATGGTGTACAGTGAAACATTATTGGAAAAATAAATTGAGATGGTTGGAAACATAATGTTTTTTTTTTTTTTTTTTTTTACTGGATGCATTCTGAAGGGAGATAAGAAGATATTTTCCCACACCTCATGTTCAGGCTTAGAAGTTAGTTGTCATTTCAGATTCTCACTTTCCAAGTAAACAAACACATTCAGTGAGGACAGGGTTATGGGGCGGTGAGCCCTATGATCGATGGCGCTTTTCCACTGCATGGTACTATACTAGGCTCTACTCACTTTTATGGTTCCTAGTACCTGGGTGGTTTTCCATTACAACGGCTCTCCACAAAATATAGCCGGTGATGTGGCAAACCAAAGAATCCAACGGGAACCACAGGCTTTGGAACCACTATCATGGTGGTAGTGCTGGGTGACATGAGTGCAAATCAATATCGCAGTTAATTGTATATTTTACAACAATTGCGATTAATGAACGATTATTTTGTTTTTTTATTTTTGACCATCTTAGTTCAGTGACGAGGCCTGTACTGTAAATATGCTCCAATATTAAAGCTGGGATATTTTTTCTAATGTCGCTGGGAGCTTGTCCCTCTCTTGTTTTTTGAGCACTGTTTATATAATTGGTGTGTGATTGTGCTTTGGTCGCTGAAACTGTTTTTTCTCAGTGTTTACAATTGACTACAGTCTCATCTTAATTATAGCCAAAACACAGCACGTCCAAACCACAGATGCTGTGTTTGGTGCGAGCTGCTTGTGTCACTCAGTCTGCCTAGCCATTTAGGTTCTCTGCCATGTTGCAGATGGGGGCAGAATCACATGACTACAGTGTCGTAGTGTGGGTTTAAAGGAACAGTACCTGAACACACAGCGGGGACATAACCGAGTAAAAAAAGGGGAAAAAAATTATACAATCGATATAGACAAGATTATGTTGATTATTCATTCATTCATTGTCTGTAACCGCTTATCCAGTTCAGGGTCGCGATGGGTCCAGAGCCTACCTGGAATCATTGGGCGGAAGGCGGGAATACACCCTGGAGGGGGCACCAGTCCTTCACAGGGCAACACAGACACACACACACACACCTACGGACACTTTTGAGTCGTCAATCCACCTAGCAACGTGTGTTTTTGGACTGTGGGAGGAAACCGGAGGAAACCCACGCAGACACTGGGAGAACACGCCAACTCCTCACAGACAGTCACCTGGAGCGGGAATCAAACTGATGGTAAGATTAAGTGTTATTTACTCATCATATATTGGCATTGTGTTGTTGTTATGAGTTCCATGCATGAGTTCAGACAGACCAATTGTTTTTCCTGTTTCTTGTTGCACAGCTCTAGCTGTAGTCTTTTATCTGCCACCAATCAAAGGAACATTTGAAACTCTTCAAAACACCACGGTGTAATTTAGGACCTTTGCGATTCAGAACAAAATAAATATGATCTCAACTGTAACTTGGTGAATTTACAAATGCTTATACAAATGGATGTCTGTATTTCATTGTGACTGAAATGTCTCTCTGGCCAACCAGAGTTCTCAAGGTTTACACATCACAGTTTAGTCCTATGAGTGAGCAGGTATTAAATAAAACACTCGGTTTCAGGTAATAGGAACCAAATTTGACTATTGAAAAAGCAAAAAACAGAGTAGAGCTGAGCCGAGTCGAGTAGGCACCATGCAGTGGAAAAGTGCCATAAGCTTTTCACCATCAGCTTTTGTGATCTGTTTTTTTTTTCTGTGTTGTCTTTCTCTTCCTGACAGACTCTTGACAGTTTAACACCTTTCAGACCCTGATTAGGCTAATCTATCGCTTTTCCCTGTCTCTTAAACATTATTTTCAAAGTGTTGCTTATCTCATGATGATCATTTTTGTGATTTGCATAATTGTTAGGAGTCCCATATTTTATGCTCTTTTTATGGGATTATCCTAATACTAATCCCTTCAGAGATATTTCCTGACCTCCTTGTACTTTATGGTATCATAAACCACACTCAGTGTCAACATATCATTTGATATGTTAATATCAAAAAACTAATCTTAGTCATAAACACATGCTGAATCAGCAGCAAATAGATTTAACCTATCAACAGTGGACCTCCAGCTTACTATATTAATTTTAGCTGTTAATAATACAGCTAATAGCTAATAATAATAGTCTTTGTCAACTACACATTAAATAAACAACAGTGTCTGAGCTTTTCTTTAATTATAAAAGTATTATAAAAGTGTAGAACCATGTTGATCCCGTCATAAAAAACCTCTTAACTCCTTTTGTCCTTCTTCTGTAAAGTTATTGTTTTGCCATTTTGTAGTTCCTCGGTTTGTTATGGCAGTGATGATACGCACGTAGTCATGCAGACTTTCTCAGTCTCGTCAGATGAGCTTTTCTCTTGTATTGAACACAGCTGCCTGAGATAAGATCTCTCAAAGCGAGTGAAGCGATAGTTTTCCCATGCGTGACGCTGTGCTGGAAGAGGCTGCTGTTTCCACAGAGTTGCCCACTGTAGGTTAGTGGCCCAAAAGCATGACTAATACAGAAAACAGTCGAATGAGGGGGCAGAGAGGGGGCTGCAGTTGTCATCAAGCTAAATGACCTGTGAATATTTTCACAGTGTGTGTCATTAGCAGCTTAGATTTGTTTCAACAAGGCTTACCTGAGGGCTCTATTCATAGGGCCCCCAGGTATGAATGGTCTAATGCACACACTGAACCTACAAAAAAAAATCCTCTCCTCAATGCTCTGGCTGTGTGTGTGTGTGTGTTTGCAGTGGAATGTTTTAGAGGTGAAAACCCATTGGTTAATACACTATAGTGCAGTTTGTGAACACCTGCTCTTTCAGCATTTCTTCTAAAGTTAAATATATTAAACGGTCATCAGCCATTTTATCATAATTACAGCCTCTACTCTCTTAGGAAGGCTTGAGACAAGAAAGTGAACATTGCTGTGAGGATTTGATAGCAGTCAGCAATGAGAAAATTACCAAGGCCAGGTACAGATATTGGATGATTAATTCTAGACCCCTATAACTCATCCTAAATGTATTGGATGGTGCATGAGTACTCCTTTTTTATTCCCCCCGATTGATTATTTCTTCTCAGATATATGCAAGCATTTGTAAGAAGAAAACATATCATGCATTTCACCCCCCACCCCCTTCTTTCTGTGCTTGGCATCAAGCATGGCGTCTCTCCGCTGTAACCTTGCTAGCTTATGTCTTGCTGTTTTTCTTCCCCTTTTACTTCTTTATCTGATCCTTCATCTAGATGTTCCCTTATTCAGGTCTATTAGGCTTGCTGATAAGAACCCACAGACTAAACTGTTTTTTTTTTGTCTCTTTCCCAAGCAGGGCTCTCAGTGCGATGAACTTTCTCCAGCGAGTAACCTCCATGCTGCATTCCTGAAGTCTACATCTGCCAACACCTTCTTGCTACAACGGTTTTGCCTTTTTTTCCTCCTCCTTTGCATCACATAATATGGTGGCGGGGGCTGTAATGGTGTGTTGACAGGTTTAGGCTGAGGTCATTTTTTTTTGGGTACACTGTACAGTTATGTGCCAAAACAGTCATTTACGGAGCGCCATCATTAGCCGGCTTTGGAGTCACTGGATATGTATCGTAAATGAATTGTTGATGTAGTGAAAACCAATGGGATTGATCATATTGCCTGTAAATTAGTTTCACTGATGTTTTGTTCAAGCAAGGGGTGAACATTTGGTTTTGATTTTGTGTGTGTGCGTACTCTATGATGACGCTAAAAAGCAGACATGGTGTGCGATGTAAAACTGGCTCATGTTGAGTAGTAGCTCACTTCATTATGTCGTTGTAAGACTGCATAAAGCAGCACAGGAGTGGAATCCCAGCTGTTACTGCTTGCTGCGTGTGCACACATACACACACACACACACACAAACGGACAACACATTCTGTAGTGGTAGCTACCATGGAAAATGCAGTAAAGCGCAGGTCAGGGATCCCCCAGTTCACAGAGCACCTCCCTGCAGTCCCTGCATCTCTCCCCATGGAAATATTAAGGTCATTAGCATTAGCTCTTGCTCATTTTACTGGGATTTGCTCAGTGTCCCATGTATCCCAGAGGCCGTCATAAACACTCCCCATTCTGTCTTTTCAGGTGTAATGATGTAAGATTTATAAACAAACGAAAAATAAAATTTGGTATTTTTCTATGCAAATAAAAAAAGCAATCCACTTTGACCTCTGTTAAACAAAATTAGTACACAAGATATTTAATGTTTTACTTTATATAACCCTTGTGGTCTGTTCCAGAAAAGAGAAACATCCAAAAAAATGTGAAATAACTGATGAAATCATGCCTGGAAAAGGCCTAGCATCCAAAAGGTCTAGTCCTTTATGAGCAAGGATGGGTCTAGGCTCGCCAAAAAATGCATCAGCGAATTCTCTGGGCTTGAGCTCATCTGAAATGAAGTGATCCACTGTGAAAATGTGTCTTGTGTCCTGATGAGTCCACCTTTCACATTGTTTATGGAAAGGAAAATAAAGACTAGTGTAAAGTCTAAAAGTCAGGGACTACCATGGTAAGGCGTATGTGAGTGCTCGTTGCATGGTAAACGTACACACCTGTGAAATATAAAACATTTGGAATAAGTTCTATTGTTTAAATAATATTATTTACAAACAAACAAGATCTCAAAAAAAATAGCACAAAGGTATGCACAGTGCTGATATTCATAAAAGTTGTACATTATACAGTCAATTTTCTAACTATTTTACAGAAACATTCATTCATTCATTATCTGTAACCGCTTATCCAATTCAGGGTCGCGATGGGTCCAGAGCCTACCTGGAAACATTGGGCGCAAGGCGGGAATACACCCTGGAGGGGCCGCCAGTCCTTCACATGGCAACGCACACACACACACACATTCACACATTCACTCACACCTACGGACACTTTTGAGTCACCAATCCACCTACCAACGTGTGTTTTTGGACCATGGGAGGAAACCGGAGCACCCGGAGGAAACCCATACGGACACGGGGAGAACACACCAACTCCTTACAGACAGTCACCTGGAGGAAACCCACAACCTTTCGGCCCCTGGAGCTGTGTGACTGCGACACTACCTGCTGCGCCACAGTGCCACCTGTACAGAAACATTTTTTGATTAATAGTTTTTTACGATCACTACAAGCCAACTTGCATCCACATATAGAACTGTTTTATAAAGCCACAAAACACGTCTGAATTAAAGGGAACATCTAAGATTTTAGGTAAATGCTGTTCTCTCTGTTTAGTTCACACTCAGAAGCTCAACATCTTTTAAGGTGGAATGGTATGTTTTAGAAAAATCAACTGTTATTTTATGTTTCTGAATGTATCTTCTCTGTAAGTTGTTATTCAGAGTTTGAATTGCCAAAGAAAATTATTTGTAAATTGAGTTGCTTAGATTTGTAGCACCTTTAGTCAGTGTTTTCTTTTATGCAGTCTCTCGAATTAATCTGAATTAAGTAATACTCAACAGCAAAAATAATTCAACATTACCCACCAATGGAGCAGAAGTAGAGCAATATCCTCATTTCTGTTCATGCTTTTCAATGTTTGGAGGTCTCTTAGCCATCTAGATCTTTCTGAATGCCTTTGCTCTGCAGTAAATATAGAGAGAAAGCCTAGCAGAGACACTTTTACATTTTTTTTTTCTTTTCCATTTACTGACAATGGGGTTTCGTAAAACATGTTAGACTGGTGTCAGGCATGCGATAGTAACTATTTTATAAATAGTGTTTTTGATTCAAATCGTGAACATCACCAATAAGGAAAGAGAGTTGTATACAGTTGTGTGAGAAAAGGTTTTAGCTGTTTCTCCTGTTGCGGAATGGAAATGCTGCATGCTTTGGAGGGTAGGGTTTTGGTTAAGTTTTCATTTTCATACTGGGCAAGTGAAAGAAAGAGACAAGTATATTTTGTACACACTGAATGAATTCTGGCAATGGCATTTTAGTAAAATACATCATTTGACTTTTTTTAGCAGTTCACATACTGTCTCAACTGTTTTTGGTTTAAAGTGTATCCTTTCACACTGCTGACCACTTTAGGAGTTTTAACTGGGCTCATTTGTGGATGGTGACTTCATCCATTCTTGAGCATAAGAACTATGCCAAGATGTGAGTAAAGAACATTCTCTTTTATTGCTTATTGCTTAGTATGATATAGTTCCTTCTGAATAAATGTCTATGTATAAACTATGCTTTGGCACCAGACAGCATTTCTGATTTCTACCATTTGGCCACTAGGGCTTGCTAGAAAGAAACCCATCATTTTGCTCCTTCCTCCAGATGCTGCCTGGTCCAGTCAGTTTACTGAATCTCCACAGAGAAATCAGAAATCAGCCCCCTCCCACCGGGACAGCACCTCCTCCAGAGGGCTCTTTTTTGGTGCCCCGTGTAAGAAGCAGCTCTGCCCTTGACCCTCCAGCCCCTCCGCAGCTAATGGCAGGATCTGTTACTGTCAGCTCATCTGGCTTCCATTACACTGTTCTGCCTCACTCCCCATCCCACCCCACCAACCACACACACACACTTATGCAAGACAGGATATACTGTTTTTGTTTGGAAGTTTCATTGTGCTCTGATATTCTGGTTTTGTCATTTTTTCCTCTCTGTTTTCTAACAAAAGCCAGCTTTATATTTATAAGCCTGGGTTTTTGTGGGGATAGTTCATTGGGTTTAAGGCAGTAATGGGATTAACCCTTTAAAATCTCGGCTCAGAAATCTTAAGACATATGTATTTAGCAAGTACTATAGGGCATCTGGTCACACCTGTCACAGCTTTGTGAATTGTAGTTATGCAGTTAGTGGAGTCAGGACAAAACATTGGGTCCTTAGATGAGTCCATTAAGGCTATGCTTTCTTCTAATGGAAAAAAAAAACACTGGGAAATGAAAAGCAAAAATTTCAAAATTGAATGAACCCTTGTAAGCTTACAGTGCATGCCAGTGCTGACACATGATCGTCCTCAGCTGAACACCTCTCTCTCTCTCTCTCTCTCTCTCTCTCTCTCTCTCTTTCTCTCTCTCTCCTCTCTCTCTCTCTCTCTCTCTCTCTCTCTCTCTCTCTCTCTCTCTCTCTCTCTCTCTCTCTTCATCCAGTGAGCCAGTAAAAAGTCTGTGACTATGATCAGTGTTTATTGCTCTTGGCACTTTGTCAGAAGTTTCCTTACCTGGATATGGCTAATTAATCCTGGCAGGCAGGAGGAGTGTAGAACAGCTCATATATGGAGATGAGATCAGCAGCAGAGCAGAGAGAGAGCGAGAGAGAGAGCACAGCACAGCTCTACCAGGCAGGAAAAAAAGAAAGAAAGAGTGGGGGTTGGGGGGTGGGAGTGGGGAGGTGAGTTCCAACCTGGATCACGGCCTTACAGGCAAATTGGGAGTCCCCAGTCAAATTACACAGGCTGTTGGCACATGCAAATAACGCAGCAAACAAACAAACAAAGAGCCTAGGAGATGCAAATATACGCAAGCTCAATTAGAAACTTTTTCTTTTCTGAAATCACTTGATGTTTCGGCACGCTCTCCCAAGAGAACTGCTCTCAGAAGGCGAGGATCATTTGTAGAGGAGAGTTTGAAAGCGAGAGCATGTTTATGCTTATACATTTTTAAATGTACATTTTACACTCCACAGGGTCATGGTACTGTTCTACAGTTGTACACATGTCAACAATATACATGATATATATATATATATATATATATATATATATATATATATATATATATATATATATGTATTGTCACTGTCAAAGCAAGACAGAAAAAGCACTCATTTATATGTATATTCCCACATTCTCTAGCTATAAATATATATATATATATATACATATAATGCTAGAGAATGTGGGCGCCCTGCTATAAGATTGCAGATTGTACTCTCAGACCTCAGACTTTCAGTGCTCTAATGAGGGTTATAAATTACCTGTTCCAAAGCCAGTCGGCTCTCCAGCACCAAGCTTCAGGAGATGGGAGCGAAAAGGAAAAAAAATCTCTGAACCTGGAATTTATTATTGTACAGTGATCTAAGCAAGCTCGGCCACTACACTAGTTAACACTAAAAGCTGAAAGTGGAGTGTCTGATTTATAACATGACATTTTCCGACAAGTAGTAAAGGTATAATTCAAGGACAGTAAAATATTTTATGAGGCATTATTAAATTGACACTTTAATGTCCCGTACAGAAACGTATTAACAGAGAGTATAATCAAATTGCAAAATGCACTGAATGAACACTGGGCTCCAATTGTCTAAGACTAAATTGATTTTTTTAGCCCTTGAAATAAAAAGAAAATATATCTGATCTTTGAAGAATTAAAAAAATAAAATTAAAATCCTGGAAAAAAGTAGAAGAAATACTGACCATGTTAAGGTCTGATGTGCTCATGTGTCCATATACAGTACAGACTATGCATCCAAAATTTGTGTACACAAATGTTCAGTTGTGTTTGCACAGTTGTACATTTTAGATCGGGAAAAACAAAATGTTTGCCAAGCTAACGATGCTCAGTTCCAGAACGAGTGGGTTAAAAAGCCCCACAGCACAGGCTTGTGGATCACCCGTGGGTGATAAAGCACCATTGCATTTGGAATGATTTGGAGTGGTGTTTGTGGTCCAGAATTGATCTTCCTCATTGATGTTTATGTGCCTGGTTGTGATCAGATTCTCACAGCAATGTTCTAACATCTAGTCTAAGCCTTCCCAGAAGAGTAAAGGCTCTTTCTGCAGCAACAATCCCCTTTGGCCCCAATTAAACTTTTGGCCATACTCTGTATGTGTTACACATCCTTTTGAATTGAGTCTGTTTTAGATTAATCAACACAGCAAAAGAAACTTTACTTCCAGATATGATCCCTAACACCAGGCAGGAGGATTTGCAGGAATGTCAACAGTTCCAGTTATGATTATACAGTGTGACATATACATTTGCACTCACACATACCCAGGATAGATGCAGAATTCTAAACGTGAGATGTAGTTTGTTCTCTAAGTCTGACGCAAATACTTTACTGTACGGCAGGGCTAATGTGTGGCATTTAACGTAGCTCATGGCTGTTATGGAAATGACAGTGCCCCCCCACTTTTAAATTGACAGCTGTGAAGCATGGCACCTGCAAACAACTCAGGGCTTGTTGGTGCGGTCTAGCAGGAGCCTTACTGTGTGCGGTTCAAACAAAGAGTGATCAGTGAGTTGGAAAAAACGAGGAGGTGTTGGGGAGAGAGGGCGAGAGACGTTGAGAAAGGGAGAGAGAGTCTGACAGCGCATGATTGATGATTGGCCATCACACACCAGGCCTGACACTTCCCACTCACACTGCTGCATCTACATCAAAGTCACCAGTGTGTGGCCCACCACCACCACACGTCCAATCAATACCCTGCAGCCACCCCTGCTCCTCCAAATCACACTCTACGTTCCACATACTGCTGAGCACACACAACACACACCAGGACACATAACACATGCAGATTAAAAAACAACCACTGCTAACCTTAGCAAGGGGTTACATATTCTTACAAGGACCTAAAAAAAAAAAAAAAAAAAATATATATATATATATATATATATATATATATATATATATATATATATATATTATATGCACTCAGTACTTGGTCAGAGCTCCTTTTGTATGTATTACTGCATCAGTGTGGCGTGGCATGGAAGTGATCAGCCTGTGGCACTGCTGAGTTGTTATGGAAGCCCAGGTTGCTTTGATAGTGGCCTTCAGCTCGTCTGCATTGTTGGGTCTAGAGTCTCTCATATTCAATACCCTATACATTCTCTATGGGGTTTAGGTCAGGCGAGTTTGCTGGCCAATCAAACACAGTGATACTGTGGTTACTAAACCAGGTATTGGTACTTTTGGTAGTGTGGACAGGTGCCAAGTCCTGCTGGAAAAAATCTCCAAAAATTCACATCTCCATAAAGCTTGTCAGCTCTAAAATTTCCTGTTAGACAGCTGCGCTGACTTTGGACTTCATATAACACAGTGGACCAACACCAGCAGATGACGTGACTCCCCAAACCATCACTGATTATGGAAACTTCAGACTAGACACAAGCAGCTTGGATTGGATTGGAAAATTTACTTTCATCAGAAAACAAGACTTTGAACCACTGAACAAAACTCCAGTCTTTTTTTTCTCCTTGGCCCAGGTAAGATGCTTCTGGCTTGACTCAAGGAATGCAACAGTTGTAGCCCGTGTCCTGGATACATCTGTGTGTGGTGGCTCTTGAAGCACTGACTCCAGCAGCAGTCTACTCCTTGTGAATCTCTCCTTTTCTTGACAGTTCTTTCAATGCGGTTATCCCTGCTGCTTATGCACCATTTTCTACCACACTTTTTCCTTCCACTCAACTTTACATTAATATGCTTGGATACAGCAGGAGGGTGTCAATGACTGCCTTCTGGACATCTGTCAAGTCAGTAGCCTTCCCCATGATTGTGTAGCCTACCAGCCTGAACCAGACAAAGAGACCATTTTAAAGGTTTAGGAAACCTTTGCAGGTGTGTTTTGTGCTGGATGTTCTAATTTTCTGAGATAATGACTTTAAAGTTCATTGGTTGTATGCCATAATCATCAACTTTAAAAGTAATAAATGCTCAAAATAGATCACTATTTGTAATGAATCTATATTCACTTTGTGAATAGAATTATTTAAGTAAATTAACTTTTTGATGATATTCTAATTTCTTGGGATATATATTCATTGACTCTCTCATGGTAGTGATGTGTTGCGCTGGTACAAAGTACAAGTGGATCAAACACAGCAGTGATATTCAAGTTTTTTAAATACTGCATCCACTTTGTTAGACACACCTACCTCGTTGGTCCACCACGTACACGTAAAGTCAGAGACAGTAGCTCATCTGCTGCTGCACAGTTTGTGTTGGTGACAGTGGTAGGTGGACTATTTTCAACAGTGACACTGAGTGCTTTAAAACCTTGAGCAGCCCTCTTGTGTCTGATCCACCCACTGTCACTGAATCGCTGTGTCACTGAATCGCTGAGAGTGATCCATCACCCAAATCATACCTGCTCTGTGGGGGTCCTTTGGGGTTCTGTACATTGAAGAACAGTGTGAAATGGGGATAAGAACATATGCAGAGAAACAAGTGGACTACAGTCTGTAATAGTAGAAATACAAAGTGCTCCTGTATGACAATGAGTTTAGATACTGGTACAGTAGAGGTACATTATTGGCAATAAAAATACAAACTGTGTAAACGTACCATTATGAGTACAACAGTGGTGTTCCCTAAAGATTAATAAAATAAGGAGAGAATATTTTTAATCTTCCATTAGAACAAGTCTGACATGGAGCTGAAATAGGGCATAATAAATAAACATAATTTTAAAATGTATATGTACAATCATAGAATAATGTACAATTACACAACTAAAGGTACTGCCACCATAGTGACAGTTTTAGGCATTTGTAATCCAGTGATCATTCAATGTATACACTCAATATATATATATATATATATATATATATATATATATATATATACACATTATATAATTGTTTTTAAAGTTTATTTAAGGTTCAGTTTTAAAAGCACCCTCTGTGATTATATGTAGAAAATGATATATAATTTACATTGTAATAATGTGAAAGTTAAAGTGACAATAATATAAATGATATTTTGGATAAAAGATGTAGAAACACTACCTCTGGTTAAACCTCTCAGAGGAGAGTTCCATAGAGAACCACTTCATTTATAAAAGAACATTATTTGAAGTTGAGCCCCGCTCCGAGTGACTGTATGTGCTGAGTTTGGTGTGTTCTCCCCATGCTTGCGTGGGTTTTCTCCGGGTGCTCTGGTTTCCTCCCACGGTCCATAGTTGTGAGTGAATGCGTGAGTGTGTGTGTTGCCCTGTGAAGGACTGGCGCCCTCCACACCTCCTGGGTGTGTTCCTGCCTTGCGCCCAGTGATTCCAGGTAGGCTCTGGACCCACTGTGACCTGAACTGTATAAGCGGTTACAGACAATGAATGAATGAATGAATTAATTAATTAATTGATTGTTTGAAGCTAATACATAAGGTGAGTGGGATATATAACAGACATAAAACAGCTGATTTATGGGAAGCAAAAAGAAATGGACAGTTTTCAATTTCTGACTGACTCTGTCAAGTCAGATATGCATCAGTGAACCTTGGTAGCCCATGACCCTGTCTCTGATTCACCCATTTTCCTTGCTTTGGACACTCATTGCATAAGGGGAAGACACTCTGAAAACAACATTAAGGCCATCACAAACTGGACATCTTCAAAGCTGCTCAGACCCTTAAATTTGCTGTTTAATTTGTGAAATAATTTATCTCACTGCTTGAAATGTGCCATTGTAACAAAATAATCAATCCTTCCGTCACCTGTCAGCGATTGTAATCTTGTGGCTGATCAGTTTAAGTAAATCCAGCTCTGTTGTGTAGAGAGGCTGAATTCTGTCTGTTTCCATGTAATTCATGCCACATCTGCCCTCTGGAAATACACAAGGAATTAAAAAGACATCAGAGAACCAGTGTTTTCCAGCAAAGCGCAACTTCAAAACACAGAGTTATGATTTGACTCATCTCACAGCCTCTGACTGACAGATTACTTTGGGGAGGAATTTGGCTGTGCAATAAAAGAAAGTGACCACACTATTCAAGGCTTTGCCAGACACTGGAGTAAGCCCAATATTGCTGGTTGTAGTTTTCTGTGGTGTCTTGTGATAAAAAGCTGTTCTCAGGGTTGGGTTTTTAGCTGGGTGCCAGGCTGGATATGTGTGTTTTCAGTTAACTCCTGCATCAGGAACAGGTGGGAATACAGTCGAGTGCAGATAGACAAATCTATTCTACAAAGGTGCATATTGTTTTGTGTGTGCAGAACTAGTCCCAACAACATAAATCCTACACTTTAAGGTGAAGACATGTTTTAAGGTTAGGGTTAGGGTAATTGTTACTGTTGGGCAAGTAGTAGTTATGGTGAAGATTAGTGTAAGTCTCCACAAAGGTAACGCACTGAAAAAGATGTGTGGATAGCACATTACTCTTAACCAAACACGTTCTGGATTGTAATAAAAGAGTGACAATCTTATGTGACAATAACAGAACCATTTTGTTACTACAACCAAGCAAAATCTTTTTAGATTTTACATGTACAGGTATTTTTCTGGCACAGTGGTGCAGCAGGTAGTGTTGCAGTCACACAGCTTCAGAGACCTGGAGGTCGTGGGTTCAAGTCCCACTCCGGGTGATTGTCTGTGAGGAGTTTGTTTTGTTCTCCCCGTGTCTGAGTGGCTTTATTCAGGTGCTCTGCTTTCCTCCCATGGTCCAAAAACACACGTTGGTAGGTGGATTGGTGACTCAAACGTGTCCACAGGTGTGAGTGTGTGTCACCCTGTGAATGACTGACGCCCCCTCCAGGTTGTTTTCCCACCTTGCGCCCGGGTAGGCTCCGGACCCACCCCAACCCTGAACTGGATAAGATGCAGGATCTTCTTGGATTTGTCATGGTTCTATATACAACCATTATCTTGGCAAAGGAACCTTTGAAGTATCACTTTTTAAAGGTGTAGAGTGATGTGTAAAAATCAGGAAATAGGACCCTAACAGCCATGTAAGATCAGATGAGATCTTGAGAGAGAGAGAGGGAAATGTTTCGGTCCTTGACAGATATATCACATATATATCACAGTTCTAAGAAATTTAACAAGAACCCTGATCTTAACCTCACCTTATGTAAGTGGGATTATTTATAATACGAGAAATGGAAAATGCAACCATTGTCTAAGATTAAACTTTGAAGGTATGGAAAATATACCTACAGCTTTCTGTGAAGCAGATTATAATCTACTGAAAATGGTAGAAACTGTAAAGAATTCAATGTGTGGATACAGTAGATATGAGTAATTTATTGATGACCTAGGTTATTGGCTTCTGCGACATCTGTACTCTCCGATTTTTCTGACAGTAAAAAAATTAATTAAAAATAAATAAAAAAATAATATATATTTTTTTTATTTACAATTGAATGATATCTCACCTATAACTATATAACACCCATATTGATCAACCCCTGAAACAGACATTGACCATTCTGCATTAATTGTAATACCCATCAGAAACTGACCTGAGTGTGACTGGAAATATATTATCCCTCATTACTTTCATTTCATTTACTGTTCTACCTGTAAATATCATTAATGCTGTCCCTTACAATCGAGGAACTCTATGAGATTTTTAAAAAGCTGTAGCAATCTTTATTGTATCTTACAGAGATGAAAATACTGAGGCTATTGATCCATATGTGGAAACAGCTTACAGATAAAAGCCATAGACTGTACAATCTACAAAAGAAAGGCCCATGTTTATACAGTAAAACACAAGTGGTTTGTATTACCAGATTTTTAAAAGGCTTTTTTTGTCAGTCTTCCTCTTTGGTGCACTTTTGAAACCCCTGATCTCATCTGTTGAATTTAAATTGGACATAAAAACACAAGAACTTTTCCAGAGGGTCTTTTTTTTTTTTACGAATACAGTATGAGTAACTCATATTCTTTAATGTTGGTTATAATGAATGACGTTTTTAATGTTTAAAAATCTGCTCAAAGATGCAAAATGGACCTTATTTTCTCTCTCTCTCTCTCTCTCTCTCTCTCTCTCTCGCTCTCTAATACTGTATTGCATTTAAAAGTAGTCATGCCCATATATGGTCACGGCTTGATCATGAGTTCAGGGTCAGTTTGAAGAGGGAGTTGGGTTCTCTCAGTGTGTAATTTTAGTAAAATGAATGAGTTATATCATATTTAACAATGTACAACATTATAAATAAATGTTTTGTTGGTATTAGATAACCTTTTATTGTCTGCAATAATGTGTTACAGAGATGTATGTGTTTGGATATAATAATGAATTTGAAGTTGAATGAATCTAATTGAATCTAATTTCAGAAAATGACCTGAACTAAACTGAATTAAATGAAATTAATTGAACTGAAATGAGCTTATTTAAACTGCACTGAATAGAAATACATCACTCAAAGCTAAACTGAATTGAGTTCTATTTAATTTAATTAATGACTGATTTGAACAGAGCTACATTAAACTGAATCTAATTTAATTTAATTGGAATGAAATGATTTGAACTGAAACAGAAAACACACTACTCTCTTATTCACATTGAAATGCTTAAGCTTGTGTCCCTCGTAAACAAAGCCTCTTCTTGGTGATTTCAAAGAGACAAACGAAAACAGAGGTCATATTTATAATTCATACCAAAGCGCAGAGATCTTAAAGGTCCTGGTTGCACAGATTGTATAAATAGCACTTTAGTCCCTCCAGGACCCCTTTCATACACTGGAATGTGTGTAACTTGAGCTCTTCATCAAGTTACAATAGTGACATCTAGTGTGTCTCTTCTTATTTCCTTCTACAGGCAAATGGGACGTGTGTGAGGCTCCTCCATTTAGAGCCAGTGCAGCCAAGTGTGACATTACACACACACACACACACACACACACACACACACACACACACACAGTAAACTGCTTCAGACACAAAGTAGAGATAATAACTTAAATCATTTTTTCCGCTCTACTCTGCAATATTAAAAACGTATATGTTGCCAACAGTTTGTTGTGTTCTGTGTTTTGTTTGTTTGTTACATGTCTTGCAATGATGTGTAATCTGGACTATGTGTTAATGTAATATGAAGTAAAAATTATTATGAAAACAAAGCCATATACAGCAAAATGAGGGAAGGGGTGGGGAGAGAGAGAGAGAGAGAGAGAGAGAGAGAGAGAGTCTGTGTTTAGCACAGTCTAAAGTGGTGGGCAGTGTGCATAATGGAGCTCCCATGCAACTGTAAATAATTCATGCAGGAGTAGAGTGGAGAAAGCATGGAGCTGCAGCATTTTCATACATTAATCTCCTGACTAATGGCAGAATGCAGTGGAGTGAGAGAGAGAGAGAGAGAGAGAGAGAGAGAGAGAGAGAGAGGCCACACACTTCATAGGTACCCATGAGACTTTTGCTATTAGTAATACAGGAACTCAAATCCTGTGTGCTTTATTATACTGTATCTTGTTAAAGGGGAATTCCACAAGATTGTTTTTATTTTTGCCAAGATTGAGACTGTAATATGAAAAATTTATGTTTTGGTCATTTGCTAGTGATGATGATAGGATCCAAGACAATATCACAATGTGTACAATACAAATAATTTTAATTTGCCACCAAGCCCTACATGTGATGCTATTAGTATTTTTTCTTATACCTAATGTTGATACTGGTGAATATCTCCATGAATAGGGAGGGTGTGTTCACTTCTTTGCATGGAAAAAATGTGTTTTAAGTCAAATCCACATCTGGGCCCTTTCATCAACACAGTAAACAATTCTGAAAGTTTCTCTTCAGGGTCACTTCTCACATAAAGCCACACTCAATTACCTTGTTTATATCCTAATAAATTAATTATACAGAAATTGGTGGAAATCCTCTTTAAAGGATTTGACTCTTTGATATAAACAACAGGGGCATCATTAGACCCAGTTTTGAAATGTTGCTGTGCCCCATTCTAGTCACGATGGTGAAAAGTCAATATCATCCTCGATTGTTGAGCAGAACTACAAAACCACATGCACTATATTTCCCATGATGTCCCAGTGTTTTTCCCAAACGTGTGCCTTGACTCTTTGTTTTTTTTTTTTGCAAGGAGTAAAGGAGTAACAAAAAAAAGAAAGATACATATATTATATATATGTAAAATACACATAGCACCATTAAAGCAAAGGCAATAATTCCACTAGAAAAGGCTTTATTGATGTCAGCTCATAAAAGTGGCTTTAATGACACAAGCACACAAAATTAATTAACACAACATTATTGTAGTTAATACAATTTATGCACAGCTGTACCCCTACCACTGATTGGCAAGCAAAGGGGTACAGCTGTGCCCCTCTAAATTCTGTATGTGTCCCAGTACAACCAGTAGTCTAGAAACACCCCTGAGAAACAGTAACATTCATAAGGAAGTGTGGCTGAATATATTCAGTACTCCAACTGCAGCCTCATGATACAACCCAAGCTATGTTGATATTTAGTAACACCAAGATTTTAATTAAGATATTCTTTCTATACAGTACATACTGTTCTACAAAAGCCATTTATTAGTTTACACTAATAAACCACAAATTATTTAATTATTAATTTGCCTACACAAATGTTTGCGCATCTGTACTGGGACTGGACTGGACTGCTGCCAATCAATACATAAACACTTTCCTGCACACTTGTTTGCTACTTTGTGTAGGTCTGCGTTAGCACAGTCTAACTACTTTGTAAATATGCATTTACTTTTATAACATTTAAACCCGCCTACTGCGGCTGTAGAAACCCCTTTTAAAACTCCTTCTCCTGTGATATTGCTTAATAAAAATACACCTGTAAAGCAGAGTGATACATGTAGAGTTAGAAGTCCCCGTTTTGTTATACTCTATAGCAACACTCATGGACTGTCAAAACTCTTGTATTAAAGTATTAAACCATTGCTATATCTAGTCTCTACAAAATCAAAGTGTACTGGAAGCTAGACAAGATCTACAGTCATAGATAAAGCTGTAAATAGCTAGATCTCTGTCTAAAAAGGAGAAAGAGCTCTTAGGTAGATATGGAGCTAAATATATGAAGCTTAGTGCAGTGATTCAGGCAGACACTAATCTAATTGCATATATGCTTTGCACATAAAGGTGAAACAGCATTAGCTGGGGATTGGAGAGGCATAAATATTGCATCAGGCCTTTGTTATTTGTGGCCAGTCATATTTCTTAATGGTGCACTTTACCAGGCGCTTATTTCATCCTTCCATTAAAACCAGGAGTCATTTACCTGAGTTGATGAAGCTCCATGCTGGGAAAACACAAAGTACCCACACTCTCTCTCTCTCTCTCTCTCAGTGTGTGTGTGGTTGTGGGTGTGTGGGTGTGTGTTGCCCTTGAGATAAAGAGAGCAAATAACAAAAATTCCAGTCACACACAGTGTTCCAAACAAAATTAAAAGGACATGGTTTTAGCTCAGCATGCCCAATGCCAAGTGTTGGCTGGAGGAGAATACAACTTCCCAACAATGTGGAGCTGCATTTTCTGGAAAAAAAAAAAGAGCGCTAGCTAATACAATTAAGCTGAGTTTGAGTGTTCTAAGTGATCCTGAAATTAACATTCAACATCACTACTGGACCTCACTAATATTTAAATGATTGAATGCCGTCAAATGCTCACAGTAGTATTCCGACTTGCAGTGTGAAGCCTTAATGGAAGAGTAGAAACTGTTGGCTTCAGCAATGGGAGACAAAATCCCCATAAATACACTTGCTTTTCAAAAAAATACTCGATGAACAGTCTATTGTTGGCCATGTGCAAGCTGTATGTCTTATATTTGAACAGTACATTCAATATTTTAGATTTAGTGGTTGTAGATGCACGTAGACTATGGAAATTTACTGTGTGTGTGTCGGTAAGCTGCCATACATATAGTTATCTCATAACCCATAATTATGTACCAAAGACCAAAGTTTTGATAGCAAACAGGCCTGATTACCAGTCTGATGCAGGGGTGCACAATTCTTGGTCCTCTGGGGGTCCAAAAGTGTAATGGCTATTGGCAAAACAAAAGAAAATTATAATAATAATAAAAAAATCATAATAATAAAACCCTTAAACAAAAATAACCATATAAAAAAAGACATTTGTGATTCCTGCTTTTTTAAAGGTCACCCATGTACCCATGTCCAGCTGTGCACCCACAATAAAATCATGCTCTGATGCTCTGAAACAGCTACACATGATTCTGAAGTCATCCTGCCAAGTGGCAAGCATCAGCGCTGCCCTGTGAAACAGTGGAATTATGTTCTCTGGAGTAATGGGGCACAATCCAATACGTTTGAGAAACTTTGGACCAAAAAGGAATAATCCAACAACAATACCTTACCTCACTAATGTTTATGCGGCTGAATGCCATCGTATCTCCACTTACAGTGCAAAGCCATCTCAGAAGAGAGGAAGCTGTTAAGTAAAGGAGACAATGTTCATTTTAATGCCCTTAACTTTAGAATGGGCAGTATAGTGGCGCAGCAGGTAGTGTCGCAGTCACACAGCTCCAGGGGCCTGGAGGTTGTGTGTTCGATTCGGTCTTTAAGGAGTTTGGTGTGTTCTCCCCGTGTCCATGTGGGTTTCCACTGGGTGCTCCAAAAAAAAAACAACACACGCCGGTAGGTGGATTGGTGACTCAAAAGTGTCCGTGTGAGTGAATGTGTGAGTGTGTGTTGCCCTGTGAAGGACTGGCGCCCCCTCCATGGTGTATTCCTGCCTTGTGCCCAATGATTCCAGGTAGGCCCTGGACCCACCGTGACTTACAGCGGTTACAGATAATGAATGCATGAATGAACTTTAAAATGAATGTAGGAATGTGTCCACTGCGCACTGACATCTACACAAGAGCCACAGAGAAATCCCCCAGGCATCCTGTGCCCCGTGTGTGTTTGTATGGTGTGTGAGCATGTGCCAGAGAGTGTGAGTGTGTGAGACAGCAGAAAGGGCCAGGATGTTTCTACATTGAGGAAATCCTCTCGGTACTCTGACCTAAGTCAGAGAGTCAACAAGACTTACTCCAAAAGCTCAGAGGTATTAATATCGGAACATTAATAAATCATGCAGCTGAGCGCCTTTTATCTGAACCCAAATCCCCGCTTGATATAAGCACAGAGCAGAGAAGTTAAAGAGCTCTGGCTTTTGAGAGAGAGAGAGAGAGAGAGAGAGAGAGAGAGAGAGAGAGAGAGAGAGAGAGAGAGAGAGAGAGAGAGAGAAAGCGAGAGAGAGAGAGAGAAAGAGAGAGGGAGAGAGAGAGAGAGAAAGAGAGAGGGAGAGAGAGAGAGAGAGAAGAAAGCGAGAGAGAGAGAGAGAGAGAGTGAGAGAGAGAGAGAGAGAGAGAGAAATTCCAGTAGTAAAAAATGTCCTTCATCACTCAGGTATCTTTTAGGCTCTTTTTTGTTTTGTTTTGTTTTTTGGTATGATAAGCACTATCAAATAAATGGATGGCTTCATTCGTAAGGCTCTGCTTTAATGTGGCCTTCTGAGACTTAAACTTGTTTCCCTGATCTCAGATAGAGGCAGGGTTTTATCAGAGCTGAGGAATGTGTAAATCCAGAGCGAGAGGCAATCGATCCCGCTGGCGAACAATAAACATTTTGTGGTGAGATAATTCCTGCTATTATCTGCTGATATAAGAGTGATAACTGTTTGTTTAACCTCTGGAAGGCCCTCGATGTTGTCTCAGGCCTGAAATTCAATCCCCCCTCCCCCCACTTCCCCACCACCTAGCACTACTACCACCACGGTCTGTTTATACCTGGTCGCCACGGCAATGCCAAAACACAGAAGCCCATGAATGAAATTCCAACATATCATCAATCATCCATGACAAAGGAAGGATTGTTGTGGTGTTATGAGCCAAGGGGAATGTGTGTGCAGGAGAGAGAGAGAGAGAGAGAGAGAGAGAGAGAGAGAGAGAGAGAGAGAGAGAGAGACGCACCCACGCGTCAACAGATAACAAAACTAATAACAGCTAATGGGGTAGAAGGCAAGACATTGAAGACCTCTGGGGAAGGATACTCTCTCTGATGGCTTCCAGAATAACCACAGGCTAACTGACCACCCCTACACACACACACACACACACACACACACAGTCATCTGTCCATTATACACAGCTGCTGTAAATGAACTTGCATTAGTTCAGTATAAGGAAAGGCATGGAGTAGGTAGTTGATATCAAGCATATGCAAGCTTGAGCAACAACACCTTACCTAATTTACATGCATTAATGTTAATGAGGTGCTTCGCAGGAAGTGGGCCAGCTGCCATAATAACCTTCAGCATCCGAAAAAAAAAAAAAAAAAATCCTAAATTTCAGAGTCTGGTTCACATTTTCCTGTCGTACATTGATTCCACACGGTGAGTCAAGGAGGGGAAGGAGGAGGGCTTTCAAAAGAGGAGCCCGCTGGGAGGGTACAATTTCAGCATGAAGGAAAACTTTTCTAACTGAAACAGCCACTTGGTGATGAGCCTCATTGGTGCTGAAAAGCGAATAACTCATATTCCGACTAATGCCAAAGCCACAGAGGCAGAGAGAAGAAAGAAAGGAAGAAAGAAAGAAAGCAGCCAGGAAAAAAAGTTTGCAACAATTATCCTCCAAAATGAGGGAAGGTTGCAATTGCAGAAGCATTAATTCAATTTGCTGCAAGTAATTCAGCACTCGCTCTGTAGCCTGGCCTAGTTCTCGAGGACAAACAGCAGGAAACTCACTTTAAAATCTACTGAAAGAGCAGGTGTCCAGAGATAAGTCCAAGATATTGAAGACACCCTTTATAATTAGACAATTCAGCTCCTTTATGGTGCCCCCCGTTGTTTACAGAGGTGCTCATTTGCAGACACAGCTTGTGTGTGATGGAATTTCACTCAGTATTTTGAGATGAGCTGGAGTGGTGTTTATGATCTAGAACTAATCATCTAACATCAGTATCAGACCCCTGTAATGCTCTTGTGGCTGAATGCTACTAAACCCTCTGAGAAATGTTTCAACATCTAATGTAAGGCCCTCCCATAAGACTAGAGTCTGTTACTGTATAAACAGAGGGTGACAAATTCTCTACTTACACCCTTGGTTTTTGAAGACATTTCTGATGAGCCGGCGTTTACAAACCCTATGTATACCCTATAACACATAGTGTACCTCTCATTCCATGTCACTTAGAGACATTGTAGAGGGAGAGAACAGAAGCTACAAAACTTTTGACTTTCTCAAACAAGAGTCTCAACATCAACATAGCTGCTCACACCAGCAGCAGTACACACCCTCTGTCTAAGAGCATTTACACAACTGTTGCATATATTCTTAACATCACATTTAAAGGCACCATAGACGATTCTGGGCAACTACTGTTCTCACAGCAAAACAAACATTTCCCCCTAGTTGTGTTCATTAAGAAGCTCAGCATATTTAAATGTGGAATAGTATTTTTGAGAATGTAGCAGACTGTAACTTGTTTGTGGTTGAAGTTTAACTTGTCTGTAAATTTTTAGTCACTATTTGAATTCCCAATCATTTGTAACTTGAGTTTTTTTTTGACTTGTAGATTTTGATCTGTGTTTACTTTCATGAAGTTAGTGCTTTCACGAATTTGGAGTCAGTTCCACTTTAAGTAACCTGTAACAGCAAAAATAAGACAATATTACCCAACTCTGGAGCAGAAATAGAGCAACATCCTCAACACGTTCCATGCTTTTCACCATTCGGAGATCTCACCAACATCCAAACATCTCCTAATGCCATTTCTCAGTTATTTTGGACCTAGACGCTTTTTTTATCTTTCACATTCAATGAGCTAGGTCGGCATGAAACACTGGAGCTTTTTTGCAGTGTGCAAACACACCCGAGAGAATGGTGAGAATAAACATCTTATTTAACTACCCACATACTGTAGATATGCAATGAAAATTGAATCAATCAACCAGTGTTTGAATTTCTAATGGATGGGACCAGTTTCGTGAGAATCACTGTTACTCCTGCCCATCTGGAATGCCAAGACATGCCTTAATGTTTGTTGCAGGCTTCAGATGTGCAGTGCTGACTAATGGGGCCTTTGGGCTGGCGTTGATGGACAGGAGTGGGATGGCCGCTGCAGGTGAGAGAACAGGTGATGTGAGGTTTCGCTGCACTCTTCTGATGTTGTGTATGTTATGGGTGAGACACTTCCTTATCTGTCAGTGTTCTGTCATTCAGGAGTGATTCACCCCCCCCCCCCACACACACACACACACACGTGCAGTTATAGGCAAAAAAGTATTTAAGTTTAACTCAAAGAACACATCATTACTGTCAGATCAGTCGATTTTAAGAGAGTAAATGGTATTTTTCAAATTATGCACAAAACAAACAAATGGGCTAAAATGGAGATACAAGTTTGCTCCAAGAGTGATATTATACACCAGATAATCACTCCAGTAAACCACTTCCTTATTTTAAACCTTTAAAATCTTCCTTGTTTTAAACTTCCTTACTTTAAATCAAATGACCAGATCTGTATGTGTCCTGTGACCAGATTCACCACCTAAATAATTCCTGCTCCTCACCATTGAAGAACAGGGTGGTAAGAGGCAAAAAAAAAATGGCTATTGTATAAATAAAAAGCACATGTCTATGGTCAGTGGAGATGATCAAATGGAAAATGAGGGTAGAAATAAGGATTCAATTTTTATGTTATGGCTGATTGGTGTATATGATTGAAAACAAGTATGGTTACATTCCATAGGTTTCAAATTGTATAGAATGCAGTTTCTGTGTCTGATACAGCTTGTCAATTACATGTGTTCTTCCAGTTGGGAGACAGGGAAGGGGTTTTTAGAAATAAAATGATAATCCAGGGGTGCGACACGGTGGAGCAGCAGGCAGTGTTGCTGTCACACAGCTCCAGGTTCCTGGGGGTGTGGGTTCAAGTCCTGCTCTGGGTGACTGCCTGTGAGGAATTTGGTGTGTTCTCTCTGTGTCCACATGAGTTTCCTCCCATGGTCCAAAAACACATGTTGGTAGGTGCATTGGCCATAGGTGTGAGTGAATGTGTGTCGTCCCCGGGAAAGGATTGGAGCCCACTCCAGGGTGTGTTCCTGCCTTTCACCCAGTGATTCCGGGTAGGCTCTGGACCCACCACGACCCTGAACTGGATAAGCGGTTACAGACAACGAGTGAATGAATAAACCAAGTAGATGAAGATTCTGCACGATTTCAAAATTCAAGCTGAAAGCGCTAATAATAATAATTCTTACAATTGGTCTTCAGTGAAGTCAAACGCAGATTGTGGTTGACAACAATCTCTCGGATTACATCCAGTTTGTCGTTAACCTCTTTAAACAATGTTTTCAACTCGGAGATTAGCGCAGACCTATGCTCAGCTAATGAGGCTATAAGGTCAGCTTTGCTAATGATGGCTTCAGACTCAACTTTTTCGCCTGTTTTGGCAGGTTTAGTCGGCATATTGAAGTTAAAGGGTTACTACATAAAAGTAGCAAATACTTCAATGGCAGATGTCCGACTAGGATAAAAGCAGGCTGGATTGTAAGGATGGAACTTGGAGAGCTAGAAGATGGCACATCTTACTTCATACTCGTTAAGACCGGAAGTCCTTACAATTTGTCTTAATGAAGAGAACATTTCAAATAAAAATAAACAAACAAACATACATATACAAAGACCTAGATTTAAAACATATGCACTTTAACCTAGAATTTGTACTGGACAGATTTTCCAACACAGAATGAAAGTAAGGGTCAGTTATTATCTACATGAGAGCAGGCTTTCCTGTCTGTATTTATCCAAGGTTGGCCAGTGTTAGTGGTCTGAGTGTTTTTCTGTATCACTTTCTTCTATGCCATCATATGCAAGGCTTTGACATCTACATAAACTTATGACAACTGACATAATCATGCGTGAAGATCTGTAAATGTTTTTTTTCCAGCCAGAGTCAGTCATCGTAACACATTTTGATGTGAAACTGGCAAAACAGTCTTTATGGCAGCTAAATATTGTTGGAATAATCTTTTATAGATGTTTATGCAGGTTTACGTGTCATGAAAGGCTTCTGCAGGTGGCTTTATGAACACAGACAGTAAAGTGGGACTGAAATACTCAATCCAAGAGTGTTCACAGTGGATAACCACCAGATAGCAACTCTTAGATGATGCTACTTCATGCCTACTTACAGGGGTTGGACAATGAAACTGAAACACCTGTCATTTTAGTGTGGGAGGTTTCATGGCTAAATTGGACCAGCCTGGTGGCCAATCTTCATTAATTGCACATTGCACCAGTAAGAGCAGAGTGTGAAGGTTCAATTAGCTGAGGGTAAGAGCACAGTTTTGCTCAAAATATTGCAATGCACACAATATTATGGGTGACATTCCAGAATTCAAAAGAGGACAAATTGTTGTGTCTTTGTGATGTATCAAGAGCCACGGTATCCAGGGAAATGTCAGCATACCACTAAGAAGGACGAAACACATCCAACAGGATTAACTGTGGATGCAAGAGGAAGCGGTCTGAAATGGATGTTCGGGTGCTAACCCAGATTGTATCCAAAAAACATAAAACCACGGCTGCCCAAATCACAGCAGAATTAAATATGCACCTCAACTCTCCTGTTTCCACCAGAACTGTCCGTCGGGAGCTCCACAGGGTCAATATACACGGCCAGGCTGCTATAGCCAAACCTTTGGTCACTCATGCCAATGCCAAACGTTGGTTTCAATGGTGCAAGGAGCGAACATCTTGGGCTGTGGACAATGTGAAACATGTATTGTTCTCTGATGAGTCCATCTTTACTTGTTACAGAGTTACAGTGTGGAGAAGCCCCAAAGAAGCGTACCACCCAGATTGTTGCATGCCCAGAGTGAAGCATGGGGGTGGATCAGTGATGGTTTGGGCTGCCGTATCATGGCATTCCCTTGGGCACGTCACTGCCAAAGACTAACGAACCATTCTGGAGGACCATGTGCATCCAATGGTTCAAACATTGTATCCCGAAGGCGGTGCCGTGTATCTGGATGCACCAACTCACACAACAAGACTGGTGAAAGATTGGTTTGATGAACATGAAAGTGAAGTTGAACATCTCCCATGGCCTGCACAGTCACCAGATCTAAATATTATTGAGCCACTTTGGGGTGTTTTGGAGGAGCAAGTCAGGAAATGTTTTCCTCCACCAGCATCACGTAGTGACCTGGTCACTATCCTGCAAGAAGAATGGCTTAAAATCCCTCTGACCACTGTGCAGGACTTGTATATGTTATTCCCAAGATGAATTGATGCTGTATTGGCCGCAAAAGGAGGCCCTACACCGTACTAATAAATTATTGTGGTCTAAAACCAGGTGTTTCAGTTTCATTGTCCAACCCCTGTACATATCTGTTATGATGAATGAATGATAATTATATAGCACTTTTTTAAACACTTAGATTGCTGTATTTTATTTGGAACATAAGGGATATATATCCATCCCCAACAGTGTGCATCCACCTGGATGATACAACGCACCAATCCTCTCACCACACCATATCTTTACAGCATCCTTGTCACTGCACTGGTCCATTGGGATTCACACAGACCATAATGACTCCACCAACATCACGTCCAGAAGCTAATCATGCTTTCTTTAGAGATCTCCCATCCCAAAACTTGCTCGTTTTAATCCAAAGCCATGCAAAACCTAAGAATCCCAGTATAATTTATGTAGGACTCATGTAGACTTATGACCATTTGACCTACAGTAACAGTAACCACTATTTCTTTAACAAACTCATATTTTTTTCTTTACAAAGTGATCAGATGTCTCTGAAGATTGTAACCCACTGGTGGGCTCTTTCTCCCTTGCCTGGTTCCCCCTCATTTACCCAAAGCAATATGTTACAGCTTCACCATGCTCTCCAGTGGCTATGGCCCGGACACTAAATCTCTATTAGTTGTATTCCTCCATATGTTGCAGCGTAAGGATGTGAGGAGCCTGAGGCTGAGGGCTGCAGCTCTGGAGCAGAGGGGAAGCGGGTGGGTTTTGAAGCTGACCTGCAGGGGCTACATCTGCTGTGGGACACTGAGGTGTAATCAGAGAATCCTAGGCCCCACAGCAAAAGCTCACATATGGGTGCTGGCTTTATCGGATCCTAGCCCGGAAAATGAGGGGGATCCATCACGGCCCTGACAGTGTGTGTGTCTGTGCGCATGTGCTTGTGTGATGGGCCGAAGGTATGTGTTATTGTGTCCTTATGGCATATGTGCTGAGATCTAATTATATTTCAGACTTACTAAAACAAGTGAAGATCCTAGAGAATGGGAGAAGTGGCAGATCTACAACATTTGTACTGAGGCTGGCAAGGTCGGACACACTGTGGGGTGATCATGACATAGCAAGTCCAGCTTCCAGGACACCAGCATTCATCAACTGTGAACCTTATCTTGTAGGATATTATAAATGGCTGGACTTACACATTTAAACTAATGGTGCATAGTATTTTCCTGCTTATGAAGTTTCAGTAATCTGCTTTGTAAAACTGTTTCTTTGTGATTTTGTTAGCAATATTTTCTCCAGTTTAGAAACTGTCAGTAACTCCTTTTAGGATAGGATAATCTCAACCACACCATGCTACCAAGTTGGTACATGATTCCTCCGACAGATGTGAAACCAGCATCTAAGAGACAGCATTACCAAAAACTACAGAAGACTAGCACAGAGACTTACCTGGTACAACAAAGAAACAATGACTGACCACTCAACAACAAAGCGATGTATAAATGCACACAACAATAAGAAACACCTGTGAACAATAACTCATGTCACACAAGAAGGATACCACAATGTTGCAGGGCAAGAAACCACACATACAGAGTGTTTGGCAAAAAAAAAAAAAAAAAAAAAACCACAGGGAAAACACCTGACTGAAACTGAACAAGGCACAAGACAGAAACAAAGTGAGAAAGCAAGGATGTACAGAACGGAGACAGACCATGACATTACCCCCTTCTAAATGTGCAAGTCCAAAAACTGAAAGGAGAGAAAGCTGAAGGTAGGGGATGCCAAGAACATGAAAACACATGATTAGTGAACAGAAACTGAGAAACAACATCTGTACATTAATAATAAGACATGGAATAACAACTAGACATAACGGTATAGAGAAGCATATAGCAGGGTAATGCCAGGACCAACAGTGAGACATCAGAATAAGAACAAACGCATTCAATAGTAACAGCAAAACAGTACCAAAAGTCCCAGAAACAGAACAAAAGGTTGACTAGACGACAAAACAGGGAAAACACAAGATGGTCAAATATGTAAGTGTTATGATTAAGGTTATGGTTAGTTACATATTGTATAAATTCTGGTAATGGTATTTTAGTCAGATATATACAACTTCACCCTGAGACCTGGCTGGTTCAACAGCATGTTTTGTATATGGCAGTCCACTCTCCAAAACTTCCAACTTCCAATACTGATAACAATGCTAGTAATCAGCTAGCACATCTACTGTGAAATATTCTGTTTTAAAACGTAGCCGCTCACATTAATAATTAAAATCGGAGTGATTGCTGTTGTTGTTGAAGCTATAAGCCGTGCTAAACTGGATCACTAACAGGACGGCTCATTACTGCACAGTGCACACACTGATCAGTGCCCAAATATGGTCCTCATTTGTGGCTTTTTTATTATGAGAAGACTCTTCAAGCATGTGATTATGAAACACTTCTGGATGGCTGTGTGTTCTGCTGTGTGTAATTGCACTGGTTAGCAGAGAGATTTCTAGCGTTCTTATCTCTGCGGTACTGAACAGCTTGCCAAACCAGGATGGCTGCTCTTCGCCTGAGGCTACCATGAAAATGTAGGTGATGCCACAAGAAAGCCACTTGGTCTGATGCCATTAAGAGGCACAAAAGGTGTTGGGCTGCCTGTCCCTGTGGACAGTGTTCAATTCACAAAGCCACCTTATGGAGTACTGTTTACACCTGAACATGCTGTGCTGGAATCATTAACATCCTTCTCCCAAAATGAGGAAACACAGGAAACACAAATGAAATGAAACACATGCGAATACTATGCCTTCAACAAAACTGAGACCTTCTGGTGTTCTTTAGAAAAGACAAAGGTTTTACATACATGAATGACAAAACAAAGATAAACATATTTATATGAATATATTTTGCATTGTGAACCATGGCTTTTGTTCACTTTTATATACACACTTCTATAACACATCCATTGTAGTTGGATGGTTCTTAACCCTTGTGCGATCTTAACATTCGGTTTACTCCCCTTGTCCTATGGGTCAAAAATGACCCGCCCTACCAAAGCTTATTACATAATACAAGAAGATCACCAGTGAAAAAGATTATACTGTCACAACAGTTTTCTTTTACACAGTAGAGGTTTATTATTGCTATAATATAAATGTGAAGTTATTACTTCTGAATTAATTATATTGAAAGGGAAAAGACAGTCAACAATCTGGATTTTTTTTTATCAACAGTTTTTATTTTATGTTTTTTAGGAAGTGAATTATAAAAATTTTTCTCTCATAACACTAACAAAACAGCAAAATGTTGCTTGATTTTTTGAACAATATTCAACATAAACTCTATTTAGCACATGTAGGACAGTATGTGCGAACATGAGAATGGGCTTTGCAGATGTATTTCTCACATGTCCAGCACACAGCTTTTGTCTTGCAGTCCTACTTCCAGGGGCAGAACTGGCACCTTTTTCTTTTGAGTGACCCAGCTGCAGACTCAGGTGGATCAGGACAAGATGCAACTCCCTGAACAGCTTCCACAATGTCTGCAGAGGCTTCTGTGCAGAGCAGGTGCTCCTTTCTCTCAATACACGGGGTGACAAGAGCCTTTCTCAACTGCTCAAGGAACATCCTTCTCTTGTTTTTCTTCCCTGACATCCAGGTTGGGTTGATCTCCTGCCATCAAAAGCCTTATGTAGCCACGCAGGTCAATCTCATCCATTTTTTTCCAGTTTTCCAGGATGTTTTCCATTTGTGTTTTCCAGGATGATTTTTTCGATGGCTGGTGTGATGAACAGGAGAAAGGTGGATAAAATGTCCTGGACATGGGCAGCCGAATACCCTGTTGGCCCTGGAGTCATCCTTATGATGTTTGATGCTGCTGTTCTTCCCTGGTTGCTGTCTGAATTTGATGAGGACCATGCAATTTTGACGTTCTTTGACAAAAAAGTCTCTCTGTCAGTGTGAGGGATTTCCTCTTCTTCTTCATCTGAGGATGCATCATCCTCTGGGTTGCATTCCTCCCCATCTTCCTCTTCAGATACATCTTCATCCTCTTGTTCCTCCAGAGCTCCTGAAAATATCTCACCCAGGACCTGTTGGGCACTGAAATGTCTATTCATGGCTTCAGCAAGCAACCAACTGGGGTACTTTGATTCAGGGTCCCATCAAAGAAACTCCGACCTAAGAACTGATCACGTGTTATTAGGCCGGAGTTTCTTTTATGTGTGTGTGTGTGTGTGTGTGTGTGTGTGTGTGTGTGTATTAGAGAGAGTTTGTGTGTGGCCTTTGAACTTTTTTTTCTGGTGTTTAAATGCTTTTATAATTCACGGGTCAAAAATGACCCATAAGACAATCTTTGTACCCTAGTGGTGTAGAGCTCACATGGAAACGTAAACAAAAACAAAGTATCATTTTTTCTAATGAAGGGGTCTCTTTAGGAAAAGTCATAAAATTTCAAGTTGGAAAAATATAGTTTAAGGTATTTTTTCTACAGCTAAACATGGTAGTGGGTCACTTTTGACCCGCAAGACAACACAAGGGTTAATAACAGGTCTTTAGATATTAGAAGACAATGAAGAAAATGAAGAGGTCAATTAAAAAAAATATATGTATGACAGACACATGACTCATACATAATATTCAAATGTAAATAAATTCAGCATATCCCTATATATCTGAAAATTGTAGTGCAGGACTAGCCTCAATAATGATATGTAACTGAATATATTTGTTAAACTACTTTCCAGTTTATTTATTGTTACACTTATATAGCACCTTTTCTTTCATTTGATTTGAACACTTGAACAGAACACTGCATGGAAACTATACAACACAATCTTGTGTTATTTTATGAATCATGTGTTTGGAGACTGGTGTAGAGTTTAATTCACATCTCTGTATGAAAGATACATGCAATTACAGCTGTGGGGCCACATTCAGCCTTCAGCCAGCCTCCAGCCAGCCACAGCCATCCAGAAAACCTCAATCACTCCAGCTTCGCCACCTCACTGACCGAGCCTTGATTCACCACAGACTCCTACAGTCCAGTCCAGTCCTTTTTGCACAGCCGCCTATTGTCCAGTCCTGTCAACACCGAATCCTGTTATACTTTAAACTCAGCCTAATACAATACAATTCAGTCCTTTATATACAACCTCTTACAGTCCAGTCCAATCCAACCTACCCAACCTCTTACAGTCCAGTCCAATCCAATCCAACCTACTCAAACACTTACAGTCCAGTCCAATTCAACCTACCCAACCTCTTACAGTCCAGTCCAATCCAACCTACCCAACCTCTTACAGTCCAGTCCAATCCAATCTACTCAAACACTTACAGTCCAGTCCAATTCAACCTACCCAACCTCTTACAGTCCAGTCCAGTCCAATCCAACGTACTCAACCACTTATAGTCCAGTCCAGTCCAATTCAACATACCCAACCTCTTCCAGTCCAGTCCAATCCAACCTACCCAGCCACTTACAATCCAGTCCAGTCCAGTTCAATCCAACATAGTCAACCACTTACAGTCCAGTCTAGCTCAGTCCAACCTATTCAGTCACTTACAGTCCAGTCTAGTCCAATCCAACCTACCCAGTCTACCCAACCACATACAGTCCAGTCCAGTCCAATCCAATCCAACCTACCCAAACACTAGAGCCTTCCTGGAATCATTGGGCGCAAGGCGGGAATACACCCTGGAGGGGGCGCCACAGACACACACAGTGTTTTTGGACTGTGGGAGGAAACCGGAGCACCCGGAGGAAACCCACGTGGAGCACCCGGAGGAAACTCACAGACAGTCACCTGGAGCGGGAATCGAACCCACAACCTCCAGGCCCCTGGAGCTGTGTGACTGCGACACTACCTGCTGCGCCACCGTGCCGCCCATACTTACAGTCCAATCCAATGTATCCAACCACTTACGGTCAAGTCCAGTCCAGTCCAACATACCCAGCCACTTACAGTCCAGTCCAGTCCAATCCAACGTATCCAACCACTTACAGTCAAGTCCAGTCCAATCCAACATACCCAGCCACTTACAGTCCAGTCCAGTCCAATCCAACCTACCCAAACACTTACAGTCCAATCCAGTCCAATCCAACATACCCAACCACTTGCAGTCCAGTTCAGTCAAACCTACCCAGCCACTTACTGTGCAGTCCACTCCAATCCAACCTACCCTAACACTTACAGTGCAGTCCAGTCCAGTCCAACCTACCCAACCACTTTCAGTCCAGTCCAGTCCAGTTGAACCTACCCTGCCACTTACAGTCCCGTCCAGTCCAATCCAACCTACCCAGCCACTTAGAGTCCAGTCCAATCCAGCCTACCCAACCACTTTCAGTCCAGTCAAGTCCAATCCAACCTACCCAACCTCTTACAGTCCAGTCCAGTCTAATCCAACGTACCCAACCATTTACAGTCCAGTCCAGTCGAATCCAACCTACCCAGCCACTTTCAGTCCAGTCCAGTCCAATCCAACGTACCCAACCACTTACAGTCCAGTCCAATCCAACCTACCCAGCCACTTATAGTCTAGTCCAGTCCAGTCCAACCTACCCAAACACTTACAGTCCAGTCCAATTCAACCTACCCAAACTCTTACAGTCCAGTCCAATCCAACCTACCCAGCCACTTACAGTCCAGTGCAGTCCAGTCCAGTCCAGTCAAACTTACCCAGCCACTTACAGTGCAGTCCAGTCCAGTCCAACCTACCCAACCACTTACAGTCCAGTCCAGTCCAATTCAACCTACCCAACCACTTACAGTCCAGTCCAGTCCAGTCCAATTCAACCACCCCAAACACTTACAGTCCAGTGCAGTCCAGTCTAGTCGAACTTACCCAGCCACTTACAGTGCAGTCCAGTCCAATCCAACCTACCCAACCACTTACAGTCCAGTCTTGTCCAATTCAACCTACCCAAACACTTACAGTCCAGTGTAGTCCAGTCTAGTCGAACTTACCCAGCCACTTACAGTGCAGTCCAGTCCAATCCAACCTACCCAACCACTTACAGTCCAGTCTAGTTAAACCTACCCTGCCACTTACAGTGCAGTCCAGTCCAATCCAACCTACCCAGCCACTTACAATCCAGTCCAGTCCAATTCAACCTACCCAAACACTTACAGTCCAGTGCAGTCCAGTCTAGTTGAACCTACCCTGCCACTTAGTGCAGTCCAGTCCAATTCAACCTACCTAACCACTTACAGTCCAGTCCAGTCCAATCCAACCTACCTAACCACTTCCAGTCCAGTCCAGTCCAATCCAACCTACCCAAACACTTACAGTCCAGTGAAGTCCAGTCCAGTCAAACTTACCCAGCCACTTACAGTGCAGTCCAGTCCAATCCAACCTACCCAACCACTTACAGTCAAGTCTAGTTAAACCTACCCTGCCACTTACAGTGCAGTCCAGTCCAATCCAACCTACCTAACCAATTACAGTCCAGTCCAGTCCAATCCATCCTACCCAAACACTTACAGTCCAGTGCAGTCCAGTCCAGTCAAACTTACCCAGCCACTTACAGTGCAGTCCAGTCCAATCCAACCTACCCAGCCACTTACAGTCCAGTCTACAGCCTCCTACAATCCAGTCTCGTTAATTTTATAGCAACAGTCTAGTCCATTCTAAATAACCTACTACAGTCCAGGTCAGCCCATTTGATTGTACATTTTTCTACAGGCTTGTCCAATCCATCCTACAATGCCTCTGACAGTCTAGCACATTCTATACAGCCACATATATATCAGTCAAGTGCAGTCCATTCTATACAGTCCCTATAGCCTTAAAACAGACACTTACAGCCCAGTTTTTTCTAAACATCTCCTACAGCACAGTAGAGTCCAGTCTTACACAGCCTCTTACAGTCCAGTCCAGTCAATTCTACACAGCCAGTTCACTCAACAAAGCCTCGTCCAGTCCAGTCCAGTCCAGCCCAGTCCCTTCTTCACATACACATACAGTTTAGTCCATTTTACACAACCTCCTACAGTCTAGTTCGGTTCAGCCAATACCGCACAGCCTTTTATTGTCAATTTCCACCCACTCTGCACACTCTCCTTGGGACTGCTTTGTAAACACAGGTGAACATGAAGTGCTCTGAGGAAGATGTCTGTTTAAGATTTTCCTCTACCTCTACCTCTTTTCAGTCAAACGACATTGAAAATCAAGCTGTAACGCTATTAAGACATTTAGTCCAGGGCAAAGTGAGGTCAGGGTGCCCTGTTACTGGACATGGGCCATGCTTTAAGACACATGAGCCCCAGGTGAGTGGTGTGTGTGCTGCCCTAATCGAAATGTTCCAACACACGAGAATACTTAGAGCTTGCTCTGAAGAGCAGATAAAATCTAGTAATAAAATGCAGACAGATGGTGGCCATTGTAGATGGATCAGGTGTGACTGGACCATGGTTAGCCCAGCATAATAAACTCCATCTAACAACATGAAGCACACAGTGTCTTTGTGTGTATGAGTGTGTTTGTTTTTCTATGGTCTCAGGACAATAATGTACTGAAATAATGTCTGTAACATCAAAATGACTAGTTATTTGCCTTTTTCATTTTACCTCAGAAATTTTTAAGTATAAAAATAACTTTACAATTTAAAGAGCTAAGTTATATCTTTTCAAATATGAAACAGAACACCTTCTTATTCAAGATTCTTCTGAAGTCAATTATCAATATGTAGGCGATAAGTTCTGAATAACAATAACTTCTCTGGCTAAGCCCAAAGTTAGTGAATGGTGGTCCATCACTCAGGAGAACACAGTTCCACTGCTCCAGAGTCCAAAACTATACCCTCTAGCCCATGTTTGGCATTGGGAGGGCCAGCGTTAAGCCAATATGCAGCTGATTTAGAGTGTTCCACTTCATTTCATGCTTTTTACTGGAGATTATATAAAATCTGTGCACACATTTGAATAACATTAGCTGAATTGGCTCGAGTGTCTCCAGACTTTGAAGATATAGAGCCTGTATTATGCCATGTCCTCACATTGTATAAAAACAAGAGTGTGTGTTTATGTGTGTGTTTCAGAGGAATGGTGACCTCCAGGGAGCCCTTCATTAACTAGCTGGCATTGTATGATAGGGCTATCAGGGGCAGGAGGAAGGACACTGGAATGGTGAGCGGCCATTGTCCAGAGACAGGTGTGTAACTGTAGCTAGCCGACAGAGTTGCAAATCGCAACCACTGAAACGTTACCTGAACACTAATGGTGCTGTATCCAAAGCTCTCTTTCTCTCTCTCTCTAGGAGTATTTCTTTTCCAGCATTACCACAGCTTTGAATGCATTGAATGCACATTAGTCAGTGTTCTGCAGCCAGAGTCTTGGTGCCCACCAAGAAATTTGCACACATCACCCCCATCCTTCACCAGCCACACTGGAATTTTTACCTCCATCGATTTGCTCATGAACTTTTTTTCTACTGTCAAAGCCCAGCTCTCAGAATGCTTCCAATAACTCAGAATTACCACACTTCATTTTTTTTTTAAATCAAACTATAACATGAATTTGGATATGTAAATGCATAATAATAATAATAATAATAATAATAATAATAATAATAACAATTATTATTATTATTAGTAGTAGTAGTAGTATCCTGAGGGGTGGTAGTACCAAATATAAATTTATCAAAATTGAGTTGTTATAAGCACATTTGTAGCACCACTTCTAAAGCACATGAATTGAGAATTTAAGTGACAAACAGTGACAACGGTTATTTCATTGCTTTTTAATTAAATAAAAAAATCAACCATGCTGAATAAACAAAGTCAACATTACAAAAGTTAAATGATCAATGAGATTAATTCTGTTTTTATGTGGAGCTGGAAAGTGTAAATGGTGCAGTAGGACATACCTGCTGCACTTTTTAACCATAAGCACACAGATCATTGATATAGTATTATGCACTGAAACAGATATCAAACCTAAATAACCACTTTTATTTACATAAGCATTAACCACTGTGAGATTTCTGCTTCTTTTATGCAAGAAACTCACCGTGTTCTGAGTCCTTACACTAGTCTAAGCCTTGGTCCTCAAGTTGTCAACAAGTTATTGTACATTTTACAGGGTTTTTACAGTGTACGCTACAGAATTGATCCATCACATATGCACCACTCTTCAATGAATAATATACATTTATGCATTTCATATCAAAGCCCACTGATTTGAGGGAACTGCCGGCCTTCCCACTGACACATGATTCTTTGGAAGCCACTGTTTAATAGGCTGAGCTGACCCTTTAAATAGGATGTCTGAATGTGTTATTGAGGATATTGTTTCCTATAAACATCTAGCACTAGGGCAATAACAATCGCATCAGGCAAAATGAAGTTATCGGAGAATAGAATTAAACTCCAAATGACCCTTTGGTCTGCTCCGGCAGTCGGCCATTAATAATTTCTAATCTAATCAGGCAGGATAAATGCACCATTGCCAGGCGTGCCAGGCCCCTCGCCAGAGAGAGAGAGAGAGAGAGAGAAGCATCTTTTCAGAGAAGGCTACTGCTTGATTTCCTTCTTTGTTATCTCTGTCTTGGCAAAGTCATGTCCTTGTAACTGATAGACATGTTTCTTTGTAAAAACCTTTGGCAGACTGATAAGAGAGAGAGAGAGAGAGAGAGAGAGAGAGAGAGAGAGAGAGAGAGAGAGAGAGAGAGAGAGAGAGAGAGACAGGGGCAAGAGTGAGTGAGTGAGAGGTAGAGAGAGAGAGAGAGAGACTGCTAGACATTACTCATTTGATCCAGTGGGACATTGTGTCACATCCTCTGGATAATCCTCTCCTGTGCATTAGGAATCACCCTCATCAGCAGGTCACACACTCACATCCTCCAGTGTTCACTGTCTTGGGTATGTGCTGAAATACAGTTAGTGCTAGTAGAATGAGTAAGGAATATGATAATACAATCCCTCAGTAATAACAGAACTAAATCACACACAGCGGTGACAGTAATGCAAGACAAGTGATCAAAGTATGAGCGCCATAATCACCTCCATCTTCCTTTTCCTCACTCAAACTGCTATGAATTACAGGAGGGTTGAGGGGGGTGGACCCCCTTAATTAAGACTATATCCTCAGCTTCACAAAGGCAATAATGGCATCGTCAGCTGAGTGGGGAGTTAGTAAATACGGCATACAGTATATAACTTCAATGGTAAACAGTAAAATATGTTTCCTCAGTTACTTTTGGAAAATACAATAAATTTCATTCTGGCTGTGACTGGCAACACAACTGATTGTAGAGATTTATTATTATTATTATTAGTAGTAGTAGTAGTATAGTTCAGATCCTATATTGATGAATCATTCAGTCATCTTCTATATAATCTTCATCTTAATTAGAGACACACTGGGTCCAGGGCCTTCCTGGAATCACTGGCTACAAAGCTGGAACACACGATGGACAGGATGCCAGGCCATCACAGGGCATCATACACTCACACACTCACACCTGTGCACAGTTTCACAGAGCCATTCGACGTACTGCGTTTTGGGATTGTGGGGGGAAACCAGAGCAGACACAAGGAGAGCACATCAAATACTTAACAGTCCCGAGGGTTCTCAGGGTAAGTCAGGGTTCAAAACCAGGCGCCCCGAGACACTGGGCTGTGTGGCAGTGACAGTACCAGTTTGGGCCACCATGCTACCTTAAATTAAAATATGAATTAAGAAATTACTAACCTACAATGGGCAACATTTTAACTTGTTCATTTTGTGGAGTCTATATTTTACTCCAGCAATTTAATATGCTCATTGTAGAGGGCAAACGTAGATTTGATTTAGTGGCTGGAATAGTATAATGAACATTAACAGACCAGAGCCAGTTCATTCACAAACACATGCTGCAAATGAAGAAATAGATACATTACATAGTTTTATACTGTTATACAGTTTTACAGTATAACATATTACATATTGGCAATTTCTATAGTTTACTACAGGATACAACATAAATATTACTATGAGACAAATAATAAACTATAATAAAAATAATAAACAGGTGCCAATATTCTGAATCCATTTAATGTTTATTAAGTTCTAATACAGATTCTTTAGAAATGTAAATGTCTAGGAACAGTTTGTTATCTTGGTCTGCAACTGTTGGTTGAAGTATAGCCATGTTAACTAATGCAAATAAATTATGGAAATATACTGTTGCATATATTAATGATTAGCTATCTGCAAATTTTCACCAGTCAACACATTTTGCTAAATATCAATGTCCTGTCCATTTTAGGAATTATGTTTTTTTGTTTTTGTTTTTTAGCAGATGAAGTATAGCAGCTGTTGTGCTAAACAAAACATTGAAAAGCATCCTATATATTTAAGGGGTTTTGGATTATTCTCTTATCATGAAATTTTAAAATAATAAAAAGGACAGATGTGTGTTTGCCAAATAATAGTAAAACATGCTAACGACATGAATTAGTGTTTTTTTCCCCAAACACTGCTACACATTATGTTGTAAATAGCTGTGCTTTCACTAGGGAGGCAATAACCATCCTCTCTAATGTGTTATTTGCACTTCAAAACTGCTCACTATACCAACGTATGTATTTTCCTTCAACTGCCTTGTACATATTTAAGAAAATAACACTTTCCTCTCTCGTTTTCATATTTATTGCCTTTAGAAATCTGTAGATCTAATGGGGCTCTTTAGGCTTCTTTTCAGCACATCCCTTATTTACAATCCAGTACCTTTCCACATACCAATTTCCAAGCGTAATTATGAAACCATACATACTCAGTAACATACTCAGTATGTTAGATCGGCCTAAGGTACCTACATGAAGCCTTTTCTGTTCTAAGCAGTGGCTTTATTTTTGGACAGTAAAAGAAAATAAAGCATAATTCATATGGACGGCAGCTCAAGTGGGGTCCCAGGTTCCAGAATCCTTTAGGGAATAGAATATGGAGGCTGTGTGTTGGTTTGCATTCTAAAGGAAAATGAAATAAAAGGGAGGCAAATGGTTGGGGTGTTTATTTTGATGTGTTTGAAATGAGCTTGTGTTTCCATTGTAACATGTGGTCATCAAAGCGTTGGGCTGTGAGGAGAGAGGAGAGAATGGAGAGAGCTGTTTAGAAAAGAGTGGAAATTATTAAGTCAATTTGGATTGAGCAGAGAAAGTTGGAGAGAGCTTCAAACGAAGCCTTGCAATTGTTTGAATGGGTTAATAACCCGCTTCCTGCTGAAAGAAGAAAGAATAACGTCTTCTGACTTCTTAAAGACGTACAGCTTACTAGCCTCAAGCTCTAATACACTATATTTGAAGTTGGAGGTACAATTGTGCACACACTGTTGTACAGCCCCCAAAAAAATGCCCTGCCAGGAAAACAACTTGCCGCATAGAAACTTCTCCTGAGTCTGAAGTCACCATGCCCAGTCCCAAGCATCAGTGTGTGATACTGTCCAGCACTGGGCTGTGATGTGGAGTGATGGGGATGCATTCATTTATTTTGGATTGGGTTAGAGTGGCATTTGTGACTCAAGACTAATCATAAACCTCACACTGGGTGCAATCAAATCCTCACAGCAATGTTCCAGATGTGTAAAGGCAGTTACTGAAGCAAAGACTCCCAATAAATGATCTTAATTTCAATCAGAAACACTGGGCAAGTAGGTGTCTACAAACCTTCAGGCTTACAGTGTCAGACTTCATCCCCGGTCGTCTTAATTTAACACTCATTCTTTACATCATAAATTCCTCCTAATACCCTTTACACATGCAGAAAAGGCCTCTACTGTATATCAAGTTATAGTCCACACCTGCTGGAGCAGTTTAATACACCTTTATGGGGTAGAACATTAATCTTAAATATCATCAGCAGTATAGCTCCTAATAACTCTACTTCATTTAAGGGTTTTTTTGTGATGTCATTATTCCTGGGCACACTAGTCGAGGCCCAATGCAACATTTATGATGCCTTATCTTTATATCACAGCTCTTCTCTTTTACGACAGCCTGTTTTAAAGTCGCTCATTAGCCCTCTGTGCCTTTGGGAACCATCCACTATTGACATTTCTCAACGGCTAGTAGGCTCTGTACAGTGAGAACAACATGGCTATTGACCAACTGATAGCTGGAGGCTGAGGGATCCTGAAATGGCGCCTCTCTTAGGCCGCATGCACGCAGGGCCTTTGATAGCCTGTGGGCTCTAGCCACTAATGGCCCCTGTTTCAGTGTTTGAAGAGTGGCCTTTCCCACGGTGAAACAAAGCTTTAGCACACTAGCCGCTCCCCCAGCATGACTCGTTTACAATCTGGATGAAGAAGGCGCCTCACAGCCTTGATGAAATAATGTGAAAGAGGCAAGTAACAACTCTAAAATGATTGGGAAAGCCATGTTTGTTTTTGGACTGTGCTCTGAGATATGACATTGTTAAGGGCTAATGCATAAGTAAGACACGGTTAGACAATGGGAGGGATGTATGAGCGAGAAACTGTACAGTGAGAGAAACACTTTATTATTGTTAAAAGTTTAGAGGCTGAGAAATGTTTTAAACAGATATCAATTACTGTTTACATATTCTTGCACTTTAAAAAATATAAGTGCAATATTTTTGTGATAACTTATTATATGTACTTAAGTAGAAACCCCATTTTATTTACCTGACAAAAGAACAAAGAATTGATTTCCAATTTTTTCACTAAACCTCTTGATTGTACTTTGTAAATCTCACCACATTTAGAATTTAACAACTTTAACACACTCAAAAAGGGCGGCCCTTTGGCACAACAGGTAGTGTCGCTGGTGACTGTCTGTGAGGAGTTTGGTGTGTTCTCGCTGTGTCCATATAGGTTTCCTATGGGGGCTCCAGCTTCTCCAGTGTCTCTAGGTGTGTGTGTACATAAGTAGGTGTGTTCCCACCTTGCGCCCAGTGATTCCGGGTAGGCTCTGGACCCTCCGCAACCCTGAACTTGATAAGCAGTTACTGGCAATGAATGAATTAACGAACACACTCAAAAAATTTGGGACAGGAATATGTTTATGGAATGTAAATGTTTATAGAATGTTACACTTGCACAGTTTTGAAATATTCCACATTAAGCTGACCATTTTAACTGTATCAGTTGAAATATTTGAAATCTTTGTTTATGTGTTATAGAAAAGCTCGAAATTATAAAAGCTTTCCACACACAGATTCTGTACATTTTTGCATTTTTGTACAATATTGAAATAAAGCACTGATGAGGCCAATATTAGTAGTCAGTGTAGATCTATTACAAGTTTATGTTATTACTTACCAATGAAGAATTGTGTCATATACACCTATATTATATGGTCAAGTGTTTGTAGACCGTCACTCAAGAGCTTGATCTACATATCATCTAAATAACTGTTCATATCCATCTGCAAATGGTGCATTTTAAAGTAGTGAAAATTAATTATGCAAATACAGTGACATGTGTAGGGGCGGCACGGGGCTGCAGCAGGTAGTGTCGCAGTCACACAGCTCCAGAGGTCGTGGGTTTGATTCCTGCTCCGGGTGACTGTCTCTGAGGAGTTGGTGTGTTCTCCCCGTGTCCACATGGGTTTCCTCCCACAGTCCAAAAACACACGTTGGTAGGTGGACTGGCGACTCAAAAGTGTCCGTAGAGTGAGTGAGTGAATGTGTGAGTTTGTGCGTTGTCCTGTGAAAGACTGGCACTCCCTCCAGGATGTGTTCCCACCCAATGATTCTAGGTACACTCTGGACCTACCGCGACCCTGAACTGGATAAGTGGTTACAGACAATGAATGAATGAATGAATGAGCGACATGTGTAATCAAAAGATGAGTCTTTTTTTAACCAAAAATACATCAAAACCATCACAACAAAGATTTAACTCTTTAAACTGTGCAGATTTGCATTGAAGAGATGGAGTGTGTTTATTAGTGTGTCATCCAAAGATCATTGTCTTTGGAATCTGATATAATGGAGGAGAGTATTTTTAGCTGAATGTCACACACATCTTTGTGTGACCTGAAGGATTGATGACCCTGCAGCAGAATAAATGTCCTGTCCTCTCATGGCCCTTTTCAAACCCTGCATCATTTATCACCCATAATGCCATTATTCAATCAGCTGATTGATTTTGTACTTCTGTTTGGAGTTATAAATTCAGACTCATCTCCCTTATTGACTGCCACGGCCTTTCTCCCTGCACTGGCCTAATTGTATTACAAAATCAAAGTCCTCTTCCTTTAGCCTTAGTTCCGCAGGGCGCAATGATAAATCCACATCACATCCGGAGTTAGAGAGAGAGAGAGAGAGAGAGAGAGAGAGAGAGAGAGAGAGAGAGACAGCGGGAGAGGCAGAGATTGAGAGAAAGAGAGCGAGAAAGAGAGAGAGAAGGAGATGAATGACTCAGTGTATCATGCAGGCCAGCACTGATTGCTTCAGGATTTACTTCATTATGGTGTCTTTATCCAGTTAAAAAAAGGCTAGAGAGAGAGAGAGAGAGAGAGAGAGAGAGAGAAAGAGAGAGGGAATGAGAGAGAGAGAAAGAGAGAGAGAGAGCTATTACAGATCTGAGAGAATGCTCAGTCTGCACTTTCTCTGCACTCAGCCACTACATGAGCTCCAGCAGCTGTTCTAGGACAGTAAGGGTACTTTAGGCTGGTCCAGGATCAGAGTAGAGTCTCTCTCAGCTCTGATTTACACCGTAGGACTCGGTCTGAAGTTTTCCAGAGCTGTTTTTCAAACTGTAGAATTGTCTTTCAGTTTACTTTCTTCCGGTAAGTAAATGAATGCACAAGTACCTGGATAACTCATAAAAGTTCATATTGTTGCATCGTGGAAATTAAAGATTACAGACTAATATAATAATAATAATAATAAATATGAAATTTCATAATTCCATTTTCCACCAGTAAAGTTCCCATTTTAGTATTGTGTTATGATATGTTCTGGGGGAAGAAGGTCTAAACTGAATGTTAACGTTGGTATAATGAATGTGGAACAGTGTAGAGAAGCGTCTGTGTCTTTTTCACATTATCTTCCAGCTGCAAACCAGAGACAGGTGCTTGGTGAAAAGCAGCTTTAGGCCACTCACGCAGGGGCCATGAACATGAACGTGTCCATGTGCATGTGTGTGAGTGTGTCTGTGTGTGTGTGTGTGTGTGGGCAGGACATGGTTCTTGCTGCGCACCTTGTGGCCGCCCATTAATATAATTAAATTGCGCTAAAAACTTTCCCTTTGAAGCAAATTAATTAAGATGCTATTATTTAGTCATTGAGAGGTTAATGACCACCATTAGAAACAAAGGCAACATCCAGCATCATTAGCTAAACTCGGTTATTTTGTCAATTTTGGTTATTTACTGGGCGGAAGATTAATGAGGCCTGATACTGGCCCAGACGCTAATTAGCTTTAAAAACATAACACTATCCATCACTGCTTGTGATTGTTACAGAGACACGCACACACACACCAACACACCCACACATGTTCATGTATGAACATGCACACACACTCACACATTCACAGTGACACAGAATTTCTAGGCCATGTGGAGTTAAAAGACCTACAGGTTTCAGAACCTGTCTCTTGTGTTGTAGCTCTCTAGATTTGTAATATCTCTCCATTTTAGATTTTTTTTTTTTTTTTTTTTATAAAAAAATATTTATTTCACAGTAATGTCATTTTTTTTTAAATCTTACTCAGGTGTGGATAGAAAATGGTTACATTTGTCCAGTTATATGCACTTAAATAACATCTTAATGGGTTTGGAATTTTAAAATCATAATTTAACTATGTTATGTAAACCAGTCACATTTGTAAAAAAATAGTAATAAAAAACACATGTACAATAATATCCTATGAAATGTATGTAAAAGAGAACTATTACTTTCTGTATGTGCTAAAAGTAAATTTCAAAATGAGCATAGTTTCCTGCAGAATAATGTAGCTAACCCTGCTCAGCAGAATGGCATTTATATGCTGTTGTGAAAAGGCTTTACTATGGTTTGCAGAACAATCCTCAGCCAATCAGATATGTGGCTGAAACTTACTGCTGTATATTAAGGGATGAACTCGCTTTGTCCTTTGGAGAAATCAGAGAAAAGATAATGTGATGTTACAATAAAACAATACATCCCCAATTTGTTTATGTCTTTGACTGATAGCGATCTCTGATTGCTCACAGCAGCTGTGTTCGATAAGGCAGTAGTAATCGATCAGTATGCACAATAATCATATCATTGATGAGGTTAATAAGATAAGGGCAGCTAATGGACAATAACATTTCACCGCTCTCTGCTTGGTGGCTCAAAGGCTGATTAATGGGGCTGTTTGTGATGAAACTGAGGGGACACCCTGGGTCAGGGCTCTGTGTGGTCAGCTGATTAGGGTAGAGGACAGGGCGTGACCGGCACACTTGCCATCCGAGTAACGGGAGATGCACCAGAGGGCATTCAAATGACACTGCGGTGAATAACGGAACTTATTGTTGACTGCTTCGACTGGAGGGGAATTTATGGCCATGTTGTAAATGTTTATTAGCTTTTTTTCTATTTATAACTGGGAAAAACTGGTGACTGCTCTAAGCACGCCCTTGTGTCTTTGCACTTTTTATGATCTTGCGTCTGTTTTGGGAGTCGTGTGCTTTCAAACATGCCCACTGGCTGAGGAGAGAGAGAGAGAGAGAGAGAGAGAGAGAGAGGGAGAGAGAGAGAGAGAGAGAGAGAGAGAGAGAGAGAGAGAGAGAGAGAGAGAGACTACAGAAGGGTAGTGATTTAAGGTGCCCAGAGCCAGTCACAGTCTTTTATCTGACAGGCTGTAAATCACTGCAGACTCTGCATCGTGAGGAAGTAGCAGACCCAAGCTAGCTCCCTCAGAGGTGAACTTGGGTGGATGAACAAGATACAGATACCAACTGGGCCTTCACAGGTCAATGGGGATTGAGAAAGTGATGAGAGCATGCTGATGTTAAGCCTTATAAACACGAGCGTTTTCCAAATCCTTTGATACTGTATCTCATCACGCCAATGATCTACTCTCACAAACAAGACAGTTCCACTACTAAGATAGGCATAATGGGGTACTTTGAGGCTGTTATGACCCCATTCCTTGCAAAAGAGGATGGGTTGATAATGTGGCAGCAGACATGATGCAGGGTTGTAGTTACTCATGAAGAAATATTGATTAATTTGTCCTGCTTTATGTTACAAAACAAATTACAATTGGAATTGGCGCAGCAGGTAGTGTCGCAGTCACACAGCTCCAAGGACATGGAGGTTGTGGGTTCAAGTCCCGCTCCGGGTGACTGTCTGTGAGGAGTTTGATGTGTTCTCTCTGTGTCCGTGTGGGTTTCCTCCCACGGTCTAAAAACACACGTTGGTAGGTGGACTGGTGACTCAAAAGTGGTGTGAGTTTGTGAGACAATATGTGAATGTGTGTGTCTCCCTGCGAAGGAGTGGTGCCCCCTCCAGGGTGTGTTCCTGCCTTGTGTCCGGGTAGGCTCCAGACCCACCATGACCCTGAACTGGATAAGAGGTTACAGACAATGAATGAATGAATGTACTCATTCTCAAATTTTGTATCTGGATGCAGATGATTTTTCATGTAACATTTTGCAGACATATCATACTCAGTTAATTCCGCTTCTTAAAATTTCACCCATTTGCACAGACATTTAGTTGTGCAAACACATCTTGCATATTCCCCATAGAGAAGCTGAATTTACTGTGTATGGTGCGTGTGCAAAGTTACAGCGCTTGAGAGTAGAGTTCTGTACAGGTACATTATTGTTCACTCAGTAAATTCAAACAGTGCAAAGGTCCCTAAAATCCTGCTCACAAAGTCCAGTGGTGTGACTTTATATTCTGTTTGGATATCTGTACAATTTGACAGACATGTTCCAAATAAAAAAATACTAATAATAAAAATAAATGTGTGGATTTTAAGTGAAAATTGTATAAACCAACTTAAAGACCCCAAAAAATTAACAAGTAAGTAGGTTCCCACTACAGTGACAGTGCAAGTTACCACCACAGTGTGTTTTTCTGAGACTGTAGCATCATAAGGTACACATTTAAGTATAATCTGTCAGAAAAGAAAATGCGTTATTGTTTAAGTTGTATTTTCAACCTGTTTATCAGTTCGTGGCGTCCCAGACTGACCGGCTGTTAGATCACTCAGGCCAAGCAGAAGATCAGCTGTAAACAAAGATCAGATTTTAGCCCCTGTACTCTGACAGGAGATTTACAGTACGTACATTTCTGTGCAGCCTGATGCTGACGGTAACTGACATGTTTCCTTAAAGCTCAAATTGAGCATGCATGTCTAATACAAGCCAGAGCAGGGCTGCCTCAGAGCACTCTGTGAGAATGACATCATCTCCCCTCGGGAGGTGGTGTCACGAGACCCTCACAGTAAAGAGAGGAAGGGAGATCATGCAGAGAAGACCCCAAGAACTTGGGGCTAAACACTCCCCTCAGGCTGCTGTGGTGGGAAATTTTAGCCTTGGCCTGACTTTTCACCAAAACTGCTCTGAGGAGGCAGGCCTCTGACATGAGGTTCACACACAGCTGCTGCTGCTATCTGCTGGTTACACTCACACGCAGCACCTGTGGGACTTATGTTCCTCCCTACAGTCCTGGATGTCTGGATTGTAAGCAGTGCTTTTAAGGATTTTTTAAGAAACGTGACAAAGGGTCAATTGTGCACACATAACTTCTCTATAGAGAAGCTCACCCAGTGACATGGACGCTTGGGTAATGCACACGTTTGAACACCAGTGTGCCAGTGAAATATGCCATATGCAGCTCAAAGCCAATGCCTTAAACTTACCCTTAACCCTTACCTTAACACTAGACATCACCCTAACACTAACACCTTATATGTAGTTGTAACAGCAGTGTTTGCATTTTATGCTTTGTGGTGCAAAAATGTGATACTGACATTCATCTAATTTGGCACAACTGTGTATTAAAAGCTATAAATTGTGAAATGTGAAATAGAAGGGTCTGGAGCAGCGGCACATGGGCTTCTGACTCCATGCCCAATTCCTATTGTCAGCTAGAGACAGATATAAAGCCCTCAGCAATAGGTGTTATAAATAAACTCTTCTGGAGTAATAAAGTTGTATTGGTTTATGGGATACAAATCTAATCAATCAACATCAATACCTGGCCACATTAAAAGAACACCACGTACTAATTTTATTATTTATTTGTAAAAATTTATTGTGATGCGTCACTGTCCTGTAATAAGGAGAAAAGAGCTTCTGTCGTTGCTAATCTTGGCTCAGTACTGCAGAAACTGCACTATTAAACTTTTGGAGGAGGGTAGGAAGACACCCCCCATCCTCCCCTTGACTTCAGGTCATTGCTGTAAAAGTGAATACATTCTGCACCTCCAGGGGTGCCCAGGAGCAAATATACCAAATCCTAATTTTTGTTTCTTTAAACTTTAGCAAAATATTGATTAATGCGGGGGAGGCAGACCCAGTACAGCGGAGATAGCAGTCGCACTTGGTCGGGGCACAGAACAGAGTAGCAACGGGGAAGGCAGGTAGCGGCCACACTAGGCCGGCGTGTACAGCAAATTAGCAGCGGAGACAAAAGCCCCAGAAACATAAAGGACAAAATGCATCCCGGTGTGCCATTTTATTGTGTATCTTGTGTAAAACGACAACTCCAGTTCAGAGTAAAAGTGGCCATGTGTTGCCATGGTGACCTAAACAGCATTCTGTTCTCCAGTGATAGAGCGCATAGTCATTAGTATTGGGCCACGCCCACTTGGTCATTTGGTCATTTTTGAGGAGATATTTACCACATTTCTGTTTTGTGTTTTTTATTTAAACTTTGCTGAACTTTTCACATAACACCCAAGTTTAGAAATATACAAAATAATTCAAAATTTCGAAATGCTTTCCAAGGGCATTAAAGTCAAGTGATGTTTGGATTTCACATATATCCCAGTATAAATCCCACTGCCTTGAAATGTAATTCCCCCAGCCACATCTGTGCTCCCTGGTGCGGTTCCTTTGAGTGCTCCCTCTTTCTCTCTGAGTTCATCATGTCTTTGGTGGAACTGGTTCCCATATGTTCTGATGTGCTGCACTGATCCAAAATACTTAGCTCAGATCTTTATGGTCAGCTCTAATTTATACTCTGGACGGAGGTGCTAAAATAGCTCCCGGCGCATGTCTGTACAATAATGAATTAATTCATTCTGGCTGAGTGTGAACAGTGTGGGGATGGCGGAGTGTCAGTTGCCTTGCTCTGTCACGCCGAGGACACGGAGAACTAGCTCTGGCCTGGCCAGCAGCCGGACACTCAATCACACCTCAGCCTTTAATGTGCGGGCCAAAAGAAGCTGGTGCAAGGCAACAGAGGTGCAACTCTATGAAATAATTACTCCGCAGGACTCCGGAGCATGTGGCCAACTGAAAATAAGCAGCACAGAGAGTGGGGGGCTGAAACTGGGGAAGGCAAGGGGCAGGATTTATGGTCAATGTTCATGTCATGGCACCATTTCAAATGTGGCCTCTTCCCTCACTTGCTCGCTTGTTCATTCAGCACCTGTCTGCTTCTCTCTCTCTCTCTCTCTCTCTCTCTCTCTCTCTCTCTCTCTCTCTCTCTCTCTCTCTCTCTCTCTCTCTCTCTCTCTCTCCACCTGCCCCCCAAAACATGCCACTGTCAAGGCCAATGCTGATAAATCTGCCAGGCTTGTGTTAACATGGAGGCCACAGTAAATACACAGCACAGGTCTTATTTATAGTGTCACACTCAAAATCTGCTGGATCTGATTCTTGTTGCCTATAATTAATCCAACATTGTACTGACAACCTGGTGAAAGACAGAGAGAGAGAGAGAGAGAGTGAGAGAGAGAAAGAGAGAGAGAATAGAAAGAGAAACACAGCTTGAAGGCCACACCTCTGAGATGATTTACAAGTCTATCTTATTAAAATCATCATAACATCCTGACACAGGCAGGACATCAAGCCAAACAGCAGGAACAGCATAATCAAAATCTGTCTCAGACACACACGCACACACACACACACACTGGCTGTTGAGAGCATGGCACCTGCCGATGACTACAAAGAGATCCGGCGCTGAAAGCCTGAGAGAAATTGCCCAGGAAATGTTCCACAAGTCCGGATCCAAACATTTGTTTGCATCAGTTGCCATCATTATGTTTTAAGGCTTCATTTTAAAAGGTGTCATCCCCCATATACCAGTGCCCAAAAAGCTCTGGAAGCATGCTATAATCTACTGTGACAAACTGTCAAAACTATTTCTTTGAGCAGCTGTCAGAGAATCAGGAGTGATTCTTTTTTTTTCTAAGTTATTTACTCTCTATATTATGAAGTGGTTAGCCACACAAACTAACAGAACTGACAGTACTGACAAATGCATTCTCTGCACTGAGGAATTATTCTTTGCCATATCTGACAGTGTGACACATAAATCTAGGAGGAAATGCTGCCAGGAGAATGCTACATACTTCAACAAATAGCACTAGCTGTGAAGTTTGGTAGAGGAAGAGCAATGTTCTGGGAGTGATTGGTGTAGTTTGAGTCGACATACACCGATGCAGCAGCCTTAATAATCTACAGAACTGTGTTCTCGGTTGCTAGTTTGAGGAAGACCCTTCCCTATTTAGCACAACAGTAAACCAGTGCTATAAAGAGCCTTTGTTATGTTTGTTGTGGAATAACCTGACTGTAATTACAATTACAACTGCAAATACAACTAATAACGTAATAAGTCATTCAATAGTGTCCTGTAAACCACTGACGTCATTGGGCTTGCCATTCATTATAATCATTTAAATATTTTGCTATATTAACTGGAACATTCCAAATTTTAGGGTAATTCTTGTGTAAATATATGTCTTAATTACACCTGAGAATACTTAAATTCACAGTATATGCATGTCAGATTGAGGGGAATATACTGTACTTATTTAAATATTAAAAGTATTTGTAAATACTGTAAATTTCTGTATTTTAAAATTAGGCAATATTCCGTTATTTTATAGTTAAACTGTAGCTGCCATATATTTAGCCATTTTTTACAGGATTTTTTTACACTTTACAGAAGTGCAGCATCCAGCACTTTTGGGATAAACTTAGGAAGAATGCCAACTGCAGACCAGCCTGTTGACCTCACTAATGCTCTTGTCCCGTAATTAAAAATCTAGATGACATTTTAAATTTTCTATGCCTATGAAAGTGACGTGTTGACTTCCAAAACGTGTTGACTATGGTGTGTATTGTGCAGTTGCATCTATTCATTCATATTCTATAACCATTTCCTGATGATCAGGGTCACAATGGATCCAAAAATACATGGAATTACTGGGCATAAGGCAGGATTGTACGCAGGATAGACTGCCAATCAAAAAGCTAAATCTATGGGCTCCCCCGGAACAATGTATTTCATTTGCAAGAATGGCCTTACCAGTAGTTAGACTGTTTTTACATACATCACATTGTGTGTAACTACATGATTATTAGCACCATTTTTATATAATGAGATTGAACACTAAACAATACAATCTATTAATTTTAATACAAATTGTTGTGCATATCTTTTAAGGGGGAGTCCATTGCCTCAACACACAATAAAACATTCAACAGGTGAGAGAAATTTAAGGAGTCAGCTTCACACCTAAACACCCACAACATAAAGCTACAGAGTGGCCCACAGACCGCTGGGCCGTTTTAAAGTCTAAGATTGATGCAGTGGCTTTAAGCAGAGGTGAGGGATGGCGCTCAGGCCTCCAGAGCGAGAACTAATGCCGACCACAGCGCACATCAGAGTGGCCACAGCAAGACAAATGAGGAACGCTAATGAGAGTGACGGATAGACTCTTCGCGCTAAAGGCAAACTCTGACAAAAACATTGCCCCTGTGATGAATGGACACTAAGTGCTGGGGTTGGCGCTAGTAGGCCCTAGTAAATCCCCTCAGCCCAACACCACCCCTCCTCTTCCTCCTGCTCTTCATCATCATCCTGCATTTTTATTCCCCCCAAAAATAGCGAGAAGCGAGCGTAAATCATATGAAGCTCGAACAGCGATGTGATGCACGACCGTGTAAATTAACCTCAAACCTTTAAAGCGGCCGATTCCAGAGCCTTTAGCTGAGCGAAAGCCCATCTGGTGCTGGGACTATTTTAGGGGGGTAAACTACGTCCCATCCAAAAGGGAACTGAGACCACCTAGAGCAATGAGGGGAGGAGGGTGGTGGAAGAAAGAGGGGAATATCCACAACCCCTCGAAAAAAAAAAAATCCCACCCCCCTCCTCCCCAGTGTTTGTGAAGGTTAATGGTAACAGTTGCCAGCAGTCTAATGAAGGCCATTAATTTAGCACCAAACCTTGTCGCTTTTAAATTACGCTGTGGAGTGACGGCCGGTGCCAGAGGAATTGTGGGGAATGTGTTGTGTGCTGTATCCTTCCCCCAGGGCAGGACTTGGCTGGAGATGGGATCGTATGACACAGAGCTAGTTGTAGCACATAACCCAAGCCATGTCCACACCTTCCAGCCACACACCACTGACACCAGGCTCTAAACATGAGATGATCCTCTAAAGAGAAGAGGTGGCAGGGTTTCTGCAGACACCGACTGAGGACTCTGTACAAGATATCAAAAAGCTGCAGATTCATCAGATTATCACTCATCAGATTATGCACTGCATTTTTTGGTTGTCCTTTCTTTTATTTAACATGCTGTAAATTACCCCACCCTGTTCTGCTGTGTGATAACACTTTGTTTGAGGCTCTGTGCTCTTTCTGGAGCTTCATGAGCTCATGGCTCGCAATGAAGAAACTACTATTCTTTGGTTCCAACTAGGAACTATATTTTTGCTTTCAAAAACCAATTTATGTTGGTCGAAATGCACAGAAATTTGGAAATTTGTAATGTAATGGATGGAGCACCATCACCGGTCCACTGCTCCTTAGCCCAATGCTGGTTTGTTTTTTGCCCCTCTAGCTTTGGAGTTGAGTCATGATGCCATTGCCATTGAGTATGATGACCTTGGACTTGATGTGGTTGACCCAAAGTCTCATTCCCTTGTTGTATATTAACACTGGGACAGGCTGATAGTGTCCTCCAGCAAGGCCAAGAGAACACCTGCTAAACACACACATACACATACACACACACACACACATACACACACACACACACACACACACACACACACACACACACACACACACACACCTGTGAATGAGTGCGTTTTTCACATAAGACAAGTTCTGACACACTCCAGTAGCAGCCCTGCCAACATTTCACTCCGGTAGAAAAACCAGGGTGTGTCAGAAACATGGAGGTGATGGGGGCAATGATAGAACGCTGCCCATATAAAGGCCTGTCATGTTATGAAAGTATGTGTCAGCTTTCTATCCTCAGAGTTGTAGCACTAAGTCAGCAGAGCAGAGAACTCCCTCAATGCTACTTCCTTCTTACTTCTCTTTACACAGATGACTGGGGAAATAAAATCATTTTAGATAAATCATAAACGTGGAAAAGCTTTGAGCTGGTTTTACCTGAGGAGGTTCTGTGCTGTACTGTTCAAGGGATTTGTTTGTGATTTATTATATGTCATTTATAATGTTTTAAACAAAGCAAATATATCCACAAGCAAAATATTACAAACATAAATGTAAAAACTGCCCTGTATATTTAGTTTCAGGAATGCACCACCTATCAATGTAGTCACCTGTAGTACACCCCACAAAAGACAGAAAAACAGTGAGTTCGCCATTTGGCTAGAGCGTTTGAAGACCACTACACTTCCACTACAAATTTGCAGTTCAAATTACTCTGCAAATTAGCTTACCAACCATACAGAGTAAAAAAAAGTAATAATAAATAAATAAATTAATAAAATTGCAATAACTGCTTTGTGGACTGCACAGATATGTGTATTGAGACCTTGCCATTCTGCCAAATAAGCAAATTTGGTAAGCTCCATTGAATTTGGGCTTGCTGATTAGTGAGGTTCTGAGGCACCACACAGCTACAGACAACTTTCTGCCACACAGTGAGCCCCCGGTAACAACAAATCTCTCTACACACCAAGCACAAACAGACATAAACACAAATGAAAACATGAACAACCCCAAATCATAACATAAAAACCCAAAACAAAGAGCCTACTGTGCATGCTGGACACTCCCCCATGAGCCCCTGGCCCTGCCCGGAGTCCATTGGCACTACAGCATATATCACTTAATCCCCTCTACCGACAGATCGCACTTCAGGCCACCTCACCTTTGTGTATCATTTTATAATCAACTTACTATATTATCAGGCCATATTATATAAAATGTACTGCTATACAAAGCCCTGTCTCTTCTGTTCAACACAGCCCAAGCAGCAGCCCTTTTTCTCAAAGAATTTCATGTCAAAGTTTCACCAAACTTGATCTCAGCATGTGGGCGGCACGGTGGCGCAGCAGGTAGTGTTGCAGTCACACAGCTCCAGGTACCTGGAGGTTGTGGGTTCGATTCCCACTCCGGGTGACTGTCTGTGAGGAGTTGGTGTGTTCTCCCCGTGTCTGCGTGGGTTTTCTCCGGGTGCTCCGGTTTCCTCCCACAGTCCAAAAACACACGTTGTTAGGTGGATTGGTGACTCAAAAGTGTCTGTAGGTGTGAGTGAATGTGTGTGTTTGTCTGTGTTGCCCTGTGAAGGACTGGCACCCCCTCCAGGGTGTATTCCCACCTTGCGCCCAATGATTGCAGGTAGGCTACCTGGAATCACTGGGCGCAAGGCAGGAATACACCCTGGAGGGGGCACCAGTCCTTCACAGGACAACACACACACACACACACACTCACACCTGCAGACACTTTTGAGTCACCAATCCACCTACTAATGTGTGTTTTTGGACTGTGGGAGGAAACCGGAGCCACCGGAGGAGACCCACGCAGACACGGGGAGAACACACCAAACTCCTCACAGACAGTCACCCGGAGCGGAAATCGAACTCCCTGGAGCTGTGCGACTGCGACACTACCTGCTGTGCCACCGTGCCGCCCATGACGAATGCAGTGAAGAAAAAATTTTTCTTGCTTGCCATTTTCAAGCTACTTGATTTTGAGGTTATTTTTGTTTGACAATTGTCATTTTTAATACTACACTAATATTACCATAAAATGGCAAAAGAGCAAGAGAAAGTTAGTATTTTTTTTATTTATTTGTAATATATGGTAGTGTCTCAGTCACACAGCTCCAAAGGACCTGAGGGTTGTGGGTTCCAGGTGAATGTCTGTGCTCTGGTTTCAAAAACGCACATTGGTAGGTGGATTGGGGACTCAAAAGTGTGAGTGTGTGGCCCTGTGAAGGACTGGTACCCCTTCCAGGATGTGTTTTTGTCTTGCACCCAGTGATTATGGGTAGGCTCCGGACCCACCACAATGCTGAACTGGATAAGCGGTTACAGACAATGAATGAATTAATGAATTTGTACTTCTGATACATATAGTAACAGTAAATTCGATGTGTTTTTGTGCCCTGCAGCTTTATAAAGCCCTGATAAGCTGCTGAGAGTGTATTATAATGTGCAGATATAATGTGTCTTTACAGAGGACGTGTTATAATTTTTTATTTTATTTTTTTTTTTTTTTGAGAAAGTAACTAAACATTCAGTTTGACCAAGGGGGCTCAAAAGGAAAAAAAAAAAAAAGAGAGAGAGAGAGAGAGAGAGAGAGAGAGAGAGAGAGAGAGAGAGAGAGAGAGAGAGATGAGTGGCAGGATTAGGGTGGAGTTGTGTGACTGCTGGAATCCAGTGGTGACAGACAGGTGTTATTAAAGCGCAGCGGCTCATCAGCGCAGCCCATTGAAGCCCCCGGCAGACTGCAGAAGAATAGATTGACTGTGAGCGAGAGAGAGAGAGAGAGAGAGAGAGAGGGAGAAAGAGAGAGGAGAGAGAGAGAGAGCTTCTCTAATTTGTCTGAGGGATCTGATTCCTCAGTTCAAAGAGACAGGGAGGAAGACCTGTACTGATTGTTCATTCATCTGCACTCAAAAGAGAGATAAGTCTCTCTCTCTCTCTCTCTCTCTCTCTCTCTCTCTCTCTCTCTCTCTCTCTCTCTCCCTTCAATTCTTTGATTCTCTCGTCGGCTGTAATCTGAGTATCACTGATTGAAGCTCTAAAGCTCATCCAGCAGACACTGAGACTTGAGCTGTTTCATGTTTCAGAGCGTCACCTGTCCTCACATAGCAGCAAATATAATCCATTCAGAATTCCTGGAATCCTCTATTCTTCCCTCTTTTCCCTTCGTTACCCGATCACACAGAAGCACCATCTCCCTATCCGCCAACACATCACCCAATCCATCTGATAAACTGAAGGAAATCTCTGTAGACGACCCCCTTATAATGAGTGAACTGTTACCCCAGACATCCCGGTGTGCAGTCAGTTTATATCATCTCTGCAGAAAAGCTGAAACAAGGCCACCTTGCTCAATGTCAAGTGTGGAGCACATTACCTTCACGATGACTTGGAGTGTTTTTTTTTTTTTGTGAAATTAAAGGAACGGTAGGTAAGATTTGGGTATTTTCTCCACAGGCTCCCCCTAGTGTCGTAATTCATTTTCACAGCATTGTACTGCAGGGTGTGGCGGGGGGTTTCTTGATTTCCTACCCTTCTCCAAAAGTGGAAAAGTGCACTTTCTGCAGTGCTAAACCCAGAGCAACAATGATATAAAGAGTCTGTTCTGCATTTTGCAGGTCGGTAAAGCATCACAATTATTTTGAAGCTGTAATTTTAAGATTTAAAAAAATCATTGGCGTCTCTGTGCCCTTTCTGGAGTTTCTTAAGTTTGACAAGTCCACGGACAATGTCACCAACTTTTCTTTCTGGTTCTGGTTGGAAATGAACTTTTCTATTTCATGAACAGACTTAAATTGGTGGAAATGTTGACAAAATGTGGACACACTTTCCCTCCTGGATGTCAATTTCTGGATACACTCCTGATCTATGTTTCTTTATACTGCTAGCACAGTTGGGAGAACATGTGTGGAGGAGAACCCTAGCTGCATGGTGGTGTTATGTTTGCTAACAGACGTTTGTGTTGGTTAGCTTTGTACTGAGAAATGGGAGAGAGAGACTCCAAGTCTCGGAAAACTGTGGCCTCACTGCAGAGCAAATTTGTGATCTCCTGAGGAAAGGGTCAATTCTTGAGAGCCCCTTCCTTTTTAATTCAAATTGCATATTGCTATCTAAGCCTGGACTTGTTAGACAGCACATAGCAGCCTGGCATTGTAGAAAGTGTGGAAGTGGAAGTTAAGGGGGATTTGGTGTGATTTGGCCCAAAGCAAGACAGGCCCATGCAGCTCCCTGTAAAGAGAGAGCAAGTACCGCCGGCCACAACACAGCGGCCAAGCAAAGACCTGTTACAGCAAGCGCTCCGAGCTCCTAATATCTCCAAAAGCATGTGTGGATTGACATGTCTACACTTCCCTCCATCGCATTCTTAAAAATGTCTTAACGCTGGCCTGCCCCGAGCTCAGATGATCTCATCATCTTCGGCGAGGCCTGTTTTTCACTCTCGGCTAAAAATAAGCTCCAGCGGTGATTAGGGTGAATGAAGAGCAGCACAGATTTCCATTCCATTTCCACTTCCAACTGCAATTAGGACACTCCAGAGGACGGCTAAATAAATGGCATGTGCATTTTGTTTGCAGAGGTGAGTAGGTGAGGTTTATTTTGGGATGAACGCAGGGGAACCCTGTCCTCTCTGGCCAAAGTGCACTCAACACACCTGTTGCTTGGACAGTGGAGTTGACCGCCTGCCCTCAGTGATCTCGATGACAACTCCGCCACCACTTAAAGGCCTTACAGGCATTAACAGCAGCCAGTGACTTGGCCCTGAAATTCAGGCGGGTGGAACGTTGAGTGAAGCTTCCTGTGAAGGCTCGTCAACCTTGAGAACCTGGTGAAATTCAAATGAGCAGAAGCGCAAACTGAGCAGATGTAATATTTGCACTGGTCCAGTGTAACTTGCACTTGTTACAGCTCAATCACAAGGACAGGCAAGAAGAATGGAGCACAGCTCCAGGGTCACTGTCTGAGAGTAGTTTCATGTATTCACACTGTGTCTGTGGGTTTCTTCCAAGTGCTTTGGTTTCCTCCCACAGTCCAAAAACACCTGTTGGTAGGTGGACTGACTATTCAAAAAAGTGTCCATACACTCTCAAAAGAAAAAAAAAAAAAACAGAAAATGTATAGTAGAGGTACATTATTGGTAAATAGTCATTTTAAACTCTAGTTGTGTTCCCTAAAGGTAAATTATGTTCTCTTCTTCAGAAAGAAAGGTGAATATTTGTAATCTTTTATTACAGAACTGCGTAAAATAAAACAACATCATATAAGTCCTGGAGATGAAATGGGGCGTATGAAATCGATACAATTTTAAAATCTAGTTATAATAAAATAAGGTGCTTTTATGTTCCTTAATTAAAGGAACAGAATATGAACCCTTGAGAACACCAGCACAGGGACAGCAAAAAGGTACCACCACAGTAACGGTATTTCTGACAGTGTAGGTGTGAATGTGTGATGTTCTGTGGCTCTGGGTTGGCTCGCTACCCTGAACAGGATGAAACGGTTATGGAAATAGAGTGAATTAATGGATTAATTAATGCTTTGGAATTAGTTTCACAATTTTACAGTTGTAATATAATTCAGTGTTTTTTACACAGGCTGTATGCATTGATGAGGACAATTCACACACACACACACACACACACACACATACACACACACAGAGAGAGAGAGAGAGAGAGAGAGAGAGAGAGAGAGAGAGAGAGAGAGAGAGAGAGAGAGAGAAAGAGAGAGAGAGAGAGAGAGAGAAAGAGAGATTCACACACACACACACACACACATACACACAGAGATAATGGAATTTTACCCTTTGTGAATCAGTTCAAATAGCCCAAAATCACAGCTCAAAGAGCCCATAATTATGTACCAGAGTTTGTAATTATAGCACCGGTAGCCTAACAACAACAAACAAACAACAAACAGACCTTTAATACTGTGAAGTGTATGTTGAGAAAACACTATCCGTAAGCTCGGTTTATCAGCTCATCCATGAATCATGAAGTGATGAAGGTTAAAAAGGCTTGAGGTGTTATAATGTAGATACCTCCCTTCACTGGCAGAAATAAATGGTCACAGTGGTAGGTCAAGGGTAGATATTCCATATCTTTAATTAGGAAACATAATTGTACCCTATTCTATTACAATTGTACATTTTAAACTTGTGTTAATTTCACATGCCCAATTTCATCATTAGAACTTATATAGTGCTCTTTATTTTACACAATTCTATAACGAAAGTTTACAAATAATCATTTACGAGAATGTAATATACCTTTAGGGAACACAACAGCACTTTAAAACCGCTATTGTACCTTTAAAGGAACATTTACACTGCTTTTACCTTCAGTGAAAAATAAAGTACCTCTGCTGTACATTTTTGTAGAGTGTTTGGTCACTGATAATCAATGGTGTTATAAAGATGTTTTTAACTAGTTATTGCCTTATTATTGGCTTGTGTTAACATCAAATTAACATAACATTCTCTGAAATGTTAAGGGAGGATTAAGCATTGAGTGTGCCATTAGTGGTCATCCTTTCTTTAGCTGGTTCTGACCATGATGCTCTTGAACACATCTGCCATGTGCCTGACATGTTCTGTTAATGTATGTAATGTTATGTGATCTTGTAATATATGTCTTGTAATCTATGTAATCTTTTATGATTTATACTGCTGCAAAGTTCATTTGAAAGCAATAAGTAAAAGAAAAAAAATCGTCATTTAATTTCATATGCATTTGGCTAACTCATGCATTCTAACTCATAATTTACCAACACCCTAAAACTTTGTGAACTCTGCTGCCACAAAACATAGGTAAGAAGAGTGATAAGGGTGACTATGTGTTGAGGGATGCCTCTCTAGCACGTGCCTCTTGTAGGCCTCAGGCACTACTTCACTGTGCATTTCCATACTTTATCGTACCTGTCTCAACGCACTCCCAAAGAAAAACACCTAATGCATTTCCAATTCCTCCAGCATATCTTCCTCCAAACATTGCAGTGTATGAAATACTGCATTCCTCCTTTGTCCCCCCAGTATTTCCCTGAAGGCTGTGGCTACATGTGTAAGATTTATGATGTAACATAATGGATGTGGAAAATGTATTATTTTTCCTCAGAGCTAAAAAAAAAAAAAAAAAAAATTAGGGGACCACTATGTATGGTTAAAGAAAGTGCTTCAGGGGGAGGGGTGTTTTCCCTCTGATTTCTGGAGGAAGACGGCATAAATCAGAGAAAGGCCAGATCCGCCGGGCCCTCGGGCAGAGAAACGCAAAACCAGCCAGGGTTAATGGAAGTGCAAGCGAAGATTTATTTTAATTGCTCCATTGTAATTTTTGGGAATTTAAACAAAATGTCCCCTTTGTTGAGACAGAGCACTAAATTACTCCAGGCCTGCGTGGAAACTCTGAGGTGTCACCCAACTTTTGTGCTTGCTGGATGGATGGATTAGCGGAAGGGATGGAGGGAGTGCACTACAAACTTGGAGGGGAGGACGGATAGGGCACGTTTGGAACTGGACTACAGTTTGTTATGGATTTCTCTGATCAATTCATTTAGACTAGAGTCTGTTTAAACAGTCTAATTCCCTCCACTGGGAGGAATAGTCGTGTCATGTGTGCTTCATCAAGTTCTAATCTAACAATAACTCAAAGGATACACCGATCTGTGTCCATTCTCTCAGCTCTTGACCTCAGAGTGTTTCCTCTATTCTCAAAAAGAACCCTTCCACCGTACACATAACTCCTAACTAATTAAAGCAGTGCAGCATCTCAACTCACAGATAAGGCTGCCTCCCAGTGGATGCATAATGCAAAGGCTTGGGTGAATGTATATGAAAAACCCAGAGTTCATCATGAATTCCAGGACATATGTACAGTCAAAGCAATAGAAATTCAAATGTAAATAAGAATTAGCATATCACAGGCCGCATAACTAATTTCCTGTATGGATGGGAAAGTTGCCGTGGAGACAGAAAGGGCAGACCACAGCAGTTAGCTAGGCCTCATTATTTCAGAGAGATATTACAAGGCCCAAGAGGAGGCTTGTTTAATATAAAGCTCATCAGGTGATTGAACCGTGTGTGTGTGTGTTTGTGTGTCTGTATTGGACTAGGGGGCTATGGGGGGGTTGCCTGCTTTGCTTGCACCATATCCCCATATCTGCTGCTTGTGGCCCAGCTGTGACAGGGCTATTTTTACTTGAGCAAAGCATGCTGGGATAGCCCAACACCCCCAGCACGTGTTGAGACAGAAGGAGAGCGAGCTGATGATATTATTACTTATTATTGAAATAACCTCCTGCCACCTGTCTCCCCACACACTGCTGCCAAAGCATATATACCTACAAGCCCCATCTCCACACCGGCCATCTCTGAGCCTGTCCCATTCACGCCTATGGACATCAAATCACTAATTACACATTAATGAAATTATTAACTCATCTAATGCTCTACCGGGGATGGTTTTGCATGAAGAGCAGCAGGTTATGAAGTCTGCGTTAAAAGTGACTAATTAATAAACTGGCCACAAATCAAATCAGATCACAGCTGGACAGACGTTCCACCACATGACTTTCTGAATCATGATGTTTGTCCGTAGCTTTGTGTGCTTTATAGATACCAGTATGTTAAACAGTCACACCGCCCATACTGTGCACACAGACAGTGGCCATTTCTAGCAAAGATGAAGCACTTCTGGCCCACAGTAGGTTCTTGTGTGCAAAATCATTACTCAAAATGGTTCTAAAGGCAACGCTGCCTTTGAGGCAGAACCAATATATTTGATTCAGAGAATAATCTCTAAATAAAATAAGCAATAGGTGAAGTCTTATTAATATGTCTTTTCCTCTGTGCTCCTTATGTGATGCACTGTATAAAATGTAGTTTTTATTTAGTAAATTTTACACTTATGTAGAGTTAGTCTCAAAAAACAGACTGGAAAACCAAGAAGGACAGGATCAAACTTCCACGGCATCCTGGGGTAATTCTCACTTTTGCTGGGGGTGGTCCTCTGTGGTTTTATTTTTATCTGAATTGACAGTGTCTGTATTTTTCCCTGATGTCCTCTGAGAATATTACAGGCTCAGCAGTTGAACTCAGCAGTCGTCTGATAATTTGTAGTCTGGATGTAAATCTCTGTGTTTTAACAGGCAAATCTCACCTTACTTTGTATAAAATAAGAGTTTGGGCACTGCTGAGCACCGTATTTAGCCTCTGAGCATGTTTCCATAGATACTGCAAGACAATATAATTACTATTATTTCATTTAAAAGTGTGTTATCATAAGATAGAAAAAATCAATCAAATAAAGAAATTAAGAAATGGGAGATCACATAGGCTGAAAACTTGAGCAATTATAATGGCAGCTGAAGGTATATAGCATTATTTTTATATTCATAAAATATAGTTCAAGACCTAGAACCTGGCTTTTGATCATGCGACTACGCAATATAATTCGAGAGCTAGAAACTGTAGAGGTTGTCCTCTATTTTTTCATTGCCATCCAGATGCAAGAATTTTATCACAGAGGAGGCATGTAAAAATTTTATTACAGACGTCTCGCTGAAAAACTAATCCCATCTAATTGGGGCTTAAAACATCATCCTGTTTATAGTGCTGTATTTAAAACTCTCTGCCACATACATGCTAATCTATCACATCCATTACAACCCTGTTGCCACCTAACCAATAATATTTATTCTTCCTCCAAGGCAGTGCTGCCTTCAGAACCTTGAGTAACAATTTTGCACATGAGCAAATCAAAAGTGGCCCAGATATGAAAAATTCTAAAATGGCCCACGTCACAAAACAGACCTGGCCCACTTCTGGCAAATATATGGCTAAGCTGTCCATGGCAAACTGGATGCAACCCGAAAGTGGCTCAGAGTGTGACTTCTGGCCGACTAGTTTAGTGTTTATGTGGCCCACATGGTGCAAGTGGGTGTGGTCTGCTCAAGCGCTGTCAATCCACATGTGGGCCATGAAAATGCGGGATGTGGGCCAGACCTGACCCAGAATAATTTTGCAGCCTGGGCAGAACCCAAGCACACCATAGTGTATGGCTTTTTTCAACAGTCAAGGCTATCAATAAGTACGTTTTTACTGCTTTGCTGCAACAACAGCTTCTGTTCTTCTTGAAATATGGTGTTGTTCTTGCACTAGATGTTAAAACACTGATGTGAGGAACTGATGGCATTTGGCCTCAAGAAATGTAGTGAGGTCATGTACAGTAGAACTTAATATAAGGAGAAATTTGATCAGGTTTTCTGGCGCTAAAACAACTACCAACGCGAAACTGAAGGAGGAAGGTTCAGCTTTGCTAGCCTTAATTACTCTTCTTTCAGCTTCCTGTTGGTGAATGTTTTTTGCACTGTAGTTGATCAATTTATTTGTTCACTATTTTAAAGTTGCATTTTTTTTCTCCCCATTTTTAGACCAACAACTAACTAATGAGACAGGCCAAAGTGATAACTGCTCATTGTTTGCCTGCCTGTGTAAGTTATTAACACAGTTCTAAAAACACTTTTAAAAAATGGCATCATTGATTACTCTACAATAATTTTATGTCTGTACTTCTTTGTGTATTTTGCGGCAGTGTCGACTAGAGGAGAATGGACTCCCCTTTTAAGTCTCCATCTCAAGGTTTTACATTCCCACTGCTGAAATTACCTCTCAATATACATGCAGGTTAGCAAAGACGTCTACGCTTACAATGCAGGGGTTATAATGGTGCTACATGGAACTGGTTCGGTTCCCTTTCACGCAGTTAATTTTAAAGGATTTGTTACATTTCCATCAATATAAACAGGCTCCGGAAACCAAAAGCTTCTTTCCCAGCTGGAACCTCAGAATAGTAGATTCTTCAGAACGAACTGTGATTATGTCTCTGTATTTGTCAAACTAAAAAAGCTCAAAAAACTGCACAGAGACTAAAGAGTTATGGCAAAACTGCAAGAAAAAAATGCAGAAAAATGCTCCGTCTGTGTGTTTCCAGAAACTGTGGACAAGAAGATTCATAATGCATTTTTTTTTTACTTTTCTCCACTGCTCTTGTTCACAGGCTCAACAGGACTGCTCTAGAAACACAATCCAAAATTTACATGTGTATCATATATTATTATGATCAGAACCCACTGTAAAAGAGTGGATTAATCATGACTATATATGAACTATATAAATTTATCTATGGATAGCAATGATGGAGCCTTAGTTCCCATCAAAACCGGTGCAAATGTGGACAGGTTCGCAGGAGAGCACCAAGGTTCAAAAATCCAGAACAGACCAGTTTGAGAGTCATAATGGCTAGAGGGATTGTGTGAAGCAACAAAACTATTGTTATCTCTTCCATTTCTGCAATTAACCATACTTGTTTTCTACATTAGCCTTTTAGCAAAACTAAAAAAAAGCAACAACACCAACTACATCTTTGCTGGCTAATTTTGACTGACCAAGTGCTAAAGAATTCCTAGTTCTTAGCTCTCCGCTGGCATGGAGTGACAGCCCCACTGAAAGGGCATAGTCGTCCAAGCTGTGATGAGCTTTACTCTGATGAATAAAACCCTGCCGACTGTGTCTGTTCTTGCACATAGCTGCTGCACTGGGTGCAGTCCAGCTCTTTAACACCTCTCACCATGGCGCATGAGATGATGCTGGGCATCCAGAGGGATTTGCAGTTCTCACACCAGAAGCCTGTGGCTCTTGCTGCCACCCCCACCTTAAAGCCCCCTGGCACAGTCTGAGCCCCTGTCTCACATACCCAGCCGTCTGGACTAGCCTCACACCTGGAGATCCTCCGACTCAGGCCATTGGACCCAGCGTATCAGTGTCCAGACAGCAGACGTTGCTGTTTTTCATGCTCATCAGTTTATTTGTGTCCGACAGAGATGATGAGTGTATAAGAGTAGGGAGGGGGGTATGTGGTCGCAGGACTGGCTTCATTACCATCCAACACTTTAGCACTGGATCGCATGAGCTGTTAATGGCAGCTCTCTATAAAACCATGGCCTGAAATGCCTTGAATGTGAGCACTCCAGGAGTGTAGGTGTAGGGAGTGTCTAGCATGGGTTGGGTTGGTGATTAATAAATGCCTTATACAATCATTGTTCAGCAGTGGAGGGTCTTCTTCTTCAGTCCCAATTGAAAAGCATCACAGGTGAATTACACTATATGGCTAAACATCTGTGGACACCTGCTCCTCTAACATTTCTTCTGTAATGAGGTGTGTTAACAGGTATGCTGCAGTAACAGTAACAGCCCTTACTCATCTGGAAAGGCATTAAATGAGATGTAGAAAAATTCCTGTGAGGATTTGATGCCATTCAGTCACATAAACATGAATTAGGTCAGATACTGATACCGAATGTTTATTTCTTGGTCACATACACTACCCCATCTCCTTGAAAGTATTGGATTCAGCTCCGTCATTTCACAAAATGCCATTTTACTGCTCCACATCTCAAGGCTGGGGGATTTATACCCCTATAGTGGACACTTGGCATTGAATGTGTAGGTGTTAATCTCATGTGTGGCTTCTCCAAAGCACCGTGGCTGAAATATGGATTAAGCACTTGAAGACAAAACAGGAGCTGTGTGTTTGTGTGTGTGTGAGAGAGAGAGAGATTAATATCTTAATATTAATATTTATTAGTATTAATAAATGTACTCCAAAGTGGTGTTAACATTACTAAATAAAAAAGCTAATATGTAACTAATGTCTGTAAAAAGAGTGAATTATGGTGGGAAACTATTTGATAAAATTAGTGTAAAAAAAAACATTAACAAGTTAAATTCATGCATAATTTAATGTGCGTTAACACGTTCATTTTGACAGCAGTAAAATGAATACATGACTGCATCTTCATATTCTTCTCCTTGTAGCTGCCAGGGAAAGCATGTTTATACTGAGATATTGCCACAGCTCTGGTTGTGGCTTCTCTGCTATATGCAGCAGACCTTCCAGCTGCCATCAGCACGTCAGAAGAGCGAGGCCTGAGCCTCTGCCAGAGCAGAGCCGTGCGGCCTGCCGGCCACCTCATCCATCAGGGCTGAGGAAAAGCCTGACCAGCCACTGACCAGCAGCCGGCCGCTGGGGCCCACGGCCCAAGTGCTGCCCAAAAGCACTTCTGACAACATGAGGCCGGGATATTACTGCGAGCACAAACCCCATTCATCATCACAGAGCAGCTCTCAGCCTGGAGACTGACACAAATGAGCATGCTCAAAGACAGAGGGTTTTAATCAGAACAGCCACCTCCCAGACCCAGCCAAACACAGGCATGAATTCACAATGAACAAAGAACACCTCTCTCTCTCTCTCTCTCTCTCTCTCTCTCTCTCTCTCTCTCTCTCTCTCTCTCTCTCTCTCTCTCTCTCTACTCATGCACTCCTCCCTCTCACTCAGCCCTAATCCCCTGATCTCCTTTCTGGCCCTGTGATGTCAGCAGCACTGCCAATCAAAAGTTTGAGATCACTGTACTCCATTGTTTAAATGCTAGTTTTATTGCAATAATAATTGTTATTTTCTTTCTCTTCTTTTTCAGTGTTAGTATTATGTAATTCAACGACTTCCTGTGGGGAGCATGGTGGTGTAGTAGGTAGTGTCGCAGTCACACAGCTACAGGGACCTGGAGGTTGTGGGTTCAAGTCCCACTCCAGGTGACTGTCTGTGAAGAGTTTGGTGTGTTCTCCCCGTGTCCACGTGGGTTTCCTCCGGGTGCTCCGGTTTCCTCGCAAAGTCTAAAAACACACATTGGTAGGTGGATTGGCGACTCAAATGTGTTCATAGGTTTGAATGAATGTCATCCTGTGAAGGACTGCTGCCCCCTCCAGGCTGTGTTCCCGCCTTGCGCCCAGTTATTCTGAGTAGGCTCCAGACCCACCGTGACCCTGAATTTGAAAAGTGGTTACAGATAATGAATGAATTACTTCCTCTTTTGATCTCTTGTTTGTTCATTATTATTATTTATCCTCTGAGGGAAAGTGCTTCATACAAGCCCCTCTTCTTTGTTTATTTGTTTGTTTTAAACTTACTTTACTTTTTTTCTACTGTTTTACTTTGCCAATAAACAAATAAACAATAAAACCCATACATAACTTCATTCTATGGTGATGCTGTTACAGCACAATTGTCAAAGAGTCAAATAATATGTAGTAAAATGCAAACAATGAAGAAATATTAGCTACATCCCAAAATGGTGACAGATAATTCCATAATAAATTCTAAATATTTACCCTTGATATTTTGGTATTAAGGTATTTTGGAGAGATGTATCTTGCTGTCAAGGTGGGAACTTTTTCCAGGCAATGTCATTACTGTTTCTCCAAGATAATATAATGCTAGAAAAATATATCTTTCATCATATCATTTAAAAATTTTCTAATAGTTTTGTTTTAATTTTAATAATTAAATTACACCGTATTTTTGTATTCAATTGATATAGTGACCATACTGCAACTTGCCATCCCATTATCCAAGATGCCTACCAAGTACTCACACACATTCAGTTAGTAACTAGAATTTAGGGAACTGTAAAATTAGCACTAACTATTGAACCTTTCTGTCCCATAGAGTGAAAGCAGTGAACTCAGCTCCTCTGCTGGGCAGAGAGGTCTCCACTGAAGCGTCCCAGGCCGGATGAACTCTTCTGTAAGATTCCTGGCTGTGAGGCAGAGCAGTGGCTTTGGCTGGACGCGGGAGCGGAAGCAGATTAAAGGGCGACTCGGAGCTGCTCTCTATTGTCCCTGTTTAATGGCCCTGAATTGGAGCCGTGTTTGAAGTGGGGCTCTTTAGGAGCAGTGGCGGACGCCTGGAGCAGACTAACAGGCTGTGGGAGCGTGTAATTATGGGCCGGGGCAGGGCAGCGAGCCGGTGACGAGGGGCTTTGAAGAGCCCAGGGGTCGCCAGAGGTGAGGCCCAAATCTGACAGGAAAGAGAAACACACAGAGACAGGATTCATCCCAATCCTCTCATAACTCAGCACAGGCCTCAATGAGATGGAGCACCCTGAGCAGAGCAGAATTGCCCCCGTACAGTTAACGTCTTGGGAACAGTAGATGAAGTTGTAAAAGATCATAGAAAATTGGATACAAATTTTTATGCCGATCACACCCTTATTAACTCTAACCTATTGCTGATCCTAGATGAAGAAACTCCATATGTGGTTTTACATAAGAGACATGGCAAGAAACATGGACATACATTGCCTTGGGGGTGTCATTGATTTGTGCCATTATGAGTTGAATCAAAAAGAAAGTAGGGTGGCATGGTGACGCAACAGGTAGTGTCTCTATCACACAGCTCCAGGGTCCTGGGGTTGTAGGCCCAAGCCTGTGTCTGCATGGGTTTCCTCCAGGTGCTGTGGTTTCCTCCCACAGTCCAAAAAACACACGAGTAGGTGGATTAGCTACTTAAAATGCCCCTAGGTGTGAATGTGTAAGTGTGTGGTGTCCTGTGTCCAGGCACCGTGGAAGAGCTGCCCTCCTAGTGTTCACTAGTGTGTGTTTTCCTGCATGGATTGAGCTAAATGTGGAGAACAAATTCCTCCTGTGTGCAAGCAAAGTGATTCTATACAGGTGCATTAGAGTTCACTAGGTACAAACAGTACATATACCTTTAAAAGCACAACAGTGGTGTTAAAGTCCAGTTGTGTTTCCTAAAGGTACATTACCTTTTATTTCTCCGGAAGAAGAGGTGAATATTTGTAATCTTTCATTATAGAACTGTGTAAAATAAAATAAAATAATAGAATTCCTGAAGATAAAATGGGGTGTAAGAAATGAACACATCTTTAAAATCTACATTTATTATAGAACATGGTTCAGTTATGTTCCCTAACTAAAGGTACTAAATATGCGCCCTTGAGGGTACCACCACAGTGAGTTGTTTTGAGAGTGCACCCATGAACATGTGTTTAATTTTCTCTTTATTTTCATTGGCTACTGAAATGACTCATTTAGAATTGAGTCGTTGAATAATACACACCACAACTTGCTTACATCTTAGAGTTGGGTCTAAAAAATGAAAGATGTTGGACAGGCTTGGATTGATCGTAAACCTGATCTGCAGTCTGTGTAATTTATGACTCAATCTTTTCCCAGTCATCCACTCGGACTGAGTCTAAATCTGTAGACTAGCGTCAGCCGGCACAAAAGCACCAGCATCAAATCTCAAATCTGCAGTTTCTCCTGGACAACAATGAGATCAGATGAAACACTGGGTTAAGTTTCTTGCTACTGAGAATAAGATCCCAGGAATCTCATGTGTCTCCTCAAGTTTTAGGAGAGACCTCAAATATTTCTCTTCCAAGAACCTATTCAATTATGATGCGGTAAATAACTCAGAAATATCTCATGTATTGTTCTTCTTTAATGCTATTTCTCCTTAGGAACTTTATGAGAATGACCACTAAGTCTCCAGTGAGCAGTCGTTGAGCACATAAACTTTACTCTGGGCTGTAACCCTAGCTGTAGCTAATATGATCTTATGTTAAAAATGTTATCTGGAGCGAATTTGTTTGGGCTGTTTGGAATTGTCTCAGCAAATTTAACATAAGCACCAGTCCCCATCGACCTAAACAGTGGCAAACTCAGCAGGGCTCATTAGTAAAAAAAAAAAATATGCATGGTGCAGTGAGCCTGCAAATAGTCAAGTCCTCTGCTCCGCCGCTGGCTTCCATCTCCACACACTCATAACCAGGTTAGGGAGATTGGATTTGAGTGAGGTTGGAAATTAGCTGTGTGGGTGATCAAATCAAACAACAGGATATATAATCAGACAGGAGGGAGGGGGGGAGCTTCTTTATCTAATCACCAGGCATCTGCACCGCCGGGCACACAATCTCCTCCTATAGGCTAATGTGTGCTGCCATTCCTCTAATTCACTTTCCTTTTATTTATATGCTTTGTTTTATGTGTAATATGCGTTCATGCATAAATATGGTATAATTTCATTCCTCCCATTCACTCAGGCTGATTCAGCTTTGTTTGCTTCTCGATGATAAAATGGAGTGAGAGAGAAAAACGAGTGAGGGAGAGAGAGAGGGGGAGGTAAAGACTCAGTGTGCTCGTTTCTTTCTGTGTGGGTTGATCTGTCTTTGAATCAGAAGCCAGATGTTACTGTTGATAATAGGGAAATAACTGTATTGTTTTTGACTTCAGTTGGGCACAGTGGGGTGGGGGTGGTGAACTAGCCCTTACTGCTGTCCCACCAATAAACCTCATTAACCCCCCAAACTCAAAGAAGTAAATGTTATAACATATTGTGATGGTCTGCTTGTGTACTGAAGGTCTTTGGTCTGAGTAATGCAGGGTTAATCTGATAAGAGTCAGTAAGCGTGAGCTCTCTGTCATTTCTGAATAGTGTCAGATGAGCAGATGTGTGCGCTGTACAGCTGGGGATCAGCTGAGTGCCGCAGCGATTTGCATTGTCTGATCTTATTGTCGAAATAATCCCAGTTACAGATTCACAATTTCAGTCGACTGTATCATCATCATCTGCCAAATATATTGGACATTGGAGTGATTTTGGACTCCAGTGATTAGCAAGTACTTATATTTATTTAATTTTTTAATTTGTACTTAAAAAATAAATGAACAAAAATCACATGCTGGATCCATCACAGGGCATCACACACTCATCCAGTTGCAAACACCCTCTCAATACATGGAGGTATGAAATAACAAATATTTGAGAATATCAAAACTCCATATAAACCATATAAATGCACCATGGACCACAAAAATTCTAACCCCACACTACCCATCACCCCAACTACAACTGGTCCACACTTTGCAAACGAGGCCTTAAAACCTTTGTTAAACATTTAAAACAGTGCTCTTTGATAAGGCACTGTAAGATAAAAGCAGCTTTACAGGTGCATTTGGGTTGAACTATTAAAGTTACAGACAGTGGCAATGTTCCCTCATGTAGATGGTCAAAGACGCAAAGTCTGTGTTTCGAGAAAGGTTCATAGTGAGAAAAAGCTATTTGTCAGTTCTCTGGCAAAGTTATTTTAGAGTTTGCTGCAGGCATTAAATTCAATATTTGTTTATATGAACAATACACATTCAAGTTCATCAGTGTAAACACTGGAAATCATTTCTTTGTATATTTCAGGTATATAAAGGTTCAGGAGAATCAACACACCACAGGTTATTAATTAAATCATTTTTGAGGTATAATTATTATTATTATTTTACTTCTAATTTACATATCACTATATGTGTCCCATACTCATACCTGGAAGAATCATGTAATACGCTTTTAGACACCCCTAAATGGACCAAATCATATCTGATCTGCCAGAGTCACTCCTGTCACTGGTCACATCTTCATGAAGGTTTCAGCTGTGTAAACCTGACAAGGTGAGACAATGTAGGATTTATGGAGATTGGTTTGACATCAATAAAGTTTATTGTTTCATCTTAATAATCTTTTATTGTGGCTGTGGTGGTTTAGTCTTTTGCCTTTTATATTGATTATACTTGCCTTTTATATTGACTCGATTTTATATTATGCACCCCTTTTGTTTTTTCACTTAGGGATTCAAGGATTTTCCCTTGGTGGGCAGTTGAACAATATTAATCTATGTGTACTGAACATTGTGTAACTGTATTAGTTCAAACGTGTGACTACTTTCCTGAAGTCAGATTAGATTTCATTCAAAGAGTCAATAAGGACCTTAAGATTTCAGGTCACTGAAGCAGATGCCTGTGCTGTATTGCCTTCCCTTTAAAGGCAAAGTTTTTATAAAATTCAGAAAATGTTTCCTCACCATTTTTTATCTCTCCAGGTCTTTGGTATGTTGGAAAAAAGCTCAGGTTTTCGTACACAGCTCTGGCTCAGCAAATGGGGGAAAACCTAAAGCTGCAGGAATATAAACATATACTGAACATTTTACAAAACTAAACAGATTGAGTCACAAATGGAAGTCAATGTATTTTGCCCTATGACCAGTTAGAGTATGTGTAAATGTGTGCGTGTGAGTATGTATGTGTGCATGTGCAAGAGTGTGTGTGTGTGCGTGTGTGTTTGGCAGTCCCCCTGAGTCCGAATTAAGGTGTCTCTCCTGAGAAGTTATAACAACTGTTTTATTTCAGGGTGTGTTAATAGCTGTGATTTTTAAATTGAGATGTTTAACGGGGTCAGACACCCCTGGCAGCCAGCACACAAGTTTACTGCCTCTGAAGTTATGGGTCACCATACACTCACTGCTTGCACCAGGGTCCGACAGCAGGGACATTAACTCGCGCAGAAGATGTCACAAGCTGCTTGGCGGCAATGGGCTGTTTGGCAGGCGTTGCGAGCGCTTCTTGTGCTCCTCGTGGGCTGTAAAAATAATAAATAATCAGGCATAAAAACCTTGTGCAGCTTCCAATCAGTAGGACGCTTATATACATGGCATCGTTTATGTCTTCATGCTTGACCAAAGCCAGCCTGCTGTCTGCTCCCATATTGACCATCCATCCTTAGTACTAAATATAGCTGCTTGGTCTTTCACTCCATAGCAGGGCTGGCTAGTTCTGGTCCTGCAGGGCCTTAGGCTGCATTTTCATTACAGCAAATCAACTCGCTTCATCCGCCAACTCTTGTTCCCTCTGGAGAATTGTGCCAGAATGTGAGCAGCTTTAGCTCTCCAAAGAGTTGTGGGGTTTTTCTGAGCCCCATGAAACACAGATTGCAACAGGACTCTTACCTATTTTAACTTGCATTAATTCATTCATCTTCTGTAGCCACAGGACGCTGGTCCATCACAAGGAATCACGCACACTCTTGGAATTACTCACACACTTACACTTATGGGCAATTTCACCCAGCCAAGGCACCTGACAACACGTTTTTGGACTGTATGAGGAAACCAAAACACTCATGGATTATAGGAAGAACACACCAAACTCCTCAAAGACCCAAGTGATCTGAGGCAGGGATTAAACCCACAACCCAAACCATACACACTTTTTATTATTGTTCTACAAGGGTTCAATAGTAAAGATATTATATATAACCTGAACACTAGAAGAACCTTTTACATGATTAAAGCGTACTTTGCATTGTGAAGGGGTTCTTCAGACTGATGTGCTTTAGAAAATGGCTCCTCTATTGTTTTTGTTTGTTTTTTGGTTCGGTTTTTGGTCCTATATAGAATCGTTTTCTAAAAGGTAGTATATATAGAACCATCTATAGCATATTCTCTATCAATGTGAAGAATGCCTTCACAATGCAAAGAACCCTTAATAATCAGGCAAAAGGTCCTTCAAGTGTTCAGGATACTATATAGAACACTTTCCTTTAATAAAGAACCCATGTAGAACCTTCATTTTTAAGACTGTAGCGCTCATACATACATAAACACACTCGCACATGTTTAGCAACTGCAGAGAACAAGAATAACTTGTACTCCAGTTACGTTTTCCTGCTTCATTGTGTGTCTATGAGTGTAACAGAGGATGAAAGAGTTGAAGCAGCAGTAGAGTCACAAAGTGAAGAGTGTACAAATGAAATACTGATAGATTTGTTGTTACACTACTCTCACATGGACTCCGGAAAATGTCCAGAGAATCAGGTCCACATATTTACCAGAGTTGTCCTTTCATGTAGCGTTCAGCCGGAGATTGTCCATGTCAGATGGATTCTCACAGCTGGAAATATTTGTAGGAGACGCAGCATGAATTCACTCCAAGTCCTCTAGAACAGTGGTTCTCAGTCTTTTTAGACCAAGTACCACCCATTATCAAATCAAAACCACTTATCAGTTTAGTGAAAGGGCTGAGCCTAGCCATGCAGTGGAAGGAACCAGAATAGTGAGCTTTTTCCATTTTGTTGTGGTACTTGGCCGTGGTCTTGTTGTCTCTTTGGCAATTCTTATAGTTTACATGCTTTTACATTACACAGTCACTGTCACACAGCTCTGTGGTTGTGGGTTCAAGCCTGACTCCGGGTGACTCTCTGTGAGGTGCGTTCTCCCTGTGTCCACGTGGGTTTCCTCCAGGTGCTTTCAGTTCCCACCTTGCGCCTAGTGATTCCGGGTAGGCTCCGGACCCACCATGACCCTGAATTGGATAAGCAGTTACAGTTACAATGAATGAATGAATGAAAACTAGCATCGTAATATCTTTTGGAAACTTGGGTGGCAATATTCTTTATTATGGCTGTGCACTGCTTTATATCTTTAAGATGATTTTTGCCCATGTTTATTTTTTTTCATGTATTATTTTTAAGTGCATTTTCAGATGTCCTCCACTGGGCAAACATTACTCTCAAACATTACTGGGTTTATTCACACATGCGCTCACTCTGACATTACCTGGATTTGTACTACCGTCCTGGCTGGATAAATCAATGCCTGATAGATGTGTTAGTAAAATATGCGTGCACGCATCCAGCTCCTCCGGGTAATATGGTTCTGGGTTCCCGTACATGTCTGAAAGGGACTTTAGTGTTGAACCTGAAACTGACCAATGAATAAAGTGTAGTGAAAGGCAAATCTGACAGGAACTTTAACCCTTGTGTTGTCTTGCGGGTCAAAAGTGACCCACTACCATGTTTAGCTGTAGAAAAAATACCTTAAACTATATTTTTCCAACTTGAAATTTTATGACTTTTCCTAAAGAGACCCCTTCATTAGAAAAAATGATACTTTGTTTTTGTTTACGTTTCCATGTGAGCTCTACACCACTAGGGTACAAAGATTGTCTTATGGGTCATTTTTGACCCGTGAATTATAAAAGCATTTAAACACCAGAAAAAAAAGTTCAAAGGCCACACACAAACTCTCTCTAATACACACACACACACACACACATAAAAGAAACTCCGGCCTAATAACACGTGATCAGTTCTTAGGTCGGAGTTTCTTTGATGGGACCCTGAATCAAAGTACCCCAGTTGGTTGCTTGCTGAAGCCATGAATAGACATTTCAGTGCCCAACAGGTCCTGGGTGAGATATTTTCAGGAGCTCTGGAGGAACAAGAGGATGAAGATGTATCTGAAGAGGAAGATGGGGAGGAATGCAACCCAGAGGATGATGCATCCTCAGATGAAGAAGAAGAGGAAATCCCTCACACTGACAGAGAGACTTTTTTGTCAAAGAACGTCAAAATTGCATGGTCCTCATCAAATTCAGACAGCAACCAGGGAAGAACAGCAGCATCAAACATCATAAGGATGACTCCAGGGCCAACAGGGTATTCGGCTGCCCATGTCCAGGACATTTTATCCACCTTTCTCCTGTTCATCACACCAGCCATCGAAAAAATCATCCTGGAAAACACAAATGGAAAACATCCTGGAAAACTGGAAAAAAATGGATGAGATTGACCTGCGTGGCTACATAAGGCTTTTGATGGCAGGAGATCAACCCAACCTGGATGTCAGGGAAGAAAAACAAGAGAAGGATGTTCCTTGAGCAGTTGAGAAAGGCTCTTGTCACCCCGTGTATTGAGAGAAAGGAGCACCTGCTCTGCACAGAAGCCTCTGCAGACATTGTGGAAGCTGTTCAGGGAGTTGCATCTTGTCCTGATCCACCTGAGTCTGCAGCTGGGTCACTCAAAAGAAAAAGGTGCCAGTTCTGCCCCTGGAAGTAGGACTGCAAGACAAAAGCTGTGTGCTGGACATGTGAGAAATACATCTGCAAAGCCCATTCTCATGTTCGCACATACTGTCCTACATGTGCTAAATAGAGTTTATGTTGAATATTGTTCAAAAAATCAAGCAACATTTTGCTGTTTTGTTAGTGTTATGAGAGAAAAATTTTTATAATTCACTTCCTAAAAAACATAAAATAAAAACTGTTGATAAAAAAAAATCCAGATTGTTGACTGTCTTTTCCCTTTCAATATAATTAATTCAGAAGTAATAACTTCACATTTATATTATAGAAATAATAAACCTCTACTGTGTAAAAGAAAACTGTTGTGACAGTATAATCTTTTTCACTGGTGATCTTCTTGTATTATGTAATAAGCTTTGGTAGGGCGGGTCATTTTTGACCCATAGGACAAGGGGAGTAAACCGAATGTTAAGATCGCACAAGGGTTAAAGTATCCCCCTTTAAACAGACTAGTACATTTGTTTTTTTTAAGTAAACGCTGTGCAGTAAATGAAGAGTCTCCTGCTAAAATTAAAGCTGATACAACTCAGTAGTGAATGAGGTGTATTTAAGCAGGGAAATCACCAAAATGTGCTGGACACCAGGCCTCGAGGCCTGGAACTGGACACCTCTTCTCCAGCCAGACTGCTCTAATCACGGTATCCACTGTTGGTTTTCCTTGCTTCCGCATAAAACTACAAGATTCACAGACTGGTGCCTGTGTGTGTATTGTGCAGGTGCATTAAGATTGATGCTATCGTGTATTATTATGATTGAGCTGTGAGCGCTGGGCCGACAGGCTGCGGTTTGGGAGTGAATTGCTGCGTCTGGAGAGTTGTTAAGGTGTAGACGGTGTTCCATTTCGGCTCTGATGAATCCGACCTCATTGTGGCAGCGTGGGGAGGACACAGAAAGCAGTCTGGAATTGCCCTGCGATCGCATTTCGACGTGCGGCTTGTTGATCCGCTGATTTATTGCGCTTGAGGGTGGGGGGGAGGGATATAATGTAAAAAGATAACATGGCAGTGGAGGGGATGAAGCGAGGGGCAAGAAGAGCAGGGCCTGCTCACAATGGCCGAACGCATTATCATTCCTATCTTAATCCAAGCTGCTCTCCCCAGTCACATGGAGCCGTGTCTTATTACTGCTCTGCTGGTTCGTGTGTGTGTGCGTGTGTGCGTGTGTGTGTGTATGCGCGTGTAGGTGTGCGCGCGTTTCCACTGGAAGCCACAGTCTTACACTGCCCTCTGCAGCAGCTACAAGGTCCAGGAATGCCTTCAGCCTGCCATCAAGCCAAGGACATTCCAAATATGTCGTAACTTGCAGCTTGCCAAAGCCAAACACAGCTCAGGTAGCACATTGCCAAATTTAGCCTGGCCTCTTTTCACAAACACGCACACTCATTCACACACACACATAAAAACAAAACTACAGTTATGAATCAGTGAAAGAACTTTCTCTCAAGACACAATGCCTGTTAAAACTCACACTGCCGAAATATTTATATTATGAGGGATATATTCCTCTGCAGTAACTGCTTCTAATTTCTGTGTTGTTTTTGGAACATTGTGGTGAGGATCTGACTGCATCTCTTAAAAGAGCAATAGTGTGGGTAGATAACAAAGGAATTAAATGGTGCATTCTTGAGAATTTTCACTGTTTAAATGGAACACTAGGTAAGATTTGAGTTTTTTGCTCCTGGGGAACCCCGCAGCCTAATTCATTTATACAGCACTGTACTCAAATCAATGTGGAGGGGGAAAGAGTGGGCAGTTTACTACCCTCTTCCAAAAGATATACAGCACTAATTCTACGGTGCTGAGGCCGAACAAGCAATGACAGAGGCACTGTTCTCCCTCTTACATGTCAGTGGATCATCACAATGATTTTGAAGGTGTAATTTTAAGATATTTTAAGTAGTGTTTCTTCAATATCGCTTTGAGCACTGTGACCTTATGCTCCAGAAATGTCCATGTGTCTTCTTGCTTCTCTGTGTAGGCTACACAAGCTGCATGTGCACAGTCGAACATCTGTGTCCACTATGGGTGCATCTTAAATTAGTTGAATTCACTAATTATAAGAGGTATCCAACATTGTGGAAAGGGTAGGTGACTGGACTAGGCTCTGGTTTTGGTTTACACTGACCTCCAGCATCACTGCTTAAAATAGCATGCAGCAGGTTATATATCATACTCCTCAATGAGAATCTTCTGAGGAGTGTGAGCATTTTTTTTAATAAAAACAATTGTAACACAATACCCAACATGTCCCCTACAGTAGTAAAGTCTCCCATAGCAGAACAAAGGCTGAACAGCTGCAGAGAGAGAGAGAGAAAGAGAGAGAGAGAGAGAGAGAGAGAGAGAGAGAGAGAGAGGCTGAAGCAGAAGCCCGAGGCCTGTCCTTTACTCTTGTGCTAAACCACAAGCTCTCCACAATCCTCTGAAGCTTTCAGACAGTCTTTCTACTTATAGAAAAACCTCAAACTTCTCATGGTTTCCTCTTCTCCAGTTCTTCAAATCCATTCTGAGCTGAAGAATCTTGTGATGTCATTTACTACATAGCTTCACTTAAATTCTCACGTGCTATACCAGTTCATTATTACTCTGCATGTAAAGATTTGCATTTACATTCTGTATTGACACACGGATGTGTGTGCTGTGTACTGGCCCTTTTAATCTTTAATGTAAAACAATGACAGTATAAAGACGTTCTGCTTTTTAAATCAGCTAAGATCTCTCACTGATCTGTGTACACAAATGTAGTATTGAGTGAGAAGTTTAAATAGCAGCCGGGTTTATTGAAGAATTTTTTTCTAGTACAAGTGAGCGAGATAATTCATGTGAAACATGACGCTGGCTTTGACACTAACATCTACAGCCTTAAAAATGTGACCACATCTCAGATTAGTTACCCTGTAGCTTTTATGTTTAAGTTATTTACTATATATTGAGTTCTTCTTGGCGCAGCCTATAATATAAAGTGTTCCTCAGAAACGCACGTCTTCTCTTTGGCTAAACATAATGACGAGTGGAAAGTGGTCATTTACAGAGCTGGAAATATTGTGGTTCCCAACATGGAGACGTCTGTTCTCTTTGAACTCTGCATCCAACTGAATGTCTCTTTAAATGGAGGAAAGCAGCTGATGTTGATGACTACTCACTCAGAGGTCAGACATTAGCAAAAGCAGCTCTCATTTGTCAGAGATACTACTGGGGTTTTTGTTTAAATGTGGTTCTTAGCTTTTCTAGAGGCAATCAGAGTTCGTCTGCCACTAAAGCAGATAAAATCTATTTCACCAATCCCTGACATTCCTTTTTCCCAGTCAATCAGTTGAGATATGTTTAGTGCAGACTTACATATTTTAATAAATGACCGTTGCCGGGATTTGTAAATTGTGTAAAAAGGGGACAAGAATAACTGTCAACACTGCATGGAAAAGCAGTCTTAATATGTTTCCTAAATCTAATCATAAACTTAAACCTAACCTTAAACTTAACCTTAAACATAGCTCTTGCCCCTCTGCCGTTGTATGCTTAGCTGAACCTATGTGTGCTTTTAGGTCCTTTACACCTTTATTTGCTACACAAAACATGGGAATTTCTTTTTTAATTCATCCGAGAACTTACATTTACGTTTCGGCATAGCTGCTCGAGATGAGGGTAGGTACGTGAGCTTTGCCTGACGTAAACAAGGACTACTGACGTGCAGACTGACCAATTAAATGTTTACAGAGAAGGTTATCGACCAATAACGGTAGCGCTACAGTTAGACCATCCAATCAGAAGATTTTAGGCTACTTCACCACGCCCCCTTCTCACTCAAGCGAACCAATCGGAGTAGGGGAGGGCGGGACTAGTTTGTGAATGAAACGCTTCAATTCTATGTAAGCTCTAGAAAAACAAAATCCTGGACGTTTATGAAATTCCGCCCGGACATTTTTTTAAGTCTAAAAAAGAGGACATGTCCTGGTAAAAGAGGACGTCTGGTCACCCTAGTTTTATATATACATTTTAGACCTGATACCAGATTGGTCTGCTGTTTTAAGGCTTGGTGTCTAAAAGCCTCACAAAATGAACCTCATTTTTATCGCCAGAATTTTGTTTCTGTCAAAAACCTGTCTGTTTCATGTTTAAAACCGGTCTAATGTGTTTACAAAGCCTCAGTGTCTGTAACTGGACGAAAAAACAATGTCTCTCTCCAGTATGCTAGGCTCTCTCGATCTCTGCTTACTGCAAAGAAACGGCATCTGAAGTTTTTTTTAGACAATGGAGAGAACTCCAAATGTTAAAAAGCATGAACTGAGATGAGGATGTTGCTCAGTTCCTGCTGCATAGGTGGATAATATTGCTGTTACAGATCACATAAGGTGAAAATGTCTCCAAATTCAGGAGACGGCAAACTGCATAATTGAAAGTACTACAAAACAAGGCAACTTGTTACAAATGAGTATCTGTGGATATTTTACACAGTGGATAAAAATCATACAGACAAGTTCAACTTCAGCCACTTACAAGCAACCAACAGTCAATTTTTTCCCTCAAACATATCATTCCACTTTAAATGACGCTGAGCTTCTGAACGTAAACCAATTATAGATGTCCCATTTAAAAGGGAATTGTTACAAAGCGATTTCCAGGTTGTAGCGCAAAGTAATAAAGCTGGACATAAGGGCAGTGGGAATGAAGAAATATGGAGTTCCAGTAGCATGTTTTAATTAGGTTTTTTCTTAAGGCCCAAAAGGGCCCACTGCCAAAGGTGATCTCATGAGAATGAATTTGAGTTGCTTTCTTCACACCAGTGCACTAAAAACCACAACTTTTAAACTTACAAATAATAGACACAAAAATTGATATTGGTTGGAGTTGGTGCACTAATTCAAGCACAAAGAGTCACAGCTAACACGTTCATCACCAAGTCCTCCAAAAGAAACACTCATTCTCCACACTTCTCAGAGATTAGTGTCGCATATGGAGCGATCAACCTTTCGCTATTTCAATGTATCATCAAATAATGGCGGTCTGGGCGTGAAGAGTGCAGAGAGGTTGAAAGGAAAGCTGTTAGTCTGTCTGCCACAAACTCGCGCTTCTCCACCGCTCTTTCACTGTGCCGATGGCTTTGTCGTCTCCTTTGAGAGCTTTCAGGAGAGCTTTCATCCAATTTTATAGTTGAACAAAGCCCACAGAGCTTTGTTCAAAAAACCTTAAAGCCGCGACAGAGATCTGCAGGGTCGCACAATATGTGTTAGGGGAGAAATGGAAACAGGGGTATAATAGAAAACTAGACACAAACACATGCATTTTGGAAATATGCAAATGCTACTTGAAGCCTCGAATGAATTGCTCCTGTTCAAAAGTGTGTTTATTTTTTTGCCAAATGGAGCTTGAGGCATTTCATATTTTTGATTGTTCATATTTTTACCCATGGATCCTCCTCTATGGAATCAATATCCTGACAGTAAGGGATGCAATTCCATTTTTAGGGAAAAATCCCTCCACTGTTAGCAAAATTGAAAGCCGCCATGGATGAGCTGGGTGTAGCTGTGTGGCTCATATAAAAATGCTGAAATGGAATGCTGTAGGTGGCATCATACAAAAGATATTGACATAAAAATATGGCCTTTCGGATTCAATAGAGGAATTAAAAATGAATGTACTGTATGTCATTGCTGTACAATTGTGAAGAAATGAATGATTAATTTTGGAGTATTTCTGAGCGTTTATTATTTTGGTTTTAGTCGACCGTCTGAGTTTGGGGGTCCTAGAGGGCTCACTTGGTGGTGGCTTCCTGTGTCTTTGAGGAAGCAGGTGTTCCTCCAGAGGGATACACTAAGGAGTGAACTTGGTAACGGCTAAAAATTGGGGGAAAATTTCAGGCAAAATATTATCTTGTTTTAGTAATGGCTGCATTCCTTACTGTCCCAACATGAGATTTTTTTTTTGTTTTGTTTTAAAGAGTGATGCCATGTGTCCAGCACAGCTTTCTGTTGGAGACCCATGTGAAGCTGGAGGCAGAGCAGCAGCCGGCCTCCCAGCTGCCAGTGTGGAGAGTCTTGTTAAGTGGCCGAGAAATGTGGCCATTTCAGAACTTAATTGGGGCCCGTAAACAGGCCCTCGTCACAAACCGCCTGTTTATGTTCCCATTAAAAAGGGCCCATCGCGTCGGCAGTGGTCGGCCTGATGACCAGCGCTCCCTGTGGGCCGGTAAAGGTCAGCGGAGTACCTCACCACCTCCTCCTTCTTCAAAGAGGCTTCTGAGATCCATGACTGCCATTAAAACGCACTTGACATAAAGTAAAGACACAGCCCCAGTCAATCAGGGGTGATAATGGAGATGATTAGGAACTTGTGTTTGTGTGGAGGGAGTGAGGAGGTGTTTAGACAGTTACAGCATTTGGCAGACACTATTTTCCAGAGCTATTCATATGACAGGGTTAACAGTCTTGCTCAAGGACACTCACTGGCATAGCATGGTGTTCCTGCCTAAGCTGGGAACTGAACCATAGTGTTCTGTGTGCAGGGCAGCAGTGTAACCCACACAGAAAAGCAAGAGGAACAACTAGAAGTGAAAGTGATTAAACGCTTAAACGCTTGAATTATCTGGCTGCTGGGACTGCAATTAGGTGCTAAGCTAAAAAGGATATGTGAAGCGCATCCAAGGCCCCGCAACAAATTGCTTTCTCATTGAGATTTTACACCACAGAGGGGGGAGTTGTAAACTAGGGTAAAAGACTAGAACAGCACACAGACTGGACAGTTGCCAAATATCCATAGGGCATTAGCAACCAACTGGTGAACCTCATTAAAAAAAGTAGAGAAACCTATAACCATTAAAAGCCCATTAAGCAGCATGTAATTTTGTGGAACTAAATAGCAGAGAGTAATCAAAAGCACATGAAACCCAGCTGGGAAACTAAGCAAATTGTTTCGATTAGGGGAGAATGCATCATCAACAACGCTGGCTTATTTTTATTTTATTTTTTTTTCCAAAGTCCATTTCTTCTCACCTCTCTTGTTGCCTCTCTCTCTTTTCCAATTTCCTCACTAATTACACAGATTGATGCAATGACGGGCAACTGTGCGTGACCTAAATATCTATTTTACAAGTTTGACTTGTGTTGACAGATACAAATGGGTAAAACTCCAAATCTCAAATATAATATTTATCACAATATTAACATGTTGGACATCTTCTAAAAATGTAGACCAAATACACCAAAGGTTAATTACTATACAATATTACATTTTTTATCATCCAAATATAATCTATACATGTGCACAGAGTATGCACTCAAATTCACAAGGAAAGATTTCACTGGAACAATAACAATTTTCTCACCACAAAAAATGAATGATATTTATGTGTTGTGTCATGAAAACATTCTTGGGGCATTACCACCTCAAGCATTTAAGGAAGCAGAAAGAGTTCAACAATAGAGTAAGAAGATTTTAAAATAATAAATAAATAAATACTCTGTGCTGAACTGCAAACATTAGAAAAGTGGAAGGCTTGTAACAGTTGCAAAGTTAGAAAGTTTTCAGTTCCACACATTCATTCATTCATTGTCTGTAATCCTTATCCAGTTCAGGGTTGTGCTGGGTCCGGGGCCTACCCAGAATCACTGGGTGCAAGGCGGATAAAGTTCCCCACTTGGGGTGTTTATTTATTAAGAGCAGCACTCTGATCTACGGTGTCGGATCCAATTCAAAATTCGCAAGAGGAGAAAATAATTGTGTTTGAGGAAAAACCACGACAGTGAAGACAGTGCCCCAAACATTCTCTCCCTGCACGCGAGGGAAAGTTTCTGCGTTTGTGTTCTGACAGGTAGTCACCATACCACACAATATACATCCCAAAACACAGTGAACAGGAGGCTATAACACATTTAATGTACATTTAATGCATACACATAAACACTTGAATTAAACTTATTATAGTTTTGCTTACATTGTGACGTCCATGCGGTCGAATATGTTCAATTAAAGTAATAGCATGAGTATACGCACCTGATAGCGTGGCTAAGTTATCTGGGATTATAAATGAAGGTTTATTGAACTTGTGAAATAATTCTTGATCCCTGAAAAAAAATTAAATAAATAAAATAATAATAATAATAATAATATATATTGCTCCTGGGGCTCCACCTAATGTAATTTTTACAGCACTGTACTAAATTCAATGGGGATGCGGAGGAAGGAGGTTGGTTTTCTACCCTCTTCCAAAAGTTACATAGTGCAAGTTCTGCAGTGCTGAGCCCAGAGAAGCTATGACAGTGGTTCTGTTTTCCTATTTCAGGCCAGTGGAGCATCTCAGCGATTATGAAAGCTCCTCAAATATCTGTGCCTGATTTCACTGTAATGCCAAGCCTGCAATCAAATCCTCACAGCAATATTCCATCATCTAGGAAATGTTTCCAAGTAGAGTAGAAGCAGTAACCGCACCAGAAGAGGAGACATTTTTCACTAATACCCTTGATTTCAGAAAAAAGGTTGAATGGATATTATATAGGGTGTATAATGTTAGCTAATGCTGCAATAAATAGCACAGAAAGCGTTATTTTGCTTTCAGAGTTCCTATATAGGTGCTTTTTTTTAAATTAGTGCCAACTAATTCAGCCTTCTTTCATTACAGCCTTCAAACATCAGTTCACTTCTGTCATTTAATTTTTTCAGCCATTGCATGATGTTGATAGGTTTCATTTTCAGCATTAAATATAGCTTATTTAAAGCTGTGTTCGTGTGCACGCTCCTGGAGGGCATGTCAGAATGGTAATTATGTGGTGGCTTCAGATATCTCTGTAAAAATGATTAAATTAGCTCATCTCAGAGCAGCGCACTCGAAGCGAATGAGCGTCTGTTGGAGGAAATGGCGTGTATGGTTTTCTTAAGCTCGTAAAGAGTATAGTTAAGACTCAGAGGACAGACTCACCTCCGTGTTAAATGGTGACCAGGAGCAGGTTTATTATGTGTAAAATGTCACTACACGTGTCAGGAGGCATATTTCTTTGCTCAGCTCTGCTGCCTAGTGATTAGACAAGTCGTAACTGAATTTCAGGGCAAGACTGTAGGCCTTTAACAGCATAATCAGGAACATGCTCACATTCAGCTCTGAAACTGCAACTTTTACATAGAGCAGTGCTGCACTGTATGTGTTTAACATTTAGATACAAAGCCGCACCACTTTCGGTTCTTTTGGGTGATGCAGCTATATTCTATATATTAAAAGTGATGCCTACATTCTGGAAAGTCATATGCAGCATCCCGTGGCCTGAGTCTGAGGGTCAGCGTAAGAGTTTAATCCAAACTAGGGATGTGCGGTATCCACATATTTCATACGGTCATATTTTGTGGTATACTAGGGTGACCAGATGTCCTCTTTTACCCAGACATGTCCTTATTTTTTAGACTTAAAAATGTCCGGGTGGAATTTCACAAACGTCCGGGATTTTGTTTTTCTAGAGTTTACCTAGAATTTCGAGAAAGTGCTTCGTTCACAAACTAGTCCCGCCCTCTACTCAGTTTGGTTCGCTTGAGTGAGAAGGGGGCGTGGTGAAGTAGCCTAAAATTTTCGGATTGGACGGTCTGACTGTAGCGCTACCGTTATTGGTCGATAACCTTCTCTGCAAACATTTAATTGGTCAGTCTGCACGTCAGTAGTCCTTGTTTACGTCAGGCAATGCTCATGTACCTACCCTCATCTCGAGCAGCTATGCCAAAACGTAAATGTAAGTTCTCGGCTGAATTAAAAAAGAAATTCCCATGTTTTGTGTAGCAAATAAAGGTGTAAAGGACCTAAAAGCACACATAAGTTCAGCTAAGCATACAACGGCAGAGGGGCGAGAGCTAAGTTTAAGGTTAAGTTTAAGGTTAGATAACATATCAAGGTTATATATCAACCTATGGTAACACAGTAAGGGCGGCACGGTGGCGCAGCAGGTAGTGTTGCAGTCACACAGCTCCAGGGGCCTGGAGGTTGTGGGTTCGATTCCCGCTCCGGGTGACTGTCTGTGAGGAGTTGGTGTGTTCTCCCCGTGTCCGCGTGGGTTTCCTCCGGGTGCTCCGGTTTCCTCCCACAGTCCAAAAACACACGTTGCAGGTGGATTGGCGACTCGAAAGTGTCCGTAGGTGTGAATGTGTGTGTGTCTGTGTTGCCCTGTGAAGGACTGGCGTCCCCTCCAGGGTGTATTCCCGCCTTGCGCCCAATGATTCCAGGTAGGCTCTGGACCCCCCGCGACCCTAAATTGGATAAGCGGTTACAGATAATGGATGGATGGATGGTAACACAGTATTACAGTGGAGAGGGAGTGGGTGTGGTGCACTAAGTCTTATATCTGTGAGCACAAAGTGAAGGTTTTTCTAAGTGTTTGTGCCTGACGAAAAAAGCCTGTTTCTTAGAAAGCAAATTTCAGCGACTGGTTTTGGAGGAAGAGAACTGTTCGAAAATAAGCGAACTAAGATGGTTCTACACGATTTAGAAGCAGGGCTGGCCAGCTAGTGATAACAGACACTTGATTTAGCACACCACAGCACATATTTTTCCAGGGAACTGAGGTTCAAAACACACATAATTGGAGGATAAAGCCTCATACCTGTGAGCACAAAGTCGAGTGAAGCGTTTTCTGAGTATTTTGTCTGTTTTCATCTTTATTCCTCTCTTTTCCCAAGCTCAGCGCTAAACTCACAACTGCGGTGGGGTTGTTTTTCTCCACCCGTTTTCAGACCGTCACATCTCCAGTCAGTAAGTTCCTACAGCGCCCCCTCTCTGTGGCTCACATAAATGCACAAAAGTGTTTGGCCATTTTCTCAAAGACGAAGAACAGAAATTTGACGAAGCGCACACTCGTCATAAATACCGCCCTCATTTTGAGATACCGTCCACATTTTTAAATACCGCTGTATACGGCATTATTGTTATACCGCACAACCCTAATCCAGACACCTGGGTATGTGAAGCAGGGGCTCAGAGCAAAGAAGCTTATAACCCACCATTTAGAATACATACTTAATCAAATACTTGCCTCAAACTACTTTGTTTTGCATAGGTTTTATTTTTATTTTTTGTGGTTTCTAACATTGTGACACACTTGTTTATCAAATGAATGAAAGTGCTTTAGAAGGCTAAGACTAGAAGATCTTGTTTCTGGGTCTAGCACCTATCGTGTTTCTCCTCCATAATCATGTTTGTAATGAAAATCATGTAAACAGTACAATTTAGAAATGAATTTGTATTTTAATAATGTTTTAAGCCTCATTTAAGTTCATATTCCAGAACAAAACTAAAATAACAAGCTTTAAAACTGACCCTCAGGGCTGAGAGATTATTATTACACATTAGTAGACTTACCTGTCTCCTACAGACTGCTCTTAGGATGGATTCATACATTTTTGATTAAAAGCCACTTCAGAGAAATGGTACAATGTGTATTAAATATAGTTCACACTTTGTGGAAGTTCACATGAATTTCCAACAGTTTCACCACATGAAAAAATGACTGCCTCAACTCTAATCATAAACATAACTAGAGCCAGTCCAGACTTTCCTGGGGCCATAAGAAACTACCTGAACACTGTGAGCCAAAATGTAACCATTTTTTGACAGTTGTACCTGACTCTCCACTACTATTCTCCCTCCTTTATTGGCTTTAGTATAAATAGCCACATACAGAACAAAATCAGGCAATGAAGCAAACATAGCTGTTTATTCTTCAGCTTGCAGCTTTGTTACACCTTAAATTATGCAATAGTTTATCCAGGCATTTGTAATTGCTTCACTGTTTAAGGTGTAACAAATACGTCAAATATATGTTGGTGATTGTGTGAATATTATGGCAGTATTTAATGTGGAACTGAAACTTCAAAGAACTCAACTTAGCACATAAAAGTAGCTACATCATTTTGTTTTTATTTGTAATGGAATAGTAGGGATATTTTACAGTGTACTGGTATATTTGGGGAAGTTTAAATGAGTACTAGACAGTATAAAAAATCAGTATATGCTCACTTTTCTGTTTCATAGTTTGTTTCATGATACTGTGGCACTGCAAGCTTTTAAGGTTGTGGAGAGCAGCTGCACATTGAATGGCACCTCTAAATATGTGGACAATTATTTATTTACAATCCAACCTCAAGTAGAACATTCATTCATTATCTGTAACCGCTTATCCAGTTCAGGGTCACGGTGGGTCCAGAGCCTACCTGGAATCACTGGGTGCAAGGGCCAGTGATGGAGGGGGCACCAGTCCTTCACAGGGCAACACAGACACACACACACATTCACTCACACCTACAGACACTTTTGAGTCGCCAATCCACCTACCAACGTGTGTTTTTGGACTGTGGGAGGAAACCGGAGCACCTGGTAGGAAACCCACACAGGCACAGGGAGAACACATCAACTCCTCATAAACAGTCACCCGGAGCGGGAATCGAACCCACTGGAGCTGGATCTGACACTACCTGTTGCGCCACCGTGCCGCCCTCAAGTAGAACAGTCATGGGTTTACCTGACTGCTATTCCCACAGTTCAGTCTCATGGAGTTTTGTTTTTTCCTCTTTTCATATCCGGAAGGATAGATTTGCTTCATCTTCTGATGATACACTAACTCTCCCAAGCTTGAGGTGAAGGGGAGATGAGGGGGCCAATAACCAGAACGCTTTAGCCTTACTGTTTCCCCTGAGTGATATTCTCCCACTAAAGGTTATTGCACTGTTTTTGTAATTCTTCTTTAGCTACATAACTGAGATCTTGTGGCATGGGAGCTCCTGTAGTGAACATAAAATTACTACAAATCAGAACAAATCATAATGTAGAAATGTCACAATGTGCAATCCTCATTGTATATAGGCCTGCTCTTTCCTACAGTGAGATTTTTGAGTTTAAGACTGAGAAGACCTCTTTCTAAAGCAGCTTTCTGAACACTGTACCTTAAACACAAAGCACTCTGAAAACGGTACACACTGCGGTTGTTGCTCAAACATTAAGTAGGCAGACATCTCCGTGACGTGAGGGCTAGTTCAGAAACTGATAATACAATCATTACATCCTTGTTGGAAGAAACTGCACTCTTAAAAATAAAGGTGCTTCAAAATGCCATAGAAGAACCACTTTTGGTTCCATAAAGAGCTATTTTTACTAATATGTTTAAATTGGTAAAAACCTTAAGATCAAGTGGTGGATTTTTAAACCATTAAAAGGTTCTTCACACTCTCTCTTAAAAAATCATTGTCCTTTAAAGAACCTAAAGTGGTCCTTTTATGGCATTGTTCAAATAACCACACCTTTACTTTTAAGAGTGTATTAAACATAAATGCTGTTCTACTACTGCTGTGTGTGGATTTGTCTGCAACATAGTGCACAATGGTTTAAAACATTTCAGATTTGATTACCCTGTTTTGTGTGAAAGCATAATTGTGCATCTTGAAGTTGGGAGGACCTTTTTAAAAGCTATAAGGGGTGTAGAGCAGATACGTAGGGGCAGGTTGTTGGAAAGAAGCCAGATCTGTATTTTCTAGTTTCTAGCTTCTATTTTGGGTTTTGTTATGGTGGCTGAGTGTGACTAATAATGCATACTGTGTATTTTAGTGGACAATAATGGAGGAAAACACATCCATGACACAAAATGGTGAATGGAGTAATTGGATAAAAAGTTACATTGCAGATTACTACCTATATCATGACAAATTACATATCATTGTCTGAAACCGTTTATCCAATTCAGGGTTTTGTGGTGGAGCCTACCCAGAGTCACTGGGTGCAAGGCAGGAACACACCCTGGAGGGGGTGCCAGTCCTTTACAGGGCGACACATACTCACACAAACATACACTTTTTTGAGTCACCAATACACCTATCAATGTGTGTTTGGACCATGGGAGGAAACCCGAGCACTTGGAGGAAACCCATGGGAACACAGGGAGAACACACCAAAATCCTCATAGTCAGTCACCCAGAGCAGGACTTGAACCGACAACCTCCAGGTCCTAGGAGCTGTGTGACTACGACAATACCTGTTGTGCCACCGTGCCACCCATTAAATATAAAATAAATTTAATTAATTGTTTAAAACCTGTGCAATGTTTAGTAACATTATGTTATGGTTCAACACAGAGATTTAATACAGTCAAATGTGATTCAGTTGAAAGCGCAAAATCAAGCCTTTCTCTGCCGTCCAACTCAAAGAATGTCTCTTTCCCTGAAACAACATCTCAGAGCTCCACCCAGTGAACTGACCTCATTGTGGTGACCCCATCATGACTGTCTTGCTGTGTTTTTTATGGCCCCACTGCAGGCCCATGACAATGGCATGAGTGTGAAAAGCAGTGGGTGTCTAAGCAGCATGTGGGTGCATTTCAGCACAGCAGAAAAAAATTACGAGGGCCCATACTTTTTGCTTTATTGGCTGTAAAAGTGTCCCTGAAACAAGAAGGCGAAAGATAGGTTTACTCACTAAGCGCTGCATTGGCAGCCAGTAGAGCACAGAGGTCTGCTTCCACAAAGAAATTATGCTTTTCTTGTTTTCCTGCTGTGACCAACCCATCACCTAGTAGCCATTTTGAATAAATTAACTGTGATGAAATAAAATATACATTACATTCTCAAATAAAGTCATAATCTTAAAATGACCTCCTTTTTTCTAGAATCATTCTTAATTCTCTTAGCTCCACTGGCCATATTAGAGCACATGGATTTTGTGTTTGTGTTGTTGAAATTGGTGTGTGGTGGTCACCTGGTATCATGGTGAAAACATATTTTAATAAAAGATCATTCCCAGTAGTCACAAATTGTTTACAGTGCATATCTGGCAAACCCAAGAGAAAATGCAGCCTTAAAACTGTGCCTAACTGAAACTGTAAACCTAACCCTAACTCCAAACTCAACCTAAAAACTTAACTGCTGAGTCCAGAAAGTTAGCAGTGTTTTGTGTTTGCTTTATGCCATCACTGGCGAGAAAACTTTGCTGTCATAGCTCTTCTTTGGGTAAATAACAGACTACAGTGATGGGGGCTTACTTATTGAACATGCAATAAGTGTGAATTATGATGATGCAAAGTGTCATCTGTCTTCAAGTGGCAGTATTTTATTTTGTATGGCCTTAGTTTATTTATTTTTTAGACACAAAGTCATGCTGCTAAAACATTAGAAGAATTTTGTCAATTAAATCAGCCAAACCTTTACCTGTTTCTGTGTTTGTTAAAAACCCTATGTACAGTTCCACTCTGTACTACATGCCAACTACACTCCAAGGTTATATATAAAGCAAGAATACTTAATTACATTTTCCTTAAAGGCAATGTTAAAAAAAAAAAAACCCTTTTTATAATACTGAGAGGATGTTTCCTCATTATCTGCTTGATGTAGAGTCTGTTTTTTTGCTCAAACCTGGTCTAATGTGTTTACAAAGCCCCAGTGTCTGTAAATAGGTAAAAATACAAAGTGTCCCTGTCCAATATTTGTTTACCAGTTTGCAGACACAATCTGTGCTCATGGCAGAAAAACTGCATTTTGGGGGTTTTAGACAACGAATAGACCTCAAAATGTTGAAAAGCACAGCCCAGATGAGGATAATGCTCTATTCTTGCTCCATAGATGGGTAATATTGACTTATTTTAACATATTACACTAAGCTGTAGATGGAATTGGCTCTAAATTTAGGACAGTGCTAACTGCATGAAAGCAAATACAGATCAAAAGTGCTACAAACAAAACAACTTGAGTAAAGTGTTTCTGGTAGTTCAAACAGTGAGTAAAAACAGGCAAGTTAAACTTCATCTATGTACAAATATACCATTCCACCTTAAAATACTTAGGGCTTCTGAACATAAACAAACCAGAGAACAGTGTTTCCCGCTGTTGTAGACATTCCCTTTAAGTATGATTGTTATATTGCTGATATGTACTCAAAGAGCTGTCACTTATTTTTAGTTTTAAAAAGTATACTTAGAGCACATTTTAATTTATTTCTTTTTTAATAAGGGTTCTCTTCCCATGTTTTAGTGGAGATCACACTGGGCTCAATATTGCTGAGATAATAACACTCATGTTAATTTGCACCTGAACTAAACACAGAAACTCTACCATTTCTGATCCAAGACTAAACGCTTTCCAATTCTGTGAAGCTGTTAATGACTGCTCTTCAGTTGGAACAGAATCTTCCTACGCGGCAAACCAAATCGTCCTCTGGGGATCATGCCTACATCTGAGTCACGCATGCTTGAGTGGTTTCAGATAGGGCTATAACAGTATGTTTGCAGTGTACACTGTGCTAAGGGGTACGGTTTAAGTTTACGTTATTTGTAGCTCCTGCACAAAAGTAAAAAAGCCACTTTCCGACAGCCGACTTCGTTCTGAGTGAAGTGAAATCTGCAGCAGACACTGGCTTTAAACACTGCGGCGTCCTACTGAGAGTACTCAACAAGGCCCGTTTTGATAAGTCATCTCCTCAGCAGTGGTGCTGGTTACTCCCCGGTGGTGTGTAATAACACTCAGTGAGGCGTGTTTCTGCAGTGTGTATCCAGTCTCTGCTGTGAGGAGATCAGGATTCTTCACAGTGGGGAGGCAGGCAGTGAGCTGCAGCACATCTTACAGGCTGTAAAAACTCTGTCGTGTAACAGCTCTGCAGTTGAAAATACAGAGACACCCTGTGGGTCTGCACTGGACATGACCCCCTGAAGAACTGGACTCTTTGTGTTTCAAGGAGCACTATGTTTTTACCACCAGACAAGCAGCAAGCAATATTTAAGAATGATATTATTTGTTTTCTTTTTAGGAAATACACATCAAACAAAATGAAGAATCAAAATACTTTGGAGCTTCTAGATGAACCAGTTTATGCTCCATAGAGTGGGTTTCCCACAAGGGCACAGCCATGTTTATGGTTCTGGTTATATTAGTATCCACATTATGCCATTCTTGGCTGGTCTGGAATCATGAGGCCTGTTACAGCTCCTGTTTCCATCTGTTGGAAGAGCCTAAAATTATTGTTGTGATGTTGACAGAATACCGTAAATGTGGAAACCATCAGTAAATCCCTTCGCCATTAAGCCCACCCCCAGAACATTTTATCAGCTCTCAGCACAGTTAGCTAACACAGTTGTTAATTCAGAGGATGTTTCCTCATCGTTTGTTAGCTCTCTGCTCTGTTTGTGAGCTGGAAAAAGGTCTGGTGTTTGTACACAGCCCTGGCTCAGTAAGTTTTCTTGGTCCAAACTGGCTCAGGCTTTCTCCCAATGCATCACAGGCTGAGCCACAGCCAAGAGGTATTTGGATGGTGGAGAGACTTCCAAACATTAAAAAGCATGAAAATGTTGGGAATGTTTTCCCCTTAAAAGGACACAAACAGGAGGGCTAAGTCTGTTTTGCTCTGAGAAATGTAGTTTTCCAGAATCGTCTAATTTGCTTTAAATGTGCCATGTTGTTAAACCTGCATTGATTTATCCACAGGTCATAAAAGAGCAGCGCAAATATTTTGTAAATATTTATGCTCTTTAATGACATTAAAATTCTAAAATATGATCCCCAGAGGTCTTTAAATGTGAATGGATTTTAATGGAACAACATCCTGTTCCACTGATTAAGGACTAGATGATGACCGACACAAACTGTGCTACAACAGATGAGCTACTGTCTCTGACATTACATCTACAAGTTGGACCAACAAAATGTGTCTAACAGAGTGGACACAGAGTTTAAAAACTCCAGTAGCATAGCTGTGTTTGTTTATTATCCATCCATTATCTGTAACCACTTATCCAATTTAGGGTCGCGGGGGGTCCAGAGCCTACCTGGAATCATCGGGTGCAAGGCGGGAATACACCCCGGAGGGGACGCCAGTCCTTCACAGGGCAACACAGACACACACACACACACACACTTTCGAGTCGCCAATCCACCTGCAACGTGTGTTTTTGGACTGTGGGAGGAAACCCACGCGGACACGGGGAGAACACACCAACTCCTCACAGACAGTCACCCGGAGCTGGAATCGAACCCACAACCTACAGGTCCCTGGAGCTGTGTGACTGCGACACTACCTGCTGCGCCACCGTGCCGCCCTTGTTTATTATTATTATTATTATTATTATTATGATTATTATTATACATAGTACTTTATCTTCTCAATATGCATGGTCCTTGTATAAAATTAAATATTATTATGATAAGTAGAAAATATAATATAGTAAAAAGATATTTTTTGCCCCTAAAAAGTAGTAGATGTGTTGTTTAGCGAGTGTGAAGTAGAAAGTGTGTTTCCAGATAATCTGCTTGATCTTATTAATTTTTCAACTAGATATTGGATGATAACTTCAAATAATACTGCCACGAGGCGAGAACCCAATATCACTACTTACTGCAATAAAGTTATTTGTTTGCATTATGGGCTTTGTTTGTTTGTTTGTTTAGAACCAATAAACTCTCATTGCTCAGATAAATAGCTTTTTAAATTAAATTTTCTCAGGCGCCTAAAAACATTTGCACAGTACTCTACAAATGTTCAGTGTATCTAAGATGTTCCTTTCAGTCAAACATGCAATAATCTTTGGGGATCTTGTTGTGTTAAAAACGCACTGCAGCAGCAGGGCTCATTTGCATGAAGAAGAAATCTGCTGAACCATTTTTTTTTGGCTGCTCAGTGAGGCAGACTTTGAACTTGCACGTGGACACGTACCGTAAGTCTCTCCGTGTTTTCCAGGTTCTGCATTCTTAAACTCCCAACCTGATCTGGGGAGCTGAGAGCCTCCAATCAACCAGTGCGGCTCTCTTTGATGAGGAAAAGCGCACAGGTGCTCGTCCAGCTGCAATCAGCAAATCATCATCAGCATTCTGCAGAGTGCACTCTAAACAGGCCGGGGTCAGGCAGGAGGCTCTGGAGCTCTCGTTAAAGAGTCTGATCTCCGCAGAGCAGAATGCCTCAGCTCCATTTGAAGTGAGAGACGTGGCGAGACTCCTCAATCTCAGGCATGTTTGAAAAAAAAAAAAAAAAAAGGACAGGAGCCAGGATAAGAGGGAAAGCCGAACTTAAAGCCAGGCTTTCAGATTAAAGTCAATTAAAACCCTGCTGCTGCTGACCTGAGGGACTAGGATTAATAGAGTTCCAGCTTCTGATCATATCAGAGCACCACAAAGCACCAGCCAACTGACAAACTCACAGCAACAACACACTTCTATTTGTCATGATTCACATCCCATTACAAGGAAGTTGCTCATATTCATTCATTCATTCATTATCTGTAACCACTTATCCAGTTCAGGCTTGCGGTGGGTCCAGAGCCTACCTGGAATTGGGCGCAAGGCGGGAATACACGCTGGAGGGGGCGCCAGTCCTTCACAGGGCAACACAGACACACACACACACACACACATTCACTCACACTCACTTTTGAGTCGCCAATCCACCAATGTGTGTTTTTGGACCGTGCGAGGAAACAGAAGCACCCGGAGGAAACCCACATGGACAAAGGGAAAATACATCAAACTCCTCAAAGACCCGGAGTGGGACTCGATGTAGGGTTGGGTGGTATGACTGAATGTTATCTAAAAATGAAGGCTGTGTTTATGACATGTGTGGTGGGTCAAATTTCTGTTCTGTGTCTTTCAGCACATGGCCATAAAGGGGGTGCTGTGCAAGCTCACTGACTGCTGATGTCACACTCTGAAAACGGGTGGGAGAACCATAAGTGCAGTAACACAGCGCAGCTATGAGTTTAGCACTGAGTTGGGGTTGAAAGAGCGAGGAAGGAAGCTGAAAACTGGCAAAATACTCAGAGGACCCTTCACTCAACTTTGTGCTCAGAGGTATGAGGCTTTATCCTCTAAATAGGTGTGTTTTGAGACTCAGTTTGCTGGAACGTCATCTGCTGTAGTGTGCTATTATACAAGCACATGTTTGCTGGCCAGCTATGCTTCTAAATAGTGTAGAACCATCTTTTTTTAGCTTATTTTCAAACCTTTCTGTTTCTCCAGCACCAGCCACTGAAATTTGCTCTCAGATAGGGTTTTTTTTACCATCACTACTTGTGTCAGTGTGCACTGTCAGGCTGTGCTGTGCTCGACCTTTTTCTCTTTGATCTCATAGATTTAAGGCACATCACAGCCCAAGGTGTGCACCCCCCACACACACATCCACCACCCTCCCTATAAAAGATGTGGATACTGCCCATTCCTATCTTGATGTGATTTCATATAGTTATAGTTCATATGTAGACCTAACCCTACACCTAACCATAACCCTCCATTACCCTGTCCACACACCTAACCCATAAGCATAACCCCAACCTAATCCTACCTCTAACCTACAGCACAACATAATTCTAAACATCATAAACCCCTTCCCATTACCCCAGCCCTTACCCAAACCTAGCCCGAACTCTAACCCTAGATTTTACCCTATCACTACCCCTAAAGGCCAGTTTTGCTTCTGCATTAAACCTATGCCATAAGTAACTTGTGGGTTCTGCGTAGCTGCAAACCCTACGCCATAGCCTGAGACGCACCTCCAGAGAAATTGGAGTAAATATGCCACATGTCGACTGACCATAATGACTATGATCTGTCTGCAGCTGGACGAACACAGATAAAGTGAGATGACCAAGGTTTATATACAGAAATACAAACTTACTACAAAGACTGCAGACAGCTGCAAATTCATGGTGAGAAATTTGCTTATATCCTAGCTGCGAATGTAAATTAAACTCTTCCAAATAGTGCCCTACTCTCAAGATTTTGCACTTCACAGATTATAAAATTAATACCTGTTCATTTTGTACTAGATAGAGTTGAGGAAATTTGGTGATTCAGCTTTAGTGGAATGGCGGTGAAAGACACAAACTCAGAACTATGGTTTCTAAGAAGACTGGTTTCTAAAAAGTAGTTGAAGGTGCATGGCCTGGCCAGTCTCCTCACCTAAATCCCATTGGAAATGATGGAGGGTCGCATCAGAGGAACTGTCACAAACCCAGGGAACTGAAGCTGATTTGCCAAGAGGAACTGAGCCAAAACTATCACAAAAACAAATTTACTTCTTAGTGTAGACTGTTCAGAGAGCTACTTGCCAACACTGACTTTGCAAAGAACTAATGTTTTTACAGTGTGGTCCCTTACATTGTCATATTTTAAACATATCCACATTTATCCGTATGAATACGTGACATTTTGTACCTTTTTAGGACAACAAAGTCAAATGACATTATGTGTGTGTGCTTCAAGTGTATATATTCTCTGGAAATGCACCAAACAACAAAACCCAAAGTGTCTGAATGGTTGTTTCCCGTTACAGTAGAATGTATACATGAGTGGTGGCAAAAGAACTCCACAGTTTGCAAACTACAGCAGAGGAGGATGTAAAAGCTTCAGTGCTTCACGTCACTGGAGCAGAAATAGACAGGAGCTGCCGCCAACTCTCCACGTCCGAAATATCACGACATAATGCACTCATAATGGCATACACGGCTATTGAAAGAGAGGGTTTTATACCGCTCCATGTCATCTTTCATCACTCTATTTTTTCAAGCAATGGATTCAGATCCCGGAGTTCCTGAAAGGATTACAATAATGGTCCTTATGAAACTGGATAGGACACTTTTAGACATTTCATACAAGTTGTTGATTTTTCCAGGCCATTCCCCCTCCCCACAGCCCCCAACATACACTCAGGCCAACTCTTCTGTGCAGCTCAGACGCCCTCCCTGCCCCCAACTGGCCTCGGCCAGCTCGGAACCCGATCCTGGAAGTGTTTTGGAGAGTTTCAGTGCTGGGCCCTGGCTGAGGATTAATCTCCAATATCAGCCCAGTGGCGGAGGATGATGTATTCTTTATTCAGGCCTCGTTTATACATCAGCCCAGCTCCCTTTTCATCCAGATCAGTCCCCCGGAGCGTTTTCATACAGCTGGCTTTGATTTGGACCGGTTTGGGTGTAGAACTCTCCTCCAGTGCTCGGCTGTTAAATTCTCCAGCACTGCAGACCTAGGTTTATTTCCATCTCATTCCTAAACCATAAGAAATGCATCTTACTTTACAAAGTGGTCATAAATGGGTAATAATATTTTAATACTCTGATCATTTGTTTTTAATACTTAAATCAAATATATCAACATCCTATTTTGTTACTAAATAATAATTGTTACTGTAACTGTCTGTACCGTAAAGTTTACCTGATCAAACAACAGAAACAACAGAAAGTCAATTAGTACTTTACAGCACTATAATTTCAGCAGATTGACACAGTTTTAACTAAGGATGATAAATCTAATAATACAAAGCCCACTGTTCAAATAAATGTTAGATGTATATTATTGTTCTGTCTTAAGGACCAGTTCTGTCCCCTAAAATTCTAATATATTGTCTTTTTCCAGAAAGAATAGGTGTATTTGTGTAATTATACAGAACGTGTTTCAGATAGAAAAAAAGAATGAAATGCCTGGGATTGAAATGTAAAACATCTGTACAGTTTAAACATCTACTGTTAAAGAGAATATGGTAAAGTGGTATCAGTATGGTTTGTAAAGACATAATCATTATACTACCACTAGAGTGATAGTGAAAGCAAACTTCAGTGACAGTATCATATAATATTAACTTGAAAATTTGTCTTTAGCTAAATATAAATTTATGCCAATATTTCACCAAGTTTTTATAGTTACATTAATTTTTTAGGTACATTAACTTATCAATAAAGCACTTGTTATCATAATATTACTATATTATTACGCATTTATTACACATCAAAATAGTCACATTTTCACAAAAAATATGGTAACAATCTATTGAACTTGTTTTATTTAAATCAAATACTTCAAGTTAACAAGTAATCAAAAAACTGGATATTGAGCAATATTTTACATCAGTTTGAACTTCAAAAATAATCCTTGTAAAAATGACTCTCAAAAACACTTTTAGATCAGAATCCATATTTCATATTTTCCAGTGTATGTTTTTACCAAAAAGCAAATGACAAACTAAGTTCAGAGCTATGAAACAGAACAACAACATCCTTCTCACTATTGCACAAAAAACTAAATTTCTGGAATGAACATCTCAGGTCAGGAAGTGGTATTTTGACTGGAAACCTCCTGAGTGTACATCTACACAATCCCTGTAATTAATCATGCTCTGGAGATAAATATATCTGTGGAAGCTGATAGCTTAGGGATTACACCAGCTACCAAATGATGAATATCACAGAGACAGAATCAGGACTGGCAAGCCCAGGGTTGGAGTTGAAACAACAGACGTTTCCTACAAAATATATATATATATATATATATATATATATATATATATATATATATATACTGACAAGTGAAATCCTCCATGGTCTTATGCAAAAGTTTGGATGCCCCTGGTCAAATGGAATGTGAAAACACGTTCCACAAATAACAATTTCAATCCAGCAACTTGTTTTGCTAAATTAACTCCACACACATCTAGGGAAGACTTCCTGAGCTGGGCACTATGGGTTCCCTCAGGCTTCTCTACCCATTTCACACCTTAGGTCTGGAATACTTACGGTTCTAAGACCTTTTGGAGCTACGGACTTGGCAGGATCAGTCTGTATCTGTGCTGAGAGTCTTGCTGTGCACACAAACTGAGCCATCTAGCTGCACACCATGCCAAAGGTAGTTTGATCCAACCTCAATATTTGATGCTGACTACTACTTAAGAAATCTGTGCATTTTAAGAAAGGGGTGTTTTATCTGCAGTGCCTTGGGCAATAAACCTGTTGCAGTGAGGTGTAATGCTACACTGGTCATAATTAAGGACATTTCAAAACATGGCTAAAGGGCTATCAGGGGCTAGTTAATAATATGTAGATTCCTATTCTGTGTTATAAGAGAATTATTTTAAATTATTTAGCAGGTAGGTGCACTGGACATAAAAAAAACTAGACATACATTAACTTAGTAAGTAGGTGTATGACCATTGAATAGTGGACAGAGGAGTCACTTAAGCCCCCTAGAACAAATGCAGGGCTTTTTCAAAGGCGCTGGATTAACAGCTAAATCACCCCTGATACACACACAGCATACAACTCTTCCTCACACCAGGCTCATGTCTTTTTAAGAGATGATTTATTTCTTACAGATGGGTGGCAGCTCTTGATTTGAACAGACAGGCTTATCCCACCAGAGCCTCAAGGGGCCAGTACAGGAAAAGCGAGACAGCTTTAGGCCTCTGTAACCCACCCTGGACCCCAAACATTTGTGGATCAATTTCTGTAATGCCTGCACTGCTAACAGCCAGCAAACCAAAATAGTACAACGGCCTTTGATCCCTTTGATGTGAGACTACACTTTGCATGTTCAAATGACCCTTGCCTCTCTTAGCACACTCAGATTCGAATGATTTTATTTACATAGGCCCAAAGGTTCAGAAAGCCAAGTATCTGTCAAAACACTTTGTTTTAAAACACCGTTATTACAGTGTAAGGAATAAAGTAATTACAATGATCTAGTTTTATTCAACCCTATACCTTTAATAGATGACTTCAGTAGTGTCTTATTGGTTTGCTCATATTGAGCAGGTGATGTCACTGGTGTGCAGCCAAAGCCGAGACAGAGCTATGAGCAGACCCTGGACACTAGTAAGATCTGGACTTTTACTTTGACCCTCAACATCCACTAATGGTTCATGCAAACCTGGCAGCAGTGAGCAGGTGCTAATAGAGGAAGATTATGGGGCTGTGGTCGTAGTGTTTCGTGCAGTGGAGTGGGCTGTGTATGGTCAGCTGTGGCAGTGTGAATAACTCCAGAAGTAATTAATCAAGGGGAAGTCAGGATTCTGTTACAGAGCGGGACAAACTTATAGCTTACACCATATTCCAACACATATACATAGACACGCATACACATACACTTGCGTCTGACCATGACTTGCAACTAGCGTGTGAGGGCATAGCTCAGCACTGGACTTGGCTACACATGAGAGGGTCCCTTCATTGGAACCAGTGACAGGTAGTGTCTATTAAAGTTCAGACTGGTAAAGCCTTTTAAGATTCAAGAAGCCAGCTTTTATGACTTTCTTCCCAGGAGAGCCAATGAAATCCCTAGTTAAAAATCTTTCCAATCTCTGGGTTGGAACTATATCAGAGTACAGAGCTGCAGTTTATATCATGTAAAATTCCGGTACTGGAAAACATGAACTGAAATTGGGTGTTTTTGAGCAACTATACATGACCACGTTTTGACTAGAGGAGTTCCACGGGTGTTGGGTTGTGGAGCAGTGGGACAGTTCTCTGGGATGATGCAGGCATGATCTATTACCTTTGGAGTGAGGTGGAGTTGTGTTTGTGATCAAAGACTAAAGAGTGAACATCAGTACTCTCACCAGTGTTATTGTAGCTGAATGCCATCAAATCCTCACAGCAATGTTTCAACATCTAAGCCTTCACAGATGAGCAGCAGCTGTTACTGTAGTGAAGGAGGACCTTTTCAGGTCTGTGTGGATATGTCAAATCCGATTTTGTCAAATCAGTCACTTTCATATGTGGTCCTAGTTTGGATCTGGTTTGTGAGCATTCATCTTTTTGCCAGTCCATGTACCTAGAGCTTTCACCTCAACCAGCACCAGCAACACAGCAAAACAATGCTGTGGAGAAGCTGGAGCTGTCCACACTGTAAATTCTCAGCTTTCATTACATTTCCTTCAACTTCACGCATTAACAGCTGTAAAGGTCTCTGGGTTCCTAGACTGTGGAAGTGACAGAGCTTTAGCCAGGAGAGCCACTAAGGAGCTATGCCTTATATTATTAGGGCCATTTTAGTTTCCAAAAATGAGCTAAGCTTATGCTGCATTCAAGTAGTGTCGGTTGTATTGGAAAAATGGGTTTCCCACAAGGAGGCTTCACATGAACACCCTCTGAAGTCTGAATGTGAAGTCAGACACATAGACATTTTCAATGCAGCATGAAATTGTTTATAGCAGAACAGTCCAGTGACTGTTTTATTTATTTATTTATTTATTTTTAGTTGGGAGAAAGTTTTGGAGCTCGGTACAAATTGCCACCCAACTTGCACCTGAAAGCATTGGTACTGACCCTGGACATGAGTATGTACTGCTTAAAGGGAGGATCAACTACACTGTAAAAAATGTCTGTAAATTTTACGGTGAAAAACTGTAAAACCATGACAGTAATTGACAGTAAACTCTAAAAAGGTTGTAAAAAGGTTGTACTGTTCTGTGTACAGTAAATATAGTTTTATCAGCCAAAAACACTCATTTTTCACCTCTTTACTGTAAACATTATTTTACATTATTTCACTCTTTAATACACAAACCATTACAAGTGTCCAAGGACTGGGAGGAGCTGAGACTCATCAGGGAGCTCCCAGCATGGCTTGCTGCTCTATATTTTCTGTGATTTTCAGAGTTTCTTTGTTTTTGGGTTTCATTGGGGTGAATATTTTGTGTATTTGTCTTTGTGTGCTTGTGTTTCTGTGCATGTTGTGGCGAGATGTGTGTTGGTTAGGAATGTTCACCATCAGCCTGTGTTCCGACTGGAGTTCTTGAATGTAAAATTTACAATTGCCAAAAAATAATACTGTATTGTCATATACAATTTGACTGTATATTTTACATTGAAAATTTGGCAACCACAGCTGCGTTTTTTTTACCGTAAAATTTACAGATTTTTTTTACAGTGTAGAGGGAGGAAGGGAAGTAGTTACCATGGATTCTCCACAGGTTTCCTTTGTTTTGATACAATGGGTTAAAGAGAGAGAGAGAGAGAGAGAGAGAGAGAGAGAGAGAGAGACATCCAAAGCCAAGTGAAAGTAAAACAACATCCACATCAGCTGTTTTCCTCCTCACACCAAGCTTTGGCATGTCACAAACCTCCCATTCTCCCCTGGTGAAAGCCCACTGCTAATCTCTTCAGCTGGATTGAGTGTCTGTTTGTGTTTGTCCAATTTTGCCATGGATGTTTGTCTCACATTACTGACATGAAACTCTCAATCAATCACATTTTACAGCAGCCGGCTCATGTTGTGTATCACAACCACAGCAGCTCCATGGTAACCAGAAGAAGCGCCAAGGGCTGACATCCATCCCAAATGTAATCCTTCCAGTGTAATTCCTAATCCCCTGTTCCGATGACACCAGTGGCCACTTTTAGATTCCAACGTCTTTTCTGAAGCAGTCCCTACTGTGGGCTATTAAAATAAAAACCAAATGTCTTGGAGACTGCGATAAAAATCTATTTTCACTCCTGCGGAGGGTTGTGTTACATGAGTCAGAGTGGAGACCTTTTGTTGTCCCCCCACACACACACTTCTTTCCTTTCTCTTCAGCTTCCCCTCTTTCTCTGGATTGGGTAATGGGCTCATTTATACACATGCGGGTTGCCATTAAGGCACTGGAGGATCAAAGGTAATTACCTGACAGGCCTGGGCCCCAAAGACAGCAGCAGCAGCAGCAGCAGCAGGCTCTGGTCCATTCAGCCCCACATTCCCAAGTATTCCGTGCAGCATGGTCATGTTTATTTGTGAAGTGCGGTCACTGCCTCTGTCAAATGCACTATTTAATCAGGCCGCTTCATGACTCTTTGATAATGATAGCGTTTTCCGACTGGAGGCATGCGAGCAATAAACAGACCTCTTGAAAAGCTAATATTTAGTGAATCGGATATTTATTTAAAAAGGCAACTTTGGGCCAAGCCTTCGATTATTTGCCTGATCAAAAAGTCATTTCGGTGCTTGGGTTCAATTGGCTTTCATGTCGGGCCACATTTAAATAAATATGAACGAAGCACGGCTCTAAATCACAAACAGATGAAAATGGCCCAGTGGAGATCACACTCTTTGAAAGTGCACATGTTAGCGAGTGGAAATATGAATGGGATTTGGACTTGCGGCCGACTACCCTTTTTTTTTTTTTGCCTGGATCTCAATTAAAGCAGTGGAGGAAACAGTGAGGAATTGTCTATGGGAAAGAGTTTGACTATTTGGGGGAAGCCTGGCCTGCACTCTTGGTACCAGAAGAAGAAAATGTCATTTCCTATCTCTGATTACAGATTTCTGTTTTTTTTTTTAAATTCACCATCTAAGAAGCCTGGCTGCTGCAAACAATCTGTCTGGAGATGGAAATCAAATCCAGCGCTTTTGGAAACGTCCAGCATAATCAGCGGCCTCGGTTTTTGTGAAGCGCATTGGAGCACAGTTTTCCCGCTCTCAATGCCTACAGTCAGGGAGTGCACCCTTTAAAAAAAGAGCTTTCAAGCTGGCAAAATAAAAGCCACTGTGTCCACTTCTTCCTCCGCCCATCTCAAAAAAGGAAAACGAAGCTTATGCTAAAGAGCACTAATCAGAATAGCGAGGGCCTTGGCACTTTCTTGCTCGCTCTGAGTGCGGTCCAGATGGGGACGGCTTGTGTTATGGTGTCTCCAGTGAGTCCAGTCCGCCAAGCTTTGAGCCTTAAGCAGAACTCAATCAGAGCATGCAGTGCCAGGACCCATGAGAGATAAACACCGCATGCTAGCATATGCTAAAGCAGGCAGGCGCACACACATAGACACGAATGTAAAAGAGCACGCAGCCATGCTAACAGCATGCGCTAGGTCCCACATGCCCTCTGGCACTGCATTAATTCACTTTCATGGTTATTTACAGGTCGCAGATGACGTGTGAACGAGCCGGAGAGTGTCTTTAGACCGAGCACTGAGGTTGGACTGCATAGCGAATAATGAGTTCCCATGGGTTTAGGCAAGCAGTGTCTCTGGTGCCCCAGAGTCCAGGTCCCCAAACCGAAACAGTTCTCATTACTTTCCCAGCGACCATTTCAGCATGGCGGCTGATCGGGTCGGAGCAGGGAGTCCAGCCTGTGCCTGGTCAGAGCCTTAAATGCTCTTAGGTCGAGGGCTCTTAACAAAGCACTCAAAAGGAGGTGTGAAAGAAAAAAAAAACTATTTTAAAATGTGAGCGTGTTGCTATTGCACTGTGGGGTAAAATATACAGTATATCACTATAATTGGCTTGTTTCCCCCACAGCCTATTCCAGAAGCTACTGACAGCCTCTCATACACATAAACAGAAAATATGACGGCCTGTCACATTTTCTCCCAAATAATTATGGCTCCCTACAAGTCCTGGTGTTGTCATCAACTCTTGTTCAATTGTCGCAAGTCCCATATTATTACTCCGAGGTGCAATACTGTCAACACGGCCAGATTTAGACTGAGGGCCGATTTGCATAGAAAGCACTAATGGGGCGACGGAGATAGAGCAAGACGCCTATTTGAGTTACTGTGACTACTTTGTATGTTTTAGTGCTGATAATGAACACTTCTTACATAGTTTATTACTGATAATGAATTTAAAAAGAAGATCAAGGCATATGTGTGTGTATGAGAGAGAGAACGCAATGGTGGTAAAGTGCCTTGTGAAACTGCCAAAACATTCCCAGTCCAGTAAGGGGAGGGCTGCTGGGCTGGGATATGAGCCTGTAGCACCTGAACACAGTTCCTGCAGTTACTGATGATATAAGCAGAGCACTTCTTAATGCCAGTGGAAAGACGAGCTCTCAGCAGCTGGCCTGGCCAAACCTCAGCCACCAGATTCCATCCATCTGCTGGACGCCTCCCAGGCCTCACTTCAAGGGCTTCTTCTTGGGGTGGGGGTTCCTCTGCTGGTCCAGAGAGGCAGGAAAGAAGATTTTGAAAGAGAGAGGGAGGCACTACATTTGATTTTCAGTGCTGTGTTCAGTGGGCCTTCTTAATGTATCTCACCATCTTTATTCCATCTTTTCTCCTTCTCTTCTTTCACTCGCTTTTTTTTCCTTTCTATTTCTGTTTACATTCTCTCCTCTCACATATTCTTCCAATCTTTTATCCAATTATCATAAAAAATTATAAAAAAAAAACCACACAAATTCATTTAGGTTGTTCACAATAATAATAATAATAATAATAATAATAATAATAATAATCAAGAAGGTACATTATTAACAAATATTTGTAATCTATATACACATGTATAGAAAGACTGGCGCCCCTTCCAGGGTGTATTCCTGCCCTGCGCCCAGTGATTCCTGGTCGGCTCTGGACCCACTGTGACCCTGAACTGGATAAGCGGTTACAGACAATGAATGAATGAAAGAATATAATTAATCAAGTAAAACAAAAGAGTTTACAATTAGAACAAGATATATTCTTTTGTGTGTGTTTCTCTCACTTCTCTAGTCTCAATCTGTTCTATCTTTTACTCTCCCTTCTTTCTCTCTCTCTCACGTGAATGTGTATTATAGCATGAGAATGATCCTTCATCAACAACTGCACAAACACAGTAAATACGGTTGTGTTTAGCGTTACTGTTACTGTGCTTTTAAGGTACTCTTATCTACACTGACTAATGTCTCACTAACAGAGAGAACACTTTCAGTTCATTCCTCGTCTTCAAAAATATATCACAATACAACTAATAAAAACTAAATAGTGATACAACACATGGCACCATGAGCTTTGAACCAGAGATGGAGGATCCTTCATTTTCTCTTTCCTTCACCTCTAAGATGAGGGGTTCAGCCATTTTTGAGTAACAGACCCTCCAGAAGGATATATAGATTTAGAGAGAGAGAGAGAGAGAGAGAGTGAGAGAGAGAGAGAGAGAGAGAGAGAGAGAGAGAGAAACAAAGAAAGGGAGGAGAAATCACTACAAGAGAATGTTTCTCCTGCGACTTGATGGAAAAGACTGAATGTCAGTGAATTATCTGGCCCCCGTGGCCTTGTATCACACAGTTTTTGAAGGGTTTTGAGGGGTTTCAGAAATAATGCCCCCCCTCTCTGCTCTGTCCTCACTGTCCAGTAATGTGTAGTGTGTGGCGTACATGGTTTTGCTTTGGCAGCGTGACGATGGTGGAAATGTCAATGGATTCATGACCTAGCAGCACACATACACACACACACACACACTGCTCTGGGCAGCAAATTGCCCCAGAAACACATTAATCTTAGTGCCACTGCCTGAAACAAAGCTTGTAAGAGCAGTCCAGGGAACTATGACCTTTATATCTAACAGCATGAATGCTCCAACCTGGCTGCACACAGTGGTGTGTGTGTGTGTGTGTGTGGAGGCTTGGTGTACACTGTACACTGTTCATTGCATGTTCATTGGAAGTCTCCCATGACTGTGTTTTCAGCAGGAGGGATTTTTACTGTGTGTAAATCTCACATTCAGAAAACATTAGACTGTTGTTAACTGCTAAAACTGTAAAAACCAAGAAGTCCACACCATTAGCCCACTCTCCACTCAACTCAAACAAACTCAAACTAGCAGGAGTGAATGACGTCCCAGTTTTTAGAGAAGCTTCTTAAATTTCTATAAAAGCTGAGGGCAGAATAGGGTTAATTATGGAGAGAGATTAGTCCCAAAATACTTGACAAATGCGTAAATGTTAATCCACAAATCAAACATATGTTTCACTATTCACAAATGAACACATCCCAATCTGTGTCTGACGGTCTGCAATTTGTCCAAATACAGTTCAATTCATAAACACATGTTTTTGGTTTTCATAGATATATCATCATTTTATGCAAATATAAATACATTTGCTTAAGTTCATTTGCATTTATTTGTAAAGTCACAGTCTCAAATTTTAAATTAATTTGTAAATTGTAGACTCTACCTTTGTGTCGTCACTTTTTCGTGATGTGTATTTGTTCATTTTCTCTCACGGGTTTTTGTATTTTGAAACTTTCCTTTTGCATTTTACCCGATCCAAACACAAATGCAGCCTCATCCACAAATGTAGCCATCAGGTGAACGAGCAACCGTGAAGCTTAGCATTCGTGACTTGTGTTTAATTTGTGGATTAACATTTAAGCATTTGTCAAATATTTTGAGACTAATCTCTCTCCATATGTTAAGGCCTGGTCCACATAGGGGAAACGGCTGCATTATCGTGCCAGTTCAGTATGGGTCCATAGTACCGCTTAATAAGAGACATCAAAACACCACAGAACTTGAGAGAAACAGAAATTTCAATTCAAATCTCTCCATACTCCTTATGAAATTACTTAATCTAGATCTTAATACTGCATTATGTATTTTCAATACGATATCATTTACATTTATTCATATTCTACAGTTACCTGTATGTTTACATTGTAGATTTATGTAATTGACTATAGGGGGCGTGAGTAGATATTTTAAGCCAGAGACAGGCACGCTGTACGACATCGGTGTTTCAGAAAAATCTGCATTTTCAGTGTACACACAAGACAAAAATATTTATTTTTATAAATATTTGGATCAATGTGGATGGGGCCTAGATTTTGAATAATGTGGGCATATATGACCTCACATTCTGACATGTATAAAATCAAACCTGTGCATGTGTGAGTGTGAGGTGGACAGTGGCAGTGGAGAGGTGGATTCGGCTGGGCTCTGGGGAGCCGTCAGTGCGGTCATGCTCTCTCTGAAGCTCTCCCCCTGTCTGTTCCACATTAAAGTTTACTCCCGCCGCACCAGAAGGCTCTGCTTTATGAAGGCATAAATTACCCACGTAATTACACCATATGTAGCCCTCCCAAAACAATGGCTGTCTCTGATGAATATTAAACACGCTTCCAGGCTTGTAGAGAGAGGCTGGTTCATGTGTGTGTGTGTGTGTGTGTGTGAGTCTAGGCTGTGGCCACATATGCGTACATAATAAAGAGACCATCATCAATTTTGAGCTGTTCCTAAAACTCATCTTAATTTACAAAGAGCCATGAATCAATGGGGTTTGGTGTAAACACAGCTCAGTGCAATACAGACCTGATATAAATGATATTCAGAGGTGTGTACATTACTTCTGCTGAGTGATTGAGGTGGCAGTGTTATATTCCGACTGCAGGCCTCACTCAGCAGAGTTATGGCTGTGTTTGGATTTCAAAGCCGCTGCCCATCGAAGTAATGGTGGTGTGTAAACACTTCTATTAGAAACACATCACACCCTCTTAGCTAAAGAGTCAACCTCCACAGAGGAGTGATGTCACGGACGGGTGAGCCATCAACTTGTAAAAAGCGACGTCGGAACAAAAGCAAAACAAATCTTCATCAAGGACAAGTATGACTCTCGCTCTCACATTATGGATTTACCATATGGGTTAGGGGTACACTATGGCTGGTGGCACATAATGCCTTGAGTACAGTGGATGGCTTTTAAAGACAATAGAGATTATAAAAATACAATACAATTACTTGATATTAATAAAGCGTCTGATTTCTGCAGATTTTAGTGTCAGATGAAAAAAGTCATGGATCATATCCCTGTAAATCCACTTTGTTTGAGACATCAAGACTTAAATGTTCAGCATGGTGTCATGGCGGAATGGGTTTAGAAAGGGACAAGGAAGTATATGCAAAGATATTTTTTTAAACAGAACTAACACTAAATATGACTAGGAAGAAGACAATACAAAAAAGAGTAAGTAATATAAACAGATCACACGAAACTAAACAAGAATAACACTTAAGAAACAAATGAGACTTGGATAAACAAGAAACTAAGGAAACAAGCTGGGAACACAGAAAGACTGAGGACCATAGAAAACACAATGAACTAGGACGAACACTAGCAAGGAACTAAAAATGGACAAGCTAGAAACACTGAAGCCACAATGAATTAAGACACACACTAACAAGGAACTAAAGGGATAAGACAGATACACAGATAAAGACCATAAACCTGAGAATCAGAGACAAACCAAGGACATAGGAAACCAAGGAGACCACTCATAGAATTACAGACACTAAGAAACCCTACTAAGTATAACCAACATGAGACAAAAGACTAGGCTTTTAACAGAACCAAACAACAGACACCTGTGAGTATAAGTCACATGACACAAACGAGGGTGTGTTACAAGGGATCACATGACTGAACAAATACATGGCTAAATAAATAAAACACCTGAGAATCAAAACTAGAAAAACCAATACTGAAACTGAATTAGACAAGAGGGGCAAAACCTGACACATGGCTGGAAACCTTAACAAATTTTTAATTCATTATCTGTAACCGCTTATCCAGTTCAGGGTCGCGGTGGGTCCAGAGCCTACCTGGATTCATGGGGCGCAAGGTGAGAATACACCCTGGAGGGGGCGCCAGTACTTCACAGGGCAACACTCACATTTTTGAGTTGCCAATCCACCTACCAACGTGTGTTTTTGGAATGTGGGAGGAAACCAGGGCATCTGGAGGAAACCCACGCAGACACAGAGAGAACACACCAAACTCCTCACAGACAGTCACCCAGTGCGGGAATCACACCCACAACCTTCAGGTCCCTGGAGCTGTGTGACTGCGACACTACCTGCTGCACCACCGTGCCGCCCTTTTTTTTCTTTCAAAATTTCCGCTAGTTTATTATTATTCAATTCACCCGTTAGCTAATGGCCTATTTACACTGACTTTAACAGATGAAAAAAAAGAGTTTTGTAAACAAACACATATATTAAGTGTCTTTCACACAGAGTCTGAAACTGAGTCCGATTTGGTTTGTGTTTTCTGTGTTTTTTCAGCTGCAGGCTAACAATCAGATTGCCGTTGTCATGGTTGCAGACCAAACAAATGAGCAGGACTATAAAAAATTGTTGATTAATATATTTATATATATATTACAGAGACACTACTGGGCTCTCTGTATTGTTCTGTAGACTGAGGGAATTTAGTGTGTGTAATTTAGTTGCAGTGCACATATTAAAATGATAAATTTATCACCGCTCCTACTCAATGCCTCCATTTCTTCTTCCTCTTCCAGCGTCTTCCTGTGATTTCCGAGTGTTGAGACAAAAAACAAGGCATCAGAGTTGGTGTGAAGTTACACTATGTGTAAAAGTTGCATCCATAGATTCGTTGTGAATAGGCCTTAAGACGCCCCTAATCACAGGGTCACCAGCTTCCTCTCAAAAACACTACACAACTACAGCTTGTTTTCGAGCTGTGAACTGTGAACATGACACAATTAGACACCTCAACACACTTGCAGGAGACCACTAATGGTCACAATCTGTCAGGCCAGCTTAGAGGCCATCTTGCACTGTTAAAAAACTGTCACTGTCACCAAAAAGTCACCCCTTTCCCCACCATACAAGGACCAGCCTGATGTTGAGGCTGAGGTTGTAAAAATAACTTGCGGGCCAAAGCGTGACTGATTTCTGGGTCAGAGGAGAAGGCCATCTCCGGCCTGGAGCCCTTTTAGAGGCTTGGTGGACATGTGCAGCAAATAAACTGCAGCTTATATCAGCCAGAGTACAACAGCTGTCTGTAAACAGCCTTTCTCCTGCTCCGACACATCACACTCATTAGAAACCAACAGGAGAAAATAAACGCTCATAATGAACCAACGCCAAACAAATGAAACATGTCAAGAGTGTACACACTCACTCTCTCGCAAACACACACACACACACACACAGTTTAAGTCTACAAATCTCTCGCCTGTATCAACAGATTCACTCTGTGCTGACTCAACCTTTGACATTTCTCCACAGAGTTCTGAGCAGCGGCCAAACCACAGACTATCACTGCCAGAGTGGACAAACTATCTGTCTCTCTCTCTCTCTCTCTCTTTCTCTCTCTCTCTTTCTCTCTCTCTCTCTCTCTTTCTCTCGCTCTCTCTCTCTCTCTCTCTCTCTCTCTCTCTCTCTCTCCCTCTCTCTCTCTCTCTGTCTCTATCTGTCTCTCTCTCTCTCTTTCTCTTGCTCTCACTCTCTCTCTCTCTCACACACACACTGCATCAAGAAAGAGGTAACAAAAGAAACTGTGAAAACAAGAATAAGAAAGACAGAAGAGCCAGAGAAACAGCAAAAAAAGTCGAGAAAAATAAGTAAATAAACAGAGTAGAAAGATGTGTGAGAGAGAGGGAGAGAGAGAGAGCCAAATATGAGAAATAGAATGTATGAGAGTGAGCGAGAGAGAGAGAGAGAGAGAGAGAGAGAGAGAGAGAGAAAATGAGGCTCTCTGCAGATGCAGTGTCCTGAGGCCAGTGTTTACCTGAGCTCCACTGAGGCAACGTGCTGCAGCGGTGGTCTGTCACCAGCTCCGCTACATGTGATACACATTACAACTGACTCTAGATGACAAGATATGACTAAGTGGAGCTGCCTCTCCTATTAACCTCTGTCAGTGTGTGTGAAAGCATGGTTCTCCTTCGGGCTCGCTCTCTCTCTCTCTCTCTCTCTCTCTCTCTCTCTCTCTCTCTCTCTCTCTCTCAGACCTTGATGTATCATACTCTCCTTATTCACAAAACAGCTGCTGCTCTTTTAAAGCCTTGAGCCAAAACTGCTGGACAAGGCTAGATCTTAAGTGTGTGTCCTTTTCCCCATAACCAAGACTAACACTGGCAACGAAAACTGCAAAATGACAGTTTTAGGAATCACCTACCACTGACCACTTTATAAGGATCTTCTAATGCTGAGATGAACAAACCATACCACTAGTGTTTCTAAACCTACAAAGGACATCTAATATTAGACCTTTAATCTTTACAACCATTTTGAACACATTCAGTGATCGCTTCTCCCACCCCTTAGCTAGGACTCCCCTTAAACACACACAATGCCACCAAGGCGGGAGAGTGAGGTCAAGCACAGGCTTCCTCAGAAACATGTGAAGCCAACTGATGCTGTTACTTTAATTTTTTTACTACCTGCTACATGCTTGGAGAAGAACGCTTACAGCCCAGATGTGCTTTGTCAGTTAACACTCAACTGTGATGACCAGCAATGTTCTTGTGATGAGAGGAGAAGGTGGGGCATTCCCACCCCACCCAGAGAGAGCGAGGCCATTCATGATCTTTTGGGCTCCCAACGTCAGACAGCTGATCAATTACAGGGGATCAAACTGGCAACCTCCTGATGATTCCTGCCAAAACTGCAGTTTAAAGCTGTATATGAATATGCCTTTAAGCTATAAAACAAGTGACTTAAAGGAACACAATGTTATACCTGGTATTTTTGCAGCTTGGCTTCCCCTACAGTTGCATTACAGAGTGTATTTTACAGCACTGTCCTGAAATCAAGGGGAAGGGGTAGGGAGGGAGACTTTGTGCAGGGCTAGTCTACAGAAACAAAGACTGAAACTCTCTTGTACAGGTCAGTGAAGCATCACAATTTTGAAGCTGTAACTTTCAGATAAGGGCGGCATGGTGGCACAGCATGTAGTGTCGCAGTCACACAGCTCCAGTGACCTGGAGGTTGTGGGTTCTGTCTGTGAGGAGTTGGTGTGTTCTCCCTGTGTCTGCGTCGGTTTCCTCCCACAGTCCAAAAACACATGTTGGTAGGTGGATTGATGACTCAAAATTGTCCGTAGGTGTGAGTGAATGTGTGTGTGTTGCCCGCCTTGCACCCAATGATTCCAGGTAGGCTCTGGACCCACCGTGACCCTGAACTGTATAAGTGGCTACAGATAATGATTGAATGAATGAATGAATTTTCAGATAAAAGCACTACTTAGTGCAGCATTCCATTTAATTTCAGTTTCAGAAATGACTTGTTTACCTGTGAAGGATAAAATGATCCAAATCTGCATCACTGTTAAAGTCTTCCTGGGCTCTAATTTACCTCCATTTCTCAAATACATCTACGGAATTAGCAGGAATCCGAGGCTTTTATGCCTGGTAAAATGTAACTTCATCTCTATTCATTTGTTCTCTTCCATGGTTGTGGCACGCTGTTTTGGTTTTACCTGGAAACCTGGGCTTTGTGTACTGTAATGTTATTGGACAGAGGATGTCAGGCTGAAACACCAATAGAGCTCCACTCTGGAATGGGCCTCCTCAAAGAAGAATATCCTGGCTGAAGCATTGCTCTCAGGCATGCCAGTGCTTTAACTTGGATTGTTTTCTTAATTTCTGATGACACATACTGGTCATTTTATAATTTAGTAAAATAAATATATTATAGATTTCTTCTTTAATGTATTTAGCTGCTTAAAACAGCAAATATAAATAACATCATATATAAAAATAGTCAAATATGAATTTCTGTTTTCTAGAACGTTTATGTTGTGATCGTGCGGATAATGTATCTGAGCAGATACCATATAAAGGCAGGTCTAAGAGTGTTGTTTATCAGCAGCATCAGAAGCGCTTAGGGATATGGAGAGTGTCTTGGCAGATAAAGGTGCTCTGAGGCTAAAGTAGTTTGCACCTGCTTGGGAATATAGGCTCTCAAACTTTTACACATAAAATCAACAGTGTGGTGGTGTATAACCCATGTGGTCTGAAGTGGAAGCTCCAGGAATGTGCCAACACCTCCATCTGCTGAGTGGATTCACTAGCCGCTGTAGCCCAGGACCTCATATAAAGAGCCATTCTCCATAGCCCAAGACAAACACGAAGCTTGTTTCCTGGCCAAGCCCTATAACGTCAAACACGGGCTGAAATACTAATAGAACACCCTGGTCCTGTCTACACCTTGCATTAGCACTTTTTTCATATCCAGATCATAGTGGTTAGTGTAAAATAGTGGTTAAATCTAGTGCCCTCAATACAGCAGGAACATGGTGTGATAACAATAAGAGTCCATGGGCATGACTCCCAGAGCACTAGCTTTAATTCGAAGTGATAAATATCAGCCAGACTCCATTTATACATATAATTTAAATGTGTCTCTAGCTGGATTTTGACGTATTAGTCATTTGGCCCTGTGAAGGACTGGCGCCCCCTCCAGGGTGTATTCCCGCCTTGCGCCCAATAATTCCAGGTAGGCTCTGGACCCACCGCGACCCTGAACTGGATAACCGGTTACAGATAATGAATGAATGAATGAATGAATGAATTTGATCATTTGATTCAAAGTGTATTAGTTTTAGTCTCTTTTTAGTCAGTCAATTATTTATTTATTTATTTATTTAGATTATACCTAGTTTTAGTCTAGTTTTAGTCCATTTAGTCCATACATAGCTTCCAATAAACTTCTAGTGAACTCACACCAGCTGCTACCAGTGTATTTTACCCTGTCAAACATCAGAAGAAACCAATTACAACAGGTGACAAATTATTCACATCTGTGGGGGAGAAGGCTCTTGCAGCTGTTGTGATCGGGACAGTGGTCAGTACCATGATGATCTAGAGTTTTTGGACACAGGGAATAAAAACAGGATTTGTGGTTAAGAGCTGTGCCTGGTTTCACTGGTACAGTCCTTGTACAACTTTATTTGTGATCATTCATTTTCATTAACGTGACACACTGCTTTCAGCTGTTAGGGCTGAAAAGAGAGTGACGGTCTCAGCAAAGAGGCTTACGTGATTGTCTAGGGGTGTCAATGCATTCTGTTATTGGACAGTAATCCAATTGCAATGCATTCTGGTGAGGTTTTACACATGCCTTTTGATGTGATGTGAAATCCGAACTTGATCTGATCATCCAAAATGCAGGTTAATGCAAGGTGTAAAGGGGCTCCTTCGCTAGCTTCCCATACTCATCAGAACAGCCTAAATTCCCACTCCTGAAGCCGACACATTCGAGTGTTTTCTGTAGTGTCATGTCACTATTATTAGGTCAATACAACATTTATCAAGCATTTCATTATATAGAATAAAGCTCTGTATGCAGTAAATTTGCCATTAAAGCAACACTAAGTTGTATTTTTACCTTAAAATTACAGCTTCATAATCATTGTGATGCTCCACTGAGCTGTAATAGGGAGAACTGAACCTTTATTTTTACTATTCCATGCTCAGAACTGCAGAAACGGAACTATGTAACTTTGGGAGGCAGGTAGGAAAACATGCCTCACCCACCCCCCTTATTTCACGACAGTGCTGTAAAAGTGAATTACACTCTGCAATTTGTAGTTGGAGCCCAGAAGCAAAAAATACCAAATTGTACCTAGTCATCATACTAGCAATTGGGGCAGTGGACACACAAACACACACACACACACACACACTTGTCAACTGCTTTGTCTAACATTATTTTCACCATTGCTATGGAAATTACGTGATGTTGCAATGCATTCTGGGCATGTTCTGCTTCTGAAGTGGACATCAGGGTTGACTCGTTCTCTTGCCTCTCCGAGGGCTCATCTAACACACTTCACTTCAGTTAACGCAGAAATGGAACGGCCCTTAAGATGGCGTCAGGGATTCCCCTGTGGAGAAGTGGCAAGGTGAAGTGTGCGAGGGCAAGTTAAAATCAGGACTGAAACACAGGGCTTAAGGGACTGCAGGATTGGCGCCAGAGCACATTAGCTATAAGCACATGCTAATACCACTTTCTTATTTACAATCACTCATATTCTCTCTCTCTCTCTCTCTCTCTCTCTCTCTCTCTCTCTACTCTCTCCCTCTGCTGGCTAGTTAACCTGCAGCTGACCTGAGGAGAGAGAGAGAGAGAGAGAGAGAGAGAGAGAGAGAGAGAGAGAGAGAGAGAGAGAGAGAGAGAGAGCGAGCGAGAGGCACTCTGTGAAGTAGATTACGTAAGTAGGCCACTGTTATAGACATTTCTCTGTTGGTCTCAGTTAAGCGGCTATTGTCACCTCTCCCAGACGACAGAAAAAAGGAAGAATATGATAGAGTGTGTGTGTGTGTGTGTGTGTGTGTGTGTGTGTGTGTGAGGCTCATCTGAAACCTGCAGGCTAGCAGTAGCCTTTTGAGGCTGTAATATCACTCACTTCTGGATGAAATTCAATAAGACGTACGTCTGTGAATTGAAGTGCTGGAGTGAGGCCAGGTGGATAACAATGCAATCAGTCACTGAGAGAGGAGCAAAGGAGAGAGAGAGAGAGAGAGAGAGAGAGAGAGAGAGAGAGAGAGAGAGAGAGAGAGAGATCTATCAGACTCTGAGACTTATCCCTGAGCTTATAAGCGACTTCCATGAGGTGACACCCTCTCTGCGCTCACAACCTGAGTCTGAAGGAGACTGTGGATTAGTGGACGAGGCAACAGAGCGCACGGGATTAGCGCTCGTGAAGGGGCAACACACAAGCAGCCCGTTGACCTTAGTGCCGCAAAGCCTTGACAGATATTAAAACTAATATCTCCCGGTTCTTGAGGGATGAACAACGAAATCCTAGGCCTGAAAACACCAGCCAGATTCGCTTCGGTTCACGTGCCTCTCAATACACGCTGCAGAAAAGGGCATTTTAAAAAAAAAGGAGGGTGGGGTCATATGCCTCAGGCTGTAAATGTGTTTTGAAGAAGTGTCATCTAAGCTGGCAATCCGCCCGGCGTTTATATTCAGCCACGCTGATAGACTCGCTCTAACCCTGCAGATATCCCCTCTGATGGAGCACGGCTTTCAAAGAATCAGCCCAGACATCTAAGAAGTTCATTACCACGTCGCCGATTGAGTTACACTTTTCTCCAAAAACATGCCGAGCTTCTCTTTTTTTAATCCCCTTTGGCTGCTTGAAACTTATAATTACCAGACAGGTGCATCTCTCTGACTCTCTCTCCCCTTCAGACTGGCACAGAGTATATGAGGAGGGTAGGTTGGGGGTTTCGATATTATTGTTATAATTATTATTATTAAAAGGGTGGTGTTGCTTACATCTGTAATTGCTGGTGGCACTTTTCACAGTGGTAAAAGATCAAGCTATAGCTAATTAAAGATTTCAATTTTAACTAAAGGCTCTGTTAGACACCCCTACCTCATTGGTCCACCTTGTAGATGTAAAGTCAGAGACAGTGGCTCATCAGTTGCTGTACAATTTGTGTTCGTCGTTATCTAGTCCTTCAACAGTGGACATAAGACGCTGTTGGCTGGATATTTGTGGTTGGTGGACTATTCTCAGTTCAGCAGGGACCATCAAGGCTGTTTAAATCTCCAGCATCACTGCTGTGGCTGATCCACTGGTACCAGCACAACACACACTAACTCAGGGGGTCCTGACCATTGAAGATCAGAATGAAAGGGGGCAGACAAAATATGCAGAAGAACAGTGGAATTACAAAGAGAAACAAGGAGGTAATTTTAATGTTATGACTGATGGGTGTACAAACGTTTGTCCCACTCCAGCCGACTGTCTGTGAGGTGTGTGGTGTGTTCTCCCCGTGTTCACATGGGTTTCCTCCAATTGCTCTGGTTTCCTCCCATGGTCCAAAAACACATGTTGGTAGGTGAATTGGCAACTAAAAAAAAAGTGTCTGTGTGAGTGTGTCACCCTGCAAAGAACTGGTGCCCCCTCCAGGGTGTGTTCCAGCCTTGTGCCCAGTGATTCCGTGTAGGCTCCGGCCCCACCGTGACCCTGAACTAGAATAAGTGGTTTCAGACAATAAATGAATGAAAAGTTAAACTGGGCACACACAGCTTATAATTATAAAATCCTTCACAAATACACAACAAGTAAAATGGGACAGTGTGCAGCAGCAGAGCATATACATTAGGAGGTTGTGTTCAATGCCAAGTGTCATCTAGATGCGTATAAAACCCCCAGCGTTAGGCTGTGGAGCACAGGAACTGTGTCCTCTGAAGTGATGGAGGTCCATTCAGACTAAAGGCTTTTTTCCCCCCCTTGGGCTCACAAGAAAGTTATAAATACCAGGCAGGTGCGTTTCTGTGGCTCCAGTTCAGACTGCCACAGAGGAGGTAGGGAGATGAGGAGGGAAAGGTGGGGGGGGGGGTTGTTATTACTATAAAGAAAGGGTCTTGAGGGCAACCGCTCTATGATACTTGGGTGGTCCCAAACAAGAAAAAAAAAAAAACAGTCCTGTCGTTCCACAGTGTCAGGGTTAATGATACTGTACTCCCTCTTCTGCACCTGACGGAATGTCCTGGGCCTAATGGGTCAACTCTCTAATGGCTGCACATGGCCTTTCCAAACATAAACAGCACCTGTGTGTATGCGCAAAGGGCCTGTGCCAGCTTGAAAACAATGACTTAGCTTAAGTAAAGTTTGTACAGACATTTGGAAAGAAAGTAGACAGCGCTCACTGATGAATAAGGTCACTTTGGATAGCTGGATATTTGGTGATTACATTTTTACTTTGTTTATTGGGAACTTTGCTATTTGCACCAGTTGTAATTATCAATAAGCAATTTAACATTGTGGCTGAGGTCATTTAGGAATGGCACTTTGCCACTTTTGACATTTTTTTATGCTGGAACTTTGCTTATGGCTCAGTGGTACAAAAAATTGTATGTTCCTATGCACTTTTGTCTCATTTGATTGTTTTATTGTTTCAAAGCACTATATATATGATTAATATTATTACTATTATTATTATTACCGACAGTACCTCATACAGTGTATATACTGTAAATATTTTTAAGCTGTGTTATTCAAGGAATGATGACAAGGAAATCGTCAGCACATGTTCAGAAGAGACACAGACACTAACAAACAAGACACATCATATCAGCCGATACCTTTTCATTCTCAGCCTTAATATACACTGGGTGTCAGAAGTTTGGTGACACCCATTCAGAGCCAATGTTTGATTTCACTGCTATTTTTCATTTAAATAAGGAAACATCTGCATATCGTGGCTGTCCAATTAAAACCATGTGTCTCCACTTTTGTGGATTTCTAGTTTACTACATCATTTGAACACAGCAGCTGTCCTTTATATTGTGTGATAATTTCATGATTAATGGACCAATAGAAATGCTCCAAAGTTACTTGGAATAAAATCTTTTTACACTGACTTACACTGTAGGTTAAGAAGGTTTTTTTCTTCTACTGTAAATACAGATTTTTATTGGACAGCGACAATAGGCTAAATAAAATAATATATATATATATATATATATATATATATATATATATATATATATATATATATATATAAAGTTATACTTTTATTATTTGGATGTTTTATAATTCAAACTATTACACATAATTATTGAAAATCTAGTTATAAGTTTGTAACTAAGATCAAATGTGTGGCATGCATGTGTTATATCTACTTTTTGTGGGGTTTTTTATGTTCTTATGTTTACTTTTCACTAGTTTGTTTTTTCCAAAAACCTTTAATGGGCAATATTGAGATAATTAATCTCATAATTATTTGTTCATTCAATCATTCATATTCTGTAACAAATTCATCTTGGTCATGGATGTGTTTTTGGTTTTCTTTTTGGTGGGGTGAGCAGGGGGGGTGGTGCCAATCCATCACAGGACACACATCTGTGTGGACAATTTCACCCAGCCACTCCACCTACCAACATGTGTTTCTGGATTGTGGAAGGAAACCGGATCACCTGGAGGAAACACATGGTCATACAGCAACATTAAATGTAGTCCCAACACACTGTCCATATTCTTATTCACACAGTTAATTGTATGTTTACTGATCAATTTTTGATTTTTGATTTCTGATCAAGATTTCTCGCATTTCTGAGTGAGCAGCAGCTCTGAATTTATTGGAGTTTTTAACTATTATTAAACTGTATTGTAAGTACAGAGTATAGATATATTCAGTAATATACCATTGGTTAAAGCTAATTCTATACATTTTTATATATTTATAGTGGCAAAGTAATTTAAACCAGAATAAGTCAGGACAATATAAAGGCTTTGTAAATAAAAAATCTACAAGAGCTGTCGGCATTCTTTGTCACTGTGGGGAGACAAGGGCGAGGGCAGGGGGCAAATCGATTATGTTTGGACAGAGGCACCTTCAGAATGTCAGTCACTGTGAATAACAGCTGTTTCCAAGGCCTGGACCTGCACCACGGGAGAGAAATGTGCTGAGATGAGAAAAGGGTCTAAGAGGACAGCTGTCCTTGAGAGGGAAATTAAATGGGATTTGTTCTAAACCCACCCTGAAATATGTTAATACCCTATTGTAGTCTATTTATGATACTACATAAAATTATCACTAGAAGTACAGTTCACTTAACACACTAAGCATTATACTATAGTACTGGCCTTAATTTACAGCGCCAGAAGAATAATTTAATCTTCCAATTCAATCAGAACGATGCAAGGATTTAATTGGTATAAACTTCCATTATATACATTAGCTTCACACTTTTAAAAAAAGCAAATATCTGACATCATGTCATCGCAGGTTTGTTTGTTAAACTATAGAAAATAAATCTTAAGAATAAATTACTATGTGGTTTTATTGTGAGAAGTGTTGGTACTGTTGGAAAATTCAAAGAATTTGGATCGGATTTCTGGATCGTTCAAACTTTTTCCTGAAGGTAAAGGCACTAGGTAGTTAAATTAACACATAATGCCTCTTTACTACAGCAACAGCCTCTACTTTTGGGGGAGGATTTAGACTAGATATTTGTAACGTTAAAGGGAACGTCTACCATTATTGTGAAAAATATTTATTCATAAATATTTATATTCAGAATCTCAGAGGTTTTTAAGGTGGAATGGTATGTTTGAGGGGTTAAAAATGGCAGTATTGACTGAAGTTGAACTTTTTTTTTAGATTTTATTCACTGTTTGAATTACCACAGAAACCCTGGAGTTTAGTTTTGTAACACTTTCAGGAAATGTAGTTAGCTGTCTCTCGAGTTTGGAGACCTTTCCACCTGACCAAAATCAGCAAAAGTAAGTCAATATTACCTACCTATGGAGCAAGAATAGAGCAATATCCTCATTTCGGTTTGTGTGTTTCAATGTTTATAGTATCATTCTCTTAAAAAGTTCTAGATGCCTCTGCTATGAGAGAGAGAGAAAGCCTAGCATATTGGAATAAGACAGTTTTTTTTTTACTCATTTACAGACACTTGGGTTTGTAAACACATTAGATCAGTTTCAAGCATGCAAACAGACTGGAGAGCATTTTATAAAAAAGTTTTTAGATTACAATGGTGAACGCTACCTTTAAGGAGTCTGGAGGCATAGATGCAAGTGCAATATATCTGTTTAAAACAGGATTATTGTATAAAAATTGGACGAAACTTAAACCAAATGGTGAAGTACAATAACAGAAAGAGAGACAATACTAAATAAATGCTGGCTCTATGCTTATGGCTCAATGCTACTATGGCTCAAAAATAATTGTAGGTTCCTATGCTCCTTTGTCTCATTTGATTGTTTTTATTCATTTAAAGCTACTTTGAATATCCAGAAAAGCACAATAGACATAATATTTATATTAATATGATTAATATTATTAATATAATTATTATTACTGACAATAATACAATAAAAAAACACTGTTAATAAATACAAAAGGACACTGTTGAAATAAATGCATTACCATCAGAACAGATAAAACACATCTGACTCTGATAAGGAGGGGACAAGCCAGAAAAGAAGCACCACAACAGAGAATAAAGAGGCAGAGACAAGGACGAAAACAGCCAACACACTAAAAAACTGAAGGGAAAAAAAGACATAAAGACTGGGAGGCAAAGTGATGTCTGTCCAGGACCCAAAGTTAAATGGATCCTATTTCCATTAAGTAAGATAAAACCAACCTAACAAAACGTGTTAAACATCAGTAGTAGTCATCCAAGTACAAAGACTAAACAGTGAATGGCCAGGAAACCGACCATATAATCCAGAGCAGGTTCATAGGATATATTTCTGCTCATGTCCTAGGAAAAGCTGTTGCATATATACGCAAGGAATGTGGCACGTGAGGAGAGTGTAGGGCCAGTACAGTGAGCCCACTTAACATAGCTTTAGGTCAACAGGAAGATAATGGGCCTCAGACTGGACAGGGCAGTTAGCAGGGCATGGTCACAGCAGTCAAGCATTCTTTCCACCCTGCTGGGACACATTGCTGATACACACTATCACTCAAACTCGAACAAGGTCAGGAGATCTACTTAAAACCACTCTGAGTGACCATGAAAGTGGCACACGGAGCTATGAGTCAGTAAACTGCGTTGCAGACCATTGTATGCTATCATGTTGAGCTGTTGTGTTTAAAAGTACAGAAGGTTTCATTAATTATTATGTTTTCCAGATTTCTAAGTGCAGAATAGCAGATCACAGCCTCATCTATTTGAATAAATCAACCATTTACATCATATAACCACTAGATATCCCTGTGGTGTGAAACAATCCTGTTAGCTTTACCAATTAGCTCTAGGTTGCTCACTACAAATCATTGCTGTCAAATTTAAATCATGTCCTTCACATTGTGTGAAAATGTGATCTTGGAAGGACCAATACAAATGGTCCAAAATTACACCTGTGGACTCTTGAGAAGCCAATTCACCTACCAACATGTGTTTTTTGGACTATGGGAGGAAACCGGAGCACCCAGAGGCAACCCCTGCAGACACGTGGAGAACACACCATTCCTCAGGACCATGGAGCTGTGTAATGGCAGCACTACCTGCTGCAACACCGTGCCACCCAGAAGACACACATGGTCTTTTTTAACTTAAATGAATTATAGAAGTAAGTGTATAGTGACATAGGTATTCAGGTGGGAATATTGCTAACTGGTATCCATTACTTTTTCTCACAGCGACTGTACAAAAATAACAAAATGAAACCAGACAAGGTGAATGCCATTTTGTCTCAATTCTTGTTGGGAAAGAAGGGTAGGGCTATATACACCTTGAAACAGATTTTTCAGGGGCACACTTTAAATCTCTATGAATGCCTTGTGAATCACAAACAAGATGGTGGCGCATGTAACCACATAAAGCCGCAGATAGCAGTATTTTTCATAATTCATTTACTTCATAATAAGCATAAAACATCACTAGACGTTTGCCGAGGTCTTGAATTTTCTAGTGTTATCTTAAATGGTGAAGCAATTACATGCTAGTGCTAATGGCTTCCGCGGCACTTAAGGTGGAAATGTTGAAGAAAAACTGTTGAATAAGCAGCTGAATCCAGCTTCATATCACAGAGAGTTAGTAGTGAGTGATATCTGATGACTGTCAAATGCTTCTGAAGGCATGACGCCCTAAATTTAACTACATAAAGAGGACTCCAGCAGCACTGCTGTGATATCGCTACAGACCAGGGACAGAGCACTGCTAAAGCCACCACTTCCAGCAGCCACTCAAGATTTCCTTGCACTTCTCCCATCCAAATACAAGCCAGGGTCAAACCTGCTTAGATTCGGTGGATTTGCATGTCCTTTTTTTATGGCTGCTAATATGAGTTTTAGTTTTTGCCAGATAGCACTGTAATATATTGAAAACACTTATGGTGATCGTATGATAGCTTTGTATACAGAAGTCAGCAATAGTCTGTTATAGCGGTGAATTCATCATATGCTGTGCAAGAACCATGTCAAAGTTTAATACAAAAACTCCAGAAAGAAATCAGGGTGGGAATAGTTAGCTGATATGAATTATTCTAAAAATGTAATAATTTATTATTATAAGGCAATTCCACAAAGATCACATATGAACTCATAATAAAAATAATGATGCCCTATAAAAGAAAAATCCATGAGAAACACATTTTTACACTGGAGTGTGCAGGAGGGAGCACTGAATCTTTTAGGCCTCTTATTACCTTAAAAATTTGTGAGTTTGCCATATTGCGGAACCTCTCATGAACTACCACATTGCCTAATACAGCGCAGATGCAAACAACATGGTTCCCTTTATGAGGGGTCCAGCTCGTCCAGCTCGTCCGGCTCCTGACCCCACTGCACTTTATTCTGCAAGAAGACTGCACTGATGGGGATGATAAAAGCCTCCGAATGGGCCTTTGATGCAGCCAATGAACTGAACAAAGTTTACCCACATGACTACTGAGGTTTATGCTTCACATATGTGTTGATGTTGGAGATCAACATAATGTGTTGAGTTCAAGTCAAAGATATTCTAAAACACACACAAACACACACATGGACGTTTGTATATGTACAATGTAAGGACATGGCTCCATACATATGTCTGCTATGGAACTATTTATATGTCTAACATATCCCATGCATATTACATATATATGGAATTAAGTAAGTAATATGTAATAGTAAGAAATACAAATGATCTAAATTCAAATGATAACCAGAATATCCAACAATAAATGCTTCTGTCCTTTCAGATTTAAACAAATGATATATATATATATATATATATATATATATATATATATATATATATTTGGTCTGGAAATTGTACAAACGCACACACACCCACACACACGCATGCAAGGGAGTCACTCTAAAATGGCTTCTTTTCAGACCCATCTCTCTGAGCAGATGTTGTTCATTATTTAAAAAAAATCGTTTTTGACGAAGGAGTCCAAATTGCGCCGTTTTCAATGCAAACAGTTCCTCACAATTATCCTGCCAAAGCCTGTGTGCGTTGGCACGTTGCTTCATCTCCTCCATTGTTTGGTTAGTTGTTAGCGGCTGTTTTCTCAGAGGAGCTCCAAGGCTGTCTCATGACGACTAAATAGTCCCTTAACATTCTGCCTTTTAGGCCCTGGTCCAGCGAGAAAGGACCCTCTGTGTAGAACACTCCTCAGTGGTCTTAGCACATTAAAGTAGCAGGGGGAAAAAAACTGGAGACCTGAAATGTATGTCGGTTCAACACCTAAGCAATCAACATGTGACAAGAGGCCTAAGGTATAAGCTTTTTCTTGCATACATTAGCTTTTAATTCATGCAATCTTAACCAAAAAGAGACCAAAAATGGTCTTTAGGTCTTTGGAACAATATCAAAACGTTAGTGTTTTATTCTTTAAAGCAGCAATATTCTAAAGGGTTGTGAACATCTTTTATATTCAGCAACTTTGGGTACTTTTAGGCACTCTCAATGTAGGCACTGATGTTGCACACACAGCTTAGAGAATTAAATAAAATTAAATGCACCGTTTTGAACCAGCTTCACATGAGCCCTACTCCACCATGCACAATGTCAAGTGTAGGCTCAAAAATGTACAAAGCAAATCACATTAGATGGGGTGAGGAATATTTCTAAGATGAGTCATGTCTTTTGTCATCCAGAACTAATTATCCAACATCAGTGAATGACCCCAGTAATGCTGTTTGGGCATATATTGGAAAAATGCCTCAACATCTACTTAAAAGCCTTCCAAGAAGAGAAGAGGTTTTTAAACTCATCTTCAAGAATGTGGCAGAGAGTGGCACTAACAGAGACAGCAGCTTGAATCTGGAGCCGTCTCCCAAGGTCTATAGTGGTGTTTTTAATCTATGTTGGTCTCTGGCTTGGATAAAATCCCGGGAACTCTAAAGCAAGTGAAATGAAAGGAGAAAGTCAGATTTCAATCCAGATCAAGAGCAAAATCTAATCAGATGGTCTTCAAAAAAAAAAAAAAAAAAAAAAGGAAAAGAAATCAGAGATCATGAAGTGTGCATGCCTACATCCAGCACTCACAAGAAGCATCAGTTCATAGTTTAGACACTGTTAGACAAACCTTGCAATGGACTGACTGAGAGGTAGCTGGTGAATGGCTAGACTTTAGCTGTGGGCTAGAATGCAGCACATATAATGTGGTGAGCACCAGATACTTTGTGGTAAGTTCCAGCCACAGTGCTGAGCACTCTATAGCATTAAGTTAGAGTATTATGATCCCAGGAGATATTTAGTACAATTAAATGAAGTTTCATTTATAGAGCCCCAGGTCCCAGCCCCAAATGCATGTTGCTGAGGTGACAGTGGCAGGAAAAATGAGACCAGTGCTATGTCAGAAACTGAGCGCTATTCACTATATATTGTAATATTTATATGGCATATTGCACTGCCATATGTAGTGTACAACGCTCGTACAATAGCACATACATACCCATAATATCATGTGCTGTTTTGTAAAAAATTTTAAAAAACTATCTAATATTGTCCTTTAACCTGAATTCACTTCCCTATAATAGTGCACTATATAGTGAGTAAGGTAGGGAATAGTGAGTACAGAGCCATTTCAAACACAACTTAAGACTCAAGAGTAAACCAATCTTCCTGTGGTCAAGACAAGAACAATACATACCCAGAGCATTCCCAGTAAAAACAAACAGACCAGAGACGTCCAGCGACATTCATTATTGGACCAGATGGGCCAGACTTAAAATAATCATTAAAAAGACATTGTCGTTGGTCCAGGTTCCATATAAATCTAGTCAGCTTTCCAATGTCCATTAAATATGCATTTTCTGTGCCTGTTAAAGGTTGATTTCCATGTCCTAAAGAGTCAACTTGTAAAACACATTGAAATAAAAATAGACACATTAAAATGTTCAGTCTGAAAAATTATACATCTAACATATTCCCAAATTCGTCCATTTCTTCGTTGTCACAAACGTGATATGAAAATAGGCCGGTATAAATTAGGACTTATATTTGTATAAAGAGTGTATAATAGTCAAATATTATCTAGTGCCCACCAAATACAATCTGGAGCTCATTTGATAGCATCAGGTTCTCATCAGTTGGTCCATGCCCAAACCATTTCTAGTCAATGGCTCCATATCAATGCATTTTTCAGAGGGAGGTTTGTCCTTCCTGCTAATGATTAATAGGACACCTCTTGCTATTAGAAATATTGATCAAACGGCCAAACAGTAAAGCAGGGTTGAGTCTGTACTGGATGTAAGGAGTCAGTGGGTTATCAGAGGAGAATATTTACAGCAGGAAAAGTCTCTTCTGTACAGGAGGCTGGGGCTGTGAATACAATGCTGCTGTTGTCATTGTCCATTCAGTATCTGCTCAGGTATCACAGTGTCAATATTTGTCAGGAGGCATTTGGCCATGGTGGCAGTGAAACACCTACAACACTGCAGGCATAGCCTCGGTTCAGGTGGAAACTCCAGTAAACAGAAGCTTAGCACATGGTCTTGAACTCTGAGTGTGTGTGTGTGTGTGTGTGTGTGTGTGTGTGTGTGTGTGTTTATGAGCTGCCTTGACATTGTCACCTTGGCTTCCTTCCCAGGGACACTGCACACGCTGGTATTCTGCACTGTTTACCCAACTGCTCCCCTGGAGTTCACAAAACCTTTAAAACATTTAACCCCTTACCCCCCCACCCCCAATCTCTCTTTCTCACACACACACACACACATCACTGACATACAAGGACACAGAAAAAAATGCAGGTGTCCACACCATGATTAATTCAGAGGAGAAATGTCAGCTTGTTTCCAATCTTCTCAAATATTTCCATTAAATCACTGCTCTTGGAAATCTATTCTCCTGAAAATGGAGAAAAATTTCTTACTCCGCTTGGCTAGATACAGATAAAGGTGGTTTTCACATGTTTCAACCATATGTGGCACTTCCTTTAATTTCAAATTGAATAAAAATGATTTATAGCAAACAATGATTTATTTTTAGTAAATAACTAGCCTGTTTTTATTTAATTTGAAAATTTTAACTGCTCTTTCACTATTTATTTTTTTATGGCAAATGGAACAGAAATAGGCCAAATGTCCTTGTAAACTCTTTTTAAATCAATCTAGTTATAAGAATGCTTCCCTATCTCTATTCCCCTATTTGAAGGATATTTTGGAGGAGTTATGTAAAGTGTGTTAATTTGATAGAAGAAGAGGAAGATAGATGATGCTATAAAAATACAAGGGACATTTTCAGAAATATGGTTGTGGTACATTTTGCTGTCTCTGTGGTACCCACAAGGGTACATATTTGGTACTTTTGTTAGGGAACATAATTGTACCTTATTCTATTTTGAATACATTACACAAGAAAATGTAATACACCTTTAGGGAACACAACTGGATTTTAACAGCACTGTTGTGCCTTTAAAGTTGCATTTACACTGTTTGTACCTTTAGAGACAAATAATGTAACTCTACTGTACTTTTTTTCTGAGAGTGTATGAAACAGATAAATAAAACAGAAAAAAGAGAGTAAATAAACAGAGGAAATGGAAGATAAATGAGATAAAAAGAGGATAACAAACTATCAGTAGACAAGGAAGAGTAAGAGGAAGAAGAGAAAAAAAAAGAAACCAAAGCTGCGGTCAATGTGGTTCATTTTTAACTCATCCATTAGCATTTGCTACATAGTACTCTGTAAAATGCTTGTGAGGGAACTCTTCAGTGCACTGAGACAGAACTTGGCATCATTTACTCATGTGAATCATACATCTCTATGGTAACTACACTTGAAAGTGGGTAAATCATGTTTAAAACTGCATAATCCTGACTCTTTGTCATAAAACTGGTGCTGGTTAAAACAGAGAGGTTTCATTTGTACAGATTTAGGCTTGAAATCAGAGTCGAGGAGTGAATTCCCTTAACTCTGACTGCAAGAGTCCAGAGTCAGAGTCAACTCCAGAAATCCACGCAAAAGTCATTCATCACTGGTGTAAACTGACACTTGCGCGTTGAACTGTGGCATATATTGCACCGTGTAGATGTCATGGTAGGTACAATGCAATTTTAAGTTCAATGTGGATGTTTTTGTAGTGCACTATATAAGGAGACAGATTTATCAGTAAGAATTCAAATAACACCAAATGGTTGACAGTAAATTGTGCACCAAAGGAGGGATTGACTCCAAATGCAGATCAAGCTAAAAATGATGAATACAAAAACATACATAAACATGTAACATACAGATAAAATAAGGAGAATAACATAACGCATTCCAAGAGAATAAAACAAAGAAGAGGAAGAAGAAAAATAAAGACTTTTTTTATTTTGGATAAGAGATAGCAGAAGAAGACAAAGAAGAAAGTGAAGACAAATTAGTAAAGTAGTATCTGTGAAGAGTGTGACCTCTCACCTGTGGAGAATGGCAGGGTGATAGATGATGTTTCTTTAAACTGTGGAGAGCAGGGGGTCTTGGGGACCCTCTGTTTATGTTCTCTTGAAGTATATAATGGGCCTCTTTGAATGAACTGAAACAGACAGTTGTGCTGCCCCCTGAGGCTGGGAGCACACTGAGCCATTAGCTAATGACACATTCGGCTTCGATTAGCCTGAATAGACCATCATTAGACGCAGCTAGGCCTCTGCCATTAGCTGAGGTATTTCCTCCAGAACGGCTTCATTTAGACTCTGTACATCTTGCAGAAACAAGAGGCAATCTCTTCTGAATCCTAGCACTTCATGTTCCTGTGAGAAACATATGGGTGTAGCCCACTGTACTAACAGCTCAGCTGGTGAGATACAATGTATTCTACACTGAAATTTTAGCAAGTCAACATGAAGTGTTTCAAGACACCTGTTCGCATGTGTCTACTGCAAATCAATGCAATGTGCCTAGTCTATTTGGTTCATTACTGATGAAAGTTTCAAACAATGTACCCATATTGTGACCCGTTTGTTTAAATAGTTCTGTTTTGTTTTCGCGTGCTGGGTTGGACGAATTTGATATGTGAGATGGTGTGGCTAATCAGTCAACATAGTGGCAATAGTCAACAAGGCTGTGTTTCAACTGGCCCATTCACAATGTTTGAATTTGACAATACTTACCACATTTTTATTACAAATTATTACACACCCATTACATATGTATAAATTACAACCTTAAATTTTCTCTTTACAATAGAGTTTACAAATCATCACCATTCAAAAAAATAGGGTGGGGGGGGCTTAACCACACCATTAATTCATATGCCCTTTAAACATGTAAATGGAAGTCATGTTTCTTTTAAATAAAAAGTGGAGAAGCAAATGTGTAACACTCCCTAATAAAACATAACTTGCGTTAGAGTTCAGATGCTCATGGCCAAGCTCAAGAAAAGCTGTCGGGTCCCTGTACAACACACACTGCTGCTCAGGCGCAGCACGTTCATGAGAGTCACTCGAGGTGCTTTAGTTGTGGTTATGTTTGGCCCAGAAGCAGGTCTAACAGAGTGAGAAAAGGCTGGAATAAAAGTGGATCTGCTTTCGGGCCATGAGACTATCAGTGGAGCGTCTTTTGGAGTGTTCCTCTTCAAATGTGGCCCTGAGGCCCAGCAGTGAAGTCAGAATGACAGTCTAGACACCAGCTGTCTCCCAGTGAGCGTTTCCAAAACTCCATTCGCTTAGAACATTGGCCCCCTCCACTCCTTCTACACATACACACACACACACACACACACTTTTCCACACACTCATCACTTCAGCAGAGGCCTGCTTTCACTGTATATTCCCCGGTCCTAAAAAGCCAGCTCAGGATGTTGACGTATCCTGTTTTTGCTGGAGTATGACTTGCTGCGTGTCTGTGTTCAGATAGTGAACATGACTGGTCTCCTCCTTGAGTATATTTATATACAGAGTGGTAGTTTCATTTCAAAATGTTATTCTCTACATGCCCAAAAGTATTTGGACACCTACTCCTCTGAAACCAAGAATATTCATAAGAACACTGCATCCCTTCCTGAAGTAACTGCTTTTACACTTGTGGGAAAGCTTTAGACAACATGTTGGAACAGTGTTGTAAGGTATTCGATAGCAGCACAGAGAGCATTAGTGAGGCCAGATAGTGATGTTTCTTGATTAGCTCTGTTTCACAAAAGCCACTCCAACTCATCCCAAGTGAATAAAAATGCAGCTCACTAACACAGTTCTACTGCTTCACAGCAAAATGCTGAGGGGGCTTTATTCCCCTCAAGAGATTGCTTGGTGAACACATTAGGAGCCAGCAATACATTAGACAATGGGTTTATACAAATATCTAAGTACATACGTAGTGTAAAGCAAGGCTTGTTTAAACATGAACCCTTTCACACATGAATGGTAACAGAATGTATACCCTGAGGAGCTGTATGTAAGCGTGAATTCAAACATCTGCAACATTAGTCCCCGACTTTATCCCAATAGTGCACTAGTACAAATTCTGGGTAATGTCCAAGAGAGAGCATTCTCCGCTAATGTTCCGGAGAATCGTGCTGCATCTCCTGCAAGCGCTGCACAGGTGCCTCCCCATGCCTAAAGCACACAGAACATTTCCTGCTGCGAGAATGCATCTGTCAAAAGTAAGCTCCTGTGTGCTACATGTGTGAACTCCGGAAAATCTCAGTAAACCCAATTTCTCTCCTGGGTTCATATGTGAAAAGGCTGTGGGAGTCCACTTATGCAATTTCCACTGAAGGTCCAGAGGTCAAAAGATTGAGATCAATGAATTCATATATTTCATTTCAATCATTGTTAAACAAGTTGTTTTCTGTGTTGACCTTTCTTTTCTGCAATTGTGCAATGGTGAAGACACAATTTTTTGCCTTTCCATGTGATATTAGCCTTACTTTGTCAACTTGCTAAGCAGTGTTTGATGAGCACATGTCAACATTGCAAATACTGGGTGATAATGTTATCATTAAAAAACATATGTGATTGGGCCCATATTCAGGCTTCGCAGTGGTTTTAAAAAATAGTCCCAGCTCCCTCACCTATATTCAGCCTTGTCAACATAAAAGTCCTAAATAAATCCTAAAACAGCCTGACATGCTACAACAGCCTAATTATAATTAAGTGTGACAAAGCTATGGTTCATTTGGTCAGCTTTTATACCTTGATTTGGAGCTCCACAACTCCCTGGTTAACTTGTATATATTCTGTGTCCTTAGTGGCACAGTCTATACACAAATTAGCAAACAGCTAACAGCAAACAGCTGGGAGCCACAGCACAGCCTCTGGATTTTAACATGGGCGTCAGAAGCGGATATTCTGAATGATGGTGTAGCCCTAGCGTATCCCTAAATGGAATAAGTATTAGGATATGCTTCTGCCATCCCAACAGTCTACAATATTCTTCCTGTAACTCTTGGTTCATAACTGAGTTCATAAAAGACTGTATGGCACAGTGCCACCAGTGGATGGGATCTTGCAATTTAATCATAAAAAAGATACAAATATTTGTCTTCAAATACAGTTGTTGTTGTTGTTTTTTTAATTAAGAAGCAATGGACCATTCTCTCCAATAACTCTTCTTCACGAAGCAGCTGTTGGACTGACGATACTAAACCTGTTTTAATCATGGCTGCCCTCATGTGGAAGACCCACTCTATGGAGCACAAACTGGTTCATTCAAGGATTACAAAGTAATTTAATTCTATATCCAGTGCAGGCCTGTCAAGCTTATTGAACTGCTCTCCATGTTCACCAGCATACTATTCTAGCTGTTTTGGATTGGGGTTTGTATTTTGAAACACATGTGAAACTTTGCTCATGTATTAAAAGCTTGCCTAAGATTTCCATGTTGGACTTGCATCACAAACCACACACATTATGAGCTCAGTGACAGCGAGCTTTCGTATGTGATGATTCTGAGTGTCTCCAGACCTTCCTCTTACTTGTTTACAGTGTTCAGAGATTGAGTAACAGGCCCCCTTCACCCTGCAACAATAACATGCTTTTCCTATCAGAGGGTAAATCCAAAGAGCTGTCTTTGACCCCCACCTAGTGGTTCAAAGCATTACAGCCCTCTCAGTCTGACGCCTGCTGATTGTATTCAGGTGCTGGCCTTGAAGCAGTTAAGGCTTTTCCCTTTTTTTTGTCCTATAATGATTACGGTCAGACAAAGCAGAGAATACACAAGTTTCTCATAGAGCAGTACATCCAATACGGCAAACACACACCAAGATATGGCACAAATACACCATTTATTCAGCAATAATAGATCACTTATACTAAAAGCCCTCTCTTCGGTAGACTCTGGGTGTGTAGAAAAACACTGTCCACATGTCTGTTGACAGCTCTTTCTAATTAGTGAATTAGTCTACATTAACGTGCAAGCATTGCTGACACAGGTGCCCCGGCTGTGCATTCTGCTAAAAACAGCTACTAAAATCACCATATACTTGCATTTAAATGGAGAGGATGCTCTAGAGCAGGGGTGGGCAATCTTATCCGCAAAGGGCCAGTGTGGCTGCTGGTTTTTGTTCCAACCAACTAGGAGGTCACATGATCATTTGTTTTACTCAAGCCAACTAATTAAAGGAGTGAAATCAGGTGTGCTTGAGCCTGAATGGACTTAAATCCAGCAGCCACACCGGCCCTTTGCGGATAAGATTGCCCACCCCTGCTCTAGAGCATCGGCACACGAGTTTATAGCCATCATGCTGAAAGCCAAGTGGTAGCAAAGGAATTATAAACACATACACTCAAAAGAAAATGATGGTTCAAAAATCCTTGATTAAAGAAACCAGTTATATTTACAAACCCAATTTCCAGAAATGTGGGGACATTTTGTAAAGTGCAGTAAATACATGAATCTGTGATGTGTTTGTTCTTTCCAACATTTATTTAACTGACAAATATACAAAGAAAAGCTTTCCAATGTTTTCACTAAACATGTCAACTGTGATTTGTAAATGCAAACAAATGTAAACTCTAATGCCTACAACACACTCCAAATAAGTTGGGACAGGGGCTTGTATAATTAGTTACAAGTTGATAGATAATGCATGTTATACTGCTTTGATACATTATACTGTCATGTGAATATAAGAGGTATTAAAGGAACATTAACAAAAAGGCTTAGTCTCTGCGAGCGAAAAACTGGTTGTTTCGCTTAACATTATGTGAAAATTTGTGAGAGAATTGTCAGTCTGCTCAATGAGCACAGTTTTCAATGCAAGATTGCAAAAAAAAAGTTAGTTCTTTCACAATCTAGAGTGAGTTCATAAGGTCATGAAGCAATTCAGGGAGTCTGGGGATATCTGTGTGTGTGAAGGCCAAGGGAGGAAACCGCTGCTGAATGTGCGTGACCATCGAGCTCTCAGGTGGTATTGTTTGAGAAATCTTCATGCTACTGTAATGGACGGGGCCCCTTGGACTCCGGAGTACTTTGGAAAATCATTGTCACATAACTCTCTGTTCTCAAAACCATCTGAAATGTTTTTTTTGTGAGAAACAAACCAATTCATATGATCAAGGAGAATATCTGGATACAAAGTTCCTTTTTACTGTATATTTTATATTTTCATTTATTGTCTGTAACCGCTTATCCAGTTCAGGGTTGCGGTGGGTCCAGAGCCTACCTGGAATCACTGGACACAAGGCAGGAATACACCCTGGATGGTGTGCCAGTCGTTCACAGGGAAACACACACACACTCCAGTGTGTGTTTTTGGACCGTGGGAAGAAACTGGAGTACCCAGAGGAGCATGCAGACACAGGGAGAACACACCAAACTCCTCACAGACAGTCACCCGGCGCAGGACTCGAACCCACAACCTTCAGGTGTTGAACCCACAACCCATGGAGCTGTGTGACTGCGTCACTACCTGCTGCGCCACCATGTAACCCAATAATATATTCATTGTGGTAGTGTCACTGTCACTGTCACAGCTCCAGGGTCCTGGGGTTGGTCGTTTGAGCCTGGACCCACCATGACCTTGGACTGGTTAAGCAGTTAAAGACAACAGATGAATGAAAAAATTATTTTAATTATTTTTCCAAGGACCATGCTTATAAAATTACAACCAATACAAAAACATAAATAAATACAGCTAAAATAAAATAATTTTACCTTCGATACAATTGTGTTGTGACCTGGTGTGATGTGTTAAACCAACAGCACACTTGATTTAATTTAATTAAGTACATATTAGCCTAGGTAAAACAAGATATTGGACAGTACGACCATACATTCTCCATCACTAAAAACGTATAATCAATGCCTTGATGCAGCAGGTTAAACTCCAGTCAGCTCGGTCCACTGTACATCCGATGAGGCCTAGTGTTTTCCTGCTACTTCATTCGCATCATAAAAGTAAAGGGGCCCAAGCTTTACTGCCCCCTTAACCACCGTTACAGCAGCCACTGAGCTCTCCACACCGGTCCTCACCTCGGTCATAAAGCACCAGCATCAAACAGGGATGAGAGACACTACTGACACACTATAAAGCCTTTATTTCATGGGAGCCGGAAGGAAGAGGTTGAAGAATACAAGCCATAACCTGAAGCACTTATTCCCCTGTAACTTTGACCCCTTAAACCATGTACTTACTGTTCAGCCAAGACTAAATTTATTAAGTACTATGAAACAAATACATAAATCATATATGTTTTATGCTAGTTTAGCACTTGAATCCCATATAATGGGCTACCTGTTACTTGCTGTGTGACATTTAAAGCCTTTAATGGCCTAGTTTTGGCATGTCTTACTGATCAAACCATTACCACACACTCTGGGTCATTTAGAGCTCTGTTGGTGGAAGATCATATTCTTATATAGCTAACTCTGGAATAAAGTTAAAAAGAAATTTCTTTAAAATTACACTGTTGCATGTTTTTATCTCCTTGTGTTATTTCTGCATTATTAAAATACATATTTAGCATATATTAGACAATCCTGTTTAAACCATGAGACCGAATATTATATAATATTCAAGATGCAAGGAGAATTGGAAACAGCCATGGTTATCAGGAATCAGTACAAAAGGCTCACTTTCTTTTGCAAGCAAAGATGGTTGGTGGCTTACAAATTTATGCTAAATTGTGCGTGGATTCTCAACATTTGAACTATTTAATGCAATATATTATCACCATCTACTGTCAATAAAAATGTCAAAAGATTGACATAATCCATGAGAAATCTCTGTCTGTGTCGGGAAACACTGTTGAAGTTCTTGACTTTTGAACTTTTACACTGGAATCACTTTGGAATACCAATGTGACATAACACAGTCCACTGCTACATCAAGAAATGCAACATGAAACTCGATGGAGGGTGCCCATGGCATGGGTGACTTGCATGTCAGAAGCTTACATTAATGTGGAGGAATGTTAGAGAGTCATATGCTGCCATCAAGATAAAGGGCTTTTATTTAAATGTCTGTTGTTATTTCTGAAAGACAAAGCCAGGTCTCATTCTATACACGCCACAACAACATGGCTTCGCAGGTGAAGTGTGTGTTTGACTGACCTGCCTGATGTCCAAATCTCTTTCTGACTGCACATAATGAAAAGGAGAATCACCCAGAGGAAACCCATGCAGACACAGGGAGAACACACCAAACTCCTCACAGACAGTCACCCGGAGTGGGACTTGAACCCACACCCTCCAGGTCCCTGGAGATGTGTGAATGCGACACCACCGTGCTGCCCCTGAGCAAAAATTCCACTCGTTCCCAAATGACTAAAGAGTGTGATTAAAAGGAAAAGTAATGTAACAGAGCAGTAAACATGCCTTTGTCCCAAATATATAGTGTGTTTTGCAGGCTTTGAATAATAAATGTGTTTATATTTACAAAATAAAATGTATTTCTTCAGTGCAAGCGTTGAAAATGTTCTCTTTTAGATTTTGTCTGTTTAATAAACTTGGATATAGTGCTTGTAAGTTCAGATATTGCTACATCACAGTGTCACATTAAATGAGAAAAAAGATGTGAAAAAAATACCATCCTCTAGATATATGAACGATAAACTGGTGTTTACAAAAACAACAGTCACCCCATGTAAGTTAACCGATAAAGAATTATTTACTTCTCAAATACCAAATGTAAAAAAAATATATATAAATCAATAGAGATGAGAACTAGACTAATATTTTGGAAGACAGGAGGTTGTCTGTAGAGGAAGGTGATCAGTGGTGTTTTCACAGGATGCAGGATGGTTGGAGATAGGAGAACATGCTGTGATATTATTGGTTATGATATTATTAAATATAATATTATATTATATAATTATATATATATATATATATATATCCATCCATCCATCCATCCATTATCCACCGCTTATCCGGGTCCGGGTCGCGGGGGAAGCAGTCGGAGCAAAGAAACCCAGACCTCCCTCTCCCCAGCCACCGACTCTAGCTCCTCCGGGGGTATACCGAGGCGTTCCCAGGCCAGTCGAGACATATAGTCTCTCCAGCGTGTTCTTGGTCTGCCCCGGGGCCTCCTCCCCGTTGGACATGCCCGGAACACCTCTCCAGGAAGGCGTCCAGGAGGCATCCGAACCAGATGCCCGAACCATCTCAGCTGGCTCCTCTCGACGTGGAGGAGCAGCGGCTCCACTCCGAGTCTCTCCCGGATGTCCGAGCTCCTAACCCTGTCTCTAAGGGAGAGTCCAGACATCCTGCGGAGAAAACTCATTTCAGCCGCTTGTACCCGCGATCTCGTTCTTTCGGTCACTACCCAAAGCTCGTGACCATAGGTGAGGGTTGGGACGTAGATTGAACGGTAAATCGAGAGCTTTGCTTTTCTGCTCAGCTCTCTCTTCACCACAACGGACCGGTACAGAGCCCGCATTACTGCTGACGCTGCACCGATTCGCCTGTCAATCTCACGCTCCATCTTTCCCTCACTCGTGAACAAGACCCCGAGGTATTTAAACTCCTCCACTTGAGGCAGGATCTCACTTCCAACCTGGAGAGAGCACTCCACCCTTTTCCGGCTGAGTACCATGGACTCGGACTTGGAGGTGCTGATCCTCATCCCTACCGCTTCACACTCGGCTGCAAACTGGTCCAGCAAGAGCCGGAGGTCCCGGCTCGATGAAGCCAACAAGACCACATCATCTGCAAAAAGCAGACATGGAATCCTGAGACCACCAAACCGGACACCCTCCGCCACTTGGCTACGCCGAGAAATTCTGTCCATAAAAATTATGAACAGAACCGGTGACAACGGGCAGCCCTGACGGAGTCCAACTCTGACTGGAAACCAGTCAGATTTACTGCCAGCCATACGAACCAGACTCCTGCTCTGTTTGTACAGGGACTGGATAGCTCGTAACAAAGAGCCCAGTACCCCATACTCCCTGAGCACCCCCCACAGAATACCCCGAGGGACACGGTCGAATGCCTTCTCCAGATCCACAAAACACATGTAGACTGGTTGAGCAAACTCCCATGCACCCTCCAGGATCCTAGCGAGGGTAAAGAGCTGGTCCTGTGTTCCACGACCGGGGCGGAATCCGCATTGTTCCTCCTGGATCCGAGGTTCAACTATCAGTCGGACTCTCTTCTCCAGTACCCCCGCATAGACCTTACCGGGGAGGCTGAGGAGTGTGATCCCCCTATAGTTGGAACACACCCTCCGATCCCCCTTTTTGAAAAGGGGAACCACCACCCCAGTCTGCCAGTCTAGAGGCACTGCCCCCGATGTCCACGCGATGTTGCAAAGACGTGTCAACCAGGACAGCCCCACAACATCCAGAGCCTTGAGGAACCCGGGGTGAACCTCATCCACCCCCGGGGCCCTACCGCCAAGGAGTTTCCCTACCACCTTGGCCACTTCAGCCCCAGTGATAGACGAGCCCCCCCCGGGGTCCCCAAGCTCTGCTTCCTCTGCGGAAGACGTGCTGGTGGGATTGAGAAGATCCTCGAAGTACTCCTTCCACCGTCTGATGACGTCCCCAGTCGAGGTCAACAGTTCCCCACCCCCACCATATACAGTGTTGGTGGAAAACTGCTTTCCCCTCCTGAGTCGCCTGACGGTTTGCCAGAAACTTCTTGGAGCCGACCGAAAGTCGTTTTCCATGTTCTCACCGAGCTCCTCCCACACCCGAGTTTTTGCCTCAGCGACTGCCGAGGCCGCAAGCCGCTTGGCTCCCCGGTACCTGTCGGCTGCCTCCGGAGTCCCCTGAGCCAACCAGGCTTGATAGGACTCTTTCTTCAGCTTGATAGCCCCCCTCACCCGGGGTGTCCACCACCGAGTGCGGGGGTTGCCACCCCGACAGGCACCGACAACCTTGCAGCCACAGCTCCGTTCAGCCGCCTCAACAATGGAGGTCCGGAACATGGCCCACTCGGACTCAATGTCACCAGCCTCCCCCGGGATGCAGTCGAAGCTCTGCCGGATGTGGGAGTTGAAGATCTTTCTGACAGGTTCCTCTGCCAAACGTTCCCAGCAAACCCTCAGCACACGTTTGGGCCTGCCAGGTCTGTCCGGCATCCTCCCCCGCCATCTGATCCAACTCACCACAAGGTGGTGATCAGTTGACAGCTCAGCGCCTCTCTTCACCCGAGTGTCCAGAACATATGGCCGCAGGTCAGATGATACGACTATAAAGTCGATCATCGAAATGCGGCCTAGGGTGTCCTGATGCCAGGTGTACTTGTGGACACCCTTATGTTCGAACATGGTGTTCGTAATGGACAAACTGTGACGAGCACAGAAATCCAATAACTGAACACCACTCGGGTTCAGATCAGCTGGGCCGTTCCTCCCAATCACGCCCCTCCAGGTCTCACTGTCATTACCCACGTGAGCGTTGAAGTCCCCCAGCAGAACAATGGAGTCCCCAGAATGAGTGTTCTCCAGCACTCCCTCTAGGGTCCCCAAGAAGGCATGGTACTCTGAACTGCTGTTCGGTGCATAAGCACAAACAACAGTCAGAGCCCTTTCCCCAACCCGAAGGCGCAGGGAAATTACCCTCTCGTCCACTGGGGTAAACCCCAACGTACAGGCGCTAAGCTGGGGGGCTATGAGTAAGCCCACACCTGCCTTACGCCTCTCACCCTGGGCAACTCCAGAGTGAAAGAGCATCCAGCCCCTCTCAAGGAGATTGGTTCCAGAGCCCATACTGTGTGTCGAGGTGAGCCCAACTATATCTAGCTGGTACCTCTCAACCTCGCGCACCAGCTCAGGCTCTTTTCCCACCAGAGAGGTTACGTTCCATGTTCCAAAAGCCAGTTTCAGTAACCGAGGATCAGAACGCCAGGGCCCCCGACCCCGACCGCCACCCGATCCACAATGCACCAGACCCGGATTACTACCTCTCCCACAGGTGGTGGGCCCATGGGAGAGTGGACCCATGTATTTCCTTCGGGCTAAGCCCGGCCGGACCCCATAGGTGAAAGTCCGGCCACCAGGCGCTCGCCAAGGAGCCCCTCCCCCAGGCCTGGCTCCAGGGTGAGGCCCCGGTAACCCTGCTCCGGGCAAGGGAGGCTGTGTCCTCGTTGTTATCTTTTTCATCCTTGTCTTTATGGATCACTCTTTGTCTGGCCCATCACCTAGGACCAATTTGCCTTGGGAGACCCTACCAGGGGCTATTGCCCCCGACAACATAGCTCCTAGGCTCACACAGGCACGCAAACCCCTCCACCACGTTAAGGTGGTGATCCAAGGAGGAGATATATATATATATATATATATATCTCTGTATATATATACTATTTATGAGATGATGCTGTGTAATATTCGCTGGGAGTTAGAAGCGGGCAAAAACGGTAAAGAAACAATCACATTGTCTTCACTGGATTGCGTATCACCTATTTCCATTTCAGGTTCTCTACAAGATATAAGGTGACATGTAACCAAACTGTTATTCCATACCAATAATGAACTGAGTTCCTGGTCTTATTGTCATGTGAGAGTCAGGAATGTACAAGACCACACAGGCTTGTACGGCTAACACAAAACAAGTCCACACAAACAAGCCGAAATGCCCTGCTGCTATCTAAAGGGGTAATACTAGGTGCATACAGAGGCCAAACATGTGCAGTGCATGCCATCCTGCCATTCAACACACTATAATACCAAGCAACTGTTAAGGGATAATGGTGACCCTAAAGCTGGTCAGCTGCTCACTTCATGCCAAGTTGTCTCACGCCATTAAGAATATCACAGAACAGATTTGATGCCCCTCAAACACCTCAGGAGAAGCCACAACACACAACTGTCTCTGGCTCTCGAGTCTGAGCATGTGTACACGGACACATCTTAACACCCTAATTTGTCTTTTGGGACACATCCGGCCTTTGTGGGCTTCTTTTTAAGGCATGAACATTCCTGGGGAAAATATATGTTCCAGCAGCTGCAATCCTGTCTGCTTATGGTCTGCTGAATAAACCACTGTCTTAGAAATTATGAACAGCAACAAATCCATTACACACTTCCTTACCGTGCAAGCACAAGCTCTGGACAATAATAAAAGAAAGTCATCCAGCTAAGGGGCTTTGGATGTGCTTTCTGAAAGTTCCCATGTTCAGAATGTTGCTTTTGGTTGAATTTAAGGTGTCCTGGTAGTTGCTGAAACAAAATCCATGTACTACAAAAAGAACGATTAAAAAACATTTTACAATTTCCTTCTTAACACAGATGTAGTCTCTTAGCCATGTTTGGAGTCTAAATTTTGCTACTATAGTTTCACACTGGAGCTATGAGGATAATGTTGCTGACAAGTAATGGAAGTAGAACTTAATGACTTGGTAAAATCTTCATTCATCATCTGTAACTGCAGACCCAGGGTCACAGGGGGCTCCAGAATCACTGGGCACAAGTCAGGAGTAGACTTTGGACGGGGCTCCAGTCCACCAGAGGACACGTCTCTCTCTGTCTCTCACACCTATTCACCTGTTCCCATGTATTTTTTCGAACTGTTGGAGGAAACCTGAGCACCTGGAGGAAACCCATGCAGACACAGGCAGAACACCCCAAACCTCACAGACAGTCACCCAATGGTGTTGAATTGTTACTTATTGGTCTACATTACCCACAGGTAGTTCCCAAACTTAAGACTTCTTAAGACTACATATAGGCTTGATTTATGTTACAAGAGAAATGGGAAATCTTATGATTTGAAAATGATGTTCTTTCAAAATGCAATCACAACATAACACAAGATTGTAGCTCAGCTGTGGTTTGTCCTACTACGTCTGCTAGTGAAGATGTAGAAACAGTATTCAGGCTTAGGTTGGTTGCTACTACAATTTTTTATATGTGACATTTGGGCCACATTTGATACAGGTTATAAGAATGAAACAAACTTAGCTGCTTAGGCTAAAACAGTATTGCAGCCATCTTGAAGCCTGGCTTGTGTTTGTAGTTTTGTGAGCGATAAAACAGACTTTACACACAGAGTTTTCTGTGATTAACACAATGTCTGAGACACATAAGCAAGTCTATATGAGATTGATTAACCTAGGACTTGATTTGGTCCGTTTGGTTTCACAAGGCCCTCTGAGACAACCCACACACTCAAACAATACAGCAAAATAATAATGAAAATAAATAAATAAATGAATAAACCACACACACACACACACACACACACACACAAAGCTAGACTTGGAAAAAATGTTTAAATAATTGTCTCTAGACTTCTTAATTACTTATCACTACATGGCCAAAAGTTTGAGGGCACATGCACATGTTGTGTTAATTTTCAATTCAATGCATTAACAGATTGTTTACTCACTTTTGTTGCAGTAGCTCTACTCTTTAGGGAAGGCTTTGCAGTAGATGTTGGAACATGGCTGTAAGGATTTGATTACATTCAGCTTCTGGAGCATTAGGAAAACAAGTGCTGATGTTGAACAATTAGTTCTGGATCCTAAACACCATTCCAACACATCCCAAAGGTATTGGATGAAGCTCCATCACTGCAGGGAGTGTAGTTTCACTGTAACAGCCCAGTGCTGAAGCGCTTTATAACTCTCTACTCCTGCATGGCGTTCAGCATGTGCAGCTGCTCCAGAGTGTCCCCTTTCATTTCATTTCATACAAATCTATTGTGATTATTCAAACTGTGAATGTTGACTAGGAGTTTTGGGGTAAGGGGACAGTGTGTACATTTGATTTTCGAGAGAAAGAGAGAGAGAGAGAGAGAGAGAGAGAGAGAGAGAAAGAGAGAGAGAGAGAGAGAGAGAAAGAGAGAGAGAGTTTCTTAGAGACTTCCATTGCTGTGCCTGACTTTCAGAAGTGCAGTCTGTCCTGCGCAGTCTTCTGAGGGTAAATATAAGTCTGTTATCTTGATGAATCTAGCCATCGGCATGGAGCAAGGTGAATGGAAGGTGGCACAAATGAGGGGGAAGAATGTGGGGAGTGTTAGTGTAAACAGCTTCAGGGTCAACCGCTACTCCATCACTCATGGTGGGACCACCCCCCATTTACCCTCCCCCTGGGGTCTACCCCCCACCCCCACCCCATTTATTTAGAACCGACGCCAACACCAGCGAGGTCATGGGTGGTCATTAGACTGAGAGGAAGAGGGGCACAGCCAAGGTTCTGAATCACCCCCAAAAACTTGATTTCCATTATTCTTCCCCACTCATCTCTTTATGAAATTAACAGCAAACACTCCAACACTTAATATCCAACAGTTGTTACATTATATGTACACAGAAAAAAATAAAAATAAAAAAAGTCTAATGTTACTAATAGCACGTGGTACCCTCTACTGGACTTTACTGATTTTCTAGTAGCACAGCTTCCCTGGAAGTGGGTGACATTACAAAACACTGTCTCTAAAGGGAGCTGTGGGTTTTGGAAACTACAAAAACGGCAGCTGTAATGTGTGTTGTTGGTGGTGTGTTTTTTTGAGGCTGAACACAGCTTCACGCCCCAGTTCAGACAGATCAGCAGACATTTTCCTTTCCCTGTGGCACTGCCCACCTTTTCCACGGAGTTGCTCACCGATCCAAGGAGTGTTTGAGCTAGTGATTTCCCGATCAAGTTTTTTCCTTCATCCCGATCTGAGTCTTTTAATATTGAGTAAGGTGAATGGTGAACCAAGTCCTGATCCTATACTTATCTAGGAAAATACAATACAGTTACACAGTGCACATTGTAGTTATTAAAATCAGCCCAGTGTATATGCTTGACACAGAATATTTCACATTAAAACAGAAATTGCCAGCAACCAAGCTGCTGCTAAATATTAATAACAAAAAGCTCATATAAATTCCACCTAGTGCAGCACTGCAGAAATAAATTTAGAACATTTTAAAACCAGTAATATAATCTCAATACCATGCTAGAGTAGATTAATATTCACAGTGACAACAAATAAAAACCACAGTTCTGCTCAGTCCAGCAGAGTTACTGCTGACACATCAGACTTTTAATTTGAAATGACGGATTCATGAATAGGAGACATGATGATACCACACTGTGGTGGGCAGCAGAGTCAGATCACAACAAAATTTACAAATCGTGCTACATTTTAGAAACACTGGGGTTGGAAGAAATATCTACAATGATCACGACTGGCTCGAGTAGGAGGAGGAGGAGGAGGAGGAGGGGGGAGTGTGGGCTTTCTGCCTAGAGGAAATAGAGGATCGGACTTAAGACTGAGCTCTATAAATCTGTAAAATAATGCTGTGATCTGCCCTAGTTTTAACATCTTCAAAAGACCATGGCATAATATTTCAGACTGCCATTGTGAGTCAGTTAAAAACAAATGTGATCTCTACTGCAGCTTGGAGACTTTACAAACAACTAGTTTGTGCTGGGTGTCTGCATTTTGTAGTGATTAAGTCTCTCTGACCAATCAGCACTCTACAAATTTATACATTACGTTAAATACCTAATTGTCTTGCTTGAAATCATGAGTGAACAGTTACTAAAAAAAGTACTTGTTTCCAGTTACCAAGGAAAATATTGAATATTTAAGAGGCTTGACTCAATAATATTTGTACTCTTGCTTGCAAGGGCATAGGTTTGATCTCATTGGTAGTGACACGTAAAGCACTTCCCTTTGGCTTCAGACACAGCCTCTCAACCCTGTTAGCAGTATTCGGGAGGTGGGACCCATAACAGAGAAGGAGAATTAAATCTTTTGTGTATCACATACATTGACTAGATACTGCCAGAGTGTTCTGTTGTAACATCTAGGGACAACTCATGTCCCCACCCAATTCTATGCCTTTGCTTGCTTGTCATGGACATGACCGTATTGGTACTCAAACATGTTTTGGACAGTACAGCTGGTACTGAAACTGACATGTTCTCTAAGAGTCATTGCACTAAGAGAATCAGAAGGGGTTCATTCTCTTTGAAATGATTCAAATAAATAAAACATTGTGATAAGGCTGGAAGCAGGCTGGAAGGCTGGAAGCCTGTCCCGGAAGATGATTTGTCCTTGACTCAATCCGCACTAGTCATGGTGGTCTTGTCCACAGTCCTGCTGTAAAGCACTGTTAGATCCATTGATTAGCACTGTGTAAACCACACGCCTCTTGCCTCAAACCACATAGTGTAATGATCTCACTTGGGCTGTTTGGCCTTTCCCATATCCCTGCACATTCCTTTTCTCTCCACTGTTGTAGTGAGTTTCTCTTGTATATTCTGCAAACAAACTATAAACAATAAATCCGTATGATTTCTGACTGTGTAGTCAGTATTGCTATATATAACATTTTAAAAGAGTACTAACCAGACCCAAATCTGGCTTTAGGATGACTGCTGCGACTAGTGTCTAATTATTAGATTGACACTAATTGAATATTTACTTGGTAATAATCAGTTTTCAAGCAAAGAAAGATTGCTGAGACTGTCACTCATCTATATGGACCCATTAGCCAAAACACCAAAACATAAATTTGTCTTTATAGTCATTACCACCATTAATTACACATGGCCACAGGTTACAGCCTCTGTAACACTTTGGCAGGTCTCTTCTGTGTGGAGGAAATTCTTGAACTCTAATTGGACCGAGTGCATATTGTTCCTCTTGGCCGTGTACACTGGAGTTTTATGAGACCGCAAGCAATATAAAGCTCTTCCCCAGACTTCCCTGCTGCTTTTTCACTCTCTCTGGAGCCCATTTCCCAGTGCGCATGTCCGGTATCTCTGACTCCATTATTAGTGCTGGTGCTTCCACACTAACCCTAAGCCAGAATGTCATTAGTCCCATGAAATGTTCTGCTTTTGGCAGCACTTGTGAATCAATCATAAAAACAATGAGAGAAAAGTGGGAGAGGACAATATTACTTTCACCTGAGTTGTGCCCGACCTAAAGCTTCACTTGTGGACACTCACTTCTGGTTTCATGGAACTTAGACCAAGTTATATGTAAAGGCATTTGATTTGTTTTGTTGCTCCAAGAAAACCAGAAATAAAAAACAGGCTGTCCAATAAATAAGTGTTGAACATGTGACTTTTTGACTTATTACAAAGGCCCTTATTCATCGAAGTAGCAGAGGGTTAAATCGAATCATATGCCAATTCCACAGATCATTTTGATATTAATCATTTTCATCTTTTCTGTTATACCTACAAGCTAACTTCCATCGGCTATGAGTGAGCGTATACTAGAGCATATAAGTTTAACAACAGGCAAAAAGTTTTTTTTTTTTTTTGTAATCCATAGTTGATTTACAGCACCTAAATTAAAATAATGAGTGAAAAATGAGAAAAGTAACAATAAAATTAGTGATGCATGATATGTTGGCAGTCAATATATTATTTGGCAATATGTGGATTTTTTCTTTGTTATTGTTATCAGTCCCGCATTTGTAATTTTAGCCGATATTTCAACCGATAACTTGGTGCCTTTTTTGTGCTTGCGCATGTGCACTCTCTCTCTCTCTCTCTCTCTCAGAGCCACTGTATGTCGCTCTCTCTCTCTCTTGCTCTCCAAAACAAACACGGTGTTGCATTAATTAGTGCCCCTCTAGAAACCATTCATGCGGAACCAGCAGTAAATCTTTGATAAAAAGAACAACTAATAAACATAAAAAATTAATCAAATTAAAAAGTACATAAATGTACAAAAACTGAAGAAAGGGCTTGTCCTATGCCTATCCATGAATGTGCTTTAATTACAAAAAGAAAAAATGATCAGTTATTAATATTGGTATCGGCTACTCTAATGTGCTAATTATCAGTTATCGTATTGGCCCAAAAAATTCAAAATCGGTGCATCCCTAAGTAAAATTGAAAGTTTGTGCACATGGTGATCTTATAGGAAAGTGGATGTACTCATTTGTAAACCTTTAAAAGACAATTGGTACCACCAAAAAAAACCTAAAAGCAATAAAGTACAATAATTGTTTAGAAATATATTGGTTTGGAAAACATGCTACATTTTCCATAGCTATCCCATTGTTAATAGGATGAATCAATATTTTATTAAATTAAATCAAACCCTATACTAAATAAAACTAAAAATAAAACAGAAACTTATCATGTTCGGACCAGTGCAAATTGGGTAAAGATAATGAGGAAATAGCAAGTAGACTGACAACTTGTGAAATGTGAAAACCCAAATTGTTTTTCTTATGACTTGATTATTGTAATTCATTTTTTATCAGGGTGCAACAAAAATAATAATAATAAAATATAATAAAATAAAATACATGTTAAAAAGCTGACTCACAAACTGTAAGGTGTCCGGAACGCTGCAGCCAGAGTCTTACCTACGAGAGAACATATCACACCAAACATGGCTTTTTTTTTTCACTGGCATCCAGTCTCTCTAAGGACCTATTTTAATGAGCTTTTAGAGGCTTGTAAATCATTAAGTGGATTAATGCCAGTATATATTATAGACTGCTAGTCTCTGTATGTTCTGAAGTGTATGTATACAATACAAAATGTCCTGTGTATGTATTTTGTAAAACTGTATTTATCATTCTACAATTTTTTCTTAAGATTTATTATTACCATTTAACCGCTTATTGTTTGTGCAAACTTATTTATGCATGTACATATATATTCCTTATTATACTTCCAACTTCCATGAAAAACTTTGAGTAAAATTGTATGAAAGATGTAACATAAATAACACTTAATAAGAATAATAATAATGCTATATAGTCTACTTTGGTCTACAGGCAAATAGTAATGTAAATTGTGAAATGTAAAAATCTGTGTTCATATTTTTCCCAGTCTGCAATTTAATACTTAAGTTTGGCTTGCTTACTGCTCACCTCAAGCTCCACCTAAGAGAACAGGCGCATAAACCTCTGAATTATATTATAATGGCTCACTGACAGTATATTACATAAATTCAGCTGTGCTTCCTGTAAATAAGGCAAGCGGGCATTTGATTTCACACACTGAAGCTGATTCATCAACTGCACTCAAACCTCTGCTTATTTTTACATCAAAAATGTTCAAGATGAATCATTTGCACATTTACATTTTATTGTAGTCAAGTATCTATACCAAGGTTATATGCATGCCTTTGCACAGAAGTGCCCTCTAATCAAAATTAACTAATAGCGTCAAATGTTCTTATCACACACTGCACAACACCAACTATTTTTTCCAAAGGTATTCCAACTACATGAATACAGATTTTCAGCCGTCTACACTCAAGCGTTCTCTGGAAATTAAAACCAATGTTCTGTGCTCTGTCCTGACTGTTTACATATGGAGAGCAGCACCTCTTTTAAAACTCTGCCTTTATAAATATACAATCACTTCAAATTCTATGGAGTAAAATTACTGTCTAAAATAAACGTGTGCATGCTCATCTACATTCGTACATAAATATTTAATCTGTACACAGAATTCTGTTGTGTGTATGTTTTGTACGAATACAACATAAAAAATTTATGAATATAAAGACTTATACATACGACTTGAATTATTATGGGTATGACTTCTAGACTATGAACACAAATTGAAAAGTGAGGAAACACTGTTTCCTCAAAAATATATGTCACAGGACTCAGGCAAAATGCATTGAGCATACAACCAATCGATTCGATATAGTACACATGCATGGTCTGCTGTGCCTTGTTTTGAGCTGGTGGGGGAAGTATCATATGAAAGCTTATGGTGTTCCCTTATGGCCGATATAAGTTATTTTACGGTTATATGGTCTTTACCTGTGTTGGAGTGTCTTTACATATTAGAGTCCCATTTCTATGTTTTATTTTATTTTCATGTGGTAATTGAAGAAAGTATTAGATCATATTTGATAGAAAAGTTGTAGACAGACAGATGAGAGCTTTTTAGTTTCAGGATAATCTCAATTCAGCAATGACAGGTTTATACATACAAGTTGTATAACCACAGATATATTTTAGTAGCGGTGGTTTGTTTTCCCCAAAAAGGATTACAAATATTTCCTATAATATATGGAAATCTGTCAACACTTGATTGAATAATACTTATTCAATAGTACATAATCCCAAGAAACAGCCCATTGATTTGATGAATGATTTATTATCTACAGAAAGTGTCTTATTCCTTTGGCAGATATGTTTGCTTCTTTTAAGCATCATTTCATGTCATTTCTTGAATTAAGCAACAATTTCTGCCAATGGAATAAGAAATTTTCTGTAGATAATATTACTTAAAACAGGTAAAAATAAGTTAGAAATAAGTTGTATAATCTTATTATAACCTTATAACAATTGATGTAATACAATGAATCCAAATGAGTAATACTAGATATTTAGACTAGATTTAAGTAAATTTTACTTGCTTAGATTTCATTTTTTTTTTTTTTTTGCAGTGTGTGCATTTTCACATATTCATGAAAAGGACACATTTACATTACATTACATTGAGTTTTATTTACTATTATTTTGGTCAATTGTTTTTATCTGTTTTTTATTTTGTTGTCAATTTTCCTGCTAATAATAATAATAATATAAAATATAATGTATTTTTCTGTGTAAAATGTTTAATTATAACGCTAAAACACAGAACATGTACTAAGTCTTTAATTTCACACAAACTGATAATACATGTGTGTCCACGGAGAGTCTAACCCTATGTTTGAAATGGCTCCCTATTCACTATTCCCTATATTATTCATATAGTGCACATATTCATATTCATATTCATATATAGTTATAGGGAACTGAATTCAGGAGAGTAGTGAATGATTTTGGACACATCACCAAACAACGCAGTGAATTATGGGTAATCTGATATCTGCTAGTGTACATGGGTTGTACACTACTTTTTGCAGTGCACTGAAAAGCTGGCGGTATGGGCGTGGCTAGGTCCCCGGCGGTCCAGAAGACCTGAGAGGAAAAATAACTAAAAGTCAAAAGGGTAGCCATGTATACTTTATACTTTTGATATATTTTTGCTGTTTTGCATTCACAATATATAAACTTTCTGCTCTTGATTCTAGTAATTTTGGTTGGAGATTTATCTTTGCTTTTGTAAAATTTTTGACACAAAATTCACTTCATAGTTTTCACACCTGTAGTTGGTTTGCTCTAGTCCGATTCAATTCACAAGACTGTATACTTAGAGCTTTTTAGTTTGTTTTCACACAGTGAAGCACACCTGGCTACGAGAGCCGGTTAGGTGAAACTTGAGTTCACCTGATGTTAGGGTCAGATCAATCACGGGTCACATTCTCACAACAAACTGCTCCAGACTTTGTTCAGGACCAGGCCGAGACCACCTGTGCAAACGAATCACACCAAAGGTGTAAACTAACCAGAGTCTGATTTAACCAGACTGCAAATGGCAGTTGTGAAAATGCCCCAAGTTTGCACTTATGTATAAACATAAAGAACTTATTTAAAAGTTCCTCCAATCTTCAAATTGTATTACCAGAAAAGGGGGTCTTTAAACCTGAACATCTCACTCTTGTGGCTAGTGTATTATGTCCTTTTAATTTACCTCTAATAAATTTATGTCATTTCTGATGTTGTAAACGCTGTTATCTACAAAAGCAGCAAGTAGTACTTTAGAATCTAAGGTGTTTTTATATAGGAAATGATTTAAAACTGTCATTTAATGTCAAAAATCAAAGTCCATTTGAGATTTTTCAACTGTTGTCTGAAGTACCTGTGGATTTATGATACATAAAACATTTTATTAACTATTTTGGCCTTGTAGCTTTGGTGCTGAAGACCATATCTCAGAACACTGCAGACTAATAAATCAAGTACATCTGGGGATGTAGGAAAATTTTCTCTCTTTTTATTGCATTTGCTTCATTTACAGCTTCCCTATACCCAGAACAGCTTTAATATCTGTCATCGATGACTCTTCTTCAGTACCAGAAAGCTGACAACAAATTCCTCTTCCCTACAACAAGCTTACTGACCTTCTCCTCCAACTTTTGAATTTCTTTTGTTCAGTCTCTCCTTCTCTAAAGGGCTTTAAGACAAATGCAATATCCCACATCACATCATTAGACAGGAGGCTGTTTAATTAAACCCCCAAGCAATGCCAACAATAGCCATTATGAATCTCTCCTTCACTACGCTTTTAATTAGTCCCACAGACCCTCCAGTTTTTCAGGCCCCTTCCACTCCTTAACTGCCTTTCAAAGACTTTCCACACAATTTCCAGCCACATAAAACTTCATTCACAGGCGAGGACTCTTTGGGCAGACATAGGTAAGGGCCAAACCCGAATTCTGTAAAGTGGGAAGTCTGAAAATGCACACGCCACACTGCCATCTTCTGGTTGGACAAGTTTTACTCAAGGCCAATTCATACAACGCCATTCTACGTTTACAAAACGTCTCCAAAGCACATAAAGAAAAATACACATAAAAAAATGAATTTACTTTCTAAACGTATAACTTGAGTTATGTGCCCGTTTGTTGAAGTTGGCCTTGTCCTGAATTTCTGGTTAGTGAGCTCATTTCGGACTCATAAGCACATATGGTCACAAAAAAATGGCTTCAAGGGTTTCCAAGGGGCAAGAAAGCATATTTTTCCAATATGCACTTAGAGGATGGAGCTTTTGTCAGACAGAGTGAAAGACATCTTTGAAGAGTCAACAGCTTGGGGAGGAAAGAGGGGAGGTGGAAAAAAAACATTCCTTGCAACAATACAACCCACAGGAGAAATATTTTCCAGAGGAAAGTGTTATGATTAGAGCTGTATATTTCTTAGACAGTCAGTTGAATAAAACACAAGTTCTAAAATCAAGGTCAAAACTGCAGAGCACCTGGAGGTAAAATTATAAAATTACATTCAGAAGCAGAATAACTACTTGGTTTCTAATGTTTCCATAAAGCAGGATTCTCCATGGTTACAGTTGATAGCAATGGTCAGTATCCCTCAGTGGACAGGTCAGATATACACGTCATAAAACATTCCTTGAAGAATCTTGAGGAAATCTTCCCAAGTCTGAATTTTAAACAGGACCGTCAACAAGAAAATGATTAACACAATACTAAACAAAAACTCTACATTTCATTTGTTTAAAAAAAATCAATTACTGTTAGATCATATATATAATCATATCATATTACTGTAAGGTTAGTCTCCAGAGATGCCCCTGTTATCCATAGCTATGAGTAATAGAGAACATGAATGGGCATCTTTTAGCTGACATAAAAGAAAGAAACTGAGCTGGTTGTTTATCCTCCAAATGTGTAAGTGGAAGCTTAAAATATGGTGGCTGACTTGCAATGCCTTAAAAGGGGCCTGTGCTAGCCCCCCACAACAATACCATGCATGGTGACTCCTTGACGTTTGTGTTGCCTATTACAATGTTATCATAGACAACAGCATGACAATGCCCAGGAATTTTTCCAAAAAAGTCATGTGAGGCAAAACATAAGATCTTTAAAAAAAAAAAAAACACCACAATTAGAAAATCTTTATCAATAACTAAGATAAGTATGATGTGTATTCATTTACAAAAATGATCTCCTCAGTTCAATTTCCTTTGTTTGGCTTTGTGAGGATGTCCTGTGCTTTCTTTGTCTTTGTCCTCTGCATCCCACAGCGCGTTCCGGACGAATCGAGATGCTGCACCTTTGTCCAATCGAGCCGCCTTTTTCTTATCGGTGATCTCCTTCACTCTGTTCATATATGTTCTGATTCTCTCCTGTAACGTTTAATATATTAATAAGAAAACAGGGCTTTTTAACAGATGCCAGAAATTGCAATTTTGAGGTTAAAGAAAGCTAATTAGCAATAGACATTTTCTACCAGATTAATCAGAGATATTCAAGCAAACACTTGAACATACAAAATAAGTACTGCTTAAGAGTGATGTCGAATAAATTATGCAATTATACTGCAAGGCGTTCTGTAAATACATTACAATGAGAATAGGGAATTCTGTGCATATATCATAGGAGTCAAAAAATAACAGTGATATTTCACTCAAAACGTTTTTCTGCTGCAGCTATTCTTACCCAAGTTTATAGTCAGAGAACACACAATGGGAAACTCGAAGAGCTTGAGGTATTATTCAAATTAAATAAAAATAATTAAAAACAAATAAATAATTAAAGCTCAATTAAAACGCATTTTTAAGGGGTTACAATATTACAATAAGTAAATTCCACACTGGACAAATAACATTCAGTTGTGCCTGCACTCTGAGTAATTGCATTAGAAATGTACTGCCAAAAAATAAAGTAAAAATGCAGGATATGGGCGCTTTAAGTAATATTTTGTTTCACTGCTTAAGGGTTGTTCCAGTACTTTCAGTGAAATACAGGTTCTTACCAGCTCTTGTTTAATTCCATGTTCTTTTGGGTTCACTCCTTGTGTCACGAGGTACACTGACAAACAGATTAAACATGTCAAATATGTCAAGTATGAATGCGAGCTGTGATTAAAAGAGTACACAGCTGAAATACTCACTCCAAAACAGTGAGTTGAGAGTGTATGCTGACATCAGATCCAATTTGGCTTGCTCAAGTGGGTCAAGCTAGAATCAATAATAAAAAAAAGGACATTCATATACTGTAAACACAGCTGTTTGGAAATAAACACTCTAGCTACATTTCCTCTTTGCACATTTCATACTGGTGTATTTTTGTTGTTATTCCAAAAGTAATGCTGATGTGCACATGACCCTTTACCTTCAGATGCTCGCCCTTTGACACAGACATAAAGGTTTGGATTACATTCTGGACTGAGCCCAAAGAAGACTCAAAACCACTAAGGTACTCTGTAATTTCAGTTGGATAATCCTCCCCTGAGCCTTCGTCAGCCATAACCTGGAATAAAAACATGATTGGTGTTCAGCCATTCTCAGTCCTCTCCAAACATTCATTCCTCTGGATACTGGACTCTTCAAAACAAGCTTGCAACATGAACAGCAGTTGCAGTATATCAGTCCTGATTATTACACTAAGAAAAAAGATGGTATGTATGCAGAACATGTATGCATGAAAATCACCGCCCTGATCATATAGACATGGTGCTACTTGTATTTCAGTCTAGAAGATAAAGCTCAGGGTGAAAGTTATAAAATAGCATGCTTATAATTTGTCTAAGGGAAACAAAAGTATTTTAAAATGATGCCTACAATATAACACAAAATGACAGGAAATTAGCTAACTAGTTTGTTTTTCTTGGCTTAGCTGCTGAGTGTGTGTTTGTGTGTGTTGTCCTGTTATGAGTGAATCAGACACAGCAGTGGTGCAGGTGTTTAAACACTGTCCACTCAATGTCCACTCTATTAGACACAACTACCTTGTCGGTGCATCTTGTAGATGTAAAGTCACAGACAGTAGCTCATCAGTTGCTGCAATGTTTGTGTTGGTCGTCCACTAGTCCTTCAACGGTGGACACAGGACATTGCCTGAATATTTTTGTTTTGCGGACTATTCTCAGCAAAAACTCCAGTAGCACTGTTGTGTCTGATCCACTCATACAGGACACAGCGGAACACATTAACACACCACCACTAAGTCAGTGTCACTGCAGCGCTGAGAATGATCTGCCATGAAAATTACCTGCTCTGTCCTCTGGGGGTCCTGACCATTAAAGAATGGGGTGAAAGGGGGCAAACAAAGTATGCAGAGCAGTGTACGGACTACAGTTTTTAATTGTAGAACTACAAAGTGCACTTGTATGGTCAGTGAAGCTGAGAGAATGGACACAGAGTGTACAAACAAGGAATTTGTCATAAATGTTATGGCTCATTGGTGTATATCTATTAAATTTGTTCATTTATTCATTATCTGTAACCGCTTATCAGGGTCGTGGTGGGTCCAGAGCCTACCTGGAATCAATTGGCACAAGGCAGGAATACACCCTGGAGGGGGCGCCAGTCCCTCACAGGGTGACATACACTCACACCTACATAAACTTTTTGAATTGCCAATCCACCTACCAACATGTGTTTTTGGACTGTGGGAAGAAACTGGAGCACCTGGAAGAAACCCACACAGACACAGGGAGAATACATCAAACTCCTCACAGACAGTCACCCAGAGCGGGAACTGAACCCACAATCTCCAGGTCCCTGGAGCTGTGTGACTGCGACACTACCTGCTGCGCCACCGTGCCGCCCCAAGTTCGTTCAGTCATTGATTAAGCCTCTAAAACTCATCTCTGTTCATTATATCTAATCTGTCATTTAGTTAAATAAAATTATCCAATGTCTTTAAAGTAGTTGAGATGTGACTCTGCACTCTCCCCTTCATTATGTATGCGCAAACTGAGTAGGCTTATATGCAGGTCCCCACCTCTCTCTGCACCCATCCGCCTCTCTGCCACTTACCTGGAATTCAAAAGCGCTGCACAAAAGGTTAATAGGATTGGTGCTTTTGGATTTGTGATGTCAGTAACCCTGCTTATCTGGATTTTACAGTTTGAAACTTGAGTCTTTGGAATACTGCAGTTTCAAGTCAGATATGCGTCACGATATGTCTGCTAGCATTTGTTGTGGCAAAAACAGGAAACTGCTATGAACTCAAGAATATGAATCTCAATAGCACCAAGATAATTAGGAATATGACTATTGTATTAATGATTGAAGCTTTCCAACAAGCAACAAGGGGTCACGTGTCTCCTGCCAATTATTTCATACCTTCTGATTTGAATACTATTATTTCCAAACCACATGCTTGAGTTTAGTCATTTCGTACCTATATTTCCAACCTCACACTACAAACACACTTTTTAAACTCTCTTTGCTATCGTTGTCTCACCAAGAGAGAAATAAATAAAGCAAGCAAGAAAGAATGAATCACAATCCCAAGCCAAAGTCCAGCCCAGTCTTGAACTGAGTTCTCTCTCTGCATGTGCTCAATCCATTTTCTTTGATTTTACAGATGGTAAATTTCTGTGATTGTTCTAACAAAGAAAAAAACACCACCACATGAATATGCTAAAAGTTAAAGATTTTTTTTTACTGTGGGTGCTCCTTAAAATATGTCCCTGGTTTAATCATTTTAAACGTGCTCTTCGAAATGAGCTGAAATTAATTTTGTTATGGATTAAGATTTAAGATTAGCCTTCATTCACACATGGTCAGATCTCAAATGTGTGTCTCTTGTGAAGTCAATGCTTTTGAATGTAACATTTTTTTAAATGCATTGTTCTCTGTGCTTCCACAGTTTCAATCCGCACGTGTTATTAATGCTCTTAGTGTTTACAACAATGAATACGTAACTATTTCTCAGACTTTGTAAAAGATCAGCCGAAAGGTGTTTTTGAGGCTTATGTTTTCGCTAATGTATTTAAATTATATAGTTATTTACAGATAGCCACAGTAACGTTTACTGCTGCTGCTGCTGCTGATGATGATGATGATGATGTGAAGCTGGACACAAACACACACGCTCAGTCCGGCAATGTTTACACGTGAGTGTGTAAGTGATTGGAAACACACAAACATATAGAGAGAGCAAGAGAGCTCAGTATAAAACAGGAGAAAGATCAGCACACACCCGCCATTCTCGCTTTAATCCCCGAACTCTGTAGAAAAAAAAAACATTTACCTCGAACTACTCCCGCGACCGAAGTCCTTCAACACCAACACAGAAACAACACTGCACTCTCCAACAGCGCCGCTTCCCGTTTCAAAATAAAGGTCACTAGCACAAATTGCACTGAACATAAGTGTACTGAATAAATGAATTAAACAGTTCATAACAGTAAGTAAATTATATTAATAGAGATATATGCAATTTTTAACCAAATAAAATTTTAACCAAAGTTTCTTCACAACCACTTCAAGTAATGTATGATTACGTTAGGTTAAATAATGCTTTACTGCCAAAGATTTTGTTACAACAAGATTTTGTCCTCAATGCAACATTTGGAAAATGTTTTATAGATGTGATTGAAGCTTGAGAGAGAACATTTTTACAACAAAAAAATTCGAGTTGGGACATGGTGTATTTTAATCATTCTTCAATTGCATATACTGAACAAATGTCATTCTTCTGGTTTATAAAAGAACACAAACAGCCACACATCGCATGGAAACTATAAATACTCCAGAAAATAAGCAAACAAGACAGTAAAAACATGAAATTAAAATAATCTTTGGTGGGTAGGAGAGTAAGGCAAGATGGATATCAAAATATATGAATGGTATTCAAAGACATATGAACTTCATTTATACTATTTTAAAAATGTATCCATTAATATATTACAAAGGAAGAATATACATGAATTTCTATTATATTCTCTTTAAAAAATAAAAAAATATTTTAAATAATTGGTTTACAGAAATGTTTCTTAAAAGGGGTGGCATGCTGGGGTAGTGTTGCAGGTAGTGGCAGGTAGTGTTGCAGTCACACAGCTTTTGGAGGTTGTGGGTTCAAGTCCTGCTCCAGGTGACTGTAAGGAGTTTGGTGTGTTCTCCCCATGTCCGCATGGGTTTCCTCCAGATGCTCCAGTTTGCTCCTACAGTCCAAAAACACATGTTGGTATGTGGATTGGCAACTCAAAAAGTGTGAGTGTGTGTCACCCTGTGAAGGACTGGCACCCCTTCCAGGCTGTGTTCCTGCCTTGTGCCCACTGATTCTGGGTAGGCTCTGGACCCACTGCGACCCTGAACTGGATAAGTGGTTACAGACAATGAATAAATGAATGTATTCTTTAAGAGATGCCCTCAGATGAAAACCAAGTTTGTACCTTGTTAACATGTTTATGTGGTGGTGAGCATTTCTGTTTTAAAATTGCAGGGTTCCAAAGAGAGTCTAAAATCAGCAAATTCTGGCATTCAGTGTTTATTACATCATAAACCCAAGTACCTAAGTACTTTTATTTTGAAACTGAGTCTGAAACATTACTAGCAACAGTAAAAACACACAGAGCTGGACGTTGGGCTGTGACTGACTGCGAAGCTGGGGTTTACCCAGATATCTCTAAAATGGCAAATTAATTCTCAGTTTTATTCGAAGATGAAGCGGAGAGCAGGCGTGTCGAGAGCCCGGTGAGTGTTTTATTTCAGTCTAATGAGCCTTTTTGGAGAGACTTAGCTTGTTCAGTGTGATTCAGACTCTTGTCTTCTCTCTTCGGTTTCTTCGGTCCGTAGCCGGTGTTTACCCGACTACGGCCACGTCCAAAACCACACAAGTGGACTCTAATAACTTAACTAATGCTCAGTACCCTATTTCTAGAAAAGTGGGGACGTAGTGTTCAATGTAATAAACATAAGAATCAGTGTTTTGTAATTTCTCACATTTTTACTGACTAAATACTTCAAGAAAACATTCCCAATGCTTTCTCTGACCAACCTGAATGCATTTTGTAAATATAAAGAAGTGTATAATTTACGGAGCCCCTAAAGTGACATAGTGGGTTTATTTAGAAATTCGTGACCACTAGATAGTATTTTGAGGCCATGAAATAATATTTTGAAGCTTGGACCAAGGGACCTGCATTTGCAACGCACACACGTTTAATTGGCATAGCAGCTGAACAACCACACCTCTAACCTTTGAGATTAAGTCTAACACCGGATTGCAGTTGGTTAACGTTAATGCACACTGCCTTGAGGTTCATGGATGACATGGAAATCAGTGCGAATTAGAGAACTTTCTCCAGGAGAGATAGATGGAGGAGAATCAAACAGCAAAAATGGTGGAAGACAAGGTAGGTTAATATAAGTTTTGTACAAGTTTATTTCATGGCCTCAATTTACTATTTTGTGGCCTCAAAATACTATTTCATGGCCTCAATATATTATTTTGTTGCTTTAATATATTATTTTGTGGTGTTAATATATTATTTTGTGGCCTCAAATACTATTTTGTTAGTTATCGTTACACTTATACAGTGCCTTTCTAGATACCCAAGGACGCTTTACAATCTACACTGCTCAATTCACACACACACACTGGCGAGAAGCGGCAGCCAAACGCGCACAGCGTACTCTCGACCAGAAACGACCGTCCACCTGGAGGACTGCATCGGGCACTAGGATTTCACCCAGGACAGAGCGCCAATCCATATCTGGGCACACAGATTCACACTCAATAACTCACAAACCAGGACAGAAGCCAATTCACCTACCCTCCATGTTTTTGGACTGTGGGAGGAAACCCACGCAGACACGGGGAGAACATGGAAACTCCACCCAGATGGCACTTATACCCAAGATCCCAGTGCTGGGAGGCGAACGTGCTAACCACCAAGCCACTGTGCTGCTCGAAAATACTGGCCTCAAAATACTATATAGTGGCCACACCTTGCTAAATAAACCCACCATGTCACCTTAGGGGCTCCATAATTATTTGATGCCTGAAACACAGAAATATTTCTAGGGCAAAGTCAGACACCTGAATGTGATATTTGAGCCTGCAGATGGCAAAAAAATAATCTGTCCAGTTCCTACTGTGATAAATTAGAGCTGGGTGATTTGGCCAAAAATGATATCACAATATATTTCTTCATTTCGGTCAATACAATATAATTTCAGTATCGATTTGAACAATACAAACATCACAGAAAATCTGCTAAGAACCGAAAGAAACATGACACCACCTTCAAACCAAAATGTCTTGGCTTTGTCAATATACATATCTTTAAACTTTAAAACTGAGTGCAATGAACTGATGGCAGCACCCATTGAAAATGTGCATAAATATAGTCCTTTTGTTATTGCAACTTTTTTTTATTGCGATATATATTGAAATTGAATTATTGTCCAGCCCTATGATAAATACAAATCCATGGGCTCAGGAATAATTGAGAAAATCCTGGTCTCTTAACACAGTCTGCTACTGAAATAAGAAACCCATCCTAAAGCCATACAGCAATTCTATGTAGAAATGCTGCCTAGTTCTCTGTGCCCAAGCTGTTGCAGGGAACTTAATTTAGGAGGTTAGCGAACGATTTCGGACACTGCTATAAAGGTTGTTACCAAACAGCTCCATGCACTGTGGTTATCCACTATCTACTATCCACTAGTGTCAGGTAGTGTACATGTGTTTTATGCTATTTTTGTGGTGCACTATGTGATTGTTTAAATTCAGTGAATATTGTCCACCTTGTTTCCGGGGACCAAGCAGTGTACACAAGAAGTCAAAAACCAAGTTGTGGCATTAATTGGAATGAGCCCTAGTACCATCTCCAAATTTAAGGCCAAGTTCCATATAACTGGGAAAGTCAGAGATAGGCTCTGCCTATGGCAGTTTGATTGTAGGGTGTCAATGTGGAGAAGACGAGGAGAGCGCTATGATGGTTGCTGCACTGATGGAGTAACATCTTTTGGTGGAGACAGTGTGATGGTGTGGGGTGGCATCTCCCTCGCTGCAAAAATGAGGTTTGTCATCATTGGAGGCAAATGTAATGCAGAGATAGAGATGAAATTCTGCAACAGTCTGGGACCAAACTCTATCGTCCAAGATGATAACGCTCACCCCCACAGAGCAGGGTTTATCAGAGACTATCTTCAGAATTTGGGAGTGGAGAGGACGGAATAAATTGAACACTTGTGAGATCAGCTTGGGCATGCTGTTCGTTCCAGAGTGACCAACACAACAACGTTGGCTGACTTACGACAAATGCTGGTTGAAGAATGGGATGCCATCACACAGCAGTGTGTGACCAGCATGAGGCTGTTGTGGCTGTGTATGGTTCTTCTCACATGCTACTGACGCTCCTGTGTGTTGAATTAATAAATTGTTAAATTGCCAATATGTCTTGTTTCTTCAAACTTTAGTGACCAAACACCAAATGACTCAATGGCAGAATAAGCTGTTTGTCATTGGCAGAGAGGATTTGGCAAATTTTTTATGGGAGCAACCCACATTCTCAGCTCTACTGCTCATCCCACAAATGTGGCTTCATTTAAAAGGGAAATTTAGAGGCTTTCAAACGGTATAAGATTTATTGCCAAGAAGTATTGTTACAACAAATAAATAATCTACCAAACATAAATTTGCTTACTTTTTTGTGATAATTTTAATAAAGGAAAAAGCAGCCCCATATTGTGCAACCTGCCAAACTCAGCTTACAGTAAACATTTAATGGTGGAAAGTATCAGGCATAGCAATGTTGACATGAAGGTGGCGGATATTCCTGGGAATTATTTTTCAGCAACACAGTGTCAGGGCTCATCTCAAATCTCTGACTCTTCCCTATAAACGGCATATTTAGCTCAGGAACTATTTCTTTTTTTACTGAAAATGCTGTGAGATTATTTTGTGTAGAATGCAATACGTAATTAAACAGAACAAGTGTGACTATCTGTCTAACATTTACAACAATATAATTTTAAAGCAACATACTGGAGCAAATAAAGTCTAAAATGTGTCCTTTGTCTTAGTCCTGGTGGAGAATCTCAAACCACTCAAGGCACTTTGCTCACACTCAGCAGCCATGGGCACATGTAAGCAGCTGACTGATAATCTGAAAATAAAAACAATTGTCTATTAAAAAGCAAGGGGAGACTTCAGAACATATATTTATTTAAACAATTTCTGCTAATAATTTTCTACAAGGCTATTCAGAATATAAGAAGGGATAGAATAGATGGAATTGATTGAGTGTAATTTACTTACTAAGTACTGTTGAAGACATGATCTCTGAAAACTCTGTCCCTAGATGAGTCAGCTTAACAAAGAAACACCCCTCTCTCCCAAAACAAAACTAACCACCTCAAGTTACAAATTAATTCCTGTGGTAATTCAAATGGTGAATAAATACTTACAGACAACTTAAATTTCAGGCACATATAAACTACAGTCGTTTATTTCCCCCTAAAACATACCATTCCACCTTAAAAATATGCAGAGCTTCTGAATGTAAACAAAGAGAACAGCAGTTCCCCACAATTGTAGACGTTGCCTTTAAGACCTGAAGAGAAAAAGAGATTGGACGTTAAAATAGTAAAATTTATTTTATACAGCACTTATCAGAAACTACGGTCACAATGTGCTTTACAAACTAGTGGGTCATTCTACATAATCTAAAACAAGACAGTGGAGTAGAGTCAGAAACAACATTTGCAATTTTCACAGCAAAGCTTCTCTTTGTAAAATATGATGTAAAAAATTTAGTACTGTACCAGATAATCCCACCCAATCCTATTATTTAAGATATGGTGGTCAACAGTATCAAACGCAGAGCTGAGGTCAAGCAATACCAAAACTGAACAATCACCTATATCAGAGGACATTAACAATTCATTAAAGACCCTCAAAGGGGCTGTCTCCATAGAGTAACATTTGCTAAAACCACACTGAAACGTTTTATAAATATTATACTTCTCCAGAGCAGCAGTAAGTTGGTTAGCTACCACTTTCTCTAAAGTTTTTGACATAAATGGAAGTTTAGATATTGGCCTGTAATTCTTGAACTCAGCAGCATCCAGGTTTATTTTATTTTTATTAATGGCTGAACATTAGCATGCTTAAAATAAGAAGGAACACAACCTGTAATCAATGAAGACTTAATCAGAATTAATACTGCAGGACCTATATCTGATAATACTTTCAGGAATAATGATGATTGTATAATATCTAAGGAGCAAGTAGATGGTAAATAGGACAATTGTAAAAAACAGAGTCAACTTTCAATCATTGGGGGGAAAAAAAAGTTTATTGAAAATGAATATGAATATTTCTAAGCTGCAACTGTTGAAATATCTGAAGCATTAAAACTCTAAGATGACAACAAGAAAACAGCTAAGATCATGATGGATTTAAACCGAAACACTGCCATTTAATTCCAGCTAAATTACTGACTACATAATAGTGCCTACTCAGTTTAATTTTTTTGAACTGGATGTTTAGTCTCGCTTCCCTTTAGATCATGTGGTATTTATTGTTTAGTCATGACTTTCTGAAATCAAGGCCAGGTTTGCAAAATTTCTTTCTCTCACAGCACCCAATAGTAGTTTTTCTAAATTTTCAAGTAGCTAATATCTATGCTAAGAAAGCACAATTATCTCAAATTCATATTTGTAACAGAAGATAATTGCTTAACAATCAAACAAATTATGACCATGATTATAAATTTTACTTGAGAATGCAGATATTTTGCTCTTGGAGAGAAGAATGCTTAGCAGATGTTGGACTACAGTACTCTTTGCATTTTATTCATATATTTAAATGCTAGATTTCTTGATAACACTAATCCACAAACACTTTTTATAAATGTGTAAGTATTGGCTTCAGCAGATTCCATTATTGTTGCGTCCAACTTTTACCTTTTTTTACACCCAGCCTCACTTTTAGAGAAATGTTACTTAATTAAATATTTTCAGTGTGCCAATGGTAATGGCTGTCTAATTATATACACATAGAGAAAAAATGCAGATAATAATAAAAATATAGTAGAAAAACTTTACGGGGTTTCAATTATTATAAGTGATTAAAATGTAATTATTTTAATTGTTTCTTCTGTCCACTGGTGTTCCGTTTAAATAAAATGCTGAAGTGTTTGTACTGTTTTATTTTGCATGGGTTAAAAAGGGACTTCAGTAGTATCTCAGTGTGTGTGTTTGGGTATTCGTATAGCATGTCATCTGACTTGTCTATGATTAGAGTTTAATATATATAACACCTCTCTGCTGTATTCTCACTGCCTTTATTATTTCTTTCTCAGTCTGCTGTTAGTTTGCATCTGTCCTGTTTTGAGGCCAGGCATGTGATGCCAGTGAAGAAGTCTGATGAGGTCACAGGCTTTATGTGAGCGTCTTTCAGTTGGTATGAGAGGTGTATTTCAGGCAGTTATTGAGACATTCCTGGATGACTGTCACGAGGAAAGTGTCCTAGGGATTAAACTGTTGGCTCTGTAGGGTGTGGTAAATGGTGATACTTATAGAAATGTTTATCCTCCCTCTCTTTCTCACTCTGAGGCCCTTTACTGTGATGCTCAGGGACTCCAGCGCTTTGGCACCTAGAGAAAGATGATCATGCCGTTCTCAGCCCTCATCTGGCCATTCAGAAAAACAACATGATCAGCAGTAGATGATGAAGCACACCTCTTAAGAGCAGAGGGGAGAAGAAAACCCAGGTAAATGAGTGATTATTTTTATATTCCATTTGCTAATCTGCTTCTGTTCTCAGTCCTAGGCATGGTGTACAATGTATTGCATGGCTTAAATATTAATCCTGATGCAATACACCACCTCTGTGTTTGACAAGGATTGTGAATGAACTGATAAGGGGAAATTTGGAAGTATATAACTCAGCAGTACTTCACTGGCCTCATTAGGGCTGTGCCGTATGTGCAATAATATTGTTGTAATTTTTAAAACAAAACAAAAGTCAATATTGTTATATTCTGACTTGTTTACATAATGATGTCACGTAGTTACCCATAATATGGCATTTGTTCTTTTTAGGCACAGTGAAATACAGTGGAAATGGCTCTGAAGCGGATTGACTTCAGTCATTTTCTGTCTCTTTTGAATGTTTGAAACTGTTACATTTGTAGTAAAATAAATCTTTAATAAATAATAATTTAATATGAGATTTTCACATCGCCAAAAATATTGTTATTGCCAAAATACCCTGAAATATCATGATATTATTTTAAGGCCATATCATCCACCCCAAGGCCACATTGAACACATACGTCTATGTCAGTGGGTCCAATTTTATTAGCAGTGTGAATTGTATGCTGTAAGCTATGCGTACACGACAGAATGCCTGTGTCATCAATCCGTGCAGAAGAATTTATTAATTAGAAGTGGTGTCTTCATCATCAGATGCCACATAACTAGATGAGGTTTGAGGGACATATTTGTTTATTTAAGCATGGAGATAACAAAACGCTAATTGATAGTCATAGTTTGTAGCTTACTTGTAGATTACTTATTAGCTAGACAGATCCAGCCCACCCTGACCTTGAGGTACACTGAAACTCTGGAGGGACAGTGTGGCCTTTAAAAGTTAGGGGATGCATTGTGGACTGATTCTCTACCGACTGAGAAAGTTCGGTTCATATACCACACCTGGGAATTTGGTTGTTGTCTCTTGTGATTGCACGTTCAGGTTCCTCAGGGTGCATGGAGCCCCTCTCTTAAGGACAGGGCATCACAGTTCCTCCAAGTTAGAGTTTCTCTCGCTAATGATTTAGCAGAATTTTTCAGTTTAGTCTTTCTTTTTTTTACCATAGTACACCATTTTTGTGCTGTTACACATTGCACTGCAGTATTCAGTCATGGCTTTATGTTTAATCTTTTACTTTTGTGCTTTTATTCCCTTTTCTTGTGATTTAGCCCTGCCCCATCCTGCTCCTATACCCATTTCATCCCATCGTCCCCTCTGACAGCACTACCCCTTATCCTCTCTTCCTTTTCTTGCTTTTTATTTCTTCTGTACCCCTTGATTTGTTTCTGTGAGGATGGATGGTGCTGACCACCTAGAAGCCAGTCTAAACTCCTCCTACATCTCTGCACTCCCCTCCTCCACGTCGGATGAGCAGCAGGAGGTAACGGATGAGTGTGAGGACCGCTTGCCACTACTCACAAACTCTCATCCTCAGCATCCTGGGTGTCTGCTGAGCGCCCGTTACCGGCCGCATGATAACTACTGTATGGTGTACGCCATCTTCTTTCTCCTGGGCATTGGCTCTCTACTTCCCTGGAACTTCTTCATCACGGCCAAGCACTACTGGCTCTACAAACTGAGCAACAGCTCCAGCTCAGCAAGCCATGAGGAGCCCCAATCTGAACTCAGCGTGAGTATTTGTGTGTGTGCGTGTGTGCGTGTGTGCGTGTGTGCGTGTGTGCGTGTGTGCGTGTGTGCGTGTGTGTGTGTGTGTGTGTATGTGTTTTCATACCTGTTCAGCACCAAAGTCAACAAAATGGTTGTTTAATTTATTTTAAAAATATATATATATGTTATCATTTTTTTATATACTTTTTAACTAATCTTCAATTTTGTGCCAAACACAGATATTGTTTTTATTTTTTGTATTTGTTGGTCCAACTGTACAAGTGGTACAACTGCTTTGCCCCCTGTGTTGGTAGGATGGTGCATACTGTCCCTCAACACTTTCTGTTCACATTGATAGCTAGCCTGGGTAACAGATCCTAGCTGAGGTAACAGATCTGAACGGTTGTAGTTTTGCGGGGAGTGAGCTGCTTCGACATTGTTGACCATGCCTGTTTGAACCCACAGCTTTCCAGTTCCTAGCACACTTCTGTTTCTAGACTACTAGGCACCCCATTATTTAAAAAAAAAAAACACTGGAAATGAACACTCTGAGAGACAGGACAAATCAAGCTCCGTGCTTTCATCACGTCTGAAAATAATCCATTCAAAAAAATTATTTCAGGCTGTCAGGGCCTCAAATACATTTTTCTTAATCAGGAGGGGATTCCCTGTTTAAATGCCTCACATGGGGGAATAATACATTTTTTGTTGTGGGGGCATCATGTCTGCATCATGTTTTCTTTTCAAGATTGAGTAACGCAATCTGAGTGGTGACGTTGACGTTACCTGTCTGAGGCTCTTGAGGATTAATGCTGTTAATGCTACATCTCTAACACTGCTGTTTGTGCTAGACCTTTCATGCTCCTGTGTTTATTCCTGTGCAAGTTTCACTTCAAAAGATGTAAATTTATGTTTAAGCCAGCAGCCTATGTTAGTATGCCTTCAAATTTATATCGCTCGTAGGCTTGCAGAATGTGAAAGAGCACATCTAGTGTTTTGTCCAGGGTGGAAATCGCTCTATCTGGAAAGTTGTCATGCATCCACTTTGGTGCAAACATAGGCTGAAAATGGTTAGACACAGCTCACCTCACTGAAATTCAAGCCCTGCCAGTGCTGAATGGATGTTGGTTCAAAACGTAGAAATGAAACAAAAACAATAAAAAAGGAAGTGGTGAACAAGCTAAAGACATCCAAAGTGTCTACATCCACCATTTAGAGATTGCTACATCACCTGAAAGGCTGTTGTGCAAGAAAGAATCTAATCCCCCTACTCCATATTGGTTATGAAACAGCTAGACTCACCTGAAATTCCTGACCTGACCACCCCTAGAAAATTTGTGGCTGAGCTGAAAAATTGTGTTCAAGCAAGAAGGCAAACAAAGTCGACTGACTTGCAGCAGTTCTGTCAGGAGGAATGGCCTGAAATTCCAGAAGATCATTGTAAAGAAGCATGTACAAGGCCATTCTGAGCATTCGATCAAAGTTGAGCAATTAAAAGGTCAAGCCACCAAATACAAACATAGTGTCTGTAAAATGGTGAGCCATTGAAAATCTGAAAATGTAAACATGTGGAATTGTGAAAAAGTGTTAAAGTCTTTAACCTGGATTTTTGACCTCAACTATAGTTTTTATTTTTTATTTTTGTTGTTTTTTTATTATTTTTTTTTGCGCTTATTAGTTGTCGCCAATTTCACCATTACGTTCGCCCCTGACCACAACCTGTCAATAGCTTCAAGACACTGAACAATTTAAGATATAGATGGTGCCAACAGAGAATTGAAACTACCCAGATGACATTATTGTTGATAAATGAATAATTGTACTTGGTTACTATTTAGACTATAAATTTCATAACTGAATCTTGGAAGATTATTTTGTTTTTGAGTACCAAAGATTAAATTCTATGTAAATGTAGTTATATATATTATGCATATATTACATATTTATGAACACACGTCCTAACAAGTCTTGAAAACAAAGTGTGTGTGTGTGTGTGTGTGTGTGTGTGTGTGTGTGTGATTTTCACTTTGTTTTATTCAGTTAGAGCTAAACACCTGCCCTTAATGCAAGAAGCATGATATTGCCCAAAATATCGTATGAATTTATTGTAAATCACAGGTTTACAGTGTAACTTGACATGTTTATAGATGGAGCTGAATGACTTGTATAAATACAATTATGTATTTGTCAAACCTTGTGATTACTTGACAAATTCACGATGAGGGTCAGACTCTCAACAGAAACATCTGGAAGTGGCCAAACCCTACACAGAGCACACAGCTGTTTGTAATGTGTTAGAGCTCTCTGTTGGGTAATTCTGATTTAATCCACAATATTTAGTGTAAATAGTGAGAGCTAAAGGGGAATTCCATCTATTTTTATACAGTTTGGTAATTTCATTGTCATTAAAGCTACTACACTGTGCTGGGCACTGCTCTCCTGCACTAAAACTGAACAATCCTCTTTGACAGCCAGTAAAATATCTGATTTCCATCTTTGTGAAGAGAAAGGCACATTTGATTATGCAGATATTTAAAAAACTCATGGAATTCCACTTTAAATTCTGCTGTTATGACTAGCAGTGGGCAGCATGGTAACAGAACAGGTAGAGTCACTGCCACACAGCTCTGTTGTCTCTGAGCACTTTTAATCATTTCTGGGAGATGAGTTTGTTCTCCTTTTGTTCGCTTTTCCTCTGACACGTTAGTAGGTAAATGAAAGAAAATTATGGAGATGTAAGACAGCTATATCTTAGATATTTGTATTATCTCCTTGCTAATTTATTTAGGAAATGGGAATCCTGAGCAATACATGAAGGAAGGGACTGGGAGTCCCTTGGTAACTGGGTAATTTGTGTCAGGCCTTACTCTTACATGGTCTTTCATTACTGCAGAAAACTTCCATATTCTCTAAGGTCACAGCAGAGATAAGAATGAGGGAGACTGATAAGAGGTTAGGGATAACGACATGTAAATGCAAAATACAGTTGAAATATTTGGTCTGTCCCAAAACCTAGTGAGCTGTCTAACTAGAGAGCATTTTACATCATAATGTGTGCGCTTCTGACATGTAGGCTTTCCCAATACTTAGATACCTCATTATGATATCTACTAAGATATGTTAATCTGGCTGAATTTTAAGGCAGCATCGAACCATTCCTCCTCTGCGAAGGCAATCCCATGATGCAACACAAGAACAAACTCCGTCTCTCCTCCCAGAGCAAAAAATAATTAAAATCACAATAAAAACGGGAAGCTTAAAATCCACTGCACTGAAACACGGATGTGACGCTAGCCGTTGAGGTAAAAAAAAAATAATACAGATGCGTGCAGTGGGCGGGGACAAGCCATGATGTAATCGTCTAACTAGAGCATCTCAATAATCTGCCTCAGGAGGACAGACAACCATTAAAACGTTGCCTACTTAGACAGCTCACTAGGTTTTGGGACAGACCCAATCATTTATTGTAAAAAAAAGTTAACACCAACTGATCCAGGGTTCAGGAATATTTTCGCCATTAGTGTTTTTGTTTGATTTAAACACTGTGTCTGTGTTTCATCAATTACGATTTGTATGACGTACTGTAAAAGTTTACATGACAAATATGGAATAACAGTAAATTAAATACTATTTTGTAGATGAACAGTTAGTGTAGAGTATCCTGTGCTTTATGCATCATTGGGCAGTTTTTCACCACAGACCCACAGTTGACCAGATATTATGTGGAAAATGGACCATCATTCTCCAAACTTCAGTGTCATTGAAACAGTATGGTTGAGAGTGGCCCACCATAGAGAAGTAGTTAAAAGTAGCGGCTAAATCTGACAACAAACACGGGAAGAGGTTATTGTATCATACTGTATCATTCAGGACCGCTCATATAATAATAATAATAATAATAATAATAGTAATGAAATATATATTTATAAATAGTTTAATAAGAAAAGGTAAACCAGCTTGTTACATAACAGAGAAGACCACTGGGATCAACAAACTTGCCTCGAACCACATTAAATTGTTGAGTATTCAACAATCTCCTGCTCTGCTTTCTGTCACTGTACGGCCTGTTCTTATCTCCAAAAATAGAAAAGTGCTTTGCATAGCTAGAACTAGTAAGTGCAGCCATCTTGAAACATTGTAAACAGATTCTGTGTTTTGGTAGTCGTTTTGCATTGATTGCATACACTTAAAAACCATTTAAACCTTTTTAAAATTTATTTTATATTTCTATTGTATAAGTTTAACTGTTCAGTACTTAACTGTACCTTAAGTACTGTAAAGGTACAGGCCCTGGAAAAGTAAATACATGTAATCTTCAAGACTCATATTGAACCTTAAAATAATTGTTGACTACAAGCATGTACAAACATGTAAATAAATCTCTTTTTTTACTGAATAATATGGATTACTGTGACTTGACTAGACTTATCATGCTTGGTGTGAGGGACAAATTGTTCAAATGATAATTTTCAGTGACCTGTGTCCTTCACTAATTCCCATTTAGCCAGTGTTCTGTCTGAACATCAGTATTCTTTGATAGATGCTGTGCTCTACTTCGTAGCAGCTGATTCTCCACGTTGTCTCAAGTTTCTCTTAATGTTTCAGGCCTGTGTTTTACCCTTGAGTCACATGTCTCTTTATTCCACCTCACATTTTCACTTCCACTTTCTTCTGCATGAAATGTATGTTTTGTATGGGCAGCAAGAACAGAAGAACATGTTTTATGCCAGTGAGTGTTGACTGATGTGTCACACATTCACATGCCGGTCATGATAAGCACATGAGTAGTGGCGCAATTAGTGACTTAGTGTGTGTAGTAAGAGCTACAATTTCATCACATTGGTGCTATACCTCTGGTCAGTTATTGTAGTTCAGTTCAGATGCAGAGCAATTGCTCAATAACCTGTTTTCCTTAAAGGAACAATGGTTGTACGTATAAAGATTAGCAAATATTATTGAATTATTTATGTATTTCTTATTTTATTTGAATGATAAAATGATAATTTATAATAAATAAGGCAGGATTTTAGACCTTAGGATTTTGAGGAGAAGTTCACTGTATTAAACCATTTTTAATGAAGATTACAAACCTGTGCACAATAACAGAAGGTGCAACAACATAGGGATCAACAGGGGGATCCTAAGACACCAGTTAGTGTATGTCTTTGTAGTTTTCCACAGCATGGTGAAGATGTTGCCATCTCCTTTTTTCTGTTTGCAGGACTACTTTGAGAGTTACCTTGCCATTGCCTCCACTATTCCTTCAGTGCTATGCCTGGTCCTCAACTACCTCCTTGTCAACAAGTAAGCAGCACATGTTTTCCTAACCTTCTTAATTATGTATTTAGCTGTAAAATAAACTGTACACCCCTGGAAATCTTTTGAAACACATCTCCACCTACAACACATTTCTGCATTTTGTTTAGCCAGATTTCTCACCAGTCACACATTAATTTAGTCGCACACTACCACCAAGTTGAATAGAGTGAGGGCTAGTGTGAACTGCCAGTGTAGGTAGCTCAACACACTTGGTGGAGAATGCTAACTGTTTCTGTGTAGTTAGCATTGTGGTGAGTGGGGAAGCCCATTTCATCTTACTTGCACTTGTTTATTCGGTGAATCCATTACATCGGAAAAACAGTCAATCTGATGTCTTTGCTCATCCCTGAGAGGAACCAATGACTTTTCCAGTGCTGCTCTTGAGCTGTCAAGAAATCTAGCAGTAAGTCTTAGATTTTAAATGGTTATTAAATTTGCTCTAAAATGTGTGACAGCTCCAAAATTCTACTTTGTTCAACTTTTAGATGCTGTTTTTTTTATTTTTTTTAAATGGATGTTTTCCTGTAAGTGGCTGACTTTACAGACAAAAAGCTTCAGTGTAAACTCACCCACTTAACAAATCAAAAGCCTCTCTCACTGTGGTGTCACTGTGGTGCATGCATAAAGAACTTCTGTGTCCTGTTTCTGCTATGGATTTTTCCAAGAATATTGTTTGTCGTACACAGGCCTGTTATTGTTAAAGACCTACAAGTGTAAAGATGTTAAGATACAGGGGGGGGGGTTATGTTATGTGCAATTATTTGTCATTGTACAACATACAACCAAAAATGTCTTCTGCATTGAACCCGTCTGTGGCAGTGAAAACACACACACACTAGTGCACTATTAGCTGTGTACACACACCCAGAGCTGTGGGCAGCCATTCCCACCACCCAGGGATCAGTTGTAGGTTTGGTGCCTTGCTCAAGGGCTCCTCAGCTGTGGAGTGAGGGAGGAGGACAGTGTTGTTCTCTCACTCCTACCGCCCCCAATTTTCCTGACAGTCATGGAATCTTGTCCATACTATCCCAGCATTGGGGACACGTTGTGGACACCAATTTAAACTAAATATAGAATAGTTCTCAACAGATCACTTGTGTAACACTATAGTAGATGTATAAGCATCACTAGATTAACTTTGGTTTGCTGTGTGTTAACAGGTTGTCCTCTGAAGTACGAATCCTCTCCTCTCTGTTTCTGATTCTGGTGGTGTTTTTGGTCACCACTGTTCTTGTGAAGGTGGACGTGTCTAGCTGCAGGGGGCAGTTCTTTGCAGGCACACTCTTTAGTGTTGCTGTGGTCACTGGAGCCTCCAATGTCTTCAGTGGCAGTATTTTCGGCATCAGTGGACACTTTCCCATGAGGATATCTCAGGCCCTCATATCAGGTAGTACTGCAGACACTTCTGATACGTGTTTTTAATTGGACAGCAACGATATGTAAAATAGGTGCCTACTGATCTGGATGAACACAAATAGCAATCTGTCCACATGTACATGGTATTTTTAAAAATGTAATATTTTCCCTGTCATTCAGATGTTATTGGTGATTTAGTTCACTGATGACAGAGGCTTTGCTGGCTGGAGAACTGGTAAAATTCTGCCATTAGCGTTTTTGTATGGACAGGTGAAATATATCTTTTGAAATCTGTGATGTAAGATTAGACTTGCTTTTGCGTATCTTGACATGACTGGTAAATGGTTTATTTAAGTGTGGCCAAGAGTATTGGATTATATTACATGTTTAATAAAGGTTAAATGTTAAACACATTTCTGCATGAAAGTGGCTGTGTCTGACTGGAATGCTGTCCACTGGGACAGTATTCTGAGGTGGTGAGATGTGTCTGAATTAAATGTCTGTAAAGAAAACGCTGCTACGGTTCCTCCGTTTGGCCGATTTTTAGAAGATAAAAATATCCTTCACTGCCTTAGAATTCGTTTGTTAGGATATATATACTCAGTATATTTGCAACGTTGTGACATACTGTTGCCTTAGAAGCGTGTCTCAAACGTGATTTGATTTGGGTGCCTTAGTGTCTAAACATTGCCTTTAAAGGGCAGTGACTAAGGAGACAGCTAGGCAGCAAGACATCAGGTTGCTGCCTTCTGTTTCAGACACAGCCAATGTGTTTCCCCACCAGGACACTAAAAATGATGTATAGTTGTAACCATGTATAATGCATATTTTTCATATTTATATAATACTCACCCTGACAAGGCATGAAAACAAATGTTTGCATGTGTGTGTCTGTGTAGGTCAGGCTATGGGTGGCACTCTGAGTGCAGTGGCGGCTGTGGTGGACCTGGCTGCCTCCAGGGATGTGACAACTAGTGCACTGGCGTACTTTCTCACTGCTGATGTGTTCATCATCCTCTGCATCGGGTTGTACCTGGTGCTGCCCAGACTGGCTTACTCAAAGTAAGTTATCCTCCATCAATGCACATAATGCAAGTATAGCCTAGATTACACGGACAAATCATTGTATTAATCATTATTATAGTTCATTCAGAGCAAAGAATATATAAACCCAAAAAATTGGGACACCATGCAAAATGTAAAAGAAAACAAAATTCATTAATGTGCAAATAATTTAAGTCCTGTATTCAGCTCTAATTGTACATTTGTCTGTCTCTGTATATTTTTCTTTGCATCGTATTTGTAGTTGTGAAGGCACTGATGAACTGATTTCACAAACACTAGTTTTTCAAAGAGTTCTGAGCCCATGCAGTGATTTTTACTACAGAATCATATCTGTTTTTAATTCAGTGACACCTGAGTACCCAAAGGTCACAGCCAGCCTATACTGGTTTTGTGCCTTGTCCCTTTCATTTAGGGATTCCTCTGTATTATCTCAGTCTTTTAATGATATTATGTAATATAGATGATGAAATCTCCAGGTTCCTTGCTGTTTTACATTGAGAAATGTGATTCTTGAATTGTTTCAGTATTTGCCCAGGCAGTGTTTCACAGAGTAGTTTCACTCCTCTCGTCTCTCTTTAGTTTTGAAAGATTCAGCCTCTTTGAGATGCTGTTTTTAAACCCAATCTTGTCATTGACATGTTGCCAGTTAAACTTAATTTTTTTTGTAGTATTACACAATGTTGGGCAGCACGTTGGCACAACATGTAGTGTTGCTTTCACACAGCTCCTGATGTTGTGGGTTCAAGCCCCATTCCAGGTGACTGTCTGTGAGGAGTTGGGTGTGTTCTCCCAGTGTCTATTTGGGTTTCCTCCGGGTGCTTTGGTTTCCTGCCAAGGTCAATGCAATCTTATGGCACGTAATTATTTTTTTTTTAATCTAAAAGTCACAACACAATTTCTTGTAAAACTTTTGGCTGAAAAATTATCAAATGGGTTTTTTTTGTTTTCTTTTTTTAATCTTTGAGCAAAACATATCCTAGAGATTTAATTCATGCAGGTTTTTTGGTGTAGTGGTTCACACTCTGCATATTGATACTGCTATAGTTATGTGGCTGAGAGAAAGACTGAGAGAGACAAACTCCCCCAGAATGAGACTGGAATGAGGAAGCGGGGCTTTAGTGAGTTTCACCCGACAGCGGTCAGCGAAAGCCAGTTTCATGACACTACTGTGGTTTCAAGATCAGCACCTTTTGATAGGAAGGGATTTTCTGAGTGATCTTTGTCACACTAGCAATGATCAGTCTGTTGTCATTATGAGCTGGAGGTCAGTGAGTTTCCTTTTAAAAGAGGAAATGTATAAATATATAGTGAAATATTCTAGTACAATGAAATGCTGCCCTTTTTTCAAAACAGAAGAGTCTCCTCCAGTGTCACTTTTTAACCATGTGGTGTACTTTAGACTTTACTCAGGACGGGAACTGGCTGTGTTTAAAAATTGGGCCATATTTACAGGCCATAAGATACAGGAGTTCAAAAGCTCTAGGTCTCACCTACAACAAAGTGCTGTCATTCTGCTAACAGAGAAAAAAGGAATACCCATTAATATCTGGGTAATTCTAACCTTGTGAACTACCAGCCATGGATGCCACTGGCATCGCCAACAGTAGAAATGTCACTTTTTCAGTGCATATGCTTATTAATTTCTGGATCTGGAGACTATTAAACAACAGACTATGAAAGAAGTCGTTATTTTTTTTATTGGCTGCTTAATTGGCCTGATATGGTGCTGCTTCTTCCATAGATTGCAGAGGCTTTAGAATTGTCCCAGAGCTTCCAATCACAGCGCCGGACCCATATTTATGTAGAACACAAGGACGAGTGTAAAACACAGCAAAATAAATGCAACTAGCATAAAGATATGAGTACTGAGTAAAAATGGTAAATATAAGAGCAGGGGGAAAAGTGCATTTATTTTTCATTGTACTGCGTACAGCAAAGTGTCTTGTGTTTAGTCGATCGGTGGCAGTGAACACACACCTAGGGAGCAGTTGGGGGTTGCATGCCTTGCTCACAGGCACTTCAGCCATGGATTGAAGGAGGAGGACGCCACTGGTTTTTCACTCCCCCCAGCCCTCAATTTACCTGTCTGTCGTGGGGATCAAACCAGCAACCTTTCAATCTCAAGACCACCTCTCAAACCATTAAGTCACAGCTTCCTCCAAGGAAAAGAAACAAGGAAAAAAAAAGCAACTTCTTACTCTGAAGTCAGCTGTGGCTCATTTACATTTAAAGGAACATGTGCTGAAACTGACCCTGACCCTGCAATTTTGAAGAAAGTATGTAACAGACATTTCACTAAGACCCCAGAGAGTTGTGTTCACTTGTGGAAGAGGGATATAATTATGAGGTCAGCCTGCGCTGCCAGCAGGTGGCGACAGAAACAAGGCACTGCTACTTCGGGAGACTCAGGATACTTTGAGGTGATTAGTGCCAACAAGATGCACGTGGTAGACCTTGCATTTAAGGCTGTGGCAAACTGTACACCATTGTGACACTTGAGGGACGTCAGGTTTGGTAGGCTGCTGAAAAGAAGGGGGAAAAAAAGGAGAAGAGTTTCACAAAACTTAACAAAGTCTAAGTCAACTCCATTAAAAAAGAAAAAAAGTGGAAGAACACATCTGTAATTCAAAAGCTTCAGCTGAGCTGAAGAGAAGCAAACTCAGAAATTTTATAAAATATAACAGAATATAATCAGGCGGCATGTGGTGCCGCAGTCACACAGCTCCAGGGAACTGTGACTGTCCGTGAGGAGTTGATGTGTTGTCTGCGTGGGTTTCCTCTGGGTGCTCCGGTTTCCTCCCACAGTCCAAAAACACATGTTGGTAGGTGGATTGGCGACTCAGGGTGCCTTGTGCCCAATGATTCCAGGTAGGCTCTGGACCCACTGTGACCCTGAACTGGATAAGCACTTACAGATAATGAATGAATATAATCAGCCCTTATTCAGAGGTGCTTCTGTTTTTGGTTTTTCCTTTTGATTTGCACATTCTGCCCTTTTCTTTGAGCTATGCCGTTTTGGTGTCACCTTTTAGCTACTACTCGGCAGGGTTTAATATCACCCTTTGCATATCTGTGTTGATGGTGCATTGGTAAGGTGCTGCTTTCACATTTTCACACAAGATAGCAGGTTTTATTTGTTTAGTTTTTATACTATAATGTGAGCTTAGGTCAGGCCACTAACGTCTAATACCTTCCTTTACTCTTGGCCAACACTCAGTTCATAAAGAGACACCACTGGGTATGAATACATTAGTACGTGTATTAAAGGGGACATATTTTACCCCTTGTCTGTGACATGCTTTGATCAAAATACCACAAAGATCAAACAACAGCACTTTTCCTACCCTGTGTCGACAGCTTTGTTCAGAACAACAGGTTTAAATGAGAACAGGCTTCTGCAATCACAGCACAAAATCAGAATTACTTTTAAATCTCCATGTTAGCAGACTTGGAGATCACTTGGCAGATCACTAACACATTGATTGGCTTGTTTTATTTTACTATTAACGTACTACTAGGCTCCAGACACCTAATTAATGTGATTTTTATTTTCCCCTTAAACTATAAAAATCTATAAAAAACCTTCTCTCTCTTTCTCCCTCTCTCTCAATGCTCTTCTGCAGGTACTACATGGATGCAGCTTGTACTGGTCCAGCTACATCAGACAGTATTCTCCCCCCTTCTGAAGCCAATGGTCATGTAGGTCCAGCTGCTGCCTCTGTCCCCCCCCTCAAGCCCATCCTGGAGAAGACATGGGTACTGGGCTTTTGTGTCTTCTATGTCTTCTTCATCTCCATTATGATCTTCCCAGCTGTCTCCTCAGGCATCCAGTCAGTAGACAGAGACTCAGGCAACCCCTGGTCTACTGTGTACTTTGTGCCCCTCACGAGTTTCTTCCTGTACAACGTGGCAGACTTCTGTGGGCGGCAAATGACAGCCTGGCTGCAGTTGCCTGGTCCCACCAGCCTATTGCTGCCTGCTCTGGTGGTCTCCAGGACAGCTCTAGTGCCACTTTTCTTGTTCTGCAACTACCAGCCGCGACACCACCTGGTCCAAGTGTACTTTGCCCATGATTTCTTCCCAGTGATTTTCGCCTGCTTGCTGGGACTCACTAACGGCTACCTAGGCACACTGCCCATGATCTACGGACCCAAGGTAGTGCCACGAGAGTTGGCCGAGCCTACTGGAGTAGTCATGTCCTTTTTCCTAACCATGGGACTTGCCACAGGCTCTGCCATCTCTGTGCTTTTGGTCCACTGTATCTGAAAGTTTCAAAAAGCAGAAATCATAAACAATTAACAAACCATAAAAACATCTATATTTTTATCAATATGTACAAAATGTACTTTTAACTGTTTCTGGTCTTTTATTTTAAAATGCAGGTTAAATAAGTAGTGTTATTTACAACAGCATTTTTATGACTGCATCTGTGACTGAATTGGGACTATTGTTGTAATAGGCCTAATGTGCACGTGTCAGGAGTATGTTTAAACTCTTCTGTTGTTTTACATTTTATCATTTTATTTACTGAAGGGCACATCTTTCTGGAGCAAGAAAAATATTTTTCTGCTTTAAGCAAACCAAAAATGATTGCTAATTTCTATATCAACAATATTAACTGCAACTGGAATATGCGGGGAAATAATTTTTTCATTGTTTCTTTGGTGCTGAGTGTAGTTTATGATATGATATGTTTTTTTTTTTTTTTTTTTTTTTGTTTTTTTTTAAATGGAGTCTGTTTTACTAAATTGATTTGTTTTAATATAACAGTATGTTCAATTGCATTCACAGAACCACCCAAGGCCTACAGGACATTTTGTAAATATTTTTACAAATGCCAAGCAAACAGGATTTTTATTTTCACAGTGGCTTAAATTTGTGTGAAACCCATTTTAGCACCAGTGTGATCACACTGTAGCATAAGCTTTGCCTGCTACCCACCCACTTTACCCAGGTTAAATGCAGATTATTTACAGTGGTTCTATTGAAAAGCAAATGGAAAACCCTAATATGCGGCTGGGGGACACAAACCAGCAATACAGTTTTATATGGCACCACATAGGGTTGGAAAATAATTTTATATATATCACAATATAATATAACAATGATATGATTTTTAAACACTTTCAATTTTCAATATACATTATTCACAAGATCTGTCACATGACTGATGTTCATTTCAGGGTTCTGTCATCAGTTCAGCACACTCAATTGAAAATTTAGTTTAAAAATATTAATACTGAGCTCCGGTTTGCTCCCATGGTCCAGAAACACATGTTGGTAGGTGGATTGGCGACTCAAAAGTGTTCATAGGGTGGTGTGTGTGTGTGTGACCACGTGAAGACTTGCATCCCCTCCAGGGTGTGTTCCTGCCTTGCGCCCAATGATTCCGTGTAGGCTCCGGACCCACCGTGACCCTGCACTGGATAAGCGGTTACAGACAATGAACGAATTAAATTTATATTAGCATTGACAAAGCCAATAGGTTTATGTTTGATGATTGTCATATTTCTTGTTTGTTCTTGGCCGTTTTTCCGTTTTTCAGTGGATTTAATTTGGTCATATTGATATCGGAATTAAATTGTATCGAATTAAGAAATATATCATGATATAAATTTTGGCCATATCGTCCAGCCCTAGCACCACATTAAAATTATTACACCTTTAGTTCTTCGTACTTGGATTCTTTCGCCATTCCTGACATTTTAGATGCAGAACACCTCATAGAACTGTCTTGTATATCCCTCACACATTTACTTATGGTTAGAATGTGCCCTAAATGTATGCTTTGCAGCAATGATGCCATGTGTCCATTTTTTATCAAAATATTATGAAATTTAAAGGCAAAAACCAACCTTTGCCAAATGCAAGTATGCGTTTTCCACAAAACTAATTTTCCTGAATTTTATATTTCAAGTGAGAAATTCTGCATATAGTAAAATGTTTGTCTAAATTGAAGATCACTGTACCATCCTATACTTGTCAGTTACACTACATGGCTTTGGGACACTATTAAAGCAATGGGATGTTTTACATATTCTCACCGACAGAGGGTCAGAACACTTTTATCCTGCACCATAGATCATGCCATTTCATCTTTTTTATTGTTTATAATTAATTAATTTCACTGTCTTTTGTTTTTAATGAGATTTGTTTGATATGATCTATTATAGAGAAGAAAAGGCTGTAAACATAATTTTGCGCCAAAAAGTACTTGTTAAAAGCATTTGGAAGAAAAGCAGCAGTGATTTGTATGCTACTATTTTTGTTTGTTTGTGTTGTTGTTTATTGTCCCTCTTCTTTTTAAAATACAGTGAATTCATGAATGTTTTTTTTTTGTTTGTTTGTTTTTTAAAACTCTCCCTTTTTTTTAAATCCCTCTCATCACATTTTGTGTTGCGCATATGCCCCTAAAAATCCCATGGTCAGGATTAGGAAAAAAAAAAAAAACATTTGACAATATGATGAGTACACATTGATCTTTTTAATAAAACTGAAATATCTTAAGAAGTATTTCAGTTTATGTTCCAGTAGTTGATAAAGCTGTAGAAATGTCATGGAGCACTTAAAATACGTAATTGGAAAAACACAATTTAACAGTTACTGAATCTGCTCTCTGCTATGCTTACTCCCAAACCAATTTTGAGTTTGAGTTAATCTTGTTGGTAAGTAGATGGCAGTAGAAAAACGAAAAACAACTACAAGCTAATCAGAGTGATGGAACAGTTGAATATGATTAAGCATTCAGAGCTGTGATTGAAATATTTTTGAAATAGTTTGTTGTAATGTGTAAAATATAAACATTGAAGAAAAAAATAATATAATAATTATATATATATATATATATAAATTCATTCATTGATTTTCTGTAGGCACAAAATAAACACACATCCACTCACTACAGTTTAGCCCTCATAAACTCATAAACACTGACCTTAACTAAATCCATCCTGGAACACTATACACTTACTAAGATATACACCATGAAGTGTATTAACACATCAGTTTTAAAAACACAGACTGTTTCATTCAAATGAATAAACAAGTTTATATAAGGCCATGAACACAACCACAATAATGTCCTGATTTAGTTCAGTCTGACTCAGTCATGGCATGTGAAAATCACTTGAGAACTGCCTCCCCCCTAGCAAGAGGGTAGCACGCATAGACTTGCACAACCTTGTGTTGTTTGCCAGATTCAAGAATTATTAGTAGGAAAGAAGGTTTTCTGAATAGTGAGTGGTTTGTAAACTACTCTGCATTTTCTAAGTTTCTTCTGGGTGTTTTGATTTCTTCAAAATGCCAAAGGCAGATTTCAACAGTCTATATAGATTTCAAAAGTCTGAAGACAATGTCAATGCTGTGGCTCAGACATCTCAACATCACTGAATGTGTTTAGGATGCGGATGAGAAGTAAAAAATGCAATCAACTTCTAAGACTTAATGTTGGAGGAAGCGTGACAAAAATACATACATACATACATTTTCTTTTCCGCTTCTCCATTTCAGGGTCGCGGTGGTGACAAAAATAATACCTGCATTTTTCTTTGAAAATCAGGAAGTCTTCTGAAAATAACAGAAACTGTTAAAAAGGCTAAATGTGGACACTGTTAACACTTATGTTACTCCATTTGTCCTTGATACAAAAAAAGTATTTACGTTTTTAATGGTCATGTTTTGAATATGAATAATAATATTATTTACAAACTACCAGACCTGGTTTCCATAGCATCAGTGGACTGGAGCTGAGCGAATCCCCCGACTCTGGTCTAGGGCGGAGTCTGGGGGCTGTTTTATCTAAAGCCTGCCTTTAGGGCCCTTCTTACCGGTAAATATAAAGCTTCAGTTAAAAAAAATAAAATAAAATAAAAAGCAGATGTCTCAAACACTGAACTGAAGTCTCCAGCATTTGAAGCATCTTGGAAGCCCTGCGTGGCTCACGTAATGGTAAGAAAACCAGTAAAATATCTGCTGTAGTAGAAAACGACGTCCACGGTAAAGACAAACAGTGACGTTTGGACTGGAAGGGACGTTGTGTAAATTTAAAGTGGTCACACCGGCCGGTCTGGCTCGTTTAACACCACTTTACTGCACGTTATATCGAAAAGCTTAAAATATTCTAACGCTACACTGTGTACGAGATCGTAAAACCGTGTTTCTGAAGGAGTGTGAGCTCAAGGATATTTAATGCGACGAGCAGTAGAAGCTACGTTGACAGATGCGCTGAACTTTGTTGATACAATAGTTAGCTAAAAATTAAGCGAAGATTTGGGAATAATCGCGGTATTATTATTGAGCCTCGTGTCGTGAACAAAGATTAACAGATGTGCACTACGCAATAGAAAGATTTATTACCTCCTTATTACCCTTCGTTAGCCTCCTTTGATTTTTACATTAGTATGATTATAGCTTAGCATGCTAATACTTTTCAGGAATAAAATGCGTCCGTTTCATTTGAACGCCCGCTCTTAATACACTGCTCATTCAAAGCCTCTTTTAAAACCAAGAGTGTTCCCCCATAGATTCATATTACACCCGAAGAATTGTGATAATGTGAAGTGATGAAGTTTGGATCAGAAAGACTCAAGGCAGGAACACACATTGGACAGGGGACTAGACCATCACAGGACATCATACACTCACACATTGACTCAAAATCTCACACCTAGGGACACGTTTGAAAAGCCAACACCTACTAGCAGGTGTTTTTGGACTGTAGGAGGAAATCCACCCAGAGGCAAGGAGAACATACCCCTCCCAGAAAAAAAAATGTATGGTAGAGGTATCATTGTTGCTTCTAAAGATACAACAGTGGTTTAGAAATCTGGTTGTGCTCCCTAAATGTACATTACATTCTCTTCTCCAGAAAGAAATGATATTTGTAATCTTTAAGAGCTGTGTAAAATAAAAGAACATTATAGTAATTCTGGGTAGGCTCCGGACGCACTGTGACCCTGAAGTGGATAAGCAGACAATGAATGAATGAACGAATTATATAAGTCCTGGAGACGAAATGGGGTGTATGAAACAAAATGAATGCTATTTTAAAATCTATAATTATAACAGAATATGGAACAATTGTGTTCCCCACATAAAGGTACAAAATATGTGCCCTTGAGGGTACCACCACAGGTACATTTTTTGGACAGTGTACACAGCAATTTAACCAGCGTTAAATCAATATTATTAGTGTTAAATTAACACCAAGTGTTAAAATACATCACTCTTCAACCCTTTCATTGTTAATTCAACACAAATAGTGTTGAATAAACTCTGTGTTAATTAGCTGGGAACCAAACCGTTTACAGACAGTGACCAGGCTGTGTTTGAATCCCAGGGCCCTGGAGTTTTATGACAGCAACACTGTCACCACAATGTCACCTAGTTTCTTAACTTTTCACCTAATATTTACCAGAGAATATTTGAGAGATCTGGCATATTTGCTAGCTATGTCACTGAACTGATACCCATCCCTGAAGAAAAACTTTAACACTCTTTGTTCTGTGAACAGACACTTTATCATCTTTAAAAATTACTTATTCAACCCAAATGTACTTTCTATCGATGGAATGAGACGTGTCCAAAATTTTACATTCTGAGGTAATGATTGCCTCTGGTCCTTTATCTGACATGCGACTGCCTTATAATTAACCAGAACTTTTACTGGCTTTTTCAGGCAATCATCTTTAGACAATATGTGACATTAGAATAGTACCAGACAACATTTTAAGCATTACATTTTATATGTAAACCATGTATTTCCAACAGAAAATTACACCAAAATCACCAGTTTCTGAACAATGGTGAATGGGTAAAGTGTTGCTGGCCAATTTTGAACTGCAGAAGTGTGATTTGTGGAAGTACAAGGCAGGTGTTTCTAATGAAGACTATATATAGTAGAGGTCTTGAAGAGTCTTTCAATATCGTAACTTCACTCTTTCTGCAGATGACAATCTCACAGGAAGACATGACCATGGATGTGGTAGTAGAATGTGAGCCACCACCTGGAGACTCAGAGTCATCTGCTTTAAGCTGTCAGGCCCCAGGTCCTTCTTTGAGCTTCCACAACGTCCGCTATTGTATTAAAGAGCGTGCGGGAATGTTCAGCAGAAAATGGGTGGAGAAGGAGATCCTCAAAAATGTCAGGTTTGTGGAATTCTGTTCAAAATATTTTTTCAAAGTTTGATAACATGACACAGTCATTTGGTGTTTGAGCTATTAAGGTGGCAAAAAAAAGTCAGCACTCCTTGAATATGTCATTTATACGCCCTACCAACCCGGGCAAAGTTTCCTAACAATGGAAACTCATACTGTATGACATGTTTCACGTATGTGATACTGATATGTATTGATTATCACCAGACTTTCAGGAAGAACAACATTAGGCTGTTTGGAAGGAAACGTCCATTGTCTGGTTTTGATCCACATTTAAAGCTCCAGTCTCAAACATTTGCAATTGAGTTTTTCAAAAATTTGTTATGATGGCACTACTCTACAGATGTTCATACATTGTGTAGAGCATACAACAGAAATTCAAATCAATGCCATACATTACTCAATGCTATAATTCATTGAATTTCTCCTTAAAGAAGATCTTATGTTGCAAATCACCACAGATCTTTTCTTCTGGAATGTAATTATACAAAACAATGTAGTTTTTTAACCTAAGGCACATTATACCTGTGTGTTTAAAAGCTTGGGATTTATATTGCAGTGGAATTATGAACTCTGGGATGAATGCCATCTTGGGCCCTACTGGAAGTGGAAAAACATCGTGAGTAACATGTTTTTTGTCATTTATTCTAATTCCATAGTGTGTTGTGTGTAGTTTTTCATTCAGAATGTTTACTCTATTTTGCATTATTTTGTTTCTGTTCGCTGTGAGGGCTGAACCGACTTATTTGTTTATGTCTCTTGAATTTTGTATTTTCCTGATGTAGACTTCTAGACGTAATTGCTGGCAGGAAAGATCCCCAGGGCTTGAAATCAGGCCAGGTTCTGGTAGACAATGCCTTGGTGACCTCCAGTCTCAGGCTGTCCTCTGCTTATGTGGTTCAGGTGAGAATTTAGACGGTTTCCAGTTTTTCAAATCTGATAACATTAAACCAACCAGGTATCATGGATGTAAAAGGAAATATGTGTTTACAGTACTGTACTCAAAACATTTTAATCAGTTATCACCGATAATAAAACATGTAGGTTGCAGTTTTAGGTTCATTATTTTCACTTGTTGCTCAATGGAGAAAACAGTTTAGAAAATATTAAGCACTATGTAAGCTCCAGATCCTAAAATATTTGTGTATGTTTTGCTTTCTTGGAAATATATATATATTTAAAATATTTTTAACATTTTAACAAACAGCCATAAGGGAATGATGTTACAAGATAGATATAATACAGTTAATGACTTGAATAACTATGTAATTGTGGTATGTAATTACGGTGAAATAGTACAGCAACATAATAACAGTAATAACTCCCTATACCTAGCAATTAAGATCAAACTCATATCCAACAAAAATGTTAATATTTAGGTTGACATAACTTCCAGTAACTGTGTGTCTCCTCTTGTTTCAGAATGATGTTATTATGGGTACTCTCACTGTTAGGGAGAATCTTGCTTTCTCTGCCAATCTCCGGCTCTCACCAGCGAAGTACACCCCCTCAGACAAAGCCACGAAAGTTGAATCTGTCATCCAGGAACTGGGCCTGACTGACTGTGCTGACACCAAGGTAATAAAACTCCATGTTTCCACATCCCCTCACACACAAACTGAATACTGTGTAGTACGAGAGAGTTCATGAGTGCTACAAATGGACAGGGTAATCAGAGTTATAATGAGAATGTATTTAATTAATGTAGAAACATCGACTGGGATATATTCTCTGATATGAAAACATTACAAAACCAAGAGTTTCAATATGTAGATCATGAAAGGACAAAGAGAAGTGGTCAGAAATTTCTTGAAATAAAATTATTCCTAAAAAGTAATTTGCTGAACTAATAAAATATACAGATAATTTTTGTTTTTACATTAATTGCACTTCAAAAATATGTGGTGGCCTGATAGAAACAGCGATAAGAGGAGATGGAAAAACAAATGGAAATTTATCTTACCTCCTACAGATTTAACCTAGGTTAAACTGACTTTAGGCCTAACTTTAGGCTTTTTTATGAGCAATAATACGCATTATGGACATTTCTGAATGCAGATTCTCTCTCACTCTCTCAGATTGGGACAGAGTTTTTGCGTGGTGTTTCTGGTGGAGAAAGAAAAAGATGCAGTATTGGCATGGAACTCATCACCTCCCCTTCACTACTCTTTCTGGATGAACCCACAACAGGCCTCGATGCCAACACTGCCAATGCAATTATTGCTCTCCTGCATAAGTAAGCACACTATGTAAAAGTCCTGGGGTTGTGGGTTCGAGTCCCATGATTGTCTGTGTTTTGCGTGTTCTCCCCCTGTCCGCATGGGATATTTTGTTTCAGTCTACAACTTTTAATCTTCTATGAGAGTATGATATGATACGATATCAGAGTCAAAAAAATGCAAGACAAAATGTAGAATATGTATTTTTTTTTACCACATTTTCATCTAAACAGGCTTCATGTGGAACTATTTTAGATGCGGAGTACCAGTCATGGTTTATACAGAGACTCAAGCCTTAGATTCATGTAGAATCTGAGTTGTTTTTTCTCTTTGAAACAGTTCCATGCCTGGTCACATTCAATTTCCATGCTGGAAAATAGAATGATTTGAGGTTTCCACCATTAAAACATCCCTATAATGTGCATTTCACCCCTAATCCCTCCAGCGCAGCCAACTGCCTTTCAGCCTGATTACTATGCTTTATCTTTGTCTCTTAAATGTGCTGCAGGCTCTCCAGGAACGGGAAAACTATCATCTTCTCAATTCATCAGCCTCGCTACTCCATCTTCCGACAGTTTGATCACCTCACACTAATGAACAAGGGAGAGATTATCTATGCAGGCTCTGCAGACAAAGCTATAAGCTATTTTGAAGGACTAGGTACTAAACAAAGCATTAAAAGTTCAAAGATTTACTGGTCAAGACAAAAGTTTAAAATGACCAAGCTGCTCTTTTGTCTTGATAGGTGTGCTGTAGCCTTATGGTTGTTTTCTTTCTCAAAGGTTACAGATGTGAGCCGTTCAATAACCCAGCAGATTTCTTCCTAGATGTCATCAATGAAACCTTCATTCCTCAAGCTGACTCTGCCAAACCAGGTACTGAAGTGAAGAAAACGGTCCTGTAAACTTTACAGCTTTAATGTAGTTTGATGTACAAGGTGTATGGTTGTTTAAAGGAATTCTTAAAAACCTGCTATAAGCAATAATAATCTTTCAGCCATTGCTTTCTAGATTATATTGCTGTTGATAGTATTGTATTTTGGTTCGACTCTCCTAACCCCATGTGTTCATGCAGAGAATATGAATGGTGTTGAGCTGATGGCAAGTGAGAATGCTCTGGCTGTTAAGTACAGACAATCTCCCCAGTGTCGCAGAGTTATCGAGCAGCTCCAGGGACTGACAGAGGGCCTCAACCCTGAAAGTAAATCTGCTAGTGACGAGGCCTGCTATGTTACACCCTTCTATTACCAGGTACACCACAACAGTGCCCTCCATATGTCAGTGTTCTTATTAAATATGAAAAATATCACAGAACTTGTTCTGATTAGTCTAATTTGGTGACATTTTGTTTAAGAACACCTTAAATAAATATTTGTCAGTACACATAAGGTTTCATTACTTTATTTATACGTATGGACATAAAAATTTAATTAAATAACATCTTTTTTTCAATGTATGTATTATGTATTATTTTTGACTCCAGAGCAAATCACAAAAGCTGCTTTGCAGTTTAAGCTGTTTATTTTCCAAGTTCCCTGTCACAAATGGTATACCAACTTATTTACTTACTGGAAACGCAGATAGTAAAAAAGTAGGGAAATGAAATAAGTTTTCTTGATGGAATCTTTACATTAATGGCTTTTTAAAAATTCGGTTTAATCCAAAACCGTAAGCGTCGAAGTCGTAGTGTCGCAGTCACACAGCTCCAGGGACCTGGAGGTTGTGGGTTCAAGTCCCGCTCTGGGTGACTGTCTGTGAGGAGTTTGGTGTGTTCTCCCTGTGTCTGCATGGGTTTTCTTCGGGTGCTCCTGTTTCCTGCCACGGTCCAAAAACACACGTTAGTAGGTGGATTGGCGACAGAAAACAGATCTCTATAAAGCTTCCTAAAGAGTCTCTTTTAGAGACACTTCTGAGTCGATGATTCACCTACCTGCACAACTTTCCCTTATTCTGTTTACAATAGGCGACAAGTGCCCTATTTGTGTCTTGTGGGCGTTTTCAGGGTTCAGGATGTGTTCAGGGCCTGCTTTTGTTGTCATTTGTAGGTGTTTACAGTTTGGAGAACTCAGAAAGTGCCTCAGTAATGGCTCTGAGGAACTGTTTGGAACTAATCGTTTCTTTTTATCATGTCTCTGCATCATACGTCATTTGCATAAAGTGTACTCTTTTCTTTTTTTGTAACATAGCTCATGTTGTTGAGTGCTCGCACTGTGAAGAACATCTTGCGGAATCCTCAGACCTCTTATGCACAGTTGTTCCTCAACATTTTCTTTGGCATTCTGGTGGGACTCATCTACTATCAGATTCCCCACACACTTCCAGAGGCTCTACAGAACAGGTGACAAATTTCCTCTTTGCATCATATACTTATTTACAAAGGTCATGATTGATAAATGTCCAGATGTGGTGAATTACAGAAATATTAGTGGATAGTTCTATGATTTAAATTTCAGTTATTTGAATTGATGCATACAGTGTCAGAAATAAAAAAGCCTGTTATGTTTGCTATTGTATTAGTGATGTCAGATACTTGTGTTGAATGATTAGTGCTGGGCCACACACACTTCAGCTCATCCAAAACCTACTGAACTGTGCTCCATCTCCAGTCTAGGAAATAAATTTACACCACAGACAAATGATGAGGGGGTTATAATGTTTGGCATTGAGCATTTTGATCCTTTTTGCTCACCAGACGTTTCTATGTATTATACAATCTGAACAACTGTGTCCACCTTAAATTAGCTGAAATCACTTATTATAAGGGCTGTTTACAAAGTATGTAGAGTAGCTTCAAAAAACTCTTGAATATTCTCACTTGTGTTTAATCTTCTCTTAGGACTGGAGCCTTCTTTTTCCTGGTCATCAACATGGTCTTTGGCAACCTTTCCGCAGTCGAACTCTTCATCAGTGAGCGAGTGCTCTTCATGTAAGGCCGTAGTGTAACTGTATGTGTACTTTAGTTATTTAACACACAGGGCTCTAATGGACATTTCCTAACTCTCTGCTTTTTTTTCATTCACAGTCATGAGAATTCAAGTGGCTACTATCGCACATCTGTGTACTTCCTGTCCAAAGTTTTTGCTGACCTCCTTCCAAACCGCATCCTCCCAGTCTTCATTTTCTCTGCAATCCCTTACTTCATGATGGGTAAGTGAAGGAACTCCAGGCCATTTCCAGGCCAGTCAGTGGATAGCAGATCATTGACATTAAATCTATTATTAGCTTAATATTAAATTATGTAACATGGGCAGATCTAATAATAGCATAAGTGTTAGTAACTTACCCCCTTAAACCACAAGGACCCACATTTCAGTTCTTCAGATCTTGACATCATAATAGTTTTATACCATCCATCCATTATCTGTAACCGCTTATCCAATTTAGGGTCGCGGGGGGTCCAGAGCCTACCTGGAATCATTGGGCGCAAGGCGGGAGTCCTTCACAGGGCAACACAGACACACACACATTCACTCACACCTACGAGTCGCCAATCCACCTACCAACGTGTGTTTTTGGACTGTAGGAGGAAACCCACGCGGACACGGGGAGAACACACCAACTCCTCACAGACAGTCACCCGGAGCGGGAATCGAACCCACAACCTCCAGGCCCCTGGAGCTGTGTGACTGTGACACTATCTGCTGTGCCACCGTGCCGTAGTTTTATACCATATCTAATAATGTGTGATTTTTCATTATATTTAAGACATATTCAGACAGTGATTGACATATACAGCATCACAAACATGTTTATATACCTCTATTCTTTGTGACAATAATAATTATAAACCTCTCTGCCCCTAATCTCTCCCAGCTCTTAAACCTGAAGTAGAGGCATTTTTCCTCTTCTGTTTTACTATGAGCCTTATCAGTCTGTCAGCAGTCAGCCTGGCTTTTCTGGTCAGCGCTAGCGTGGGCTCCTTCGCCATGGCCAACATTCTCATTGCCCTGCCTTACGTCTTTATGATGGTGAGTCTGTAACGTCTTAAACTTATGAGAATCTTCATTAAAGTCCCAGGGACCACAGTGTTGCAGTTAACAAATATAAGAATAACATGAGTAGAGCACTTTTCAAACAGCCATATTGTGTAAAAAGAACTATGACATATTAGTACCAATGTAAAACAATACTGCCAGTGCAACACTATGTAGGTGTGTCAGTTCCTGGAGAGCTGTCTAAGTAGTCAGCATTCCAACCAGCATCCAGACAATTTATTTTAGCAGGCAGAATAATTAGAGCACAGGTGCACAACTGTGTTTGTTAGGTGTGTGTGAGCAGAAACATCACGACTCCTTGCTGGACAGTGGGCCTCCAGGACTGGAGTTGTCCACCCCTGAACTGATATATCTAAAAACTGGGACAGCATAAATGTAAATTGCTGTCTATGTAGAGAGTTCAATGTTCAAAGTATCCAAACACCCATACTTTAAACCAACTACATAAGGTTGCACCCAATGTTCATGCATGAATTCACTGGCACACACACACTGCTATATACAAAAGTTTTACCAATGTAATGAGAAACTATAGAGCTGCTGCACATGAGATTTTGGTCACCATGCCTGATGCTAAGCATGGACTAGAGTGTGTTTAACCCCCTGTTCTGTGTTCTCTGGGATAATGCCTTTTAAATAATAAATACATTTCAGGTAAGTTGACTTTCTGTTTGTTATCCGAATCAAATCATTCAGCATCAGAACCTGATCTCAGAAAGGTCCTTGTGGTATCATGTGATCAAAACCTCAAAGCAATGTTACGTTTAGCACCTCATGTAAAGCCTTCTCAGAAGCATAGAAGTCCCCCTCTTTGTTTTCTCAGGTGTTTGGAGGATTCCTGGTGAATCTGAACTCTATGCTGAGCTGGATGTCTTGGCTGAAATGGATCAGTATATTCCGTTACGGCTTTAATGTAGGTTTTTATCCACCACAGTTATTCACACAATGGTTGATTTGTGCAATCAGTAACTCACGTCTGGTATTTTTCCAGGCATTGGCCATTAACGAGCTGAAGGGTCTAGTGTTCACCAGCAACTACACCAGGTAATACACCACCCAGTGGCCAGTTCTCAAATATTTCCTTTACTCCATTGTAAAAGTGACACTGTTGTTGTGTATTTTCAACCGAAAATTTGAATTGATGTTGTTGCCCCATGTCCCTGGTCATAAGTGAAACAATGTTCGTTATAACACACCAGAGGTAATTAATTAAAATTCATAAAGGTCCAGTTACAGAAAACTTTCTCAAGCCAAGGTCTGGAACATAATGTATAACTTGCGTTATGATTAGTGCCATATCCTGTACATTACAACAGCCTTATAGATATAGCATCATTTTATGTACTTAACAACTGAATGTCAAATCAGCTGACACTTTCAGTTACATTTTAACATATTTCAACCAAATTTATTTATTTAATTATAAATTAACAAATACAATTTTTTTCTTATTTCAATAAAATTTACAAATAAAACAATGAATTGGGGGGTGCATATTTATTTAAACTATTTTCTTGTAGTAGCAGTTGACTTGACTGCGTTTTCACAGCAATCTGATTGGCCCTTATTGCTGGAGGGCGGGACTTTTTCCGTTAACAGTAAGCTGATTGGCTCTTTATGTTGAAGGACGGGACTTTATCCATAAACAGAATCCATTTTCAGCGTTATGAGAATTTCAACCGGTAACCGTCCCCTATTTTTTAATGTTTCTGGTTTTACCTCGTCCCAAAAGTGTCCCAAAAGAAGTTTAAACACGTCCTTTTGGGCTATTTTATTGACCTCAGGACAGTGGTGTCTGGAGCCCTGCCCTGTGTGTGTCACTCATTCGAGTCATTGTGCTCACCATAATGCACGTCTGATATTCAGAAACGTATGCGACTAGTCTGAGTTTCCTGGAGCACTAAAACTGAACTGTAATGACTAGAATAGTCACACAACTTAACACAAACACTCTGTTCAAAATTAAACAGCTCTTAATAGTTTATCAGTTACAGGTCCATCTCCGGAAAGGACAGCGTCTGGGTCCGGGTCTGGACCGCGGTCCTCCTATTCGTGACCCCTGAAATACACTATATTTACAAAGGTTTGGGGACATATCTAATGGTTAAAACTGCTTAGAGAAAACAATCATTAATACAAATGGACACTGAAGCAATTGCATGTAAGCCAAATGTCACCATGCGCAGTGTCAAGTGTCAGCTGTGTTTGAGGTTACTGCCTTTTCTGGGGTGTTGGAGCACCATCCACTAACTCTGGAATGGGTTAGAGTGGTGTTTATTATCTTGAACTGATTCAAATGCCTTCAGATCCTCACAGCAATATTCCAATATTTAGTGTAAAACCTTGCAGCAAAAGAGGGGAACTACTCATTAAAACATGATTTTTTTTGTCTGTCCAAGCAGGTGTGTGAAAGCTTTAGGTCATACAATATATCCTTTAAAGGACTATTTTAGTTTTCTTTCAAAATCAAATTAAAACATGTTTTTTTTTCTGCCTCTTAAACACTCCAGGTTTGATTATATCAACGTGCACTAACTGGTATGGGAAAAGTATATTAATCAGTAATACCACAATCCTTCTCCTCATCCAACCATAGCCACATATCATCAAAAGAAACCCTCACTTAGCTCAGCCCTTTCCCGATACAGTGTCACTCAGAAATACTTATGGAAGAAAAATGCGTCATGGTTTTAAAGGTTATACTTTGTGTCCTGTTTCAGAATGACAGGTGAGATGTACCTGGATCATCAGGAGATTGACTACAGTTCTTGGGGCTTCTGGCAGAACCAAGTGGCTCTAGGAGGGATCATGTGTGTTTGTTTGGTGATGGCCTACATCCAGCTCCGACGAATCAACCGCTGGAAGTGAGAGCGGATTGTGTGTGACCCTGCTGACCTCAAACGCACACTGGGATTCCAAATCTCAACAAACTCAAGCTGTGATGTAATGTTTAACAGCAGTGTCCAACATAACACTGCTCTGAGAATTTGGTGCTATCCTGTCCATGTTACTGACCCTTGCAATACTGTCATGTGAAGCATAATGGTTTTAAACACTTGACCTTCAGACACAGGGTACTGAGGGATCACAACCAAAGAACCTTTTATTTTCTTACAAAGGACTTACAAAGAACCAATGCCAATGCTGGTCTTTCACATAGATACAGTACTGTGCAAATATTAGAGACATTTTCATTTGTTTTATTTCCAGTCATGACGGTCATTAAGAAAGTTGGTCCATTTTTAGCGTCATTAATTAAATAATAAAAATAATGACATTAATTTAAAATAAATTAAAATGAAAATTAATGTATTTAAATTAAAAATTAATACGTTTAACTTAATATTAGGGTGTCGTTTAACTTAATATAACATGGTGGCGCAGCAGGTAGTGTCGTAGTCACACAGCTCCAGGGACCTGGAAGTTGTGGGTTCAAGTCCTGCTTTGGGTCACTGTCTGTGAGGAGTTTCATGTGTTCTCCCTGTGTTCATATGGGTTTCCTCCTGGTGCTCCGGTTCCCTCCTACGGTCCAAAAACACACGTTGTTTGGTGGATTTGCGACTCAAAAGTGTCCGTAGGTGTGAGTGAATGTGTGTCACCCTGTGAAGGACTAGCGCTCCCTCCTGGGTGTGTTCCTGCTTTGCGCCCAGTGATTCCAGGTAAGCTCTGGACCCACCGCGACCCTGAACTGAATACGTTTCAGACAATGAATGAATGAAAAATTGCATGAACTTAATATTATATGGAAGCTTCAAGAAAGAAATATATATTTATGCCGTCGTGTTTTGGTATGGTGCACGCCTGTTACATTTTTGTCTGACTTGTGTCTACAATACGTCACAAAGACACGCAATGTTATAATCTCGAGAGTGCGAGGCGGCTGCAGACTACACAGCCAGCCAATTCAGTTGCCCCCCAGGAGCTGCGAGGGGCTAGAGACTGATAACGACAGAGCTTTATCATCATTGGCTAGAAGCTCCGCTGAAACCTTTTACGTTTGTTCAATCTTTTGATTCTAAATGTAAATCTCACTTAAAGACCCTGTATGTACAGTAATAATGTCATGATAATTTAAAATATGATTTAGTTCCTGTCATGAAATGCCGGGAGATCTACCAGAGCTCACGTGGGCTGCAGGTGCCTGCTGTCCATGTTGATAGATATTTTTTTCCCCTCCCCTCCCAAATGCAAACGGTTATTCTCGCTGACCACCAAGCCAGGACGCAGTTCATCTCGAACAAGCCAATGTCTGTTTTTGTAGTCCTCGCACGTAGCTGCCAGAGGTGGGGCATCCTGAATCTCAATTACTGAGACAGCAGCTTCCTCCTGGAATGCAGTTTTCCATACAGGTTTTCTCAAGCCCAGAATGCCGTTGATATTTCATAGATATTTTTATTTTAGAGAAGATGTGTACAATTCAGAAAAGAAATGACACTGCCTAATGCACATTTATACAAGATTGTCTCTGATATTTGCACATAACTGTATGTAATGAGCAAAAAAACAAATCTGATCAGATGGTGTGTTTGTGTGAGAATGAGAGAGAAAGACAATGAAGTTCCATTCTGTGCTTTTCCATATACTCTCAGGGGTTTCTGTAACATTTGAAAATACACTGCTCAAAAAAACTTAAGGGAACACTTTAATTGGATCTTGATGAACAAAAGATTCAAGTTGAAAGTTTTTCTTCTTTTGGCTGCTCCTGTTCAGGGTTGCCACAGCGGATCAATCAATCCGAACCATCGACCTGGCACAGTTTTTACGCTGGATGCTCTTCCTGACGCAACCCTCCACATTATCAAGTTAAAATCTTTGCTGATACAAAATATATAAAATGATTTAACAACATTCAGTGGAAACCATTAACCTATTTAGGTCTGGGGAACCTGAGTGCCAATCAATGAGATCAGTGTCTTCAACTTCCACACACTGCCAACACATTCTGGTCACATGAAGCCAGGCACTGTCCTGCACCAGGAGGAACCCAGGGGCTATTGCACCTGTGTGAAGTCTGAGGATATCAGTTTGAAAAACCAGTGCCTTTTTTGAGCAGTGTAGTAGCATTGCACATCTTTATAAGTTTTCTGTAACTAGTTTAGGGTCACGTTGGATACAAAGCTTACCCGAAATCACTGGGCATGAGCCAGGAACACACCCTGGACGGGCCGCCAGTCCATCACAGGACAGCACACAGTCACACTCACTGGTTGTTTTGGATTGTGGGAGGAAAGCAGAGCAGTCTGAGAAAAAACATCTCGTCCCAGAGAGGTAAATGAACCACACTGGAGCTGTGTGACAGCGACTCTACCTATTGTGGCATCATGCCGCCACTGCACTTTTTTTTTCCAGAATGTACAGGGTTTCAAAGAAAACCCTTAAATTTTAGAACTGTGCAAGCAGCAGCTGTCTCTAAAATATTGAAAGAATTTCCTTGAAAACAAGCTATCACCTCATAATAACCGCCTGACTGAATTTCTCTTCTATCAACTCAATGTGTTTGTGTTGAACAGCTATTTTCCTCTTATTTTGAGATATCGCAGCATTTGTTTCATGTTATAAATCATTTTACATTTAAGATATTAAACTTTTGGCCATTAAAGAATAAATGTTTTTATATTTTATATGAAGCCAGGCTTCATAACCTGCTGTGACATCAGTGTAGAAACAACAAAAAACTTGAATCATTACCACACATTAACTAGCGGTCACATTCCCACACATGCTTTAATTTTGTTCAACTGAATGCCACCTACAGAGCTCTGTAGCTATCAACTTTCACACATGCAAGCAAGTAAACCCGTATTTCAAAACAAAAAGCATCCTTGTTTTTCTTTTCAAATGTCCATCAAAACACGACTATCCACGTCTAAAGACAATACTATTGTGAATAAATTGAAAATGCTTTATGATTTAAGTAACTAAGCATTGTGTGTATTCAGTGGCAGAACACTGCACACAATACTTTTTAACTCTTTGCTTGAAACAGCGGGGGAAAAATTTAAATAAAATCCTCAACAAATCTGGTGTTTAATTTGTTTTATTTTTTATCTCCACTAAAAAGACAAATTTAGCTTCAATTATTTTCAGTTCAGTTTCACAGATCAACAAATGACTCAGTGTAAAGCGAACTAGGAAGCTCATGAGAGTTTGGCTGAGACAGGAACATGTCAAATCAGGAAGCAGTGAGGGCCAACCAACAAGGCCAAAGTGGGTGTGGTTAACATGACAGTCACATGAATTTCCCTTGCCCCCCAAATAAACAAAGATTATGATGCAGAGAAACAGTGTATGACTTGAGTGTCACTCTTAAATTAAAGAAAAAATAATAATAATCAGCACACTGGCCTACATTTCAGGGGCTGGAGTTTTACACAAATTTGTTCTTTACATTTCCCCCAAAGATGATCTCAACCCCCTCTTTTCAATCAAGGCACATTAACCCCACCACCAATGCCACCCCCCACCCACATTTTTCCCTGCTCCAAGTTCCTATTTACACATTTCACGTGGAAATCTTGTGCGCAAACTAAAACTTTCTCAAAACAAAAACGCACACCAAAAAAAAAAGCCCATGGTTCTACAAGTGTAATCAGCAGTTGACATTTGGTTCAGGTCCAGTTCAATATAAGATGCATCTTCAGACCCCTATTCTCACTTGCCAAAGCCCTCTTGTCACTTGCATAATAATTACACACCTCCGTTCAGTAGTGGTCTTTCTCCTGCACTGGAATCCTATCGCCTATTGAATTTTGGCAGCACTTAATTTCAAATCTGTATTATCATTTAAAAGAAACAAACAGGGAAGTATTGATTTGTTTTAAAACAGGGAAAGCAGCTCTACAAAATTTCTCCTTTAGATCCTCTGGTCAGTTTTTTCTGCTCGGCTCATTTAACTCCATACATGACGTCTGCAGTGAGCCACCGCCTGGGGGGGAAATAAATAAATAGTTAGTGCTCACTATAATCATCTTCAGGGCTAAAGTCTAAGCTACATGAGCAGAGTACACGATCATTCCATCAGAGACAAATTCTGGGGATCTGAGATTGCTTGATTTACAGGATGATGTAGTGTGAGCCTCAGTTCATGTAGTGGGCACATTGCCAGACCATCAAATGCAAGCAAAAATACAGATTCTTTGAATGTCATGTACTACCACGAGTAAATACCAGTCATACTAGGAAAAACTATTATAATACAGGAATTAAATATAGTGTCTCCCAACAGATGGAACGTGTAAATATAGCCTGCACTTATTTATAGCCTGAAAGTAAGTAAATGTAATAAATGTAAATGTGAATAAAGAAACAAATCATATTCAAATCTGACTAAATTAATAAATTTGGATACGAAGGACAGCTGAAGGCCTGAGCATTTTAAAGTGCAAGTCTAGCTCGTGTGGTACTCACATTGCAGCGGGAGGCGGTCTCCATGTTTTTGCACCAGAAGGCAGGTCCCCAACTACACTGCTCCATGCCCAGCAGGTGATGCACTGCTTCAGGGCACGCACCCAGTTTCTGCAGACCCACAAAGCACAGAAAACACTTACAAAAGGCCTTTACAACACCTGCTTACTGACACCAGTGCCTCAAAGAAATTAAAAACAGTATGTTTAGAAGCGTGGCTAGAATGCTCAGAAGATCAATGGAAACCAAAACGGTGAGTAGAGAGTGTGATCTTACCATGCAGACAAAGTCTGGGTCAAGAGTCTGGAGCAGCAGCTGGACCAGCAAAGGTTCGTACTGTTGAACAAGCTGATCACACTGTAGAGACAACAAGTTGGTGCAATTTAGCTCTGTGGTAAGGGTCCAAATCAAAGAGCGCCAAGAGACCCTTCAATAATTGTACTACGTCAATTTCTACGTTAATATCAATTTCTAGAATTACAGGAGTGGCCCAAAATATAATTTCAACAAAAATAAATAAACACAAAACACTAAGATCACACAGGAAACCCTGTTTGAAATTAGTTTGCAAATGGCTGCCAATTACAATTAATGCTCATGTTGAAAGAGCAGCACTAACCCTCTTGCACTGGTTTAAGAGGTTGGAGCCTACCTGAGTCTTGAGTTCATCAGGCAGGAAGTTGCAGATTTTCTCCACAGCTTGCTCAATCTCTGCCTCAGTGGCATTCTGCTCCAGAATGCCATCAATATAGCGCACAGCCATCTTGCACACATCACAGAAGTCTCCAGCCTCAAAATCAGCCTTCTCCAACACAGCTGATAGAGGGAAGGGGAGAATAATTCAGGCGAGTCCCTCAGAATAAAGAGTTTTAAACAACAATATACTTCAGTGAGGAAGCAGAACACAGTGAAAAACAGATACTCACGGATGAAAGCACGGCCAGCTCCCTTACACAGCCCCAGCAGGGTGCAGATTGTCTTGGGATCTGCCTCCTGCACCAGCAGCTCAATAATTGCCTGGCCATAGGTCTCAATCAGGTCCTTACACTGCGCAGTAAGTGTGGATGGCAGAATGTTGCACACTTTCTCTACAGCCTGCACCACTTCATCCTAGAAACCACAAAAAGTTTTACCAGCGAGCAAATAATGAATAAATGAACTATGATTTAAAGTTCCCAATTGGCAGCATGTGAGAAAACATTCAATCCTGTTATTAAAACAAGCAAACTATTTGGATTGTGATCATGAAGATTTTGACAGATTTGTCCCCCATTAGAACTGTCTGTTGAAGCCATCATACCTCAGTGGTGTGGTCCTGGATCATATCTTCCAGTTCCTTCATGACAAACTCACAGATGGCACACTGAGGAGGTTCACGTGCACGCACCATCTTCTGCACAGCAACAGAATACACAGTGATTATAAACACAACCAATACGGTTCATTACAATTTTACTGGCATCTCAAATGTGTAAAGGTTAAACTATAATAAACATTGTGATCTCAGCTTAAGTAGAAGATCCTACCTTCATAGGCTTGGGGGAGGCATCCACTTCCACTTTGGTGGCAGGAAAGGTCTTCACAGCAGGGATGGATTTTGCAGCCACCAGAGTCTGCATGGGCACAGACTTGGGGGTGGAGTCACAGAAACCAGCTCGGCAGCAGATATCTTTAGGTTGCTACAGAGAGACAGTGGGCAGCAATTAGAACAGTTATAAAAAGACATACACTCCAGCTTAAGACACTGAATAAATAGGGGATATTCACACATGCAGTGAAATGTTGATGAAACAATATGCCCAAATGTATGCAGCCTAACAACTGACATAACTGTTGTGCTAGACTTAAGGAATAGCATGTACCCCATATTTAGATATCAAGGCCCTGAGGCATCCATGTGAGGGTGTTTTCCTGACCATACACATGCACTGTCCAGTTGGGAATTCTTAAAGCAGCTCCACAAAATAAGGCTACCTTTTTGTGCCTAAGTAAAGCCCACATGCCTAGTCTTCCTACAGCCAAGCATGCAACTCCTAAGCCTCCCCACACATGCAAAATATTTCAGCCAGTTATAAAGTGCTGCATGTGAGGTAATGAGATTCAAATATGTGAAATTCTCCCTCTCTCGCCTTCTATCCTCCTCAAGAGCAATGTTTGCAGTTAGACATTTTTCCTTCTAGCAACCAACAGGTTGAACTCATGAAATATTTGATAAAGTTGACATGTTGAGAAACAGAACACAAGCCTAACTCTTGGCACAGAAATATCAAGTATCTTCACCACTGTGTACACAGATTCAATGGTGGCATAGAATGGAAAAACCTATTTATCGCAACAGAGTTTAATAAAGAGTCTTGTATTTGAAATTGACAAACCATGAACCTGAAACACTTGCCACTTCCTTCAAATGCAAATCGTGTTTTAGCAAACGGGGCTGTAAAACAAGCCAATAAAGTCCTTAACTGTGTTCACACTCGAGTCAAAAAACAGTTCATTACATCCAAATGTCAAAGCTATACATTTTGTTCTGAATTTATGAACGACTGGTGACCTGAGGTACATTAGTGGGGCATGGATAACATTTCTTTTGGAAAATATGTCCCAAGTTAAATTGTGATTTAAATTTTTCCCTTTGGTAAATGAAAAATGACTTTCAATACATTTGACACACATCTAATTGCATAATGTAGAAGACCTTTCCTTCTAAAGAGTTTTGAAAGAGTTCTCTTTGAATACTCAATGAATGCAACAAAAGGAATCTACTCACAAATCCATTTTAATTGTAAAATGTGAACATAAAACAACATTTTAGTGGTGCATTTTGCACTGTTGTGATCAATATTTTTTTGAAACTGAAAATTAAACTAACTGAAATTAAAATCAGAACTGCTATTCCAAAACAAGTTTAAAATGGCCAGAACATCAAGTCTACACTAGGGAAGTGCAATAATTACTACAATTGGTTTCTAGAAATTGAGTTCGGCTAGTGCTGGGCATATTATAATTAATGAACAATTGTGTTTTTGTTCCTCTTAGTTCAGTGACAAGGCTTGCATTATCAATATGCTTCAGCATTACAGCTGGGATAGTTTTTCTAATGTTACTGGGAGCTTCTTCCTCTCATTTTTTTTTTTGGTGTGTCATATTTGGTGTGTGATTGTGCTTTGGTTGGAACCCCCCCCCCAACAATTTACATTTCACTTTTTGTTCAGTGTCATATTAATTTCAGTCAAAACACAGCACATCCAAACCACAGATGCTGCATTTTTCTTTAGTACTGGTTGCTTGAGTCACTTTGTTTGCGTCAGCATTTAGGTTGCTTCCAAGTGGCAAATAGGGGCAGAATCACATGACTACAGCTTGGTTTTTAAAAAAAAAATACATGAACACACAGGGGGGACATAATTATAATTTTTAAAAAAAATAATAATTTATATAGACAAGATTACATCGATTACAAGTTTCTTCAGGTCGATTTCGATTATTTGCCCAGTCCTAAGTTTGGCCCTAGTTTTCTCAGTGATCCAAACATTGCACATGAGGATGCTAATCAAATTTCACGGTATGAATAAAGGACAAAGACTAAACTACTCTGGTGAACATCTATCATCTATTTGAGGTGACAGTTAGCAAATATGTAAAAATGATAAATGTGGATTAAATTGTTATTTTATAGTGAGTAACTACAGTCCACAACAGCACAGGTTAGCGATGGTCATTCAAATTAGACACAGCACAGGCAAGAAGCTCCAAAAGCAAAATAAAATCAACAACTAAGGATGAGTTTAGCAGATCAGAAACCTACCTGCTCCTGTAGACCAAAGTAAAATGAAACGGGAGCAAGAGATAGAGAAAAGAAGAAGAGGAAGGCAAATGAGTGGGGAGAGAGAATAAAATAAGAGAAAATAAGTTATTCAAAATGTGGATGAGACCAGCACACAGGCAGAGTGGCTGTAAGACTAGACATGGGCTTAATGGATTAAGGAAAAGAGTCCTGCTCAGAGAACAAGCAAAGCTCTATATTTGCAACACATTGTTTACAGTTCAAATGTACCTTCTGGGCCCAATGTATTTCACATATGCAAAGAAAATGTGGACAAACGTGTAAAAGTCTGAATAGATGAAAGGAACTTTAGAAGTCATGCCCGTACTCACCATCGACATGAGCTGCTGAACAACAAGAGGGCCGTACTGGCTAATGTATTGCTTGCACTGTAGAAAAACACAGGAAAAAGGGAGAGGGAAAAAATATTTATTCCAAAGTAACAATTTATGAATTCAGTATCTGTAAGCACATATCCAGTTCAGGGTCGCAGTGTGTCCAGAGCCTACCTGGAATCATTGGGTGCAAGGGAGGAATAAACCCTGGAGGGTGCGCCAGTCCTTCACAGGACAACACACATGCTCACACATACAGACACTTGAGTCTCCAATCCACCTGCCAATGTGTTTTTGGACTATAGGAGGAAACCGGAGCACCCGGAGGAAACCCACGTGGACACGGGGAGACTCAAATTCTACAATGCTACTAATTTCATAATAGAAGTCCCATAAATATCTGGAGATTATAAAGTGTTGAAGCATACTCAAAAAAGACCTGGGTTATGGGATACAATTTATTGTTTTAAAGGGCCCAGTCCTTGCAGAATGAGTGTTTTAACCTAGACTTATTCTTGCAATATTGCTTGATAAAACTACAGTAATAATCCTCATGTCTGAAAATATGTTCAACACTCAAGACTATTTCATTAAATATATTTTTGCTTTAAACCACTTCGTATTTACCTCCACTCCCACTTTTTAAGTAGCTATAATTTAAGTAATCTGTGCTCAGTAAGAACACTTACAATTAGGGCTGTCCCAATCATAACATTATTTTACTGATCTGTATCTGATTTTTTGTGCTTGATATTAAGATCTAATAAGCATGCAAACAATTTGTTTAATGCAAAATATTAATTGTCAAACAGAGCAAGAGTGTGCACTGCATTACCTAGGAAATCAGAAGTATCGGAATGGGACCCTGTATCGGCACATACTCAATATTAAAAGACTCAGATCGAGGTCGAGCCAAATAAATCTTGATCATGACATCACTACTCACAATTTCAGCAATGCCAGGCTCCAGCAGCTCACACTGTTCCTCAACTTGAGCAATAAATGCGCTGATGAAGGTGGTGTTCTTCTTGGCCTCTGCTTGAAAATCACTGATGAACTTCACACAGTCTTCACACACTACATCACTAGATGCCTACAGTTAAATGAAATCACAGTTAATCTGTATGAAGTTACAACAGCTCACAAACCCTGGAAAATTGACAGACAAAAGGGAAGTAGCCACACCTCTTTGGGAGTCTGCTCATCTTTCTTTGTCTCCTGGGGGAAAAGGAGCTGAGGGACATTAAGCAGCAAAGGGTTGACTCTCTGCGCCAAATCCACCTGAGGAATCTCATTGGAGAGAAGCTGAGCTTTGGCTAGAGCTTCCTCTTGGGACACACAAAGTCCAAGGGCACCACACACTACACCTGGGTTCTCCTGCAGATAGATGAGCAGTTACAGCAAGAACATGATTAACATTTGACCTCCCCGAATTAACAATGCCCAAGACATACTTGATATTATCTTTATATAGTCAAGCCTACCAGCTCTCCTTTAATGATGTCCATGAGGACTGGGTAATAGTTGTCCACAATCTCCTTGCATTGAGCAGACACATCTTCTTCAGGAATCAACTGGCATGCTTTCTCCATGTAACCCAGGATCTCAGCCTAAACATCATACACATTAAATAAGTATTTAAAAAAAACCACACAAACTCTTAATTTAAAGACAATAATCGTTCTCAGAACTCACCTCTGTGGAATTGTCCTTAAGTAGCTGATCCACTACAACCAACACTTCTTTGCACAGATCACATGGTACAGATTTCTAAGAAAAACAAGAAATGTTAAGAACTAGCAAATGACTTTCAAAGTGTTATCATAAAGAAAATTGATACAACTAACCATCTGAGGCTGGTTCCACACGTTTTGTTGGCAGTGGGAGACTGCACCACAAAGAGAGGCAGTCTTGACATTCTGGCACCAAAAGGGGGGGCCTTGAGCACACCGCTCTGTTCCCAATAGTGGCGTGGCCACAGCTGAAACAGAAAATAAAATTAGCTTGACATTCACTTTGTCATGTGATATACACATAAAATAACTTGGAGAAGACAATGCTGCCAAAGACAAGACACCACAGTTAACCTGAAATATCAAAAGCCTATTCCTAAGTCCAACTATATAATTTACTTGTGCATGTTCCCTACCTCTGGCTTTAAGCTAGAATTCCAATGGCAATGAAAGAAAAATGCCATTACATTTGCTACTAATGACCAAGCAAAACAAACCAAGTCTTGTTAGCTTGTTTTCTCAAATCCGATTATAGCCTAAAGGTCTGGCCTGGACACTCCAAACAAACAGACTGGCAGAGAAAGTCTCATTAGGTGAAACGGAGTATCAGGCAGAATTGGGAAACACATGATAAGTAAGTAGAGCCAATGATCCAAGTCCAAATCTCTACTAAAAGAGATTCATGTCATGAAACTAACCACAAAACCACCTTCAGCACCATATACAGGAAGTAGTAAATAACTAAGCAGCAAGACCTGTTTGACAATTGGAAACCTGAAGTCATGGACACGGCAAGGATAACAGAACTTTCTATTGACATTAAATGTGTCACCCAAGTACAATAAATTTGACATTTGTCTTAATCTTGATGATTTTCACATTTAGGATTTAAAGGGGAAAGAAAGTGCTCATTTTTCTGGACAAACTGAAATTCCTAAACAGCAGTAGATAAGTCTCTCCCATATATAGCACAGGCATCATGTGATCCATGAAACATTTTAAAAACATAGAGGGAAAAAGGACCTTTGAGCGACCTGTTATTCTAAGATGAGCAAGATAAGCCCTGCCCCCAGGTCAAAACGCTCACCTCAGCACTAGGTGACTGATTTAGTCATGATCAAAATTAAAATAAGGAAGTAGAAATGGACTGAGTGGAGCAAAAAAAAAAAAAAAAAGTCACATCATGTCACACAGAACACATGCAGCACACTAAAAGAAACTCATGAGTTGGCTCTGTTGTTCGATAGCAACTACTGAAGTAATACTCGAGAGAAATCTGCAAATGACTCAGTGTCACATGATTAGCAAACATCAGCATGACCAAGTGTAGAAATATGGAAGTCTCTCTTGGCAAAAAACGCAAGCAATGGTTTTAAAAAAAAAAATTAAAAAAGCAAGCAATGGTTAAAAAAAGACATTTCCTCTCAAATGTCTACAGCTACTTCATCAATCCTGTTCTTTACACTTTTTCACTTCTGCAAATACTGGTTTAGCATACCAATGTTCTAGCAAAGTAAAAGCTTTCTGCCATTAGCTTCCGATTAAACAAAGGTTTCAGCTTTCAAAAGGACTGAGCAAAAACACTCCCTTGTTCTTATCTTTCCGCTGTAATGGCTGCCAATATATACTAATTTGCATGTTAAGGCTGTTTATGTTAAACACAGATTAATCGAAGGGGGTTATATAGCACACAGCATGGCTATTATTATTAACATCAAATAATGAATTTGTGTTGCTATATACGAAGACAGTTCAGTTACACCTCTAAGAGACTTTATAGAGGTTTTGTGAAATCCTGAATAGACTGCTTCATATTGTAAAACAGTCTTGTGACTAAAACCTGAGAGTTCCTGAGAGTGTAGTGATGACCTGACTGAATGAAGAGGAAGCACAATTTGTGAAAAAGGCAGCAGTGTGTGTCATTTCACAGCCCTAATAAAATACAGAATAAGAGCTTAAGCTTTATATTAAATGCTTTTTCTTACTGACCACATGTATTCTTTAATACTTTGCCTATATGCATTCCACATTTAGATCCCACTGCCATAAAAATCTGTATAATTCTGTGACAAATCTTCACAAGCAACAAAACCAACCTTGTGACCAAAAACTGAAGTGAAAATTGTGGGTGCGTTCACAAATACAAAAGAGAGAACACAAAAGGAGGATGTCCAGCAACTGTCAGAAGAACTGTGAAAATGAACAACCTTCAATCATTTTGCTAGAGAAAATTTATATGCAGTGGAACACCCAATAGAGACATAGTGGGACCATTTTTGTAAAGAGGTTTGTTCTGATTTGTGTATCTAAGTGAGAGAATACAACTTTAGGCTTAACAGGACAAACCAAAACACACTAGTATGGAATAAAATTCCCAACGTCTCAAAGTTTACTCAGGTTTTAAAACCCACTTCTGGTCTCCAGTTAAAATATAAATGCACATATCCTTTAAAAGTTACAGATTTAAAAGTTACTTAAAGAGATATAGAAGTTTTCAAATAAAAAAAAAATTCCTAATGCCTTCATCTCAATTCAGTATGTGCAGATCTATGAATATTCATTCAGTCCGAGCTGTCTATCGCCACCAACCACTCGGCAGATGCCCTGCAGTGTGAAAGTACCTCCCTGCAAGTCAACAGGATTGGTTACTTAGGTTTATGACATAAGAAACCCTTGCTGCCTGAATTCACCTGTTTGCGACTATTTGTAAAACAGTTTTAAAACCGAAGAAATTATCAGCCATGAGACTAACTACTTGACTGAAAAAAAAGCACCTTCTAGCAAGAAAAATAAACCTCAGACACATTATCAAGTTAAAAATCTTAATTTTCAGTGGAGGGATCTTTAAAATAAGAGTTTGATATCATCTTCTAACTTTGTTTTAGAATGCATGATATAATCCTTAAACATTAAAAAAAAAGAAAGAAAGAAACCACAAAACCCACTTGTTAGGTTCTACTAACACCCACCCCCCTCACAAAAAAAAAAAAAGATTTACACATGTCTACAGTAGTTTGTCAAAGACGTTTCCCCACTGTATTTATTAGCAATGTTTTTAAACTGGGCTAGTTTTGAAATGGGGCGCAGCCAATCAACATAGAGGTTGTTTGCATATCAGCGTTGACTTCACTGCATGGGACAACCTCTGTTTTGTCGGAATAACGACAAAAGGACACAAAATTTAGCACAATGGCCCTTTAAAATCAGTCTACTTTGTGTTAGTGGATGAAAAGAGCAGACGATTCCACCGACAATTAAAGACTTTGATGAGTCACGGGCCGAAGTGGGAGAGCAGTGTTAGCCACCACTACCACAATCTACCAACGAAACCCACATCTCCACACCCTGAACACGTTAAACACGACGACGGATAAACAGCCCTGTCCCAGTAGTTAGTACTACTTTCCATAGCAAAGAAAAACATATCCTGCGTGCTTTAGAAAACACCACCTTTCGAAGTTTCAGCGAACAAGTGGTGTTTAAAAAACGAGCACAGCAGCCCAACAACTGATAACATAATTGATTCAACATAAACAAGGTTTCCGTTTTCTAGGTTTCCAAGTGTAGTGAAATGGGTCATTCTGAGGGCGCTTAAACCAGTGGGCTGTTTAAAGTGGAACGGAAAATTCTAATCAGAAACAGGCAAAATAGAAACTCCGCTTTTCGTAAACAAATAAATACATTTGCGCCTCGGCTCACAATATATAAACTCGAGTGGGCCTGTAGTAATATATTACGTGACTAACCTAAACAAAATTGTACCAGCAATGCTACCCAAGTCTAGAAACCTTAGCGTCATGTTCCTTGTTTACCGACTGGAGCCGTTTCCGCCATGCTAACGTTAGCGGCTCTAACTCAGATACACTGCCGCTTCAAATGGCGCAGTTAGAAACCGATTCGTGGATATACGTTACCAGTGGAGATGAACAGGAAGGTGAGGAGCATGGTGTGTTTTCTGACAGTTGTTCAGGACTTCTCCGCTCTGGTTGTCGGCCTCTCCTTTCTGCGCTGTTTGTTGTATGTCTGCTGCAGTGCGGATAGTCCCGGTGCTCTGTTCTCTTCTGCTCCCCTCTCCTCACTTAAAGACGCACTGAGTCAGGTGACCACAGACATGTGACTCGCTGCTTTCAGCCGCACAGAAAAACAAAGCGAACGGAACACAGAGCAACTATTTTGTTCTTAACTCTTATTTAGCAGGAGGTGAGAGAGTCCAGTGTTCAACAGAGCAGGGGGTGTTACACAAAGACCGCATATTAGACAGACACCTGAAGCCTAAATTCAAAGGTGTCTAGTAGGAAACGAGTTGAGGTACACCACTGTTGGACAGTCCTAAATGCTGGCTTAAATTATCTGGCTAATTCATAAATCCTAAATACCCCATAAGACACATGATTGTTTTGCTATGCCTCTTAATTATATATACTGCAGATAACATACATTCAGATAATAGGCTATTATTAAAACACACAGAATGGTTTTTGAAGAGGTTTAACACATTTTGCTTTATTTTTTCCCCAACATGACCTTGTGACTAAGTGCTGTAAAAAATAACAATGGGAATTTTGTTCCTGGAATGTGTTAATAAAACACAGTTAATGGCCAACTTTTGTTTACAATATATGTAACTTGCTAACATTTTTATTATTATTATTATTTACAGCTAACTTATAATGCAAAACCATTTATTTAATTCTTTCATTCATTCTTGGTCTGTAACCACGTATCCAGTTTAGGGTCACGGTGGGTCCAGAGCCTACCCGGAATCACTGGGCGCAAGGAGGGAGCACACCCTAGTGGGGGCAGCAGTCCATCACGGGGCGACACATACTCACATCTATGGACACTTTTGAGTACTACAACCCCTGGCAAAAATGATGGAATCACTAGTCTCTGAGGATGTTCCTTCAGTTGTTTAATTTTGTAGCAAAAAAGCAGATCACAGATATGACAAAAAACTAAAGGCATTTCAAATGGCAACTTTCTGGCTTTAAGAAACACTAAAAGAAATCAAGAAAAATAATTGTGGTAGCCAGTAACAGTTAGATTTTTAGCACAGGGAATAAATTATGGAATCACTCAATTCTGAGGAAAAATTATGGAATCACCCTGCAAATTTTCATTACAAACACTAACACCTGCATCAGATTAAAGCTCTGCTCGTTAGTGTGCAGGTAAAAAGGAGTGATCACACCTTGGAGAGCTGTTACAACAAGTGGGCTGATATGAATCATGGCTGCAACACCAGAGATGTCAATTGAAATAAAGGAGAGGATTATCAGGATAACTCCTTAAAGAGGATAAATCATCATGCAGTGTTGCACAAGATGTTGGTTGTTTACAGTCAGCTGTGTCTAAACCCTGGACCAAGTACAAACAACATGGGAAGGTGGTTAAAGGCAAGCATACTGGTAGACCAAGGAAGACATCAAAGCGTCAAGGCAGAAAACTTATAGCAATATGCCTTGAAAACAGAGAATGTACAACAAACAAATGAGGAACAAACGGGAGGGAACTGGAGTCAATGTGTGTGACCGAACTGTAATAAACCGCCTAAAGGAAATGGGCTAAGGATGGGCGTTCGTGGACTGTAGATGACTGGATGAAAGTCATATTCAGTGATGAATCTCGAATCTGCATTGGGCAAGGTGATGATGCTAGAACTTTTGTTTGGTGCCGTTCCAATGAGATTTATGCAGGCCACAGTCTGAAGAAAACATGCAAATTTCCACAGTCATTGATGATATGGGGCTGCATGTCAGGTAAAGGCACTGGGGAGATGGCTGTCATTACATCTTCAATAAATGCACAGGTTTACATTGACATTTTGGACATTTCGCTTATCCCATCTATTGAAGGGATGTTTGGGGATGATGAAATCATTTTTCAAGATGATAATGCATCTTGCCATAGAGCAAAATGTCATGGTCAATGTCATGGCCTGCAGACAGTCCAGATCTCAATCCAATTGAAAATGTGTGGTGGAAGTTAAAGAAAATGGTCCATGATAAGGCTCCAACCTGCAAAGCTGATCTGGCAACAGCAGTCCGAGGAAGCGGGAGCCAGATTAATGAAAAGTACCGTTTGTCACTGATTAAGTCAATGCCTCAGACTGCAAGCAGTTATAAAAGCCAGAGGTGGTGCAACAAAGTAGTAGTGATGTGTTGGAGTGTTATTTTGTTTGTCATGATTCCATAATTTATTCCCTGTGTTTCTTAAAGCCAGAACATTGCCATTTGAAATGCCTTTAGTTTTTTGTCATGTCTATGATCTGCTTTTTTTTTCTACAAAATTAAACAACTGAAGGAACATCCTCAGAGACTGGTGATTCCATAATTTTTGCCAGGAATTGTACCAACGTGTGTTTTTGAACCATGAGGGGAACCAGAGCACCCGGAGGAAATCCACACGAGGGGGAAAACGCACCAAATTGCTTACAGTCAGTCACCCAAAGTGACTGCTGAATGTTAACCTTTCTTGAACAAATATTTTTTATGTATTATAATACAGCACTGATGGGTATTTTATATCCATAGATTTAAAAAAAGATCATGGAATGGTCAAAAGCATTTTGAAATGAAACTTTTCAAGATGTATTTTAGTAAGGTTTAAGCCAGTGCCTCAAATTCTGTATTCATGTCAAGAGCTGGTCTTTAGGTAAGTGAACTGCCAGTTTTTGAAGCTGAGGTGTTGGAAGCAGGAAAACCAGGCAAGTGTAAAAATTCGGAGTGACATGGACACGAACAAACTAGTGGCGATCATTTTATAAGCAGGGGTCTCCAAAATGGCAAGTGTTATAGGTGTTTACAGTACGCAGTAGTTAGTACCTACAAAGAGTTTCTCTGGAATTTGTGTTTAAATGTTAACAAATACATTGGATAGCATTTAGAAAAAAAAATAAAATGGCTTTAGCATACCTCTACTTAATTACATGTTCTGGGTTGGTTGTTGTTTTTTTTTTTTAATGCTAACATCCTTTATAGGGAACAAAGTGCAAATGTTAGTGCAATGTTTTGTACAGTTTAACACAGTGGTAGTGGTGGTGGTGGTGGTGGGGTGGGTGGGCATTATAAAATGTATCTTACCTTTTGCACAGGCTATAGATTTGCTTATTTTTTTCAGCAAAAAAGGAGTAAATGGAAAAAAAATCAAATTTCTGCAAATCATGTCCTTGTTTCACTTACAAAATCTACAAATCTTCATTTGGCCTGAAGTGAAAAAACCTTTGATTACACGGTAGTCGCTGGACTAAACTCTAATCCAGCTTTGCAACCATTTTTGGCTTTCAAATATTGCCACAGAGTCAAAAATTAAGGAATAATGAAATACATGGAATCACTCAGATCCCAAGCATTTCCATCATATCGTCGCTGTCCAGTTAAAACCATGTATCTCCATTTCTAATTTACCACATTTGAAAATAGCCATCTTTCGAACAGTGAAAATTTAATAATGAATAAACAAATAGAAATGCTCCAAAATGACATCCACTACATTGAAAGTTAAGAAGGTTTTTTTCCTTCTCCTGTAAAGCTACCATTTTGGGATGTTACTCATTGAACAGTGACAATGTGTAACATTCCTAAAATGTCACTTCTGTTTCAGAACGAGTGTGTGAAGACTGAACAAAAACAAGCCGAATGGAAAGTCCCACATCCACATTCAGTTCTCTTAACTTTCATTTTTAGGCAACAGGAAAAAGCTTAAATATTCACCCACACTGTGGGATTTTATTGCAGCAAACGTATTAACATTTCAACATAAGATGCAGATAACCCCACAGTATAGGCCTGTTGATCAGACATGAGTCATCTCAAATAAACAAACAAATTCAGTATTCAGAAACATCCAAATGCCTAGACATGTTAAAGAACGCTTTGTATATGGTTGTGTTGTTTCCTCTTCTTTTTTGTGTAAAAGTTTATAGTTTTTCATTTAATAAGGAAAAACAAAGAAAAAAACATTTGGAAAGACAGTTATTTATTAATTAATGATAAACATTCTCAATGATAGTTTAAATATGCTATGATCCAGCAGGCGGTCTCATTTCAGGGTCCTATAAAGGAAAAAGAAAAATAATAGTGTGAATTTTCATTTCCTCATAGATACTCTGTAGCACACTTTCAATTCCTAAAATATGTCAACTCTAAATAGACAACAATGAGGTAAAGAAATGTTGTTCAGTCTTCTCAGTTGTTCCAATCAGATGATTCAACAGTTAATAAATCATGACAATTGGTCACCAGTTACATTAGTAATGAACATAAATCTGGAGAACCAACACTGGGACCCACACTAGCCACTGTGGGCTTGGTTTTATCTGTGGACCTGGGGTAAAGTAATTATAGACCATTTCAGTCATCCTGGAGTGCATGCTCCTGTTTCAGGAAAGGTTCCTGTGCCTATTACCTTCTGTAAAATGAGCAGCAGGAATAACCCCAGGTTATATTAATCCCGTCTGAATTGACATGAGGGGGAATATTCCACAGAAAAGGAGATTTTCACAGGTTTTCCCGAGAGCGGAGGAGCATCTAGTGACAAAATATATGGTTCTAGTAAAAGCTCAGAGGCTGAACAAAGCACCACAATATAAATCCAAAAAAGGACCTAAAGAACTGGTGGCTGTAGGTAGGTTTCATGCACAATAGTAGCTTCCATACTTATTATTGTGACCATGTGTCCTACACTTTTATCATTAAACTGTTCATATCAGTTCTAACAACTGTGTGAAGGATTAGTTAGGGTTTGGCCTTCTTCTCGCCTGTTATGTTATAAAGGACTAGAGGATAGGTTCGTAGAGGGCTGGATATTTTAGGCTGTTCTCAGAACAGTTGTGACACTCTAAATACTCCAATAGCTCTGATGTGTCTGATCCACACTGTGGAACGGCAGTGTGTGATTCAAGTAGCCACTCCCATCTCACAGAGATTTCTAATCCAGTGCGAATCTACCATAAACATTACTGACGTCTAGTGGAAAAATGACATTCCCCTAGCTCCCCACGTAAAATAACTTTCATCCGAACAGCAAATAAGGCTTAGGACAATACAATAGCTAAAATAGATTATTAAAGGAGAAAACACTGATGTTTTATTTTATTTATTTTTTTTTGTCGCTTGCATCACCATCTTGCCACTGATTCATCATATCCCTTTGTTTGAAATGTAACCCTGAAAAATGGTTTCAAGGATATATAGTTATTTCACGATTTGCGTAGTACACTAGATAGGGAGTATCGTGTGTCTGTGTAATTATTTGTCATTGCAAAACGTACAACGTATTTAACCCATCTGTGGCAGTGAACACACACACACACACACACACACACACTAGGGGCTGTGTGAACAAGGTTCGGTGCCTTGCTCAAGGGCCCCTCAACTGTGGATTGAGGGAGGAGGACAGTGCTGTTCCTTCACTCCCACCGCTCTCAATTTTCCTGCCAGTCGTGGAAATCAAACCAACAACCTTTCAGTCCTAAGCACTCTTCTATAACCATTATGCGGCTAGTGGTGAAATAGGATATTCATATATGGACCTGCTCAGTAAAACAAACTGGTTTAATTGGAGATGACATAGCAACGTGATTTTTGATCTCATGAGTTCCCTACTTAGAAAGTAGGGGGGAAATATATAGCTAAAGATTTAGCTAGCTACATTGCCGTGATAAAAATGACTTGTTGCAGATTTCACGTAAATCCTCAGTGATGTGTATGAGAGCTGAACTCCTCACATTTATGTCGAAGATCTCTGGTGAGTGTGTTGTTTTGTATTTTCTAAGCCGCAGCACTGTCCCTGAGAGACCCGAACATCCTTCTTCAGGACCGTGGGTCGGATCACGTCCACGTCTCTCTCGAGGTGGTTCAGTAAGCCCTTCACCGCGGACGGAGACGCGTGGAAGTCCATGAGGAAGTAGGCTCCGCGCGTGTGTCTCTGATTGTGTTTGGAGATGTTGTAGGGCAGTGTCCGCTCGCCGAGGCTCTGCAGCTCGCGAACTACGGCGCCGCGCTCGAGCAGTGTCTCCGCCGTCCGCCGCAGTGCCGCCGCCACCTCCGGGCGCTGCATCGCCCTCAGGATCAGAGATAGCTCGTATCGGGGCATAGCTCACCGAGAGAGAAACTGAGAAAACAGTCTTTAACACCGAACAAAACACGCAACCACACCACGACACTACAGCGGTCAGGGTGCCGCCATCACGGAGCTGATGTCACAGAAAGACGGTGTGCAATAGATGGAAGCTTAGCACACCACAGCGCCCCCACTGTGATGGACATGGTATGGTCTCATGTAAATTACAAGAGATTTAAATGACATATTTAGTTAATTTGAATGAAAATATTCCCTAAATAAAAGAGTAAATTTATTATTTACTTAATTTGACAAGACTTCACCCATGAAATAATGTTATGAAGTTGCAGAAGAAAACAAGGAAATTATATTTATTTAACAAGGCACAACAGCCTTTACAAAGATTTATTAACTGTGAACGCAAGAGGAAGCTTTCTGAAAGGGATGTTCAGGTTCTAACCAAAAAACATAAAACCACGGCTGCCCATATCACGTCAGAATTAAATGTGCACCGTAACTCTCCTGTTTCCACCAGAACTGTCCGTCGGGAGCTCCACAGGGTCAATATACACGGCCGGGCTGCTATAGCCAAACCTTTGGTCACTCATGCCAATGCCAGACATCGGTTTCAATGGTGCAAGGAGCGCAGATCTTGGGCTGTGGACAATGTGAAACATGTATTGTTCTCTGATGAGTCCACCTTTACTGTTTTCCACACTTCTGGGAGAGTTACGGTGTGGAGAAGCCCCAAAGAAGCGTACCACTCAGACTGTTGAATGCCCAGAATGAAGCATTCCCTTGGCCCAATACTTGTGCTAGATGGGTGCGTCACTGCCAAGGACTACCGAACCATTCTGGAGGACCATGTGCATCAAATGGTTCAAACATTGTATCCTGAAGGCGGTGCAGTGTATCAGGATGACAATGCACCAATACACACAGCAAAACTAGTGAAAGATTGGTTTGATGAACATGAAAGTGAAGTTGAACATCTCCCATGGCCTGCACAGTCACCAGATCTAAATATTATTGAGCCACTTTGGGGTGTTTTGGAGGAGCGAGTCAGGAAACGTTTTCCTCCACCAGCATCACGTAGTGACCTGGCCACTATCCTGCAAGAAGAATGGCTTAAAATCCCTCTGACCACTGTGCAGGACTTGTATATGTCATTTTCAAGACGAATTGACGCTGCATTTGTCGCAAAAGGAGGCCCTACACCATACTAATAGATTATTGTGGTCTAAAACCAGGTGTTTCAGTTTCATTGTCCAACCCCTGTATGTGTGTATATATATATATATATATAGCGCTCTGTTAGCGTATATGTACCCTTGATCTTGTTTGGAAGGATCTTTTTTTTTCTAAGTTAATTGATCTAGGTACCTGAAAAATTATGCACAATTATGCAAAAAACATGCACCTGAAAATGCCTAACCAGCTGCAGGTGAATTAAGTAAAATTAAAAAGAAATAATAAAATCAAGTGACTATTAGTGAACATTAGTGTGAAACTAAGAACTGAATTTAAAGCAAATATCGACACCAATATAATTCCAACTAATCCCTTGAAGACTTTGGAACATTGTTTACATGCTCGTGCTTTCTTTAGAAGGGTGATTGTTGCCATTTTAGACACTGTGAGACTGCCATGGGTAGTGACGTTACGTGCAACATTTGGCAGAAGAACTTTTGCTCGTACAGTGCATGCATATGGAGATAATATTGAATAGAAAAACCATAACATTTTTCAAATTTAGGTTTTTCTTTTCACACAGCTGGCCCTGTGAGGTAAGAATTGTAATTAGACTATAGGTGTGATCTATGGTGCTTATAAGAGCATGAAAAAACACAAGTTTTAAAAATATTAATTTTAGAAAGAGTTTAATGCTGATTCTTTACCTTTATTTAAGGGACATACAGCCCATCAATCATACATAACTTTTCATGATAGAAAGGATGGTGGTTTTTGACATCCTCCTGGTTGGTTCTCCAGATAGCAGAGGATTCTTTGAGGTTTTTCTGTGAGAAGCAGCAAAATATATTAGTAGAAATTGCAGGGACTTCTTTAATGCATTGTGAGTGTTTTATGTATTTTGATTACATAAATACCCTGCTTTTCAGAGTCTTTTGTGATTGGAAACCCAGGGAAAAGAAGAGTGGCTAATGAAAAAATGTACAGTTTAAGCTTTATCACAACCACTTTTGATCCACTGAACTGTATAAACAAATGTTCAGTGTTTTGTGAGTAGCATATTTTGAATTTTAGATGACACTCAGCTGAAAATGAGTCTTGCTTGTCTTGTTGGATTTGTACACTCAACTATACATCCTCAGAAAGGTATGTTCTTATACACTTTGCCTATGTTGCATTGAGGCAATCTTAAAATCCTCTTCATTAGTATTGAAACCTGTGAGTGATGAGCTTGGAGAAACAACCTCTAACCTCACAGCACCCAGGTATAAACCAGAGTCATCTGAGGAGATCCACAGCAAGAGTCTCCAAGTGATTAGTCAAGAAAAGACTGCCAAAGCTCCTCCAAGAAAAGGAAAAGTGCCTGTGAGTCAATTACATGTAAGAATATATTCTGAGATCCTATTTGAAAAGAAAAGGCTGCAGGCAGAAAAGATGCTTTCTCAGTGATGTATTTCCAGTCATGAGAAAAGTAAAGTCTTTGCTAATGCTGGAGCAGTCCAAGTATCTGCTCAATCAGGAGAGATCAATGTGAAGACTCTTGAAGAGCTTCACAAGGAAAAACTTCAAGGACACAATCACGGGCCCAGGAAGCCTCAAGTGACAACATACTTAGTTCAAATGATGTGACTTTGAAAAGCCAATTCTTTGATAATTGATAAAGGTTTATTCTGAAGATAAACTGCATTTTCACAGCATACATAACCACAGCAACAAGACTCTGAGAAGGAAGGTGAACATATTGCAGAGCTAAGTATGTTTATATACTTTTAACATGTAATACTTTAATACATTTTTATAGCCTTTTCATCCAATAGAATGAATGACTTCTTCAGCCAAAGTGTCCACTTTCAGCGGACCAAGAGGCCTGGGCTTCTTAGCTCACTTTGTTGCAAAAACAACAACAACAAATTATATTTAATTAATTTTATTGGCAGAAATAATCATGCACAGACATGCTGCTTTGCAGTGCAGACAGTTGAGCAGCAATGGTGTCTGAGAGAATTACCACAGGCTGTTTCCCCATCCCTTATTTCTTTTTCTTTCCCAAGCATATGATTTGTATTATGGTACATGCCATTACAACACCCGGGACAAATCTAGCCTCCACCTAAAGGGTGTTGAAATGGATGTCCTACTGGCTTTCCTAATGCCAAAGCCTGACCCAATGAAGAGTGAGCTGTGGCATGATGTGCATTAAACATGTCGGTTCATTCATCTACTTTATAAAATGATAACTGACATGCACACTGGAGTTGTGCCTCTCCCCTCATTGGACGCTTGTAGGGTGATACCAATGAGATGGGAATTTTCAGGAATGGGTATCCTCCATCACCCAGACACAAGGCACCTGGTGGTTAAGTGTGTATGGTTCAGACAGAGTGGGTTGTACAGGAGAGACCGGGAGTAATGAACAGAGCCAGGAAAACCAGCAAATGCATAAATAAACCTGGCATTTTTGTGTCACACAGCCTGCAGCTGGACTGATGGTTTCTATTGCAGTGGGTATCTGGTTCTCCAGTGTCATTGATGTGGATGTGACAGTCGCAGATAGTACCCTTCACCCTCTGGAAAGCTGCCAAACCCAAAATTGTCTGCCACCACCTTCTGTTCCTCCATAGCGCAGGTGACTTTAGTAATCTGTGATGTCACAACTTTCAGAGCTACTGCCACTTGATGGATGAGCTGGCATGTAGTTGCACTGGGAATATCAAATGCTTTTGGACACAATCTGGTAGAAGGTTCCACTGGCCAGCCAGCAACGAAAAAGCAGAACCTCCCATATTGGACCACACTGGTGCTGTTTCTGGTTGAGGGGATGGAAAAGGGCTGTGATAGGTGCCCTAAATTCAGGCTGAGTTTCATCCCCATCAAAATATGTGGAGGAGTTGGACAGACCTGCGAATCCAAGAATAAGCAGCTAAGCTTTCCTCCTGTTCATAATAAGAAAAAGTGTACCTGTGTTTGAAGGGTGAATATCTATTTGGGTATTACTTGTACAGTGATTCAAATAAATTGCAGTTTTCCCAAAGACTGGGGCTGAAATGCAGCACTCTGGAACTGGAGCCCCATTGTCCAGATTGACCTGGTCAAAACACACACCCTAAACCTGTAAACCAACTGTTCAGTCGAATCATGTGTACTTGAGCAGGAAAGTAACCAAACTGCTGAATAAGGACTATCAAGAACAGAGCTGTCCATCCCAAGACAAGACTATACTCTTTTGATAAAGATTAGTATAAATTCTTAATTATAAATTCTCATTAAAAATGACTTTAGGTAAAGTATATAAAACATTTCTTATTTCTAAATTTTTTTATATATATTTTCTACATAAACTAAACAAAAAATCAGCACCATCATTAAAATAAAATAAATAGTAATATGCCTAGATACCTTGAGACTGGCAATTATTGAGCAAAGAGCTGTAAATCTCAGCCAATTTCGCGGAAAACAGACCTTTGCCTTGCTGCCTCCTCTTCGTAAACACGTATAAGGTATTAAGTTCTTATATAATACTTCATTGCCCTGTGAAGGACTGGCGCCCCCTCCAGGGTGTATTCCCGCCTCGCGCCCAATGATTCCAGGTAGGCCCTGGACCCACCGCGACCCTGAACTGGATAAGCGGTTACAGATAATGAATGAATGAATGAATAATACTTCATTGTAACTGTAACTGCTTAACCAGTTTAGGGTTCCGGTGGATCCGGAGCCTACCCAGAATCACTGGGTGCAAGGCAGGAACACACCCTTGAGGGGGTGCCAGTCTTTCACAGGGCAACACACACTCACATATTCACACACACACACACCTATAGAGACTTTTGAGTCGCCAATCCACCAACCAACAGTTATTTTTTGTCCGTGGGAGGAAACCGGAGCACCCGGAAGAAACCCACATGGACCTGGAGCTGAGTGACTGTGACACTACACGCTGTGCCAAGGTGCCGCCTCATATAATACTTTACACATCTAAATATTTATATTTTGTTGTCAACAATACATGATGTATAGCTAGTTATTTTAAATACTTTGGTACTAGCCCTGTTCCTCAGGGTCTTATGGCTTGCTTGCCATTAATTAAAAAAGAAAAAAAAGCCATTAATAGTCAACATATTGAATGCACTGAAATTTAATATTACAACATGAAATTAAATGAAATAATATTAAATGAGCTCTAGTTGTTGATCACTGCAATGAGCTCAAGCAGGACTTCATCTGCGCTCTTTCCTGAGTCCAGTTCCAGCCTATCCTCTAGCTTGTCATCAGTAAACTCATTCAGCATTCTCTCAAAGTTGTCCAATACACAGAAGTTTCCTGCAGGAGGATCAGTTTGAGTAGAAACCAGACACGGCTGATGGGCATGAGAGCTGGGACTGGCTCCAATTTGTGGACTGCAGACTGGAGCAGATAACTAAGAAGTAAAAAAAAACCTTTCAGCTGGATGTTGTAAGTATATTATTATTGCATTGCTTTTTACTACACGTGCCTGCTACAGCTGTGATTAATGCCTCACCTTAATGCGCTTGCAGGGTGGTTCCATTTCAAGGTCTTGGACAGCTTTCCTCTTCCGGGCAAGTCTTACTGGAGCAGCCTTCTTCTCCACTGAGGGTTTAACGTTTAGCTCAAGCCTCACTGAAATTCAAATGCCACCACATATTTTAAAAAATATGTATACAAGTGGAAAACACAGTGTAGCTTATATTTACACAGAATTAGACTAAATAATAAACCTCAGATAATACCTTTTAATTCCATAATATTACTTGGTGATGTTTTGGACACTTCTTGTGTCTTCTCAAGTGTGTTTTGTGGCTCCTGTAAATTGAAGCCCGGAGAAGTCACCACATTTGCAACTCTCATTCTATTGGCTGCAATAGTCTATATAAAATGTATTAAGTATTAAAACTGTATAAAATGAATGTATTTTCTGAACACAATTATGAAAGTTATAATAAATCTGTACCTTTGCAAAATGTTCAGCTCTCTTCTCAGAACCTTCTTTTTTCTTCTGAGAGAAGGTGGGAGCATCTGCTGAAAAGAATGTAGTTTACCTTTAGAATAAAGCTTTACATTTTTCAAGAATTCCTTAACAAAAAAATGACTATCAATGTTTTTGGTAATTTTTTAAAACACACCTGTGTTTTTGCTGATGCAAAACCTTTGCAAAGTCACATCATTTGAACTAAGGGTATTGTCACTTGAGGCTTCCTGGGCCTGTGATTGTGTCCTTGCAGCTTTTTCCTTGAGAATCTCTTCAAGAGTCTTCACGTTGATCTCTCCTGGTTGCGCAGATACTTGAACTCCTCCAGCATTAGCAAAGGCTTCACTTTTCTCACGACTGGAAATATATTGCTGAGAAATCCCCTTCTCTGCCTGCAGCCTTTTCTTTTTATATAGGGTCTCAGAATAAGTTTTTGCATATAGCTGACTTACAGGCCTTTTCCCTTTCTTGGAGGAGCTTAATAACTTGGTAGTCACCTCAGTGACAAGATCGTTCTGCTGCAACTGAGATATGACTGACTTTTCTTGCCCAGTCTCTTGAAGAATTTTGCTGTGGATCTCCTCAGATGACTTTGGCTCATTGTTAGGAGACTTGGGTGCTGTGAGGTTAGAGGTTGTTTCTCCAAGTTCATCACTCACAGGTTTCAATACTAATGAAGAGGACATTAATATTGTAAAAAAAAACATAAATAGACAATAGATAATAGATAAATAGACAAATGTCTAAATAATACAAAATATGCTACTCACAAAACCACACTGAACATCTGTGTATTACACCATACAGTTCAGTTGGTCAAAAATGGTTGTGATATATTTTAAATTTACCTTTGTCAATTATTTTTTCATCTGCCACTTTCCTTTCCCCTGTGTTTTCAATCACAAGAGACTCTGAAAAGCAGGATATTAATGTAATGAAAATACATAAACCATTCACAATATATTAAAGAGTATTAAATTAAATAAATTAAATTAAAGAGTATTAAATTATGGTATTCCATGGCATACCAAATCGAGTAGGTAGCTGTGTGAGGGACTGAATGATTTCACTCTTGATAGCACCTTCATTGCTATTGGGATGATCTGCAAATTTACAAGACAAACATTTATATCAGCGCTGATCAGCATTTGACATAACAAAATAACATACATGTACAGACTACAGCTTTCATAAAACATGACTTACCAGTCTTATTCAGACGGGCTTTCAGAGCTTTCATCATCAGGATTTCCTCCAAGGTTTTGATTCTGAAGTTGAGAGAATCATCTGTACAAACGATATGCAGAATTTAATAGAAGTTTCAATAACCAAGGAGTTAATAGTCTGACAAACAAACAGCTTTTACCTTTGCTAGAGTTCACAGGTTTCTTTGGAGAGACAGCGGAAGCTTCACATCCCTCTTCAGAGACCTGATCTACAAACAGCAATAAACAAGGATTATAATTCTCTGGGCTGTGCAACACTAAATATTATACATTATACACTGTACTTTATACATTACACTATACATTTTGTGCTGGCCCTGTGAGTTAAGGATTGTAAGTTATAGTAACAATATATTAATGGTGATTCCATACCTCGTAACTTTTCATGATAGAAAGGACAGTGTGGTTTTTGACATCCTTTTGGTTGGTTCTCCCAGTAGCAAAGGATTTCTTTGCGTTTTTTCTGAGAGGCAGTAAAATGAAGTAGTAGAAATAGCAGAAATATTTTAGTGCTCAGTTAAATTAAATTTTAAAAATGTTTAGCTAGTATAGTTTTAGTACTCACTTTTATCTCCATATGACGAAACTTGCATGCACTGTAGAAGCAACGGCCCTCCTGCCAAAGGGTGCACGTAGTCTCACTAGCCATGGCAGCCTCACAGTGTCTGAAAGGGCAACGATTACCCTTCCAAAAAAAAAGCAAGAACATGTAAAAAAAAAAAAAACTCTCTAAAATATTCAAGGAATTTGTGTCATCTGATATTTGCTTAAAATTCAGTTCTTGGTATCATACTAATGTTTAAATTTGTAAAAAATATTTTTATTTCATAAAATAATCTGTAATACCTTTGTGCAAGTTGAGTAGTAGTAGAAGAAGCAGTCGTCTTTTCTGGACATGCTTGTCACAGCTAGGTGATATCACAGGTTGGAAACTCGTGCTGCTACAGGGCCCTCAAAAGCCTCCTATTCCAAATGTAACAGGTTTACTTACAATTTCAGACCATTATACAACAAATAGCTATGAATTGCAGGCCTCAAAAGCATAGTGAAACATCGAAATGATACTGGTCTTTAATTTTGAAATATATTTTTATTCCATTCACCTGAAGCGGATAAGGTGTTTTTAGATTAACTTTTTCAAGGTTGGCTCCAAGCTGTATGGAACCTGAAGGAATACTTGACCAATGAGTAGGTCTAAATATTAAACAGGATGAGTGACAAGCTACCTGTGGCCTACATAGCCTTCCCTGAGACCTGCTTCCATTAGATTAATTTGTTATTTGTGTTGAAAATGTCTTTTTATGTTTTTTTCCCCAATACTAACGCTGCTGCATGTGTAGTTGGAGTTAAGATTGGGGAATCATATGTCTTGCTGCAGACGCGAAACAAAGGGGATGGACTGGAAAATCTTCCATATCTTCACATAGGGCGTTAAGTTGAAGAACAGTGAGAAATATTAATAGATTTTGAAATTGCAATAGAGCATTGAGGAATTTTATTGCATAAATGATGAATATGCACAAGACTAACATTTGATAATATACCTCTTTGAACAGTTTTGTATTTTTCTGTTGTTTGGGACCTGTATTATGTTCTTGTTAAGATAAACATTGTTAAGCCTTTTACAGAGAAGCGTTTATTTTTGTTTAAGTTAAATCTTGTTCTGAAATTGAAATACACGTCTGATATTTTCTGTAAGTTAAAGTGAACATTCGATTTAAAATTAAACAATATCCTTTAACTGAAGTCTTCACAACTAGTTAATGTTATCCTACATACGCTAACAGAGCTAGTGATAGTGAGAAATTTCCGCTGACCTGCCTAACGCTACATACTTACACACATATGAGAAAAATTCCCCTGAAAAATAAAACATAAGATAAAAATTAAATCACTGAATTTACCGGTTGTTCAGGTCGAAAAGCTTGTAAAACCTGGCTTTATCTGATTGCACTGCGGCTCGTTCACGATCTTTTAATAAACTACGAAAATGGCGCCGGGGCTAACTTTCAAAGGAGAAGTTGTCATAGTAACTGTAAACACAGCCCGACGTCACAAAAGCACTTCGAACGGATCGCTTCTCGAAATACACGCACTGTCGCCTCTTTCTGCGCATGCGCAGAACTTTCTGTCTCTCCTTTACTGATGACAGCAGATGAAGTACCTGCAAAGTGTGTCTACAGCTGAACATATCAGTGTAGAAACTTTGATATCATATTGTCTGAAACAAATGCATAATTGTACTAACTCCAAAGCCGTTTACCCATCGTTACACTGGTCGGATTAAAATACGCAGTGATTTACTGACAAACTGAGGCAGAATAAATTATTGTTTATTTGTTTTAACTTGTAAAATGCGGTTTATGGAGAGTGTTGTTGAGCTCTTTTCGCCGTACAAATCTGGTATCAGAGGAGCTGTCAGTATCAAAATACAAAAGCCCTTTAAAGTAGAAAGCTACTGTGGTTTCAGACTGTGGTGGTGAGCCGTTCCCATTTTTGGCCAACGCTGACAGATTATTTCAATGACAAAGCTGATTAAGTTTATGAAAATATATAAACATTTGTAAACGCATTTAAACGCATGCTGCAGAATTGCTGACGGGCTCTTCGTAGTGTGTAGGGTGTAGGCTGGGGCTCTTCGTAGTGTGTAGGGTGTAGGCTGGGGCTCTTCGTAGTGTGTAGGGTGTAGGCTGGGGCTCTTCGTAGTGTGTAGGGTGTAGGCTGCGAGTGTTTGTCGTCGTTTGGAACAGGCCTGCAGCGGGTTTTTTTCGTGACGCGTTTCTGGTGCGCCATGTTGTTCGTGAGTCCTCGGTAAGGAGTGAAGATGGCGGAGAGCGGTCCGGTGCCCAGCGACCTGTATCAGCACGTTTACAGCTTTCTACTGCAGAACAAGTTCACCAGCGCCGCGCAGGCGTTCAGCAAACAGGCCAAAGTCGTGAGTACGAGTTAACTGTACCGCGGCGTGTGTCCCGACACACAGAACGGAGACGGCACGAGCCCCCAACTCACCAACACGTGTTTTAGGAGTTAGTGAAAAAAGAACCGCGCACGACCAGTCACCGGCATGCAGTCATATTCTAGCTGCTCCATGATGTATAGCGATGAGGGATGTGTGTGTAACGTTAAATTAGTGTGTATTATAAACTATAATACCTTAGTGCATTATCACGATAATAACCCTCAGAGTAGCCCTTTACTAGACACGTGCTGATGTTCCGTTCTATATATGAATGTACACATTTTTATACAAGCATGTCTGCGTGTGTTCTTCTGACCTTAACTTTAACGAACACAAGCTTTAAAACGTTAACATTTATTCTCATTTTTTACTGTTATCCCCAAGATGGTCATTATTCAGGAATTAAAGTTAGTGCTGCTCTCTTCAAGCTGCCACAAATGTTTCTTCGGATGCTGCCACGGAGGAACCACTTTCCATTTGGTTTCATCATGAAACTTTGTAATAAATCTTAAAATAATCTAAACACTCTGACAGTTTCATGTGAGGCAAATGTTTCACACCAGCTTAAATACAAATGAGAATCTTCTGTTCGCTGCTGTTCTCAAAATGTCCAGAAAAAATCATGGTGAATAAAACTGAGAGAATTAGAATCTTCTAAACTTTTTACAATCAAACTGATGGGATAACACTGACCACAGTGTGTCTGTCCTGACAGAGCATTGTAGTTTTAAGGTTTCTTTATAGATACTATACCTTCTATAGAGGGAAGGTCTGGAAACAGTATAAAAGGTATGCTTTGCTATTACAGACCAAAATAACCGTCCATTCTGCTCCAATGGGAAAAGAATCCTTTTTGGTACCAGTGTCCATGGATTGAAATGTTTTGCAGTTGGAGTTTGGTCCAAATGATCTTAATAAAAGCTGAAAAGACTGGTGTGTTTATGTTGCTGATGACTAAAGTGCTAATCTGTAATCATTGTTTTAAACAACACTGTTGATGTCAGTGTAACTGAATGCTGTAATCTCTTCAGAAACCCCAGGACCCAAATGAAGAGGGACTTCTAGACATCTTCAAACACTGGGTCAAGTATGTATAAGTTGACTTCCTTCTCTGCAGATTACTTTTGTTATATTTTCGGACCATAAAACATTTTGTTGTTTAATCATTTAGCTCTGGAGAGTCCAGAAAGCGTAAGGCAGTTACGAACCTTCCAGCTGCTGTCAATGGACCGACTGCGAAAAAGGCTAAGAATGAGAGTTCAAGTAGTGAAGACTCCAGCAGCGATGAAGAGGAAACACCTGCTGCCAAGAAAACACCTCCAGGTGATTATATCACACTGTGACCTACAGAGGACAGGATCAGAAATATCAGAGATATTTTACATGTGTTTCCCACAACTTTGTTGAAGTTCAACAATATGAATATGAGCGAGACTCTGGTGTAGTAATGACAGGTGTCCTGTTTTCTAGCAAGCTGATGTTACTGCCAGCTGCGGTCTGGTATCGTTCATATTTTTAAAAAATTCAATCTGAATTACTTGGAGATAGATACCTGAAGCTGTCTAGGAAGTGTAGTCAGTCATGCAGGGGCCCTGGGTCATTTAAGTGACAGCTGAGAGTGACTGGAGTTTGTCACATGCAGGAGTTAACATGTAGTGGCTATAAACAGCCATAACATGGATGGGCAGCCATTAGGTCGTGTTGCCAGCAAAGGTACTCTGAAGGACATAATCTTGCTGTACTGTACTAAATGTTTTCATATTGTGTTTTAATCCATAATATTGTTTAAAGGCTAAGCACCAGCTATATGAAAGTGTCAAACAAATAAATACAGTGGAACTTGAGTTCCTAACTTGTGTTGATTGATAGTCAGAAAACATGTTATTTCTTACTAATTCAGGGAATAAGGTTTAAAAGACCGTTGCCCCCCCCCCCCAAAAAATAGATAGTGGACAACAACTCTTGAAGTTGCACTTAATTTAATGCAAAATGACGAAAAGGTGTGTTGTTTTTTGGCTGCAATAATTCAATGTACAGTGGGAAAGGACCATCCACTCACTCCGTTATCTGTAGTGCTCATTTCACTGGTGCTTTTCCAACAATATGGGCATGTAAGGAAACCTACAAAAGGTGTTCAAGAGCCTCTGTATACATGGAGGTAAACAGGGTAAGTACACTTACTTCGCCTGCTTTAGTTGGTGTTAGTTAACGTTAGCTTGACTTGCTAAACATGGTGGATCAGATTATACTAGGCTACGTATCACTAGTTGCATTACGGAGGTTTATAGTGTCGGATGAATTCGAGTTTGACTTCGACTTCGATCACATTTACAAGAATAACGGTACCTCTGCATTTCAGTTTAGCTTATTGCTAGGCTATTGTCATGAATAATGTTGGTTCTTTAGCTAGCTAGATACTGTCATAACTGTCAGTCATAATGGTGTTTTACCTCAGCGTTGTCCACCAGTGACGTCACGGTTGCGTTCAAGAATTTCCGTAGCGAGCTCGGGTTTTTCCGTCAATTTAATAAAATTGTCAGTTTTAAAGCAAATTAAGCTTGCTATTTTCATTTTAATTCATACTTATATAACTTATATATACTTAAATAACCTGAAATATTCATGGAGGTCCATTAAGTGGTGCTTAGCCTTTAAAACAAAGCATTATGTGCAAATTAGCTACTTATTAACTCAAGGTATGTTACACAGTACTGTAGAATAGCATAAAATGACAATGTTTCTATGGCAATGCCAGGGAAATGTCCTGTTTCACAGAACGTAATGTGCACATTAAATGGCACGTGACTATTGCAGAGGGTGTTGTCTGCATCAAGTTTAGAAAAATATAAACACACTTAAGACCCATTTTGACTTGCTATGTTATGCGTGAAACCAAATTTAGCATAGACTGATTTTTGCATGAATCAAATGGACTGACTTAATGCGGTCAATGCCCCTAAAAGTACAGAATTTTTCAGTGTTCAAACCAACTTCTAGTCTTATAATAGAGATTAGAGAGATTTCTAATTAGACAAAACTCTCATCACAGATTAAAGTCTCCTCAAGGTTTAGCATGTGGTTTCTGCTCACTGTCTCCTACTTCTCATTTCATGTTTTTTTTGATGCGGAGCAGGTTACATCCCCAACCATGTTACTGCAGCCCTCTGTGTTTGTGGCTATGTTTGGAAAGTGTAAATGTGACTGGCTTATAGTTGGTTAGGAGACTGATCGGCTGGGAATTGGTTATGTCTCGTCACACGGAAAACTGACAAATCCGTTCACTGGCTGATTGATTGGTGCATCTCTGTTTAAGAGTTGTATATAACCATTCCTTGTAGAAGTAGATTTCAGTGGTCTATTTATTTGTACTCCCTCAAAGGAGTACTTTAGCATGTCTTGATCACAATAAGTGTTCAGTTGAATCAGGTTTTATTTATTTATTTTTTTAACCTTTTTATAAATAATCAGATTCCAGTCATCAGTTGAATATTTGTACTTTTTCACATGTAAATCTGCCAGTGCCTTCTGTCTATTTAGATCAGTTCTTCCAACTTTCTGGCTTTCTTTTGCTTCACTGTAATGAGTGAGTTAGACTTGCATACAGTTAGTTAAAAAGACTGTCCTTGTGTGTGTAGCTCCTGCTCCAGTGAAGAAGCCAGTAGCTGCAGCAGAATCGAGCAGCAGTGATGACTCCAGTGACTCTGAGGATGAGGCAGAGACCAAAACTCCTGCAAAGGTATGTTTCAACAAGAAACGTGACCTTTTTTTGCCAATAGGGGCAAATGTATAGTTTGTTGATTGTAAGATGTGTATTGTTTCAGAAACCTGCAGCGGTGAAACCTGTGGTGCCGTCTCCAGCGGTGGCAGCCAGGAAAAAGGATACTAGCTCCAGCAGTGAGGAGTCAGATTCTGAGGATGAGCAGCCCAAAGCTAAAGCTGCAGGTAATTTGAAGTGCAAGTGATTTCCTGAGATGAGAAAATGTGGGCTAATATTTAAACTAATTTTGAGATGAATCACAGTTTATCCCTACATGTGACTACAGGATTCAGTCTTATAATGTTATTTGGGGCTTTAATTTGTGAGATTTAATTTGTGCTTCTCAGGGGCTAAGCCTGCAGCTCCAGCTCCTAAGGCTGTGGCACCTGCCAAAGCCCCAGTTCAGAAGAAGCAGGAAAGCAGCAGCAGCGAGGATAGCTCAAGTGATTCTGAGGAAGAGGCTCCAGCTAAGGTACAGTTCCTCTAACAGATTGTTATTGGTTGGAATCAAACCTTGAATGTTTATTTTTATCATTCTTAAATTCTATTCTAAATTTGGAAACTACACCTATGCTTTAAAACATTAGGACTCAACTATTTTACTCTCTTATCTATAAAGTAGATCAAGTGTTATGATGATTAGAAAATGCCATTTCATGGAAACTAAATTTTTTTGGGGGCCATTGCAGCCTGCAGTGAAGGCCCCATCCCAGGTGAAGCCCCCAGCTCCAGCTGTTAAGGCTGCCGCTCCAGCTGAGTCAAGCAGTAGTGAAGACTCATCAGATGAGGAGGACACTCCTCCCAAGAAGAAACCCAAAACAGGTACATTTCACAAAGGCCATGCGGTCTGGTGCAGCAATATAATGATGGTTCAGTCCAAGTGGGCACAAGCATTTATACTTGTTTTCATACATTCAGCAACAAGTAACCTACAAGCTCTGTATGATTCTGGCATTCCTGCTTTTTCTTCCTTATGTTAAATTAATGGTTCCAAAAAAAAAAGTTTCCCTTATTTAGGTCATTGTTTGCGGTTTGTGACGGAGACTAGTCTAGTCTTACATGACTTACAACAATGTAGGAGCTAAACATAAGTTTTAAAAAAAAATAAAAAAATTGGAGCTGAGATTTGCTTGTTTTCGGTTGCAGCAAGGCATTTTCTCTTACCCTTAATTTAGCATGAGATCAGACAACACACAAACCTTCAATAATGGTGGTTGGTGTTCTCTGAGTGTAGCAGATATAGAGATTGCATTTTTGAAAATTTAGTGTCTGGCTTCATCAGCCATTGAAAAGAACATTCATCTTTGTTAACGTTCATCTTCTTTGCTTTGTAGAGAAGTGTGGGAATCAGCCACAACTAAATGGGATGAAAGTTAACAAAAAAGTAGAACTGTGGGAAGATTAAAGGATTTTTTTTTGTGTGTGTGTCTATAGGCCCATATAGTGCTGTCCCCCCACCTGCCGCTCACAGTGCCCCTGCTCCAGCTGGCAAAAAAGCAGCTAAAGACTCCTCAGACAGTAGTGAGGACAGCAGCGATGAGGAGGAAGAAAAAAAGGCTCCAGGTATTATATTTGACTCATTAGTGTGGGCCCAAATGTGGTAAGCAGTACTGCTGTGTCTGTTCCACTCGTACTTGCACAAAATACACTAAAGGTAGGGATGTACTTGCCACTACCTACACATTCGTGTACGCATTATAGCTGCCTTCTGGTTGTGCACGACTTCAGAGAATAAACACTACAAGGATTAGTACACATGTTTACAGGCCTGGCTGTGCAGGCGTCTCTCTCATCAGTTACTCGCATCTCTCTAAGGTCTGCCCTCTAGTGGAAGCATGCAGTTACAAGCATAGCACATAGGCAAGTATGTGCATTTTTATGTTCACGATGCAGACGGTTGTCTACACAAACATATGGCCAAATGAAGTATGCAGAGAAACAGGACTAAAATCTAATTGTAGATCTACAGTGTTCGTGTATGGTCAGTGGAGCTGAGAGAATGGACTGAGAGTGTACAAATAAGGATGTGGTCATAATGTTATGGCTGATTGGTGTATTTGTTGTTTCTTTCTTGGAATTTGGAAACTAAATAATTTATCATTTATAATTTTGCAGCACCTACAAAAACTGTTGCTCCTAAACCAGCAGCCAAGAAGGATGAGTCCAGTTCAGAAAGCTCAGGTATGACTTTGTTTTCAGTTGTTAACATTTTATTAGGACAAAATTTCCTGTGTTAACCTGCATCCTCATTTTTTTGCTATTTATTTATTCAGATTCAAGCTCAGAGGATGAGGCCAAGAAACCAGCTGCCAAAGCAGCTCCGGCTAAAACTGCCCCGGCCAAAGCAGCTCCTGCTAAAACCCCACCTGCTAAAGCAGCTACTGCTAAAACTGCCCCAGCCAAAGCAGCGCCTACTAAAACCCCACCTGCTAAAGCAGCTGCTGCTCAGGAGGAAGAGTCGTCGTCTTCAAGCTCTGAGGATGAGGAAGAGGAAGCAAAGAAGCCAGCTGCCAAGGCAGCCCCAGCTAAAGCTGCCCCAGCTAAGGCGGCACCTGCTAAGAAAGCCCCGGCTGCAAAGGAATCTTCCTCCTCAACTTCCAGCTCTGAGGATTCAGATGATGACAAAGCAAAAAAGACACCTGCAATTAAGACACCTGCAAAAGCTCCACTTGCCACCCCAGCTAAGACCACCCCTGCCAAGCCAACCCCTAAAGCCACAAAAGAGTCGTCATCCTCCAGTTCAGAGGACTCTGACGATGAAGAGGAAGCCAAACCTCCAGCTAAGACTCCTCCAGCTAAAACTCCTCCGGTTAAGACTCCTCCTGCAAAGGCAGCATCTGCAAAAAAGGCTGATTCTTCAAGCTCAGGTGAGAAATTCTGAACTGAATTCTGAATTGTAACGATTCAGTCTCAGGTCAGTTCACTCATTCACTCGCACACCCACACCTATGGGGCATTTTGAATAGCCAAACCACCTACCAGCATGTGTTTTCTGATTGTGGAAGGAACCCGGAGAAAACACACATTGTGAGAACACCCCCCCCCCCTCATAGTGACTGAGGCAGGGGTCGCACCCATAACCCCAGCCAAGACCCTGGAGATGTATGACAGCGACACTACCTGTTGCACCTATGACTCCACATCAGTGGAAACATCTGATATATGCAGGTCACCCATGCCTTGGTCAATAATGTACACTCCATAACATGAATGTTGGCTTTTGCACATATCACAGATAAGTCTGGTCGACCCCTTTCATCATATCACAGAAAACATGACACTAATTTATCTTGAAAACAAGCACACATTTCTATTTTTGGACCATCTGAGGTGAGTTTGAGCCCAGAGAACTCATTAGCGTTTCCACATAGATCTGACATGTGGCCTTCTCCTTGTGTAATGGTGTTTCAGGTTGCATTCCTTGATGCACTGGCGGACTCTTGGGTAACAATGGTATTTGGAGCTAATTCCTAGCCTGTGTGGTTAAACTTATCGTTGTAGCATGAAACCACCTTATTCAGAGGCATCTGAGGGCTTGAAGGTCATGCTCATTCAGCATCAGTGTCCAGCTTTACCCTACATGTACTTGTTTTTCTCCAGGCTACATTAATCATTTCACAATACTAAGCATGGTAGATGACAAAAGACCTTAGCAAGTGCATTAAAAATGGTCTGCTCAATATATATTCCTGCTTTAACTATATTTAATTCCATGTGTGAGTTATTTATTTATTTATTTTTGCCACACAGACTCTGACAGCTCAGAAGATGAAGCTCCTGCCAAAGCTGCGGTCACGCCCAAAGCTGCAACCACACCCAAAGCTGCAACCACACCCAAAGCTGCGGCTAAAGCAGCTGAAAGCAGCTCAGACTCAGATAGCTCCTCCTCTGATGAAGAGCCTCCTAAGAAAGCAGCTGTCACTCCAGCCACCAAACCTTCCCCTGCCACAGCGAATGCTTCCCCAGCTCTGGCCAAACCAGTCAAAAAGCCAGCAGAAAGCTCAGACTCAGACAGTGACAGTTCCGACTCCGAAGATGAAGCCCCTGCAGCTAAAATAACAAAACCTGCTGCGGTCACTCCCACAGCTAAAGCTGCACCTGTGGCCTCTAAACCTGCAGCTAAACCCACAGCCCAGTCCAGCAGTAGTGACTCTGACAGTTCCAGCGATGAGGAGGAGGAAAAGGGAAAACCTGCCCCTGTCTCTAAACCTGCTCCTGTTCCTAAACCTGCTGTAACCCCCGCCAGTGCTAAGAAGGCTGAGAGCAGCAGCTCTGACTCCTCAGACAGCTCAGACTCTGAGGCAGAAGCTCCAAAGACAACACCAGCCAAGCCTGCCATGACCAATGGAAAAACCACAACACCCAAGACCCCCACCTCCACAGTGAACACCCCTAAAACAAAATCTGGAACAAAGTCTTCTTCCTCTAGTGACGACAGCTCAGAGGAAGAGGAGGAGACGGCGAAGGGCACGCCTGCAGCAAAGACAACACCTGTAGCAAAGAGCACACCTGCCTCCTCGGCCAAGGCCAAAGCAGAGAGCAGCTCATCAGACAGCACTTTGTCGGAGGAAGAGGAAGAAACCAAGGCTCCCAAGACTCCTGTAGTTACTCCAATAAACGGTACCAAAAATCTGTTTTCTCTGAGTGGGTGAGAGGTACTTGCAGCACAGTGCTGTAGAGAGATTGATCTGACAGGTTATTAAGTACGTGCTTGAATAGCTGCTGAATAACAAATGGGGCCTTGGCCAGCCAGAACGCGCAGAGCAGCGGATGCTAAAAAGGTCATTTGTGTTTGTAGATGCTCTCGCTGCCGAAGATCTTGGCCTTTTCTGCCCTTTAAACTACTCTTTTGGGGTTTATGGCTTTTTGTTTAAGAAGTCCAATTAGGAGATATAGTGCTTGTAGTTTGAAATGTCACACCTTCTTTTAGCAGAGCTTCCACAGGAGCTCAATACAAGTCACAGTTCAGTGCTTGGAGGTGTCTGGATTACTTTTGTAGTCCTAACTCAAGCCTGCAGTTGGTTATGTGCATTAGTCTAGATCAGTTTTTACAAAGCATTTTTATGTCAGAATTTGTGTCCTACGTTCTACCAATGATGCAAAGACTTCAATTTGTGTTGTGTATTTTATAAAAGGACACTGTTAACACGAGCAGTAGTGCAGAATTGGAGTGGGTCTTGGTTCATACTCCTGTTAAATAAAAACAAAATTAGCATTAAATTCTGTATTGCGTCCTCTGTGCCCAGTACCAATGCATCATGGCTGTGGTCCACAGTTTGAACATTTCTAATCTAGATTATCTTCAGAAAATGAATGCCGTAACCTAATCTCTTTGTGTTTCTAAACACAGACAAAGGGGGCAAGAGGAAAAGGAATGAGGAGGAGGAAGAAACAACACAGAAAACACCCGGGCAGAAAAAAATCAACACATCTACACCTCACTCTTTCCCTAAGGCCAAAAAGGTAAGAAGGCTGTCAGGTGCATGCTGCAGAGCATGGCTTTGTTTATTCATTTTCATTTGCATGAGTGCATCAGTCGGTGTCGCTCGTTCTCATGGCTGCCTTCGTCTAGGTAACTGTGTACAACCCTAAATCAGACAAAGGTGACGAATTGAATACAGGTCATTTTAATTCATATGTAGCACAAAAACAGCTTCCAGGAAAGGTTTAGTTTTAGGAGCAAAAATGTTTAAGACGTTCTTCAATTAATCAGTAAGAGATTTGTGTATTTCATTGTCTACGGTGAAAATTTCAAAGTATTTCCGTGCCTAAAGTTCAAGGTGAATTCACTGCCTACTCTGAATTGCTTTGATCTCTGGTCCCTCAGATGTCACTATATTCTGAGCCTTATTTCATCCATAGTCTGTTAAATATGTCATTTGCAATTTTGGTCAACAACAAAAATAAAAAGGGTCTCAGTCCAGTATGCTAGGCTTTCTCTCTTCCTGCTTCCTGCAGTATGTGATATTGACATACTTTTACTGATCCAGATTACTTAAGGCGACTCTGAATTCAGGAGAATAACTGCATGAAAGTAAACACAGACTTAGTGCTACACACAAACCAAAGATAATGTTCAAATCACTCCGTTAGACTTCTGTCCCAACCTGCTGTGATTTGGGGTTGTATAAAAAAAAAGCATGGGGGCATTTGTTGGGGAAACGAACCACTTGCGGTGAAGCATCATCATTAAGCTTGTTTTCTTTCTGTCCCCGTTATGTCCTTTTAAAGAATAGCAATGCTCCTTTCCGTAGAATAAGAGACGACGAGATTGATGTAGATCCACGTCTGGCAGACAACTCTTTCAATGCAAAGGTAGTCTACACTCACCGTTATAAAACCACGTGAATGATACGTTTCTGCTTTTATGAGCACTCTTTGACTGTTCCTTGTTTGTTTAAGATGGGAGCCACCGGAGACTGGGGAGAGAAGGCCAACAATGTCTTAAAATTCACCAAAGGCAAATCCTTCAGACACGAGAAGACCAAGAAGAAGCGTGGAAGCTACAAAGGAGGTGCCATCTCCACTACAGTGAACTCCATTAAATTCGACAGTGACTGAAATTCCAACCCATGAGCATCTGTTTCACTTTCTAAAGTCAGTTCTCACTCATCCTGCGCTCCTTCAACCCGGGCTACTTTTACCCATTCAGAACTGTGTGGTAGGTACTGGCTGCTAGTCTTTAAAGGGTGTTGGCCGTGTGGAGACACTGAACTCGGGTCAGTAATGGAACCAGACAAATTTCTGGCAGGCACGTTGTTTTACTTCATCTGCGGTTATATAATCAGCCACTAGGAGGTGCAATTCCATTGTTTTTGCATCAGCTTCCCTGCTTAGTAATATTTTACTTAGTTTATTTCCTCCTCAGTTCTTGATAAGTAAATGTGATTTTTAATTAAAATCATGTCTTTGTTGGTTTGCTCACCATGTACATCTCGTATATAAACGGTCTCAGAGGTTTCATTTTTTTATTGTGCTAATGGTTTAGTTCCTCACTGAGAGGTTGATGAAAGGTTTCTTTTACATGTAAAATATCTTTGTTGGGGAGGTTTAACTTAAATTTTGTGAAGTTTTGTCAATGTACAATTACTGTAGGTGAAACCATTCAGTTTTCTAAGAAAATTAACAGATGCAGATTGAGTTAAAATGAGAAGCATGGCTGTTTAATAATGACTTTGGTAAAGCCGTGCTTATCCTTCCTCCCATGGCAGTTTTTGATTCTTATTTAACTTTCACAGATGTATTGTAATGTTTTGCCGTTTATTCTGTTTAGTTTAGAAGAATTTTCTAATTAAAGCTCAACTGAATCTTAACAGCTTGGATTTGATCTTTAATTTTTTTTTTCCTCCCCCCACCCCTTAATTAGCAGTGGGTAGCATTGCACTCCCTTGAGCCCCTTTCTCCGATAATTGTCTAGGAACACGGAGGAGTGTTCTGAGGATTGCAAAACTACAGGGCATTCGTGTGTGGGTTTGCCGTAGAGCGGTGTATTGCTTTTCACTCCTGTATCAGTGCTGCCTATAGAAGGGTATTAATGAGTAGCTTGTATTGCAGTAAAAGCCTATACGTTTTCTAGGAAGGCATCAGACTAGGGTTTCTTTCCCAAGGAATCAAATGGAGCTCAATCACAGCTGAACCTCTGTTCACAATGAGGGCACCTTCAGGCAGATCAATTCATTATATGCAAGGAATTTTATTTATTTTTTTCAAACCGTTAGACCTGGTATGATGGCACCAGTCGAGGCAGGTTATCGCTGGCTAATAAATAAAAAAATGTATCTCATAGCAGCTTTACAGGAGAAAGTGAAAACCCTTATATTTCAATGGAAGTCTTTTCAATGTAGAAGATTTTGCAGCATTTCCACAAAATCCACAAAAATGGAGATGCCTGTTTTGAATTGGACTGTGATGATATATCAGGCAGCAAGTGAATGAATGAACAATTTAGCAACGATTTACACTAGGGGCCAAATTGTGATGGTCATTACGCTTCATCTCCTATCCCGCCTCATGACAGGCACCACAGTACCCGTGTAGGCCATTTACATGACCATAGTAGTTTTAATGCTGTGACCGAGTAGTTGTATAGTGTAGAAGTACCATTGCCTGTAAGAAAACTGAAACCTCATCCTGGTTCAATTGCGCTGTTTCAGCATTCACAGCTTCTCTGGGGCTTAGAGGATGCAACCCCTGCTGTTCTATATAAAGTGTGGTCACCTGCACGAGCTAGAGTTTGTTCTCCCCAGTCACTGCACTGTTAGCATTAATGTGGAGGTGGGTGGGGCAGCACTGAGTGAACAGCAGAAGCAGCAGACAGTCAGGGGCCACTGCAGTGCTGTGGTTACAGAAGAATCAACGGTGGCTTCCGTTTCCTTCTCACAGGCCCAGAACTCTCTGTCTCGGCTCATTTACATATGGTGTATTTAGCAGAGGCTCTTTCTCAGCAGCTTAAACCATGCTACAGCTGTAGACTTGTGTAGTTGCCCAAGTCAGGAACTGAACCACAGTGCAGTATGGAGAGCTGCAGTGCTACCCCCTGTGCTACACAAACTGCTACAGTCAGCTCATCCACACTTAGTCTGAGTGTCTTTTAACAAACTTTCCATGGAGAGGAATTCATGAAAAGTTGAAATGCAATCAAAACAAAAGCATGATCTGAATTGCAGCACACATATGGTGGGGTTTTTTTGGGTGGAGAAATGAAAAGCAAAACCTGTATTGCATTGTTTTCATGCCACTTGAGCTCTATGCTGAAAATCAATACGCAATCAAAAGCATTAAAATATCATAAGCAAATACAATCCACATTAAAATATAATCAAGTTGCATAGCTTTCTCCCACCTTGCGCCCAGTGATTCTGGGTAGGCTTCGGACCCACCGCGACCCTGAACTGGATAAGCAGTTACAGACAATGAATGTATTGCTTTCCATTGTCTTTCAAAGTTTACATGGCTTGTAGGTTGTGGTCGATGCAGCCTCAGGGAATACTACTGGGTAAAAACACCATGATGCACCAGTTACAGTCATTGGACCATACACTTAACACATGTACCTTGTTATGGAACATGAACAAAAAGAGTTAGAGCATCTGGCAGGTTCCGTAAATGTTTCGCAGAGTAGTGTTTTATAATGGAATACTAATAAATACAAGACATCTCTGAATTTGACAATGCAAAATAAAGAACATGTATCAAGTGAATAGACATTCAGAATCAACTGCACTGTAAAGAACCAGTGAAACACCCAAACAACACAGGTCCTGAAAAAATGGTTTAATATAGTTTTATATACTCTTCCACACTCATTCATTACCAATCAATCAATCGAGTAAATGCCTTACAGAGGACGTGGAGGAATAATGGAGTGATGAAGCACATTGTAAAGCTTGTAAAGTGTTGACCATTTAATTTCAGACATGATCCTTTCAAGTTTTCACTCTCAGAAAAGTATTGGAAGTGTGTGTGTGTGTGTGTGTGTGTATATAAATCCAAAACATCCTGCAGTTCCCACATCCCATAATACACAGGAAATAAATGTTCTGTACCAAAAGAAGAACAGAAAACCTGTCACATAACACATCATAGAAACCAATGGGAAAACAGTTGAGCACCTGCTCACTGGCTTTTATTAGTGTTTTTTTATTTATTTATTATTATTTATTTAATTAAATTTGATTTAACAGGTTTTCTGTTCATTTGCTAAGAGTAGAAGAACCAAGTCTCACTCAGCCAGATGTGACACTGTAACAGAGTGCATGTTCCTTCTAAAACCCATCTCTTAATGTCTAGATAATAATGAATTCATAATGTTCCCATCCTAAGAAAGTCCACTCCCATTCACATGCCACTCCAAATTTCCAAGATTGTCCCTGGATGCTGTGTGGATGTGTACAATATCACGTCTGGCCTTGTGAGGCAACCTCTCCAAGTACTGTCTAAATTTCAGATGCAGTCGATACAGATTAAGTTGAGAAACACTGGAGTATTCCTTTAAAAATAAAAAATCCAGTAAAACAATGTCCATGAGAAGTGAATGTCTTCAGGAGGGGGTTAGTGTGTAGAGTTTTTGCTGGAGACACAAACACATACATACGTTCGCACTGCAGCGGTTTCCTCATGCAGGAGGACTGCTACCTACAGCATGCTCACGTTATTGATCAGGCTTATCGGACAAGCCATCTTAATGAGTCCATCTCGTAATGAATCACTCCATTCCAAAGGAACCTGACGATAAATTGACACCTTTGGCTGTCATCCTTTATTTGCCTTCTCTCTCTCTCTTTGTCACTGCTGTTTAGGCATGGCAAAGTCCCAGGCGGTATCCTGGGCACACTTCCACATGGCTCGTACCAGCCGGGTGAAGCCCATGTCCTTGGGTTTCTCCAGCCCTCGCATCAGCCTCTGCTTCATGATGGCGATAAACTCCTTGTTGCTCAGCTCGCCGTTGCCTGGTACAGAAACATACCACACATCACATCACATTAACACAAGTGTAAAGATGAGAGAAAACAGTATGTAGCTGGCACTACAATAACTGAAAATGCAATCCATGTTTCAAACTTGAGCATTGATTTTTAGGTAGGTGTAGCTAATGTGTCGGTTTGGTGAATTAACCCCTGCCACCCCCCCACTTCCATTCTCTTTTATAGGGCAAGCCCAGCCGTGTCACACCCACACTGTTAAATCTGCGTTAACTCCTGATAGTCTTTGATATAAACTCAGCTCACTGTGGGGGATGTAAACATTTTGGGCAAAGAAATAAGGCACGTATAGTCAGTCTCCCTGGCGTCCTCAACAATAGATGCTCATAGCGTCCTCACTGCTGGCACTTTCATGTATTAAACATGAATGCAGACGTCTCAAATAAAAAGGTGTTTTGTTCTCCTTGGTGCTGCACAGCTCCCCTGAGCTCTGTGGCTCTCGGCCCCCAGCTTCTTTGTGTGTGTTTATGGATGTGTGTTCACTCCTTGTTAGTGTGTGTGTGTGTGTGTGTGTGTGCGCTCACTGCTGAATTAAAAGTCTCACTGATGCTTCAGTTTTTTGTGCCATGCCTTAAGGGCCTGGTGATGTCACGACACATGACTTTAACAAAATGCTAAACGGAGACTTACGGTGCTTTTCCACCGCATGGGTCCGGCTCTACACGACTCGACTTGACTCGCTTAAAGCTTGTCGCTTTTCCACTGGCAGGGCTCCCACATGAAATGGAGCCGGTGACCTCGCAAAACCCTGTCTCTAAAAGGAATCACTGGCTTTGAAAACCATAACAACGACAGCAGTAAATTTAGGCGCTCTTAACTCATTGTGTATTCGCGTTTTCTTTTTTGTTCTTTTTTGAAACACGGCTCCTCGCCCCAGTTCTCACAGATTAGTTTTCCTTGTTGCACGTTCAGCTCTCACAGGAAATTTTCGTCGGCCATCGGCCCAAGGAGCATATGAACCTCTTCAAAACACCTCGATGTAAAATTACAAGTTGCCGTCGTGAGTCAGATAAAAATAAATGTGAAAGTTCGTGTAAATTAAGAAATTTTCCAAGCAGTGAGTTTGTGCTGGATTTGAATGAGCTCTGCATTCCGTGGTGATTGACATGACTCTGGCCAATCAGAGCTCTGCAGAGTTTACACGGCACCATTTAGTACCTACTTGGCACATCTGGAACCCGTAGTGAGCTTAGACTGAAATGTACCCGGTTCCAGGGACTAGATACTACATTTGGCCAGTCGGAAAGCTAAAGGGCCGTGCCGTGTCGAGGCCTGTAGGTTCCATGCAGTGGAAAAATGCCATTAGAGATGTTTCTAAAGAAGGGATTTCACATAAAATAACAAATGACTGAAGCAGACTGTTTAAAACCTTTACATCACACCACCTGTTATTTATAGCCAAACGAGCCAGGACAAGAAATACATGTCATACATTTCTTTATCTCCAGTATAAATCTGTACAGCAGCACTTACCGTCACAGTCAAATAAGGCAAACACCACATCACACACATGGTCTGACAGCTCCACCTTGGCTACTGTACGAGCCACTTGCTTCATTGTGGCTAAATTGAGAGAGAGAGAGAGAGAGAGAGAGAAAGTCAGATAAGTGAGGGAGAGGTGTAGGCCGGTTTGTTTTCTGTACTGAGACAAATCAATTCCTTTATCAGCTCTGTGAAGCAATGTTCAGAAAATATAACTCTCTTTCAGCCAGGTACAGAGTGAGTGAGAGAAAGAAAAGAGTGAGTGAACGATAAAAAGAGAAGTAAACAGCACACAAAAAAGGAGGTGAACAGGTGAGGGACACTGAATGGCATTTAAAGAGGAAAACGAGAAGGAAGAGTGTGATTCAGAGAAAGACGAGACGTTTAAATGACATGAGACTCCAATATCAAATGGTGTAGGAATGCTACAATGCACCTTTTAATTAGACTGCTGACCTTCTCTTAGCCTAATACAACTGTCATCCACACACCCCAGAGCTGACACTTTGCAATGGCTGGTATCTCCACGATTACAAGTAGATGTCTCCTTTGTTCACCATCAGACCACCCGTCTCTGGTCTCTCATACACTATACAGGTGTCTTCTTTCATAACACAATAACAGAAAGTAGCAGTAACTTTTTTTTGGTAACCCAACATTCACTAAAATTTGTTCATCACCAAGTCCACCCATTAGTTAAGACTCCCTCAAATCTCCCACAATGCCACAAACCAGGGAGGACGAGGGCAAGCAAAAGCTTCCTCTGAGACACATGGAGCCAACTTCCACTTCTTTTCATACTGCCGCTAACACGCTAGATCTCCCAATTATAGGAATAATGGTTAGAATACTAACTGGAATACTAACCATCTAGATCTCCCAATTATAGGGACGACACTTAGATCACTGCACCAGTTCTGTCTGGTGGTTTTCATTCAGAAACTAAGTGTCTTTTAAGGTGGAATGGTGTGTTTGAGTGTTGTTTGTACATGGCTAAAGCTGAACTTGTCAGGAAGTTGTATTCACTGCTTGAATTACCACAGAAACTCATTTTTAACTGGAGTTGTTTAGTTTTATAGCACTTTCTGTAATGGAAAATTTGGAGATATTTCCACTTTAAGTGATACAAACCAGCTAAAATAAGTCAATATTACCCACCTATGGAGCAGGAATAGGGCAATATCCTCATCTCAGTTGATGCATTTCAATGTTTGGAGTTCTCTCCTTTGTCTTAAAACCTCCAGATGCCAGAGAGAGAGAGAAAGCCTAGCATACTGGACCTAGACAGTTTTTATTTATTTTTTGCTTGGTTGTGGTTTTTTTAAACTCACTTATAGACACCGGGTTTTGTAAACACATTAGACCAGGTTCCAGCACGCAAACAGACTGGAGAGCTAGCAAATGGTGAGGAAACATCTTTTGACTTTTATAAAAAAATTTTTTTTTTTCATTACAACCGTGAACACAGCCTATAAGTCTATATTTGAAATTAGAAGAATATCCTTGTAGTTCCAGGTACACCCCCTTTTTCTTTTGTAGCGGTATCCCAAATTGCAAGAGCTAGGGCTTCTCTCTCTCTCAGAATTTCCAGAGATTTTTCCAGAGACAATTCCTTGTCTTTTGAGATGTACCTTTTCCAGGGGAATGGTCACCGTGATCTACTTTTAAAAATTATGTGAGAGTGGGTTTATGTGTGGGTGGGATTTCGGGGGTGTGTGCAGGATTTAATGATTCCTTTTTCCGCTTGGTTTCACTGGACCACTTTTAAAGCCTGCATTAATAGTCATCAGTGAGGGTGGACCAACGTTCTGACTTAATTATTTTCATGTGGGGGAAATGGCTGATTCACTTTATTTAAATGTGCATGTTGAGCTCTGCGTCCCTGTTGTGCACAGTAGGAGTATTTCAGCCTACATTACTCATCCAAATATGACGTATAACCAGCATTTATATTTGACGAGTTGGGAAAGAGAATGTATTGCTTTTTGTTTCTTTTTTCTTCTTTTTTATAAGCACATAAATCAGGTTCAGTTATTTGTCAGGACAGACAAGCTCATAATTACCATTGTACATGACAGAATTAAAGGAATAAATACAGATTAAATAGTACAGGAGTGCATAACTAAGATGGGCAGCTAATAAAATCTTCAAGATAAGATGTAAGTGTTTGCCATATCTGCCAAAATGCATGCATTTTCTGATAAGTCAATTGTTCCAAAGGTAGCACTGTTGTCACCTGTGTCAGCCAAAAACAGATGGAACTCAGAGGTAGACCATAAAAGAAATATAAAATACATTTCTTAGCCAGTGACACTAAAATAAAAATAGATTCTTTCTATGTTGAAGTAAAAGCCAGAGAAAAAATTAATCTTTTTAAATCTTCTGAAGTTGTATCCCCCTCCAAAAACTGTATCTCATCACATATCTAAAACAAGGAGGATAACCCTTTTCTTGTTAATTTTATTGAACCAAAAGTCAATTGGACATCAGTGAGTTTGGACAGATATTTGAACTTACTTTAATATGGGAAAAGTCTGATTCATGTTATTTAAATGAGGCGTAATCAACCAAAGTGCACGGTGCAATCTACTGGTCGGTGGCGATCGACGCATTGGGCTCCCCTCTTATAGCTCCTTCATACATGCATATTAACACAGGAATTTTCCAGACATTACCTGAAAGAGCTGTATGTGCGAATGTAAATGTCCAAATCCTTTGTACTGGACATTACCAGGACTTTATCCTGCCAGCCCCCTAGTACAACGTCTGGGTAATGTCCGACTGAACCCATATGTGTAAAGAACCGAAAATGTTCTTGAGAATTCAAACTGAATTCATGCCATGCTTTCTGCATGTCCTACACAGACGCTGCCCCATGCCGAACACACACTGTTTTCCTGTTGTGACACGAAAAATGTCCACCTTTATTCTACATGTGTCAAAGGGAGAATTTTATATGAGAAAATGGCTTATGAGTTAGTTTGAAGAAGGGAGACTGGATGGTGTTTTCCAACTACAAAGGGATCACACTCCTTAGCCTCCCCGGTAAGATCCATGAAGCAGGACTGGAGAAGAGAGTCCAGCTGATAGTTGAACCTTGCTTTGGGAGTATGGGGTTTTGGGCTCATTGCTTCGAGCTATCCAGTCCCTATATAAACAGATCAGGAGCTTGGTTTGCATTGCCGGCAGTTGAGGTTGGACTTCATCTGGGATGCTCACCATCACTGGTTCTGTTCATATCTTTTATGGACAGAATTTCTTGGCATAGCCAAGTAGTGGAGGATATTTGGTTTGGGGGTCTCAGGATCCCATGTCTGCTTTTTGCAGATGGTGTGGTCCTGTTGGCCTCAAACTGGTCCTGCAAGAGCTGGGGGAGAATCAGCATCTCCAAAGCTGAGATCATGGTACTCACTGCATCTCGACTGGCCTGGGAACGCCTCATTATCTCCCCAGAAGAGCTGGAACAAGTGCTTTTTTTTAAAAAATGGCATATACATACATTTAAACAATCACACCAACAAATCTGAGCTCCAGTCCGATAAGCACATAGAATATTTCCATAATTTGGACACATGGTAGAGCTACCTAACATGCTTTTGTAAAAGACACCTTATTAAACTGACCGTTTATCAGTGTTAACTCACACTGTTTCACAGCTGCTCTTTCAACCTCCTGTGAGATGTCTTCCCTGTCATTATAATGTGGTCTAGATTTTGGTCTCTAATATTTGGTCCTTATCCAACCACAGAACTGCAATTCTCCTTCTATGTAAATTTGAAGCTGAAATCTAGCCTGACATCCAGCCAATGATTTTAGACTCACCTGATGTTTCTATTGAAAGGCTTTTGAGTATATGTTGTACACTTCTGAGTATTTGATGATAGTCCGACACTTAAACATTAGTGAGTTGAAATGTTGATGTTGGATGATTAGTTGCTTGATGCTGGATGATCACAAATACCACTACACCTTAACACAATGGTACTTCATGGTCACTTCACAGCCCAGTGCTTGGGGATATATACCCCTCTAGTCCATGCTGGGCACTGGACATGATGACCTTATGAACTCAAGTGTAGCTGCTTTTGGGAGTCTCATTTCACTGATATTTATGTGGAATATATAGAAGATGTGTGTGCACAGCTCAACATCTGTATCATTGATGGGAACTCAAAGTAGCTGAATTCATTCATTTTAAGGATTCTCAACAAATATTTGGGCATTCAGCATATTGTTGCTGTCCAATAAAAAACACGCATCTCCAAAATAGTAACTTTACAGGAAAAAGAAAAAAAAACTTTCCAAAAATTCAATTGAAGTCAATGTGAAAAGAGTGTATTGCAAGTAATTTGGGAGCATTTGTATTGGTCCATTATTTTTTAAATTGTTACATAATGTGAAATGAAGGAAAGCTGTTGTGTTCAAATGATGTAATCAGACAAAAATGGAGATGCATGTTTTTCATTGGACAGTAACTATGTTGCATTCTAATTTGCAGGTCAGAAATTCTTTAAATATTAATACAACATCACAGTGTGTTAATATATTTACAAACAAGCATGACTGTTCTCCAAAGGCTTGTCTGAACCATGGCTTTTTGGGTTTATTTTAGTGGCAGGCCACAGCAAATGCTTTAGCAAATGCTTTAGCTCAGGTGTACATTGGCGTTTTGCACAGATATAAACAGAACTTGGAATCGGTAAATGAAACTAAATGAAAACTCCTGAGATTCAGGATGAACCAACACTTCTAGAACGCACATTGGTGTCATAGTTACTGCAGGCAGAGTGGGCTGAGCTGCTCAGTGACTCAGACTCCTAGACTAGATCTAATTTTCTGGATTTATATCAAACAGTGAGAACTTCAGAGGGCATAACAAAGAGAAGTAACACACTTAATATGTGCAGTAGTAGCCACTGCATCCAAGATCAATACAGAAACAATCTAAATGGACAGTGCCATCATCTGCTGTGGGTTTTAGGCAAAGGTGGGCAAAGGGGAGGGGGTGTCAACAGATTTTGAGAAGAGACCCAAGAAGAGAATCATACATTATCTAGTGTAAATCAGTTGGACTACTTACATTTTAGTAGTATTTGTGATAATATATTGGTATTTGTTTTATTAAAAACGACAGTAAGTTAAGTAAAACTTATTTATAATGGGATTAACTTATATTCAATTACTGCACATAGTGTAAGCTTCATATAAAGAAAAGCTAGTAAAATAAACCATCTGCCAGTTTCCATGTAAAATACAATCAGCGTATGAATAAATAAAGGATATGACTACACTATATATTCACCTTACATTCCTTCTGTGATATGCCTCCCCTTTGCTGCAATAACAGCTTCTGCTTGTCTGGGAAGGCTTTACACTTGATATTGGAAAAAATCTTTAAGGATCTGAGGCAGTCAGCTAAGAGAACATTATTAAAGGCAAATACCGATGTTGGACGATTCATTTTAGATCACAAACGGCACTTCAACTTATTCCAGAATTATTGGATTGTGATCCATCATTGAAAATATGCAGTTCCACTGCTCCACAGCCCAAGCTGGGGGATTTGATGCACCACTAAACAATGTATGACGCAGAGCATGGTGAGAATAGGCTCATGTCTCGATGATCCACAGCATCCTGTCCCATTTTCTGGTGGCATGCATTGCATGAACAACTGAGCATCTATATCCATAAAGATTCCAACTCATAATAAATTAACTCACAAATTATAAGGGGCACTTATAAACGTTTGGACAGCATTGTGATGCTGAATTTTATTAGTAATTCCCTGCACAGTGTAGACAGATGTACGAAGGGAGGCTGGAGAGACCTTGTGATTTAAGATGTTATAAATCCATCAGTCTACAGCTTTTAAGCAAAAAAGAGACAGGAACAGCAAGAGAGGCAGAACAAGACATTTACAAAGACAAAGTGAAAGAGAAGAGAGGGATGGAAAGTGATGCTGGGAGTAGAGCCAGTTACAATGAGCTGTTTATCAGGTGGGTGGCCTAATGGAACACAGGAGGGAGAGAGAGGGGGGTAGATAGAGAAAATATGAGCAAAGCAGGGAAAACATGGATGGAGCTGGTGGGTGGGATCAATGAAAGTAATGCTGTCTGGCCATGAAAGTGTGTTGTGTGTGGTACCTTTGTCTATGGAGGCTCCTGCCATGTGATAGAAACTCAGTGCAGTGTCCACATCATTGACATTCTTCAGAAATGTGAAAAAGTTCTCCACTTCTTCAAAGGTGATACCCTATGCAAGAGAAGATGACCAAAGTAGAGTATTAGTGATTAGTTAGCTACATAACAGAAGAGTATGAAATTAAACTTTAAAAATACACAAAGGGCATATGTTTCTTACAGAGCTGAGACGTATAAAATGTTAAAAAGTTACAATCTTAACAGGATAGGATCAGGCTCATTACGAAATGCTAAAAATGCTCCAATGTAATGAAGTCAACCAAGGCCCTCTGAAGTTTACTGCTAGATTTCAGTGCTGTATATTTAGTCTTTTCTAGGTCAGAATGAACATGAGTTATACTCAGCAGTGTTAAGCTACTGTGGACATTGACCTTCCAAAGCTATACAGAGGTGATAAATGAATGCACTTTATAGAGAGTGGCTACATAAATACTAACAACAGTGGTCCAAGGCTATCACACTTACCAATATATCACACAAGGACTAGTGTGTTTTTCAACTCTTAATCCTTACCACTAAACCATAAACAGCACCAGGGAGTTTAAGAGGAGGCAGGAAGCCAGAGGGTTACATCTCCATAATCAAGATCTGAAGCGATGTCTTTACTCTATATGACGCTAGGAAACAAGCTTTATTACCATAATAATAGAGTATCTCCCTCTGTCTATATGAAAGGTTAAATTATCAACATGGGATTTACAAGCGAGTTAAGCATAAGGCGAAATACCAAGACAAAATGGACAACATTCAAAGATGTGTGATCTTTGCTTTTCTTAGCATTTAGGATTACTTTGTATTCAATTTATCACATCCAAGACCAAAGGCAACTAGAAATTAAATAATCAATATGACAGTCCCTTAATATCCAGCAATATTATTTATATACACAGAAAACAAGTCACGACCTAGAAGAGATCCCTGCTGGAATTTTGGTTAATGACGACAAATACTGTGACCCACTGAGATCTGTATCATTAAAAACGTTTTTTCAGCCACCTCCTCAGTAAGAACCAAAGCATCTGAGAGACTAATATGTTAATGCAATCAAGTTTCTGCCGTTGATGTAGGTTTATATTATTTAAATGAACAAAGTCTCATTTTTATTTGGATGGGAATTAAAATAACTTTTAACCTGAAAAGAACAATGTTATACATTTGAATCCAAAAAGTTTTTGAAGTTCAACTTCAGGCCTATCACTGACATTATAAGTACTGCACCTAGGAAGCCTGTCACTGAAAATTACAAGAATGATGGACACAAGATATTCAGAAGAAATTATTCTAAAAGTAGCATTTTGGCAGGTTTTGGTTAACATGGAGCTGGAGAGATGTAAAGCACAGCATCACTGGATTCTTCAGTAGTGCAAATGTGTTCTCTGGAGTGATAAATTACGCTTCACCATCTGACAGTCTGATGGACAAATATAGGTTTTGGTGGAGAACACTGCCTACTGAAATGTATAGTGCTAAAAGCAAAGTTTAGTGGAGGAGGGATAACGGTCTGAGGTTATTTTGCCAGGATTGATCTAGGCCCCATAATCCTGTGAAGGAAATTGTATTAAAATTATATACTTCCAACTTTGTGGCAAGAGGTTCCAGCATGCCTGTGCAAAGGTGCAACAAAAACTTGGTGTGACATATCCCACTGTCCCACTGGACATTGTTTGGAACATCGATTGTAGACGACAACTCATCTAACTTTCAGTGCTTGACCTCACAAATAATCTCCTGACTGAACAGGCACAAATCCCAAAAAAGTACTCAAAGATCTTCTGGAAAATTTCCATAAGACTTGAGGTTATAAAAGTTACAAAGTGGGCACAACTCTTTATTCGTGTCAATGGTTTAGAAAAGAAATGTCCAATAAGCTCCAAACTGGTGTATGATCAGATGAACACATATAGCTTATATGACCAGATGTATCCACCAAGACACGAAAGATGTAACATGAATCAATCTTGGACTTTCTCTCAGGAGTGTTCAGGCCACTGGTCCAGCCATCCCCTATTACTATAAGCACTATTAGGAGTGACTCTCCAGGGGCTTCATTTAGGAAAATCTTTTTCAAGTGTGATGGCTTTTGGAAAGTAAATGGCCAGAAGGCTTGTAATATTCAAATGGAAAGAAAATACCTTCCTACTTTTAAAAACTGGGTGAATGACCTAATGCAGTTTATGACCTCGGAAAACAATTTGATACTTGCTGGATGGTCATAGTGATAAATGTTTTTTGGCAGCTTGTTTTGACATACATAAATAATATGGACTCTGTAGACTAAGAAGTGAAATAATACTCCTTTTAGAAAGCATGTTTTTATTTAGTATTTTGTTGAGATATATTTGTCTTTTTTCATGTTTGTATATGATTTAGATGTGTTTACATAAAATGATATATAAGAATCATGGATGTAAATTAGGTGTAGAATGGTTGGGGTGTTTTGTTTACATTATTTTCTTCTTTCTTGTTATGTTTGGTTGTGCTTTTTCTTTTTCTCGTCTGCATATTCTGTATTACACAAATGCTAACAAAAAGACCTTTGTAAATGTTATCAGTGAGAGGAAGAGTTACACTTATTTGTTGAAACGATAGCTGCATAGCAGTAGCTGGTGGAAAAACAAAGTTGGAGAAAGAGAAAAGGAGATCTTGCCTAAGGAATTACCCATTTCATACAATCCCAGTACATAAAGGTAACATGGGAGCCCTGCACACTGCAGATCAGTATGATACCTTTGGCAAGACTCCTAATGCATAAGCCTATGTGTGTAATGTGAATAAAACTGAAGGGTGATTTTCCTGGCCAAGAGCATCTGCCAAATGCCATAAGTGTAAATTTAAAACCCTTGACACATATAGCAGGTCCAGCTCTTCATTACTTGAGATGCAAAACCACAAGAAAAACCTGCTTCTCTAGCAGATCATCAGGTTTTCCATAACCATCAACTCCAGATGAACAGAGTGCATCTCAGGACTCTGCACGGACAAGTAAGCACTGCTCCATTTGCCATTGTCTTGAATTATAGGCACCTGCTTTTTCCAAGCAGAAGACAATTACTTCATTATTCTGTAAAACCAAGTGACTGCAGACAACAAATATATAAAACCAACAACTGGAAATGTATACACCGGATGCTGTTTGCTTCATTTGCTTTAAGTGATCAAGTCGCCCTTGAAAAAGAGGATAATCACCAACAGATGCAGCAGAAAGAATAAAGCAGCTCAATCGATGAGTGGAATGAGGTTGCTAACTGTGGGAAATCATTTAGCTCTGTTCCAAAGGACTTTAGCCAGCACTAAAGTGTGACTTCTTGAATCTGTGCCATTTGAACAGAGAATGAGTGGAGATGAGGGAGGAAAGGAGAGAAGGAAAGAAAGAGGGAAAAAGAAACAACTTGCTTTACTTGCTCAATTAGACTCACGCTGAGTTTCCAGAGCCTGGAGCACAGCACTCTACGGGTGCATGGTGGCTCTTTGAGCAAATATTGGTGCTGATGTGCATTGGTTATGCAAACCCTGGTGCTCCCACTATCAGCAGCATGTTTGACAGTGCAGATTCACTTTTGTAAATCTGGCAGCAGCAGCATCTGTGTGTGTGTTTGTTTGTGTGTGTGTTTATGAGGATGTTTCAGTGCAGTGCTTGAGAGGAGGTGGGTAGGTAAGCAGGATACAGCTAATTAACTGATTACAGCCATTAGAAGAAAATAGGCTGGAATTAAAAGTTCTCTTTACGCAAAGCAGAGTATCTCAAATGCAGTTAGGCTCATTTCCAATCCCACTACGAGTCACTTGCGTCATCTTAAAGCCATAAATGCTAACATCTGACTTCATTTTAGAACTGTCCAGCTATGCATAATAAACCAAATATGGCAGATGTTACTAGTGGACACATGATGACAATGCTATGAGAGCAATTAGTGTAAACAGAAAATGCTGCAGCATCACTTTAATTCTTCGTAACAACAATGTATATGATTCTGGAGAATGCTGACAACCGAATGCTGACATTGGAAACACACCCCTCTCTCCCGCTCCTTCAGAAGCTCCGCCATCCAAATAAGACAGAATCCAGAGTTGTATGTGAAACAGCAAAAAATAAGGCATTGTTACACACCAATGGAGCACAACCTCATCGAATTCCATACCTTTTAACACAAAGGACTCTCCACATTCCAAACACACTCAGATGCCATTTCTCTGCCATCTCTCTTTGACAAGACGCTCTGTGATGTGTGGAGAATGTAGAGATACTCGCCATGGCTCTGATAGGATATGGCTTAATTTATCTGCTATTTGCACAGTTACTTGTTTTTCTAAGCACCTGTTCTTTAGACGTGCTCTGGAACTTAACAATTCCTCTTTTTCATCCCACTTCTGAATAAGTGTTGTCTATTCACAGCTGAAGCTCTGAAGCACAGAAGCCAGACTGCAAAGCCACAACACTTTGTAGCCTCATTGCCAGAGCAGGGAGAAAACAATGCTGCTCAAGGTGCCGTCAGCCAGGGCTGGATAAAAACACCAGGGTTTTTTCCACCACACAAACAGACCAGAGATGTAGCAAAGGGTGAGGAAACATCCTCAAAATTTTACAAAAAGTGTACAGGATTAAAATCGTGTACAGAATCTTGTCCCTGCCAATTCTACAACTATATTATTGGTCAGCACAACTTAAAATAATGTCAAACTGGTTTATGAACCAGTCTTGAAATCTCAATCTTGTTATTTCAGAAGTCTTAACTATTCTAGATCAGTTAAACCATCTAGAGAACGATTTTTTAAAATACTCTATTAGTTTGGCAAGATGTGAAGTAGTACCTGTCATCTCTTTCTGGTCTCCCTTGGCTCTGAATCCAGACGTACCAGCACAGACTATTGGTTTGATGGAATGGACGTCCAGGGGCTTGTCAAACTTCATAGACCCGTTGGACTCCAACTCTGTTAAATCGTTTGAGCAAATGAGGACTGATTTTAATAAGTACCTCCAAATTTAACATTTTATTGGGTCTCTTTGTGGGACAGGCAGGATTCACATGGGACTATCAGAGCTGGAAAACGCAGTAGATTTGGCCAAGTCTCCCTAAGGACTGATTTCGATTATTTATGCTTCACTACTTTACTCTGATTCTTCAGGCTATGACTCTTTGAAGCTGTTGTGGGAGCGCGATCCGGAGGTGACGTTTGGCGATCTAGCGTTGTTCTCTCTCTGCTCTGGCAATGTGGCTACAAAGTGTTGGGGCTTTGCAGTCTGACCTCTGAGCTTCAGAGATTCAGCTGTGAATAGACAACGCCTATTCGGAAGTGTGATGAAAAAGAGGAACTGCACACACACTCAGCCCAATTTCACCCTCTATTTCAACAGTTACGAATGTCACAGGTCCACCTCAGAGCTGGTGGTGGATCATTCTCAGCGCTGCAGTGGCACTGATGTTATTGAAGCATGTTAATGTGTTGTGGTGTTTTAAATGGATCATATCAGACACAGCATCCCTGCTGGAGTTTTACCATTGTGCCCACTCATTTGCCACTCAAAACTGCTTGCTCCTATCATCTGCTTATCTGCTTTAACTGTCCAGCAAATTCTCCTGGATATGCAGACCATGGCTGCTGAGGAGTCAGATACCTGAGGGACAGTGTTCTTTTAATCCCTGGTTTTATTTGCCCATACCAGTACGTGTTTGTAGCTTATGCCTCTGTATCATCCTGTAAAGGCAAGACTGCAGGAAATGTGGCCATTGAGGAGATGTTAGGGCAGCGGTTAGGAGATTCCTGGGATCTTCTACAGAGTTAAACAGTGCATTGCAGGATTATAGTCTTGGAAGGTGTATTTTTTATTTCTTAGAGCTTCGTGGAGCACAAGTACACAGGATACACAGATCCGCATATTCTCAGACTCTCTGCCAGTTTTACATACACTGCCGGTGAGACTGCATGTCCATAGCGAAGGTATTAATCATTAGAAGCTCAGGTCACTAATGTTTCAGTCCTCATAAAATTGAGATTCTACTTCAATGAAGATGGCTCTTATTAATTCATATATCAATTTCTAATAAGACTTTTGTCCTAAAACACAATTTTTAAAATTTTTTTATTCTCCATAAAAAGTTAAGATGCTGCTGTTGTCCCTAATGTTTTGACCATTATTTATACCGCCGCACTAATGGGCTTGTTTTAAACAATCTATGATCAAGCTGTTGATCAAAAAGCCTAACTTATGTCCCTCCTCTTTTTATATGTATTAACCCCTCCGGAGTGTGTTCTCTCCTGGTGCCCAGTGATTCTGGAACCTACCGTGACCATGATCTGGATACAGAACATGAATAAATGAATGAATTTCTATGTAAATTTTTATTTTATTTAAATTCATATAGCATAGTAAGGTTTGGTCTTAATTGCATCCTACGAATATTAAAGAGTATTAATAAATATATAAAGTTTAAAAGATTAAAAAGTTTGCTCTATGACTGTGTTCCTTTCAGAATTGTTGTTTTTAAATATGAATCATTTTGTCAATAGTAACACCAGAAGGCTGCCAAACAACAGGGTATGTATACAGTTAGCTTTACTGATAATTGGAATTCATACAGAGTGGAAATGCTACCTTCTATTTCATTCATATTCAGTGTAGCTGAGCGTATTATCATATTTTAGAGAAAAACTATTTAGAGTAGATCTTGTTTATCTAGCAGCCAAGTATAATACCATCATATCAGTAAGTCTCTGGGCTATCAAGGATAGCAGGTAAGAAAAGAAGATTCATTGAACTATTCAGAGTCAGCCTAGATGAACTAATCCTGCTAAAAGAGCAGATCACCCACAAGACCCTGCATCACATAATCACATTTCCAAGCCCTAGAAGGCGTTTTGTCCACACTGTGAGGTCCTAACACACACACACACGCACATCAGTGAGTGTGTTCAAATATATGCACAAGGAGAAGATTTTAATGAAATGACTTATTACAATGGTTTATAGTTTACCTGGGCATCTTTGAACATCTTCTTCAGGCCTTTCTGGGTCTGTTTGAGTTTGCGGGACTGAACGCCACTGTATGCCAGAAGCATACCCCCAAACTGCCGCTCTGAGATCCTGCCATCCGTTGGGTCATTCCGCTCAAACTGTGCATAAACACATACACACAGTTTTGTTTTTATATAATGTCAGGACATATATTCTTGCATACAGTACTATACAAAAAAGCAGCAGGTAGTGCCACAGTCACACAGCTCCAGGGACCTGGAGGTTGTGGGTTCCAGTCCAGCTCCGGATGACTGTCTGTGAGGAGTTGGTGTGTTCTACTGGTGTCTGCATGGGCTTCCTCCAGGTGCTCCGGTTTCCTCCCACAGTCCAAAAGCACACATTGGTAGGTAGATTGGTGACTCAAAATGTCTGTAGGTGTGTGTGTGTGTGTGTGTGTGTAGGACTGAATATGAACACAATTTCATTTGAAATGGTCAACACTTCTAAAATTACAATGTATTTTTATTTGTTTAAGTTGTACACTTAAGTTGTAAACATTGTCTGTGTTATTTTAACAAACAAAAGCTTACAACACAGTGTTACACAATTTTCTATTTTCAATTTGTATCATTTTTTCTATTTAGAAATTACATATTAAAGATTAACACATTTTTTCTTTGGTTTCTTTAAAGTTAGGACCTTTTTGTTTTGAAAATGCATGCTGCTGTATTAAATCCTGCACTCTGCTATCATATATTTGTTGCTGTATCACACAGGCATATGTAGCGTCAGTAGTGTTAGAGCAAACCAAAGCATTTTGTTGTGTCAGACCTTACGACACCTGCTTTCTCTGTCTTTATTTGACTCTCTCTCAGATCTCCACACCTAGCCTGATGTAAATCTCTCTCTTGTGTGACAAAGCATGAGCTAGCTGGGTCCCTGAGAGCTGCAGTAGGACTCACACAGCTATGCATCATCATTCAGACAGCAGGAGCTGGCCTATATGCACATATGCTTATTAGAGCCTCCAGTCTCAATAAGCTTCACTTCCCTAATGCAGAGGAACAGTTTAAAATAGTCAGAGCTAAAGTCCTCTAAAGTTGTCTTTTCCTTTGCACTGAGTGAGCCTTAAAACTCAATCTACTGAAGTGAAACTGTCTATCAGCTGAACACTGGTGCCAGAGAAAGAGATAGAGGAAGAGAGAGCGTGTCAGATGGAGAGGGTAAGAGAGAGAGAGACAAAGAGAGCAAAAGAGGGAACGCAGTATAAAAAGGAGGTGGTGGGGGATAGCAGAGGTCCACGCTGAGAGACTGGACTGAGTGTTTGAATTAACCCAGTCAGACCTGCTGCCTCAGCACTTATGTTAGAGAGGGAGAGTTAGAGAGAGAGAGAGAGAGAGAGAGAGAGAGAGAGAGCACACTAGTTCGCAGTGATGCTTCCCTGAAGCAGTGACACATGCTGAGTGTGTGAAGGCTGCTGTCGGAGGGCTCCTGTCAGTCTGCCTCTACGCCTGTCAACTGCCCCAAGTCCCTTGAGCCTTTTTCTCCTGTTAACCCATCCGTTCTTTCATCCCCTGCTTTCACAACGTCACTCTAAATCCGCTCCTCCATTCCTCTATGGCCATCATGTGCGTCATGTCTCCCAGTTAACCCCTTGACCTTAGGGTTATTACTAAGTGTTGACTTACAATTCATACATTTGCAATTTAGGAGCCAACTAGCATTAAACAATTAGAGGTAAAATACCATTATTTTGAATACTGAACTGCTAAAGCTATTTAAACTGGGCAGAAAAAGTATCATTCATATCAAAAGTAATCTACACACACAAAATACATAATCAGTTCTGTGAAAAATAAATAAATAAATAATTTTTAACCCTGCATTTTGTGTTTGTGCTTAATACTCAAAAATATTTCCCCATACAAATATTTGTGAGGATATAGGGCTGTATTTGACATGATGATAATTGGAAGAAATATTAGACTCCATTTCTTGCAACTGCATTAGCACCGTAGCTTAAAGGCAAAACTGAAGTTCATCAAGCATGTCTTGGCTGATTTCTCATTTGACATGAGAGGCAATTTATGTAAATTTTCACAAGAGTTACTGATTTAAAGTGTGAGTATTCCTTTTTGGAATTCTTATGGTTTTTGCTCAGAGACATGGGCTAAAATATAAAGCAACATACTCAAAAATGGAAATCCACACTTAATAATTAATTACTAACTATTGAATTCACTTTTCTTTATGGTGCACCTATTGTGGACACAGATGTTCTCTTGTGTTTGTACAGATTATACAATCTCTATAAAAAACCTTTGAGCTGTAGGGCAGTGCTCTCTGGAGTGCAATAAGACACCTTAGGAATGAGCTGGGGTGGAATTTGTGATCCAAAACTAATCATCCAAAAGCTATCAGCCTGATCTCTTTAATGTTTATATGGCGGAATACCATTAGGTCCTCATTGAAATGTTCCAGCATCCAGTGTAAATCTTTCCCAGAGGTGTTTAGTGCAGAAAATGGGAACAAAGTGATTATAATTCCCTTGCTTTCAGAAGAAATGTTGAATGAGCAGGTGATCATATAGTGTACCTCCAGCTTCAGTACATCGTGCTGCAGTTTTCTCTGGAACTCCAGGAAGCTGCCGATGGTGAGCTTTCCCTTGAGGTCAGCGCCAAAGAAGTAGGTGGTGAGAGCTGAGCTGCAGCCTGCTGTCCTCAGCGTGTTTCCAGTGGTGGAGCGATCCCTGTGTCTCATGCCCATGCTGGTTTGAGAACGAATTATACTCTGCACCTGTGATACACACACACACACACACAGACACACAAATACAAAAGTACTGGTCCATAAATTAAACTCTGGAGGGCGCTGTGTTCTCACATAATAAATCTGCGTGTTCCTTGTCTGCTTTCAAATCTTATGGAAGCCCTGACAGCTCTGCTTATTCATCAGTGGGGAAAAAGTGGCACAACACTGAATAAGCCCAAATATAAATAAATATAAAAAAAAAAAAAAAAAAAAAAAAAAAAACAAACAGACAAAAAAAAAAAAAAAAAAAAAAAAAACATCTGCAAACGGGCCCAAATGTAAGAAAACGCTAGCTAATTAAAAGAATAAAGACAAATGCACACATGACTGATTGACTGTTGATGATTTTTATTGCCACACGACTTGTTGGTGGTAATTTTATACCAAGCAACACAATGTAATTCTATTCTGTTGTAGCACAATACACAAACATACAATACATTGTTACAATGGTATGTGAAAACTGACAAAGAAAAAAAATAAAATATAGCTTTTAAAGTGTGTGGAGAATTACTGCTTGTAATAGAACTAATAACACAGAACGCTACAATGCACAAATTTAACTCTCTTATTAATCATTAACTATGTGCTGTGAGGAACTTAAACAATCATAGTTCCGGATTCTGACAAGGGGAAGGACAAACCAAAAAAAAAAAAAAATAATAATAACTTTTGGCCAGAATAACACAGTCTAGATTTTAGCCATGACTGAACACTGTGCTTTAACATACAATCTTAAAAGTAGTAGTTTGTCAATATCATACAGTCCAAAGGGACTGTCTGAGGAGGCTGAGCTTATGGGCTTTTGGGGAACAGTGCAGTGGCTTATCTAGCACTGATTAATGTGGTGTCCTTTGGTGCTATAGCTGGGATGGCCTATTGATGAGAACAGAAATCCTCTTATTTCCTCCTCAGCAACTCACTGACCAGCTAACGACATTCCTTAAAATGTCTGACTGCACTTGATTTAATTACTACCAAAAAGACAAGTTTTGGAAGCGCAACCCTGGCTCCCCAGGCTTTCTTGGCTTGATCTAGGAGCACTTCGAAAACTGTAAATATCATGTGCTGAGGAACATAATGGTCATTACACAGCAGAATTTCTTCAGATCAAATGACTCCCTGGGACTGAATTATGCTGAATTCTTCAGACAGAGCCGTTTGTTTTTTTCAGTGGAGGCACAGGCAGGCTGCTGTTAATCCGTGCTGAGAAAATTCCTTACGTAGCCTCGAGCAAGCCTGCTCATCCAGAATACACGCTAATTAAATGAGTCACGTTCTGGCCCCAAATATACAAATGCCCAACCAGGCCACTTCAAAAACAGGATGTCATCCATGAGCGAAGTCTAAAACAGAGCCTAATGAATTAAGTGCGAATCTGTGCGAACCTTTCTGGTATCAAATGGCACTACTGAATGTTATTGAAAGAATAAATTGGAACTGTTTACGAGCACATCAAAAGTTCTTCAAAATATTTCTAACAAATAAGCATGTTTACGGTTTGTGTTTGTAGTTAATATGTAGAAATGTGGTCATAGTTTAATATTTTGTTTTCTGTAAGCCCTACCTTAGGGAAAAAAGCCATTTTTCACATATTTTATCCTTTTGTTAAAAATGTCAGTGCATTCAAATTTTCCAGGAATATAAGCCACATTTGAAGCAATATGAGCTCATAAAACCTGGAAAAATGAATAAATCTGTTCTTCATACAAAAGGAAGGCACCAGATAGGAACCCCACTATAAAGTGGTGTTCAAATATTTGGAAAAAAATCAATAGTCATGGCAGTCTTCATTGAGTTAAAATGTCTTTAAAGTGCATGACAAAAAAACTAAATCTCTCAATGCATTTCAGCATGAACCTTTATCAAGCCATTTGTAAATAGCTCTTCTACAGAAATATTGCCTGATATTTTCTTCCTTAGACAAAAGCTAAAAATGTAAGTCAAGTCCTCCCGAACATGATAACTTCTTTTTCTAAAGTACAAATGTAAGTGTCTCCAGTGTAAATGAATGCTGTGTGCCTATTCATGCATAAGTGAAGTTGCGAGCTATTACCTGTTCAAACTCCTCCAGGTCCACCTCCCCATCTCCGTTCAGGTCAAACATCTTAAAGGCGATCTCAAAGTTTCTCTGAGGTGCTAGATAGAAAACACACAATGATACCACTTACAGGATAAACCATGAATATTAACACAGACAGTGATGAGTAGAAGGTCACACAGTTACACCGAAGCACAGCACAGCTCGTGTGGACCATAGAAATATATATTTGACTGCTAACGTCACCCATTGTAAAGCATTTTTCACCTGCATAATGAGAAATGAGAACAAGTGAATAAGTGAGAGTGAGGGAGTGAATGATTTCACATGCTTGTAGTACCAGCTAACTACTCATGTAATGAGTAGTTTCTTCCGCAAAAAATATATATCAATAATGAGACAACAGTACTTTGCAATAGCCCCCCCAAGATGGGGTGGTGAGATGATACGCACTGTAAAATAGTTTGTTTTGGTTAGACTAGATGGTTGATTATCCAATGTATGCGTAGCTGTGCAGCGCATAGAAAGCAAGTCTGAAATAGAACAAATTATCTGCACATTCGTTTCCAGTTTATGAACACTCTGGTAGACCAAACAGTGACAATGTTCAGTTGAATTCAAGTATTGAAAATGGGCGCTAATACCTCAGATATGCAACTGTTACCAGAACATGGGAAAACCACAAGTGGCTACAGCTGCCTTAAAGTTCTGCATCTGAACGAGTGAAAGAAGAAATCTTCACATAGGGATATTTAAAGCTTGGGATTTGTGGCCTTTCACAGTTGTAGAGAATTCTTGATTTTGAGTGCTTGAGTCATGTTCTTCACCTATAATGATGGGTTGGTTTTTTTTTTTGGTTTTTTTTTAACCCATCATTTTGGTAGCCACTGTGTCAGTCTGCACTTTTTATGACCCCTTTGCTGACTGCACACACCAGTTCAGACACAACAGCCTAAAACTTTCAACGCATGAGATTTTTATTCACGGCCATGAGACCACAACAGCAGCAACAAACCGTGACGCTAAAAAACACAAGACTAGTCTGGATGCCAGCAGACCTGTTCCTCCTGCTGATAACAGACAAACTAATTTAAGAAACATGAAAACATGTAGTGTAGGTTGTTGACCCTCAATATGGTGCTTTTTAGTGCTGTCATCCTAACTTACTTTTGTTTAGGTTAATTATTTTGTTTAAATAATAATATAAAAAGAATAAGGTCATTTAGATTGCCATTTATTTCCTTAAGTCCTTAATGAAAATACATAATGTATGATGCAGAAATGCCAATGTGTATTATAATGTTAAAATGTGTGCAATTTATTCTCAAGCACCATTATGAGGGGTCACAGTCCTGAAAAAGCTGCTAAAATCTTCTGTTGGGGGAGAATACATTTTTTATGTATGAGAAACACTTAGACAATTATAAGTTTTCAGATTAGATTAGAAAATGCATACATTCTTAGAGGGATTCCCAAACATTTGACATGTAAGTAATGTTTTTCATATTAGAATATTTTTCATGTAAATCAGGAATGAATGATTTCCAGGAGCTGTGACTGCTAGGGGTGTCACGGTACACAGAAATATTCATATTTTTCAGTACGAGGGTTCCGATACAATACGAGCTGTGAACAGATTACATTAAGATTTTATTTTAAAAACCATTCTGTGCCGTTTGTCAACCCGCGTTAATGAGTTGCAGCCATCTGCAGAGGAGGACATAGTTCGGAGTCGTGTTGTAGTTTCATGCGACATCTAGTGGCACACTGTGTAATAGGAATGCTGTGTTATGACGACGCCGGAGAAGTGTTTAGAGCTAGGGTTAGAGAAACTACGCCATGCTATTGTTTTTGTTAACCTGTTGGACAATTAGCTGGATGTGAAATGGCTAGCGGAGAGTGCAAGACTGGGTTGGAACTAGTACAAACTTGTCGAGTTCAACTCACGAGTGCAAACTCCCGAGGACGCCGCGGTCAGTATGTAATTGGAACGCCGGCGTATTTCACGAGTCACCGCCTCCGTGGCGCGAAATAATTAATAGCGCTGAAGTTGTTGCAAAATGCATTCTGGGATATCTGACTCTCTCAAGTATACGGAAGTCACGTTCCAGGGAACCTAAAGCTCTGCTTTTAGATATAACTTATGTCAGCACCATGTCCCCATTTTTATATATATATATTTTTTTTTCTATGAAAATTTCTGGTACCAGTCATCCTTTCCAAATATACTGTTGTGTTAGTATTGGCCTCTGACCTCTACATAAAAAAAATAAAAGGGAAAAAAATCATGTTTTTTTTTCTCCATGTTGTATTGAAAATGTATCGTATCATGGAGCAAAAACAGCCATATGTATTGTATTGTGAAATTTGTGTATCATTGCACCCCTAGTGACTGCACAGATGGCAGGACTCCTTTGGTTTATAAGAATGTATAACGTACCGCTAAATTCAGAGAGATGATGCATGAATGGACAGAAACAAGATTGTCATTAGGATGATTACTGCCATTTTATCGACAGATCAGCTCAAATGCAGCCGCTGGAGACTGCAGCACTGCGATTAACACAGGGCATCCATCATCAACGACACACTCTTTCTGCCCTCCTCTCCCTCCTTAACTGTCAATCACATTCTCAGGTGATGCGAATTGGTGGAAAAGAAGGCGCCTACTGAATTAGCTGAAATGCCTGCCCTTTTCACCAACTGTTCTTCAGAGATGCTCAACTGCTAAAGAGCGTTTAAGAAATTTTAGTGCATCAAGTCCCAGGAATAAAGCAAATGGTTTTAACTTTACTGGCCACAGGCAGGCACTCGGCCCAAGGGGACTCCTCCATTCACTTTGACATTGAGTAAGAGATAAAAAGGAAAAAGTTATTAGAGCTTTATGTTCCAATCGTATTACAAAACATAATAAAAAGCCTCTTTTATTCTAGATACAGTGAAAGCCAGAAAGTGTTATGCGAGGCAATAACATTAGGCTGTTTATAGTCAACAATATTCTTTTCTACCTTTACTCATTTGGGACAGCTGATTCCAAAAATGCAACCGTCAGTGGGTAGCAAGTAAACATATCACAGCTCCAGCCATCCTGTCGTCCCAAGGACAATAAAAACAGTATAAGGGATCACATAAAATCTGCTTTCGGCACTTTCAGGATTAAAGGTATATGCGCTTACTGAGTGTTTCTCAGTAAAATAGTGGTAACTAAAAGGTGTTACTCATACCCTTAAAAAAAATACTATGGTAAGGTTTTAGTTCACTGCCTTCCTTTATCCGATAATATTAAAATATGTTTGAATATTATTTTTAAGAGATTACTACCTGAGCACTGAACGATCACTGCATTAGGAACACCTATTTTGTATCTGTCCATTTTATCAGCTCCACCTACCATACAGGAGTGTTTTGTAGTTCTACAATGAAAACTATTGCTGTAGTCCACCTGTATATTTTCTTATCCATATTTCACAGTGCTCTTCAATGCTCAGGACCACCACAAAGCAGGTATGATTTGGGTGGTGTATATTCTCAAAGTAGGTGCTATTAATCCACTGATTTTCAGTGTATATACCTATCAGGCTTCCTGAAAAAAAATCTATCCAAGTGTCAAGAGCCACAGCTTGTGCAGCTCATCTCTCAATAAGTCTTTCCCCCACATTCAGCAGGATGCAGACTCTTTACAAGGGCTCAATACTGTCATACAAGCAGCTATTAACAGACTTTACAAATAGCTTGTATTCATCCAAATGCCATTGCATGTGTTCAAATAATGCACATTAAAGCAACATTTACCATACTTGCTGCAGTTCTGCACTGAAATCAGCAGCATTTTTTACTTGAAATCTGACAATATTACTATGCAAACTATTAGCTAACATGGTTTCCACACAATGCTGTCATCAACCAGGCTTTTAAATACATTCCATTCATTACCATATAAACCAGGAGTGGTGCTGAAAAGGATTGCATACAGCATTATTATTATTGATATCATGCATAATTCTCACCATAATTTATTTACCATGTATTTTCACTTGTATAAAAAATGAAGCTCTCAATAAATGGAGGGGAAAAAACACTCACTGGAAAGCACAGTGGTGAGGAATATGTAGTCAGAGAATGAGATGAGTCCGCATTCCCCGAGCGAGTAGAAGATGCTGTCCTCATCTGCAAATTTCTCTCGTTCCTGAGCAATCTTCTGTTGGTCCCCAAGGAGAGAAGGGAGAGAGAAAGGGTCAGTATTTGTGTTCTTGACTGCTGAGTGGAACACTTTAGAACTTACTTTAGAGAAGGAGCTCTACGGTGCTCAGAGAAGCAAAAAACACATTAGCATGCTAACACATTGACACAAGATACACGACAACCATGCAAGTGCTGCATACTCATACATCCAGACACGGCTAAAAAAGATAAGGGAACATAAACACAACATATATATGTTATTAGCACAATGTCAAACATATACATTACTGTACACTGGTCTAATGAGCAATACTACCACAGTACACAATTAATAATAATAGAAAGCTGTGTATACACTTAGTGGCCACTTTATTTCAGAAACCTCACTAGCAGATCTATATCTTGCTTTTAGAGACTGTAACATCTTTTGAATCATTCATTATTGCAATCTAATATTTCATTCATTCATAAATAAATATATAAATTAACTACCACAAAACAACTATTGTCTGTAAAGCGTAAAATTAGTCAGAACCCAGCAGAACCATGATCGATCATGTCAGTTAACTGCCCAAAATGCCCAAACATGGGAATAGCTTATATTTCATGTACAAGTTCCCATAACCCACCTCACATTTTTAGCAGGATATACTCTGTTTTATCTCTAGTTTATTCTGCACATTATGACAGTCTGAGGTAAATTCAGAACTATTGATGACAAAGGTTGGGTCAGGTTCTGATAAATTGTGCTGCTAAATGTCGGATCAGGCTCGGCCTATACTGTGGTTCTGAGAAAACTATTAAGGCCAATAAAAACATTAATTACAGCATTTGCCAAAATGTGGTCTTGCCGTAGGAAACTAATCAATGATGAATGACGTAGAGGATGGAAGAAAAACATGTCCATGACAACAGATGGACTACAGTCTCACTACGGTTACCAGTGTTGATTGAACTTGTACCATAAAGTGGTCAGTGAGTGCAAGTACAAGGCAGGTCATTATATTAAAATGGTTAGTGAATGTACATTAGGAAAAAAAAGACAGTTCAAGTCACATAGACGTAACGTGATACAAGAGTGTGTGCATTCACACTTGTGAACAAGTCCTGTCCCGCATTCATAATTTTGAACGTACAGTGATTGAACACACACATTCACCCAGAATAGAACCGTTCTCTCCCTCTCTCTCTAACACACACACACAAACACACACACACACTGTGCAAACACACACAGCATGCCATAGTTCAGCCTGCACCAAGACTGAGTGTGTTACCTCCGTCTGTTGTAGATCCCATCAGTGTGAAGAGGAGGGAGAGAGAAGGTGTTAAAAATCACACAATTTCACAAGTCCCGATTTTATCAGAGACAAATTCATCACACACTGCAACACACACTCGTATGAAGATGCTCAAATAGATATAGCCCTACAATACAGGACGTGGGAATGTGGCATTACGATGCAGTGTCTTATGGGTGATCCACCATTTTAACAGAGTTAGTCAGTCTAGGCTCATTCTTTTTCCTTCCCTGCCGCAATAGGACTGCACATGTAGTAATTAAATAAATTGGTAGAACTGAGTGGTATATTGATGCACATTCCTACCCGATCAAACATCACAGAACAATTAAGGAAAAAGCAAGTAGGAATTGAACCTTCCGCTCTACAATGACAGCCCTGGTTTTATAGCACATTGTATGCATCATAATGAGAATGCTGATTAACACCAAACTCCAAAATGTACACTTTAATCATTTAGGTTTAAGGAGTTGGCTCGGTTTAAGAGATGGTGATTTTTATTTAGGTTCAAGGGATGGTGATATTCCACTACATGGGATTGGCTCAGCACGACTCAACTCACTTTTTGCTAGTCGCTTTTCCACTAGCACAGCTTCTTGGCAAAATGGATGTTGCAAAGCCCAGTCTCTAACGGGAACCACAAGTTTGAAAACCAGAGCAACGCCAGCGGTAAGTTTAGGCGCTGTTTACACGTTGTGCATTCATGTGTTGTTTTTGTTGTCATTAGTACTAAACATGGGTCTGCGCCTGAGCTCTTAGAAATCACAATTTTCCTTTTTGCAACTTCTGCTTTCGCTACACTGACCCAAGGAGGATTTGAACCTTTTCAAAAAAAACCTTGTGACTGCTAAATTTAGCTAGTGGAAAAGCAAAGGAACCAAGCCTAGTCGAGTCGTGTAGATTCTAAGCCACAGGTCAGTGAAGCATCACAATGATTTTATAGCTGTACGTCTAAAGTACTAAAATACTACCTAGTGGTTAATTTATCACGTTGGCCTTGGACTCGTCCTAACTCACTACCTTCCAGCCATGAATGGACTTGTCAAGTGACATCAGTTAAGGTATCAAACTACTTGCCAGTTCAACTTAAAGACTTCCATTACAAATGTCATGCCATATCTGCCACATTTGTTAGGTTTGAAAATAGAACTGTAACAAACTGCAAACTAACCAGGCTAAGAGTGTTTGTTGTAAGGCTTTCTACAATACACTGTGCCACAATGAACTGAAGTATGCCAGTGGCTGAACGGAATAACCATTCATATACTGTCAATATTGTATGAATGACACACTTTTAGCATTCCTGGCTTCTGAAGGGATCCTTTCAGCTCTTTCAGCTCTATGTGAGCATTTAAAGCATGTAAACAAAGAGTAAAACCTACCTATATGGGGGGGACGATCCCAAAATGCAATGCAACATGCCTCGATTCCCAAGCTCTATATCCTGCCTTGACCACACCAACACACGCACAAACACACCCATACACGTATTCTAAAATACGTTCTCTCTAAAAAGGCTGTACACAGGCAGTAACATGATAGCCAATAAGCTTCTATGCTGATTCCAGCGTCACGGTGCTACAAATATAGGACTACGAGATTTCCCCATAGCATTTATTATAAATGTGACTGGTCTGCACAGTAGCTGTGGTAGAATTAATTAAGAGTAAGTGTCTAGCTGGGTATTGCGTGGGTGCAGGTGTGTATGTGTGTTACCATGTTCCATATATATGGGACAAGGAGAGCGCAAGTTATTTTTAATGCATGGTCTCAAATGGGTTGGGATTGTAGAAAGAGAAAAATGAAGAGCAGCTGGCTGGTGTGCGTGTGTGTAGAGAGAGAGAGAGAGACAGAGAGAGCTGTAGGTGAGCTGTGTGTTTTTATGAGCAACTGAGCTCCATGCTCCTTGTGTCTCTGCTGTCACCTTCAGAGATCTGATCATACAGCACCTCTCTCAACCAAGAACGCACACACAACAATCAGCAGGTTGCAAATTAGCATGGACCAGTGCGCACAGAAATATACACATACGCAAATTCAAGGGAAGCCCGCAAGGTTATCCTGCCTCCTGTCAGGCAGTTACGCTCAGTGAGTGACCATGGGATAAAAGGACAAAGTGTGAGTGTGTGTGTGGGGGGGATTTGGCAACAGCCTGCTGGTGGGCTACTTCCTGCAGCTTGGCATCTGTAATGGCTGCCGCACTGTTCTGCACTATACAGCCATGCACATCTCAATAGCACTCACACTAAATGCAAAGCCTGCTCTGAGACATAGCTGAGACAATATAGAAGCTGTACTTACACATACCTGAGACAGTCTAGAGAATGAAAACAGTACAGAGCCCTGAGACAGTACTGAAACACAGCTGACAATACACAGGACTGAGAGAAAACAGAAAGTACTGAGACAGTACAGAGACAATCCAGCAACAGCACTCAGCTATGACAGCAGACAGTAATATTACTGCCACATTACAGAGAAACAGCTGAGACACACAGCTAACAAAATACAGAGACAGAGCTCTGACAAAAGAGAAACATTTAAGACAATACAGAAACCACACAGTGACAGAGCTAAGACAATACAGAGACAGTGCTGATACACAATAGACACAGTAGAGACAATAATGAAAAAATACTTAGACAGTTGATAAAGTACAAAAATACAACTGAGACAGTACCGAAGATTTGAAGAGACAGGTATTCAGCTGAGACCTTACTGAGACAATTTAAAGGGAATGTCTACAATTGTGGAGAAACGCAGCTCTCTCAGGTTGTTTACATTTGGAAGATCAATATCTTTTAATGTGGAACAGGATGTTTAAAAATAAATAAATAAATAAATAAATAACAAATACTGCTGTTCGCAAGTGACTGTAGTTGAACTTCTCTCTAAGTTATAAATGACTTTTTGAATTACCACAGAAACTCATTTGTAACTGGAGTTGTTTAGATTTGTAGCTTTTTCGGCAATGCAGATAGTAGTCTCTCGAGTTTGGAAACATTTCTACCTTAAGTGATACGAAACAAAAGCAAAAATAAGTCAATATTACCCACCTATGGAACAGTAATACAGCAGTATCCTCTGCTTGGTTCATGCTTTTCTTGGTTCAAGGCAGTTCTTTCCGTTGTCTAAAAAAATCTCCAGATTCCTATTTTTTACTCATTTACAGACACTAGGGCTTTGTAAACACATTAAACCAGTTTCCAGCAGACTGGAGAGCTAGCAAATAGTGAGGAAACATCTTCAGAATTTTATCAAAAGGGGTTTTTGATTACAATCGTGAACGCTGCCTTAAAAGAGAATAAAGATACTGCAGATGCTGTACAGGCGCACGGCTGAGACAGTACAGAAAGAGCACTAAGAAAAAACATAGACATTCTAGACACTCAGCTGAAAAAAATACAGACACAACTCTGACATAACACAGAGAGAGTACTGAAGTAGTGCAGAGGTATTACTGAGACAGCAGAAAGACACAGCTGAGTCGGCAGTCAGCTGCAACCGTACTAAATTTTGAGACATTTAAAAAAAAAACAAAAAAAAAAAACGACTGTTCCAACAGACTAAACAGAACCTAAACACAATTGAGACAGTAAAGAGACACATGAAAGATTCAGGGGAAGATGGCAGGGTACAAACACAAAAAAAGACTGTACAGCAACAGTACTGACACATGACCGACAGGACACACAGTAAATTCTGTACAGAGACAGCTGAAACAGCACTGAGACATGAATGAGACAGGACAGTCACAGTGAATTCTGTGGACAGACAGCTGAAACAGCACTGAGACATGAATGAGACAGGACAATCACAGTGAATTCTGTAGAGAGACAGCTGAAACAGTACTGAGACAGGACAAGCAAGGTGAATTCTGTAGAGACAGCTGAAACAGTACTGAGACAGGACAAGCAAGGTGAATTCTGTAGAGACAGCTGAAACAGTACTGAGACAAGACGGAGACAGGACAAGCAATGTGAATTCTGTAGAAAGACAGCTGAAACAGTACTGAGACAAGACTGAGACAGGACAATCACAATAAATTCTGTGGAGTGACAGCTGGAACAGTAATGAGACAAGACTGAGACAGGACACGCAAGGTGAATTCTATAGAGAGATAGCTGAAACAGTACTGAGACAAGACTGAGACAGGACAAGCAAAGTGAATTCTGTAGAGAGACAGCTGAAACCGTACTGAGACAAGACTGAGACAAGACTGAGACAGGACAAGCATGGTGAATTCTGTAGAGACAGCTGAAACAGTACTGAGACAAGACAAGCACTGTGAATTCTGTAGAGACAGCAGAAACAGTACTGAGACAAGACTGAGACAGGACAAGCACGGTGAATTCTGTAGAGACAGCAGAAACAGTACTGAGACAAGACTGAGACAGGACAAGCACGGTGAATTCTGTAGAGACAGCTGAAACAGTACTGAGACAAGACTGAGACTGGACAAGCACGGTGAATTCTGTAGAGACACAGATGAAACTGTACTGAGACCGTGCAAACACAGTAAAGACAGTACAGAGAGAGCCCTGACACATAGCTGAAGTGAATCTGAGACATTACCCAACAATTTGGGCTCTGTAACAGAAGATGAGCTGCACAGCCCTGCAGCTGAGTTACAAGCAACTCTGTGACCCAGCTCATTTAAAAAGAGTTTATGCCACTGTGCACAATCTTTCCTGCGCAACTGTTCTTCAAAACGGCCTGACTAATCCTCACTGCGGCAGGGCTGTGTATGCGTATGCGCGCATGTGTGTGTGTGTGTGTGTGTGTGGAATCCCACACCAGCTCTCTGGCCTCTGTCTTCAGACACTAAGCTGTGAGCTGCAGCTGGTAGCAAAACCAGTGAAACTGTCAGCAGTTAGCTTGGCAGGTACTTCCATAAATTTGGAATTAGTGAGAGTATAAAAACACTGTCTTAAAGAAGGACACTTCTTCAGGGGGGAAAGGAAAAAAAAGGTCAGAGATCCTGTGAGGTGAAATCTTTGTTTAACAACAGGCTTATTTTTTTTTACAATTTTTTTTTCAAACGAAAAACTAAAATACTACTCACCTAAGAACAAAGAAAGATTTACTGACACTTGGTTAAAAAAAGGGGGAAAAACATTCTAAGTTCCTGCTCTGCTTGTATTTTGCACTATTCACCATTTAGTTTAAAATACAATAGTCCTGTTTATTTCCCCATAATAGTCCAGTTGCCCCCTGTATGACGTCTTCTTGATTTTTGGTTACATGACTGGGCAGCAGTGGGCAGGGAAAAATAATTTTAATTTATAAAGTGTTTCCCTAAACCCGCCGACCAACACCCACCTACCACTGAATCATCAGTGAAAATGTTCAGCTTTCCCAGAGACCCTCCAGAACATCTACTGCACAGTACTCTCATTAAATTTAATATTAAAAAGCCAAAATATTATTCAATCATCATTAAGAAAAACATAAAAGCATTCAGTGTATTGATTTGCATAAAAGATACTGCAGTGATGGTAGGTGTGAAAGCATTTTAGACTTTTTTGTAAAACTGTCCCATGCACATTTGAATCTCGGTGATGGCACAAGCAAAACAATTTGCACATTATCAGCAATGTTTTTGTTGATGCCAGTAACACAAAGCACTGTTAACATCAGCCTATAACTTTGGCCTAACACTAGCTGGTGATAAGCAGAGCTGGGTTAACAATTACTAACACCCTCTTTCAGACTCCGCTCTTCTAAAGTCAGGGCTGTGGTAGATTCCAGTGTGCTGTGGGGTGACTGAAGGCTGGAGGGGGATTCCTGCCTGTCCTTGGCTCACACTGTATCACTCTTTTTCTCTCGCACTGCTGGGGTTGCTTCAGGGCTTTCTGCTCTTTAAAACTGGGCAAGTGAACTACCGAGCTCAGTCTCTTTGTGCACAGAGCATTGAGGTCCTGCAGTGTGTGTGTGTGTGTGTGTGTGTGTGTTGTGACGTAGCAGCTTCATTACTGATTATCAGCATTACAGAGAGGCAGAAGCAGTGGGTCTGCATATGAGTGAGTGAAGGAAGCCTGACTAGAACATACTTCTCAATTTCATCAGTCTGAGCAAAAATGTATGCGGCAGTGGCACTGTACCAAATGCACGTGGATGCACACATACACGCACAAACACAACAACACAGCAGCTGTGACAGCTGGTCCATGCAGACTGGTAGTCCTTCATCAAACTCTCTGTGAGCAGGTGAATCTTCTCACATTAGGGATGTGATTGTAAGAATATAAAATAAGCCATTTCTAAGACTTAAAAGACTCTAAGGCTTTCCAAACTAGACTTCGCCATATCTGCGGAAGCCCAACATCAGCCCAGCAGTACAGTATGTTCCTTAGATATTTTTTTTCTTCCTCCAGGCTGGGTGGTACAACATTCAAAAATACCCAGAGCTGTTATCAAGGGCTAGAGCAGCTACATCACACAGAATTATTTATTCTTACATACACTCATATGTATTTCAAATTAATTTTCTCAATACATTTGCAAGCAAACTAAGAAAGTTTAAAGTACAAGGAAAAGAGAGATGGACAAGGCAAGTGTGCAGTGTGTAGTGTAATGATGGCAGTTCAGAGACACACAGCTTACAACCCAAACTGTGGAAGCCATTTTTCATTTAATTTCCAAAGCTAATCTGGTAAAAGGCTGAAGTCCTACACACACACACACACACACATAGTAGCAGACAGAACTCAATATCCCACATCATTCACCAGAGACTTCAGAAAAGGTCACCTTCCCCACCCACTCTTCTCGTTTTTTTATTATCAGCATCACTTATAATAAGGACACATATACACACACACACACACACACACACATCTACACCTACAAACCTGCATCAGACTAACTCCATTTTCCAGCACTAATGCTGAAGTTATTTGATTGTGCATGGTGTATCTTTACATTCCCGGGGATAGTGCAGCTGTAATGGCAATAGTGTAGATGAATTTCATAGTTGAGCAGACAAACATACACACCAATTATCATGGGTTTGTAGTCTAGAGCACAGACAGCTATTGGGGAAGCAGTGAGGGAACTCTCTGTGTGTGTGTCTGGGTGAGAGTGTGAGAGAGAAAGAGAGTGTGAGAGCGAGAGAGAGAGAGAGAGAGAGAGACAAAACCACCCGCCATCACTGAAAAGCTCCTACTGAAAACTCAAAGTCCAGAACGAGGTCGGCAAAGTCAACCACAAGACATCAGGCTGGTTACCACGGCAGCAGCCCCATCAGAATTGCGCACGCCCCGACTGCCGCCCGTTTACCTAGGCCACCTGACTCTAGGCAGACGCTGTGACATCACAGAGCCGTGTGACCACAGGAACGACAGGATGTAGGGCTGCAACTAGCGATATTTCTATAATTGATTCATTTATTGATTATTGTTCAATTTATTAATGCATAATTCCATCTATATGACCCGTGTTATCTTGCGGCAACTAAAGAATGGAAGGCTGTAGAGGACTGAGCCAATCAGAACATTCAGAAACAAAAGCTACCAATACTTCCAGGTGGATAAGCTGCAACAGTCAGCGGTTCAAGCAGCTCATTTTACAGACTGAACTAAAACACACAAACAGGGTATCTCCTTGTGTTTAAAGTTATATCAAATGTACTCAAGTACATCACGCTCTAAATTTAGTTTTTTTTTCTCATTTTCTATTTTTTAAAAGCAGGTGGGCCTGTTTAGATAGTATATAAACCCCAGTGGAAGAGTGAATGCACACTACCATTAGCTTAACACTAATGTAACAGTGATTAGAGTTGGAGTGCTAGCAGAAGTGGCTGGTGCACAGGGTAATGGTGTGATTAACCTTGGAAAGAAGTGTTATCCACCCAGAAGTAATAACTAATTTTGATTTGTTCCACTGTAATCTTGGAATGACAGTCCCTCCGTTTCAATACCATTCATAAGATGACCTCTACAACTTCACCTCATAGCAAATGTGTAGCACATATTTAACAAGTGGCAGGAGAGAGAACTGCTTGATATAGTGACAACTTAGACTGAGTTTTAGGAATCATTATGGTACTAAATTTGCAGTTGTTGCACTGTGTCTACATACCACCCTTCTATTATATATCCTAAGTAGCGAGACAGCAGAACATAGTATTAATGTTTATAACAGGTGGTGGTTTGTAACATACCTCTAGTCGTATATATGGACATGCACTCTCAGGAAAACACGCTCAAGAGTACATATTCAGTACTTTTAGTTAGGGAATATTATTTTACCATTCTACAGTAATTGTAGATTTTTAAGTTGTGTTGATTTCATATGCAGATCTTATATTATTATTGTATTTTTGACAGATCTACAATGAAAGCTTAAAAAAAACTCTCTTTCTGGAGAAGAGAATGTAATGTACCTTTTAGGAAACAACTTGACTCCTTGGTCTGGACCAAACAAGAAAATGACACATTGTTACATTTCATTCCTGAATTGGTTCGAGGTCACACTGACACTTTTAAATTCGCACATATTGCTTGTAAGCAGTCTCTGTCCCCTTGTTTGTTATGCACCAGAATTCAAAAGTGAGCGTTCACACTTACTGTAACAAAATGCACTAACAGAGCAATTGCACCAGGGTTTGTTTTAATCGAACCAAAGCTGACAAGTCTTAAGCATTAGCTTCTGTGACATGTCAAACATTTCTCCTAATGCCTACATTTACAACTCCTGCAACAGGGTCATGTAAGTAACTTTGCTAATATAGTATTTTAACATCCCTAGAGATGGCAACAGGAATTACCATAGAAAAAATAAAAAAAGGACTGAAACGGAGGGTGCACATGTCATATAAACACTATAGGGCACGGTTGATAAGTAAAACTTCTATTATCATTTACCATAGGGAACTTTACTGTTGCCTAATTGTTGCAGCCCTAACCGGCAGTGTCACAACGGCTACACTTCCGCAGCATGCTGAGTGCACTGTGCTCATGCTTTCCATATCTACAAGACCTAGTGAGGAACAGAGTACGGAGTGAATTTCCTGGGTCCAGGGCTAACTGTGGTGCCACAAGGCAGTGACTCTACTCCCAAATATCAGAGCCCACCCTGCAATCAGTTGTGGGCATTCAGCTGAGCATGCACACGCAGAGAAAGAGCAAGGAGGACAGGAAGGAAGAGAGGGCTACAATACAGCACCAAAGCACGGGCAAAGGTCTCCGTGTCAGAGAAAAAAAAAAGAAATTAAGAGAGAAAGAGAGATGTACACAGTTTCAGAGTTGTCCAAGGTCAGCTAGAGGAATTCTCAGGCCTGAGGTGGTTAAGCACACCTGGTCATATCTTTATATGTGTGTGTGTGTGTGTGTGTGTGTGTGTGTGTGTGTGTGTGTGTGTATGGGGCTGAGCACAAACATATATGGTCCAAAGCCGCTGACAGATCACTAAGATAAGATTCTGACCATACTAAATTATTCATACAAGCAGATACACTCTCACTCAGTCAAAAACTCACTCACTCTCTCACACAAACACACACACACACACACTCCTGCGTACAAAGGGGAGAGTCTGTGCATTTAATTATTTAGAAGGGACAGCCAGCTGCCGGCCTCCTGCTACATGCTCTGAAACAAGCTCGAGTGCACACGTGTAAGATAATCTTCAGGTGTGCCCTAGTGTAGGGGGTCGGGTTGGCTTTGTTGTCATTTTATTTTAAAGAAGAAAGAAGCTCTACTGACTGCAGGCACAGCACAGGTGGCTGAAAGGTGGCTGTGTAGGCTTCAGCACAAAGCTCAATACTGATCACAGTTTAAATGCTACATCAGGGAGAAAGGCCACACACACAGGAGTGTGCCAAGGGTGTGTGCTGTCTTTTAGTCTTTCTGTACATATTTTGTGACTAGGTGTGTCTTTTAAGCTTTGCAAAGGTCACCCAGACATATCTAAGCATAGAGCCCTTAGCCTGCGTTCTTCCTCTTTTTAATAACTTTCTTTTTTGATTTTGCTTCTTAAAAGCCCTCATCATTAACATGACCATTTCCCAAATATATAAATAGATATTAGGATTGGGAGGTATAATGATAATCCCGTATTCCACGGTATTTAAAAATGTGGACTCTATCTCAAAATGAGGGTGGTATTTATGATGTGTGAACTTAAATTACTAAAATGATGAACTAAAATGATCATGTGCATTTAAGAGAGCCACAGGGAGGGGGCGCTGTGGGGCTCAATGACTGCTTATGTCACGGTCTGAAAACGGGTGGAGAAAATCACAAGCCCAGTAGCCCACCACAGTTGTAAGTTTAGTTTGGGTTAAAAGAGTGAGGAAGAAAGCTAAATATGTGTGTTTTGAGTCTCAGTTCACTGAAAAATCTGCTGTGATGTGCTAAACCACAAGTGCCTGTTAGCACCAGCTGTGCTTCTAAACAGTGTACACCGTCTTATTTGGCTTGTTTTTTACCTTTTCTGTTCCTTCAGCACCAGTTCCTGATATATGTTCTCTCAGAAACAGGTTTTTAATCATCAACACGTGTGTCAGTGTGCACTGTTGGGCTGTGTTTAGCTAAATTCACTCGACTTTGTGCTCAAAGATATAAGGCTCAGCGCAGCTTGGCAGAGCACCCTCTCCCCACGGTAATACGGTATACCGCGATAGTATTTTGAGACGGTTGGTAGGTTAGGCTCCATACAACATTAAAATCAATTTTGGTTTTAGGAAAACAAGCATCGAGGCCGTTTAATACTACACTACCTAAGACTATATTAAGGTTTTTTATCAGGGCCATCCATAATATCAGCACTATCATTAGCACAGCTGCTGGTGCAGGAAATTTCATTTGATCACTGCAGATCTTGTCTCATTTTTAATCAGACCAAAAGAGGGAATCACCAATTACACTGGAACTTGAAGATCCACATCGCACACGACTGCACTGGATAATAAGCAGCTGTGAGCTGAGTCACACCGTGGAATATAGCATGAGCTTCAACTGCCGACTGACTACAAAAGCAATCCCTGTCTGTGTCATTCTCTCTCCCACCCTTACTCTACACCAGCAGGGGAAAGATGCATTGTCAGTAACTTCCCGATTCAAATATTTTTTTATTTTTTCTGCTGAGTCCAAAATTCCCCTCAGCTCGCCAGCGTGGAAGCCAAGGTGTGTTTTATTACCGATCCAATGATTTTTAATGAAATTTATACACCTTTAATGCACTGTTTGGCTGGGCTCCTGTGTGGGCAGCTCAGGTTAAATGCTTGCTCAGGCAACAGAGAGACCACCTTCTGCTGAGGCCCTGACAACTCTGAGATGAGTGAGATAAAGAAAGAGAGAAAATGAGACTGAAGAAGTGAGGTAGAAGAGACAGGTTTTTCAGTGCAGTCACTCATTTGCACATATACCTGCTCTATACACATACACACACACACACCCCACCCCCATATGCCCCGTGCTCACGCCCATGCAGCTCAGCATTGCGCCCCATACCTGCCAGAAGTCCTGCAGAGAGGGAGGGGCATAGGGGGTTGGAGGGGCGGAGGAACGAAGGGAAAAGGGGGAGGGCCAACAGCAGGGCAGGACGATGGAGGAATGAGAGCATGGAGAGACAAGGAGGAGAGAATGGAGGGGTTTATTGGTTACATGGATGGACAGAAAGAGAGGCAGAGCTGCGAGAGCACAAGAAGATACCAGTACAACAGGACAACAGCAAAACATTACAAACATCATGTTATTACACAACTGTGAGAATGCTCACAGAGAGAGAGAGAGAGAGAGAGAGAGAGTGGGGGGTGAGGTAATGTTATGCTTATTAATCCTTATAAGCACACAACTTTAACATTTTGCAATAATTGAAATGTAATAACGAATTACATAATAACACACACACACACACACACACACACACACACACATATATATACATACACACACACACACACACACACACACACACACACACACACACACACACACACACACACACACACACACACACACACACACACACACACACACACACGGAATAACGGTCCATCCCGAAACCCAGTGAGCGGTCTAAATAGAGAGCTTTTTACGTAAGATTCATCCCAAAACCTATGAGCTGCCTAATATGGCATGCAGACAGCTGTTTAAGTAGGCAGCGTTATAAAACATCTCATAGGGCAGATTATTATTGAGACGCTCTAGTTAGAGACTGCGTCACGGCTTGTTCCCACCCACCGCATGTAACAGGTGTTTACTTACCTCAGCGGCTAGCATCACCTCAGCGCGATGGATTCTAGTCTTCCCGTTATTAATGCGGTTTTAATTAAGTTTGCTCTGGGAGAAGAGCGAGATTGACGGGAGTTGTGCTTGCGTTGCATCATGTAATTGCCTTCTCAGTTGAGGTACAGTTTGATGCTGCCTTAAATTTCGGCCAGATTATGGTATCTCATTAGGCAGCATAATCAGATATCTAAGAATTGGGACAGCCTACATGTCGGGAGCGCACACACTATGACGTAGACAGCTCACTAGGTTTTGGGACAGACTTTTTTTTTTTTTTTTTTTAAGTTTTAAGGCCTTTTCACATCAAGTTAGAGTCTTAATTTCCAAACAAACTACAAATCCTAAGCATGGTGCTGAAAAAAATGCTTAAAGTTTAATGGTTAGTAAAGATTCTCAGTAACAACCTTAGTCAAAATATATTCATAACTTGCATTAGCTGGTTTTCCCTGCACTGCAGACAGATGCAAACAAATGAAATTTTGACAACATTTACATTAAAATTAATGTTGTCTTTGACCTCTGAATTCATGGTGGACGTACCGTGTGCTCACTCTTTGTAGTGCTCAAGCAGAGCCTTGAAATTCATTTGAAGTTACGGTTTCAGGACGTTAAATCAGTAAAAATCTACTCAGTGTAAGGAAAGGCCTCATGACAACTAAACATTAGCCTACAATTAAGCAAATAAAATGCTATTCATGATGACATTTTCTCTTTGTGCTAGCTCTCTAGTGTGACACTCACCACTGTGTGTGTCTGGATTAGGGAGTAAAACTCTTATACCCACTAAAACAATTTCTGTTTACTGGGGATACTACTTATTGAGTCAAGCCATAGCCACTGGTAGAATTATCAATATATCAATTAGTTGTGCTGCCTCTACTTTTATACAGGCATGCAACGACAAAGCAAAAGGAGACTGTACAAAAAAGCCTTGTGGCAAATTAATACATTTTCATTGATTTAAACTAAACTTAGGAAACTATAAGCACAAAATATTTGATATTAAATTCTAAGGAGGTCTTGTTCTGTCTGTCCATAACTGTAACTTCTAAGGGTTAGAGAGAGTTAGAGAGAAAGCACACGAGTGGATTTGCACTTACATTTCAAAATAGGTACATATTAGGGATAAACAGAGAAAAGGCTGTAGAGATTATCAGAGTTGAAGGCACTTTGGCCAGACACACTAACCAATAGCACACACACACACACTCACAAGGAAGACAGTGTAATCTGATGTTAAAACCCAGCACTGCTTGGGAGCGTCAGAGCTGTAAAAATGCTGTTAAGTGAAGATGAAAAGGTTAAAACAAGGCCGCAGCACGTTCATAAAGCATGGCACACTTCACCATTACAAATTTAACTGCTTCAGCCAAATTCATTACAACATCCTATTACACAGACTGAGTTTCACAAGGTGAAACAGAAACAGAGGAGGAGGGCAGGAGAAATAGAAAGAGAGTGAGAGAAATGGAAGCAGTTGCTCAAGAAAACAGGAATTAAGAAGGGTCAAATAACCCTGGAAATGGAAAATTGAAAAGGGGGGTGAGCCAACTCTCCACAGCTCAAGCTCAGTACCACGGTGCACATTTGGCGAGAGAATGAGCATAAGAGAGGAAAAAAGGAAAAAAAAAGAGAGTGTGAGAGAGAGAGAGAGAGAGAGAGAGAGAGAGAGAGAGAGAGATTTTATACCAAAACTCTGCAGAGTGCAAATTTGAGAGGGAAATAACCCACATACAGAAGATGCAGATACATGAGGCATTTGCTTGAGCTGAGGAAAAAGGTCATAAATGTCAGCTTCCATGAAAGAAAAATGTAAGGGGTGTGTGTGTGAGAGAGCGCGAGAGAGAGAGAGAGTGTTGAGCTGTCTGTCCTTGTCATAGGCCATTTCCATTGGAAACATTGTTGAGGCACCTTTCTCTCACCTTTACCTGATGAAGAGGAGCATAACACAGCACAAATCGATCGCCCACGTTTCACACGATCACATTTCTCATTAAGGAATGAGCGGCTGGGTCGCCAGAGGTGTGCTCCATCCTTATGTGTGCTTTAGAAGCGTCTTAGCAGGAAATTCACAGAAAAGGAGCAAGTCAAGGGAAGCAGTCTGTCACTATCCTTTACTTTAGTAGGCGCATAATCCTCCAATTATTCTGACCATCGATGGAGCAATGAGAATTAAATAAAAAGGTCACTGACTAAACTAAAATAAATCATGTACAGATTTTCATAGATTTCAAAATGCTGGGAAAAAAAAGACCTGGGAAAGCTGCATAAGGGAAATATCATATTTAAATTGTGCTATGTGACAAAGCTTAAACATGTTTACAACGTTTATCTGTCCTACTGTTACTTATAGTACGGGAGAATATTTCATACATTTATCACCATTCAAATTGTGAACTAATTCATAGGAATGCACTAATGTAAACCCGATTCGGATTCAGATACCTGCCAATTAGAAAAGTCAGAATAACCATTTAGAGTTAGCACAGTCTGTTATATTTGCATCAGATATCTAGTTGACATATATTAGGAGGTTAATTGTGGGGTTAATACTGTGGGGTGCCAAACTTATACAGACTCAAATTTGTGGGGTGGTGGTGGCAGTGGTGGTTGGCAGTAGAATGGTTTACCCTTTTCACCCTGGTTCTCTTGGGTTTGCTAGTCCTTTTTCTCCACGTATTACAACAGACAAGATTGTATTGTTGAGGTGCACTGGTCTATCCCTTGTAGTTTAGCATTTAACTGGCTGGTCACTGTGGGACCTAGGCTTTTATTGTGGTATCAAACAGGTATTTTTCTTGCATGGCTATTGATTGCTAGATCTTTTTAAAAGAAAATCTGATACTTGTCATGGGTGGCAGAGTGTTGGGTTCGATCCCCACTCAAGGTCAAGGTTGTCTGTGTGGAGTTCGGTGTGTTCTCCCTGTGTCTGCGTGTGTTCCTTCCGGTGGCTCCGGTTTCCTCCCATGGAAGGAGGAAGGTTGGTAGGTGGATTAGATACTCAAAAGTGTCCATAGGTGTGAGTGTGTGAGTGAATGTGTGAGTGTGTGTCGCCCTGCGAAGGACTGGCGCCCCCTCCAGGGTAGGCTCCGGACCCACCACAACCCTGAACTGGATAAGCGGTTACAGACAATGAAATAATGATACTTCTCATGAATTAAAATACATATCAATTACTTTTAGAATTCTGCATTTTGAAATAATAATGTACTACAAATTTAGTTTATGAATGTGAGTCATGTGTGTCTAGTATTTGAAAATCTGATAAGTCAGTATGTCCACTGAACATAATTTAGTATGTAATACTGACATAAATTACTGCTGATTCACTGTGAATGCACACTTTAGTCTACAGTTTCATAAATTAAGAGTTATAAGTCTAATGGGGGGATAGAGAGAGAGACTGAACAGATATGAATTTGTTGAGCTGATCACAGTGTAGAAAGCTGACTATACTTTGTGTGGCACTATAAACAGTGCTAAAAACACTCATCATTATTAATGTGCTTGCAAAGCCTGCTTTCAGCAAGTTAGTGTGGAGGCAGGAGGGGGTGATGAAAAGAGCACATGACAGTGCAGAATTGCCAGAATTACCACAAGAGAAACAGATAAAAAACACTGGAGCCAGCCACAAGGATACAGCACGATAAGGTTGGGCAAGGTTTCACCATGACACCCTTTAACATGTTTGATTTATGGTTCTTATCGTATCTTTTGTTCAAGCTAATCAGTGGGTGGGCACCGCAGGCAGGTCCAGCCAGGCCCAGGCCAAAGACGAGTCCACTGTCCAAGGTCCAGTTAATACAGAGCCACTCCATCTAGACCTGTGTCTACATTTACTGTCTCCCACAGCTAATGCCCTTAATGGCTGAAATGGGGAGAGAGGACAAAGCCCTACATTAGTCTTATTTCTTTGGGTGCAGAGGAGTGCGGGAGCCAGAGGAATTAAGTCACATTAACGACAAACTTCCCACAAACTGAAACATATTTAAGTCTCTGTCCGTTTGAAATATTTCCACCCAAATACAAAGAATTCCAAGTCAATACGGAACTTATCCTTCATGAGAAAAGCAGTTATTAATGGACAGGGATTCTGAGGGGGGGGGGGGGGGGGGGGGTGACATATATTGCTATTGTTTATCACAATTGTGCAATACTGCATAACAAAATATCATCTTGGAGTTTAAAATATTTAAACCCAAGGACTCACATTCCTCATTTCTGAAACATCTGCTGGGTTTGTTTAGACTGAAATTTCACATCCCATTTCTCAAGGTGAGTTTTTAATGAATTGGCCTGAATTTACTGCTACTTTATTCTTCCTCCCAAATTGTATTACTTGGTCTACCTTTTAATCTAGAGTCACTTCAGCTGTAACAGCAAGATTACTGAGCTTCAAGGGAACAGCAAGAAAAACACCTTTGCCTGTACAATTTTGACAAAAACATTGTATTGAATGTTTCCAAAAGCACTGACCAATAAATTAATTGAAGTAAAATTCTCACTGCATTGCAGATAGTGGATAATAAGGTTATAATTTTATTTTGTTTGCTGATGAGTTCATGGTGACAGTCATTGTCATTAGATAACAAACAATTGTCAAATATCAATATGGCAACTTACGGTATGACGTCATAGCAGCCTTTATTATTAGTAACACTTTCAATCTCCAGCAAGTGGTGGTGAGTTGAGTCATGTCAGATCAAATTGGTCCATAGTGTACTTTTAGGTTCAGATCACACTTTCAGGCTTGGTAAAGGCGCAAACCTCATGTCTCACGCAAGCCAGTCGTCAGAACAATGCACAGCCATGTGCTTAACACTCTTAACAGGATTTTCAAAAGTGGATAAAGAGGTCAAAACAGCACCAGAATTTCCTCATTGCTCCAGGTTTGTCATTGCTCAGTGTTTCAATGCAATCTGTACCTCATGGAGCTTTTAGTGTAGCATCTTGAGACATCAAGTCTTGTTTTTAAATGCCTTTGGTTACACTTGTTTTAATACTTGAAACAAACCACACCAGAACTTGTTTAGAAATGTGCCAAAACCCACATGCTCAGACTTTGAAAGGAAGTTTTCACACATACTCTTAAAGAAATTCACTAACAGAGCAAAAAAAATCAGGGTCTGTTTTAATCAAACAAACCTGAGAAGTATAAACACAACCTAATTGAAATTTTAATGTAAAGAAACATATTTCAACTTAAAAATAATAAAAATAAATAAATAAATAAAAAAGTATTAGCCTCTAGTTTAACTCTAATACATTTTGCTGACAGCAGGAAAGGCAAACAAGCACAACTCTACAGAAAGACTAGCATTAGCATTTAGAGCGGTGTAGATGATCAATTCTGAGAGAGAAATATGAAGGCCAGTGGCTGAAACATTGAGGTTTATTCTGTCTGTAGGTTCACGACACACTTAAATCACTGTGTCCAGCTCAAACTGTTACTTCCAGTAAATCAGCAGAATAGAGAATGCTTAAAGGAGAGTTTTAAAACATGCCCATAGTCGAACTGTTAATTTGTCAAGTCATTCAGAGCAACCTGATGTAAACTTTGAATTATATACATGGGTGGTGATAAGAACTAGACATTGTGACCCTGTTTTCTTACACCACCACTATAAAGAAATTCAAGCTGATATATTTGTCTGCAGAAAGCAATTCACATCAAACCACTTAATTTATTTGCATATAAATGATTGAATTATGCAGAAATTTTGAAACATCTGAATTTGCCTTTATGTTTTTTAAAAACGAGGGAAACAAAAAAAAAGAAGAACATCTGGCACCAATTTGTACATTGTTATCTTTCGCAGAGAAACCTGACGGTCTAATAAAATGGTTAGGCAGTGTTCCGATGAACAAAGCGAACAGGGAAAGTGAGAGAAAGGTGCCTCAAGGGATCCAAGGCCAGAGTGTGCTTCTGAAGAAGAGAATCAGGTGGGTTTATGGGAATCGTCTTTAGAAAGACACGTCTTCTGGCGTCATCCTGCTGGGCTGCACAATAGCTAGGTAACCACACTGTCTCCACCCCCGACACACACACACAAACGCACAAACCCACCACACATCTTACCTTCCCATCATAGCGCTTCACCACAAACTGATCCAGACCTAGGTCTGAGAAAGAGAGACAAGAGAGAAAAACAGAAAAAAGAGAGAGTTACTTGATCTACGTTACACTTATTTTTGTTAGCCCACACAAGGAGTTAATGCAGGATCTCAGGAGTAAAACATTTCTTCAAAAGTTGTAATGGCAACCCCTGACATGTTGCTATGATTAATACTTGCCATTAACAACCCATTTTCATTCTCCTGCACTTCCAAATAAATGCCAGCATCGTTGTGTTTTGATTCATTCCTTCATTAAATCATCAGCAAATTTGGAGAACTTTGGACGCTGAGGCTACAGTGTAGATGTTGTACCAACACAAAAGCAAATACTGACACAGTAGAATCTATATCATGGGCCGGTGACATTATGTAGAAAAAAGCACAAATTAAAAAAAATAAACAGTGTAGACAACAGCTAGTGCAAATGCTGCCAGAGAGTAATAATAATGCAAAATATAATTTAGCAATTTTTATTACATTACACAGTAAAGCACTTTGAACTAAACTTTATTCATTCAATGTCTGTAACCACTTATCGAGTTCAGGGACACGGTGTGTTCGAAGCCTACATGAAAGCATACTGCGCAAGGCAGGAACACACCCTGGAGGGGACGCCATTCCTTCTGAACTAATGCTGACCCCCTAACAACTACCAGGGATACCTTAGTAACTGCCTAGTAATACACTAGCAACCACATAACAGCCAATAGGCAACACGCTAGAAAAAACGTCAAATTTTATAACAGTCACCTAGCAACACACTACAATCTCATACAATGCCATAGCAACACCCTAACAAACCCTGGAAACACAATAACAAACATTTCTAAATACACTGCTATTATCTGCGAAGTGTCTAATTTGTACAATTCTTCAACCATGAACATACCCTTTATCCACAGGGAATAAGGTGTCACTCAATAGATGAAAATGATATAATTCTTACATGGTGACATTTATATTCAGATTTTTCCCAAGGATACCATCCTTTAAGTTTGGTTACAAATATAAACAGCATTTTTCCTTCTTCTACTATTATTTTTTTAATTATTTTTGCAGGGAAAACTGAGAGAAAATGCTGAGAGATTTAACTCAGGTCCCTCAGTAAGTGGTCCTTATCCTCCAAGCCTGCAGCAGATGATTGACAGATAAGGTTCAGCCCAGAGATGCTCCAGGAAAGCCAAATACATGCAGAGGAAAGAATGTAGGAATGGTCGGCCCATTTGAGCCCACCCAAATCAATGTAATTCTGCGCAGAGGTGGATGAATTATGGAGTAGCCTTTCTGGCAGCTGGATGAATAATGAATCATGTATTTACTTTCGCTTTTCGACAGTCTTCAGCCTATTCTCTCTCCCTTTTTCCCCCTGTCTGGAGCTCCAATAAACAATATCATGGGGAGCTGAAGTGTCCACTGACTTGTGACCACATCACTTCCTATTTGGGTCAGAGGTCATGATGAGATTTATCCACTGCAGTCAATGTCCCTCTTTATTTAAGAATCCCTTTCTCCTTCTCCCTCTCTCTGAATAAACTTAACTGAACACAACTCAACCATTAATGTGGTGCTCCTACTGTATCAGTCAGAAGTTTTATTGTTCTTAGAAACAATGATTTAAACTGTAACTGTCTAAGACAATGCTACCTCCAAGTGTATTTAAATAAGATCACAGAGAAACTAGGCAAGCCTAGTTTAGCCGGACTGCCATTATCCATATAGCCATTGTCACAGAGGTTTTTCTGGCATTTCAGAAACAGTAAAGCCCAAAATACATACATTTGTCATTGGTGAAGCTTTGGTGTAGTACCATTATCAGTAACACTGGTGATGGTAAAATGTAACTGAACCTGGAATACATTCCAGATGTACTTTAACAGATAATGCCCCCAAAAACAACAACAACAACAACAACGTGTCTCAGTTCAGTATGCTAGTATTTATTTCTGTTTCCTTAATGCAGTGAAAGACATCTGGGTTTTTTAGACAACAGAATTCAAAATGTTGAAAAGCATGAACCTAAATGAGGATGTTGATCTATTCCTGCTCCATAGGTGGGTTATACTGACTTATTTTCGCTGTTTCTGATTGCTTAAGGTGGAAATCTCTCAAAATTAAGGCGAATTCTTACTGCAAGAAAGTATAAAATAAAGAAGTACTACAAATCAAACAACTCGAGTTACAAATAAGCTTCTGTGGTCATTCAAACAGTGGAAAAGAGTTACTGACAAGTTAACCTTGAGCCATGTACAAATGAGTTGCTTCTTCCTCAAACTAACAGTTCCACCTTAAAAGATGAGGAGCTTCTGGACATAAACACACCAAAGAGAACTGCATGCGTTCCCTTAAAAACCATTCATATGGCTATCTACACAGGTACATCAGGAACAATGATAACATTTTCTACAAACTATTATTTGGCCTGTGGAGTGAAAGTTATTAAAAATAAGAGGGGGTTTGCCCCCATTTGCTAAAGTAATATTTTGTGAGATCAAGAACCGATGTAGTTCTGGATCACAAACTCCAATTCATCCCAAAGGTTTCGGCTGGTGCTCCATCACTCCAGAGAACAATAGTTCCAGTACTCCACAGCCCCCCACTGGCAGGCTTAAAACCACACTAGTATAAATACAGCATTGGGCAAATTATCCTCCTGTGCAGCTGCTAAAGAGTGTCAAATTTCATTCTATGCTTTTCTAAAGGGATTATAAAAGCTTTGTGTGCACAACTCAATGGCTCTGTACACAATGGGTACACGTTGGTAGATGAATTTAGTTTCTACAAAGCATATCTACTACCTTTTCAATATATACACCCCTTCCACACATAAAATCCAGAGAATTTCTAGAGAAACTCGGGAGAATCTGATTTGGAGATGTCCCAGAGTGGTCCTTTCACATGTGCAGTGTTTGGCGGGAGATTTTCTTTGTCAGGCGCTCTCTCAAAGCAGGAAATCTGCTGTGGGCTTTGGCTTGGGGCTGTGCATGTGCAACATGTGTAGGAATTAGTCCTGAACATCAGTGGCTTTATTCTCACATGCGTTGACTCTGATTTTACCTGGAGTTTCTATTAGGGGGCCTGTGGGATAAAGTCTGGGTAATGTCTGGGACGAATATTTCAGGTCTTTGCATTCACTTTGTTGCATTTAACCCATCTGTGCAGAGTCACCATGCATCAGAGGCTATACTGCAATACATGACAAAATGTGGGAATGTTAACAAAGAGGTAGAATTATTAGTCGCCTTTCATCACAACCCGCATGCAACGACAGATAAAGCGTGAAGAAAAAAACTGGCCATCCCAAAAAATGGCTGGGTAAACCCGCTGACTTGTTTATTAACTTCTTGGGAAACTCAACAACTATGAAAGGAAGGACATCCACTGCTGAAGAGACCACATAAACACACTTTTTAGTGTTAATATCCAATGGGTACTCCACTTCCAACCCCACTGATGTGTCACCTCTACATTATGACAAATGACGTCCCAAATTACAAATTACAAGTCCAAGGTTTGTTTAACACTTCGTCACTGATTTGTTTTACACAGTTCTGATGTCTTTACTATTATTCTAAATGTGGAAGTGGTAGTAAAAGCAGCAGGGGTCTGTCCCAAAACCTAGTGAGCTGTCTAACTAGAGAGCAACATGTAGGCTATCCCAATTCTTAGATACCTCATTATACTGTCTATTTAGATCTTAATTTGGCCGAATTTTAAGGCAGCACCGAACCCTTCCTTAGCCACGAATACAAACACATGATGCAATGCAAGAACAACAACGATTTCGCTCTTCTCCCAGAGCCAAAATAATTCAAATCGCGATTAAAAATGGGAAGAGTAGAACCCACCACACTGAAACACTGAGGCAATGTAGCTACTGAGGTAAAAAAAAACACCAGTTGCGTGCAGTGAGCAGAAACAAGCCATGACGCAATCGATCTCCAACTAGTGTGTCTCAATAATCTGCATCATGAGGACAGATGACCGTTAGAACACTGTCTACTTAAACATCTGTCTACGTAGTCACATAGACGTACCTAAGCAGCTCACTAGGCTTTTGGACAGACCACAAACTCCATCCAGGAAAATGTGTCAATGATACAGTATCACTGCTGTTTCTCACATGGCTGTTTCTGATAAGAGCTGGATGCCAGATAATTATCGACTGCTGAAATCTCCTCAATAACTTTCTGCTTACAACCTCACGTTCTTCATTTAATTAAAGAGAAGACAGTTCAGACAGAATCCCAATGGAAATGGGTCTTCAAAAGATCCCAGCAATTGAGTGAGTGATATATTAAAACGTGTGTCACCTAACTGCACCAAGCTCAGTGGAAACTCAGAATTAAGCGGTCACACCACATATGAGGGTGTTATTAGGGCATCTGTGCCACGAGCCATCCTTAGAAATCATAAAATCTAAAGCTTACAAAGTGAACAGAGGGCAGAGTCTCAATCGTTATTCAATCAGATTAATATCTGCAGGCAATAGAGAGCTATAGTGAGAAAAAGACTTCCGCTGTGCGACGTGGTGAGACAATGAGGTCTAATAATGACAGTGATGCTGTGTTTTGTAATTGGGTTGATGGAGCTTTGGGCTTGAAGGAACAAAAGCAGGGACACCCATGCATTTCACACCAGCGCAGGCCATATCTGCCTCTTCTGATACTGACACTCTCTGTTAAATCCTCTTTTCACACCCACACCTTCATCACCCTGCTGCTCCAAGTCTTAGTTCAATTCAATGAAAGCAAGGGAGGAGGATAGAGTGGTTGTAGAGACTTGTGGACAGGAGGTGAGTGTGGGTCAGTGTGATGAGGTGACATTTCTGATGAGTAAAATATCAAAATGGTCATAGGGTTCCTTGGAAAATATCAGGATGGTAGAACATTTTTTTTTACATCCATCCATCCATCCAACTATTATCTGTAATCGCTTATCCAATTCAGGGTCACAGTGGGTCCAGAGCCTACCTGGAATCATTGGGCGCAAGGCAGGAATACACCCTGGAGGGGGCGCCACTACCTGCTGCGCCACCGTGCAGCCCCATTTTTTATTTTTTTTTATTATCTATTTATATAAAACAATATTTAACAGTGTCATTTTTATAAAATACAAAAAGATGATTTACCATTATTTCTTTTTTTAAATCCTCAATAAAAACATATCCAGATGCCTAGCTTAGATCATTCCTTAGCAGGGGCATATTACTGACTCAGATTTGCTCCTTAATTTTTCAATGTCATATTTAAATCATTATAATAAAAAAATGTATTGACAGTTAACACAAGTCCTATATACAGCTCGTTGTGTACAAAAGCTGTACAGTTAGAGATGCAGAATTTTAGTGTCTTAGAAATACATATGACATGTTTTACAACAATAACAAAAACAACATATCCTAATTTGTCCATTCATATCACATAAAGGCACTCCTACACCTCCACTAAGCAGAGGCTTCTATAAAATGCATAAATAAGAATTTTATTTGAAACCCTGAAGTATTGAAGGTAACTGTATTGTGTGAATTCACAGAACCACCCTCACACTCTCTCACACACACACACACACACACACACACACACACACACACAAGTAATTGCAGGCCGGAGATCAAATCTCCCTTGTCAGCTTTCTGAGCTTGCAAGGATTCCTCATTCCGAGCTGTTAATTCATTTCCCCTGCCGCATAGTAGCAAAGTCACCCTTTTGCCCCGCCCCTCTGGCCCTAATCTGCCAATCAGAGCTGCCAGATGGGCCACATTCTTGTAAAACCATTTGGTTTATCTCTGTTTTACTGATTTAACAATTGTATGATCAGAATGCCTCCGTTCAGTCCGACTTGTAAATAGGTAATATATTTATAGGAGATGTTCTCTCCAATGCAGCTCAAGAAAGAACACGTTCCACATTTGAGTCCAAAAGTCTCTGTGTTTCTTATCTACAAGAAGATTTCCTGTTTTCATCAACCCCGAACTCATCACGTGGGCCTGGATTTCTGAAAACCTGTTGTATGATAAGCTCTGTTCTATAATTGCTATATAAATATAATTGAACACTAGCCCTCACTAAGGCCTCCATGGGCTGAGCTAGCAGAACTCAAAGTGAAACAGCTGCACTCCAGACTCGGCTGTAACCATTCCTGATGACCATGTGGAAAGCACGAAGGGGTAACAGGAGGCCCAACCTGGTCAAGTTCCTTTTCCTACCAAGTTGGGAACACAGCACCCTAAAAACCCTGTGACCTCTTTAGGTGGCTGCAAAGTCGAGATAAAAAAAGAAATGTCTTTAGAAGCACTGCCATAAACTGAACAGTGAGGAAAATTTCCTGTCATACTAATAATGACTAAATTTACCATGGTATCTATATAACTGTCCTTTAAAAGATACAGAGTATTTACTGAATGCCAAAGCACTTTAGCACATTTTAAATAAGTGCTCTGTAACCCAGCCATTTACAAATGAATTTACTACCACTGTTATTGTGTTCTCATATCATTATTTCAATATCCAATGGCTTTACTTAATATCAGCCCTGCAGTCTTGCATGTGAATAAAAAAATGCAGATTGTAGGTAATCAAAACTGTTCATTATTGCTATGACAATATGAGAAAACATAAGAATATATATATATATATAAATATTTTTTTTTAATAAAATAAATGCATAAATAAAATAAAATAAAATAAAATAGCCAAAAACAAAACATGAACTTGCTGAACTCAGAAAATTACATAAATGGAAAGAGAGAGAAACAGACAGAATATTTTCTCTATTTACAACTTAATTTTCATATGTACGCATATGTTAAACAAAGGCAATCTGTTACATTGGTGCTGATGTGTACTACATAGTGAGACTTTCATGGCTGCATCTGTTTTGAATGAACATATATCAGCTTATTTTTCTTGTCATTATTCCCTATCAATGCAGTAAAACTATTTACAGAGTATTTATATTGTATTGGGCTTTTAAAGGGGACCTTGGCCTAATGGTTAGGGTACCGGAAGGTTGCTGGTTTAATCCCCAGGACCGCCAGGAACATCCAGGGCTGAAGTACCCTTGAGCAAGGCACTGGACCCCCAAACGCTCCCGGGGTGCCGAGGATGGCTACCCACTGCTCTGGGTGTGTGTTTACAGCCCCTAGTGCTCTGTGTGTGTGTGTGTGTGTGTGTGTGTGTGTGTGTGTGTGTGTACTGTCACAGATGGGTTAAATGCGGAAGACACATGTCGTTGTACAATGACAAACAATTGCACATTATCATATTATCATTATTTAAACTAATGCAGAAATCATTTAAAGTATACATGAGGAAGTGTGTGGGTTATATAAAATGAATATGCTGTGTTATATAAGGGACACAAACATCCACAGATTTTGGTATCCACTGGTGGTCCTAAAACCAAATAGATACTAGATACGGAGGGCTGAGTGTATATTTTAATACTTTAAAGCTCCTTTTAGTGGTGACAGCAAACATTACTCACATTTTATCATTTGTATGACAATTTTAATATACACTTTTGAAGCAATAAAGCATCAGCATGTCTCTGTGTTTTGTAACGTATAGCAGAGTGGGAAAGCCATTCACTCTCAGTGCAAGCAACTCAACCCTGTCTCCAGCAAGCACACCAATACCCAATAATAGACTACTTACTGTCAGACTAATTACATCACTCTGTGCTGTACAGGCATAATGTAATTTGGTCCGGTCTGTCCTCGCTTAATGAATACAATCACAAATATCTTATAAATATACAATAATGGAGGCCTAGTTTATTGTTCATATTATATCTGTAACCATAAAATATCCTGATAAACTGTCAAACTGAAATTTATAAATTTAATATTATGATTATAACTGGTGCTACATCAAGGTTTATTCTATTTTAAAATATATTTTATTATATACAAGTTGAGTTTATACACTAAGGGCAAAATTACATTTTCTGTTATTTAAATAACAAATCCTCTACAGGAACAGATATAACATGGCATTTTTCCCCCTGTACATTTAATATATTTAATGCAGCCAAGGAATAACATTTGTCTATTAAAATGTACAGAAGTTATATTTATAACTTAGAAACAAACCTATTTTAAGAATATTTTACATTTGATCAGAGGTGTCCAAACATTTGCATATATATTTTGTATCATCCTCAGTCCTAATTTAATCAGGTGGAAGGACCAAAACTTAATAGACAATATTGCAGTAGACATTTAATCAAAATTGCGGTCTGTAAAGTATCAGGCAAAATAGTATCCTAAAGCCAAGTTCACTGATTCCTGCTGTAACTCAAAAAGATGTAAAAATCTATAAACCACATATACCAGAAGTAATCCATATGAGTTTATAAAATGCTGAGAAATGAGCAAACCCTTCTCTTAACGAGGTTTTTAGCCACAGATCTGGAAGGCCATGGCTGACTGGCCTCACCCAGCTCAGTCATAGCGAGGGAGAAGGCTGTAGATCTGAATTTATGAGCGTGACACGCTTCATAGCTATTCACAGATATAGCAACAGGGAAGAACATTACAGAAGCATTTCTAGAGGGAAGGAGGGAGTGAGGTTAAAAAAAAAAAGAAATGGAGAGAAAACTCACTCTCTGGCTGCTTCTCATTTGGCGTGATGGAACGAATGAAATCCTGAGGTGTCATGTATACTTCAGCGTCTCCACTCTCACTGATGATCTTCAGTGTTGCGAAGTAACGGAAGATCTTGTCTGGGGTGGAATAGGCTCTGATACGGTTTTCATACTCCATCACCTGCAATTGGGAAACATACAGTCTTGATTAGTGCTGGGCGATATGAGTGCAAATCAATATCACAATTAATTGTACATGTTACCATGATTAAGATTAATGAACGATTCTTTTGTTTTTGTATTTTTGACCCTCATATTTCAGTGACGAGGCTTGTACTGTAAATATGCTTCAATTTTAAAGCTGGGATATATTTTTCTCATGTTGCAGGGAGCTTTTTCCTCTTTTGTTTTTTGAGCATTTGGTGTGTGATTTTTTTTTTTTTTAGCATTTATATTAGACTTTTTGTTCAGTGTCGTATTAATTACAGTCAAAACACAGCACGTCCAAACCACAGATGCTGTATTTCTTTGGTACTAGCTGCTGGAGTCGCTTTGTCATTTAAGTTGCTTCCATTTGGCAGTTAGGGGCAAAATCACATGACTACGGTTTAGTAGCATGATGAAAAGGGACAGTACATGAACACAGTGGGGACATAACAGAATAATAATAATAATAAAAACAACAGTTAAAAATAATTTATATAATCGATATAGACAATATTATGTCAATTAGAAGTTCTGAATGTCAATTTCGATAAATTGCCCAGTCGTAGTCTTGATTTACCCAATAGTACTCTCCTAATATACTCATGTCCAATTTGCACCTGCTAACTAGGCCCCTCCACCCACCAACAATACAGTGTTGCCAAGCTGGGACGATGAAGGTTAGAACAAGTTTCCTCCACTTAAGGCTTCTTGTAGCAGTTGCTAACACACTGTCATCATACAGCTCAATATGTTTGGAGGAGAACACAAACTGCCAATTCTGCAGCATTAGCTATCACAAACCTTCACTAGATACACTGTCAGAAAAAGATAAATTCTGTGCACGTACGTTGTTGTTCACTATAAGTAGAAAGTTCAAATGTCCCTTCAATGGTACAGCAGGGGTCTTAACGTTCAGTTGTGTACACTGAATGTACTCTTTTATTATAGAAATTACGTAAAATTATTCAAATGGATAAATATTTAGTCTGATCTAGTCTGATGTGTATTTGTCAAGAAACTCTTATTGAGAAAAGAGAATAAAGGAGGGGGGAAAAAAGCTGATGTTGTTCACAGACCAATGGACTGAACAAAAGTCACAGAACAAAGATCTAAGATTGTTCTATGACAGAACTTAAGAAGTAAACACAGCATTGCAGATATTTGTATGTTAAAAATCAAAAGCAGTATGCTCTGAAAATACACAACAACCTTAACCATCCTTAACCAACCTTAACCAATCCATCCTGATTGATAATCAGCAGAATTAATGGACAATCATCCATCCTGAAGGACAATCATAGGAAGTTGCTTCTGAAGTTTACATTTGTAATGATGACTGAAAATGACATTTATATGCAAATTTTACACTGAGAACATTTCTGGTTGCTTATTCTGGTCAAAGATATATTTCAATGGATGTAGATGTTACTGCAAAAATGAACATATCTCAGAGAGTCTGACCTACCGAAGGTCATTGCCAGATTCTTTAGAGCTCACATTAAGACTTTCACAGCACTTGCAGTAACATTTTCAAAAAACACAGCAAGCAACAGTGGACTCAAACCACTAACATCATAGGTCAAAGTTCTGAAAATCCAGTTAAATAATAATTAGACAGACATTAGAATCAGTAGAAGTTATTTTACAATTATTCTAAATCAATAAGGAGAAGACATAACGCTGAGGGTCTGTCATCCAGTTCTCAGAGGAAATGTATGTCGAGGGGAATAACGACAGTAATGGGAGACAAAGTGACACTTTTGGGAGCTAATTAAAGAATCATGTTGATCTCCATTGAAAACTAGATGGAAATTCACAAGGGTTTCTCTTTGGACTGATGCAATCAAGAGCCACCTGCCTTAGGGCAGTGGTGGTGTGAAATTGTGTGTGTTCACAATGCATTTGTTTAAAAGAAGAGAGCAAAGGAGCGATGCTGTTATGGAAAAAGGGTGTGTCAGGAAATGAGTGTGTCGCTGTCAGTCAGAAGGCGGACAGATATTAACCTGTAGGCTCACATACTCCATTAGCCAGACGTCAGGAGCTAGAGACACCGCTCAGAGAGTGGGCCTCCGCAACACTGAGCACATTACTGATGTGGGGGTGGGTGTGTGTGTGTACGCATCACTGCCACTAATGTGAGCTGGATCAGACTTTGACAGGTTGGCATCTAAATGGCAGCAACACCAGCTGCCACTGGAACACTCTGCTGCTCGGGAGAATCCATCCAGCAAAACATAGAATTGACAGATGAACACACAGTGGGGGAATTCCTCAGTGGATACACAAGATGCATAAAATCACATACCTCTGCTCTGGATTGTCATTTAACAAAACATTTAAGACTGCTCACATTATTATTATTTTTACTTAAAGAACACTATGTAGTTCTTTAAACTCAATTTACAGTTCAAGCTAGCTTTATATCCCTATCATATTTATGTGATACTTGATCAAACACAATGACACAACAGCCCACTTACCTGCCCTGCCCTCCATGTACCTAAAACTCCACACACTTCAGCTATTCCACATATATAGTGCATTTCCCCAAAAAATCTGTGCTCTCCTGATCCACAACCACTGACTAGAGCTTTCAGTTACTTCTGATAACACCTTCACAGCTTAACCTTAGTTTTCAGCCTCTAAAGCCAAAGTGCACCAGGAAGGACATGGCAGACTTGGCTAAAAATCCCCTAACACCTATTTCTACAGGTCTTAAATTCTCCTGCAACCCACATCCCCTCACCTCAGCCGCCAAGTCTGCCTACTTCAGCTTCTCCCTTTTCCACAACATGGCATCGGCTTGACTTGACTTGCCTCGGCTCTGCACAGCTCGATGCAATTTCCCCTGGTCACTTCTCCAGTAGTGCAGCTCCCCCGAGAAATGTAGGGGGTGACGTCGCAAAACCCTGTCTCTAAAATGAACTGCAGGCTTGGAAAACAACAAAAAGGGCGGCTGTAACTTTAGTTATGTATTCACGTGTTGTTGTTTTTTTTCTTTTTTGGACAGATCAGCAAGTTTTTTCTTGTTGCAACGTCCGGCCCTCACTGGAGTTTTTCATTAGCCACCGATCCAAGGAGCGTTCAAACATCTTCAAAGCTGCCAAATGTGAGCGCTGCTGTCATTTGGAGATTGCATGGCAAGTTTGTGCTGGAGGTATACATCTCATGATGATTTACAAGTCTCTATGGCCAATCAGTGTTCTGCAAGGTTCAGACGTCACATTTAGCATCTATTTAGCTTTTTTCATGACAGGCACAAACAGGGACAAAAAAAATACATGGTTCCAGGGACCCAGTACCAGATTTGGCCAGTGGAAAAGAAATAGAGCCAAGCTAAGTCGAGTCGGTACCATGCAGGGGAAAAGTGCCATATGTCTGGCCTCAGTATAGTTAAGGTAACACATTATGTGACCTATAGTTTTTTTACCTACATCCACCAGCAATTTCCATTCTTGTGCTTCATCCCATCTACCAATATTGTTAAAAAGATGTCTGCTATGTTCATCTGCAAATGCTGACACAAATATACTTAAAAAATGTAAACATTCAAATCCAACCTATATATTATTGTTTAAATGTTGATTTATTTAAAGCAATAATAATAACCTGTCTGGACCAAAATGATTGTGATGGGTGACAAATGACAAAATGGGTGATTAGTTTATAAGCCAAGCACAGGGCAGATCAGGAGTGTGTTAAGGGGTTACAGTTTTATCCATGGCTCATCAGCAATGGTGTAAATTAGTCATGCTCCTGTACCAAGTCACCTTTAACAGCTGGTGTTGGGAATCAAGCTCACAATGCTCTGGTTATATATCTCTGTGGAAGTGTTGCCATTATGTAGTTCACCAAGAGCACATTAATGTTGAATTTGTTGAGATTAACAAAAATGAAAATACAAAAAATATAAAATATTAACATATTTTAAAAAACAATTAAATCTAAAAGCATTTATATTCCTCCGATTAAATGTTTTTTTTTTTTTTTTAAATTAAGCAAAATATAATGTAATTGCAAACTAAAAGACTTTTCAGCAAAACAAAAATATGCAAATAACCCCCAAAGTCAAGGGACCACAAACTTCACCACAAGCAGCACCACCCAGCAGTCTCCAGCAAACAAATCTGCAGTAGAGTGTTTGTCAAAATCACAAGTTATTGGTAATTAAGCAATGGTAGGCCTGTGAGCTGTGTGAGAACATGAGCAATTCCCCTTAATTTACTTTAGCCTGTTAATATTGGCAGCACTGAGAAAATTTAGAGCTATGGCACCTGAGCCCCATCATATATCATTTCTGTTAAAATCACTGTGCTGTCCAAAAAATGCTCCTATTTCAAAGACTTCATAAAGACAGGCCAATATAAACATCCAGCCAATCGTAAAAACAAGTCAACAGAGACAGATGAATCAATAGTTATACCCATGAAAATACTTCCAGGTTGGAGACTCTTTCTGCCAGCAGAGAGAGTGGAGTCTGCAGTGTCTGAGTGAGAAGGCAGCAGGATTGAGTCATATCAGGTAGGGGGGTTCTGATCAATTTTCTTGCCCCTGATCCCAATCCGATATTTTGATTTTCCCAGACAGTACCATAACACAGTGCACACGTCAAGTACATTATAGGTATTAAAATCAGCCAAGTGTATCTGCTTGACACTAAATATCTCAAATTAAGAAAGAAAGTGCCTGCATCCAAGCTGCTCCTTATTTCTTTTTTAATAACAAAGTAAACAGATGGTGTCTTCACAAACATTTCATATAAATAATTTTATATCATGTTTAACCTTAAATCATGAAATGTTGTTTTTATGTATTAGGAATTACTTTGATTCTAAAAATCAGTCAGCTTTGTCATCACAGATGTGTTAAGAGAGAAATTAGATGTAGTTCCTTCAAGACACCATGCTAAATTAAGTGATTCTCTCAGCGCAGTCGCAAAACAAACCCCTGTAGGCCCTGTATGACTTCACTGGAAGAAGCACAAAATGATTGACAGCTTACTTTGGCTGCTGATTTGCTTAATAAAATTGACAACAAATGATAAGTGTATTCTCTATAAGGAGCCATGTCTCAAACAATTCCTGGTCTTAACAGTCCCGCCTTTAAAATCCGAGATAAAACATGTCCTGTATGGCTCCAAAGCACAACACGGCATTTAGTGTCCAAATACGGGAGGTTAGCTACTCTAATCACGTGCCCTCACGCTCCAGCTCTGAATCAGACTTGCAGGAACGTGCATTTGTGGGGAACAGTCATAAAGAAGTGTGTGTCTGCTACGGTGGCCTGCAGAGTCAGGTCACAACAACATTTACAAAGCGTGCTACGGGAGTAGGATGGGGAGTGTGAGTTATAGGAAACAGAGGATCTCACTTAAGATCAAGCTCAATAAAGCCAACACAGATAAGTAAAACAATGCTGTGATCGGCCCCAATAACGCTCTTTGAGATCGGATCATACCTAATATCAGTTGTTTAAAATACCCACCATTTCCATCATTTCTAAAGTAATCTGAAATGGAACAGATTGGTGAAAAATTCAATCATTCATTCACTTATTCATTCATTTTCTCTAACCACATTATGCAGTAACCCTAACCCTACTGTAGTTTAAAGATCTTGCATGTTATAACATCACTTTTTAATTACATACCTTAACTTTACAAAAGCAAAAACTAATTCTGAATCCTGAATAAAGTCAAGTATGTCCCAGCAAGCAGGATCAGTTTTTAGACTGACCAGCATTAATTAAATATATCTGACATATTAGGACCCTATTTTAAGACTTCAATTTTCACCAGCTTTAAGTAGATTATCTGTGTCAGTTTTATAACTTTGTGTTTGATATGCTTGGCAAGCCATCATACAAACATTTGAGCAGGGGTGCAAGCAAATACCCATATTTACAAATCTACTGCTGTGTGTAGATGCAGCAGGAAGTCAAAACGATGGAATTATTGACTTAAGTGCTATATTTACTGACTGCTGGGTTTGGGCTTAGAGCAGGGTCATTTTCAGCCTAACACATTCACTGGGCGAGTGAGTAAAGCAGAAAGCAGAGAGGAGCGCTGTAAAGATGAGGTTTGTATTTGTGTTGGAGTGTGGAGTATGTGAAGATGGTGATATGTGGATTTTTAGTTTACTACATCCATATAAACACAGCAGCTTTAGACTACTACTTTACATTCACTTCCATTGAAAGTTAAGGGTTTATTCCTTCCCCTATAAAGTTGTTATTTTGATAATGCCTGTTTTTTATTAGACAGCGGAGGATATGAGACATTACAAAAACATGCAACTCAAAATGGACTGATTTTGCAACTTAGTTTTTAAGTGTGTGTGTTTCTGCCTATATACCTGCATATATGTAAATGACATGCATATATGTTTACATTTAGTGAATTTAGAAACTTAAATGTTCAGATAACATTATTCTCCAGGGCTCTGTAAGGGAGTTGTCCTGCAGCTCTGTCAGCTACATCACTTCCCATACACACTGAACTAAGCTCCCTACAGTGCAAACAAACTCATATATAAATTCTCTCTCACACACACACATCATTCGCATGTTGGTTGATGAATTGCCCTCATTAATCAACAACAGATTGATGCTAATATCCAACAACATGTTGGTGCTCAAGTTTCCTCCCACAGTCCAAAAACACAAGGTGGATTAGTTATTCAAGTTTCCATATGAGTGAATCTGTGTCAGTGTTTGATTCAGTGAAGTCCTGTGATGGACTGGCATCTACTCCTGTTACTGCCTTGCACCCTGTTATTGAAGTAGGCTCTGGGACCCACTACGATAAAGTGGTTCCAAAAAAATAAATGAATGAATGAATGAATGTCTTTCAGGGGACAGCTGATTAATGAAGCAAAGTGAAAGAGTGGCTGTCACCATGCAAGCAGTGGAGTAAGAAATCATTACTTTGAGCCTCAACTTCCACTCCACTCTTCCACTCAACTGCAAGGCCCAGAGAAGTTAAAACAAATCAGTCTGACAAAATACTGCCACACACCCACAAAGCTTCCTACGGAGGCGAATGTGCACACACGCGCGATTCATGTCAAGAAATTCAATCGCCCTCCCCTGAGACTCCCAAGGACACGCAAAAGAACAATACAATTACACACCGAAATTGACTCTGCTTCCCTGACAGTACAGCTTATAGCACAGACATTCTGCACAAAGAATAACCCTCTACAATAATACATACATGCATTTATTTTTAGGCAGCACAACAGAGTTAGGTATGTTGTAACTTAACTACATGAACCTGACAAGCCAGCTGCCACATCCCCGCCTGGTTCCATTTCATATTTTATTATTTCCTCGCCCCATTTTGTGTTTTCTATTTCCCTATCAGGGTGAAGCTGGAAGCCGGTAGCTGATTTCCATCCCGCTGAGATCTGAAGATAACCGCTGTTGTTAATGTGCTTGAGAGCGCCCTGATTCACTGTGTTAAATAATATATATATTTCTTAATGTTAATAACATGTTACATCTTGCAGCTTTCTAATATCCAAGGTCGGCTTACATAGAAAGAAATAAGTTAAACTTAGGACAGAGGAGGAGTGGAGAAGTCGTGTGACATGAGAAATATCAGATACCGTATTAGCCCATCATTCCTACATCAGTGCACCCATGCTTTACATTTTCCAATGAGTTCATCATTTTTTGACACTGACATGATGTCTTTCTCAAAGCACTGAACAGTACCACCCCTGTCGAGACATTCCTAAACATGAGCGGTTATGTGACTAATAGAGCCCCTTGTGGAGCAAGTCTTTGCCATGAGTGAGTATACAATGTCCTTGAGTGAGTGAGTATGCAGGATGTGCTTTGCATTTAAACATTAAACACTAATAGAAATTCTAAATTAAAGGAGATAGGTAAATGTCAGAAATAGGCAGTTTTCTGCATAGTCCTAAAATGGGTTAAGTCATGGTAAGGCAGAGAAAACTCCCCTGTATTAGCCAGCTCTGAGAAGATATTGCTTTAAGCTGCTCACGGCTGTTCTCATATATACCCTCTCTCTCTCACTCTCTCTCCTCAACCCTACAGGCAAACTGGGCCATTTGGACATGCTACTGTCTCCAAATCACATTTTCCACTGGTCCTATCACCGATCATAATCCCTTTTCTTCACCACGGCTATTGCGATAAAGCAACAGTGACCTGCTGGCCGATGCATTTGAACCAGACACCTCACTGATAATGACACAAAACGAAAACAATCTAGGCAGAGGGAACCAGATACAAGCAGGCTGGTGTAAGGCGCGTGAATCTGTGCTGTAATTAGGTGGAGTTGTGAGGAGAAACAAATTGTGCAGACAAGGGCTGTGTGATAGAAAATAATAATCAAAATAATTTCTTTGCTGAGGAGTCCAAAGCACTGGTTAAATCAACACCAACCTGATCATATAGGTTCATGTCAGTTTGTTCACTGCAGAGGTACAGGGGTTGGACAGTGAAACTGAAACACCTGGTTTTAGACCACAATAATTTATGTGTATGGTGTAGGGCCTCCTTTTGCTCCCGACAGACAGTTCTGGTGGAAACAGGAGAGTTGAGGTGCACATTTAATTCTGCCGTGATTTGGGCAGCCGTGGTTTTATGTTTTTTGGATACAATCTGGGTTAGCACCCGAACATTCCTTTCAGACAGCTTCCTCTTGCATCCACAGTTAATCCTGTTGGATGTGTTTCGTCCTTCTTGGTGGTATGCTGACATTACCCTGGATACCGTGGCTCTATATATATTACAAAACTTGCTGTCTTGGTCACAGATGCGCCAGCAAGACGTGGACCAACAACTTGTCCTCTTTTGAACTCTGGTATGTCAACAATGTTGTGTGCATTGTATTATTTTGAGCAAAACTGTGCTCTTACCCTCTGCTAACTGAACCTTCACACTCTGCTCTTATTGGTGCAATGTGCAATTAATGAAGATTGGCCACCAGGCTGGTCCAATTTAACCATGAAACCTCCCACACTAAAATGACAGATGTTTCAGTTTCATTGTCCAACCCCTGTGTGTATAAAAACTACGAGTGCTAATATTGCACTGATGTGGAGAATCATCAGCCTATTAAATGTAAGCAAGTAAATGTTTAAAGTACAATGTTTAAAAAATGAGTCCTTCGCAATAAATAACCCATCTCTGACACTCTGGAATTTAGCTATAAATAGCTAAGAGTTAATTTATATAACGCATTATACAATCAGTCACCCTGTTAAGGACTGGGGCCTGGTGTGTTCCTGCCTTGCGCCCGATGATTTTGGGTAGGCTCCGGACTCTCTGACCCTGAACTGGATAACCAGTTACAGTTAATGAATGAATGAATTATACAATCATTCTGAAACTCATTCAAATTGTCTTCAGATAGTATAGCACAATTAGGTAAATACAAATTAATGGTCAATAAATCTAAAAGGGAATAAATCATGGCCAGCTACCTGCTGGATTAGATTACGAGTGTTTTTCCTATTAAGATATTTTACCATGTACAAGGAGAAGTGTCGAAATTATAATCAACTGTAAGTTAAAGTAAATTACAGATGTGACGGATATGTCAAAAATCATAGAGTATCCCTTTCGCATTATTTGGCAAGCTGTTTTAAACACTATTTTATCTGTCTAGCTCTCTCTCAGTTCCCTTGCCCAACATGGGTGATTATTGCCTGTCAAGAATCAGTGGCAGGTCCTTGTCAGTAATCCCCAATATTGTAATGCATTGCCCTATCAGCTAGTCCCACTGCTGACTCATGGTTATTGGCCACACTGCCGCAGGTGAAGAGGGGACTGGCTGGACGACACTTCATTGATCACCTTGCGGTCACGGAAGCCGATTCTCTGTTTTTTCTTCTTCCCCTCTGAGCTGGCCTCCTCCTCCTCCTCATCTCCGCTACTGCTGGACTCCACAACACTGTTCATCTCCGCCTCCGACGTCACATCCTTCACAGGCTTTTCCTCCAGAAGCTCCTCCTCATGTTTCACTGACGACTTGGCCTCTGCATAGGCCCTACCAGTCAAGAAACAGAGGGAGGAAAACAAAAGCAATAAATAAACACTTAACAGTCCTGATATTTAAAATATTTATTATAAAATTGAAGATATATATTTTTTAAATCTTCAATTTTCTTTATCTCATAGACTCTATTCAATGCTGATTTGTTTGTTTTTTTATTATTGAAGGAGTACTCATCAAAACTCCTGTTCTTTCTCTGTTAGGTGTACCATGTATGAATAGGTATGTGGCAAATAAAATTTGATTTGATTTGATTTGATTTGGATCCTACTGCTTAATTATACAGATCTGGGGTGGTTCCCTGTAATGGAGACTGACCTACCCCCAAAAAAACAAAGCATCAAATCCTTCTCCAAGTCATAGCCCATCCACACAAACGTGTTTGTCCTGCCATATAAATTCTTTCTATTCTTCCTTTTTTTGTAGTCATAATAGTTTATTTTGTATTGTCAGCCATGCTGCTATCAGTAAAGCCATATTTATATTCTTATATTTATATTATATTTATATTATACTCTAAGAAAGAAAATGTCACCTTCAGATTGCTGATACAGCAGTAACATTGTGACAGTTGGTGAATTTAGAAAAAAACATATTTATTAAATAATCTCAAAATGCGAGTGGGTGACAAAGGCAGATTGTGTAAAAATCTTTGATAAAACTAGGATGATGCAGACATTCATACTTTTTTAATATTTAAGCTACAAGATTTATTACTTAACGACACTGAAAAAAAAACAGCCTGAACTCACTGAAGTCACCTAATCTTTCTTGCCTAAGATACCTGGAAACTATTCATGACGAGATATACCTTAACACCCTTGAGTCTTTAATGAGTCTAGGATACTTAGGTCAGGATTAAACAGCATAGACTGATATGTTCTACTAGTCATTGGTCTGTTTCCCTGCCAAACTGCTTATACTCTAAGTAATGTCAGCAACTGAGTGGCCACCAAGTCAGACAGAAATATGTTCATAAACATTCATCTGTCAGTTGTGATAACCTGCCAATATTCATCTTTGAGATAATTTATATTAAAAAACATCCCTTCAGTGCCCATGATCATCATCCCACTGCTGACAGACTAGAGGTAAATCTGCTTCTGTACTCAAACATTACACGCTTTAAGCTTGTCGCTTTTCCACTGGCAGGTCTCCCCTGTGAAATGGAGATGGTGACGTTGAAAAACCCTGTCTCTAACAGGAATCACTGGCTTTGAAAACCACAACAATGACGGCAGTAAAGTTAGGCGCTGTTTACTCTGTGATTCTCCAGGGTATACACATCACCATTTAGTACCTACTCAGCACATTTGGAACCCGGCATGAGCTGGGACTGAAAACTTACCCGGTTCCAGGGACCAGATTTGGCCAGTGGAAAGCATAAGAGCCATCCTGTAGGTCCCATGCAGTGGAAAAGCACCATGAATGTGTGTACTTTTGAACCAAGAAGCCTCAAGAAATTTTAACTCATAATTGTTCTACTGGGCGGCACGGTGGCGCAGCAGGTAGTGTCGCAGTCACACAGCTCCAGGGACCTGGAAGTTGTGGGTTCGACTCCCGCTCCGGGTGACTGTCTGTGAGGAGTTGGTGTGTTCTCCCCGTGTCTGCGTGGGTTTCCTCCCACAGTCCAAAAACACACGTTGGTAGGTGGATTGGCGACTCAAAAGTGTCCGTAGGTGTGAGTGAATGTGTGTGTGTGTGTGTGTCTGTGTTGCCCTGTGAAGGACTGGCGCCGCCTCCAGGGTGTATTCCCTCCTTGCGCCCAATGATTCCAGGTAGGCTCTGGACCCACCGCGACCCTGAACTGGATAAGCGGTTACAGATAATGAATGAATGAATGTTCTACTTAAATGATTATTGGCATTGTTAAATTATTCTTCTATATTACTGAAAACCCAATGTATTTAGCTCAGTAGAGAACATTTAGAAACTCATTTAAGTGTTCTCTTTACTTCTATTTTCTCTAGAAACCCAACCTTTATTCTTAATAATTTTGTCCATATATAACATGCAAAAAAAGGACAATACATTGTACTGCAACCACAACAAATGACTTTGCTGTTTGAAGGACATGTAATAATTTAACTTATTCTTCTAAGGTCTTCGCTTTCTTTGGCCTCTTGGGAGCATTATCAGAAACTCCAGAGGCATTAAACTTTGGATCATATTTTCTTGCACCTTGAAGATGCACAAAATGTGAGAAATACAATATACCACACACTGAGAGACAAAACCTGTGAGACTGTATGGAGATAAAGATTGCGGTGTGCCCAAACTCTTATAATAAATGATGGAAAACTGTATGTGCCTTAAACCTCATATATAAGCATACCCCTGTCCTGCCCATGCAGTCAGCTTCAATTTAGCTTTTTATTTTTAACACTGATGGTCTTGATGAAAACAGAAGCATATACCATATGCAATGGACCGTCTGCTCTCAGGTAAGAAAAAATAGAAAGTGTGGGGTAACAGAAGGTAAGAAGCCAAGAATTAGTCCAATGCTGTTTAGATACCTTGTCCAGAGCAGTCCTGTTGTGGCAGATATGCCGGTCACTCCAGCCAGAGCAGTCAGCAGAAGCCTGCGTCTGTGAGGGGCGCGGACAGCATTGCTGTGAAAACGTCTCGAGGACTGAGCCATCCCGACCGTGACAGCTGTCAACACCCGCAAGCGATACATTCTGCCAAAGAGAGAGTTGTTGAGTTGTGAGAGAGAATGAAAGAGAGAGAAAGAGATGAATACAGCATCCTATAAACAAGTGTGCCCTGTCTTGTAGTCAAAGTGGATACAAAGATTTTTTTAGTTCAGCATAATATTAAACAAAAGAAAAACTAAATCAATATAATTTAAAAACACTGACCCTGTCATAACCTTCATTGACACAGAGAGAGATTTCTACTTCTTGAGAGTCAAACTATCTCCGCTTATATCCTCGGAATCATCAGTGAGACTGGAAAAGATCTCAGATGACACATTAAAGGGAGATTTAGCCTGAAATGGAGCACGCTGAATCACTCCAAAGTGCCAAGTGGATTAATCCACTGTGACTGCATTGCAGCGGGTGTCCCCTAGTCCCAACCCTGCAGCCATGTTCCAAGATTTACACCAGCACTTCCAAAAACTAATTAACAACAAGTTTCCCAAACAGGGACACACGCAGACCTTAAAAGTTTAAGAAATAAAACATACACTTTGCAATCAATCAATACAACGTGAAAAAGGTTTTGAATGTCTAATACTGTACAAATACTCCTTTATGTTTATGTCTGCTTTCATAAAAGCTAGCAATAACCAAAACCCAGAGATGCTCAGTCTTATTTTATTATTGGAGCTAATCTCTGAGCTTAATTTGGAGAGTCACTGAAGTCAGCAGTGTGTCATTATAGGTGGAAAAGTAATTAAGGGAATGGGGAGTGGTGGACTAAGTACCCCCCCCCCCCCACCCCCACCTCGGTGGTCCCATGGAGGTTGGAATGACCACCTGTCGATACCCCATTACCGATCGCCTCATCCCAATCGGAACTCCTGATTCAGCAGAAGGGAACAGGCAGAGGACACTATGCTAATTGAGGCGGCAGTGCGTGACTACGAAGGATGATGGAGTTATTCTCTGGAGGGGAAAAGTCTTTGGCAAGGTCTCCTCTGGAATGGGCCGGCAAGGGAGTGGGTCAGGTGGGGTTTATAAAGCTGGCTCTACATGGTAAAACTTCCACAAAAACTTTGCTTGAAACATACATAGAATTAAGCTTCACTTACATCGGATGATGTAAATGCTCCAGGAAAACCTTATATTTAAAATGCCACGCACAAAAAAGCTCGACCATATAAAACAGCTTTCGTGAAATGTCAAATTAGACGTGGAAGATTTTATATACAACCTGCCGATACTTGGAAAGCTCTACAGTAATTTGACCATGATATTGGTTCTTTGATTCTGGATAATCTGAAATTGCAGACTTCAACTAATCATATGACAGTTTGAAATGCAAAGTTAGTCCAGTAATCTTGACAAGGAGAATGTTAAAATACGTTCTTATAAATGGAAGCATGTTCCATCTTCTATAATTTGGTGCTTTCATGCTTTTATGCCCTTCAGTGAAACTTCAAAATATTCAAAAATAAAGATCAACAATTCTGATCAGAGTTGCAAAACGTGTTATTATATAGAATGCAAAGACAGGAAAAATATCACAAATATCCCATAAATATAATGAACTGCACCCATTTTTGCAATTTAGGCTACTACACAGTGACTGAATATCAGAAATTTGGTGACCAATGAGATTAGGCTAAGTTCATTTATTTAATTATTTAAATGCTAAATATCCTCTGAAATTGACATTTATCTAGATCACCTCACAATATGTCTTACATTAACTATGAAAAACTAGTAAAATAGCATAATAGTAACATAATCATGTGTCAGGCATGCTGAGTAAATCTGCTTGAATCAAATCCAAAAAAATTTTGTGCAGAATTCACCTTGACAATGCTTTTGATCTACCTGCCTTAAAAGTCATAACTTGAATCAGTCTACTTAAAACTGAAAGATGCCAGTCTACTGGTAGACGCTGATTTATCACCTGTGCAAAAAGGAGGCAGCACGCATTACATACTGTCACTGTCCAATCAAAAACATGCATCTACATTTCTGTCCATTTTTAGTTTACTACATCATTAGAACACAGCAGCTGTCCTTCATATTGTATGAAAGTTTCATAATGAATGGACCAATAGAAATGCTTGAAAATTACTTAGAATAACAATCTTTTTGCATTGATTTCAATTGAAATTTAAGGTTTCTTTGTCCTGTGAAGAATACAAGCTTTTGATTGGACAGCGACAATATGTTCACACTCTTTAGACATCCTGCCAGATGCACTCAGTCCAAAAAGTGTGAGTGAAGCACATCTGGGCTTTGGGAACATGGCTGCTTAGTGGAAATTAATCTCTTCATGCGAGCTGTGCAGTTGGACTATGCAAAACCCTTGTGGGAGTTCACTGCTTTGTTGTAAATTAACATGAGTTGATGACTAAAAGAGCTGGTCAGTTGGTCAGTTACACTAATATACATATATATATACAACAAAAATGGAGATACATGTTTTTAATTGGACAGCGACAATATGCAACAACAATAATGCAGAGTGGAAGAGTGCAGCACCAGATGTTCCTGTATCCATTAAATGCTTTAAGGACTTCACAAGACTATTTAATGTTGATTGTGAGTGCACCACCAGCCAAATTTTCCTACTGAATGTGCTTTGCATATTATTCACACAAATATTAATTTAAATATATAGATCAGTTGTAATAGGCTTGATACAACTGAAGCCTATGCAACTTTCAGGAACCAGATTTTTGGGGGAATATTATAAAGTAAATAAAATTCATTCTACTATCAAAGGAAACTCCTCAATTAGATTAATGTTGTTGTGGAACCCTGCCCTAATCCTCAAATCCAAACCATTAACTGAGAAATGTACTGATTTAAAAGACCAGCTTATAACACCAGTTGGCATGGCTGCTCAGGTTTTAAAAACCACATTGAACTTCAGACCAGCACAAGGCTAAAATCTCAGAAATAAACTTTCATATAGCCCCATCTCTAAATCTGATCTGTGTACAAATGCAGTGACAACCATATCACAACGCCTTTCTGTTAAGAAAAAATCCCATACAATAGAGAACATGAACAGAAGAGCCATTAGTCTCTCTTTACCATGTGTAAGTCTAAGAGGGTAAAGTGATGTTCAGATTATGTACTGATGAGCAAAGCATGCCCAGAAGCAAGAGAAGAAGAAGTTAATCATTTCATTACCAAACACACTCTCTTCGTCTTTGCAGCTCTGTCAAGCTGATCGTCATCCCTGATCTGGGCTACTGCTAATAGGCTCAGGCCCTAAAGCTGTGGGGAGTCTGCTCACGTAGCAAAACGTCACTTCAGAAAACACAAATCAAGAATCTCAGAAAACCAATTACTTCAAGCGAATCAGATAATGAGACTCAGACACAGTATCACAAATACCTCAGATGGAATCTTCCTAGTTGTAGAGTGAATCTTTCTGCCATAGAGCCACACTAGAGAACAGGCTAGATGTGGCAAGAGCTTAGATCCTACTGTACACTGTACGGATAAGTACAGTATATTCATTCATTCATTCATTCATTGTCTGCAACTGCCCATTCTGTGGTGGGTCCGGAACCCACCCAGAATCATTGGGTGCATGGATGGAACACAAGGCAGGAGTTGCCCACAGGGCAACAGATGTAACACACTCACATTTATGGACACTTTTGAGTCACCAATCCACCTACCAACATGTGTTTTTGGACCGTTGGAGGAGACCAACGCGGACACAGGGAGAACACACCAAACTCCTCACAGACAGTCACCTGGAGCGGGACTTCAACCCACAACCTCCACGTCCCTGGAGCTGGGTGACTGCGTGCACCACCGTGCCGCCCATTACAGTACATGATGTATTTATTTAGACTTTATCATAAAGGCATGGATAATGTTTCCATTTACATGCAAATACCATTTACAGAAAAGTTAGATAATTTTGCAAAATGTATTTAAAGCTGATGTGTGCAACTGGTCCAGAACATTCCATTTGAAATAATATGTTTCTATGGAGATTATATAAGCCACAAAAGCATCATCATCATCAGAATAACTATGACCACAATATCTCCATCTTTGTTAATTCCCTTGAACTTTTAAGTCTCTGTCACTGACAAAAAGAATTTACAATATTTAATTGTGTTTTATAAATATAGGGAAAACTTTTATTGGAAATTAACTTTAAATCCAGAACTTGGATCCAGGTAAAAGGCCAAGATTTTATAATAGCTGTTCAGTATGACACTACACATGACCGGTCAGGTAGATCAGACCAGCCTATTTAATGTGTTTTCTTCCATAGTACAGCAACACATTTTAGGTAAAATATTAATTAATTATTAAAAATGAAAATTACAATATTTTTAAAATAACAAAAGTCAAACTTGGCGAGTCTTTGTTCATTTCTAAACATACACCTTTTTGTTTGATATGATACAATATAATTCTGATATCGATATGAACAGTATAAAGTCCACTGAAAAACTTCCAAGAACAAACATGAAACATGATATCACAATCAAAAATAAACATACTGGCATTGTTGATATTAATATTTTTAAACTAAATTTTTAATTCAGTGCACTGAAATGGCAGCAGTGCCCAGCCAGTGACAGATTCTGTAAATAATGTGAATTAAATTATTGAAAATGTGTTTAAAAATCATATAATTGTTATTGAAATATTTTATATTGCGATATATATATATATGGATACTGTATAACTGTCCAGCCCTAGATCATCTCAAATCCTGATCTACTGGATTGGATAGGAAGTTTACCGGGGCTTGCTTACATATTGCAATGTCGCTTTTTAAGGCTAGCATTATTTTTGGAAATATATTTGATAAATAATGAGCATTCAATTCAGAAGGTAATTTTTGCAAAATATTGGAATTCTTGTATTATGTGCTTTAGTAATGTTATCCAAAACAGGACAGTTAATAATGTACTCCATGGCCACTTCACAATGTCATATCATAATGTCAGAGTTACAATATCAAGAAAATGATTCAAGCATAGATTTTGCGTAGGTTAACTAATAATAGGAAGAACATATTCAGCCCCTCTTGTAAGTTCACGAAACTATTCATACAATAACATGTAAGTGAATAACTCTATACAACAATGTCAAATCATCAGCTCAATGATCCAGAATTTAACCAGGTTTGGTAAGAGGCCATTTTGTTAAAGGATAATTCGATTGTTAAGATCTACTCTAGAGCATTCCAGAGAAGTTCAACAACTTATAACTTTCTTTTACTTGGCGACAATTGCTCATGATATGTACAACACCAACATAGTTTTATTTGCCGTCCAAAACAATCAGTGAAGCTAAACAGGTTTTCTAAGTGTTGAAATGTAATATTAAATAAAGGCAAAATAGTTCTAATCAGAAATAATTTCTATTTCGCAAATTTTTTAATATTTTGCCTCCCAAAGGCCTGCATTTGTAGATCTTTGCAGATTAAAAGCTTAGCATAAAACTATCCAACCCAATGGTTAGCCAGTACCTTTAAATTACCTCCTTGTCTCTACAAACATTGGCCATTTTATCAGCTCCACTGACCACATACATGCACTTTATACTCTGTCTTCAATGCTCTGGTCCACCACAGAGTAGGCATTATTTTTGTGGCTGATCATTCTCATTCTCAGCACAGCAGTGACGCTAACTTAGTGGTGGTGTGTTAGTGTGTTTTGCGTTGGAAAAAATGGATCAGACACAACAGTGCTGCTGTAGTTTTAAAAAGCACTGTGCTCTCACTCACTGTCCACAAAACTGGATACACCAACCTCATTGGTCTTCCCTGTACAGTTGATCATATGTTGCTGCACAGTTTGTGTGGGTCGTCCTCTGATCTTTCATCAGTGGACACAAGACAATGCTGACTGGATATTTTTGGTTTGATTTGGATGTTGTTTAAAAACTCTGGCAGCACTGCTGTGTCTGATTCACTCAAACCAGTTCAGCACAGGCAAACTCACCACCACGTCAATGTCACTGTAGCACTGAGAATTATGAATTAATACATTATCTGTAACTGCTTTATCCTATTCATATTTGCAGTGGGTGCAGGTCCTACACAGAATCACTGAGGAACACACACCTTACACAGTGCCAGTACCTCACAGAGTATCGCAGTCACTCACACCTGTGGAAAATCTTAATAGCCAATCCACCTACCAGTATGTGTATTTGGACTATGGAAGGAAACAGAAACACCAAAAGAAAACCTATGCAAACACATTGAGAACACACCAAACTCCAACAGACAGTTGGGGTCTGAACTGACAACCCTAGGAACCTAAATAATACCTTCTCTTTTGTGGTCCAGATCATTGAAAAACTGGGTAAAAGGGGGCTAACATTATACAGAGCAGCAAACTGACTATGGTTTATTATTGTCAAACTACAAAGTGCAGGTATATATTCAGTGACGCTTATTAAATAGAAAATGAGTTTAAAAAGAAGAGTCGATTTTAATGTTGTGGCTGATCAATATACAAAAACAACAATGTAGACATTAGACAATGCACTTATAATCAAACTATTTAATTCTTTATCTAGAGACATTTGACGTCCGGTTCCTATCACCACTACAGTCAAATATTTCCAAACATTTCTAAGGCTTATTTAGAACAGGAATTTGCACACCAAACCATTCTGGAAAACTTTGCTTACTGATATAACCCAGTTTTGACTACGTACAAATGTAATAACCCTTTAAGCGTTTATCTAACCTTGTAGGTACAACTAGCTAACTTAACGTTTGCTTTATACACAAGTTATAATCATATAAACAGCTGTGTTGACAGTTGACAGTTAGCATGACGGCTAACGCCGAAACGTACTTCAACTGCCTGGAAGCTAATACTAAATCTACCTTTCTTTGTTCACTTTCTCTGGATGACAGGGCACATTCTGAAAATTTCAGCCTTAGATAGAATATACTGTAAAGTAAAAAGAAACCACGAGCCCGTTAGTGGTAAACGAACAGCAGCTCACCCCGGACAGAGATTGTGAATCTCTAAGGGAGCTAGCTAGCTGGATGTTTTAGCTAACGTACTCGTCTACAGTCTTTTCTACTTTTTGTCATTACTCACGCTCTTCTGCTCTGATGGAAGGTCTATAGGCGGGAGAAAGACAGCGAATCTAAGAATGACGGGGATTTAGGTTTTAATTCTCCTGCAGCGAATCCCTCTTCACTTTCTCCGTTGAAGCACACATGAAGTTCCGTGTCTTCAGAAGCCATACACACAGTCACCCTCACACCCATCCCACAGCATACGTCCAGAAGACTAGAGCCTCCTCCTTCTCTCCTCCTCATTTTTTCTCCTGTCCTCCCTTCTTCTCCTCTTCTCTCTTGGCGGCAGAGTTGAACCGCATGTTCAGTCTGGAGGTGTGTGTTTCATGAATTAATAAAAATTCATTGAGAACAAGGCATAATCCCTTATATATCCAAAAGATACCTTCCGTAAATATCCAAAACTTCCTCAAATCCAGTTATGGGGATGCAACATGAAAATGTCCTAATTAACTGGTTGAAGTATTTATGTTTAAAATAATGTTTAATATTAATCGTTAATAACTGATTGTGGGAAAAAATAATTCCATGTGTGGAGTGCCATTTAAACTGCAAGAAACAGCAGCCATTCGCCATGGTGGCTCTGACAGTTCGCCATTCTGTCGCTCAGAGTCTCTCACTGCTGGTGGCCGCCATTCTGTCGCTCAGAGTCTCTCACTGCTGGTGGCCGCCATTCTGTAAGTACCAGCCACCACTCTATAGCAACCACGGCCAGGGCAGCCACCAGTAGGTCAACTAGTCAATACTGCTTTATGGGTTCATCCAGTCAACTAGTGAAAGACTATATTATATTCAAAAACATATATCTAAGACCACATTTGAAATTTCAGAAGAGCTTTAAATCTTTTAAAAGATACTGAAGAAATCTTTTAAAAATACTGTGTTATGCGCCTGTGCAGAAGTGAGAACTGCTCGTTGTCTGCTACCTAGTTAGCGATAGATAACGACCACTCAAATCTCAGTCACTGAAAATGGTCAGTGGACAGCTGCGGGTTGCAACTATTGTCTCCTACTTCCTGTATCCAGTTGCCAGCTTCATTTTATTTTACAAGTTTTATTGGCTGACAATGGTCTAAATGAGTAATAGGGTTTAGTTTTCAAGGATATTATTAGCAATGGGTAACTAGCATTCATGCTAATGGCAAGAGGGCAAAAAGGACATTATTTAATAAATATTTATTTTTGTAGTTTATAATTTCTCTCTCTCTCTCTCTAATTGAGAAAAATTGTATCCACTTATAACATGAGTTGTGTAGTATGAGATATTAAATTAAATAATTTCACACTTTCAGCCAAACATGATAATTTTGGGAATGTCTTAATGACCATACGTTTTTTAGTTATACAAGTAAAACTAAACTGTTTATCAAAATGTGCCTCAGCCTTAATAGAATAAAAACATATTATGCTTATCACAAACTATAATAAAACACTGTTGAAATCATTTGCCAACATATCTACAACCATTTCATGTAACTTCCTGAGATTAGAGGCATTAACGACTTCAGATATCTGTTTTTTTTTACAACCACTGTGAACAATTCTGACACGGGTAATCAACTGTACACACAGCTCCATAGGCAAGTCTCATCACTAGAAAGGGGCACTTTTGAGCCACCACACATAGAGACTTCTCTAATGCTCTTGTGGCTGAATGCAACCAAATCCTTAGAAAGTTTTAACACAAAGTTTAAATCCTTTACTGAAAGTCACAAGTTGTTACTGCAAACACTGTGTGCATTTGGACATATTGTGTAGTATACAAGAAAGAAGATGCAGGCTTTACATAGGGTTTCCTATATGTACACTTGGTTAGCACATATAAAGTTCTTTGTTTAACATAGGGCGGCAGCTAATAAATATTTTCATTGTCTACATTTCTAGCGACAATTAAATATTTAAATATTCTTCAGGGGTAGTAGCCTAACACACACACACACACATTTTACATTAATTATTTAGCAGGAGAATATGAATCTTATGAAAGGCTTTTTTGTGGGTAAGTAACCTCATTACACGGTTCTTATATAACAGATAAAAACTCTCTCTCTCTCTCTCTCTCTCTCTCTCTACTATATATCTCATAATGACAGTGTCCACTGATGCCATGAACATTATCTATGCAGCTTTGCTTCAGAAAAGTTGATGTGTTACAAGGATTTTTTGTTTTACATAATTACTTGAACAAGTTCATGTATAGTATCTAGAAGGTAAGGATTTTGATTGTTATTTCTGTTTGAATTTTAATATTATTTTTGTCAAATACAATCAGCCCAGTGATTCCAGGTAGGTTCCAGACCCTCCACAACCCTACACTCTAAGTGATTACAAAAAATGAATGAATTAATGAATTAAATAATTCCAAATCATGCGCCTACACTTAGAAAAACACTGTCATTGTGGTGTAACTTTTGCTGTCACCGTTGTGATACCTTCAAAGGTACATATTCTGCACCTTTGTATCTTATTATATAATAATTGTAGATTTTACAATTGTTGATTTCATACAGGGCGGCACAGTGGTGCAGCAGGTAGTGTCGCAGTCACACAGCGCCAGGGGCCTGGAGGTTGTGGGTTCAATTCCCGCTCCGGGTGACTGTCTGTGAGGAGTTGGTGTGTTCTCCCGGTGTCTGCATGGGTTTCCTCCGGGTGCTCTGGTTTCCTCCCACAGTCCAAAAAACACACGTTGGTAGGTGGATTGGTGACTCAAAATTGTCCGTGTGTGTCTGTGTTGCCCTGTGAAGGACTGGCGCCCCCTCCAGGGTGTGTTCCCGCCTTGCGCCCAATGATTCCAGGTAGGCTCTGGACCCACCGTGCCCCTGAACTGGATAAGTGGTTACAGATAATGAATGAATGAATGAATGAATGATTTCATACACCCTATTTAATCTCCAGGACTTATATCATGTTCATATATTTGACACAGTTTTATAATGAAAGATTAAAAATATTCACCTCTCTTTCTGGAGAGGAGGATGTAATGTAACTTTAGGGAACACAGCTGTACTTTTAAACACTATTGTACCTTTAAAGTACATTTACACTTTTAGTGCCAATAATGTACCTCTCTGTAGCTCTTGTTCTAAGAGTGTATTACAGTGTTTTCAAGCAACTGAGGTAACTCAATTCCACAGACATCCAGTTTGTATGTGTAATCTTGTTTGTTGCAACTGTGCCGAAATCTGCATTACTTTTATGTTACAATTATGTAGTAAAACTACATAATTGCACTTTTATGAGGCAGCCATAAATGGATGTAGCTGTAGCCTGAAGTTTAGAGAAGAGGGCTTGGTCTGGAAGGCTACTGTTTCAATCCCCTGGACTGGCATGAAGGAACAATGCTTTCTTACACCTTAACATGCATGGTACCTAACCCAAAACTCCTCCCCAAGCTGCCTGCTATTCTGGGGTGGAAGTTATCTGCCCATAATCGTGTGTGTGTGTGTGTGTGTGTGTATTAATTGCCACATGACAATAAAAGCATCTTTTACATTTTCCATTTTAGAAAAGCATAAAGATTGTAGCTTTATATTTACAAAGTACGTCTAGTGTCACTACATGTGCAATATGTTTTAGTAATATTCTGCAATTTTCTTAGGGCCCAATAAAATAGTAGAATTCCATGCAAACACTGTAATTCAAGGGTTATGTGCTGTTTTTGCAATAATGTTTGCAAACATCAAACTTTATTTTGAAAATGTTTAAAAAATGTAACTCCCCCGTCATGAATCCTTGGGGATTGACTGGGCAGACATTCCCTAAATTTTTTCTCTAGGTTTTGTCATGAAATGATCACTCAGGGCACATAACTTGGAATCATAAAATACTTTTGCTTCTATGCCAAAAGTGCCTGAGAGGAGTGTGAAATAAGCCTTTTGTTAACCACCCTGGTTTCTCTATCCTCTCTCTGCCTGACACACCCACTCTGACGTCTTTGTTGAGATGTAATTTGTAAGGTTGTGTTATCACATGCACCCTCAGTAAAATAGTCTATCTTTTTTCTTGCAGATCAACCAAGTGTGAAACAGGATCTGAGCAGGCCTGGGTGAAGCAAAACACGCTTTGCTGTCCTGTCTCTTCAAACAATAGCCTTTAAACATTCTCAGAAGCTAAGGGAGATGTTAGAAATGAATAGAGGCTGTGACTTAATCTCAGGGAACACAGCTTTGGTTCTAAATGGTAAGCTGCCACAGTTGCAGTAAAACACACTTTTCTCCCTCTTAACGAGTGCATTTGAAGCAGAAGCTTCCTACCCTCCTCCAAAAGTTGCATAATGCAGTTTCTGCAGTGCTGAACCTGGACTAGCAACGGCTCTGTTCTCCCTATAACAGGTCAGTAAAGCATTACAACGATTTTGAAGCTGTAATTTTAAGGTGAAAATACTAACTAATCTTCCTTTAAAATCAAGAGTTGGTCTCTGTTGGCTAAACCTTAACCTGAAGTGTGAGAGAACATACACCAATGCTTCATTATCGTGTCAAGTCTATGTGGATGTATATATAGATATGTGTAATTAGCACGTGATGAACATGTTGTGATAATTGGGTCATGGCTAACACGTTACCGCTTGCTATCCGCTAGAGCATGTTCTTTCTTCATAATGACCACAGTGCAGTCATTAGTGAAGCTGTCAAACATCTCTTAATGAAGAAGACCTAGCCACAGGCTCTTTGTTACATGTTCGTAAAGCATGAAAAGATCAGTACAATTAGTACAATGTGCATGTAGACAAACACAGTACACAATTTATATAATTACCCAGCTCTCCATCTGTGTTTATCTTCACATGTAGCTGAACATGTGGAATGATACTTGTCAAAAAGCCAAGTGTTTAAAAGGGCCAAGCAGCATTGCTGTGTCTGATCCACTTGTACCAGCGCTAATACACCACTACTACATACTGCAGCGCTGAGAATGGTCCGTCCCCATATTATACCTGCTCTGTGGTGGTCTTGTGGGGGTTCTGAGCATTGAAGAGCAGGGTGAAGTGGGGTTTAGATAATGCAGAAAAACAGGTGGACTGTAATTGTAGAACAACAAAGTGCTCCTGTATGGTCAGTGGAGCTGATCAAATGAACAATGAGTATAGATACAAGGTAGGTGTTCCTAATCGAGTGATCACACAGTTTGATTAGTTAAATTTACTTACATTTTTCTATTGCGGACAGACATTCAACTGTGCACACAGCATTAGGCTCTGGGGCTCTGGAGTAATGGAGTTTCCCACCAATACTTTTGGGATGAGTGGGATGGAGTGCTGTTTGTGATCCAGAACTAATCATCTAACATCAATATCTGACCTCTTAATTGCTCTTGTGGCTGAATGTCATGAAATCTTCAAACATACAAATAAATAAATAAATAAATATATAAATAAGAAAGGAGATTTTTGTCACACGTCTTCCCAGAAGAGTAGAAGGGGCCCTATCTAAATTTTCCTTCACATGACTAAATGTTTTATTCTCAAAGGCTGTGACTGAAATGGTTCCCTAATGCCTCATTAGTGGTGTGCTATTTAGTGGGGACTGTATAGTTCACTTCATAGAGCTAAGAAACAAAGCCAAGTGAATTCAGACATTTCCACTGTCACACCAAGTACAAGCAGACAGAAGTAAGCACAGGAAAGGTTTTATTTTTACACAAAATAAACAAGAAAACAAGACCAAATAGCCAAGAGGAGACAAACCCAAACAAACAACTAATAATCTTTAGAACATGAATCTAAATATAACATAATATAACAATGGGCCTGGACCTATAAAAGGAAGACAAAGTGTAACAACAGGTAACAAACTACAAAGAATACTAATCAAAAGAAAATGAGTGGGACCACCATAATGCTACAAAGATTATGTTTAGACTCAAAAGAGAGATGAGAAAATAGGAAACTCAAAACACTGAATAAAGGTAACAATGGACCTAGACAAAAGACATAGACATGAAGATCCATACAGAGACCTAGAGAGCGAAATACAGAGACTCAAACAAAGACCTGGAGATCTCATTAAACAAAGGCCTAAACAATGACCCAGAGAGCTCATTAAACAAAGACCTAGAGAGCTCATTAAACATAGACCTAAACAAAAACCTAGAAAGCTCAATAAGCATAGACCTAAACAAAACCTAGAGAGCTAACTAACACAAGCTGTGTTTACATCCAAAACGATCGCCACTGAATTGCAAACAAAAAAAATATTTCTGAAAAAAAATAAAAATAAATAAATGAAATGAGTCGTATTTCTGTCCACAGCACTTTGAAGGATAAACTCCAGATGACGTCAGCTCTATGATCAGGTGTGGCATCAAAATGAGGGAAAGATCTGAGAGGGTTTATGCTTTGATAACAATACATTTTTTACAGACATTTATATCAAAAACACACTTAATACCAAAAAAGCTTCATTTAATATTTATTTTTGGGACGCCTGTGTTGTTTCTGTTGTTTAGAGCTGGTTCTTAATGTTTTTGGAGGACAGTAAATAAATGTTGTCTAGTCTCTGACTTTTGCACTGTGCTGTATATGTACAATAATCTACATATGCTCTAAAATAAGACCTTTGGGTGTTACTGATGTGAGAATAGAATAGAAAATAGAAATAGAAAGTGTAAGGAGAGGAGAGATGAGGAATTGAGGAGGGGGAGGGTGTCTGTTAAAAGCCTGTGGTCACGGGGTCAGTCCAGAGCTCTCAACATCATTGTTTGTTCGTAAAACACATTTCCATCACTATTTTGGGCATTTGCATTTTAACGATAGTCACACTTTTCCACCTTTTCCAAGCGTAAAACACTTTTTGCAATATGCAATATTTCAGTGTTTTTTTTCCATTCAGGTTTTTATGAGCATCACAAAACCTTTGTGGATGGAAAGCCCATATAGAGACATTAACAGAAACCTAGAGAGCAAACTAAACAGTGAGACCAAGAGAGCTGACTAAATATTTAGACCTAAAGAAAACAAGAAGTCTTAAAAAGCTAACTAAACAGAGCGCGCCCAACACAGAGTAGAACAACAAACTTTAAATGGTGGACAAACACTGAGACTGGGGAAAGGGCTCATAAACTAGCAAGGAATTCAAAACACCTGGAAGTAATTGAGGCACATGAAAGGGGAGTGGCTAACAGCATGAGGGCCCAAAACACATGGGGAAAAGAAAACAAAGAAGCTTAGCTGGGAGCAAAAAAGCAAATAAGTAGACAGAGAAATAAAAACTGGTAGGGCAGACATCTGACAGTTGCTTAGTAACAACGTTTTCTATAAATAATGAGTGCATTGTGGGACATTGTAGTGCCCTCAAAATCATGCTCGAATTACACTTTAGGATTCTGCCACTCAACACAAACAATAGTGCCCTAAAACGTGAATAGGGAGCCGTTTCTGACACAGTCTTAGTATAAATGTTCTGGAAGCTACCAAGTAGCCTGAACTGAAAGACTGACTGCTGTGTCAACAGTAACTAAAGAAGGCTGGTGCATCATTATTCCAGAAAATGCCATTTCACTGCTCCACAGCACAAACTTTTTGCCCTCTTTAATGTCCATACCTAAAATGAGTGCACCTAATATTTGAATTCACAAATGATAAGGGCTGTTTATAACCTTTTTACATGTAGTGCATTTGCCGGCACCATGCCACTCTATCATATGCATTCAATCACAAAATATTAATATAGAGCTTTCTGTTTCTTCTCCTCACCTCTTCTTTTCCACTTAATCCAAGTGCTGGCAACATTGCAAACAAAAAAGCCCAGTCATATCTTTCCCCTAGGGCGGCACGGTGGTGCAGCAGGTAGTGTCGCAGTCACACAGCTCCAGGGGCTTGGAGGTTGTGGGTTCGATTCCCGCGCCCGGTGACTGTCTGTGAGGAGTTGGTGTGTTCTCCCCATGTGCTCTGGTTTCCTCCCACAGTCCAAAAACACACGTTGGTAGGTGGATTGGCGACTCAAAAGTGTGTGTGTTGCCCTGTGAAGGACTGGCGCCCCCTCCAGGGTGTATTCCCACCTTGCGGCCAATGATTCCAGGTAGGCTCTGGACCCACCGCGACCCTGAATTGGATAAGCGGTTACAGATAATGAATGAATGTCTTTCCCCTAGCTTCCATCAAGCTTCCACCAGCTCTTCCTCGGGTATCCCCAGGAGTTCCAAAGTCTGCCAGGAGACATGATCCCTCCCGCAGGTCCTGGGTCTACCCAGTTGACCGTGGCTGGTATACCTCCAGTGGGAAGTGTCCAGGAGAAAGCTCATGACCATAGGGGGACTCCGATTGGCCTGTAAATTGAGAGCTTTGCTAACACTACAGTCCGCTACAGCTACATTACTGCAGCTGTTACAGCTACACAACAGTGATCTCAAAATCCCTCTTCCTATCACTCATGAGCAAGACCCTGAAATTCTTAAACGCCTCCACTTGTGGTAGAGCCCCACTACCTTAAGCTATCTTTTTTCAGGAGATAGCCATGGCCTCAGATTTGCTGACTGCTTCACTCTCAGCTGCAAACCGTTCAAGTGTACATTGGAGGCCTCCTTACAAAGAAGCCAGAAAGAGCTTTCAGTCTGTCAAACTATATTCATAAAACCCATCCACTGTTATTGCACAGTAATGGTATGCGCCTTGAAATCTATAAATCTATCAAATCTCTGAGTGCTCTCAATCTCTTGCACAAATGCAGGTAATGGGAGGCCTCTCGGAGCAGCCTGCAGCTTTGAAAAAGGGCCTCATTAATGCCCTCAATTTAGCGTAGAGCCTCTGCTCGCAAACTCTGCATCATCAGAATAGATTCATTCGGCCCCATGCTTCCACTGCTTGACATGGACAGCCTTGTTAGCTGAGTGTGCTTGCTGCTCCTCATTTCGCGTCTCTTCTGCTGTGAGGCTCACAGCCGGGATAAAGAAATGACTGCAGAATTGTTATGCCCTGCTAGCCTACACAAAGAGTGTTTATATTTTTGCAACACAATTCCGATGTTCTTTGTTACATCAAGGGTTTTAATGGGGACGTTTGCACAGTTCTTTATAGGATAACATCAGCTTCCAACAGGTCATTTTCAGTTTACAGTCCAGTGCAAAACACACTAACACTTCACCACCATGCCAGTGTCACTGCAGCACTGAGAATGATCCACCATTCAAGTAATATCTTCTCTGTGGTGGTCCTGTGTGGGTCAAGAGCAAGGTGAAATGATGATAAGACAACGTGCAGAAAAACAGGACTACAGTCGGTAATTTTAAAACTACAAAGTGCTCATATGTGGTGAGTGCAACTGATGTCCAATAATAAAAATAATCCTAGAGTACTGTTCAGTGTGTTTTCTAGAACTATAAAAAATCAGGCAGGTATTAAATCTGACCTGGCTGTCATCTGACGTGGCTGATATAAAAAATATTGTAATTGTAAAAGAAAGACTTGAAACCATTTACCCGCTCCCACAGTTAGAACTAGAGAAGATTATCACCTCCGCAAACTGTACAACTTGCACACTTGATGCAATTCCCACAGAATTATTTAAAGTAGTACTACCAGCTATTATCAATCCTCTTTAAACTATAGTAAACTCATCCCTTAGCCTGGGCCATGTACCCAAAGCTTTTAAACTAGCAGTTATTAAACCTATGATCAAGAAACCAAATCTTGATGCTAGCACATTGTCTAATTACAGGCCTATTTTTAATTTGCCATTTATATCCAAGATCTTAGAAAAAGCTGTGGCTCAACAACTTAGTTCATATCTACACAAGAATCATATGCATGAAAAATTCCAATCTGGATTCAGGCCCCATAATAACACTGAGATAGCGCTAGTCAAGATAACAAACGATCTTCTTCTTGCCTCTGATCATGGCCATGTATCCCTGTTGGTGCTTCTTGACCTCAGCCAGCTTTCGATACGATAGACCCCAATATTCTGTATTCATCACTTGATCAGCACATAGGCAGTATCATTAGGATAGCTTTTTTACATCTTCGCAACATCGCCAAGATTAGAAATGCCTTATTCCTGCAGGACACAGAAACATTAGTATATGCCTTTATTATTTCTAGGCTTGACTATAGTAAGGCAGTCCTGTCAGGATGCACAAGCAGAAATTTAAGTAAACAACTAGTTCAAAATGCTGCAGCCAGGGTCCTCACCAAATCTAGAAAATGTAAACATATCAGCCCAGTTCTGTCATCACTTCATTGTCTGCCTGTTGCCTCCGAAATACCTTCAAGATACTATTTCCTATTATGAGCCTCCACATTTACTCAGATCACAGAATACTGGATTTTTAATAGTTCCCAGAATTCAGAAGGCCTCAGCTGGGGGAAGAGCTTTTTCTCATAAAGCCCCCCAACTCTGGAAAGATCTTCCAGAAAATGTTCGGGACTCAGACACAGTCACAATCTTCAAATCTAGGCTAAAAACTCATTTGTTTAGTTTAGCTTTTGGTAGTTAATACCCCCCCCCCATAGATAAAGGCGGCAGATCCGGGGGGTCCATGGACACAGGGAATTATAGTAAACTGAGACGCTGCTGTCGTCCCCCCGCTTCACGCGATTACTCAGGTTTGTTGACAGTGGATCAAAAGGATGCTAGTGTTTCATGATGGTCCCGCATCTGTGTGTCCTTCTGGTTCTCTCCTTTTAGTTAAAGCTTTCATAGTCAAATTTGCTGGAGTCATTAGCCACACTCTGGAAATGTTCACATTCTCTGCTTTACAAACACCAAACAATTTAAAACTAATTCCATCCCTTTACCTTTTTCCGAGTAAATGACCGCCCACCTATCCGACTTGACACTGATGGATGACTGTTGAGCTCCTCCTCCATGCTTCAGACCAGCTGCCCACGCTCCAGCCACCACCAATTGCCTTGGCACTGCCCACCCTACATTGAAGTTTTCTCCTAACTATTACTACCAGTAGATTGACCAGAGAAGGATAGGTCACCCCTTGTGAGCCTTGGTTCCTCCCAAGGTTTCTTCCTCAGCTGAGGGAGTTTTTCCTTTCCACTGTCGCCCTTGGCTTGCACTCCTGGGGATTTTTTTACATTCTTTACATTCTTACATTTCATGTTAAAAGTTTGTCTTTACTGGAATTCTATGAAGCTGCTTTGTGACAACATCAGTTGTAAAAAGCGCTATACAAATAAATTTGATTTGATAAAACGGACAATGACTGTAGATACTAGGTAGGTGTTCCTTCAGTTACAAATGTCGAAGTTGAGTGTACCTAAAAACCTCCACAATGCACACTTAGAACAAGTTGATTGTTGAGTACAGTAAAGATGGACACTATTATCCCACAATCCAATGGGAAACAGAAAGAGAGGAGCATCTCATATCTGGGAAATTTGGGGCTCTGTCCAAAATACTGCCCTACTTCCTACATAATACACTTCACAGATTGTAAATAATAATAAAAAAAATATTTTATTATAAAACGACTGTATGTATTTCTTCCTCTATTTTATTACCTCTTCTCAACTCCCCCCAGCCCTTTTTACCATTTGGCACATCTTCATGTGTTTCTCATTAATAGAGAATAGAGACCCAGGGATGAAACCAAATCATATGAGAGTCATATGGCCACAGCCACCACTCCACTTCCTGGGTCCAAGCTCTGGCTTCTTTCCAGGATAATTATTTGCCAGGGGAGGCTGTGCCCCAGCAGCAGCAAGGATTTAGTGAGCACCCTCTGTTCCCTCTCCTGGGACTTGGGTCACAACACAAATATCTTTTCATAAATGTTATGTGCTACATTTGGCTAGTAAAAATGACTGATTGCACCTTTAATTACAAAAGTTTATTGTTAACTTTTGCTTGAGCTGTAAGTGTAAGTCGTCCATAGATGAAAACAACCTGGACTCAAGCTAGAAAATAGCATTAACTTACACTGCCCCCAAAGGCATTATTGCCTTGTTCATAAGTTACTTTTGTTGTTTTAATAAGGCTCATAATGCACCTCATTAGCTTTGTTTTAGCCTTAACTACATAAGGGTTTAAATCACTCCTATTCCTTATAAATGACACCCCTGGCTGTTGTTAAAAGAGAGCTATTTAATACTGCAGTTGGGCAGTTTGAAAGGTTGGCCTTTGGTGGTTGATTATAGAAGTTTTGCTGGTACACTGTATGATTCACTCCAGGGCCCACTGCTGAGCTCTGGGACTGTTTTGTTTGCAGAGTGCTTGTCTTGCACAACACAAGTCCTAAAATGCATAGTAAATGCAACTAGCTCCTTTTTACAGCTGAAAGAGCAGTGGAATTATCTTAGAAAGATAGTGAAAGACGACACCCATTTGAATTTTTACATGCTGTAAAACATCAACTCTAAACAATGGGGGTGTTGATATGTGTGTGTGTGTGTGTGTGTGTGTTTATATCTAAGAGATATTCTCAGGTTACAAGGACTGCAGTGTAATATGAGGATGTTTAGAAGTAGGCTAGCAACAAATATTCACACTCCCAGTGTTTACTCTGAAGACCTGTTACTGATTTAATAACAGATAAAGTTCAACCAGCCATAGATTATTGATAGTCTTTAAACATAGTCTTCTTCATTTGATTTGCCGTATGAATAGATTTACTTAATGTAGCATGATGGTGCTACAGGTAGTTTCACTGCCACACACACATTCTATCAATACCTTGGGGCAATGTCTATTAAGAGATTGGTGTGTCCTTCTTGTGCCTGCTTGGGTTTTCTCTAAATGCCCCCTGGTTCCACAGTCCAAAAACATCTAATTTATTGGCACCATGTCCAAATTGTGTTCCTGCTTGGCACTTAGTAATTCCAGGTATGCTCCTGACCATCCTCAAGCCTGATCAGGATGAAGCAGTTAAAGAAGATTAATGAATAAATTACTGATTGCTATTTTAGACAGACCTAGTTTGTAGGTGTATAGTTGGATACAAAGTGACACTTGTTAATATTTTTGTATGCACAGTCTGTGTTAGCCAGATTCTGGTCCTTTATTAGGAGTCAGTTTCCCACCACAGGACCACTTTTGGCTCCATAGGCTCGGTAGGCTTCATCCCAGCAGGGAAAGGGTAAAGTGTAAAAAACCCAAGCAATGCCACTGTGCATGACACAGACAGAGTACAACAAACACCAGCTTGCCACAGGGTTGCTGTAATTGCTGGGTTGAGAATGCATCACCATCCAAATAAAAGTTGGTCAGTAACTGTCTTACAGTGGTCACATAGGGAAGCAGAGAATAAAGCCCTAGTATTTGTATTGAGTTTATCATCATTGCATAGCAGTAAAATGTAATCTGGACTCCATATTGAACCCATCTGTCACAGCGAACACATGCATACAAGTGATTAGGGGCAGTGAACCTACAGCCAGAGTAGGAGACAGCCAGCTTGGCTCCCATTGACCAGTAGATCATTAGCCGTGGATATTGAGGGAATGCTGTTCCTTTTCTTCCCCCACCCCCATTTGTTTTTGTGATCCAGAACAAGTCAGCTTACATCACCTGACCTCACTAACACAGATTTCTGTTTCTAACAGCTGAAACCTTGTTAGATTATGGCTTTTATTTCGAATCAGTAACACACTTATGGTTTTAGAAGGCCAAGACTGGATATCAAGAGGTAGTTTTATATAAACTATAGATACATTGACAGAAAAATTGTCACTGTTGTGGGACATTTTGCTGTCACTATGGTAGTACCCTCAGGGGTAAATATTTTGTACCTTGAGTTAGGGAATGTAATTGTTTTATTCTATTAAAATGAGTTGATATTAAAGTGTTGATTTCATACACTCCATTTCATCTCCAGGACTTATATATTGTTTTTTAATGTTCTATATTGAAACAGTTGTATGGTGAAAGATTACCAATATTCACCTCTCCTTCTGGAGAACAGAATGTAGCTTTAGGGAACACAACTGGATTTTAAAACCACTGTTGCGCCTTTAAAGGTACATTTACACTTTGTACCTTTAGTGACCAATAATGTACCTCTACCGTGCCTTTTGTCTGTGTATGAAAGTGTATGAAAGTGGTGGGATTCTGGGACGTTTGTGTGAAAATCGAGGAAAACACTGGACAGATGGCCTAAGGGGGCTAATGTAATACAACCACTGTAGAGTTTATATCTGTGTTTCACTGATGTTTATCTGAAGGGAAGACCTGCATGTTTGTGCATGTGTGGGTGTTCAGCTAGACTAGGAGTGCAGAGGGGTGTCTAATTAGTCAACACGGAGGCAGAATAATGGATGGAGTCTTTTATTCGTTTGTGTGCTCTTCAGTCTGTATGAATAATGTGTGCTAGGTCAGGTGTGTCAGCCTCAGCCACTTTCACTGTTGGCTAGCCACGCCCTGCAGGTGCAGCTTTAAGTGGACCTGCTGTTTCACACTGGACTTTGGCACTTTCCTTGAAGTCTGACCTTGAGGTGGATATTCAAAAGCATTTGCACTAAGTAATGTTTAAGAGGCTTGGCCTGCCTGCACCTTTGTGTTTGCTTTCTTCCAAGAGCATGTCAGTGAAATAGTGTGTGTGTGTGTGTGTGTGTGTGTGTGAGAGAGAGAGAGAGAGAGAAAGAGTGGGAGTAAGGTGACAGTAGAGGTTTATATCTCCTCTGAATCTTCAATAGCTTTCTTTTTATAAAAACGCTTTATTGACATTTCAAGTGCTGCATCACAAAGACCCTTCACAGTTAATGTCAGTGTTAAGATGTAATTTGAAAGAGTGCCAAAAGTCTATATCTTGAAAAAGGTCATATCAAATGTTTTCCAGCATTTTATTGCTTTTTAGAGACTTTTTGGGGCACTTTCACATTTTTTAGGGAATTTTTTGTGGGCTGCCTAAGTCAAAAAACACGGAATAAATTAAGTTGTTCAGATTTTGTGGTGTATCTTACATAGAGTGCAGACACTTCAGAATTAAACTGACCCTTTTCCAATCACAGCACTGGACCTGTGTGCCACAATATGGCAAAAACAAACAAAAAAACTAATAATAATAATAAATCAAAACACAGAAGAAAGAGAACCAAGCAAAATTGGCTAAAAAACAGTGTTTCTATTCCTCACTGCTCATTCGTGAATGCTTTTGTTGAAGTAAATTAAAGCCCCCAACATTTGTCTGCTATTCTGTATTTTTGGGATAAGTTGGAGTGACATTTATGATCCAGAACTAAGCTCATAACATTACCTGTCAGTAACACTGATTTCTGTTTCTAAAAGCTGACTGAAATGTTCTTAGACTATGATTCATATTCACAGTCAGTAAAATACCTGGGCCTTCAGAAGTCCTGGAGTGATATTTATTCCATACAGTCACGTGTAAGAAATGAGGGCTCTATCCAGTGCTTCACATCATTGATAACGCATACGATTTTTGTGATCATGATCCACTTATTTCTCTTGTGTGGTATTATGCACCAAAAAACATTCTATTTATTTTTACATAATCATTATCCAATCAACCTTTCAGCATTAAACAGCCTGTTTTTATAACTGTGCTTTGAACATTGACATTTGTGTAAATAAAATATGCTCTAAACCACTGCCTTGTTTTGTGCCTCGCTTTAAAACAGGTTGTGAAATAAATTATGCAGATTAATAATGTCTATAAAGAAATCCAGTAGAGCTAGCGTACTGTAGGCTAAATGGCCTACACTATGCATACCACGGCATTCATGCAGTTAGCAGTCTCCTGAATTTTGAGTGGGCTACTACCTAAATAATGTGAAACAGCAAAAATAAATCAATATTTATTGAATGCTCTGCATACAGCACATTCAAATTTTGTATGTTCTGAACCTTAAAAAACAGGATGTAAATGACCTCTGTTCTGGCTGGCGGCCCTGTAATTTGCCTCATTCAAAATCTATTGGTGGCGCAGGTAGTGTCGCAGTTACACAGCTCCAGGGTCCTAGAGTTGTGGTGTCAAGTCCTGCTCTGGGTCACTGTCTGTGAGGAGTTTGGTGTGTTCTCCCCGTGTCCGCGTGGGTTTCCTCCGGGTGCTCCGGTTTCCTCCCACGGTCCAAAAACACACGCTGGTAGGTGGATTGGCCACTCAAAATGGTCCATAGGTGTGAGTGAATATGTGAGTGTGTGTCGCCCTGCGAAAGACTGGAGCCCCCTCCATGGTGTTTTCCCACCTTGCACCTAGTGCTTCCGGGTAGGCTCTGGACCCATCGCGACCCTGAACTGGATAAGCTGTTACAGATAATGAATGAATGAATGAATGAATGATTTCTATATATTGACCATGTGGGACTGAAAGAAAGGACATAGTGTTTGTCATACAGGTGTCTCATTAATTTACTGTTAAAAATGTCTTCTCTAGGCCTGTGGTCGCCATTTATATGCCTTGCATTGTCCTCATTCATATCAGTTTGGTTTTAATGCTCCTAAATACTGTTTTACATGTAATAAATTGCTGATCAATCATTGTATTGTGCCTAACTGTCAGCAGCCTTGTGCTGTGTAAGCCAGTATGTTCTCATTTATATCTCCCAGCTGAACGACTAGATTCTGACCCCGAAGCAATCAGTGAGACATAAGCTTTGGTTCTTCTCACTGTTTCCTGCCAGGTTTATGTGGTAACACTGGCTTTCAGAAGAGAGCAGTAAAAGTTTGGGGGCGTGTTCAGTGCATGAAGAATATACAATAAGTGTGAATGTCACCCATGGCAACGGCTCTGAGCCAGCGGAGCAAAAATGTCAGCCATTGTTTTAGCCTTGTGCGGTTGTTAGGCAGGGGCCTTCAGGGCCGTGTGACTCAGCAACAGGTGTGAGACACAAACGCAGCCACTTTTTTTAGTCACAGCCAGCACACACGACAAATAACAAATCCTCAAACCCACAAGAGACGCTCATCTCATACATCATATGAGGTGTTCGGATTTCATATTTTCTTAAGTCCATGTCACTATTTTATGTGATGTATATTACTTTATTGGGTTAATTTACCTTTTAGCGACTTAGACTTAGCCTTAGACAGACTTTATTGTCATTCAAATCTACACTGTACAGTGCACATTTAATTATGTTGAATAGGCTCATAGTAAATTCGGGAGAATAAAATAATATAGTGCAAAGTGTGATGCATATGTAAACATATTTATGTCAACAGTTGAATAAATTTTAAATAAGTAAGTATATATACAAGAGGGTGTAATGCACTGTAGCTCCCAGGTATGGAGTAATCAAAAGAGGATTTAGCAGCATCTATCTAGAGTTCAGCAGTCTTATTGCATGTGGGAAGAAGCTGTTTCTGAACCTGGCTGTTGTGCTTTGAAGACTTCAAAACCTCTTCCCAGAGGCTAGCAGTGAAAACAGTCCATGGTGGGGGTGGGAGGGGTCACTGTTTATGTTCTGAGCTCTGGTCAGACAGCGACTTGTTGTAGTGTGCTGTATGGGAGGAAGTGAAGTCCGAATGATTCTCTCAGCTGTCCTTACCATCCTCTGCACAGATTTCGAGTCAGAGGTGCTGCAGGCTCCTGCCCAGACAGAAACGCAACTGGTCAGTAGGCTCTCTACAGTTCTTTTGTAGAAGGTGGTGAGAATCTTTTCATCCATCTCAGGAAGTGCATGCGCTGCTGGGCTCTTTTGACCAGAGCTTCAGTGTGAGTGGAGCAGGTCATAGTGTCCATTATCTGTACCCCCAGGAACTTGGTTTTTCTTTCTACCTTCACTGCTGTGTCCTTGATGAGCTGTGTTGTATGGTTGGGTTAGCTCCTCCTGAAGCCGACGATGATCTCTTTGGTTTTCTCAACATTCAGGACTAGGTTGTTGGTTTCACACCAGTCAACCAGATGGTCCACCTCTTCTCTGTAGTTCAGACCATTGTCATCCTCGATTAGGCCCACTACTGTTGTGTCATCTGCAAACTTTATGATGTGGTTGGTAGTGGACCTGGCACAGCAGCAGACTCAGGACACCTGAGGGTAGCCGGTGCTCAAAGAGATGACTTTGGAGACGTTGTAGCCAGATACACAGGTGGATGGTGAAGCCAAGGGGGGCCATTTTGCTTATGTATGTTGCTTATTGTATATTTTTGCAGATGTTGTGGGATCATTGTATTAAACACTGAACTGATGTCCAGAAACAGCATGCGCACATGTGTATTCTTTCCTTCCAGATGTTCTAAACTCAGGTGAAGTGCAGAAGTAATGGCATCCTCTGTGGGAACATAACAGTACTTAAAGGCAATGTCTACGATTATGGGGAAATGCTGTTCTCTTGTTTCTTTATGTCCAGGAGTCCATGCAGTTAGCGCTCTCCCAAATTTAGATATTTTCAATATTTGGAGGTTACCTCATTGTCTTAAGAGATGCCTTTTCCTCATTGCCTTAACAGATGCCATGAGCAGAGAGAGAAAGCTTAGCATACCGGACCGAGACACTTTTGCCATTTACAGACACTGGGGCTTCGTAACACATTAGGCCGGTTTCAAGCATGCAAACTGGAGAGCTAGCAAATGGTGAGGAAACATCCTCAGAATTTTATAAAATGTGTTTTTAATTAAAATCATGACTATGGTTTTAAAGTCCACATTTTAATTTGTTGCATAATTAAATATTTATATTATTATTATGATATAGGACAAATGGCATCTGAATTCAGGCAAATTAATAGGGAGTTTGTTTGTTTGCTGCAGTAACAGCATACACTCCATGACTCAAAAGAACACAGTTTCACTGCTCCTAGGATTATACCCATCTACTTGATACATGGCGTAGAGCATGGTGATCTTCGACTCACGGGCAGCTTTTCCAGATTCATGTCTGTGTCTACAATGTGTGCTCCTTAAAGTAGTTAAGTTAACTGATTATAAGATATCTCTAGACAGTGCTCTTTCTATTGATGTACAAAGTGAATAAAATATGCACCAAAAATTCATCTTATTTGTATAAAATATGTGTCTGTTACTGCAAGAAAAAATGACACAGGCAACTCAATGTAAGCAAGAGGAGGCTAGATATGGAAGAGAGTCCACCATATTGGTTATGTAACCAGGCTGAAAAATAATATTATTTTATTTCTAGTGGCAGGTTCAGCTCCCCATGGAATTTACATCGGCCTAAAATAGGCAAGTCAAAATTTGAAGATATTAAGCTGAACGGGGTGCTGGGGCAGAAAGAGAATTTAGGCTATGTTAATGGCATCCTATGGTGAGATAGCATAATTCAGCTGTTGTAAACATTACTGTTTTAAAAAGCCTCGGGACTTCAACAGCTTTGGTCTTGGTCTGCTGCTCACAAAGATGAAATAGAGGGCAACACAACTGATATCACTTCTCAACTCTGCATTTCTGCATCTGCAGCTGACAGGAAGCACAGTAATTAAAATATTTCCTCTTTATGCAGCCAGTAGGGCTGTGTGATATGACCACAATTTCATATCCTGATATAGGTCCATTCATATACTGAAAACGATCAATATCACTATATAACACGTTTTATGTAAATTAAGTTCCATTTCAGGGTATTATAAAAATACATATTTTCTCACATTTATTTTTTCTTGTATTCATACAACTCAAATGTACGCATATTTCCCTTTGTAGTGGACTGTAAGTACGGCGGTAACTTGGTGGTTACAACCAGCCAAACAGTGCATTATACACTATCCATTTTGAACCACGGCTGAATGACTTAATTTTAAATATTTTGTGCTTGGTTTTAATCCCATGAGCTGATATGATCACCACTAAGTAGGGAATGGGGAGTGATTTGAGACACACCCTGAATGTGCCGCTAAAAGCTCCTCATGATCGTTAAAGAAAGGACCGTTACGGCGACTACATCTCCAATGGGCTTTCTCCACTGATATCCGAAGGCATGACTGTAATTTGCGACTCCTCACAATTGGCTAGCTCTCCAGTCTGTTTGCGTACTTGAAGCCCCAGTGTCTGTAAACAATTAAACTAGGGTGACCAGACGTCCTCTTTTACCGGGACATGTCCTCTTTTTATACTTAAAAAAATATCCGGGCGGAATTTCACAAACGTCCGGGATTTTGTTTTTCTAGAACTTACATAGAATTTCGAGAAGTGTTTCGTTCACAAACTAGTCCCGCCCTCCCTTTCTCCGTTTGGTTCGCTTGAGTGAGAAGGGGGAGTGGTGATGTAACCTAAAATCTTCTGATTGGACCGTCTGACTGTAGAGCTACGTTATTGGTCGATAACCTTCACTGTAAACATTTAATTGGTCAGTCTGCACGTCAGTAATCCTTGTTTACGTCAAGCAAAGCACATGTACCTACCCTCCTACTCCTGTAGAACTCCTACTCAAATGGGGTTGGAGCTGAAATGAGGATTGCTCTATTCCTCAATAGATGGGTAATGTTGGCTTATTTTGGCTGTGGAAATGCATCCAAACTCAGGAGATGGCTAACTGCATTAACGAATGTGCTACAGAATAACTTGAATTATAAATGAGATTCTGTGGTAATCCAAACAGTGTATAAAAAACTTACAGACAAGTTCACTTTTAGCGAGGTACAGACAGCATGAGTTATTTTCCCTCAAACATACCTTTCCACCTTAAAATATGCAGAGCTCTATGAGCACAAAAGTTAGGCTGAGTTAGTTTTGCTGTGAGAATATTAATTCTTAAGAATCATCTACATTGCCATTAATAGAAGTATAGTCACAATTTCCTTTTAAAATATGTATTTTTGTTTGATAATACAAAGAAAGCTAAAGTTTTTTTATTTTCATTTACAGTTTGTGGCATTGCAACACTTTAGCACTGGTTAGTACTCGAAGAGTTATTGAAGGCAGTGCACTGGGAATAGAATGAGACACTTGTAACCGTATGTACATGAGTACACAATGCCAAGTGTCAACTACATTAGAGCTGTATTTTCCAGTGTGATGGAGGACCATTCATTCATTCATTATCTGTAACCGCTTATCCAGTTCAGGGTCACGGTGGAGGACCATTCAATCACTATGTAATCAGTTGTTGCTGAAGTAATCACATTCAACATCAGTACCAGACTTCACTAATGCCCTTGTGGTTAAATGCAATCAAATTCTTACAGTGATTTTCAAGATCTAAGGCCTTTAAAGAAGAGTAGAGGGTTTCTTTGCATTGTGGTGGGCAAACGTCCTATTAATATCTTCAGACATCGTGCATCAAAGAAGTCAGTGCTTTCTCCAAAATTAATTTAACTTAGTTTAACTATAACATCATAAAAGCAGAGATGCAGAAAAAAATCTATCACCAACCAGTCTCCAAAAGATCATTACTATTCTCTTTAGATGTTTTAACTCTTATGGTATCTCTACAAAGATTGTGAAAACATTCCAAACTGCATTCCTCTCTGGGGATGCCCAGTTCCAGCACTGAGTGTGGTGTGGCCTCGTCTCAACCAATTGATTTGCATTTAAATTGCATCACCCCTGCACTGCAGCGTTTTGCACCTCAGAGAAGAGACTTGGGGATCAAGCAGTGGTTGCTACTTGAGTTACACAGATAATGCCTGTCATTTCACAGTCATCTCAGACTCTTTATTGATTTTGATGAGTCCCCTCCTGTCTGAGAGTACCCACACTGGTCATCTAATGATGAACTGCATGCAAGGAAATGATCACAATCAGCAACAACAATCAGTATCAGGCGCCTGACAGCAATTTACAAATGATGCACCAATCCCAGGAAGAAAATCCCAGAACCAGATTAACAACAGATAAGGACCTTAGCACAAGTAAATTAGCTTTATAAGACATAATAAAGTCAATCTAAGAATTACATTTCTAGCATAGAGAAGTATTGGAATATGCAAATCAGCAAAAGCAAATTTAGAATTACTGGGATCTTTAAAAAAAGGGGAAAAAGCCTATGGCTTTTTGAGCGAGTGAAACCTTGTGTCACAAAGAATGTGCAGAAATTCAGCTTGCAAAACTGTAACAAGTAGTATCCCCATCTCCTAAATTATTAAAAAGTCATTAAAAGAAAATGTGGTGTTCCAGAGTAGTCCACATTTTATGGAGTGTGATGGAGGCATCAAAATCTGATTTTTTATTTACAATATCAGTTTGGTCAGTGAAAGCACTGTACATCTTTTCCTGTGTGTTTGTTATTTAAAAAATATTTAAAGAAAATTAACACATCTCACATTTTTGTATTTATTGCATTATATAACATGTCTAAATGCATGAAATAGTTGCTGCCTACAAACCTTTGGAAATATAGCAGACATCTGCTATGTCTGTGAATTGTTGGGGGAAGTTAGCTGGTTACATACACTGATCAACCAAAATATTATGATCACCTATTCACCCTGTTCTTCAATGGACCCCTACAAGATCACAACAGAGCAAGTAGGATTTGGCTGATGAATCATTCTCGGTGCTGCAGTAACACTGACGTGGTGTGCTGGTGTGCGTTGTGCTGGTATGAGTGGATCAGACACAACAGTGCTCTTGGAGTTTTTAAATCCTTCAGTGTCACTGCAGGACTGAGAATAGTCCACCCGCCACAAACATAACTAAGTGTAAACATTTTAAGTGTAAATGGTAAAATTAGTTTCTAGTTTTCTGTGGTTGTTCACTTTTTATTCTGCGTCTTCCTCAGTCATCAGCCAACAGCAGCACCCAAGGAGACAACCTGATGAATTGTGCTTAATAAATTATCAATATTTTACATTAGGGCATTGTGAGAAGGCCTAGGGTGAGTGAGATTGTTGGATCGATCAGTTCGGAGTTGTCCGAGCACCTCCTTGCCCTACATAACCACAGAGCATATTGAAGGACAAACTAATAATAGAAAAGTAATAATATAATGGAAGGGACAGATCTAGTGCCAAGAATCTGGGAGTGAACGACACAGTGGCGCAACTGTGACATGGTGACTCTGCAGTAGAGACGAAGGACATTGTGTGTATTGGCCTCCCAGTAATGCCAAAACTGGATCATCTTTTGATTGAAATGCAACACCAACTGGCTAATCACAATGGCTTAGCATTTGGCGAATCATTCTCACATGTGGATTGTGAGGCAGTTGGAGAAGCATTAAACAAACCTCTTCATTCTTTTGTGTCACTTCTTAACTTCCTGAACTAAGTTCAGAACAATCAAAGTACTTATAATATCTGCTTACAATTATAGGTTCTGGAATTCTAATAAATAACAATAATTAAGCTAATAAAATAATGCCGAAATCTTTAACACATTCAAGGTTGTTTCTTGCTTTAAGCAGCTAGTCAATGATCTCAAACAATAATGGGATTCGAAATGTTGTTTGCTTTTAATTTATCTATAAAATATACATAACTTTTAACCTGTTGTCTTTTAAATTGTAAAATAGCTAAACAACATAAAAAAATTAAATAAATTAAATAAATTATCCTTGGGTATTATTTTGCTTTATATAACCAAGCATGACCAGGCCCCAATAAAAGGATTTAATACATATATTTAAATCCAAAATGTCTTAAAATAACTCAGGCAGGTGGCAGTGTATTCATAACCATTTATTATAGGCCCAACAACTTTATGTGAGTGAGCCTCTGTTGTAAACCATTCTGACTCTCTGGCAAAATCACAAATGACCTTTCTTCCAAAGAATACTATGTCTGAAAATGGCTTCTCTACCTAAACAGGTTATGTCAGGTCTAACAGACTTTAGGTATTCAGCAGAAATTCCAGTTGGACAAATAGTACATTGTTGCTGAGTCAAAGTCAAAAAAAGAAAATCTGTAACTCATATAGTGCAATATGTAGGGAGCAGGGAGCGATTTGAGAGTAATTCTCTGCGTTTATCTGTGAAAGAGCGCGTTAAACTATTTGGAACGACCATGTTTTCGTGTTCACGAATGTTTATGCAGAGGAAAATTTGGTAAATAGGCGGGATTCCCTTTAAAGTTGCACGAGACCTAATCTCCGTTTCTGATTGGTTGAAGTACTGCTCGTGCACTGCCAGGAGGTAACCTCCCGACCAATCACATCGCTGTTTTCATATTTCCCCTTCTCATAACGGCAGCCTTTTTCAGCAGTCTGTGGTTGTTGCGGCAACGAATGGGTGAAATACGGGAATATTTCTTGTTTTTGTTGTGGTGCCATTTATTTTTTACTTTCTTTTTTAAAACTGTAGCTTCGCTGTGTGTGTGTGTGTGTGTGTTTGACCAGTCCCACCAGTAGTTTTACATGGGAGTTTTGTTTATGGAAACAGGACTCGCGTTTGTTTGTGCACACGGTTCATAGAACGTTGCCACAACGTGTAAACGACCATTTAAATGTTTGAAACCCTCAGGGAACATTGCTGTAACATCCTGCAATGGTTGCCATAACGTCCCCTTACCTTCTCAGATGTTCTTGTGCAATCTCTGCCAACCCTGCCTGTGTGTTAACAATGCTTCTAATGGGCATTCGGAACAACAGTTTATTCTCTCTATAAGCGGTTACAGATAATGAATGAATGAATGAATAACTAACATTATCATACTTTATCGCTGTGCACAGAAAAGAAAGTTAAACAAATAGAGGAAAAACTAAATTTAAGATGCTGGGTGAATATTCTGAATCGGTATTAATAATAATGCTTGTTTAATATTGACAAACTAAACGTTACATATTAACATGAGGAAGTCTAACTGAAAGTGTACTTAGATGTAAATTTGTTGCACCGAGATGTTTGTAAGACGTTGGTCCCTCCGCAGACCGAATTTGCAGCTCTGGTGGTAGTTTTACTTGGCTACAGCCATACAGGGGTCTACGGAAGTCCTCACAAGTGTAGACCAGCTCCGCCGTGTGTGTGCGTGTGTGTGTGTGAAGCTGTAGACCAGCCCAGTATAGTTAACCCTCCTCCTCCCGGTTCCCCTCCCTTTCCCCTCCGCGCTCGGCTCTCAGTTTGTCCGCTGCAGTTGCTTTCTTTGCCTGGCACTCACTCCAGAGATGGCCGCGAAAGTGTGCAGACTCTTGCTGTCCCGAAGCAGCGCTGCGGCGGCGTCGTCTCCCTTCTCCACACACCGACCTCAGAGACACGGCAGCACGGTAAGAGCCGCGGAGGAGCGCCGGGGGGCTCTCTGCTCTTCTCTTCTGCGGGAAAAGAGAGCGGGGGACGAGGGCTGCTTCTTCTGGTTAACGTAACCATTCTGCCGCGACCCCGCTAAGGAAGTAGCTGCTAACGACTTAATTGAGTAGGTTTATTGCGGCTTCGTAGCGTCGCCGCGATATCCCTTCCAGTCTTCGTCTAAGTCTTTGGCGTGTTTGGGGTCTTTGGGCTATGGCCGGTGAATAGTAAACAGTTGTGACATTGCGTTATTAGCTTCTTGGTTGGGGCTTGAGCTTGTGAGACGTGTACTGTAAGAGCTAACAGGACGCAGCTCTATTACAGATACTGTACATTCATTCTCATTAATGGCACGTTTTCATGTGAAATCCTAGAGTCCGGTTAGAGCCGAGCAATGGACGGTGCTGAGGGCCGGGAGTAAAGAGTGAGACTGCTGTCTTTCTCTCTCTTTTTTTGATGGGATAACCTTGAATGCAACAGTGCACTCAACTTTACTGAGTGGAAACAGGGCACTAGACACACACATATATGTACTAACAGACAGATACACACGGGGGCACCTAAGTGGGCCTCTTCGCCACACTAGCTTTTCCACAAAGCTTTTATTTATGCTTTGAAGTCTTTATCAGATATACATCTTCCCTACTGCACTATGTGAATGGAGACTGAGCCTCTGCAGTGTGTGAGGGAAGACTCTGATAGTGCGGCATTGCTACTCACAGAGCTCTCTTTCTCTCTTTCTCTCTCTCTCTCTCTCTCTCTCTCTCTCTCTCTCTCATACAAACACACAGGTATTCTCTCTCAGACACACTCAGCTATTCATACACTCACAGGCTTAAAGGGAAATCCCACCAATTTGATGGCAGTTCTGTCTGTAAGCTGACTAAACTAAGTCATTCAGCAAGACTAACAAGATTAAATGTGAAATAGTACTTTGTGCAGAACTATGTGATATATAAAATGCAAATATAAGCATTGTGTTTACTATCCACAACAACCAGTGAACCTACACACATCTGCCTTTTCTTGTCAGTTATGGCAATAATAGTGGTAAACTTTTCTCTGGCACTATTTGGTCTTAAACTGCCCAAGCTGGACCCACTAATACATTAAAGTCAGATCATACAACAAGTATTTATGCATCACCATTTCAGGAAATAGCTTTCCATGCAGTTGCTTTTAGAAGCATTGAATTCTTCAGACATCTGGTTCCCATCACCAGCACTAGGACGGGTTCTGCCTTCTTTAGAAGGGAACATTTCACGTCAAACCACACATTCCTTCTAACATATTAATGGATGAATGACATAGATTTGGAAAAAAAGGAAAAAAAACATTTTAATTCCCCTTTAAGTATTCTCCTCTACTCCAAAGCTGATTGGTCCAGATTACACTCTCTTCTTGAGTTCCTTCTGACCCCTCCCTTTTTAGGTGTTTCCCTCTAGAGCGGATAGCCTCTGGATTTCCCTTTACAAGCTTCGCTGATTTTTTTTTTTTTTTTTTTTTTTTAAACTCCCAGCGCTCTGGCACTCCTATGCAGATTTACAGTCCACAGATAGTCAGTAGGCTCAGTGAAGCAAAGTGCAGTTATTACATTTCAACTCTGAAGTGCCTCTTTAAGCGTTGAGGCAAGAAGGCAAGCGGAATTAGGAAATCAAAGTAGAGGAAAGAGGGAATTATAGGACCTATGAACTTTTGGATTCTTGCTTAAAATTACCTATGGGATTCCTCTCTTAATAATTTAAACTCACAAGACACCTTTTAAGCACACATGCCTTGGCTATCTGTGATCTTTTGTGTGGATTCACAGTAGGGAGCTTTCTGCTGTAGATTGACTCTCATCTGGTTTGAGCATAAATCCATCTGTAGCTTCATATATCAGGTTTTTGTTTCATTTCTGTCAGGCAGTATTTTTGGCCCTGTCTGCATTTACAGGGGCTTCCTGCCCGGTCAAGCGTGGCTGACGCGACTCCTCACAGGAGCTTGTCAGCGTGCGACAGTGCAGTGACTGCAAAACCGGCCTGTCTTCATCTGCCTAGCTGCAAGTAGAACAAGGGTTAAACAACACCTCTCTATGACGGATTCCAAAACAGTGACATTCCAAAGGTAGATTGGCAGATCCAAGGTCTCTCATTGAAAGAACTGAGCAGCTTTGTGGAGTCACAGGGTCCAGACACTTTCAGCTTGTGGTTTTATATGGTCCAGAGGACATGGCCCTCCACTCAAACTCCATGATCTACCATGGGGAAACATTGCTTAGCATGCGTGTGTCTCAGATCCTTACACCAAAGGCATTGTCAATAGGGGTTGAATCCTAAGCTTGACACTCAAGTTGGACCCTGGAGAGAGGCACTTAACCTGCACTGGCTCCCTATTGATGCAGCTGTCCAATAAATGTTGCCCCATTTGAGAAAGGGAGGCCCCAAAGGGACTTGACAGAGTGAACCCATGCCATCTGCCGAAAAAAAACCCAAAAATAAATCAGCATTTCTGGGCCAAACTTTAAACTTGATTTATGAAAGTCAGTGACTGGTGTTAAATGGATCCATTTTTAAGTTTTAGGGCCTTACTAAGACATTGTAAAATAGTACAATGAAATTCTAGAGTGACATCGAGTGCACTGCAATCTCCCACAGTGTTCTCATAATTTCTGGTGATTTACATAAATCACTACATGTTCATTTTGTAGACTATACCTCATTTCTAAAAAATGAGGAATGTTAGCTTACATTAGCGGCGGTTGCTGAGACACAAAGCCAAATCAGACTCTTTCAACTCTCTAGAGAAACACTGTATACAACAAAAACAGCTCTTCAGAAAGCAAACACTGAATTGTAACCGGAGAATGAAATGTTAGACACTCGGCAGTGCCCAAAAATACATATTGAATAAAACATATATTCTAAAGAGGTAGTAGGGATCTAATGAGGTCATGACCACTGACCCTTTAGTCTTTGTATTTGTGGGTGTCTGTGTAAGCATATGTGTTTTTGAGGGGAGTCCAGCAGGGCACAGTATCCTGGACCACCTTACGGCACATTAATCCAATCAGGATTGGAATAAGTTAATTAACCCCTGCTGCTGATTGACTGGCTGGCTGCGGTGATCTGGATTAACGGGATAAGGACATGGCAGCTCTGTGGAGAGTGAGAGTGTGCCACGGAGCACAAGTCTTTGCACCAATCAAGTGATGAGGGGATTGATAAGCCTCCAAGCCAGGACCCGTCTAATTGATTTTAGTGAGAGATTATCGTTCCCTCTGCTTTTTGACATCTCTTAAGGACAAGCTATGGACTGAAGGGTTTCCTTTATTGCTGTTGGAGATTGCCAATGAATCGACTGATCTCATATTTTGAAAGCTCTTTTTTTAATCCTTTGCAGCTTAACATTTGGACATGGAAAGAGCCGGGCTATGTGAGTGGTTAACTAAAAGTGACAACTCCACCTGGTTTAATGACCTTCAGGGTATTGATGTGCTCCTTCCGCTGTAGATTAAGCTCCACTGAACGTGATAGTTGCCCTGATTTATTTTGGCTTTATAACTGTCTGCAAAGTTTCTTCTAACTGTCTTATCTAGATGTTCATTATGGTGGCCCTGGTTAGCTCACAAGATGCTGTTTTATGGCACTTTTGACAAATGAAATAGTTTTGTCTGCTAGCCCAAGTATGTCTAGTATTATTACACACTGTAGCAGGAAATATGCGGCCTGACTGTGTCACTTCAATCTCATATCTGCTAAGTTTTGATGGACAAGTCTATATTAAAGATTTTAGAGATTCTGAAAAGAGATTGTTTTTTTTTTCTTGAAAATTAAATTCATTCAGAAATATTTGGTAGTGATTTATATGGATGAAAAGATTTAAACCCAGTTGAGTTGATTCCATTTTATGCAACATATTTGTGTATAGTAATATTTGTCATTGCTAGAATGCCATTATTTGGACTCTGTTTGGGCTCCACTGGCATCTCCTGCCAAATCTGGTTTTGAAGTTTGATCTCAGTTTATCAGTGAAAGTAGCCAGCCAGTTAAATCTGTGGGAATTAGGCCTAGTCTGTGACGTTTTGCCCCATTTTTTTCTTTCTGTTTGTTCATTGTAGGATGTGTGGTCTTGTGCAGAGGTTGTTTATTGTGTTTTAAACTGGGACAAGGGACTCAAGAGATCCAGACCTGCAAATGTAGAGTTAAGATCAGTGTTTAAAGTAATCTTCACTCTTTGTGGGCTTTCATATAGGAACTGTGGGCTGAAGGTATAGTGGAAATATAGATGCCAATATACAAACATTTTAAAAATGGAGAAACTGGGTCTATAACTATTAGGATGAGGGTTACGGAGGAATATAATAGGCGTGTAAATACTGTAGCTCAAATATGTTGTCTTCTAACTATTCTGCTCTTTCAGTGATCAAAAAATATATCAGTGTGCACTATATGACCAAGGGTTGGCAGATACGTCCTGCATGAAATGAATTAAATGAATAGATAGTTTATTCCCCTATGCATCAGCTTAAAACAGTTTAGACTCTTAGACTAAAGACTTTAAACTAGATGTTGGAACATAACTTTGAGAATGTGATGACATTCAGCCACTCTAACTTCTCAGAGTTGTTGAACGGAGTGCCATCACTCGAGCAAACACAGCTCCACTGGTTTACATTCAAGTGTTTGGGGTGTTTATATACCTCTAGCTGACTGTTGGCATTAGGCAAGGTAATCTTAAGCTTATGTGTGGCTACTCCATAGCCTCTCATTTTATTTCATGTACTACTTTAAAGATTAAGCAAGCTGTACATCTATATCAAGAACACCATACAGTGCCTGAATTCAAACTGTTTAAAACATTCGGACATGTCATGGTGCCGGCTCTCTCTAAATTCTTAGTTTAAGGCCGGAAGGTTTGGAACCTGAAAGCTGGCGCTTCATGATTTTTGATTTGTATTCATACATTGTTAATCATGTTAATAAAAAGATTAATCGTCCATGACTGTTAATCATGTTAATAATAAGATTTGCCAGGAAACCGAGGCTAGGGGGAAACCTGGTATTACAGTTCTGCAGTGCAGATGGGATTTTCATGTTTTTTATTGATGTATGAGCTCGTTTCTATGGGTGAAACCTTCCTCAAGCAACTTAGCAAGAGCAGAAACGAGCTCGATTTCTGTTTAAGTGTAATAATGAGTATATTGTGATTTGTGTAGTATTGTATTGTACTATTTATTTTCTCGCCTGTGGGTGATTATATGCAAGTCTAGATGCTGCTGAATGTGTTTAGCTTTGTAGAATCCTAGCAATGGAATTGGAGTAGAGCATCTGATACCTCCTGTAAAAGGGCTTGTATGTAAAGAATCGTAATGTTCAGTGAGCAGGAAAAAAGGGTCATTATTCAGCCTTCAGTATGTCTTTAATGAGCAGTGCCTCATGTCTGGTGTTGCCTTGCATGGAATAAATGGACGTGATGAGCAGTTAGAGCTTCCTACAGTGTAAGTTATGACTTGTTCTTTATTATCAGAGTGAACGAGATGCAGGGAATTTCTGACTTCATTGACTGACATTTCTCTAATTTGAGCTAATAACCTGCCAGTGATGCAATAGTCATTGTTAATGTGCACATGCTTAAATTAACTGTCATGGAAATCTAACGTTCGTTTTCATTCATAACCGATGGGAGTGTTTCTGTAAACTCCTTGTTTTCTTCCCTGCCCATCTCATTCATGTGTCAAATGTTCCCATCCATCCTTGAGGTTCATCCCATGCTGAAGTCCTTAAGTTCACAGAGCCAGGAGCATGTAAATAGCTCACTGTTAAGGTGGCTCAATTACTTGAACATTTGTATTCATAATTACTTGGTCAGTAATGAGATCATGGTTAATTATCAAGAATACCTATTTAGTTTGAAAACATGAGGCATGCTCTGTCAGACGCTGAGATGCCTGAAGGTGAGGTTGGACCTTCAGAGGTGGTGAAAGCACTCCGCTATAAAGGAATGAGGTGCACTTGATTTATAGCAGAAGACAAAAAGAGAGCAACATTGTGAAACTGAAAGTGGCACAACAATCATTTATCTTGATTATCTTGTTTTCATAATCTTTGGAAGCCAAAATTGTAATTGTAAATAAAATTTGATAAATTGCCCTGTGAGTTGCCAGCTACTCAGCATAGACTGTCTTGACTGCTTAACATTACTCATCATATTTTAAATCAATAGTAATCCATAAGCTTTCACCTGAAAGAGACTCTGGCTGTTGAGGCTATGTCTTTGTAAATGGGAAACTAACAAATGACCCCTTTCCACTTGACTCAGCTTGGCTCTACTCTGCTTGTCTGCTTTAGTATTAGGCTAATTTGGTACCTGGGGCCTGGAAGCGGGTATGATTTTAATATCTGCTCACTTGTGGTTCCATGCGAGTCGAGTGGGGATTACACCATATATCATTATATACCGCAATATAAAATGTTTCAGTAACAATGATATGATTTTTAAACACACTTTCAATATTTCAATATACATTACTTACAACATCTGTCATTGACTGGCGGTCATTACAGGGCGCTGTCGTCAGTTCAGCGCACTCAGTTTTAAATTTAGTTTAAAAACATGAATATATACAAAGTTTTTCAGTGTATTTTATACTGTTCCTATCCATATTGGAATTATATTGTTAATCTTATTTAAGAAATATATCGCGATATGAATTTTGGCCATATTGTCCAGCCCTAGATTAAACTGTTAACTGTAAACCTTGGAGAGCACTGATTGTCCAGAGAAACTTGTGGCTCAGAGAGAGAAACACTATTCCAGCCAATTAGCTACTGGGGCAATCATGCTCATGCACAGGACCAGGGATGTATAGGGACAGATAAGGCTACCAGTGTTGTTACCTTGGCAGTGCACTTACGTGAATGTGCTTGTTTTGCTGTTGAGTTCAAATATAAAGAGTCTTTCTCCAGAATCATATACAGTGCCTTTTAAATTAGTTATAGATATTTTTTTTTCTGGCTTAGTGTTGAAGGGAAAGAAGCCATTTAATTTTACAGTAAAGATCCAAGGCATCCTACTATAGTTTAATGGTATTGGACACGTACACCACGTTGAGGCTTATAGGTCTGAACAGTTAGGGTTTTCTTTAATGAGATTCAAATTGGACTTAATGCATTGTAGTGTTTCATTTTTAAGCCATATTAGGTCAAGATCAGATAGTCCTTCAGATTTGACATCAAAAGACATCATGTTCATTTTGCAGCACTTCTTATAGCGCTATTAAAATTCCTGAGGTATTTCCTCAAAAGTCAAGCTCTGATATCGGTGACCTCGGCTGGTCACTGGCTGTCCGAGGTCATTCCTGTGGTGTGCTTCATTTCGCCTGGTGACTGTTCAGACAGTTTCTCTAAAATAAGAATGCAAATTTATTCAAAAATGACCTTTCATGTGCACCCAACTGTAATGATGTAATAACTAGAATTAGATAATGTGAAATTCTGGAGGGCTGTAATATTTGTTGTTTTAATTGATTATCTCTTCTATTAAGCTTTTCTCGACTGCTGCTTCAGATCAGCATGAGGTGGTTTAAGATTTCTGATGTGAGGTACTGGAAGGACAGGCCATATTTGGCTTTGTAGGAAGGCAGAGCAGGTGGGGGTCATGGTAATCACCTCTGGCGTAATTGAGCTAAGTGAAAGCTCATCGTTCTGTGCTCAGACGGCCAGCACCCTGCCCTTCTCTAAGGCTCAGTGGTGCATGGTAGCCTTGATGCGGACAGTTGATGTAGGTGGGCAAGAGCAATGTGATGATGGATGAGATGGCGCTTGGTTACCTGTCCCTTCTGGATATTCCTCTGCACGGGCACTAATGCCTCCAGGCATCCTTTACTGTGCTGTTTGATTGTGTTTGATACTAGAACAAATGTTCTCTCCTAGCGATCGGACATCTAAATTGGCTTACTGGACCGGGCTCTTTACAGGAAGGTCACCTGAGGTCACCTCTGTGTGACTAAATGAGTTTGAGATGACAGCGGAATGGAATAGTGGCTTGGTGATTGAGTGTGTGGGTGACTGTTTGCATGATTGAATGCTTGTAAGTGTTTCTGTTTGTCCCTGCGCTCAGGACTGTGTGTTCACTGGTGCTATCGTGTGTCTGTGTTATTACACTCGCTGACACTGTGTGTATTGATCTGTCTTCAGGCTCGTCCGTGCATATACAATTCAAAGAAGCAGGAAGCACTCTTGAGTAGAGGGCTAGTGTTCATTTTATTTTATTTTTTTTATTTATATTTATTTATTTAGCTAGATATCCATCCATCCATCCATCCATCCATCCCCCTGATAGGCTTTGTCTCCAAATTATCTAGAATTGCCCCCTTTCCACCTTTTGCTCCCAGTCCCATGACCCATTTTTGCACCTCAGCACCCCAGGGATTTATTTAATTGATTAACAATTGATGGAAAACGTCTTCTATAAACAATGGTTCCTTTGGGAACAGGTCCTTTTTATCATTCAAGTTGATTAATATTTGAAGGCTGAACGTATAAGGGTTCAGTAGGTATTTGGATAGACCTTTGGATAGAACTACCTAAGAAAAAATGCACAGTAGTGTTTGGGGCTACATTTAAGATGATAGTACTACACCACAGACAATTATTTCATCAGTATTTTCTGATAGAAATCCATGTGCAGAGTTCAGTACAAGGCCATGGTAGATGAAGGCCAAGGCAGCTGTAGCGTACAGAAGGCTAATCTGAGTTTCTGAAGTACACTGAGTGGGAAATGGCTTTTACATACTACTTGAATTGAGCAGTAATGGGTGATAACATTTTTTTTCATTCATTTATGCCTGGTCTACAAAGCACACTTTTCATTGCATTAATACAGAATTCAGCTAATGGTTATATCAGTTAGAATGTAGTCCTGCACAACCAATCAGATTTCAGAACCACAGCTATAGCTATCCATTTTACAATCACACCTTTGATAATAAGCCCGCTGGTTGGTATTCTCTGACCCCCCCCCCCCCCCCCCCCCCGATAGTTGGTTGATGGTTAGGTTAATTTAGCTTCAAAATGTGTGCAAAATAAAGTGGAGTGGGCTAATGGTTTTATAGGCATCTTGTAAATTTGTATGGAATACTGTTGTCCTGCATTTTACTGGCAGGAAACTAATCACCATTTTCCATTCTCTTTTTATACTTGGTGGTCTTTTTTTTTGCAGTCAGGGTGTGTCTGTGTGTGTGTGTGTGTATGTATATATATATATATATATATATATATATATATATATATATATATATATATATAATTATACTTTTTTTTATTTAGGGTGGCTGGGGGTAAAATTCAGAATCCCATACTCCACAGCACAGAATTATGGCATCAATATGTCACATGAAGCTTCTGTTTCTGAATCACTGAACATTTGCACATGAACAAGATTAGGTATGAGTTGTCCTTCCATACATGCAATATTTGCATTGGCATACACCTCACTGTCTTCAAAAGATTTGTGGTTACGTATTACACAAATATGACCTCCACTTAAACTATTTACTGTGTTAGAGTTACACCACTCATTTAGCCTTAAAGGGGAATAATCAGAATTTCCCAGGGCTTTTCAATATTATTCATAATTAAATCTTCAAGATGTAAACAGCTTGGTTCAGTGAGGAATGTTCTGTTGTAGGGAAACCAGCGAGGTATCTTCAGGGCTTTGTAATGCAAAATCCTAGAGATTTATCACTATTTTACTACTCTCAACCCACGTCAGAAACTCGAGACACTATTTGATTGGGTAATCAATGAAATGGCTACATTACAGCTGTGGACCTTGACCTGAATCTTATCATCACCAATGTAAAGAGTCAGTGCATTTCTCTACAAGAAATCATTAGACTTCAGAAGACACTGGATGATACCGATGGGTAGAATTCTTCATTAAGACACCACAGTGAATCAATAACACATTTTTAGGGTGCTTTCACGCATGTAGTTTGTTTGTTCTGGTCCAAATCAGTTAAGAAGCTTGTAATCTTTGAGCGTTTTCCCCTTGGAAAATCAAAGCGCACCAAAACGCTTCACCGCAAACCATGTGAGAATGTTCTCACCACTGATTGGTCAGACCTGACAGAGACGGGAGCAAGAATGTAAACAACCTGCGGCATAGGTTAGGTCACGTTCTCACCAGAAACGAACCACACCAGAGTTCGTTTGGGACCGGACCAAGACCACCTCCTCTCAAGGGTCTCGGTGAGGTTGATTTGGTCCGCATCTGAGTGCAATTACTTCTTTCACACCTGCCCAAGCCAATCACACCAGGAGTGAAAACAAACCAGAGTTATATTTAACTGGACTAAAATTACAGGTGTGAAAACACTCTTAAACTCCAAGTTAAAGCTCTGTTCTGCACTGTGTGGTACTATTAAACACTAGTTTGAATGGGAAACCGTCCATTCCTCGTCCTGTGCATGTCCAGTGTTAGCAGCCAGCAGTCTTGACATTTTCAACTTGGTTCTGCTTTCTTTTTTTTTTTTTTTTGGGGGGCCAGGAATAAAGAACACACACACACAGCACCATGGATAAGAAATTCAAAGGCTCCAATTGGGCATGCTAACAATTCCCTCCCTTCCCCACAGAGCCGGTTGGTTGTATTTGGTGAGTTAATGTGCACAGCCTTGGACAGTGGAGAAATAATGAGCAGAAAGATGATGTAAGGAGCTTGTGCTTGCGTTTGTGGGCCTTCTGTCCTCTCTGTCAGTGGCTGTGTTTAGAAGTGACGTTTCGACTGCATTCAGTACTGGTTACTTTCACTCTGGCTGTGAAGTGAAAAGTGTTCAGAAAGTAACGGCTGTTTCAGTTCTCTCAAGCATGCTCACGATTTCAGGCACAGTTTGAGAGATGCAGTTCAAAGCTTTAAGTTCTATATTAGTTTTTATAGCACGTTGTCTTTTGGTCTTAAGCCCACAGTCATGGCCCAGAAAGATGCAATGCACTGGAAAAGCAGGCATTTTTGTTTTAGGTTTTCAAAGTTTATTATTATTAATCATTTGGAAGTCAACACTTTCATTCCGGCTTCAATGTGCATAATGGGGGGCTTCTGAGCTACAGAACAGACAGTGCACAAAGCTTGGAGAGCCTACTCTATGTCTTGAGGTCTGTGAAGTATAATTAGCTGCCAGAGCAACCATGGCAGAAAAAAATTACTCAGTGCCTGCCATGTTAACGTTGCTTTTGTTGTTACTACATGATTGCCTCTGTCTTTCTCTCAAACACAGAGTTGACCTAAAAGTCCCAAAAACCCAGCCAGCCTAAGGCCATCTCATTGCATTGCCCGGCTTAGTCTGACATGGAGCTCATGGTGGGCCGCCTGCAACATCACTCGCTCTCCCTGTGAAGCTACAGAAGAGAAGCCAGAAGAGGATTCACGGGAGCGTAATCTGGTGCATTTAAGGCTTGTAAGCTCAGCAGGAAATCAATATAATTACTAGCACGCCACATATAACCGTACCAGGAGAGTGGTGGAGCAAGAGAGACAGGCAAAGAGGATTAACGTTTGCTGGTTTAAAGGAAGGGAAGCAGCCCACGCCACCAAGTAGTCTTAAAAAGTAGTAGTAGTAGTCTGTCAGCATCACAGGTACATGGTCTGTATGTGAGACGTTAGATCAATTGGAAGCAACCCACTGTAGGCATCTGACCAGTTAGGGACATGCTACCAAAAGCCGCCTCTTCATAACCACGTCTCCTCGTCAGTATGTATCAGGAATGTTAGATGAGTAATGGATGCTTAATGAAACATGGGAGCTGCTCAGAGTCACCTCAGAGGGCTTCGTCGGCCAAGCAATTTGCTTATGTAAATAGTGTCTCCATTGTAATCCTTTGTTTCAGTATCTAGGCCACTCTGTCCCTCAGTCTTCGGGGAGGCATTGTTATCACTTTCAGCAAGTAAATCGAAAGCTGTGTTCACATAGACGGTTCAAATCCGATTTATTGGCCTAGGGAATTTAAATTTGAACAGTTGAAAATGTATGTGAAATATGATTTACAAATCCAAGTTATAGAGACATTATGAGGAATTATGACCAGTAATTCGATATTTTGCATTTCTAGATTTACATATCTGCTGACGCATTTGTAAAATTGTAGGATCTGGGACTTGGGTTTGGCAGAAATAGCTTATAATTGTTTAGTGATACAAATGCAGTGAATTTACTGAGGTTTTGACATGTCTTGTGAGGCCATCATTTTTTGTTATTAAAGAGGAAGTATCAGTGTGAACCCTAACACCCCCACTTCCAATTTCATGCAGCCAGACCATTTAAGAACATGTGTTTTTGGACAGTGGAAGGAAACACACCCAGAAGAAACCCATGCAGATGGTGGGAGAACACACAAAACTCCTCGCAGACAATGAGGTTGAAATGTAGCAACACTGCCCACAGCTCTACTACGCCACATGTCACACTCTCACCATGCAACACACTTTATATTCTGAGACGGTACCCCATGCCGTGGTAAACACATTACCAAACAGCTTGGCCACTCCTTATACAAACACAATAAAAACAACACAAAGCCTTAACAAGCAGACCTGATTTGATCAGATGGCAAACAATTGGGCAAATTTTTTAACACACGCACCCTAACCTTTTAGAGAGTCCTTGAGCACTGTGGATGAGGTCATTCTTTTCCAGGATTAGACCACTGTCATGTTGAGGAAAATATTTAATTAGAGGAATAAGATGATCAGAATCTTATATTTATTAGCAGCGAATAATCCCCCCAAGGGGTAAATAGAAACCAGTCCAGGAAACAGCATCCCCATCAGCAGACCTGCTTCACTGTAGAAGTCAAACATCAAGGCCTAGTTCACTTTTATTGGGGAACACCGCAGAGACACTTGTAGAGAATCTGGTGAAGAGTATCTCAGCTGAACATATCACTGTTGAGATGATGTGCTAATGTAATATCCCTTACTGTATAGTGTAACGTATTTGGTACAGTATAATCAAATCCTGTGTTCTCCCAGTTCTCCATGGGTTTCCTCCAGCTGCTCCGGTTTCCTCCCATGCTTCAAAAACACGCGTTGGTAGGGGGATTGGTGACTCAAAATGCGCCCATAGGTGTGAGTGTGTGTGTGCGTGTGTGTCGCCCTGTGAAGGACTGGCGTTTCCAGTGATTCCGTGTAGGCTCCTGACCGTGGACCTGAACTAGATAAGCGGTTACAGACAACAAATGAATAATCAAATCGTCCTCTTAAGTCTCTTAAAGTAAGCGTTTTTATTGTTGTGCTTTTAAACATTGATCCATAAATGTTGTCATTTTCATTAGCTTTTAGCTAGTTTTTTGTTTGCTTCTTAGCGCTTGGCTTGCTGCTGTGCTTTTGAATTTGACAGCATAGTTTATGTTACTTCATTGTACTGGGCATTCCAATAAATCTAGTGCTCTGAGTGAGGTAAAAGGGTCACTCATTTTCTTTCTGTAGATTTTAATTCACTAGAGGTGAACTTGGGGTCAGATTCAGGTTGACTGAGAGCTGCTGAGCAGGCTTTGGTTAGGTCCTGCTGTTATCTGAATGGTGCATGTCAAGCCTGTAGTGGAATTCTAATTGGCTCTGTAAGTACTATGGGGATGTGATTAGGGCGGGTTTGCTCTTTGTTCTCAGAATGAGCAGCACAACTGTATAGCTGGGCCAAGAGCCTCCCAGTCTGCAGGGACTGTGAAGCCCATTTAGTCTGTGTGAGTGTGTGTGTCTAGGTTACGTGTATGATGCAAGAGTGCCGTATGAATGAGGCTTCCTTCTGCCAGTGGAAGAAAGAGAGGGAGCGAGCAAGTGAGAGAGAATAATGCAATTCATTCTACGATGGCACTGCTGAGTTATTGGGCTTCCTAAGGGGCTTTGATACAAATGATCCAGCTACCTGCTGTTTCATAACCCGTGTCTGCAGCTGAACTGTACACGCGTACTGTCTGTGTGCAAATATAGGACTATATAAAAATAAGTAGATTTGCAAATATTTACACTGCAGACTAGACTCATTTTTCTATAAATTAAGGTTCAGACCTATTATTTGTTTTGGTCTGTGGTTGTGATGTCATGCCATGCAGGTGTTTGGTTGCTTCTAGTGTCGCATTGCCAGACTCTCTAGGGAGTGTCTGGTAAATTTGGCCATTAACGTGGCCAAGAACCGCCTACTACTGCAGGAAAATAAATTTGACATGCAAAAGTACCAATCACAAGCTTGCTATTTTGGCATTAGGTGTAGAATGCACCTGGCAAAATCCTGACAGTGAGGCCAACTTAATGCACTGAAAGTATTTGACTCTCCGTCAACTTGTGGGCGGGGAGCATCTGTGACTGAGACTAGGCTGCTTCTGATTGGTCTAATTTGCCTACAAGCAGTTCATGAATTGTGTATTAGTGTTAAACTTGGGAAGCTTATAGGAGGCAGCTTTGTATTTGAGCTTAGGAGTGGGCAATAATTTCTTATCAATATATATCAACACATTTTCAATATTTCAGTATATTTTTTATAGCACCTGTCCCTGACTTATGTTCATTACATGCTGCTGTCTTAAGTTTATTGTACACAATTTGAAAGGTGTAATATTTCTTGTTTTTTTTGAGACATTTTTGGAATCAAAACCAAAGGCTATTTTTATCAAAAACAGGGAAACGTGCAGGCCTTTTTTATAAAGTTTGAATTTAATACCATAATAATTTCCAAGTATATCTCTCTATATCAGATGGTCATTAATTTCCATTAATAAAGTGTATCATCTCATTTATTTCATACAGTCCTGACCTTATTTTGTTTGTATTCACCTTATATGCACCCAAAGGGAATCGTAAACATCTCCAAACACATTGCATGCAATTGTCAGAATTTGAAGACTCCACAATATAATATTTATTTGTTATTTTACATAAAATAAAATATCTGTTATGGAAATGTGAAATTAATTTTTACAAATATTATTCTTTGATCTATTCTGTGATCAACGGTGTATTAAATAGCAAACCTTTATCATTTCTAAAACAGTTAGTTTGAGATGATACAGTTTAATGAGAAGCATTCTACTGTTATTATTATTATTAGTAGTAGTAGTAGTAGTAGCATTTCATTTAATTTATTTGAACTCTTTTTAATTATTTTTTCACCTGTCAGAGCTTCTGAGTTTCTCAGTCAGCAACTGTGACAGTGGAACCACTAAACAAATGAGGATTAACCAGAATTATACTGAATACCTTTCAGCAAACAGGATGAACAGTGAACAAACTGGCAGGAGTGCAATGACATTCAGGTTAAACTGTAGTTACACCCTAAGGCTTTTTCTAATGAAAGCTGAATTGTTTTGATATTGTTTTGTAATAAAGACACCAAATTCGTTTAAAATTTGAACAGGAAATATATGGGGTAAAATTAAAAAGTTGTATGTTCCACCTCTGCAGTACCCCTCAGGTCCAACTCTGCAATAGGTGACAATAGACAACTCCATTCCAAAGTAGCAGTGGGCGATATAATATCGTTCACGATAATACCACTATGTTTTTTTTTCTTCTTTAATTCGATAAGACTATTGCCATATGACGATATAGAGTATCTGTTGCAGTCGTGTGAACGTGACCTAAGCTAGGGTGACCAGACGGCCTCTTTTTGGGACCTAAAAAATGCGTCCGGCTGGGATTTCTGCTCTATATTTTACAAAACTGAAAGTCTTCACTTACGTCCCTATACCGACACACATACACGGACACACCTGACCGTTACTGACTTTCTGAGGATTTTTTTCTGTTTAACATTAACTTTAGAAAAAACAGGTCAACCCTCTGGATCATTAAAGCCAGAACAGGGGAGAGACTGAATTATAGCTACCACATACAGCACGTTTTATCAGCCAGACCTTATAAAATATGAAATACAGGTATTTTTACATAATGTCCGGATCCCAGCGATGCTCTGATCATTTATCAAGTCTGTATTACTTCTGGTTGATAAAATGTGGTGCTTGCTTTTAGTGAAAAACGTTTAAAAACATGTCAGTTTCTGTCACGATCATGAGTTTTCTGGTGTAAACAAGTTTGGTATGAACAGAAAACAAGTTCAATGATAATAAACTGTCAAAAAATTACAAAAATAGTATTTTATTATTTTTGCTTAGGGCCAAATTTTGAATGGAAAGGAATCTGTTCACAAAAGCATTTGTTTTTTATCTTGCTAGCAAGTATCTGTATATGTATTACATTTCAGCAGCATAGTTGCGTGTTTATGGAAGCATTTGTGCTGCCAACCTGCTCCGTGTGTGCTCTTTTTTTGAAAACTCAAGTATGGTCACCCTACTTAAGCTCAAGATATATCACAAATATCCATACAGTCCATAGTATTTTTACAGTATTTTGAAAATGACCATGTGTGTTATATCGAGTATGTCGAGGACACGCAGGCTTCCATCTGAGTGCATTTTAAAAAGTGCATAAATGTCCTGTTCAGCTGTTTTTCTCTCGCGCGCGCATCCACCTACGCATGCGTGTGCAGGCAAGCTCGCGCACAAGCAGATACACACCACACTGTCCTGCCATTGTTCGTGTATGCCGCTGGAGCAGTTCTCACCGCATTTATTACGCGCACTCAAGTCTACCGCTCTGATAACTGTGAGTAAGCGAAAGAAAATGAAACCAGTGGCGAAGCTTTAATTCCAAAAAAGAGCGCTGTTAAAACCATGACTTGTTTGAGACACTCTGCTCTCCCTTAGTCGTAGGGAGGGGCAGATACCCCACGGCTCCTAAACAGAGAATGCACTTGTCATTGGTCGTCACTTTTTTTTAACCAATCAGCAGCCAGCCTTAGCTGTCCATCATTTAGTCCTGCAGCCAATGGAGTCACAGTCCCACCTACAGTGGTTGGTTGGTTTTGTGGCGATGCTGAGAGAAACGGGTCAGTGCTTAAAAAAATAAATGAATAAATAAAATAAATGTTATTTTAGCACCGTGTCTCAAAGAAACTACATTTGATTTTCCCTCAACACATCTGTGATGGAAATAAAACTAATTGACTTTTAGAATCAAAATATTTATAAAAAAAAATCACATTAGAACATTTCATATAAGATTAAAAATAATATTAAATTTTGTATATGCAAAAGATTTCTTAGACATACAGTTTGATAATTCCAGTTAGATAATGCAGCATGTTCTTTTTGGTTTTAAAAATAAACACCAAAAATTTGACATTATATATCGTATCATATATCGCCATTTTTTAGGCATATCGAGATATGAGTTTTTTCATATAGCACAGCCCTATTCCAAAATATGATGGCATGTCACACTTTGCAAATTAGTGAGCCAATGTTCCCACCGACTCCCCGATAACACTCTGATGGTGCCATCTACTTGTACTGACACACAGCAGCCACGCGCACTATTCCACACCATTCCACAGCCTGCAGTGGTCTATTCACTGCATGGGTGTTTTTGTTGTTATGGCAATAAAACAAACAATACAGCAAAGCCACACCCCTGTCCAATGTGCCCCTAGTAACAGCCCTTCCTTCTTTGAGTTTCCAAACTTCAATCAGAGGTAGACTTAGCTGAAGAGGTAGATTTTAATGTGGTGAATAATGCTTTTAAGCTAAGCTAAAACACAAAGTACTTCAATGATATAGTTATTTATTATTTGTAAGCTAGGTTGTTAACAGATTGACTGTATGTAGTTCTGAACTATGTAGACATATATAGCATAGATATTACTGTAACAATATCAATAAATGATAGAAATAAAACCACATGGTAAAAATAAGAAATGAGCAGAAATAATTTAGAACTAATGTTGGGATGACAAGATTAACCACCTTTTATAAGCCAGGGAACAAAAAACAGGCTTTAAGGTGGGTTTTGAATCCCTCAGTAGATATTAGGGATCTAATTCCATTCTTGTTATAATTTCATGATTGGGACAGGCCTATTTAAAGCTCTCAGCCTGAAACCAAATTGACATTAAACAAGGCCAAAACACAAAGCTCAAACTTGTAAATTTGTATATCCCCTAGAATTAGGCTGACTTCAGCTCCTTGGCTTTTAGCACACATCTTTTGACGCACACCTTCTTCCTCATTCCTTGTGTAATTACTATGATGAGCAGATCTGGGTGGGTGAACACAGGCCTGCTGCAGTGCTTAGACTTGCTCTTCACACTTGTGCCTGCCAAAATACTTTTGGCTGTAGAACAGAGAAGGATTACATTTCACTCAGAGCCCAGTTGGTTCAGCCAGTGCTTATGTGGCTGCAGAATTTGAGTGGAGGCTGGAGCAATAGATGAGCAGGACGAAGAGAGCCGGGAACGTGGGCTGAGAGAGGTTTCCTTACAGCCGTGTGTCTGGTGACAGACTTGCCCTGCCCGGGGTTTTTGCGACACCAAAGCTCCTGCCGGGTTAATAAAGAGCATTTTATTGAGCGTTTTGTTGTTTCTCTGGGTGCGCCTCATGGGGAAAAGGCTGTTTGATGGGAGCTGTTTGCACTGGATTGACCTGTCAGACTCGGCAGCTGAACAGGAGATATGCAGCTAGGCTCCTTCTGTTCTATGTCAGAGAGATATGAGCACAGCATTACATAAAAATCATAAACACGCACTCAGACAAACTGGATGCCAACTCCATTCTCGTGGTCACATAGTACTCTCTTCATGACTCAGCATGTCTCTATGATGGATTTCAATTCAGAAATTGGGTGATACCGTCCAGCCAATTACATGATGCTACACATAACAATGTTATGTAATGCTTCTCTGGTGTAAAGGAAAGGTCAGAGATCCATTATAGAATTTACTTTTATTTTTTCGTTTCTTTTTTAAGGTAGTGCAGTATTTTGAGTTACTCATACTGATGTTTCTCAGTATGGTGTTCGTCCACCTTAATTTTGGTGGTGCATGCCGCCTATATATTTGCTGCCACACACAGATTGTTATGGTAATGTCCCCTATGATGTGACCCCTTTGGAACTCTTCCAACTGCTCAAATTGCTTTTGAGCTTTTCTCTGCAGCATACGTCTCTTGCAAAGGATGCTACCAATACAAAAGCATGAGTCAGAATGGAAATCTCAGACGACAGGACAACCTTATACAGTCAATCTTGTACAGAGATAAGGCCCACTCTTGCTTTTGTCACATGCGCGGCCGAGCATGAAACCTGAATTACTTGCATGTCTCACAATGTCAAACCAACCCACCAAGTTTAATTCCTGTCGGCTGAGTCCTTCTTTATATATATTACTGTATACCATAGGGGTAGCTTTGTGGCACTTCAGGTAGCGTCAATGCTACACAGCTCCAGGTTGCTGGGGTCCGGGGTTCAATCCTTTCCTAAATCACTCTCTATGATTGATTCCCGAGTAGGCTCCAGACCCCTGCCCCAACAGGATGAACAGATACAGAAGGTGAATGAATTAATAAATACTGTAACTGTTTTTCCCTCTAAAGCCATATTAAGACTGTTGGCTTGAGATGGGAGTGGGATAATGTGATGTTTCATCCTGGAAATCTGTAATTTGTATGGCAGATTTGCACAGGATAAGAAATTTACAGTCTATTACATCTATTTCTCTGATTAACCCATTGATCTGTGGTCAGATTCACCACAGAGCAGTACATAAACCATGTGTGGTGGGTCATTCTTAGCACTGCAATGAGTCTTAGATCCGACAACAGGTGTTGCTGGAGCTTTTAAACACCTCACTTTCACTACTGACTGAGAATAGGTCGTGATCAAAAAATATCCAGCCACAATGTGCTTTGGACAGTATCCTGTGACCACAGATGGAGGAATAGAAGGTGATTATAACTAATTTTATAACTGACTTAACATAATAATCACAACAGGTTTGACAACAAGCAAAATAGATGTTTATAGTATGTTTGTAGACTGTAGGCTATTGCACAATAACTTACCAAGAGCTGCCAGAAGTGTCATATCCTCAAGAAGCTTTTTGGATTTCCTTTTAGATTTGAGTGGTGTACATTGTAAAATACCTGAGGTTTGCTGTCCTCTGCTGAGATTTGAATGACCCAAGGTATTTGTGTCAGGCATGATGAAACTAAATGAAATATTTGTACGTGGCCGTCCACACAGGATTAATATAGCTTGGGCTTATTTCTGTGGCTTGTATTACATTAGGTATAAGGTGCTGGAATCTTTACTGACAGTGGAGTACACAGTCAGGAAAAATGATTATTCCCATGAAAATCTGGGAATAATAAAGTTACCCCACCTTTCCTTGTAAACTAATCCTGTCTAAAATAAGGCTTAAAGGAACACAAGATAAGGTTTGGAATTTTTGGTTTGGTAATTAAACGTAGCATGACTACATAACTAAATTCTAATAATTTTAGATGAATAAAAAATGAGTATAATTTGTCACTGTAGCCAGAATCTGTCTGTATGTAAACCATGGCCAATAGTTTGTGAACATTTGCTTATTCCAGTTATTAATAGGCACGCTAAATCCTCACTAATTTGGAAGGCTTTATATTAGATGTGAGGACATTTCTGTGTAGATTTGTTGCCGTTGCAACTAAGAGCAATTCAGAGGTCAGATTTTGGTGTTGGATGATTAGTTCTGGACCACAAACCCCACTGCAACTCACCCTCAAATTATTGAATGGTATGGAATATGTGCATGCCACTAGATATTCTGTGTGCAAAATTAGGTGCCTTTTGGGTAAGCTAAATTCCTATAGTGTATCATTCTTCGTTCTGAGTTACACACCTGTGAACAGACAGCTCATACTGAATATTCCCTTTACTAAAAAGGAGAAAAGCAGGCAGTACAGAGCTGGTGGTTTGTCATCATCTAAAAGGACTTTGAAGTGGTAATGTGACCAGGTCGTTCAACCATGAGGACTGTTCTGCTTTTAGACCTTCACACTGGGTACTTACCCCTGACCTGATTTCTGCAAATGCTTAAAATACTCCATCAGGACAGCTGAATTTAGAACATCCATAGACTCCTGAGATGGAGGTTTTTCAGGTAGGATTAGTAGTTTTCAAATGTTAAACGATGTTTATATTAGTTGATGTTGAAATATGATCCCTATCTTTCTGTACCACAACCAATTAAAGATGTCTTCAATTGCTGATGCATGAGATAAATGCGCAGAACTTCATTTAGGGTGTAATGGTGTGATGAGTAGCTGGCAGTGGCTCTTGATGCTAATGCCACTTGTTCAGATTCCATTTGAAATGAGCTGGCAGTCCTCTGCAACAGCACGTCTGTGCCCATCACTGTCTTTCTCTCTCTCCATCAAAACTGCAGATATTCTGGAGGACTGCTGCTACCAGGAAGGGAAAAATCCAGTTACGATTTAAAGCTGTAATTTATTGCAGCTTGGTGTGTGCCTCTATTTGCCAGACCCTCACTAAACATTTGAATGCAGGGCTTGCAGACGTTGAGAGGCTTTGTTGTTGAAACAGTCTGTCCTCCTCACACCTGCTCCCAGCCATGCCTTGGGATACTTCAGAGAAGCTGAGGGAGCCAGTGAGAGCAGAGAAATTGTGGATATAAAAAGGAATGAGAGGGAGAGATGGAGGGAAAGAAAAGCAAGAGGAGAAAGGGTGCTGAGAGGCGATCTATAGAATGGATCGGAAGTACAAACAGCACAACCTGTGTGCCTGGAGATGCTTCTCCGGGGGATCCCAAGGGTACACACACACACACACACACACACACACACACAGAGAGCTACATAAGAGCTTGCTGAGAGCAAACAAATTAATAAAGAACACAGAAAGGGGTTTGAAGGTTGAGTGGAGTTAACAGACCATGATTTTAAATTCAGTATCAGTATTTTATTTATTTACTTTTTTTGGCTATTACAACAAGTTTGTTTTTTGATCTGTAGAGAATCCATATACCAAGCAGTACCTCTTTAAAATCCCAATTTCCAAGCTGCTTTCCTCACAGAGTGCTGCTGGGTTCATAGTGCCGAGTTGCATGCTAGCTTCTCATAAGGGCACAGTCTATACATTGATAAAAAGGCAGCTTTGTGGAGGTGATTTAACTGGAGGTATTAAGCTGACTAAATGAACTGTGGCTTTGCCATGCTTTGTGGAAAGTAGTTTTGCTTTTAAGACAAGAATTGTGTTGTTAAGCTGTTTTAGGTTCATTTGTACAAGGTCTTTAATGTTGAAAAGCCTGAATATAGGTGGAGTGTGAGGTTTCTGAGAGCAGACCAGCTCTTCTTTTTAGCTGTTAGCGCTAAGGAGACTTGTTTAATCTTTTTTGTTTGGTTATGTTTGCAGCAAATTAAATAAAACTGCATCATGGACTGCTACTTTCTCCCAGGCACGGCAGATATTAGATATGATGTATTTCACTTCTGTCCATAAATTACATGTAACTCAAAAATCCAAATCTAATAATGAAAAACAGCTAACTCCCCGACGAACAACTATCTGAATAGATGAATATTCAGGTCCAGTCTTACTTGAAACTGTATATTAGCTTTAAGGCTAATTTCCCAGGTTGTTACATATTTCATGTTTGTTAATTATCTTTGCTAATATCTGTGAGCTAACCCTTCAGTCTCAGCCATATATGTCAAGATTCAGTCAAGGAAAGAGAACAAAATGCCTCTAAAAATGCTGTTTCTTGCTAGGACCCAGACGTTAGCTAATAGTATTCAGCCATGTTTGTTCTACATATATATCTGGAACTTGTAAAATACATTAACTTTGATTTTTATCTTGTACATTGCTATTTTACACAGAAACTTTCAGTAAAGTATCCTAGTATAAAGCTGCTGTCACTGCTTTTCATCACTAACCACTGACTGAAACCTGATTAGCCAGCGCCCATGTTTATAGCTTGTGACATATGTAACATGGATATATCTATAATGGCTGGTTGAAATGGAGAGCAGAGAGGAAAATGCAGCACAATTTAAGGTGGAACAGAAAAGGCTTTTAGGCTCAGGCACCAGAAGGTATCTATAAAGTGTAAACTCAAATAAGAAACGTGGGTGCTTGTAACTGCTGCATTATTTATGGTAGAATGGATAGTTCCAGATTGTGTTCTGAGTTTCAGTTAAGGTCAAGAATTTTAATCTTGGTGCATCACAAGTGAAAAGTGATCCAAACGTGTGGTGCAGGCTGGTAAGAAGCATCAGCTCCACTCATTTATTTTTAGATTTTTAGTACTGCGCTTCTCTCCAGAGCATTTAAAGAGGGAGTATACGAGAGTGAGTCTGACTGTCTCATCATCTTTTAGCTGAGAAGAGCATGGCTGAGCAGCACTTACAGTACATCTGCCCTCACACCTTCTCTCAGTCGCCATGGAGTTGCTGTGGAAACGCTGAGGAAGTCCCTCTGCAGCCCGATGTGTAGCCTCTCCCTCCTACGCGTGTGGAGGGCTCTCGCTGTGTTAATGCTATAATTGGTCAATTGCTCAAAGAACAGGAAGTTTGTTTTTAAACTGAGCATTGGTGTTTAGCTGTTTTTTTTTTTTGTTTGTTTGTTTTTTTCCAAATTGCTGGTGTGGCCTTGGTCTTGGCCACTTAGCTTTTAAATGAGTATTTCTGCTGTTGGATTTGTTTCTCTGTAATCTCTGTAAATGCCTTGGTTTAGTACTGTATATTGTTGCTGTCAGAACAGGTTTTTGCATGTGACAAAATATCATGGTATGTATACCACTAAGCAAATGCCCAAACTGGAAGTTAAGGATACTTTAAGTCCCATTCAATTTCAAGTATTATATTCCTTCACCTGTAAGGTTAGGAGGTCTTAACTTGTGTTCAGTGTTACACAGCAATGTTTAAGCAGTTATTGGAGGATTATTTGAGGGTTTTGAAAATTAATTGTAATGTATAATAACTATATAACATACATAATGTATGATAATTTTATAATAACTATGTATAAATATTAACATTAAGGAAGCTTAATTACAGTTTCACAGAAGTTTGACACTGGTTTAAAGATAAAATAAAATCTTAGCACAGTAACCCTACTAGCCACTGACTAAAAACTCCACTGAATTAATCATGTTAGATATTAATCTGATATGTTAGCCTTTCTCAGTTTAACTCCTGACGTTCTGAATAATGGGAAAACTAGTTTGACGGTATCTGCCTAGATACCACAGGGATAAAATACTGATTATATAATTTTCAAGTAAGCTTGATGACTTTATACTTAGAGCATTTCGCGCCAACATAAGGTTCCCTTTTGTGTCATTTTAAGAACTTAAAAGCAGAAGAGGAAGAAAACTAAGAAAATGTAAAAAAAATAAAAAATAAATAACCAAACAGGTCAGTCTGGTATTGTGTGGATGTGAAAATGTTTTGTAATATTGAATCATATACAAACACATGCCCAACAGAATTTTTAACTGATCACCAGTCAGTTACTGATATGTAATTATGCCACAAAAGCTATGGGCACAATAGCTTTGATGTCATTTACTGCCAAGCCTGTGTCTGTTCTTATGAAATCCATTTGCACACGTCTCCACCCTGAAGTTCAGGTGGTTATTTTACAGATGCCTGTACATTCTCTAATAACCTCAATGCTGTTAGGTGACTTTAGTTTGAGGCCAGAGTGTTCTGGTGTGTCTCTTCTTGTGTTTGTCGTCTTAAACCCTTTTTTCACCTGTTCAACCACATTCTCTTCATTTCCCTGTCACTCCAAACAAATGCACAAGTAATATTTTTTACTTTTTTTAATTACTATTATTATTTTGAAAAAACTCTAAACCGCTTCCCTGATTCATTCAAAGGGAGATGCATTTCAAGCACAATGTATTCATGCTCATTTCTGCGATCTCAGATAATTAATTCATGCTAGTGAATTCTAAGTCATAAACATCTGTTGTCATGCTTTAATTAAGCTGTTTTTCCACCAAAGGGCGGGTGCTCTTTGGGCTTAAAACAAATAGGCAGAGACTAGGTGGTGGACTTTTGTAGTGTAAAGCAAGACAAGCATTCTAAAATGCTTTTCAAGCCAACAGCCTGACTGAACGTGTATCCCTTCAGCTATCAGATGTTTTATTTATATTTTTAAGTAATTTGAGTGTACAATGAGATAGGAGTGGGTAGATGTATACATAGTTAAGTGGAAATGAAATATCCAGGTACACTATTGCTTACGTTCAGTTAGCCCAATGATCAGACAGTGATGTACAATGTATTTGTTGGCCAGGTATATTGGCTAGTTCTAGGGATGGGGCAGTATCCACGTTTTTCATATCTTCTCCAAATATTAAGACGGTATACTGCATTACCAGGGTGTGTGCACTGTTGGGCTGCGCTGAGCCTCGTATCTGTAAGCACAAAGTCGAGTGAAAGCTTTTCAGAGTGTTTGCACTGAGTTGCGCAGCCCGACAGCACAAACCGTTGATGATAAAATCCTGTCTGAGAGAGCAAAGTCCAGTGACTGGTGCTGGAGGAACAGAAAAGTTTTAAAAAATAAGAAAAACACAAAAATAAGTAAAACGGCTAACAGGCTAAACACCACAACACAGAGTGTGTTCCAGCTAACTGAGACTCAAACCACACATATTTAGAGGATAAAGCCTCATATCCATAAGCACAAAATAAAGTGAACAGTCTTAATCATGTTTTGTCTGTTTTCTGCTTCTGTACCCTGTGTTATAAGCCAAATTCAGCACTGAACTTTTTTCCCCTAGACTGTGACATCAGCAGTCAGTGATCTCCCACAGCGCTCCCTCCCTGTGGCTCTCTTAAATGCACACGAATGACCTCATGACTTGGTCAAACAGAATATAGAAATTTGACACACCAGACACGTCTTAATTTTGAAATAGCATTCCCATTTTGAAATAACATCCGCATTTTTACAGGAGCACTAATGTAATTCAGATTTACAACACTGTACTGAAATCATTGAGGAGATAAGAGGCTGGTTTCCTACCCTACTCCAAAAGTTGCTCAGTGCAGTTTTATGCACTGCTGAGCCCAGAGTAACAAGGACAGTATTAGTATCACAATGTATTTCAAGCTGTAATGGATGGCAATAATACCATGTAGTGTTCCATTAAATACCATGGTATATGGAATTATAGTTATACCACCCATCCCTAGCCAATACTGAGTTACTTTTTGTTGGTAAAGCCTCTTTCATGGTCACTGAAAGAACACAAATACTTTTAAAAAACAACTTTTATTTATTTATTTATTTTTAAACAAACTTGCATCATGGGCTAATGATAAGCCACCAATATATTCTACAAGACACTCTTGCATATTTAGTGAATTGAGCTATATGAGGTGCACTCACTGTGGTACTAGACATCAAGTCGTGCATGCCCAGCTTGTGTAGTCTCCATAAAAACGTGTGAAATGTAATAGGATGCTCTGTCTGTGCATGTACCAAAGGTCACTATGCTTAATGCTAAGCCCTAGAAGAGGAGTGTAAAGTCCTCTGTGGGTTATGAGGAAGTGCAATAGTGTTGTGTAGAGTGATAGAGCTCCACCTAGAATCTTTGGGAAGAATTGGAGTGGTGTTTGTCGTCCAACATCAATACCTGACCTCTACTGATTATAAGATCAATTGTAAAGCCTTCCCAGTGCAATATTTGATCTCCTAAATATCAAGGATATTGGTTAAAATATTTTCATACTATCTGGCACTACATATGTAATGCATATGCGTAAACATCAGCAGTCAAAACCTTAATCTGTGCGTGCGCACAAAAAAAACAAAAAAAAACCCTGTTATAAAGTGGAGGATGACTGAGCTGCTTGTTCTGCACTGGACCATTGTTAGTGGATTTATTTAGGTCCTTTCTTGGTTTTCATACATCCCCAAGGTCCTTTGAAATGGAAGATGTCTAAATTCCTATTTGGTGTGACAGCCATTTTTTTTTTCCCAGCAGTGCCTTTTTTCCTCAAGCTATAACAACCTTTATCCTGCTTCTCCAATTTCATTGTACCATGACTATCCTTCTCTATCCTCTCTCTCTCTCCTCTCTCATGCACATATGAAAAGTGGCATGTGTGTTAATCCACATTTTAAAGGGATCATCTGACAGCACATTCGTTCACCCACAGTGTTCACGTGCCCCTGGTTTGGAGTGTGTGGCGTGTTTTCCCTGACGATCAGAGAGCTGAAGTAGTATCCGATGACCACATAATGTAATCAGAGTCACACAGCAGAGATTACACACTCTAATGGAGCAGCTATGTGTTGGGGAAAGGACCCTAAGCTACACATAACAGCATTTGTCCCAACGCTTGAGTTGTTCTCGTCATATTGCAGTGATTATTGGACGTTATGACACTGACCTGTGCTGTGGTTATGGTCATGGACATATACAGTAACCATGCTGGATATGAGATGAGCAACTGCAGACTTCATAATTATTATTCCTTTTATGTCCGTCAGACACACATGCTCCATTTTGGAGTCAAACTGAGCTAGCAGCATGCCTTCGTGCTCCTCCTGGGGGCAACCTGCTCCGGCGAATACAAAACGTGACATAGAGTGTGTGTGTGTGTGTGAGAGAGAGCACATGCCTTAGACACACACAATAAAAGGAGAGAATGGAAGAATTATGACAGAGGACTCTGTAATTTCCTGGAATTGTTACTCATGTTATGAATTAGTTTATCCAAACAGTTAGCCTATCGTATTATTACTCTTTCAATGTGAGCACCAGGGTGTGTGAGTATATTCGATTGTGACGGCCTGACTAATTTGTACATTTAGTGGCCTATGTTGGTATTACTGGGCAAAATAAATGTCTGTTAATCAATTTCAATTATTTGCTGTTTCTGCTTCTGATTCTCACTGTGCTCTGGAAAATGTTCTCTCAGAACGGGATTAAAAAGTCTTTACTTTGCTTCCTCAATATTGGTTTTTACAAACCTTGCTTTGTCTTGATGTGAGTCTCTCATTATCAGCCACTTAAAGAAATATCAGGTGATAAAATCAATGGCCAATTGGTTTTCCCATCCCTGTATGAAACTTTCGTAAACAACTCTTTCACACCTGAACTCAGGAAAACGTTCAGTGTCGGTCCTGGAGATGCCCTATGTCTTTCTTATATGTAGCTTACAGCACAAGATTTACAGCATTAGGCGAGTTTCGGCAGCAATACACGAAGCGTTGTTTAGGCGTAAAGCAGCACCTGTGCAGTGCATGCAAGAGTAATTCCGGAATGCTGGAGTAGCATGAATAAGATTTGTGTTTTGTGCTCCTGTGTCGTGTCCACCCCCCCGCAATGTAAAACTATGTACTGAAATCATTGGAGGAAAGGAGGTGAATCTTTTCCTACCCTCTTCCAAAAGGTACGTGCTTTTTCTGCAGTGATGAGCCCAATCTATTCTCCTATTACAGCTCAGTGAAGTATAACAATGAGTTTGAAGCTGTTATTTTAAGGGGAAAAAAATTAGGTTGTTCATTCATTTATTCATTCATTGTCTGTAACTGCTAATCCAGTTCAGGGTCGCAGTGGGTCTGGAGTCTACCCGGAATCACTGGTTACAAGGCAGGAACACACTCTGGAGGGGGCGCCAGTCCTTTACAGGGTGACACACACACACATGGGCTCACAGCTACGTACGCTTTTGAGTCACCAATCCAGCTACTGGACAGTGGGAGGAAACCCACACGGACACGGGGAGAACACACCAAACTCCTCACATACAGTCACCCGGAGCAGGACTTGAACCCACATCCTCCAGGACCCTGGAGCTGTGAGAGTGCGACACTTTCTGCTGTGCCACCGTGCCGCACAAAATTAGGTTGTGTCCCTTTTAAATGAAAGAAATATTTTAGATTTTGGAGCAGAGCAACTTTATGTTTTTGGCTCTTGTGTATTTCCAAGTTTTATTTATTTATGCATTTAAAAAAATGTTTGTTCTCATCATAAAGCCAGTTTTTAATGTTATAGTGCTATTCTCATGTCAGGGTTGGGCGTGGATCCGTTTAAAGAGTTCTTGTTATTTTAACCGTAGTGGTGTTTGATTTTTAAATCTTCCAGTGTAGCCTGTATTCCTGTAATATTCTTAAACAGGGAGTGTCCCATTGGCTTCCTAGTGGCACAGTATTTATTCATTTTTGAAACAAGTAACATCATGTTTAAAACAGACTGTGAGATATGGCATAATCTACTGCTTTCCAGTGCTTTTTTTTAGTGCCTTTTACTATGCACCCTAGCTGTTGTTGTTGTAAAGGCATGAACCAGAAGATATGATCCAGAAGACACCATGTCCAATGCCATGTGCTCTCTAGAGCTGTATAAAGCTGTCCAGCAGTGTAGAAAAGAGACTGTGTTGCCTGAGGCGATGGGTATTAAGGATGAGTTGGGATGGCATTTGTGATCCAGCATCAGTACCTGGCCTCACTGAAGTCTAATACAATACAATCCTCACAGCCATGGAAATCTAGGAGACATTCTTTACACCGAAGTGTGGGAGCCACAGCTAAGGTCTAGACAGAACATGACACTTCCGGTAGATGCCTCAGCATTTTTTTTACACCTCTGCTAAGGCAATGACAGAAGAACAGAGGAGAGCAAGTGAGACTGAGTCTTACAGTGATCAGGGTCCCAGCTTTATAAAGACTGGTGGAATCTCGTCACTGGGAGAGGATGATGGCTTTACAGGCTTTTCCCTCCACTGTTTATCTGTTAGCAGCAGCAGCTACTCACCCAAGCAGTTCTTAACCCTCAAGCCTTCACATGTTCACAGTGAACAGCAGAACAGGATGTGGCTTTCATTAACCCTTTGCAACCCCCCTGCCACTCCCCCCCAGGCCTTCATTTGAGCCCACCATGAGTCTTTGCTCTGTTAAATAATCTACATATGATTTCATTATGCAATTAATAGAAGTTGCTAGGGGATTCCTAATATGCATTTTAATACTGATGTGGTCCTGTACTGTTGTTGCAAGAGGGTCTGGGCTGTGAATCGATTGTTAGATTATGTTATGAAAACTATTTATGGATTTAAGATAGTCCCACATTTTTCATACCGTCTCAAAATAATGATATCACGGTGTTACCGTGGGGAGGGTGTGCTCTGCCAGGCTGCGCTGAGCCTTATCTTTGAGCACAAAGTCGAGTGAATTTAGCTAAACACAGCCCGACAGTGCACACCGACACGTGTTGACGATAAAAACCCCTTTCTGGGAGAGCACATTTCAGTGACTGGTGCTGAAGGAACAGAAAAGTTTGAAAATAACTGAAATAAGGCGGTGTTTAAAAGCACAGCTGGCGCTAACAGGAACTTTTTCAGCAGATTTTTCTGTGAATTGAGGCTCCAAACACACATATTTAGAGGATAAAGCCATATACCTGTGAGCACAAAGTCGAGTGAAGGACTTTGAGTCCTTCGAGTTGAACAACTGTGGTGGGCTACTGGGCTTGTGCTTTTCTCCACCCGTTTTCAGACCATGACATCAGCAGTCATTGAGCTCCCACAGCGCCCCCTCCATGTGGCTCTCTTAAATGCACATGAACGTTTTAGGCGACTTTAAAAACACAGAACCGAAATTTGACGAAGTGCACACGTCATGTATACAGCCCTCATTTTAAGATACCGTCCACATTTTTAAATACCGTGGAATACGATATTTTCATTATACCGCCCAACCCTAGTCCCACATAAATCACATCCAAGTTTCCAATGTTCTTTGTTTACTCTCCTGGATTTGATACTGTTGTCTATATATAGTTCTCCCTAATATCTAAAGCTTCTCCAATCACAAGACACCACCAAGATGGGAGAGATATTCAGGCCAGCGCATGTTTTCTTAGGGACAGTTGAAACCAGACAACACTTCTTTTTGAGCACTACAGGATAGCTCAACACGCTTGGAGTAGAATGCTATCTGGCCAGTTCTGTTATCTTAGCTAACAGACGCCTACATTATGATTGAGTCATACTGAGGGACTGGGGAAGAGTAAGTGCCATCCTGACAAACCCAGTGAGTTGGCGTGGCCGATTGTGCTCTTTTCAATTCCTGGCCACAGATGGCTGAAATATCACTGTGAATGAAACTCATGATTTCCGATTGATGGGGCCTGACACTTAGACAGTTGCACCACTTGGGAGCCAGATTTTCCACTGTTCTGTAAAAAAAAACACTGCATAATATTTTAGAATTGAGAGAAAAGAGAATGGAAACTAAAAGCTTTCCAAAGAAGCTGTGTTTTGCTGGAAACTATTTACAAGTGTGTGTGTATTTCAGTTCATTTGTCTTGTAAAACAATGATTTGTTTGAGGGTTGGTTAATTAATTCATTCATTCATTAAAATTTGGTTTGAATAATTAGTGAAGGCTCCCTTCTGTTACACAGTGGTTTTTGGCAGCACCATATTTGACATCCCTGGCTTAGACAGAATTTTATGTATTGATCATAAATGATTCATGTAACACTATGTTATATAATAAAATTAATAACAGCATAATAAGTCTGTAGGGGCTGCGCTGCAGTAGGTCAGTGTTACACGCTTTCTGTGTGACTCACCGTGCTCTCTATATGTAGACATTTTTATTTTAATAAGGTTTCTGTCCGGTCTGTTCCTTGCCTGTGTGTTTGTGTGTATATGCAGCTGAGTTCAGACAGCTCTGCTCCGTCACTGTAACAACTGTGTTCCACAGAATCTCCACACACTCACTGACCACTGTGAAGCTCCCTCTCTCTGCTCTGTCCTTCCCAGAGGTGATTCACCGAGAGTAGAAGGAAAACTTGCTGCCTTTGTTCTGTTTGGATGTGCAAACCGGCAGATTCCACATTGTGTGTTTACCTTACTTTTTCTCCTTTAGCATGGACAGTGTGTGTTAAATGCACAGAGGAAACACACCACCACATTCCCATTAATCTGCCGATTACTAGCTTTTGTGTTAGTTTGTGTTATGCATAATATTGCACTGGGACTAGTCTCACACTGGTAGACTCTACAGGGAAGTGTGTATATGTGGGTGGACAGAGAGCCAATCAGAATTCAACAGGATCCTGACAGTGAGGCCAGGTTAGTGCACTGAACGTATCAGACTCTTGGTCTCCTTGTGGGCGCAGTGTCTGTGGCTGAGGGTACATTGTGACTAGGTTGTTAGGTAGTGTATTGGAAAAAGGAAGAGAATAAAACACAGATTTAGTTTCAAATATTGTACTTTTACAATGTTAAATGCTTAAAATCCCTGAACAATTTTGGTTTATTTATTTAAGGGTTAGGGTCAGACACAGTACCTGTAGTTCGTTGTTACATTTGTGTGTGTGTGTGAGACAGATAGGTGGGGATCCCGTTTAACGAGGACCAGGCTGGTGTGCTGTGGTTTATTAGCAATTTGCAGGGTTTCCCCCGTATTGTCCAATCTCGCAGTGAAGCTCACAGCATCTTAACTACTCCAAACCCAGCTTTCCTCTGCATCCCACTGAGACAAAAACACTCCCAGTCTCACCACCCTGACTCTTCCTTATGTGTGCGCGCACACACACACACACACACAGACACAGACACAGACAGCTACCCTGTTCTTACCTCATATTGTGTAAGAGCTTGCTTAATGTGCTGGAAACCTCATCTCCTCCCCGCAGTATATACACTGGGAGAGAGAGAGAGAGAGAGAGAGAGATAGAGAGGGGGGATAAAAGAACAGAGACAGATGAGAAGAGAGATGGATAGATGGCCTTCTCTTCTCTCTCTCTCTCTCGCTCTCTCCCTTTCTACTCCTACAGCATTCCCCTGGGTCACTCTGAAGGATGCTAGTGAGTGTGTGTGTATATTCAGAACATTCCTGCTGTTTTTCCAGTTCTCTTGGAGCGTCAGATGCTGGTTACTAGACAGCGCATTAGACCATACAGTAGAAATAGGAGGGTGGTGGGGAGTAGAGAAACGTCAGTCTGAGTGAGGAGAGCGGGTGAGAGAGACAGATCCATGATAAATAGACAGAAAAGGGAAGGGAAATTTCAGAGAGCCGTTTTGTTCACATCTTCCCACGGTCCCCAGCTTTCATTACCACGTTTTGTTCGACAACAATCCACCAGACACTGCCTTTTTCCCCTCTCTAATTCAGACCTGGAGCTGATTCTGATAGCCAGAGCTTTTATTCCTGCAGCTGTGTTGGGGCTACTTGCTCTGGATATGAGAGAAGTGATTGCTTTCCTTCTGGACACCCCCCCACCCCACATACATTAGCATATGAAGTGTCCAAACTGTCATCTCTCGGTTCTATTGTGTTCACTCCTATTCAAAGAGATGCTTCTCCAGTGACACAGCTGAAAATAATTATTTATATGCAAGAGTTAAACAAGAATTTGATTATAAGTGATCTTAGTTCTCAGAAGGTTCTTTACGATATGGATTTCCTCTGCACAGTGACAGTAAATAGTCATGCATAGCAACAATAAAAACTCATTTGCTGTACATTGTTCATGTATTGAGGACTTTTATGTTGACATGCCTGAATGGAGTGGTGGGTTTCTTAGAGGAATTATTTATTTATTTATACAACTAGTGAGCTTGAATATGGGTGGAGTTTATCTTTGCCTTTATCAATAGCTTACATTTATTTAAAAAAAAAAGTATATAATACAAATCTTAATCTCAAAATTACACTGAAAACCTACTCAATGAATGAATATCTGAATATTCAGGGCCAGATTTTGTAGGAAGCTTGTCAGATTTCACCTTGCCGTCCTCCATGCTCTCCCACATCTCTGTGTTGACATAGTTTCCGTCTGCTACATATATGTGCCTTGAACCAGCTTTGTTTTTCTTAGTCATGCTTTATATTTAGAGCCTCTAATCATTAGCCCAGGCACAGTGGCTTGACACAAGAGTCTCATTACCACATGTTTAATGTGCGAGAGAGCGAGACAGATCACGTATTAACACATAGCTCAGTTACTCATCTCTTTAAGAGTGCTGGGCCCTGAACCCCTTCAAATATGTCAAAATGAAACTCAGATTTGAGTCTGCGCTAGGTCTCAAGAGTGTGTGTGTGTTGTGTCTTGTAGTGTGAACAAAGTGTCAGACAGGTCTGCTGAGAGAGGGATGTAATGGGGATGGAGAAGCACACAGACCTGATTTAGCTGGATTCCAGAAGGTGCAGGTTGAAAATATTTCCATTTATTGGATCCTAGGGGCAATAACTTTTACAAATACATGATTTTGTAAAAAGAAAAGAATGATAAGCTGCCATAGGTGAGATGTTAAGAAAAGTGTTTTTACATGATGTTTTGTTGCTATTATATGCACTATATTGCCAAAAGATTGTACACACTTGCTCACCCAGAATTCCTTCTAATGTATATCTGCAGGGATGTATCGCCCTGTGGCTAGTCTAGTAAAAAGGCTTTTCACTAGATGCTGATGCTTTTTCCTCCAGTTTAAATGTAAATATGTGTAAATCTGATTGGCTAGAGTGAGCTGCGAAGAGGGAGGAGCGATTGTATTCACTTGGCCTTGCTGAGTACTCATACTCGTAATTGCAAATGAGACCAACATCCGATACTTTTGTGCCTAGTGCACGTTGCGACGCAAATGAGCAGACAACTGAAAATGTCGATGATCTGGAATTATTTCACAGTCAGTGATGGCAACCCACGCAAAGCGGACTGCGGGAGAACCCACTGATTTGACTGTCCTTGAAGCTGGATTTTTCTTCACACAAAGTGTATTTTCCAGGAGGAAAATAGATTTTCTCATTTGCGAGAGCACTGTTAGTTGCCTGATGTGTTTTTTCCTCAAACAAACTTATTTTTTATTGTTTACCAATGCCATAGATCAGGCTGCTGTCCCTAAATAAACACTGCTAATGAACAAACACTCCCAAGTGCGGAACTTCCAGCCGTTATCGTAAAATGGAAACAGTCTTACTAAAGATGCACAACACTGTGCAAATGCATATCCAGGGCTTCTTCCATCTCATGTTACTAATATATAGATCGATACTTTATTGATCCCAGAGGGAAATTCAAATTATTGGTGGTGTGATGTGGGAAATGCTAAATAAAAATGGACAGTTCCAGAAATGATCAATAACGTTTTAATGAAACAAAAATGTTTTAATTAATAACTACACTATTACACAGTACTCCTGGTTGCTTAATTCTAAGTATGTATCAGTATCGGCAAGAACAATAATACTTATACTTGTACTCGGTTGGAAAAAATGGTATTTATGCATCCCTAAAAATATTTTCAGGATGTTCAAAGCTGTTTTTCATAAAAACAATCAGTGAAACAAATTTGCAAAGGAGCATTAAAGGCTATAAAATGTAGTTCCAATAAGAAAATAAAACACAATACAAAAATAACAACACTAGGTCAACAGTAAGTATCAAAACTGAAAACTATTCTTTAAAAATGAGCATTAGCCTACACATTTAAAAGCAGTTTTTTTTAAATAGCTGAGTTTTGAGGAGCGATTTAAAAACGGCCAGGTCAGTGCAGTCTCTGATGTGTTTGGCAGAGAGTTCCAAAGAAAGGGAGCAGCTACAGAAAAGGCCCTGTCCCTCCAGGTTCGGTGCTTAGCCCTAGGAGGTTCAACTTCATTAAACACAAAATGTCGTAGCTTGAAATCCAAATATACTTTAACCTAAACCAAAATATGTGTCCAAGTGGAAAATTGTGGACTGACCCAGTTGCAAAAATAGTCAGATAGCTATTGTGACAGTCCCCTGACAGCCCAGTGTTTCTGGATGTTTAGGCAGAGCTGTAGTTCTGAAAGTGCCGGCCCCATATGTGTGCACAGTCCGCAGTGCTACGGTGGGTTGTGGGTTGGAAAATGGCGGCACACTGACAGTTGGGTTGTGGCTGTTTGTGATCTGTGGGGAGTTGGCGCTTTATTCACGGTGACGAGCTAATCAGCAGAAATAGGCTGCACTGTCCCTCGACAGTCCCAGCATCTTGGGAGGCGAGATAGCAACATGAAACCCCGCCTGTGTCTCTAATGACACTCCTCCGCTCACATACAACTCGGCTATTAAAAGCTGACAACCCCATGTCCTTTTGCCAGGCTCCACAGTGATAGCCGAACACTTTCAGTTCCCTAAAGTGATCCCCTGCTTTTGTGCTTATGTTTTTTCAGTATCAAGACACAGAAATTCAGAATTTAATTTAACTTTTTTTTCTTCCCTCCTCTTCCTGGTGGTAATTGGATCCTACAGTATATTTGTTTTCACTTGATTTCTAACACGGAACCCTAAATGAGGCTCTTACTGAATAGTTTACTGTAATTGCTGCATAGTAAGTCTGGAGTTCACGGGTGTAATAAACATCTGGTATCACTCAGCTTGTTATAAGCGTGAGATTTATATATATATATATATATATATATATATATAAGTGAATATTATTATTATTATTATTTTCTTTTTTTCTTTTTGAAGGAGTTGACTCTCCCAGAGTACCTCTTGACTCTGCTGCTGTTCATTTGAATTTCTTCCTGCCACATGGCTCCTCAGGGTGCGGTTAAACGTAACCTCTTAGCATGTTGAATAACCTCAAGTCAAATCACAAACAATAACTACCTCTGCAGCAGACTAATTGGAGTGTGCTAACATAGCTCTGGCTACCCACACAGGTCCACACCTCCAACACCATTTACTATCCTCCATTACATCCCGCAACGCCAGTGTACAGGGTGGATTTGTGTGTACTGAAGCACTAACAAGCTTAACTCTGGCGCGCCCGTTTACTTTAAAGAATGCTTTAGCAAACAGGTTAAAAACATGTTATCCTATTGCTTTTTTGTTTAAGTCCATTCCTCTGACACCGGTTTACTGCTCTGTTTGTGTTTCTGGAAAAGTATCTTTATTCAGAAACTTGTTGTTGGATTTCAGTAATAATTTTACCAATAATGTTTTAATGAGAATAAGTCAGGATTTTTTGGGATGATGAATAAAATTTCCAAGAAACACTGTCAGTATTCAAGGTATTAATTCAGAATTATGAAAAAACATATCACTGTTTGAGATGCTAAGTATTTTATGTACTGCAGCCACAAACAAAAAGGGTGGAAATTAGTTTCTCTTCTACATGTCAAAATTAGTCTCTCATATTAATTTGCGTACTATTGTTTTAATTTGAAAGTTATTGAGCGTTTTATTTTATAAAGAACTCCTCCAGTGAAAATCCATGTTACATATTAATGTGAACGCGGCACGGTGGCGCAGCAGGTAGTGTCGCAGTCACACAGCTCCAGGGACCTGGAGGTTGTGGGTTCAGGTCCTGCTTTGGATGACTGTCTGTGAGGAGTTTGGTGTGTTTCCTCCCACGGTCCAAAAACACACGTTGGTATGTGGCTTAGCTACTCAGAATGTCCGTAGGTGTGAATATGTGAGTGTGTGTCACCCTGTGAAGGACTGGTGCCCCCTCCAGGGTGTGATCTCACCTGGCGCCCAGTGATTCTGGGTAGGCTCTGGACCCACCACGACCCTGAACTGGATAAGTGGTTTCAGACAATGAATGAATGTTAATGTAAAACTCCAGGTTACTATAAGGCAAGTTACAGGGCAGCCGATGCCTAATTGTTAGAGAAGTGGGGCCTCCTTTCTCAGTTCATGGCTGAGGTGCCCTTGAACAAGGCACCTATAACCTAACTGGTCCCCAGGCGCTGGGGATAGCTGCCCACCACTCCGGGTGTATGTTCACTCCCTCTGTGCCCTTGGAAGTCCCGTCAACATATTTTCTTAGAAATAACTTCTAAATATGCCGTTTTGGTTAACAAAATACCTTGTGTGTGTTAGTTGTGACAGTGAAATAAAGCATCTTCATTTCAGTGACAAGATGTACTGTAATTCATTGGTTTTTTTTTTTTTTTTTTTTTTTTTTAATGTTGTGTGTGTTTGTCACTTATAAAAAGGTAACTGAGAGACTGATATAGGCATAGCTCACTGTTGCCATGTGAACTGTGAGAACAGCCCCCTGTTTTGACAAGCCTGCAATGCCCCTATTGTGTTAAATGTTGAGATTCCCTATTGCTAATCTACAGAGTTCAGAGATAATTGGTTCTACGGTCAGACTGCAGTGGCTGAGAGCTGGTTGGACACAACTACCCCATTCTTTGGTCAGACCAGATTTTTTATGACCCACTATGGCATAGTCTTCTCTCCTGTCAGTCTAGATTCTTGTTAGCAAACAACATTAAAAAGGCATTTTCCATGTTGTAATGTGCAGTTCTAGTGTACATTACCTATGACTTAGAACCCTGAACCCATCAAACGGGCTGTTATTGCTATGTTTATAATCAAACACGCCACAGACAAGATCTGTGGCTCCAACCATCCTGCAATTATAGCACAGAGCATAGCCACTTTGTGTTATCTGGTGTACCCGCCAGCTGTTTCTACAATCAAGACATATTTGACTCATTAAATATTTAAAGGCATCCCCTAAAGTAAGATTTCTAATGTTTTCCATGGTGAAAATTTGAATACCATCCAACATGTTCTCCAAAAAGAAACCCTCATGATGTCATCAGATGCCTGCCAACACGAGCTGCAAGTTATGTGGATATTTAAAGGGAATGTCTACTATTGTGAGGGAACATCAGTTCTCTCTGGTTTGTTTACACTTAGAAGCTCTGTGTCTTTTAATGTGGAGGGGTAGGCTGTTGTTATTTTTAACTGTTTGAATAACCACAGAAACTCATTTATAACTCAATGTTCAGTTTTGTTTTACTGATTTCAAGCATGCAAAGAGACCTGAGGCCTATCAAATGGTGAGGAAATCTTTTCTGAATTTTATAAAAAGTGTTTTTTGACTACAATCCTGAACGTCACCTTTAAATCTTTTCAGCTGATTTTTCTAGAGTGTAAACTTACTTAATGCACAATTACAGAGTTATAGTTATTGTCCATCTCATACGCAATACATGGTCTGACTAGTGTTAAATATCATAGGCACTCCTCAAAAGGCTGTATAATACATCTGTATTTAAAGTATTTCTATTTCATCTTGCTGTTCCACATTTAGTGATAGAGCTATTGCATTCTGCTGCCAGTACAGAACATAACTTCTGGTCCAATTAGGGGGGTGCAGCTACATTCAGTCAATTTATTTATCAGTACATTAAGTCTGAAATATCATTTACTCCTATTTTGGAAATAACATGTTTTTATACAAGAACCATTAAGAGAATCTTTAATATACCCCTGGTGGATATAAAAAGGTGGATTTTATATAAAATATCATTAGTAAACTGAAACCCCTGCATTTTATGTCTGTTTTGGCTTTAGTCAGGTAACAATCTGCTATTTTTAAACATAAAAACAGCGTCTGACAGTGAAATGATCTTATTCTCCTTTTTGAATGTCTTAAATCTGAGATTGAATGACATTCAGAGGACGATAGATGTTGTGAAATTAACGTTTAAAAGGCATGAAATTAACGTTTATGTGGCCTTCAATCACACAAAGTAAAAACAGCTGTTAAAATGCTTTTCAATACTTAATCATAAAATACCCTATTAATCATTGAAGATGTTTTAACACATTTTACTACTGATATCAAAATACAACAGTTACAGTTCCCTCTGACCCTCAGCTAAATGGAATGCTAGAATGTCGGGAATGAGAATCCTTACTGAACAGCACTGAATTTGATGAAGCGTAGGGCTTTTTATCGTACTGAGCAATCCCTGCTGTGTGCACTACATAATCTTTGGACATTCGTTTTTCTTCATTTGTTTCTCTCTATCTCCCTCATCTTTTTTTTTCTTCCTTCTTCCGTGTCATTCGCAGCTCCGCAGTGATGGACTGTGCAACTTTTATCTCTCGTTTTTGTTAAGAAATATGTCACAGGGCTGTGCCACGTCTGCAAATAATCCTGATTTACGAGCTTCATGCCTATATTAACTCTGGAGATAAAAACTTTCCTGTCATTCCAGCCCTTGACCTGTGATGGCCCTCACAGAACCGCCCCACTCACACCCACACACTGCCACTTCTTCACGTCTATGAGCAGCTCTCTTCTTTGTACCATTCAGCTCTGCCATTGTAGAGAATTTTAGCATAATTAATTGACAATGACTCTAATTGCTACTAATGAAGGCCTGGATGGGGAACAGCTGCAGTAGGTGTGATTGCTGCGCTTGGAGGGTGTAGGGGAGTAGTTTGTTCTCTCCTGCACAGCTCTGGTCTGCTGATATTTTTGGATCCTCCCACAGAACCTTTAGGTGCTCAGAGCTGAAACATTACTAAGATATTTTTGAAGTTCACTTACACTTCAGATTTGACTGGAGGCTGGGAACCAATTCCAGTTTGTCTCCTATGGTTCATGTGCCATTATATAAAACTGTGGTCCTGTGTATATAATAAACTGTGTTTACTATAACAACACTTTTTGTATTTGTTTGTTTTTTTTAAGGCTGAATGATTTTGTGTTTATAAAACATTTGTATGTGGCTGAAGTGTTTTCTGAGTTTCACTCACTGTTTGTATTACCAAAGAAATCCATTTGTAACTCGAGCTGTTCAGTTTTATAGCACTTTTGTATGTGTTTCTCAATTTCAACTTAAAAATACAACTGAAAGTGCAAAAATATGTCAATATTATATGGCATAGGTATAGAGCTACATCCTTTTATATTTTTCAATGTTAAGAGATCTCTCCACAAACCAAGTGTTTCCAGATTTTTTTTTTCTTCTTTTTTGGGCAGTGATTCAGCCAGAGATGCACAGAGAGAACTCCTGAGCCAAACTCCAGAGCTAGTTTAGTTTGTTTCTTATTTATATAGCCAGGGCTTTGTATAAACACCTGACCATTTTCCAGCATGCAAACCGAATGGAGAATTAGCAAGTTGTTGTGGAAACTTTCTCTGAATTCAATAAAAACTTTGCCTTTAATTACAAACAAATTGAATGTGCAAACTTGGTTGTCACTGTGCTCACCTGAATAAAGACTTTAATACAACCCAAAGTTTTCTAGCTGATGGAAAGCATGAGCATTTAATTGGATTCAGTCATGTAAACATTAGTGACATAAAGTATTCATGTTGAATGACTTGTTCTGGATCACAAAAGCCACACCAACTTATCCCAGATGTACTAGATGGAAATCCTTCGTTCCGCTGTAGTTCCATTGAGTGCATTATACCAATCCTATCCACCCTTGAGCATGGTTGAATTTGTGCTTGTCTGTGGAGATTATGCAAGCGGTGCATGTGCATCTCTGTTTTAGCAAAAGGATGCAGCTTGGAGGAGCTGTATTTACTCATTATTAAAATGTTTGGTGAAGTAAGTCTAATGTTGTTTTGTGGTCTTCTGTTTTGTAGGAGGCGCTGTCTGGGCCATTTGCCCACCAGAGCGTGAGGAGAGGACATGGTTTGAGGTCCGCCAGCAGGGCAGCTCTCTTTAGCCAGCCCACAACCTCTCTACCTTGCCAGGTTAGTGTGCTACTTACTGAAGTGGTAAGAAAACAAACTGACATGCGTCTAAAAATGACCTAAATGTTATTGATTGTTTATTATTATTTGCAGCTCTGTTGTGGCAGCACACATTTATCATATTAGATGTGCATGCTATCTTCACTAACATTCAAAAGTAAAAAAAAAATATGTAATCATGGTAAATCACACTCCTCAGTGTAGTAATTAATGAGCACTTCCCTGAGCCATTGATTTTGGCAGCTTACAAAACTGTAGGAAAAGGATATAATTATGCATTCCTGACATTATAGCACTTTTCCATACTGATGGACATAACCTACAGCTGTTTACTCCTACATACAGTTACACAATAGAAACAGACAGTTATTTCCTGAACTGTGCTTCATGTTGTGTAAAATTCACTTTTATCACCCTCAGAATGAAATAAATTTAAACGAAACACAACAAAAAAAGAGCACATTCTGGATGCTGTTAGCTACCATTCAGCCTAAGTAAACAGTCCATTGTAAAAAGACCAATATCATTATCATTTTTTTTTCACTTTTTAAACTACAGTGCAATGCTATGTGTCAGTCAAGGCTACATATTTCTGGTTACATTTAGACTTTTGTTGGTTATGTTCAGTGAGACTGCACTGTATTTGTTTACATTCACTAAGCATAGTCTCTGGTCTTTTGCTCTTGCCCTTTTATGCCCATTATAAAAGCTGCCATCTCCCCCTGGGGGAGTGTGTCTGGTACTAACTTACTGACCTTAGTTAGATCACAGAGGCACTATTAAAATGCTTTAATGCTAGTTCTGCAACCAGAAGTTATTTTTATATTTGAGTCATTTGTCTCTGCTTTTTTAAAATCAATTAGTTGTTTTATCTGAAATAATATATATGTGTATTATATATCTCATATTTTCCAATATTTAAATAATTATGGAGGTGAAACTGGACTATGATCTTCCTTAGACCACCCCCTTCCACATTCTATAGGAAAGTTTCCTTTGATTTCAGCTCCCCATAGGTTTCTTTTTGGAATCAAGCGAGACCAGTGTGCGATGCAGTGTGCAGTAAATAAAAACTGCACTTTATAATGAGAGTATTCAAATAAATAGCTGAAAAATGGTGTTTATTTTGGAGATATAAAAGAGGGAGAAGCGTAGAACTCTAATGTTCATTCACATCGTGTTTCTTTATCCGGTGTGTATGGCTGTTTTGTCACTGAAGCATCTCCCTGTTTGCCTTTTTTACACATGCAAACCAAACAGATTCAGCTCTTGTTTGGTCTTCCATGATTAAAATAAGCACAGAAACTCAGACTGTACCCTTTTCAGTAAACTTCACTAACCTTGGCTATATTTAGTGGCCATTGTTAGTCCTTACGTTTTAAAGCAGCAGCTCATTTGAAAGTTCAAAGAGAAGCAGTGTGAGCACATTTTACTGTTTCCACAAACTTATTGCACCTGGGTCTCCATCCTCCATGGATCTGAGATTTTTTTTTTTATTGTTTCAGGTGCTCATGTATCACAGTTGTGCTCCCTTGCCATGTAAGGCTAAAATAAAGTGTTCCCATACTTCGCAGGACTTTTATTTTTTTCTCAGTAATTTCATCCACATTGTTTTCTGCGCAATCCCAGTTTCACTGTGCATGATGAAAGAATTGAACATTTTCAGTGTTCGTACGGAAAAAGACCCACTAATCAATAATAAAAGTTGTTGCCAACTATTCTATCATTGCTTTTTTTGTCAAATCTTTTGATTTGTTGATGCAGATGTAGTTAACATGTCAATAACATTAGTGCTGTTCAACCTTTATAGGGTTAACATCCTGCCATATGTGCATGTTGTGCTGATTACAGTTATAGAATAAAATATTAATGAACCAAAGCTATTGATACGCTAGTATTTTCATGCTTTAACACTGGAAAATCTAAGTCCCACTATATTTGTATGTGTGTGTTTTCCCTGTTGTACTCCTACTGATTTACTTCTTCAGAACATTCAAATTGGTTAGAACAATAACACACACACACTAAATGAATAATGTAATGGGCCTACACACTATTATCTAGATCCCTGTGTCAGATGTAGATTGTAAACCCAGCTGCTACACATAATATTGCTACACTGCACTGATCTAGAAATATACTGAGGACATTTAACGTGTACTAATTGAATCAAAATGTGTCCTCTTTGATGTAGGGATGGGTATTGAAATTAAGTAATTTCTGAAGAATCTAATCACTTCTGCCATTTAATTCCATATTTCAAAATATAAGACTAGAAGCATAATGTATGCAATGTCATATTGAAACTAATGATGCAAAAATTTCAGAGCTTATCATCAGCAAATTATCATATTTATAGAGAACAAACAAGAGAAATCAAGATATTAATATATATAGTCACATAAGAAAATGAATGTAGTCATAGCACTAACTACTGGAGAGGAGTAAGCTATTCATCACAGACTAAATGAAATCTGAATAAAAGCTGAGACTGTATAAAAGCTGATTCCTGGGTAAAGGAATGAAATGCAGTCTGTGTGTGTGGTGCCTGGTCTCTGATGCTCTCATTGTACTTATGAGACCTTGTCTTATTTTTGGTGTTTTATCTAAAATGCAGTAAACACAATCTGTTATACACAGATTCTCTTGACCCATAATTAAGCTGACAAAAACACAAATAATATATGTCAAATGGTTTTAAATATAAAATGTATCTGAAAATGCCACGAACACCAAAAAAGTTGGATTTACGTGAAAAGTATTTTTCAAGTACTCAAGTTATACAGCTTTGAATCACTATGTTAAGCAGATTGTAAAAGCCATAAAAAGAGCTTATTCCAAAGGCTTAAAAAAGGATGTGCTTCAGTGCATGATTGCAAAGACTTTAGGTCTTTCACCATATGCTGTTTATAACATTGTGAAAAGTTTAAAGAAATCTAAAGATATGTCCATGACTGATGTAGGAACATGGCTTCCATACATATAACCACTTGGGTTTGGGAGTATGTTGTGGGTGGCAGGGGTTACTTTTTTGTGTGATAGAGCCAGTGACACAGTGCTTCATGACTGTTATACTCCTGTTAAATTAAATAACATTTAAATGCAGCTTTTTACACACAATTACATTGTGAAAGAGCAAACCCCAAACAAGCGTCACAATGCAAGCCTGTGTGTTGGAACATCACTAAGTTATGTGGTTAGATGCAATGGGTGTATATGTGCTTTTCTCTCCCCTGAGGGCTGCATATCACAGGCATGGGATGAGCTTCCCTAAGGCATCAGAGAGACAGAGAGAGAGAGAGAGAGATGATATTTATTACATATTTCAGTATTAAAAAAATTAAATTCTTCACTGCGTTTACACATCACAGTTCTGTAATAGAGTGAATTATGGGAGGAACTTGTGGCTAAATGTGATAAAATGATTCATTAGTAAAAATGTTTTAATTCTGACATCACTTATTTATTTATTTATTTTTAATTGCATTTATAAGTGGATGGAAGGCCTTTGACCTAGATTGAAAATGTACAAAGGACCAGGGTCCTAGAGTGCAGTAAAGACTTTCCATCATATTCTAACATTGCTACGACAGCACTTTAAAAGCATCCTTCACTAGATTTAGTTTCAGAGGAACATCAGTTACATCAGTGAGCTTCTCAGTTATTCCTATTTTCCCTGCAGGGAGCAGCTCTTACGGAAAACTTCCCGTCTGCCCTGATTATTTTATTTATTTATTGTTTTTACCCTATCTGGCTTTTGCTGTTTTGGCCATGTGGCCATAGTAACCATCGTCATCGCTGCCTGCCTGCCCCTGAACGTGACACTCCCCTCAGAAATGATTTTGTTTTTCCTTATCAGTGCAGCCTGTTTGGCCGAGAGAGTCCAGCGTAGTGGCTGCATTACTTTGGAAAATGAGTCTAGGTTTGGTGCCGGCATCTTTCAAGAAGCAATTCTCTGGTTATTCCAGCCGGCATGAGAGGGATGAAAAATTTATGATTAGAACAAGCTATTTGTTCCATGAGTGCGTGCCATGTCTGTGCGCTTGACAAACACATTACCAAGCATGGCTGTCTATGTTTGTGTGTGTAGTAGTAGTGAGTTAAAGAAAGTGTGTCACCTTTCCTGGATTATTTGCATTTGGGTGTTTTCCCTGTTTACTTTAGCAGCAGGAGTGGTTATCACCACAGAGAAAACTGGCGTCTCTCCGAGATCAGCGCTGCTTAGAGGAAAAGTAAGCACCAGATAAGAGCAGGAGAAGTACATTCCATTTCCACTTGTTCTGCTGCAGTCTCTTAACCCTCTCATACCCTACGGCTAAACATTTCCTCTGAAACTAAGGGTACTTTGTGCCCATCTGTTGGAGTGACAGCTTCTACACATCTGCGAAGGCTTTACACAGGATGTGGGAACATTTTATGAGCTGATTTGATGAGCTTCAGCCACAATAACATTAGTGAGGGTCAGGTTGGATGATTAGTTCTAGATTACAAACAGCACTCCAACACATCCCAGAGGTATTGAATGCTCCAGTGCTTCCAAACTGTGCTCCAGTGCTTCAAAAAAACACAGCTCCACTGCTCCACAGCCCAGTGCTTGAGGGCTTTATGTGGAAAAAAGTCAGAGCGCTCAGAGATGTTAGATGTAAAATATTATGTTGTAGCAAAATATTTCTGATGAATTGGAATTAAGGGATATGGTATCTACAAAACAAAATATAGTGATTACTATACAAAACCACCAGTGAATCTACATGTATTGTATTGTTATTCTGTAAAATATTTTTTTATATTGTGTTGTGTAAAGTATAAATTGTTACAAAATCTCAGTGTGTATAATTAGATTGGTAAAAGACTAATAGTAAAAACATTGAATTCTAATTAAATCAGTTCTGCATGCAGAGAAGCTAGAGGTTCGTAAACACACTGGTCATTGTAAGGGGGGGACAGATAGATTGCTGTCTTTACTGTTGGAAGCTCTGATGTTCCTGAGTGAGCATGCACTCATTCAGGACAGAATTCACACTCCCAAGAGACTAAAGTGTGTAAGAATATCCTATTTAGGAATGAGCTTGTTTAGATGAATAACAAACGTAATATCAATCTGTGGATTTGAAGCTCTGTGAGCTTATACACTTTTTTTATAGAAAAATAAGCCTAAAAATAACGTGACAATAATATTGAGGAATGAATCACGATATTTACGAAGAGTAGATTAAAGGGCAGAAATAGTGCCTGTAGCCTTAGCATCAAAGGGTTAATGTCTGAGGTATAGGTGTGTGATGGAATGGAATGAGGGCATGTGGGTGCAAGCAGTTCTGTATCCAGTGAAATAGATCTAGCGTGAAGTCATCGTGGGGTTATGGGGGGGCTGGGGCTGCTAAGCATCAGGTTTCAGGAACCAGGCGTGGAGGATAGAGAAATGGAGGAGTGCTAGAAAGGGAAGCAAGCTTCTCTTCTGGCTTTCCCTGCACTATCAAAACTGTGTGAATGAGCACTAAGCTATAGCTCTATAAATCCGATACCTAATTTCTCTGTGAAGTCATACGGTAATAACTGAACAGACATGACTCCCTTTCCCGCATTTAATAAATACTTGTGACTGTGTCATGTTTGTCATTCATCTGATTAATTTGATTCTGTTTGATACGGATCTAATGTCTGGATTCCCACCCGTCAGGAAGCATTAGGCTAAACATGTGGCTCATTCAGCAGTTAATGTCCTGTGAGACAATTCCACACACAAACACTTTCAATATACCCCCTTTACTTCTGCCATGGTTTAAAATATGTGCACCTCCACCTCTATTTCTCTCTCCCATCCGTCTCTCTCTCTCTCTCTCTCTCTCTCTCTCTCTCTCTCTCTCTCACACACACACACACACTGTCTCTCTCTGCATTGCTGTAGTGAATGGCCAGATGCAGCATCGATCGCACAGAGCTGCAGCCCTTTGACTGTGCTGACAGGTTATCGTTTGAGAGAGAGAGAGAGAGAGAGAAAGAAGAGCCAGAGAAAGCCATGCCTAATAGTATTCTCATACTCTAGACATCATTTCTCACACACACACACACAAAGTAAGAAACAGGGAATTACCTGGGTGCCACATACGCTGTCATTCAAAGTGGTGTGTGTGTGTGGGGGGGGGGGGGGGTTTACATTAGAGAGTAGCTGAAGCACTGCAATAATTAGCTTGCTGTGTAATGCACAGGGAATCTCTGCACTGAGATCCACAGGGGTATTTTGTAGTGGAAAGACAAATAGAATGATTGTATTGTATCATACAGAATTGGATCCAGTCAGTTGTTTTGAGTACCATAACATATGGGATTGGCCTGAATTACCTAAGATTGTGGCTTCTGAAGTGGCATTCCTTCATTAAATTTGGGATGGGAATTCTGACATTTGTTTATGTATTACTTTTTTATAATGTTCAGTGAACTAATACAGGGGTTCTTAACCTAAGGTGCGTGACCTCGTTTGTGGACTTGATGTGGTTCCAGGGGGTGCGTGAGAGTGGTTCTGCAAAAAATATAAAAATAAAATAAAATCAATGCAATCCAATGAGCAGCAGGTGGGGTACTGGCGGATGAACGTGCTGTTGAATAACATAGTGCACATGATTAGTTTGTGCTGTGTAGAACCACCAACTAATCATCATTCCTCATTTAACTCTTTATTTGATGTTTCTACAGCAGGAAAATATATAAGTCACTGTGCAAATACATTTGTTAGTTAGCTACTGGTTACTGACGCTGTATGTGCTCTTGATTCATTAATGTTGAAGGGTTTGTGTGAAGATGTCACTCTGTATCAGCCGCCTTTTAGAAACTGGTGTAAGTTATGAGAGGATTAATCTGCAGATATTCCCTAAAACTCTAGATGGTTATTTTTCTGTAAATATTTTTCTTCTGCCACCACCTCTTCACTCACTTGTTTCTCTTATTATTTCCCCCTCACAATAATTTTTGAACAAATGTATTTTTTTTAATTATTATTATTTTTTTAATATGTGATCATTTTCCAGTCTTCCATGGGTTTTTACAGTAATGGAGCCCCAATTAAATTATAATGCAATATTGTGTAGTATTGCAATATTGTATAAGGAAGAAAACAGTTCCCTCCTTTAGTCATCTTATTAAATGGGTTGGGGTGCCTTGACCCCAGTAAGGGGTAGGGTTGCAAAGGGGTTGAAAATTTCTGATAAATTTCCAGTAAATTACTGGCAACTTTCCATGGGAACTTTGAAAATATTCCAAAATGTAAACTTACCATGGATATTTGGGAATTTATTGGAATTAATAGGAAATATTGGATAATTTAAAGGAACTACAGTGGAACCTCTACCTACGAACTTGATCCGTTCGTAAGTAGAAAAGTTTGTTTCTCGAGTCAATTTTCCCCATTTAAAATAAAGGAAAAGCAATTAATGCGTTCCAGCTCACCCCGAAAGTCACCCTTTTTGCACTAATATATGTTTACAAAACTCTCAAATTAGTAAAAAATATACATGTAGCATTACTAAAAATAAAAAAGAAATAAAAAAGTTTTAAGTGGAGGAGTAACACAGGCACTGGCTGTGGCCGTTTATGATCCGATCAGCAGCCAACTACCCTTAACATCTACAGTTACTCATTGAGCCCATCACACGAGTACACAAACCACCCACTTCATCACAAGCTCTTCACAGGGGTCATCAGGTAGGCACCTCCCCTCATCAGAGTTTCGTCAGAGCTCAGTGCCACCAGTTTTCTTCAAGTGCTACATCACCAATCACCACAACTGCACCTCTACAGTGCGTTTCCCTAAATAATCTGTGTTCTCCTTATCCACAACCACTGACTAGACCTTTCAGCTGATTCTGATAGCTCCTTCACAGCTGCACTTAGTTTCCGGCCCCCTGATACCAAACTGCACAAGCAGGGATGAGGCAGACTTTGCTACAAATCCCCTAACACCTCTCCACCGGTCTAACATGTGCCTGCCTCCCACGTTCCCTCACCTCAGCTGCCAAGTTCGCATCCTTCAGCTTCTTCCTTTAAAATGCTTCACCAACTGCATTCTCAAATGGAGCCGTTAACTCTATGAAATAAACTATCCATTCACTTTCAGAGTAGAGTACAGTACTGGTGTTACCCTTTAAAAAAAAACCAAAAGGGGCCAAAAAGTTCTTAAAGGCCTGTAGGGTCACTCTCAAGTGACTTGATGCCTGGGTGTTGTCAGTATAGCAGCAAACATTACATTCTTGGAAGAAGAGACTATATAATATCTATCTTACTCTATATTAAATTATTTTTGTTCCTGAATCTCTGTTAGTGTTTCCTATTGTTTGTTTTTCTGCAGTTCGCTCAGCGGGTTTTCCTGAAACATGGCCTCTGTTTACACTGGTCGACTATAAACTGGGGACTTCAATGGATGGTACGCACACTTCTGTGCTCTGTGCGAGTGTTTGTTTTGGTAAACTTGACTCTCCAGTGCCATATATAGCATGGTCCTGAATCATCTCTGGCAGTGCTGCACATTCTCCTGCCTTATTTGCAGCAGTCTGGGGAAAGACTCCATCACTTTGTCCTTTAGCAGAAGAAGCTGCAGCTGAACCACAAACCACACACACACTCTCTCTCTCTCTCTCTCTCTCTCTCTCTCTCTCTCTCTCTTTCTCTTCCTCTTTCTTTCTCTTCCTCTGTCTGTCTCTGACTCTCTATCTATCTCTCTCTCTCTCTCTCGCTCTCTCTCTCTCTCTCTCGCTCTCTCTCTCTCTCTCTCTAACTCTCTAACTGCCTCACCTGAGATTAATGATCCTCCTCCCTGTTTGGCTGGGCCTCTCAGTCACATATCAGGAGTGTCTACTTACCTATAGGAAGTGTGTGTCAGTGAGGGTCTACAGCACAGCCTAAAGAATGCTACTAGGCTTTATGGTGGTTTTCCCCTGTCTAAGGCCAGCACACCATCTTTATTTACACTATTGTTTCAGTCTGTTTTGGTTGCAAATAACTGACAATGTGGTGTCTGGCTGCCATTCCACATTTAAATTCATGCCAAAAGGAGTTGGATGAGGTTGGGGTCAGGGCTTTGTGCAGGCCAGTGTACTTCTTCAATATCTAATTATTTCTTTATACAACCATGTTTTGTGCACAAGGGCATTGTTATGCTGAAACAGGAAAGACCTGCTGTTTATTGGACAGAGCCTTCTCAAACTGTCAAAACATATTCATCAGTTCTCTAGAATGTCATTGTATGCCATAACATTAAGATGTCCCTTCACTAGAACTAAAGGGCCCATTGCAATACATAAAAATCACTTACAGACCATTATTCCTCATTCAAAACACGTTACAGCTGGCACTGTGCATTCAGAGGTATAGTGTTCTTCTGGCATCCAGCACAGTGAGATTAGTACAGCTGGGGTAGTAAAGCATTTCCACTGCTCCGGAGTCCAGTGATAATGTGCTTTACTCCACTCTAGCCAATGCTATTGTGATCTTAAAGGTACACTAGGAACGTTTTGATATTTTTGCTCCTGCACTCCCCCTACAGTTGTAGAGCATGATTCATTTTTACAGCTCTACCCTGAAAATGAGGAATGGGAGGAATGTTGAGGGAGGGGAGCATCCTCCTTCAAAAGTTACACAGTGCTGTTTCTGCAGTGCTGAGCCCAGAGAACTAATGACAGAGGCTCCATTCTCACTGTTACAGGTCAGTGGTGCATCACAATGATTTTGAAGCTGTAATTGTAAGGTAAAAGTTCTACATAGATTTGATTTATGAAGGTAATGTTGCAGTCACGCAGCTCCAGGGACGTGGAGATTGTGGATTCAAGTCTCGCTTTGGGGGGCTGTCTGTGAGGAGTTTGGTGTGTTCTCCCTGTGTCTGCGTGGGTTTCCTCCGGGTGCTCCAGTTTCCTCTCACAGTCCAAAAACACGTTGGTAGGTGGATTGGTGACTCAAAAGTGTCCGTAGGTGTGAGTGAATGTGTGTGTTGCCAAGTGAAGGACTTCCGCCCCCTCCAGGGTGTGGTCCCGACTTGCCCCCAATGATTCCAGGTAGTGTTTCCACAAATGTTGTGCACTGTGAGTACTATAATGAAGTGATTTTGGAAGGGTGAATGATGTACATTGGATGACTCAGCATGCCACCGTTGTCTTTATATAATATGCTTCTGTCAAACCAGGTTAATGTCAGGCCTTTATAAAGAGTGACTGTGATTGGTGGGACCCTGTGCAAGCAGAGCCTGCATATCACTCACTGGCAATTGTGCAAGATTTCCTTTGTATCAAACAGCACAAAATGTTAAAACATGTTTGGTTTGTTCTGGAATGCCTTTATCGCACATGCTCATGTCGTGATGACAATGCTGAATGGTATGGCTCCATGTTTGATCCAAAGGACCATTCTGCATTGAATGTGACTGTAAAACAGTTCTTATACATCTGACGTTGATTTCTCTGCTATTCTGGTTCTGCTTTAGGGCTTATTAATTAATTAATTTATTTAGTGTGAGATTTAAACTGACCATGAATAGAATAGATCAAGAGCTGGGTCATGACCGCTGCTCCTCAGTGCTCCATGAAGTAATGTCAGTGTTGTCGGTCATTTCACAATCAGTGACGTAAACAGGAAAGAGAAACAAACAGGTTTTCCTTGTCTTTGCCAGCCAGAGTCGCCAGTGCGCTATCACGCTGTAACCTTTGCCATTTTGAAAAGAACAAAAAAAACAGAAACATGGTTTTGCTGCTACGACACAATTAGGTTAAAATGGCAGAGGAAGAAAAACAGCAAAGACAGCTTAATTCCTCGTGGTATTTTCTGCTTCTGTTTCAATTAGATTAGGGTGAGGCATGTCAGAAAGAGAGCTCCACTGTCTACAATTGGCCTAAGCTCCTCTGAGAATTATTTGTGTGATCAATGGATGATATGCAAGAGCAACAATATCTTGGGCAGTAGGAGGGAATTCTCTCTCTGTGTCTGTGTGTGTCTGTGTGTGTTTGTATGTGTGTGTACTAGCTTGTCTGTTTTTCTTTAAAGAAAACATAGGGAGACAGGACAACTTAAAAAGTCAATACTTGCTATAGGGCTGATTAACTTTGTTTTGAACTGCTAGGCCTTATATTCTATTTGTGAATTATTAAATAGAAACAACCGTCCCTTAGCGTGCTAGAAAAAAGTATTAATCGTAATAATGTACAATAAAGCCAAAATTATAATAAAATATTCTTTTTTAATATAATTGTAGAAATGAATGTAATGTACTGTATCTTAAAAGAATAAATCCTAAATGAGTCTCTGCAGTGTTTTATTTGCATAAACTCTTATTTCTCCACCCTTCATTGCTTTATTGCGTTTTAAATATAAACCCCTGAATATAACTTAATATGGAAGATTCTTAGTAGATGACCCCCTTACCCCCATTGGATGATTTTCATGGTCACATGTTCATGGTCACATTCATGTGTGAACACAGAGAGATCACAGGAAACACACTGCAGTCTATAGTCTCAAACGTTTTCTCGAGCACCTGATATATAGCAAAATCAATAGGAACTTGAAGAAAGCAGGCTCACCCACTATTTTTATCTGCTGGTTTAATACTCCACATCAGCTTCAGATGACAGGCTTTCTACAAATTACACATTGGATATCCTGTGCACATGGAGTGTCTGGTTATAGATCTATTTTGAATTTATTTAATCTGTTTCTATCTGTGAATTAGCTGCTCGTATATCAAGTACTGACAGCTAGAAAGACGTGGAAGCTGCCAGTTAAACCTCTGCTACTCTGTGCTTGTCTATGACCTGAGAGAGGTACCCTGAAAAGTTCAAGGGCACAAAAGTATGCCTGAATCTTAAGTCTCATTAAGAATATGAATATTTATGAATGGTTATGAACTATGCAAATTAAAGGGGGCACATTTCTTCACAAGTCCCTCCCTCTGTGTGCAGACTATGCCAACAAAATAATTTTGATAGATGAACTCCTACAGTCCTGCAAACAAACGAACAAACAAAAACATTCAGATGTTTAGGTGCCCATTTAATCGTGCAGCATTCTGGCTTCGGATTCACTATCGTCTTAATAAACAAAGCTTTTTTCTGAAGTACTGAGAAACACTGTGTTTTAGTGGGCAGATATGAGATCTGTGTTGTGGAAATATATTTGACACAAGTAACTATGCGTAAAATCATAAAAAGCCTCTTTAACAGTAGCTGAGTAGTTTGATCATTAAAAGAACACTAGGTAGTATTTTTACCTTAATATATCAGCTTCAAATTTACTGTGATGCTTCACTGACCTGTAATAGGGAGAACATAGCCTCTGTTGTTGCTACACTGGGCTCGGCACTGCAGAAACTGCACTACGTAACATTTGGAGGAGGTCAGGAAACTGAGGAAAGATGTTGTGATGTCACCTCCTCTCAGTAAACTGAAAGTGATTTAAAAAGAAGTGGTTGAAGTAGTGAAGTACTCAGCATTCTTACTGTCCTGGTCATGGAGGACCACAGTAAATTGGCCTCTGTGCCCCATCCAGCACAAATGTATTATAGAAAGCTTGTGATCAGCTGAAACCAGGTAGAAGTAGCACTTGATTCTTGCTTTGCTACAGCTTTCACTCGCACACATAATAGATAAATAAATACATAGATAGATCACTTTATAAACCCAGAGGGAAAGTGACACATCTCATATGTGAGAAATAAATTATTTTCTTCTGTATTTAACCTCCAGTTGCACTGTAGAACTTTGACAATAATCTGTTCAGTCTACACAGAAATTATATTACATAAATCGTCTTATAAGTTTTGGAAAACTTGATGGGCTTTAGTACCTCAGGTGATATCCATAAAGTAAAGCTGCTCTGACAACTGTAGGGAGATATAGAAACTCTTTAAATCCCAGTGAAAAATATAATCCATATTTCAAATATCACATAGGGTTATGTAATGATTCAATCATAGCTTTAAGGCAGAGTGAGATTATTCTACAAAATAATAATAAATAAACAAAGAAATAAAAAAACATTTAATTAAATAATCACCTGATGTTACTCTAACAGTACCATCTCTCATACCCATGTATAATAGTGCTGGGATAAATTCTGCATATAATAGACTTCTGTAAATAAAGAACAATTTTAGATATTTTAAGTAAAGCAAAATTACAATATTGTAAATGTTCTCAAAAACTTGTCCAGTCTTTACATATTATGTATTTATTTGTGGGGAGAGCATTGTTACGTCAGTTCTGTTTTCTTAGCTTTGATATAAAGCATGCTTTATGTCCTATAGCAGACTATATAACCCAGTAAGGGCAGCTGTTTTGATGGTGTTTTTGATATGGATTCAGACTTATCAAATTCAGCAGAAGGCTTGTTTGGTTTTGTTGGAGTAGCATATGCATACCAATGCGCACACACCCTTCCCCAGATTCAGAACAGGGTAATGGTTGCCTGGGGTCCCTTGAGATGAGAAAGCTCATCACCACCTGCAGGTAGATAGAGCACACGCACACACACACACATGCACACTCACTGAGCTTACACAACTGGGCTTGACATCATGACATTTATGACCACATGGGAAAATACTGTGTAAGACTAGGAATGGGTATTTCAATCAAATTTGATGTTAGACTTTTCAAGTTATTATTCAAATAATCATTCAATAATACCACAGCGCATCAGTGTGGAATATATTCTTATATGTCTTATTTTCTGTCTGTTTTATAAGTCTTATTATCTTTCTGTATATTTTTTATCATTTGCCACTGGAAATTTTGCAATATTTTAAACTTAATGCGCTATGGCAGTAAGATGTATGTAACTTTTAGCGTTTGCGTTTGTGCTAGATGAACAAAACAAGAACATCCACATTGCAGTAGTATTTTGTTTGATGTAAGTAATATTTTAGTATTTACATAAACACTGGCCTCCAACTCTGCTTTTCTATAAAAGAATATTAAAATATATTAATGTGTCTACTCAACTTCAGGTTGAGTCAAGAACTAAGCCATTTGAGTTCAGACGCATTGCACACTTGCAGAAAGTTGTGGAAGTTGGGGGCTGTGTCTCAAAGAACAGACGACTACACTATTCACTATTAAATTTGAGTATAGTGAATAGTGAATGTATAGTGGACTATTTTTATTATTTAATTATTAAGGTAGTATGTGAGACAGTTTCTGTTGTTCCTTTTTCAGACTAAAGCCTTTGTCATTGCAGTGCCTTCTCGTGGAGTGTAGAGTTCAGATGTGGAATTTAAATGTCAGAACGAGCAATGTAAGGAAAGCTAGTTTATATAATATAATTGATTGCCCAAATTTAACATTTGATTTTAAAAACTTTCTAAACAAAATCAAATATTCAAACCTGTGTGAAGCATAGGACTTGTATGTTGTAGCCTATTAGCCTCAACCAGTAGAGCTGCAGTGCTGATATATGCCTTTGTGGCTGTGTGTGAAGAGTGCAGTTGATGGACAGTCTCCGTGGCTGCTTGGGGAGAGTTCAGTTGATGGGATGAATGGGGGTAGTGTTTGAAAGAAGAATGGAATGTAGAGTATTTGCTCCTTTTGGAAGAGACACTTTGAAAGGCATGAACCACCAGCCTACCATTCTTTGCTTGCTTGTGTGTGTGTGTCTTATCTGGGCATTGATCTGTTTTGGCGCAAGCCCTGTAGAAGAAGCATCTGATAAACTAAGCTATGGAAATAAGCCAAAAGCTTTGGAATTGGAAGCATTTTTGACAGTTTGGGGGTGTGAGCATTTTTACAAATACTCAATTAATCTAACTTTAAAAAATCTCAATTTTTAACAATCTTTGATCTGCTGTAAAATGTATACGAATGTGGACTGTGCAAAGATGGCAATACTGAGTAGATTAACTGTGCATATGCAAATGGTTATATGTAAACTAACAGACCCATTTGACTAAGAGTGACCATTTTACAAACTGCAATATATTTATGTACTTTACCAAGGATGTAATGAATACTGACTGTTGAGAGAATGAGGTTGTCATGTACTAAGTGGCTACTGTGAGAGTGAGAGTTGGACAGTGTTTAGTGAGGGAGTGGATAAAAGGGCACCTATTAGAGGATCCTGACAGCCTGGGGGAAAGCTAGTCCAGAGTTTGGTTGAAATCGTTTAGATGTTGCAGTGTTTTTTTGTCAGATGGGAGGGGATGTATGAAATTCTGTGGAAGGGGTGGGATTGGTCCTCCACTGTGCTAGAGGCCCTGCTGACTAAACATTTTAGGAATCACTAGGGATTCACCAAAGAACACCATAGTCTCAGCAGTTAGAGAAGGGGTGAGGACAGTCCAGGCCTAGAATGGTCAAGGTCAGATGGTGCCCATCAAAGTAGAATTTCACACACTGTCAGACACAGACAGATATACTTTGACTGCACGGGCCATGCATTGAAATATTGTTTGTAAAGTGAATTTCTGCTACTACAGATGATAAAATATCATCGTCACATTGCATACTGCACTGCTGGGAAATCCTTTCATCAGGGGCGACGTCATTGGAAGGGTCTGGAAACATATGCAAATAACTTTAATAAGAAGACCATGCATCATGATGAATCAAGTCCATATTATTTGTCCAATAGTATTTATGCAGAGGTGTTGAAAGTCAGTCGTAGAGGTCTGTGAGGTATTTTTGGACGTGGCAGCTGCTGCTAAAGTACATGGTGCAGTGATTACTTTCTGTGCCAAAGTGCAGGAGGCTGGGGGGAAAAAGTCATAGCTCTGTAAGATGTAGTATGATCAGAGTCACCAATCCTTCTGATGTGTATGTTTAGCTTTGGTGCTAAAGCAAAGGATACTGGGTGGAAACAGCTCCGTGAAGTGTAGTTCAGTGTTATAGCCACCTATAAAAAACGGTTAGTGGTTAGCCCCTTTTCTAAGGAACAGGAGGTAGGTCGGGATCCTGTTGTAGAGCTAATGGTCTTGGGAAGAGCCTCCCACAGCGCTGTAAGATGTTAGCTACACATTTTGGCTGCCACTGCCTAAGGGGTATTACTGAACAACTACTCAGGGGCCAACATGACTGGAGTCAGTGGAAAGTGTACTAGCCCTGCTGTATATATGGGTAGTATGTATATTGCTGTATAGATATTTTTCAAACGGCCAAATCATTGGCCGCCACCCTGGAGGGGGCGCCAGTCCTTCCCAGGGCAACACACTCACTGACACTCTCACACCTATGGACACTTAGAGTCACCAATCCACCTACCAACGTGTGTTTTTGGACTGTTTGAGGAAACTGGAGCACCCAGAGGAAACCCACACAGACAGGGAGACAGGGAGGACGTGAATATGGGCATTCTCTACTGGTGTCAAGGCAGAATAGTGGCAGTGCAAGTGAGCACTCTTCATTGGTGCTCAGATGATAAAACAGACGCTCTTCATCGGGCCAGTAGGGTAGAAAAAGCAAGCTCTCCCGGTCCATCATCAGGCCACACAGAGGTTAAAGCAGGCAGCCAGCTGGGGAGCAGAGCCCATTAGGTTATTTACGCATCAAGGAGAAGAGTCATGTTGGAGGCCATCTGCAGCTCTGAGTTTTCTCCATCTCGGAAAAGCCAATCCAGTGTTGGTTCTTGTCTTGTTCATTTTCAGATGCCATTTCAGCTGATATGTTTTTTTTTTTTTGTTTTTTTTTCTTTCAGTGGAGGAATAATACAAAGTTACATACTGTGCACTCTTGTCTCTTGGGGAGGGCAAAATAAGACCTAAAGAGGGCAGTCTCCACACGGCAGGACTAACATTTACATAGCCTAGCTATGAAAACAAGGAGAAGAGAACAATACACACAGAGGGTGTGTGACTTCTCTGCTCGGGATTACTTCACTTCAATATATCTTTACATAGAAATGAGTCATTTGCTGCTATATTAATGTTTCAAATGTCAGATATATCACCTTTAAGATCTCAGTCTGTGCCTGGAATACAGCGCATTCCCTCTGTTCACAGCTGGCCAGACAAAATGAAAGCATTCAGCTGCTTGGAACCAAAGGCCACAAGGGACCATATCACATAATATCTAAGTCATCTTTTACACTGCTGTGTGGCTCAGTGTAGGAAAGCCTTCTGTTCACCGGGGCTCTTTATTTCTGGTTTTAGCAGGGCAGTGTCCAGCACAGTTTGTGATTTCCCGGCTCAGACCCCTACTGGCAAATATCAGGCGTGTTTGAACAGAGAAATCACCAAGGTGTGCTGGACATGCTCCCTCTAAGACTATAACTGGAGAATGCTGGTGGGGTCCTGAGGAAACACTACAGCGCAGATTTTAAACAGTCACGCTGTAGAGTCACTGGATTGGACAAGCCAAGCAGACAGCCATCGATTTGCCCTCTTGTCTCCTTTGTGGGATGAGTAAGGATTTAATAGTTTAATCACTGAACTCCATTCTATTGGGCTTGTAAAAAAAAATGGCATCAGTGAGCCCGGCTTTCTGGTGACAGACAGAGGGAAAGAAGGAGCGAAGAGTAGGTTAGCCTCAAGCTATATATCTCTGTTAGCCCTGAGGCTTTTTTGTGTGTGTTTAACCCATGTGGGCGTGAGATGATACTGATTTTCTTTAATGAATCTTTTGTTTCCAAATAGTGTTTGCCACCCCTCGACACTTATTTTCGTCGCAGTGTTATTATGTAAATTGGAAACCGCTCTAATGGCAGATGTTTGAAGTAAGACTCTTCTAATTAATGGTGCAAGGCTAAACGATCACTCGGAGAGTGCAGTGGCATGCTTGGAAAGCTGTGAACGACACACAAGCACCCTGAATGAATGTGTGCACAGGCGTGCTTTATTGAAACTGTGTGAACTGTAAGTGATCTGTGGTAGCATCTTGGGTGTATGTAATGTCATAAACATCCCAGTATTATTCTGAATTAGGCAGCTTACTCCCATAAAATCAGCCACTAGCAAAATAGCAATATAGCACCTGCCACAACTCTTCGACTGTGTGTTGGTATTATGGCGTTTAAGAACATAAATCTAGCCAGCCAGGGGACACATATTAATTAAATGTTTTTCTTCCTGACTACAGTTTAGAGTTTATGCTACATATGATTACCTGAAATCTCCACAGAGAGGAATGTGTACCAGTCATTCATAAGACATATGTTTTCTTAGTTTCACACACAAGCTGTGTCACTGTATTATTTAAGTGTGCTCAGAGGGAGAGTTTTAAAAGAGGAACTGAAGCAAACACAGGCTTTTTCTCATGACCCTTTATAAAATGTAGGGCCAGACAAAATATCAAATTTTATTTCCTCCTGATATTTTCAGACTATGCACTGATGATCATTTACACATTGGCTACAATTTAGCGTTAGTAAATGATTTAAAAATCCAAAAACTATACTGTAAGTAAAACAATTTGAAAATTGAAAACTGCTATTCTTTAAAAAAAAAAAAAAAAAAAAAAAGTAAAAAAGATTAGCCTCAAAACTTTAGTACAGCAACATATGGACCACAATTTGTATCACATTAACATGAATCAAGTATCCAACGAGTCAGTAGATAAATAGCAATTTAATTATCTACCAAATTCCAGACAGATATGTTTTACTTCTCCTCTAAACTGTACAGTACTGGTGTATTGACATATTGCTTAAACCCCAGAGACAGCAGCATTTAGCTGCATTTCACAGCACCATCTGACTGAGGAACACACCCTGCTGCGGGACTGTAGAGGATGCGGGTGGAGGGGGGTGGAGATATTGCAGAGTGTTAAGAGGTGTTGCAGCCAGAGATGAGAGCGGTGCAGTTGTTGCAGTGTTTCATTGATCCGGTTGGAGGATGTGCTGCACGCACTGAACCGTGGGTCGGAGGCTGTGGGAGAGGGATGACTCCTGAATGTGTGTGTGTGTGTGTTTGTCAGGAATGGACTTTCCCTGCAGTGTGTGGATAAGGTCAGATGGGGCACAGAGTTGAGGCTCGCATGATCCGCACTCTAATGAACACGAGAAGCAGTGAGCAATGCCATCTGTCTGTATACGCAATCAAGTAGTATCAAACTGTGTAGTCTGCAGGCAGCCACACACACACACACACACTCCCAAACCCCAGAGAAATAGGATGTATCTTTTAGCTTCATAATGAGGCCGTCCACTGCTCTGAAGCATGTTACGTTTAGAAATTATTTTACCTTTCTTATGTTGATATATTAGATATATACCAATATTAGAACACTCCTTGGCAACTTTGGGACAAGGATTCTTCATTTTAAGCAATTTTAATTTTAATTTCCAAGCCTGTTTGAAGCATGTTGTGCTTTCCTGATTGTAAAGGGGATATATTATACCCCTTAATCTACAAGTTAACACAGTGGAAGGGCACATGTGACATGCTTTGTTCAAAATACCACAAGGATCAAAGAACTCAGCACTTTTCTTACCCTCTTCACTGCATCATTTAATGACTGTTGTCAGCGTGTTGCTCTGCATACTGAGCCATACATGTGTTGCGTTGGTACTATTAGATCAGATGCAATGGTGTTGCTTGAGGTATTTTAAAAACACTGTGTCCACTCACTCCGCTTTCTGTTAGACACGCCTACCTTGTTAGTCCACCTTGTAGATGAGTGAGTGACAGTAGCTCATCAGTTGCTACACAGTTTGTGTTGGTCGTCCTCTAGTCCTCCATCAGTTGACACAAGACGCTGCTGGCTGGATATTTTGTGTTTGGTGGACTACTCTCAGTTCAGCAGAGACAATGAGGGGTTTAAAAACTCCAGAAGCCCTGCTGTGTCTGATCCACATTGTACAAACATATCGCCAACACGTCTGTGTCACTGCTGCACTGAGAATGACCCACCAAATGTTTCATAGCTGCTCTGTGGTGAAACGAGGCTACCAAAGTATGCAGAGCATCTCGTGGACTCTAGTCTGTAATTGTAGATCAACAAACTGCTCCTGTGAACAGTGAAGATGAGAGAATGGAGAGTGGGTGTAGAAACAAGAATGTGGTTATAATGTGTTTATGTCCCTTAATATGTGTGTGTGTGTGTGTGTGGTTTGGTCAATTATTCATGGCATTGCGGTGTTCTGTAAGTCCAGTAAGCCCAGGTGAAAATCTTTGCATACAGAGAAAGCAGCTGCCTGGTTGGTTTCTGTTTAGAAATGCTGTGCTCGCTAAAAACGCAGGATTTAGATGAGCTTGCTTAGATATCTGATCCCACAGATTAAGAAAGCTGTGGAGGAGAATACATTTCTAAGCGCTCTTTGAAAGGAATTAAAGATTAGACTAAGTTAAATCAGCTTATCGATTGCACATTGAAACACTGCAGAAGGGACCAGCGTTAAATGATGCTCTGCGGCTTGGAGTTGCGAGACAGATGTGCTACTGACATTTAGTACATTGAGCTGATGCGGCATTCTAGGGTTTGCGTTAGTGAGAGTGAAAATACGTTGACTGACCCACAGTGGGGTCAAACGGGGGAAAATAGAGAAGCCCACTCACTCAGGCTGCATTACAGCTCTGCCAAGGATTAACGGTCCCTCCTCCCACACATGATCAATACTACAGAAAGTTCCAATCCTCAAAGAGTGCCTAGCTTTAAATGCCCTGCTCGTCTTCAGCATGAGAGATTGTGTGAATGTATCTTTAATCTGACTCAAAAAGATGTAAAACCGTGTACTCTCACTATATGTGGATGCTTTGAGTCTTGTTAGAGAAGATCACAGTTTAAGAAAACAACTCCAGAGTTCAAACCTTTGTATGTACCCCCGGTGGTTGGTGATTTCACCCACTTTTAGGACACCGAACTTCAATTGCACACAGCTTGTTCACAGAAAAACATCAAAGGAACACTAGGTACAATTTAATATTTTTGCTCCTGGACACCCTCTACCTTCTAATTAATTTTTAAAGCACTGTCATGAAGTTCAGGGGGAAGGGGAGGTAAGTGTAGTTTCCTGCTTCCTGCTGTTAACTGCTTCCAAATGTCACATAGTGCAGTTTCTGCAGTGCTGATTAATGACAGAGTCTCTATTTTCCCTATTGCAGGTCACGCATCAGTCATTTTGAAGCTGCAATTTTAAGGATACAAATACTACCTAATGTTCCTTGAAATTAATTGTAGATGAGCCCAAATGCCGAGGATCAACGAGAGGGTTATAAAGCAGTGGGACTGTGTTCTCTGGAAAGATGGAGCTCCATCCAGTACCTTTGGGATCAGTCTGAATGGAGTTTATGATCCAGGGCATATAACAACAGCACCAGATCTCACTAAAGCTGTTATATCCGAATGCCATTAAATCCACACATTGCAAATGTTCTATTAATATTCTTCCTTTCAGATGAGACTACAGATAGTGTGACTTTATAGATGAACACTATAAATAATTTTACTCACTTGATATCACACATACACCACGATTTAACTCAAATGATCTTTTAGCTACATTTAGAAGTTTTTAAAAATGATTATCTTTGGTGTAAATAAAGTATTATTTGATTGGGTGCTGTAAACTGATCCAACAGTAGAATTTCAATGAAATAACAAAAGCTAAGTACAGAATAAGCGAAAAACCCAAAAAGGCTGTTCACACCAGGATTGATTGCTCTCATTCATGTAATAACAGCATATGCGCACCTTTGAAAATAACATTCATCACAGTACCAAGTTACTAATGAGGCTCGGATGAGTAGAGTTTATAGCAGGCCATATGGAGCAGTGACATACCACCAGATAGGAATCAGGAGATGACCGGGGCAGCCTCATCGTTGGATGGAGAGACCATGTTATGCCCATCTGTGCTCCTGTGGAGATGAAGGTGTGACCGTTTGGTGACACCCCAATGCTTTCAGGAGTAATTACACTGGTTTATTGCACTTACTGCATATTCTAGTGACCTCTTTGACCCCTGATACTTGAGTATGCTTATGCACAAACAATTGTATGCTGGTTTTGTGGAAGGGTCAAGCCCAATGTAATGTACATTGTAACTCATATATTCGCACACACAGCCTAGGATGTTGTATATGTAGAGTCTAATCATTTAAAGTGTGTCTATTATGAACAAAATACATTTTTCAGTGCATTAGCACATACATTAGGGAATCTGGAGCTCCTACCAACACATACACCCTGAAACAGGACCACCCAGAGCATTTTATTTAGGCTGTGTAACAGCCTTGAATCATGGGGGGGAAAAGAGCTCTTCTGATGTTGTGCTGTTTCATTATGTCAAGTGCCTTGAACTTCGATGCTCCTGTCTGCTCGCCTGAATATCCTTATGATATTTTGAACAAAGCGTGTCACAGGTGATTCATTAAGACCTCAGGGAATTGGTAACTCATGGAAAAGTAGTAGAGCAGCAAACATTCCTTCATTCATTGTCTGTAACCGCTTATCCAGTTCAGTGTCGCGGTGGGTCTGGAGCCTACACGGAATCACTGAGCACAAGGTGGGAACACACCCTGGAGGGGGCGGCAGTCCTTGTCAGGGTGACACACTCACATTCACTCACACCTACAGACACTTTTGAGTAACCAATCCACCTACAAGTGTGTTTTTGGACCGTGGGAGGAAACCCATGCAGACACAGGGAGAACACCGGTATAATATTAACAATGATCCTTTTAATAATTCTATATTTATTACACATCAACAACACACACATACATATATATATTATTTAATTTTTTTTCTTCTCTTCTCTATCTTCATGGCCTGCAATCAATCCTTGTTACACCACTGCAACTGCATATAGCCTCAGAGTGACAGCAGAATACACCTGTACTGAAGGATCATATTCCGATCAGCTGCCATCCCCTGTGGGACACATTGCAGCATATGGGTGGGTTTGCGTGTGTGCGCAGCACAATGCAGTGTTCTCTCCTTCCTCCTCCCAGACAGCAGTGCTCCAGTGATTATCCAGGCTATTGATTCAGCGAGACTGATTTTAGCTTAGTCAGCGAATGGCCTTTCGTTAGATGTATGTGTATGCATGTACGTGAACTTTAATTTTGTCCAACATTACTAATCCAGAGTGTTATCTGCTGCAGAAATAGCCTCTCCTATTCTGGGAAACCTTATACTAGTTGTAAAATCCATTGCTGTGATGATTTGATTGCATTCAACACCAAATGCATCAGTGTGGTCAGGTACTGATGTTGCATGTTGATTACTTTTCCAGCACATCCTAAAGTTATATGAAGGAGCATATAGTGAGTGCTGTTCGTGACAAAATTACAAGCTGTATAGATGCTTTAGAGACACTGCTACAGTTACGTTGCTCTCCAAATTTTTGTTAATTATTTTTAGTGAACACAGCAGAAGTCCTTCACATTGTGTGAAAATTTCATGATGAATTAACCAATAGAAATGCTCCAAAATGACTTCTATTGAATGTTAAGAAGGTTATTCCTTCTCCTATAAATGTATTATTTTGGTGATATGTAAGGTGTTTTTTTTTAATTAATTAATTAATTAATTAATTTTTAACAACATGTGAATGGGGAATTAAACCTTAAAGTAGTGGAATTCACAAACTATAAGTGGTGTCTGGATACGTTTCTGAATTTCTGTATTTTAATCAGTGTGTAAGGGTATATTTTGACTTATTTGATGTTCTGCACAAGCAAAGCAATCACACCAAGGCTTATTTTAATAAAACCAAACCTGCCGATGGTGTTTCATTAACCTGCTCTTTACCCTTAAGGCCAATTATTATTAT